>NC_081408.1:523371741-525921741 GCF_030272615.1 Cryptomeria japonica | reverse complement strand
CCAGAGTATAATTTAAACAACACAGTGAAAGATAAAGCATGAAAGCACATAACGCACAAAACCAATATTTTGACGTGGAGAATCCAGTAAAGGGAAAAACCACGGTGGGAAACCCTACCCACAGTTAGATAATACTTTTGTAGTAGTATGTGAAATAATTACAATGGTGATTGAACTTGCAATTAGGCTAACCGTCTAGAGCTCACTTCTCATCACAAAAAGGGAAGTCTCGCTGACTTACATAAACATTGGACTACAATTCGAAGAAAATGAACTGTGAAAGTAACATCTCCTCATGCTTGATACAGTTTCGGTTAAGCACATATGTCTTCCTTGCAATACCAAAACCTTCTCAAACCTTCATTGAATGATATATCTTTGTTTGCACAATTACCTCTCTCTAATATTGCAAACATAACCATACACACCCAAATTACATGAATAAGTCGCCTATAAATACATATCAGCAACCTTGATAACAAGGTCGGCTAAATCCTAAACCCATAAACCATAATTACAAAATTTCATCACACGATACCACCAGACCAATATTATGATTTACATTACATAACATGGACCTAATTCAAATTCCCAAACAATTATATCCGTTGGAAATTCGACTAAGACCTATATCATCACGTTTCACCAATCGGTAGAAACCCTCAGTGTAATAACATAAGATAACCAACCGGATCCAAATAGGATCACCAAATTATCACGTCAGCCAATGCGAAGCCACCAAACAATTAGGACATGATCAAGAATGCCTTTAGCATGTTAGGAACCATTTCTATAAGCCGGACCAAAATTAGTTAACCAAATCATTGAATATCACCAATCGGTAAAACCAACTGGTACCGAGAAATATCAACAGGTAATCCAGATCATAAGTGATAGCTTCCGGAGCACCAAATAATGAACCAAATGAATGTGACAAGCATATAACCATCCTGAATAACCATCCAAAATTGAAACCAATGATCTAATCATACCGGATCAAAAATAGGCCAAAACAAAGTCCAACCGAAACAGGAACCAACCGAGATAGCATCAACCAACCGGTAAAGAACCATATCCAACCAGAGCATATTGTTGACATCAATGACAACACATAAACAATTTCATCATATTGCCAAAAGTCTCGTGACATATAAAATTAAACATATCATTCATAATAGTGTATAGTTGTTATTAATCTACATAATTTAAATGATTGGATAACTGACATACATGTCCATGTTGTTGTGTGCAGATGAGGAAGGCAAACAAGATGGCTCCTTGTGGTGCAAAGAAAAGAGAATCAACAAGGTGGGATTCACATAAAAGAGGAGTTAGGTTCCCTATGGATCTAGAAACCCAATAAACCCAACCTCCTCTTGAGACCAATCCAGACCCTATACCCCCGACAGTGGAGAATCGCGATCAACAACCTATCCCGCCAACAGTGGAGGATTGTACTCCACCTTCAATTGCAACAAAAGTTACTATGCAACAGAATTTGTGGTTAGCATCTAACATGTAAGGTGCACTCCACAATGTTAAGGACAATGACATGTCCATAAGGTGTGCATCAAAGAAATGGGGCATCCCAACTGCAACACTGTTGAAATGGTTGGATGGTCTCACAACCACGTTGAGGAAAGGTCCACCAACGATCCTCACCACTGAAGAAGAAGAAAAAATTGTTCAATGATGCCAATAGATGGTTGTAATTGATCGTGGCCTCAAGATCCCCAACTTGAAGGTAGTTGTGTCTTATATTTGTGAGAGTAGACCAACCCCTTTCAAGGATGGCATGCCCAGGAATTCATGGTGGTCTGGTTTCAAGGCCCAACATCTGAAACTCAACTTGCAGATAGTTGAAGGCCTTGACAAAGACAAGGCATTGAGTCTGAGACCAACAGTTGTGTCTTCTTTCTACAAAAAAATTGTCAAAAGCCTATACTGTTAATCCATCTGGTCCTACTTCTATATGGAACTGTGACAAAACTAGTGTTATGGCTGGCAAAAACGGGGCTATGAGGGTGCTTTCCAGGAGAGGAAGATGGAACGTGTCTTACATAATTCTAAAGAGTCGTGAATAGGTTACCATTCTTTGTTGCATTTATGCTTCCAGGTAAAGCATTTTAGATTCTATTTGTTCAAAGGCAAGAAGCACTTACAAAATTATATCTCCAAATGTGAACTGGGTGTATGCATGGCAACATAGAAACATGTGTGGATAACCAAGGAACTATTCCTTAATTGGTTGCACCACTTCAAGTGCTCTGTTCCAAGGGGTGTACCACCAACCAATAGGCACTTGCTAATATTTGATGGTCATGGCAGCCATGTTGCACTAACAACCATCCAGGAGGCAAGGATGTTAGGTATAGACTTGATCACATTGTCAGCTCACATTTCTTACAAGCTACAACCATTAGCTATGAGTGCATTCTCTCCATTCAAGACCCATTTCAAATCAGAAAGAGTTGTGTGGTTAGCAAGGTTTCCAAGTGTAGAAATAAGGAGGGAAGAACTAGCAAAAATAGGTAGAAAGGCATTGATTGCTTGTAACATTGTAGGAGGATTCAGAAGGATCGGGATATGTCCCCTCAATCCCGATGCCCTCATGGATGACATGCAACCCAACAACACATTTGAGATTAACAATGGCAAAGATGATTCTGTAGTGTAGAACATGCTCAACCTTTTGGGTGTTGATGTGTCACTGAAAGTGGTTGCAAAAAAATTGCTCTTATCCATCAATCAAATTCAAATGCACAAATGGACAGTGAACAACTAGCCAACAACATTGTTGTAGCTGCAGTTGACACTGTGGATGACAGTCTTGGTCTTCCATCTGAGTAAATTGCACCATCATGGGTGGTGGAAGGGGCAATAGATTTAGGTGTTGACTTGCAAGGGCAAGAAGAACACCAAGGTACATTAAGCTTCCCTTCACCACCAATAGGTGTCATGTCAGAGGTGGTGCACTACTATGCAGATTGTGGCCAATCCGACAACATAAATGATGCAAGTTTGACATAAGATACAACAGAAGTTGGTAATGTAGAAGACAAAAGCCTACTGTCACAAGTAACTGAGACTTCTGCCTCCCAATAGGAGACTTCACTTACACAATTCTTAAAGCTACCAATTCACATTGTGAACAAGAAAACATGTAGGGGGGTGGTAATGGCATTCACTTGAGATAGGAATCATAGTTGTTCACATCTGATGAGTACATAGAAGCTTTCATGGTACAAGAGAGAGGGAAGAAAGAAATAGAGGACATAAAAGAAAGAAAGAAAGAAAGAAAGAAAGAGCACACCAAAGCAAACAAGGCAACACGTTTATTGGCGAAGGAAAAGAAGGAACAAGAGAGAAAGGAGAAGGCAATTATACATAAGGACAAGGAGAGGCTAAAAGAACTAGAGAAGAAGGAAAAGAATGAAAGAGAGTAGTGAGAGAAGGCAAGGATGGAACATGAGGCAGAGGAAAGGGAAATCGAGGAGAAGAGAATTATTCTGGCAAGAAAGAGGATCTTAAATAGTGAATCTAGTCCATCCATGTCTTTGCCTGAACAACATCCCATAATGTAGGATCTGATGAACACAATCATGTCAAACTTTCCAATAGGGTTTAATTGTCCACCTACTTCCGCATCCCCTATGTTTTCTGCTCCTTCAAAATATATTGTAGGTGTGCCACAATATGGTGGCATCCTTGGATATTGTAGCTCAATGCCAACTAAAATGAGTATTAGTCAAGCAATAGAAGGTGAAGAGAACATGGTACCCATTGCAGCATCAAGGGCATCACCTGCAATACCAAGGACTTATTTGCCTCATTTTTTCAAATGACTTCTACAAAGATATATCTGATTTCATTTTTTGGCTTTCTGATTTACAATGACACATAAGAAGTGCAAATATGTGTAATGAAGATATTGATTTGACATGGACTCTATGATATTTTTATATGGCTTTCTGATTTACAGGTAATGGGATGTTTGAGCAAGTTGTCAACAAATATCTGCTTTTTTGTTTCCAATTATGTGCATTTCGTATGTTTTATATGTTGATGCAATTCACAACATGTAATGGGATGATTGAGAAAAGATGTCTACAACTACATGCTTTAGTTTTAATCAATTACAAGGATTCAAGTTTTCATTACTTTGAAGTAATCAGTTTTGCACAATTGAGTTGGATACCCCAAATCAAAATTCTTGATACCGAGTCGACATTTTTCCATGTGTCCCCTGATGAGTCCTTCAGAGTGGTAAAATTATGCCACTTTGGTACGTCAACCAGAACGTGGCTGGGTCCACACAGTAAACCTGTCAGCCATTCCGTCCTTTGAGAACGGGGTTTGTTGTGTGGCAATCGTGTACATGCCCACCCAATCGACCACCTCCTCTGTCCAAATTTCCTATCATCACCATCAATTTTTCCTTGTAGTGGCATTAACTACGAGTCACCTCAACTTGCATGCAAACATGGTTTTCATCTTACAAGTATTTATATACATGATCAACTGCAACGAGAACACACAACCATTTGAAGACCTTTATACTTATGAATTGTTTTGCACAGACCATTCAATTTGAATGTTTCATTGCAACATAATTCAAGAGTACAAAGGTTTCAAATGATGACATGTCCTCATTGTTTAGGACTATGACAATTGCAATCAAAAGACGAAGGAGCTTTTGTGCATGCAATACATGGTTTATTGGAGTAGTGTGGCAAAAAATGGCATTCACCTGTTGTAAAGCTTGTAATTATGCAGATTGTACTTTATTGTTCAATCTGTGTGGTTCATGTTCTAATTGTTGACACCTTGGCCCAATCATCACATTACATGTGAATGGATTGGATTGCAAATAGGGACTTTGTCAGAGATTAGTTTGTGGACATTTAAATTTTTGTCCCTCGCCCCTAAATGTATTTTGATTGCTGCAAGTTTTGCCCTCCTTATATATGTACACATATAGAATTTTGATTTGGTGTAGCCAACTTAGCGGTCTACTTGGCCAGCGGTCAAAGTTGGTATGTGGGTCCACGTGGCGTGCTATGTGGTCCCCCAAAGTTAGGGTCCACACGTTCTAGCTCCTCTCCCCTATGTGCATACAAATATGTACACGCAGACATGTACATGTCTAAATGTACATATGTATAGTGAAATACATGTACATATGTATAGTGAAATACATGTACATACATATATGGAAATACATGTACTTACATATATATACACATGTACACATAAATGTGTATACATGTACATACATATATGTATATACATGTACATACATATTGTTGGGAAGAAAAATGGTGTCTCAACCTTGCATTTACATGAGGTTACTATTTATAGTAAGTTTTAATTTGAGCATGAAATGGTGCGAAATTCTCCCTGAAGCTTTTGGTTGGCTAGATAAGCATTCCGGTAAAGTTACATCACAAGATCACAACTAGTTTTGAAGATATTAAATTTTCCATTTTGGAGGGGTGCAATGAAAGGTTTAAATTTAATTTTGAAGAATTTAGAGGCCTTGAAAAATGGGTTTAAGAGGCATAGCCGCTTATGAGGCAATAGAGTAGTTCGCGATATTTCCTATGCTTCAAACGATTCATCAATAGGACACACCATTCTTAAGTTATGGACTTCAAATGTTTGTACTCCTGAAATAGGAAATATAAAATACATCGAGCACATAAATGAGCTGTAAAAGGGAGGGACACATGTTGATGTGTGTTTTGACATGTCATGGGGCATCTAGAAGGGAGATAAGATTGGCTACACATTATTGGGTGGTTTTAGCCCATGGTTTTGTAATACTGTTTGACGATTTCTTGTATTGTATCTCCTATATATGAGGTGCATGAGATAGAGGTTGTGTGTAAGAGTCTTATGGCGATTGAGTTACCTCTAAGTCTCTAATTAATGGTACTCTTGCAAAGAACTTGCTCTACAAGTATATTGTAATCTGTTATTGATTGCTGAATAATATATTGAGCTGCTTTTGGAGTGTGAGGTTTTTCTCCCGAAAGGGTTTTCCCCACGCAAATCATTGTGTTATGGTATGCATGTTATTTTGTCTATTTCTATTAAGTTTCTGTAACTGTTGTAACAATTTGTAAAAAAAAATTGCTTTATCCTCCTCTCAAGGTTAGTGTAGGAAGTTGCTGCTACTTACCTTCCTTACAAGTGGTATCAGAGCCTGATCACCTTTGGTTTCAGTTGTGGGTTGTTGGGTTTTTTGAACTAATCCAGATTTGAGTGGGAGCTTGTGTAGAAGACACTTTTTTATCTTATTGTAGGAATTTTCATATGGAAAGTTTGTCAGGGATAATAGAGGTGGAGAAATTTAATGGTAGTAATTTTGAGATGTGGAAGTTGAAGATGGAAGATCCGCTAATCGATCAAGATCTGTGGGATGCTATTGATGCAAATGTCTCAAGACCTGTAGATCCTACTGCGATTGCTCAGTATGATGTCATGGACTAAAAAGCCAAGGGTCTAGTTAGATTGTGCCTGGCAGAATCTATTCTAATTAATGTCCATGAAGAAAACACTGCAAAGAAGTTATGGGCTAAGCTTGGTCAGATGTATCAAGCCAAAACTTTATTAAATCAGATTTTCTTGAGGAATAAATTATATTCCTTGAAGATGGAAGATGGTGGATGAATTGCAGATCACCTAAAACCATTTAATATGTTGGTGGCTCGATTGGTATTTGTTGGTGTTAAGATGGACGAAGAGGAGAAATGTCAATCTTGCTTTGTTCTTTACCCAATTTATGGGATTCTCTTGTTATGGCTATTGGTAGTAATTCTGTTGTTTTGAAGTTTGAAGATGTGATGGGTGCCCTACTTGGTGAAGAGATGCAAAGGAAGGTATTCACTAGTTCAAAGGAAGACCTAACTGTTTGTGGAAGACCTAAGGAAAAAGGAAAGAAGAATGAGAAGCACAATAAATCCAAATCCAAAGGGAGATCCAAATCTCCTGGAAAGCCCAAAGTCATATGTTGGAATTGCGGTAAACCAAGTCACATCTAAAAGGACTGAAAAGAAGAAGTTTGATTCTGATTTTGAGTCTAAGAAGGAAGATGGTGATGCATTTATTAAAGATTTGGCTACTCATGCAGGTAATGACACATGGTTAAGTGACTCAGGTGTATCTTTTCATAAGACTTCCAATAAAGATTTTTTTTCTAAATATGAAGAATTTAATTAAGGCAAGGTGTACTTGGTTGATGATTCACATTTAGATATTGTTGGTCAAGGTAAAGTTAGGATCAGGTTTCCTTATGGTAGAATAAAAAGGATTAGTGGTGTGTTGCATATCCGTGGCTTAAAATGAAATTTATTATCTATGAGCAAATTGATAGATGTGGGTGTGCAAGTAGTCTTTTCTGATGTAATATGTAAGATTATTAAGGGTGTCATGGTGATTGCTAGAGGTGTCAAGTTCAACACTTTGTATAAGCTAGAAGCATACATTGCTGAGTGTAATAGCACTTCTATAAAAATTAAATTCGTGGATACTTCGTTAGAAGATTTTAGGGTTTCACCTTTAGCGGATGGACATAGATTTTGGGTACCTAAGGGTGCTCTTTCTTCTAAAGAAAAATTACTTGCAGATAAGACTATGCTATGGCACCAAAGACTTGGCCACATTGGAGAAAAGGGTCTAAGGATCTTGAAAAATAAAAACCTTGTTGAAGGTTTGAATGATTGAAATCGTGACTTTGATTTATGTGAGAATTGCATTTATGGAAAATGAAACCGCATTTAGTTTTACTTGAGTTCTCATAAATCTTGTGGTGTTTTGGATCTTTTTCATTCTGATGTGTTTGGTCCTATAGATGTTCCTTCGATTGGAAAATCCACATATTATGTTTTATTTATTGATGATTTTAGTAGACGGATATGGGTTTACTTTCTAAAGAGTAAATTTGAAGTTTTCAGTCGTTTTAAAGAGTTTAAAGCAATGATTGAGTTTTAGACTGGAAATAAAATTAAGTGTTTGAGGACCGATAGTGGTGGTGAATTTTCTCTAATGATTTTGATAGATTCTATAAAGACTGTAGTATTAATAGACAAAAGACAACTTTGTATTCTCCACAATAGAATGGAGTTGCAGAAAGAATGAACATAACACTGATGGAGAAGGCTAGGAGTATGTTGAGTGGTGTTGGGCTAGAACAAAAGCTTTGAGTTTAAGTTGTTGCTATTGCTTGCTACCTGATTAACAAGTCTCCTACATCAGCTCTTGTTGATAAAACACCTATGGAAGCATGGTTAGATCACAAGCCTTCATTGAGACATCTTAGAGTTTTTGGTTGTGAGGCATATGCACATGTGCCAAAGGAGAAGCAAACAAAGTTGGAGAACAAGGTTGTGAAATATATCTTCATCGGTTACAATTATGGTGTGAAAGGATACAAGCTTTGGGACCCTATTGCACAAAAGGTAATTCATAGTAGAAGTGTTATTTTTAGAGAAATTAAATCTTCTTTTGTTACATTGCAGCCAAAACAAACTAAACAGAAAAATGTGATTCAATTCCCTTCTACGCCTGAAAGAGTTGAATCAAGACCACTTGATAGGCAAGAAGTTGAGGAGAGCTCATCTAGCTCTAAATCTTTAGAAGAGGAGGAAAAACCTCCAACTCAGCTTGTTTGAAGGTCTACAAGACATAGATAACCACTTGAAATCTATTCACCTGATGATTGGAGATGTATTTTTGCTTTGAATACTAATATTGATAAAGCTATATCGGTAGAAGAGGCATTAGGTGTGAATGATGCAAAATGCTAGAAGATTGTTATGGAAGAAGAAATGACAGCTTTGAAAAAGAGTAATACATGAGATCTTGCACCATTGCCTGAAGGACTGAAGCCTGTTGGTTGCAAATAGGTGTTCAAGAAAAGATTGGTTCAAATGGAAGCATTGAGAAGTATAAAGTAAGGTTGGTTGCAAAAGGCTACTCTCAGATTGAGGGTGTTGATTATGCTGAGATATTTTCTCTTGTTGCAAAAATGACATCCATTAGATTTTTTCTTTCTATTGTCGTTGCTTATGATTTAGAGGTTGAGCAAGTGGATGTGAAAATTGCTTTCCTTCATGATAATTTGGAGGAGGATATTTATATGACACAACCAGAGCACTATGTGGTGAAAGGTAAAAGTAATTTGGTCTATAAATTATAGAAATCGTTGTATGGCCTCAAACAGAGTCCTAGGATGTGGTACCAAAAATTTGATACGTATGTGTTGAGTTTGGGATTTGAACGTTCTAAATCAGATCATTGTGTTTATTATAAATCTGATGGTGATCATTTCCTATAAATTGCATTGTATGTTGATGATATGTTATTCATTGGTAAAGGAAAAAGGTATGATTTCAAAACTAAAGTCTCAGATCGTTGCTAAATTTGAAATGAAAGATCTTGGTGCAGTGGAGCACATTATTGGGATGGAAATTAGAAGATATAGAGTGAACATAAAGATATGGCTAGGCATAGTAAGTATGTGAATTCAATATTATAGAGGTTCAACATGTAGGATTGTAGGCAATTATGTGTTCCTTTTGCAGTTGGAATGAAATTATCTGCTTTAGATTGTCCTACATCCCCATCGTAGATGGAAGACATGAGCAAAGTACTTTACTAGAGTGTAGTTGGAAGTTTGATGTATGCTATGGTCTATACCAGACCAGACATTTCCCAAGTAGTGGGAGTATGTTCCAAATATATGTCTAATCTTGGTAGAGTTCATTGGGATGCAGTAAAAAGAGTCTTCAAATATTTGAAGGGTACCTCAGAGTATTCTTTGTGTTATCATGGTAATTTGGTTGGAGACATGACTCCCCTTGATATACATGGTTATGTGGATTCAGACTAGGCAAGTGATATTGATAGCAGAAGATTTGCCAGTGCTTATGTGTTTACTTTATTTGATGGTGCAATTAGTTGGATGAGTAAGCGACAGGTTGTGGTTGCTTTGTCCACTACTAAAGCAGAGTATATGGCAACTACTTATGCTTGTAAAGAATCCATTTGTCTTAAGAGATTGTGTTTAGATATTGACATAAAACAAAGTACAGTGACAATTTATTGTGACAATCAGAGTGTGATCTTCCTAATTAAAAACCTGACATTTCATGCCCAGACCAAACATATTGATGTTTAGTATCATTTTGTCAGAGATATGGTGGAAGATGGTATGGGGAAGCTAGTTAAGGTAGAAACTTTGATAAATGTTGTAGATGATTTAACTAAGGTTGTGAGCATAGAGAATTTAAGATGGTGTTTGCAGTCTATGGACCTCATGGTCCCTAACAATTAATTTATTGTGTTGATACTCCCTTTTCTCTTGCAAGATGTTCGACAAGTGGGAGAATGTTGGAAAAAATGGTGTCTCAACCTTGCATTTACATGAGGTTACTATTTATAGTAAGTTTTCATTTGAGTACAAAATGGTGTGAAACTCTCCCTGAAGCTTTTGGTTGGCTAGATAAGAATTTCCGTAAAGTTACATCCCAAGATCACAACTGGTTTTGAAGATATTAATTTTTTTCATTTTGGAGGGGTGCAAAGAAAGGTTTAAATTTAATTTTGAGGACTTTGGAGGCCCCAAAATGCCTTTAAAAGTGTGTGTAAGTGGTGTAGCATCTTACGAGGCAATAGATCACTTTGTGAGCTTTCCAGCACTTCAAACGGTTCATCAATAGGACACACGGTTCTCAAATTATGTCCTTCGAAAGTTTGTACTCCTGAAATAGGAAATATAAAATACATCGAACACATAAATGAGTTGTAAAAGGGAGGGACACGTGTTAATGTGTGTTTTAACATGTCATAGGGAATCTAGAAGGAAGATAAGGTTGGCTACACCTTATTGGGTGGTTTTAGCCCATGGGTTTGTACTACCATTTGATAGTTTCTTGTATTGTATCTCCTATATATGAGGTGTGTGAGATAGAGGTTGTGTGTAAGAGTCTTATGGCGATTGAGTTAGCTCTAAGTCTATGATTCATGGTACTCCTATTAAGATATTTCTCTACAAGTATATTGTAATCTATTATTGATTGTTGAACAATATATTAAGCTTCTTTTGGAGTGTGGGTTTTTTCTCCCGAAAGGGTTTTCCCCACATAAATCATTGTGTTATGGTATGCATGCTATTGTGCCTATTTGTGTTAAGTTTTTGTAACTACTGTAACAATCTATAAATTTTTTTGCATAATCCTCCTCTCAAGGTTAGTGTAGGAAGTTATTCCACTACTTAACTTCCTTACACATACATATTTATACATGTACATACATTTAAATGTATATATGCACATACCATATGTCAAACTTGGGTTGAAGGGTTTCATTTTTCAGTTATAAGTTATGTAGAAACACACATGTACATACAAACATGTACATCTACATGCATACATACATGTACATACATATTTGCATATACATGTACATACATATATGCATGTGCATGTCCATACATATATGCATGATATGTCAAACTTGGGCTTAAGGGTTTTAGTTTCATAGTTGAAGGGATTCAATGCCATTCATAAACATATACATGTATGTATGTATGTATGTATGGAGGAGTGATACTTAAGGAGAATGGATGCGTAGTTAATGCCACTATGAGGAAGGGTGTACTGTATACCCATAAACCAATGCAAGCAATGGAAAACTCAAATGTGTTTTAAGGGTTTCAATTTCACTGTTAATGTTTAAGTGTTTAAGGGTTTCAATTTCACAATTAATATTTTCAATTTAACAGTTTACTTTGGTTTGAAGGTTTTCAATTAGACAATGTGTGGGCAACTATTTATAAAACTAAGAAACAAAGAAGTTCAACAATGAAACTAAATATGAATTGGACCCTTTTCAATACATTAAAGGTAATTGATTGTTCATTAACTTCACAAGTATTAAAGAAACATGGCAACTATTTATAAAACTAAGAAACAAACAAGTACAACAATGAAACTAAGTATATTGCACATGCTGGTCACAATGCGAGGAGGGTCGCAGGGTGCAGTAGGGTTTCAGAGCAG
The DNA here is from genome assembly GCF_030272615.1 of Cryptomeria japonica. Lineage (NCBI taxonomy): Eukaryota > Viridiplantae > Streptophyta > Pinopsida > Cupressales > Cupressaceae > Cryptomeria > Cryptomeria japonica. The sequence goes on along the minus strand of NC_081408.1, from coordinate 525,909,676 downwards.
GGTTGTAAGTAAGGTAAGATGGCGGCAAGATGTCGGCAAAGGGTTGTAGGGAGCAACAGGATTTCAAAGTAGGGTTGCAGGAATTGGAAGATGGCGGCAAGGTTTCAACAATCTTCAGCAGGCTCATCAAGGACAGACTAAGGGTGCCCTCTGATTCGCCCAATATTCAAATTTTGATATCAATCCCTTTGCCAAAATCTTCAAAAATAAACCCTTTATCGAACCAGTTTCAGATTTACCTCCAGGGAAAAAATGGTTGAATCATTTTGCATGTCTCCAACATCAATCAAATATCCTCGACACTTTTTTCAATCGACCTTTTGCACGACCGACCCAATCATTTCATAAACAACCTCACAAAGAAAAAGGTAATCTGCAGAATTATTTGAACTTCAACAATTATGATCAGGGAGCTTCACACATCCAAGGGGCTCGTAAGGATTCCAAAGGACACTCAGGCCACCACGTGTCCATTCAAAAATCATTCAGGCGAGAAAAAAATTTGCAAAATCTTGTCAAAAAGTTTCCATCTTCGAAAGTGTATCAGTCAAAACATCAAGAAAAACAACCGATTTTTGACATTTGTAAACCAACTTCATCTGTATCCCAACAATCTTTACTCAAGGGTTGCATTGTCAAAGGGGATAATGAAGCAGACCAGCAAGGTGACCACGGAGATCCCCTCAAGTCAAAACCTATGCACCTTGTGTGGAAAAGAAAACAAACCAATTTCAAGGAGGTGAATACCCCTTTTCCCAATCCGGCTTCGGTAGAGAATGCTTCCTCCATCAAGATAACCTTTCCTGAGCACATTCTCTCTCAGTCGGTCTCATTTATCTGAAAGTCAGCTCTCATTGGTAAGTTTAGTTCTTTGATCCCTTTTCAAACTTTGCTTTCATGGGTTAGTAGTCACTAGTCGGGTCTTCGAGATCTTTTCTTTATTGATAGCCATTCGAGGTTTTTTATTGCTCTATTTTCTTCATCTGAACATAGGGACATAGTTCATAAAAACAAAGGTTGGTTTTGTCAAGGGGCTGGTCTTTTTACCTTGCCCTGGATTCCAAACTTTAAACCAGATACTAATCTATGTAGATTTTTCCCTTACTGGATTTCTTTCTCGAGCATGCCTTTGGAATATAGAGATCCAGATGCCATTGAGATCATGGCTAATCATCTAGGAATTTTTGTTTCTCATGATCTTATACCCTTTGAAGTAATCCAAAGAGATGTTAGAGTTTGCCTTCTTCTTGCCTCAAATAAAACCCTACCAAGGCACTTCTCTATCACATCAAAATGGGGTCTATGGTCCCAAGACATTGTTATGGATAACGCAGAGGTCATTTGCAATTATTAGCATCAACTAGGACATTTTACTAATGCCTGTAGTGGTATCGAGTGCTCAGAGCTTTTAGTTTGTAAAAATCACTGCTCAGACCCTCTACTGTGCACTATCCACCAGCACGAGGCAGTTTTGTCTTCTGACTCTGCACAACCATGTAATGACCCCTCTAAGCCTTATGATGACTCAAGTCTCGAGCCATCTTACATTGAGTGGATTATTCAGTTGACCAATTTCTTTACCATGTATAGTTGGATTCTCTATAGCTATAATTCTTCCTTCATGCCCACACTGGTTCTCCAATTATGTGACAAAACATCTGATGACAGAGAAGTTATAGTTCGGGACCTAATGTTTAACGAATCTCCGATTGACATTTAGAGTTTATTGCAGAATTTATCAGTTTCAGGGGTAGTTGTTTCAAATAAGGAAGGTCATATTTAGGAATTAGCAGATGATATCGTGTCCAGTTTAGTTGCCACTATGATTGAGGAAATTACAGAGGTGGAAGGTGTTAGTATGTCAAATGTAATGTGTCCCTTACGAAAGGCATGGTGCTGATGTTCATATATTGAATTCTCAGAGAAAGAGAAACTTCCCTTGGTGAATGAACCTCCTATTTTGAGTAAACTTGTTGAGTTAAATCCTCCAATCAAGATCCACCAAAATTTCTCTCTGATCTCCCCTCACTTAGACCTCCATTTGCATGAAATTAGGCATGAAGAAATGGAAACCCCTCCACATGATGGTGAGACAAACGAATTTTTTTTGGCTATGCAGAGTCCTTATCGGATGAGCAGAGCCCTAGTTTGAAATCAGAAGTGTTTACAACCCCTAAAAAGAGAGGTAGAAAACTGAACTCTGTGAAGATTCAAGAAGAAATAGAGGCAGGTGTTCAGAGTACTTTAGACGAAAAATTCAAGGTATCAAAAAGAATTACAAGGAGTGTGAAAGGCACTCCCTATTCGTAATGAAAATGATTTCTTGGAATGTCAGGGGCATTAATGCTCTTGAAAAAAGAGAGAGAATCACGTCACATCTTGATTCTTCAAAGACTAACATCCTTTTACTTCAAGAAATGAAGTTATCACAGAAAATGTATCACAAAATAGTGGCTAAATGGACACAATTTGGATCGGCCCATATGCAAGGTGCTGGGGCCTCGCACGGACTACTTACATTATGGAATCCCCAAAAAGTTCAACTTCACCTACTAGATCAAGATCACAATTGGCAAATGTTGAAAGTAGTATTTTATGACATGACCTTTACGGTATTCAACGTTTATGGTCCTACCACCTCTCAGGAAAAGAAAGATCTATGGGACAAACTGACTCTTATGCTCCAACTAGAAGAAGCACAAAATTTTATCATTCGGGGAGATTTTAATGCAATCTTGTCTCATAAGGAGAAACAAGGAGGAATCTGCCCACGCCCATGAACTATGCAGGACTTCCTAAGCTTCACTACAAAAAACAACTTATTGGATGTGATTCCCAATAATGGTCTCTTCACTTAGACTAACAGGAGATCAGGCTTCCTTCAGATTGCAGGGATACTTGATAGGTTATTTATTCCTTTGGAATGGCGCCTTAATCAGTTCAGTTATTGTTCATATATTCTTCTATTTTAGAATTAGACCATTTTCCAGTTCAATTTTTCCTTGAATGGCAAAATCAGAACCCCACGTCGTGTTTTGGTTCTTCTTTTTAAATTTGAGCACATGTGGTTTAGACATCCACACTTTCAGGCTTTATTAAGATAGTGGTGGGTATCTACCCTTGCATGTAGTGGAACAAATATGTACCAATTCTTTAAGAAACTTCAGTTTATTAAGGTTCAAGCTAAGGAGTGGAATGGAAAGGTCTTCAAGAATGTTTTTGCCCAAAAAACATCATTGCACAACAATTGGAAGAAGTTAACCAAAATATAATTTCCAAGGGATTGGATCAGCTTCTGCATTCTACACTGAAGGGTCTTCAAAGTGAGTGGGAAGAAGTTTGTAAGAGAGAAGAAGAATATTGGAGACAGAAATCAAGAGAGCTCTGGCTAAAGCAGGGAGATAAGAACACAAAATGCTTTCATGCATCCACAAAACAAAGAAAAATATCAAATGTTATATTCTCAATCAAGCATGCAGACACAGGGGTATAGATAAAAAATTTAGCAGAAATTCAAGATGGAGTAAAGTTTTTCAAGAATCTATTAGCCCCTCTACCTTATGATTTAGATCCTTCTTGGAAGGATAATGTTAAGCTCTTATTACAATCTATCCCTCCTCTGATATCCGACCAAGATAATAGAGTCTTACTGGACCCTTTCAGTTTGGAGGAAGTCCACAAAGTGGTATTCTCTCTTTCCCCAGATAAAGCTCCAGGTCTAGATGGGTTCACCACCCTCTTCTTCCAAAAGTGTTGGGATGTGATAGGGTTTGACCTCTTGGCAGTCATGGAAGAATCCAGGAAAAGGGGAGCAATGTTAAAAAGTTTTAATGCAACAAATATTGTTCTCATCCCAAAAACACCCTCTCCATCAACATTCACAGAGTTCAAACCTATTTCACTCTATAACACGATCTACAAGATTGTAACCAAGGCCATTTACCTTAGATTGCATTATCTCATACCTAAGATCATCTCGCAAGAACAAGGGGGTTTTGTTCGAGGCAGGGAGACTATGGAAGGAGCCTTAGTAGCTCATGATGTTTTACACTCTATCCACAAAAACTAGCAAGCAAATTTTGTTGTCAAACTTGATCTGATGAAAGCATATGACTGGGTTAAGTGGGATTTTCTCTTTAAGGTATTATCTAAATTTGGCTTCTCAGACAAATGGTGCAAATGGATCAAAGCTTGTGTCTCAGGTGCATACTTTTCGATTCTAATAAATGGACATCCTTTAGGGTTTTTTCAGGGTACTCAGGGAGTAAGACAAGGTGATCCTTTATCACCTTTTCTCTTCATTCTTATGGCAGATGCCTTTAGTAGATACATCAATTTTTAGTCTTCAAAAGGGCTTTGTCTTGGAGCCAATCTTCCAGGTACTTTAATAATAGTAACTCACTCTCTTTTTGCTGATGATACATTGTTATTTGGTAAGTCTTCTCTAAAAGAAGCTAGGCACATTAAGCAAACTTTGGAAGCCTATTCTTCTGCTTCGGGCCAGAAAATTAATGCTTCCAAGTCTAAGATTTTCATCTTCAACACACCTCCAATCTTGTCACTAAAAATATCCAAGACTTTGGGATTCCCAATGGATCAATTGCCATCTTCTTACCTTGGCATTCCCTTTTTTATGGGGACAAAAAAATCCTCTTATTGGTCTGCTATTATTGGTAGAATCAAGGCTCGAATTTCAGCTTGGAAAGTAAGGTGGCTCTCATTATCAGGTAGAATTATTCTTATTAAGTCAGTGTTAACAACAATACCGCACTATTACATATTTGTTCTCAAAGCACCCTCATCTGTCATTCAACAATTGCAGAAACTTGTTAGAGATTTCCTTTGGAATAGTAATGTGACAAATGAAAGGAAAATCCCCTTAGTCTCTCTGGAAAATATGTCATGTCAAAAATCCCAAGGTGGAGTAGGTCTTCATAATCTAAAGCATCGCAACAAGGCTTTTGGAGGAAAACTGATTTAGAAAATGTACACTAATCCTGCTTCCAAATGGTTCTAGATTATGCAAGCTAAGTATCTAGACAACAATCAATCATCTAGAGTATTGACAATTTTGGATCCTCCAAAGGGGTCAACTATTTGGAATTTTATGATGGATTCAAGAAATCTAGTATCTAAGTATGTCTCATGGGAAGTCAATAATGGTCTCAGTGCTAACTTCTGGACAGACTCATGGTGTGGGCATCCTCCAATTGCTCAAATGGATAATATGGAAGATATTATGAATAAAGCTATAGCTCATTAGGGTACAAAATTGAGTGACTGTGTCCGCTCTAGAAATATTTTCAAGAAAAATAATCTGGAAAGACCCAACTCTTCTCCCAATATCCACTCAATAATCTTCTTCCTTGGCAACTATCTTATTGAATAGAATAGTTCTCATGTCTAACAAGGAAGATGTGTTAATTTGGGCAGCCTCTAAATCAAGGCAATATTCAATTAAAGAAGGTTACAAAGCCATACAACAGGGTTGCAACAGTAAGGTGAGTAGTTGGGCATACTCATTCTGTTGGAATGATATTGTTCTGCCAAAAGTAGGTTGTTTTGCATGGTTAACTTTGAACAAAAGAATCCTAACAACAGATAGACTAGTAAAATTGGCCATTTCACAAACTTTTAACTGTGTACTTTGTGGCTTAGAGGAAGAATCAGTTGATCACTTATTTTTACATTGCACTTTTGCCTCCCAATGCTGGCTCTTCATCATGAATAAACTCCAAGTTATGATGCCCTTCCCGAAATCTTTATGGGATATGTTTAACTCCTGGCCTCTTTTATTTTTTTCATAAACTTTCTTAGGCATCTAGAAATGTGCTCCTGCTCACATCATTTGGGCCATCTGGTGGGAGAGGAATAAACGAATTTTCAGAAAAATATTCTCTTCTCTAGATCAAGTTTTGATTAAGTTGGAAAATTTGATTGCAAAAATTATAAATTCTTCTCTCACTAATTCCAAGGGCATTCAGTCATTCACCCAGTGGGATAAGGTAATTGCAAAATCATGGAATGGTATTATTTTGCCAATAGAGATTCCTCTGAATTGGTCTTTAGCTCATGTTAGAGATAGGTCCTCCATAAAATGGGTACCCCCTGCACCTAATTTCTTTAAGATCAACTTCGACAGCTCTTCCCGTGGAAACCCAGGGAAGTTGGGAATTGGAGTTTGCATTCGAGATCATTTTGGCAAAATGTGTGCTTTCCTATTATCTCCCATCCCCTCGGGTACAAATAACTTGGCGGAGGCAAATGCCTTACTAGCTGGCCTGGTGCTAGCAAGGAAATGTGGTCTCTCCAACATTCATATAGAAGGGGGTTCATTAGTTATCATCAGTGCAATTACCTTGAAAAGATCTAAGACTTGGCACCTATCGTATGTTTTGAAGCATATTTTGGATTTACTTGACACATTTTCGGATTTGATTGTCAGCCACACATTAAGGGAAGGCAATTATGTAGCTGACAAATTAGAAAATATGGGTTGTGATGGCATTTCAGTTGAGTCAGTTGCATCTCCCATCAAACTATCCTCATTCCCTGAACTACTTGATTTGGTACAAAAGGAAAGTACAACATTTTAATTACAAATTACATCTTATTAAGTACTTGCATGTATGCTTTTAACCTGAAGCCTGCAATTAGGATGACTGACATGACACTTGCATATATGCATTTAAATGTAGCTTGCGGATGGTATGAATGAAAGATTAGTGTGAGTACTCTGCGATTTTCATGATGTCATTTCACACGAGGTAAAGCAAATTTTGGCCTCTCACACATCCTCTCGTCGACATTTCTATCACATGTTAATGCAAGAAATCTCCTACTTGATTTTAAAGACCGACTAATTATTGCATTTCAAGATTTTAGGTTTGTTTATAAATGGAAACTTGCCTGCTTTCATATACACAGTTTTCTGCGGAAGTTTTCAAAGTTTTTAAATCTTGTAGTTTCTAAAATTTTAGCAATATGGAGAATGGCTCTTATGAAGGGTGCAGACAATTTCACTAGGAATACATGCCATGGAACGACCATGTTCCAGTGCAAATTACAAAACCCTCGGTGGCATTCCATGGACATATCAATGATGGGGACCTCGATCAACTGTTTCATCTGCATAACCCACAACTAAGAAGAGCAGTCAAAGATTTCATTGGTGAGGAGATTTTTTCCCCTCAAGCCAAAAGAATTCTAATTCCCCACCAACTTCTTAGTTCTTTTCTGTCCAACGCTCTTGACCTCTTGCAATCAATCCCTTTGCTCGAAGTAGTGTTTTTTAAGTTGGTAAGGCAAAATGTGCTTGCTCCTACCTCGTTCCATGAAGCCCTGGTCAATTATAATCTATGGTAGGGGTCGGCTCTCTTAGGGGGCCTATTTCCATGATATTTATCCAATCCAGCCATGCATACATGGTGCTTTATGACCGAATCAAGCATGCCCTTGAAAGGAAAAACTTCCGTCATGTGAAGAATGGTTTGCAACAATTTGGTAGACAACTAGATGAGCATATCGTGCACAGAGTCATAATCAAAGTTGGGGCTCTCATGGTGATCTTGGAACTAGAAAATGTTGATCCCAACTTGCCAATTTCACAACCAGAGGAAAAGGGTTAGGCTTCACATAGGGTGCCAGACCTTAATGCACCAGTCCAGGTTGGAGCCTCGGGATGGACTAGCTCCTCTCAACCCGAAGTGGCAGAGGAGTGGGAAAATTTTGCACCAACTCCTTTGAGAGATGCCAGACTATGATAACACATGGAGGTCAATATCTGGGAGGTCTTTCATCATCCTCAAGACGAAGCCGAGCCAGTGCAATGGGAGAAAGATACTCCAGCCTTCAACACCTCCAAAAATCAAATCCTGGGTGGCGCAACCATGGAAGAGTAAAATGATTTTGGCTCTGTTTTTTGCTACATTGAATATGCTCCATTTTGATGTATAAGGAATCCGTTGGCAACCACTATGGCTCAAAAATTTTGCCTATTTTTTATTATGCCGATTTTTTTCCAATTTTGCACTAGATAATATGGCCTAATTATAGAGTACTTTTCGAAGATCCAAATGTTCCATTTTGCACTAGGTTCTTCTTTCGATTGTGCTCTTTTTGGAAGATTAAGGGGGACAAGTTTCAGATGATATCCTTCAAATGCCCTATTTTTTTTTTTGAGAGCTAATATAGCCTCATTGGTTTAGCCCTTCCAGTCTACCATATCTGGTTCTTCCAAACCGCCACGGCCTAACCAATATAGTTATGTCGGTATGGCTCATTTGGTTCCCTATCTGGTTTACCCCATCCGGTATAGTCCAACCAACAACAGTCAACCGATAAACAAGATCCTCAAGTTACTACGGTCCAATATACACACTTGCTCACCAGTGTCTGGTTGTCAAGGTAGATCTACAGTGAATTGGATCCTCAAGTTACCAGGATCCTCAAGTTACTAGCTACACAGTCAATTGACAAACATGATCCTCAAGTTACCGCGGTCCAATATACACATTTGCTCACTGGTGTCTGGTTGTCGAGGCAGATCTACAGTGAACCAACATACATAATGACAAACGGGTGCTCAATTTTAGTGGTAAGCATTAGTGGGGGCAGTTCTTCTTATAGCTATGATTCCCCTTTGTTCATTGTAATTGAGCAAGGATATAGGGCTTTATTTCTGGTTCTTTCCCTATTGAGCTCTTGAACTAGTTTTTATTAATATATATATTCCAGTGGCTTGCCACCTTTGCTTAAAAAAAAAACAATGAAACTAAGTATGAATTAAGCCCTTCCAATACATTAAAGGAAATTGGCCATTCATTGACTTAACAATACATAAAGGAACATGGCAACTATTTACCAAACTAAGAAACAAAGAAGTACATACAATGAAACTAGGTATGAATTAAAACATTAAATATTATAGTAAAGGTAATTGGCCTTACACTTGAATGAGGGTAAAGCATAGCAAGTGAAAACAACATTGGTGAAATGTGCAGATTTATAATTGAATCAAGGAAGAACACATCAATTGAGTCCCTGAAACATGTCCATACAAATTGAAACACTAAAACATTCAAATTGGAGATATGGCTCAACGAAAATGAAATTGAAACAAGTATAAAGTGAAAACATTGATGCCAATTGAATCAGTGAATTTTATACCCATCAAACCCCTAACCAATTGGTTGGTGAAATTGTGAGCTCTCCTACATTATCAATGAAAGCGAATCCCTAAATCAATTGCAATTGTAACCCTTCAACCCAATGAATAGTTTCAAAATGTTCACCTCAATCCATAAAAGAGTGGCGATGTAAACCCTTGGATAATGAAAGTGAAACCCTTGATGCCAAATGAAATAGTGGGTTGGAAGCCCTCAAAGAAAGGCTACAATAAAAGTGAAATTGTGAACCCTTAAACATTGACAGTCAGAGTGAATCCCTACCACAATTGAAATTGAAACCTGTCAACTGAAGGACTAGTTTTCAAAAGGCCACCTTGAACCATAAAAGAGTGGTAATGTAAACCCTTGATGCATATTGAAACATTGATATGAGATCTCTGAAACAAATAAACATAAAATGTGAAATTGTGAAGCCTTATACATTAATAGTGAAAGTGAATCCCTCAATCAATTAAAATTGAAACCCTTTCAACCCAAGGAGTAGTTTCAAATTGTAAACCCAAAACCCTTATATATTAACAGTAGAAATGAAATTGTGAACCCTTATACATTGATAGTGACACATTGTATTTGAAACCCCAAAAACCTTAAACATGTGAAAACCCTTAAACATCAATAGTCTAATGTACTATACACAGACTAAAAAATAAACCCTCAACCACTTACATTGAAAGGGTTTGAAACTATTCAACCCTTTAAACCCTCAAACAACAACGAGGAAATTGAAAACCCTTAAACCATTAAACCAATGCGATGCTCAAAATGGAAACCAAGGATCCAAATATGAGGGTGAAATTATGAACCCATATACATTGATAGTGAAACTATGAATTGGAAACCCCTAAACCCTTACACATGATGGGTGATATGAAAATGCAAGGATGGGAACAAGTCAACCCAACATGAATAGTCAAATTTAAACCCATGTGCAGATATATTGTGGATGTGGAAACCCTTAAACACCAATAGTTCAAAAAAAACTATACATAGAGTGAATATGATATCCTCAACCAGTTACAATGAAAGGGTTTGAAACCATTCAACCCTTTAAATTTCCAATAATATTAATGATGAAAGTGAAAAACCCTAAAACCTTTTTTTAGCAATGTGATGCTCGAAATTGAAAACAAGCCACTAATATTAATAGTGATGCAGGAAATGAAAACTATTTGTATTCACAAGTCACCATTAAAATTATAGTAATGCTTGAATAGAGGATTATGATTCCCTTTTTATATGTATTTGTGTTCATGAACATATTATTTAGTGTTTAGAAATACAAATACTTGCAGAAACGTCACAGGACATGCAAACAGTAGCGTAAGGAGGACATGAGAGTAATAGTAAATGCAAGTTCAATAAAATACAAAAAGGATTAATGACATAACAAAGAGCACAACACAAAAGAAAATAAACGTTGAAATTGTTGAACCTTAGTGAGGATAAGTCCTCATCTAGGTCGAAGGGGAAAATACCCATTTCTCTACCATCTCTTAGCATCGTTATGTCCTCATCGTTGTTCGGCCCCGAACTTGCAAAAATGGAGCATGGGAGGAAGTAATACATGTGAATGGGTAAAAAGAAGCCCCAAAAAACATCGTAACCCTAACAAAAACCCAGTGAATGCAGGAAAGGAGGCATGCATTACCCATATCAAGGTGTGCACGTTCTGGTCCAAAATTGATTTGGTAGCGTTCCATGGCAAGAAGTTTCTGGTGTGAAGGAAAACCAACAGTCGAGTATGCGCATGAAATAAATGATATAGCTGGCTCATTCCACGAGGAGTCAGTGTCATTGAATGTTGCAATGCTAAAAAAATACGAGCCTTTTGGTGCTTGTAAGGTGAGGTGACATGTAGTTAATGCCAGTGCATTGTAGGTTTGAAGGTGGTGGCAAGAGTTTTTGGCAAACAAGGTGGTCATTTGGGTGGGTATGTACGTGATTGCCACAGAACAAACCCATTCGCAATGAACAAAAAGGTTGATAGGTTTACGTGTTGGCCTAGCCACGTTTCGTTCGATGCACTGAAGTGGCATAATTTTGATGGGTTGTAGGAGTCGTCAGGGGACGTGGCAAAATGCCGACTCAACATCTAGATTTTTGATTTGGGGTAGCCAACTCAGCGGTCTACTTGGCCAGTTGTCAAAGTTGGTCTAGCGGTCAACGTGGCATGCCACATGGATGCTCAAAGTTAGGGTGTGCATGTACTGGCTCCTCTCCCCTATTCATACATACATTTTGATATATATATCTTGCAATTGTTGCATTGACATTGCTTTGTAACAATTAAATGGATTTCCAATAATTTCATGTTGTGCATACATATATACCAAGGCAAGGACCAACTTCACATTTTAAACTTCCCCTTTCACCCTCTTCTTAAAGGTGAAAGATAAGACAAATGAAATCAAAGTGAAACCGAAAAAAATAAACCAACAAATACTTTTTTGGGTAAGTGCTAATCACCAATCCGTCTGGTTGCTCCTACACCAAAATGTGTGAGAAGTGAAACAACAAAATTTAAGTTGCAAAGTCAAACTTTGCATTCACCATATAATCCTAGATATTACCAGCCATATACAAGTGGATGATGACCTTCAATACTTTGTCCTCTCCCACTACTTGGCACAAAGTATGATATATCTTGAGAAAGTAGTCCTCAAAGGTGTTAAAATTAAAGGGCTCCTTCTTAAATTGTGAGATTTTAATTGGTTTCTTGTTTTAACCCTTTACTTTGTGCCTTATGATATAGACAAACCTATATACACCCCTATGTGTCTGTATTTCTCTTTAAAGGAATCAAAATTGACAACCTTGTTTGTTTCCATATTAAGACCAAAGACATCTAAAATAAAATCCATTGAAAAACAAATCATTTTGAGCTCCATTTATTGCCAATACTCTCCTTATTCACACATTATACCTTATGGAAACTTCTATGACAAAATATACATCAAGGAACACATTAAGCACCACCAACTTGCCTAAATCCTACACCCAAGAATTTCAAAGAGGGAAATGAGCTAGTCTCTTTCTATACCAGTGCTCAAACAATGACCACCCAATCATTGATAAATTTGCATCTCAACAACCTCCTAGAGAAATAATCAATTTTTCATTTGGAACTCCCAGATCATATACATTGGCATGTCTTCTTAATAACCCTATAAGATGAATTAGAATATCTTCATCAAGTTCTCTACTTCTTGTTGAAGGTTGCCCTATTGATTAACTTATTTTCACAAACTTGACAGAGACTTAGGGTTTTGAGCAAGGTTAGAGTTTACCAATTATGTGCAATTCAACTTAATTCTTCAACAAAACTAACTTGCAACAACAACCATAAGCTCATGAATGTCAAATTTACAAAATTCAAGTAAAAATTTGTTCAAATGACCACTTACACACCAATTCACAATGAACCTTGATTTCAGCACAAACCTTGTAGAGAGCTCCAATTGCAAGGAACTTTCAATTTCGATAAAAAGTGCCCATTGAGGTAGTCCTAGGAATTTATTTATTTACTTAAAATGGCCAAAAATCTAATCAAAACTAGTCATTTTTCCATTACTACATGCATCCATGAACACTAATTCTAGAGCTAGCCTTTCTCAATTTTGAATATGAGCTATTGATTTCATCAAATCATGATAAGATCAACAGTTAGGATTGGTCAAGACATATTTGAAAAACCTTTGCATAGCCTAAAAGTTATTGGACCAACCAAAACATGCCATGTGAGGCAACATTTCCATAGTAGCCAATAGTCAGTGCCACGTGTCATGATTTTGTGCTCTCACAATTGAATTTGAAATCTACCATTCTAACACTACAGGACCGTGGTAAGACTTTTCCTTCACTTGACCATTGAAGTGGGCCTAGACATGTGTCATCATTCTGCAGTAGTGCATATCCTATTAAGAATTGACATCTCTGACATCATGGGGCCACACGACCAATCAAAATTTGCCACACGACCAATCAAAATTTATCAAGCTACACAAAGAGAAAAATCCACTCTATGAATTGACAAGGCCCATTGGACAGGTGGCACAATCATGTAGTAGCGTGGCTCTTACAGAGTATAGATCTATGGAGCCCATAGGCATGCAACTAGCCATCACATGTAATCATCACACTATCCTCTACAAAGACAAAGAGACAAGAAAAATTAAAACCAAACAAGGCCAGCTAATTAATATGAAAAGGGATCGGTGAATACACGACTCTAAACGCTTAAGGTTGCAACTTAGTAACTAGAAAAAGAGCACAATAAAGTCAACAAAGAAACATGATGCAAGGCTTAGGGCTTAAGGAAGACTTTGTTAGGACAATGGTTTCCATACTATTTCAAAAAAAATTCCAAGAGATTGATAGAACAAAGAGCCTAGAAATTTGTAGAGGTTCCACTAGTTTCAAGGTTTACCTAAATTTATTTTATCAAAGAGAAATATAATTTCACTTTAAGTTTAAATAATTTAAAGTATTAGTAGAAAACCAATCATAAAAAATGATAAAAAATTTGAGATTTAATAATGGAGGAGAATATTATTCTAAATAATTTTATGGTTTCCTAGACATGCAATTATCACAAGGTAAAATACTACTCCTTGCACACCTCAAAAGAATGGGGTTACGAAAAGGATGATTTAAAATTTAATGGATAGAGAAAGAAGTATGTAAAGTGATGCCAAATGGGATAGATGCTTCTAATTAGAAGCTATGAGTACTACTATTTAGTTGATTAATATTTCTCCTTACAAGACTTTGAATTCAACATCTTATGAAGTACAATTAGGTAAGAAATCTTTTATTTCACATTTAAGGGTTTTTTATTTTATGTGAGTGTTTTGTCCATGTGCTAAAGTGTTCTCAATTGGATACAAAAGCACAAAAATGTATATTCATTAGATAGATAGTATAAAAGTCTATAAGATTTGGAATCCTCTTTCAACAAATGCAATTTTTAGAGAACTTAGAGATATTTATAATTTTGAATAGCCAAAAGATAAAGAAGGGAAAAATACAGTGCATTTTGAAGCTAAGTAAGAAGATGCACATTTGAAAGAAAAGAATAATGATTAGAGGATGAAAAGGAATAAGAGGGTTCAAGTGGGAGTTCTGGTGGGATGAATTTGAAGATACCAAAGAGATTGGGCAACTAGAAGAACAAGAGGAAGAATCCCTTACTCTACCCTTGAGAAAATCCACAAGATAATGTAATCCATTTATTTGGTATGGCCCACTAGATTTATATATTTTATTCTTTATTAAATACTCACAATGGACCTACACATCCTATAGGGAAAATTATTTTTATTGATAATAGTGAGTCTTGGTAGCAATCCATGTAGAAGGAGATGATGGATTTAGACCCTTATGATACATAGGATCTTGTTTATCCACCTAAAGGAAGCAAGAGTTGCTGGATGTGAGTCTACAAGAAGAAATTTGGAGTAAATGGTTCATTAGAAAAATACAAGGCTACTCGTGGCCAAGCTACTCCTAGAGAGAGAGAGAGAGAGAGAGAGAGAGAGAGAGAGAGAGAGAGAGAGAGAGAGAGAGAGAGAGAGAGAGAGAGAGAGAGAGAGAGAGAGAGAGAGAGAGAGAGATTTCATTTTAGTGAAAAAATTTCTCCTATTGCTAAATTATCCTCGATTAGATTTGTTTTATCCATATCTTTTACTAATGTTTTAAAGTTGAGAAAATGGATGCTAAGACTAAATTTTTTACATAAAGATCTAAAATAGAAAATTTATTTGCAACAAACAACATGATTTAAGGTAAAATGGAAGAAACACTTGGTCTATAAACTAAAAAATATCTCTTTATGGTTTGAAATAGTCACCACATATTCAATATTCAAAATTTGATTCATTTATGTTGAAATTTGGTTTTGTAAGAATAAAAGAGGATCATTATATTTACATTAGATGTATTGATGATCATATAATAGTTGTTCCCTTGTATGTGGATTTAATTTTATTTTTAATCTCAACTTTAAGGTGCATTTGAGATTAAATATAATTTGGGGGTTTCTATTGTTGTTATGAATAAAGTATTTTACCTAACTAGTTTTCTAGTGAATCCTATTCACTTGTTAAGTTTAATCCTAAGTTAGTTAGCCTTATGTCATAGGTGGAATTCTAGAAATATTCTTATAACGGGGCCATGTCTCATTATACTTTTAGACATATAGACATTTAATTTTGCATCATGAATTTAAACTTAGTTTTCAAGGGTAGTTGCCATCCTACCTTATCACCTTGCCTATATAACCAAAACCTATGTACATTTTTAATCATATACAACCACTATCAATCTATGCATTATTATGCAAGTTATCTTGCCACTCTCTCTTGTGGGAGCTATTTTCATCTTGTAGGGATATTGCAAGTGTTGAGGAGTCACCTATCTACTTGTACATGGTATCAGAACTCAGTTGTTACAAACATCTCCCTAGATTAGAGATGTCTTCAAGATATTTATTAGATATAGATTATGGTTTCAGTGACCTCATATTTGGATCTAGGTTAGTTGAGAAATTCATAATTGGCCTTTCATTCATCAAATTTTGTTATCATTTACAAAATTGGCAAAGGTTTGAAGGTAAGGGTTTCAATTAAAAAATTTGGACGTAATTGAATTTTTTGGGTTCTTTGGGTCAAGTATAGCCCCATAATTATGCTTAAGAGGCATGAAAACCCTAATATTGACTATAAAATCATTAAAATATGAGACTTTTGTTGAATGTTATTATGCACAAGACAATTGAGGCGGGGGGGGGGGGGGGGGGGGGCGGGGGGGGTGAATCAGTTGTACAAAAAAATATCAAAATATTTTCCTCAAATCTAATCCACAGTAACTTAACTTTATTACTTAATTCATAGAAAGATATGAGCATGAAAGAACATGAAAATAAGTGCACATCATACACAAGGAAACACAAAATTTTAGATGGAAAACCCTGTAAGGGGAAAAACCACAACAAATGCTATTTTCAATATATAAATACCTGTTAGGGTGACACAAGTTAAGGTGACTTTTACAAAGAAAGGCTCACTACCAAATGGCTCACTGATTGAAAGAAATAATTAAAGTCTCACTACCTAGATGAAAAATAATAAAAGAGAAAGAATCCACCATTGATATATCTATGCAACCATAAGATTTGTAGATACCTTTGGCTCACTACTTTCGGTAGCGAACACATGAAAGTCCATACTGCTCAACACTTTTCACCAACTCAAACAACAGTCATCAAACAATCAGGGAGATAGATCCTCTTTCACACACCTTCATCACATTTAACTCTCTTTCACAACACACATTTGTTCTCCCTTCACACATACATACATCATCCTCATCAAATTATCCTTTATTTATATCATCCTCTCATATTCAAAATCTCCCAAGGTCAACTAAGCATCTTAGCCAAACACAATTCAAATTAGGTCATCACTAAACATTCCCATGATGGAAAAGAATGTAAATTGGACCACAACACATCTTAACTAAAACCAAAATAAGCATCAAACACATTATACACCGATCCATAATCATCAGAGCAATAATGTGAAGTGTAAACACTTGAGGTTAGCCAAACCTATAGTAAACACCATCAAACTTTTAAACCATGCTTATAAATCCCAAGAACATGTGCCAACTAAATAGAATGAATCTAAGGACATTATCAACTTAACTCCAAAACCATAACACAGAGAAATATGGAGCATGCATTTCACATGAAAAAACTGCCAAACATTGTCACACACTGGTGAACGCAACTTCCTTAGAATTGCAATATGGAGCACCAAATATTGAATATAGCATCTCTAAAAACTACTTAACAACATATCAACACCGAATGAGTAGATGTACAATATAGAAGATATGCAGAGGAAATCTCTCAAAACAACTACATAGGAAACTTAATATCAACTATACCAACCAAAGCATGTTGACATCATTGACAAAAAATAAACAACTCATTATGACCAAACTTGCAACAATCTTCCCCTTTACCATTGATGGAAACACATCAATGCCAACAAAAATATCAACAACTCTCATACCAAATTTAAAATGCTTTTCACTACACTATTCTCCCCCTTCGCCAATTACTTTGTCAGTCACATTTTCTCTCACATTTTGCAAAACTTCTTATTCTCTCCCAAATTCTCACTCTCTCCCCCTTTTCCATCAAGGACAAAGGCTTAAACACAAAAATGTTAGTTCATTATGTTCAACTCCTCAAAAAAGCTCACAACTGTGCTTAGCTCCCCCTAAGAGGAAGCCCCAACCACTAGTCTAGAATAATAATATTCATTAAGTTCATTGGACTAATGCAACTCTATATGCATTTAGTTTAGAAATGGAGGGGCAATAACCTCCAATTTCTTCCAGATATATTCAAAAGTATCCTTAACGAGCACTTTCGTGAAGATATCAACAATCTATTCTTTTGTAGGTACATAATCCAACTTTACCTCATTCTCCAAAACTTTCTCCCTCAAGAAGTGATACCAGATTGAAATGTGTTTTGTTCTTGAATGCAGTACTAGATTCTTAGAAATATTTATTGCACTTGTATTATCACAGAAGACAAAAATTGGTTCATCAAACAATATTCCAGTGTCCTTTAGAGTTTGTTTTCATCCATAATACTTGTGTACAATATGTTGTAGTAGCAATATATTGAGCTTCAGTAGTAGACAAAGATACTGAATCATGCTTCTTACTTGACCAAGCAACTAACTGAGGTCCAACAAAAAATGCACCCGCACTTGTACTTTTCCTGTCATCCACACAACCTGCCTAATCTGCATTGGTATAAGAAATAAGAGTGAAATTAGATCTTCTAGGATACCACAGACCATAGTCTTTTGTTTCTTTTAGGTATCTAAAAATTATTTTCACAACATGTCTCTCTTTGGGATTTTGTTGGAATCTAGCCACAAGACAAACAACATGCATAATATTCGGTCTAGTAGTAGTCAGGTACAATAATCCTCCAATCATTGATCTGTGTTTTCTTTCATCAATCTTTGGAGATTCAACATCTTTTCTTAACTTACAACTAGTAGCCATAGGACTACATACAAGTTTAGCATTTTCCATTCCAAACTTCAACATTTCTTTGGCATACTTAGATTGTGAAATAAATATACCATCATCCTTCTAACTAACTTATAATCCAAGAAAGAAATTCATTTCCTCAATTATAGAAATTTCAAGCTCTTCATGAATCTCATTAGAAAAATTCTTGCACATAACATCATCTCTTTCAAAGATTATATCATCCACATAAAAAACTACAATCAAGATATCATTTTCCATGACCTTAAAATAGAGATTATTGTTAGTACCTTTTTGAAATTCTTACTTCAACAAATACCTATAAAGCCATGCATACCAAGCTTTGGGAGCTTGCTTCAATCTCTACAACGCCTTTTTTAATTTGCAAACCATATTCAAAGTGTCTGATAGATTGAATCCTTCCGGTTGTTCTATATACACATCCTCTTTCACTTCTCCATTCAGGAATGCAAATTTTGATACAAGAGTGGTTGTCATTGCACCAAAAGATCGACTTGTTAATGCTTGATACAACCACTAGACTTATATAATCCATAGGAAGCAGTTAATTCATGTCACAAACTGGAGCACTATGTTGCACAACACAAGGAGACCAAGGGCGCACACCTTGCAACAATCCCCCCACTTGAGTGCAAGCGAGGGCTATGAACTTGTGACCAAGCTCTAATACCACTTGTTACAAGTGTGGTTGTTGTTGCACCAAAAGATTGACCTATTAATGCTCGATACAACCACTATACTTATAGAATCCACAAGAGGCGGTTAAGCCATGTCACAAACCTGAGCGCTGCACTGCATAGCACAAGGAGACCAAGGGTGCACACCTTGCAATAGACTTCACATCCATCTGATAAACCTCAAAATCCTTGTGTACATTCAGATAGATTCCATTCTTTCCATAGGAGCATAAGTTTCTTCAAAATATATTCCTTCTACTTGTGAGTAGCCTTTGCATACAAGTCTTGCCTTGTATTTTACTATGTGTCCATCTTCATCTAATTTGTTCTGAAATACCCATTTAGTTCCTATCACATTATTGTCAATTGGTCTTAGGACAAGTTCCCAAGTCCGAGTCTTCTCAATCTATTCCAATTCTTCTTTCATAGGTTTCATCCAATGCTGATCACTGCAAGATTCTTTTATAGT
Organism: Cryptomeria japonica; assembly: GCF_030272615.1. Lineage (NCBI taxonomy): Eukaryota > Viridiplantae > Streptophyta > Pinopsida > Cupressales > Cupressaceae > Cryptomeria > Cryptomeria japonica. The sequence continues at coordinate 525,890,243 of NC_081408.1, read as the reverse complement.
CTTCGGCTTTGTCTATAAAATTAAGCGTAAGTTTATTTGTTCTTCAACAACTTTACTTCTTTTGATAACACCTTTGTTTTTGTCTCCAATAATCTATTTTTCAAAATAATTCTTTTGTACATACCTCAGAGTCTTAGGAGCACTTTCTAGAACATCTTCCTTATCATTCTTCACTTCTATTTCTTCAGTCTCTTCTTCTTCTGGTTTACCGGTAGACTCATTAGATTCATATCCCATCTCTACAACTGTATTCTTTGAAGTGTCTTCATCAGCCCTCACATTTGTGCTTTCAATAATTCTTCTTAGTCTTTTGTCATAACATCTGTAAGTTTTTCTTTTAATAGAATAGCCAAGGAATATACCTTCATCAACTCTTGTGTCAAACCTTCCCAAATTCTCTTCATCTCTTCTAATATAACATTTACTTCTAGATACTCTGAAATTGTTCATAGGCAGAGTCCTTCCATATCATAGTTCATAAGATGTCTTCCCATATTTTCTTCTAATTTGTACTTTGTTAAGTGTGCATACCACAATATGTATTGCTTCTTTCCAGTATATTTTCGGTAGAATTTTTTCATTCATCATTGTTCTAGCAACCTCTTGAATTGTTTTATTCATCCTTTCAACTACACCATTCTGTTGTGGCATCCTAGGAGCAGACAATGTCTACTTATCCCATGATTCTTACAAAAGTATTGAATTCATCAGAAGTAAATTCTCCACCTCTGTCAAACCTCAAACATTTTATTCTTCTATCTATCTCATTTTCAACCAAAGCTTTGAATTTCTTGAACTTTTCTAGAGATTTAGATTTCTTTTAAGAAAGTAACCCAAGTCATTCTAGAGTAATCATCAATTAAGAGCATGAAATGCCTATCACCTTGTTGACTTCTTGTTCTGGTCAGATGACAAAGATCAGTGTGCACTAATTTTAGTAGTCCAGTAGAATATTGTTCCTTAAGTTTAAAAGTTCTTAGCCTTGTTTGTTTTCTAACTTGACATTCTTTGCAGATAGCATTAACAAGATTTCTAATCTTTGGAAAATCTCTTACAGCTTGAATTGAACTAATACTTATCATATTATCAAGATTAATGTGACACATCCTCTAATTTCATAACCAAATCTCATTAATCTGCACCATCAGACATTATCTGATAGTTGTCCTCAACTAATAATCATTTCCATATGTCGTCTTTCCTACTCCAATCGCAGTTTTGAACCGTTTTTTTGATCTCACACCCATCATCATGAAAAATAAGATTATATCCATTTACACACATTTTACCAATGCTAAAAAGAGTATTATTTAAGCCTTTAACATAGAAAACATTGTCAATATTATGTTTGCCATCAAAACTGATAGAACTGATTCCAACTATCCTAGCCGTCAGATCATCTCCAAATCTAACAACACCTGCATCAATTTTTTCAAGTTTTACAAACTTACTCTTGTCACCAGTCATATGATTTGGACATCCACTATCAATAATCCAATCATCTTTATCTCTTCTAGCATGAAAAGTAGATACAACAACACCTATTTTAGTAGCATATTTTGGAGATTTTTCCTTCTCAATTTTGTCAAGATTAGTAGAACGAGATTCTTCCTTTACTGCCAAGAACAAACATTCACTATCTTCTTCATAATCAGATTCATCATCAGAATTATTTACATCTTCTCTAACATAATAAGCCTTCCTAATAAACTTTCCTTTGAATTCCTTAATCTTTTGATTTGCAATTCTCTCACGACATCTAGAAGCATAATGACCTATCTTTCCATAGTTAAAATATTTAAAGGAAAATTTAAGTTTATACTTTCTGTTTCCTTCCTTCATCCTTCTCACAAAGTTTGCCTCAATCTCATCAAGGCTGCCTTCATCAGATTCCTAATCTCTCACTAATTTAGTAGCCTTAAATGCAGTTTCTATTATTGCACTACTAGTACCAAACTCTCTCATCTCAAAAGCAAGTAATGAGCCATACAAGTATTATCTAGTATACTTATTCTTATTCTATGATTCTTATATTGTTGAAACCCTAGAGCTATAGGGTTTAGTATAAAAATTGAGTACCTTTTTCACAACTTCATCTTCCGTCAAGTTACCACCAAGACCTCTTATATCATTTACAACATCATTTATCATCTAAAAGTAGCTAGTTATATTGTCTTCTTCATCAATCCATTGTTGGTATTTTGGTATGGTTTTGTCATTGATGTCAATACCTACTAAACACTTATCAACTCTGGCACTTTGGAGAATTAGCAACATTCACCAACAAGCAAGTGACTCATGCACAGTCACTGGTATCTGGTACACCGGAAGGATATAATAATCACCGACACTTGGAATGATATGGAAAACACTTGGTTATGTCAAAGACATTGTGTTGACACTTTGTTTTGGAGTTTTGTTTATTGGCATATTAGCATTTGCATATTTGTTGATTACTGACAAATAGGTCCAGGTTACACCGACAGGTTTATCTTTTCCAGATCAGTACGACACGCTACGGTGATGATTAATTATTGTTGTAAATGCATTAAGCCGACATGTTCAACCGGTTATTGCATTGGATATTGTATTGTTTGTAAAATGTTTTTATTGTAATATCTTGTAGAGCCGACCTACTAAAATTGGTCTTAGGTTATGGTATAAATGTAAGATCTTATTTGTAAGATCAAGTGTGGAATGCGAAAAAGGATTGTGTGAAGGTATATGCGAGAATAAGTAGAGCTATACACGCAGACATCATTTGAAGATTGAAGGAGGGTTTTTGTGAAGACAATCATAACTACATCGGTACTAAATATAGCATATGAAGATGCTATTTTGTGCAGTACATTCTTATTGGATTTAACCATCCAACTGTAGTCAGTGTGACTCCCATCTTGTGATTGAGCAGTGAGCTCTAGGCGCTTGGCCTTTCTGCATGTGCAGACCCCATTTATGTACACTTACTATCTATAGTAGTATCATCTAATTGTAGGTAAGGTTTCCCACCATGGTTTTTCCCCTTACAAGGTTTCCATGCACAAATATTGGTGTTATGTGTTGTGGATGACTTTGTCTTTACGTTTCATGCACTAATCCTTACTGGTATAACAATTAACTATTAAAACTATCTACCGACATATTAAAATAGTTTACCGGTATTAAGCATTAAGTTGGTTAAGTTGTTTTTGGTTTGAATTTATTTGACAACTGATTCACCCCCCCCTCTCAGTTATCTCCAGGACCTAACAATTGGTATCAGAGCTTAGTCCTCTTTTGCAGAAGTTTAATAGCTTGAGGAGATCCAATGTCTACTAACTATTTTAGGAAGGACAATCTTAAACTTGATGGAACCAACTATGGCATATGGAAGATCAGAATGGAGACACATCTAAATTGCATTAAAAAGGACATCAGGGATGTTACAAAGAGTGGTTATACTACTCCTACTCAGAGTCAACCCACTCCACCCAACTTGACTAAAGATGAGGAAAATGATTGCAAAGCAAGAGAAGGACTTTTGAGCGCATTATCAGATCAACAAATCATGGGACTATCCGATAGGTCTACTACTCAAGCTATTTGGGATCATTTGAAAATAGTGAATGAAGGAGATTCCACAGTCAAAATTGCAAAACTTGAAAGCTTCCGGGTTAGGTATGAACATATGAAAATGGAAGAAGATGAAAGGATTTATGCTTTTATGGAAAGAGTAAATGAGATTGTTTTGGGTATTAAATGTTGTGGAGGAACCTTAAGTGAGGATGAAATTGTTTCAAAGGTTTTAAGAGGATTGCCACCGGCATATAAAATGAAAGTCACCGCTATAAATGAGAAAAGAACAATGCCTAATACATCAGTAACTAGGGATACATTGATTGGGAAACTTTCAGCTTTTGAAATTGAAGAATTTGGTCATGTTGCTACTATAAAGACAGATTTGGCTTTTAAAGCATCAACATCATCTGCTCCATCATTTGACAAATCTGATTGGAAAGCCTTTTATGCAAAAGAACTTGAAGAAAGCAGGAAAGAAAATGAAGAACTTGAAGAACTTGAAGCACTATTTGCAAGGAAAATGCCTAAAGGTCCAGTTGGAAGTAAGTATGAAGGTAACACACCCTTTAAATGTTTTAACTACAATAAGATTGGTCATATGGCTTCAAGATGCCCTGATAGACATGCTAGACTAAGAGAAGAAGCTAGAAGAACATACAAGCCTAACCCTGAATATCAGAGATACATATTTAAGAAGAATAAAGACAAATCTTGTTACATTGCTGATGAAGGTGTGACTGATGATTCTGATGAGGATCCAACAGACAATGGATGGGTTTTTGTTGCTATAACAGAAGATCAATCGACACCTACTGCTCAACCGGTAGTACAGGCTTTGGCAGCTAAAGTTGAAGTAAAGGATGAATGGATCATTGATTCAGGATGCTCACATCATATGACAGGAGACAAAGGTAAATTTTTGAACTTTCAAGAATACAATGGAGGCTTAGTGAGATTTGGAGATGACAAAGCTTGTTTAATCAAAGGTAAGGGTACAATATCTCTTGATGGTAAGCATAACACTAACAATGTTTACTATGTTGAAGGATTAAAGCATAATCTTTCGAGTGTTGGTCAATTAGTTGAGAAAGGATTTCAGTTACAATTCAAAAATGGAAAATGCAAAATCATGAATAGAACTGGTTTAGAAATTGCAACCGGTAATCAAACTAGAGGTAATATCTTTCATTTGAATAATAATGAAAAGACATGCTTAATTGCACATATTGATGAAAGTTGGTTATGGCATAAGAGACTCTGTCATGTAAACTTTGATTGCATGGTGAAAATCAGTACTGCTAAGGCAGTTAGAGATTTACCTAAAATTGTCAAACCTCAAAATACAGTATGTAAGGAGTGTCAATTTGGAAAACAAGTTAGAGCTAGTTTCAAAAGTATTCTAGAAAAATCCAATAATGCTCTTGATTTAATTCACACTGATTTATGTGGTCCAGCTAGAACTAAATGCTTACAAGGTGATAGATATTTCATGCTAATCATTGATGACTATTCTAGAATGTGTTGGGTTACTTTTCTCAAAGAAAAATCAGAAGCACTGGGAAAGTTCAAACTATTCAAAGCAATGGTAGAAAATGAAACCGGTAAGAAAATCAAATGTCTAAGATCAGACCAAGGAGGAGAATTTACATCTAAGGAATTTAATACATTCTATGAAGTAAATGGAATCAAAAGAAAACTATCAACACCTCGAACACCACAACAAAATGCAGTTGTTGAAAGGAAAAATAGAACTATCTTGGATGCAACAAGAAGTATGTTATCAAAAGCAAACCTACCATATGTATATTGGAGAGAGGCAATCAGTACAACCATCTATACATTCAACAAAGTTCACATCAAAGGTGAAACCGGTAAAACCCCTCATGAACTATGGTTTGGTATTATTCCTACTCTTAAATATTTCAGAATTTTTGGAAGTAAATGTTATATCAGAAGAGATGAGTATATTGGCAAATTTGATCCTAGAAGTGATGAAGGAATATTTCTTGGTTATTCATCTAAGAGCAAGGCATATAGATGTTTTAACAAAAGATTGCAAAAAATTGTTGAAAGTACAAATGTAAAGATTGATGAACAATTCAGAGGAACTTCAAGGTATATAGACTCTGAACCGGCAACAAAATTTTTGACAAATGAACCTACATTGAATCCACCGGTACAGAATGAAGATCTAGTTACCCCAATATCATCTGAGGATTCCACAGTAACTGAGGAACAACAACAAACAAAGACACCCCGGTATGTAATACTGAATCATTCTAAAGATCAGATAATTGGAAACAAGTTTAAAGGAGTTATGACAAGAGGAAGATTGGCAAATGAAGAGGTATGTCTTATTTCTCAAATTGAACTAGCATCTGTTAATGAGGCATGTGAAGATAAATTTTGGATTAAAGCTATAGAAGAAGAATTAGAACAAATTGAGAAAAGCAACACTTGGACATTAGTTCCCCGACCTAAAGATAAAAATGTAATTGGAACCAAATGGGTATTCAGAAACAAACTTAATGAAGATGGTAAGGTTGTTAGAAATAAAGCAAGACTAGTGTGTAAGGGATATTCTCAGAAAGAAGGAATTGATTACAATGAAACCTTTGCACCAGTAGCTAGAATTGAGGCAGTCAGATTATTTTTGGCTTTTGCAGCACATAAGAACTACAAAGTATATCAAATGGATATTAAATGTGCATTTTTGAATGGAGATCTTGAAGAAGTGTACATTGAACAACTTGATGGATTTTCTTTGACAGATAACAAAGATATGGTTTGCAGGTTAAGAAAATCTTTTTATGGATTGAAGCAAGCTCCAAGAGCTTGGTATGCAAGATTGGATAAGTATCTTTTAAAGATTGGTTTTACTAAAGGGAATGTAGACAACAGTTTATACTATAAAGTGACTAATGATGACATCTTGATTATAGAAGTATTTGTTGATGATATAATCTTTGGAGGAGAAGATGGATTATGTAAAGAATTTTCTATTAAAATGCAGCAATAATTTGAAATGTCTATGATTGGAGAAATAAAATTCTTTTTAGGATTGCAGATTTCACAAACTAATAAAGGTATATTCTTGAGTCAATCCAAGTACTTAAAAGAGTTACTAAAGAAATTTGGGATAGAGAACTCTAAACCGGTAAGCACACCTATGACAACAAATGACAAATTATCACTAAGGGATGAATCTACACCTGTTAATCCAACTAGATACAAATCTATGATAGGAGGTTTACTGTATTTGACACAAACCAGACCTGATATTATGAATGCAGTATGTATTGTTTGAATATTTCAAAGTAATCTTAGAGAAAATCATGAATCAGCAGTAAAAAGGATTTTTCGGTACTTACAAGGCACTATAAATCCTAGATTATGGTATCCTAGAGATGAAAACTTTGAATTATGTGCATACATAGATGCAAATTGGGCAGGAGATGTGGATGATAGAAAAAGCACCACCGGCAGAGCATTCTTTCTTGGAAACAGACTAGTTTCTTGGTTGAGTAAGAAACAAAGTTGTACATCTTTATCAACAACAGAATCAGAATATGTTGCAGCAGCAACTAACTGTACACAGGTACTATGGCTTAAGCAAATGTTGAAAGACATAAAGGTAAAATGCAAGGAACCTATTACTATCTATTGTGATAACACTACAACAATTGATATATCTAAGAATCCGGTATTACATTCTAAAACCAAACATGTTTCTATCAAACTGAATTTTTTAAGAGAAAATGTTGAAGCAAAGGAAATAAAACTGGTTTATGTGAATACTAAAGAGCAGATTGCAGACATCTTTACCAAACCCATGCCTAAGGAGACTTTTGAATATCTCAAAGATCAGCTTGGGGTCATACCCCCACTGGTAGAGACTTAGGAAGTTGATGATTGTCATCAACTGGCATAATTAACAGAGAAATCTTTTATTCCAGCTTTGATGGGAAGCTACTTCTCAGGGGGAGTAGTTGGTATACTAAATTGATTGGTATTTTGTATATGAACTTGGCTTGGTAAGATGTTTTTGGTAAGAACTTTGGCAATTGATGTCAAAGGGGGAGAGATTGGTATGGAAAAACACAAGGAAAACACATGTTTCTCCCAGGGGGGGAGATTGTTGTTTGGGAGATATTATTACTCTCTGTATCTGTATTTTGATTTCTGGTTATGATCTCTTTTTGGAGATTGTTGGTTTTTGGTATTTGGCATTTCTATTTTGGCACTTTGATGGTTTTTCCATCTTGTGTTGCCATCAATGCCAAAGGGGGAGATTGTTGGTATTTTGGTATGGTTTTTTCATTGATGTCAACACCTACTAAACACTTATCAACTCTGGCACTTGGGAGAATCAACAACATTCATCAGCAAGCAAGTGACTCATGCACAGTCACTGGTATCTTGTACACTGGTAGGATATAATGATCACCGGAACTTGGAATGATATGGAAAACACTTGGTTATGTCGAAGACATAGTGTGGACACTTTGTTTTGGAGTTTTGTTTATTGGCATATTAGCATTTGTATATTTGCTGATTACTGGCAAATAGGTCCAGGTTACATCGACAGGTTTATCTTTTCTAGATCAGCATGACACGCTATGGAGATGATTAATTATTGTTGTAAATGCATTAAGCCAACATGTTCAATCGGTTATTGCATCAAATATTGTATTGTTTGTAAAATGTTTTTATTGTAATATCTTGTAGAGCCGACCTACTAAAATTGGTCTTAGGTTATGGTATAAATGTAGGATCTTATTTGTAAGATCAAGTGTGGAATGCAAAAAAGGATTGTGTGAAGGTATATGCGAGAATAAGTAGAGCTATACACGCAGACATCATTTGAAGATTGAAGGAGGGTTTTTGTGAAGACAATTAGAACTACACCGGTACTGAATTTAACATATGAAGATGCTATTTTGTGCAGTACATTCTTATTTGATTTAACCATCCAACTGTAGTCAGTGTGACTCCCATTTTGTGATTGAGCAGTGAGCTCTAGGTGCTTGGCCTTTCTGCATGTGCAGACCCCATTTATGTACACTTACTTTTGTAGTAGTATCATCTGATTGTGGGTAAGGTTTCCCACCGTGGTTTTTCCCCTTACAGGGTTTCCACATACAAATATTGGTGTTATGTGTTGTGGATGACTTTGTCTTTATGTTTCATGCACTAATCCTTACCGGTATAACAATTAACTGTTAAAACTGTCTGCCAACATATTAAACTGGTTTACCGGTATTAAGCATTAAGTTGGTTAAGTTGTTTTTGGTTTGAATTTATTTGACAACTCATTCACCCCCCCCTCTCAGTTGTCTTCGAGACCTAACATCCATAAGCATTCATATTTAGTTTTAGCATTCTGCAAATTATCTTCATAAGTCTTTTCTAATTTATTCGAAACCTCATGAGCAGATTCCAAAGATACATTTTTTTTTAATTCGGTCTTAAAAAGAGAAATAAAGATAGAATACCTTTCCTTTTCATTGTCTTCAAATTAATTGTTCTCATTCGGAGTGTTCACCCCTATCTGCGTTTTAGTGTACTTTTGTGTAACTGACTTCCAAACTTCACAGCCAAGAGAAATCAGATAACCTTGCATCTTCACTTTCTAGAAAGCCTAGTTGGATCCATCAAACATAAGGATTGTCAAATTGTGTGCCATCAGGATCTCCTTAAGTACTTAAGCTCTTCTCCAAGGAACCAACACTCTGAATCCAATTGTTTAATGTTCTTATACATAAGAAAAATTAGAAGGGGGGGGAGGGGGTGAATCAATTGTACAAACAAATCTCAAAATCTTTTCCTCAATTTAGATCCATAGTAACTTAACTTTTATGACTTAATTCATAGAAAGATATGGGCATGAAAGAACATGAAAAGGATAACACATCATATGCAAGGAAACACCAGATTTTGCATGGAAAACCCTGTTAGGGGAAAAACCACAAAGTGTTATTCTCAACATAAGAACACCTATTAGGATGACATAGGTTAAGGTTATTTTACAAGGAAAGGCTCATCGCCTAGATGAAGAAGAATAAAAGAGAAAGAATCCACCACTGATGTATCTCTACAATCGTAAGATCTATAGATACCTTTGGCTCACTGCTTCCGGTAGCTAACATATGAAAGTCCACACTACACAACACTTTTCACCAACTCAAACAACACTCATCAAATGATTAGGGAGATAGATCTTTTTTCACACACCATCGCATTTAATTTTCTTTCAAAACACACATTTGTTCTTTCTTCACACATACATATATCATCCTAAACAAATTATCCTTTATTTATATCACCCTCTCATATGCAAAATCTCCCAAGATTAGCTAAGTATCTTAACCGAACATAATTCAAATTAGGTTGGCATTAAACATTCCCGCAGTGGAAAAGAATGTAAAGTGGACCACAACACATCTTAACTGAGACCAAAATAAGCATCAAACACATTATACAATAATCCATAATCCTGATAGCAATAATCGGAAGTGTAAACACCCGAGGTTGGCCAAACCTAAAGTAATCACCATAAAAATTTGAAATCATGCTTTCAAATCCCAAGAACACATGCCAACTAAATAGAATGAAGCTAAGGACATTATCAACTTAACTCCAAAACCACAACACTAGAAACAATAATGTGGAGCATGCATTTCACATGGAAACATTGTCAAACACTGTCACACATGGGTGAATGCAGCTTCCTTAGCACTACAATCTGAAGCATCAAATCTTAAATATAGCATCTCTAAATATTGCTTAACAACATATAAAGACTAGATGAATAGATGCACAATATAGAAGATATGTGAAACAAATCTCTCAACACAACTACACATGAAACTCAATATCAACTATACCAACCAGTCACTAATGAAAACCAAAGCATGTTGCAATCAATGCCAACACATCAATAGCTCATTTCGACCAAAATTGCAACAACTATTTTTGAGGGGTGTTTTTTAGATTTGGCATCATTATGATGGTTGTATGGATCCATAATTAGTCGTATGATTTATACTATACAGACTAATCATTGGTGGTAGAAAAAAGGGTACTTCCCCATGCAAGAAATTATTCTCCTTAATCAACATATTTCTTTTCCTCATCCCCTCTGCATATTGGCCTACATCATCTGTGTATTGACATCATGTACTTATCAGTAGGGGTTTTCTGCTTTGGAGTTGATAGGATCAACATCAAATGACTTTATTCGCCTTTGGTCGATAGTGTACTTCATATGTGGCTTTGTTTACAAGCGGTTTCCATTGCTCATCATATTATTTTTTGGTGATTTGATAGTCCTTGACCTAATTGGTTGGTTTGGTGATTTTTGGCTTTATTCGACTTGCAAATGTGCTAAATACATTATGTAATTTCTTTCTTTTTTCACCATTGGTTTATCGGGTCAAGGTTCTTTGTGGGTACCAAACCAAGGTTTGCGATTGTTTTTGTGCCTCCCATTTTGTGCTAACTCAAGGTTTAATTTACCATTGGCTAGGGTTTATCATATGCAGCTTAGCTCATGGATGTTTTCATTCCCCGCCCTCAAAGAATGGGGTCAGTCATTCTATCACCGTGGACACCAGTTATTTTTTAATGTGGCGGTTGCAACTTAGTCCCACATTCATTAGGATTCTTCCCCTTGCACATTTTATTAGATCAATGAAGTTGTAGCTTTACAAGTTAGCTAGTGTTGGTAGTTTGTGAGCACCCAGTTTATTTGTTTATCCTATAGTTCCTGGTGCTTAGACCAAGGCATATGTTTGTGGTTTTGGTTTATAGGTGTGACATGAGAAACTCACCACCTCACCACTGCTCATCCCAACTAGTGGTGCGACCCCTAGCAGGTGGCACCCTCTTCTTTTCTTAACCACTGAGTCGGGATCACATGGGTGACCATACCCTAGCTACTAGGCGCTTAAAGAGGGGTGGGCCCTTTTCACCACTTTTTGGGCTCTAAATATGCAATTTTTTCAAACAGTCATACCTTGGGCATACAACATCAATTTTTAGCAACAATATATCATTGGAAAGGTACTTCCATGCACTATCTAGTGGTGCATGTAGTTTTTTCAAATTTTGTTGTTGGTGCATTTTGTATCTTGTTGAAGTCACAAGTGTGTTTTGAGCTTTCAAGCTCATCAATTTTGACCAGTTTCTTCACTTTTTGTGATCCTTACAAAGTTGGAAAGGTCTTTTAGAGATCTTTTAGTTTCTCCACATATTTTTCCCAAATTTTGCCCTAGGTACAATTAATTCAAGATTTTGTTTTTTTGACACTTTGTTAAATCAATTGGATGTGTAGACACTTAGAGATTTTTTTTTTGTGTAGGATGACTTGTTTTGGGTTGCATCATATGTATATACAATGTTTTTGTCCTTATGGAACAGTTGAGAATCTTTTGTAAGAACTTTCTGTAGACACCTAAAAGTTGCACAATGAATTAAGTGAATTTTATTCATTTAATTATCCCTATTTCTTCCAATTAATTAAATTAAGATTTAATTAATATCCATATTCTTCTAATTAGCCTTTTAATCAAATTAAAGATTTGATTAAATCCATTTCCTCTAGCCTAACCTATTAATTAAACTAAGGTTTGATTAAGTACCCTTGGCATTTAATTGAATAAATCTTATTTAATTGATTAAAATCTTATTTTCCCTCACCCACTTGAAAAATCCTACATCTCCCACTTGCCTCCTAATTATCCTTATAGAAACCTCCTAATCCTATCCTAATCATGTCTTATATCCTAATCATGTCCTTTCCCTAAATTTGAGGAGGTCACTTCTCAAGTTTGGAAGAAAGTCTTCTAAATGCATTAAAGGCTTCATTTCTTCAACAAGTTAACTTGTTGAGTTCCCCAAATTTGGAAGGACTCTTACAAATATGTCCCCCAAATTCCTATTAACCATTAATTATTAATTCAACCTCCCCTCATTGTTAGAGACTTTCTCTCTAACTTAACCCTCATCTAACCCAAGAGTCTCATCAAGTAGTCATAGCTTTGACCCTAGTTATCCTATTAACCCTTGCACAAGAGTTTACCCCTTGGGTAAAGGCTTTATCCATTGGTTATACACTAAACCAACCATAACCTTACCTCCTAAGGTAACCACCATGTCTCCTCAGACATTTAATGCCTCTTACATCTCCTCTCAAGCCCTCTCAAGGTGACATTTGTCAACTTGGGATTGGATTGAATTCCTCCCATGGATTGATAACTTTCAATCCTAGCCCTTGTTGATATTATTCAATCTCAATCATCCATTTCTCTATTTTCCCTATAAATAGAGCCCATTCCTTCTTCGATTCACCCATCTTCATTTTCATTCAATCTATAGCTAAATTATTTTGTGTAGGTTACTGAGGAGCTCCATTGTCTTCTCTTAGCATATTTAGACCATCTTAGTGACATTAAAGCATAGATTTCATCATGTTTTAGTATATCATGCTAGTTTATTTTCCATTCTAGATCAATCTCATCTTCATAACATTCTCATGCTAGCTTAATCTCATACTAATCTTCTCATTTTGGTAACATATCTAGTTTCATATCCATTTAACATATCACTAAGATTTTATTTGCATTCCATTTAGATCATAGAATCATGCATATCTCTCGTTCTTTAGGTAGTCATCCTAGAGATCAAGTGCTCTTCCAAGCTCAGAGCCACCTTGACTTGAAGGATCCTTGGAGATAGAGAACAATGAGACACTTTTAGATTTTTTGGTTGATTAATATGTTTTTCTCATTTGAATCCTCTAACATAATATTTCATTGGTGTGCTTGTGTTGTTTGTGTCTCTTTTGTAGGTACCACAATTTGAGCATACATTTTTGGTGCCCACTGTGGGGCTAGACCCCTGAAATTTCCAAATTTCTAACATTTTTTCTGCAAGTTCACGCCTAGAAATGTTAATCATAGTTTAGTGCATATGATCTCTTTTCTAGTGCATATAATAGTTCTTTTTGCATATTTCACTTATGTTTTCATGCATATGACAAATTATGTGGTGCATATGATAGATATTTTAGCACATATGTAACTTTATTTAACGCATTTAATCGGTATTTTGGTGCATTTGATCTCTATTTTGGTGCATTTGACCTATCTTTTAGCGCATATGAAATAGTGCATTCAATCTCTATTTTCGCACATATGAGACAGAGGATGAAAATTGCAACCCGAGTTTGAAATTAGGCTTGTGAAAGGATAATATATATGAAAATTAATATTTAAGTATAACTGGCATTCCTCTTCTCTTTTTTCTTTCTTATACTTTAAGTTATATTCCATATATATTGTCTGGATGTTTGAGAGGGGTTTCAGACCTCCAAGAGTTACAATGCAAAATCTAGTTTTTGGAGGATCTTTCCAATTTAAGACAGTCAAATTTCAAGGCATATCAGGATCAACAGTGGAAAAAAATTGTAACTAAGATTTAAAATTAGGCTTGTGCAAGCCCACCAAGAGATTTGATATTTCACTAACTTTTTCTTCTTGCAGGTTTTAACAATTTGATGCAGGTTTGAAGGAGTTAAATTAGGATTTGATTTTAGCTTTTCTAACCTTTTTTCCTAAAGTTGGTTAAAATTGAACTCATTTTATTTTCAAGGTAAAAAGAACCTCACAATCTTCAATTGGTACTCTAAAAGGAACCACATCTTTTCATTTAGGAAATTAAAAAGAACCACACTTGCAAGGATAAAATTTACAACAAACTTCAAACATTTCTTTTGCAAGTTAAAGTTCACATTTCAATTTGGGTTCTAAAAAGAACAAGACAAACTTTCTACTTTCTTGCAAATCTTAAAATTCACAATCAACATTTACTTGCAAGATTAAAAAGAACAATCCACATTTTCTTTTAGGATAAAAGGAACAAGCCACAATTTCCAATTTCACAAAGCAATTTACTTTCAAGCAACATGCTTTCATTTCGTTGACCTGGATTTCCATTCCTAGTCTAGAGAATCATTGCTATGAAGGATTAAAAAGAACACAATGTTTGGTTGGAGCAACGTCTCCAATTAGAGGTTAACAAACAATTGACTTGAAGGATAAAATGAACTTTTGAGTGCTTTTTGTTAAGTGGTAGGTATATGCCCTCCCCTTAATTGGGTGATCAAAAATCCAAACCCACTTTTTTTCATTGCTTTATTTTACTTCAAGCATTTTACAACCTTTAGAGGGCATGTCTTCCCAAACGCCTTGAGGGGGATAGTGAGAAGAGAACGACCCAAGTGAGTATGGCTAAAGCCAAGTATTCTAACTCACTATAATCAAATCACCTTTTGAGATGAAAATCTCGGGGGACAGATCATATTGGAGTTATCCCATATCGATCACTTTGTAGGGCCTTGAGGTCTCAATCACGCTTGCATGACTACATCTTTTTTGGTACTTTGTTGGGCTATAGGCCTGAATTGTGCTTGCGCGACTTCAAAGGGTATCTTCAAACATAAGCCTTTACTAAAAGCCATAGCGATAGAGACTTTGAGTCGAGTCAGTTTCCAAACATTGGCAATATCATATTGCAAGGGTGGGGAAGAATCTGTCCCTAAGATTACTCACCATATATCTCCCAAAATAACTATCCAATTGCTAAGCAATTCACTTTGGGTTAATTTCTGGAAAAAGGCAAAAAATAGGTGTCCTCTTGGGGGTGACAAGGCTGTTTGAGCTGACAGAGTATCGAGACTAGTGGGCTATGATATTGACAATGACCCTTGAATAAAGAGTCTACTTGGTGTGTCTTATTTGTATCCAAACAGTGAAAACACCGGGGACTTGAACACATCCTCAAAAGAACATACACTTAATGTTTAGCATTAGGATGACCATTATCTTCACCTGTGCTATGTATTCTTGTCATAAATGTTAAAACATGAAAATTATCAATCAATAAATTAAAAAAATCAGTTCAAACAAAGAAATCATAAGTGGAGGAGATTTTCAAATCCAACAAAGCATCTTATGAGGTGGTTATCAACTTTTCAACTATCTTTAGGCAATATTTTCATCCAACCAATTTAGAGGAGTATCAAAACCAAGTGAGCAAGAGTTTATCATCCAACTATCTCAACAAAAATACCTAGCTAGGTATTCAAGCTAGTAAAATCAAGTTTCCATATCAGGAGACTTTATCCATATCATTTGATGTGCTTTGTCATAGAGGCCTATCGAACAAACCCTCTATTTGACTTAGTCAGCTTGAGTATCCAAAATGAAGTATCCATCAAGTCAACAATGTCAACCTATCCAAAATAAAACTTTGATCACTCATGTGACCATCCCTTGTCGCTTTAAAAAGAAGAAGCTTATTCAAAGGAAATGAGTCCTAACCTAAATCAAGATCAAGACATCATGGCTGTCCAATCTAATCCCATTTTTATCAAGATCCCACCTATCAAGAATCTTATGATAATCCCCTAAGATTTTGGTATTCCATCCATGATGATCCCCTTTTATCTCAAGAGCAGAGTCCCATTAAACATCCACCTCCTAAGAAAGAGCATGTTATCCCTTCCATCTCCTTCACTAATCTAATTCAAAATCAAGAGAAAAGCACAAACTCAAATGATCCTACTCCAAGTCAAGATCAAGATCAAGGAATCTCCTCCAAATCCATTTTAGGTCCTTCATTCCAAAGTAAAACTCTTCATCCTCCAAATCCATCTTTGGTACTTTCATTCCAAAGTCAAACTCTTCATCCTCCAAATGCATTTTAGGTCCTCTCATTCCAAAGTCAAACTCTCCATCCCTTCCATCCATCTTGGGTCCTTACCTCCATCCATCCACCAATCCATCACCTCAAATGATCCATAAGAAAGATCAACAAAGGCACCATCTTTGAACTTCTTTCAACCATCAATCTAAACATCTTTCTAAAACTATTCTTCCATCATTTCCTTTATCTATTTTGGGTCGTTATGTCCCAAAATTCAATTTTCCTCCGTTTCTTCATCACTTCTCGAGTTGTGTACCAACACTCATCTTGAATACATTTCCATCTATCCTCACACAATCTTCAAACATTCTATCTATTATCCAACACCTCTTTTCTATCCTTCCATCCCTTTTATTCAATCCTTTGCATAAATCCTTCATCTGTGAGATAGACATTTGTGTCATTTTGTCACATGCTTGCCCATGCTTGAATATCATGTTCAATCCTTTTCCTAGATATCTATTCATGAAACGCTTCAGAATCTGAGGTTGTTCCTCTTTAACATTTTCTTTTGGTTGGGATACACACTCAATCTAGAAAAGAACCACTTATGGTATCTTGGTACTGACATCTTTTGATTACTATATCTCATACACTTAATCAATTTCTCTAAATCATTGTGATCTCTTATTCGTAGACATGGCTAATGAAAAATCTAAAATCTTGCTTCAATGCCACTGCAATTATCAAACCCATGTAAGTTTCATCACTTAAAATCCAATGCAAGAAAAATAAAGAGCAAAAAGACAATATAAAAAGATCAAAAGCATGATCAAGAAAAGAAAAGAAAAATCAATGAAATGCAATATCAAAATGCTTGGCTATGGGAACATGCAAATAACTCCATCGGGGCTATGGATGCTTGGTTGGTAATGGAGAAATATTTGTTAGATTACAGTGATAACCTCATTGGAGCTATCCAAGATGCTTTTGAAGTCAGGGTAACTCATGTAGCTAGCCATGTTGGATTCTAAAGATTACAATGATCATTTGAGCTGAAATGAACCCACTTGCACACACATGGGTAATCAAAGACTAAATACCTTGATCTAGTTTGGGATTCTTCTTCCCTTTTGAGCATGCTTCCTAGTCGCTAGATATGTTCGGTTGAATTTTTTGAGAGGTTCTACATGTGAGTTGGGTTTCTATCTTTGAAAAGTTCAGAAACACTTATTCAGGTGGTGCTAAATACTGTGAAAATCTTACATATCACCTCTTTGCAAATAGAGACCTATATACTTGGGGTCAAAGTTTCATCCACTCTATTCTTCATACCACATCTCCCATTATCCTTCCTCCAATATCCATTACCCTATCTAAATTCATCCAGTGCTATCTATGATCTTGCTTCACTCTAGTCCATATCCCTTATCCTACCTATTCACTGCTTCCATCATCCCTCACTATCTATGATCTTTTTTCTCCTATCCATATCCTATCTCTATCCATATCCCCCTTTTCATCCTCAATCTTGATCAAAACTAAGGACAAAACATGATTTCAAAAGTCTCTTGACGTGTCTCCTCATAAGCAACTAAATACATCTTTCTTCTAATCCAAAAAGCTCCAAAAATCACAAAATGTCTAAAAAATAAAAAATCGACAAAATCAAATAAATTTGAAAATCAAAGCATGAATGCATGGCTCATCCATCAAATCAAATCAACAATAGGAAAAATCTTGAAGTCTACAATCAAACTGATCACATGTCTTGTTAATCAATTCATCACTTGAAATCTATCAACATCAACATGTCTTATACAAGGATAGGTACACTCGAAACCAGATAGATCGGTCTTATATGGGGTACTCACTCTTTGAAACCAGACATTCCTATCAATCATCAAGTCTTGTTAATCAATCTGTCTATCAACATCAACATTAACATGTCTTATATAGGGATAGGTACACTCGAAACCAGATAGATCAGTCTTATACAGGGTACTCACTCTTTGAAACCAAACATTCTTATCAATCATCGAATAATCAGAACAATGACATAAATCATATGATTACTGGATTTTGTCCTAGTTAGCCTTATCTTTATCAATTGATGGTAGTACATCTTCCATCTTTAAAAAAAATGAAAAACAAGTCAAAAAGTGCAATAAAAACAAGTAGTGAAAACTTAGCAACATGCGCTATTTGTGAGAGAGCAACTCCTCTATCTATCAGTACTTTGTATCGTATCTTTGGCTCCATCTGATCTAAGCCAATAGCCATGACAAAACACTTATACACGCAGCCTTATCCTGAACATACTTAGCATAGTCACTGTCCTTGATTATCTGAACCAGTCATCCGACTCATATCGCACCATGGCTTGGTGATTGGTGTAAATATCCATATCGAAGTAGTATCAACAGCAAGGGGCAAAATCCTAACCTTTCTGGGGGTATTTTGCCTTGAGGGTTTTAGACATCAAACCAAACAGGTAGCAAGACAACAAGGATTAGAATAACCAACAAATGACAACAACGATACAAGAGGCTAGACATCAACGAATCAAATTGATTTGAACTGAACAAAAGATCTATTTGCAAGATATTTTACTTGACAAAAGTACATTTCAGATAGCATGCATGCTTACTCTTAGTTGTTAAATTTTTCTTATCATATCTCCTAAGTGACTCAAGGATGTATCAATGACTAGAGAAGAAAGGAATGTGATGTTTTATTTGTCTGTTGTTTGGGAGTGAGGCCTTCTACTATGCAAATTTGTCTTACAACGCGATCAGGTAACATATCACTGAAGAAATTTTGGATTTGTATAGGACAAAGGTTAATTCTTGTCTGTTTTACACATGCAACACTCAGGTCATCTTGGTTCAATCATACCTCGACACTTGTGTCATCTTGCAATATCAAAATCCATGCAAGTTATACTCAAGTCATTATGGTTTAGTTATACCATGATGCTTGTATCAACTTTCAACAAATGAAGACTCAATGATGATAAAAATGAAGCATATCTAATTTGATCAAAAAGGTGACAATATCAATAACAAGAGTGCATTTCATATCAGGTTTCATATCATTGTTAAGTGCTTAGGTGCATTTTTCATATCATTCCTAAAATCTGCATTTAGTTGCATTATCATATCATGGCATTTAATTGCATATCATCATCATCATCATCATCTAGTCACATTCATCATTGCATCCCTCGCATGCATATCTATCGCATCATCATGGAATATTTCTTCACTTTCATATCTTCATCATTCATCTAACTCTCATCTATCATGTCTTATACAGGATGTATCTTTCCCAAAACTAGACATTTTGATCAGGTCTTATACAGGATATATCGTTCCTAAAACCAGACATTTTGATCATCTTTGTCCTATATAGGAGGTGTCATTCTTGAAACCAGAATTGATCTCAATCTTATCAATTCTATCAATCTAGTTCATCTGATCCATTCTATCATGTCTTACATAGGATGTATCTTTCCTGAAACCAAACGTTTTGATTAGGTCTTATACAAGATATATCGTTGCTGAAACCAAACATTTTGATCATCTTTGTCTTATACAGGAGGTGTCATTCCTGAAATGAGACTTGATCTCAATCTTATCAATCCAATCAATCTGATCAATCTTATCAAACCCATGCATGTCAACAACTATCCACTCTTCTATCTTTCAAATAACATTCTTCTTCTTTTGAGAGATCATGCATGCCTTTAGTGCATGAACGATCTCCCGAGGGGAAATTATCATATTGAATCTCCATATCAATTTCATATCAGTCTCATATTGAATCAATTATTCATATCTAGGGCATCATATCGATAATTTTGACAATAACAGTATTATATCGAATCTCGATATCAGCTCCATATCGACCAATCAACTCAATATCAACGTATCATATCAAAATCAAATTTTCATATCTAGGGAATCATATCGACAATTTTGGTGACAACATCATATTGGAAAATTTTGACGACTAATTAAGCATTTTTCTTTGAATCAACATGTGGTCATACGCTGACTCAAAGAGGGGCAAAATGTAGACACCTAAAAGTCGCACAATGAATTAAGTGAATTTTATCCATTTAATTATCCCTAATTCGTCCAATTAATTAAATTAAAATTTAATTAATATCCCTATTCTTCTAATTAGCCTATTAATCAAATTAAAGATTTGATTAAATCCATTTCCTCGAACCTAACATATTAATTAAACTAAGGTTTGATTAAGTACCCTTAGCCATTTAATTGAATAAATCTTATTTAATTAATTAAAATTTGATTTTCCCTCACCCACTTGCAAAATCCTACATCTCCCACTTGCCTCCTAATTGTCCTTCTAGAAACCTCTTAACCCTATCCTAATCATTTCTAATATCCTAATCATGTCCTTTCCCTAAATTTGAGGAGGTCACTTCTCAAGTTTGGAAGAAGGTCTTCTAAATGCATTAAAGGCTTCATTTCTTCAACAAGTTAACTTGTTGAGTTCCCCAAATTTGGAAGGACTCTTACAAATTTGTCCCCCAAAGTCCTATTAACTATTAATTGTTAATTCAACCTCCCCTCATGGTTAGATATTTTCTCTCTAACTTAACCCTCATCTAACCCAAGGGTCTCATCAAGCACTCATGGCTTTGACCCTAGTTATCCTATTAACCCTTTCACAAGAGTTTACCCCTTGGGTAAAGGCTTTATCTATTGGTTATCCAAACCCAACCATAACCTTACCTCCTAAGGTAACCACCATGTCTCCTCAGACATTTAATGCCTCTTACATCTCCTCTCAATCCCTCTCAAGGTGACATTTGTGAACTTGAGATTGGATTGAATTCCTCCCATGGATTGATAACTTTCAATCCTAGCCCTTGTTGAGATTATTCAATCTCAACCATCCATTTATCTATTTTCCCTATAAATAGAGCCCATTCCTTCTTCAATTCATCCATCTTCATTTGCATCCAATATATAACTAAATTTTTTTGTGCGGGTTACTAAGGAGCTACAGTGTCTTCTCTTAGCATTTTTAGATCATCTTAGTGGCATTATAGCATAGATTTCATCATGTTATAGTATATCATGCTAGTTTATTTTCCATGCTAGATCAATCTCATCTTCATAACATTCTCATGCTAGCTTAATCTCACACTAATCTTCTTATTTTGGTAACATATCTAGTTTCATATCCATTTAACATATCACTAAGATCTTAGTTGCACTCCTTTTAGATCTTAGAATCATACATAGCTCTCATTCTTTAGGTAGTCATCCTAGAGATCAAGTGCTCTTCCAAGCTAAGAGCCACCTTGATTAATATGTTTTTCTCATTTGAATCCTCTAACATAATGTTTCATTGGTGTGTTTGTGTTGTTTGTGTCTCTTTTGTAGGCACCACAATCTGAGCATACACTTTGTTTTGTAGATACATTGAGATAAAGTGCCACATCTTGTCATGTATATTATTGTACTCACCCTATATTATAAAGTGTCATGGGGGGTTGTATAATGCTTTTGTTGTCTTCCAATCACAACTTTATCAAGTGAGCATACCTCCATGACAATAATAGGATCTATGGGGTTCTTGCCTCATGTGCATGTGCTTGTTGATGCATACCCCTTTTTGGGTTGTAGGTACTCTTTTGGTCTCTTCAAATTTTGTATCATCTCTTTCATGCATTACTTGGTGAGACACAATTTCATTGGACCTGTCATACTCTCGCTAGTTAACATTATTGGAGTGGGGGGGGGAGTATTATACTATTTGTGCTAATTGTTCCTTGGTTTCACTTAAATTGAGTTATGAGACTCTCTTGCATTCATATTTTATGGAGGCTGATTAAGTTATAAGGCACTGGAAGGGGGGCTGAGTTAGTGATAGTAAAAATAATACAAAACTGAATATCAATTTCACCAACTTAAAACTCAATAGACATGCAAGAAATAACACCAAGTATGCAATCACCACATAAAGCATAAACCACATGACACAAGAATTTATACGTGGAAAACCCAAATGGGAAAAACCACATGGGAGTTAGTACCCACAAGATCCACTATCTACAGTATAGAGATCTGACTAGTTAAGGTCTACAACACTCGATTAGGGGCACACCCTGTTAGAAGTGTCTAAGCTCGATTAAGAGCTTTACAAAAGGCATGTGAGGACCAACCCTATTAGGAGCTACCCAAGTTACTGGGATTTGCAAACACAAGTTAATGTGTCACCTAGTTAAAGGATTTAATGATCAAAACTGTCAAGATCTGACTGCACCCTGTTAGGAGTGACCTTGTAAGAGGATTTTCTTTCTGCAACCGTTATGGAGACAACAAGTACAAAATGATCTCAGTATAACACCTTCTGTGTTTGATAAGATCAGCTTTAGATCATTACAACATCACAAAGACTTCATCTCTCAACTCCTATGATCTTTGCACTATCAGAAATAAAAAAATCCGCTCATCACATATCAGACTATCAAGCTTATGTAGATATATTTTTTCATACCTCATCACACAATTAATATTATCATAAGGTCAGCTAGAACCTTATTACAATTCCCTAGGTTCAAAGCATCTAGAAAATCTTGCATTGTACACTTTAGTTATGTTGGCCACCGACATAACAAATCCAATCCTGTGTCATTTTACCAATCTGAGTGATTTTCATCACTACCAGTTAAGTCTCCATCCACTAATCTGTTCTGTCAAAAAAATCTCGTTCACCTGATCGATTCAACATGTACGATCACTAACATATCTTCATCTGATAATCTTCAATGTTGCTGCAAAACCACATCATCTCAATCTTCATGATTATCATGTACCGGTTGTCAGAATGTAACATTGTCTGTCATTTACCGTTGAAGTCCTAATTACCGGTTCTAATAAAATTGTCTCTGCTTTATCGGTTAAGTCTAGCCGGTTGAACTGTAGGACTTAGATGACTTAAATAAACATAGTTGCCATCAATGACAACATACAAAATAGTCATCATACATAAATCTAATATCTATGCACAATAGACATATATTGGTTGCATCAAGGAAACACACATTACCGGTTTAGTACAAATGATCAAATGCCAACAATCTCCCCCTTTGGAATTGATGACAACACTTAGGAAAATTTTGTCAACCAAGTGTGCAAAACAAGAATTGACTTCATGACATACACTCCCCCTTAGCAATTGCATGCCATTACAAAAATGAAATCATTACTCCCCCATAACTGTACATACAAAATTTTGACTAGACTCTTGACTCTTGACTATTTCTACTCCCCCTTTGACAACAATGCCAAATAGAAAAGTAAAATACATACATTACATCAAAATTTGTTAGCAAAACTGCATGTAGATATAGAGATAAAGTTTTAAGGTCTTTAAAATGCAATTCTTAAGAAAATATCACTAAAATGAAACTTTAACTGCTTAAGGTCATTGTCCCATGTTTCTAACAGTGTCTTAGTGATTTCAACTTGTGTCAAAATCTGTGTAGGAAATTGCTCCATAGCTTTAGACTCCTTGTATGCTCTCTGTAAAATTTCAACTTTCAGAATTAATTGAGTCTTGAGCTCCTTCAAGGATCTTATCCACTTCACCTATTCAAAATCATAAATTTCTAATATGTGTTGTAAGGCATCAACTAATTTACCAAAATTTATTGTTGAGTCCTGTACTGGTATGTATTTTTCACTTATCCTTTCTAGTTCCTTCTTTGTATCTTCTCTCTTTTTCTTTAATTCAAAACAAAATAATGATACTTTAGATATAGTGGCCAAAATTTTACCTTTGGTTTCTATTCTGGTTTTCAAAGGATCTTTATTCACTGTTAAAGCAACCTTACTTTTGTCAACTTCTGAAATCAATTGTTCTCCCCTTCTCTTCTTGTAATCTTTTTTTGTTAAAGTATGAGCTGCCTCTTCAAGTGATTTTGGTTGTTCACTGACATTAACAACTAACTGTCCAAGTTTGGTAATAGGGGTAGCCAAATGTTCTGTATCAGTCTCTGGTAGGAGACGACAAAATATCAACAACAATACTTATACTCTCTGCTTCTCTTTGTTGTTCTTTTAATCTTTTCTTTTGTGTCTGGGATTGCATAGTTGTAGAAATCTCCATTAATTCAGAGGCACTCAAATTATCCATGTCTATTGGACCTTTTATGCTGATTGAGTCATCATCATCATCCTTAACTATTGTGTTCTTCTTCTTATCTTGATCCTTCTTATTTGTCTTCTCCTTTTTCTCTGTCTTTTCTTCCTCTATTTTCTTCTCTTCCAACTTTTATTTTTATGTCTCCTCTTCCTTAGTGGTGTCTTTGACTGTTTGTGGATTTTTTACAGTCTATTCTTTCATCGGTGCTTCCTTTTTCTCATCAACTGAATCCTTCTTATTATCCTCAATAGCAACATTTACATTTGCATCTGAACTTACATTGGCTGGTGTAGTCTGAGTTTCTATTGATTGTGCATTCATCGGTTGCTCAGTTGAGCTCTTACTTGATTCTTTCTCTTCTCCTTTGTTCTCAACCTATTCTCGCTGAGTATCAAATATCTATACATCAACTTCAAACAAATCTACATTATCAACAATGTTAGCAACATTATCTGCATCACCAGTATCATCATTTGTTATATCTACCGGTTTAGTATCAATAGGATCATCTTGCATATACTTGTTGTTCAAGTCAAAGTTTGCGATCTTTACACCTTCAAGAAGTTCTTTTGACTTTGGCATATCATGAGTAATATCCTCAATTACTTCATCTTTCTCCTCTTCTTCATTGGGAATGAGACCTAAAGCCTTTTTCACCAAACTCTCAGTCTCCTTTTGAACTGATTCAGTCTCTCCAACAAGAATTCTTGTTAATCCCTTCTTTGATCTGAACAAAGCTTTTGCTTTTACCTTTATTTGTTAAATTTCCTCTTTAGTTGCTTCCGGTTGCAAGTGTTTAAGTGTATAATCAATAAATTCTTTATCTAGGCTAATTGCCCCTTGCCACCTACCATCAATCAAATTATATAAGGAATCTAGAATTTGCCCTTGTAATTCAATGAGGGATCTACTAAACTTGTTCATACTGAAGATGACTGCATCTTCAATCTCCCTTCATTGATTTTTAGACAAATGAGTAAACAATAAGTTTAAACCTTTGTAAATACCATACTCCTTAATAATTCTAATCATTCTAGTGAAATAATCTTCAAGTGTCAATATTTTTGTAGTCGCTTTACCTTTTTGAGTAGTATTATGCTTCTTAGCACTTTCCCTTAGTGCTCTCGTATCTTCTTCTAATTTTGTTTCCTTTATATCTGTCACCGGTTTGTGAGCTTTCTCCTTCTTTCTTTTCCCAATTTGGGAAGGCACAATAGGACTTTCAACAATTTTACCTTTCCTTCAAAATTTTATTTTAGAGGGTTTCCCTCTTTGAGATTCAAAAGGGCTTCACCTTAGGTTCTTCTGCTTTCTTCTTCTCAGTTGCTTTGGCTGCTCTGGTCTTACTGGTGGGGGTACCGGTTGGTACACTAGAAGTTCCACCTTGTTGAGCCTCATATTTGGCTCTTGCTGCAGCTATCTGTTCTTTTGTGAATCTGGCCTACTCAGCAAAGGTATGTACCTATTTTCTTACTTTCTTTTCTATCACCTGTTTCTGTAATTCAGAATGCACTTTTAGTAGTTTCTCCTTGTAGGTTCCAAACCTCTCAGCAGTAGCATCTACTGGTTGGCCTAATACATGGTCAACATAGGCAATGAGTAGATCTTATTTTTGCTATTTACTAAGTTGTCATTAGTTTTATGCCCAAAGTCATTCTATATACTCTAGTCGGTTAATACCACCGAAATGTCCAGTCGGTAATTACTAAGGTGTCGGTTATAGAGAAAGGCTAGTCACCGAGATGAGACACACTAGCTGTCTATCGAGTAAAGTTCTATGTCTACTGAGCAACAAAGAAGGTATACTGAGTCAATTTGAACCAAGTGAAAACATGTTACTAGATTCAATGAACCTGGACACACATGTGAAACGTGTTACAAGATTCGAGAACATGGAAACGTTATTACATAGGAAATTGCATTTAAAGATTTTGTATGATTTTGAAGGAGTTTATCCAATGAAATAATTTCTATGTTTATTCATTCGATAAAACATGTTTGTATGATCGATGCATGAATATATCACCATCTTAGAGATCTATATATATAGAATGATTTGAGTACCTAAACAAGAGGGAAAAATGATGAGTTGAATATGAAAATCTTGAGAGAAGATAAGATGTGAAGATTAACAGAGATATTCAGAGGTCACCGAGAAGGTTTTTCAGAGAACAATTTAAGTGATAGAGTATACAGAAGTGGTCACCAAGTTGACTTATCAATTACCGAGGTATGCTATGAGCAAGGTAATTTCATATTGAGCACATAGAGTCTGCTATAAAATTTCAAATGTAAAGTTGCAGATATTTTGTAAAGATTTTGATTGAATTATTTTGAGTTGAGTTAGAAACCTTTAACAGGGTAAAAGACTCTAACAAAGTCTATAAATTGTAAAGCCTTTAACCACAAAATTTTGTAAAAGTGTTTGTAAAATCCTTTAGCAAGGTAGATCTAAAGATCTTTGTACTCCTAACAGGGTAAGCTATCAGAAATAGCTAAACATGTAGCTCTAACCGAGCAATCTTGATTATTGTAGTAGTGAAGTTGTGGGTGCCATCCCCATCGCAGTTTTTCTCTCTAACCAAGATATTCTATGTAACCAAAATCTTTGTGTTATGGAGTGAAATTTGTATGAATTTTATTTCTGTGATTATGTTTCAGCATTATATATTATGAGATCAACAGTATTCAGTTTATGTTTAACACTAAAATTGTTGTTCAAGAAAAGTTTTGAAGTACTAATTCACCCCTCCCCTCTCAGTACATTAGCTTTCCTAGTTGGACCTAACAATTGATATCAGAGCTCTACTCTTGGTAAAGGGTTTAATAGCCTAAAGAGAAAGATCCTATCAATGGAAGGCTACAAACAATCTCACAGAATTGTGAATCTTCAAGAAGAATTGGATCATGCTAATCAAGTGATTGCAGATATGTACAGACAAATGCAAAGATCACTGAAAGTCAAAAGAAGGTTGTTTGATGATTTATAGGACTCACAAGAGTTGGTGGAACAAATTGAGACATCATCTGAGAACAACATATCAGAAGAGTATGAAGAAATGATTGTAGAACTGAAAGAAAAGAACAAAGCACTGAATGAACAACTAAAAGCAATGAGAAGGGAACATGAGTATTTCAGCACACAAATGACTGAAAATCTTGATGCATTGAGAACAGTTGAAGATAATATTCAAAATGTAGAAAGAGAAAAACAACAGCTAGAAGCAATGGTGTCTAAAAAGAATGATGAAATATCAAGGATGACTGGAGTTCAACATAATCTGTCTGATCAATTGGGTTATTCACATCATGAGCAACTCTAAAAGAAAATGAGAACTGAGCATTGAAACTTGAATTATCAAGATTGACCGATGAACTAGAAGAAGAAAAGAAGTCCAAAGAAACACTGAAGAAAAGTTATGAAGCATCAAGAATGTTGGATGAGCAACTAAACGTAAGATCACCTAACAAATCTGCTGGACTCGGTTATAAAAGAAATAACTCTATCGAGAAAGGGATCAACACCACCGAGAAAGGAGAATCATCAAAGAAGGCTGGAAACAAAGATAAGATGAAAGACACGAAGCGTATTTGCAACTACTGTGGAAAACAAGGACATACTGCCAATGTTTGCCGGATCAGAAAAGGTAAGCAACCGAATGTAACTAGGTCTGATGGTTAATGTTACAATTGCAATAAGTATGGTCACACATCTAAACAATGTAGGACAAAGTCTGTTAACAATTATCAAAAGGCAAAATTCAAGGGGTTTTGCAAAAATTGCAATAGATATGGACACAATATCGAAAAGTGTTGGTTTAAGCAGAAAAACTATATGTGGTCTCCACACCAAGCAAATACCAGAAGCTGTCGAACTCACACAGATCTCAATCGTCTGTATACTGCAATACCATGGGATTACAATACAAGGATATGGTGTGAATGTTGTGGAAGATACAGACATATAAGTGCTAACTGTATGATAAGGTTTGGAATGAACAACTAGAGATCATGGAGAAATCCTGGAATGACATGCTTTCATTGTCACAAAGTTGGACACTTGGCTAAAGAATGCAAAGATCAACCCAGAAGAGATACTGAGGAGATAACAAGAAAACTAAAGAAATTCTGGAAAAAGAAGGAAAATGTGTCAACCAATGAAGAAAGCACCTTACCTATTGAGTTAGGTGCATCTACTTCCAATTAATAAATAAAGGCATGAAGGGACTGCATTCTCACAAGGTTAGATTTTAACAGTTCCTAGTTAATCATATACTTAATTCCAAGATCTGCATAGCTAAGATGCAATAGCAAATTTGAAATATTATCTCATCTTTTTGATTTACCAGAGAAGTCGGTAAATACATTAAGCTTGTCTAGTTGGTAAAAGCGTATAAGGGAGATAGTTGGTTTAGTGAAATTGAGTGCATTTAATGCTTAGTATACCTAACTGCATGAAGCCCGATAAGGTCGAAAGGATGTATTTAAAGTACTCCGTGCGGTCATTTTTCACTTACCAGTTTTCAGAGAGTAGAGCTAAGTGAATTAAAGGCGATCAAACATTCCTAGAAGTGAATTCAAGGTATTTCACACAATCTAAAACGCATTTTCAAGCAAGTTAACCGATCAAAATTAGTTGTGAATATTTGCATTGTATTTACTAAGTTGGAAGCGTTTTCTGGTTATTTGAAACCCTAAGCTATTTTGTAAGTAGTTGAGACCATTGAGAAGCCGTTAGTGAAATACACCTTACCTCCCAAAGTGGCATCCGAACCCGATGAGAAAACTGCATTCTCTCTTATTCCGGATAGGGTTCTGTTGATAGAAGATGTTAGATTTTATACTAAGTTTTGTGTTGAAGAGCTAGGTCATAGTGAAATTAATATGTATGATGAATTGTGCACCGATGGAATCCTGGATAGCAAGTTTGAGCACATCAAAGTTAAGGGATTGACCGAAGCCCTAACCTATCCCCGAGTCTTCAAACCCCAATGGGTCAAATTTGTCTTGAGCAGAGTGCATGACGATTTTATGTGGTTAGAAGATCAACCTTTCAAGATCACCAAGGAGATTATTCACATAATAACCAGATACCCTATATTTGACCATGCCCGAGCACAGAAGATGATTTCACAGAAGGAATTGATAACATTAATCAGAGTTGAGTATGATTGCAGAGGTCTTAAGTTGAACAATGTAATTGATGCAGAACTTAACTTTGCTATTAGAGTTATTGGTTATTGTTTCTTCCAGTCAGCAAGAGAAAACAGTGTACCGTGTACAGTTGTAGATTTGGCCTATAAAATTATGAAAAAGGGTATAAAAATTGACTTATGTGAAGTGTTGTTGAAGAATCTTTTTGAAAATCTCAACACAATAAGGAAACTGAAGAAGAATAATACTACTAACACACTAAAGTTTGGGTCACTCTTAGTGTGTATGTTCTTCTATTTTCAGAAATTCTTTCCTTCAGTCGGTAACATTGATTGGGAATTACACCGACCAATCACCCATCAGATAAATGATTTCATCAATCAACTAGGTGATAATTTCAATGTGATAATGGATGATTACTTTAACAGTTTTCAGAAAAAGATGCATAGTAGGTACAGGATCCCACCGCAACTAGTGGAAGAGTATAGGGATACCATCTATTTTGAGTTGGATACTGACTACTGTTATGTTAATGTAGTAGAGCCCAGGACTCAATCTTTACCGCCTATGGGTTATGAGATTGATTTTGACATTGCTAAATAGCAGATAGATGCCTTCTTAGCACTTCCAAGGCATTCTACCGAGATCAGGTATGGCACCTATGAAGAGGTAAAATAAAAAGTAAAAATGAGCATTGTAGTACCTAAGGCTACCCAAAAAGCCACCAAAATGATAAAGGATTTAACTGAAAATTTTGGAGAAGGTTCTACTTCCAATCCTACCAAGAGTGATCAACTTTCATTCAAGGAAGAATCCAAAGCTCAAGAAGCAGCAATTACACTAAGCACCGAGTTGCCAAAAGGCAAAATTTTGAAAAGGAAGAAACATGATACAACCAAGATAGCACCGACCCCGCCAGTAAAGTGACCGATCACTAGATCATCTATTGTGTCACTCGGTAAGAGGCAGAAAAATGTTGAAATGCCTAAGGTTACAAAAACTTATAAAAAGACGACCAAAAGACTAATTTTGAATAAAGAGTCAAGTGACACAGAGTCTGAAGATGCAAATAAATTTTAGATTGTAAAAATCACTAAGGAAGATGTACACAGTGGTGATAATTTTTGTGCAAATTTAAAACAATATGGTGGATTTGGCTCATTTAGATATGTAAAGTATGACTCCAGAACAAAAGAAGAGAAGAGGCAAATAGAAGACTCAGTAGTGTGTACACTTCTCAAGTTCCGAGTAGTTCCATTGGAATTAACTAATTTTCTTCCAAAAGCATTGTACTCTCATATTGACAATAGATGGAAATATGCTATGGACTCAGAGAAGAAGATTAGAGAAAGAGTTTTGGTACATCTCTTCCTAGATATGTTGATAGATGATATAAAAGATCATTTGAAAAACTACCAGATAAATTTTCAAGTAAAGAAAAGGGCCTTGAAAAGGATGAATGACCTTTATCTTGAAGTAGAGAATGAAACTGAAGAAAAATGGCAAGAAATATTCAAAATTCAGACTGAAGAACCTCAAGTTGAAGTGGAGATAGTTGACATCATCGAGCAAGATCCTGCTTCAACTATTCAGTTAGATGAGGATGTCATGGATACTGAGGCACATGAAGAAGCAATAATAAAAGAGAATGCCTATGCCAAACTGGTATCAAGTGAATCAATTTTAGAAGAAGTTAATTCCTATCCTTCGGTAACCCAACAAGTTTCAATCGAGAAACCATAGAACATAGATCAAGGTAAAGAGGGTCAAAAGGCTACACAAGGTGAATCTACCTCTCAGGCCACCGACGAGAAAACTTCCCAAGCACCTTCAAACATTGAAATTGTTTCCACTGAGACCCCAAGCAAGGAAACGACAAAGGATACAACAGACGCTATAGGAACCGACAAAAGTGTTGCCTCCATCGAGCAACTTACCGAGGAAGGACAAGCCTCCAAAGCCATTATCCTCATTCAACCAGTGAAGGCATCATCATCAAAGGAGAAGAAAGCAAACAAGCACAGTTTCAAGATAGATCTATCAAAGCCTATTGTGTTGCCGAATGTTGACATTGCAAAACTAAAAGGGCAAGCATTGATAGAATTCGGTGAGCTTTGTAAAGCCAAAGCAGAGCAGGAAAAATAGATAGCTATACAAAAGAAGAACCGAGTACTTGAGAAGGTTAAAGCATTATTGATAGACATGCTACCTAAAGCTACCATAAATAAAGATGCTACCATCCATATGCAACTGGATGAAC
This sequence comes from Cryptomeria japonica, assembly GCF_030272615.1. Lineage (NCBI taxonomy): Eukaryota > Viridiplantae > Streptophyta > Pinopsida > Cupressales > Cupressaceae > Cryptomeria > Cryptomeria japonica. Next base: position 525,858,373 of record NC_081408.1, on the reverse strand, counting down.
TACTCACTCAATTGGAAGCATTAGGAGTAGAAGCATCAGAATACCTTAGGAAATTGAAAGAAAAAGAGCTAACTGCCAAGATGATTGAAGAAGTGCAGAAAGCAATTGCTATAGGTAAAACTAAGCTTATTGGATTCATTACTGAGTTGTCCCCTCAACTCATGCATATTATTTATTTATTTCAGAAGTTATGTATATTCTCATTCTTTATCAAAGATATCAAGAATAAGACTGAAGTAATTGAAAAAGAGATTACCGATCTCTCAAATAAATTGGCTACTGAGCCAAATTCTATTCAGAATTTTTATACAAAGCTACAAACTCTTATGGCTCAATAGTTAGAACTTCAGAATGTAGAATACAAAATAAGGATGGATATCATGACTCTTCAGACATTATTTATTCCCCATTTATCACCAGTTCAAGAGCAGATCAACCGAGCTACCCAATTGTCCACTCAAGCAGAGGGAAGCACTTTAGACGGTTTGATCTCACTGTCCGCTGATATTACAGCTCAGAATTCTCTAATGGAAAGTGTCAAGGATGCACTTACCAATGCTCTCAAAGACGCTCGTACAAAGTATAAATCTATTTTTGACCAGTTGCCCCCACCAAATGGTAACTAGTTTCGATGTTTGTCAAAAAGGGGGAGTGTACTGAGCATACAGAGTATCTGAGTGTACAGAGTTAATAATATATATACCGAGTGTACAGTTAAAATTGACAGGGGGAGCATAGAACATCAGGAGCATGAAATATAGAGTATAGATCATCAAGTTATACAACATATTGATAAGGGGAGTATGCATTTGAGTATGTATTTGAACAAATGTATATACTGCCATTTCAGTTTATTTTGTAAAGTATATAGATTTTGTATTATGACTTTGAAAGGAGTTTTGTCAAACATACCAAACTAATGTCAAAAGGGGAGTTTGTTGCTATTTACTAAGTTGTCATTAGTTTTATGCCCAAAGTCATTCTATATACTCTAGTTGGTTAATACCACCGAAATGTCCAGTCGGTAATTACTAAGGTGTCGGTTACAGAGAAAGGCTAGTCACCGAGATGAGACACACTGAGCTGTCTACCGAGTAAAGTTCTATGTCTATCGAGCAACAAAGAAGGTATACTGAGTCAATCTGAATTGAGTGAAAATGTGTTACTGGATTCAATGATCCTGGAAACACATGTGAAATATGTTACAAGATTCGAGAACATGGAACCGTTATTACATAGGAAATTTCATTTAAAGATTTTGTATGATTTTGAGGGAGTTTATCCAATGAAATAATTTATGTGTTTATTCATTCGATAAAACATGTTTGTATGATCGATGCATGAATAGATCACCATCTTAGAGATCTATATAAACAGAATGATTTGAGTATCTAAACAAGAGGGAAAAATGATGAGTTGAATATGAAAATCTTGAGAGAAGATAAGATGTGAAGATTAACAGAGATATTCAAAGGTCACCGAGAAGGTTTTTCAGAGATCAGTTTAAGTGACAGAGTATACAGAGGTGGTCACCGAGTTGACTTATCAATTACCAAGGTATGCTATGAGCAAGGTAATTTCATATTGAGCACATAGAGTCTGCTATAACATTTTAGATGTAAAGTTGTAGATATTTTGTAAAGATTTTGATTGAATTATTTTGAGTTGAGTTAGAAACCTTTAACAGGGTAAAAGACTCTAACAAAGTCTATAAATTGTAAAGCCTTTTACTAGGTACAACATTTTGTAAAAGTGTTTGTAAAATCCTTTAGCAAGGTAGATCTAAAGATATTTGTACTCCTAACAGGGTAAGCTATCAAAAATAGCTAAACATGTAGCTCTAACCGAGCAATCTTGATTATTGCAGTAGTGAAGTTGTGGGTGCCATCCCCACTGCAGTTTTTCTCTCTAACCAAAAGTTTCTGTGTAACCAAAATCTTTGTGTTATGGAGTGAAATTTGTATGAATGTTATTTATGTGATTATGTTTCAGCATTATATATTATGAGATCAACACTATTTAGTTTATGTTTAACACTAAAATTGTTGTTCAAGAAAAGTTTTGAAGTACTGATTCACCCCTCCCCTCTTAGTACATTAGATTTCCTAGTTGGACCTAACATATCTACTTCATATCCCATGGGCATTACCAATGTGGTTCTTAGAATCACAACTTCCATCAGGCATGTATCTGTGTCAACCAAGAAACAGATTGAATCCTCATATTTGTTTACAACTTCAGCTAGAATTATCTCTCTTGCATGCATTTGCTTTTAAAATTTCTTGAAATACCCCCAAATGATATCATCAAACTTTTCTCTGATCATCTCGATACTGTTCATTATTTGCAACAGTGCTCAAGTACTGGATATCCATTCAATACCATCTATACCAGGGAAGAAGTTCTGAAAATAGAAGAATAAGCCCATAATTAGTTGACCAAATTTAAATCTCAGTTTCTTCTCCTTCCTGATAGCTTCCAATTTTTTCATTAATTGGATTCTCATTGCTTCATAGAGATCATAATCAACATCCTCCTTAATCATCTGGTAGGCAGTGTGAATAGCTGCTGCTAATATGCTATTCATTCTGCTTGAATAGAAAATTCTATAGCCAATCACTAGAGATGCAAATTTAACAGTAGGATCATTAATATCATTGACAGTCATGTCTCTTTTATCCCATTTAGATCCAGTTAACTTCTCAACATCATTCTTAGGTATAGACCTAAGCAATGGCACTTCACTGGTTGAGAAGAAACCAGTTACAACATGGATTGCTTCCTTAGTTATTTTGTGAGGTCTGTCCAACCACATGAACTGATCATGAATGTGGCTCAAAACAAATCTCACAAACTCGTCATCAAAATTATCAATGAAATTGATTGCATGATGAAAACCTTTATTGGCTACGCTTCCGAACTTTTCTTTCAATCTTCCCTGTTCATTACACAGAGATCTGTATTGCTCATAAATAACTGCAACTCCCAAGTATTCAAGTTTACAGTGATAAAAGGATCTTACATTGTATACATGCAAAACACCATTCGGTACACCAGATAGGGCATCGATAGGGTCAGTTTCCTCTGACTTGTATGGATGTTGTTTGTATTTAGGTCTTGCCCTCTCGGTCACATCAATAAGATGAGGTGCATCTATTTCAGATATGCAAATCACCAAGTAAATAGTATAATTTCTCATATAAATACCTCTTCTGCTTTGGTACTAGGGTTTTTGATCGTAAAAAACTTTCAATACTCGATTTGTGAATCAAACTTTACTTAGATCGCCTCAAATTGCTAGAAAATAGTCTAAATGCTACTAGCACAAACTTATGTATGCTCTTCTCACTTCGCCAAGTATTCTCAAGATGCAAAGTGATAAATGAAATTCAAAAAGTTCTATTTATTTTCATTCTAACTACTGCAATAAATGCATTTACAGACAAAATCGTAAAACACCTTAGCAAACTCTAAAGCATATTACTGGTAGCAAAAAATCAATGATATTTAGCAGTTATGATTCAAAAACACATCAAAACATCAAAATGCATCAGAATATGTAGATTTAACTTACAGTACATCATCTAGGGGTTCAACTCAAGATTGGGCAATAAGCTCACCCCAAGTTGTAAAAACAACTTAGTTTGTCGGAGATGGATTCTCCATATTAGGTGAAGAATTTGATTCCTCAGATGGTTTGTCATCACTCTTCTTCTTCCAGGTTCTATTCATCTCAACTCTGGTTTCTTCAATATCAACCTTCTGCTTTCCTTTCTGGTCTGCAAGATGATTCACCAGTTGGTTCTCTTGTATTATGTAAAACTTGGTAATGTGTCTTGGTTTGTTGCAATGATAGCATGTCATTCCAGATGCTCTCCAAGGTCCTGCATTGCCTCTCCCTATTCTTCTTCTATAGTTCATTGCCACATGTCCAAAAATTTTATAGATTGAACAAGTCACATTGACTCTCTCTTTTCCATCTCATAAGAACTAGATCGGTTAACATGGGTCTTTGCCAATTTGTGTTCCTCTGGTCAGTGAAATTCCTCCTCCAATTACCAATAGGTCTTGGATTCATGTGAGGTGCAGGATTGCTTGCTTCATATCAGCATTCAACTGATCTACGCCCATACATGTTGCATGTATAACAATATCCTTCAAATCTCCTAGGCACATATCTAGTATTAGGTCTATAACCAACATTAGCATCAGATATGCTGCTACAAACATTAGCAGTATGTCCTGGTTTATGACAATTAAAGCAAACAGGTTTGTAAGCTTTCTTACTAGTAGACTTCTGATCCTTAGGAGAAATTTTACCTTCATGCATGTTGTTGGCATTTTGATGATGTTTTGATTGTCATTGATGGACACACACTTTCTTTGTGATGGACACACACTTTCTTAATGTATGAGTTATGCTCAACCAGTAATTGTTCCAACCGATATTATGTATTATAGTCTTTAGACTATCGGTGTTTTGCAGAAGATGTTTATCAGTCACAAATTGACTGAATACCTCAAGTGGTATGAAGACCTCAAGCGGTTCGAGGATCTCAAGCGGTAAGAAGGAACAAAGTGGTAGTTAACATTTTCCAGTCTTCATATTTGACAATTGGTAATCGATATATTGTATGAACTGATATTACTCTGTGATGAGTTACCAACTGGTATTTCTGTGATGAGTTATCATCCACCAACACTTTGGTAGTGATTTTGTATCGTGTTACCAAATGTGTCTAGATGCACTGAACCTAGGAACTTGTAGTTTAATCCTATTGGACTGACATGAAATCAGTTTGATTTTTAAGGACATCATGTCTAGGGTTTGTGTATGAGAGAGATGTATGATGTATGAGAAGGTTATGTGTGATCTTTACAAAGAAGATTAGGTCTGTGTGAAGAGTTAGAGTGTGGAGATATTGAAGACTAAAGTAATGTTGAAATTCATTAACAATGAGTTATCAAGGATCTAACCAAGCATACTATGCTAGTATCTAGATCACTCACTTGTTGATTACTCACATCTTCGACAAGTCTGAAACCCTTAACCGGGTAGGCCTAGCAAAGCCTTTGTAAATCCTCTAACAAGGTGGTTCACAACTATGGATCTGAAATCCTCTCACAAGGTAGTATTTAACAAGACTTATCTCCTAACATAGATCTAGATTCCTAATAGGATCTGTTCTGGTGAAGAACATTGTATGACCTTAACCGGTCTGGTTTCTATTCTGCAGATAGTTACTTGTGAGTTTAGGCTCACCGTGGTTTTTCCCATTTGGTTTTCCACGTCAAATATCTTGTATTATGGTGATTGTGCTTTTGTGGGTGAATACTTTATTTGCTATTTGGTTTGCATTTATCTTAACCAGTTTATTAGTGAAACTATTATACCGATTATCTGCTAAACTATTTAAGAGTTTGAGTTCAATATTTTTGGTATACTAATTCACCCTCCTCTTAGTATTCATCAATTGGTATCAGAGCCAACCTTTCTATAAGTCTAACCACTTGGAAGGAGATATGGCTGAATACACTGAGGGAACTTACTCATCATCTCACTCAGACTGAGAGAGCGTATGATGAACTCAAAGTCAAGTATAAAGCCTCTTTGGCCAAAAGAAGAGAGCATGCTGAGAAACTGTTGGAACTTACTGAAAATAGCTCTTCTTATGAAGCTGACATGGATGCCCTAGTTGAAGAAGTTGAAAAACTAAATGAATCTAAAGTCAACCTAAGAAAGGAGTTGGAAGGACTGAATATCAAAATGTGTCAAGAGCTTGAAAACTGAAGGAAAGCTGAAGATCTAGTAAAAGACAAAAATCATGACATCTCCAAGTTGAAGAAAGAAATTAGTGCCCTTACCGCTCATCTCCAAGAGAGTAAAGTGGAAAAAAAAGAAATAGAAGGTGAACTAAACATGGCTATTTATGAGAATGCAACCTTGATGGAATCTAATGCTGCTATTTCCAAGGAACTTACTGAGTCAAAGGAGATACTTGCCAAATTCAATCAGAGTAGTGCTAAGCTAGATCAAAAGCTTGAATCGGCAAAACCGGTAAAGAATACCACTGGACTTGGTTTCTCTGGGTATGAGGAAGGTGAAACCTTTGGAACAAAAGCTGAAGCATCAAAGAAGCAACCAATATCCAAGGATAAAGGTAAGCAAAAGTTTAAACCTATTTGCTTTAATTGTCTCAAGGAAGGACATACTGCTAATGTGTGTAGAAGCAAGGCATACAATAATTTTTCTTATTTTTTAAATAATAAGCCTAGATCCAATAGATTCAATGGAAACTCCTATGCATGCAACAAGTTTGGGAATAGAGCATTTGAATGTAGGCCTGTTTTGCACAACACTAGGAGATACCCTCCAAGGATGCAAGGAGTTATCCCGGAACCCTCTGTGAATCGGAATTCCAACCGATATAATACCTATGGCCATCGGTCAGGTGGCTATCAAGCGGCAATTAGTTGGAGAGCAACCTATTTGATATGTCATGGTATCGGTCACACTGCTGTAACATGCAGAAGGAAGAATGGTGGTATGAATAATGGACCATGGAGAACACTTGGAATGGTATGCTATCATTACAACAAACTGGGTCACACTGCCAGAACCTACATAATGAGAAAGAACCTATCAAATGATATACCAATCACTCCAAAAGGGAAGATTGATGTTGAAACTATTCAAGTGGGAATGAATAAAACTTGGAAAATGAAACCTGAAGAAGTGTCACAGGATGAACCGGTTTCTGCACCTAGTGTGGAAGTCCCTGAACCGACAAATTGAGCTTCAGAAAAGCTTAAGGGGAGCATATCGGTGATATATTTGAACCCCCAGTTTATATCGGTAAAAGAACTTAACCGATATATGTTACATGTTAGTCAACAGAAGACTTGAAGTGGTAAAAGGAAAAATTAGGGTTTGTACCCTAGCGGTGATGCATTTATTATGGTAGGTGAAAGATTGTTTAAAAGGGATTTTTGATGCCATTTTCACTTATCTGTTTTTCAAGCGAAGAATTTTCAAGAGCAGAGCAACAAGAGCGATTCGTCTAGCGATTCAAAGCGAATTCAAAAATCTTGCAGAGGGATCCAACTGACTTTCAATCTATTGGTGAAGAACACTAAGCGGTGTTACAAGCAACCAAAGTGGTATGTTGTGAGCGACATTGGAAAACCCTAAATTTTGGTTTGTGAAGATATTTCTCAAATTTCTTTCCTGTCATGGCTTCTACATTGCACTCCAGTTCTAGTGCACCTGTAGACTCATATGATTTTATTTAGAAGAAGATGAAATACAATGCCTTATCCCAGATACCCACCAGAGTTATAGTTGAGGAAGATATTTCAAGATATATTGATTGTAAATTGGAAGACCTAGGATCCCTAGTGATCCATTCCCAGCTAGGTATGTTATGTGGGGATGATAAGAAAATCAAACCGAAATATAGCATCCTAGAGAGGAAGAAACTACGTAATGCGGTTTATTTTCTGGAAGAGTTTACTGGAGATCACATCCACATCATCCTAAGTAGAGTGCACGATGATAAAATGTATCTCGAGAGGACGCATGACATCACACTGCAAGGTATTCATGTCGTTAGCAATTTCTGTAACATTGGAGAGGTGCCATCTCTAAGGAAGGTCACCAAATCGGAAATGACAAAGCTCACCGGTTCTCTAAGCGACCAACAGGCAATGACCGTCAACACCATCAGAGATGATTTGGTTAAGTATTCTTGCATGGTGATTGGCTACCAGATGTTTTATGCCAATAGAATAATTTGTCTCTACTGTTGTGGTGAATGCCGCCTATAGAATGATTAAGGAAGATGCCTCATTTGATTTGTGTACCTGTTTGTAGAAGCAACTGCTATTGAACCTGAAGTCCATCAAACAAGATAATGCTCTAAGGTTCAGGTTTGGACAACTTCTAGTCGGCCTATTTTTCTACTTTCAAGGCTATTTCCCTGGAGTAGGTGATGTCCAATGGTCTGTTGACCAACCGGTCTCCAAACAAATTAGGGAAAGTCTTCAAGTAGTGGGAACTGGATATCCTGAGGTTCTGAATAGATATTTTGATGAATTCAAGTGGAAAATGAGCCACAGGATGAGGATATCTAGAGATATTGTGAAGAAGTATGAAGATGACATTTGCTTCACCATAAAAGTAGATGAATGCATAATGGAAGCGGTGGAACCAAGAAAGGAAGCAGTTGAGCCAATGGGGTATGAAGTGAAGTATGATATGTTGATCGGGTATGCCTCTACCTCGCTTGCCTCACCATTAGATGCAAAGAAAAGAGAACTGACACCTACTTAGAGAGGGTAACACTAGTTGAAGTTCCTACATAGAAAAAGGGCAAGGCAGTGCCATTGGTATCGGCACTGGTTACCTTAGCCAGTCCAAAAATGACCAAGCGGTCACCTACCAAGAAGAAACCTGAGGTGGCTCCTGCTAAAGTCTTCGAGAGGAAGCAGAAAACCAAAAATAACTCATCGGAGTTATAGGATACTGAACCAGAAGTACAACCTAAGAAGACCAGGCAAACAAGAAAGAAAGCAAAATCTATTGGTAATGCACCCGCAACGTCAGCACCGGTAAATATAGACATCTCTTCTTATAAACTGATGACACATTGTCAGAGGACTATCAAGAATATTAAGAGAAAGGTGCTTGATGATTCAAAAGAATATTTTGATGATTTTTCTGATAATGAGAAAGATGAAGTAGAATAAGAGGTTATTAGATATTTGTGTGTCAATGACCGGTCACAATTTGATATCAGATCGGTCCCACCTGATTCTTTATACAATTATTTGGACAATAAATGGCGCATTTCCATTGAGAAGGAATAGGAAATAAGGGAGAAAGTATTTGCACAATACTTTCCCGATGCCTCCAATTCTGAATTATTTGAGATAATGGATAAAAATAAAGGTCTCTTCTTCATGAGAAGGAGAAGACTCGGGCTGCTAGAAGGCAGAGCTTCTGAAGTGGAGAAGGACACACATCTACATGCCAAAGATGTTGTCTAGTTACATCAAGTGTCTGAGGCCAATCTGAAGGCTGAACAAGCACCTGATCTAACATCAAGTAAACTGGATGAAGTGTTTGACAGTGAAGGAGAAAGAGTTACATAATAGGTTGACACTATAGATGTGGATGCATTAGATGTTGAGGATGTCACTCTTGATAAATAAAAAGCAGAAAGAGAGAAACAAGACAAGGAAATGACCGATAAAGAGAAAGAGAAAGTGGAAAAGGCAAGGCAAGAGGAAGACAAGAGAAAAGAGGAAGAGAAAAGGAAAGAGGAGGATAAGTGGAAACAAGAAGAGGAGAAGAGGAAACAAGAAGAGGAGAAGAAGAAACAAGAAGAGAATAGGAAAGAAGAGGAGAAGAGGAAAGAAGAGGAGAAGAAGACAAAAGGAAGGAAGAAGAAAGGAATAAGGAGGAAGAGAAGAAAAAGAAGGAAGAGGACAAGAAAAAGGAAGAAATGGAGAAGAAAACCCAAGAAGAAGAACAAAGGAAGAAAGAAGAGGACAAGAAAAGCGCTGAAGAGAAGAAGGAAGCAAAGAAGATCAAATAGGCCAAGGCAACCAGTGATCAAATCAAAGCGGTTGACACCTCCAGTCCTATTGACCTTCAATCTGCAGATGAATCAGAGCTGCTTCAAAGCATAAAGCTTGCACATGAAAGATTGGAAGCATTGAGGAGGAAGAAGGAACATGAAGTCATTCAAACTATTGTTGACACCCTCACCAATCTGATTCTCGGTACTAACCTCCCCAGTACCGATTCCTCTTTAGCCAAGTTGAAACTTCTTTGCACTGTAGTAGAGGACCAAGTGCAATGCTTGGAAGATGTTGCTGCAGCCATTGCCAAGAAGAAACATGAAAAGGCACTCAACACTGCCTTAGTCAGGAAGCTAAATGAGCGTAGGTCACAACTTTTGAAACAACAGAAGGATATAGGTGTTGCTATGGATGGGGGCAAATTACTACTGAGTAAATTCTACCAACCCCATCTAATCTATGATGATGTGCTCAAACAGAAAGATAAACTCCAATCGGAGTTCCAGGCATACATCAACAACTTCAAAATGCCATATGATTCCTTTACTACATATGGGCAAACTGTCCATCATTATCAGCTGCAGATTGCTAGGGTGGAATCAGAAATCTGCAACCGGACAAAAGATCTAAAGGAGCTTCAACTGGTCTTATTTCCTAGACTACAGATTCTACAGAAATGTTTTCTCAATCTGGAAGCCATCACGGTCACTGAAGAGATGAGTACCATTGACACTATGGAAGAACTAGTATTCCAAATATAGAAAGAAAGTAAGGTTGCTACCTCATTACTTGAGTCAAGGTCATTGGCCATGAAAACTTTTATGCAGGATTTTAAATCTGTTTTTGATAAGTTTCATTCCTTATTGTCATAAACATTTACTCAAATTTTAATGATAATGAGAAACAGGGGTTATTCTGCATTACTTTGTCATTGTTGGCAAAGGGGGAGTAGTATTTAAAATTTTGGTGAATGTTATGTATACTTTCATGTTACCACTTTGGGGGAGTAGTATACATTTTAATTTTTGCAAAAGGGATAGTGTATATGCTTAGGGGGAGTAATTTTGATTATGGCATATTTTTGTTGTAAAAACACTTAGATGTCAAAATTTTCCTAAGTGTTGCCATCAATGCCAAAGGGGGAGATTGTTGGCATTTTGATGATGTTTTGATTGTCATTGATGGACACACACTTTCTTTGTGATGGACACACACTTTCTTAATGTATGAGTTATGCTCAACTGGTAATTGTTCTAACCGGTATTATGTATTATAGTCTTTAGACTATCGGTGTTTTGTAGAAGATGTTTACCGGTCACAAATTGACTGAAGACCTCAAGCGGTATGAAGACCTCAAGTGGTTCGAGGATCTCAAGCGGTATGAAGGAACAAAGCGGTAGTTAACATTTTCCAGTCTTCATATTTGACAACCAGTAATCAATATATTGTATGAACTGGTATTACTCTGTGATGATTTATCATCCACCGACACTTTGGCGGTGATTTTGTGTCGTGTTACCAAATGTGTCTAGATGCACTAAACCTAGGAACTTGTAGTTTAATCCTATTGGACTGACATGAAATCAGTTTCATTTTTAAGGACATCATGTCTAGGGTTTGTGTATGAGATATGTATGATGTATGAGAAGGTTATGTGCGATCTTTACAGAGAAGATTACATTTATGTAAAGAGTTAGAGTGTAAAGATATTGAAGACTAAAGTAATGCTGAAATGCATTAACAGTGAGCTATCAAGGATCTAGCCAAACATATTGTGCTATTATCTAGATCACTCACTTGTTGATTACTCACATCTTCGACAAGTCTGAAACCCTTAACCGGGTAGGCCTAGCAAAGCCTTTGTAAATCCTCTAACAAGGTGGTTCAAAACTGTGGATCTGAAATCCTCTCACAAGGTAGTCTTTAACAGGACTTATCTCCTAACAGAGATCTAGATTCCTAACAGGATCTGTTCTGGTGAAGAACCGGTCTGGTTTCTATTCTACAGATAGTTACTTGTGAGTTTCTGCTCACCATGGTTTTTCCCATTTGGGTTTCCACGTCAAATATCTTGTGTTATGGTGATTGTTCTTTTGTGGGTGAATGCTTTATTTGCTATTTGGTTTGCATTTATTTTAACTGGTTTATTAGTGAAACTGTTATACCGATTATTTGCTAAACTATTTAAGAGTTTGAGTTCAGTATTTTTTGGTATACTAATTCACCCCCCCCCCTCTTATTATTCATCACATGTTGCTCTTGGTACCAGAAGGTTCACCTTTCTTAGATGCATTCTATCCTAACCAAATGTATCACCTTTCATCCTCTGAGATTGGATCTGTTCATCCAACATAGAGGAGCTCATGTTGAATTTATCAGGCTTCTCATTGGCCTCAATAAGTTCTTTTGTAAGATCTTCATTTCTTTTCATGAGGGTCTCTCTAAGAGACATTGCCATTTCAAGATCTGACTACGATGCTTCTTTTTATTCTTTCTCATCATGCCAATGTTCATACAAAGTTGCATTCTCTTGCTTGATCTTAAAGATTTCATGCTATTTATCTTGGATCTGATCCTTGGCCTTTCTTCTACCTTCAAGTTCCTCACTCATCCAGATTGTAAGTGTTTCCAACTCTCTTCTCAGGTTAGTCTTCTCACCTTTCAACTTCTGCACTTCTTTAACCAGTTCATCAATGTTCACCTCATCCGAAGAGATGTTGTTAGATATCTCCAATAATTGCTCAATCACTTCCTACCTTTTAGGTAGTGATGTCTTATACTTGTCTCTCAGGGTTTCTAGCTCATCCTTGGTTTCAACAAGTTCTCAAGCCATATCTTTATAGATCATTCCTTCGCCCATATTTTCCTTAGGATTAGAGATCCCTTCCAAGCGGTTAAGCCTTAAGTAAGTTAGGCTCTAATACCAATTGATGAACTTATAAGGCAATAGAAGGGGGGGTGAAACAATGATAGTAAAAATAATACAAAACTAAATATCAATTTCACCAACTTAAAACTCAATAGACATGCAAGAAATAACACCAAGTATGCAATCACCATATAAAGCATAAACCACATGACACAAGAATTTATACGTGGAAAACCCAAATTGGAAAAACCACGGTGGGAGTTAGTACCCACAATATCCACTATCTGCAGTATAGAGATCTGACTGGTTAAGGTCTACAACACCCGATTAGGGGCACACCCTGTTAGAAGTGTCTAAGCCTGGTTAAGAGATTTACAAAAGGCCTGTGAGGACCAGCCCTGTTAGGAGCTACCAAGTTACTCGGATTTTCAAACACAAGTTAATGTGTCACCTGGTTAGAGGATTTAATGATCAGAACTGTTAGGATCTGATTGCACCATGTTAGGAGTGACCTTGTAAGAGGATTTTCTTTCTCTAACTGTTAGGGATACAACAAGTATAAAATGATATCAGTATAACACATTCAATGTTTGATAAAATCCACTTCAAAACATTACAACATCACAAAGATTTCTTCTTTCAACTCCTTTGATCTTCGCACTATCAGAAATACAAAATTTGCTCATCACATATCACGCTATCAAGCTCATGTATATATATCTTTTCATACCTCATCAAACAATTTTAATTATCATAAGGTCGCCTATAACCTTATTAAAATTCCCTAGGTTCAAGGCATCTAGAAAATCTTGCATTTTATGCTTTAGTTATGTTGGCCACTGACATAACAAATCCAATCCTGTGTCGTTTTACTGATCTGAGTGATTTTCATCACTACCGGTTAAGTCTCCATTCACTAATCTGTTTAGTCAAATAAATCTCGTTCACCTGATCGATTCAACACATGCGGTCACTAACATATCTTCATTTGATAATCTTCAATGCTTCTGCAAAACCACATCATCTCAATCTTCATGATTTTCATGTATCAGTTGTTAGAAAGTGACACTGTCTGTCATTTACTGTTTGAAGTCCTAATTACCGGTTCTGATAAAACTGTCTCTGCTTTACTGATTAAGTCTAGCTGGTTGAATTGTAGGACTTAGATGACTTAAACAAACATAGTTTCCATCAATGACAACATACAAAATATTCATCATACATAAATCTAATCTTTATGCACAATAGACATATACCAGTTGCATCAAGAAAACACACATTACCGATTTAGTACAAATGATCAAATGCCAACAGAGGCAACCTTCGATCCTCATTTGATCATGGTTATTTAGCCAGTTACACTTGTATTTCAATTTACATTGGTTGAGTAGTGATGATGAGATCACTCGTGCAAATTCTTTGGTTGAGTAGTTATGATGAGATCACTCATGCAACTTCCTTGGTTGAGTAGTTTCATTGGGGTCTCTCATGCAAATTCATATGCCATATATATTTTTTATTAAAAGATGTTTTCTCATTTTTCCAACTGATCATTGGGCCACTCATATAGTTTTGTTTAGGTAGTGTTTTTTGGGGGACTCATATAGATTGTTGTATTTTTGGTTGAATATTACAACACAACCCTGCAAGATCAAATGGCAAATAAAACAGCTTCCACAAGAGAGAGTTGCACATAAGAATAATATATTACTTATAAGAAAACAATATAGAATCAATTACAACTGTATAATGAGGTGCTTATAAAGAAAGCACAAAGCTAAATTTATAACTAAAGTGAAAACATGAGGAGATAAATAAAGATCAACTCTAGTTAAACTAGATGTGCAAAAGATAAATTATAAGCAAGCACTTCTAAGTGAACTTAAGCAAAAAACATAACTATTTGTTAAAAAGCAAATAAAAGATAAATATGATTTAACTCTCCCCCTAAAGTGAAACTTAGGGTGAGTGAAAAAACTCTAAATACATGAATGCAAAAATGGGTGTCGACAACAAAATGCTTAATTAGGTACCCATGCACAAACCAATGAAGTCTCTCTAAGTATATAAATGGAGAAAAGCCACGTAGGAAAAAACCCCTTTCCAAAAGTGTGTGATGCAATACATGAAAAAAAACATGAACTGCTAAAAAATGAAATGAAGGACTAATAAGCCTCATAGAAAATGTCCCAAAAGTACATGAACATGAAGAAAATCCTCGAAGTGCTAAGAACTTACATACAACTATCGAATGACAATTTCGATAGTGTTGAATAAATAACCTCCTCTAAAATCAAGATGATGATCAGGATCAAGAAGACAACGATTTGAATTAATGCTTGCAACGACACTACCCCAATGACACTACTCAACCATGCAATAGTAAACTGCTAGTAGAAAATGCTTGTGCCATTAGTTTGAATAACTCTAATCAAAATAAAAGATGGAAGGTCACCTCCACAAAACTGGAATACAAGAGTGTCTAACTCCAAAGAAAAACCAAGGAAGCATTAGAACCAATAGTAGAAACCCCCCCATAATTTTTACAAGAGGCATGAAAGATCCACTAAAACTATGTCACCATGAAGTGCATAAGGAGAATTTGGATGTACTTGATAAAGTACCTCCATCTGAAAAAGGGCATGCAACTAATGCACACACGCATGAAACAAGAATCACTAGGATTCGATGTTGTCATGGAGGGGAAAATACTAAACAAAATTGTGATGAAAAAAGAAAAGGCACTATACAACCCCCCATGGAACTTTATAATACAATGCATGTACAAAATAAGACACGATAGAATGTGCAAAATCTCCCAAACCCATACACAAAAGTGGCACTTTATCTCAGTGTGTCTACAAGAAAATAAGTGCATGAAAAGGATGCTCAAAATACCCAAATAGGGTAAAGTGTTGCAAATACATGTAGGATAGCCCAAGAGAAGCCATCCACTACAAACAAAAAAATCGTAGGAGCCAAAATGACCAAGTAATCAACCATGAAGTGAAAAACACAAAAGATTAAATAAAATTTACTTGGGGCAAAATATAAAAAAGATAGCAACAAATCTGAATAGGTTACTCTGATAACTTTTTGACAATATTTAAAATTCAAAGGATGGAGTTCCAATTGCTCAAGTTATGGCGTTGGAAGCATGAAAATGAATGTTGACTTCAACAACCTATTGCAGTCACTGGGAGTAGAATTAGAGAAAACTACGAACAAATTTAGATAGCCCTCTAAATCGACTTTCTAGTGATATATGGTTTGTGCAATTTTGAGCACGTATGACAAAGTTATGGGAAAAAAACCAACTACTTCTTTTATGGTTTGGAAGGGTTGAAGGGTTCCCCAAAATGGAAATTTCCAAAAATAGTAACTTTTCGAAAATAGAATGTTGTTGAAAATAGAAAGTTTCCAACAATATAAAGTTTTCAAAATAGAAACTTGTCAAAATGGAAAATTTCCAAAAAAGGAAACTTTTTTTGAAAATAGAGACTTTTTAAATATTTTTGCAAATAATTCCCCGATCTCCAATTTTGACGAATTAACAAGCAATTTCAGGGTTCTCGGGCCTCATGAATGTGATGGTGACTTTTGTTTTGTGCCAAAGTGCCCAAATTTTTGAGTTGCCCCCAAATTTTGCCTCATTTTTTGTGTCCTCAGCCAATTTGACCCCAAATTTTAACTATTGAGATTTTCATAAAATGATAGTCTATCTTAGGGTTTTTCAATGCTACGATCGTGATAGTGATGCTTGTTTTTATCTAAAATTGATAAAAATTTGTCCACTACTAGATCTACAAAAAAGAAAACTTGGGACCTTGCAACGCTTCTAAGAAAATAAACTCTCATAGCTTGAGAAGGGGCTTGTCCAATGCAAGCTCTGATACAATGTTGAAGTTTCAAAGCTCTAATACCATGTTGAATTTCAAAGATTTGATACCATGTTGAAGAAAATATGAAGCTCTAATACCATATTGAAGTTTTAAAACTCTGATACCATGTTGAAGTCTGAAAGCTTTGATACCATGTTGAAATTTCAAAGCTCGTTAAAAAACAACTAATAGCTAAATATGCTCTAAAAAAATTCATCCTAATCATCATATTTTTCAAAGGAGGTTCTTGATAACTCAATGATGAAATAATAGTACCAAACAAGTACTGAGAGGGGGGGGTGAATCAGTATAGACAAAAATACACTCTTAAACCAGTTTGTCAGCAGACACTGTGCATTGACAGACAAACAGTAACACCGGTCCTAAAACAGAGTACAACCGGCAAAAACCCAGACTAGCTAAGACAAACATAAACCAGTTGATACCTATCTTCTCATATACTCTAACACTTCATTTCCATTTCACCCTAATACATGAACAAGTAATCTACCATCAAAGATGTACATATGAGTAACTAGATCAACATGATTTACTGCTTGACAGAAAACAACAAAGCATCACATGAGGAAGACATCACACATAACACACATATTTTTCACGTGGAAAACCAACTGGGAAAAACCATGGTGGGGATGAATACCCACAAGCTTGTTTTTGAACTCTTTAGAAGTCCGCTCTGTTAGGAGCCTTGTCTGGTTAAAGACTGATACAATAGGTTATGTTAGGAACCGATCCTGTTAGGGATCACTCGATTAAGGGATGGCAAGAATACCTAGTTAAGGGTTAAACCCTGTTAAAGGTTACCTTGTTAGAGGATTTCAAGAACTCAATTGTTTTGAGTCACCCTGTTAAAGGATTTACATCAAGCCGGTTAAAGCTACCCTGTTAAGGGATTTTCCAACTGTTGAGGTGGTTAGAGATCAACAGGTATTACAGTGATCTGGTAACAACACTCAATGTCAATGAAGATTTGCTTAAGCTCCTCTTCACCTTCTGCACTTACACTCTGCAGGTATCACTTCTCTCCTTTTGGTCTGGCAAGAATCACGTATCCCTTCTCTTGGATACACACACAACTTTTGCCAACAACCTTAGAAAGAATCACAACATCGACCTTATAGGAAAATAGATAGGTCGGTAGCATAAACCCTAAACCCTAAAACCTGTTACGTTAAGGAATTCAAATGGTTCAATCCTGACGGTTGAGCACACTGCATTAAAATGCAACAGTCTTGATCCAATCCCCATCGTCCATTTTCCACCGATTTCATAGTTGCTAATAACCCATCATGTGTTATAACCATTTACAGACTTCACACATTCCTAAGGTAGATAGGAACAATCTCCTTCATGCAAGATCCTTCACGTGCACAAGGCTTATGTGGCAACACGATCTGTTCTTCATTACCATGCTAACTCATCACACAAAGTCACCGATTGAGCCACACAGGCTTGAAGCACTTCAACTGGAAACCCTAAAGTTGAGACTACCAACCGGTAGTCATACAACACTTCCATGTGCCAGTTCCCATAACCATATGCTGGTTCACCTTGAACAAACACATCGCTTCACTTTGGCACAAATGCCAGTTCACAGTGTTATACCGGTTCTCACCTCTAAAGCATATTGACATCAATGACAACATACAATGTCATTATGTCCTCATATTGGTTCACATAATGCCAACAATCTCCCCCTTTGGCATTGATGGCAATATACAAAGATGTCTCTCCGCTTCACATCTTCTCCCCCAATTTCTGCAGATATCTTCTCTGCTTCTCATCTTTCTGCAGATATCTTCTCTACTTCTCATCTTCTCCCCCTTTGACAACAATGCCAAAGTGGAGGCACAAGCTTCCCTGCACCATTATGCTGCTCCCCCTAAGGAGTAGCATCCTTCAACACATCAATCTTGAAGAAAAATTTGACTATGCAATACCTGACTGATGTGGAGCATATACCTTTAGTTTACCTCCTGAAGGGGCAACACCCCTAATTCACCTATTAAGTACATAAATGTAGCCTTTGGGAGAGGCTTGGTGAATATGTCTACTAATTGCTCCTGATTGGAAACATGTTCCAGTGCAATCTCTTTGTTCTGAACCTTTTCCCTCAAGAAATGATAATTAAGCTCAAAGTGCTTGGTTCTAGAATGTAAAACTGGATTCTTAGAGATATTAATTGCACTAGTATTGTCACAAAATATACTTACCGATTCAGATACAGGAACTTTGAAACCATTTAATACATGCTTCATCCAAATTGTCTGACTGCAGTTCATGAAAGCTGCAACATACTCTGCTTCCGCTGTAGATTTAGAGATACAACTCTGCTTCTTACTCATCCATGAGACTAGTCTACCACTGAGAAAGAATGCACCACTGGTTGTGCTTTTTCGGTCATCTATATTGCCTACCTAATCAGCATCTGTGTATATTATCAAGTTGAAATCCTTGCTATATGGATACCACAATCCATAATCAATAGTTCCCTTTAGATACCTAAGAATCTGCTTGACTGCAACCAAGTGGGATTCTCTTGGGCTTTTCTAGAATCTTGCAATAATGCCAACTACATGTGCAATATCCGGTTTGCTATGCACTACATAATGCAACTTACCAATCATTGATCAGTATTGCTTCTCATCGACCAATGCTGAGTCATCTTCTTTGGATAGTTTACAACTGGTCACCATCGGAGTACCAACTGGTTTTCTATCTTCCATGCCAAAGGTCTTCAACACCTCTTTGACATACTTGGACTGAGTGATAAAGATTCCTTCTTTCATCTGTTGGATCTGCAGTCCAATGAAGAATTTAATCTCCCCTATGAGTGACATTTCAAACTCTTTCTTCATCTCATTAGAAAACTCATGACTCATCTTGTCATCTCCACCAAAGATAATGTCATCAACAAATACCTCACAGATCAGGATCTGATCTCCTTCAGACTTCAAGTAGATATTGCTATCTTCACTTGTTCTCTCAAATCCAGTCTTCACAAGATGGGAATGCAGACGCTCATACCATGCTCTAGGTGCTTGCTTTAGACCATATAAGGCTTTATGTAGCCTACATACCATGTCACTATCTTCAGATAGGGTAAACCCATCTAGTTGCTCAATATACACCTCCTCTTCAAGTACACCATTTAGGAATGCAGATTTTACATCCATTTGATATACTTTGAAATCTTTAAAAGCTGCATATGCAAGAAGCACATAGACTCCTTCCAATCTAGCTATAGGAGCAAAGGTTTCTCCATAGTCTTATCCTTCTTCTTGAGCATATCCTTTGCACACCAATCTGGCTTTGTTCCTAATCACTATGCCATCCTCATTTAGCTTATTTCTGAAAACCCATTTGGTACCAATGACATTTTTATGCTCTGGTCTAGGTACCAAAGACCATGTACCATTTTTCTCTATCTGGTCAAGTTCTTCTTCCATTGCCTTGATCCAGTCTTCATCTTTATAAGCCTATTTGAATGATTTAGGCTCAAATTCAGAGATCATACATGAGTTTTCTCTGACCTTTCTTCTTGTAAGGATTCCTGCATCCTTATCTCCTATGATCTGCTTAGGATCATGATTCAGCTTGACATACCAAGGAATGGTCTTAATGGTTTCCTCTTGCTTTTCTTCTTCATCCTCATCTCCATTAGTATCAGCATGTACATCTACCCATGTAGGAACATTGTTACTAGTACTTGGTTGACTGGCAACTGGTTCCCAGAAGGTTACAACCGGTTCATTTACCACTTGCTCACTATTGGTTTCCTCAGTTTTCTCAGAGGTTTCATCAACTCTTACATTGATGCTTTCCATAATTCTCTGAGTCCTATTGTTGAAACACTTGAGAGCTTTGCTCTTGGTGGAATATCCTAGGAATATTCCCTCATCATATTTCGCATCAAATTTGCTCTGGTGTTCACTCCTCTTGATGTAACATTTGCTACCAAACACTCTAAAGTAGCTAACCACAGGTGTCTTACTGGTCCAATACTCATAAGGATTTTTATCCTTACCTTTCTTGATGAGTACCTAGTTCATTATGTAGACTGCAGTGCTCACCGCTTCTCTCCAAAAGGTGTGAGCTACCTTTCCTTGAATCAACATGGTTTTAGTTGCTTCAACCACAATCCAGTTATTCCTCTCTACTAGGCCATTCTACTGTGGAGTCCGAGGGGCAGACAATTGCCTCTTGATGCCATGTTCTTCATAGTACTTGTTGAATTCACCGAAAGTGAATTCCCCTCCTTGATCAGTTCTCAGGCATTTGATCCTTTTACCGCTTTCCTTCTCCACTAATGCTTTGAAAGCTTTGAACTTTACAAAGGCTTCAGACTTGTCTTTCAAGAATGTGACCCACATCATTCTTAAGTAGTCATTAGTGAGAATCATGAAATACCTATCACCTTGCACACTTCTAGTTTTCATAGGACCACACAAATCAGTATGCACAAGATCAAGCAAGTTGTCAGCAGTGAAAGATTTACCTATAAAGGTTGAGGAAGACATTTTCCCCAATTGACACTCTCTGCACAAGGTATTATCCAGTTTTCTTAGCATCGGCAACCCTCTAACTGCCCTGATCTTACTAGCCTTCAAAATGTTATCAAAGTTTACATGGCAGAGTCTCCTATGCCATATCCAGCTATCATCAAATTTAGCCATAAGACATGTACTTATATTTGCATTTAGCTGAAATAGGTTACCTTTGGTCTGCATGCCGGTGGCCACCAATTCACCATTCTTTCCTTTGATTTTGCAAACTCCATTCTTGAATTCCAGAGTGAGGCCATTGTCATTCAGCTAGGCAACACTCAGAAGGTTGTGTCTGAGACCATCAACCTAATACACATTGTCAGCATTGCTCTTTCCATTCAGAGAGATGGACCCTCTGCCTTTGACCATGCATGGTGCATCATTTCCAAAGAAAACCACACCACCATCATACTCTTCCAAGGATAGAAACTTGCTCCGGTCACCTGTCATATGGTGAGAACAACCACTGTCAATGATCCACTCATTGGAATTATCAAACTGGGAGACAAGAGCCTTCTTGTCTGACACATCTTCGTTGACAACAACAAACACAATATCTTCATTTTCTTCATCCTTTGACTCCTCATCTGTGACAGCTTCATCGACTGCCACAAAATAGTTTCTCTGGTTTCCTCCTTTGAATTTCTTGAACCTTTTCGGTTTGTCCTTGTTGTTTCCATTAGGACAGTTTATAGCAATATGTCCTATCCAGTTGCAAGAAAAGCGTTTCAAAGGTAGCTTACCTTTGTATTTGCCGGTTCCTTTAGGAAGTTTCCTAGCAAGGAGAGCTTCAAATTCCATCAGAATCTCCTCATCATCCATTTCTTTGCTCTGTCTTGGTTCACCACTAGTGCTAGCTTCTTTTCCTTTTCTGGATGGTACAATAGAAGCTTTAAAATCTGATTCAGTCTTTTGAACACTACCATCAAAGCTATTTAGCTCATAGGCTATCAACTTTGCAATGATGGAGTCTAGGGATACCTTAGTCTTGCCTATTGATCTCATCTCCTGAATAGCAACAACCCTTATTGCATAGACCGGCAATAGGGATCTCAGGACTTTTCTTACCATAGTGGAATCTTCTTTTTTACCATTTACACTCTTGATATCTCCAACAACGGTTTTGATTCTTATTCCATACTGTTGAATGGTCTCACCTTCAGCCATTTGCATATCTTCAAAATTCCCTCTAAGGCTTTCTTCCTTAGCTTGTTTTACATGCTCATCACCACCATAGATATTTTCAAGAGTATCCCATACCTCTTTGGGATTTACCTTATCTTGTACATCAATAAACTCAATGTCAAATAAAATACTAATTAGGGCTTCCATGACTTGCCCATTCTCCCGCATCTCTCTCTTTCGGTCATCAGTGAGAGTACCGATAGGGGCAAAATAGACATTCTCAACATAGCTCTAGTGTTGAGCACCCATGCTTCTGATGTATATCTTCATTCTATCTTTCCATATACTGAAATTTTCTCTGTTAAACTTTGGACCTTCCCTCTTCATCATTAGACTGGGATCTTTACCTCAAGCGGTTAAGCTTATAACATAGAGGACTTGGAGGATGCTCTGATACCAATTGATAACTCAATGATGAAATAATAGTACCAAACAGGTACTGAGACGGGGGGGGGGGGGTGAATCAGTACAGATTTGTCAATAGACACTGTGCATTGACAGACAAATAGTAACACCAATCCTAAAATAGAGTACAACCGGCAAAAACCCAGACTAGCTAAGACAAGCATAAACTGGTTGATACCTATCTTCTCATATACTCTAACACTTCATTTCCATTTCACCCTAATACATGAACAAGTAATCTACCATCAAAGATATACATATGAGCAACTAGATCAACATGATTTACTGCTTGACAGAAAACAACAAAGCATCACATGAGGAAGACATAACACATAACACATATTTTTCACGTGGAAACCCAACTGGGAAAAACCACGGTGGGGATGAATACCCACAAGCTTATTTTTGAACTCTTTAGAAGTTCGCTCTATTAGGAGCCTTATCCGGTTAAAGACTGATACAATAGGTTCTGTCAGGAACCGATCCTATTAGGGATCACCCGGTTAAGGAATGACAAGAATACCCAGTTAAGGGTTAAACCCTGTTAAAGGTTACCTTGTTAGAGGATTTCAAGAACTCAATTGTTTTGAGTCACCCTATTAAAGGATTTACAACAAGTCGGTTAAAGCTACCCTATTAAGGGATTTTCCAACTGTTGAGGTGGTTAGAGATCAACGGGTATTACAATGATCTCGTAACAACACTCAATGCCAATGCAGATCTGTTTAAGTTCCTCTTCACCTTCTACACTTACACTCTGCAGGTATCACTTCTCTCCTTTTGGACTGGCAAGAATCACGTATCCCTTCTCTTGGATACACACACACAACTTTTGCCAACAACCTCTGAAAGAATGACAACATCAACCTTATAGGAAAACAGATAGGTCGGTAGCATAAAACCTAAACCCTAAAACCTATTACGTTAAGAAATTCAAATGGTTCAATCCTAACTGCTGAGCACACTGCATTAAATGCAACAATCTTGATCCAATCTCCATTGTCCATTTTCCACCGATTTCATAGCAGCTAACAACCCATCATATGTTATCACCGTTTTCAGACTTTGCACATTCCCGAGGTAGATAGGAACAATCTCCTTCATGCAAGATCCTTCACGCGCACAAGGCTTATGTGGCAACACGATCTGTTCTTCGTTACCATGCTAAATCATCACACAAAGTCACTCGTTGAGCCACACAGGCTTGAAGCACTTCAACCAGAAACCTTGAAGTTGAGACTACCAACCGGTAGTCATACAATGCTTCCATGTGCCAGTTCCCATAACCATATGCCGGTTCACCTTGAACAAACACACCGCTTCACTTTGGCACAAATGCCGGTTCACAGTGTTAAACCGGTTCTCACCTCTAAAGCATATTGACATCAATGACAACATACAATGTCATTATGTCCTCATACCGGTTCACATAATGCCAACAGTTCTTCAGTTGCAACACCATATCAATCTTCTTTTGTCAGTTGTCTACAACTTCTTTGTTATTCGGTGATGTTTCTCATGCTCTTGTTTTTGTGATATTGATTTGGAGGCTTCTTAGTCCTTCATGTTCTCTATTTTGAAGAGGATTTTTCTCCTGCAAGGTTTTTCTCTCGTTCTTTGTTTGTGAAAGAATGCATTGCATTGTATTTGTGCATGGGTAGCTAACATGGCTTAGTTTTAAGAACCCATATTGCATAATAATTTCACTCCCTAAGTAGCACTTAAGAGGGGGGTTTAGTGTGAATGAGGTTATTAGTTATCTAGTTATTAATGGAAAACTATTTACATGTTAAGTTTACTTAGGTTTCATTATCTAGTTTTTAGTTAGGTTGCATTATCCTAAGTTATTTATCATTATGTCCTAGGTGACATTCTATAAGTTTTCTTATAAAGCGGCCATGTTGTATTATTTACTTTTAGACACATAGGCATTAAATATTTTAATCATGCATTTAAAATTTGTATTAATGGTAGTTGTCATCCTACTTCATCACCTTGCCTATATAAGAAAATCTTATGTATATTTCTATTCATATCCAACCATTATCAATCTATGCATTATTATGCAAAGAAGTTACCTCTCTACTCCTACACTTCTTATGTCCTAGGTCTTTTAATATCTACTATGTTAACTATATCATGTTATAGGATTAAGACACATATCACGATTTTATCTAATCCTATTTCTCATCCTTGCATATTTAAGGAAGGCCTCTTGTACACTTTGTATCATAGATCTTAATATCAAGCAAAATTGCCATATTCTCTTGTGGGAGGTTATCTTTTCTCTTAAAGGTGATCGTGGGCTATGAGCTAATCTTCAAACTCTACATGATATCAAAGCTCCAAACTTGAAAACACCTTCTCAAATCTGAGGGTGATTTTGTGTATTTAACTATTTCTAGATTGATGATCTTGGTGAATATTAAAAATTTAAGTATGGCATTTTCTTGTATCATATGATTACCAAGAGAATTAGAAAAACTTGAAAGAGATAATAGTTTTGGAGGTTTCTTCTTTGTGGGTTTCTATTGTAAGTTAATTTGGGATCTTTTTGGAGAAAATATAAGCTCACCATAGAGTTCAATGAATTTAATAAAGTCAGATTTACCTTTTGTTTCATCTAAATTGGAATTGTGAGGCCAAATCTATCAGAGTTTGAAGTTGGGAGGTGGTTGCGAGATTAGTAAGGTAGTGACAAATTTGGAGCATTTTGGGTCAAAATTGACCCTTCCATTCATTCAAAAGACCCAAAAAAAATTAAGGTTGGTTGTCAATCATCAAAATTGGAGACTTTTTCCCCAAGCCCTCAAAGGTTTTTATCAACCCCTATCATCTTTTTTGTTTTTAAAGTATAGATTTGTGTTATGATCTATTGCAAGTTGTATTCTTTGTGGTACCCAAATGAATGTTCTATAACATATTCACTATTACAAAAAGACTGCATCACCTATCACATTAGACATATGTCTTGAGAAGTTTTAAAATTCAAATTTCTTAACTAAAAGTTATTTAAAATATTTTTTCATGCCCGGTCATACTAGGGTCCCTTAGTGACTATCATATATTCTAAAAGTGAGGGCTAGGGTTTGAGTGGTGTGATAACCTATGTTTACCAAAGTGACACTTTCGGTGGTGCAAAAATTTTAAATGCGTGACGAAGATGATGATCCTATGAGATACAAGAACTTTAGTGCCTAGGAGTTGGTGTTTTGGCCCCTAAGTACCCAAATTGTGCCCTTTTTCATTTTTCCAAAACTTTCTACTAGGGTGTCAAACTATTGCAAGCAAGATATCTACAGAAAGATAGTTCTATGTACTTTTGTGATGTATGAAAAATATATCCACAAATCTATATATGAATTCACTTATTTCCACACAAAATATTAAAAGGACAATGAACTCATTAGATTCAACCCCAATTCTATTAGGAAAAGGGTTGAATGGAGTTTGAGTTTTGTTCCGTCTTGATCAAGTTGAAAATGCACTTGAAAGGATGTATCTTAAATGCTAGATATAAGGTAAATGATGGAGATTTGAAATAAAATAACATAAACATCAAGTTATAGACACAATATGTGGACACGAAGCTAGACATGACCAGAAGGAACAAAGGGGCTCCTGTGCCAACAAATTCAGCCCAAAAGTATAGGACCATGTGGCTTTGGGAATCTTACTCCTCCAACTATCAAATATGGACAAAAAGGAAACTTTCAGAATCAATATCTTGCTCAAAATATGTTCCTAGAAGTTTTCTATAAATTTGTAGTACCATGTGGCTCTGGGTGACCTGGTCCTCCATTTTTTGCTCCTATAAAAGCTAAATCTAATTGTCATCAAATTATCTGCCAAAATATTTATTTGTAGCTCTTGAATTTATTACTTGCATACCAAAAGAAGGTAAATGGTGTTGTTGATAGGGGTTTCCCTAGATCAAACCCTACATTTGGAAGTAATCCTTGAATTGGATTAGAATTTAAAATGGAAAATACTAAAGTAAATGTTGAATGATATACCTCAAATCTACTGCAGTTGATAATGGATGATGATGTAATTTTCTTTGAATGTAATCACAAGTGTTGATGCAATAGCATGACTTGACATGAGATTAACATGAATGACCTAATAAAATACACATGCTTGCATGGAAAATGATGTATATTTGTTGCTCAATGATGTTGAAATTCTTGAAAAATATGGTGGGATGAAATGCTTCAATAAATTCTTGAAGATGCTAGATGTAGATGCACAAATGATGGATGGAAGTGATTGATTCATGTCTCCTCTCAAATGAATAGGAAGAATTCTCTTATATAGGGTTCCCAAGGTGATTTATCAATTAGGCTGACCTCAAACAATCAAATTGCGACATCAAGAACCAAAATCATCGAGGAAAGGAAGTGCACCAACATGTTAAATTTAGGTCTTGTTTAAAGAGGACCAAGATGCCTCAGGTGCCTCAATCCTAGACCAAGATTCCCTGGGCATCTTGGTCTAACAAAAATAGGGTAGGCAAGTGGGAAAGTAGAATGCACAACCTAATGCACATGTTCGGTTCTTTGTGTTGAAAGATGACATCAAGTTTGAGGTAAAAAGGACAGAAATGGACTTGGGGGGAGCAAAGATGGAACACACTAAAGTAGGGACACAAAAGGTGGTGTAAATTATGTAGGGTTACAATTTATGATGCTAAAACTTCATAGTGTTGCAAGTATTTTTGCCAAATTTTGTAGCAAGTGTATTTTATTGTTAATCAAGGTTCAATTTCCCTTTTGTAAATCTGAGCCCACAAGTTTTTGTTAGTTCACCAAAATTTCATGATTCTATAACATTTGAAATGTATTCAAGAGCTCTTTCATTTTTTTCATGCACTTTTTCTAGATTCAACCTTAGGTATATTTTATTTAGATTTTGCAAATTTTGGACTATGTCTAATCACCTAGACATTGTGACTCTAGGAGAATTTATATTTTGTGGGGGAAATTCATTCTCATTAATATTGATTCAAATTTGAGAGATTTCAAATTAGATTTTTTTATTATTTTGTCTATTTTTCTCTCTTAGCTCTTGTTTCTCTCATGGTTAAACCAAGATAAATTGAGGTACTCACTCCTCATAATTATCACACATGGAAGGTAAAGATGTAGCAATTAGTCTAGTCCAAGGGTTTGTGACCTACCTTAAGTGATCATCAACCTGAATTTTCTAGGGAGTATGTGTAATGGTGAAAAATTAGGGTTTCCATCATTAGATGTGGTGGAAACCACTAATTTTAGGACTTAAGACTATTACGTTCAAAAGAGGATTTCAATCCAATAGATCTAGTCACAAACTAGCAAGGATTAGGACTAAGAATTATAATTGGATTGGGGGATCTCTTTTGTGAGTTGAATTGAATTGTTGACTTAGAGAAATTAGGGTAAAAGTGCTGAAAATGAAGGTAGAAATGCGAAAATAGTCTATTATAGGTGTCGGATTGAGCCATGAACATGGATCTAAGTAATGTAAATAGATTCAGACCCGTTCTTAGAAGAAGCTCCTAAAAATCAGGGACCATTTTGCCCATGCCTTGACCCTCTGAACTTTTCCCACTCCAATGGGGGATTGATTTGTCACTGTAAATAATGCCAATCCTAAAGATCATAGCTTTATACACGTTTCTTGCACACAGAAAGAAGGGGAAATAGGTTGGGATTAGCAGTTTGACAAAGTCAAACCCTGGTTTAGGAATTAACCTTGAATGAAATGTTGCAAATACTAAAATAAATGATGGAAATATATACTTCAAATCTGCAATGACTGATAATGATGCTTTTCTTCTTGAATGTAACCATATATGTTGTATAAAAGGACATGAACATTACAAAACCCTAATCACACACACATGCTTGCATATGAATGATGTAATGTTTCTTTATAATGGATGAATGATGAATTTGCAGCCTTGGATACCTCTAGAGATGCTTGATGATGATTCAATGCTTGAATGATAGATTGATCTAATGGATGCCTTATCATTCTCCTGTGAAGATCAAATGAGAGGTATGGACCTCCTTATATACTTTCCTATCGAAAAACACTTTAATTTTCTGACATAAGCCGACATGGAGATTACATTCCTACCAACTCAAGGTGACCATTAAAGGAGGCCAATTAAGGTCCCAATTGAGAGGACCAAGGTGCCATGCCCTAGTCCCATTAAGGACCAAGGTGCCACTCCCTGGTCCTACCCCATTTAAGGGCCAAAACCAAGGGGCTAAGTGATGTGAAAATGTAAAATGAGGCTAGATTTGAATGGCATAGGAAAAATTAGGTCCTAGTCTGACTTTGAGACATGAACGTTGAGAGGAGGACCAAAATGTGGACCAAATTGTAAGGGAGTATAATTTAGGACACTACATTTAGCCCCCACTTTAGCAGGAGTATGAGCCTATGTAAATACTCATGATAAAATAGATGAATGAGAGATGAAGGAGAGGAAAAATGAGGAGCATGATCTCAAGGAGTGTAAGACATCACTAATTTCAAGGGATCAAGCCCCCAATCTTAGGATCTCAATATTGGAATCCAAGAACATTAAGAGGGGGGTGAATCAGTGTTCTATTGGTAATATAAGATTTTACCTTATTATAACATACACATATAAACCGGTAAATGAAGAAACATATAACATGAACTAAATAAACCAGCCACATGAATGAGCACCATAACACATAGATTTTATACGTAGAAAACCTCAAAGAGAAAAAACCACGGTGGGATTTGTGACCCACAATATCAATTCACTAGCCATATGAAAGATACTACATAGCATGGGGGCTTGCACATGCAGGAAGGCACACTGCCTAGAGCACATTTCTCAACACAAAAGAGTCTCACTGACTACAAGCTTCTGCTAAGATAAAACAGTACCGGTGAACTCACAAAATGCATCTGCAATGCCAAAAAGAGTTCTGGTTAAAGCTATGTTCTGTACCGTTTCATAAACCGTGAATCCTTCAACCAGTATCTCCTTTCCTCCAAGAATTCTTTAGAAACCATCTACTAATCATTGCATGATTTATATTCGCATATAAATGACCTATCAGTCTAACTTATATACCCTTTACAAACAATATGCCTTATGTCGACTTACAATACAAAAGATACTCAATGTTGGCCCTTATACAATAATTACAAAGTGATTTTACAAATAAAACCTTTTGGATCCCAAACTAATGTCGGTTTCACTAAAGTGTCGGATGTCGGTGGTGGTGTCGGTGATGACCTTGAATGCTCCAATGTCGGTATCCGCCGGTGTATGCCTCCAAATTCTAGTATATGCCTTCAATAGAATCTTGTTGCCATCAATGACAACATATGAATCCAATGAGTATCAATTCCCAACAATCTTCCCCTTTGGCATTGATGGCAACACTCATGTGAAAAAAAAATGGATTCCCCACCGGTTCAACTGAAAGATGAAACATGCTCCCCCTTAGCTGATTGACTCTGTCAATATCCTCCTAGGATTATATATATATTTTTAACATAATATACACTCCCCTTTGGCATAAATGCCAAAGACCGGTGAAAGAATTGAAAGAATAATTACAGATTACTTTACCGAAGCTTGACCAATCTCAAAATTTCTAGGTAAGCTTTCTCTAGCAACTGTACATAAGTATCCCAGCTGATTTTGAATGTTTCAGATATGGATACAAGTCCACTTAGTAAATGTGAAAGTGTTTCTTTCTCAGTGACTTTTGCTGGTGTGGGCTTCACAAGTATATCCATACATTCCCTCTTATGTACACCAAGTGAATCCAATCTTGGATTCACCAGACCTCTAAGACTCCTTTCTCTTCGGATTATCTTGTCTCTTTCCTTTTCAAAAGCAAAAAATTGGCTCTCCAAAGTCAAAATTTGTCCATAAATGGAAGTTGTAAGTAAAGTTAGTCCATCAAAAGAATTGGCAATATTAGCAATCTTTTCATGTAATTCCATTAACCTTTGATCTACATTTGATGTAAGAATCTCTATATTACAACAAAGCCTGTAGATGTTACTACACTGTTTCAAAGAATTTTCAATAAGTATAAGTTTCTCTTCAACCTTCCTCTTCTTTGTCTCAATAATCTGGTCAAAAGCGGCTTTCTTGGCCAGAGTAAATCTTTCAAGTGCTTTCTTGTCAGAAATTTGCTGCAATGACTAAAAGTTTTTAAATATATGCTCAGTCAATGCCTTAAGCTTGCCAGAAGGGAGTGCTTGATTTTCAATCATACAATCAGGAATCAATCTATGTAAAACTATTATTGATTGATCTATTATTTTTTGTCTGCAAATCCTTCCTTCATTAGCTTTTGAGTAGCCACCATCATTAGCTCTATGGGACTCATCTTTGTGGTTGATTTATTCTCAACTTGAGAAGTGTCAATTGCAAAAAAATTTGCAGGAGAATCAACTGTTGATTCAGTCCCCTTTTCCTTTTCTTCCTTACCCTCTCCCGGTGTATCTCTTTTCTCATCCTCTTTTGCAGCGGTGGCTTCACCACATGGTGCAGTATCTGTTACTGCCAATGGAGTATTATCCATAATATTATCTTTAATTTGTACATTATCTATATTGCCTTACCCAGACTGTACAAATTTAGTCTCTGTCGGTTTAGTCTGTACACTCTCATCAATTTTAGGTTTATTTGCCGGTTCATTCAAAATTTGATCTGAACTTCCCAAAATTCCTTTCCCTTTAGATTTATCTAGAATGGTGGGAGCAGTTGCCTTAGAAAATTCTTCTTGAGAAGTGAGAAAATTAGGATTCTTTTGGAAGAATTTGGTCCAACCATCTCTGGTCTCATTTACTATCTCATTGACTCTACCCATCATTAGGCCTATTTTCCAGGTTTTGTTGCTAAAGACTGTTCTATTTGCAACATCTATACACCTTTTCATTTCATCATTATTTACACATACTGAAAAGTTCAACTTCTTTAATTTCTCTGTCCCTACTGATTGCATCAAATCTCCTTGCATCTAACATTATACAATGATAAAGGAATTTCCTTCAAAATCTCTACCAAAGCCTTCTTATATATGTCTATATATAACAAGATTGCTTCTTCTATTTCATTTTTCTCATTATCATCTAAATCTTCATAAAAATTTGACACATTCTTCAAAATTCCATCTTTATTTACCTCATCAATTAACTCTGCACAAGTCATTTTACCAGATTCACTTGCTTCATCACTCTTTTTATTCTCGTTGGGGGTTGCAGGAGCGGATGGAGCAGGTTCCCTCTTCTGAGTAAGTTTACTTGTTGGAGGTGTGGTGTTAGTTTTTACCTTTCTAATTAGCTTCCTCCTTGGTTCCACCTTCTTCTCCTCTACTAGAGGCTTGTCATCTTTCTTCCTCTGTACCCTTATGAATGCAAGAGGTTGATTATCCTCTGGATCAGAGTCAGAAGTGATAGAAGAAATGAAAGTTTCAGGCCTCTTCACCTCAGGAGCACTTGTTGTTGCCAGTTGATCTACCGGTTTAGATCCAGAACCTAGTTCTATATCTATCCTATGAATTACATCCTAAACAAATGCAAACATTTTGTCTATCTTCTTTTCTCTTCTTTTCTTGTTGAAGCTGATTTTGACCTCAAGAGCCTTCTCCTCTGTACTACCAAAGTGTTCATCTTTTTCATCCAAAGGAGCATCAATCAACATTTTAGCATATAGCTCCAAAATGTTGTCATCTACTTCATAACCCAATTTAGTGAACTATATAGTTCTAGGTTCCATTGCTTCCATCAGTGTCTCATTTGGTTTTACCATGAAGCAAATATCAGTGGAGTATTTCTCCATAATGTGTTTGGAGATTCTCTCCCCTGGTCTCATGGTCTCCTAAAAAGTTTTGAAGTAGCCCCAAAGCTTCTCATCCCTGTTACTACCAAGACCGGTGATTTCTTCTTTGATCTGGATACCTACTGGTATGTCATGAGCCCAACACTTCTTTCCCAAACCCGATAGCTCATTCATGAAGTACATCATCAAAAAAAAAAAAGATCGTCAAACTGAAAAGTTCCTTTCTTAACACCTTTTATATTTCCAAGATTAATCATTAATTCACTCCTTAACCATTCACACAAGTCATACTTTTCATTATTCTTTATCATTTGGTTTGCAGCATGGATGCAGGAATTGGAAACAGAGTTCAATCGACTTGATTGAGTTACCTTGTAGTCGATGATCATGCAGGCAAATTTCACATCTGTGTCTTTAATGGTGTTGACCCTCATTGATCTTCCATAATGGGTTGCGTCGGTGAGCTTCTCAACCGTATTGTTCAAGATCTTCTTACCTAGTTCCTGTCCAACTTTGGGTAAGTTGGTGACCGCCTGAATAGCTTCTTTGGTGATCATGTGGGGCCAGTCCAGCCAGATGAATTCATTATGAACCCTACTTAGAACATTTCTGATCACTTCATCCTTGAATTCCAGTTAACCCTAGATCCTCAATGATTTGATATTTCGGCTTGATTGTTCCAAAGCTACCTAGTATCATAGATTTATACATTCCCTTGATTTCCTCGGTGCCTAAATCCTCCAATGTGTAGTGAATATAGGCCCTAACATCTTCCACATAAACCACGCCATCGGGAACCCTCGAAAACACGCCAGTAGAGTCTTCCTTCATAGTAGTTTGGGGAACTTCCTTGAAAATAGGCCTAAGCCTATCCTTAACCTCAAAAACAGTG
The DNA here is from genome assembly GCF_030272615.1 of Cryptomeria japonica. NCBI lineage: Eukaryota > Viridiplantae > Streptophyta > Pinopsida > Cupressales > Cupressaceae > Cryptomeria > Cryptomeria japonica. Next base: position 525,825,156 of record NC_081408.1, on the reverse strand, counting down.
GGATTTGCAATGAAAGTAGTAGCAAATGATGATCTGGATGCCATTTCAAAGAAATACCTAGAAAATAGTCATCGGTTGAAGGGTTTTGATTACTTCTCAAATGACTGCTAGAAATATTTTAGAATGCCTTTTCTTTCTCTTGATCGCCTGTGATTCGCCTTTGCTTTGCTCTGGTTAACTCGTGTACGGGGTGAGTGAAAATGAGTCCATTTTCCCTTTTTATCAGCGAGTAAACCCTAATTCATCACTGTCATAAATGCTTAGCAATGTACCCTACTGGATGTCGGTTTCATAGTTTTATTCCAGATAAACCTCCAACAATGATCAGTACCACTCTCCAGATCTCTTCTAGATCTCTTTCGAGGAATATGTAAGATTTGCAATGAATTTGCCAACCCCTAAGGTGTATGCCTCAGTTACCAGTTGAATTTCCTGTCAGTGCAGGAATGCTTTGTTCTACCGGTGGAGTTAATGGTGCAGTTACCGGTGTAGTTGCATCTCCACTTTGTTCTTCAGATTTTCTAACCCATTTCTTGGTGCGATCTTGTTGTTTTTCATCTACCTTCTACTTTCCTTTCTCATTTGCTTTATCATTGTTAACTGGTGTAGTCTTGCTTTTGCAGTAGTTAGCAATATTACCTATTTTGTTGCATGCATAACTTGTAGCATTGTTCTATTGAATTGCTTTGACATATCTGGTGTCATTCCTTGACCTACATTGATTAGCCAAATGTCCAAACTTTCTACATGCATGACATTTAACATTCATTCTGCAATCTTCTAACTTATGACCATATTTATTACAATTTGTATATTGATCGGGAATTGAATTGTAGTTTCGATTTGCTCTATTTCTACGTTGTCTATCCATATGCCCAAATTTATTACAAACAAAACATCTACCATTGAATTTGTAAGCATTAGATCGGTTTCCTCTGGTTAGATGAGTTCTACATACCAGTTGTCTAATCTTCATTTGCAGTATCAGAGATTTCACCTTGTACAAATCCAAGTCCTTTAGAATCTTCACTTTTCCTTTGTCTTTTCAATAAATCATCCAACTATGCAACACTAATCCTGAATTTTTATTGATACTCACTTGCAGTAGTTAGATCATCTCTTAGAGTTATTATTTCTCTCTCTAGCTCTTGTTCATTATTCCAGGATTGTACCAAATCAGTTCTCAACAGATTATTCTCATGAGTCAATCTGCCACATTCTTCAAATTTGTTCTTCACAAATATAGCAAGATTTTCTTCCTTCTTCTTTCTGTCCTCAATATCTTTTGATAACCTCATAGTCACGTCTTGCATTTCATTCTTCATGAGAATGTTTTCTTGACTCAGTTTCTGACATTCTTCCTTAAGTGCATTTTTCTCTTCATCATCCTGGTTTTGCAGAAGTTCCTTTCTCTTAGCTTGAGTTGATGATAACCTTTCTTCCAGAACAAGAATAAACTCATTAACAGAATTCAATTCATCTTGTCATTTTAAGTTCTTCATCCTTTTAGCATCATAATCCTCAAGTGCCATCTCAAGTTGCTTCTCCATAGCCATGTTCAATGATTCCAGTTTCATGATCTTCCTCAAGCTGTTAAACTTCCTCTGAGGTACCAGGATCTGATACCATTTATTGGAATCCAAGAACACTGAGAGGGGGGGGGGGGGGGGGGGGTGAATTAGTGTTTTGTTGGTAATATAAGATTTTAACCTTATTATAACATACACATATAAACCGGTAAATGAAGCAACATATAACATGAAGTAAATAAATCAGCCACATGAATGAACACCATAACACAGATTTATACGTGGAAAACCTCAAAGAGGAAAAACCACGATGGGATTTGTGACCCACAATATCAATTCACTGGCCATATGAAAGATATTACATAGCATGGGGACCTGCACATGCAGGAAGGCACACTTCTTAATAGAAAAGAGTCTCACTGACTACAATCCTTTGCGGAGATAAAACAGTACTGGTGAACTCACAAAATGCATATGCAATGCCAAAAAGAGTTCCGATTAAAGCTCTATTTTGTATTGGTTCATAAACCCTAAATCCTTCTACCGGTATCTCCTTTCCTCCAAGAATGCTTTACAAACCATCTACTGATCATTGCATGATATTACATTCGCATACAAATGACCTACATACATATCCTTCACATTACAAAGTTCTACTACCTTGTCATATGTCAAAATGACCTATCAAATTGACTTATATACCCTTTACAAACAATATACCTTATGTTGGCTTACAATACAAAAGATATTCAATGTTGGCCCTTATACAATAATTACAAGGTGATTTAAAAATAAAACCTTTCGGATCCCAAAATGATGTCGGCTTCACTGAAGTGCTAGATGTCAGTGCCGGTGCTGGTGATGACCCTGAATGCTCCAATGTTGGTATCTGCCAATGTATGCCTCCAAATGTTGGTATATGCCTTCAATAGAATATTGTTGCCATCAATGACAATATATGAATCCAATGAGTGTCAATTGCCAACACTTAACTCACTCAAACATATGCAAGGGCACATAAAACAAAAAAAAGACAAGACAAAAAGGCAAAGAAAAGAAAAAAGACACAACACAAAAGCTAAAAACCAAAAATAAGACCTCAAGTCAACTAGCCGAAGAGACCTTGATATCAAAATGTCTCAACAAGTAATATCATTCTTGAAAAATGTCATCTCATGAACAAAAGCAACCATATAAAAAAGAAAAGCACACATCATCCATGAACCATCAATAGCAAAGCTACGAGTTCATGAGAAGAAGGAAAGAGAGAGCACAAATACATGCTATATGTATTTTACTAGATGATCCATGAGAAGAATGATGAGAAAGAACATCGATACTTTCCCCTAGATATGTTGCTCTAGGTGATCCATGTTGGGGAGAAGAGTAGAAATAGTCTAGCCATGTTCCACTAGTTCCACTCATCCTCATGTGTGTGTGCAAGTGATGTTTGGTTTCAAGTGTATAACACCTTGTATAAGAGTTTTTTTCCTTTGGTTTTGAGAGTTCTTCAACCTATTTAAGACATATAATGCAAATGCAAATGCTAAGGGGAGAATCTCTAGTTTCAAGAACATCTCATGTAAGAGTGTTTTCTCTAGTTTTGAGAATGTGCAAGCCTGTTTAAGATAGATGCATGCTTGGTTTCAAGGACATATTGTGTAAGAGTGTGTTTTCTCTAGTTGTGGTGATGTATACATCATCTAAGACATATATCAAATGCTACATTTGGTTTCAGGCATGAAGCATCTCGTGTAAGAGTTTATTTTCTTCTATTTTGAGAATGAACACCCCATTTAAGACATGCAAAAATGATATGCAAAAATATGGTGCAATATGGTACAAGGAGGGTGATATAGGTGCCCCCCTCCTTAAGATTCCAACATAGCCCTATGTTAATGTCTTAAGGAAGCTAAAAACAAGGATACCCACCTTCAACACTAGGGAGATATCCTTTAGGCAACAATGTCATAAATCCAATCTAAAGAGGGAAAACTCTTCAAGCAAGGATAAGATAGTTGAAAAAGAGATACTTTTCAACAAGTGTAAAGGGGATCCTTAGAGGAGAAGAGATATTTTCTCAAAATACATCTACCTCCAAGAGGATTTTCTTGAACAAACATAAAATCTTCTACCAAAAGAAGGGGAGGAGAACAAGAATGCATACCTTCCCCCTATTTCTAGGTGTGAGAGATTCTTGATGAAGGATGAGACACTTTTGACCCAATGTGAGGGGTAAGTTTATAATAGATATACATTCCCAAGTGAAGAAGAGGTTGTAGCCAAGGAATTTCACCTCTTTCATAAGAGAGAATCCTTGAGAAAGCAGCAACTTCACACAAGGAATGACATCGAATCATAAGCAAACACCATCCAACAATAGAAAAGTAGATCCTTAGAAAGGAGAGAGAGAGAGAGATCATTTACCCCCAAGTGTAAGGACAATAAGAATAATTACACAATGTCCAAGGAGAGATTAAACATAAGAAAATGCACAATGTAATCACATGAGACAATAATATATGTTAAATGAATCTCTAAAGAAGAGGTAATCTTCAAAGAGAGAGAAGGAAAGAACGATAAAAAACTCCCCCAAGAATAGATTTATCATAAAATACATACCATTTTATGCAAGAAAGGATATCAAAATATGAAAAATGAAACCCCTAGAGGGAATAATGATACTTTAGATAGAGAGAGATGAGGATAAGGTTCTTGCCCCTCAAGTATAGAGGCAAGAATGGACCAAGTTTATGTCCCAAGATGTTTGAAAATGAAAAAGCAGCACCTCTAATGACAAAGAGCCCCCAATTAATTTAAATAATTGTTTCATAGGGTGAGGAGCAACATGGAGAGTGAGAATAATGCTAAGGCACTACTTTCTCACCAAGAAAGAGAGCATATAAGTGGAGAGATTTATTTGAGCCTTATCAAATTGCTCTTGAACAAATTCCTTAAATGATTTACACTTTCCAAGAGAATGACAACAACCATGATGAAAAAGATAATTCTCACTACCTTCTTTATGATTTTTGCTAAACTTTATGAAAGGAAAAATGACATTTTTGTCATACTTTAGTTTCCAAAATATTCTAGTTGATAACCTTTCTTGATAATCAATAGAATTAGGCTTTATATTTTGTAATGTAGGATTAGGATTTATAGAAGAAGAAGGATTGTCATCTATGATTTTAACTATGCCTCTATCAATGAGTCCTTTTATTGTATTTTGAAAATCAGGACAATCATTTGAAGAGTGGTCATTAGTTTGGTGATATGATCAAAAAGGAGGTTTTGAAGAAGAAGCACTTTTAAGGTCACAAATGACTTGTTGTCTTGCAAGATGATCTTTGAAGTCTTGAATCCTAAGGATATCATCCATAGGAGATTTTTTATCATTTCCTAGGCCTTTTTTACTAGTTTGTGTAGGAGGGTTTATAGGGACTCAAATTCCTTGTTCAAATTTTGCAAGTCCTTGTCCTCTAAAACCTTGTTTTGATATTATATTAAACCCGCTCCCATAAGATTATTTTAATTTAAAATGTGGAGGAACATTATAATAAATTTATTTTAATTTGGTAGTGTGAGGATGTTTAGAAGGAACAAAAGGATTAGTAGATGAAGAAGGAATATCGTGTGGAGAAGGATTTTCCTTTCTTTCATCATGCATATCCTCTTTGGTAAACTAGGAAGGAAGATTCTTATCATCTAAGGCCTCATCTTTTATTAATGTTATGTTGGGACATAAATCATGAATAAAATGCATAACATCATCTTGTCTACAAATATTTTTATGATTAAGATAGGCTGTAGGAGAATAAGGTGGATCTAGAGAGATGGAAACGCCAATATTTTGATCTTGCCCCCCTTGTGCTAGGGTATATGTATGCGAAGAATATGGTGACATGTTTATCTTCAATACTTTCTCTACATTAGAGAGATAATTGATAGGATTATTAGCTTGTTCTTTACTCACATTAGATACCCTAGGAGAGGTACAAGTATTAGGTTTTTCATCAACATCTCTAGAATTAGGATCTACGAAAGCTTTGAGGCGATCTACATATGAAATGAATTTTCCCCAAAACATGATAATAAAAAACATGAACTATAAATGAAATCTTTGAGATATAATTGATTGAAAGAAAGAAATTTTGAAACTCTAAAGACACAATATGTCAGAGTGTTATGGATGAAAAGAAGCAATGTGAAATGAAAGAAACCACTATCCAACACATGATTTTGAAAAATATAATTGAAAAGAAAAGTTATCATGTGTGAAATATAAAATAAATTAGACCTATTAAGTGCCATTATGAATGTTTTAAAATTAGATCGGAAAATTTAAGTGAAAGATTTTGCAACCCACAAACCAAATTAACCAGAATAAATTAGGGTTTTTATGAATTAAATCTCTAAATTTATGTAACTTGATTAAAATGAGATCTATAAATTTTAATTTTAATTTTTAAATGTTTCCAGATTAGATCTGAAGCAATTAATCCAATTTAAGTAATCCACAAGCTCATTTTTTGAATTAAAAATTAGGGTTTTTTGTGAACTTAACCTCTAAACTTTTAAATTCATTTGGAAATTAAACTTGTAAATGTAAATTTGAATTTTAACTTGCATAAATATTCAAATATGAGAATATAAATTAGAATTAAAGGTGTGAGCAGTCAGGTTCATCAAAATGTAATGTGAAAAATTAGGGTTTCTACCATTAGATGTGGTGAAAACTGCTAATTTTATGACTTAAGACCATTACATTCAAAATAGGATTTCAATCCAATAGATCTAGTCACAAACCAACAAGGATTAGTATTGATAATTTTGATTGGATTGGGGGATCTCTTTTGTGAGTTGAATTGAACTGTTGAATTTGCTGAAATTAGGTTAAAAAGTGCTGAAAATGAAGGTAAAAATGTGAAAACAGTAAGCTACAAGTGTCAGATTGAGCCACGAACCTGGATCTGAGTAATGTAAATAGATTCAGACCTATTCATAAAAGAAGCTCTTAAAAAGCATGGACCATTTCACCCACACCCTAGTCCTCTGAACTTTCCGCACTCCAATTGGGGATTGATTCGTCACTATAAATAATGTCTATTCTGAAGATCGCAACTTCGTACTTGTTTCTTGCACACATAAAGAATGGGAAATAGGTTGGGAATAGGGGTTTGCCTAAGTCAAACCCCGGTTTGGGAATTAACCTTGAATGAAATGTTGCAAATACTAAAATAAATGATGAAAAGATATATCTCAGATCTGTAATTATTGATAATGATGCTTGCTTCTTGAATGTAATCACATATATTGTATGAAATGGCATGAACATGATAAAACCCTAATCACACACACACACATGCTTGCATATGAATGAAATGTTGTTTCACAATGGATGAATGAAGAATATGAAACCTTGAAGACCTCTAGAGATTCTTGATGATGAATGCTTCAATGCTGGAATGATAGATTGCTCAAATGGATGCCTTATGTTTCTCCTGTGATGATCAAATCTCTTTATATACTTTCCTATCAAAAAACATCTTAATTTTCTGACATAGGCCGACATGGAGATCACGTTCTCTCCAAGTCAAGGTGACTGTTAAAGGGGACCAATTAAGGTCCCAATTGAGAGAACCAAGATGCCATGCCTTGGTCCTACTATATTTAAGGCCCAGAACTAAGGGGCTAAGTGATGTGAAAATGGAAAATGAGGCTTTGAATGGCATGGGTATAGTTAGGTCCTAGTCTAGCTTTCACACACGAACCCTGAGAGGAGGACCAAACTGTGGACCAAATTGTAAGGGAGTACAATTTAGGACACTATTGTATGAAATATTTTCTTAGAGGAACAAATATGATGAGGCCATGGGCTTGATTGCATTGCATGTTGTTGGGAATTAAGGTATCTCAACCTTAGCAATTTCAAAATATTTATTTATTATTATTTTACATTTTCCCATGGTTATTTGGCATTTATGTAATTAAATAATTATGCTCTATCATAAGGGGTGTGATTTTTATTAGTTAGTGTTGGGAAAATGGTGTTGTACACCTTGCATAATAATGTTTCATTGTTATATTATTTTATTATTGTGTGAGGTGGGCATGAAATTATATTGTAATATCATATTGTATTGTTGCACCTAGGAGCACCTAGATGGACGTGCAACATGTAGAGATTCTCTTGGAATATTCTTGTAACCACTTGATGAGTTGTATTAACACATTGGTATTATTGTATTGTATTTATTTAATATTGGGGAATGTAATTGTGATGAAGTACCCAATATTAAATGTGGGTCAAGGGTAGGTAGGAAAAATATTATATTTTATTATCACATGGTTTTAGGAACATGGTTTTGATGTAATACCACTTGGTGGTTTTGTGGGAGCTTGTGTTTATAAAAGAACCACAAGGGTAGTTGTTTGGGTTGGTTAGTTAGCTAGGTTAGCATTTATGGAGGTTGGAAGCATGGAATGGGATGTTTGGTTACATGCTTGTTCACATGGAGTGCTTGCTGATGGCTGGGTTTCAGAGGCTTTCCATAGTTGTATTGTAATGGACACATGGTGGATGATGCTTTTGGAGGCTGGTTTTTTCCCCTTATGAGGGTTTTCCCAAGATATATCTTTTGTCACATTTTCATGGGTATGTTGTCTATTCTTTGTGCATGGAATCTATGTGTTGATTTGATTAAGATATCAATTGGTTTATATGGAAATTATCATAAAGTTGGCTGCAAGTTTCCTTGCAGTTAGCACTTTTTTCACATGTAGATGCCTTTAAAATCAAGTTATTAGTTGTCAAAAGATGCTCAATAAGTGGTATAAAGCCTATTTTAAAGCATTTTAATCCAAATTTTATGATAAGTGTAAGGGATAAAAGTGAGGTAAATCATTTTGGACATGAAAATCAATCAGTATAACACATGCAAGAGGATCCTTACATAATTTATTAATATTGTATGATGCATGTAAGTGTATCTCCTATTTTTGGGAGATTCTTATGAAAAGTTGTAAGAAGGTTTAACATCATTTGAGAGATTATGTTTGGCATGTAGGGGTCATATGAATTTTTATCATGGCTTTTCAGAACCTTGTTTTGACCCATGGTAATGTTTTATGGTGGTATTTTGAGTTCCCATGAGTCTATATATTGAGGGGTTGACTTGGAGACAATATGAATTGTTTTATGGGTACACAAATGCTACTAATTGATGCAAGATTAAGGAAATCTCTTTTTATTGTAATATCTTTGAAGAGTAATATGAATTTGCCCTCTTTTCTTGAAGAATAATACAGATTTGTCCTCTTTTCTTGGTGGACTTTTTTCATGAAAGGGTTCTCCATGTAATCACAATGTTATGTGTTCAATTTTCTATGTTATTATCTTTTTGTTATTATAGCTGATTTTATTTTCATTCAATAAATAGTGTTAGATCTTATTTATAGTCTAATTTGAAGCTTCTATTATTGTTGTCCACCTCTTATTTCTAACACATTTTTGGTAGCTTGTTCTTTGATTTTGAGGAGGGCACTACAACAAAAAGATATGGGATAAGTGAAAATAATTGTTTGTCTTAGTTAATGATGTTTGTGTTATGCAATTAGAGGCAACATTTTCACCATTTGCTACTAATTATTTTTCTACCATTAGGGATTATTGATAAAATTCAAATCCATAAGATCTCAATTGACTGGTTGTGGGGAAGATAAAGGTGATAAGGAATTTATATTCTTGATTATTCAAAGTTGAAAGGACCATTTTCATACTTCTCTACTTCCTTTTATTCCACTATGGATGGGTTAGGTGAATCATTTACAATACCTTCTTTTGATACATTTTGTGATAGATTTACTAGAGAGAAAAAAAGCTTTCTCACTTAGATCCACTTCCCAAATTTGAGGAATTATTAGTGTACTCACCCAAAGGGAAAGGAAAAAATTGAAAACCTAAGACATAATCCAATGACTCTCCCACCTCTTCCAAATAGGATAAACCTAGGAAGAAGAAACCAAAATATGCATATTAAAACAAACCTAGGCATTTGGTGTAGGAGCACCTAATCACTCTTATACCTCATGAAGGCTTTATTAAAATGGTTTCTATTGGAGTTGAGGAAAAATTAACTCTACAGATCCCAAAGATCACCTGCATGCAAACCTGTCACAGAAAAAGAGAAGCAAAAAAGCTATGGAGGCCAGAATTTAGAGATCCAGAAAAGCGGAGTCATATTAATTGTGCAACAAGAATGCAACTCAATAATTACAGTTATTATGAAAATACAAAGAGAGAATACTTATAAAAGGATACTCGAAACCCTAAAGGTGAAAACCCTAAAGAATTATAAGATTCCTAAGTTTAGCTTAAGCATAGAGTATAATAGACTAATAATTAAATAAATAATTATTAGCTAATAAAATATTACTCTAACAACCCCCCTTAAAATGAACTTAGGGAGTAGCTAAAAAACAACTAAGGACTAAAAAAACATGAAAAAAATGCAGGAAAGAAATAATGGGTCCCGACAACTAGGCCTGATGAGGCACCCAAGTACAATAAAATCTTTGTAAAGTGAAGAAAAAAGAGAAAACCTTGTGCGAACAAAAATCCTCTCCAAAAAGAGATGAAAGCTTAAGTGAAGGACAAAGAAGCCTCCAAACAAGAGTGTTCCAGAAGATAGGAACACAAAGAAGAGAATGAAGAACACCACTGAAGCATGAAATAGATGCAAACATTGTCAAAGAGTAACTACTGATCTGGAGAACCTCCACTAAAATAGAACATAACCATGTAGAGAAGACTATAATATGCATGAGTGCCCTCAAATGACACTACTCTAATCAAATGGCAAACAAAGGCAAACAACTGAACTCGAAGATACAGATGGCATGAAACACCTAAGCTTGAAGAGCTAATCAATCGAACCAAGGAAGCATTAGAACCAATAGGACAAACCTCCCCATAATGTTGAAAAAGGGAGAGGGACAGGTACACTGAAATGAACGGTCAACAAGAACTGCATGATGAAGAACTAGGAACATTGAAGGTGCAGAAAAAGTACATAGTGTTGTGGAAGGAATAGTCACTTGACACAATATGAGGCTAATATCGTGGAAGGAACACTCACTTGACAAAGGTAGATGGAATACAAAAAGAAAACATCAACCCTCCCATGACACTTTATAAGTAGTGCTTGTACAATAAGGCACAAGATGTGCAAGATCCCAAGTATACAATGCATGATGGCACTTTATCTTAGTGTGTTTGCATAAATAAAATGCTAAAATGATAAGAAGAGACAGAAGACTGGAAATAGAAAGAACAACCAAAGATGAGACATCCTTCTCAAAGAAAGAGTTCCTAGGACCTGAAACATCCAAGATATTCACCAGAGTGCTGAAAACCAAAAAACTGAATAAAATATACTTGAAGTAGAATCTGGAAAGAAAACTCATATGAATGGAAAGAGAACAAAACAATATTTCCAACAATATAAAGTTTTCGAAAAAGGAAGTTTGGATGCTCAAGTTATGTCTCCCGGAGTGCAAAAAAGAACTTCTGGCTTTATAGAAAAAAAAAAAAAAAAACACCATAAAAAAAGAACAATCAGAAGATCAAACCTTTAGATCCGAAGAGAGCTCGAAAGAGCTTTCCGATGATATAAAGTTTTTTAAAAAGCGCCTCCATATGACCAAGTTATGGCCAAAATTTTAAAAAAAACCCCTCTTTTAGGGCATAAAAAGGGTAAAAAAAAAAAATTGACGAAAATTTTCAGACGCATTTGCAGGTATAGTCGTACGGATTTTTGTGCCTTGTAAAGTGCGCCAGTGAAAAAATCATGGCCCAGATGCCCATGTCACCGAAATAGGTCGAATTATATATCAAAATTCATGGAAGCAGCCTCCTGAATCTAACAGTGAGGTCCTTTTGGCACCAAAATGTACAAAAATTAAGCTACCTCCAGAAATGAAAAAAATCAACTACACAAACTCCCGAATACACAGATCTAAAAAATAAGGCCCAAAATATCTCATGAAGAGAACATGCGCATGCAGATCTAAAGCTCTAATACCATATTGGAGTTGAGGAAAAATCAACTCTACAACTCCCAAAGATCACCTGCATGCAAACCTGTCACAGAAAGAGAGAAGAAAAAAGCTGTGGAGGCCAGAATTCAGAGATCCAAAAAAGAGTAGTCATATTGATTGTGCAACAAGAATGCAATTCAATAATTACAATTTTTATGAAAATAAAAAGAGATAATCCTTATAAAAGGATACTTGAAACCTTAAAGGTGAAAACCCTAAAGAATTATAAGATTCCTAAGTTTAGCTTAAGCATAGAGTATAATAGACTAATAATTAAATAAATAATTATTAGCTAATAAAAGATTACTCTAACAGTTTCTTTAAATGTGTCTTGTGGAAGAATAATAAGGTCCTAAGGATCAATTGGAATACATACAATTTCATTTGCAAGGTCATACAATTCAATCTGTAAGGCTTTTAATCCAATCATCATATGTAGACCAACTTGGGCCAAATGTGGTCAATCATGGTCAAAGTACTCCAAGTGGATGGAATTGATGTAATAAGTCCATTTAAGTCTATTTTAACATGTCTAGGGTGAGTATAAGTGGTTTTGAGTCATTTTGTTGAGTTTGAACAAAGTTGTCAACTTTTTGCAAAAGTTTATATGCAACTTTCACAAAATTGCCATATTAATGAGCATTTCTTTGTAACCAACGGTCACCTATTCAAAAATCATTTAGGGAAAATTGGAAATCGTTGAAAACAAATTTAAGTATCATATTTTGGGTCGAGGCATGGTTTTTGGTGAGTTATTGGTCGAAGAAAAGAAGAATAATACAATATTAAAGCCTTGTTTCCAGTTTTTTCTGCTTTTTTTGTTGCTATAACATTCATAACTCTCTTGTATGGTTGAATTTGAGTGTGATACTGGTGCCATATTAAATATGGTTGAATCACCTTTCTAAAGATACCAACTTTATAATATTTCATTAAGATTTGAGTGTTTTGTGAACGTTTTTTCTAAAATCTATCTCGAAACCCTACTTCCAAGGGTTTGATCAAAGAAATGTAAAAATATCTCCATTCCACTAAGGGATATTAATAAAAATTGGTGGAATGGTAGGGATAGGTCTTGTAAAGATGGTTTTTTCTTCATTTTTGCAGGGACCAAGGTTGGATGTATCTTTGGAGCAATGAATGCCTAACATATTCACGTGTTAGGCCAAGTAAGAAAGGAAGTGTGGGTTTGAGTGAACCTATGTTAAATATGATTTTTGGGCACCCAAAACATATTTAAATAGTGGTTTGGGTTTGTGTGAAACTTTTCCATATCATTTTTTGAGTTGTGTAGTATAAAATTAAGCTACTTGCTTTGTAAAATAGGGCTAATTGGGGCTCTAGAGCAGCGGTAAAAGTCAATTTTTGATGCATACTCTCCAAAACACCCTAGGTTAATTTTGAGATATGTTTAGTAAATATTAAAAGGGTATCCAAAAATAATTTCACAGTATTTATATATAGTTTATATCAAAATATATTCATGATTGTCCTAAAAAGGAGGGCTAGTAGGAACATAAACCATTGTGAAGCAAACCACATAAGGGGATGACCTGGGGTTGAATCATTGCTCAAGTGGGTTTATCATGATGCCTAAAAATTTTTTATAATACTTTCAAAAGGTTATCAGTTCATTTTGGGATTTTGAGTCAAGTTTTGTGTAAACTGGGTATAGATTGGGCTGCCTAGTGAATGGATCATTGAATCAAAGAATGAGTCATGCCTTGTGATCTTCCACTCTGAGTTTGTTTGTTGAGTTGAGTCATTCAATCCAACCTTGGGTTCTTTTCATCAGCATGGTGAAAATAATTATAATAAAAAACAATTATAAGCGATGAGTAAATTCCTTAAGGAGCATAACATTTTATTTCATTCATAGCATTCTAGTTCACCTTCTTCTTCACAACTATCATCATCCACACAATTAGGGTCAAAAAGTATATCTAATAGAGTTTCTAAGATGAAAGGTAAAGTAATTTTTGTAATTATAATTTGATGACTCTATAAGATAAATTCTTGACTCTAGAGCTTCCCATCATATGCCAAGTTCACTAGATCATTTTTTATCATTTGAGTCTCTAGGTATAGTTAAGATCTTGAAGGCCAATAATACCTACTTGCCTATTTGTACAAAACGAGATATTGATATGGGTACTAGATGTTTTATCGATGTCCTTTTTATGCTTGATATAACCCATTAATTTTCTTTCTATATATCAAATAACACATAGTGCTATAGGGAAGATTGTTGAATTCATTCCAAAATTAGTTCCCATTCATGATTTGTATAGTATATATATTATTGCACTTGTTAAGGTTGATAAAACTTCACACCTTTACATCTTTTCATATATTTCTTCTACTCTTGATGGTGAATACTTTTTTTGACTCTTCAAGATAGAGTATGGATAGCTCATTAGAGGCACACATTGTCCATTTGAACCTCACAACTCTTTAGCCTTGTGATGAGTTTCCTTCTTCTCTTGATTCTATATATATTAGTGTTGACATGGCTTCCATTACGTTAGATGAGCAAGATAATGTTTTTCTTTCAAATTTGTCTTTGTGGGATGGATACTTGACAAGTATATTATATTTGTTTTATCATTTTCATCTTGCAAATTTGGAGGGAATATTTGAGGGGTTCCCTCTCCCATTTGATGAAAGTTGCACAACAAATATTGTCTCATCTTCATTTTCTTTGGATTTTTTTCACACGTTTACATGTATTATTGATTTTCTTCTTCTTTGATTGGGGTAACACCTGATTTTTTGAGGCATACTAGCATGGAGACGCTTGATCACTTTTTAGAGAAACATACTTAGAGAATATGTCCCTCTTCATTTTACATAAAATTGGAGTTTCTTCAACATCCACCATTGGGTTTTTTTCTTAAGGGGATACTTGTTGTTTCCAAGCATTGAGTTCTCTTATATCTTCTTAGGAATTGGGGTATTGTATGCATTCCCTAGGTGCATCACCAAGAGTTAACATTCTTAGGGCCACTTTATGTGTTGTATGTAACATTGGGAAATATTTAAAGTGGGGTCTCACATGTAATTTAATATTGGGGAAATATTTAATAAAGTGAAAAACAACACCCAATATTAAATGAGGAGTTAATGGTTTTGTAATCTCATGATATTGGTCACATGGTTTTATGTAATATCACTTGGTGATTTTGTGTGAGCTTCTTTCTATAAACAAAAACACAAGGGTAGTTTTCTAAGTTTGGCTAGTTGGGGTATCTAGTCTTCTTTAGTGGAATGCATATGTGAAGCATCACATGGGATGTATGGATTCATGGTTGGACACAGGGAGGATGCATTGGAGAGGCTTGATGATTTAGAGGTGTTCATGGATGATTTGTATATGCATTGTAATATTTTATTGTTGAATAATCTATTAAGCATGGATGCTTTTGGAGGTTACATTTTTTTCCTATAGAGAGTTTTTTAAGGGTATAACTTATGTTATCTTATGGCTTGTTTATTTCATTTTGACATAATGCATTTTTTCGTAAGCTTGTATGTATTATTTTCTCTCATGGGTTATGTAGGAAATGGATTAAGTGAACTAGGTAGTATTGTATTATTTCCTAATAAGTGGTATTAGAGATTTCATGGTTGGATTTTGAGGATAACCCTATTTTGCATAGATCTAGTGTAAAGTTGAAGCCATGGATATGAAAGAAAGATTTGAGGTATTACAAGGTATGAAACACATTTGCAAGTTATTCTATTGCAAACCTAAGTGGTGTAGGAGAAACCCTTCAAGTTGATCAAGCAGGCTTAGAGAAGGAAGGATAAGGCATCAAACATGTCTTAAGATTTTTTACATGAGTTTCAATCATGCATTGTGTGTTTGTAATAAAATAACCCATCTTGTGAGCCAAACTCCAAGGGTTTTTCTTCTCCATGGCCATAACTTGCAATTTATCTATCTGAAACTCATGGGATTGGGTGAAATGCAATTTTGGCCTATTTATTCTAATATTCCAAAAGCATTTTGCAGGAGGAGCAAGGGAAGTGGGTGTTTGATCAGACTCTAGGTAGACATCTCTATGTGGCTACCTAGTCCTTAAACATCAAAGCTACCTTAGAAGGCAAATGGCAATGATTCCAGAAGTGTAACCCTGGAATCCATGATGGTTTATGGTTTTCCACATTCTCATGGGGTTTTTCTTGTATGGTTTTTTCATTTGGGTATAGTTGCTTCACAAATGGAGGCCTAATTATCCCTTTAGGACAATTGACCTTCACCGGGTTCAACCCTTTCTTTGTCAGATCTTGACCTTTCCTTTTGGGTAACTATGTAAGACCAAAAAGGGTATTTGAATATGGGATTTTTTTGCTAGGGTGTTTGGGAAAGTTGGACTTAACGTCCCTTTACCCGTTTCAAAGGGCTACTATCAAATAGGCTTAATTGTGAAGGTGCTATAGGATATGGTGTTGAATCCTAAAAGTCGGTGTTTGATCTAGTCCATGTGAGTCATGTCTGACCCAAAACAGGTGTGGTAATGGTCAGTAACCCTTAGAGGCTTCATTGTGCATGATGGAGCGAATTACCCAATTTGAGTAAGTAAGAGTCTTGGAGATTCTGAGATGTTGAACTAATGTTGTAGAGCCTTGCCTTGATAGGATCCTATTGAAGTCTTGAGGGGTCAGTGTCATACATCTTGGAGTGTTTGGCAGGATACAAGGAGGGCTCTGCATCAATGAGGGTTTCAAGTTTGTTGTTATAATCTATTGGTTGTAGAGTTATAATTGATTGGTTGACAAAAGGTTTTTTTGGATGTGCTTTTATATGGTGACCCATTGGGACAAAATGGATCTCACCATTAGATCTAGAATGGTCAAGAAATGAAAAATGTTAAAAAATTTACCCTATTTATGAAAAAAATTAAAAAATTACCCCTAGCCCTAGTTGTATGACTGTACCTTATGACAAGCTAAGAAGATTTTATGGAAAATAAAAATTCAATAAAAAAATATTCTTTATGAATTGCTAGACCCTTTTTCATAATTTTACCTACAAATGAAAATAAAACAAATTATTAATTGAGGTGGAGGGGTCCATAGACTCACCCGTGTAGGTGGGTATTGTTAGGCAATACTTCTCATTGGTTGTACCATGTAGACATGCTTGTTGACAATAACACTAGGGTACCATTGATAGGGTACTCTATGAATTCCCTATTTGCCTAACATTATGGCACTCAATGAAAACAAACCACCATATTAAAAAAAATTGTTACCTTAAACTTTAAAAGAGGACTTAAATTAAACCAAATTTAATATTCGGTCTATCCATCCCCCAATATTATTTTTATAATGTTTACAAATAAAAATTTCAAACCAAAATGAAAAAAAATTAAGTTTTCCACCCGAGCACCATCGTTGTCAATGGAGCCACCCCTTGTTTGCTCCATATAGGAATTTGTTGGCATATGATGAAGCGGTGACAAAGTATGTTGTCATTGATGTCAATATGTGCTCAATCAGGTATACCGATATGCACCAGTATGAAGATTGGAAGCGGTATAGGTCAATCGGTATGAAGAGATGTAGTGAACCGGTGTCAGCATTTCACTAAGTGTGACTACCGGCTGGTAGTCTCAGCTCTATGGTTTCTAGTTTGGCAATCTAGCTTGTGCGATGCAACCAATGATATTCTGTGATGAGTTAGCTAAGAAATAAGGATGAGATCGATATGCCACGTTAGTTTTGTGCACGTGAAGGATTTCCTTGAGGATCTTGCATGTGAAGATCGACTGCATTAAATGTCTACCTTGGGAATGAACATTCTTCTTAGCGGTATGAGAAGAAAGCATGATGGGTTACTGATTTCTATGTGCGGTGAAGAATGGACGATACAGAATGACTTGTGATTTGTTTGAGATTGTTTCATTCTATGTAAAGTGTTTGGATGGTCAGGATTGGACCGCTTGTAATTGTAAACCTAAAATACTTAGGGTTTAGGGTTTATGTTACTGACCTAATTCTTGTCTATAAGGTCGATGAGTTTTGATATTGCTTTTGTTGGCAAAAGTTGTGTGTGTATCTGAGTGATGAGATACTTGCCAGACCAGTGAGTGAAAACTGCAGAGTGTGATTGCATAGTAGAGGAACTGAAAAGGATCTGCCTTAGCATATAGTGTTGTTATCAGATTGGAGTTTTACCTGTTGTCTTCTAACCATTTCAACAGAACGAAAATCCCTTTGTCGGGTAGCTTTAACAGGCTTACTGTAAATCCACTAACCAGGTGACTCAAGTTCATTGAGTTCTTTAAATCCTCTAGCGAGGTAACCTTTAACAGGGTTTCAAACTTTAACAGGGTATATAGCCATCCCTTAACCAGGTGATCTTTAAGATTATCGGTTCCTAGCAGGACCTTATTGTAAAGTCTTTAACCGGACTAGGCTCCTAATAGAGAGAGCTTCAAAAGAGTTCAAAACAAGCTTGTGGATATTCATCCCCACCATAGTTTTTCCCATTTTGGTTTCCCCGTGAAAAATATGTGTGTCATGAGTTGTGCATTTTTCATGTGATGATTAAGTATTATTTGTTTAGGTGATTATGCATGCAGAGCTAATGGTTATGATATTACTCATACACCACATGCATATGTTTATGGGTGAAGTATTTATCAAGTATTGAATGATATTTGAAGTATTTAGTTTTACCGGTTTATGTTATCTGAAGTCTTACTGTATTTAACCAGTATTGCCATGGTTAAGTTTAGTAATGAAGACAACTGGTTAGCATTGTTTTAACTTGATAAATTGTGGAGAAGTTTTTGTATGTACTGATTCACCCCCCCCCCTCTCAATACCAGTTAGGGTATTTGTTGTTCATCATTATTCATCAATTGGTATTAGAGCTACTCCAGGTCCTCGGTGATATAAGCTTAACCGCATGAGGTAAAATATCATGCCTTAATGATGAAGAGGGAAGGTCCTAAAGTTCAATAGAGATAACTTCAAAATATGGAAGGATAGAATGAAGATATATCAGTATTTTGGGCACTCAACACTGGAGCTATGTTGAGAATGGATATGTAATCCCCACTGGGACTCTAACCGATGATCAAAAAAGAGAGATTCAAGAAAATGGGCAAGTCATGGAAGCCCTTATTAGCAGTTTGTTCAATATTGAGTTCATTGATGTACAAGATAAGGACACTCCTAAGGATGTATGGGACACATTGGAAACTATTTATGGCGGTGATGAGCATGTCAAGCAAGCTAAGGAAGAGAGCCTTAGAGGAAAATTTGAAGACATGAGGATGGTTGAAGGTGAAACTATTCAGCAATATGGCATAAGGATCAAGACTGTGGTTGGAGATATCAAGAGCATTGGTGGAACAATTGAAGATGCCACCGTTGTCAGTAAATTTTTGAGATAATTGTTACTAGTCTATGCAATCAGAGTTGCTGCTATTTAGGAGCTAAGGTCTATTGATAAAACCAAGGTATCCTCAGACTCTATCATTGCAAAGTTGACTGCATATGAGTTTAATAGCTATTATGGCATTGTTCAGAAGACTGAGTCAGCCTTTAGAGCATCTATTGTACCAACCAGAAAAGGAAAAGAAGTAAGTACCAGTTATGAATCCAGGCAATGTAGAGATATGGATGATGAAGAGATTATGATGGAGTTTGAAGCTCTTCTTGCCAAGAGACTTCCTAAAGGCACTGGAAAATACAGAGGTAAGCTTCCTTTAAAATGTTTTTTCTGCAATAAGATAGGACATATAGCTGTTAACTGTCCTAACAATGACAATAAGGATAAACCAGAGAGGTTTAGAAAGTATGAAGGAGGAAATAGAAGAAATTGTCTTGTTGCAGTGGATGAAGGTGTCACTGATGAAGAATCTGAGGATGAAGAGAATGAGGACATAGTGTTTGTAGCTGTAAAGGAAGAATTATCTGACAAGAAAGCACTTCTCTTGCATTGACAACTCTAATGAGTGGATTATTGATAGTGGTTGTTCTCACCACATGACTGGTGGTGGGGGAAAGTTTTTGTCTCTAGAAGAATATGATGGAGGTGTTGTCAGATTTGACAACGATGTGCCATGCTTGGTAAAAGGAAAAGGATCCATCTCACTGAATGGAAAGAGCAGCGTGGATGATGTCTACTGGGTAGAAGGTCTTAAGCATAACTTGTTGAGTGTTGCTCAGCTAAATGATAAAGGACTTGTTCTGGAGTTCAAAGGTGGAGTCTGCAGTATAATTGGAAAGAGTGGTGAACTTATTGCCACTGGTAAGAAGACCAGAGGTAACTTGTTTCAGCTGAATGCCAAGATTAGTCGGTGTCTGATGGCGAAGTTTGATGACAGTTGGATATGGCATAGGAGACTTTGTCATATGAACTTTGATAATATTGTAAAGGCTAGTAAGATCAAGGCAGTAAGAGGATTGCCTTTGCTGAACAAACCGAAGAATACTTTATGTAGAGAATGTCAATTTGGGAAGATGTCTTCCTCAACATTCAAAGGTAAGTCTTTTTCAAAAGAGAACTTACTTGATATTGTGCATACCGATTTGTGTGGTCCAATAAAAACTAGAAGTATTCAGGGAGATCGGTATTTCATGATTCTTACCGATGATTGCTCAAGAATGATGTGGGTCACATTCTTGAAAGACAAGTCTGAGGCATTTGGAAAGTTCAAAGCCTTTAGAGAATTAGTAGAGAAGGAAAGTGGTCAAAAGATAAAGTGTCTCATAATTGATCAAGGAGGTGAATTCACTTATGATGAATTCAACAAGTACAATAAATAGATTGGTATAAAGAGGCAGTTGTCTACCCTAAGGACACCACAAAAGAATGGCATAGCAGAAAGGAATAGTAGGATTGTAGTTGAAGCGGCCAGAACTATGTTGATCCAAGGAAAGGTTGCTCACATTTTTTGGAGAGAAGCGGTGAGCAGTGCAGTCTATACTATGAATCAGGTACTCATCAAGAAAGGTAAAGATAAAACCCCTTATGAGTATTGGACCAGGAAGACTCCCACTATGAGTTATTTTAAATTATTTGGCAGTAAGTGTTACATCAAGAGAGGTGAGCATATGATCAAGTTTGATGCTAAATGTGATGAAAGAATATTTCTGGGATATTCCACTAAAAGAAAAGCTCTCAAGTGCTACAACAATAGAACATAGAAAATTGTTGAGAGTATCAATGTCAGGGTTGATGAGTCCCCTAAGGAACCTGAGGAAACCTTCAACGAGAAAGTGGAAGATGAACCGGGTGTAGCATTCTGGGAACCGGTTAAGAAAGAAACAAGCAAAGACCTTAGTGTTCTCGTATCGGTAGAAGCTACAATAGGTGAAGAAGATGGAGATGAAGAAGAAGAGGAAAAGAAAGCAGAACCACCTAGAGTCATTCCTAGACATGTGAAACTACATCATGATCTGGACCAGATCATAGGAGATTAAGATGCTGGGATACTCACAAGAAGAAAGGTGAAAGAGAACTCTTGCATGATTTCTGAATTTGAGCCTAAGACCACTAGAGAGGCACTTACAAATGAAGAGTGGATTAAGGCAATGGAAGAGGAGCTAGACCATATAGAAAAGAATGCAACATGGTCTTTGGTACCCAAACTAGAATAGAAGAATGTCATAGGTACCAAATGGGTCTTCAGGAATAAGTTGAATGAAGAAGGCACAGTTGTAAGGAACAAGGCAAGACTTGTATGCAAGGGATATGATTAGGAAGAGGGAGAAGACTATGGATAAACCTTTTCTCCCATGGCTAGACTAGAAGGTGTCTGTATGCTACTTGCATTTGCAGAATTCAAGGGATTTAAGGTATACGAGGTGCAAGTGAAGTCTGCATTCTTGAATGGAATCCTAGAAGAGGAAGTGTATATTGAGCAATTGGATGGGTTTACCTTATTAGAAGATATAAACATGGTGTGTAGATTACACAAGGCCCTGTATGGATTGAAACAAGCACCAAGGGCATGGTATGAATGGTTATACTCTCATCTTGTGAAAATAGGATTTCAGAGAACAAGTGAGGACAGTAACATATACCTGAAATGTGAAGGTGATCAGATTTTGATCTGTGAAGTATTTGTAGATGACATAATCTTCGGAGGAGATGATGAAATGAGCCATGCATTTGCAAATGAAATTAAGAAAGAGTTTGAGATGTCTCTGATTGGAGAGATAAAGTTCTTCATTGGTTTACAGATTTAGCAAATGAAAGAGGATATCTTTATTACCTCGTCCAAGTATGTCAAAGAGGTATTGAAGACCTTTGGCATGGAGGAGAGCAAACCGATGGTGACCGACTGTAAATTGAGTAAGAAAGATGATTCACTGTTGGTGAATGAGGAGTATCAGTCAATGATCAGTAAGCTGCACTATGTGGTGCACAACAGACCATACATTACTCATGCAGTGAGCATAGTAGCTCATTTTCAGAAGAGTCCAAGAGAATCCCACTTGGTAGCAGTCAAGAGGATTCTTAGATACCTGAAAGGGACTGTTGACTATGGATTGTGGTATCCATACAATGGTGATTTTAATCTCAAAGTGTTTACCGATGCAAATTGGGTAGGTAATGTGGATGACGAGAAGAGCACAATCGGTGAAGCATTCTTCCTTGGTGGAAGACTAGTCTCCTAGACAAGCAAGAAGCAAAGTTGTATTTCTCAGTCTATAGCTGAAGCAGAATATGTGGCAGCATTTATGAACTGCACTTAAGCAATCTGGATGAAGCATGTACTAAATGGCTTCAAAGTACCTATATCTGAACCGATGAGTATTTTCTGTGATAATACTAGTGCAATCAATATTTCCAAGAATCCGGTATTGCATGTTAGAACTAAGCACACTGAGCTCAAGTATCATTTCTTGAGAGAGAAGGTTCAAAATAGAGAGGTCGTATTACAACATGTTTCCAGTAAGGAGCAGCTAGCAGACATATTCACTAAGCCCTTACCGAAGACTACATTTGCCTATTTGAGAGGTGAATTAGGGGTTTTGCCCCTTCATGAAGTAAACTAAAGATGTGTGCTCCACACCAGTCAGGTATTACAGTGACAAATATTTTGGGATTGATGTGTTGAAGGATGCTACTCCATAGGGGGAGCAACATAGTGGAGTATGGAAGCTTGTGCCTCCACTTTAGCATTATTGTCAAAGGGGGAGAAGATATATGATAGGGGAAAAGATATCTGGTGTATGGGGGAGAAGATATCTAATGATGAAGATACCAATCCAGAAGATGGTGGTGGTCATGATCTTTGAACTGGTATATGAAAAATGATATATTTTATTGAGCATGATACATATATTGAGCAATGATACACTGAGTATTGCCATCAATACCAAAGGGGGAGATTGTTGGCATATGATGAAGCGATGACAAAGTACGTTGTCATTGATGTCAATATGTACTCAAGAAGGTACACCAGTATGCACCGATATGAAGATTGGAAGTGTTATAGGTCAATCGGTATGAAGAGATGTAGTGAACCGGTGTCAGGGTTTCACTAAGTGTGACTACCAATCGATAGTCCCAGCTCTAGGGTTTTTGGTTTGGCAATATAGCTTGTGCGATGCAACTGATGATATTCTATGATGAGTTAGCTAAGACATAAGGATGAGATCAAGATGCCATGTCAATTTTGTGCATGTGAAGGATTTCTTTGAGGATCTTGCATGTGAAGATTGACTGCATTAAATGTCTACCTCGGGAATGAACATTCTTCTTAGTGGTATGAGAAGAAAGCGTGATGGGTTACTGATTTCTATGTGCGGTGAAGAATGGACGATGCAAAATGACTTGTGATCTGTTTGAGATTGTTTCATTCCATTTAAAGTGTTTGGACAGTCAGGATTGGACCACTTGTAATTGTAAACCTAAAATACTTAGGGTTTAGGATTTATGTTACCAACCTAATTCTTGTCTATAAGGTCGATGAGTTTTGATATTGCTTTTGTTGGCAAAATTTTTGTGTGTATCCGAGTGATGAGATACTTGCCAGACCAGTGAGTGAAAACTGCAGAGTGTGATTGCAGAGTAGAGGAACTGTAAAGGATCTTCCTTAGCATATAGTGTTGTTATCATATCAGAGTTTTACCTATTGTCTTCTAACCATTTCAACAAAAGGAAAATCCCTTTGTCAAGTAGCTTTAACAGGCTTACTATAAATCCTCTAACCAGGTGACTCAAGTTCATTGAGTTCTTTAAATCCTCTAACGAGGTAACCTTTAACAGGGTTTCAACCTTTAATAGGGTATATAGCCATCCCTTAACTGGGTGATCTTTAACAGGATCGGTTCCTAGTAGAACCTTATTGTAAAGTCTTTAACCGGACTAGGCTCCTAATAGAGCGAGCTTCAAAAGAGTTCAAAACAAGCTTGTGGGTATTCATCCCCACTGTGGTTTTTCCCATTTGGGTTTCCACATGAAAAATCTATGTCATGAGTTGTGCATTTTTCATGTGATGATTAAGTATACTTTGTTTAGGTGATTATGCATGCAGAGCTAATGGTTATGATATTACTCATACACCACATGCATATGTTTATGGGTGAAGTAGTTATCAAGTATTGAATGATATTTGAAGTATTCAACTTTACCGGGTTATGTTGTCTGAAGTCTTACTGTGTTTAACCGGTATTGCAATGAAGACAACCAGTTAGCATTGTTTTAACTTGATAAGTTGTGGAGAAGTTTTTGTATGTACTGATTCACCCCACCCCTCTCAGTACCAGTTAGGGTATTTTTTGTTCATCATTATTCATCAGAATTGGTAGTTTTGCTTAAAGGAGCATAAATTTCATGTATAGAGTTGATTTTTCAACTTCTTAGAGCTGATAAAAATTTATCATTGATCACTATATAAAGGTGTAGGTTTGGTTCCATGATTTTTCTATTTTGACCAGTTTTTTGGGGCCTAGAAGCTAGATGTTCTATGTTTCAAAAATTTGAGCATAACATTTGTATATGAAATTAATTTTTTGATTTAAAATAGGCGTTGGATAGCATGAGCAACATATTGCAAAATGGTGTTGTTAGTTTTTCAATTTGATGAGCAAAGAGAGTTGGGTACTTGTTTGATCATTTACAGGTGCTTGAGATTTGAGGTGTGATTGTGTGAACAATTAGATAAGTCAAGAGACAAAACCTTAAGAGAGTACTTTGGCAACATACACTGCATAGATGATCCAATGTTTTCATTAATGGCAACTAATTCTAATGCACCCATCCGCATAACTCAGTTTGTTCATACCAGAAGAGTGATTTTTTTTGTGAGATTATGCTTGAATCAACCAACATCAAAGAGACCAATAGATAACACAATAAAGACAGAATAAAATATAACAAGAATAAACTATATTCCTATCAAGATGCAAAAGAGATCTACTGGATCATTACAAGAGATTGCTTATAAAGGCAAGGCTAAGAGACAAGAGAGCACACAATGATGACATGTGGCTCAATGAGATGCAAGGGTAGGTAGGGGTAGGTAGGAGAAATAGTAAAATATTCCACATGAGGTGGATCACCCACCAAAGGTGAAATGTAACAACAAGATCACACCATAAAAGGTGGAAATTCTCCTACATACACACTCCCAATGTATGCACATCTCCCTAAGTGTCTCATATGCAAACTACAATGTTGTGCATGTACCTAAGTAAACTTAAGTGTAATTATATCCAAGATGAATAAATAATTACACCAACACCCCTCCTTAAGTGCAACTTAGGGGAATGCAATTAAGTCTACAATGCAACTAAGCAATGCAAGATGGGTGTTGGCTACGAGGCCATGTTAGGTACCCATGTACAAATGCAAATGCAATCTCCCATAAAGCGGGGAAAGAGAGAAAAACCCAATGGGAAAAACCCTCACTCAAAAGAGAGATGAAAACTATACAAAGAACTCTCAAAGAAGCATGTGAAGGACAAAACCTGATGCAGGAGCGTCCTCGATCGATGAGCAATCTTACATTAACCAAAAACATTTCCTTTCTTATTTAGTTATTTATGTAGTTTCAGTATTCTTACCGGTATGTACCGGTAGTTACTTGTTCTTAATGGAAAATATTGTTTATAGTTTCCTGGCAGTTTCATGTGGTTGATTCTAGATTTATAGTTCATTTGGGTTCTTCTTTGGTCAGTTATTGCTTGCGGTTGGCTGTTTTTGGGTTTCCGAGAAAATTCTTGTGCTTACCGGTTGGTTTTCTTTCATTACCAGTGCAATTTTTAGTGTGTGAATCCATCTTGGGTCTTGTACAATGTTCTTTGGTATGTGGCCAACCTTCCTACTGATCTACATCACTTGGTTGTTATTTTTCAGAAAGATTTCTTAAATAATAGGGTTGACCTAATTACACGTTTCATTTTCTTGCATTGGTGAATGTAATCTTTTGAGGCCGACCTGGATATCTTTCGATGGGTATAAATAAGATGTTATGTAATCATTTGTAGGGGAAGAGGAAGTAGAACTTAGAATAAGGATTGAGATTTTCATATTGTGAACTCGTTGATTCTTAGAGTCCCAATTGGGTTGTTTCTAGCTTGAAGCCTGCATGTAACAAGTTAACTACCAGATGATGTTTCATGATAATCTGATGATTATCGGATGACTATCAGAATTTCTATGGCTTGGATATGATATGTTTATATTAATTTGTTATGTTTCCTTACTACTTTTATTGCCACTCTTGCTGCATAAGTTGGTTGACTCTTTTTAGGGTTTTCACCGGTTATGGCTGCATAAATTGGTATTAGAGCTAGTTATGGACCAGCTGGTGGAATAATCATCTAAGGAATTCCTTGAGGTGGACAGATCACCGATTGGAGGTAGGCTACGTGTGTGTTCAATAGATTGATGAGGGGAGGAAATTGAAACCAGTAGTCAGATCGCGGAGTTGAGGCAGTTCGCCTGAGTGGAAGGAGAGATGTCACCGAGGAGAACAAACCCCCAGAGGGTGGAACAGATGATGGAAGACTTCAAGAATAAAGTGAGGAATGAAATTCGGAATGCTTTGGCTGGTTTACAAAGAAACCAAAACCCTTACTCTGAGGGTGAGTATGAGGAAGCTGGTGAAGAGTTTGAGGAATCTGAAGGAATAGAATATGAGAGAGAGGAAAGATTCCTAAGAGTAGTGGCACAAGCAAGTAAAGTGCATAAATTTGAGGTTTCTAAATTTTTTGGAACGCTAAACTTAGAGGATCTGATCGATTGGATCAAAGAGTTGGAGGACTACTTTGAGTTTGAGGATGTCAAGGACCAACAAAGAGTCTGGTTGGCAGAGACCAAGTTGAAAGGGCATGCTTCCTTGTGGTGGAAAGAGTTGCAAAAAGACAGAGTGGAGAATGGTGAATTGAAGATAACCCAGTGGAGACACATGGTTGCAAGGTTGAAGGCCAAGTTCATACTAGGAGGTTATGAACTGGAGTTGTTCAAGAAGTTGCAAAACCTGAAACAGAGAAACATGATTGTGAAGGAATATACTGAGGAATTATACAAGGAGGTAATCAGATCTGGACATGGAGAGATGAACAAAGAAAAGGTGGTGAGGTACATCAATGGGCTTGCTTTTAACATTCAAGATGAGATGAGTATGTTGAAGGTTTCAACAGTTGAAGAAGCTTACCAGTATGCTTTGAAGGCTGAGGAGAAGGTGAGAAAAAGACAACTGAATAGGGGAAAGGAGAAATTTGAGATGAATGATAGTATGAAGAAACCAATTGAAGAAGAGGATTCAAAACCTAAGTGGAGTAAAGAACCAGAACAAAAGACACCAAGGAAGGGTAGCAGTAGTATCGGTAGAGAATCTATTGGAAAATATTTTAAGTGCAGAGAAACTAGACATAGATCCTATGAATGTAAGCAAGGAATGGCAAGAAGTTGTATGGAAAGTGAAGAACCAGATGGTACCGGATTTGACTGTGCATCAGAGCAAGGAGAATCCCTTATGTTTAGAAGAAAAGATATCGGATTTACTCAGAGGAGGAGTCTTTTTCGGATGGTATGCAAATCAGATGGTAAGTGTTGCAAGGTCATTGTAGATAGTGGAAGTACTGATAATTTAGAATCTGAGGAGATGGTTGAAAAGCTTGGGTTGAAGAGGCTTGAGAATCTTTGTCCTTATGAGGTAAGCTGGTTACAAGATGATCAAAAGGTAGAGATAAAGGAGCAGTGTTGGGTGAGTTTCAATATTGGGCCTTTCAGAGATGAAGTTTTATGTGATATTGTCTCAATGAATGTTTGTCATGTCTTGTTGGGAAAACCTTAGCAGTATAATAGAGGACCTATTTATGACTGTAGAAGAAACCTAGTTACTATTGAAAAGGATGGGTAGAAGTTCACATTGATTTCTTTGAAGGCAAAAGAGGAGGTGAAGAATCTGAGTCCTGAGAAAAGTTGCATGAAACCGGTCGCAGAGGTTATACCGGAAGGTTTGAAAGAACCAATGGTAGAGGTTATACCGGAAGGTTTGACAGAACCGGTTGCAGAGGTTATAACGAAGGTTTTGAAGAAATATCTGATAGAACCAATTACAAATATTATACTGGAAGGTGACATGAGTTGGCAGAAGGATTTGGCAGATGAGTCTGATGGACAGATAAAACCGGTTGACAGGGATATGATGGTAACAAATTGGATAAGGTCTTGTGGAAGAATAAATCTTGAGCTGCAGAAGAAAGAAGGCAGTACATAGGGAGAATGTGGAGATATGAAGCAAAGAAAGAAAAACAAAGGGAGTGAAAGGTTAGAGAAGCCAGTTGAAGCACCGAGAGAGATAGAGCAAAGATTAGCAGATAAAAAAGATGTTTGGATCATAAATGAGCATGGGATCTTCATCCTGAATTCTTTTAGATGTTCATAAGTTGCCTCTCACGGAACATCTTTTTCTACCTCGGTTGTTTGATGCAGGAGCATCCCCAGTCGATGAGCAATCTCGCCTCAACCAAAAACATTTCCTTTCTTGTTTAGTTCATTGTGCAGTTTCAATATTCTTACCGGTATGTACCAGTAATTGCTTGTTATTTGAGGTAGATCTTGTTTATAGTTTCTTGGTGGTTTCATGTGGCTGATTCCATATTTCTAGTTCATTTGGGTTCTTCTCCGAACATTTATCGCTTCTGGTTGGCTGTTTATAGGTTCTCGGGACAGTTCTTGTGCTTACCGATTGGTTTTCCTTCATTACTGGCGCACATCTTGGCGTGTGGATCCATCTTTGGTCTTATCCAATTTTATTTGGCATGTGGCCAACCTTCCTACTGATTCAATCACTTGGTTGTTATTTTTCGAAAAGATTTCTTAAATCTTAGGGCCGACCTAATTACATGTTTCATTTTCATGCATTGGTGAATGTAATCTTTTGAGGCCAATCCAGATATGTTTCGATGGGTATAAATAAGATGTTATGTAATCATTTGAAGGGGAAAAGGAAGTAGAACTTAGAATAAAGATTGATATTCACATATTGTGAACCGGTTGATTCTTAGAGTCCCGGTTGGGTTGTTTCTGGATTGAAGCCTGCATGTAACTGGTTAACTACCAAATGGTCTTTGATGATAATCTGATGATTACTAGATGACTGTCAAAAGTTATATGGCCTGGATATGATGTATTTATATGAATTTGTTATGTTTCCTTACTACTTTCCTTGTGTCACTCTTGCTGCATAAGCCGGTTGACTCTTTTCAGGGTTTTCACCGGTTATGGCTGCATCAAAACCTCATGTGAGAAAAAATTCCCCCCCATATGAGAGAAGAAGATAAGCCAAGTAGCCCCCCCTCAATGTAGAATATTCACCAATGGTAGAAAATCTCAAAAATGAATGAAGAAACTGCTCCATGATCGTCAAACAACATTACTCCCCTTAGGAATAAACAAAACCAAAGGTGTATCCATGAAGTCTCCCCAATCATGAAGGGAAGATGTAGTTAAAAAAATCATGATGAATGAAGTCTCTGAAAACTTCTCAAGTGTCCACATGTCGATGCTAAAAGTTACCCCCTTCAAAGGTGGTGTACTAATCCGCACTGCTGAAAAAGGCACTCCAAGATCTAGTGGAGAAGAATGTAGAAAAAGATCCAAAGACTCACATGTCTCCTCTAAGGATAAAGAGACCTCCTCCAATTGTTGTACATAAGAATCCACAATCATGTCAACCTTGAAAGAATAATAATGTAGAGAATGAACAAGAGGGTTATAGTTTTCCCTCACAACAATCGAAGAAGGATCATCTTCATAAAAGAGAAGATGAATATGATCAATTATGTCTCCCAAATATGAAATGTAGGACTCCACAAACAAACCTATAATTTATGTCAAGTAGTCATCCCAATAAAGTGAAGCTAGAAGGCAAGGCATAACCTGTTGCACTGAATCACAAGAACATAGAACTGTTGCACTATCTACACCATCAAGTGCAATAGGTGATGTGATATCAAGAGGAAGAGATGAAATGCAAGGCTCAAGAACAAGGTCACATGTAAGAATCCCCAAGTTCAAGTACTCAAAGTTCCCCCCATAATTTGAATTATCACAAGAAGTGTGATCATTATATGTAAAATCATCCTCATCAATAGGAACAAAATCTGAAAAGGAATATAACCGAGATGCATGATCCACAACCTCAGTCGCAATGATAGCTCTACTCTCGAAGTCTCTAATGATAACTAACTCAGGTGTGAACTCCATGATTTTATTTATTGCCCCATGTGTGATTTGATAAATGGAAAGAAGATTGTTTCTCAAATGGGGTACACATAACACATCATTGAAGGAGTTATCTCCAATGGCAATAGATCCTTTCCCAATCACATCCATGTATGTGTTATTGCCCATCAAAATCTGCAGCATGGTGCAAGACTCAAATGAAGAGAACATAGATTACGAATATGCCATATGATGAGAAGCCCCTTAATCTAGAAGCCATCTCCCTAAATCATGACTTGTAGTATCACAAAGAGCTCTTGCTTTTCTTATCACAAAAGAGTGAGTCTTCCCACTTGTTGCTTCCATAAATGCGTGTCCTTTCCCCTTTGATTGTGAGGAAGTGGAAGGTGATGACTCCTCCTTCTTATAGGAATTAAGGAAATCGATGTTGTTCTTTTTGAGGATATGGAGGATCTCATCAATCTTCTTAGAATGACAACAATGCTCCTCATGACCAACCTTTTTACAATAGGCACAAGTCGATCTCTCCTTCTTTGGTGAATTGTCCTTCTTGGAAGAGGACGAATCTCCTTGTTGTGGAGAAGGTGGTGCTTTTTCCTTAGGATTTGATTGCCCTTTCTTCTTGTTTGAGTTGACCTTTCCTTGATTTCCTTTGTTCCCTTGAGTTTCCACATATGCTTCAGACTTAGAAGTCTTAAGAATGCCCATGCTTATCAACTTAGTTTTTTCCATCATCAACATATCTCTAAAAGCATCAAGTGTAGGCATTTGTAGCTTGAACCCAATGTCATCCTATGTGTTTGGAAACTAGAAACAATATGTGAGGCCCTACCCAACTCATCTTGGCATTTCTGTTATTTTCATGATGAGACTATTATGGATGCTTTATTTTTACGCATTATGGATTTAGAACTTATATGATTCCATGATTTGGATAACATTGACGTATATTGATGCTTCATTTTTATGCAATTATGGATATGAAACTTTATATGATGCTAGAATAGAATTACTTTGAGATGATGTATGTCATTATTGGATTTGTAGGACTTCATCATGATGATAGAAATAGGATGCTTATAATATGAATGGATCAAATTTTGAGGATTATGATAATTGCTTATGTGGTTCAATTGGGATATATGAGATATTGATTTATTACTGTCAAATGTATGAATGTTTGATGTGTATTCAAACTCATGTGCTTAATAATATATTTGTGGTTATGTGAAATTACTAATGTGTTAATTGAGATGCGCAGGAAAATTATCCATGTGACCATGGAAATAATATGGAGAACCAAACCTAGACCTATGTATATTTGTAAAGCTAGGGGTTGTCTATTTGGAGAGACAACACCCCATTGTATCGTATTTTATTTGTGAAAGTAAATGATGCATGTGTGTTAAATTGATTTTATTAATTTGTGCAATCCAAAAAGAGACAATTCCATGTGTGATTTCTTATAATGTATTTTATTGTGTCACTTGACACATGTGCTGATTAGTGTCATTGATTTTGACTTGTCTCTTGGAGGGAGTTTGTTTCTACCAAAGCCATTTCAAACATTTGAGTGTTGTCCCAAATTTGCCTTGGGTAAGGAGTCTTGGCAGTGGTCAACTCAAGTTTGACCCGTAGGTTAACTTCAGTTGGGTTTCTAAGGGCTCAAATGGACTCCTAGGGTTAGTTTTAGGGCTTTTCCAAAGGTCCAAAGGGTATACCTATGGGTTAGGGGTATTATTAAACATGTGACTACTCCCATGTGACTATTTATTTAGTCACCTCAAAAAGTGGTTTTTCCAAGGTGAGCAAAAATTCAACTTAGAAGGTTCCTCCTAGGATAGACAACCTTCCCTTTTGGTGTCAGACTCTCTTACCCATCCTCTCTTACCTTTTCTCTTTCCAGTTTTAGCAACATGTAAAAGGTTGGGAAGACCAACCAATGGGAACTGTCACTCTATCCAAGGGGTTGGGAAGAGTGAGAGAGGCCTTCTTAGGCAAGGATTAGGGACTTAGTGAGTTAATCACCCACTCTCCATTGTTGGAGATCATGCAAATTTTGAAGAATAGTTGTAGGATAGAATTTTTGGCCAAGTGTTGGTGAAGAGATTGTGTGGATTTGGGCTGCTCATCCCCAACTAGATCTATCAATCCTTTGGGCAGATTAAGGTTGGTTCTTACTCTCTTTTTGTTTATGTTGTATATGTATGTTTGAAGAAATTCTTGTATGGAAAAAGTTGTTTATATGTATTTTACTTTGTGGAAGAAAATGTAATTTTTCCCTTTGTTTCTTTTTATGCTTTTCTTGTATTGGGAGTGTCCAAGGCCTTCTACTCTTGGGAGAGTAGGATGGTCTTGGGGTGGAAGAAGTATGACAGCCTTGGGTGAGAGGCTCTCCTTTATGGAGAGTGATCTCAAGGTTGTTCTTTGTGACCCTTGCTGCATAGCCTTGTGTATGCATTTGGGGGTCATAAGGAGAGAAGACATGGCTTATATGCCTTTGGGGGGGATGTGGGGGTGTATTTGGTTGTATTTGGTAGCCATGAGGTGGCTTGATATGTTCCATGCTTGCAGTCTCCCTAATGGTATTTGGTCCACTTCCACCCGTGAAAAAATCATCACAAGTTGTGGTGAAGTGTAGCCTTGGTTGAGAAAATTGTTGTTGTGTATTTACCTCTTTGCTTGTTGTGGTGGTTTGTGTGTAGCCCGTCTAGTGCTTGGTTCTCCAAGCTCAGGGGTGGCTTCTAGGAAGCCTAGGCTGGGAGGTGAGCACTTCATGGTCAAGCCTTATGTTTTATTGCAGGTTGCTTGGGATGGGAAGGAAAAAGAAAGATATTAGTTGCTGGTTTTTACTTGAGTGCAGAAAAGATTAGGAAAAAAAATATGTATTTATGTTGTAGCTTTGTAAAGAAAAGCCAAATGTTGTATTTATTTTCCAAAAGCAAAGAAATGTATGTATTTTATTTTAAGTTCTCATTCAATGGAAAGGAGAGACTAGTAGGGTTTCAAACCCATTTGTGATGCTATCTACATTGTATTCTAAATATGCTTAAAGAAATGCATTATTCTCCTTAGTTAATTTTTGCAAAAAAATGAAATGTATGAGTTTTATTAAGTCCTTTAGTTACCAAAAAAAAAAAGTTGTTGCATTCATGTTATTTTTTAAATTTAGAGTTCTTTTATTTCCTCATGCAAATAAAATTATGGAAAATGGGAAAAGCATGCATATAGACCCTTTGAGTTAAATACAAATACAAATTTAGTTAAATAGGTTTAATATATCTATCTTTAAGTTGATTTTAAAGGTTTCTAGGCTATTGTAGTTGCTGGTTTAATTTATTACATTTTGTCATTTTACCTATTGCACAATATAAAATCTAGTTTATTTCATTCTGTCACTTATTTACTGCAGAAAATGTATTTAAAATTAAATAGCCATCTATTTCCAAAGTTAGCATTAGATAAAAAAAAAGAGAAATGCATTATTCTAAATCTACTAGCTTGTTGTTAGTGTTTATTCTAAAAATAAAAATAAAAATTCACATAATGCTTTAAACCAAAAAAAAGATAAGGCAGATTTTAAATTCTAGGAGTTAGCATTATAGAAAATGAATATTTGCATCAATGACATGCTGTCATTATTTTATTATTTTTTGCATGGTTTATTTAGTTAAAATAAATAAATAAACAAGAAAATTTACAGCAAGCTAAAGTGTGTATATTTTCACACACACACACACACACACACACACACACACACACACACACACACACACACACACACACACACATATACTAATCTTGTTATAAAAAATAATAATAATAATGTCACTATTAGGTAAACTTATTTTTTTCCTCTTACCATTATAATCTCCAAAGAAAAAAAAGGGGAAACATATATATATATATATATATATATATATATATATATATATAGATGCATTGTTTTGATTTAAATAAAATTAAAAAAAATAAAAAATTGGACTGCTATCCATACCCCCCACCGAGGGTTCCATGGAGCCGAGCTCCACGCGGAGCCCCTCGGTGGGCCGAGCCCCGCAGAGATGTCGGTGGCGCCGCTGCGGGAAGCGACCCGTAGGGGCAGCCTTGGCCGCCACTGCGAGCTGCGCCCCGCAGGGATGCCGCGGCGCCACTATGGGCCACGCCCTTCTCTGCTCTAAACCCAGCCCCCTGCGTACCCGCCGCCTCCGTGACCCCGTGCCATGGTAAAACTCCGCCCCCCTATGACATTCCATGGCCGACACTCCCCTTCACATACCTGCACACAAAAAAAAATAGAACCCACACATACACAAACCCTAACCCAATTTTTGGGTTAGGGCAAAACACCCATAAATTATATTATAAAAAAAGGGGTGTGGGTTGTGTAGAAGAATTAAAAGAGTTAGGGTTTTGTTTCCTTATTATAAAAAAAGGAGGGGGAAACCCTATTCGAAATTGAATAGGGTATTCCTCCCATAAACCTTGAACAAGGTTAATTCTTTATTTGCTAACTCTTAATAATCTTTTATGGGTTTAGATATTCCTATATATATATATATATATATATATGACAGATATATTAAGGTGTTAATTGGATTAATAAATCAAACAGTGAAATTTAAAGAAATCAAATGCAGTTAAGACAAGACTTGTTAATGCATTATTTAGCGAACTTAGTTTTATTAAATTATGTGAAAAAAAAAAATTATTCTGTTTCTG
Organism: Cryptomeria japonica; assembly: GCF_030272615.1. Classification (NCBI taxonomy): domain Eukaryota; kingdom Viridiplantae; phylum Streptophyta; class Pinopsida; order Cupressales; family Cupressaceae; genus Cryptomeria; species Cryptomeria japonica. The sequence goes on along the minus strand of NC_081408.1, from coordinate 525,790,131 downwards.
CCCAAAAGTTTGGGCATGACATTTTGGTATCAGAGCCAGGTTTCCAACACTAGGAACCTTTCTCCATTACATTTCGCTTTAATTATTTAATTAACTAAATTATTATTATTATTTTTTTTATAGTTAATTTTTAATAAATTAAATCTTTCTCCAAAAGAATTGCTTATTTATTTCATTTTATTTTATTTTCTTATAAGGATACCTCCAACTATGCAACAAGCTCACAAACTTGGTAGAGGCCCTAGGTGTGAACGCATGGCACGTGAAGAGGTCGATAGGGAGGAATCGGTCCCAAAAGGGAACCCAGAGGCTCCTCTTGAATGGCTGGTTGACCCGAACCGAGACATCTTGTTAGCTCTACAGAACCTGATTGGGTCTAGGATAGGCTTCCGGCAGTGGATCATCATGTTGAAAACCAGAACTCAGGGAGCCATAGAACAGTAGAACGGGAATGAAGTAGGAGTCCACCTCCTAATCCCGTAGAGAGTCAGGCAGGGCATGAGCCCGAGTCCATTCACCTACCAGCACCACCTCCAGTAGTAGCACCAGTGTATTATGAGAGGGCACGTCAGGATCCAGGGGATCTAATCAGAGAGGTTATGTGCCTACAGCCACCATCTTTTGGGGGATCTACCAACAAGGTAGAAGCAGAGGCATGGCTTTTGAGCCTGGATAGGTGCTTTGCATTGCGCTCCTATGAGAGCAATCTAAAGACACGCATAGCAGTCCACCTATTGAGAGGAAGGGCCTCCACATGGTGGAGACAGGAGGAATATAAGTGTGGTTTAGTGGCAGATACTCTCACATGGGAGATTTTCATAGAGAGATTCAAGGAGAGGTACTTATCAGAGCACTACAGACAGCGTAGGGTGGATGAGTTCCATGACCTCTAGCAGAAGGGTCTTTCGGTGACCCAGTATGAGAGCAAGTTTTTTGAGCTCTTACTGTACATGGACTACTTGAAAGATGAGAAGCTTCTCGTCAACCGATTTATCAGAGGGTTGAATGCCAGCATAGTAGGACCGGTGAGGATGGCCGCTCCAGGGAGCCTTCGGGTTGCCGTGGAGAAGGCTTTAATAGTAGAGGAGATTCAGGTCAGACCTTAGGACTCGAGGGATCGGTCCCAGAATCATAACCCTACACCCCAGACTTATGGGTTTTAGAAACCCCATTGGAAGGGTAACAATAGACACACATCGACGTTCTCTAAACCCCCTCCTCCGCAGCAGTCACAACAAAACCAGAGGCAGAGGCCTCCGCAGAGTCAGCAAGGCGTGAAGCCCAAGCAGTGGTAGTCATAGGGTTAGAGGCGAGATCAACGATCTCAGGCTCCTTACACACCTCGGGCGAGGACTCGGCGGTCCTCCAGGGGTGGGTACAGTGGTTCTAGCAGAATAGGGGGATAGTCTTTCTCCAAACCACAAGGCGTGCAGTTTCAGGCACGTGGCACTTGCTTCACATGTGGAGCCATGGGACACATGGCGAGAGAGTGTCCTCACGGTCAGATGGCAAGCAGTCAGAGGATGGTAGCATCAGAGCCGATAGTTGGGGATATGGGCAAGTCCCACAGGGTCTTTGCAGCGGTTGACAACCGCCAGGCAAAGCATCAGGCCACGGTTATTGAGGTTGCAGGTATGATCAGAGGTAGCAGTGTATCTATATTATTTGATTCAGGAGCTACTAACTCTTTTATATCTCCATTGGTTATGGAGCATTGCGGGCTAGTGGCAATTAGACAAGAGGTTAGTTGGGAAGTGGAGTTAGCTTCAGGGGCTAGAGTGTCAGTGGAATCAGAGGTTAGGGGATGTCAACTTCAGATTGGTAATATCACCACTTTAGGAGACCTTAGAGTTAAACCGCTTGGATCATATGGCATCGTACTTGGCATGGATTGGTTTTATGCCCACAGAGCCAAGATGGATTGTCACCTGAAAAAGATCAAGTGTGAGGATGATCATGGTTCTCCCATAGTAATCACTGGAATTCAGAGACCCGTGTCTCTTTGTATGATCTTTGCAATGCAGCTTAAGCGGAGCATGCGAAAGGGATGCTAGTTATATGCCATCACCATTAGTGATAGAGAAGAAGAAGAAGAAAAGGAACCATCTATTGATGACCATCCTATCCTTAAGGGATTTTCAGACGTATTTCCTTCAGAGTTACTCAGTATGTCGCCCCGTAAATAATTGACTTTCATATAGACCTTGTTCCAGGAGCTGAGCTAGTTTCAAGAGCACCATATGGGATGACCACAAATGAGCTTAATGAGCTCAAGATGCAGCTTGAGGAACTCCTAGAGAAGGGCCACATTCATCCTAGTGTATCTCCTTGGGGTGTACCAGTCATCTTCGTGAAGAAGAAGGACGGATCTCTCTGATTATGCATGGATTACCATCAGGTTGAACAAAGTAACCATCAAGAACTGATACCCTTTGCCCAGAATCGACGATTTATTCGACCAACTTCAGGGTGCCAAAGTATTTTCCAAAATTGATCTGAAGTCAGGGTACCATCAGTTGAGGATAGTGGATAGCGATATCCACAAGACCATATTTTGCACTAGATATGGCCACTATGAGTTCATTGTGGTTCCATTCGGTCTTACGAATGCCCCAACTGTTTTCATGAGTCTCATGAATGGAGTATTCCGCACATTCCTTGACCATTTTGTGATTGTGTTTCTCGATGACATATTGATATATATATATATATATATATATATATATATATATATATTCATGGAATGAGAAGGAGCATGAGGAGCACCTGAGACAGGTTTTGCAGTGTTTGAGGGATAATCAGTTGTATGGCAATTTGTCAAAGTGTGCTTTCTTTAGAACAGAGGTCAAGTACCTTGGTCATGTTATATCCGGTGATGGGATCTCAGCTGACCCATCAAAGATTAGAGCCATTATGGATTGGCCAGTGCCAACCAGTGTGACAGAGGTCAGGAGCTTCATGGGATTAGCAGGTTATTATCAATGTTTTGTTGAGAGATTCTCTAGAGTTGCACATCCTATTACTTCTCTTCAGTGTACGGGGAAGAAATTCGAATGGATGGAGAAGTGCGAGAAGGCCTTTCAGGAACTTAAGAAGGCAATTACTAGCGCACCTATCCTTGTAGTGCCAGATCCCTCAGCTGACTTCATGGTTTGCACAGATGCTTCCTTAGAGGGTTTAGGAGTAGTCCTTATGCAAGATGGTAGAGCTATAGCTTTTGAGTCTAGGAAACTTAAAACTCACGAGCTTAATTACCCTACTCATGACCTTGAGCTTGCAACAATAGTGCATGCACTTGTGAGGTGGAGACACTTCCTTTTGGGTCATCACTTTGAGCTACATTCAAACCATCAGAGCCTTCAGTACATATTCACTCAGCTGAATCTTAATGCACATCAGAGGAGATGGATGGAATTCTTGTGCGAGTATGATTTTGACATTCACTACATCAAAGGGAAAGAAAACGTAGTTGCAAATGCTTTGAGTAGGAGACGTCATGAGGTGTACACCATATCTATGGGCACGGATTTGAGAGATCAGATAATATAGCAGTTGCTAGAGGATGGATGGTATTTAGAGGTTTGCTAGGCTATACGATCTCAGGAAAATTTAGAAGGGAAATATGTGGATTATTTCTTAGAGTCCAATGGATTATTATGCCATAGAGGGTGCATCTATGTACCTTCTTCCGGGGGATTGCAGGAGTTCATTATCATGGAGGCTCATAGAGCTCCTTATGCAGCACATCCCAGAGTTAAGAAGATGCATGCAGACTTGAGGCAGTTATATCATTGGCCAGGAATGCAGCAGCTTATTGCTGAGTTGGTAGCCCGATGCCTCGAGTGTCAAAGAGTCAAGGCGGAGCACCGCCATCCAGGTGGGTTGCTCCAATCTCATTCTCTACTAGAGTAGAAGTGGGATATTATATCCATGGATTTCATCATTGGTCTCCCTATGTCATCTCATCGCCATGATGCCATCTTGGTAATGGTTGACAAGTTGACCAAAGTGGCCCACTTTTCACCAATTTGTACTACCTTCACAGCACCAGCAGTAGCATAGGTGCTCTTGCAAGACATTGTCAGACTTCATGGCGTTCCATGCAAGATCATTTTCGACAAGGATTCCCTCTTCACTTCTTCCTTTTGGAAGGCATTACAAGCAACTATGGGTACCAAGCTCAATTTCAGTACAGCCTATCATCCGGAACCGGATGGTCAGATAGAGAGGGTTAATCAGGTGTTAGAGGACATGCTTCGCATGTACGTCATGGATAACCAAACCAGATGGGAAGAGTACCTTCCCTTAGTAGAGTTTGCCTATAACAATGGGCATCACACATCTTTGGGGACGCCACCCTATTAGGCATTATATGGCAGACCTTATAGGACACCGTTGAGTTGGGACCACATAGAGGACAGAGTTTCTATTGGTCCTGAGATAGTTCGGGATATGGAGCAACAGGTGGATTTGATTAGGCAATGTCTTAGAGAGGCACAGGATAGGAAGAAGAAGTATGCAGATGCAAAGAGGATAGATCATAGCTACTTGGTTGGAGACAGAGTCTTCTTGAGAGTGCAACCACATAAGAGTCCAATCCGTTATGGAAAGGGTTCTAAGCTTGCACCTTGATTTGTAGGACCATTTGAGATCCTTGAGAGGATAGGACCAGTTGCCTATCATTTAGCATTGCCACCTAGCCTGTCAAGCATCCACGATGTGTTTCATGTTTCAGTTTTGAGGAAATATATATATGATGAGTCTCATATTCTAGATTGGGATGCCTTGCAGGTGGAGTCGGACAGGCAGCTGGCTTTGGAGCCCATTTGCATTTTGGGATGCTAGATGCTGGCCCTTCAAGGTCAAGAGCTGGACCAGGTTAGGGTCCAGTGGGATTGCTACGATGAGGTTACAACTTCATGGGAGGATGTAGCACGTATGAGATCACAGTACCCCCACCTTTTTGATGAACTCCAGGAGGAAGTTCATGCCTAGAGGTGGAGGGTGTGAGGCCATACCCCGAATCATCCTGGCATTTCTGTTATTTTCATGATGAGACTATTATGGATGCTTTATTTTTACGCATTATGGATTTAGAACTTATATGATTCCATGATTTGGATAACATTGACGTATATTGATGCTTCATTTTTATGCAATTATGGATATGAAACTTTATATGATGCTAGAATAGAATTACTTTGAGATGATGTATGTCATAATTGGATTTGCAGGACTTCATTATGATGATAGAAATAGGATGCTTATAATATGAATGGATCAAATTTTGAGGATTATGATAATTGCTTATGTGGATCAATTGGGATATATGAGATATTGATTTATTACTGTCAAACGTATGAGTGTTTGATGTGTATTCAAATTCATGTTCTTAATAATATATGTGTGGTTATGTGAAATTACTAATGTGTTAATTGAGATGCGCAGGAAAATTATCCATGTAACCATTGAAATAATATGGAGAACCAAACCTAGACCTATGTACGTTTGTAAAGCTAGGGGTTGTCTATTTGGAGAGACAACACCCCATTGTATCGTATTTTATTTGTGAAAGTAAATGATGCATGTGTGTTAAATTGATTTTATTAATTTGTGCAATCCAACAAGAGACAACTCCATGTGTGATTTCTTATAATGTATTTTATTGTGTCACTTGACACATGTGTTGATTAGTGTCATTGATTTTGACTGGTCTCTTGGAGGGAGTTTGTTTCTACCAAAGCCATTTCAAACATTTGAGCGTGGTCCCAAATTTTCCTTGGGTAAGGAGTCTTGGGAGTGGTCAACTCAGGTTTGACCTGTAGGTTAACTTCAGTTGGGTTTCTAAGGGGTCAAATGGATTCCTAGGGTTAGTTTTAGGGCTTTTCCAAAGGTCCAAAGGGTATACTTATGGGTATTTTTAAACATGTGACTACTCCCATGTGATTGTTTAGTCACCTCAAAAAGTGGTTTTTCCAAGGTGAGCGAAAATTCAACTTAGAAGGTTCCTCCTAGGATAGACAACCTTCCCTTTTGGTGTCAGACTCTCTTCCCCATCCTCTCTTACCTTTTCTCTTTCCAGTTTTAGCAACATGTAAGAGGTTAAGAAGACCAACCAATGGGAACTGTCACTCTATCCAAGGGGTTGGGAAGAGTGAGAGAGGCCTTCTTAGGCAAGGATTAGGGACTTAGTGAGTTAATCACCCACTCTCCATTGTTGGAGATCATGCAAATTTTGAAGAATAGTTGTACGATAGAATTTTTGGCCAAGTGTTGGTGAAGAGATTGTGTGGATTTGGGCTACTCATCCCCAACTAAATCTATCAATCCTTTGGGCAAATTAAGGTTGGTTCTTACTCTCTTTTTGTTTATGTTGTATATGTATGTTTGAAGAAATTCTTGTATGGAAAAAGTTGTTTATATGTATTTTACTTTGTGGAAGAAAATGTAATTTTTCCCTTTGTTTCTTTTTATGCTTTTCTTGTATTGGGAGTGTCCAAGGCCTTCTACTCTTGGGAGAGTAGGATGGTCTTGGGGTGGAAGAAGTATGACAGCCTTGGGTGAGAGGCTCTCCTTTATGGAGAGTGATCTCAAGGTTGTTCTTTGTGACCCTTGCTGCATAGCCTTGTGTATGCATTTGGGGGTCATAAGGAGAGAAGACATGTCTTATATGCCTTTGGGGGGCATAAGGAGGTGGGGGTGTATTTTGTTGTATTTGGTTGCCATGAGGTGGCTTGAGATGTTCCATGCTTGCAGTCTCCCCAATGGTATTTGGTCCACTTCCACCCATGGAAAAATCATCACAAGTTGTGGTAAAGTGTAGCCTGGGTTGGGAAAATTGTTGTTGTGTGTGTACCTCTTTGCTTGTTGTGGTGGTTTGTGTGTAACCCATCCATTGCTTGGTTCTCCAAGCTCGGGGGTGGCTTTTAGGAAGCCTAGGCTGGGAGGTGAGCACTCCATGGTCAAGCCTTATGTTTTATTGTAGGTTGCTTGGGATGGGAAGGAAAAAGAAAGATATTAGTTGCTGGTTTTTACTTGAGTGCAGAAAAGATTAGGAAAAAAAAGATGTATTTATGTTGTAGCTTTGTAAAGAAAAGCCAAATGTTGTATTTATTTTCCAAAAGCAAAGAAATGTATGTATTTTATTTTAAGTTCTCATTCAATGGAAATGAGAGACTAGTAGGGTTTCAAACCCATTTGTGATGCTATCTACATTGTATTCTAAATATGCTTAAAGAAATGCATTATTCTCCTTAGTGAATTTTTGCAAAAAAATGGAATGTATGAGTTTTATTAAGTCCTTTAGTTACCAAAAAAAAAAGTTGTTGCATTCATGTTATTTTTTAAATTTAGAGTTCTTTTATTTCCTCGTGCAAATAAAATTATGGAAAAAGGGAAAAGCATGCATATAGACCCTTTGAGTTAAATACAAATACAAATTTAGTTAAATAGGTTTAATATATCTATCTTTAAGTTGATTTTAAAGGTTTCTAGGCTATTGTAGTTGCTGGTTTAATTTATTACATTCTGTCATTTTACCTATTGCAGAATATAAAATCTAGTTTATTTCTTTCTGTCACTTATTTACTGCAGAAAATGTATTTAAAATTAAATAGCCATCTATTTCCAAAGTTAGCATTAGATAAAAAAAAAAAGAGAGAGAGAAATGCACTATTCTAAATCTACTAGCTTGTTGTTAGTGTTTATTCTAAATTAAAAAAAAAAAATCACAGAATGCTTTAAACAAAAAAAAAGATAAGGCAGAATTTAAAATCTAGGAGTTAGCATTATAGAAAATGAATATTTGCATCAATGACATGCTGTCATTATTTAATTATTTTCTGCATGGTTTATTTAGTTAAAAATAAAAAATAAGTAAGAAAATTTACAGTAAGCTAAAGTGTGTATATTTTTACACACACACACACACACATATATATTCTATGAGAATACTAATCTTGTTATAAAAAATAATAATAATAATGTCACTGTTAGGTAAACTTATTGTTTTCCTCTTACCATTATAATCTCCAAAGAAAAAAAAAGGGGAAACATATATATATATAGAGATGCATTGTTTTGATTTAAATAAAAAAATAAAATAGAATTTTGGACAGCTAACCATACCCCCCACCGAGGGTTCCACGGAGCTGAGCTCCATGTAGAGCCCCTCGGCGGGTCGAGCCTCGCAGAGCCATCGGTGGCACCACTACGGGACGCGACCCGTAGGGGCAGCCTTGGCCGCCACTGCGAGCCGCGCCCAACAAGGGACGTCGCGGCGCCACTACATGTCGTGCCCCGTAGGGATGCCTCAGCGTCATTGTGGGCTGCAACCTGCAGTGGCACCTCGACGCCACTGCGGGAGGCCCCGCCTTTCTCTGCTCTAAACCCCACCCCCTGCGTACCCGCCGCCTACTGCGGGAGGCCCCGTACTGCCTTCGTGACCCCGTGCCGTGGTAAAACTCCACCCCCCTGTGACATTCCATGGTCGTCGCTCCCCTTCACATACCTGCACACAAAAAAAAATAGAACCCACATACACAAGCCCTAACCCTGCACACAAAAAAAAATAGAACCCACACATACACAAGCCCTAACCCAATTTTTGGGTTAGGGCAAAACACCCATTAATTATATTATAAAAAAAAGGGGTGTGGGTTGTGTAGAAGAATTAAAAGAGTTAGGGTTTTATTTCCTTATTATTAAAAATGGGGGGGAAACCCTATTCAAAATTGAATAGGGTATTCCCCCTATAAACCTTGAACAAGGTTAATTATTTATTTGCTAACTCTTAATAATCTTTTATGGGTTTAGATATTCCTAGGTATAAATGTATATATATAAATATATAGACTTATATATATATATATATATATATATATATATATATCTTTCCTAAGGTAATAGCACCTAGTTATATAAGTAGTCATATATATATATGTCTTTCCTAAGGTAATAGCACCTAGTTATATATATATTAAGGTGTTAATTGGATTAATAAATCAAATAGTGAAATTTACTTTTGCTATTAAGTAGAGATTGTCTTAGGAGTTAACCTTAGGAGTGGAATTTTATTGGCCAACTATAATAAAATTTCATAGCACAACTGCACTATGGGATTAATCGACCCTAGAGTCATACTTTAGACAAATTATAATTATTGTTAAAATAATAATAGGTTTTATAAAGCTAAGTGCTAGGGCAAATTAATTTAATTCCTAGGCAGTTAATAGGCTATTTGAGATTAATAAAATCTCTTGCAAATTTATTTAGAGACTTTTGTTTAAACGAAATTATTATTACTAATTACTTGATGAGATAATAATAATTCTTTGGAGAATTATTATTCTGCATTCAATTTAGATCATCTCGCTTACTTGATCTAGTGTTTAGCTTATTTATTAAATGAAAGAAATCAAATGCAGTTAAGACAAGACTTGTTAATGCATTATTTAGCGAACTTAGTTTTATTAAATTATGTGAAAAAAAAAAATTATTCTGTTTGTGCCCAAAAGTTTGGGCATGACACAATAGCTGCATATTATTGTTGAAGTTTTCCTATCAAATTGTAGATCAATTGAGTATCCTTCTTATCAATGTTATAATCTTTGAGTTGTGCCCTCAACTCATTTTCCTTAGCGACATAATCTTGTATTGTATCAATGTTCTTGGGATCTAACATGGTGAGAGTTGGATTGTTGGGGAGATTGTTGTATTTGGTTGATCATTGTTGCTACTAGTATATGTTGTTTTCATTGATGTCAACATATTCCTGTGATCTATTCCAGTGAGTTTGGGAACATTTTCTGATCTGATTTTATAGTTTGGTTTTGCTGATCACTGTTTTGCAAAATTTGGTATTTCCTCCGGTATATTTCGATAATATCAGATCTTGTGCTGAGACTTTGGGATATTGTCTTGGATGATCTTGTGAATCTTCATTTTAGATGGTTCGTAATTAGGTTCTATGTAAGTTATCTTTCTTTGTGACAGTTGTTGATTGGTTGTGTTCTTGAGCTTCTAGACGTTGATCGATGAAGATTGATATGTGGTGTTGGTGCAGCTATTTCAGATTATTCTAACATGTTTGTTGGTGTTTCCTAGTTGTTTCCTATTTTTTTTGGCGATCTACATTGATAGTTGTGTGATTTTTGGTGATTTTTATGAACTAATATTGATTTGTGTGTTATGTGGTGTTTTTGGTGGTATAACATGTTGCGGTTGAACTTGGCATGATTTACGATGGACATGATCATTTGGGAATTTGAATTAGGTCCATGTTATTTAATGTAAATCATAATATTGGTCTGGTGGTCAATCTTTGTATCATGTGATGTAATTTCTGTAATTATGAGTTGAGGGTTGAGGGTTTAGCCAGCCTTGTTATCAAGGTTGATGATTTGTATATATAGGTGAGATATTCATGTAATTAAGGTGTTGGTATAGTGTCTACACTATCAAAGATAGGTGAATGTGTGAAAAAGAGATTTATCCTTCAGTGTTGAGTTTGTGGTGAGATTGGTGTTGCAGAGAAGATGTGTGTGCTTAACCGGAACTATAATCAGGCATTTGGAGATGTTATTCTTTCAGTTCATTCCTTCTGGATTGTAGTCTGAATCATATTGTAAGTCAATGAGACTTCTTTGAGAGTTGTAGCCTTCCGGGCATATATCTTTTGAGCAGTGAGCTCTAGGCAGTGTGCCTGAATGCATGTGCATTCCCCATTGTAATATTTTCACATACTACTGTAGAGTATCATCTTACTATGGGTAGGTTCCTACCGTGGTTTTTCCCTTAACCAGGTTTTCCACATCGAAAATCTTGGTGTTGTGTGTTGTCATGTTAATTTTGTTATTTGAGTATTGCTGCAGTTTATCAGTTCTTGTTTTGAAGAAGGAAGACTGATTCATCCCCCTCTCAGTCTTCCTTCTTGATTGGTGGACTGTTATATCTTGCTCAGACTAGGACTGACATTATGCACGTTGTGTGTATGGTTGCTAGATATCAAGCTGATTTGAAGAAGAGTCATGTCACTGCTGTTAAGAGGATATTAAGATATCTAAAGGGAACTAAGGATTATGATTTATGGTATCCAAAGAATGATGATTTCATGTTGTGTGCCTACACTAATGCAGATTGGGTTGGTGATGTTGATGACCAGAAGAGTACTATTGGCAGAGCATTCTTTTTGGGAAAGAAGTTGGTTTCATGGGCTAGCAAGAAACAAGATTCAATATCTTTATCTATTACTAAAGATGAGTACATTGTTGTTGCTAGTAATTGCACTCAGATAGTTTGGATGAAGCAAATGTTGAAAGATATCAGAGTTATTCATGATGAGCCTACTATTATATATTGTGATAATTCTAGTGCTATAAACATGTCGAAGAATTCGGTGCAACATTCAAAGACTGAGCATATATCAATCAAATATAACTACTTGAGAGAGAAAGTCACTGAAGAGAAGGTGAAGCTAGAGTATGTATCTACAAAGGAATAAATTGCCGATATTTTCACTAAACCATTGCCTACAGATACATTTGTCTATTTGAGAGACAAGTTAGGGGTATCCACCCCTCCTGATGAGAATTAGATGCATTGAGTTGCATCGATCTGGTGGAATTCAAAGTCTTCTTGTTCTATCTGGATTGATGAATTGGTGTTGCTCCTCTGCTGGAGTAGTCTGTTGATTTGGTTGTGTGTCCCAGGGGGAGAGAGATTCATGATTCTATTTTGGGAGAGAGTTTGGTTTTTTGTTTTGGAGATATTTGGCATTTATGTCAAAGGGGGAGAGAGATCATGTGAAAACCTGCTTTATTTATCTTGATCTTAGGGGGAGTTTGCTGATGATATCTTCTTTCTTTGCATTGACTATTTTCAAATTCATATGTTGCCATCAATGCCAAAGGAGGAGATTGTTGCATTGCTGGGAATATTGTTTTATTCGGTTGATCATTGATGCTGCTAGGATGTGTTGTGGTCATTGATGTCAACATATTTCTATGATCTATTTCGATGAGTTTGGGAAGATTTTATGATCCGATTTTATAGTTTCGTTTTGTTGATCACTGTTTTACAGAATCTGGTATTTCCTTCGGTATATTCCGGTATGATAAGATCTTGTGCTGAGACTTTGGGATATTGTCTTGGATGATCCTATGAATATTCATTTTAGATGATTCATTATTAGGTGCTCCGCAAGTTATCTTACCTTGTGATAGTTGTTGATTGGTTGTGTTCTTGAGCTTCTAGATGTTGATCGATGAAGATTTGAAAAGTGGTGTTGGTGTAGCTGTTCCGGATGATTCTAACATGTTTTTTGGTGTTTCCTAATTGTGTCCTATTTGTTTTGGTGATCCACATTGATCGTGTTGAGATTTTTGGTGATTTTTATGAACTAGTGTTGATTTGCATGTTATGTGGTATTTTTGGTGGTATAACGTGTTGCGGTTGAACTTGGCGTGATTCCTGGTGGACGTGATCATTTGGGAATTTGAATTAGGTCCATGTTATGTAATGTAAATCATAATATTGGTCCACTGGTTGATCTTTGTATCGTGTGATGGGTTGAGGGTTTAGCCGACCTTGTTATCAAGGTTGATGATTTGTATATATAGGTAGATATTCATGTAATTTAGGTGTTGGTATTGTGTATGCATTATCAGAGAGAGGTGAATGTGAAAACAAGATATTATCCTTCGGTGTTGAGTTTGTGGTGAGATTGGTGTTGCAGAGAAGATATATGTGCTTAACTGAAACTGTAATTAGGTATTTGGAGATGCTATTCTTTCAGTTCATTCCTTTCAGAGTAGTCTGAATCATATTGTAAGTAAATGAGACTTCTCTGAGGGTTGTAGCCTTTCGGGCATATATATTTTGAGCAGTGAGCTCTAGGCAGTGTGCCTGAATGCATGTGCCACTAGTACATTTCGGGCTTATTTCTGATGGCCTGTCATCAAAATTTTGACTATTTTTCATCGGTCTGCTGACAAACGAAGCCATTGAAACCTTGTTGTCGGTCATTCCGATGGTGCCATCTACCGTCAAAATTTTGACGACATACTGAACTCTTCCAAAGACGGCCATGACTGCCCATTCGGCGAGATAATTTCGTCGAGTGTAAAGCATCCTCGTCAGATGGAGGTCGGAATTCCGATGCCTACCAAGAACTTGCATCGACGAGGATTACGATGAGCATCCAAAAATAGAGTGTCATCAGACATACAACATCCTCGTTGGATGTTTTGTCAATTGGCATTGGACTTCCAACGTCTGCCAAGAACTATGCACCGAAGAGGATGTTGTTTGTCCGATGGTTTGGTCGTCGATGCAAATTTGGGAGGATGTCGAAATTCCAACGGTGATTTATTTTTATTAAAAAAAAATAATACGCATGCCAATTATATGGTGTTTGTTGGTTCTAGTATATTGGGATAGCTAACCCGATCTAGTAATGCCAGTATTGAAGGAGGTGATTAGAATAGCTATATTGAACGTTGATATTGAGAAGCTTGTCGGAATAACTAACAAGGGCGGAATAACAACATTTCACAATAGAAATGAGGTGAAGTTGTCCCAATGAAGAAAGTATAAGTGTAAGTGTCATTTGAGCTTATCGGGATAACCTATGAAGTCGGAATAACATATTAGAGATATTCCAACTAGTGAGAAGTATCCTGATGACATGTAAACAAGGCAATATCAGGGAAACTATCCCGACTATACACCTATGGTTGGAAGATGGATATCCATGGAGTCTATGGTGATACAGAGAATGATACCCTTATCAGCGAAGCTAATAAAAATCAAAGTAATAGGATCATCAAAAGGCCGATAGAACATCCTATCCCGATAATGAATATATCTAATAACATCAGAATAAGACACTTCGATAATGCATCATCTTCTAAGTACGTATATCGGTATAACTTATAAAGATGGGATAACATCTTTCTGCTTCACCAATGGTAAAGGTAATTCTGATAAAGCATTGCTTAAGAGGTATTCGGGATAACTTACATAAGCATAATAGCACATAAAAGTTGCTTCGATCAATGAAGTTAGCCCGATGCTTTACAAATGAAACGTCAGCAAAGTTATCTCAATCTGATATTCACAAAACAAACAACCTGATAGCAGATAGGAGAAGGATAAAACCCTTATCGGGATAACTTGTAGTGTCGGAAAAATGAACTTTGGGTATGCCGATAGTTAAAATAATGTCAATGAACACCGATCGAGACATTATTGGTGCGAACAGATAAAAAATAAAACAAATTGAAGATTACTTGTCAGGATAGCTCAAGCCAAAATGACATAAGAGGCAGATGGTTACTAATATAACCATATTTATCTATGGCGACTGATTTGTCAGAAAAGCACCAAATTTGGAGCAGTGAAGGAAGGAGTTAAGCCAATGTCCTACATCATCAAAAAATTCAAATTTCTAAAAGATGGCAATTTGATTCAAAGAGTTAAGGCACATTTATTGTTGCACGAAAGACGCTTTCTGAGAAGCATATTCAGGAGAATGTTGCATTCAGAATTATAGAGACTTTGAGATGATATTGAGGCAGGTTGAAGGCACATTGGACAGCGGTGAGTAAGTGCTCTAATCAATTCCTATGTTATTGTTTTGAATAGTCTGTTAAATTGCCTGTGAAATGGAAAACCCTAGTGGTGTCGCAAAGAGACAAAGAGGGAAAACAAGCAAGGGTAAGGGAAAGAAACAAAAAATAGGTGAGACAAGTCCTAAAACTAAGGATGAAGATAGAAAACTAAATCATGACTTGCTAGATCAACTGCCAGGTTCCACCCCAAAGCCTTAGAGATCTGCAAAGTGGAAATTAGAGGATAATTATACTAATGTGGGAGATGTGTACACAACCATCAGGGGATATGAATTGTTTTTGTTTCACTATCATAGATGAGAGAAACCATAACCCATTTGCAATCCATGGTAGTTAGGTCTAGGAAAACTTGTAGTCCCAAATGTCTTTGTTAATATTGATCTCCTAGAATTGTTAGCAATGAATTTTAATCCAAACAAAAGAGCAATATGTGACTAAGATGGAAATCCTTGTTTCTTTGTGTCACGAGAAGCAGTTTCTGAGGTTTTTGATTTGCATGGAGTTTATGACCATCCCATCATTCTTGAAAATTTGCTGGAGGAATATAGAAGATTGTATACCACTTATGCTGGGTGGAGATTACCATTTCATTTGCTGAATCCTGAGGTCCCATTGGAAACAAAGGAAAGTCTGACATTTTATGTAAATCTATTCAAGGACTACTTCAAATACACATATTATTTAGTAGGACAAGTACTGGGGCTAAATACTTCAGATTTCATGAGAATTGAATCTGTGGTCATTGCAGCAGACATTCAATCGTAGAAAGCGAAACAATTTGACTATGCAACATTCGTGGCATAACAACTTGTCCTTGGACTCACAGCCATCCAGAGAGACTCTACAAAAATTCACTTCTCGCACTATTCCCTACTTATGCATATGGTGATATTTTATGGGTATGAGATGGGTCTATCGCCCGAAGAGATGAAGATAAGAAGACATGATGATAACAACCATTCTCTACCAGTCCAATTATGGACTTCAATATGGGATTGCAGATTTGTCAAATCTAATTACATTCATTTTGAAGATATTTTTTTAAAACACTTCACAGGTTTTATAGTTATCCTTACCACTCTGCACTTTCAGAAGATGTAAAGAGATTCTTGAGACCTGTAGACTTTGGGGGACCAGAAACTGTCAAACACAATTGGGGAGATTGGTACTGCTTCTCAGATGTAACCATGATAAGGGTTTATGGCTTAAAAGATGCCCCACTATTGTTGCCTAAAATAGTTCCTAATAGGATAGCTTATTTGGAGATCATAAGGCAATTGGGGGAATCAAATTCTATGCATTTGTTGTAAATGGAAGAGAAGGACAAGAGCTCGCATGGAACAAATTGTTCCATTATAACATGAAATTAGGAGCACCAAGAAAAGGCTTTGACCCAGAGGGGTATATTCTTTCAGTGAGAAAAAGCAGAAACTAGGTGCCTATGAACACATCCCGTATCTAAGAAATGACTTGATAAGAAATTTGGATGAAAATGATGTTGAAGTGGCTATAGATGATCACAATAGAGATGTTTAACAAAAGGATAAGGAGAAGAAGACTGTAAACATATCATCTTCAGAGGATAAGGAATCGTCGGAGGAGGATGAGCTCTCATTTGAACAATTCTCTAAAATACTGATTGAGGAACACATGCCACCTGTAAGAGATCCTAATCAAGGAGACTTGGTGGAAGATGATCTAAGGCAATTGGCAGTGACACTCTTATATCTGATGATGATTTCATAGCATCTCCTGAGTTCATGTCATTTTTATATAGGATAAAAGGGAAAACAATCAAAGAAAATGTTGATGAGGTCAATACCTCCAATGAAAGGAAATTATCGGTCACCTTAGAAAATGAAGTAGCACAAGAAATGGCTTTGATGACTCCTGAAAAGGGGAGGAAGCCTCTAAAGGATGTCGATGTTTTTTATTTTTCCTAGGTGGGATATGAATTTAGCCTTGATCTTTGACATTTTTCTCCATGATGTTGGTTCCAAGCACAAATTATCTCCTGAAGGTGTGACCCAAGTGTATATGGGATCACTATACAACCCTGACAAGAATGCCATGCAAATGTGGTCACTATATCCTCCGAGAAAAAAGCCTATGGTTATTGATACTTAAAAGGCTTTCGAGCCCATTATGACCTTACAGGTTGGAGAGGCAAACCCCATGACGACAACATGTTTAGGGGTAAACATAGCCAAACTGAACAAAGCACAGATTCAATTCTTGGTCAAAGAAAACCAATAAAATAAGCTTGAAATTGTAAAAATGAGAACAAAGGTTGATTGACTTGGAGAAATGACAAAAAGATTGTTAATACAAGGTGAATATAACCAACCCCAAACCAAGGTTGATCAATTGAATGAAGAAAACTATCAACTGCAGGCCCAATTGAAGACAACAAAAAGTGAAACC
Source organism: Cryptomeria japonica (assembly GCF_030272615.1). Lineage (NCBI taxonomy): Eukaryota > Viridiplantae > Streptophyta > Pinopsida > Cupressales > Cupressaceae > Cryptomeria > Cryptomeria japonica. The sequence goes on along the minus strand of NC_081408.1, from coordinate 525,773,077 downwards.
ATGTCAGCTCTGATTCAGAAAAGATTCACTACTATGATGACATGGATGGATAAATATTGGGTTACATACAACAAGAACCACACTATCATAGAAGAACATGAGCGATTGGATAAGCGGCTACATTAGAAAATCTTGGAACTGCAAAATAGGGATGAGAGACAACCTAGTGATATACAGAACTGTGAATATTTAATAAAGGCTCACAAAGAATACCTAGAGGAGTTGAGAGCAGAAGGAGCAGCCTTCCTCAATGGAAAAATGGATAGTATTCCTTCATTACTCAACAATAATGGAGAACAAAAGGAAAAGGTGGGCTGGACATGTGACTGCCAGCATATACTTTGGAGTGCACTAAAAGCAGCAAAAGACCAAGATGTTGAAAAGGTGGCAGACTTTGTAGAGAGCATGGTTTTGATGGAAGTAGAAGCCTGAGACACCATCCATGATTGTGATACCAGATACAATGAGAAGTATCTAGCACATCTAACTAGTGTGCATTTGTGTTTAACCAAGTGATTAGTTATTAGTTCTCTTTTGTTTTCAAAAGACTTGGATCAAAATGCATGACCTTTTGATATGTTATATAATATTCGATGTAATCATTTGCTAGGGGAGTTTTTTGGTAGGAGAAAATAGATTAAAAAAAAAGAGAGCGAAGAATAGCTTTTCTTTTTGTACTGAAGAACAATACATTATTTTCAGATTAATACTGTAGACATCTAAAATTGTCTTGTCTAATTAAATAAATATTTTTATTTATTTAATTATTTTAGCCTAATTCTTCTATTAATTAAATAAATCTTTATTTATTTAATTAATTCATTAATCCTCTTCTAGCCTTATTTTCTCATTTAAATAAATACATTTATTTATTTAAATAATCATTTTTCCTAAATTAAATAAATACTTTTATTTATTTAATTGATCCCACTTCCTCTATTAATTAAATGAATCTTTATTTATTTAATTAATTCATTAGCCTTTTCTACACATGGCACATGTCATTCATCTCTTAATTTCTACATTACCTACCCTCTTATTATTTTCTTATTTCCTCTACCTACCCTTTAATCCTAGCCGACCATTTATCTTTTACACCTCTTAATCTTATCCCTCCATTTCCTACATTGTCTTCTATATAAGGAGATGCTTCCTTCACTATCAATCATCTTCCAAGCATTCTAGCATTCGAACTTTCATATGCTATCAAGCTATCAACCACATTTTCATTCTTTGTTGAGCTCTTGTGCACACATAAAATCTAAGAGCAAATATTCCAAGCAAGATCAATGGAGATAGGAAGAATGGAGATTCAAACCCTATTAGGCATGTGATGGTATAATCTTTGTGATTTTGTTGATTTACATTGTCTTAGGTAATCTTCATATGTTATGGTGGATCTTTGTTGTTGTTAGGCCAGGGTTTTGTGGTTGAATCTATTCAGTCTTTCAATATTGTTGTTTCCATTTTTACCATAAAGATTTTGGCATGCCCTATGGGACTCTTGTCCCTTTTGCATTTAACATATTGGTTGCAGATTTTATATTTTTGAAGTTGTAGATCTGACATTTTCCGACAACATTTCAACATTTTCGCATCTGCATCTTCTGGAACTGCTTTTTTGTTTTTATGTTGCATCTATGACCTCTGAAATCAAGTCTGTGTCACTGACAATATTTTACTTTTTTCCAAATTGCAGAGCCACTTCTGTGTTCCCGAATCGCATTTGTCAATCTTTTAACCATGTCTGTGTTGCAGAGTCACGTATGTGTTTCAGAACTGCGCTTGTGAGGTTTAAAGTCACGTCTGTGTCGCGGAACCGCATCTGTGTGGGATCTAACCATGTCTGTGTTTGATTCTTATAGTTTTGGTTTTTATTTCAGTTTTTAAGGCTTCATTTCATCATTTTGATTCCAGATCTAGGTTATTTGAGCTAATATCTTGTGATCTAGCTAACAAATTGGTGGATCTTGTCCTTAAAGAAAATCGCATTGTCGAAGACCCCCTTTTCACAAAGTCTTTTGGATCTAAAATTTACCTACCTTGTGTGCTTGCAGGAGGGGTATTATTGCAAAACTACTAACAAATATTTGTTGCAGAATTTTGGCAAGGGTTTTTTTTTATCTTCATTGTGTGCCTTGTTTTTATAGATTAGCAAACACTTCAATTGGTGCACTAAAATTGAACCAGTGTCTTTTATGTCTTGGGCAATAGGCTCTTTTGTGTTTACTTTAAAGGGCCTGCCTACCTATGTGGTCATTAGGACTATTAGTGAGGAGGGAATGACCCAAGTGGTAGAAAGGAAAACCCACCTCTTCCAAACCACTATAAATAATTGTATCCATGGTGAAAGCCATGGGTAATGTGTGTTGATTATTTCATACCGACACTATGTCTCCCCATAAACCCATTTGATCAAATTTATTTGATCAGTAGTAGGGCGTAACCCCTATCGATTGGGAGCCTTCTGTATTTACAAAGCTGAAAGTGTTGCATGTATGGCCACGCGAGTGGATGCCCTTACTAGCACCTTTTTGTTTTAGAATGCCAAAATCCTTCTAGCTGTTGGGGCAAGAGGTTGGACCTCTAGAGCAGCCCACACACATACGGTTCTTAGTAGAGATACAAAGTTTTCCACAGGGAGTTTTCGTGGGGACTGGTGCTTGGCTACCCCAGAGAAGTGAGTGCCAAGGGTGGAGCCAATGGGGTCAAGCATCTAAGTATCCTCTTTGAATAGTGTAGCCTCGAGGAAAACCCCATGTGGGATCAACAACTATTGTCTTGGTCAACCATAAGAATTCTTCTTGTTTTCTTTTAAACATTCAAATATTCAAGACCAAACATCAAAACATTGTGTCTTTTGTGTCTTCAAGTGTATGCAAAACATTTTTACATCAAACAACGCTTTCTTTTGAGTCATTTTGAGTCTAAACACATGTCCTCATCAAAATTGTGTCCTCTTGTCATGGAGAATGGTCAAAAATTCAGATTTGCTCACAACAAACAACTTTACAAATTAAGAAAATTGCACTCGGATTCTAGAAATGCATCTGTGTCTAACAAAAACACATCTATGTCCTGTAACCACGTCTGTGTAGGACAGAAACACGTTTGTGTTATCATAGAAAATTGCATTCACAAAATCTCATAAAAATGTATGTGGAGTGTCTAATCACATCTGTGTTGGGTAACCGTGTCTGTGAAGTATATAGGCACATTTGTGTTAAGTATTGGAAAAACTTACAGTCTAGCAAACAAGAGCAATCAATTTCAGAATTCTTGAGCTTCTTAGGTTATTTGTCCAGGTTTTCATCTAGAATTCAACCTATCTTTGGGTCTCACAAAGTTCATCATTGCTTTACATCTTGCATTACATTCACATTTGTCTAAACTTGAGTCAAAAGGTCACTTGCATGTCCTCATCTTGCTTTATCAACACACTACATACAACAACATTTTGCAAGTGGTCCCTCATCAAGGTCTATCACCTTTGGGTCTCATTTGGTCTTACTTAGAGTCAAGGTCAACTTACCTCATCAAGAGATCTATCATCTCTTTGGAAGCCAACCCTACTCTACTACATACATACTTGGTCTTACACTTTGGAAATTGCAAGTACACCTCAGATTCATTTACATTCCATCCAACTCTTGGTCTTCCATACTTTTCCATTTTCATCTAGTCTCACACATCTTGGTCAAGACCTAGTTCATGGGTTCTCAAAAATCTAGGAGAGAAGCTAAATAGGCTCAAGAGTATACAAACATGAGTGGCTATGAGTACAATAACGATATCTTTTTGAATTCTAATCATACCACATTACCTGACATGGACATTTATAGTAACATTCAAAATGTTGAGAACATGGATAATATAAACAACAATGATACACACAATGACAATGTGGACAACATTTCAGTACATTCAGCAAAAGTGGAAGACTCTATTATGGATCCCCATTTTAATATATTGGTTGAGGAAATCATGAGAAGAGAGAAAATATTTTCTACAAGTGATGGCACAAAGTGGAGCTAAGATACCTCATGATTTTGACATGTCTCAAATAGTGGAAAATCGACCTATGCAATAAACTCAACTCAACATGGATCAAAGGAGACCTAATAGTGGAGGTACTAGAGGACCACGTTTCGTTCCTAAGTCACCATCATCCTTGTTTCAAAAACCTAAGGTCCCAAATACACATGGTCAAGCTTATCATACTCATGAAAGAGAATCTCATGAACAACTTTGTCTACGCAGACCATTATGGAAATATTATGCGGATAAATACACTCAATTGCATACTAATTCTAAGGACCAACCTCTAAAACAATTGGATATCCAGAGGCATGCTCAAAATTTCGACACAAGAAAACCCCGTGTCAAATTTGGGGGCACTACACAAGAACAAACTCATGACATGCCTGTAGAAAATGATATGCATGGACAAAGCAGATACTCCATTCCTCATTATACTCTATACCAAGTGGTCTCTATACACAGTATCATTATAGACCTCCTCCATATGAACATGTTTATGATCAATACCATCCATATATGTAGTATCCTCCTCCTCCACTAGGTGGCTCAGGCATGGGATATGGTCCAAGAAGTCGGTCTCCACCCAAGAGTAATTTGGAACAATAAATAAAGGACTTACAAAAGAAAATTGAGGACATTAATACACCAAAGCCAACTTACACAATGAGAGACATATGTCCCTATCCATTTGACTAAATCATTCCAATGCCTCCATTTCCTACACACTTCGTAACACCAAATTTTGATAAATACAGAGGAAAAGGAGACCCTAAGGCACATATAAGACAGTTTTTCATAGCTTGCATTGATGTAGCAGTAGAAGAAACATACTTGATGAGATTGTTCCCACAAAGATTAGGTGAACAAGCTATGGAATGGTTCTCCCAACTTCTACCCAGAATTAAGTCATGGGGTGATCTAGTAGAAGCTTTCATACAACATTTCTCATATAAGATAGAGATAGATGTATCAGTTACCACTTTGTGCAATATCAAATAGAAAGATGGGGAGTCATTTTCATCATTCTTACAAAGATGGAGGAATTTATCCAGCAAATGCTCTTGTGAAATTCCACAAAAACAAATGGTCGAGATGTTTACATAGAATGTCAACAGAGAAATTGGTTATGACTTGAGGAAAGCTTATATGTCCACTTTCAACGATGTCATTGAGAAAGGCTTAGCAATAGAGAAGGTCTTAATTGAGCAAGGAATAATCAAGATATTTAAAGAAAATAAAGAGGATTTTAAAGGAAAGGACAAGCCATGATTTTGGAGCAAGAACAAGAACACAATAAATGATGGCGTTGTTGATGCTAACACAGTGAGACCAAATATCACTCTTTCAGGACCAAGTTCTTCTATAAACAACCAAATAAATACTCAAGCAACTTCAAAACCACAAAGGAAATAAACCCCATTGCGAGAACCACTTGAGTCATCTTTTAGGAAGCTAGTGGCAAATAAGATAATAACAATTCCAGACAATCCTCCATATGACCCAAAAGTCAAACCAAATTGCTGGAATGATGATGAGTATTGCGAATATCACAAGAGCAAGGGATATAAAATAGGAAACTTCCATTACTTGAGGAAAATTATATGGGATCTTATTGATAGAGGTGAGATTGAGATCGAGGGACATACATCTAATAAAGAACATGAGATGTTTAAGAAACCATTCCCTAAACATGACAAGGGAAAAGCCAAAGCCACAGATGAGAAAGCTAACTATACCAAATTATCCTATGATTATGATTCAACCATTAACCACATTTCAATGGACAACCATGTTTCTACTATTATCATAAAGGACAAAACACCTGAAAGTTCTACCCAAAGAGCCAAAGTTGTCCTAAAAGGCATTGGAACTTCTTCTGAATCTACCTTCAAATGTAATGTCACAACTCATTGAGGTAAGGTCACCTTGCAAGGTTCTCCAGCTAAAACCACCATTTCCTCATCGGCCAAACCTGAGTACAACCTAGTAGAACAGTTAGGGAAGACACCCGCGCTTATCTCAATCCTAGAACTATTGCGTATCTCTCCTTCGCATAAAGCCATACTTGAAAAAGTCCTAAGAGAAACCTCTGTACCCACTAATCCGAACATGGACCAGTTTCAAACCATTGTGGGATACCTTTCCATTCCACATTCTCTTACATTCACTGAAGCTGACAACGCCTCTATAAGCCAACCACATAATGCACCTTTACACATTGAAGCCTTCCTACACAAACATCGAATAAAATGAGTCCTAATAGATGGAGGAGTTGGTCTCAATATATGTACTTTAAACACAATAATATAGTTCGGATATTCAAATAAAGCTATGAATGCTACAAACAAAATTACCATCAAGGCATATGATGATGAAGAGTTTTCATCCAAGGGCACAATCACTTTACCTCTCAGAGTAGGGTCGGTTACAAAGGATGTGGTTTGTCAAGTCCTAGACCTCGATCTAACATACAACATATTGCTAGGAAGTCCATGGATTCATGAGATGAGAGCAGTCCCATCTACATACCATCAATGCATTAAGTTTCCTCATAATGGAGTTGAAGTAATAGTTAATGGTGATCCTAATCCATTTATATACTGCAATAATTTGAGGCCAAAAGTCGAGACAATAATTCCAATTAATAGAGAGGCTATCCCATCTTCTGCATATATTGACCCTAAATCATTAAGACCTTCAACATCAAAGAAAGGTGAGTTTAAAGGGAAATATCAAGATAAAGGCATTGGTGAATACACTCTAAATCAAACCATGTGCTTGCGGCAAGTTATGAGTTCACCAAAAGAATATGGATGACCACATCCTTCTAAATGGGTATCTATCATTACGCTAAAATGGGATCCTACTATATTCCAAAAGTGGGTTGAAATGGAAGAAGAAGACTTATACAAATTGCTTTACAAAGACCCTGAAGATGATACACAAGATCACATCAAGATACCATGTGAAAAATATGGCAAAGGATTCAAGATCCTACAAAAGTTTGGGTATGATGGTAAAAGTCCTCTTGGCTTAAGAAAAGAAGGTATCACTCAACCTTTGCAACCAGAATTGACATTTAAAAATCAACACTCAAAAGGGTTGGGTTTCATATCTTCCAGGGTAAACACTCTCAAATCAAAAGAAGCATTGCAAATCATGATTTCCAATGATCAACAAGAGAACCGCTATTCCACCGACTCTAATGAATGGGAATGGGGTTCGAACAAATCCTCCAGTGATTATGAACTCACTGAGACATTCAGAGAACTAGGTGAACCCACAAAAGAGGAGGAATTTTATAGAAAATTCAGAGTTGGTCAAGAAACAACCCCTGAGGATCTCACACAGTCTTTGTTTTTAGGTTCTAGGTCAAAATCATGAAGAATGAGGACACCCGTTTCAGAATGCGCTTTTAGTGATGACAATTTGGACTCGTTCACGATCGAGATGGATGAGGAGAGTGCACGTATGACCTCGACAACTACCTTGATATACCTAAATATATCTGTATCTTCGCCCTAACACCCGCTGACTTTGAAAACATTAAAGGTCTTCCCCTTGTTCACCACCAACTCATTGATTGGGACCATGAAGGACCTGTAAAATTTGACACATTCCAAAACGATGAGGTCTTCATTGACTATTTAGGCATACGCGATGATCTTCTGCTTGGGGACCATAAGGCGGGATACACTATAGAACTCAATAGCATGGTGTATTTTGGTGAGGGTGTTGGGCCTTCTAGTCACAAAAATGTAAAAATAAAAAACAAATCATGGGTTTTATGGTGAAAACCACATTGTGGCACTGTTTGACCCCAAAAAAGTAAAAAGAAAGGATGTATCTGAGGGTGAAAACCTCTCTGAGGTGCTTGAAGATGGAAGGCTCGACATTCTCCCAGCATTATATGAAGAAAAATCATCCATGTTAGTAGAGGAGACCATCAAAACAAACATCAGTACATAAGAGTTTCCACATAACATATTCCTGGCACAATCTCTGACAGAGAGAAAAAGACCAAAGTTCATAAGTTTCTTCACAGAGCAACAAATCAATTTTGCATGATCATATGTTGATATGCCTGGACTGGATCCAGATTTAGTAATGCATCATTTGACGGTTAACCAAGAAGCAAAGCCAGTGAAACAAAAATTAAGAAAGATGCATCCACAAGTGGCATTATTAGTAAAGGTGGAGCTTGAAAAATTGTTGGATGTTGGATTCATACGACCAATTGATTATTCTAAATGGATCTCCAACTTAGTACCAGTCAGTAAGCCAGACCGCAACATCAGAATATGTACAGATTTTAGAGACATCAACAAAGCTTGTCCTAAGGATGACTTTCCATTGCCAAACATCAACCTGATCGTAGATCTCACAACAGGTCATGCGATGTTATCTTTGATGGACGGATTCTTTGGCTACAATAAAAAAAAAATCACATCTGAGGATCAACACAAAACAAAGTTTACTTGTCCCTGGGGAACTTTCTGCTAGAATGTCATGCCCTTCGGGCTAAAGAATGTAGGCGCTACATACCAACGCATCATGACTACTATCTTTCATGATCTTATGCACGTAATTGTAGAAGATTATGTTGATGACCTCTTGGGAAAATCATTAGATAGAGACACACATTTGGACATCCTTTCAGTCATTTTTGATCGGTTGGAAAAATACAAAGTGATACTAAATCCCAATAAATGTGTCTTGGGAGTAACCTCCGGGAAGCTCCTTGGATACATTGTTTCAAAAAGAGGAATTGAATCCGATCCAACAAAAGTCAAAGCTATATTAGAAATTCCACCTCCAAGAAATATCAATCAACTTCAATATTTACAAGGAAGACTCCAATCCATACGAAGATTCATAGCACAACTTGCGGATAAATGTCATCCTTTTCGGCACTTGCTACACAAGAACATCAAATTCAAATGGGATGATAACTGTCAACGGGATTTTTTAGATACTCAAAGATTATCTTCTAAATCCCCCAGTCTTAATGCCACCAGTCCCAAAACAACCCCTATTACTCTACATATCAACTACACCAATAGCACTGGGGGCACTCTTGGCACAACAAGATGTTGAAGGCAAAGAAAAGGCAGTATATTACATCAATCGTACTTTGGTTGGTTATGAGCTAAACTACACACCAATTGAGCATGTTTGTCTCGCTATGGTTTTTGCTTCACAAAAATTATGACATTAGATGCTAACTCATAAAACTAAGCTGGTCGCAAGGATCGATCCATTGAAGTATCTTCTCAATAAGGCGATGCTCACTGGTAGACTAGCTAAATGGGTGATGATATTGAGTGAATTCAACATTGAATATGTGGACGTAAAATAAATAAAGGGACAAGTATCGCCGATCAGTTAGCAGATGCACCCATGATAGATGATGCTCCTCTAATTTTAGAATTTCCAATTGAATCCATCCCGGCGGTATCACACACAAATCCTTGGCAATTGTACTTCGATAGCTCGTACACGTAGCATGGTGCAAGAGGTGGCATCCTCTTTATCACACCTCAAGGGGCTTCCATTCCAAAATCATATCGATTATCATTTCCTTGCACTAATAACATAGTAGAATACAAGGCATTAACAACTGGATTACGGATTAGAGTTCAGTGGAAGATCCAGGAACTTCATGTTTTTGGGGACTCTCAACTTGTAATTGTCAAGCAACCAATGACTACCAAACAAAGGATGAAAATTAATGCCTTACAAGAAAATGGTAGATGACTTCAAGCAATATTTTATAAAGATAAATTTTGAGTAGATACCAAGAGAGCAGAATCGAGCCGCAGATGCCATGGCTACTATTGCCTCATTGATTGATCTACCGCAGAATGAAGCCCGCTATGAGTTCTTGGTGGATAACCTTTTGGTTCCCTCGTATGAGATCACTCCTACTGAGATGATATGTGTCATTGGTCTTGATTCCCAGTTATGCGGTTCCATTTTCACATACCTTCATAACAACGCCCTTCCTCCTGACTTATCCAACAACCAACGCCACACTTTCATTCGCCAATCTTCTCGATATGTCATTTTAGCCGATATCCTATACCGTCGAGGTCTAGATGAAACTCTTCTTAGATGTTTAGAAGGGGATGAAGCTCAAATTGTGTTACGTGAAGTTCATGAAGGTATACGTGGTCCACATTCTAGTGGTCCTACCTTAGCCAAGAAACTCATCAGGACTAGATATTACAGGCCCAGTATGGAAAAAGATTCATATCAATTTGTCAAGAAATGTAAGCAATGTCAAATTCATGAAGACCTTATTCATGCGCCAGCACAAGAACTTCAACTGATTGCGACTCCTTGGCCCTTTTGTCAGTGGGGACTCGATCTCATAGGCAAGATTCACCCTCCTTCTTCCGATGGTCATAAATTCATTATCAGTGCCGCAAACTATTTTACAAAATGGATTGAGGTAGTGCCTCTTACACAAGTCACTAGAAAATAGATTGCTACATTCATTCTTAACTACATCATTTTCTAGTATGGTATTCCTCTTTCCATCATCATCGATAATGGACGTCCCTTCAAAAACCAAGTTGTTTGTGAACTTTGTGATCACTTCCATATTACCCATCGTTTATCCGCTCCCTATTACCCCCAAGGTAATGGTCAAGCTGAGGTGTCTAATAAAACCATTCTTAAAATTCTCAAAAAGACAGTCGATAACGCAGTCCAAAATTGGCATATCCAACTTAATCCCGCACTTTGGGCTTATCGCACAAGTGTTCTCACACCTACAGAAGCCACACCTTATTTACTTGTCTATGGCACTAAAGCTATCCTACCTATTGAGGTTGAGTTACCGTCTTTACCGATTCTCTTTGCACAACATTATCAGTGATGAAGACTACACAGTCTCTCGCTTACAAGAACTAGAACTATTGGATGAACGAAGACAAACTGCTTTTAATCACCTCAAGGCTTATCAACAACGAATGAGTCGCAGTTAAAACCACAAGGTAAAGCCTCACACATTTGAGGTGGGTGACTTATTTCTCAAGGAAAATCCTAAAAATCAACAAGATAGAGAGAAGAAGGGAAAGTTCGAACCAAATTGGCTTGGTCCTTACATCATTACAACAATCTATGGATCCGGTGCATATCAGCTCTCAACCCTAGAGGGCGAACCTTTGGAGGATCCTATCAACAAAATGCACCTTCGTAGGTTTTACACATAGCTCTTCATCATATCCTAATTAAAAAAATACAAAAAAATCATAAAAATAAAAAATCGTTACTTGGTGAAAACCTGGCAAACAAGCACCTTGTGACACAAAAAAAAAAAAAAGAGTAAAGAGAAATAATTTCGTCCAACAGTGAAAACCACTTCGGTGGCACTCTGGGCAAGTACCATGGTGAAAACTGGGTTACTGGCGCCATGTGTAGAGACATTGCTCCTCCTTCCTTCAGGATTCAATCTCATCCCTTTGCTTTGCACACACTCATAGCCTATCCGTCCATAATAAACTTACCCATTCTCATCATGGCTTGTTATTGATCTACCCAAGATTGGTTAGCCATTCATAATAATCCCTCCTTTTCACCCCTTTCCATCCATAATAAATCAACTCTTATCTGTGGCTAAGGCAAATCATAAGTATAGTGATGGGTGTGGAACTGAGAGCATCACACATTTCGAGGAGTATAGTTTCTTCCAGTTTTCTTCAGTCTATCCACACACAATCCACAATAAATCAACACTTGCATCACATATCTGCAATAAAGTTTCATCTTCTCCGCAATAAAGTATGTTTCATGGATTTAGTCGGTTTCAGATGAGACACAACAGCAATGGGCTTCAACAAATCAAATCTTTCAATAGACTCAGACAACATTATGGTTCAGTGTTATCTATCCTTTTGTGAATGAAAACATTGTGACCACAATCAAATAGACATACAAGTGACAAGAGACACTAAACTTGAGGACTATAGTGAATGTTGGTGTTGAGTCTTGGTTTTCTTTTGATTTTATCTTTTGGTGACATGTCTTTTAGCTTTTCTGGGATGTCTCTGACTAGAGATTTTATCTCCAGGATGTCTTTGACTAGAAAGGTGAGGGTGAGGTATCGTCACCTATTGTTTTATTTTTTATGGATTGTCTCTTAGAAATGCTATGACTTGTCCAAGGATATGAGGACATTGTGAGTCTAGTATGAACTGGGGCATTCTTTGTTTGCAACTGTCTAATCTCCATGCAAATAGGTACAATGACTTTTTGGGTCGAACATATACCTCGATTGTCATAAACTATTTGCCATAATAAAGCTCAATGATGATAAAGCACAAGAAGCTCTTTCACTTCCATATCTTCTATCTTTCATCCCCCTTTCCTGATTGACCTCCATCATCCTTCTTGAGTCTGTGTAGCCTGCTATCACATGATTGAGTATAATGACATGCCAAAAATATCTGCATATCATGTAGTTTGCACCTACATTACCACATATTAGCATTTCATACATACATATAGATATCACAATTGCATCATATCCTGCACACAACTCATGTTAGCACATTTTACATTCTCATCATGTAAATAGTTATTTGCATTATCATATTCATCTGCATGTCATACATTCCCATTTGCATTTGCATAACATATTAAAAACATAAAAGAACAAAAAATTTACATTTCATCATGTACATATTTTCATCCATATCATAAGCATCATATGAAATCATGCATCACATAGGTACACATGCATATAGTTGGTGCAAGGATGAATCATCTCATATATATATCAAAATCATAAGTTTCATGATAAAATGATGTCAAAATACATATGGCTACAAAATCACCCGAAGGTGTCTACATCATCATACAACAATGGTACCAAACTGATACATAGGGAGCCCTCTAAGGCTATGATGAACTCCCTCCCTCGGAGCCAGCTGACCTTGACGGAGTCTGAGCCCTGGAAGTCCCCGCCCCATGATCATCTCTCCTGCCCCCTCTATCTAGTGGTGGTGGAGGACCCATGACCCCACCACTAGATGCTTGTCTCTTGTCTCTCCCTCCAGTGGTCATCATAGTCCGCGATGGTCTTCGGAAGAACCTAGCCTGCTGATCTGGTGGCACCACTCCATAAATATAGGTCTCTCTAGTAGGTTATCTCCTCTCTTACTCATAGAACATAGGCGTATCTGTCTCCCATGTCCACTACCTCTAAAATGTATCGGTCGTATTACCAGAAGATGCTCATATGCCCATACTTGCAATAATGTCACTCTGCACCCAAATCCTGCTGATCCATGATACACAAACTGATGCATCTCATAATACAAGTGTGCTTGCAGATACGGTCCCCATGCAAACCTGGTGTTCTCAGTCAACAATGTCTCCAAAGTCCTCCCCCATCCCACAGGCAACCCTCATGTTGCCCTATCCGAATAGAGAAACCCACTGGTCACTCCTGCCAGCACCACCGGTAGAGCCAATCTTGTAGTTGTCATGGTGTCCTAGGCCACATGTCATGCCCTCATCTCCAGTCCTAGATCCTAAAACACTCATCTTAGTGCCTCCCTATCTCCCTCTCAATCGTAAGGAACTAATTCCCCATCGATCGATATCCATAGTATCATGTACACATCCTCTAAGGTGACTATCATCTTACCCATCAGCAAATGAAATGTGCATGCCTTTGAGTGCCATCTCTCAGCTAATGCAGTCAGCAACCCCATGTTCGCCCGAAATTCAGGCATATACATAATATATCGCAAGCCTATGGCCTCAACTGTTGCTCTATCCTCTAATGTCAGCTCTGGTCGCAATCCCTGAGTCGAAGGGTATCTCTCCCATGACTCTAGCATAGGTAGGTCCTCCTGCAGTCAACCAAATCAACTATGTCAATCCTAGTAGTACTCCTTGTTCATCACAAAGTGCTGCTTTTTTATCCTAGTGCTTATATCTATCATATGGCACTCTATCCTAGTAGTACTCCATGTTCATCATAAAGTGCTTCTTTTATCTTATCTTATAGGGTACCTACTTGAGTGTATCCTCTTGAGTAGCTTATCCAATTGACAACGTATCTTCTATCACAAAATTGTCAATTTTAGCCTATCCAATTGGCAACATATGTTCTATCACAGAATTGCCAATTTCTTTGGTACTCCCTGTTCATCACAAAGTGCCTCGCTCTATCCTATCCTAGGGCCTCTGCTTGAGTGTATCCTCTTGAGTATTTTCTCAATTGGCAATGCATGTTCTATTTCAAAATTGTCAATCCTAGCCCTAGCTATTATCTTAGTCTTCCCTAGAGGACCCGTCTGAGTGTATCCTCTCAGCAACTTATCCAATTGACAACATATGTTTATCACAGAACTGCCGATTTGACCTTGAAGACATAAATGTGCATTCATGACACATACGCGCTTACATACTTCACAGACATTTCTGCATTTTACAGACGCGCCTAAAACACATAGACGTGCCTCTATTCTGCATAGATGTGCCTTCCCTGCATAGACGCGCCTGCATTTCACAAACGCGCTTGTGTTTGACATAGATGCCTTTCAAACCACAGACGTGTTTAGTACCTACTTAGATGCACCTGGAACCAACGCAGACGCGCCTTCTCGTCTTTTGCCCCGCTTGATATTTCTACAACATACCTAATGCACATTTATTGACCCACCTAACATGCATTTATGACAACAATTAATGCGGCAAAATACAAAGAGGTTTTGTGGTACTCACTGGCTCTCCTGCATCTGTTGGCCTCTGATATCGACGAACATGGTCGAATCTATGCACCAATGCCATCGTTGTTGACTGCTCTTTGTTCTCTCTGTACTCTGATCTCTTAGGTGTGTGGATGATGATGAGGATGTTTTCCCTCATAGTCTAGCTTATAGACTACCCTATCCCTAGTCTCCCGAGTCAGTCTTCTTTATCTCGTGACTCTGTCACTTTATCCTATCTTGTCAGTCCTTTCTAGCATTTCTTTCTTATCAAGAGATTGTCTGCGATCTTTCAGATATTTTTCATCCAATCTCTCGAGGGGGCATGTCATTCTCGTCATGGGGCAACTTTGTATCAGTTTATCTTATCTTCTTTAAAACAATGCGACACGCTGCATTGCCTCAAAGAGGGGCAAAATGTAGACACCTAAAATTGTTCTGTTAAATTAAATAAATATTTTTATTTATTTAATTATTTTAGCCTAATTCTTCTATTAATTAAATAAATATATATTGAATTAATCAATTCATTAATCCTCTTCTAGCCTTATTTTCTCATTTAAATAAATAAATATATTTATTTAAATAATCATTTTTCCTAAATTAAATAAATACTCTTATTTATTTAATTGACCCCACTTCCTCTATTAATTAAATGAATCTTTATTTATTTAATTAATTCATTAGCCTTTTCTACCCATGACACATGTCATTCATCTCTTAATTCCTACATTACCTACCCTCTTATTATTTTATTATTTCCTCTACCTACCTTTTAATCCTAGCCGACCATTTATCTTTTACACCTCTTAATCTTATACCTCCATTTCCTATAGTGTCTTCTATATAAGGAGATGCTTCCTTCATTATCAATCCTCCCAAGCATTCTAGCATTCGAACTTTCATATGCGATCAAGCTATCAACTGCATTTCCATTCTTTGTTGAGCTCTTGTGGACACATAAAATCTGAGAGCAAATATATCAAGCAAGATCAATGGAGATAGGAAGAATTAATATTCAAACCCTATTAGACATGTGATGGTATAATCTTTATGATTTTTTTGATTTACATTGTCTTAGGTAATCTTCATATGTTATGGTGGATCTTTGTTGTTGTTAGGCTAGGGTTTTGTGGTTGAATCTATTCAGTCTTTCAATATTGTTGTTTCCATTTTTACCATAAACAAATACAAAGCGAGTTCCTTTATTTGCAAATGGTGTTATGGATTCTTTCATTTTTAAAATTAGTTCTCTGTTATAATCATCTATAATTGATGATTGCTACTCTAGATCTTTGTGCAACAAGCTTGCGTGTTATACAATTTTGGTGGCAGAAAAATAGTGATTCATTTGTAAAGTTGCATGCACTTTCAAGGATGCAAGTAGTAGCAAAATCTGTTAGAGGATGTGAGTTATGATGCACTTGCAAATCCAAGATGCATAAAAAAAGTATATAGAACTAAAGAAAAAGACAATAAGTTCTTGAATGAGTAGTTCAAAACACGAAGCAAAAAAGAACAAATGAATAGTTTAAAGCATGAAGCAAAAAAGAAAGATAGAATCAATAGTGATATTATATCACTTGGTACCAATTTGAATACTTGGTTCCTCCCTCTATTACTTAAAAGATAATACTATGTTCTAGATGTCAAAGGAAATCTGGTCATGTGCATTGACTGCTACAATTTGGAATGCAAAATAGGGAATGTACCTGACATTTCGCTACAATTTTCAGAATAAAGAGATTCTATGGCACCGAGAGGTTGCAATCGTAGCCTATGATGACCATAATCCTTGTTGCAACAATAACGAGATGTGAGGTAACAGTTATAAAATTTGGATAAACTCAAAAAGACATTTACAAATACAACTACCCTTTATAATACCTAATTGAAAAAATGGATGCAATGCAAGTCCTTGTATCGATAATGTCTGATAGATAGTAAAAAACTAGAACAATAAATTTCATATAAAAGTGGTTAGACTTAAAATGATAAGGAAAATTTAAAAATGCTACAGAAAATGTCAACTAATAAAAAAAATTACAAGGATGAGGCATATACATAACTTTTGCAGTCCCGCCATGGATATCAACTCTAGAAGCAACTCATATTGTTAGTGTACATACAAGACAATATGGGAGTTCATTATACCCAACAACTTGTGGTGTTGTTGTTCATGTTGGCTCTGTTGGACCCTGCAATTAAGATTCAATATACATTATTCAATAAGATTAACTGTGCAACATAATGAAATATTAAAAAGTGTGTTATCTTATTGAGCTTCACTTGGTTTCGAGAATAGTTTAATATTCTCTACTTAACAGGGTCAACCACGTGAAGGTGGGATCTCATTTGGCCCCTCCCCCCCCAACATCACTCTAAATTCATCGTTAACATCTAATATTCATTCTTTCATTCTACCAATAATAAAATATAACATTCATTCATTAATATCACATATTGTTCATTAACACATAACATTGATTAACATTAATTAACACGCAACATTCATCAATATTAATTAACACATATCATTCATAACCATTCATTAGCACATAATTACATTCATTAATACAAAAAAATCAGTCATTATCAAATAAGGTAGATTACAATCATTTGTTTTTTTTGTTTTTTCTTTGAAGCTATGTAAAGAATAATTAGAGCATCGTGTTCTTCATCATTTCCCCCCTCTTCAATTGTTCTGCCCTCTGCTCGTGATCTCAATGTATGCCTAGTCCTATACTGAGGACGAGGACACTGAAGTGAACGAGGGTCCTCTGCAATACAAAGAAATGGGTTAAATTCAAAACATTTTTTATTATTGTTACACGTATTTTATTAATTTAAAGAACATAACCATGGCGCTCTTTACTTGATGGGGCCACATCATTCTGTCTAGCCTCAACCTCAACATGTTGAACACCCTCTAGATCCTCTGGAGTTGAAATACTAAAGGTTACATTAATGTTGAGCACCAATAACAATTAAATTTGTTTAAAGTAATAACAATGGTCCTCTTTACCTAGTTGGGGAACATCACATTCCTGATGTTGTGTACCCAGATCATGCTCGACTTGGTCACCACCGACTACATGCTCTAAAATATTAACAAAAAAGGTTACATTAATTACTACACTAATTACAATTTAAGATGTTTAATTGTATTAATAATTACGTAAATAAATTTGAATAGAAAATGAGTACCTCCACTACTGGGATGCACATCCATACCTTCATGTGCAGGTCATGTTTCACGATCAACAAGCTGCATTCCAATGTCATGCACATTGTTATCATTGTTTTCTTATTTAAAATAGATATAGTTACTTTATGTTGGAACTCAACATCAATTAGATTATTGGTAAAGTATTCAATTTAAAACAATTTTCATTTATCTTATTTACATGTGTGATGGATGCACCAGAATCTTGTGTTTGCCCACTCAATTCTCATAGTCATTCAACCACGATTGTATAGCCTTGCTGGTAGGCAATTCTCTTGTCATCTTCTGTGGGCGCTTTATTCAATTCAGAGCCTTGCATTTTTGCTTGGTATCGTGAATTTTGCTTGCATGGTTTGATAAAAAAAATATCGTTTGCAATTTATAAATATTTTGATGTGATATTTGATTTACTAATACTTACAATTCATGCAGCAAGTTTCATATAACCACCAAAGCCGAGTTTGTGTTTCCCGTACTTTTCTTGTCTTGCCTTGTTTGTCTTTGACGTGTCACTCAGTCTATGAAAAGTTTGAAATATGTTAGATTATATAAATATAAAGAGTAATTAATTAGTACATAATTGCATTCTTAATAATATCCCATACCTTCTTTTGGTGTCTGCTGGTGTATTTCTTTTTTTCCTTTTAATTCTCTCCTTGGCGTCCAAAATCAAGTACTTCCACTCCCTCTCTGGAATCATGGGGGGACGCTCGTACTTTACATTCTTCTCTAAATGGGTCTTGTATTGGTCCCTCACATACTTTATATATGTGTTGGCTTTTTCAAGGAGCTTGGTTTTGTCGAATGTGTCATTTCCAAACAACTCAACCATACGGTTTGTCAATTCATCTTTTAACCTTTTTTCTTGGTAATTCCACCTTTTAAAGCAAAAACAAAACTATTAGATTCAGAAATGAACTGAAGCTACCTTTATTATAGTTCAAGAAATGGATCAAAGGAAAACTATTCTAGAAATGATATGAAATCAAAATAGTGGATTAGGGTTAGTTCACATATGATGTTCCACCTTTTACGTATGGTGAGCCCAAATATCTGCAATACAATTTCATTAAGAATTTTATTAAAAATGTCATTTTCTATAAAAAAATTCATGGGATCATTAGTCCAAAATGAGTGATCAGTAAGTAAATTACAATTAAACTATATATAATAATAATTTTAAGTACCTGGAACCTTTTGTATCTTTAAGGGAATCAATTCTTCGTCGCTCACCACCAATGTGGCCTGCAACGTTCCCGTACTAGCAATATGAGAAGATCTAGAAAATTATGGTATGTTATCAGCACTAGTCGCCTCTAGCGTATCCTCATGTGCATCTCCTACTGCAAAAAATGAATCCACTATGAAATGCCCCCTAGAAAGAACGCTTGAAGGGAAATAAACACATAACAAAAGATAGAGCAAAAGAGGGATCTACCAACAGTGGGCGAGCCAACTTGATGTGCAGTAGAGGATGTTTGCATGCTGCGTGTTGTGGACATTGCAGTCGGTACAGGTGGGGCTAACCTCTGAGGAGGCGACATTTGCACAGGACATTGACAACACCTGAAGAATAATACATTAAATATATAAAACATTAAATATATGAAAACTACAAGAATTGTAAACAAGGATGAACCTTTATTATGAAAATTGATAGTATCAAGTATGATGTGTTTTGGGTACTCAATGTGATAAGCCAAGCAAGTGATAAGCCAAGAAAATCATCATCACCTGAGCTACCACAATACCCTGATCATGGCCACCAGGTTGATGAGGATGCATAAAATCTTGTAAAAACAACACATACATATTTTAGTTAATGACATAAAAGAGAATAAAATATAAACCATTATTGAAATTTTGTTATAATTAAAGCTTTCAGTATTGCTTACTTTGCAAGTTTTGTATTGTCTGCATCAAATGTTGCACCCTCTCTTTTATTTCATCGGTCTGATGGCTCATGGATGTCAAAGCAAAAATCTCTCTATTAATTTTTGTAACAGATGTTTTCGTCATTTCTATAGGGTTTGTGGTTGATGTGATGTCATCATCGCATAATATTGTTGAGTCCACATCCCTATAGAGGTGCTAATGTACTGCATGTCCCTTTCCCTTTCCCCAAACATCCGTTTGTGACAAGAATATTATTAACACTATCAAAATTACTCCAAAACACTCAAGAAAAGAACATAATAATGTAACAGTTTGCTTCTATCTAATTTGTACAATTACAATGAGGTCTACCTGCTCATAGAAGTGTCATGACCTACATCCTTGTTTGTGCTATGTGATGGATCCATGTCGCCCCGTGACAAAGAAAAAATATAAAAAATGTTAGTGAAATGAAACCAATAGACTTAGCAAAAATACTTAATAATAAAATGGTATATTGGAGTCATTAATTGGATGTTGGTTAATTTAAATGGTGTATGGTACGTACTGTTAGAGTAAAGTAATTAATTAACTTTACTCTCCTCTTAAGATTTCACTTTATGCATATATTAGTCATTTAATAATTAATATTTTAATTATTAAATGCTCTCACCTTAAGGTTAGGTTTTCCTTTCGGTGTTGATCTCCTTTATAAGGATTGATATCTTGTATTATTGTAACTTCTTGATTCATTTTTCTCTGATAATAAATCTTTTCACTTTGTCAGAGCCAAAACCCTTGTTTTCGCTCTCTCTCTTTCTCTGTGACAGGTTTCTTGCATGCAGGTTTCTTTGGGTTCTGTGGATTTGTATTTCTCAAATCCTACGTGGTATCAGAGCCAGATCTGCTGCAGCTTGTTCAGTCTTTTGAAAGATTTTGAGATCTAGGTTTTGGTTGCATCAGATCTGTGTTTGTCTTCTATTTTTTTATTTTGGAATAGGGGGTACTTTTTTTTGGTGCACTTTGAGCCCAAAAGGACCTCACCGTTGAGCTTGCAGCGCCCAAAAACCCCTATTTTCATATAAAATACATCTGATTCGGACACAGTTGCTCCAGAAGGCAAAAAAAAATTGCCCCAAGGTTGTACGGCCCCAGGGCATGCAGTTCGAGGTGAGAAACACAAAAAAAAATCAAAAAAAAATTTAAAAAAACATCGCAGTTTTTAAAAAAACCGGGCACCGCCCGTTTCCAGTGTCGTGTCGCCGGTGTGCAGCCCGGCCACCGCTGCCGACGGTAACAACCAGTCGCAGCCAGGCAGCCACTACCGCGCCGCCCAGCGGACCCGTCGCTCCCTGCGCTGCCCCCCGCGCCACCAGCCCTTATGCCAGCCCCTAGTCGCCCAGCAGACCAGGGCCCATTTTTTTTAAGCCCCTGAGGGCTATAAAGGCCCAACTGGACCTTTTGGAGCTGTTTTACAAAATCGGGCGTCTGATCTTTGTTTTTCAAAAATAAATAAGCATTGGAAAGCTGACTCCGAGCCCGTTCTAATGGTATAGGAATTTTTTCAGATTTTTCCAGTTTGATTGCATTTTTTCGCAGTCAAAGTCCGATGAGCCTTTTTGCACTCTGAGGGGCATAACTTGCTTGTTTTTGCTCCGTTTTTCGAAAGCGAATAGGCGTCGGAGAGGTGGTTCTGTGCTCTTTCCAGATCTATAGTTTGTTTCATTAGTAAATTCTTTAGGTGCTCATAATTTTGTCTCAACTAGTTACTGCTTTCTATCATTTTCCGACTTTCAGTTCGTACTAGGGATTAGTTTTTTGCATTATGGGGGGGTGTTTTTTTCTTGCTTTCTGTTATTTACATCAAAAAACCATAATCTACAAACACCAAAACAAAACAATCAAACCCCTTCTGCATCTTTTGTCTAGTTCTGAAAGACCACTTAATAATAATTAAAAAAATTCAGAGCAGTTGAGGCACGGTTCACAGGATGGCCGACAGACCTATTGAATCTCTCACACCGCATAATTACCACACTTGGAAGGGTCGCATGATGACTCTTCTCTAGTCTCGAGGGTTATGGTCCTGTTTGGATGAGGTTCAGCCTCAGTTGACACGCGCCTTTGAGGTTATGCAGCACAGGAACAATATGGATCAGGCTATGGGATTGATGGCTTTACACATTTCTGACAGTCTCCAGTTTCATCTTGAGGGTTGTCTCACTCCTCAAGCCATTTGGACCAAGTTTGATGGACTTTTTGGTATTGTCAACGAGTTCAGAGCTTTGCAACTTGAGGCAGAGTTAACTTCCTTGGTACCTGATTCGTTTCCCTCTATTGAGGACTTTCTGATGAAGTTCAAACGGCAAAGATCTATCTTGCAAGGTTGTGGTAAGACTAAGACTGATACAGAGTGCATTTTCCTGATCCTCTCCAAGCTTCGAGGTCCATTTCAGATCTTCTCTTTGACCTTCTATTCCACCATGGATGCCTTGGGTGCTCGACATGTCATGCCTTCTTTTGAGGTCTTTTGTGATCGTCTGACTCATGAGAAAGCTAAGCTTAAGCAATTGGATTCACTTTCAAGTTCACAGAACCAAGCATTGGTAGCCCAGTCCTCCAAAGGAAAACAAAAGAAGAAACCGAAGCCTAAGAAAGATTCAGAGGCTAGTGAGAATCCCTCCAAGCCACCACCTAAGTTTGATTCAAAACCACAGTCCAATTCTAAACAGGGCAAATCTTCAAAGTCTGGTGAGTCTTCCTCCAAGACTAAGAAGAAATCTGGTGATCCTTGCAGTTTTTGTGGCAAGGAAGGACATCCCATTTCCAGGTGTTGGAAACGTTTAGAGGCTTTGGAGGAAGCCATGCAGCAGCATAATATCAGTGCACCTCAACCTCCTTCACAGCCTATAGGGAAAGGTAATGCTCTTTCTGCACGAGCATTGTCCTCAGCATCCACTTGGATTCTAGATTCGGGTGCCTCTCACCATATGACACACATAGAGGATTTGGTCACCGCTCTTGCCCCTATAGGCACTAGACATATTGCAGTTGGTGACTCAGCACAACTTTCCATTCAGGGTTCCGGTATTGTTTCATTGGATGGTGGTTGTCTACAAGATGTGCTTTTGGTTCCTGACATTTCGACAAACCTTTTATCCGTTTATCAAATTTGCCACTCTGGCTCTGGTAAGACAGTTGAGTTCTCACCTCGTGAAGTGGTTATTCAAGATCTTCATGATCTTGACTGGGTTGTGGCTACTGGGAGTGTGGATTCTACATCTCACTTATATAGCTTTGATGGCTTTGAGAGTTCAGACACTGTTGGTTCCTCTCTTATAGCACATGCAGATTCAGTGAGCAAGCTTTGGCATGAGTGTTTTGGCCATGTCAATTACGGATATCTATAGCAAATGAGTACACAGGCACTTGTGATTGGGCTTCCACAGATTTCTTGTACTAATGGTGTATGTCGTGGTTGTGTCCTTGGAAACATCATCGAGATCCTTTTCTTAAGGGTCGAGCCTCTCATGCTAGGGTAGCTCTAGAGTTGGTACACAGTGATCTTATGTCCTTTCCGACTCCTTCCTTTTCAGGGGCCCATTATGTGCTCACTTTTATTGATGACTTCTCCAGACGTACATGGGTGTACTTTCTTAAGTACAAGTTTGATGTCTTTGACTCATTCAGTATTTTTAAGACATTTGTGGAGAAGCAATCTGGACTTTCTATCAGGAGGATACGCACAAATAATGGGGGGGAGTATGTTAATCAGGCTTTCAGAGATTTTTGCACTGAGCATGGTTTACAGCATCAATTTACAGTTCCTTACACCCCTCACAGCAGAATGGTGTTGCTGAGAGAAAGAACAAAACCTTACGGGAGATGGAAAATTGTATGATACAGTCTCGAGCTATGAGTTCTTCATTTTGGGCTGAGGCAGTCAATTGTGCCAATTATATTCAGAATCGGATGCCTCATACGGCATTGCGACATATGACTCTTGAGGAGGCTTGGACCCATGTCAAGCCTGATGTTTCTATATTCCGCATTTTTGGTAGTGAGGCTTGGGCATTTATTCCTGATGCTCAGTGGAAAGCCATGGAGAGGAAGAGCCGACCACTCATATTTGTTAGCTACTGTGAGGATGTTAAGGCATACAGGTTGTTTGATCCTGATTCTAGAGAGGTCCTGTTTCGGCGGGATGTCCAGTTTGATGAGCGCTATCCTCAGATGGCTTCTCCATCACCAGCTTCTCCCTCATTGCCTACTCCTTCCTCTTCATCTCTTGAGGATTACTTATCTCTTGAGGATGATGTAGATGATGATCCACCATCTCCACCACCACCAGTTGCTTCATCTTTGCCGAGGTGGGCCCGTGTCACTGTTGATGCAGCTGATTCTTTGGCAGGTGATCCTTCAGATACTCGTCGCACTCATACTCAGACATCTGGTTCTAGTCTTTTGAGTCATGTCATTTCAGATGATCCTCAAAAGTTTTCAGAGGCGATAGGACACCTTGAGTGGGATAGGGCCATGGATGAGGAGTATTCTTCTTTGATGAAGAATCATACTTGGGATCTTTGTCCTCTTCCTAAGGGAAGAAAGTTGGTTCGGTGCAAGTGGGTGTATCATACCAAGTATGATGCAGATGGTTCTATTGATAAGTATAAGGCACATCTTGTTGCGAGGGGGTTTTCTCAGGTAGAGGGTATTGACTACTCTGAGACCTTTGTTTGTATCTATACGATTCAAATTGTAATTGATTATCATCTCTTCCCCTGCACTTATTGATTTTATCGCACATACAAATACATGATTTCCCTCGCGTGCCTCAAATATGCAATTGGGTTGCTTATTAGTTGACCCAGATCACGTACTATTTATAAAACCTGCAATATTCCCTATTGCTTTTGGCCTTCCATCAATGTATACAACCACTCATTTAATTTGATCATTATCTTTCTATTGTATATAATATGCTGACAGTGCATACCTACGCATACTTTTTTTATATCGAACAATCTGCATCCAACTTTTATAATTGTAACAAGGTCTGACATACTCCATCAATTCAGCAACTTTGTTGTAACAGACCTTTATGTCGTCCGTGGAAAATAGGCCTAAACCTTGTAACGACGAAGGTGCTATGCGATATATCCTCTCGTTAACACAAAAATTGGTGTTTATTGGAGGAAGTTCCTTGGGTACCCATTGTTTCTCTAGATGTTTGTACCTCAAGGGAACCTCGATGTCGCCTTTGGTCTCATCATCATAAGAACATGACCCCCCTTGAGCAAGTAAAAATTTCATGTGTTTATTGAATTTTCTTCTAATCTTTTGACCTCTAGTTGATCTCCCTATTTTAGACCTACTACATGTCTCACTTTCATCGACTATTCCTGCATTTCTCTCACTCGAGGAAGACACATCTGACAAATACCTATTTGGTGGTACCTGCACTCCATCAAATGAGAGAGTTAGTTGGTAATTAGAGAGATATTTTGCAAATGAGGGTAATTTTGATGAAGAAGTCGGCCTTGAAGTTGACTTTGAGATTAAAAATTGAATAAGTCCAACTGGGGTCTCAAGTGTTGATAGCTGTATTAGATTTGCTTCTAATGTCAAGGTTTGAAGAACTGAGGAAGTTTGTTTTCCTAGTAATTTTTTAAAAATAAACTATTTCTATAGGGTGTATTGACTTATACCTATCGATCCATGAGACTGTGCAAGATCCTCGTCAAAGGGGTTTAGGTTCCTGCACATGTAATTCAATTATCTTATGTTAGCTAAAAATTACATGATACGTATACTAAAAATTACATAGTACACAACATGAACAACATTAACTTTGTAGACAAGAAGGGTATTAAAAAAAAAATGTTGTCATCATAATCATTGTAAATTTTTTAATTCCTTCCCTTTACTTTATGTAGACTATGCAGGATCCTCAACTAAAGGGTTGATGATGTCTGTAGTCAATTACCTGTTTCCACCAAGGGTGATAGCATCACACAAAATATATACATGAAATCATCACCATCAATTGAGTATCATAAGCATTAAATTTGTAAGTTGATAAACAATAAATACATATGTATCATAAGCATCACATATGTATCATCATATATATAATCGATCATCATAAGCATCACATATGTGTCATCATAAACATGTAATACATCACATATGTATCATAAATCACCATCCATCACATAGTTAATAAACAATCCACATTCTATAAATAAACACAAAGTTCAAAAAATATCACATGTATCATCATAAACATGTAATCCATCACATACGTATTTTAAATCAACATCCATCACATAGCTAATAAACAATCCAAATTCTATAAATAAACACAAAGTTTAAAAAAATGTCACATAAATAGTCATTCTCCCTATCTCCATCTCCTCGGGGTGGCATAGTTCTACTATTAGGACCTACTAGAGGTGGAACATGAATTAAAAAACATTAAAAGGTGCATCATGAATTAATTATGTAATGGCATTAGAATTACAAAACATAATGAATTAATTATGTAATCATATAAGTGAAATACATTTCTATCAAGAAATCAATATTAAATAGATAATATACTAATCGCATACCTCATATATTTCATTCATGTCATTGATCTTCTTCTTCATCCAACTCATCATCATGGCCATCATCATCATCATCGCCATCATCATCATCATCATCATCATCATCATCATCACCACCACCACCACCACCACCATCATCATCTTCGTCATCATCATCACCATCATCACCATCACCATCACCATCACCATCACCATAATCATCATCATCATCATCATCATCATCATCATCATCATCATCAGCTTCTTCTTCATCATCATCATCGAGTAACTGTCGATCGTAATCATCATCTACATCATCTTCTACTTCTTCGGTATCTTCTTCTTCCATCACATTATACTTTATCGACCTTCCACTTGGATCATGTCTAACAACAAATGACCAACCCAGTTTATGTGGAACCTCTGAGTAAAATACCTACTCACATTGGCTTGGAAGAACATAGGGCTCATCCCCAATTGGTTCAAACGACCTTGTATTAACCATTGTAAAACCATTATCATGTTCAATAACAGTTCTATCAAGATCATTTGTATTCAGTCATAGCATGTACCATTTGACAATGAACAAAACTAATTTGAAGGAATTAAAATCACACTCAAGTATATCATCCAAAACGCCATAGTATCGATTTTGAGACTCTTGAGGATGTATGTCATTTCTCGATGAAATATTTGTCACCTCAAAGACTGAAGTTATCCCAAAATCACAAGTTTTCTTCGTGTCATCCAACTTTTTGATGCAAAATTTATGACCATTTCAGCACATAGGGTTGTGGTGTTTGACCTGCAATATGTCAAACATGTAAAAATTATTACATCGTGAGTTGATAAATATATGGGTGATTAATAAATTTATACGTACCTGTTTATCTCTTAAACCATATGTTAAATAAATTTCCCTTTGCGTAACACTAGAATCTCCATTACAATGAGCTTCTTTAACCAATGAAGACACACCTTCCCATGATAATGTGCGACCAGAATGTTGACAACGTTCAATCCATATCGTCATCCAATCAAGATTGCTTGCAATATACAAATGTAGTGCATCCCACTCTCGACCAACTGTGCAAAAAATAAATAGACGTCTTACAACTGATTTATTTTGAAGATTAAGAATTAATTAACTACAATAACATCTTATAATTACCTCTCACTTTCCTCAATCTACCTTTCCCCTTGAATTACTCCCCTTCGAATTTGTTAATGGGGTTGGGATCCCAAATGCGATCCACGTGGATCTTTGCTGCAAACTTAGGAAGATATTCAGAAATGTACACCATAGTCTAGTATACCATATATCCCTCCACCATAGAACCCTAAGGATGTGCTCGTTATCGAACCAAAGCCTTCAAAAATTTCAAGTGCCTCTCAACCATCCACATTGACCTAGTGTGTACATGTCCACACAATTCAATCTCCTCAACTTGTTGTATGAGGTAGTGTTCTTGTGCATTGCGAAAAGCTGAAGGTAGACACTTTTTCATTTCACATATTAGATGAGGAATTTTTCTCTTCCAATATTTAATATCTTCTTTATGGATTTCTTTACATGACAACCACCTACAAGATATTCAAGATGCAAAAATATATATTACATAACAAGTAAAACAAATCGCAAATATAATATCTATACAACGAATTGAACAAATATCACTACTTACCTCATGTATTTTTCAAGATCATATATGAATTGCTTGGAATTATTGTCGAAGTGGTGTTGGAGAGATAGAGGTAGAACGTACTACAACAATTATAAAATTATATTTTTAATTTTTTCTAACATAATACAATGAAAAGTACATGCGCAGTATACAAATATATAGTAAATACACAAGCACGTGAATTACCTTAATGAAGGTATGCCAATCATGCATTTTCGTCCCTGGCCCAAATTCACTTTTCTTTGATATGAGATTGTTTATGTTCACAACAAATCCTGTGGGAAATCGAATTTTTTGTATGACTTATTTTATAGCATTGCTTTGTTGGTCCATTAATAACCAAGGAAGGTCACTTATATTAATCTAGTCTCCATGGCTATTTGATTGAATGACATTTTTCATTGCATGATTGGATTCCTGGATGTCAATTCAAATTTTGACAATTTTTTCTTTGTCACGCCTTCCATCCAATATTTTCCATAATGTCTTTGTTATATTCTTTCCAATATGCATAGTATCAAACAAATGCACAATTTGTAACTTCTCATAGTAGGGCAACCTACTAAATTGTCAGAGATAACTTTTTAGTCCCTTAGGAAGGTGGTCATGTATGCCTTGATGACCTTCACGATCATCAAGCACATCATCAATAAACAAAACACGATAGAAAAGATGTTTTATGACATAAACCATTAGATAGAATGTCATTACCTTGAAGATTAATTCTATTATATTCCAATTTCCACGGGTGAGGTGTCATTCTTCGTGGCTTTGATGTATTCTCTTCTTTCCCATTGAAAAGATGTTTTTCAGTATTTCGATACTTATGATTTTTGTGGAGAAAGTGCCTATACTCATCAAACACCTATTTTCCTAAACTTTTTGAATGATAAGATTTCATCTTTGGACCACAATTTGGACATGCAAATTTTCTCTTTGTTAGAAGACCTACAAGATAATGTATAATTGGATTAAATATGTTAATTTTTTTAATTATAATTATCATGCGAAACTTGAAGACTATAACATACCACAAAAATGTGTTAGCCCTGGGGCATCGCGTATTGTCCATACAAGCATCACATGGAATTGAAATTGTCTTTGTCCTATTGGTCTAGAGACGTCATACATAGTGATGCCATTCCATAACTCCAGCAACTTGTCGATAAGAGGCTCAATATATACATTCATATCTTTAACTTGGTACTTACCTAATCGAATGAACAAAAACATTACATAATTATTATGACCATTTTACTGCAATATTTATAATTAAATGTAGATGACTATTAAATGATAAAATACCTAGAACAATCATTGCCAACATTATGTGCTCCCTCTTTATTGACATCCATGGAGGAATGTTATGTTGATAACAAAAACAGGCCACACTGAGTAAACAGATCTTAGCTCTCCAAATGGATTGACACCGTCCATTGCCAATGAAAGCCTGAGATTATGAGGTTCTTCTTTAAAGTGTGGCCACTTTTCCTCTATGTCCATAAATGTTGAACCATCCGTAGGCATTCGAATAATGTCATCTTGACTTCTATTGTGTGCATGGTAATCCATAAATTGTGCCAAGCTAGTGCACTTGAATAATCATTGGATACATGGAATAATGGGAATATAACAAAGAACCTTGTGAGGCACCTTTTTTGTTATTTGATTTGTTTGATATCTATTGATAATACATTTAGGGCATTCAGTTCGAAATTCATTTTGTTTGTGATATATAATATGATCATTGGGACAAGCTTCTATTGGTTGATACTCCATTCCAAAATCTTTCATATTGGCAGATAATTCTTGGTATGAGCGAGGTAGAATATTTGATGGTGGTAACAAAAACTCACCTATCAAATTACAACAAAAAAACATAATTTGTTAATATAAAGAATATTAATGGTACATGATTCACCATTTATTAACTATAATGACATATATGACATACCTTAACATATGTGAGATTGTTATGTTGGATAAACCATTAATAACTTTCAAGTTCACCAACAACAATACAGTGGAGAGAAGAGTTGTCTAGGAGCCTTCGTAAAGGGCCTCATATGCCTTCTCAAGTAGAGGTAAATCATGAACAACATCAAGGTCATCTTCATCATCATGATCAGCTGTGCCAGTACTAAATGTGTCATAGATCAATGTATTTGTACCATCATCTTCAATTGTGTTTTGTGGCTCATGATCGTCATCTTCCATAGGTTCATTATCTTCAGTTTCGATATCCACACCTCCATCTTCCTCCACTTCGAAAACCATATTCTCTGGGTTGTGTTGATCCATATCATGTGCTCTGGGGTGCTCGACCTATATAAAAATGATCAACATAAATAAACCATGATCATGATCTCATCATCAAGTGATTTCTTATGTATATAAATTGTTAAAATGATATAATGAAAAACTTACCAATGGATGATAATCATGTCCCCCTTCAATTTGACCGTGCAACCTACAATGTTTCTTAGTTGTTTTGATTAGAAGTCTTCTAGTCTTTAACCCCTTACAAATTTTGTAGGGACAATAACATTTTCCATCACCTTTTTTTTTCAAGTTAGACCATAATCTAGCAATTGTCTCCTTATTTTGTTGTTCGTTGATATTGTCTAACATGGTCTTTCTTCACAGGTAAAAAAATCGGGCTATAGAACTAGTTATATAGAAGTAATACCAAATTAAATTACTTGAACATAGAAATAATGCAAATTGAACCAAACTATTTAACTCTTCTTTTTCATCTCAAAACATACCTAATGGATTTGTGGCGATTTAGAGCAGGTGATATGCTAATGGCTTTGTGGTATGCAATCCTTGTATCATATCTTAAGTTGACTAATGTCTAATTGGGGTAATCCATGAGTGTCTAATGTAAATTCATTATCAATGTTGTGAATTCATCGAGAGTATGGTGATAGTCATCCTTATAGGATCCTCTCAATACTGTCCAAATCAGTGACAAGTAGGACAAAATTCTCAGTCATACCTTGGGTGCAAGCGAATGATGTTACATATACTTTTGGGATGAACACCATTGAGAGTCATAGACCCAAGTTAGTCTAAAAGGACAGTAAATATCCATTCCCATGCCCATGCATACTTACATGACTAATACTGCCCTTGTGTATCCTAAACATTGGAGAGACCTTATTTGACTTGCCTAATCAATGTGGTTGTTGTCCTAATATAAAATATTGAGTTCTACCCTTGCCTCTGCATCAAACTTCTCACATCATGTTTCTTCAACAAAACACAATATTCCCAATCTTCCTCAATACCCTCAATAGAGGGGCATGTATAATGGTTTCAACATACAAAGTCAATGATCATACACTCCATTCTTCTAGAGACCCTTGGATAAATTACTTGGCTTCTAGGCTTGGGAAAACTAATATGAATTGAGCCAACACCATGAGGATAGGGTCAAGTATCATGGAAACTGATCATAATACATGAAGACATGGTTCACACCTAAGTGTTGGCTCTCAGCAATGCCACACTTCCAAAATTGTCAGTCTCAAGACTTCTCCTATTGGGTCAACGCTCATTGATGGCCATAAGGCCAAATCAATGTATCTAGGATTAAAAATCCTTACTCTAGGCTTGGAGGACCCTACACAAGGTCTATGAACACTCACTTGGTATTACAATAGAAAGAGCCTTCCTCTAGAACTTTGTTTGCAACACACACATCATTGGCAATCATTATTATGATGGATGGTCTATTAGGACAGTAAATAAAATGCATTGAAACTACAACAAGGTAGTTGACTTGGTAGGGTCCCCACACATCACTTCAACACCAAACATTAGGCAATTCAACCTTTTGCCTTCTCAATGCATTTTTTTTTTGTCTTTCACTGGTTTTCTCAGTCCGATACATAGGGATATCAGACCTTTCATGGCATCATCACACGTGCAAACTTCCCCATATGTCCCTGTAAGTCTGAGATATTAAATACATTTCACCTAAAACTATATGGTACAAATTATTATGTCCTATCCATATAGGATATTTGCACACCGCACTATCATCCTTGACTCATGTGTATGATGCAGAGGTAGGGGCATGTATAATGGTTTCAACATACAAAATCAATGATCATACACTCCATTCTTCTAGAGACCCTTAGATACATTACTTGGCTTCTAGGCTTGGGAAAACTAATATGAATTGAGCCAACACCATGAGGATAGGGTCAAGTATCATGGCAACTGATCATAATTTGTGAAGTCAGGGTTCACACCTAAGTGTTGGCTCTCAACAATGCCACACTTCCAAAACTGTCAGTCTCAATGTTGAAATGTGATAGCTAGATCGGATTATGTTGATTAAATTTTAATGTTGCCTAAGTGGCAATTAAAATTTAATGTATATTGTAATAACAATAATATCATGAGCAATTACTTGTAAAGTATTGGGCTGGGCCCAATTAGAGAAAATAATGTAACTTGTAGTTCAATTATAATTCCGAATTTGGGCGCCAATGTAAAGGAATAAAATATGAAATCAAGTCGGCCAAATAGGTCAGTCGACTTGGAAAAGAAGATGATTGAATCTTGTATATAACAAGATTCAATCTTGTCATCCAATATAATTCACAATCATTGAATTATTGCTCTGCAATCAGTCATCTTCTACTAGCGAATTTGATCTTCTAATTACTGTGAATCTGCCTTGTGTTTTGGGCGAACCATTGGGCAATATGACCTTCACTTCAAATCCAAATTTGAGCATCAATAGGGATTACCTAGAGCGAATTCATTGGTAATTCATCTAGGCGATTTGTGTTGTCTTGTTGGGCGATCTAGAGCAGCGAATTCTCCTTCATTGTAGCGTTGAATCTCTACAAGTTCAATCAGCAATTAAGCCTGCACTCCTATGATTTGAATTGGGCAAAGTTCTTCCCTAGCTTGGTGATTAAATCAGATAAGTAATCTGATTTGAACTGTACTTGTAATTTTCTCATGAATTAAAGATTTGATCTGGATCTTTGATCCTGGGTTTTTCCTCCAAGAGGGAGGTTTTCCCAAGGTATTCTTGGTGTCTTGTCTCTTTTGTGTGATTGCTTTGTGTTATTTTTGAGTTATATCTAAATCTGACCATTAAAATTAACATTCAATACTTCTCCTATTCGGTCAACACTCATTGATGGCCACAAGGCCAAATCAATGTATCTAGGCTTCAAACTCCTTACTCTAGGCTTGGAGGACCCTACACAAGGTCTATGAATTTTGTCATTATAAATTTTACCGTTATAATTATTTTTTAATGAATGAGGATTTATATTATCATTTCTAAACTAGTGTTATGCATATTAACAAAAAGAAGGTAAGTGGAAAGAGTCACATCCCAAAGTCCAAACAAGACAATAGCTCAAAACAATAAACAATTATAACAATACAACTAAAAGGAGGAGGTTAGCCCTAGTCATTTGTTTTTCTCTTTATCTATAATTTCTTGTTTTACATATGTCACTTGAAACTACACTTCTATGACCCTATTGCAAACAATAGGAATAATTTTGTAAAATTAGCAATAGCACTATCTTTTCACCCAACTATAGTGAAAGTCCCAAATCATCTTTGGTGGTTCCTTAGTGAGAATACAAATGTGTCTCATGTAGCATAGGAGCTCATTTTCTATGTGAAAATCAAGAACCTACCACCTAACTGTGAATTTTTGGTATATGTCAAAGAATTCAAGATCTCTAATGTTAAGTTAAGGTCATTCTAATGTTTCATGCTTGCAAGAACCAAGTGTTGTTATCAAAGTTGCAGATGAAAGATAAGTCAAGCAGTCAACAACCTTATCAATACTCTTGTTCTTATGTCAAATGTTCAATTGAAAAAAAATCTTGTAGGTACGGGGAGCACCTTTGATGATGGTAATTTTACAACTTGCCTCAAGTCTACATGAACTGCAGAGGCTTGCAATAAGTTTGCATGACTATCTCCTTACCCAAAATGTAATCCTTCCATTGCATGTAAACCTAAATGATAACATATATCTCTTTGTTATATTTTAGGTACTTACCCACTATGTTATAAAACATCTTGTTATGGGAAATAGAAAAAGTCTCAGGTGACACTATGTTAGAAATGGCTCACCATTGTAGGTACATGGAGCACCTTTGATGGTCATTTTGCAACTCACCTTGAGTCTACATGAGCTGCAAAAGCTTGTGATAAGTATGGCTGATTGTCACCTTCCAATATGTAGTCCTTTCATTGTATGCAGACCTAAACAACAGCATAAATCTTTGTCATATTTTAGGGCCTTTCTTACCTTTGGGGTTGAGTTTATCTTCAACCAATATTTTGACGTTTAAAGATGTCATTTTCATCTAGATGTATTGATGACGGATGCTAGACATTACAATTTGTAAAGAACCAATGCTTCTTAAAGTTCTTGATGCCAATTTTTGAACACAATGTGTGTTATGTATTGATGTAGTCAAATACAAATTTTCTCTCACAATTGCCACAAAATTTACTTTTCTTCATTTGTATCTTTTGGAAAAAATTTCCTTGATAACCTCCATGAAACCACCCAAATTGAAATTCACCTCCATCACCAAATCAAGTGGAGTACCTTCAACTCCCCCTTAGCTAGCAAGCTAGCAATCCAACATTGTTGAACTGGAATTCTAATTTAAGTAGGGCAGACATAATTCTCTCTAATCTAAGAAATTACAAATAAATACATCTCCAATTCGGAAATATAATCATCAACAACATCTACATCAATTTTCTCGTCAAACTTAGGGATGTCACAACTAACCTAGGCTCTAAAGGGAGTAAAATTGCCAAATGACCTTTCCATTGGGGCCCACTACTTATTTTGGTTACTTCAAAGCATCAACACAAATCGGTTCATCATCCTTGATCTTTGTTTTCCTCAAGCCACCTAGATCAACAACTTGAAGGAATTCGAGGAGTTAGTAGCTAGTTCTTCAATACCATTGAATCCTGTCTTTAATTCAAATATCCAATATCTGACTGCATTTGATGGTACATTAATATAACCTAGGTATTTTTTTGAGGTTTTCGTTAAATATTTAAGTCCAAATTTTAAATAGCCAAAATATTTTCATAAGATTTTGTGGTTATGTTTTCCAATTTATTAGTCAAAGATGCTTTGGTGGTTATGTTTTCTATTTGGGGATTCATTGATTGAGCTCATGTAACAACTTTGTGAATTCATTTGTGCCTTCAAAATTCAAAACCATGGTGGCTATGGTCTACAGATGATAACTATTTATTTCTTGTAAAAGCAGAAAATCATAATGGCGAACGCTACAAAATGTTTACATAGGAACTCAAATAATCACCATTTATCAAAACACACTAAACTCCTATGAAAGTTGCCTTTGACACTTTGGAGAAGAAAAAAGTCAACCTACCCGAGTCACCAAATGATCCAACTCAATGCAAGATTGTATTGTCGTTACTACTTGATTTGTATCTAGAAAAGACCTTCCGAGAATCTTGGAGCTCACTTTCTTTCAAAAGTGGATCCGCCAATCAATATCACACACTACTGTTGATAATTCCAGTGATAACTCAAAAGGAGTGCAGGAACTATTAGAAATTTGGGTTTAATATATTAGGAAAAAATATATATATTCAACAATTGTTAATCTATTTGTGAACACTATTGATGAAACCAAATCAGATACCCTTGATTGCAAATAAAACCTTACCTGAGGAGCGTGCAGTTGTGGAGAGATCGCTTTGCGGCGGGGAGGGAGGCAACAAAAGCTTCAACTTTGGTAGACAACGCTCCCGACAAATGCTTGGTTTTTTTTTAAATGATCCTGCGTTATGTTTTTTTTTTGTTAAAGTGCCTAAGTTCATTGGAATTCTGACGGAAAGCATCCGTTGGAATTCTGACGAACTCGGACATTTAAAAAAAAAATCAAATTTGATCACAATATGCCTTGTTCATCGGAAACATTCCTAGGAATTTGAGGCCAAATGTATTAGTGTGCATTCCCCATTGTAATATTTTCACATACTACTGCAGAGTATCATCTTACTATGGGTAGGTTCCCACCATGGTTTTTCCCTTAACCAGGTTTTCCACATCAAAAATCTTGGTGTTGTGTGTAGTGCTATTAATTTGGTTATCTGAGTATTGTTGCAGTTTATCAGTTCTTATTTTGAATTTTAATTCTTGATCCGATGAAGACTGATTCACCCGCCCCTCTTAGTCTTCCTTCTTCATTGTTGCTAATAGTGAGATAACTTTCAATTTCATATCCCCTAATCTCATCAACTTGTCCATACAAGTCTTGAAACTTTTTCCAAGTATCTTTAATTAAAGTACATTTCTCAATATGAAAGATAAGATCCTTTGATACATACTTTCTAAGGTACCAATTTCCATGATGTTCTTAGTGAGCTAATCCAAGTGACCATAAGGATCAGCCTTAGGATCACCGGGAGCAACAATAGCTCCATCAATGTAATGAGTTAATCATTTTTCCATTAGTTTACTCCATGCATCAATTTTCCAAGTAGCATAATTATGTGGAGTTAAGAGAGGAAACTTAGGAGAACCCATAGCAGCAAAATGAAAGAACACAAGAGACAGCCCCCCAAATTCACTCAATCAAAGTACCCCCCCCCCCTCAAAATGATGATTTTGGCACTTTATATGTAGTGAGTGTACAATAGGCCACTTGCAAAAAATGACAAAGTGGACTTCTGATTTTATTTTACAACTTACTTAAATAGGCTATAAGAGACCCAAAAAATATTGTAAGTGATCTAAACTGAGATCCAAACAAAATACAAGTACCAAATAGGCCAAAAATGACCAAATACTGAAAGTACAATTTCTAATCAAAATCACTGTGAATTGATGGTAGATTATGAAAGTAGACAAAAAATTATGCACTTTCAAAAAAAAATGACACCTAAAAAGGAGGTTGTATGATCTTGAACGAAGCCTCTGAAGTTGCAAAAATGGGGATTACTCAGCTACAGAGGTGAAAATCTACATTTTATGGAAACTTTGTGCATCAAAATGGAAAACCACCCACACCATTGCAGAGAGCATGAAATTCTACCCAAAATTAAAAAAAAATTACATCAAAAAATGAGCTCGTATGACCGAGATATGGGCATTTGAAAATCAGCTCCAAAATTGAAATGCTCAACCATGAGGGGGTGGGCAAAATTAATTATCCCACATTCACTGTGGACGGGATAACTTTGCTATTTAAATACTCCAGCGCACAATCACATTGATGAAGCATTAAGAAAAGCTTTGTTGAATTGACTATTAATGCTAATTTTGGTAGATGTGGTACCTTTGACTACTGATTGTGGTGCTTTGACTAGTTATTGACACCTTGACTAGGCATTGGCATGGCTTAATAGGAGGTCTCCACTTGGAATTGATTGTGCACGGTTTGGGGAATGGTCATTAAACATGTGTACGCTTGCACATCAAGTTGGGCGAATGGGAGCTCGCCATGTGGTAGATCCTTGCAGAATGTGTGCACATGAATGGGAGCTGGTGAGAAGAGCAGAGATGTCGAGAGGTGGTGGAGCAAAGAGATAAGGTCAGCGATGGAGGTAGAAAGGGCAGCCAAGCCCCAAAAAAAAATCCCCTACAAAACTGTGTACGAGAACCCTGGTCCCACCCAATTGGGCAAAAAAATTTCTCCAATGTCCGAAATTGCACTTTCACCAAAATAGGCTGAATTTATACTCGATCTTTATAGAAATGGACACCCAGATGCAATGGTGAGGTCGGATATGGTCTAGGATGCCTCTATAATGTGTTTCTCCTAAGATATTCCTCTTGACCTCCTTCAAAGATGCAATACAATCTCTCCAACGGCTATGCAATGGTGCTCCAACCGCTCTGATACCATGTGAGATTATGCTTGAAGCAACCAAGATCAAAGAGACCAATAGATAGCACAATAAAGAGAGAATAAAATATGACAAGAATAAATTGTATTCCTATCAAGATGCAAAAGAGATCTACTGGATCATTACAACAACATGCTTATAAAGGCAAGGCTAAGAGATAAGAGGAGAGCACACAATGATGACATGTGGCTCAATGAGATGCAAGGGTAGGTAGGAGAAATAGTACAATATTCCACATGACGTGGATTACCCACCAAAGGTGCAATGTAACAACAAGATCACGCCATAAAAGGTAGAAATTCTCCTACATACACACTCCCAATGTATGCACATCTCCCTAAGTCTCTCATATGCAAACTATAATGTTATGCATGTACCTAAGTAAACTTAAGTGTAATTTTATCCAAGATGAATAAATAATTACACCAACAATTTTGGATAGGTCCGGTGAGTTAGAACAATGCATCTGACATAATATAGTATTTTGGTTGCCATTTCAATTCAATTGAATATTTTGTGTTACAAAGCTAGAGGAAGATAGTTGGACGTCTAGAGTACCTTATTCCATAATCTTAGCTTCCGGTGATAATTGTTGTGCAAGTTAGAAGATCCGGTGTACATATTTTTAGAATGAACAATGTGGTATGGTTGACATGTGTGAGAAATCATAGTGCGGATTATATGGATTGATTTTGGTGATCATTTCCTATGTTTGAGGATATTTAGTTGACATATGGTTAGTGTGTGGACTATTCTTTTCGGTCCGCATTTGCATTGGAATTCAGATTGAGGCGACTTTGTATGCATGTTTAATCATTTGTATAGTATTCTTGAAGCTAGAATGCAGAAGATCTAATTTGATGTTGCGGATATAAAAGACCGATGGATACAATCATTTTGGGTATCGATGTGTGTGTGTGTGTGTGTGTGTGTGTGTGTGTGTGTGTGTGTGTGTGTGTGTGTGTGATTGATTGTGTGCAGTTTCACGTGCACAAGTGAAAGATTTTTGCTTCGGAATATTGTAGAACAACATAACAGAGTAGTGTAAGATCAAGAGTTTTGTGATTAACCAGAACTGTACCTTGGCATTTGTAGATGTTGTTTTTCAGTTCAGACATTCCACTTATCTTTTGTAAAAGATTGTAAGGCAGTGAGCCTTCCAGGGTTGTTGCCCTTCTTTCTTTTGAGTGAGCTCTAGGTAGTGTGCCTAAATGCATGTCCATTCCCCAATGTAATAATTTTATACTTCTAACAAAGTATATCTATATTGTGGGTCTCATCCCCGCCGTGGTTTTTCCCTTAACTGAGTTTTCCATGTATAAAATATGGTGTTATGGTGTTGTTGTTGATTGCTTCATATTTCTGCATCTTTCTTTCAATCATTTGCATAAAGTGGTTAAAAGGACAAGTTAATAAGGTTAAAAATTTCAAAACACTGATTCACCCCCCCCCCCCCCTCTTAGTGTTCCTTGATTCCAACAAGTACATGATTTTATATGATATCCATGATGATACAACTGA
The DNA here is from genome assembly GCF_030272615.1 of Cryptomeria japonica. NCBI lineage: Eukaryota > Viridiplantae > Streptophyta > Pinopsida > Cupressales > Cupressaceae > Cryptomeria > Cryptomeria japonica. Next base: position 525,733,506 of record NC_081408.1, on the reverse strand, counting down.
TTTTTAGATTTTGTGCTTCTTAAAATAGGTTTATAGGTGTTTTCAAAGTTTGGGTTTTGATGTGATAGGTAAATAGGTTCTTTTTAGTTTTAAGGAAATTATTAGACATGATTTAAGACTTGGAGTCTTATGTAGGTGACAGTTGACTGTGGGTACAAAAAATGTGATGATTATGGTGTCATGGATATGTAGGTGCATTTGTGTATTTGCATGACATAATTAGGTTTATGGTAGTTTGGTGGTGATTTAATTTGATGTTAGGACATTGATACTATCTATTGGATGCTTGATTAGTTCCTTGACTATAGTTAATCATTTATGAACATTTGACATGATTGGCAAATAAGATATGAGATTGATTTTGTATTTGAGTCATGTGGTCTATAGGAATATTCTCTTTGATATCTCTTTTTGGAGGTTACTAATGCGATGATGAGTAAATGCATGTTTTAGTGGTTTGGATCTACAAGTTATGCAACTTGTAGGTGTGTACAACCTGTTTGATTTAAGTGGTATAACTCGAATGTGGACTATCTATATCCACCATATTGATTCAGTGTTGATGCAAACTTTGTTAGTTGGTCATGTGTGTGGTCATTTGTACATCAGTATGTTTTCTTTGAGATGTTTTGATGGATGATTAGAGTACCTTTTCATTTGATTGTTGGGACTTGTAGCATGTGTTTTATCATGATGCCATGATAGCTTGGTTACATATTATTGGTTACACATTTTAGTGGGAGCTTTTGACAATGATGGATTGGTGATGTATAATTAATTCTTGATGGTTTCTTGGTGGTTGTATCTTCTTCGATTGGAGATCTTGGTTTCACTTGATGTATAGTAATTTTAGTTGAGTGTGTGTAGATCTGGATAATCTTATATTGATGCCATGTGTATCTCGATATCACAGTTTAACAGGAGTTGTTGGAAATTATGTGGATTCATCATTTAATGGTAGATGATTTTCTTTAATGTTACAAATGTTTTGGAGGACCTCTTAGATCCCATTGCTTCAAAGTGGTTCTTTCACATTTGCAGGTTCATTGTTAGGAGATGGCTATCTTCATGTTGATTAAGTATGTTCACATCCTAGTATGCCATGGAGGAATTTTAGTCTTTGGTTGAGGTGTCGTAACTTGTTGACTTTGACATGTGTTCCTTGAATTAGAGGATGATTTGTATTATGCCATGATATACGCTTGATTGTGTGCATTAGAGTTTTGGCATGATCAAGGTATTTGATATGTTCATTTGAGCATATGATCTTCTTTTAGGAGATATGAGATCATGTTGTCATATTTATGTTCCTAATTCTTGAGATTAGAGCTTTGACATTGATCTTGTTGGTTCTCTTTGTGTTGAGTACATGATCATTTTCTTGATTACTTAATGATTATGCTATGTTGTATTTTGGAGTTTGGCATGAATTGGTTGATTATAGGTGCTCCTGAATACTTAGAGACTTAGGCGAGGCTTTGAGTTCTCTTGTGATTAGAGACATATCTTCAAATGGTTACCCCTCTAATGAGGTTTTTAGAAAGAAGAACAAGGAACCTACACCTTGGTTGGATGTGAGTTCAACATGGACCTATGAGGAGATTTTTCTTGGACGAGTCATGATGACTTGGATATCGGGTATGAGAATTATCGTTTCCCACTCTTGGTCTACTCGACATTTTGTCATTTATAAAGGTACTTGCCCATTCTCATTTTAGATGAGTAATGTTTGATGATATATCCTTTATAAATATGGATCTTGAGGTATGGATAGATGACTAGTTTTAGAGGATTCATTTTGAGGGATGGATATCATGGTTATCTCCTTATGCATTTTGGTTCATTTATGATGGAATTCATTGATGTTGAACTTAGTAGATGGTATTGAGATTACTCTCTTGGATTGAGAATCTATTTGGTTTGATCTTCTTGATTAGAGAAGCTTCCATACTAATTGGCCTTACTACATGATGCATATGTGTTTGATCTAAGAGATTGCATGGGTTGGCTATTGTGAGGGAGATCATACTTGATACAATAAATGCATTTAAAGATTATGTAGAAGGACATGCTATAGGTTTTGATTTGCAAGTTCTCTCTTTGGTCTTGGTTATCTTCTAGATGTTTGGTTCCATATGATATTAGTTTTGAGATCTTGTTTGGAGATATGGTGATCACTAGGCTTGTGGTCATGTGTTGTCACTTGTATATTTTGGTGATGAAATGGAGGTTCCTTTATCTCTTTTCTTTCTTGAGTGTGAAGAACTTGGGAGAGCTATGGAGACTTGTGGTGAGATTGTACTTGCAAGTTATTGGTTTACATGTTTTGCATATCTATGTGGATTTTTCTTGGGACTACATGATATTGGTTACACTTTCTATGTGATGTTATTGGTAGAATTGGTATTACTTAACCATTTTTATATTTGCATTACCCATACAGTGGGTTCCTAGATGTATATGTTATTCTTTAATAGATTTTCAGATGAAGCTTGCAATTATAGGTTATGGGTTGTATATGTTGATGGCATGAGTTGACTATGTTTTGTATGCCTTTGATAAATGAATAGTTGGATGTGCTAGCATTAGTTGTGGGTTATATTTAGGTGTGCATATTTTTTCTTAATAGCTACTAATGCATATTTATACATTTGAATTAAGTGTTTGTGTTCAGATTTCAATTGAGGTGGGACTTATGCTTCATTGTGACAAATAGTGTGACTTCTCTTTGGAGGGTTTCTTATATTTGTGTAGTGGCATTATGTAGGATGAGAGAATTTATGTTTTGGATGGTGGTCACCTTGTTTCTTGTTGCGGGTATCTTTTTGATGGAGCACATGGATTACTTTGATTCCTTGATGGTATATGTGACTATTGGGATTGTTCTCATGTTCATGTTTGAGGTTATTAGTTACCCTTAAAGCAATGTATACAACAAGTGGGAGACTATTAGGAATTGGGGTTGTACACCTTACATAACATTTATAACTTTATTTTATTTTTATTTTGTGGTGTTCCTAGGGGACCTAGAGATACATGCATCACTAGGAGTTAACATTCTTGAGACCACTTTATGTGTTGTATGTAACATTGAGAAATATTTAATGTGGGTCTCACATATAATGTAATATTGGGGAATACTAACTTAGTACCGAATATTAAATGAGCAATTAATGGTTTTTAATCTCATGGTATTAGTCACATTGTTTTATGTAATACCACTTGGTGGTCTGTGTGATCTTGTTTATATAGAAGAAAACACAAGGCTAGTTCTCTAAGCTTCACTAGTTAGGGTATTGAGTCTTCTTTGTAGGAGTGAATATGTGAAGCATGGCATGGGATGTGTGTATTCATGCTTGTAAACATGGAGGATGTAGTGGAGAGACTACAAAAGGAACACATAATGTTCTACAAACTTACATGTTAAAACTCTATAAAACTGAATTCACATACTTACTTTGGCCTAGCCATATCTTTCTATTGACTCTATCTCTTCTAATTTTCATCCCAATAATATGTTTAGTTGTACCAAGATCTTTCATTTCAAATTTAGCAGCAAGTTGAGACTTTAGTTTTGAAATCATATCTTTCCCTTTACCAATGACTAATATATCACCAACATATAATGCAATGTATAGGAAATTATCACCATCAAATTTATAATAAACATATCAATATGATTTAAAATTCTCAAATCACAAACTCAATACATGTGTCTATTTTTCATACATCCTAGGACTCTGTTTGAGGCCATACAAAGATTTATTCAATTTACAAACCAAATTACTTTTACCTTTTACCATGTAGTGCTCTAGTTGTGACACATAAATATTATCCTCCAAATCACAATGAAGGAAAGCAATTTTCACCTCTATTTGTTGAACCTCTAAATCATGAGTAGCAACAATAGAAAGCAAAAATCTAATGGATTTCATTTTTGCAAGAGGAGAAAATACCTCACCATAATCTACACCCTCAACCTAAGAGTAGCCTTTCGCAACCAACCACGCTTCATAATTCTCAATACCTCCATGTGAACAAATCTTTGTCTTAAACACCCATTTGCAACCAGTAGGTTTTTCTCCTTTAAGAAATGGTACAAGATCACATGTTTCATTCTTTTTCAAAGCTGTCAATTCTTCATCTGTACCAATTTTCCAAGGTTATGTATTATTCATACCTAATGCCACTTTTATAAATCTAGGTCCATCTAGGTTAGTATTCAAAGCAAAAATGCATATCCAATTGTAGCGTTGTAAATTGTAGCCTTGCACAATTTTGTCTACACCTAGGCCTAACTTCCACATTTCGGCCTCCTATGCCCTAATATTGTTTTGATCTTGTTCACACCCACCTAGATTCAACATGTTTTGCACTTGAGTGGAACCATAATCAAACCTAGATCCTGATTAGCAGGACCAAGATGCCTGGGTGCCATGTTCTTTCCAAAAGGGGCCCAAATTTGGACCCTGCAATGGTCACATCTCGGAGGCAAGAAAACATTCCTGGTGTCAACTTGCCCCAAAATTTTAAAACTATTTGGTGCAGTTAGGTATAAAGGAAAGCCTAACCCCCTCATTTTGGGATCTCTCTATCAATCTCTCAATTGCACTTTTGTGAATTCAACTGAGCAAGCAATCAAACATCATTAAGGGAGTGAAGGAGAGGTAAAAATTCATATTTCAAGCATTCATAGTGGCATCCATGATGAAGACTTTAAGAAGACATCCTACATGATATTATCAATCTTGGTATGAAGACTTCAATGAAAGATTCATCAAGGTATAAAGCTCCAATTCAAGCATTTGAAGTTGAGATCTAGCCTTATCCTCAAAAGATAAGCTTTTACTTTATTCCCATTACATTTCAATTCAATTCAAGGGTTAATTACAAACCCAGGGTTTGACCTAAGGCAAATCCCATCAACAACATCATTTTCCTTCTTTCTATTTGTAGGCAATAGATTTTGAGGCCATGGACTGAGATTTCGGCAAAGGAGACGATGATGATAAAATCTAACTTTTGCACAAACCAAAATCAAAGGATCGAGACAAAAAATTTATCACGATCTCAAGAATTTCTAATGAGTTTCTAAGAATAGATTCAATGTAACATATTTAATTTGAAAGATTACATACTGGGTGCATCTAACATCATGGACCGAGACGAAAATTTCCACATGGTATCGCACTTTCTTGTTTCCACATGTGCTCTTCTATTCCATCTGCTCATATTTAGCTCTAAGTCTACATTTTGCATCTCTAGCTTGTTTCTGATATTAAAAGCAGCCAAAACAAGGGGGCTGACCCAAGGGAACAAAGAAACAGTGGCAAGCCAACTGTCAACAGATTAACAGCAAAATTACAACCCTCTTACTTTCCTCTATCAAAAACTATGATCATTCTACGTAAGTTCAGCAGATATATAAAAGTCCTAATAAACATTGTAAACATTTGCCACACAGGACAACAGGTAGATAAGTTCAAATATATAAAGAAATTAAAACTATCATCCCGGAGGCAACTAGGACCAAACCAAAAACCGGACTTTCGAGACATACAAACAGACTATTTCTTTTTTCCATGGCTCCTCTTGGGGAGGAGCTTCCTAGCCCATTCCTTGGTGAGGAATTTGAAAAGGGCCTTGTAGTCCTTCTCTTCCTTGCTTTTGCCTTTGGTAGAACTTTCCTGCAGCAGACACAAAGTGGTCGCCAAGCAACGCATCACGTTCAAAGCAAACCTGGAGACGTCCTGCAACTTGTTTTCCATTGCCTCCATTCTACTAGTGATTTCTTGCACATTGTCAAACAAAACCTCCACTTTCTTACCCAACTCTGCCAGGTTGTTGTCTTCTTCCTCCTTTATGCTGCTCACTTCCTCCACCACCATCATCTTCTTGAACCTGAGAGTCGGAGAGGGAGAATTTGTCTGGAATTTGGGGCCGACCTCCGGACTCATAGAATTTTTAGGGCTTTCAGAGGCATGGGTGGAGCTAGCAGAGTGGGGGGTCGAGGTAGACTGAAACAAGGCCACATTCTCATATGGGATGGAGTTCCCAGTTTCATGGGAAGAGGAGGGGTCTCTTAGTGATTTTTCAAGGGGTTTGTAGGCCAGTCTCATAGAACGGTGGGGGGTGTTGGCCTCATCAGTAATTTCCATATCGGAATCAATCTCCTGGATTCTAACTTTCTTAGGGGTTCTCGCATCCTCAGGAGGGAGATTTTTTATTTTCTTACTGCAAGAGCCAATTTCAGGTAGCCAAGGAGGGCTTGTATCGGGTTTAATGGTAGCAATAGCTGGGGGATGGTTTTCAGCCACATTCTAGATGGAGATAGTTCGGGGAGGGCAAAGGGCCAGGTGGAAGTTGTAGAGACGAAGGATGAGGCCTTGGTGCAGAATGGGGAAGTCTTTTCCTTTTTTCTTTGCCTCGGCAATAGCCTTAACATTTGAATCCAACTAATGAAGCAGGAAAAATGGAATGGAAATGTAATCCTTGTTTCTAAGGTGGTTAAGGAACGAGAGGTGGTAATAGTAAGAGATTCCATACCTTCCCTCCAAAGTGAAGCATTTCATAATTCTATAGAAGACCTCATCCCACGGCGGTGGAAGCTCCTCCCGGTTGAAGTCACCTACCCTCTTCACCGGGTTTTTACCTTCATGAAAGAACTGGTTCAGGCTAGTGGTATCCAAAATGCGGCTTTGTTTCTTCCATTTCCTCCCCTCCATAGACAGACTCGTCGCTTGAGCAATTACTTCTTCATTTATTTTGAAGGAGATACCCCCCATGGTAACCCTCCTATCCTCCTAGGAAGCCACGAACTGCTTAGACAATCCCTCATCGTTCCCTTTCATGCTTTCCATAAATTTATCAATCCTGCCTTCCGAACAGACAAACCACACCGTTGGCTTAGCTTTAAAATCATCAATTTTGTCGGGTTCCAATCTTAGCCTGTCACCCCCCATAATTGTTTCCTCCAGCTTAACAAAGAAGAGGAGAAACTGGGTAGCAAAAACACAAAGCCGAAGCAGAGCAAGAGCAAAGTTGTGATAAGCACTTAGCCAATCCTGAGATAAAATCACGCAATAAACGGTGTGATTATTGCAAATTGTGCCTAAGTAGATATCGCAACCATGAAATCTACTATACTCGTGCGAACCCTCAATCCAACCAATGTGATTAGACCTATCCCAGTTGTCACCTTTATCGCCGCCAAAAAAATTCGTTCGGATGATAATTAGGAAATTACCATTCCCGATGTCAGTACTATCATCATTAATAAACCCCTTTTGAAGGTGAAGACAAAGTCATTTGTGGCTACATGGCAGACCGAGCCCATGATGGGCGGGTTTCCCTTCTAAATTTAAAATTTGAAAATTGGCTCTCTTCATCTGGTAACAGTTATACGACTTCATCATTGGACTTGGTTTTTTTTTTCGGTCTCCAAGATCACCTTGGTGGTTATTGGCAGCAAATTAGGGTTCCTCCAACATCGTAAGTCATTATACAGCCTTCCCATCGCCGCCATAGAGTCTGCAACAACATTCCCTTCTCTAAAGATATGGCGAATGGTGAAGTCATCAAGGTTAGCCAGAAGCATCCTAGCATCCCTCAAAATGGGATCCACTTTCCACCCTACATCAGATCTACCACTCACTGTTTCCACAATGATTTGCAAGTCGCCTTCAATTTCCAGATGTTTAATCCCAATGGATGTGGCAAAACCTAGACCCCATAGGAGTGTCATTCCCTCAACCTGAGTGACAGTATGGTTCTTTAGGTTGCCCGCGTAAGCTACAACAGTATTCCCCAAGTGGTCCCGGATGATTACACCTCCAGCTTGGCAGGCCTCTTGGGCAGACCCATCAAAGTTTAGTTTGTACCAATGGGGTTTTGGGGCTATCCATTTGGTCTTTTTCCTTTTGATTTTAGCACTATTGTTGAAGACTTCGAACTCCGGGGGGAGCTTCCAAAGTTCAGCAATTTTTTTCTCCATCGAATTAGGAGGGTTGGGGGGGTTTTCCATTTAGTCACAGATATATTATCTAAAATCATTTTGAGGCAATTGCAAAAGACACTATTCGGGGGGCTTCAACATCTCTGAAAATTTTGTTGTTTCTTTCTTTCCAAACCCCCCAGCAGATGTGCGGCAGGATCTGCCTCCATAATTGGAGGATCAGGGGGTGATGGAAGGGGGGAGTCCATCAAGTAATAAACTAATTAATGCTATTCTGAAAAACCCATTGCAGGCCACATTTTTCTAGGGTTTTGGTGCACAAGTGTCCAGCAAAGGGGCAGTGGATGAAGAGGTGGTCAATTGTTTCCTCTTCAACCTTACAAAGAATGCATCTATTGGAAAGTTGGAAACCCCTCCTTTTAAGATTGTCCTGAGTTAAGATTTTTCCATGCATTAGGGACCACCAAAAGAAGTTGACTTTGGGGATCAATTGAGAGTTCCTTATCTTCCTCCAACACTCAACATCGCCAGTGGGTTTCAGAAGCTGTCTATAAGTAGACTTAACCGAGAAAGCCCCCGACTGGGTCCCCTTCCAAATGAATCTATCTTCCTGAGGAGCAAGAAGAATTATACATTCTAGCATAAGCTCCTACAACTTGAGAGAAATGGGTAATAGGTTGGGCCGATTAGAGAAGATCTGGGCAATGTTCTTCTATCTTCCTCTTCCCAGTTCCATATAATTGGCAATATAATCCCCCAAGTGCTCCTTTAGGTGATGCATAATTTGACGGAAATGAGTGTCTGCCAGAGGTTTGTCTTCCACCCAAGAGTCTTCCTAGAACCTAATCTTTCTACCATTTCCAATCTGCCATTTCAGTCCTTCTCTGGTGAGCGGTCTACATTTCAAGATGTTATTCCATAGTTTGGACCCCTGAGGAAGGCCTCTGGTATTCAAGTTACAATAGAATTGCTCCTTATCCAAATACTTGGCCCTAATAATGTTGCACCAGTCTGCCTCACCTTTAGCTAGGGTCCATCCCACTTTTGCAATTAAAGCCTTATTCAAGGCATTTATCTTTCTGATACCAAGTCCTCCCGTGGATTTGGGTAAGCAAATGGTGTCCCAATTTACCAGAGCGAGGCGTCTTTTTTCCTCCATACCCGTCCATAGGAAGGTTCTTTGGATTTTCTCAAGTTTTTCCCCCATAGCACCAGATATTTTGAACAAGGAAAGGAAGTATACCGGGATGCCCTGGAGGGAAGCAACAAGGAATTGAAGCTTGCCCGCACTGCTAAGGAATTTCCCTTTCTAGCCAACAAGTTTCTTTTGTATCCGCTCAAGGATAATATTCCAGAAAGCAAAGGTGACCTCTTTAACAGTGAGGGGGAGACCCAAGTAAGTCCCCGGAAGAGCAGCAGTCTTACACCCCAATATAGAGATGATTTTAAGTTGAAGGTCATCATTACTCTTATCATAATTTATACATTGCCCTGAAGCTTTGGCATAATCTGCCAGTAAATAATTTCATAGTTTGGCCTCAATAACAGATGACATACCAAACAGGAAGGTGTCATCAACAAATTGTTGGATAACTGAGGGGGGGATCGTAGAAGCAGCTTTGAATCCCTGCAATCTGTCATTGATCATCATATCAACCACATTTCTACTCAACACTTCAACAATCGTGATGAAAAGATAAGGTGACAAAGGTTCTCCTTATCGAATACCTTTTTCTGCCTTGAAACAGCCCCTAGGGGTCCCATTGATCAAGATCGAGAATTGGACTGTAGTAACACATTCCCGAATCATATCAACAACCTTCTGATTGAAGCCCAGTTTTGAGAGAGTTTTAAATAAAAAGCACCATTTGACTTTATCATAAGCTTTTGAAATGTCAAGCTTGAAAGCCATACCTGGGGTTCTTCTCTTGTCCATGGAGTGGATTATTTCGTGAGTGGCAATGGCCGCATCCAGAATTTGGCAACCAGGGACAAAACCTTTCTGGGAAGGACTAATAAACTTTGCCAGAAGAGGCTTGAGTCTATTTACAAGGACCTTGGAAATTATTTTGTAGATAGTGTTACAGAGGCTTATAGGTCGAAAGTCCTTCATGCAATTGGGGTTCGATGACTTAGGGACAAGAACAATGAAGGTGTTCTTCAGATTTTTCAATAATTTACCAATCTTGAAGAAGTCTTTCACTGCTTTAGTAAAATCATAATTGACGATGTCCCAATAATCCTGGAAAAACGTCGGGGGGAAGCCATCTGGGCTCGGGGTCTTGAAAGCACCCATCACAAAGATTGCCAACTGGACCTCCTCCGAGGAGATAGGAGCAAGGAGATGACGGTTATCCTCCTCCCCAATGGCATTAGGGAGCTTACTCAAAAGACTATCCTGGAGAGAGACATTGTTCCTTCCAGACTCCGTATACATTCTGAGGAAGAAGTCAGTGGCATTTTAGCCAATTTGGGATTCTCCAATGATCTCCTGATCTGTGTCATCCTTTAGACTTTTGATATAGTTTCTCCTTTTATGGATGCTTGTCGAGCGGTGGAAGAAGGATGAGTTTTTGTCCCCCTCTTTCAACCACTGAATTTTGGATCTTTGTTTCCAGTAGATTTCCTCCTTAGAGAGGATTTCCTTCCAGTTCTTACGACATTCATCTTCCTCAACCAACATAGAGTGAGGGGGGTCACCTGCTGCCATATTACTCTGGAGTTGTTCAAGTCTGGAGCATAACTCATTTTTCTTCTTGAAGATGTCACCAAAAGTTTGCTTATTCCAACCTTTGACTTCTCTGCGGATGAGTTTCAGTTTCTCAACAATTCTGAACATAGCAGTCCCTTGAACCGAGGTAGCCCACCAACCCTTGATCAAGTCTCTGAAATCCGGGTGGGAGGCCCACATAATCTCATAGCACAAAGGGGGGGACCTAGGTAGGGTCTATCCTTCCAATGGAGCAGGAGGGGGTTATGATCAGAAGCTGTCTTTGGGAGAGTCTTAAGGTAGGAGTTGTGGCCAATATCCCAGTTGGTAGAGACGAGGAATCTATCCAGTCTGACTGAATTAGGTGATTGCCTTTCGTATTATTCGACCAAGTGTAACAGACACCTTGAAGATCAAGATCAAAGAGGCTAGTGACATTGATGAGGTTGGCAAGATCTCCCATGTTATCTGTAAAATCAACTAGACTACCACATTTTTCAGAGGGGTAGAGAGGGGTATTAAAGTCTCCAGCCAACATGTACTGAGACTTCTAGTCTGTCGGGAAGAGTTCAAAAATTTTCTCCCTCACCAGACGCCTTCCCACTTTGGAGTTGGGGGCATATATATTGAATAGGTACCAATAGTGCTCATTATGTTGAAAAGTAACCACTAAGAAGTTCTGATTGCTAACATAAATCTTTCCTTGGATTTTGAGGGGGTCCCAAAGGGTAGCAATTCCCACAGAAGCCCCCAAAGCATCCATATACAAAAAGGCAGCATCTCTAGCTTCTTGTTTTTGTTGTTTCATATCAATTCTTCATCATTAACCCTAGATTTAGTATTAAAATACATTCAAATCAATTTCAAATCAACCAACGAGGAAGAATCTAATTTGCATTCAATATTAATGTATTAGATCAATTGAGTTCTCCATTCCTTCAATGTTCTGGTTGGAAAGTTAGGTTATTTCCTAGTTTACAAGGCTTAACTTATGAAACCCTAATTTTCACCATTACACCAATCATTAGGTAAATGTCTTTCAGGTGGTTTTCTATGCTTGATAGACCTTTGAACAATGTGAGTTAAAGGTTCTTCCTCTACTTCTGAATATTCGAATTGAGATGCGCTCTCCTCGGTTTCCTATCTATCTAGGGGTCTCCATTCAACTTTCTCAAGTGTAGAAGGAAGTCGAATCACATTTTCTTGTTAAATTTTTTCAAGATGCAATATAAAAGGAGGGTAAGTTTCTCTAAAAATAACACTGAACTACTTTATATTACCTTTTGTGCAATAGGATCCCAAAGCTTGTATTCTTTCACACCGTAAGTGTACTTGATGAAGATACATTTTACAACCTTGTCCTCCAACTTTGTTTGTTTCTCCTTTGGTACATGTGCATATGCCTCACAACCAAAAAATGTAAGATGTTTCAAAGATTTCTTATGACCCAACCATGCCTCCATAAATATTTTATCAAAAACAGATTATGTATGAGACCTATGAATCTAGTTACAAGAAGTGGGAACAACTTGAACCCAAAACTTTTGTTCTAGATCGCGACACCACTCAACATACTTCTAGTTTTATCCATCAATTTCATGTTCATTCTTTCAACAACTTTATTCTGCTATGGTGAATATAGAGTTTTCTTTTGTCTATGAATACCTGAATATTTATAGAATCCATCAAAATCATTAGAGTGAAATCCACTACCATTATTAGTCCTTAAGCATTTTATTTTCTTTCTAGAGTCTGCAACTCAACAAATAGCTTTAAATTTTTTGAATAAACTGCAAAACTTCATATTTATTCTTTAGAATATATACCCATGTCTTTCTACTATAAACATCAATAAATGAAACATAATATGTGAATTTTTCAATGAAAGGAACATTTACATGGTCAAGCACATCATAATGAATAAGATCCAACACACCATGAGATTTATGAAAACTCGAGTAAAATTGAACACATTTTTATTTTCCATAAATATAATGCTCACAAAAATCAAAATCAAGATTACAATCATTCAAATCTTCAATAAGGTTTTTATTTTTCAAGGTCCTTAGATGCTTTACTCCTATGTGGCCAAGTCTTTGGCGCCATAACATAGTCTTATTTGTAAGTACCTTTGATTTAGAAGAAAAAGCACGCTTAGGTACATAGAAGACAAGACCATCTATTGAAGTTGAAACCCTCACCTCTTCCAATGAAGTATTCATAGATTAATTTTCACATAAGTACCATTAGATTCAATAGTGTATGCATCTAGCTTATATTAACGTGCCAAATTTGACACCTTTAAAAATCAACATAGCATCTCTGACCATTTTGCATCCTACATAGGAAAGACTACATACACACCTGCATCTATTAATTTGCTCATATATAACAAATATTGTGCTAGTCTAGGGATATGTAACACACCATTAATCATTTTTATTCTACCATCCAAAAACCTGATTCTCACTTTACCATGAACATCAATATCTAAGAGAGAATTATCACCCAAATACAACTTACCTCCATCAAATTTTTCATATTTAGAAAATCAATCTCTATTAGAGGTCATATGAAAAGATGCACTTGAGTCAATTAAACATGCATCATTACCTATATGAATGACTAAAGATAGAATGAATACATCACCATATTTCTTCTCGGACTCAAAATCAGAATCAAATTTCTTCATTTTCTTTTTTTCTTCTTTGCACTCCTTATGAAAATGGCCAAGCTTACTTTAATTTCGCCAAACAACTTTGGAATTTCTAGGAGATTTAGGTCTCCCCTTGTACTTAGATTTATCATGCTTCTCATTCTTCTTTCTTTTTTCCTTGGGTCTTCCATGAACACTTAGAGAATCCTTAGCATTGATGGATATATAACACCTCTTCTCTGTAGAAAGAAAAGAACCAATGAAATCTTTAGTCTTCACAATAATAGAAGTATTGTCGATAACCATAACAAGATAATCCCATGAATTACACAAAGAATAAAGTAATATCTAACATTTTTCCTCCCCATCCATCTTGACACAAACATATGCCAATTGAGTCATCAACATATTGAATGCTTCCAGGAGGTCTATAATTAGTCTACCCTCTTCCATTCTCAAGGAAAACAATGTATTCCTCGATAAAATCTTATTCACTAAATATTTGTCTTCATACATCTCAAACAGTATCTTCCATAGCTTCTTTGTAAAGGACTTTTCATGGACATTGATTAAAATAGAGTCTGTCGAGCACAATTTGATTACACCCTTGGCTTTATGGCCAATAACATCATACTGAATAGACATGTAATGCCCAAACTTTAGGGAAAAAACACAACAACATTATTTTTTTTTAAAGCTTAATTACTTGTGTTTACGTAATGTGAAGATGTGATTGCTCACTTAGTTTCACTAACTTGATTATTCTAGTGTCATCTTAATGTGATCTTCAATGTGAACGGTTAAATGCTTTATTTAAATTCTAATTAAAATGGCATCATGCAATGTACATTGACTATGTGGGATAAGTTTAACCCCTTAAGCCATTGCACTACATTATACTCAATAGGGAATAGTTCTTTGAAAAAAATTAAAAATACCATCCCTGCAGTTGACAACAATACTTTAATTTGGTTAATTAAATTATTTATTAGTTCACAACTAAGTGCTTGAAATAGCTCCATTCATTTAAAATATATCTTTCCAAAGGATTATAATCCAATTCCCTTTGAAATAGCTATTTAAGTTCATTTTTGTTTAGAGTTAATTAAAATAACTCAAATAATACCATTATAACTTTATTGCTAAATGTATTCCTAAATAGCGAATTTTCCAACTTTATTATATTAATATTAATAAAAATTCTTTATATTAATATTAATTTAATAGTCGTATATATCTATTTGCCGACATGGTCATTTTACTATTCCATTATTAACACCCCTCCCCCATTTTACTATTTTTTAAATTATCACGATTCTCAGGTGTTAATATTAATTTATTAGCCCAAGGTGTCCATTTATAATTGCTATCAAATGTGTGTGTATGTGTGTATATATATATATATATATATATATATATATACCCCAAGGGATGAGTAGGGTACATCCCTTTTATCCATTTTTTTTTATATTCACTATCGTGGAATCTGGAGGTGTCCCCGCCGAAGCGAGACTAATCCCCCAGTGTGTACGACCCGCTCACAAGGTAGCAACACATACAGAGTTAACAAAGTCGAGGACTCGAACTCAAGACCATGAAGACCCTTTTATCCATTTTCAAAAAAACTATATACAAATATATATTTATATATGTATTTATTTACATACCCCATGTGTATGTAAATAAATACACATAAAAATAATACCAAAGATGCCACTTTATCTACACAACCCTAAAATTCTATTTTATATAATATTATTATTAGGGCTCATCTTTATTTTAAAATGAACGCCCTTTATTGTCCCCTTATGCCCTAACATGTGTTAGGGTTTTTATTTTCTTGCAGGGGAGCTCGAAATTTATTTTGGAAGGGCGGAAATGCATCTGGGCGCCATCTGCAACAATGGTGGCATTGTTCTTTTTTTTGCATCGACGCAGTGTTTTTTTTGTTTGGCAGGGACACATTTGGGGTGGGAGCGCCACCGTGTGGGTCGCGGCCCACATGAGTGCGTCACGACTCACACGGCTGGGTCGCGGCCCACCCGCCACCCACCCGCCACCCCCCTGCACCATTTGTTTAGTGTTTTTTTTTCCATAAGTTTTTTTTTTAAATAGTTTATATATATATGCTAAGTTGTAAATACAAATGCTCAAATCCTTTTTTTTTTAAATACATATATATGCTGAATATATATACATATGTTCTGATTTTTTTCAACAAGGTTATAAATCAGTTTTCTAGTTTGGTTAATATGTAAGGTTAGTATATATATATATATATATATATACACACACACACATTTTTTAAATACATATATATGCTTAATATATATAGATATGCTCTGATTTTTTTCAATGAGGTTATAAATCAGTTTTCCAGTTTGGTTAATATGTAGGGTTAGTATATACAAACACATACATATAATCTACAAAAGGGAATAGAAACTAGCATTTAAATGATCATGAGGAAAGACAAAGTTGAATTGGTTGAAGGAAAAAGAGGATTAAATTGTTCATAGTGTCATAGAAGATATAAGGTAACAAAAATTGCTACTAAAAGAGAAAAGGGCAGCTTTTATGCAAGCAAATTATTGCACTTGGCTAACACTTATATTGATATAGGTGGTATTTTATTTCCCATTGCCCTTATATTTTTTTCCTCTCATAGGAAGGTTTCTAAGATAAATTTATGCATTCTTATATGGTCCATTCTTTTTTTAATATGATTCTTTCTACTTAATAAAAAATTCTCTCTTTAACATTTCCATTCAAATTCATAACACAATATATTAGCATAAACTTAAAATCTTAAATTATATAAGTTAAAGATTTTACGAATACCCTCTAAATATAAATCTTAAATTATATAAGTTAAAGATTTTACAAAATGAATATCCCTCTTAACTAATAAGTATGACACAAAAATAATCTTTCTAGTTGGCTTCCAAGTACAACACACTATTTTGGCATTAAAAGGGCTCAAATGATAGGACAATGCAAGGCGAAGATTCATTCCAGGGAGCTTGAAGTGCATGTACACTATCATATATAGTAGTTATTTGAGTCTCCAAAAGGGAATTATTTTCAAAATCAACAAAGCATTGGCTCTTTCATTAACTTTGAACACTCACTAAAGTAGATCAAATAATCATATAGTGAAAGGTGTATATTCATTCCAATGAACCTAGAGTGCATTCCAAAGAGCTTGGAGTGCATGCACATCATCCCATAAAACAATCATTTGAACATCTTTAGGTGATTCTAGTAAATCATAAAAATGAAGTAGATGAGACATCATTAATCAATGTGCCCCATCCTTGGCATGTGTGAAACCATTTTCTTAACTTAAAAAAAAAACCCTTAAAATGATATAATATTGTGTGGGAAATAATTATGCTTCACATAGATATCCTACATAAATTGATTAAACCATAATTTGGTAAAAAAAAAAATTACCTAGGATAAAGAGTTGTGCAAATAAATGTATATTTGAATTTACAAAATTTAAATAATTAAATGTGATACTTACCTCAAAATTCAAATAGGGGAATATATTGTTGGAATTAAGTAGAAGTGATTTTTCAATGTGCAAAATATATGGATTTGTTAAGACAAACAAATTTGAATCTATAAACCAACTATATCTCACTCTAGTTCAAACCCACATTTGTGAAATTGAACTTTACACCTATAAAACTAAACTTTGTGCCAAGAATCTAACTTGTGCTTGTGTAAGTGGACCCGATGCACAAAAAATGAACTTGACCCATGGGATGAATAAGCAAATTTTTCATGATTGTCAAAAATGTGCCTTGGCATGTTGTCTATGTGTTTAGAGTCGGATGGTGTCAAAAGACAATGTTTGAGAAGTTTCTCTAAAATAATTTAATCTCCTTTAATCAATCCCCTAGACTAAATTCAATTTAATAACAATGAACAAATTTCAAAGACAACAAGCAAGCATTTAGTATGTCTAAGATGATGATGCAACTTGCCAATGCAAATGGCTAAAGAATGCTCTTAAATAGTTGACACTGTAACACACAATGCTAAGTTAACTCATAATGATTAATTAAAAAAAAAACTCAACTAGATTCAATTTGAAATTAAGTTTTAAAAGTTAAAATTTTATATTTACGCACATAAAAGTAACTTGGGTCGATTCCAAACCAAAAAATCTGAACTGAAATAATAAATTAAAAAATCTTACAATGAAAACCAATTTCTAAAAATAAATGATGAGCAACTTGGATCAATTCCAAACCTATAAATCTAAATTGAAAAATCCTACAATGAAAACCAATTTCTAAAAATAAATGATGATTGAAAATAAGCTAAAAGAAAATATGAATCATATTTAATCAAAAATATTCCATTTTTTATTAAATAAAGAAGAATCTAATGGAAGTGGCCTCAAAAACAAAGGAAAATGACAAGCATATGACATTTTCATGATTAGAAATATGTTGGCAACCATATACATATAAATTAAGCAAGAAATGTTGCACTTCCACCAATAAACAATTGGCCCACAACCTTTACCCACCATGCTACTTTGATGGCTCATATCTGTTATCTGAATTATAATAGTAAGGGATTCCATGGCATTACCCACTAACAGCCGCCATTACAAGGAACATCATTGAATAATGTGAAGAGATAAGATCTTTCTTTCTCAGCCCACAATGATTATACTACTGTTCAACATGATTTGAACAACTTTGTGCTTATTGGATGCCGCTTTACAATCTGATCAACATATCCAGAGAGAAAGATTTATCTTCATAGAAAATTTGTGAGTGGAGAAGGACTCAGAGTCTTGCTGAATGTGTCATACAGTAATCTATTATCCAGAGAGAAAGATTTATCTTCATAGAAAATTTGTGAGTGGAGAAGGACTCAGAGTCTTGCTGAATGTGTCATACAGTAATCTATTATTCTATTATCCACTCATACTCTTTTTCTCTTTCAATAGCATTAAAAAGAAGGATAAGGAGGCTATGCATATCCCTCTTGTAACTGAAAAGCCATTTGTAGATGTTGTAGATTGTGTGAGGAATAGCACCATACAAGAGTGCCCACAGAAACGCCTTCATTTTTAATTGGGTGTGTACTGCTTAACTGCTAATATATATATGATGTCATTCTTCATTCTGTTTATTCTCAATATAGAAACTGGCGCAGGAGGAGGAGAAGTAATGGTTTCCAGATGGTGGCAGAAGTGAGGATTCATGAAGATTTTGGTGTTATTTGGTATGTACTCAATGCATTATTTTTCTTTTATGTCTTGTTCGGAATATCTTTGGTTAAAATGATTATGTTTAAGTTATTTCTGTGATTGTATAAAATCTTAGTTATTATATATTGAAAAAAAATTAGATATATATATATATATATATATATTTTTTATAGTAAAGAGGTTTTTATGAATACAATCTCTTTTTATATAGTTTACAATCTCTTTTTCAATGTCAATATAAGATATAAATAAATATTAAAAGTAATTAATATTTGTTTTGAATTGTTGTTCTGATTTATTTAATTTGTATGAAATAATTTATTTTTAAAAAGTATTATAAGATATAAATTAACATATCTATCTTTACAAAACAAATTGTAAAAGTTATTAAGAGATATCATTATGAGTGTTTTAATAGAATCTAGAGTAACATATCTCTCAATCTCTATTACACAGATTTTCTTAAAGACAAATATGTTAATAACATCTAGAATTACAATGTATAAACAATATTATTTTAATGAAGACAGCAATTTAGCAAAAGAAAAAAATTAGGAAAAAGAAAAAAAATAAATAAATCTATTTGTACAAATGTGTTATAAACATGACAAATTTTGAAAAACAATACATCACTTCAAGGCAGGGGCTATTCTGGCTCCAATAACGCGTACCATGGATATGCACATAATTACAGGTGCATTACAGACCGTTGATCACAACCGATTTTGGAGCCAGAATAGCTACGTCCTCATTTCAACCACTAAGATATGGAAACATCTCTTATTCTCATACACATTTTTTTATTTTTGCAGTGCACTTTTGTAAAATATATAAATCTTAAAGATTTAAAATTTATATATAATATATAAATAAAAAAAGAATATGTATATATGTATATGTATATTATATGCATATCTTTCTTTCTTTTTTTTGGGTAAAAGACAGGAGCCTCTAATAATTATATTAATAATAGAAGAAATTACAAATAGAAATCAAAATGGAGGGGAAATAATTTTTAAATAAAATAATTTTATATATAATTGTTTTATATATATACATTTAAAGTAAAGTAAATAAGTTATATTAAGGATTTATAGATCAAATTAAATGATACTTTTTATATACATTAATATAAAGATTTCATATAAAAATAATTTTACATATATATTATATATGAAATATTATTATATGTATTAATTAAATAATTTGTATATTATTAATGATATTATTTAATAATAAATTAATATTTTACATAATGATGTAAAAGTAATATTATAATATCATATCATAATTTAAATTTATTTTGTTTTCTTAAAAGTGAGACAATTATATATATATATATATATATATATATATATATATATATAAAACAAAGGTGTATATATATGTGTTGTTTGCAGTAGTTTTTGGATTAGATTGTGTAAGCAATTTCCATGATCTATAATCATTTTTCTTTCCTTGAACTCTCTTGCATCCTCATGATGAATCACAAAGTACCTTGAACAAGAACATAAGCATAATATAGAATGATTTTTTTTTTAAATTTTTTATAAAAAATTTAATATATTTTTATTTTTATTTATTTATTTTATATTTTATTTAGGAGTTGGAGTTATTTTATTATTAAAAAATATCATAATTTTTATATTTATAATTGAATATATATTTACATTTTAGGATTAAATATTTGTCAAATTTAAAGTTAAAAAAAAATATAATCTTATAAGAAAAAGAGCTTTTAAATTTTGTAAAAGTTTAATTAATATAATAGAAAAATATTTAAAGTAGAATAGTAAGTTTAAATCATAATAAACTTAAATATATTATTTCAAAAAATCTTATTATACAATAATAATTTGAAAATTTTATGACGAATATTAATTCTAATTTTTTCTAGAACCTTTCAATTTAACATTTGATAATTTTAAATAATAATGTAGAAATCTAAATTGTATCTATAATATCTTAACATATATTATAGTTTTTTCTAATAAAATATAGATTTCAACTATGATGTTTAAATTTTAAATCTTTATAATATAATTATATTGAATTATATTGTTATAAAAAATAAAATAAATAAATAACTATTGTTATAAATATTATTTAATATTTAATATTAATATATATAGATTAAAGAATAAATTAACAATTCAATTAATAAACACTAACATTAAAATTATAAGTTCATATGTTATAATTAATTTTGTACTTGAAAACTTCATGAGAATTCTGAAACGAAATTAATCTAGAAATACCTAGAAACAAACCATTCGTACTGTTAGAAAGATTATGAATGAAAACCAGAAAAACCTCAAACCTAACTTACAAAGGAAGAAAATTATAACTGAATTCACAGAAAAAGAGGAGAAACAATGAATTTACTTAGCTGTGTCGAATCGAAACAGAAAGTCCTAACTTCCCCCAAAATTGCCAGCTTCAAAAAGTATGTAATGTGCACAATTAAATCCAGTATTTTGAAAATTCCTCTGTATCGGCTCCCTCAGCCGCTCCGTCCGTTCTTCTATCTGAATGTTAGGTCGTCCTTTTTAACTGTTCAAATTACTAGTCGGATCTTAAATTGTTAGTCTCATGGAAGACAGAAAAGAGTCTGTACAGGTGAAATGGCCGCCCGCCATGTAGAACCAGTTCGCATGTCGTATCTACAGATAAGCAATTGGACACCATTAATTGCAGTTCTAAAACCAAGTCACGCACTCAGAACTGGTTTCACATCCCTCTTAAATGCTTAAGCACGGCAAAGACACTGTACGAAAGAAGATACATTAGGGTTTTATCCATCTTCAGCTAGAAACCCTACGGCCTAGGGTTTGAGCTGGGGCATTCGCAGTAGATCTTTTTGTTTGCATAGATTTTAAATCTGTTCCGCAATATTTTTAGATTTATTTACACACTAAACGTTCCCCCTAAATAAAACTCGCCCTACCTCTCGATTAGTCTATGGTGAAATGGAAAATAATAATTTCCATTTGGTTTATGTAAACTAATTAAATGAATTCCATCAAATAAGCACATTAGTCTAGATTTTTGTGTAATTCCTTAGAATTTTGTGTTCGATCTTTGCCTTAACAAAAGACAAGTTTGTGGATTTAAGACATATTCAAGACTACAATTGTGTATTTATGTTCTTAATTCCTCTTCTAATTCTTAAGGATTATTTCTTACAATTTCTCTTAATGCATTATTCTTAGTTCTACCTTTTTGAGAATTAGGGATCATAGTGATTATGAATATCTTGTTAGTTGTCATACAACTAAGTCACGAGAATATTGCACCTTGATCAACCTCTTCATATTGAACAATATCAAAGACAACAGAAAAGCACCTAAATTGTAAAGTATGTACTCTTTTTATTGCACCAAATCAAAGTGTGTTACTATTTATTATTTTCTAGAATGATTGAGCTCTTCATTTCTAGATGATTAGGTCCATCTTCAATTAAATACATTTAATGTCTTCAAATAGTAGCACATGACATAAAATTGTGCCAAAAGAATTTAAACTAATCCCATTATGTTAAACTAATAAATGTCACAATATGACAATTATCACACTAAGAATGGTAGAGGTTAATAAGATATTATAAATAGATATTCCATCATTGATATCTCAACAATGTGTCCAAGCCAAAAAAAAAAGTGACAAAATACAACTAGAATTAATGAAATAATATAAATCATAATAAAATAAGACTCAAAATTATGATACCTAGAGATAATATAGATAGGCCTACAAAAAGGACAGCAAAGGTAGAGAACTATACATATATACTAACTATAACTCAATTAAAAATAGTCCTTTAGTTCTCAACCGACTTTCACTTCTAGATCTACTCATATTTTCTCTCTTTAATTTCCATCTAACCTTGCATTTAACTACCTAGGTTTGCTTGCCATTAGTTTTCCAACTACCTTCACAATTATTAGTGATTGTTCAACCATTGGGTATTCTATCTTACTAGATATCTTTAGATATATTTCTATAGAAAGAAATAAAACATATAACTACAATACTTGTAATATTTATAAATATATAATAAAAAAAATGAAAGTGGATATTACTTATACCTATCAAGGTAAGTTGTACGTTTTCTAGAATTAGATTGCGTTTTCTTTTTTGCATCAACATTTTGGATCACACTCTGTGATCCATCATCAGGATAGTAGAGAGAGCTAGGAGTCATAAGATTTTCTTATTAAGATAGTTGTGCTAATTAAAATAAGTATTTTCTTATTAAACTCGGAAAAATTGATCAAAAAATGGGGAAAATGAATGCACATATAAATATGTTCCAAAGAAAATGAAGTAAAATTGAAGGAGATTAAATGACATTTGCAAAATTTATAGGCTAATCAATTTTACTTCAACCAATTCAAGAATGAAACTAGATATTTATGAGTTGGATTGTATCTTGAAATGGAATTTGTACCTAGAATCTAGAGAGGAGAGTAATTTGAGTGTGATAGAGATTTAATACCCAGAATATGAGACCATATCTAGGATGAATATGTTAGGGTCCAAATATGATGTTTGAAATTGGAACAATGTGAAGGTTTAAATCAAGGTCCCGAGAGCAACCTTGAATCATAGAAGAAAAATCTTAACCTTAAAATAATGACCTTGACTTATTAGGGTGGCCCTAACCCCAATCAAATTAAATTTTTGATCCCTACATATAAAATTTGCTTACATGTGTTTGTACTTACAAATAGGGTAATTAAGTGGTGTTGAGAAGCATCACTAGAAACGGCTGAAGCTATTTTGGCTCCAAAACAGATCTTTCGTATAGCGTGTTAGCGACAGGTTAGTCAATCGCAGTCGTTAATTGCAAAATCGACGGTGTAAAACGCACGACTAACACGCGTGTAAGTCAATCCATACTATCATTTTGGAGCCAGAATAGACGCGTCCACTAGAAATTACTACTTGACAATTGAAACTCTCTCAATTATAACCAAACCCCATTATACTAATTCAACAATATTGTAATAAGTTGGAAAACACGCACTAAATAATGTATGCAACAAATCTGAATAGATGACGATGATGTAACAAATGAAGTGAAATGAACACTAGAATAATAGACAAAGTCTAAGAGGGAGTTTTGATATTGCTAATACAAGAAACTAATGTTGTAGTGATTGATACAAAGACACCATTATGCTCGAAGCTTTAATAATTTTCAATATTTCTATGCATGAAAAGGATTTTTAGCAAAAGTGATTCTAGGTTATTTAATATATGAATGAGACAATCTTAGAATGATGTGTCAAATTATAAGAATTCTAGACACACAATTTAAACTTTTAGATATATGAATTAGTGAGTAATAATTTAATAATATATTAACATGAAACAACACCAAAATTTGAATTTAAACTAGGAAGATCAAAATTACTTAAATAATTCTAATCCTATACTAAAACTATACAGTAAACAGACAATTTTCTGTCAAATGAGCTGTTAGAAGTTCAAATTGCCCGAGTGAATCAGATGCCAAACAATTTTTCACCGGGATTTTTTTGTGAAAGTAGGTAGAACTCATCGTATTACATACGTAATCTGTTTCTCCATTCTTCTTGAATCTTCATTTATCCAGCTTTATATGATGCTGAGGTCCCACATTAGCCAAATCATGTTGCTGTTCATTTTGCAGGCCATTAAAAAACTTCAAAAAAGTAGAATCTTTCTTTGAAAAATCAAATGAGTCACTGCATTTGTCAAAATCATAAACATTCTTGAATCCAAAGAGAAGTGCCAAAAATTAAACCCAGATTAACATAGGAGAGGCCCCAATTGACTACCATCTCTCTCTCATTGCCTGTGTAATCGTCTGGATAAAGGATAAAGGATTCCATTCCATCATTCACTATCATCTCTTTGATTATTACACATTACAACATCAATAAGATTCTGCCTACATGATTACATGCAAAAATAGATTATATTTAATTAATAAAAGTTATAATATAATAATTATCAAGTTAAAGAATGTTTGACATTAAAAATATATTTGAATCATAAATAGTATCTAAACAATTTGTTCAAATCATAAATGTAAGATTGTACAACTTCAATTTAATGAAATTGTATAAGTTATGCTAAAAGAAGATTCAAATGATGATGTCTAGAGACTATCTAGATAAACCTATAAAAAGGATTTCATAAGGTAGACTATTGTACATGTGGACTAACTTTAAGGACGCGTCTATTCTGGCTCCAAAACGACAGTATGGATTGACTAACACGCGTGTTAGTCGTGCGTTTTACACCGTCAATTTTGCAACTAACGATTGCAATTGACTAACCTGTCGCTAACACATTGTACGAAAGGTTCGTTTTGGAGCCAGAATAGACACAGCCTAACTTTAACTCAAATAAAAAGTTGTTCTTTAGTTCCCAGCTACTTAACTTCTATCTACTTACATTTGTTCACTTAAACTTCAACCCACCATCTCATTCAACTTCAACCCACCATCTCATTCAACTTCTTGAGTTTGATTGCCTTTAGTTTCCCAACAACCTTTACAACTATTAGTGATTGTTCAGCTATTGGATAACCTAGTTTACAAGAAAGTCTAGATATACTAGTATGAAAGAAATAAAGTATATACCTATTACATTAACATAAATAAATATGAAAAAAATTGGGCATTACTTGTACTCGTAGAGTAGATGGGCTTCTTAAAATAAGTATTTTATGATACAACTAGAAAAACATGTTCAAATAGACATCAAATTTAAATTAAAGACATGTCAATGCATTTAATCATTAGAAGAAGATTTCAAACACAAAGCTCATATTTGATATGCTCTAAAGATGATGAAAAAATCCTAAAGAAGATAAACAACCTCTACATATATCTAGGCTAATCAATTTGACAATTAACCTAGATAAAAGAGTTGGCTCTAGATAGATACCTAAATTTGGTACTAGAACATAAATAAAATAAATCCAAAATGAATGTGTACCTAGAATTTGAAGAAGAGACTATTTTAACCATGATATAGATTTTATACGTAGAATCTAAGACATATAGGTTATGAGGAATGTGCTTTATGAAATCTAAAATTATGTGAAAATACTCATATCAATGTTGCAAGGATCGTGCCTTGAGCCTCTTAAGTGCAACTTTAACCATATAATGGGGACCTTAACTTTCTTGGTTGGTCCTAACTGCTAACAACTTAAAAAATTTGATACCTTCAAAAGTTGTCTCCTTATGTTTTTGATTAAGTGAAAAACAGGTTTTGAAGGGACCCTAAACCCTATACAAAACAAACAAGGGATAGAATTTGACCGCTCAGCCAAGAGGAGAGAGTCACAACCAAAAAAACAAGGACTGCCTCGAAAGACAATAGGCAACCCAACCAAACCCAGGGCCAGGAAAGCCAGCGAAAACATCCAACTACGAGGGCCCTCAAGATTTGCAGTTGGACTTGTGAGAACAAAGAGTCATATCAAAAGAAGGCTCAAACGTCTTTGAGTGCTTCCCCTTAACAATGATCCACCCTTCTTCAACTTTGGTTGCCTCAACTGACCAATCCAAAGGGCCCAACACCGATCTTTCTGGATTGGAAGAAAGAGCGTCAGAAGAGGGAACAATAACCATCGCAGATACAGGACCGCAACCAGCAAGTAGGGCAAAAGGTGTGTCAACACACAGTGAAATCGGCGAGGTAAGAGACGACAATCCATTTTCAGTAGAGGGGACAACAACATCCTGTATCACAACATTTTTAATCTTAGAAGCATCCTTAATGGCAACTGAATAATCTTTCATTGTCAATAAAGAATCTGATCCAACCAAAGTAGAAACCCCAGCGTCCAACGATTCTTTAAGAGTGTCTAGAGATTTCATAACCATATAATGTCGGTAAGAGACCCCCAACCACCTTGAGGTCATAGAATTTTTCTTCTCAAGCTCCCACAATTCCCTGTCGCATGGCCAGTTTTGAAGCATCTACGACACCTGAAAGGAATACCCTCATAATCCAAGGTTTGGACCCAGCTGCCAAAAGAGGAGTTAATGGCGATTTCTGCTGGCAAGTCCCCTTAGAAACATCTAGCTCAACCAGAATGTGAGCAAAAATAGTATGATATAGCCCATAGGAGTCATTATCCACCATAATGAAGCTCCCAATAGCATCACCAATTTCCTCAAAGAGAGAATCAACCCACAAGTGTAGAGGAAGGTAAGGAAGCCTAACCCAGACGGAAATTTTGTTGAACTTCTTTGAAAGGGGGTTAAAATCAGAGTGCCAAGGTTTGGCCAAAAGCAGCATATTATCTTTCTCATAGTTTAAACTTTCACACAAGATTTTTCTTCTATCATTAGCATCCTCAAATTTAGCAACAAAGAAACTTTTAGCCATAGGGAATATGTGAACTGTACCACTGGGAAATCCATTTATGCAACTCCAGGAGGTTGGGCCAGATACCCTTGAATCTATAGATAGCACTATGCTCTGTGAAGACCTTCACATTGTTCTCTATTTCTTGTTCGGACTCCTTATTCGCATTAAAAGAGACGTTAGAGGAGATAGGGATAAACCCTCTCCCAACCCCTCTGCATGAAGAAGAAGAGGGAACCCTAACAAATTTTTGAGCAAAGTCAAGGCGAGGGCCCCCAACAACCACTGATGCCCAGGAAGGACCATTGATAGCGGCCCTATCTGTATCTACGGGGAGATCATCAACAAGGGGGCATGCAGGGGAGTAGGCGAGAGAACCAGTCGTTAGCTGAGATTTCAAAATCTCCATCGCATGGTTAGTAAATAGTATAGTTGTCTCCTTATGTTATGTACCTACAAAAAAATCATTAGAACTTGCCACAATAGTGGAGAAACCTTGAGAGTCCCTCAATTGCAATGAAGCCTTATTGTATTGATTCAACAACCTTATAATAAGTTGGAATACTATGACTAGGCAACGTATGCAACAAAGGACAATAATGCATTAAAATTCTACAATGATTGTTTAAGACACAATGAAATGAATGCTAGAGTAGTAGACCGAGTACATAAGTATTTAACAATGGCATAATACAATGCAATGTCTAATGGTTGTTTAGGCCTCATTGTTTTAATATCATTAATGCAAGGCACTAATGTCATTGTGATGATTGATGCAAAGATGGAGTCATGACAAAGGCATCAATGATTTTGATTATTTCAATATACAAAAGAGGACTGTAGCACAAACGATTCTAGATGAAATTTGTATCTAGATGAAATAACCTAAAAGTATTATTCTAAATTATATCGATTCTAGGCATAGAATTTGAAATTTTTGACATATGAATCAATGAATAATGGTAACAATATGATAAATAAACTTCAAATTACAATAAAATTTAAATTTAGACCATGAAATATCAAGATTGCTTATGTAAATCATATTTCTTTAAATCTAAAACATCATCTAAAATCAAACAAAATCAGATATTATAAAACTACATTAAAAACGTCCACACACATATATATATATATATAAAACAAAATCAGATATTATAAAACTACATTAAAAACATCCACACATACATACATACATATATATATACATACTTTCCTATGAAGGATTTGCGCAATGCTAAGCCTTCCTTCTCCCCCACAATATATCTCCACCAAAAGAGCAGAAGTCCATTAGATGCCAAACAACTAGTCACTTGGAATATTTTGTGAAAGTTGGTAGAAACAATTGCATTCATACGTAACCCAACTTTAGTTGGTGCTGAGGTCCCACATCAGCCTTGGGCCATTAAAAGCATAAAAAATGTTTCCATAGAGAGGTGCCAAAATTGACCCAAGATTGTCTAACATATCTCTCTCACTCATGCCTTCGTAATCATCTGGAGAAGAATTCCATTCCATCATTCACATTCACATTCACTATCGTTATTGATTATTGATTATAACAACAATAAGATTCTGTTCAGATGATTAAATGCAAACTTCAGTAAGATGTCATATTCCTCTCTTATCTTCAAAGCAACAATTAACAGATAATGGGCAGAAGACTATTCAAAGTTTCAACCCAGATAAATCAGTCAAAACATTACAAAATTTCAACCCAGATAATCCCTGTGATGAGGTGCTGATTAATTCCAAGGTCAGTTACGTAGTTTCTAGATTATTAGATATATGGGTGGAACTATCTACAATCTAATAGTGTTGTCTAGAAAATTATATAATTTTCTCTTATTTATTCTAGAAATTATCTAAAAAAGTTTTGAAATTTGACTATCTTCCATTCATTTTTCAAAGCTGGCTTTATCCAAGGTTCCCTCCCTCATTTCTTAATTTGGAAAACCATCCATTCTACTTTTCATTACCAGATCTTACTCACAAATCGCCATCAACCTTTTGCATTGTCTTCCATTGACTGATCCATCAATGAAGAATTAATCCGTGCTCAAAAGTAGTGGGGCGGTTAAAGCTTCAAAATTCACAATATATTCTCTCCCTTCCCTTGTGTGGCGTTGAAAAATGTGTGAATATTGTTGTGCCCACTTTGGTCACCATGGCGTTGGCAATGACGAAATAAATGAACTGGGCCACTTCATGCACACAAGCTTTTTATGGTCTCATTTCTCTGGTCCACCTTTTTATTTTTATTTCTGGATTTATTTTTTTATAGGTAATGGGCCGAAGCTGATAAGGTGTACATACTCTATTCTTTGTGGGATTTGATCTTGTGACCTCTCTTTCAATAGCACAAGTTTTTTCACCACTAGACCAACTCAAATTTCAGGATTTTAGTATGTTTGTCTTCCATAGATTCTTCTTGTATTGGACTAAAGCATAAAATATCAGGCAAACAGATAGAGCAGAAGCACGCTACTAGTGACAGGTTAAAGTAGGAGAGCACTGAGCTTTAAAAGTCATACAAACATTGCTATCAACATAATTATCACAAAGACAATCCAACATAGATCTTGTAGCTTTGCTTTTAAAGTTTCTCATATAATATACTAATAAATAAGAGAGTTATTTTAGATCATTAAATTATTAATGGATTTTAGGATTTTTTTATTTTTTTGGTAAAGACATATAATTTGGAAGGGCTTGTCATAGAGGTTAGTCTTTTTCAATTTTAGGATAATTTTGGTCTGTTTTAATAATTTTATATATGTAAATATTATTGTAGGAGATAATAGATTGAGATTTTCATAAATTATTACTATTATTGTTCATAATTCTTGTAATGGTTTTTTTGATCGATTTAACTTTTTTTATTTATTAATTAATAATTTAATAATATTTTGAGTTTTAAAAAATTAAAATATTTAAATTTACAAACTATCCATGTAAATATGATTAGGAGACACTAAATTGAGATTTTCATAAACTATGTACTTAACTTTTAAATATATATTTTAAATTAATTAAATAAAATATATTGAAAAGATAAAATTTCAAATAAAACAATAAAAGTTTTACAAAAGTTCATAATCTAAGAACAAAGATGGGCTCCACTAAACTTAGATTGGCATAAATTAAACTTTAACAATATAACTAAAATTAATTTGGGTGTCTCTAAAATAAGATGCATTATTCAAAACCACATAAGAGGAATGGTAACCTCTATAGCAAAAAGAATGCTTTTAGACACAAACAATGAAGTTGAAGTCTAAATGCTCTTGCTTGAACTTCAAACATTTATATTGTTACGTATTACAAAGATCCACATTAAAGACAACTCTTAGATAATGATAACCACTTTAAGAAAGCATTAGATCCCATGTTTGAAGATTGAAAATATCTTAGTGAAAGGTTGATCACTTCTAAATTCCTTGGAGGATTTCAAGATCTAACATGTCTTTCAAGAGGCTAATGTTGAAGTTGATAAATATGTGGACATGGAAATTGACTTGTCACATGGGTACTTCATCACAAACTTGTAAATAAGAAAGTTGTAAATATGAACATTTAAGGCATTAGATTTGGCTTGCTTGAGGCCAAAGGTGAGTCATGCAAAAGGGACTCCACATAAATGATTACAATCATTCTAATTAAAGCTAGATTAATTTATTTCCTACTATCTTGTACACTATTTTCTTTAACACTAGAAAAAAGTTAAAAGTTAAATGATAGTCTTACTTTTAACTTGAAATTGTAAATTATATCATATATTTGTATTTAATCAAACATTTTAGAAGTGTAAAAGAGAAAAGAGTATACCTTGCTCTTTTAATTGCTTGTTTTTTACTTACTTTTGGTCGCATTGTAAATACAATACATGTCGATGCTCATTTTCTCGTATTTTATATTTAAGGTACTTCTTAAATCCTAAAATTTATTAGTAATCACCATATCCTGGTCTCAAATGGTCAAGACTAACCTCTTTGAAATCATTCATTTGATCTAGACTTGGCCACAAGTATAGATCTATCACTTATACAAAACTACCCTTGTGACCTTTTCATCCTAATTCAAAAAAAAAATTAAAAAAATTCACCCAACCTTTTTCAATAATTACCAATCAGCTTGCACATGATCAAATACCTTGAATTGAATACAACTAATTTGGTATTTAAGATAATCCCTAGATTGTGTATTCATAGTGAAGTATCAAATCAAGAGGAATCATTAGATAATGTTGAAACATATTAGATCAAAACATTAGAATCCCAATCACATTGCATAAACAAATACTATACTTTAATTTATTATACATGCATATTGCATATTTGTGTATTATTCAATGCAAAAGAGGAACATAATCAATATTTTAAGAGTAACCAATATCTCTATTCCTAAAAATGGACTACCTTTAGGAGACCATGGCTTTATAATAAACAAAATCTAGACCCAATGTTGTAATGTTTATAAGCTAATCACAAAATTAAGAAAATAAATAAAGAATTTATATATTCAATACTATGGAGACTAGTTACAAATAATAGCATCCAAATATATTGGCCTCTTGAATGCATGAATAAAGAAGATGGCATTTCAAGAGGTGTGAGTTGTTAGAAGTACAGCTTTCGTTGCACCGAAAGATCAACCTATTAATGCCCGATACAACCACTAGCAGTTAAGCCATGTCACAAACCTTAGTGTTGCACTGCACAACACAAAGAGATTAAGGGTGCACACCTTGCAACAATCACCCCTCCAACGCAAGCGAAGGGATTTAAACCTGTGACCTAGGTTCTGATGCCACTTGTTAGAAGTACGGTTGTCGTTGCACCAAAAGATCGACCTATTAATGCCTAATTCAACCACTAGACTTCTAGAATCCATAGGAGGTGGTTAAGCCATGTCACAATCCTGAGCACTGCATTGCACAACACAAGGAGACCAAGGGCGCACACCTTGCAACATGAGTAACTCTCAATCACTCTAAATCAAAATATGAGATAAATTAGTATAACTAAGATAAAGGTATCCTTGACTAAATAAAGGTAGAACCTAATTACCATCAACAATAAGTTGATGAGGTAGTTGTGGCACTTGTATACCTCACTTCAAGGTGTGCATGTGTCATTGTTAGCTAATTAGGTGGGCATAATTAAATATTCTAAGTAAATTACTAAATATATGTAATATTAAACTTAAGATAGAAAATATCTAATTAATTAATAATCACCTTATGTTATGGAAGTTATTGAATCTATAGGTGAGGGCTTGCATTGGACCATAGAGCCCCTTCTTCCCCTAAATGAAGAAGGATTATTTTAGCTAAAGGGTGGTCATCTTTCAAGTGGCTCTTAAATGTGTTTCACTTGTTTGTAGGTTTAAGTTATTTACTTTTAATTCTTTGAATATTCTCTTTTACTTATCTTCAAGCTTGTTCAAACTTATGATTCCATTTCTTTTATTAGAATGTAATCATGTTCTTTTTTTTTGTGAGGGCGTCATTAGATTCTTCACTTTACCTAGCAAAAAGATCACATTATGTTAAACTAACAAATGCCAAAAAATTATAATTACCATACTAAGAATGGTTGAGATTATCAAAATCTTACAAATATATTTTTCATCGATAATATCTCAACAATATGTTCAAGCCACAAAAGTGAGATTATACAATTTATAGACAGTAAAATAATATAAATCATGATAAAATAAGTCTCAAAATGATGACACCTAGATATTTTCTAAATAAGCCTACAAAATGGATGTCATAAGGTGGATAAATACACATGTATACTAAATTCAACTCAATATAAAATGGTCCTTTAGTTCCAACTACTTAACTTCTACCTATTCATATTTTCTTACTCTAATTTCCACCCACCCTTGCATTTGCCTACATAGCTTTGCTTGCCTTTATTTTTCCAACTACCTTCACAATTATTAATGATTGCTCAACCACTAGGTACTCTATCTTACTATATATTTGTGGATATAGTTGTATTAAAAAAAAATCTATACCTACTATACTTTTACTCTATAAAAATAAATACAAATAAAAAACTAGTTCTTACTTGTACCCATCAAGGTAGTTCGGGCAAAAAAAATAAGTATATTATTATTATACCTCCAAAGAAAAAATGGTCAAATAAGGGTGAACATGTATGCACATATAATCATTATAAAAGAAAGTGGAAAAATAAAAATCATAATTGATACGCTCCAAACAAGATGGGATAAAACCAAAGAGGAGGTTAAATGACCCTTACAAAATATCTAGGCTAATCAATTTTACTTCAATCAATTCAATAATAAACCTAGATAAATGAGTTGAATCTAGATGCATACCTTTGAAATTAAAATTAAATTATAATTGAAATAAATGTGTACCTAGAATTTAGAAAAGAGGGTAATTTGAGTTTGATAGAGACTTAATGCGTAGAATATGAGACTAGATCTAGAATGAATATGCTATGAAGAATATTATGTATGAAATTTAGAATTATATGAAGGCTCAAAACAAGGTCACAAGAATAACCATGAATTGTAAGGGAAATCTTAACCCTAAAATGGGGACCTTGTCTTTCTTGGATGGTCCTAACCCTAGACAAATTAAATTTTGTATAGAAGTTGTTTGCATGTTCTTGTACCTACAAATGAAAACTTGATCGTGTTGAGAAGCATCATTGAAACTTGTTAAATGACAATGGAAACTCCTTAAGACTCTCAATTGTAATCAAGTCTTATAATATTGATTCGACGTTGTTTTTGATATTAAAAGCAGCCAAAACAAGGGGGCTAACCGAGGTACAGAACAAGAAATAGTGGCAAGCCAACTGTCAGCAAAGCATCAGCAAAATTACAGCTCCCTCAACTTTCTTCTATCAAAAACAATAATCATTATACGCATGTTCATCAGATATATAAAAGTCTTAATAAACATTTTAAACATTTGCCACGCAGGGCAATAGGTAGATAAGTTCAAACATAAACATAAATTAAAACTATAAGCCCAGAGGCTACTAGGGTCGAACAAAAAACCAGAGGTCCGAGACATAAGAGTGAACTAATTCTTTTTTCCATGGCTCCTCTTGGGGAGGAGCTTCCTAGCCCATTCCTTGGTGAGGAATTTGAAGAGGGCCCTGTAGTCATCGTCCTCCTTGCCTTTGCCTTTAATAGTACTTTCCTGCAGAAGACACAAAATGTTCGCCAAGCAATACATAACATTCAAAGCAAACCTGAAATTGTTGTATACACACAAAGAAATGAATTCAATAAATTTTTGAGTAGCTAACAATGATGCAATACAATGATGTAATGAATGAAGTGAAATGAGTGCTAGGATAGTGGTTAAGTGGAAGAGTTAGGGTTTTGATATTGCTAATACAAGAAACAAATTTTGTAATGACTAATGCATGTCAAAGGCTTTAATGATTTTGAAAATTTCAATGTATGACAAGAACCCATCGTATTACAGACGTAATATGTTTCTCCGAACTTCTTGAATCTTCATTTACCCAGCTTTCTTGGGTGCTGAGGTCACACGTTAGCCAAATCCTGTGGTTACATTCATTTTGCAGGCCATTAAAAAACTTCTAAAAAGTAGATTTTTTCTTTAATCACACCAGCCGTGTACGCACTGCATTTGTCAAAATCATGAGGATTGTTTCCAAAAAGAAGTACTAAAAATTAAAGCAAGATTAACGTATAAGATTCTGCATACAATTGACTAGCATATCTCTCTCACTGTGTGGAAGAAGGGATTCTATTCCATCATTCACTATCATCTTTGACCATTGCCCATTACAACAATAAGATTCTGCATACATCATTACATGCCAAAATAGATTATATTTAATTGATAAAATCTATAATATAATGATTACAACTTAAGAATGTGCATTAATAAAATTTAATAAATATATTTGAATCATAAATAATATCTAAACAATTTGTCACGTCACAAAAGTAAGATGGTACAAATTTAATGAAATTGAATAAGTTATGTTAAAAGATGAAGTCTAAAGATAATTTAGATATGTTTACAAAAAAGATGTCATAAGGTACAGAGTATTGTATTGTACATGTAGAATGAGTCAAATGATGAAGTCTAGAGATAATCTAGATATGTCTACCAAAAAGACGTCATAAGGTACAATATTGTACATGTAGACTAACTTTGACTCAAATAAAAGTTGTCCTTTAATATCCAACTACTTAAGTTCTACCTACTTATATTTGTTTACTTACGCTTCAACCGACCCTCTCATTCAACTTCTTGGATTTGCTTGCCTTTAGTTTCCAAACTACCTTTGCAACTATTAGTGATTATTCAACCATTGGATAATCTGTTTTATCCCAAAGACTAGATTTACAGTATAGAAAGAAATAAAGTATATACCTATTACATTTTATTCTATATAAATTTAAATGTGATAAAAAGAAGGTATTGTTTGTACTTGTAGGGTAGAGGGGCTAATTAAAGATAAGTAATTTATGATTAAAGTTGGGAAAAATGTTCAAATAAACAACAAACTTAAATGGGAGATGTATATAAAAGCACGCAATTATTAGGGGAAGATTGGGAACACAAAATCATAATTAATATTGTCTAAGGATGATGGAAAAAGCTAAATAAGATAAACAAGTTCCTCTACATATATCTAGGCTAATAAATTTAATATTAATCTAATTAATGAGTTGGGTCTATATAGATACCTAAATATGGAACTACAACCACATAAATAAAATAATTGAAATGAACTTGTACCTAGAGTTTGAAGAGAAGAATAATTTAACCATGATAGAGCTTTAATACATAAAATCCGAGAGAAAATCTAGGACTTATAGGCTAAGAAGAATGTGCTTTATGAAATCTAAAATTATGTGAAGAGACTTGTATCAATGTTGCAAGGATTACCTTGGACATCTTATGAGGAACCTTGACCATATAATGGTGACCTTGACTTTCTTGGATGACCCTAACCAAAACAACATTAATTTTTTATACCTACAAAAGTTGTCTACTTATGTTTTTTAGGTCTACAAATAAATCATTAGAGCTTGCCACAATAATGGAGAAACCTTGAGAGTCTCTCAACTGAAATCAATCCTTGTATTGATTCAAAACAACTTTATAATAAGTTGGAAGACAATGCTAGAGTATAAGACCAAATATAAATAGCTAACAATGATGTAATATAATGATACATACGATGTGTAATGATTGTTTAAGCCTCGTTGCTTTGATATTGTTAATGCAAAAAACTAATGTCATTCTGATGATTGATGCAAAGACGGAGTTGTGACAAAGGCATCAACAACTTTGATTATTTCAATATAAGAAAGAGGGTTGTAAAACAAATAGTTTTAGATGATTTTAGTATAGATGAAAAAAAACCTAAGAGTGGTGTTCTAAATTATATTGAATCTATTTGAACTTTTTGACATATGAATCCATGAATAATAGTAATGTTACATTAAATGAACTTAGAGCTACGTTAGAATTTAAATTTAGATTATCTAAACAATTCTAATCTATAAAAAAATATTCTAAAAATTCTTATAATCTAAAGAAAAAGAAAATAATTTTTTTTTCCCAATCATCCACATTAAACAAAAATATATAAGAAAAAATACACTTCAACTTTAGAAAAAAGACTAATTTTCTGACATATCCCATTCATTTTCCAAAGTTGGCTTTATTTAAGGTTTCCTTCATTAATTTTCAATTTGGAAATCCATCTTTACATACCTTTCATGGCCAGATCTTAGTCACAAACTACCAACAACCTATTTCCATTGTCTTCCATTGACTGATCCATCAATGAAGAATTAATCTCTGCTTGACCTTTTATTTCAGGATTTTAGTATGTGTATCCTTCATAGATTCGTCTTGTATTGGATTACAACGTAAAATATAAGCCAAAACAAATACAACATTTGCGCGTTGCAACCTGTTGTTGACGGGCTACAGAAGCAGAGCACCAAACTTAAAAAGTCATACAAATATGGCTATCAACATAATTATAACAAAGACAATCTTCCATAGATTTCTAATGTAAGAGAGTTATGTAAAACATTAATAATTTAAATATTCTATATGTTAGTCTTTTTCAGTTTTAAGATATTTTTTATATATGATAATGTTTGTTTTGGCTTAAGTTATTACTTTGGTTGTTCATAATTCTTGTGGTTCTAGAAAGAATTATTTAGTGAGCAAAATTTTTCAGCATGTCTTAAAGTCACTTATTAGAAATTCAAGCTAAAAAGTAGGAGTTCCTATTTTCTACAATAAGATTTCAGTTTATCCTATAATTTTCAACACTACCCTTAAGGCACTTGTTGGAAATTGAAAGTACTTTATCATCATCTAGTAGTTATATGGGTTGAATTACCTACAATTTGAATAGGGCTATCATTCAACACATCTTATGGTGTTAAGATGATTTTAGAGAATTGATTATTAATCTCCATTGAAGAAAATCAAATAATTAGAATATTTAATCACGTCGTCTTTGACATGAAAAATATATGTATTATATTTAATTTGGTTGGTGAAATAATCATTTCATTTAACTTTTTCAATATCTAGTAGTTATATGGGTTGAATTAACTACAGTTTGAATAGGACTATCATTCAACATGACATCTTATGGTGTTAAGATGACTTTCGAGAATTGATTCTTAATCTCTATAGAGAAAAATCAAATAACTAGAATACTTAATCACATCATCTTTGACATGAAAAATCTATGTATTATATTTAATTTGGTTGGTGAAATAACCATTTCATTTAACTTTTTCAATATGAATTTACAAATAAATTTTATAATATTTAAATTTAAAAACTATCCATCTAAATATGATCATGGGAAAAACTAGATTGAGATTTTCATAAATTATATATTTATTTTCTAGTTATAATTTTTTAAATAATTATATTAAAAAATTTAATAGTTTCAAAGTAAACAATTAAAGTTTTACAAAGAATTCATAACCGAAGAGAAAATTTAAGGTGGGTTCCAGCAAATCTAGATTGAAATAAATTGAACTTTGATAATTCAGATGTCTACGGAGCAAGATTTATTGTCCAAAATAATAAAAGAAGAATAAAGAATAATGTGATATTTATTAGTCTTCCTCTAAGGAGGCTCATTAATATCTCTAGCGAGGAGTCTTTTTGTCTCTCGACCAAATCTTTCTAGAATCAGATTTTGTTTGGGATTTTCCTTGTACTAGGTATAATGACGTTTGAGTCACATGAAATATTGGAATTATTGAAGTCTTTTTTAATATATTTCCTTGTCAATTTGATACAAAAGGATTCTCGAGTGTTATGGAGAGAGTTTTGAGATATTATCAAACATAATATATATCTTTATATTATTTTAAGTTTTTAAGGTTCGTTATTTAAGAATTAAATTCTTACTCACAATTTGTCAAAAAAATTAAAAATTAAAAAATATAATTTTAAGTTATTTTATTATATTGAGAGGTATAATTATAATAAAATAAAGATAAATTATAATAACATATTAAAAAAAAATTAAATTAAATTTTACATTCATTTGCATGTCTAATTATTGATATTTAATAATAAACATATTGTTATTGATCTAGTAAAGACAATTGATAAGTGCAAAGTTTTCAAAGTAAATAATATCTAAAAAAATTAAGCTAGCATTGGCATGATGTGATGGTTAACTTGCAGTGTTGTTGTTCTTGCTATCAAGGTTTAAACCCCATTGGGGTGTTATTGGTGAATGTTTAAATGAGGATGAGGTCCCCCATTTGTGACCTCACCAATTCATAGCTATAGATCAAAGAATTTACCCTTTTTTAATATATCTCTAAAAAATTAAATAAATATATAAAAAAATAGCTTGATTCCTTCATCAAGGACTTCACCCATTTTGTCAGTTCTATTCAAAACAAAAAGGTGGAAGATAACAAGATCCTCTATATCTTTGATGGTGTCCTTATTCTCCTATGTGCTTGTGTGTTGCTCTGTGATATTAATTAAACACAAAATCAATGATGAATATCTTTGTGAAGTCCTCACTTTCCAAGTTTATTACCAAGTGTATATGTACACACACGCAGACATACTCTCTCTCTCTCTCTCTCTCTCTCTCTCTCTCTCTCTCTCTCTCTCTCTCTCTCTCTCTCTCTCTCTCTCTCTCTCTCTCTCTCTCTCTCTCTCTCTCTCTCTCTCTCTCTCTCTTTGTGTGTGTGTGTGTGTGTGTGTGTGTGTAATTTTATGGCTTTAATTTTTTAAATATATGTTGGTTGTGTTTTCATTTATATATAGTCAAACAATGCCTCTTAGCATAGTAACTTTTAATATTTGTCCTTTTACTCTTTTATCTACTACTACTTAATTTGATTTGTTTTACATATAAATTGACTTGAAACTTGAAACTCATTAACCTAGCAACATTTTTTATTTTCAAATGATATGGACAAGTTTTTGAATAAGGGAAAACGGGTTTTGAAGGGCCCCTCAAACCC
The DNA here is from genome assembly GCF_030272615.1 of Cryptomeria japonica. Taxonomy (NCBI): domain Eukaryota; kingdom Viridiplantae; phylum Streptophyta; class Pinopsida; order Cupressales; family Cupressaceae; genus Cryptomeria; species Cryptomeria japonica. Next base: position 525,694,052 of record NC_081408.1, on the reverse strand, counting down.
TTTACAACAATCTTTTACATCAAAATATAAAATAGATATAGCATTGAAAGCCTAGCAAGATAGAACAACCAAGATAGAACAACCAACAAAAACAAGAACTACTCCAAAAGACAGGAGGCAACCCATACAAAGAATGGGCCAGTAAAACCAACCCAAACAACCAACTACAAGGACCCTCAAGATTTGCAATTGGCCTTATGGGAACGAAGAGTCATATCGAAAGAAGGCTTGGACATCTTTGAATGCTTCCCCTTTACAGTAATCCATCCTTCTTCAACTTTAGATGTCGCAACTGTCCAATCTGAAGGGCCCAACACAAATCTTTTCGGACTGGAAAAAAGAGTGTCAACAGAGGGAGCGACAACCGTCATGGGCACAAAATCACAACCAACAGATGGGGCAGAAGTTGTGCCAACACACTGTGAAGCAACTGGTAGGGTAGGAGACAATGAACCATTTTCAGCAGAAGAGACAACAGCAACCTGTTTAACAACACCTTTAATCACAGGAACATCTATAGTGGCATCCAAAGAATTCATTGCCAATAAAGAATCTAAGCCAGCCAAAGTAGAAACCCCAGCACCTAATGACTCAGTCTCTGAAGATTTCTTAACTGTGTAATGCTGGAAAGAAGCCCTCGACCACCATGAGGCAGCATGATTTTTCTTCGCAAGCCCACAATTCCCAACCGCATGACCAGTTTTAAAGCATCTACGACACTTGAAAGGAATACCTTCATAATCCAGAGATTGGACCCAGATTCCAAGAGAGGAATTAATGGCAATCTCCGCTGGCAGTCCCGTAGAAACGTCTAGCATGTGTGCAAGTAGATACTAACACATGTTTTTTGATGATGCAAGACTTTGTCAACCCAAGAGTGCTTCTACATCAGACATGCTTGGTAAAAAGGTTTTGAGCTATGTGCTCAAATGTACAATTACATGAACTACTAATTTGGTCACCCAAGTTAGCTTACTTTGGCTTCAAAATTTGACTAGGATTCCTTAGCCCCTTAACCTTCTAGCAAATACTATATTCCTTATACTCACTCTATAGGGGACTTCTTTCGTATGGATTTGTTCAAGATATAAGTAATTCCTTCTTGCCTATGCCTGTGTCCAAGATCTAAGTAATTCATTCTTTCTAGTTTATTTGTATCCCCTTTCTCCAATTAGGTTGCTTCCACTACCTACATTCCCTTGGAGCCTTCAAGTGCATAGTAGAAGTATGAGTCAAATACATTAAATTTTGATAAGATATCCAAACCTTCTTGTAGCTCCATATCATATGTGTTCTTAGAAAATCTATATATAATATGGCATGGACTAATCTTATTGGACTTGATGTCTTATTTTATGTTCCTATAGGGAACCACATTTTTCTCCAATCCATGATGACTAACTCGCCCCTAGAGATTATTTTTCATTTCATACTAATCTATGTGAAACTCATACTTTGTGTTACTCTCATGTTGTGATTATGTGACTTGTGCATGAATCTCATTTGTGTGGTGTGAATTTCATAGCTTCTACACTTATATTCCCATTGTCTTTTAGTTCTAAAAAATCCATGATACCTTGTGAAGATGTCCATACACCACTTGTAATGAAATCTTCCCTAAATATTTATTCATTTAGTTGTATGCATTTTTTTCTTATGCCAAAATTGGATCCCTCTATGCATACTTCTCCCTACATAAACCTAGTTAGATTTTCAAGACTATAATTGATAAGTTTTATGTGTATGTTCATTTATGGATGATATTCAAAAGTATAATTGAGCTACATTCCCAATTTTCTCTATTGTGAGTGTACCAAAAATGGCTAAGGAAACTTGTGCCCTAATCTATTATAATGCCTTAGTCACTTCATGTTATCATGCACATTACTTTGATGTGGATGGTGTGCAGTAGGATATGTCAAGAGGTATCACTAGCTAGAACACAAGAAATGTCTTGAAAGGACCACTTTGTAAAATTGTGAAGAGATCTATTGTAATCATGTTAAATATATAGGATATTTTGATCCCATTTGTACAAGTTCATGCTACTATAAATGTGTAGTAGATGCATGAGAGTGTAACTAAACACCTTGTTTAGCCTTTTAAATCATGGATGGAAGGTTGTAGACCAATCCAATTGCATATCTAACATGGTACAAAAAGAGTTCTAGAAATGCTTAACAAATTGTGGGTCTTGGTTAACAAGAATAAATGCTATCAAGTTGAAGTGCACCCAAATGTGAGAAAGGAAAAAATGAGAAACATTTTTCATTATGGGGATTTGATTACACATGTTTGTGACAACCATTTTGGAGAATGTTTCTACCACAAAGAACAAAATATCATGTTGGTACTTGGTTATAAATAGGCTGAATATATCCATGTTGATGGATTCACAAGGCCATTTTAGAATTGAGAGGGGTATAGAGCCCAATATTTCTATTTCAAGACTTATCAATTCAATAAGGAATGTAGGACAATATGGGAATCAATGTGTGCATGAATGTAAGGTCAAAAAAATTATTGTTGAAGCGTTACCAATATTTTGGTAATGCTAAAGTGTCTAGTTGTCTTGATATAATGTGCTCTAGAAATGAGCCTTTAGTATGACAAGCCATCTAGAATGAAAATATGTCAAATCTTGTAGAAAATATTGTTAGATATATATTGTTGAAGTCACCACAAAGAGTCACAAGAGTAGTGATATTTTACAATGTCTATTAACCTTTCACACAAAAGCGAGAAGCAACAAAAAATGTTATACTACGAAATAATGATACAAGCTTACAAGAGGATGTAAGATCTAATCTACAAGATGTATAATGTATAAATTAAGCCTTGCTTATAAAGTCAAGGTGATAGATAAGACAATGTAGGATCATGACAAGTATCATAATTATATGACACGAGACACAAAAAATAAATAACCTAAAAGTGTCCTCAACAAACTTAACTAAGAGTGAATAGGACCCAAATGGGAAGCAATTAGGTAATATACCCCATTCACACCAATAACCCCATTAAATGAAACTTATGGATTGAAGGAAAAAATGTAAAAATGCAATGATGGGTCCCAACAACAAGGCCTAATAAGGCACCCATTTGCAAACAATCTCTCAAAAATGAAGAAAAGGAGAAAAATTAGAGGAAAAAGCTTCTCTCCAAAAGAGAGAAAACATCATGTAAAGAAAAATATGAAAAAAAGAAAGGACTTAAGAAGAATCATCAAGGATAACTTCCTTCACCTCAAGCGTTAATCATAATTGAAGATATATGAATAGATGTCAAAATCTTAGTGATGATGTCTTCAACTTGATACAAAGATATCTTCAACTTGATACTTCGAAAGTAATCCAAGTTGTGTGATGTGATTGAAGAGTCATATTACATAGAATTGTTAGAATTGATGATTGCATAGATGTGTTGGAAGCAATTTTCCCATAATCCTTTCTCCATGTACAAAATTTTGTTAGTGGGCAATTATGCACAAAGAACACATTATAGCCATGGAAGGCAATATAGTTGAGTCATTATGTAGAAGTCTACAATGCAAAAGTTATGAATGGATTATTTATCATTTCTTGTAATGTAATGATCACCATTATGTCTAATTTTGATAAACTTAATTGATGCTTGATACGAAGAAACATCACTTGTGTTCATTTATAATGTGGTTTCATCTAGAACACTTTCCAATTTCTAAAGCATCATTCTCATTATGTTAGAAAGCCCTGAGGGTGCATGAGCACAAAAAGAAAGATTGGTTGCATGAACAATCCAAGGCTTGGTGATACATATGTTTATTGATGACTTACAATTGTGGAGCTAGAAATATTTTACAAATCTCAAGAGTCAAGGAAGACTTGAAGTGGTCATACTTCTACCTAAGAACTAATGAAGTTTTGGGGCATGCTAGCATATAGTAGAAATTTAAAATGTAATCTTAACCATGCATGCTTGAACTGATATATAATTTTCAATATAATATGGTGTTTTTATATATAAAAGGTAGAATATAAATCAATATTTAGGAGAAAAATCAAATATCATATTACCTTCTCTAAATGAAGAAGTGGCTCATTGGCACAAACTATTAAACTGGCGTTGTGTAGGTTTATGATATGTGTAAATGAGAAGAAATATAATGTGGTTTTTGTCTAGTGTAGTACAAGTTTGATGTAGTCAAATTGAGAGCTCAATCATCAAAGTGAAAGTATGAAGGTTTCATATAGTCATTATTTTGAGGGGATGCAAACACTTCTTGTATGTACATAAACTTTGTTTGTTGCAATTGTGAATCTATAGAGACTATCCTTTTCTAAACATCTATCTAAGGAAAAGTTGGATATTCTTGCATAGATTATCACAAATTTCATTATTTGTGTGGGTTACCTATTGAGGATATTGTTTCTCTATTCATCACGTGCATCATAAAACTTATCTAATTAAATGTAAGAGATGAAAGAGTGCATAGTTGAAAGGTATAAAAAGGGTGGCATGTTTAGCTATCAAACTTTAGCATTGTTAAAAGCTAGTCCTATAACTAGTATGAGCTTGCATTTATGATCATACACATAATTTAAATGAGTATACTTTTATAGGTATTATATAACCTATAGTTGGAAAGAATGTTTTTTGGACTTCTATGTGTGTCATTGCCTATCTAGGGAGATTGGGAGCTTCATTTTATGTAGAATATTGGCAAGTTTTTTATGCACAAGGTGCTAATGGATGGTGACGGGGTATCTTTTGATGAGTATGATCAATTATATTCTAAAAACTATTCAAACCCCTTGGGATACAAAGTTGAGGTCCAGCATTGTATTGTAGGGTTACTAAGGAGTCACATAAAAGTGATGTCAAAACTCAAACCCATATGAAGACTCCAAAGAATGTGATGGTGGTTGGCTCTATTAGATGTGAGGTTGAATCAATTTACATGTAGGTAATTATATTCATCTAAAGAGGTTGACAATGAACTACAATCATCTAGAGAGGCTAGCAAATGGTGACAATTTTGTTATATTCTTTCTTCTTCTAGGAAATGACATAATGAAAAGAAGAGCTCCGATATTTCTTAAACATGAGTATATTTGTTTGATGACAAGAAACATGAGATCGAGCCTTTATATATTATACTAATTGTCTACTTTTTATTTGAGATTGGAGGATAAACTTTTACTTGGGCAAATTTAAACTTAAGAAAGTGGAAATGGGTTTACTTCTAATAGAAATCTTGAGTCTTAAAAATGTTGTTATATAATTGGATGGTTGGAGCAAAAAAGGACATGACAAATGCATAAATAATATTATCCTTTTGTTGAGTATTTGTTCAATTAATATATAGAGGCTATACTCGGAAGTAAGGTGTTGTGATTAGGAAATGAGAGGATGTGTACACCAAATTTGCCAAAGGTGCTCAATAGTTCAATTAGATCAAGCCATAAAATGTAGCAATTTTTATTTATGAGCAATAAGATTAGATGACATATTATGCAGTGTTGTGTATCTATACAAAAGGTTATCAACTAAGTCTTCTATTTTACAACAAGAAGTTTCATGTGCATGTGGTGTGCTTTTCATGTCGCCTAAGTTGTATTGATTTTCAAAACTATATTGTACCAATTGTTAGATATTGATTCAAGGCTATAATGTAGAAGTACTATTTTTATAGTTAGACAAAGGCCACAATGGAGAAGTATTATTTTTATAGTTACACAAATGTGTGTGTGATTTCTAGAATGGTGTAGAATGTTTCAAGTCATAAAAAAAGGGAGTGGCATAAAACATTGGGGTTGTACAAGCCCCTTATGCATGCCAAATAAAACTTAGAAATAACTATTTGTGGATTTTATCCTAGAATTGTCGCACATGTAGAAAGATAATGAATTAGTATTTCTAACTTTTTGATAAATTATTGAAGATTACACACTTCATTCCTTTCTATAAGATGAATAAAGAAATAAAGAATGATTTTTTTATGGTCCGTGATGTCGAATGGTTTGTATATGGGTCTACAGATGGCTTGTAGCAATATGAGACTACTTCATACTCCTTCAGAGAGGTACCTAACTATGCTACAAATGAAACGTACATACATTACTCCCTCTAGAATTTGAACTTGCATGATACATCAAATATAATGGATTTTTTTTCCAAAGAGATTTTATAGTTGAAAGGTTTGTTACAAATAATTACTTAAAAGATCAAGCCATCAAATTTCTTGGCCATTTTTATTGCATTATTTAGAAGAATATTATAGACAAAGTTATAAGCATTATTGGAAGGTGCGTGAGCATATAAGAATGCACGCGTAGCACACGCCAAAGCGTGCATGGCTCGCGCTACGCCCCACGCACACCTATCAAAAGGAAAGCCCACAATAAGGAAAGGTCCTTTTCATTTATCCGTAAGAATCTAAAGAAAATCAAAGAGCATTTTGAGGGTCGATTGAAAAGTAAGAGAACAAAGGCATTAACTAAGTCATGGATGGAAAGTAAGGAAGAATAATGGTCGCTTATCTTAATGAAAAGTGCATGGTTTTGTAAAGGCCATAGTTTTAACAAGACGTGATTGATTATTAAACTTTATATTAAAGATATTGTGGTGGTTGTTAAAGGGAGATTGAGAAAGTTGGTGGTCCAGTTCCAAGGGGAAAATTCTCCACCCAAATGCATTTAGGATGATTTGGATATGTATCATTTAGGTAGTGATATGGATGTTGTAGATATAGTAACAATTCTTTTGATTAAATAGGGTTTTATTTAAAGAAGTGAGTATATTGATTATATTGTCACGTTTATGGATTTGTTTTAATATATTGTTTTGATTTTCTATTAAAGTCTTAATTTATTGTTTTGAATTGTGTATTTATTGTGTCAATTTGTCATTTGATAGAGTTGTTCAAAGTTAATAGGAGATTTATACCTAAGGAATATGACACGATTAATTTTTATATAAACTAGGTGTGAACAAACTCTAGGTTGTGCTAAAGGGATCTTCGACCTATAGGATGATTGGAACCTAACATAAATGTGAGGTTGAATGATCTAATCCTGAAAGTGTAAAATGTGTATTGTTGTAGTGTTAAAGTTTTGAGGAAAGAGGTTCCCAAGACTCTATCCATTTGGATAATAGTTAGGTTCTAAAGATATCATCTCTTATACTAATATATATCTTCCATATAAACATATTCGGTATAAACTTTAATAAGGATGATCTTAGGGAACTAATACTTGAGCTTGAAGATGTTTGTGTAACATGGAAGAAAAATCTCTTTCAATTTAGTTTTAGTTACCTCTCTTGAGGTAAGACCTCTAACTACGAGCATAGAATAATAGGTGTAACAACTAAGTGAAAGAGGAAAATCGTAGTTTGGATATCCTAAAACTAAAGTTGGGAGCATTGTTTATTGGGAGAGAGAAACATACCCTCTACTTAGTTTAAACTTAGTAACTAGTTACAAAATAAAGTATGACATAGAGAAAAGGATACCTAGATATACATGTAAAGAGAATATATCGACCCTTAAATGTTTATATGTGATGAAAACTTGTTTAGGAGTATGTCTTTAAGTGTTTTTTTAATATATACCTACTATATCATTTTAATTAATTAGATGTTATACAATAAAAAAATCCTACTAAAAAATTAAAGTTTATATCAATATTATACCACCACAAAACATGCCACATAAGACAACTAGATATGTATTGACTAGGAGACTAGAATGGAGAAAAGGCAATGACTTGAGAAACCTAGAAAGTGCATAGCTTGTTAATAAAACTAACACAATCCATAGAAACGTAAACACAAAAAATAGTCGAATATCACCCAAGCTAATATTTGAGACAAATTATCAATCACCTCTAACTTTTAAGACTAGACCCAAGTGGAGGGGACTTCCTACACTTATATCCTCTAGAATGAACTTGGGCATCAAACATAATGATTGGTTCAACCAAAAACATTTTAAGTCCATATGCAACCTCCAAGCCATGGAAGTTTATAGCTATGAATAGTTCCTCCTAAACCAAGGTTTGGATAATCCTTTAATACTTTAGAAATTAAGATACAACCACTAGCTACTTTAGGCAACCCATTATGAAGTGTGATAACTATATTTTCAGCACTAGGTTTACCACTTTATGAAAATCATCTAATAATATCAAATCTTTCATAAGAGCTAGTAAATGACCATTCATGATTCTAATACCAATATCCTCATTTCACACTTCCTAAAATACTTCGCCATGTTTACAGGGGATCATATTGTGTATCATATACATTTTTTAATCCCGGTTTATATTAATTAGAAGATCCTCAAAACAATCCCCGACCTCTAAATTCTCTGCATCTTCTTTCAAAGTTTACCAAAAATGTGCCTTTGTTGATCCCCTTGACCTCACATTACCATTATCATTGATCATGATCAACCTTAGCACAACCTTGATCACCTATAATGCCCAAGATGCAGATCAATTAAATATAATCTTATATATATGATCTAGTCCAAGACTATAACTAATCAACCCCTAGTGAATCCTCCTCCAACCATTTTGCCACAAGCATAAAATATTGATGAACCAAGACACAACTCTAGAGGTAGACTATACACAATCAACATGGAAATACAAGAGAAATAGCATCACTTACCATATAACTTGCATCCTATTATCCAATACAAAACACTAATCTAAGCTTAGGGAGATCAAGATATACCATGATTTTCTTGGGCTGTTATATCAATTTATTAGTCAAAATAACTAGCCACCTTCAAATGAGTATAAAACATGTTTATTACTACTTGAATTTTCATTCTAAGGTTTGATCCTATTGAGCATATATTTTAACTTTCCTAGTCACTCGCATTACTATTGTAGATACCTAAAATTGACTCCAGCTTAATGACTAGTCTAAAATCATCACTTTTTGATACCATACTAATCATGTTGTAACCACACCTACATCCCTTTCAACACTGATCAATTAAATAAATTTATATTTACTAAATTGATCAAGATTATCCTTTTAACATTCCCTCCATCATAAAATTAATCAAATATATTATATTTACTAAATCAAACTAATTTACTTCATCTCTCTACTAATCAATTAAATAGTGTTATTATATATTTAATTAGTATAACATCCCAGATCCTAACCTAATCCCCACTCAAGAAAAAACATGAGCCATTCAAAATTCAAAATTAAAATAAATCTCTAATATTTATCTTAAATCAAACTAATCTTCAATCCTATTCATAAATCTAATCAACCAAATCCTAGCAATTCATCCATTTAAACTTTGAATCTTGGGCATCCACTTAATCCAATCAATCTTATCCCTTCATTCTCTAACTACCTGCATTTCTTTCTTTCTCCCTCCCAAATTCAAATTAAAAAATTCTCACATTTAATCCCAACCATTCATTTCAAATGAATTTCAACTCTCCATTCTCATCATCTCCAATATATAATCAATCTCCTTCCTCAATCAATGAGAAAAGGAAGAAAAACCCATTGGAGAAAGTACATTTTGCAACATGGAGGACTCCCAAAAGCAACCCAACATCCAAGCACATCAAATCACCCTAGTTTGTGTTGGTGTTAGTTTGTATTTGGATTTGTATTCCTACTTTTACTCAAATGGAGCTAATGATGAGATTTGAAGTTAGATTCAATTCTATCTTTATTTACTTGAATTTCCCTTCATTTTCCCCATCCACAACTACTCTCCATTGATTTAAAATCATTTTAAAGCACACCTTCATTAGCTTTATAGTCAGGTACCACATTTTTCTCTATATAATAATACATTAATGACACTTGATCATCTTTTCCTAATCACATTACTATAATCACATTACTATCTCTTCAAGGACACCTCTACATTTCCCATTTAGAAAAATCTCTTTTGGGATGCTTATATTACCATTTTGATTTTTTTTAATCTCAATCTATGTAAATCAAACATATCACTGCTTTTAAACCTACTTCAAGAGCTTCTAATTCTACTTCATTATTGGTTTTACACAAAGATTTTTATAACCTACCATAATCATAACACCATGTATATTATGGAAAACAAAACAAATGATCCCTAATTTTCTCAATTTTCCTTTGGAAGAACCATCAAAATTTAATTTTTCTTATTGAGTTGATTCTGAATTATCCTTTCTATTTTTTCTTAGTTACTAACCCATGAATAGAAGGTATGTTTTGAAGTGTTAAAAATTATACCTTTTTTCTTAGGATTTTACCTAATGACCATGTGTGTCATAAAAGGATACTAGGATATATATTTGTCTATAGATACCTTCATCTAAGTGGGATAGTAAAAATGACATTGCTTGTAAATAGAAGAATAACAACATAAAATTTGTAGAACAAGCAATCATTTGTGATCTAGCAAATAAAAATGATTTCCTTGAACTCATTTATTAACAAACCATAGAGTGGACAACCCTATTTAATCACTTTGGTGTTTTATACCCCCATGTCTCACCAATGCTCGCATGCACTATACAAATAATGGACTTGAAGAGTCTCATAATTAATGATATCACCAACTCTAGAAGACATAAAGTCTCAAGCTTGCCAATGAGTGAATGTAAAAGAATAAAATCTTAGGTTTGCTAAAGTTTTAAATCAATGATATAGGGGAAAGGATTCAGTAGTTGAGCATGTATCAATTGTTGTGAGGGTTGTTGATACCTTTTGTTCCAAAAATTGAACAAATAAAACCTATTGTTTGAAACAAAAAATATCAATTTTTGTTAGGAAATGTACCAACATTTGTTAGGAAATGTACCAATAGTTGTTAAGAAATGTACTAATATTGTAAAAAGTAACCAATCAGGTGATGCCATGTCAGCTGCACAACTATTGGGGTCTCTTTTGCACGCCTATTGGTCTCACTTTTTTGGGGGGCTGCTTTGAACACCTTGGCAAAAAGCATGCTGATGTGGCATCATATTTGATGATGTGGCCTTGAAACCTTAGTTATAAGCAGGGGACTTGCCAAGTAAGCTGCTGTAAAAAAATTGGAGTGATTTGAAATTTCCAAGTAGGATTTTGAGAAGCGCAAAGTTAGGGTGCTCAACTACTGGGTCCTTTCCCCTATTTTTTTGTTATTTACTTAATCTCCTCAATTATAGAGGTGAATGTGAAAATGCGATCAAATGTGATGATTCCTCTTGAAACTTTCTTGACCCCTTAGTTCTCAACTTTATAGTTTCAAACCATCTAGAAATATGGATGTCTTTAAAGTAGTAGAAAATATTTGTTCAAAGTAATGGCTAATAATTATGTTTTTGATTATATAAGCAGTGTTAACCAGTGCATTGACCATTAACATAGTCCAAGGACTATCAACAACACTTTAACAACATCTTAATAGCGCAAAACAAAACAAAACATAGATCGAGAGTCTAGTAGTAGTAAAGAGAGCAGTAAGGGTAAACCTCATAAGTCCAAAGAAACATAAACCAACATCAAAATAAAAAACCAACACACAGACCTAGACCTACGGGTTTGGCTTACGAAGCTCACCATATCAATAACATTGCCCCAGTCCTTAGTTAGGAACCTATAAAGCTCCTTGCAGGCCTCTTTGTCTGCATCATTATTAGTAGTCTTGCCTTGAAGGAGGCAAAGGGTCGTTACCGAGTTGTGCATGATTCTTATGCAAAATTTGTTGATGTTGGCCAATTGCTTGTCTTTGATGTCCCATTTGCACTTCATCTCCCTTAGTTCCTCCTTCAAATTATAGATTTCCTTGTCCATTCCAATGGTTTTCAAGTGATCTCGCAGCTTACGAACCTTGCATTTGAGGGCTAGAATCTCATCATCCCTAGGGTGGTCAGTGGGCTCCATTTTCTCATCTATCTGCATTTCTTGTTGGTCCTCTTCCACAGGAGAGCATCTCTTGTCTTTTTTCTTCCCCTTTTTCTTGTCACTTTTCTTACCCTTGTCCATACCTTCCACAACAACCTCGAGCCCTTCATCCAAATCAGAAGCCCTCAAAATGACTAGGTCCACATTCTGTATAATTTTCGTCAGGGCTGCATTATCAAAATTCTCAACGGGGAGCTCATTTGTTGCATTTGGATCTTGAGGGCCCAGTGGGGGACCAAATTCATCCATGTTGCCAATAGTGCCAATCTCTTCCCCCTTAGGTTCATTTAAATTGCCTCCACCCTCGCCCGGTCCAGGATCATCTTCATCATTAACGACAATTTGATGCTTGTCCTTCTTCTCACTAGCACCCTTGGTGGCAAGCCTTCAATATCTTCTCCTTCCCTCAATTTTGAGGATAGGATTATCTTCATCAATATCCTCCAAGCTAGACTTATCAATCACAATTCATTTTTTCTTGCTCACAGATTTACCCTTACCCTTAGGGCAAAGGGGTTTCCACTCCCTAGCAGTAGAAGAGGAAGGGAAGGTAGGGGGCTCAACTCAGTGATGGTAACCGAAGAAGAAGGGAGTGGGGAAGAAACAAAAGCTTCATTGGAAAGCTGGAAAATCTAGAAGGGGCCACTCCACTCGCAAACACCATCCAAGGGTGAGAGGCATGCAAAGGGGGTTGAACTTGCATAACATTATGGGGGGTATAAGGCCAAATGGTAGTAGTATAGCCTATAAATCAAACCCTCTGGAGGGGGATAGGTTGTTTATCTTCATTCTTTGGATCTAGGGCTTCCTTGATAGAGCATTCCAGAGAATGTCACAGATAGAAAGACAAACATAAAAGATCATGGATCCCAAAATGATATAGCAATGGCAAATGATAATAATAATAAACTTTGTGGAAACCTTCAAGAGTGAAATATTTTATTATCATTAAACATACCATGTCCCATGGATGTTTATGTTCTTCTTTGGAAAAAACCACCTTGTAGTTTGGCAGGGGCCTCATTCCCCTTGAAGAATTTGTTGAGGTTGTCGTTGTTTGCCACATGACTTGCTCGCTTCCATCTCCCTCAATCCAAAGAAAGGCTAGTTGCACGAGCAATAACTTCTTCAGAAACCTCAAAGGAGATTTTCCCAACAACAACTCTGTGATTATTCTAGGAAACGACGAATTGAATAGAGAGTTGTTCAACGTATCCATGCAGGTTTTCCATGAACTTCACCACCCCATCTTCAATGCAATAGTTCCAAAACATCGGGTCTTTCTTGAAATCATCAGGTTTATCTAGATCAAAGTGAGACTAATAATTATGTTGTGATAATTACTAGGATATTTTTTGTCTCTATATTTGTATTGCAAATGGATGATGTGGTTTTTCCAAGACGTTAGGAATCCAAAAGATACAATATATTTAAATAAGTTAACTAGGTAAACAACTAGAACTTCTAGATAGCGGTTGCCCTAGTAACTCTCTAGTTGAAGACTAACATTTTTTTAAGGATAGGCATTAATTTGATCCAATCATATTTTTCTTTCTCAATCTTTAATGAAATAAAAATTCAAGAAGTACAAAAATTTAAAAGAGAGTATTATCTTTATTTATTTATTGCAAAATGTATTTACCCTTCAATGAGTTAAATTTATTAGGAATGAAACTAAATTGAAATCTCAAATAAATTTGATAGATTATTTATTCCTTAATCCTCAACACCAAGTTAATGAAGATTTATTAAATTGAGATAAAAAAATCTTCAAGTAAAATGTCTCTAAAAAATCCGTACTCTATGGAAATGCACTTCTCATACTTACAATTAGTATTAAAGAGTGCCCTTGTAAATTTTAATTTGTTTTTGATAATAAAAGCAGCCAAAAACGAGGGGGCTGACCCATAGGAACAATTAAGAGAACAGTGGCAGGACCATTGTTCGCACACAATCAGCAAAGTAGCAGCCTTTTACCTCTATCAAAAACATAAACCATACTATGAAAGTTTATCAGCAATAAAAAACTACCAGTCAGAGTATAATTCATATGCCACATAGGGCTATAACCAGCAAAATATAAACATAAGCCTAAATTGGGCTTATCCGACCCGCAACTACACAGCATAAACAAAAAACTCCACCACATGCAAAAAATTATTTCTTTTTCCCTTGGCTCTTCTTAGGGAGCAGTTTTCGAGCCCATTCCTTCATGAGGAACTTGAACAAGCCTTTGTAGTCGTCGTCCTCCTTGCCTTTCCCTTTGGTCGTGGTATCTTGCAACAGGCATAGCGTAGTCGCCGAGCATCTCATGACATTCAGCACGAACTTGGACACATCGTGCATCTTGGACTCCGTCGCCTCCAGTCTGCTGGTGATCACCTGCACAGTGTCAGAGAGGGCCTCTATGTTTTTTTCAAGCTCAGTCAGGTTGGGCTCTTCTTCCTTCAAGCTACTGGCCTCTTCAACAACCAACATTTTTTCAATCCCGAAGGTCGGGGAAGGGAAATTGGTAGGCTCCGGATTCATTGGAAGGGAAATTTTAATTTGTTGTTTATAATTGGACTATTTTTTATTTATTTTTCCTTGGCAACCTATTTGTTGCTCTTATTTGCATCTACTTTGCTTTGCTTCAATAAAAAAGAGAAGTGAATTTGTCAAAGTTTTCAACATTCCTTTTAGATGATAGATAGTGATATAGGAGCATCTAAGAGATTGAGTAATCTTGTATCAACCAATAAGATTTTTTTATTCTTTTATTGTCTTAGTGTTTTACATGGTTTCAAGTTATAAATAGAATTATAATTTGTGGTTATATTTATATACATTTACAATCTTGAATAAAATTCTATGAAAATATGAAGTCTATTGACTAAAGAGGAGTTGTTGCATGATGCATAATTGGTTAAGAGTAATTTTAACACTTATGTTGCAATTTAATATTGTGTTCATAGCTAAATAGTTGCATGTTATTGCAATAGATTTTATAGAGCATGGATTGCTTTGAGCATTCGTAGGAGACCCAAATCTATTGGGGTGTTCATCAAGTTCTTCAATATTTCATTTATTAGCATGGTGTAATGTTGAAATCAATCAAACTCGTGCTACCATTAGAATTCAAGGACACAACAACATGTTTGGACCAAGCATAAGGTCATTTGAGTATTTGTATTACATTTCAAGGAAGAAAATGTAGAGACTTAACTAGTGAGAAGTGTCAACTTCCTTGAAACAAGGAATTTAGATAGCCTAATATATTTTTACACACGAGAGAAATATGCATAAGAAATTTTTGTACTTGCAATCAAATGAATCTAAGCTATACCCAAAACCCAACTAGTGTCTGATTAAAGTATGAAAAAAATTGATTATGAGTTATTAATTTTAATTAAAATAAATGATATGCAAAGTTATGTAAATTAACTATCTTTAATATGCAATTATATGTCTAGTGAGAGGAAAATAAACAACCCCAAGGTCTAATGTGATTCCATGCAAATCAAATAAATGCATATACATATACAAAATTAGCTTAAACTAAACATAAATCTTTAGAACCACACAAATCATTAACAATAGTACAATGTAACATATACAATATCTCGAATCTTAAAATATTTCATTGTCTTGCAATAAGAAAAATACAAATTGCATGGAATAATATTTCTATTATTTAATACATTGTATGAGACAATACATAACTCTATTATTTAACTTGTTGTATGGACTAGTACCTAACCCTATTATTTAACACATTCCATAAAATAATAGCTCTATTTATTATTATTATTATATTTAATTTAAACAACTTATTATTATTATAAATATTGTCAAAATAGAATAAGATCCCACAATCATTTTTTCAACATTACAAAACAAATTTTAATTATTATAATACTTAAAATTCTAATTATTAACCACAATAAATAAGTTCCCCAACCGTAGGTTTGACCTTTCATATGCAAAGGAAACTATATTATAACATTTATTTCCTTTGAATTAAATTGACATACTTAATATGTACGGTGTCATTCAAATGGAATATTAATTTTGTATACAATAACTTTCCTTTATTTTGGCTCACTTGGACCTTTCCATAAAGAAGTTAATTAATATACTTACAAACTTCATTTTCATTTTCCTTGACTTCTTGTCTAGTACGGTGGTTTGTATTATATTTAAGGTGTTGTTTTTACTATTATGCTTAATATTATGTATTTGAGGGGGAAAACTTGTACTTTTCTTTATCTTTTCTTTTCATAGTTTCTATTTTATCATAAATATATTATTTTAATATTTAATTTAATTTATTTTGTATATAAATTATTTTAAAATTTGAAGTCTATTAGTTTTTTAGTATTTCTTTGTCTTAAATGATATGAATTAATCTCTTGTATAATTATTTTTATATTCTAGATTAGATCATTAATGTAGATATGTTTTCTAATATGACAGATCACAATCTTGTCATTTTAATTCAAACTTTTTTTCTTACTCTCCCAAATCCACCCTCTCAAATAATTTTGCCAATAGCTTTGACTAGCAAAGTAAAACACTCTCAGGTTAGCATCAAGGGTCTTGGTTTTAAAGGCAACACATAGATCATCAGTACATCATCATAATCTTGTTCACATTACATATGATATAAGGACTCAACACTTTTAGCAGATACTACACTTAAACGTATCTTCTCAACATCTTGCATATTTATTTTATGTGTCTTCTATTTATGTTAATCAATTATAAGGATTGACTAGTCATCAAGGAAGCTATCATGCTCTTCCATTACATGCTAGCAATCTCCTCAAGGTACTTCTCAACCACACCTATCTTTAGACACATAAACAATCATGTCTTAAATATATTCATAAGTCTAGAGAATAATTTTACACCACCATAATAAACCATAACAAGAGGACCATGCTATAAGAGCAGATTCATATAGGATATTTTTTTTTCATACAAAACCATGATAGTTAAAATAATATTAAATGGATAACATAAATCAAAATTTGATTATCGATTACCTTCTACAACTAATCATTCTTCATTTACTACTCAAAATTAATCAGAGCAAAAGTAAATTATTCTAATATTTTAATTTTACTTAGTAAACTACAAGTCTTAGCTCTAATTATAACTATTTTATATTAGGTTTCAAATATAACTAATATATCTACCTGAAAAGATGTTAGATATTGTAGACGTATAAAAATGACCATATTCCTAAATGAATATTTTATGTTCATTTCTCTATTTAATTAAATCCAATTTAATTGAATAATCCACATTCCTCTATTTAATTAAGTAAATTACTCAATTTATTTAAATTAAATTCACTGGGTCTCTTTTTACCATTTAAATGAATAAATCATTTTATTCAATTAAATCCCCTATCCACTTTTTAATTAAATTCAATTTTAATTAAATAGTTATCCTAAATTGAATAAATCTAATTTATTTAATTTCCCCAATTACAACCAAATTGAATTAAATTCATTTTATTTCAATTAAATCCTATTATCCCTCCATCCACTTGCAAAATCCTACATCTCCCACTTGCCTCCTAAAACCTATTTCTAACCCCCTTCTAGACTCTTCTAAACACTTCTAATTAGCCTAACCCATCTCCTAAACTTTGTCACATCCCTAAGCAAGGGGAGGTCACTTCTCAAACCTTCAAAGTCTTTGAAAACCCTTAAAGGCTTCAACCACTTAATTTTCCAAGTCTCCCAAACCATTAATGGTTAACTCAACCCTCTAGCATGATTAAAGAATTTCCCTAAACTCAACCTCCATGTAACCCAAGGGTCTCATCAAGCATTCATTGCTTTGACCATGGTTATCCCTTAATCATTTGCACAAGAGTTTATCCTTTCAATTAAAACTTAATCCAATGGGTAACCCTAACTTAAGCTTAACCCTTACCCCCTAAGATAACCATGAGGTCTTCTCAGGCATTTAATGTCTCCAACCCCTTCTCTCAACCAACCTTATGTTGACAATTGTCACCATTTCATTGGTGCCAATTACAAACATGGATTCCCAACTTTCAAACTTGACCCTTGATTAAACCTTTCAATCCTGGTCATCCATTGCCCTATTTTTGCTATAAATAGAGCTCTCATTCCTCCATTTTCATATCGAAGTCTTTAGTATCGTACTTATGCTCAAATACATTCAAGCTTTCATATTTCATATATGCTCATCATTTAGCCTCTCTTTTAACTAGGAATGAGTCTAAATATGCATGTTTAGAATACTTTCTTTATCATTTAGCTCAATCATAGACTAATATATCATGTTAGGATAGTATTTATACTAACCTTGTCATCTTATAATCTAGTTTATTGCATTTTTTAGATCATGCATAGATTAGGATGCATTTCATCTTAAAATCAACAAAAACATCCCTCGTTCTTGCATTTGTCATCCCTAAACCACTTTGCTTAGTGATCTGAGAGCAAAGACATTGGTTTGAGGGACCCTGTGAGATAGAGAACCATGGAACCAACCTTGGGAAGCTGAGCCATACTTCATGACTCCATAGCTTGCACCAAGAAGTCTTGTGGGTGTGTGGACAAGTCTCCCTAAAGCTCCATTTTTCACATTTTTAGTTCTATCGACCCGCTTTTCCCACATACAGATATATTTCTTAATGTTTGGTATATTTTAAAAAGATGTAATTGAATATATATATATATATATATATTTTTATCTAAATAATTATAATAAAACAATACAATATTATCAAAATCTTATTAAAAAATGTTCAAAATAGTTTTATTTGTTAGAATATATAACTTTTCCAATATGTGAGAATTCAGATTAAATGATAAATCAAACAATCTAATTAAATTTTAGACGATTAAATGAAGAATAATAAATAATAAAATAATTAAAGTAAGTAGGGTATTTAATTTTTTTTGTTTTGATTATAGTAGTTAGTGATAGATAAATTTTGTTATATGTGCTGCTCAATAAATTTATTTTTTATTTTTGGATAGTGAATCAAAGGTAAAAATAATTATATATTTATTTTTAAATTATTTTTTATCAATGGATCATTCATGTGTACTTTAATTTTGAGCAACATTCTTTTATCCTCTTTGGTATATTTTTGTCCTCTATCAATGTATACTTTTGAAACCTACTTGATTATGGATATATTTGATTTTAAAATTTGAATATGTGAATAAACACAATTAAGAGCTTAATATTGGCCAATGGAGATCATATCGATTTCCTTGATGTCAATCAAGCTCCAATAGTTAATTATACAAGCTTAAGAAACACAAGACATAATATATAGAATGGATAGGTGATACCAAGTTTAGTATTCATAATGTAAGATGTTGATGGAATAATAATGATTTATAATGCAATTTGGATGTCTATCTTTAATGAAATCTAATGATCTCTAGACGATGAGTAGTGTCCCTTAAAAAAGATGTCTTGGGTGCTCAATTCAAAATAAATCACTTGCAAGGTAATGGGTAATGATCAAATTAGATGAAAGGGTCATCTTGGGAAAAGTGAAATATTTGAATTTGAAGGACAATATACAATAATTATAGCCATAATACATTGTTTTCACATAATCCCACAAAAAGAAAAATGTGTAAGCAAGTATTCATATTCCACAATAAAAGCCAAGAAAACCCTCATGAGGGAAAAACCTAACTTCCAAAAGAACTCACACACTCAATGTATAATTATCTCATGAACAAAAATTATAATACACTTACAAAGTCTCCATGCAAGGTTTTTAAAATATTAAGCTCCCTAATTGCACTTCATGTGAACAAGAAAATGAGAACCATGTAGCCACACATCCCAATCCATGCCTCCTCTCCTCACTTATGAAACTTACAAGAGATGCTTAATCAACCTTATCTAAAAAGCCAAAATTTATATTATCATACCTCAACAACAACTCATATGTTTTCTTTAATAGAAATGATCTTCCACGAAACCACCAAGTGGTATTACATAAACTATGTTTCTAATACCACGAGCTTACAAAACCATGTCCCCATCATTTACTTTTTAGTACTAAGTTTTCTCAATATAGAATATGTTTCCAATGTATAGTCCACATTAAATATTTATCCCAATGTTACATATAGAATGCAAAGTAGCCCCAAGAATGTCTAACCCATATGATGCATGTACATATATAGATTCTTTGAGTTCACCTTTTCCCAATGTACAAGGTCAAAGGAGAAGTTACATTGATTAGTTCCCTCATGGTAATTCAAGCATGGATCCATATGACATAATGATAGCAAAAGTATACTAAAATCAAATCTAAAATACTTTCTATTTGAAATGAAAAATGCAAACCCTAATGTGCTTATCAAGGGGAAACAAGAAGAAGGGAAACTAGGGCTTGGTGGGGGAAGGGAATGCAAGGTAGGATGGGAAAAAAAGGAAACAAAAATGATATAGATTCAAAGAGGGATAGAATGAGAAGGAGAAAATAAGAAATAATAAGGTGATTAGTGAATAGATTAGGGGCAAGAGGGAGAAGGGATATGATAGGAAGAAAGAGAGGAATGCAGACATAAAAAGCTATGCCATGGGTCTAAAATGCTATGTATGGTCTCCATGGCTCAATGAAAATGCTCCAATTGTATACCATTGCTCCAAAATTGTATGAAGAATTACTTGTGCGCTATGAATGAAGTATGAATGTAGTGTATAGGTGGCCTAAAATGGGAGAAAAGAGCCTTTGTTTATAAATTTTAGAGGTTAGATTACATTTTTAAAGATAAAACAAATTGAAATGATGTTATTCAATTGGGGTGGTTGTCATAATATCTATAACCAAAGGAATGTAGAAAAATGTGCTAGTATTAGGGCAGGTGCACATCTATCCCTAACATAGAAAATGAGATAAAATGAAGAAGAAAAGTGGGTGGAAATAAGACAATTAGAGGTGTTTTAAACTCATTTGAAGTTCCAATGCGTGGATTATAAGATAAATGGTGAAATAATAAGCTAGTCATGAGAGTGGATAAGTCCACATTTATTTTTTGGAACAATCACCTTGGGAATGGAAACATGGGAGGCTTGAGGGTGAAGGAACAAATACTTGAGAGGAGATAAGACATGTGGATTGGGGCAATAAATGATATGGAGAAAATAAATAAGATTTAGTAAGGGGTCAAGATACATGGATGATGGAAAGGAGAGTGAAAATAAGGCTACGAAGGGGTAAAAAAGGGTAGACTTGGGAAAACACTAGAATGAGTGCAAAACAAAACAAAATAATCACAAGGTATATTTTGTACTATTAGAATATTAAAGGTCTTCTCAAAAAGAAAATTAAGGAATTATTTGGAATGAAAAATAATAATAGTTGATGTCCCTAAGTGGAGAAACCAAATAAGATGGTGTAAATATTAGGCAACTTAAGTGCAAAAGAGATTAAAATAAAGCATGAAGCTGAAGTCAAGAATCATAATGAACATGAAACAAGGAAAAGTTAAAATTATATCACGTAACAAGATAATATAAAGGAGAAGGATAAGCACAACAATTGTCACTCTATAAAAAGGCTAGTAATAAAACTAAGAGGCAATAATAATTATGTTTTTGGTTAACACAAAGAAAGTACCTAGAGGACACTTCCTTTCTTTACATAATTCAAAATCTATGTACAAAAACATGAATGAGAACATAGAAAAGAAAGATGAGGTTTTGAAAAAGAAGAAAATTCCATTGCCACTTGTGTCAAGATATACCATAAGAGGTAGCTATGCATCATCAACACATAAACCGCAAACCTGTAAGACAAAGGAACTCCAAAAAATGAGTAAAACATGATATCATAGGTAAGGAGTAGGCCTAGAATTCAACGGCCACCCCTACCTTTCATATGAAAATTTTATGATAGCTTAGTCATTTCAATGCCTTTCATTTGAAGTTTTAGGAAACTATTAGTTGTCTAAAAATATAAATAAAAGGAATGTAAAATTGGGAAACAATGATAAATTAGTGATATATGCAAAAATCTTAAATTTACTAAATTTCTAAATTCATACCAAAAAAATATTCAAGATAATCTCGTTAACAATTATATTCTATTTTGGAAAGATTCTAAATTACTATATATTCATAATAAACATTATAGAATCATAATAATTACTAAATGTCAGAATATTAAATTTTATTTATTATGACAAGTTTTTAAATTCATATAAAAAATATAAACTATTCTAAAAATTCATATTAAAACATTTTGAAAATTAAAACCAATTATACCTTATCTTTTCAAAATATTCAAAATTACTTTGTATTTTATAATAAATATTATACAATAATATATTATTATAAATTAAAATATTATAATATATTATTATAAATTAAAATATTATATTATATTTATCTATAACAAATTTAACGACTTATTAATAACTTAAAGTGCCATATATACAGTTTAATGAAAATATAACATGCCAATCCACATAGTCTAATAAAATTTGACGTTGTCATATACAGTTCAAAAGTGTAAAAACGATCAAATTTAGACATGGTAAAAAGGGAGTAGCAAGTATATCCTCTTTTTATATTTCCTCTTGGTCTGCACTCACTCAATCTTTTGCTTCTTGTGCTCTCATTCACCTTGATGATGGATCACAAAATGTGATATGAAACGTTGATCAAAAAACTTGCACACAATCAATTTCATAAGTTTGCTCACATTAATATTCTATAGATTGCGGGAATCTCATATCACCAAACAAATATATCGTTCACTTTGATGACCTGTTTAGATTTCTTAATAGATGAGCTAATTAGAAAGTTCACACACTTGAAAAAAGATCATTAGAACACATTGGATCCACTCTCATACAAGTGTAATTAAAAAAAAAATCATTATCACAAACATAGGAACACCTTTGAGATCACTATTGACATAAAGTGAATAACACCCTTAATTTCTAATTGCTTGTAAGAAATTCCAAATCTAGGGATTATTTTAGAGATATAATATATCTATCATCATTAATTTAAAAAATGTTGACTGCGCAAAATATAAATATTTAACTTTAACTTCTAATTGAACAAGAAAAGTATTTAATATTAATTGATTAGACAAGATTCATTGCTTAAGAGCAAGTACTAAAGCGACTGAGAGATCTGTTCCAAACTGTTAGGAACAAATTTGCACTGTTCGATACCTCAGTTTTGTTCTTCTGTGGTTTTAGAAGTATTAAATGGCGAAGGAAGGTATTGGCGCGTAAGGAACAATTGTTGGTCTTCGAGACAAAGGGTCCCACTTTGCTGTTATAGTTTAGCCAGGCTTTAACCTTCCCCAGGCACCAGCATCTGCCTCCCCTTCTTCACAACGTTACTACCCTAATAAATTTGAAGAAGGCATTATTTTATTCAACACGTAACAAAGTAGAACATGATTTGTTTCGCTCAACTGACTCCAACATTGAACACGAAATTGCACATCTTACATGAAGACCAATGAATGGTTTATAGCCCAAAACAACTTGCTTTTTCATTCTTTAACGCACATCTTCGCCTGTTATTAGGCCTTCGATTGATAACCTGCACAAATTCCTCACTTTTCTAACGCCCGTGAATCAAATACCCACGCTTCTGATCCCTCACGAGTTATTCCTGTGGGTCTACCCACATGGAATGATTTAATGTCTAACCCAGGTTTGAGAATCTTTTCCATATCTATGTGTTTATGAGAGATGATCACCTCATTCCATTTTTAGAGTCTCGTGTATGTTTGTTCCATCTTCATTCCTGGGCATGGTCACAGACGTTATAAGTGTATTCCACAATTGCTCCATAAGGTTAACACATTAGGATTTCAGATTTTCTTTTTGTTCGTATTGAAAAGCCTTATATGTCATGTCAAGAAGATTCTTTGCCTATTTCATCTTAAGCATGTACCCTATACTCAACAAGCATATATACAGCGTTCATGTATGATTTCTCATAAACCCAACTGTATATGCTATGTTCAGAAGCTAGCTTACCCATGTCAAGCACAAGCACATACAGAACACCAACATATGGCCAAATATAGCCACGTATCCTGTATATATGTATGATTTTAAGGTTGCTCACAAACAAACAAACATTTGTTTAGGCATCATAAGTGGGCTTGCCTGATTGCATACAATTGTGTGTGGGCGTATGCTACAATACCCACATACAGGCGAATGCACATGTGTATATGTTTGCTTGAATTTAGTCGTGTGTGAGGGGTGTGTGGTGTGAGAGACATACAGGCACACGTTTATATGCAGTCCTGTGTGCTGTTATAGATATGTGGGGGAGAGAGTGAGACGAGGTCAGCGGAGAAACCTGCAGGCCATTAGGGGCCTATATATGACGACTTCTTGCAAACTATGATGAGAAAATGTTTGGTTACAAGTGTAGAGCATTGTAGACGGTTTTTTATGAGAACTTGGGAAGTGAGTAGACATGGATTTGTGCCTTTGGGGTTCACTTAAGGTGTTCATTGTTTCATCCATGGGGTCCCAAAATTGCAGGTCTTTTTTTCTTACTGTTGAATGATGGGCTTTATGTTTAGCAGCGTTTACTGTTGTAGGTTGATCCGATGATACAGTTATGTTCAACAGTATATGTCTGCGAAAGCATATGTTTTGAATTCACCTTAAACTGAGCATAAAGGACAGTTTATGTAAATGCTGACCCGGGCTTGTTTGTTGATGATATTGCTGCTGCAGGTCGAGTCATTTAATCTCGCTTATTGCTGCTTGCTGATAAACGCGGACTCATATTATCTATGAACTTGGTTTTTATCACACAGACAGGTTTCTTTTGGGTTCTCAGAGTTCAATCTGACCAGTACAAGGGTGTGCTAATGTACAAACAACAGAAGCCAGAATTTTCTTTTATTCATCTTTGACATTTGTTCTTGCAAAAATGGCTTTCGAATTGAATTCAGAGAAGGTGAATCTATATCCATCAAGACATAGGAACCGCTGGAACCCACTCAGAATTTTCTTTCAGGATTGCAGGTGAGTAATTTCTGAGACACTGAATGTTTTCCTCCAGTTACTTCGTTGATATTGTGTCAAATATAAGTTTAATAAATCTGGACAATGGAGCATGTATTTCTATCCAAGTTTTGAGAAGTTCTCTTTGGAGTCTGCATGCCATTTGTAGAACATCATTTACAGATACTAGATTGTATTGTGGCTTTTCTAGCCGGTTCTATGTTTAGAATCTTAGAGACTTGCTTTAAGTGATACTCTGGTTTTTCAGGAGTGTTCTGAAACCGGATAATCTTGGCCGGGAGATTGCACAAATTGCATTTCCAGCAGCATTGGCATTAACAGCTGATCCTCTTGCTTCCCTCATAGACACAGCATTCATTGGAAGGATAGGTAAATTCTGAATTTTTATGCTGGAATGTAATCTTTCCAGTTATACTACACTGGTTAAACCCTCCATCGGGGGAAGTTTTAAATTCGTTGTACGATGGCTTATCTAGCATTTTGTTTTGTCTATTAAAGATACTTTAAGCACCGATTATGACTGGCCCATCAATCTGCGAAATAGCTGCTTTCCGCTACAGTACATTTAGTACATCATTTTTTTTTGCATCTTCCAAGTTCAAAATGGTTATCATTTGGACAAAACAGTTTGATCTTAAACAATGCTCGAATGGGCTCCCAGTTTGCTGTAAATGGTCCTTCTCTGTCTGCTTTTATTCAGTAAATGATTTAGTTTTTTCAGTCTTTGTTTTACGGAATTTGATGCTAAAAAAATGGTCAGGCACCATTGGAGGACCTCTTGAGAGAGGGTCACATTCACCAAATACTTTAATGTTTACGGAAGACAGTTTGGCTGAATTTGAGTTGAAAGGTTGGCTCTCAGGTATAAAATTTACTATTCAGACGGGTTGCTCATGTAGATCTTGCAAAGATATTTATCTATTACTTGGTAAAATAGATATACAATCATCAAAAGAAATGGAAGCAGAAATGTTGAATTTCCCTTTGAGATATAGCAACTGAAATTAGTTTGGCTCATCACAGGGGAGTTTAATTAGAAAGATGGCAATCAAAATGCTGATAATCAGTTGGGAAATCTTTCAGAATTCAGCTTTGTATTGAACCCACAATATAGGAAATTAAAAAATTTCAATCCTTTTGAGGATAATGAAGCATTTATATCTGTATGAGTGAGATTGCCACGATTTTTTAAGCTTCTAAAATGTTGAAGGTTCTGTTTAATGGTTCTTCTTTGTTTCACTTCGTGAATTTAATTTTGCAACTGTTAGTTTTTTTGGATGTGTACAAGTGGCATACCTTAGTGCAGAAAAATAAACTCACCTATCTTGATTCTTATCAAGTCATCATCTCTTACTCCTTGATCGAACTCAATATATCTTTGAGGAGTAGCACACGTCTCAAGCAGCTAGGTGATACATTAATTTTACATGTTTGTGAAGTTTTTTCTCAAGGAAGTTGGTGCCTCATTTATTATGTTTTTGGTAATAACATCCTACATGAGGAAATTGCTTAAGGCATTACTAAGGTAAATAGAAAAACACAAATGTTAGAAGAAAACGAGAGAAATGTGTACTGTACAATGCAAAATGTGTACAATTGCAAATGAATACAGAAGACATAATCTCATATGTTAATATCAAGTCAATCAAGGATGTTCGAAGAGGAGTTTATTGGTAAGGGTTTGGTTATGTGCAATCTCAATTGGAAAAATATACACCAATTCTACATATTTGCGAATATTTTTACATGGAAGTTGGTATCTCATTTATTGTGTTTGTGGTAATAACATCCTACCTAAAGGGATTGCTTGAGGCATTGCCAAGGTAAATAGAAAGGCATATATGTTAGAAGAAAAAGAGAGAAATATGTTCTTTACAATTCAAAATGTTGTACAATTGTAAATGAATAAAAAAGCATCATCTTATCTATTAATATTCAGTTAATCTAAAGATATTCGAAGAAGAGTTTTTGCTATGGGTTGATTATGTCCAATCTCGATTGGAAATGTGGCAGCTTCTAGAGAATATGTATTTCATTTGTCACACTTTCCTATGGTATTTGTAGAAGCACAAAAGCTAGTTAAACACCCTCACATCGAAATCCTATTACATGTCCAAGTGATCATTGATCTTAATCAAGGGACCCTCATATGCCAAGTCTATGTATGTCTATCCTTGTTGTTTTGACACCTTGATCATAATGAACCTATGGATTTTACAAATATTTTCATCTCAACTGTAGAGAAGGCTAAGACATTCAAATGTTTATAGGAAATGTGGTTTAAGAAACAAATTGTTCTCTGATAAAATGCCTGAGTTCATATGATGCTTATATGTAAAGAAATTGGATAGTGAAATGCTATTTCCATTAGAAGGGCTATTGTATTGACCTAATTGTAACAAACTGTTCATTGGAAGAAAGAATTAATCTCAATGTACAGAGAACAAAGCCTATACATACATGTATGCTAGGTAATGCAATCTTCCACCTCAATCTATGTTGATGCTTACTGATTCTAATTTTACCCAAGCAATTAATGAGAACATGTGATCATTGTTGGATATTTGAAAGGGATATGGAGTCGGATTACACCTAGGAGATGGATAAAGTAGTTACGGGTGTCAAAAGGTTTAGGTAACTCCAAAAAAGAATTACAGACATGATCAGTAAACATTAATCAAACAAAAATATCATTAATCGTCAGTAATAACTAATATAGGCTAATGGGACTGGTTAACACTGAACAGGCTTAATAGCTTGCAACAGCACAAAGATAGTAGCCCGTAGACCATCTGAGAATTACTTTCAAATTAACATATTCAACATCAATATATGCTGGTAAATCATATGAAGCGGACAATAAAGAGGAAAGAAATAATCTCTCACATTTTACAAGATTAGATTTGTAAATTAAATAGCAAGTGCCTTCCAAAGAATATTCTCTAAGGAACAACTTGGGCTAACATTGGAGAATAATACTTGTTAATATCGGAATATTTCCTCTAGGAGCAAGGTGGGTAAAGGGAAACTTATCTTAACATCCAATGCCATAGAACTCATGATACTACTAGAAAAGGTGGTAATACACCTGTTGATTGGAACCTTGTATTGATGGTCAACTATAGCAGATCCAGACACAATATGTGTCTGTTGTTGAGAAGTGCTGTTTGATTACCAATGCCATGCATTTGTAACTGTCAACAAAGGTAGAATCTTTTGGGTGTGTTTCCCTATCAATTCTTGTAATAGGATGGAAGAAGACTATTCAAGTTCTTGTCACTAGAGAACTCTAAACCAAGCACACCTTGGAGGAGTAGAAGTGTGATCATCCAACTCATTCAATGTTGATAATCTGTATAAGGAGCAATGAATATGGATAAATAGCCCTTATTCCTAATTTTTCTGTCATGGATTGAATGTTGTGCAAGTCAAATATAAGAAGAAAATCACCACTAGGAAGTTTACACAACAAATTCCACCTGAAACATCTTGCTGGGTTTCTAAAATATGTTGTCGAATTACACATTTTAAAATCATTTAATGGGATTGTTTTCTTAGCCTTTCCTCCCTTGTTGCTACTCCCCTTTCATCCCATTTGCAAATCAGGGGACAGCTCAGACATGTATAACTGCAAAGCTATTATGATTGAGAACATATTTACCAAACATTTTTACAATCTTGACCATGCAATATTTTGAGAAGTTTGAGCGTTGTAATTTTAGAATACGGGGAGAAAAAGGTTCTTGAGAGATTTTTAATTCCATCGATCACATTTTCACTCTTTGAGCTATCCTTGAGGGGGCTCATTAACAACCTTCTGAAGTCCATTGTTTCTTTGTAGACCTTTTTTTCTTTTGAATTTAGTACCCAAGCATCTAGTTTTTCATAGGTTACATGCTATTGGTTTTTCAAAGCTATTCAATTGCTACTACTATGAGGCTCTATCAGACATCTGTGACTTGTGATGGACTTATCAGAAGTACTATTGGAGATAAACAAGAATACCTGCTTCCGAAGACACTCTTTGGGATCTACATAGATGAGCTTGAGTTAAGATGGTTGAACCTTACATCATGACTTGATCGCTTAACTGCTTTTTGGTCAATTATATTGTTTTTCACATTCATTCTCTTGAGGGTTTGTTTGTAGAAACACAGAAGCTTATTTACTTGAACTATCTATGTGGTGCTAAAATCCTAAAACCTAATGCCCAAATGTCCAACATAGAGAGATTTCCCTAAGAAGGTTGCATTCTAAATGGTCCATGGAATGATAAGCCGGACAAACTTTTTCATCTGTTAAAGTGAGAAGACCTTAAATAAGTTTCAAGCAATATGTAACTTGAGATTTGAGAACCTTTCAAAGTGCAGTGAGTTATAAGCTCTTGTGAAGTTGCAAATGGTGTTATGTTCATTGAAAAGAAAATGTGGAGAATATGTACATCCATAAAGCTTCCAATATATCTGAATTTATCTGTATGTGTTGTCTTTGAGTTGAACTTGTATGATATAAAAACTGTAAGAGTTTTGGTTCAACATGTCAATATAAAAATTGGAATTTTTATTGTTTAATGCTATTTCATTTGCCCAAACAGCAATTATATGGTGAAGTTAATTCAAAAGTGGAAAATTGATAGGTTCCATTTGGTATGCTAGTTGAACTTCGTAAATAGAGATCTGGGCACTTGAAAGTTGAATGGCTATAAAATTCTACGAAACTCGGGGACGCGTCCCCTACCTGAAAACCCCCGTCCCAGTCCCGGGGACGTTTCGGGGACTTGGGGACGGCCAGGGGACGTCCCCCCCCCCCGTCCCCAAATTGTCAAAATTTTGAGGGGACGTCCCCGAAACGGGGGGACGGCTTCCCTAGCTGTGGGGGACGTCCGTACGTCCCGGGGACGGCTGGGGACGGATTGGGGACGTCCCAGCCGTCCCGGGGACGGCCAGACATCCCCCACATCTAGGGCAAGGGAAAAATATTAAAATAAAAAAAGTCGTATTTTCAAATTTTTTTTAATGATGTTTTTTGCGTAATTGAGGGAGTGAAATATCTCATGAAGGGTTTTTTGCCAATAGAAAAATAACACCCGATGCCTATATAAAATAATAAAAGTATTTTTGGCCTCGCGGGGCGCTGCCCCTCGACCCCGCCCTGTATCGCGACAGGGAACGCGCAAGGGGCGCTGCCCCTTGACCCCGCAAGGGGCGATGCCCCTTGACCCCAAGTTGGGGGCGCTGCCCCCAAACCCCCGTCAAAAAATATAGGGGGGAACTGCGCTGATGGAAGTAGTGAAAATTTAACCTCTGAGTCTGATTAGGCTCCATTATGTATTTTATTTCTTTAATATCTATTATGATATGCATATTGACAATGTGAATGAATTGAAATTCTGAATTATGAGTGCATATTGAGTATTGAGTCTATTGATAATGTTGTATGTTCGATGTTTGCATTCTAAAATGTTTTCATAGTATCATACACATGCTATCTCCATGTTTTCATATGAATATAATGTATAGATGCATGCTTTATCCATGTTTTCATATGAACATTTAGAATTTTCCTATATATTTTAAATTTTCCCTATATTTTATACAACCGTCCCCTTTGCCGTCCCCCCCCGTCCCCAAATTTGGCAAAAAAATTTGCCGTCCCGGAAACTCGTCCCCCCGTCCCCCCGTCCCCCCGTCCCCCCGTCCCGGAAACTTGGGGTAACGTAGCTATAAATTGATCCAATGTCTCATAAACTTGTTAAAACTGCTATATTGAAAACTGCTATATTGAAAAAGGCTTCAGAAATGAAGTTCAACCAGGAGTATAAAAAGGCTACTATTTGCATTGTTTCTTTTGCTTTTGTAGGCAGTTTGGAATTTCATTTAACTTCCAGTTTGTTTGATTTCAGGACCCGTGGAGCTTGCTGCTGTGGGTGTTTCTATTGCAATTTTCAATCAAGTTTCAAAAGTATTTAATTTTCCCCTTGTAAGTGTCACAACATCTCTAGTGGCTGAAGAAGATGCTACTATTGAGATGTTTGCTCTGGAGTCTCCGTTGGATATTGAGAAGCCTATAAAGGAATCTCTAACTACCGATGAGAAAGAAGTACAAATTTCTACTACTTGTAAGTATTTCTAATTTAAGCTTAATTCAAGTTACATTTTAATTGCAATGACTAAATTTAGTTAAATTTTTTTCTGTATCTTTGTTGGTATATTTAAAGATTTTGAATTGTGTTTAAAATTAAAGGATCAAATATTTTCAAATTGATTCCTCCTCTATTTTTCACCATCTCAGATGGCTCGGAATCAAAAGGAAACACTGCAAAGGTGAATATGACCTTGGGTTCAACAGTAACTGAATCAAGTATTGAAAAGAGAGTTCTCCCATCAGTTTCCTCAGCATTGGTAATTGGTGGAGCTCTCGGTATTCTACAGGCTTTTATCCTGATTCTTGGAGCAAATCCCATCTTGAACATTATGGGTGTAAGCGCAGTAAGTGTGCTAGAGATAACTACCTTTTGACTAAATTCTCAATTATGTGACATTGTTTGGATATATCTTTCTTAACGATGTTTTCTTTTGTGTGTATAATTTTGAATTCAAACTAGACTTTTAATCTGGTGAATTGTTCTATAAGAAAGTGAGAAGGGTATACATGTGAAAGAATGAAATAAATTAATGCACTACTTGTTATGAATAACAAAAAGTGGCTCACCTCCACAGAATTGACATCAGCAAACAAAAATGGGATCTATATTACTAGGTTGTCTTTATGCTGCCAATACTACACTCTACAAATTATTTATGGTCATGGAATACTAGCCCGTGTACTCCACAGGGCTATGAATCCTTCACATTAGATTGTCTCATTGCATGAGAGTTGCTAATCAAGGGGATCTTGTTAGTTCTAATGTTTTAATTGTGTACAAGTTTAATAGTTGGAAAAATAAGGATTACAGTCCATTCAATGCTTCTTAATCAAATTCCCTTGTTTGTGGTCCAAGGCTGTGACTTGGGATTAAGGACATATAATAGGCATAAAGGCTGTTTCATGGTACCAATCAAAGTGCTAAAGTCTTAGTCTAAATCAAATTGACAAGTACCAGGTATGGGTATAAGAATTCACAACTATTCCATGACAGCATCTGGACAACCTTTACATAAGAAAAGGAAGTCAGCAAATGTTGATAGCACGACTGCATATTGATTACTTTTGAATTTGGGACCTCATGTAGTGGTAATTTCTTGCAGCTACATTAGGGAGATAAGATCTATAAGAAGAATGGGTAGCAATATGCCTGGGATTGGAGTCAAATTTCTGGGCAGATAAGTTTAGTAGGATAACGTGAAATGGAAGCAAGACCAGTCAAGTGGAATAAACCAAATCCCAAACATGACAAGGGTGTATTTGATGCCTTCTAAGTCCTAACCATTAGAGCTGGTCATAAATCTTGCTCTAAAAAATGGAAGTCCTTGAGGGGGGAACTAATATAACCATAGGTCTTTCTAGAAAAAAATGAGGAAATTAATGACAACCAATGTTAAATTAACCCTCAAGGGAAAATAGAATGTCTTCAAATACATACGCCCCTCAAAATAAATTATAATTGAAAAAAACCAGGCAACAAATCTAGAACTGAGGAAAACAGTTTTTTGGTGGAGCAATTAAATATTACAGGGCAATAAGACACCCTACTAAAAAGGACACAGATTGGAACTAACAAGTTCTTATAAACTAATACTGTAGAAACAAGTAGGAGAAAAGAAGATAAGGAAAAAATAATCATGAATGATAAAATAGATATGAAAGAGAGTAAGTGTTGGAGTTGTTATTCTATAATAGTCATCTTTAAATATTTGAAAATTATGAGCTTATAGAAATTCTCTTTATGTAGAATTTAGTTGCTCTCACAAGTCTCTATTACAAGATTTGAGCAGGAAGAAGGGTCAAGAACATATAGTTGAAGGAAGTTCCATTTTTTTGACTAAGTATATCGTATCATCAAGTGATAACCAGACAAAAACAGTTTCTCATTTTGATGTTTGTTTGCAACATATAAGGAGGTTGTCTGTCAACTTTGTCAAAATATTTGGAAATAGTTGATAATAGCAGTTTAGTTTCTTTAAAGCCCTGATAAAGTTGCTAAGAAGAATGTGAGTAAGATTAGATGGTATACCTGTGATATTACTTAGGTTAAAATTAATATCAATGAGGCCTTCAGTGGGAACCTGGTGCTGCATGGGCTAGAGGTGTGTGTTGGGACACAGACGTGTTGACGTGTATTTTGTACACAACCAAACACAGAATAAAATACCCAAATAGTACCTTATCCTCTCTTGAGTAAAGTCTCTGAATGCTGAAGATATTGCGAAAAGGATCAATCAGGGTGACTTCAAGGTTCTTTGTTGTAGGTTCTCTACGTGTGGATAAGCACCAGTGGTCGTTGTGAATGCTGTTTTTTCAAGGGGCCTTACGTATTCCCGATTTACAGGAACATGATTTTCCCAAATGCTAACAGGTTCTCAAAAAATAGCAAAAGATAGGGTTTCAAGAGATGGATACTAATCTAATCCTAAGAATGACTCAATGTAGGCTAGACTTGGTAAGATTCTACCAATTTCAGTATTGCCAAGGAATTACAACTCTGCTGGAATTGATGCGATCTTCTAAGGTGATTAATGGTTTTCCAATCATCAAGAATTATAGATACTACCATAAAGATACATATCAATATTTCAATAACGATTGAAGGTTCAAGCAATCTCAATATCTCCAGTTGACCACGCAAGGCGTCCTTACAATCAGTAAGAAGCTAGTGGTTTGGAACGTGAATCTCACCAAAGATCAAGCACAACACTTAGTCCTTCAAAACTTAAATACTACTTCGACTAAGAATGATTCAAGAAAGTAAACAACCATGAAGATAGCCACAAGAATTGCAATAAAACACCATAACTTCAATATTTTATTGATCTCAAAGCCAAAATAGACAACAATTGTTCGAAATTCTTTCTTCACTACTCAATCTTGCTACAAAATAACTTTCTTCTCTCCAAAGCTCTAACTATTATCTATCTCCTTAATATCTAATTTCTAATGACAAAATGAAAATGAGTGAGGGTATATATAGCATCCTCAATTACAATGAACGGCCCAGATCAAAAGAAGATCAATGGTTGAGATTTTGACACCTAAACCCTAATTAGGGTTTGTTACAAAAAGTTCCCTTTTTAGATGAACATTATTAAATGCATAGCCAAATATTTAATTGGCACAAAAGTCGAGGAAACATAGACCAATGATAATTAAGATGCCACATCATCCTATAACAACCTTTCTTCTAGAACCTTGTTCCCTTTCCAATGCTCTTTCTTAGCATATGCAACGAATCTGGACACAATTCCTTCAACCTCAACAATGGGAATCTCAGGAAGATTCCTCATTCGTTCCTCCAAGTGGATAACCTGATCAAAGGCAGTGAGAAGAGCCGTTTCCCATCCAGGTTCAAGTTCTTTGATCTTCTCAATCAGGAGCATAGTAGCGAACATTAGATCCCGTTGCTCATCTGTGATGACATTCTCATCTTTGCAAAAGATGACTTTGACTCTTTCTTCCAACTCTTGGAGGTCCACATCCGTCTCAACTTCGATCCGCCTGCCAAGAATGGTACACAACACTTCAAACACCTTATCCTCAATTGGATGGATGACACCTTCAACTTGATTGCATTTGGTGCTGATGTCTTCGAAAAGAACTTCTTTCATCTGGAGTAGAGTTGACCACTGAAGTAGGTTATGAGCTCCTCCATCCATTATCTTTTCTTGTGCTAGGATCTTCCCTGGTGTTTACCTGATTACTTGCAGAACAGGAATGATAACATCTCTAGTGTGAGCAAAAGCGGCTACAGTTATCATTAGATTGTGGACAATCTCAAGGACCTGGATAGCTCGGTGGATTGTCTTCATCATTCTTGTTGTAAATTCAACAGCTACCGTGTGGGATTTGTCAATCCAAGAGTTCATAAGCTGAACCAAGCTCTTGACTCTTTCTGCCTCGCCAACTGATTCAAGGGGAAGTGTTTGCACAGGAGATACAACTGGATCTTGACGTCTTAAAGGCTGATTGAGATGACTAAAGTAGCCTCTCCAAGCACCTCTCTCTCTCTCAAGCTTCCTATTCTTTTCCATTTCTTCTCTAAGTTTGCCCTTAAGTGCTTCAAATGAATCAGTTGCCTCATCCATTGCCTGTTTAGTAGTGAGTGGACCAAGCTCAAATGTTTCTACATCATACTCATCTGCAAGAATTTCACCTTCATACTTGTCCACTACTGGTGTAGCTATCTGCAATTTCCTGGATCCTGTCTCATCTCTGATCACCTTGGACATCTTGGTGGCCTTCTTCTTCTCCGTTACTTCTTGAGAATTTCCTATAAGGCTCTCTAAGTCAATCACATCCTCTTCTTCTTCAATCACAATCACCCTTGTCAGTTTCTCCTTCAACCAATCTGGAATGACAGATCTTGTCTCTCTCACTTGTATTTCTTTAGGTAGTGGTTCATCTTCTCGAAGAGGAGATGTCGCTTCATCATCATTTCCCTGATCCTCTTGTAGCTCATCAATTTGTAGAGGTTGGCTTGATGAATGTTGAGGTGTTTGTCCCTTCTTTGGCTTATCATTCTGTACCATGGATTCCATAGATTCATCAATCTCAGGTACCATCTTCTCCTGACCTTCAGCTTGACTTGCCTTCTTTCCATGTCGAGAAGATGTGCCTAATGGGCGATCTCGATTGGCCTCTTGCTTC
This sequence comes from Cryptomeria japonica, assembly GCF_030272615.1. Taxonomy (NCBI): domain Eukaryota; kingdom Viridiplantae; phylum Streptophyta; class Pinopsida; order Cupressales; family Cupressaceae; genus Cryptomeria; species Cryptomeria japonica. Next base: position 525,658,332 of record NC_081408.1, on the reverse strand, counting down.
TTCATGGAGGATTCTCTTTTCTCAGGTCTTTCTTTCCTCTTTGCGCCTCTAGGATGAGAATTGTCTTCACTTACGCTTGCTCCTCCTTCTTCTGGTCTTTCCTCCAAAGTAAAAGTCATTGGTACGTTCTGCTCTCTTAACTTCTGATGTTGTACATCCACCCATCTGCGAGTACATGACAAAACTGGAGCCATCAAAGCTCTCAAGTCCAAAATCTCAGGCTCGCTCCAATCTATCTTTACTCTCTTATCTTCTTTGTCATAGGATGACTGGAGATGTCTGCCATTGTCCTGAGCTTGATCGGCTACTCTGTAAACTTTGCATTTCTTGATGAAATCTAAAGGTAATCTGGAATGCATCTTTCTTTTCACTTCTAAATCACTTGAGAGATTCATCCAAAAGTCTTCCACCTAAAACTCATGTCCGTACTTCCTAGCAACTGTCTCCTCCATATAACCATAAGGATCAAAATTCTCCCGTGGGGCAAAGAATGTGAAAGAATACAAGGCTAATTCCTTCTCTGCATCCTCCGAAGCTTGAGTATTAGGACATACCTCAATTGAATTCCCCAATATGATAGGTACGGGAATTCCATTTCCATGCTTGAGTCTGGATACCTTTGCACAAGCTACCAACTGCCTGGTTACCTCAAGTAGCACTATCCTGTCTGTCGGATACCTCGGCAACATGTAGGGAGGTGAAGGACACCCCTGAACTCTAATATATGTAAACTTTTGAAACTGGATGAACCATGCACCATACCTCTTCACAAGCTCTTGTGCATCCAGAGATAGTCGATTGTGAATCCGGCCTTGCAATATCCTAGTGATGTTCATCGTGAAGGTATCATTCACTAACTTGTAGTCACTTCCAGGTGGATGATGTAAATGAACATAAGAGTCACAAACTCTCACTTCTCCGGGTCCTCTTCCGATCACTCCTCTGTGAGGTAGCCCTGCATACTCAAAACTCCTGATCAAGGCATATATGACATATGAGCTCATGTGGAACGACTTGGTAGGCCTTAGTCTTCTCAACTGCACATCCAGGCTATTGCTAATAATTTTGGCCCAATGAATCGTTCCTTTCCCTTGGACAATCACTTGAATGAAGTAGAACATCCATTTCTCGAAGTAGAAGGCTTGGGGAGCCCCCGTAACTCGATTGAGCAAAGTTATCAAATCTCTGTACTCCTCCTGGAAATCAATCCTATGCGGTGTATTAGGAATCTTGTTCAGGCGAGGACGACTTTTGAGCAACCAATTCTTGTTGATGAGATTCAGGCAAGTGTCGGGATCATCTTCATACATTGACCTGGCTCCTTCTAGGCTTTTGTAAATCATATCTTTATGCTCTGGAAGATGGAGAGCCTCACTTATAGACTCCTTTGAAAGGTAAGCCAAAGTGTTTCCTTCCTTGGATATGATCGATCTCGATTGTGAGTCATAATGGCGGGCACACTCGATCATCAGCTCATGACACTGGACTGCTGGAGGGAAACCGGCCGCCTTGATGATGCCACTTTCAATTATTCTCTTCGCGACAGGTGATGGCTTGCCAATGTAGGGGACCTCTCGAAACTTCTTCACACTGAAGTTTCCCAAGTTGGTATCTCCTATATTGCTCCATTTGGACACGATCTTGGTCTCCAATTCTTCGTTCTTATGATCTTCCTTCATGAGAGTCGGGCGACTAGTAGATGTTCACGCCTTTGGAGTCGCCATCTTGACACCTACACAACATTTCACAATTAGTAATATATCTTGAAGCATAGAAATATAGAGTAGAAAGGAAGATTTTAATTAGGAAACTTCATAATAAATCGTGAGTTATCATTTCCTAATTAACTATGCCAAACTTAAAATTTTCAAAACAAAAGTTCAAAATCCAAATCTTCAACAATGGTGTCAAGATGATTTCGCCATACCTCCACCTGAATTAAACTCTAAGAAATGATGCAAAAATAGATGAATTTTGCTAGGCAAAATGTAGATCAAAGCTCTCCCTTGAATAAAATGTGCCTCCTTTAGCCTTCACAAGAATCAATTCCACTTCCTTCTAGTCTCCAACACTTGAAATAAATTCGCTCCAAGCAAACTAGATTTCGCACCTCCACTTAGCCTTCCAAATTCGCACTTGAAGCAATGATTGAATGATTTGAATTGTGAAAAAAAAAAAAACACCTCCAATATATAGAGTGCTCACCCCTTTGCTCCCTCTAGGCCGACTTGGCAAAAAGAGGTTAAAAAATAAATAAAATTCCAAAAAAGGGAGGCCGACTTGGCAAAATAAGTGAAAATAAGGCCTTGTGCGCTCTACATTTAATTTTAATGTAATAAAAATCAATTTTAAATGCCTCCAAGATAGAAGTTCGATTTTTTAAGGCTTAAAATTAATTTATTAAATGCCGATGTCTTTTATTAAATGCCAATTTAATTTTAATTTTTTCAAATGCCTCAAAATTGGCAATTCTGGTGATCAAATGCAATTTGGAGAATATTAATTTTTAAATCAAGGCTTAATGAAACTTCCTGAGGATTTCGCCCTAGACCTTCACTGAGGGTCAGGAGCGATTTTTTGAATTTTAGCCTTGAATATTTCATATTTTGACGTGAGAATCTCCTGGAGGGTAAATCGATATCTAGTTGATGCATTGCACTTCAAATTTGGCATTTTTTTGTGAGGAAAATAGGTGGAATTGTCAATTTCGCCCTAGGCCTTCACTGAGGGTCGAGAGCGATTTTTCATTTTTTGCTCGAATTTAGCACTTTTCCACCTCCAAAATTTCTTCAAGACATTTCAACTAGGTCCTTTCACTGAATTGCAAACTTAACTCAATCCAATTTTGGAGAAAAGGCGTGATTTTGAAGTTTCTCGCTGTGGGCCCTCTTTGAGGGTCCGTAGCAATTTTTGCAATTTAGGCTTGATTCTTCATCATTTTTCATTAAAACTTCATTCATCATTTGGCAATGCCTTCCTTTAATCCACTCCAACCAAATTTGCTTTGTTGTTGTAAGGTAAAACGAGGATTTTCAACAATATCGCTATGGACCCTCTCTGAGGGTCCGTAGTGATTTTTTGCTGTGGGCCTTCACTGAGGGTCCATAGCGATTTTTCATTTTCTGACCAAAATCATCAAGTTTCAAAGGTAAAATAATATTCATCCTGTTGTTGGAGGTCTTTTCTCATTGTCCAAACCTTACCTTAGCACCATTTTGAAGAAAACATACAATTTTTGAAAATCTCGCTGTGGGCCTTCACTGAGGGTTCGTAGCAATTTTTTGGTTCTAGGCAAATTTCTTCATCTTTTAATCTTCAAATCACCTCCAAGGCATGACACATCACGTCCTCCTCCTGTCCAAGCAAGATTTTATCTCAATTCTTCAAACCAAGGAGAGAAAACTGGAAAATCGCTATGGGCCCTCTCTGAGGGGTCCGTAGCGATTTTTTGAATTGCCTTCAAAATATTGATTCTCAACGATTTCTTTCACTTCAAGGCTTTTCAAACATCGTTTCTAACCCATGCCTAACCTTAGCTTTCCTCAAACTTGGATGAAAATCTCCCATTTTAGGTTTCTTGCTATGGGCCTTCTCTGAGGGTCCAGAGCGATTTCTCGCTGTGGGCCTTCAGTGAGGGTCCGTAGCGATTTTTCATTTTGGGTTGATTTCTTCTTGTGTTGATCTTCCAAATTATATTCAATGGATAGAACATGCTTTCCTCCATCCCCTCCAATCATGAAATCACTTTGATCCTGCAAGAATAATGCATTTTTGAAAATCTCGCTATGGGCCCTCTCTGAGGGTCCGTAGCGATTTTTGCTACCTGGACCAAAATGCTTCAATTTTCGCCTAAAAATCACTTTGCCAAGGAAGATATCATCTTGTTCTTTGCTATGAATAAAAATTCATGTCCAAGAAAGGTCCAAAAATGTGCACACAAAGAAAATCGCCGTGGGCCCTCTCTGAGGGTCTGTAGCAATTTTTCCTTTCCTGGGCAAAACTCCTTCAATTCATCATTTCTGATCAAGTCTGGATACTTCATTATGTTCATTCTATCCTTCATCATGCTCTTGACCTCTCAAATCGACCAAATAAAGCTTGCAATGATCCTTATAAGATTTCTCGTTGTGGGCCCTCTCTGAGGGTCCGTAGCGATTTCTCTGTTTTCAACAAGGTCCTTCATCATTTCTAGCCAAAACTTCCTTAGGTGGGTGGAGAAGGTCATTTATTTTCCATTTATGATCAAAACTTGGTCTCTTTTTATTGCAAAATGAAGGAAACCAAAATCTCGCTGTAGGCCCTCTCTGAGGGTCCATAGCGATTTTTTCATTAGTTTCCAAAATTCACCATCTTTCACGTCTCCAAACCGTCCAAAGCATCAAGTCACGTTGAATCATTCTTCCAGGAGGCCCTGCACAAAGCAATTTAGAAAAGTCAGTGACAAATATGACTTAAACAACATTTTCGCTGTGGGCCCTCTCTGAGGGTCAGGAGCGATTTTACCCTTTTCGGCCAAATTGCATCAAATTTAAGTCTCAAACTTGCTTCACAAGGCAAAGTTAGGTCATTTTCAAGGTTAGGAACCAGTTAGCAAGCCCATCAAAAACAAGAAATTGCACTTAGGATAAATTTCGCCCTCGGCCCTTAGCAAGGGTCAGGAGCGATTTCTCTGTTTCAGGCATCATCTTACTTCCAAAAATTTGATCAAAACTCACCTAGGCAAGAACACACAATTTCCTTCAAAAATGCTAACACTTAGTCAAAATTGGATTTCACCCTAAAAACCTTGATTAGACCTAACTTGAGACCTATTTGACTCTCCTAAAAGTCTTACCTAATTTCAATCATTTCAAATCTTCAGGAGGACACTTAACAACTTTCTCTGTTTCAGGCATCATCTTACTTCCAAAAATTTGATCAAAACTCACCTAGGCAAGAACACACAATTTCCTTCAAAAATGCTAACACTTAGTCAAAATTGGATTTCACCCTAAAAACCCTGATTAGACCTAACCTGAGACCTATTTGACTCTCCTAAAAGTCTTACCTAATTTCAATCATTTCAAATCTTCAGGAGGACACTTAACAACTTTCAAAATTTGACTGGACTCAGCTTGAATAACATCCAAAAGAAACCCCTAAGGTTTAGCCCTAGTCCAGACAGACAACTCTCTCACTCAAAACCCTAAAAGCAGAGAGAAGAACAAGCAAAACAAAAGCGGAAAAGAGGGGGGGTCCCCATTCTAATGGGGCGATGTGTGATATGGTCACAACAAGACGGCAATCTCATTGATTGTTTTTGATGGGCTCTTGTTGAAACTACTGACAATGTGGCTGAGGCACTAACCATTTTGTGAGGGTTAGCTTTGATCATGTTCCATAATCTCTGAAAGGTAAAATTTAAAATTGGACTTTCAAAACTGAGCTGCTTCCCATTTCTCTGGTAAGAATTGGAGAATCTGGAAGGGAAAATAGGTGATTGTTGATATCCTCTGCCTTCTTGAAAAATTTCAGGAGCATCACATTCGATATATCCCCTCATGAAGCTAAAAATGCAGAATGCTTCATAGTTAAGAAAGATGCCACTCTCACTGAGGGTCAAGAATGGGTTGGCAAATTGGAGGATGTTCTTTAGCCTAAGCGTAGAGTTGGCCTTATGCCAATTATTTTTGATGATACGAACTAATAATGAAAATTGTTTTGAGGATGACCTTTCTTTCTGATGACTTGCTGGTTATTCCTAGTGTGGGCTTTTTGGATGTTTGGTTCATGACATTTTAGGATCCCATCATTGTGCTTTCTCTTCTATTGCTAACTTGAGGCATATAACCCATCCATTCATTAGTATTTTTGCTTCTAGTCTTTTCTGATTGTGAGATCACTCTACTGAATACCTAAAGATGGAAAGTACAGAACTTGGCAAAGATTGCCATTGAATCTCCTCTATCCTCTTTGTCAGTTTTAGTGGTGATTGTTTTTGCTACTTTTGGAAACCCAGGTTTGTTTCAGATTGTTTTCTGCCTCACTCTCATTTTGTTTTATTTTTGTTGGGTTCTCTGACCTGCACATCTTTCTGGGACAGCTTCAGCTGCATTAGCTCCTCCAGCCTTTTTTCACATTTCAATAATGGGAAAGGCTACTACCTGAGATTCCAAGGGATCAAGTATATTTAGGTCAAGACCCTAGACTTCTGCTAGGTGCTCAGCTAAAGTTCTTGTTGCTAAACCAGGTGAAAAGCTCAAACTTGATACCAAGAATCGATTTCATGTCTAGCTAGCAACCTATCATTCCTCTCCTTTAACTAGCAGCAAGGTTACAAAAGCATGGAAGTTCTTGGTTTGATTAAGGATTCTTGAAGTTCTGCTGTTCTTCAACCTTCAACCCCAACCCCATGGTTACCATTCCAATATTTTCTGACCCCATGGACACCTTGGGCAGACATAATCGATTTCAAGAATGCCATTGCCATTCCTTAGTTTAATTAAGCCCGGATAACAGAGAGTATAAGGGCAAATTGGTTGAATGTCAAGAATTGCATTCACGAGGAACTTGAACTGGTCGTTGAGGTTCTCTCCATCCTGAAGGAGCACATTGTTTCTGCTATGTGTAAATCTCATTCTTTCCTGGACCTTCCTCTGCTGCCTTATGGGTGATGGTCAGGCTGCCAGTATGGCCTTTGAGTATTTTTTTTGTCTGTAAAGAAGTGCAGAAAATCAAAGAAATGGTATTTTAACAGCAAGAACAAATTAGAGCTTTATCTTCTAAAATTACAGAAAATAAGAAAGCTCCTATTTATGAGTTTGAGCCTCATAGATATGCTGCTGAATTTGATGACTTTAGACTGGATGTTGGTATTTCTGTGCAAATGGATTATTGTCTAGTTGAGGATATATGTAGGCTATTGTAATTGTCATCATTGTTAGGTTTATTCCTGCTGTATAATAACCATGGTCATACAATTCTGAATTTCTCTGTGCTACTATTTGATTAGTTCTGTGATCACTGGGCCACTTATTTATGTGGTAGTTATATTTGTCACATTAGCAGGAAAATATTATTGTCTCAAAATTGTTTTGGGCTTTATGATTTATTGTTTAGCTATCCCTTGTGAAAAGTGAAGGTTATTTTGGTTTCTTTCACTTACTGCTTAAAATTTGAAACTGAAAATTTACAGGCTATAGTTACTGCTTTGTTTTCAGACTCTTTGTAATATGTTATCCTGTTTAATTGCATAACCTGATTTTTGAAATTTATGATTAATATATATTCTTCTAAACAATGTGTTATGTGGATTGCAATGGCTGTTGGATCTCTGGAAGGTCTCTCTGAATCAATAATCACATTTCTTACAGCTGCACATGAGATGGTTGTATGAAATTTATCATTGAAATAGAAAGAAAGAAATCTCAGGGATTAAACTCACATATTGAGATCAGTCAGAACTCTCTCAATTTCTTTTCTCTAAATAGGAAACACGTGGTGTTTGTGAGAACCGAAAAAAAAATGCAATGGTTACATTTTTGTAAATGATTTTTACCTATAATAGAGGAATAATACAAATATTTCAGGAGTCTACACAATATTATGCATGATAAACATAATAAAAGACCAGCAGAATAACTCTTTGCATTGACAGGAATCACCAATGCAATCTCCTGCTGTGAAGTATTTGAAATTGCGTGCACTTGGTGCTCCAGCAGTAGTCATATCACTTGCAACACAGGGTGTTTTTCGAGGGTTTAAGGACACAATGACTCCTTTGTATGCAACAGGTATGCAGAAGTCTAATTACTTTCAAACAATCTTTTTTGGGTATTTGTCTGCAATCATTTATAGGTAATTATTTAATTTCAGCTTTTTCATTGTGTTTACAATTAGTATTGTTAATGCATTCTTTGAGGGCAAACAATAGTTTCTCGAACATGACTATTCTGTTATGTACTCTTACCTAATCATGACATCCAAATTGATCTGAAAAATATGCAAAGTGCAACTCAAGTTTATCTGTGAAATTGATGAATATATTGTTTATCACTAACCTGTTTTAATGTAAGATGATAATACTCTTTATATTGTTAATTAGTATTGTTAATGCATTCTTTGAGGGCAAACAATAGTTTCTTGAACATGACTACTCTGTTATTTATTCTCACCTACTAATGACATCCAAATTGATTGGAAAAATATGCAAAGTGCAACTCACAAATTTATCTGTGAAATTGATGAATATATTGTTTATCAGTAACCTGCTTTAATGTAAGAATGATAATACCCTTTATATTGTTAGAGAACGTCAGGCTCCAATATATGATCCTTGCAAATGAATAACTCGTTAGAGCATTCATCAAGTTGTCTTTGGTGCTAAACATCTTCATCTTGAGAGTGTCTTTAGGATTGTCCTCTATCTTCATAGGTCTAAGTCTTTTAGTGTTTCAGCTTTAGGTCATGGGAGGTACTCATTTTTAGCTCTATGTTCCTTGGAGGGGTTTGCCTTCTTGGCCAAGGACAATGTTGTTATTACTGTTTCCATTTCGATACCAGTTTAGTTCTTCAATTTGTGTATACTTGTAGGTGTTCTTTGGTCCCAAATCTCTTTAATCCTATGTTCCTTGGGGATGCATCCCTGGGGTTTTTCTTGTTCCCATTTTGGGGATGCCTTGATAATGTCCTTGAGCTAGCTCCAAATTTTCAAAATTTGCCCTAGCCGTTTGGAAAATGTTCCTAAGATGGGGGACATTGAGGGGATGGCTGAACATCCCTTTGGCAACTCAGCCATTAAAAAAAGGTTCTAAAATGAAAAAATGATTCTCTTATTATGATTTTTTGTGCATCCTCACACCACACTTAGCCCTAAATGAACAAAAAAAACCCTCCCTATCTCATTCTAGCTCATTTTTACGTGTCAAACAAAATTTGTAGCCAAGTTGGAGGAAAAAATAATTTTGAATAGGGTTTGAAGGTGCAGCTAGAGAAATAAGCATTAGTGAGCAGTGAGGTGTGCAATAGCAAGAGAAGTGGAAGAGGTAAGTGATTTTTTGATCGGTTTTCTTTCCTCTTTATAAACATCACCACTACATTAGCAACCATGGAGGGCATAGGTATAGCTGATTGTGCTGGCACTGACACACCCTTTGACTTTGTTTCTACCTCCATATGCAATCTATGAACCTTTACCTTTTCATCTTTCTTTATATCAGTCCACACCTTAACCCCATGTCTTGTAAAGCCCAAGAAATGATGAGAATATACTCTAGTGTAGCTCTCTCTAAAATCTGTTTTGCAAATGTGACACAACCACACTCTACTACCCCCCGTTTCTTTCTATCTTTTTCTAGGGTTGTCACAAATCGGATAGATAATTTTTGGAAATAAAAGGGACCTTTTGCATAAAGTTTTAAAATGGTGGAAAGGCACTCAAATGGATTTTGTGGCTATTCTCCTTCACCTACAACATTTCCACACCTTGATGAATCTTCAAGTAAGGTTGAAACTCTCACACTTCTTTCTTTCATCTCATCTTCATTACTCTCACTGCTGCTGGTCATGTTGTTTTGTGAAACAATAATGCAAGTGCAAATTGAAAATAGAAAAAAGAAATCATACGCTTCTTTCTTAAAACTGTGAAAACAAAAACAAATGGAAGAATCACTTGCCTCTTCCACTTCTCTAGCTATTTCACTCTTCATTGGTCACTAATGCCGATTTATCCAGCTGCAACTTCAAACTTTGTTCAAAATAATCCTTTTTCTTCCAACTTGGCTGCAATTTTTTTGACATGTAAAAATGAGTTTGACTGAGATCAGGAGTTCTTTTTTTGTTGATTTAGGGCTAAGTGTGGTGTGGAGGCCCACAAAAAATAAGAACAAAAGAATATTTTTTTTATTCTGGACTTAAGAAAAAAGGTTGAATCATTGTGGAGGTGACCAGTTGTCCTTGGGATGATCAAGGGACGTCTAAAATGTTCCCAGCTGTCTCAAGGACATTTGGCCATCCCATCAGCATCCCCCCATCTTGGGAATGTTCTTGGGATGGCTAGGACGATTTTCGGAAAATTGGGGGTGGTTTGGGTATGCTTTTGAAGCATCCCTAAAATGCCCTTGGAATGTTGGAAACAAAAGGAACTCAAAGATGTGTCCTTGGGGAACATACAAAATAACTTGTAAATATAGAAAGATGAACCCATTTTCAAAAATATGCTTATAGGTGTCAATGACACAGAAAGTGGCAGACCCGTGGCGTGCAAGCCTAGGGTTGACTGGAGTATGCTTCTTAGCCATCCCTCATCCTTGTTATCTGCGGGAACTTGGAAACATTTCCCCAACAGTTATGAATAAATTTTGAGATAAGAGAATTTTACACTCACTTCTTGTGAAAAAGTACTTTCATGTAAAAGACTTGGTAAGTAGCATAGAGCTATTTAATAACATTTATGCAAAAATACCTCCAACTCTTACTAAAATATGCTTTGAAATTGAAATGCTTTCACTTTAGCACACCCCTGCTATGATTTGAAACTGACCTTATAGTGGGTTTGGCAAATTTCATCCTTATATTTTCATTGTTAGAAGTGGAAATGAATAATGTTTGTTTTTGCTGAAGTCTCACAAGAATAGTAGTATGAACTTTTGCCTTTTGGATATTTATCTTAATCAAAGGTAGATTTGCAATACTTACTGAACTGATTGCAATATTGGAATAAGGCAAATGAAGCTTGGAAGATGATGTCAAATTTATCATTTAAAAATGGATGCTATCAACCTATAACCTGATTCATGATGAATTGTTAAAAATATATATTGAAAAGATAATCTATAAATGTCAAAGTATGAAGCTATTGTAAAAAATATGGCAATATGTGTTAATGCCAAAGGGAGCAGAATCTCAGTTGTATTTCAGAATTCAAACTGAAAATGGGGTAACCTAACAATTTTAACCATTGACTATAGAATCATAGTTTTAAACTTTTATAATAACACAAAAAGAATTTCAGAGGTTGCTAAGGTGAGATGCTTATGATGTTATGTTTTTAAAACAGAAATACAAATAATACCAGAATGAAATATTAAGAAGGTTGCTAATCATAAGTGTTAGTCTGCAAAGTCCTTATTCACTGCCTATGTCCAGTTAGGAAGTCAAAACGTAATATTACTGTCCTGGTGCTTTATTTCTCTATTTCTATCATTCATTTATCTGATTTGTATTTTTAAGCCTGCATTTTATGTTCTGATGCATGGATCCATATTTTCAGTTGCAGGTGATATATCTAATATTGCCTTGGACCCAATTCTTATATTTCTTCTTTCACTCGGAGTTACTGGTGCAGCTATTGCTCATGTTGTATCTCAGTGAGTGAAATGTGTATCTGTGCTCCAATTTTATTAAAAATTAATTCCAGAGGCGGCAACATGGCTAGATTGTGTGTAGACTCTAAAATATAGTTTATGCAGAAAAAAATGTCATTGAAATTTCATTGTTAGCCATTACTATCATCTGTAAAAATCAACATTCTAGGATCTTTAACACATAATAAGTTTCTGTGTTGATTGACGAGAAGATGGTAAACTAACATATTTGTATTCTGCAATCTGAGATATTGATAATTGTATCCTCTGAATTGTAGGTATCTTATTGCTTTTATTCTTTTATGGAGTTTGCACAAGCGAGTTGTTCTTTTGCCACCTAAAATCTCTGACCTGCAATTTGATCGGTTTTTTAAAAATGGTATGATGCTATCTGATTGTGACCTTGAGTAAAGATTATCTTGTCCGGTTTACGCAACTTAATTAGAACTTTAGTAACTGTCCCATGAATGCTATTTTTATAATTTTTGATTCTATTATGAACTTAAAAGAAATTTCCATTCATCTGTTTTTTGAACATTTTTAACTGGAGTCTGCTGCTCTAAAGAGTTTTACAAGAAGACAAGTGCAGTTCTCAACATACAGAAGTTAAGAAATTATTACGCTAGATCTAAGATCTAATGCTTACAAGAGGTTACCAAGGCAGTTCTGCAGCCACCTATATAGTTAGTAGATAGCAGCAAAAAAAGTTCTCTGGAATAAATCAGAAAAACAAAAGAAAAGTTTTCAAAAAACTGTGATTTAATCAGGAAGAAATCAGGAAAATATATACTTAGATTTAGGGTTCTTGAAAAAAAAGAAAATTTGCCAGAAAGTCAAAAATTGCAAGAATAACATAAAAGAAGTCTATTTTATTAAAAAAAAAAGTTAAAACAAGTTTTTTTTGGCATTGAAATCTGGATAAATTGTGAAAAATCTACAACAAAATTGTTTTATCCAATTTACTGAACAAACCACGAGTTTTTAGTGTAATTATGTGCCCTAGATTAGTAATCAGATTCATGTCCTTTAATTATGCCCTAGTTTGTTAATCAGATTTGTAACATTTTAGTAAATCATAATTCAGTAAACTCAGAAATGAAGGAAGTAAACAAGAGACAAACACAAATACCCTGGGAAAACCTCCAAGGAGAAAAAATCCAGCATTAAAGATCCACAGGTCAGATTATATATTCTCCCTTAATATCACAAGTACAATACTTATCTTCCTTGTCAGATCTGATTCCTTCTTGTATGACAGATCTGCACTTCTAAGCTCTTCAAGTCTGCACCAAAGATTGCCTTTGTCCTCTTGGACAAGTTCGCACAAGTTCGCACCCTCCTAGTGTAAATTCGCACTTTTCATGCAGAGCTGATTTGCTGAATGCTTGAGAATTAATGATTGTTTTGACTTGTGAAATGTCTTTTATTTATATGCACCTTTAACCCTTATTTGCAAGTCGGCCTCCTTTAAGTTTTGGCGCCAATATTATTATGGCGTGTGTATTTAGGATAGAGTGAGGAATAGGGCAGGGCCTAGACTTGGGGTACGTTACCCTTTAGGGCCCAGACCTAAAAGGGTTCGGATGTTGCCTTAAGGCAATCCGAACCCTATATAGCTCTAGTTACAAACAACATTTAGGTTAAAAAATTGGCATGGAGGCTAAGTCCTGATTTCTCATGATTTATTGTTGATTTCTTCAACTAATTTTGCCTCGACTTAGTACTTAATCTTTGAAAATTGAAATTGCATCAATTGAGAAACATTCTTATGAAGCAAATGATAAAGATGGTAATTAACTAAGCCATAAAGACAGTAAAAATCTATCTTGCATGACCATTAAAAACAAGTTCTTCAACTAATTTTGCCTCAACTTAGTACTTAATCTTTGAAAATTGAGATTGCATCAATTGAGAAACATTCTTATGAAGCAAATGATAAAGATGGTAATTAACTAAGCCATAAAGACAGTAAAAATCTATCTTGCATGACCATTAAAAACGAGGGTGATGAATTTCTAAAACTGATTTCCCTTTAAGTGCTCAATAAAGAACATTTATCCCTATTTTGAAATACCTAGATAAGCGAATTCTACTACTGGGAAGTTGCAAAGGATTTCAGTGGAACTGCATATGCAAGTGAGCCAGTTGAATTAAATGCTTGCAAACTGCAAAAGTTTTGTACATGCGATTGCTCCTGTTAACAACCTGTTTAACCACTTAATCTTACTGCAATCAATTTTTTCTTATCACAATCACTAATCCACAGAAGAAAATCACATGGCAAAATATTGACAGTTCTGTTCAAATTTATGCAATTAAGATTGTGGAATACCCTTTCAGACGAGTTAGGTTCAATCATGCTTCAATTGTATGCCATCACATTTGGTTTACATTACGAGAAAAATGAACTATATAGACTTGAAACACATCAAAGGAAATATTTTTGTGGTATTTGTGTAACCCTTAAGGCCTTCGGTAGATGTGAAAATAGCTTTGTTACTGTTAAAGAAAAATGTAGATTGGTTTTGAAGACTAAAGGACAGAAGAGTTGAGAATGTTGAACTTTTTTTGTATTTTCAGAGAAGACTGAGAAGACTGTGTGGTGACTAAGCTTCAAAGTAGAATCCAATACATTTCAAAGGACTGAACTATCTTCATGTCCCAAAGAAACTATAAATAAATTAAACAATACTTCAAAAGCTATCAATAATCATTATATGTGGTTGATTCAGAGAAATATAAGTCTTTTGTCATTATGTAACTTACAAGCTAATAAGCATAAAATCAAAAAGTTAAAAAAGAGCTTTGAGAACAAATACTAGTCAAACACACATACATAGATTAACCAGAAAACCTGAAGCATAGTGGGACGTATAGAGTGTACTGAGCCAATTTCCAAGCCATATATCGATCAAGTGTTTTTTGCATTGGTTGTTTGTAGCATAGTTGAAAAACTTGGACTCAACAATTACTTGGCTGACCCAATTTTTTTAAAGAGCTTGACAAATTTATCATACATAAAAAATACAAATATTACTCAAAAACACATATTACTGAATTTTTTTGTAACATATTACTAATTCCTTTCACATATAGATCAAAATTAGAGTTCAACACAAGTCGGACGTCACAGACCAAAACCATTTTTAAAAATGACTTTTAATACGTATGAACTCAAATATCAATATCAATAAAAATTGCAAATCATGAATTTCTTTTGACTAAAAATCAGAAAATTTTGCGGCTACCTTGTGGGTGTCTCGGAAGTGGGCGGTATAGCTTTAGTATCCTTAACAAGATCCTCAGGCATAGGATCAAGTTGTGTATGTGATGAAACTCACCCTAATGGCTCAACAACCTTGCTTTCTGCGTCCTCATGCTGCCACATCTGCCTACCATTTGGCTGCGTCCTTCTCCAAATCAACTATTTCATTAGTAGTAAACAGTGGATCCACATTGACATTCTCAGCAATCTAATCCAAAAATGGATCAGTGTCATTGAGTTCAATTGCATGATGTGTATCCTGCCCTATACCTTCTTTACATACAATTGAATGTTGTAGTGCACAAAGACAAGGTCATTCAAGTGCATATGTTGTATTTCTTTGTTTGAATGGCCTAAAAACCCTCCAGTTGTACATACAACCAGAAACGCTATAGGGCTGGGATAGGCTTTTGAAAGATTAGTTGTTTTGACAAGGAAATCAAGTGTTGGGTAATTACTTGTTGAGTTGCTTGCTGAATAATAATACTCTCCTTGGACATAAAATTATCTGAACACAAATATGCAAGGACAGCATTCATGACTTTGTAAGGATTTTAAAAGTTAAATAATAAACTAACATTAAACATATATATTTTTTAAGTAAACTTGGAATGCATGAAGCTGAAGAAAATAGAGCCCCCTCCACTCTCTTATAACCTTGTATCTCATGATGTATGAAGTCTCAAAGTTTGTTGTTGGGGACCAACTCCTCAATACACGTGTTAAGGCCAAATATAACCTTTGCATCTACTTTTAATGAAGGGAGGGAAAAACTTGGAGTTCAGATTGTTGATATGTTGGTAGAGTTGTCAGTTCCACCTCCAACCAAGATTGCACCATATGGGTTCATATATGGTTTTAACATCGAATTGTGTCTTTCACCCTATCTGTGACCTCATATGGGTACTCCATGAGCTTTTTATCCCAATTGACCAGCCATAGAACCCTGACCAACAATTTTGACACCAAAATCAATTGAATGGATGAAAATGAAATTAGAAAATTATACTAAATAAGAAATTTTAAAAATGAATAAATCAGCAAATAAAAATATCAAATTTTTATGAAATCAACAAATTGTGAATATTATAAAATAAAAAATAAGTGAAATTTTTTGATTGAAAATTTACCTTGGTCTCCTCCATGGCCTTGGACCATACAAAATATTCTCAACACTCTTTGCTTAAACCTTCTTGGGTGATGTAGTTGCTATACTCTACAAGTTGAGGAGATTAGTGGTAAAGCATGTGACTCATGATCGCATGATCTCCTTGCCATCAGTGTACTTTGTCATGAGATTTAGGATTCATATAGTTGTACATCTATGCCTATGTTGATTGAATGTTCTTTAGCCAAACATATTTTCCCTGTGTCCTCAAGTAGTAGGTCAAGGTAGTGATATGCACAAGGGCTCCAAAATAATGTAGGGCGTCTTGCCTCAAGAAGTCTACTGATTGCTACATATCTAGTTACATTGTTGGTTAGTATTTGGATGGCATTTTCCACTCCCACCTCCATTAGCTCCTCATCCAACAAGCTACACAAGGTTGCCACATTTTTTATTTCTTTTGAGGCATCAATTGACTTAAAAAAGACTGATTGTTCTCTTCAAGCCACTAAAAAGTTAATAAGTGTCCTACTGCTGCCATTCATCCGTCTATTAGATAAAACAATGCAACCTTTTCTTTTCCAACTTTATTTTGTTCCTAAGTAGCTAATATATGTTTTGGACCTCATTTGACAATAATGCACCACTCAACTCATGATGGATTGGGTCCTTGAACTCCTTATTTGCCACAGTCAATGCATTGACCAACTGCTCCTAATAAGGACTTGATCAACATTAAATAGAATATTGTTGTAGTACCAAAATTTTGCACATGCCAGCTTTGCCTCATGATGCATGTAGTACCTTCCAATGAAGGTTGTACATTAGGAGAGTAAAAATGAACAAAAAAGTTGGAACTTCAGCTACCCACATTGCTTGATCATTGTATCCATGGCCCAATAGAAGAAAAGCCCTCTATATCTACCTTTGACCCTATATAACTAAAAATTGGGGGTGAGGCTGCCATTACCTTTGCTGGCCTCTTTTTCTTTGCTTTCCTGTGCTCAAATAATGCAAAGAGAGCTTTAGCCTTCTTCGCAACTGTTAGAATAACTTTTGAACATGCTACAACCTCATGGTACAATATCATTGTGCAAGTTGATTTTGGAGGTGATTTATGTCTCTTATATTATTTGTGCAATAGTTACAAATAACCACATCTTGCATTAAACTTTCTGTCCCGTGTTTTTAGCAAGGGTTCTTAAGTTTGCCACTAGTTCTCCTACTTGCAGAAGCCATATTCTTTTTGGAAAAATGAAAATAAAACCTAGCAAATGGGAGATAACATAAAAAAATCATTGATACTGATGTTCCTCAGGACATGTCCCCATATTGGGGACATTTATGGGATGTGGGGAGGTCTTGAAAATGTACCTTTGCCATCCTGTTCAATTTTGTTTGGTCTTAATGTCCCAAAAGCATCTTGGAAATGTGGGGACTTCGTGGGGATGGCTAGGGATGTCAATGACGTCCCTTAACTGTCCTCAGGACAGCCAAACATACACCTGTAGTTATACAATACATACAATTAGAAAAAAGAAGGCTCAAAATGGATTAAAAATTATTTTATTGTTCTTTTGTGGCCCCCACACCACTCTCAGCCCTAAATTATTAATGTTTATGTAATACTAAATTCTATTATGTATAATGTGTAACGAGTATAGAGGGTAACATGCCTGTGATGTGGTTTTAAACAGACCCAGGATGCTATTTTAAAATTTTGCTACAGTTGTTGAGCAGTAGCGCTGTAGACTCATGGAGTTTCAAGTTTCAACGCACCTTAGAAATATAAAGAAAAACAAACCCCCAAAAATAACTCTAAAATCGGTCATGAAATTGTTTTTAATTGGCTGAGCTTTTGTCCTAGTTGTGAGTTGGGACGATTTTTTGTGTGTTTTTGGTGAGTCATGCCAAAAACTCATGGCAAGGTAGACCTATTAATTGGGTTGAGTTTTTCTGGGAGTTATTTTCCTGCGTTTTCAGCTTGCAGTTACTTGAGTCCTGTGAGTAATTGCAGTTCTTTGCAATTATGATTTGTAGCTTATGATCTGGTGAACGACATGTGCCCATGAGAATATAGGTGAGATTTATGCTTTTATCTTAGTTCATTATTATGTTCTACAAGAAAAGCTAATATAATTGTTTGGATCTGCAGCAACTGTGTTGTACATAGTACAATAGTCTGAATGGATTGCACTTTAAATGGCTTGAATTCGAATCCAAGTTTTAAGTATAATATCCCTTATTGAGGTAATGACTGAAATGCAGTCTGCAAGTCTTCTGCAGTGCCTCAGGACATTACTCTTATTATTGATTGTTGCTGCTGATATTGGTCACAGGGCCATCTGCATCTTCCATTCTCCTCCGTTCACATGAAGTTATACAAAAACTCACAACTCATGGAACCACTTTATGTCAAAAATTCTTAGGCAACTTCAAAACATTTTAGTCACTATTTCATATTACTCACTTAGGTGATACTGAGAGATCATGAACTGATCCAGCTACTTTGTATCCAAAGGTGTGAGATTTCTTACCAGATCCAAACCCTATCTTGTGCTTTCACTGCCAACTTGCAAGCCTCATAACAATGACCTCGCTGATTAAAAATACTTGATAGCCACTTTTTGATACAAAGCTGTGACTGAGAGAAAATTCAAGTTCAGAAGATACAATCACACATATCCTTGGGCTGTGCCATGCAAAAAGTTCTTGAATGGTCACTAGCTATGCTGGATTGAAGATCAATATGCATTGCAGGCTGGTATTACGGTGAAATCTAGTCTAGTTAAATGTTTCTTGATTCTTGGAGTTTCTTGTGGATTTTCTAAATCCAAAATTGAAATCTGGTTTGTAACACCTGCCAGAATAATATCTAGAAATCAATGAACTGGTCATGTTAAGATTTTGATGTTATATAAAATTTCAACACTTTTCAATACAAAACTTATATACTTCCTTGTTGATGGAGCTCTTGGAGTTGGAAGTCCTTTTTTAATAAATATGAGCTCGTTGGCCCTTGAGACTCTATCATACAACAATGATAGAATCATATAACACATTATAGTTACTTTTACATTACCATCCTTCCGTTTTTGCTATATTCGGTGCATACAGCATCTGTAAGAGATTCATTTTTTCTTTATGCAAAATGTATGTATATGTATAAGAGGTTCTCTTTCTTGGCACTTAATTATTGTTACAATCACATTAGTATATCTCTTTAACTTGCAATAACAATGGAAGGACATGTTTTATGGCAAAATAAAATTTATAGCTATATTTGACACAATCATTAGTCTTGTGTTGGAACAATATCTTTTAAGGCCACTCACCATCAAGTATTGAAGAGCATATTCCTTCAAATAGAATTTTACAACCCAATTTATATTGCATATGGTGCTTGAGGCATATTCTACCATCTTTGACAATACATTTAGTTTCATATTTGACTTCCTCAATGTACAATGTCAGAGTAGTGGCATCTATGCTTCATAAGGATCAATTATTTTTACTTTCAAATATCACTCCTTGATGTTATGCTTGATCTCTGCACAGGTCTTCTACTACTTGCAAGAGTTACCGCTGTAACATTTTGTTTGACTTTGGCAGCCTCCATGGCTGCACGACAAGGGCCAGTTCCAATGGCAGCATTTCAGATTTGCATGCAGATTTGGATGGCAACTTCTCTTCTTGCAGATGCTTTAGCTCTTGCTGGACAGGTGAGATTAATCAAATTAACCACGTGATTATAACAATAATTAATCACCCATCAAGCAGGAGATAAGATGTTTCTACGAATCATATGGAGATGAACAATTTCAAGATTAGTTTCCAATCTCACGGAAGTGATCATTTTGGTCTTTCAAACTTGCACGACAGTGATAGAGCCCTTTGTCTTACAAGCAAGGATTCAATGAAGATTTGCCTAATCGCTAATTAGCAAATTACTGAGTCCTTTTCATTCAGGTCCCTTGATCACATTAGTCCCTTGCAGTGTATGAAATGTCTAACTCCACCAAGAAAATGATAAGTTATAAATTTTGAGTATATTCTATAGAGTTCACTCATGCTTCTGCAAATTAGCTGCTTCTTGAATTGCCTGAAATTATGGAGGCTAAAAGTCATTTATCAACATTTGACATCACAAAGTGTACAGATTCCCAATGTGTTTTAGTGGAACATTCACGTTTTTAATCATATGAATGGTTTGTACTCGAGAATGATTCCATAATTAAATAATAGGCATTTTTATGTGCTAATCATTTTCTTGTTTTTCACTCAGGCTATCCTGGCAACTGCTTTTGCAAAAGCTGACCTCGAGAAAGCAAGGAGCACTGCTGCCAGGACATTGCAGGTAGTTTCATATTCTTGTTACAACCATGCCCTTCCTTCCACGAGCACCATAATTCACTCTTTTTACTTCTAGTTACTCGTATAAGTTTATAACGTTTATAACTATGTTATGTTACAAACTTACATGTTATCTTTTTGTTCCTTATATGGTTTTTAAAATCTTTTGCAATATATTTTTAGCAGATAGTTCACCATGCTGCCAAGCATGGGTTTCTTTGATGGTTCCCAATAATCCGTTTTGACACCTTATGTGCTTCATTATTGTTGAATGTTGTTTTCATTGACACCATGCTCAACATTTTGGCTTTGACCGGCCTATCTGTATAATGGCACTGTCTCCAGAACATAATATTTTCTGGTATATTAGAATGCATAATCTCTTGTATTTGTGCACGTTTCCCACTGATTCTGATGTCAAAACATGCTATTATCTTCCATTCATATTTTCATTATTTGCAAATATTATAAATTCCAAACTCATTCTTAATTCTGGGTATGAGGGCATTGTGTATTATGCATATACTCTAAGGGATTCACTGTGTTTAGAACACGTTGATCTGTTCTGTAATTTGAAATCAATTTTTATATGCAATTTCAGAGGCAACAACAACATTGCCATTCAGCCGGCAAAAGTAAAAAATGCTTCTGGAAAAAACTGTGCATCCAACTTTTGCATCTCATGGACTGTGAAAACCTTATGTTCGTTATTCATCTAGCCTGTCAAAAATTTCAACTGCTTTTTCAATTATATACTAAAAATGGCCATTACTATATAAATTTAAAATTACTAAAGATACTAGAGGCCTCATCAAAACCCTCATCCCATCAACCAAAGATCCCGGAGATTTTCTTCTCAACTCAGGGTTCTGTAAAATGTTGTGCACTAGTGGGATCGTGTACATTGGTAAGACAGGTTATTCCATCAGCACTAGAATGGCCAAAGATCCCAGAGACTTTCTTGTCAACTTTTCCCTTCAACCCTACACTACCATCAGAAACCTACACTATATTGTGATTAGAAACCTAATCCCATCAATCAAAGATCCCATAGCTTTTATTCTCAACTTGGGCATCTGTAAGATTGAGTGCTTTTGTGGGAGCCCATACATTGGTGAGACATCATGTTCCATCAGCACTAGAATCAAAGAGCATAGTGCTGACATTAGGCATGAGTGGATCACAAATTCTGGCACTGAAGAACACTCATCCACCACTACGCACTACATTTGTCTTTTGGATGTGCAAGCCCTTACTAAAGATAACTTTTTCAAGAGAAAACTCAAGGAAGCTATTTTCATCAATAACCATCTGTCCAACCTGAATTGATATGAAGGGTAGAAGTTGAGCCTTGTGTGGCATCCTCTATTAAACTCCATCCATTCCAACCTCCTTTGTGTGCTTCCTCATCCTCATTCACTCCCCCAAGTTTCCTCATCCTCTTTGACATTAGGCATGAGTGGATCACAAAATCTACCCTTGTGAAACACTCATCCACCAATAAGCATCACATTTGACTTGTGGATGTGCAAGTGCCTAGTGAAAAGGGTGATTATTTCAAGAGAAAACTCAAGGAAGCCATTTTCATCAACGGCCACCCATCCAACCTTTAAGTGAGATGGTGGGTGGAACTTGAGCCTTGTGCGGCATTCTCTCTCTTTCTCTCTCTCTCTCTCTCCCCCTCTCTCCCTCTCTCTCCCCCACTTTACACCACCTCTACCTCCACTCTTACCCTTGCTTTCTACTTCCCTTTTTGAACACATCCCTCTCTCAACCTAACTCGTGGCTTCCTTTCTCCTGTTCCCTTCTTAGTGTCTCAATTCTTCCTAGTTCTTAGATTTGTCACTTCCCTCGGCATCAGTTATATTCATTCCTCTCTACTTGTCATAGCCAGTCTTCCTGGTTTTGATCTTGTTTTAGAGTCCTCTTTTTTCATTCTAAATTCCTTTGAAGCTCCATCTATTTATATGGGTCTTTGGATGGAAAGCATTAATGGGTGTTGATTTTAAAAGCATTGGCCCCTTAAGTCGTTGAAGCTTGTGTGGTTAGGAAATCACCGCAGGGGATAATCAATCCATGCTGTCATGCTGGCATAATTGAATCCTCAATCTTTGTTCCTTAGAAGCCTGCTGGTCAACGGTGAGCATGCTTCAAACCAGCCTTAACATTTTTGAAGGCAAAAAATCATTTTTCAAAGGCCAAGTTCTCCTCAAAGCCTAAGCTTTACAATGTGGTATTTAAATATTACACTAGTCTACATTGAGAATCATTCTCATTTATTCACAGGTATGCCCAAGAGTTCAAGACTTTTGTAATTCTCTAGAGGATGGGTTATAAACTTATAGGAGAATGTTTTTGGAAGTTTTCTTTCGTCTCAGAGCTGTAAAGATATTATTTCAATTAGGCTTTAAAAGATCCCCTCTGTCTCTTATTTGCTTCATATATTTACAATAAGCGTTGAGCTATTCAGATTTATTATTTATCTACATGTCCAAATGTTATTGCAAATTATCTTGCATTTCAAACCAGCCCCAAACTTTATGGAGATTAGAAATGTCCTTACAAATTTTTATTTCTGAGAGAGAGAGAGAGAGAGAGAGAGAGAGAATTGTTTACAAGGTCAGGTGTTTAAACTTTATGTATATAACACCTGACCTTGCATACAGTTACAGAACACATATAGTTATATATATATAAACACCTGACCTTGTAAACAATGTGTTCTGTAACTGTATGCCTTCAATCTACCATGTCTCCAAATTTAGCAGAATCCATTGGAAATAAAATAATGTATTTCTCATTTCTGTCACAATTATAGTCATGTATATAGACTGATCTGCATTACCATTTGCAAAAATTGTTATGTTACAGATGGGGATGGTTCTTGGAATTTTCCTGGCTATGGTCCTTGGAGGGAGCTTGCATTTTTTATCCAAATTGTTCACTAAAGATATAGATGTCTTAAAGATGACCCAAATTGGGATTCCTGTGAGTATTTCTTTTTCAATTGGGATTAGCTATTGTTTGACTGTGGGAATCTGTGTATATTTATTGATGTCATTATTCTCTGCATACAGTTTGTTGCAGCAACTCAACCACTCAACGCTATGGCATTTGTTTTTGATGGCATTAATTTTGGAGCTTCCGACTTTGCTTATGCAGCATATACAATGGTGATATTTCTGGTCTAATGGTCAAGGTTCTCTTGGATTGAATCGTCTATCTTTGGTTTCTTACTTATAATTTTTGCAGGTTTCCGTATCAATATTTACCATTCTATGCTTATTGGTATTGTCTCCACTTTGGGGCTTTGTTGGCATATGGGTTGGGTTGACAATTTTGATGACGTTGCGGATGTTAGCCGGCGTATGGAGGTAGGTCCTTTATTCTCCGTGTTTTTAGCTAAGGATCACCATCACTAGTGTTATTTAAAGCAGGTACTGTGGATGGCTCATATACCAACTAGAGGATGTTGGATATCTTCGTAAATACAATGTTAGCTCTTGAACCTTAGGCATTGCATCCATGTTGCAGGATAGGAACTGCAACTGGACCTTGGAGGTTTCTCAAAAATTGGGAAATTTAAAAGCTGAAATAAAGCCTTTAATTTCTTAGCCAGGCGATCTTCCTTCATTTTTGTGCTGCCTTGCTGACATAATAACAAGGAAGGACTTGAAGATTAATGTCGATTGAGTCTGGAGACTTGAGGCCACTTGTATGCAATGTTTACTTATGATATTTGGACTCTCTTTCAAGCAGGTTCTCAAGAATCTTGTATCCTTCAACATGTATAGTACGAATGTTTGCGTCTCTGTCACTTTTTTAATTCTCATGTAGCTACAAACAAAAAGGTATCATAGAATTAGGGAGGTTGTCAATCATGGTCTGTTTCAAAATACCAGATATGAGGGTAGGTAGATGAGAATAAACTGATATATGTCAGAAGACAAATTTCATATATTTTGGCTATTGCCAGAGTTGCATACAAATCAGGGAATTGGAGCACTTACTCATGGGATATAAGGTCACCTCCTCCTGATCTTTTGATATGAATAAAAAAGATTAAGCATATTTCTGAGGCTTTCTTTTTTCTCTGAAATTTTTTCGAGTTAAACCTGAGTTGATGATGACAACTCACCATGTAATGCATTTTAAAAATTCAAAATAACCAGCTTATCAGTCTACTAATGGCACTTGTTCTGCATGGTTATTAAAAATTTGATCATTTTATGCATTCTTCAAAGATTACAACATCTGCATTAGATTGAAGTTCAACATTATAGGGATTCATCATTCAAACCATTTCTCAATCTTCTTGAAGATCTCAGGAAGAAGCAATATTGTAATTTTAAGCCATAAACTGAGACAAATACAAATCAGTCTACTAGTAGGAGATAAATACAAATCAGTCTACTAGTAGGAGATAAATACAAATCTTATAACCACTGAATTAAATAAGTAATAGTTCTCTTTTGTAGAATTATTCTAATCCATGACTGCCTAAATAGTCCACTCATTCATGTTGCACTCTCTGGGGATAATGTTGCATGCTTCCCAGTGGCCTCCCAAGCTTATTTTAATGTACTTATTTGTAGTGGAGTGTTTATCTCTATTGACAGCTAATTATAAAAGTGATCAGTGTTTCTATGGGTTTCTGGGATGGGGGAATATGGTGACATGAGGATGGCAAAATTTTGGGGACAGCTCGGGAACGGTGGGGGATGGCTATTTAAATAATTTAAACAAAGTAAGAGCAGCAAATTTAAAAAAACACACATAACAATATGCTGAATTTACAAGGACAATTCTCCTCTTACCTTTTTAGAGGATCTTAGCCTTTTGCTGTAAAGTATTTTTATTTTTGTTTTTCATTCACCAAATGGAGCAGGCTGTTCAGTTCTTAAAGAAATATTAAATGAAATAAAGGAAAGTATTAATCGAAGAGCAATCGTTTGATGGGAAAGATTACCATTGAAGATGAGAATCTAGAGAACCAAGAGTATGTACACCAAATATTCAAGAGAAGACACAAGATTTTGTAAGGGAAAAAACACAGAAAGAGCCCCCAATATTATGAAGATGGCAATGAGAAAGAGAGAAAGCTCAAGCATTGAATGCTTCATATGAAGAATAAGAGAAGCACCTCAAATAAATAGAGGTGAAAAAAGAGTTGCATAAGAACTCCCACTCCATGCATGCCACCTTTCATCTTATGTGTCTCCAAGATGTCAAGATCCTCATAGGGAGGCATAATAGTCCACTAAATAGGAATAATAAAAATGAGTCATTCTCACACAAGTCTTGATACTCAAATAAGACAAAAGAATCTTAGGAATTCCTTTGAAATATTCCTACAAGTAACAAGTAAAAGGGTCCTACAAGTAACAAGTAAAATAATTACCTTTACTTAAATAAAGATTAATTCCTAACAAATTGTGAAAAAAGGGTCCATCCCACCAAGTCTCCGAGTCCCTAGGACATCAGGGATGATCCCTGAACCCCTGGGGACACATCCCCACGAAAACATTGGAAGTGACTGAGATTTCTGTTGGAAGATGTTTCTATGTGTTTTTAATATCTACCTAGCTCCGTCCAAAAAAACTGATATCAAGATTATGGACAAGCATACACCCTCTGCCATTCACTTTGTATACAGCACCAGAGGGTTAGTCTTAAAATAAATGGAACCCAGGAAATTGAAAGGGGTACTCGAGCACTGTACTCAGATTACAAGCCCATTTGACAATATGGTATACGTTTGGCACTGAAGAGGCACTGCTGGAATAAATGGTGTTTAATATGACCGTTAAAGAAGCCCTCAAATGTGTTGATGGAATTTATATCAAGTTTGTAGCTGTCTTAAACGTTGTAGTTTTTCAGCCTAGGTACACTTAGGGGCAGACCTTGGCTTGAATTGAACCCATGGGAATCTAGCTATTGAGAAAATATGATCAATAAGGAAAGTCACATCAATATTCATCCTCTGATTATGCTCTCTGGTTATGCTTTTCTTTAGAAGAAAGTAGGCTTTTCAAGTTTCGAGTACTTGCAATCTTTCCGCCATGCGAGCCACAAAAAACAATCTTGGGAGACACTTTGTGGGCACTGGCTATCCCGACAGCAGAGCGCCAGTGCCCACATGTTGTACCCTATTTTTCACATGTACGTGCCAAAGATGACAGCTGAAAACATCAAAATTATACTGTTTGGGATGAAGTAATGCGTGGTGCATTTTTTTAAGTGACGAGGACAACTGTATTAATGTGACATTCCACATTATAAATGAGCAATGTTTTCGATAAAGTTTATCTCATGATTGCCAAAGTTCCACAATAGCCATGTCACCATCTGAGTAGTTATTAGACAAATTGACCTAAGCGGGTCAATTCATATTTGAAGATCTCAAATGACACTACTAATTTGCCCTCAAGGTTTGTAAATTTGTCTTTCATGGAATGCCAAAATTAATCATTGCAGATAAGTTTTCCCTTCTGGTATTTGGGTTTCCATGAATACATTGTATGGTATGAAAAACTTTCGTTCGGCTTACCACCTAGGGGAAAGGACCCACTAGTTGAGCATGTACCAATTGTTGTGAGGGTGGTTGATACCTTTTGTTCCAAAAATTGAACAAATAAAACCTATTGTTTGAAACAAAAAATATCAATTTTTGTTAGAAAATGTACCAACAGTTGTTAGGAAATGTATCAATAGTTGTTAAGAAATGTACTAATATTGTAAAAAGTAATCAATCAGGTGATGCCATATAGCTGCACAACTGTTGGGGTCTCTTTTGCATGCCTATTGGTTTCACTTTTTTTGGGGGCTGTTTTGGACACCTTGGCAAAAAGCATGCTGATGTGGCATCATATTTGATGATGTGGCCCTGAAACCTTAGTTATAAGCAGGGGACTTGCCAAGTAAGCTGCTGTAAAAAAATTAGAGTGATTTGAAATTTCCAAGTAGGATTTTGAGAAGCGTGAAGTTAGGGTGCACAACTACTGGGTCCTTTCCCCTAGTAGTCCCATATTTGACATATTTCAGCATCCACAATAGCACATGAAAACTTGGAGCGTATGAGCTCCTATGTGAGGTGCTAGAGTGGTGGGAAGAGATTTGAGAACCTAAGAATCGAACCTCTTTCGATGATCTCTACACTAATGTGGTTTGTGCAAGTGAGTGAAGGATAAGTAGGAGATGAAAATGCTTACAAGATCTGCAAGGGAGAAGGCTAGGGAGATGAAGGGTAAAAGCTTGAGATTTGAAATGGGAAAATAATGGGTAAAAGGTTTTGAAAAGAAGAAGTGTTAATGGATTACTCAGAGACCAAACAATTAAAGTCATGCAATTAGGATGACAGGGAGATGTTAATCTATGGAGAAATGGTGGAGAGAAGGAAGGAATATTAATGGAGATGGTGTTGGATGAGGTCAAGTGGAGCTCTAAATTTTAATATTCAATGGTGTAGTTGCTTGTCTCTACAACAAAGGTGTCTTCTAGAAAACTTAGTATCAACATATGTGCATCAAGAGAGGAAGAATGTAAGAAGAAAAACATGAGAGTTTAAACCAGGTTTATAGGAAGATCCTGATCTAATTGAATATGACGACTAGCTTTGAACATGGACATGAATTCTTAGGGTTGTTGGTGTTCTATTAGGAACAAGTCTCCATATTTCATGGGATAGAGGACAAGATCTTAAGGCTTTTCATCCAATTTTTGCATATTTTGTGATAGGTATTCATATTGGAAATTGGCTTTTCGTTCAATTTTTGCATATTCGTGATAGGTATTCATATTGGAAATGGGGTTGAATGATGCTAAAATAAAACAATAGGAATGGAGACTAAAATGCATGTAGAAATGTAAGATGAAAATTATAAAGTAGACAATTTCAGATATTTATATTTTAACCTCATTTTAGTGGGTTGATGACTTTAAATGAAGTATGATAAATTAAAGTACATTGCATAATTTTTTAAAAAGCTATAAAGAGTATTGTGAAAAGTGTATGCTCCAAACCTACAATGCATCCAAGTAAGAAAAATAATAATTACTGTTTGTTAAGAGGAATCATGTTGAAAGAAACATCAACAATGCTAAAAGAAACTACAAACACATTTAAATTATTCCATGTATCTAATGCATTAGAAATGAAAGAGGAAGAAACATTAGAATATTAGGATAAGGTGACATTAACTTTGTAATCCTAAGCCTAAGTCATTTTCATGTGTTCCCATGATCCCTGGAATGCGTTGGATGTCTAGGGATGAGAGGCTAAAACATTTAATATTTAATCACCTATAACATATAGTAATTGCATTCATAAAGGTGGATCCAATCATTGGTGGCGGTTACACAGTATAAGGGAGGAATATTCTATTTAAGCACCCACTTCGAGAGTGGGGTATATGTGTATTTGTATGTTGACATTTTTTTATTTGCATGTCTTCTAGAGTTGGCCGCCCAAGTTTGTATGTTGTTGCATGCCCTATTTTGTAGCCATTAGAGTCCTCAGAGAGTTATGGAGCACCTAGGATTGACCAAATTTGATTGGTTGTGGGTTAGGTACCCATGAGCAAGTCATGCGACCATTGATTATTTTGTACTATGTTTATGGGTTGTTAAGGGTTTTTTTCCTTGCTTGCATGGAAGTCTCTTATAATGATACCTACCTAATGCACCTCTTTCCCTCTAGTTTGGGATGTCAAGCTATTGAGTGGTTTTTATATTTATTTTATGGGATAGGGTCCTTTTGTGAGTTGGTAGAAAAATTCATTTCACACTTTGCCACAACTTTGAACATGAAGTTTCTATCAATGACCTATACAACACAAAATAAATAAATGGACAAACATTTGCTTCCTCCTTACAACAATGGAGAAGTCTAGCAATTAATTGTTCTTATCACCTTCTTAAGAAACAACTTGTCAACATATTTGTCCAAAAATTAAATTCAGAAATGTCCTTTCACTTGAAGATCCAATGTGTTGATACATTTAATGCAATCATAGAAAAATGTATCACTATTGAAGAGTCTCTTATTGCTAAAGGTTTTATTAAAATTTATAAAGACAATAAGGACAACCCCTCTACATCTAGTGATAAACTTTGCTTTTGGGCTAAGAACAAGAATGTCATCAATGATGGTGTAACAAACTCAAAAGCTATTCAAACCCCATCCAAATCATCAATAAACATACAAGGTATCACCCTTTCTAAACAAAACAACACATATAGGAAAAACAACAATCCAAGAAGAAAATTCACTCCTTTCAAAGAACCTATTGAAACAACCCTTCAAAAACTTGTTCAAGCTAAGATGACCACTTTACTCAAAGTTAGAATCAAGAACCAACAATAAAACAACTATGGTATAAAGATAATGAGTATTGTGACTATCATAGAATCAAAAGGCATAAAACTTTAGATTGTGTTAAACTGAAACATCTTATCCAAGACCTCATAGATTAGGGTGATGTTACTATTGAAGACACTTTTTCCTCATCAAATAGCGATCTTAAGACATTCGAGGATCCACTCCCTAAACATGGAACAGAAGATACCTCTAACAGGGTAGCAATGTTAAGAATGTTGATTATTTTGTTGTTGTGTATAACTACACTATAGCTCACTTAGGGGGAAGCCAATACTCAGGTCTCTACTTTAGTTACTAAAGATCAAAATATTGAGCGTGCCATTACTACATGCAAGGGTAAGATTACCCTTTAACCATCACGATGTTTATAGAGAAAGACCTTGTTTCTAATGACTCCCCACATAATGAGCCTTTATACCTAGAGGTTTTGATTCATAAACATAAGGTAAGGAGAGTCATGATAGATAATGGAGGATGTTAAAATATTTGCACCCTAGAACTCATGAAACAATTAGGATATTTGAGGGTGTTATTAATCTCGAGAGACATCATAATAAAATCCAATGATGATGTTGAATGTGAATGTGAAGGAACAATAACATTGTCTATTCGAGTCGGTCCCATTATAGTTAAAACTATTTGTCAAGTCTTGGACCTCGATACCCCCCACAACATTCTTCTTGGTCGTCCATGGATACATGCTATGAAAGTCGTACCTTCTACATATAATCAATGCAAAAAATTACCAAGCATGAGAGTACCAAAGTTAATATTTGTGAAGATCCCCACCCTTTTGTTTATTTCAAGACAATTGAAGCCAAACATCATGAAGTCAATTAAATACCTATTAATCAAGAAGCTCCATCCCCATCCTATGTAGATCCCTCCACTTTAGCCTCATCATATAATGCCATCATTCCCTAGACCAAGGTTCAAGTAGATGACAAAGGTTGTGGAGAATATTGCATGTACCAATATTTTTATGTGGGACAACTTCCAATTTCACCTAAAACATATGGCAAACCTAAACATGAACAAGACTTATCAACAATAGTTATCAAAGCTAAACCTACCACATTTGTGTGTTGGGATGAGTTGGGAAAAGAAAACATAGAAGAAGACATTTCAACCTAGTTATACAAGGATGGTGAAGAAGATTTACCTATCATACTTGTTGAAAAATATCCTAAGGGTATTCTCATAATTAAGAACAACATTTTCAAGGTAATGGTTTACATTGTTAAGGACAAGGAATCATAGAGTCTATATCCACAAAGAAGAGTACAATGATGAAGGACTCAAATTTAGGACTCCCTAAAAAGTCACCTTTGAGCTTGTGAATATCCTCATGGAAGAAGCTAGGTCTTTTCTTGTTGGTGAAACTACTAATCCTGATACCTTCAAAGACTCCTTTATGCACATTGTCAAGTTATTATGAGACTATAGAGTTTTCATCTTATTAGCTATATCCTTCACATCTCAACCTAAAGAACTTAAATTTGTTTATCCTTAGCTTATAGATTGGGAACAACAAGGACTGCCAATCCTAGACACTTTTCAAAATGATGAAGCTATTATTGAATTCATGAGACTATGACAAAGCATGCCATTAGAAGATCATAAAGTTGGTTTTGCCATAAAAGTCGATGAGAGAGCATACTTTGGTACACAAGTTAACTCCTTCAACAAGAATCAAGACTTAAACATAGTAAAATGATCCTTTAGTGTGAACATCAATGATGCATCACCTGCAAATGAAAGCACTCTTGAAATAACTAGCCTTGATCTTCCCAAATATTAAGAAAGGTGTTGTATCTTAGTGGAAGAATCACAAGAGATAAATCTAGGAACCTAGATCATATTTGTTGTAGCGTCCCTATCACCCCAAGAAAAAGAAAACTTCATAACATTTAAACAAAATAAGAGTGAAATTTGTGTGCTCTTATGTGAATAGTCCCTGTCTTGACCCCTCATGAGTGGTTCATCACTTGACAATTTTTCTTAATGCAAAACATGTGAAACAAAAATGCATTATATACACCCCTCAAGTAGCCTTATTGGTGAAAGTGAAGCTTCAAAAACTACTAGACATTGGGTTCATTAGACCTATTAATTTTTTAGAGTGGGTTTCTAATCTTGTCCTAGTCACTAAACTCACAGGGGCATCTGCATATTTATAGATTTCAAAGACTTAAACAAAGCTTGTTCTAAAGATGACTTCCCTTTGCCCAACATACACATGATAGTGGACTTAACATATGGTCATGAAATGGTTTCTTTAATGGATGGATTTTTTAGGATATAATCAAATCCATATTGCCACTGAAGATCAACGTAAAATAAATTTCACGTACCTTGGGGAAACCTTTTGTTGGAATGTTACGCCTCGGTTTAAAGAACACAAGGGCCACCTATCAAAAGAAATGATAATAATATTTCATGACCTTTTCCACAATATCATGGAAGAAAATGTAGATGACTTACTAGGAAAATTGATCACAAGAGACACTCACTTAAATATTCTTGCAATTATTTTTGATAGACTAGAAAAGTATCAAGTGAGATCAAACTCCAAAAAATGTGTCTTTGGTGTCACTTCTGAGAAGTTGCTTGGATATATTGTTTCCTGTAGAGGCATTGAAGTGGATTTTGCTAAAGTCAAAGCTATAATCTACATGCCTCCTCCAACCAATCTAAAACAATTATGTATCCTTCAATGAAAACATCAAGCAGTCTGACATTTCATAACTCAACAAGCAGACAAGTTCCATCCTTTTACACATCTTGACGTAGTGAAGGTAGGGAGATCCAATGAAGGACAACCCAACCTTGTAGCTAAACACATAAATCATGCAAAACATATCGGTAACCGGTAACAAGATGTCGGAAACAACAGAAAGAACAACCGATAACAACACAAAACACATAATCGGTAAACAATGTGAATGAATCTTATTACAATCTGAAGAATTATACATGCCACATGCTGGATCATAGTCTAGGATACAAACAATGCTTATAATGCAATACGAGATCCGCATATCATCCTGATATCAAATCAACTTCCAGGAATAGTCTGCCGGTTCTACCATAATCCGGACCTCAGCCTTCCGGCCTCAGTCCTACCGAATTAGGATCTCGCCGATTCTACATCTTCACTCAATCTCAAAGCTCTGTCTTCAATCTTCTAACTTCTCTCTGTCCTCAAATGATTCACCAACTTCCATTTATACCATCTGCAAATAATTACAACTCAATCAAGTCGACCCAAAGACCAACCGGTTCATGAAACATGCAATGGTAACATGTCGGCTCAAATCACTAAGATCAAATCCAAAACATAAAACGATGCGCAGACCTCCGGGAATATCGGCCAAGGCCCAAAGAAACACCTCTAACGATCCGCAAGTCACGGAGATCAACCGCAACTTGAAAACATACAACCAGGCTAATTGGTAAGAACATATCAACCGGGACAATACCGAAATCCACATCTCACTGGAAACAAAGCCTAATGCTATGAAACTTGAACATGGTAAAGACCATGAACACAAGGGAATAAAACCAAAACCACA
Organism: Cryptomeria japonica; assembly: GCF_030272615.1. Classification (NCBI taxonomy): domain Eukaryota; kingdom Viridiplantae; phylum Streptophyta; class Pinopsida; order Cupressales; family Cupressaceae; genus Cryptomeria; species Cryptomeria japonica. The sequence continues at coordinate 525,625,310 of NC_081408.1, read as the reverse complement.
ATGCTAAACACTCAAACATGAAGAAATGCCACGCTCTCAAGCTATTCCACTGAAAACTACCCAACCGGTAAGAACTAGACTGGTGCTCCTGCATCACATCTCTTACACAATAATGCCACATTTAAATGATATGAGAAGTGCCAACAAGCCTTTCAACAACCAAAAGACTATCTAGCTTCATCTCCAATGTTGATGTCAACTATTCAAGGAAAACCTTTACTATTATACATATTGGCCGCTACAACTTAGGTGCTCTTCTTGTGCAACACAATGATACATGAAAAGAGGGCCATCTATTATATTAGTTGTATCTAAGTAGGGTATGAGCTTAATTACACTCCAATTGAACAAGCATGTTTAGCCCTTGGTTTTGCATAATAAAACTTCAATGTTATATGCTTAATCATCAAACAAAGCTCATTTCTAAAGTTGATCTTTTGAAATATCTCTTATCCAAGGATACCATTATTGGTCATATGGCAAAATAGGTCATGATATTGAGAGTGGATTTGACATTGAATATATGGATCATAGAGCTATCAAGGGCTAAGCTATTTTTGACCAATTAGCAGATACACCTATAGATGTAGATCACCCCCTTATTTTAGAATTCCTCAACGAAGTTTTTCGTAACTAGATCATCACACTTGTGAAAGTTATACTTTGATGACTCTTATAATCAACTTGTGCAAGGAGTTGACATCCCTTTTATCACTCCACAAGGTAATTGTATCCCAAATTCATATCAATTAAATTTCCCTAGCTTAAACAACATAAATGAATATGAAACCTTAACCGCATGACTTAGAATGAATATCAAATGGTGTATAAAAGAACATAAAGTTTATGGAGACTCACAACTTGTTATTTGACAAGTAAATCATGACTATCAAAGAAAAGATGAGAAACTTCTTACTAAAAAGAAAATGGTAGACAATTTAAAAAACAATATCATGATCACATTTGAACAAATACCTAGAGTGAATAACAAAACTGTTGATGCTATGGCTACCATTGGATTCCTCTTAGATACGCCCCATAATAGCCATCACTGCGAGCTCTTAGTCGAACAAATTTTAATCCGAACTTTTGATATTTCAAAATGTGAAATGGTATGAGAATTCATTGTATTTGATTCTTTGTGGTATCATGATGTTTACACCTATCTTCATAATAATACATTGCCATCTAATCTATCTAGTACCCCCCAAAAGACATTCATGTGCCATGCTTCTTGTTTTATTATCCTAGGTGATACCTTGTATTGAAGGAGTCTTGATGGTATCCTCCTTACATGTGTAGACTCAAAGAAGCTAAAAATAATTTACGTAACATAAAGGTATTTGTGGAGATCACTATAGTTGACTTACCATTTTCAAAAAGTTACTTTGAACATGATATTATTGGCCAACTATGGAATAAGATGCACAATAAATTGTTAAGAAATATTGACAATGTCAACAACATGAAGATTTAATTCATGGGCCAGCTCAAGAGTTGTAACCTATCACTACTCCTTATCCCTTTTCATAATGGGGACTTAACCTCATAGAAAAAATCATTCCCTCCTCATCCAATACTCATAAGTTAATTATCACTACCATTGAGTATTTCATGAAGTGGATAGAAGAAATTCCATTAGCCAACGATATTGGAAAACAAATAGTGAGATTTATCCTTCATTATATCATTTTTCATTATGGCATCCCTATTGTCATCATTACAAATAATGGTAACCCTTCAAAAATTAAGATGTTGATGAACTTTTCCAACAATTCCATAGACAACATCATTTTCCATCCCTACTACTCACAAGGTAATAGTCAATTTGAGTCTTCTAAAAAATCTACATTGAAAATCCTTAAGGAAAAAATGAATGAAGTTGGTCATGATTGACATTTACAACTTAACCCTACTTTATATGCATATCAAACTAGTATTTTTACACCTATAAGAGCTACCCCTTATTCACTTGTCTTTGGAACTAAAGCTATTTTTCTTATTGTGATTGAGCTCCATTCATTGTGAGTATCATTGAAATATCTTATTGACGAGTATAATATATCTAGGTTGCATGAGCTTGAGTTGTTTGACAAGAGGCATCTCAACACACTAAATCACTTACAAGCTTATCAAAAGTTTTTTTGTTGTGGCTATAATGAAAAGATTAAAACTCGTAAGATTGAAATTGGTCCCCTTGTTCTAAGAGAAAATTAAAAACATCAACAAAGATCAAGATAAGAAATACAAATTTGCACTTAGGACCCTATGTTATTATAGCTAGCTATATATTCAAAATTTATTGACTTGCCACAACTGAAGGGGAACCTTTAGATGAGCTTATCAATAGTATCCATCTTAAGAAATTTTATGCTTGACTGTCGAGTTAGCCTATTAGTTTTGTACATAGTTGGTTAATTGCACCTTCCACCGTATCACCTACCCATGCATTATGTCTTGGTTTTCAGTATCCATGTTCCATTTATACACCAACCAAAATAAAATTTGGCTCCACCTATCCATCCACCATAATAAAATATAGTCCTTATTCCTAATTGGGGGCACTTTTCTTGACCTAATTTGGGCAGGATCTTTGATTTTTGTCATTTAGAGGAAGGTAACTTCACATAAATTTCACACTTAAATAAAAACAACATGATCAAACTTTGCACTTCACGAGACAAGACATTGAGCTTTTGCAAAAATCATAAGCAAAAGATTGTCGCTGATCTAAGTTGGATTCCTGCGTCCCTGCTTGCCTAATCTATATTGTATCTAGCACTATCTAGCTATTCATTCCTTGATGAACATTTATTCCAATATTAGGCCTTATATAGCTATCCATGCCTTGATGGATGTATCTTACCTATATTAGGCGCTATCTAACTACATTGAGCTTATCCTTTTGGTAAGAGATATGTTGTATGTTGAATTTATTGTCATTTGGTCTTTTTTTTATTTATCTTGTGATCTTCATCTTAATATTTGATCTTTTGATATTTTCTTGTCCTATTCCAAGGAAGCTTGAGGAAGCCTTGATCTTGATATTATGGTGAAGAGAGGAATGGGGCATGGTTGTTAATTTTTTATATCTTCTTTGTAGAGTAAGAGTCCATGCAAAGGGATACCGAAGTCACCATGACTATCCATACCTAGGTGCACATATATCTAGTTGGCCTAATGAAGCACTCGATGATGATACACAAAATAACAAAGAAACAAAAGAATCCATCCATTTTGCACATCCTATCATATCCCATCAATTTTTCGCACTTGTCTTTCATTTTGTAACCCATTTATTGGCTTCACCTTATATTTGATCAATGGGCTAATTTGCATATAGTTGCATTTCCTGCATAACATGAGAAAGAGTAATCATAGTTTGTCATTATTTTAGTATGTAGATCATAGCATTAACATCATCATATACATCCATAATAACAAAAATAAAAAACATGTATAGTCATATCCTTAGAACATCTAACATGCATATTTGTTGTCAAAATAGTGTGTCGTATATATATCAAACTAGTCATAGTAAATCATTATACATCTATCACAATGCTACATATACGTGTATGTTTCCCATAGGTATACAAAAATGTATAAATGCATGGTTTGGAATTTCACCTTCTAGGATGAACTCTTGCACTCGACACATGTGATGATAATAGCCTTTGTGATGTGACTAGTAGTTGTGATGGTCAAGCCCCTATCTAACCCTATCTTGATGATTGTGGTGGGGATAGTACCATCACTCCCTCATTAAGTATCCTATAAGACCTTGACTGATTTGATATGCTCCATGTCACAAAGCTAGGTGCTTACTTCTCATGAGGTATATCTCTCTCATATAGTGTATTGTAGTAAGTAGCCTCCTGGATGGCTCTATAAACGATCTCCATAATGTGAGCATCCATAGGACCTTGTGTAGTTTTTGAAATATGTTGTATAGCTTGCTCCACTCATTATAGCCACACTCTATTGCATCCTACTCTACCCTAGCCAGATATCTCTCTCATATGGCCTTATCACAATGTCAACAAGCCTCGTCTCACCATGAGAGTGTTGTAGCTAGCTATACTTGTAGGGCATCCATGTCATCCCTATCCTAGTCAGCCTATCTAGTTGCCTCTACCTATCCTATAACTCTCTCAACTTGTCCATCCTACTGTAGACACCTAAAATTGTTCTGTCTAATTAAATAAATATTTTTATTTATTTAATTATTTTATCATGTCTTCTATTAATTAAATAAATCTTTATTTAATTAATTAATTCATTTATCTTCTTCTAAGCCTTTCCTCATTTAAATAAATACTTTTATTTATTTAAATTATCCTTTTTCCTAAATTAAATAAATACTTTTATTTATTTAATTGATCCCACTTCTTCTATTTATTAAATAAATATTTATTTATTTAACTAATTCATTAGCCTTTTCTACCCATGACACATGTCATTCATCTCTTAATTCCTACACTACCTACCCTCATTACTTTCTTATTTCTTCTACCTAGCCTCTCATTATTTTCTTAGTTCCTCTACCTACCCTTTAATCCTATCCGACCATCTATCTTTTACACCTCTTAATATTATCCCTCCATTTCTTACAGTGTCTTCTATATAAGAGGATGCTTCTTTCATTATCAATCCTCCTAAGCATTCTACGCATTCAAACTTTCATACACAATCAAGTCTTTTTGCGATCAAGCTATCAACCACATTTCCGTTCTTTGTTGAGCTCTTGTGCACACATAAAATCTAAGAGCAAATATATCAAGCAAGATCAATGGAGATAGGAAGAATGGAGATTCAAACCCTAGTGGACATGTGATGGTATAATCTTTGTGATTTTGTTGGTTTGCATTGTCTTAGGTAATCTTCGTATGTTATGGTGGATCTTTGTTTGTTGTTAGGCTAGGGTTTTGTGGTTGAATCTATTTTAGTCTTTCAATATTGTTGTTTCCATTATCCACTTTTCACCATAAATACCTGCTATCCTACATTTTTACCCTTGATATTTCTGTAGTGGTGAAAAATTAGGGTTTCCACAATTAGATGTATGAAAACTGCTATTTTTTACTTAGGGACCATTACATTAAAAGAGGGAGGTAAACCCAATGGATCTAGCCACAAACCAGCAAGGATAAGGGCTAAGAATTCTACTGCATTTACCAAGGGGATTTGGATGGAATTGCCCTCTTTTTGAGTTGAATTGTGAAAATGTTGAAATTAGGGTAAATGTGCTGGAAATTGATGTAAAAATTCATAAACAATGAGCTACAGTCGTCGGATTGAGCCACAGACCTGAATTTGAAGTGGATATGGCATAGTTTCCCTCACACACTCTAGGATTAGGATGTATGCCTTGTCAGTTGCGCCACAACGTAAGTTGGTGTTTGAGTCTTGAGTCGTCATTGTTCGATCCTTTGTTCGTTTGCTTGAGGAGATGTGAGCATGTGCTTGTATTAATATTAATATTTAGTGCTCACACAGGTAGCAGAGTTGGCTTGGGCCATGGTTTTTCTCCCCATTGGTCTCGGGTTTGACTCCGAGGCTTGGACTCACCTGATGCACCTAGCTTGCAGGCAGCTTGGTACATCCCTAGTGGATTGGTCTCGCCTCAGCTCGCCCCTCCCTGACCCCAACTTGGCAACATGTCAGCCCAAGGTAAGGCAGGTTGGGCGCTGGGCTCGGTTGCGGGGATACCACTGGCATAAAAAATAAAATAATAATGTTCTAATTATTAAAGTATTAATGTTATAGTTGATTGTTTATTGATTAAATATTTATTTACTATTTACTTGGTTAAATATTTATTTGACATTTATTTATTTGTTTATTGTTGTTAAAATTAAATTTATTGATATTGATTATTTGGTATTTATTTAATCAAGGATTGAATTATTGATTTATTGTTAATTAATTACTTCATTATTATTTATTGTTTGATCATGATTTATCATTTATTTGATTATATATTTACTTAGCCTTTATTTATTTATTTAATTTAGTAATTGAACTTTATTTATTTCATTATCATCTATTTGGTATTTAATTATTAGTTGCTTATTAAGTATATAACAATAAGATTATTAAATATTATATCCTTGCTGTCATAAAGTTATTTGATTTAATTATATTTCCTACCTACCTTTTCACCCTATTGGTTGTTTTTATAAAAAGTAGGTAAATAATATTAGTAAATGATATTTACCTCGTAATCTTGCATAGTAGGTGTTGACTCTTAATTTTACCTTAAACGTGAACAACCTTATGGGAAATTCAGTGATGGGGGACCTATTGCGCAAAAATCACCGAATGACCTCCGGGTTTAAGAAGCCGACTCTTCGTACAATTGGGGGAGAAAAAGGGAAAGAGGAAACTTAAAGCAAAATGGTCTACACTATTTAGGCGATGCACCAGAACATTTTGGAAAAGCATTAACAACATATAAAACCTAGAAACATATGGTTTTAAAGCCCATTCAACAATCTACATGCTCATAACCATTCAAGAGAATAATCCAACATAACACTCATTCAACATAAAATGATATTAACTATTCATTCAACAGATAACAAGTCTCAAAATATAGTTTAATCCGTGAAGTCTTAGAACAAATATCATAGAAGTTATTGAACTTGAAAACATAGAAGTCAATATATTAAGCTTCAAATAAAACCATCACAAAGGCCATAGGCACAATCTGATCTGTCTATCATTCACCAAATTAAATCAACATAAAGGCTTCTTCAAATGAGCCAAAGTCTAAAAAACTCTCTGAAAGTCTGAACTCCTCTTAGCAAGGAAATGAAAGCATAAATAGAGCCCACGACTCCTAACTAACAACCAACGACATCAACAACATCCTAGCAATCACTCCTGACAAGAAAACCTGGTGTGGCACCCAACGAGACACTACCCAGCAAAACCACCTTCAAAGTTCCTATCTCGATTACATCATGGTGATCTTCATACCTGCCCAATAAGAAAACCATGATGCAAACTGCATCCTGGTTCACGAACCACCATGGAAGACATGTGACAGCTCAGGGGGCATTTGAAAATGAGTGCAAAAATAGAACCAAATCGGGTAGCGTGAAGGCACCAAGTGTCCTTATCCTCGCATGATGAATGGTGGGGCCGAGAAATGTACCATGTTACCAAAACCCAACCACGCAGCAACTCCACGTTCTCCCTACTTTAAACAAAAAATGCGAGCACCTAGAGGCAACGCTGAGATGCCACCTGGCTCACACGCTGTCAAAAGGGAAAAAGGCTGAAGGCGAAGAAGAACGTTGCCACTTGATCAAAATGCCGCATACGAGCAACCCCAAAATAATATCAACATTTCTTGGCGACTAAATGGGGAATTCTGCCCGCAGAATGCTAGAACCCAAAATTACTGGTTCGGAGACCAAACTTCATGCTAGAGTGGGGCGAAGCAGATTGAAGACCCGCTACAATGGAAACCATTCAGCTTTGGAGGGTGGCACTTGTGCTTCTAGACGCTAGTAGTATTGATCTAAACAAATTACTTCGTCGAACGACAAGTTTGCCGGTTTATCATGGACCAGTTTCAAGAGTGCATAGAGTTGGGCCAGGGGATGTAGGAGACGCTTGACCTCCTCCGTCGAGATAGGATTATCCAAGTGCTATAGGAAGGTCCTATCCTTCTATATTTTCTCTATCTGGTTCAACACTTTCTCAATCCCTAACACAGAATCATCTGTAGGAAAATGAGAAGGCAGACCCAAGGAAACAAATCTCTCTATGTGCTGCTTGATATTTGGAATCGAAATCTGCAAAGGTTCAAAGGCTGTTGAGACGTGCATAATCATCCTGTGCTAGTTGATGAAGACATTGGTTTTCTTGATCAATTGCTTGAGGTTTGTAACCCCTTTTTCTCTCAACTCTTCATCTTGAGCTGCGTATAGTATTTGAATTAAACCCTGGACTACGGGGAGTTTAGGACCAATAAAAACCAGAGAGATATTAATGAGAGTGCCTGTTTCAACATAGAGAGATTGCACATCTCTTAGAAATCTCAGCACGGGTTGCAGTGAAGGACAATACTGCTTAATTCTTTCCCAATGGGAAACGTACAACTCCACCAAAAATTTCTTTGTCCTTTGTTGTTATTTCATGTTGCATCTCCCTACACTTGTCTTGTTCAAGGACCACTTGACTTTCTAGAGCGATGATTTTGGCGCTTCCATCTTGCATAGCTTGTTGAAGTTGTGACACAAGATCTCGTTCTTGCTGCAATAAACCTTCTGTATCCAGGAATTTCTTTTTCGCTTGCTCTAGGATACTCCCTTTTTCATGCAACTCTATCTCAAACCTTGCTTTCTCCTCTGAAAGCATGACCCGTGCCTCACTCAATTGCCGAGCGTACTCTTCTTTTAGGTGGATCTCCTCATGCACCCGTGTATGCATTTGTGTAGCATCTTTGGAAGTTGCTTTTAGCTGCTGTATTTCTTGCTCCTTCTCCTGCAATTATTTCAAAGCCACATTCCTCGTTGCCTCTTGCCCTTTCAACTGAGAACTCACATTATTCAGGGTGGATTGCAACTTTCCTTTTTCAGAGTTAGCTTGTGTCAACAATCCTTGCAAGTGGTTGATTTCAGCGTTCCTAGCTTTATCTTCTTTTCTCTGTTGATCCAAAGATTCTCGGAGATTCACATTCTCCGCTTGCACTTTCTCTAGGTGACGACTCTTCTTGATGAAATCCAAAGATACAACCTTCGAATTTTCTTCCATCATATCAACTTTATCAGATGTTGTAGAATTCAAAAGGTTGACCCCGATGGCGTGCAAAGTCTAATTGTTGGGTCTCATTTGGGCCTCCGACTTGTCAACCATGGGGAACATGGTCGCAAAGAAAAGACTATCCTTTTCCTCACTGAAATGTGTCTATATGTGAGGACGGTCTGGCCTGGCACCATCTTTCTCCTTTCTTTTACCGATTTTGCCAATGCGTGCAGTCTTGGAATAGGTAACCTGTTGTTGATAAGCATTTAGATTTTCAATAGCTTAGTCTGCAAATGCTACACCAGGAGGGATTGCAAAGGGAAATTGGGAAATAGGGCCAACAAAAGAGGTCTGGATGGGATGTGCAAGCGTGGTTGGAGAAAACAACAAGACGAAAGGAGAGGCTCTTGAGGAAAATGGATCAGTGGGTACTGCCCCAATATTTGGGGGAGGAGTGGTCTCTCCAAAACCAAGTCTACGCGATACAATGGGTGCATCAGGCATTAGAAAGGAAAATGTTGCAGGGATAAAATCGAAGACGAGGAGCGAAACAGGGACCTACAAAAATGCAACTTGAGGGTCGATCAGAGTCCCGACGGGTGCTTAAGTTAGAGCAGTGGGAATTTGGACAGACATAGATGCAATATAGGGAGCAACAAAGACAACTTGAGCAGAGAGAAAGGGCAAAGAAAGGTGTACCTGATCTGTGGAAGTCACCAACCGTTGTGAAACTGAGGGACCCTCTGAGACCTGAGAAGACGAACCCTTCTTTGCATGACCCATATATTTCTTCTTACTGGGAGGGGAGTCAGGTGACTGCTTCTCCGCCAATCTCTTGGTAATTTGGGAACGAGGTCTTCGAACTGAACCGACGAGAGGAAGAAGGCTATTAGGGTCGGTCTCTTTCTCTTCGATACTTATAACCTCTACCTCTCACTGTTGGACCACCTCGGGAGATGAGTCATCACATGGGGACTCATCGCCTGTCTCTTCATCTGACCTGTTGTGCTAGTGCCATTCAATCTCAAAACGCTCGTCAAAAGTAGCATTTCCAATATTAGCTCTAGGCTAGCTCACTTCTTGATGGTACATCCATAAATCCTCCCTCTTTTTCCTAGGTCACGAATCCAACGTCATTGCTTCTAGAATACTCCAGGGAATGGGCTTCTTTGGATTGTACTTTTGCACGATAGAGTAGAAACTCAACCACGAGGGTCGTTTTAAAATAGGAAAATTATTGAGACCCATATAAAGATTTGGGTCATCCACTTGAGGGTTAGTGCGCTCTACCCACGAGCTCCGTGGTTCATGCTTAATTGCATTCTTCCTTTTGGACAAGCACCCATCTGGGTCATAACTCCACATATAATCAATCACCCCTAAGCCAAGTTGCACCAGCTTGGATATCAGGACATTTTTGATGATACTCCTCTGGACGAGAGTAATGGGGCCAATGGCTTTATGATCCTCTGTAATTGATGTGTCATGCTTTCCCACCCCTATAGATATTTCAATCTACACCAATTGTCATGAAATTTCAAGGGTGAGGATTCTTTCGGTGATGTAGGTAGGTAGGCGGAAAGGCTCTTTAGATAAGCCATGCACTCGGACAAAGGAAAAATCGCTACCTATAAACTAGTCACAAGGAGGATGCTCATTACACATCCAATTCATTTGTATTTGAGAAAAGAGGGCAAGGGGCTCCTCGGGGATTAAACCAAGGTCTTTAAGGACCAGAGTCAAGAAACAATCCGAAAAATAGTAGGCATTGAAAGACGCCAGCAAGAGGGGTGTCTAAGGTGATACAAACATTCTGTTCCCCAACTCATCATAAGTAGCCAATCGCATGAATTAGCTGAAAAAACCTTCGTTTTGGTGTGAGAAAAGGTGAGCTAAGATTGAGGCAAACCTGAAATGCCAAAAATGTTGGAACTCAGCTAGATGCTTTACCAACTCTCTGGCTATAAAGACAAAGAAATCAAAATGGAATGACCCTTTCTGCTTTTGACATTTGAACAAGAAGCCCATCATGGAGGCAGTGATCTCCCGATCACTATTGGGACCACATAGCCATGAAAGAGTTGAGGAAATATTCTTGAGGTCATCATGCCTCAAGTCACTGTAAGATAGAGGTAGCCCTGGAGGTCCAACAGATAGACTTCGATTCAGTGCGCTATGACAGAAAGAGATCAAATCTCTCCTAGTGCTCCAATATTCTTCCATGGTATTTTTAGAGAACACCTCTATTGATTAAAAAATGGGACAACACATCATCTCCCTCACAACTTCTAGGGTTATGACTACTTTTAACAAAGAGCTCTTAAGTGAACAAGAAACAAGGTCAAACCTGTTAGCACATGCAGCCACAAACTTTGGACAGTGCGGGATCATGCGGACCACGAACTGGGGAGCACCACTATTCCAAAAATTAACTGTTGTAGATTGCGGCTTCATTTTGTGTTTTACCATCCTGTTGCAAGCGGCCTCTCCAAGGTTCTTGGGCTGCTTGTGAAGTTCTAGCTCAACAACATTTTCTAGAGAATCTATCACCGCAGCTGAGTTGTGGGTGCCCGTCTTCAATTTCGCCTTAGTTCTCTGGTACTTTAGCTTTGGGGGAATGACGTGGGAAGAATATGAGAGTTCTCCAAACACATCGACCCACAATATTTCTTGGGCAGAACCTGGGGGGGCTTCTTCTGTCTCCATCTTCCATAAGAGAAATTATCTTTGTGACACTTTTAAAGCTTCTTAGCGCTCTAGGTTGTAAAATAAAAAATATAATGGGCACCTGGTGACTTCCTTCCTTAAATGCGTCACATGCCTAGATCTTCGTGAAAGAAGGCGATTAATGATGAGTGCCCATTTGCATGTATGCTAGTTCATTTCTCAACTACAATAAATTTTAGAAAGGAGGAGTGCCACCGTCTACGATTCCCAAGAGAATATTTATTCAACCTGCCATTAATTAGAGCCACTTGAGACGATGTTCTTGTCCGGACAAATCTCCAGATTCAGGAGAGTATTAGCAACCAGCATGGCTCACATGAGTCATAGTAGACCTGTGGGCGTTGTGTCTAAAACACGATGTACCATTACATACTTGTGGCATCTGAGGACATCACTGCTCTTTTCGAAGCACAGGGTAGGACGTTTTCCACCTTCAAACCAGACTTCGCCTACTTGTGCAAATTGATGAGGGAAAACAGATGCATAAAAAATTGGGAGCACTGGCCTTTTAGTTCAATTGTCATCTGGAGCTGAACATCTGCTATAAATATGTCTTTTCATACATTCCTTTTGCACAACATCCATCTTCAACGACAAAGTTTCTTAGAGAAATTGACACTCCCATCAGGCTCACTAGCAGTAAGGCACAAGTTGCTTTCCTAGGGAACATTTCAGACAGAATACTACAAAGGATGACACAATGCAAAAATCCCTTGATGATCACTGCCATTAAATGGGTGCTCGACGAGGATTTTATCGATGACGTAGATAGATATTGCATGAACACGGACATCTATTTGCATTTTGTAGCTTCGTTACTAGATATCGGGATGACCGGATACCTGACCTTGGAGCTATCCAAAGCTCTCTTCTCCATGGATTATCTGGGCGGCTTGGAAGATGTGGTGGCATATCATGTCCCTTTCAGAGGCTTGCCTCTAGCCTTAGATTTATGATGTTTCATTACCTCTGGAGAGGAAGTGACATGGCACCCGCTTATCGGCGGTCTGAAGACTATGTCGCTGTCATCGCATCACTTCCGAGCGGAGATTTCCGCAGAGTTCCTCCTCCGAGTCCATCTGATAGTGCTTGTTCCGACTGGCATTGAATGGTATACTGAGTTCCGGGACTACATATTTCTGCGGATTTTGACACCGCATGTCCAGCCCAATCTAGTGCTTGTATCAATAACTCAGGAGCCTGGTGACAATGTTGATCATGAGTGGTCAGAGGGGGAAGACACCAAAGATGAAGCTGATGACTCTAACTTTGAGATGGATGAGGAGGAAGACGAAGAAGATTCGTGAAATAGCACCACCCTGTCTTAAGAGAACTTTGTCTTTTTCTTCCTCTTCAAAACTCGGCCACATGCCTCATGATATATTGTAATATAAAGATACCTATAATATAAAGATTTCTTTTTGTTTAATCAAGGAGTATCTTGCGATTCATCTTGCCTTGGGAGATGCATGAAGAAACATAATTAAATAAATAAGGCACACAAAAGCACTATTTACATTATGTACATTAGAGAAAAGCCACTAATGAAAAGGTTTAAGGTAGAACCCGTTGACTGGGATCCTGAGAGAGTCTCCTTGCATATCTTCAAGATCAAAAGAATTGAAACCTTTGCAACCTATAATGCGGAAGGGTCCCTCCCATAACCCATCAAATTTGGCATGCTGACCGGGATTGGCCGCCCTTTCATTGTACTTCAAGACAAGGTCGTCTTGTTTGAATTCTAGGTCAGAACTTTTCTTATTGACGGTTTTGAAGAGATGCAAATACTGCTTCCCTCGCCTCTTCTAGTTCCATAATTTCCGCCAACCTCACCTCCATGGGACCATTCTTTGCCACTTCAATAGACTTGAGTAATTGCAAGGCGGGGATTTCCAGAGACACGGGGAACAATGCGTCTTTACCATAGATCAACTTATATGGAGAACTATTTAAGACCTGCTTGGGTGTTATTCGGTCGACCCATAATGCACTCCTCAAGTGGTGATGCCACTCCCTTTTGTGCTTCGAGCCCATCCTTTTAATGAGCCTAATGAGATTCTTGTTAGTGGACTCAGTGAGTCCATTTACTTGCGGATAGTAGTTTGAGGAGGTTTTTAGGTAAATACCTTTACTAAGGGCGAATTGAGTGATTTGTGAACCTACGGATGCTCACGCGTTATCCAATATTATAGTCTTTGGTGGACCATATCGGCACACTAAATCCTCTAGAAACATTAATATCTTGGTCTTTAATGAATTCTTCAAGGGAACAACTTTAGACCATCTCATGAAGTAGTTAGTAGTGGTTAAGATCGACTTATGTCCAGCCGAGCTTGGAGGATTGATCATCCCTATGAAGTCAAGACCCCATTTAGAAAAGGGCTCCTCCACCATTATAGGCCTGAGCAGCATTTTCGCCTTTCTACACCTACCACTGTAGTACTAGCATTCTTTGCACTCCCTTACCAAGGTGTGCACATCTTTAAACATAGAGGGATAGAAATATCCGGCATGGGTGATATTGATGATGGTAGTTTGTGCCGAAAAGTGACCTCCCGATGAACCATAATGAAATTCATGTAGAATCTTGCTAGCTTGGCTTTGGCTCATGCAGTAGAGTAGGACTCCATCAAAATTTCTTTTCAAAAGTACACCATCTACCAAGCGGAAGCCGCTATTCTACAGTCTATAAAATCTCCTTTTTTTAGGAGAGAGGCCTTCAGGAAAACTCCCAGTCTTCATAAAATGTTTCTGAGCCTCCATCCAACATGCTTTTGTTGGTTCAGAAGCAACCATTACAACTTCTTCTATGGCTATCTCGGCTTCTTGGGGCTCGAACTCTTGGGCTATGTATTCACACAAACCTTTGCCGCAAATTATCTTGGTGGGCCTGACATCAATGTCGTACTCCAGGATTTTGGTAATCCAATTCGCCCTCTTCTCCGTATTGTCGCCTTCCATGATATATTCTCTGACTGAAGGATGAGCGACATACACGATAGTCTTATTAGAGGCAATGAAGTGTCTAATTTATTTTAAGGCCCTCAACTATGACCAAAGCTTTCTTTTCAACAAAATTGTACTTAACCTCATATTCCTTTAGAGTCTTCGCATGGAAAGATATGGGGTGCTCACCCCTTTTGTCTGCGTCTTTCTACGTTAGGACCAGAACAATGCTATAATGGCTAGATAAAACATACATTATAGAATCCTTAGTCATCTCGGGGTTGGATAGCACAGGGGTTGAGCAGATAGCATCCTTGATTTTCTCAAAAGTTTCTTTAGCTTCAAGAGTCCATTTAAAATGCATTTCCTTCTTAAGCATTAGAGTGATAGGCCCCACCATCCCTGCAAAGTCTGAGATAAAGCGGATAATGAAGTTAACCTTACCTAGGAAAGACTGGATGCCCTTTTTATTGACAGGAAGAGGAAGCTCCTTTATTGCCTTCACTCAATCGGGATTGATAGAGACTCCTTCCTTTGACACTATGTGCCCTAGTAATTTTCCTTGCGGGACCTCAAAAATACATTTCTTTGGGTTCAAAGAGATGCCAAACTCCAGACACTTTTGGAACACTAGCTCAAGATGATTGAAATGATTATCTTTGTGTTTTGAAAATACGGTCAAGTCATCCAAATATATAAGGATGATTTTGTTAATTATCTCCTTGAAAGCCAGATCCATAGCTCTAAGAAAAGTTGCACCGACATTTGACAACCCAAATGACATTTTTTGATAAGCAAATGTTCCCCATTTGGTCGTGAAGGTTGTCTTATGTTGATCTTCTGGCTTCACTAATACTTGGTTATAACCCGAGAAACCATCTAACATTGAGAACATCTTTGACCCTAGTACTGTGCTTAACAACTGTTCCATTGGTGGCAAAGGATAATGGTCTTTTAGAGACGCTTGGTTCAGGTCCCGAAAAATCCACACAAAGTCGGATATCCCCATTCTTTTTCTTGTTTGGCACTAAATTAGATACCCATGTACTGTGCTTGATGGGGTAGACGATTTTTGATTCTATCAACTTTTTCAATTCCTAGGCCATAAGGAACTCGATTTTTGGATTGACAGGTCTCTGCTTCTGTCAGACCAACTTGGCCCCATCAGTAAGCTCAATGGGGTGCTGAATGATGCTGGGATTATACCCTTTCAAATCTTCATAGGACCATGCTAGTACACCTACATACTCATCACAATATAGGGCCAATCTCTTTCGGTCTGCTGAAGGAACTCCCTTTCTGACCTTGAGTATTCTCCCATCTCCTACTGACATTTTGGCGTAGTCCCCTTTATCAGCCGTAAGTTTTCACCTTCCATTTTTGGCATCATCATGGTCGAACAAAATTTCCAGGGTGATTAATCCATTAGGGAGCTTGTTGGACTTCAGCTGAATGATCTGATCCCCATAAGCCTCTTTTACCTTAGATTGTAGTTGATCTACAAACTCCCCTGAATTTTGAATGAACAAGGTAATCTGCTCGTCGCTTTTGGAAACTTGAGGAATAGCTGGTCGAACAACCACACAGACCGCCTAGGTGTTGGCGAGAAGGTCCGCAACAAGGTCAAATTATGATCCAATCGTAGCCATCCGATCAACGAAAGTATTTATCTTTCAAGGAATCCTCTGGATGTTGAAAGCATCAAAGCTTTCAATCATATTCCATGTCCTATGGTGATAGGATCTCATATGGACATGTTTGGCACTAGAGATTCCTCGAACCTGGTGCACAATCAACTCAGGATCACCCAGAACTTTCAATTGCTTTATACCCATCCTCTCTGCCAAGCTCAAGCCTTGGATCAGTCCTTCATATTCTGCTTCATTGTTAGAGCATGCAAATTATAGATGAAAAGACTTCAGGATCTGTTCACTCGAAGGTGAAGTAAGGCAAATCCTAGCCCCTAAACCTACTTTGCATCTTGCGCCATCAAAGTGTAGGGTCCATAGTGCAAAAGACAACTCTTCTTTGGTCAGTGGTTCTTTGGTAAGTTTTGGAATGACTTGATTTTCATCGAAGATGCAGTAAGTACCAAGACCTGTGGCATGGTAGTTGGAGTATGGATCAGAATCTATGAATTTATTGAGAAAGATCTCCTGATCTGGTGGAATATCTCCAGTTACTTCCTCATCCTCGAGAAGCTCTATAGTTTTTCTTTCTTCGTTTGAGATGGAGGTATGATTTGGTTCAAAATTGAGCATAGCTTGATCTTCTACGTGTTCAACGTGAAGGGGTTCTGAAAGGATTTTGAGTTTGGCACCATGCTGGGTTTGAAGGATAAGGTGGTACCAATCTAAGGATAGGTAATCTCCTATTTTGGCAGTGAAGTCTTGAGACAGGCAGAGGCCAAAAATGGGTTGGATGTCAATACCTACCACTTCTTGAGGTACGATGACACTAGGACACGCGAACAACGTCAGTGGAAGGTTTTTGATAAGACCCATGATCTGGACCTTATTCCCATCTAGTTGCATAACACCCCTATTTAAAGGCTCATATTTGATATTCAAAACCTCAACGATTTGCTTAGGCATGACGGTGGTGCTAGCACCAGAATCTATCATAGAATTGTGCAAAAGCTTATCCCCAACTATGAGGGTCAAATAGAAAGGATTTGGTTTAGGCTTACCTTCCGTTTGGGATTTAGGAGGTATGGATTCATTCGTCAACACGCTTGGTGAGATCGATCTATCCACGGAGGGATGAAATCTTTCTTCGTTGATCTGCAGATCTTTAGCGGCATTTTCGCTTGTATTTTTCCCCACCTCGGATAAAGATTCTTTCAACCGATTATTTTGCTCTGGGATACTAAGGAGATCCCATAAAGAGATGTTGTCCAGGGCTTTCTTCAGCTGTTCCACCACATCCAATACTGACGGCACCGATGCCTTTGTCTCTCTTGGCTTATAAGGGATAAAATCCTTTCTTGGGTATGTGATAGCAACTGTGGGTTGTTTAGGAGCTTTATATGTGGCCAATCTCCCCTGTGTGCTTATATTCTCCCCCCTGAAGTGGCTTTTCGAGTGGAGATTGTAATCTGATTGCACATGAGGAGCCCCTAAGTTTGATGTGGCTGTGCCATTTGTGAGCACAATATCTTCATCCTCCATCCAAGAGAATAGTGTGTGGTCCGGAGCTATCTCCACTTCTTGTTGCATTGACATACCTTGCATCTAGGCAATGAGAGATGCATTATCCATGTCAGGGGATGCGTAAACTGAATCATCTAGAACCATGCCTAGGTTCCGTTGCTCTGCAATTTTTTGTTGCAGATTGCCTCTTGGACAATTTCTTGGAGCATGGGCGTTGTTACATGGAAAACACCAAGAATTGGTATCGTCCACTAGATTATTTTGTCCATCTGCCAACTCCTTATCGGTGTTAGGATAGACGGTCTACAAAGGATTGGGTACCAAAACTATCTAGCCATTTGACTGGCTTGGGGAAATTCGGTTGTTTGCATACTAGTTCTGTTGATATGCGGGTCTATAACCTTGGAAATTTTGTTGAAAAGGGGGTCTAGCAGGTGGGATCTGAGACCTTTTCAGATTGATGATATCTTTCGAGAAAGTTCTCAACAAATTTTTCATATCGCTGACCGCCACGACCAAAGACGATTGTGGAGGTGAATGTGCTTGTTGCGGTCTGGGGTACATGTACATATATTGAGGAGTGGATGTGCTGGGCATGACCAGTTTAGGGGCTTGAATTGACAGCTCGGGAAAGACCGACATGAGTGGTCGTGGTGCAAGCTTCCCGACATTGATCAAATTATTTTATGCCTAGACTGCTAATTGAAATGCTTGCGAGAGGGTATTGCCTCCTAGAGATTGAATCATTACTGATATATCAGAGTTGAAGTCTTTCAGATAAAAGAAGAATGCCATATTCGCAGGAGGACGGGTGAACAACGATATTCTTTGCTAGGTCCTTTGGAACCTTAAATTGAATTTCGTCACTGCTTTATGAGGGGCTCTCTTTATCGTAATCAATTGGTGCATCAAGGATGACCTATCGGCCTTGTCGGAGAACCTTTGAAACAAGCATTCGCCCAACTGATCCCAATCAACTATAGTATTTGGACCCAGGGATTTGTACCAATCTAGAGCTCTCCCTTTAAATTATGCCACGAGCAATCTCAAAGCTACATTTTGCTCGGTGATACCATGGACGGTGCAGACATTGGCTATATCTTGTAGGTGTTCCCCGGGGGTCTTGCAATATTCTTTGGTGAATTTAGGGATGACCTTTAGCGCGGTGGAGGGAATCAGCCCCCACACTACAAGTGGAGTGGGAGGGATGAGAGGGCTTCCGTTGTTCCATGTCACAAAATTTCTAGGAGGAATATGTGCCATTATTGTAGGAACAACTACAGGGAAGATAGATGGGCTCTGGGAAGAAGAGGCTGCAGCCGAATGGACGTTTACCAAGGGTGGAAGGAGTAAACTGGGATTTAAAGTTTTCTGACTCCTAGTAATGGGCCAGTGACTCATAAAATAACTTAGACTTATTCAAAATTTGGGTCCCACTAGGCGTGCCAGAAAAAGAACTGTTGACTCTTAATTATACCTTAAACGTGAACAACCTTATGGGAAATTCAGTGATGGGGGACCTATTGCACAAAACTCACTGAATGACCTTCGGGTTTAAGAAGTTGACTCTTTGTACAATTGGGAGAGAAAAAGGGAAAGAAGAAACTTAAAGAAAAATGGTCTACACTATTTAGGCGATGCGCCCGAACATTTTGGAAAAGCATTAACAACATATAAAACCTAGAAACATATGGTTTTAAAGCCCATTCAACAATCTACATACCCAAAACCATTCAAGAGAATAATCCAACATAACACTCATTCAATATAAAATGATATTAACTATTCATTCAATAGATTACAAGTCTTAAAATATAGTTTAATCCGCAAAGTCTCACAACAAATATCACATAAGTTATTGAACTTGAAAACAACACAGAAGTCAATATATTAAGCTTCAAATAAAACCATCACAAAGGCCATAGGCACAATTTGATCTATGTATCATTCACCAAATTAAATCAACATAAAGGCTTCTTCAAATGAGCCAAAGTCTAAAAAACTCTCTGAAAGTCTGAACTCCTCTTAGCAAGGAAAGGAAAGCATAAATAGAGCTTGTGGCTCCTAACTAACAACCAACGACATCAACAACATCCTAGGAACCACTCCTGACAAGAAAACTTGGCATGGTACCCAACGAGACACTACCCAACAAAACCACCTTCAAAGTTCCTATCTCGACCGCATCATGGCGATCTCCATACTTGCCCAACAAGATAACCACGATGCAAATGGAATCCTGGTTCATGAACCACCATGGAAGATACACGGCAGCTCGAGGGACATTTGAAAACGAGTGCAAAAATAAAACCAAATCGGGCAACACGGAGGCACCAAGTGTCCTTATCCTCTCATGATGAATGGTGGGGCCAAGAAATGTACCATGTTACAAAAACCAAGCCATGTGGCAGCTATGAGTTCTCCCTACTTTGAATGAAAAATGCGAGCACCTAGAGGCAATGCCGAGATGCCACCTGGCTCACATGCTGTCAAATAGGAAAAAGGCCGAAGGCAAAGAAGAACGATGCCACTTGATCAAAATGTCACCTATGAGAAACCCTGAAATAATATCAAGAACATGTATGATATATAGTTTTATGGAATATTTTTATTGGATGATGATTTTCTATAGTCTCAAGAATGAAATTATTATTTATTCGGTTGCTTGTGCATTGTTTCGCATTAGCATTTTCTGGATTTCTTCTGCACATTGATTTCTTGGCTAGAGATTTTTGGTTGCTTGATTTTGGCTTGAACTAGCTTCGTGGAATGCTCTTCTTTAACTTCATCTTCCATTACTTCTATTTTTACAAGTTGGAGGATCTTACCTTTGAAAATTTTCTTAATTTCTTGCCGAAAATGAATGTTTGCACCGTGCCTACTCTCTGTTTGTCTATTGGGAGATTATTTACTTCTCTTAATTTTTTTTTGGATTAGGTTGTGTAAGTATTTTTTTCTGGATTCGATTGTGTAAGTATTTTTTTTCTAGGGAGATTATTTACTATTATGGGACAAGATTATAGTTTTATATATGCATATATTGAATTGGGAAGCTTTGGTTTGGGGATAGTTTGTCTTTCGATTTGGTTATTTAGTTTCCTATGTGTGTGTGTTCATTGCCGAAAAGATTTGAGAATACTTGTTGTGAGTTTCTATGTTTGTGATTAGAATTTGTTTTGGTTTGAATTGAGGTTGATTGTCATTGGACGCTTATTATAGGACCTCTTGTGTCCATTATGTTTCCATATATTCTGTATAGGAAGGAGTTGTGCGTGTGTATTGCATATGCATTGTCTTCTTGCCGGATTTGATATCCTTATGTTGGTATTTAGCCTTGTAAATCATATTGAAGCTTTAGTATGGTTTTGTTTTAGTTTTCTGAATCTTCTATGATGTGGTTGTAGGACATTTTTGTCCTATTGAGTTTCCTAGTGTGCTCTGTGTAAGAAGGGAGCTTTCTGTGTAATCTGTGTGCAGCTGTGAATGGGAATTGAAGTCATCATGAATTTTGATTGAATCTCTCATGTTTTGTGTTCCCTTGGCTTTATTTTTCATTCCTACACCTTCTGGAAGTGTCCCTTTGTCATTTTGCAAGTTCCTATGCATTTCTGGGAAGTTTCAGTGCCCGATTTAACTGATTTTCCTTCATTTCCCCTCTTTCTCAAATGCACTATTATGTGAGTCATATGCGATAAAAAAATATCGTATGTGCTATTTCATGAATCATATGTACTAATTTCAGAGTCAGATGTGATAATATGCATTCCATATGTGCTATTTGCATTTTGAATGTGTTTTTCTATCTGTAAAATGTAGTTTTGAGGGTTTCCGGGTTTTCAGTTTTGTTAGTCTGGTTATGGGGGTTTCCTAGAGGCTTTGTGTGGTTGATTTGAGATTCCTTGAGATTCCTATGATTTTGTTTGTTTTATGTGTATTTGTGCTCCGTTTAAGGGATTGTGTCTTACCATTGAGGATATTCCTTTCATGTTGCATTGCTTCATCTTTAGGAAGATTACTTCTCTATTGAGGGATGTTGTTAGAACTCTAGTAGTATTCATTTTACCTCACTATTGAGGGTTGAATATTATTGGGTTTATCTCTTATTTTCATGATTATGCTTTGGTGAATTGTTGTATTGTTTCTTGTGGAGGCTCACGTTTGTTTATGAGTGTACAGTTCATGTTATGTATCAGTTTTATTCTTAGGAATGTTGTGGCTGTAATTATATTCCTTGTGAGCCTTCATGTTGTTTTCATGATATGTATGTTTTCACTTGAGGGTATGGCCCATGGATAGGAGAGTGGGCTCTTGCATGTATAGGACCTAGGTTGTGAGCAATAGATTTCTAGGAGGGGATCTAGACCTATGGTCCCACATGAAGAGTTTCTTTTGTAAATGCAAGTGATAACCTTAATAAATTGATTAGTGGGTTTGGGTAATTAGGATTCACTTAATCAAGATAAGAAGTTGGTTTATGTATGCCCCAATGGAGAATCCTAGGGAGGTGGTTTTGGGATGAGCTTGGGGAGACCGTTGGAATAGTATACCAACCTCTCTTGATTGGCTCCAAGGATGAGACAATTTCCACACGATTCTAGCATGTGATGACACTCTTTCCCTACATGAGTCAATAGTCCTTATGCCTTATTTGTCGATCTTGCCTTTGGGAGAGTTTAAGTTTATTGATTTATGATTTAGCCATGTGTTGAGATTTGATGTTTGGTTATTGATGTTATCTTGTGAATGTCAGTTTAAGTCCCTTGGTTCTTAGGTGTCAGCTTAGGTCTTGAGTGTGGGTTGGAACCTCATTTCATCTTCTAGCATGGAGGTGGTTCCTATTTGGTTCCACATGGTCGAGTGGTTTGATTCCTTCTTCCATAGGGATGTTCTTATTCAGATGATAACATGCATGGATGTGGTTTCTATGGTTCTTTTGAAGTGGAGCTTATTTACATGTATTTGAGATAGCATTGTATCGTATTGATTATGTATAAGCGTAAAATACTATGTATCTTTGTATCACTCTTTATGATGCATAGTTTGTATTAGGTATGATCTTGCAATGAAAAGAAGATGTAAACAATGTATGTATGAGATTTTATGATGAAATAATGAAAGGATTGTGTTTATGTATTATTTATATAATTGAGTTCATGAGATAGATAGGTTATGTGTAGTCGTAATTGGAATCCTATTGTTAGATTAAAACTTATTTTTGTAATCTCTTGTTAGGCATGTGATGTGATATCTAGATGAAATGTATCATGGTACTTATAGGAAATGGAATATGGAATCGTATGTTATATTAGAAATGTGAAAGGATGGGTATAGGAATATTTGGTTTGGTGTTTTAAAATGAACCTAAAATTTGGAGGTTAATGGGTAAAGAGGTAGTAAGTGGATATGTTATTAAGTAGTGACTTTGAGATACCCTAGGGAAGGTTAAATAAATGGACATGTGTAAGAGTTGTTAGATGTTAGGTGATGTTTATTTACACTTGCGTTATTTGATGCTATGAATGTGTTCATATGAATCTATGTAATTATGTGGATAGTAGATTATGATTGCATATGTTGTTTAGTAGATGTTTTAAAAAAAATATCCGCATTTGTAGTTAGAATATGTTTGTTTCTCTAGTGTATTTTGGTGGGCATTACATTTTCTATCATAGCCCATGTTCATACACTGGGTACTCTTGTTTCACATGAGCCCATTGTGCGTATTAGCACTTAGCATGGGGTAGCCCAACAGTTTATCCGTGCTTGTTATCTTTCTTTCTTATGTTGCCCTAGCTTTATCTTATAGTTTCTTTTATGTCTTGGCTAGAAAAGATTCTTGATAGAGGTAGAGGTCATGGTCGTGGCCTTGGTGGTCGTATGGGTACTGGAAAAAATCCTCGTCTTGAGGTTTCTAAAGAGTCACTGTCATGTCCCCTTTCTAGAGTGGACATCAGAGACGGAGGAGTTGGCCTATCATTGGAGTCTCGTAGGTTAGCAGAGGTTGATTGGGACTTATTCAGTGCATATAGTGACTGGATTTTGGCTTTACGGGCAGTTTGGAGCCAGTTTGGAGCAGTTCCTAGATTTTAGGGGATATCTCTAAATTTTAGGAGGTCGTGACAGTTTCCAGTCATGAGGTTATTCTTGACCTTTCAGATGGTTTCAGTTTCAAGAGATTTGGGTGTGTTTCCTAGTTTCTAGGAGCATCCCTAGATTTTAGGGATGAGACTGCCAGTTGATCCATGATTTCCGACATCAGTCACAGATAGGTGACGGGTTCAGTTTCAGGCTTTTGGTGTGTTTCAATCTTTCTGTAGCTATTTGGGTTATATTTTTAATATATTTAAATATTTCCTAAGTTAGTGTTTTAATATTTTAAATAAGGCTATGTATATAGCCATTTCGGAGTAATAAGGGGTTTTTGGCTTCATCTGGATTCGTATGCCCATGTGTTAGCTCATTGGAAACATCTTGAACTTTTCTAAATGATTTTCACTTGCCAGGGTCCTTTTGGCGCTTGGAGTTATTTTATATTGAAAAAGTGGTGTTTTTTCAATACTTGGGCGCCTAATATTGGGAAATATGACTTTATATTAAAGTGCACTTTTCATATATCTTTAGGGTTCGATTTGGAAGGAAAGAGATTTAAGGAGAAGGAAACCTAATTTCTCATTATCTTTTACATATTGAAAACTTGTTTGGTGCGATATTGCTCTGGTAGAGCAATTCTTTAATCTGGGATGCAAACCCCATGATTGGTACTGGCTAGGACGTAGCCCTCAGCTATTGATTGGCAGTGGATTCTTTTGGCATTGGCATTATTGGTCAGAGTGTATGCGCTATTCCTTGTGGAGATTCAGATTGCTTGGTGAGGGTTTTAGCAGGGTGGTTGAATTTCCCAGCTGGGGCATGATTGTTTCAACTTGATGCCACCATTACAGTAGGTACACTTTACGTTGGAAGTGGTGAAGACTTTCATTCAACCATAGCTTGTTTTCTTGGTTTGTGTTCATCATCTACCCTTCAGTTGGCGTCATTATTGGATGTAAGCACATTCCCAATGCGTAGGGAATAATCTGGATATTATAAATCAGAATTTGCCTGGTACGATTTGTATCAATTCTGATTTAATTGAATTCTCTTACTTGTTTCAACTTCCTTCCTTATTTTCTGTTCTTTATTAATTACTTGCTTATATATTCAAAAAAATACAAAAAGAAACCAAACATTCTGCAACTTCTCTCTATTCTGTAAGACCATCAGCAAAATCACAGGAAAAATATAGTTTCTTATTTTAAAAATTATAGTGGATCAGCAAGGGGATCCATCAAGGATCTTTCAGTGGTACCAGAGCCTACATCCTGCCAACCTGTAGGGTTTATAAGAAATTGTCACATCTGGGTATTGGATAAAAAGTTTTGATAATTCATTCCAGCATCTGGGTATTTGATAAAAGTTTTTGACAATTCATATCAGCAACTGGGTAGTTGTGAGCCTACACATTTATGCTTACAATTGACAACTAGTAAGACAATACGTTGGCCAAAGTCCCAAAATTGTGGAGAACAAACTTTATTTTGACCTCTGGGATCCGTTGGGATATTAGTTTAGTTACAGGTAAATACCATGGCTAGAACTAAAATTGGGCACTCAAAAGTTTTATCTTCTCCAACACGTAAAAGTAGGATGCCTCCTACCAAGATATTTAATGATACAATTATGAGCAACTATCATTAGTATTGTTCTCTTCCTAAGATGATACGTGAGCTCCTTTCCTTCACACAATTTATGGGTGTACTCGGAGCAGACGAAGATAACTTGGTAGCTACAAGTTCAGATCAGTGGCAAAGAAGGAAAGAAGAATCAAGGGTGCAGGAATTAGGAATTGACAGAGAACATTCATTTAGGGGTAATATACCTCTACATAAGAATGTTTTGGTGCCCCCAAGTTTTGATGAGTGGGACAAGAATTTATGTGATGGTTTTGTTAGACATGTGGATTCAACTCAAGGAGACATTAGGACAACTTTGGATAATGAATTGTCCTCACCTTCCATGCAGAGGATTTCCCAAGAGGCAACAATTACATGCAATGATTTGTTTACGTCTTATTTGGGATGGTGGAGGATTGATGTTTCAGTTGCTTGTAGGCAAGAAACTCTGAGAAGGGAGGATTGTCACGTCCCCTTTCTAGAGTGGACATCAAAGACAGAGGAGTTGTCCTACCATTGGAGTCTCGTAGGCTAGTAGAGGTTGACTGGGACTCATTCAGTGCATATAGTGACTGGATTTTGGCTTTACAAGTAGTTTGGAGCCAGTTTGGAGCAGTTCCTAGATTTTAGGGGATATCCCTAAATTTTAGGAGGTCGTGACAGTTTCTAGTCATGAGGTTATTCGTGACCTTTAAGATGGTTTCAATTTCAGGAGATTTGGGTGTGTTTCCTAGTTTCTAGGAGCATCCCTAGATTTTAGGGATGAGACTGCCAGTTGATCCATGATTTTCGACATCAGTCATAGACATGTGACGGGTTCAGTTTCAGGTTTGGGTTATATTTTTAATATATTTATATATTTCCTAAGTTAGCGTTTTAATATTTTAAATAAGGCTATGTATATAGCCATTTCAGAGAAATAAGGGGTTTTTGGCTTCATCTGGATTCGTCCCATGTGTTATAGCTTGTTGGAAAGGTCTTGAACTTTTCTAAATGATTTTCACTTGCCAGGGTCCTTTTGGCGCTTGGAGTTATTTTATATTGAAAAAGTGGTGTTTTTTCTATACTTGGGCGCCCAATATTGGGAAATATGACTTTATATTAAAGCACACTTTTCATATATCTTTAGGGTTCGATTTGGAAGGAAAGAGATATAAGGAGAAGGAAACCTAATTTCTCATT
This sequence comes from Cryptomeria japonica, assembly GCF_030272615.1. Classification (NCBI taxonomy): domain Eukaryota; kingdom Viridiplantae; phylum Streptophyta; class Pinopsida; order Cupressales; family Cupressaceae; genus Cryptomeria; species Cryptomeria japonica. The sequence goes on along the minus strand of NC_081408.1, from coordinate 525,598,831 downwards.
ATCTTTTACATATTGAAAACTTGTTTGGTGCGATATTGCTCTGGTAGAGCAATTCTTCAACCTGGGACGCAAACCCCATGATTGGTATTAGTTGGGACGTAGCCCTCAGCTATTGATTGGCAGTGGATTCTTTTGGCATTGGCATTATTGGTCAAAGTGTATGCACTATTCCTTGTGGAGATTCAGATTGCTTGGTGAGGGTTTCAGCAGGGTGGTTGAATTTCCCAGCTGGGGTGTGATTGTTTCAGCTTGATGCCACCATTATAGCAGGTACACTTTACGCTGGAAGTGGTGAAGACTTTCATTCAGCCATAGCTGGTGTTCTTGGTTTGTGTTCACAATCTACCCTTCAGTTGGCGTCATTATTGGATGTAAGCACATTCCCAGTGCGTAGTGAATAATCTGGATATTATAAATTAGAAATCTGCCTAGTATGATTTGTATCAATTATGATTTAATTGAATGTTCTTACTTGTTTCAACTTCCTTCCTTATTTGTTGATCTTTATTCATTACTTGCTTATATATTAAAAGAAACCAAACATTCTACAACTTCTCTCTATTCTGTAAGACCATCAGCAAAATGACAGGAACAATATAGTTTATTATTTTAAAAATTACAGCGGATCAACAAGGGGATCCATCAGGGATCTTTTAGTCACACAATGATGAGTAGTAATAACATGATCAACATGGTGGTGATGTGATTTTATAGTTGGTCAATGCACTTCAGAATATTCTTGATCGTTTAGGACCTGGACAATAGGAGGAGTCTCACCAGTCTCGTCATCAGGAGAGAGAGCGATCGTGTTCATCTCATAGGAGAGCAGATGCAATTGTGGATCGGGATGCAGCTGAAACTAGTCTTATGAGAGATATTTTGAGATCCCGGCCCCCTACTTTTGATGGTTCTAGCACTAGCATGGAGGCACAAACTTGGCTTCTTGACTTGGGTAGTTTTTTTTCTATGCATCCATATAGCAGTAAAACCAAGGCTAGGTGTGCAATCATGCATCTTCATGATTTTGCTTCGATGTGGTGGCATACTGAGGAGAAAAAGTTGTGATTGGATATTGTGATGATTTCTTGGGAGTTGTTCCTTGAGCGCTTTCATGCCTGATTATTATAAGATCATTGGAGGTAGAGGAAGGCGAATGAGTTTCATGATTTGAGGCAGCAGAACATGATAGTTGAGCAGTACGAGCATACCTTCTTTGAACTTAAGCAGTACGTTGGGATAGCTGATGATGAGCCCATGTTGATTCAACATTTTGTTAGAGGGCTTAGTGACCGTATCAGCAAAGGGGTTCAAATTATCGAGCCTAAGAATTTGGAGATAGTAGTGGAGAAAGAACAAATAGCGGAGGAGAGCCCGACTTTTTCTTTAGGTGGCGTGCCAGGTGTATAGACTGTTAGTACTCCAGCTACAAGGGAAGTTGTGAGGGGTACTCAGTTGCAGGGTTCAGGATTTGCTAGGAGTCATCCTTCGACCTTCAGGAGTAGACAATGGTCTTGGAAGTGGTTTGCATAGAGTTGAGGTTTTTATCATGGTACTTGATCTCAGCAGGACATGGATTGTGGTAGGCAGTGTGATAGGTGATCAGTCCCCTCTCAGCCAACATAGTATTTTCAACAGTCGAGTAGAGGCAGTGCTCAACAGTCCAATGCACCTTCGATAGCAGGAGGATTTAGTAGAGGGACTTGCTTTGCTTGTGGACAACATGGTCATTACTCTACTTAGTGTCTTGAGAGACCCACACAGATGTCAAGACGGAGACCAACAACTTTTGAGCCTATAGTTCGTGATATAGGGAGATCCCATCGTGTGTTTGCGGTGGTTGATAACTGTCAGGCCGAGTACCAGGTGACAATCGTTGAGACTAAAGGTGAGATAGGTGGTATCTCTTGCTTAGTATTATTTGATTTAGGTGCTTTAGATTGTTTCATTTCTCCTTCAGTAGTAAAGAGATGCGGGCTTGCTATGGCAAAGCAAGGTGATAGGTTGAGTTAGCTACGGGGTCCAGGGTGGCAGTTGATTCCTTTGTGCATGATTGTATGTTATATTTGGGAGTTTGTACCACCTCAGTGGACCTTTGTGTTCTATCTTTGGGTTATGGTGTTGTACTAGGCATGTATTGGCTTACGTCTCATCAGGCTAGTATTGATTGCCGTGGCAAGAGGGTGCAATGTTTAGATGATAGTGGGAAGAGTGTGGAGATAGTGGGCATGAAACGACCTATCTCTCTTCGCATGATTTCTGCTATGTAGTTGAAGTGGTGTGCGCGACAGGGTTGTCAGTTGTTTGTAGTGAGGGTGAATGACTTAGATGAGAGAGAGGAGGGTGATGATATCTTTCATCGCTATCCCATCCTCTGGGAGTTTTCATATGTCTTCCCTAGTGAGATTCTAGGTATGGCGTCAAAGCATAATATTGATTTCTAGATAGATTTGGTTTTAAGAGAAGAATCTATATCTAAGGCTCCTTATCAGATGACTACTTAGGAGTTGAGCAAGTTGAGATTGCAGTTGGAGGAGTTATTGGCTAAGGGATTCAATTGCCCCAATGTATCTTCATGGGGTGCGTCAGTATTGTTTGTGAAGAAGAAAGGCAAATCTCTTAGGTTGTGTATTGATTAAATACATCTTAATAAGGTGACGGTGAAGAACCGATATCCTTCACTGAGGATTGATGACTTGTTTGATCAGATTAAGGATGCAAAGATCTTGTCCAAGATAGATCTTAAGTCCAGGTATCACTAGTTGAGGATTCACGATGTGGATATTCATCGTACAACATTCTGCACTAAATATGAACTCTATGAGTTCATAGTGGTACCTTTTGGTCTCACTAATGCTCCATCAGTTTTTATGAGCTTGATGAATGGAGTTTTCAGGACATATCTCGAAAGATTCATGCTCGTATTCTTGGATGGTATATTGGTTTTATCGAGATTAGTGGAGGATCATGAGGAGCACATGAGACAAGTTTTGCAATTCCTTCGGGATAATAAATTGTACGCCAATATGGCGAAGTGTGAGTTCTTCCAGACACAGGTGAGATATCTTTGCCATGTTATTTCAGGAGAGGGTATTGTAGAAGACCCCTCTAAGATTCATGCTATATTGGATTGGCCAACACCCACTAATGTGGGTGAGGTTCATCGATTCATGGCTCTTGCTGGTTATTATCATAGATTTGTTAAGGGTTTCTTGAGGATTTCTCACCCTATCACTTCTCTTTAGAGAAAAGGGAAGACGTTTATGTGGTCAGATCAGTATGAGATGGATTTTCAGATCCTTAAGGAGCATCTCACTAATGCACCTATTCTAGCGATGCCAGATCCTTTGCGTGATTTTGTGGTGTGCACAAATGCATCCTTGGAGGGTCTTGGAGTAGTTTTGATATAGGATGTTAGAGTGATAGCATATCAGTTGCATAAGTTCAAAGATCATGAGTCAAATTACCTTACTCATGATTTAGAGCTAGCAGTAGTGGTGCATGCTTTGGTTCGTTGGAGACATTTCCTTCTTGGGCATCGGTTCGAGCTACACAATGATCACCATAGTTTGCAGTACATTTTCACACAACCGAACTTGAATGCTAGGAAACGACAATGGATGGATTTCTTGTGTGAGTATGATTTTGAGGTGAGATACATTTAGGGTAAGGAGAATGTGGTAGCAGATGCCTTGAGTCGTAGGAGACATGAGGTTTCAGTGATGACTCTCAATGTTGATTTGAGGAGCAGGATACATTTCCTTCGGCCAATTGGTATCAGGAGGTCAAAGTAGAGATTGCATTAGGGAGATATTTGGATGGAAGATATGTAGGTTACTCTTTAGAGTCTGATAGTCTTCTTCGACATTTAGAGCGTATATATGTTCCACCTTCAGATGGTCTACAAGCATTGATCTTATCAGAGGCCCATCATGCACCTTACTCGACACATCTAGGTGTCAAGAGGATGCACGTAGATTTGCAAAAACTGCATCATTGGGAAGACATGAGGAGAGATATAGCAGATTATGTGTCATTTTTCTTAGAGTTTCAGTGGGTGAAGGTAGAGCACCGACGTCTGACAAGTTTTTTGCAATCAAATTTGGTTCCACAGTGGAAATGAGACATTATATCTATGGATTTCATCATTGGTTTGCCTATGTCTTTACGTCGTCATGATGCTATCATGGTCACCATTAATAGGTTGACCAAGGTGGCGCATTTCTTGTTGATCAGATCATCTTACACAACAACGACAATGGCTCGTATTTTCATGGAGCAGATAGTGAGGTTGCATGGTATTCCTCGATGGATTATATCAGATCATGATCCAGTGTTCACTTTTGCATTATGGACTTCCCTTCAACATGGTTTAGGAGCTGAACAAAACTTTAGTTTGGCATATCATCTCGAGACAGATGGTCAAACAAAGAGGGTTAATCTGGTATTGGAGGACATGTTACAGATGTATGTTATGGATCAACAATTCAGATGGGAGTATTACATTCATTTTCTAGAGTTTTATTATAACAACAACTATCATAGTTCTATTGGGATGTCTCCTTTTCAGGCATTTTATGGTAGACTGTGTCAGACACCCTTGGGTTGGGATAGATTGGAGGAAAAAGTACTCATTGGATCAGAGATGTTGCAGGACATGGAGTAGAAGGTGAGATGTATTAGAGAGCATTTGATAGTAGCACAGGATAGACAAAATAAATATGGAGATACTCATCGTGTGGACATGTAGTTTTCGGTTGGACATAAGGTGTTTTTGAGAGTGAGTCCACAAAAGAGTCCTATATGTTATGGAAAAGGCTCTAAGTTGGTGCCTCCCTTTGTAGGACCTTTTGAGATTTTGGAGCGGATTGGTACATTAGCGTATCGCCTTGCCTTGCTTCCCAACTTGTCCCGTATCCATGATGTGTTTCATGTGTCTGTATTGAGACCTTATCATCCTGATATATCACATGTTTTGGATTGGCATTAATTGCAAGTCGAGGGCGACCAACTTTCTTTGGAGCTCGTGCATATTCTTCAACATTGAGAGCGGACCCTTAGGGGTCGGGACATAGAGTAGGTAAGGGTCTAATGGGACCCGACTGATGATACTTCAGCGACATGGGAGGATGGTGCACAGATGAGAGAGATTTACCCCTATTTTTTCTTACACTTCTAGGAGTAAGCCCAGGCAAAGGGGGGAGGATGTAGTGTCCCTCTTAGACTCACATTTTGATTTATGTTTTGATAGACTTGTTTAGACCCATGGTTGATGTTTTGATGATATTTGGTCGATACTTATGATTTTATTTAGACTATAGATGCTTATTGATGATGATGGATATTTGATTTTACTCATGATGTTTGATGATCTATATGATTGATGATGCTAGACATACCATATGACATCTGGTAATGGATGATTTCTATGGATGTTGGTACTCAGGATCACTATGATGGATAGATTTATATGATTCATGGATTTTGTATGCGTTCATTATTCTTATGAGATTTGTGATGTAATGTTAGTACTAATTCCTATTTGTGATCATGGGTTTACGCGATGCTTTGATGTTACATTGTGTGATTGTCTTCGTGAAAGGGACGATATCTTTTCACTCATTGCGAGTATGATATGGCGTTGCGATTCTCTTTTCACTTGTTTGTTTATTATGGTGTATATATATTATATATGTATCATATTGTGCTTTAGTGGTGGATGCAGGAATTGCAGGTACCAGACATCGACTCCACCTGGTTTCACTTGTTTGAGCGTCTCCTATCCCAATGGCAAGTTGTTGGAGATGGCATGGTTTCCCTCACACACTCTAGGCTTAGGATGTATGCCTTGTCAGTTGTGCCGCGACATTAGTTGGTGTTTGAGTCTTGAGTCGTCATTGCTCAATCCTTTGTCAGTTTGCTTGAGGAGATGTGATTATGTGCTTGTATTAATATTAATATTTAGTAATGTTCTAATTATTAAAGTATTAATGTTATAGTTGACTGTTTATTGATTAATTATTTATTTACTATTTACTTGGTTAAATGTTTATTTGACATTTATTTATTTGTTTAACAATAAATTTAATTTATTGATATTGATTTATGGGATTTTGATTATTTGGTATTTATTTAATTAAGGATTGAATTATTGATTTATTGTTAATTAATTACTTAATTATTATTTATTGTTTGATCATGATTTATTATTTATTTGATTTTATATTTACTTAGCCTTTATTTATTTAATTTAGTAATTGAGCTTTATTTATAATGGCTTTATTTATTTGATTATTATCTATTTGGTATTTAATTATTAGTCGCTTATTAAGTTTATAACAATAGGACTATTAAATATTATATCCTTGTTGTTATAAAGTTATTTGATTAATTATATTTCCTACATACCTTTTCACCCTATTGGTTGCTTTGATAAAAGTAGGTAAATAATATTAGTAAATGATATTTACCTCGTAATATTCCATAGCAGGTATGAAATATTTTGATTGGCTGACGATTTTCTATAGTTTTGATTGAAATTTTTATTTATTTGGCCGCCTGTGCATTATGTCGGGTTAGTATTTTCTGGATTTTCTCTGCACATTGATTTCTTGGTTGGAGATTTTTGGTTTCTTGATTTTAATTTGGACTGGCTTCGTGGAATGCTCTTCTTCAGCTTCATCTTCCATTACCTCGATTTTTCTAGGTTGAAGGATTTTGCGTTTGAAATTTTTCTTAATTTCTTGCCAGAAATGAATGTCTGCACCGTGCCCACTCTTCATTTGTGTATGGGGAGATTATTTACTGTTATTAAAACAAATTATAGTTTTATATCTGCATATATTGAACTGGGAAGCTTTGGTTTGGGAGTAGTTTGTCTTTCAATTTGGTTATTTAGTTTCCTGTGTGTGTGTTCATTGCCAGAAAGATTTGAGAATACTTGATGTGAGTTTCTCTGTTTGTGATTAGAATTGTTTTGGTTTTGAATTGAGTTTTATTGTCATTGGACGCTTATTATAGGACCTCTTCTGTCCATTGTGTTTCTAGATGTTCTGTATAGGAAGGAGTTGTGCTTGTGCATTGCATATGCACTATCTTCTTGCCAGATTTGATATTCTTATGTTGGTATTTAGTCTTGGAATTCACATTGAAGCTTTAGTATGGTTTTGTTTTAGTTTTTTGAATCTTTTGTGATGTGGTTGTATGCTATTTTTATCTTATTGAGTTTGCTAGTGTACTCTGTGTAATAAGGAGCCTTTTGTGTAATCCGTATGCAGTTGTGAATGAGAAATGGAGTCATTATCATGAAGTTTGATTGAATCTCTCATGTTTTGTGTTCCTTTGGATTTTTTTTTCATTTCTACACCTTCTGGAAGTGTCCCTTTGTCATTTTGCAAGTTTCTATGCATTTATGGGCAGTTTCAGTGATTGATTTAACTCATTTTCCTTCATTTTTCCTTACTTTCTCAGATGCGCTAATTTGTGAGTCATATGTTCTAAAACAAATGCCGTATGCACTATTTCATGAATCATATGCACTAATTAAAGAGTTAGATGCACTAACATGCATTCTATATGCGCTATTTTGCATTTTGAATGCATTATTCTGTTTGTAAAATATAATTTTTAGGGTTTCCAGGTTCTGGGTTTTTTCAGTCTGGTTATAGGGGTTTCCCAGAGACTTTGTGTGATTGATTTGAGATTATTTGAGATGCCTATGATGTTATTATTATTATTTTTATGTGGATTTGTGCTTCGGTTAAGGGATTGTGCCTTACCATTGAGGAGATTGCTTTCATGTTGTATTGCTCCAGCTTGAGGAAGATTACCTCACTGTTGAGGGATGTTGTTAGAACTCCAATGGGATGTATTTTTCCTCACTGTTGAGGGTTGAATATTCTTGGGTTTATCTCTTATTTCCATGATTATTCTTTGGTGAATTGTTGTATTATTTCTTGTGGAGGCTCTCATTTTTTTATGGGTGTATGCTTCATGTTATGTATCAGTTTTGTTCTCAGTAATGTTGTGGCTGTAATTATATTCCTTGTGAGCCTTCATGTTGTTTTCATGTTATGTATGTTTTCCCTTGAGATTATGGTCCATGGATGGGAGAGTGGGCTCTTGCATGTATAGGACCTAGGTTGTGAGCATTAGATTTCTAGGAGGGGGTCTAGACCTATGGTTCCACATGAAGAGTTTCTTTTGTAAATGCAAGTGATAACCTTAATAAATTGATTAGTGGGTTTTGATAATTAGGATTCACTTAATCAAGATAAGAAATTGGTTTATGTAAGCCCCAATGGAGAATCCAAGGAAGGTGGTTTTGGGATGAGCTTGGGAATATCATTGGAACGATATACTGATCTCTCTTGATTGGCTCCAAGGATGAGATGGTTTCCACATGAGCCTAGCATGTGATGACACTCTTTCCCTACATGAGTCTTGTTGGGAAAATGGTGTTGTACATCTTGCATAATAATGTTTTATTGTTCTATTATTTTATTATTGTGTGAGGTGGACATGTAATTATATTGTAATATCATATTGTATTGTTGCACCTAGGAGCACCTAGATGGGCATGCAACATGTAGAGATTCCCTTGGAATATTCTTGTAACAACTTGATGAGCTATATTGACACATTGGTATTATTCTATTGTCTTTATTTAATATCAGGGAATGTAACTGTGATAAACTACCCAATATTAAATGTGGGTCAAGGGTAGGTAGGAAATATATTATATTTTATTGTCACATGGTTTTGATGTAATACCACTTAGTGGTTTTGTGGGAGCTTGTGTTTATAAAAGCAACCACAAGGGTAGTGGGTTGGGTTGGTCAGTTAGCTAGGTTAGCATTTGTGAAGGAGGAAGCAAGGGATGGGATATGTGGATTCATGCGTTGTCACATGGAGTGCTTGGTTATGGTTGGGTTTTTGAAGACTTTCCATAGTTGTATTGCAATGGACACATTGCTAATAATACATGGTGGATGATACTTTTGGAGGCCAGGTTTTCCCTAATGAGGGTTTTCCTAGGATATATCTTGTGTAACTTTTTCATGGTATGTTGTCTATTCTTTGCATGTGGCTTCTATGTGTTGATTTGATTAAGATCTTAATGGGTTATGTGGAAATTCTCATAAAGATGGCTGCAAATTTCATTACAAATGGTATCAAAGCTATTGGTTTAATGGTGTTTATAAACCTAGTTGGTATCCATCAATGAAAGAATGAAAAAACAAGACAAGTTATATGGTTTTGGTAGGTTGTTATTCTAGATCTATGATATTTGGGTTTTCTATTATGATGGGTTGTTTGCAGATTTGGAGTTGGAAGAATTTTGGTCAATCTAGGGCATCATTGAAAAATGCTTTGAATGAGAGTTTTGGGGTTGATATTTCATATATGGCACTGTGGGACAAAACGAACCTCATGAATGGATTCAGGTTGAATGGGAGACAAAAACTGATATATAATTCGACCTATTTCGATGACAGTTGAAAAGATTGCAATTTTTTTTTTGTTTTGAGGCCTCGACGATTGTCAAATTTATTGTTGCAGTCTGCAGAATAAAAAATAAATATTTTGTCCCATCATTAGAAATTTCGTACGTGCAGACAAACTAAAAAAAAATAAAATTTCAGGGTTCAACTTTTAAAAACCGAATGAATTTTTTTTTTTTTTTTGGAGGGGGGAGGTTGTACCCCTCTCCCGACACTCATGACCTGCGTATGTACCGCAGGTGGTAGTGGTAGATGGTACCACTGTAGGCATCACTTTCGATGACTATAGGGTTACTGGTTGCGGTACATCCACAACGGCTACCTCGCTAGTGGTCGGGGTACCACCAACGATGGCCTTGCCACTGTGCGGTGGGATAGCCACCACCGCCAGCCCGTCCTCTTCAGGGGTTAATAAAAAAAAAAACTGCCATGATAATTTTTAAAAAAATGCACAATATAAATATTTTTAATTTTTTGTAAAGTGGCATGTGGTTTTTATTAAATATTATTTGTAAAATTTTGAAATTGCCACATGAAAATTTGTTGGAAGGATGTGTGGGGGATGGGGCCCGACCAGTAGGTCCCATGGGGATTTATTTTTAAACTTTTTGGTAACCCATATAGTTCAGGTGGTAGAAATTTTTGAGCCTATATATTTCACTTATAGTGAAATTGGATTTTTTCTTCCAATTAGCATAACTTTCACCCTGGGAGTCCATTTTTTGACTTCTTATACTCATTGGAGAGGTGATTCTGAGTACTACCATTTGGTACAGGTTTGATTAAGTGATTTTGTTGTTTTGACATATTTTGGGAGCCTGGAAGCCTAATATTCTCCTTGATGTAGTTTTGGTCGTATCTTTTGCACACAAAATCGATTTTTCGATTTTGAATAGGTGTTGGAGAGGGTGTTCAGTTTACTTCAGTTTGGTGTTTTTATTGTACCAGTTTGATGAGTATGGAGAGGTTTACATGTGTAGTGTCGTAAATTGTACACCCTTCCTAGGGTGGTACAATTTCACAATTAGTTTAGCACCCGCCTTAGTGTGTTTGCATCTTGCATTGTAATTTCCCTTTAAGCATTTAATTAAATCTAAAGTCATATTTCATCACTCCCCACATCATAAAATATGGCTCTTTACCTTAAGTGTGCCCCTTTTTATTTTATTCCTCCAATAAATCATTAAATCATAAACCCCAATTATGTCCTATTTCGACCTTTAAGGCCAAATTTCGCATATCAAAACATCTCGAAATCAGCTATAACTTTTGAGATTCGCTCTAATATGATCAATCTAGCAACCCTGAAAATTTGGTGAAAAGTTGGTCGGACCATGTGCAAAGTGCACATGGTCCTCGACATTTTTCTCAAAAGTTCGGGAGCATAATTCTATGATATTATAATGCTTATCCCCAAAATATTGGCAAAAAATTCAATTCCTAGGTCGGCCTAAAGACGAAATTAAGTCAAAATTAAGGTCTAGGGTTTCATACATAAGAACTCTCTTTCTTCATTTGAAGGCAACTAAGATCTATCTATCTATCGATCTATTGGATCTAAGAATCTAAGAGCAGGTTTTTGGAGCACAAGGAGCCTTCTATGTAGTGAAAGAGAAGCCTATGTGGAGTGTTCAACAACATTCAACAACATTCAACAATATTTCATCAAGCATTCATCATCAATTAGGAGCCTTGAAGACATTGAAGAATAATAGGAGATCACCGACTGGCGATTGGCTTGTACCCTTCCCTTAGGGGTTGGGTATGGTTTCATGTTATTTTTCATGTCTTTGCATGAGCTTCATTACATCGATTTACATATTTACACTCATGCTTTAGATCACTTTGCATCATTGATTTAGAGCATTTACTTAATCAAATTTTAAACAATTAGGGTTTACTCTTTAGGGTTGCTCTAGCAAGATTCCTGCACACACTATTTTACTATATAAATCAGCTATTTATGGACATGTAAATCACCAACATAGGGGGTTTGACTGAGGAAAAACCCTATATAGCCACCCCAAACCCTCTCTTTTTAGTTGCAGGTGCAGAAATAGGTACTCGGAAGGCTTTCCGGATTAGCAGAAGACATAGGTTTTGCCTAAAAGTCTCAGATTTTCTCAAATCTATTAGGGACAGGGGCGTGGCAGCCTGGTTGCTTCACTTTTTTAGTGAATTTTTGTAGTATACAGGTTCAGGATATCAAAATTGTAGTCTGTCAATTACAGCCTCCTATCTACAGAAATAGGACAATGGTGTGACACCCTGGTCCTGGTCAGTTTGGCTTAGTTTTCAGTATCAGGTACACATTCAAATTCCTCCCCCTTGTCTACTTTTAGTATCTCAGTTTCAGATCTGTAATATTGTGAAATTTTAGTTCATATGTGCTTCATTCTTTATCTCCTAGTCTAGTTGATCATTCAAACCCTAGTTTTTCTCATCATTTACAACAAGAGGAATAGAAACCCTAAGAGATAATCCTTGGCTATCTCTTTCTCACAAGAAGTAGCCAAAGTGATCTATCTCCCTAGGTTCCTTTATATTCCCAATGTGCTGGCTAAAGTGGGATTAGGTCCTAGTCACCCGGTCTCACTTTTCCCCCTCCACATTTTGGTGAATCCGATGTGAATCCAATCTTCTTTAATTCTGATTTATGTTCTCAGATCTAAATGTTTTTTGCCATTTCAAATTCAAATTTACATTTACAAATTTCATTCCTTGCAAATTTCAAAATTTAGAGTTTAATTTTGTTAAAACCCTAATTTTTCAATTCAAAATTGAACTTGTGGATAGCTTAATTTGGATCATTAATTTCAGATCTGATTTAGCAACACATTTCACTCATTATTTAATTTTCTAAATAAACATTTAGAGTGATTGCATTGGTTAAAATTGAACATTTCTTTCTATTTTGTATATGTTATCATTTGAAAGAGGAAATTTTTTGTCATGATGCATTCATTTCATAAATGTGATAATGGGTTAGCTTCCCTTGTTTCAATTTTCCCATCTCTTAAAGAACCTCCTCCTATCTATGATAACATTTTAGTGCCTAAAAGAGTTGTTACCAATCCCTTCAAAACTCTCCCATGCTCTAAGGATGAAGATTTGAAGAGTGATCTTGACAATTCTCCTAAAATGTGCCCTTCCCATCTAGCTATCTTAGAGGAAGAGGGTGATATCATAAACACTTTTCTTAGTGTTACTTTAACTTCCCTACATGATGCCTCTCTAAGTGAAAAGGTATCGATGGACATTGACTTATCTTCTCCTAAATTTGGTCTTACCAATGGGGGCAGTTTAGTGCAACAAGAGGTTATGAGCACTTATTTGAAAGATCTCCTTCCTAAGCATAATTATTTGAAGAAATATGTTCATCTCCCTTCTAAAGAATACTCCCCTCATGAGGATTATTTTGTGCAAGAAGATGGTAGTGTCCCTACTTTTCCTAGTGCTGGCATTTCCTCTTTCAACTTCAACAAAATTCCCACTAGAAATGATGCATTAATGAGAAATGCTTCTCCTTGCCCCAAAGTGTGTCCTATGCCTAAAGATGCCTTAGAAAAAGGATGAAATCATAATCAATTTCCTTAATTATCTCTCCCCTAAAGATCCTATTGAACACATTTTGAGGCAAGAGGATGATTTAAATACATGTAGTGGTGCTCTCCCTACCAATGATGAAAAATTAATGAACAATGTTATCCCCTCTCCCAAACTTGGCAATAACAATAAAGAAATATTTGTGCAACATATTTCTAATACTTTTTTCAATGACCTCACTATTTGGGATGAGCCATTAGAAGAAGGTGTTGATTATTATTTACCCTATGAGAGTAACTCTCTTGATAGCATCTCACCTTCCATGAATCTCAATCATTCTCCCTCTAAAAATAAGGCATTCCATTTTCTCAAACTTGGTTCTACTTATAAGGATACCCTAGTCCAAGGTAAGATTGTTGACATCTCTTTCAAAGATCTCCCTCTCTAAGGTGAGACTTTAGAGAGTAATGCTGATCCTTCTCCTAGAGATTTTATGCCCTATGTAGATCCTTTGATGATAGAGGATGATATGACCTTTCCTACTAATACTCTTCCTTCTAAAACAACAATGTCTACTTCTAGTCTATCTCCTAAAATTAATCTTATTCATAATAACATTTTAGTACAAGGAGAGACAGTCAACAATTCTTCCAACAGTCTTGCCCATTCTTCTTCTAAAATTCATAAGGACACCTTTCATATTCCTAAACCATCTTCAATCAATTTAATACATGTGAATGAAACACCAAATAAACCCCTCTTCATAGTTCAAGGTGCTTGTCCTTCTCAAAGTTCTCAATGCAATCCTATCTTAGTGGTTCAAGGTGGTTATGTGAATGATTCTTTTTGCATTCCTAAGAAACCTATTATTACTATGCAAGGAGGTTATCCTACTAAATGCCCTTATGAGTATTCTAAGAAAATCACTAAAGAGAGTTATAACATGGTTTCTCATACTTACAACACAAGGAACAATAGACAACCTAGTCCTCCTCTGGTTATCCCAACTTCATTTCCTCCCTCTCAACCTACTCTTCCACAAGCACCTCATATATCACAAACTCTTAGTAAGGAGTATGATCTCAATGAACAACTTAAAGCTACTCCTACCAATATTTCTATTTGGGATTTGGTTCAAACTTCACCTACTTATCATGGGATGTTACAAGATGCTTTGAAAAACTTAGATGTCCCACTTGCAATGACACCTAATAACATGGCTTCTTTGATTGATTCTACAAACAAACCCAAAGCTCAAATTGTATTCACACAGGATGAGTTACCTTCTCATGAAAATTTGAAATCCAACATCAATATGATCCTCTTATGATTGTGGTTATTATCAACGATAGTGCTATAAGATGAACCCTTGTGGACAATGGGTTTGGCCTTAATGTTTGTGGTGTGGACTTTTTGGATAAGATTAATGTGGATTGTTCTCTCATCAAACCTGCTTCTCTTTCTATTTGAGGCTTTGATAATGTTGCTAAACAATGTTTAGGTGTCATAACCTTGCCTGTTAAGGTAGATCCCGTTATGTTACCTACACCTATTTATGTCATGCCTGGTAATTTGATAGATAACCTTCTATTAGGGAGACCATGGATTCATAGCATGCAATTTGTCCCTCAACTTTGCATAGGCAAGTCAAGTTCATTTATAAGAATAAGACATATACCTTGTTAGCTGACAAACCTCAAGAACCATTAAAATATAGATCTTCTTGTTCAACTACTTCCCATTCTTCTCGTGATCTTCCTACTTCTTCAAATACATCTATTTCCTTTAATGATTGTGTTCCTTCGAGTACTCCTGATTCTTCAACTCAATCAGAATGTCCTCCCAAAGATATCTTTTCTCCCGAAGGAGTGGTCTCAAAGGATGATTGGGGATCTCTAGACTTTAACCCTACTTTTCTAGGAGAGTATAGAGTATCTTGGAAAGGATCTAAAACTGAGAAGGAGAAATCTAAGAAGGAACCTAAAGAGCAACCTGCTTTGTCTAAACAGCTAAGTAACCATTTTGTGTCTACTTCTAATTCATATAATCCTTCAAATTCTTTCTCTAATTCCAATAGCATTGAGACCTATGAGGCACAACCATCTCTTTCTGATTTGGCATTTCTTTATGGTCCTGGTTTTCCCATTTTAGCTAAGAGTGGCTATAGTGGCAATGGTTGTGGTGCAAATGAACAAGGAATTAATGTTCCTTTAGAACATAACACACATGAAGCTTCATTTTGACTTGGATATAATCCTTCTAAGCCCACCAAGGCATCTAAAAGACCTTATCTCAATGTGAATTCTATATTTAGTAGTGATGATGACCTCACCTCAATTAAATCATCTTCTACTTCTTTCAACACTCATCCCCCTCATAAGGAAATATTGGTGATGAACACATCTCTTTGTGAATCTCCTCAAGAGATTTATAATCCCACTTACAAGACTTTATCTTTTACTCATTCTAAAATCCCTTCTTCTAGGCATAAGGTTCTAATGAATTACACTTATCCCTCTCCCAAGATCTCTTCTGTGCAAGAAAAGTATTACTTAGTGGCCTATTCTACTCTTATAAACTTCTCTCTTTCTAAATAATTTTTAAGATTCACCATCCTATACATGTTTTTAATCTCACTTATAGTAGAGCATTTAACATGTCATATTAAAATACCTCATTCAATCTATCATGTCTTTAAATAACATTAATGGCTATTATGTTGCTCATCATTATGTGACATTGGTAGCTCACTTACTGGGGGCTCATTGTCATTCATGATGGTAAAATTTCACGTGCAATCATACTTTTGGAAGAAACATAATAGCCTATTTCTCTCTCATCTCTTCTCCCTATATATGGGGGGCAAGATTGATTTCAAACATCTCTCCTTAAGATTAAAATTTCCCCTTTGTGAAGTAGTGTCTTCTATAAGGATTTATTATTGATTGTAGAGGTGTATTCATATTTGAATTACTTCTCTCATATTGGAACAAGAATCCCTATGGGGATCTTAAGTACATATCCTTAATTGGGACCTCCTCCTTGGAGTTGGAAGTCTTTGATCATTCATCAATTTCTTTTCTTCATTGAGTAGTATCTTTTATAATAAACCCTTCTATTTTGTGCATGTGCATATACCTAATGAGGATCTCTTGCCTTCTTTTAGAAGAGTGTTTCTATAAATAATCTCTCTTTGATGTCATTTCAATCCTCCATTCTTTCCCAATTTCCTTTATGGAGTTGCACTTTTTTTGGATTGTATCTCTTGCATTTGTTTCCATTTAAATCTTTCATCTTGTATTAGAGAACTCTCAAATCCTCACACTCTTTGTTGTGTTGGAATTGAGGTTTAGTTCTCTTTCTTACCAAATGATTCTCCATTAGTTTTTGGTCTTGTATCAAATCTTCTTGTGAGCATTTGTCATCAATCTTCTTTCATGATTTGATGTGGTAAACATGATACCCTGTTTCAACTCACTAAAATTAGGAAGTCAAAACAGGGGGGGGTATATAGCTATCCTCGAATTTTCATCTCATTCCTTAGTAAGCATTTAGGTAATTTTGTGATTTTATCTAACATGTGGTTTTGTAGGGTGCGGTTCGTAACTGTGTATTGCAGATGCCGCTGGGGGCTTCGTCCGATAACTTGTGGATATATCCTTTTTCATGTATGTTTACTTTTCTTTACTTTAGCTTGCATATGCACGTAGTGTCATATGACCGCTAAAGTGGGGGTAAATGTAGTGTTGTAAATTGTACACCCTTCGTAGGGTGGTACAAATCCACACTTAGTTTAGCACCCGCCTTAATGTGTTTGCATCTTGCATTGTAATTTCCCTTTAAGCATTTAATTAATTAATTAAATTAAATCTAAAGTCATATTTCATCACTCCACATCATAAAATTGGGCCCTTTACCCTAAGTGTGCCCCCTTTTTATTTTATTCCTCCAATAAATCATTAAATCATAAACCCTAATTATGTCCTATTTCAACCTTTAAGGCTCGATTTCACATATCAAAACATCTCGAAATCAGTTGTAACTTTGGGATTCAGTCTATTATCATCATATCTAACAGCCCTGAAAATTTGGTGAAAAGTTGGCCGGACCATGTGCAAAGTGCACATAGTCCCCGACATTTTCCCCAAAAGTTTGGGAGCATAATTCTATGATATTATAATGCTTAACCCTAAAAGATTGGTGGGAAATTCAATTCCTAGGTCAACCTAAAGATGAAATTAAAATGAAATTAAGATCTAGGGTTTCATACATAAGAGATCTCTTTCTGCATTTGAAGGCAACTAAGATCTATCTATCTATCGATCTATCAGATCTAAGAATCTAAGAGCAGGTTTTTGGAGCACAAGGAGCCTTCTATGTAGTGAAAGAGAAGCCTATGTGGAGTCTTCAACAAAATTCAACAACATTCAATAAAATTTCATCAAGCATTCATCATCAATTAGGAGCCTTGAAGGCATTGAAGAATAATAGGAGATCACTGATTGACGATTGGCTTGCACCCCTCCCTTAGGGGTTGGGTATGGTTTCATGTTATTTTCATGTCTTTGCATGAGATTTGTTACATCAATTTACATATTTACATTCATGGTTTAGATCACTTTGCATTATTTATTTAGAGCATTTACTTTGTCAATTATAGGTAATTAGGGTTTACTCTTTAGGGTTTCTCTAGATTGTTTGCTTTCATTTTAGGGTCTCGCATACACACAAGATTCCTGCACACACTATTCTACTATACAAATCAGATATTTGTGGAGGTGGAAATCACCAACAGAGGGGTTTGATTGAGGCAAAACCCTATATAGCCACCTCCCATATCTTTTCAGTTGCAGGTGTAGAAACAAGTACCTAGAAGGCTTCCCGGATCAACATAAGACACAGGCACTGCCTAGAAGTCTCAGATTTGCCCAAATCTATTAGGGACAGGGGTGTGGTGCCTTGGTCCCTTCACTTTTCAGTGATTTTTGGCAGTATATAGGTTTAGGATCTCATAATTGTAGTTTGTCAGTTACAACCTCATATCTGTAGTTACTAGACAAGGTCATGGCACCCTGGTCTTGGTTAGTTTGGATCATTTTTCAACATCAAGAACACATTCAAATTCCCCCCCCTTATCTACTTTCAGTATATTAGTTTCAGATTTGCAAGATTGTGCAATTTTAGTTCATATGTGCTTCATTCTTTATCTCCTAGTCTGGTTGATCATTCAAACCCGTTTTTCTCATCATTTACAACAAGAGGAATAGAAACCCTAAGAGATAATACTTGGCTCTCTCTTTATCACAAGAAGTACCCAAAGTGAGCTATCTCCCTAGGCTCTTTCGTATTCCCAATGTGTTGGCTAAAGTAGGATTAGGTCCTAGTCACCCGATTTAACTTTTTCCCCTCCACGACATGTTCTTGGTTTGAGGACATGATTGGACTCGGTTTGAGACTTGGAGTTTTATATAAGTGACAGTTGGATGCAGGCAATGATTATGGTGTCATGGGTATGCATGTACATGTTTTGCATTGACACAACATAGTCATGATTGTGGTGATTTGGTTTGATATTAGGAGGTTGATCCTATCTCCTTGGTGCTTATTTGGTTTCTTTGACTATGGTATTCATTTGTGGTCATGTTTGATAAATCAGATTGGATGGTGATTTGGTGTTTAAGTCATGGTTGTCTATATGGATTATTCTCTTTGATATCTTAGTTTGCAGTTTACTAATGTGATGATGAGTTTGCATGTTCGGTGATTGGATCTACGAGTTATGTAGGTTGTGGATTAGCTACGTACCCATTCACTTAGAGTGGGATGACTTGGATGTGGATTGTATTTATCCACTAGGTTTGATTCATTGTGGTGCATACATGTTAGTTGACATTATCTGTGGTCATTTGTGCATTGGTATAGTTATTTTGAGATGAGAGGATGGATGATATTTTTGGTACCTGGATATTTGGATTTGGGACTTGTACCATGTATTTGATCATGATGTCATGATAGCTTGGTTATTTATTTGATTACACTTTCAGTGGGAGCTTTTGACAATGATGAGTTGGCTGTGTAGGATTGATTCCTGATTGGTGGTTTTTTGGTGGTTGTATGTATCTTCTTGAGATGGAGTTCATGGTTTACTTGATATTGTTTATATTTTAGTTGGATGTGTGTAAACTTGGATGTTCTTCATTTAGGAGATAGTTTATCTCAATGCTATGGAGAGATTCGTATCACATTTCACTGGGAGCTTGTAGAAGTGATGTATACTCACCATGTTGGTTTGTGGATGATCTTCTTAGTGTTCATATGTTTGGAGGATGCCTTAGATCCTGTAGCTGCAGAAGGGTTCTTTTACATTTGTGGGTACACTATTAGGAGATGGTTATCTTCATGTTATTTGAGGATGTTTGCATCTTGAGGACTCATGGAGTTCTTGGTATAGATGTGTTTTTATGCTTTCATTTGACATGTTTATCCTTGTTGTTTGGATGGATTATATTATATCATGGTACACTCTTGATGGGCATTTAGAGTTTTGGCATGATATGGTTATTTGATATGTTCATATGGAGCATGTTATCTCTTTGAGATGGATTAGATCATGTTATCATGTTTATGTTCCTGATTTGGCTGTTGGAGCTTTGACATTGATCTTAGTAGTTCTCTTTGTATTGGATACATGTTTATTTGCTTGATACTTCATGATATTGTTGTGGTTGCATTTGGAGTTTGGCATGGATTGATCGGTTACAGGTACTCATGGATACATGGAGATGTTGGTGATGGTAGTAGTCTCTTGTTATTAGAGGCATGTGTTGAGACATGTTGTTTTAGCTGGAAGACCGAGGATCATTCACCTAGTTTATGGACTTGAGAGGAGATTGTTCTTAGATGAGTCATGATGACTTGGATGTCTTGGATGAGAATTCTCATTCCCCACTCTTGGTCTACTCGACAATTTACTACTTGAGATGTCTTTCCCATTGTTTCTTGTCAGGTACACTATGTTTCATAGATATGGATCTTGAGCTATGGATAGATGGTTAGTTCTGGATGGTTTAGTTTGAGAGATGTATGACATTGGTTATCTCCTTGTGTATTTGAGTTATTATTATGATGATGGCAGTCTTTGATATTAGTTTGGGAGATGGTTTATTGGGCATATTCCCTTGGGATTGGGAATGGACATTTAGTTTTATCTTCTTGGTTATGAGAGGCTTACATCCATGTTGATTACATGTTATATATGTTGGTTTGGTCCAAGGGACTAAATGGGTTTTTGGGTGTTGTTATGCTATTCTCATTTGGGGTTTTATGGAGGAGATCATACTTGACATAGTTAGCATTTAGAGGTGTGTGTAGAAGTACATACTACAATATTTGATGTTTAGTGTTTCTCTCTTTGTTTTGGTTATCTTCCTGGATGTTCGTATTCACACTACATTGGCTGGAGGTTGTTTGAAGCTGTGTTCATTGGTTTTGTGTTCATGTTGTGTCATGTGAGAGATGACATAGAGGTTCCTTTATCTCTTTCTTTTGTTGGTGTGGAGAACATGGGAGAATGTTGGAGACATGGTGTGAGAGTGGTACTTGCTGGTTATCAGTTTACATGATGTTCATATTGATGTGGATGTTCTTGATACTACATGGTTACACTTCTATGATATGCTATTAGTGGATTCATTTATGATATTGACATTACCTATGTAGTGGGAGTTCCCTGGTGTACACACGTGGTAGGTATTGCACTTGGGGCTTATGCTTGCATGTTACAGGTTGCATATGTTGATGAGATGTTATTCACTTGGTTTGTATACCTTGGAGGCATGCATAGTTGATGTGTTAGCACTTGTTGTGGGTGTTATTTCAGCTATGTAAACAACTACCTTTTGTGTTGGATACCTTTGGTTTAGTGTTTGTGTTCGGATATAATGGAGGGTGGGAGCATTCATGTATGAGATGGTGGTCACTCTGTTTCTTGTTGCAGGTATCTTGATGGAGCACATGGAGCACTTGGATTCCATGATGGTATATGTGTGAGGAGACATTAGTCTCATGTTTGTGTGACAAATTACTTCTTGGCTCTTAAGCAATATATACAACAAGTGGGAGATTGTTGGGAAAATGGTGTTGTACACCTTGCATAATAATATTTCATTGTTGTATTATTTTATTATTATGTGAGGTGGACATGGAATTATATTGTAATATCATATTATATTGTTGCACCTAGATGGATGTGCAACATGTAGAGATTCCCTTGGAATATTCTTGTAACCACTTGATGAGTTGTATTGACACATTGATATTATTGTATTGTATTTATTTAATATTACGAAATGTAATTATGATAAAGTACCCAATATTCAATGTGGGTCAAGGGTAGGTAGAAAAAATATTATATTTTATTGTCACATGGTTTTGGGCACATGGTTTTGATGTAATACCACTTAGTGGTTTTGTGGGAGCTTGTGTTTATAAAAGAAACCACAAGGGTAGTTGTTTGGGTTGGTCAGTTATCCAGGGTAGCATTTGTGAAGGAGGAAGCATGGCATGGGATGTGTGGATTCATACTTGGTCACATGGAGTGGTTGGTTATGGATGGGTTTTCGAAGGCTTTCCATAGTTGTATTGTAATGGACACATTGCTGATAATACATGGAGGATGATGCTTTTGGAGGCTAAGTTTTTCCCTCATGAGGGTTTTCCGAGGATATATATTGTGTCACTTTTACATGGGTATGTTGTCTATTCTTTGCATGTGGCTTCTATGTGTTGATTTGATTAAGATCTTAATAGGTTATATGGAAATTGTCATAAAAATGGCTGCAAATTTCCTTACAAGTCCATAGTCTTATGCCTTTTTTTTTAATCTTTCCTCTAGGAGAGTTTAAGTTTATTGATTTATGATTTAGCCATGTGTTGAGATTTGATCTTTGGTTATTGATGTTATCTTGTGAATGTCATGTTGAGTCCCTTGGTTATTAGGTGTCAGCCTAGGTCTTGAGTGTGGGTTGGAACCTCATGTCATCTCCTAGCACAGGGGGTGGTTCCTATTCCACATGGTCGAGGGGTTTGATGCCTTATTCCATTGGGATGTTCTTCTTTGAATGATAATGTGCATGGATGTGGTTTTTGATGAATACTAAGAGGGGGGGTGAATTAGTATACCAAAAAATCTTGCACTTAAACACTTAAACAGTCTAAAGATAAACCGGTAAAACAATTTAACAGACAGATCGGTTATCACACATGCAAACCAAAATGCAAATAACGCATTCACCCACAAAAGCAATACAACCATAACACAAGATATTTGACATGGAAACCCAAATGGGAAAAACCACGGTGAGATGGAACTCACAAGTCACTATCTGTTGAATAGAAATCAGACCGGTTAAGGTCAGACCGTTTAAGGTCTTACAATGTTCTTCACCAGAATAGATCCTGTTAGGAATCTCAATCTCTGTTAGGAGATAAGTCTGATCAAGGACTACCTTGCTAGAGGATTTTAGATTCACAGAGGTGAACCACCTTGTTAGAGGATTTTACAAAAGGCTTTTGGGCCTACCCGGTTAAGGGCTACAAACTTGTCAAAGATGTGAGTAATCAACAAGTGTTTGATCTATCTAATAGCACATACTGCTCAGTTAGATCCTTGATATCTTGTTCTTACTGCACTCCTGAATTACTTCAGTCTTCTACACATTCATATTCTTTTCAACTCCTCAGCCATCTTAAACCCTAGTCACAACATAAACCCTTTTAGCAACAACCTAAAACCCTAGACATGATATCCTTTTAAAGGAATCTGATTTCATGTCGGTCCAATAGGATTACATTTCAATTTCCTAGGTTCAATGAATCTAGACATACTCAGTAACACATCACAAAAAGCACTGCCAGTGTGTCAGCATCATCAAAGAATTGGTGGATTGATAACTTATCACAACATTTCGGTTGGTAACTCATCACAGAGTATTACCAGTTCATGCAAAATACTGGTTGCCAGTTCACCAAAAATGAAGACTGGTAAAAATGTGTTATGCCGCTTTAATCCCTTGTACCGCTTGAGGTCAACATGCCGCTTTAGATTGGTAAACACATTCTACAAAACATCAATAGTCTAATGACTATAATACAACATACTTGCAACATACCGGTTGAAACAAATACCGGTTGTGCTCTAACTCATACATATAAAGAGTATCTTAATGCAAGTTTGTGTCCATCAATAACAATCACAACATAAACATCAAAAATGCCAACAATCTCCCCCTTTGGTATTGATGACAACACTTACGAAATAAAATTTTGACATCTAAGTGTTTTACAACAAAATCATGCCATTAGCAAAATTTCTCCCCCTAAGCATATACACTATCCCTTTAACAATACAATGAATAGCAATTTTGTATACAGAGCATAAACATTGAGATATCAGAGCATATATCAAAGCATATAGAAAAATTTTAAAACTAGATACTTCTCCCCTATACTTCTCCAAAATAGAGTACTTCTCCCCCTTTGCCAACAATGACAAAGTACCGCTGAACAACCCTGTTTCCATTTGATATTAAAATAATAAAAGTTTATAGCAATAAGGAGTAGTACTTGTCAAAAATAGATTTATAGTCCTGCAAGAATTTCTTCATTGATAGAGACCAGGACTCAAGTAGGGAGGCCACTTCTTTCTCTGTTTGCATCTGGGAGACCTGTTCTTCCATGGCATCAACTGTGCTCATCTCCTTTGTAACTGTTAAGGCATCCAGGTTCAGATAACACTTTTGAAGAATTTGCAGACATGGAAGTAAAACCAGTTGAAGTTCCTACAAATCTCTAGACCGTGTGTTGATTTCTTGCTCCATTTTGGCTGGCTGGATATGAAACCGGTGAATGGTTTGCCCATAAGTTGTGAAGGAATCATAGGGCAGCTTGAATGTGCTCAAGTAGGACTGCAAGTCCTGTTCAAGTTTTTGCTTCTAAGCTAGCACATCATCATAGAATAGATGGGGTTGACAGATTTTGCTAAGTAGCATATTCCCCTCATCTAGAGCATCCCTTATATCCTTTTGTTCTTTCTTCAGTTCAGACCGGAGCTCATTCAACTTTTTCACCGGAGCTATATTAAGAGCCTTTTGATCCTCCTTCTTGACATTAGCCTCTGCTACCTCTTCAAGACTCTGCACTTGATCATCTACTACTGTGCATAGGAGCTTTAGTCTAGCTAATGAAGAATTGGTGTTTGGAAGATTTGTATCGGGTATCAAACCGGTAAGCGTATCCACAACAGCTTGGATTACATCCTGCTCCTTCTTCCGTCGAATGTTTTCAAGGCGCTCTTGAGCTACCTTGATGCTCTGCATTAGTTTTGATTCACTTGCAGACTGGAGATCGATAGGACTGGTGATTTCAGTCAGTTTGGCTTGACTCCCAGTTTCCTTCGGAGTCTCCATCTGTGTGCTCTTCTCCGCTTCTCCTGTCTTGTCCTTTTTTGCTTTCTTTTTCTCCACTTCTCTATCTTCTTCTTCCTTCTTCTTTTTCTCTACTTCCTTCTTCTTTTCCTGTTCCTTGTCTTCCTCTTCCTTCTTCTTCCTCTTAGCTTCCTTCCTCTTCTCCTCTTCTTTCTCTTCCTCTTCATTCTTCTTCTTTTCTTCTTCCTTCCGCTTTTCCTCTTCTTTATCTTCTTCTTCTTTCTTTTTCCTCTCATCTTCTTGCCTCTTCTTCTCTTCACCTTTTGTTTTCTCCTCTTCCTCTTTTCTCTTCTCTTCCTCTTTCCACTTTTCCTCATCTTCATCCCTCTTCTTCTTCTCTGCCTGTTTCCTAGTTGCTTCCTGTCTGTCCTCGGCTTGCTCATTGCCCTGTTCGGCCTAATGCTCCTGTCTTGTTCCCTCAGAAGGTATGTCTTGAGTGACATCTTCTACATCCAGGGCATCGACATCAATAGAGTTGATTGGTTCTACAACTGGATTTCCTTCATCATCAAATGCTTCATCCGGTTTGGATATAACTGGTTCTTCTTCTGCTCGCCGATTGGCCAAACGTGCTTTGTGAGTCTAGACAACAATTTGTGGAAACAGATGGGTGTCCTTTTTGACATCAGCAACTCTACCTTCTAACAGCCAGAGTCTTCTTTTTCTAGTGAAGAAGAGTCCTTTATTTAGATCAATAACATCATATAATTCAGAATTTGACAGGTCGGGAAAGTATTGTGTAGAAACCTTCTCTCTAATTTCATGTTCTTTCTCTATTGCAATGCGTCTAAGACTTAATCTCCGAGGGCGACCGGTCATTACTACACGGATACTAAATTATTTCCTTTTCAACTGCTTCCTTTTCATCCTCATTGAAGTCATCAAAACACTCAAGTAAATCATTTAACACTTTTCTCCTAATATTCTTTATTGTTCTTTGACAATGTGTTAAAGGTTTATAGGAGGAGATATCTATATTTACCAGTGCTAAAGATGCTGGTTCACTCTGTGTCTTCTTTCTTGTCTGTCTCGCCTTTTTGGGCTGCTCCTCAGACACAGTTTCTTCTGAGTCCAGAGAGTTGCTTCTCATCTTCCTCTTTCTCTAGAACACTTTAGCCGGTGCAGCTTCCAGTTTCTTCTTAGCTGGTGATCGCTTGGTCACTTTTGGAGTTGTAGTAGTAACCGGTGTTGATGTTGTAGGCACTGCCTTTGCCTTCTTCACTGCCGGTCCTTTCTCTTTCACTGTTGGTGGTTCCTCAGCCAGTGCTATCCTCTCCAGGTAGGTGCCGGTTCTCTTCGCCTTAGGATCAAGCGGTGAGGCAATAAGGGTAGAGGCATACCCTTCCAGCCTGTCGTACATCACCTCATGGCCCATTGGCTCCACTTCTTCCATTCTGGGCTCAACAACCTCCATTATACATTTGTCTACTTGGATGGTGAAGTAAATATCGTCTTCATATTTCTTGACGATGTCTCCTGATATCCTCACTCTTTGGCTCATCTTCCTTCTGAACTCATCAAAATACTTGTTCAGAATATCAGGGTAACCGGTTCCAAGTGCTTCAATGCTTTTCTTGATTTGCTTGGTTACCAGTTGGTCACCAGACCACTGAATGTCTCCTACTCCTGGGAAGTATCCTTGAAAGTAGAAGAACAACCCAACCAATAGTTGTCCAAACTTGAACCTCAGTGCATTATCTTGTTTGATTGATTTTAGGTTCAATTGGAGTTGCCTCTGCATACCGATGTATAGATCAAATGATGCATCCTCCTTTATCATTCGGTAAGCGACATTTACCGTTGTAGCAGATACAGAGTTGATTCTGCTGGTTGAGAACGTCTGGTAGCCTATCACCATGCAGGCATACTTAACCAGATCATCCTTGATTGAATTTATAGTCATGCCCCGTGAGTCACTCACTGAACCGGTGAGCTTGGACATCTCAGTTTTGCTAATTGTCCTTAGGGCTGGTACTTCCCCTGTATTGCAGAAATCGGTGACTGCATGAATTGCCTACGGCGTGATATCATGCATCCTCTCCAAGTATATTTTGTCACCATGGACCCTGCTTAGAATAATGCTTATATGATCTTCTGTGAAATCTTCCAGGAAGTAAACAACATTGTGGAGTTTCTTCTTCTCCAGAATACTATACTTCGGTTTGATCATCTTATCTTGTCCACAAAGAAAACCTAGTTGGGTATGGATAGCTAGAGACCCTAGGTCATCAAGTTTACAATCAATATAATCTGAGATTCCCTCTTCTACTATCACTCCAGCTAGAACTTGTGATAGGGCATTATATTTTGACTTCCGTTGAATAAAACTTTCAGACTCAGTAGATGCACTAGAATTGGTATGAGATGCGGAAGCCATTGTAGAAATTTTAAGAACTCAAGAAATACCTTTCAAAACACGTGAATTTAGGGCTTTCCGATTCTGCTTTACTCCTCACTTCGTCAGTAGTTGAATCATCGCTTTGTGTTCTCCACTTGACCATTTGCTGTTTGAATTTGAATCTCCTTCATGATTTCTCAATTTCTCCAAATCTCTACTCAAATCACCTTTTTGTCACTCTGCTCTTTGAAAAGCTTTTCTTCACTCGAAAAATGATAGTGAGAATGATTTCAAAAATGGTTTTAAACATAGTCCTCACCCACCGTCATTAATGGTCCTCCATTAGGGCATAAACCCTAATTTGCCTTTTTCCCATTTTTGGTCTTCTGCCAAGCGACAGGTATCATATACCAGTTAAGGTCTTTTGCCGGTTTAAACTGGGGGTTCGAAAACATTTTGTCGTTTGCTCCCCCTAAGCCTTTTGAAGCTTAGTTTGCCAGTTCCGATATTTCCACACTAGGTGCAGAAACCGATTCCTCTTCCAACATTACTGGTTTCCTCTTCCAGGTTTTCTTCATGTTCACTTGAACTGTTTCAACATCAATTCCTCCTTCCCAAGTGACCAGTATATCATTAGATATACTCTTTCTGCTTCTGTAGAATCTTGCAATGTGACCCGGTTTGTTGCAGTGATAGCAAACCAATCCAGGTGCTCTCCAAGGTCCATTGTTCATGTTTCCATTCTTCCTTTTGCATGTTGCAGCAGTGTGACCATGACCATGATAGATCATACAATTTTCTCTCCATCCGGTTGTTGCTTGGTAGTCACCGCTTCTTGGCTGATGATTGAAGACATTAAACCGGTTGTCATTCCAATTCACAAAAGGTTCAGGACCAATTCCTTGGGTCCTCAAAGGATATCTTCCAGTGTCATTCATGACAGACCTACATTCAAATGCTCTATGTCCATACTTGTTGCATGCATAACAATGACCATTGAACTTATTGGATCTAGGTACATTGTTAATAAAGTAAGGAAAATTATTGTAGGCTTTGCTCCTACATACATTGGCAGTGTGTCCTTCTTTAAGATAGTTAAAGCAAACAGGTTTGAATTTTGGCTTACCTTTACCTTTGAATGCCGGTTGCTTCTTTGATGCTTTGGCATTTTTTCCTAAGGATTCTCCTTCCTCATTTCCAGAGAAACCAAGTCCATTGGTATTCTTTACCGGTCTAGCCGACTCAAGCTTTTGCTCTAGCTTGATAGTACTTTTGTTGAACTTAGCAAGTATTTCCTTTGACTCAGAGAGTTCTTTAGAAATAGCAGCATTTGTTTCCAACAAATTTTCATTCTCAGAGATGGCAGTGTTCAGTTCTCCTTGCATGTCTTCCTTTTCCACCTTGTTTGCATGGAGTTGAGCATTTAGGGCACTCATCTCCTGTTTCAACTTGGATATCTCACAATCTCTTTCTTTCACTAGGTCTTCAGTTTTTCTCCGGTTCTCAAGCTCTTGACACATCCGGATAGTTAGTCCTTCCAACACCTTTCTCAGGTTGGAGTTTGATTCATTCAACTTATTTACTTCTGCTATTAGGGCTTCCATGTCTGCTTCATCTGCATAACTATTTTCAGATAGCTCCATCAGCTTTTCTGCATGTTCTCTCCTTTTTGCTTGAGATGCCTTGTATTTGACCATAAGATCATCATAGGCTTGCTCAGACTGAGTGAGCCATTGAGTAAGTTCCCTCAATGTGTATTCCCCCATATCTCTTTCCAAGTGGTTAAACTTATAGAAAGGTTGGCTCTGATACCAATTGATGAATACTAAGAGGGGGGGTGAATTAGTATACCAAAAAATATTACACTTAAACACTTAAACAATCTAAAGATAAACTAGTAAAACAGTTTAACAGACAGACCGGTTATCACACATGCAAACCAAAATGAAAATAATGCATTCACCCACAAAAGAAATACAACCATAACACAAGATATTTGATGTGGAAACCCAAATGGGAAAAACCACAGTGAGATGGAACTCACAAGTCACTATCTGCAGAATAGAAACCAGACCGGTTAAGGTCTTACAATGTTCTTCACCAGAACAGATCCTGTTAGGAATCTCAATCTCTGTTAGGAGATAAGTCCGATCAAGGACTACCTTGCTAGAGGATTTTAGATTCACAGAGGTGAACCACCTTGTTAGAGGATTTTACAAAAGGCTTTTGGGCCTACCCGGTTAAGGGATACCGACTTGTCAAAGATGTGAGTAATCAACAAGTGTTTGATCTATCTAATAGCACAGACTGCCAGTTAGATCATTGATAGCTCGTTCTTAATGCACTCTTGCATTACTTCAGTCTTCTACACATTCATATTCTTTTCAACTCCTCAGCCATCTTAAACCCTAGTCACAACATAAACCCTTTTAGCAACAACCTAAAACCCTAGACATGATGTCCTTTTAAAGGAATCTAATTTCATGTCGGTCCAATAGGATTACATTTCAATTTCCTAGGTTCAATGAATCTAGACATACTTAGTAACATGACACAAAAAGCACCGCCAGTGTGTCGGCACCGTCAAACAATCGGTGGATTGATAACTTATCACAAAATGCCGGTTGGTAACTCATCATAGAGTATTACCGGTTCATGCAAAATACCGGTTGTCGATTCGCCAAAAATGAAGACTGGTAAAAATGTGTTATGCCACTTTAATCCCTCATACCGCTTGAGGTCAACATGCCGCTTTAGATCGGTAAACACATTCTGCAAAACATCAATAGTCTAATGACTATAATACAACATACTTGCAACATACCGGTTGAAACAAATACTGGTTGTGCTCTAACTCATACATATAAAGAGGATCTTAATGCAATTGTGTGTCCATCAATGACAATCACAACATAAACATAAAAAATGCCAACAGTTTCTATGGTTCTTTTTAAGTGGAGTTGATTGACATGTATTTGAGATATCGTTTTGTCTTATTGAGTATGTATAAGTGTAAATGATTGTATCTTTGTATCACTCTTTATTATGTTTAGTTTGTATTCAGTATGATCTTGTAATAAAAAGAAGATGTAAACAATGTATGTATGAGATTCTATGATGACATAATGAAAGGATTGTGCTTATATATTATTGATATAATTGAGTTCATGAGACATATAGGTTATGTGTAGTCGTAATTGGAATCTTATTGTTAGATTAAAACTTATTGTTGTAATCTCTTGTTAGGCATACAATTTTATATCTAGATGAAATGTATAATGTTACTTATAGGAAATAGAATATGGAATTATATGTGCTATTAGAAATGTGAAAGGATGGGTAAAGGAACATTTGGTTTGGTATTTTAAAATGAACCCTAGGGATATAGTAAGTGGATATATTATTAAGTAGTGACATTGAGATGCCCTAGGGAAGGTTAAATAAATGGATATGTGTAAGAGGTCTTAGATGTTATGTGATCTTTATTTCTACTTGTGTTATTTGATGCTATGAATGAGTTCATATGGATCTATTTGATTAGGTGGATAGTAGATTAAGATTGCATATGTTGTTTAGTAGATGTTTAAATTTATTTTTATCTCCCTTTGTAGTTAGAATATGTTTATTTCTTTGGAGTATTTTGGCTGGCATTACAATTAACCATGAAATGGAAATGAAATCTGATTGAATTGCAATAAAGGAAATGTTTTCTTTTTGAGGGAGATGCTGAATAATGACTAAAACACAAATATTATACCTCCTTGTGAAGTTTTGTTTATCTCCACATGGAATTAGGGTTTCATGAAGTCTTCAATAAAACAGAACATGAATGCCAACTCCAATGCTTGAATCTTGACTTTATCTCTACTCTAATGCTTGAAATAGGATTGATTGCTTGCTTTCTTGAAATTGAATTTTTGATTGCTTGACGTGGAATTGAATTTTATGTGTGTGAATGCCAAAATGAGAGGGGTAGACCTCGTTTTATAGTTGCCCATCAAAAAATAATTTAATTTTTCCAACTTGAGCTGGCACAAAGTTGGAATTCCCTCTCACATTTCATGACCGTTAAGGGGCCAAAATTTGGGTCCTAATTGGGAGAAATAGGGCATTGGGTGCTTTGGTCTTAAGAGGACCAGGGTGCCACACCCTAGTCCTACCCAATCAAAGACCAAATTTGAGGGGCAATTTGATGTGTGCATTGAAAATAATTACAAATATGCATAGAAAGAGAAAAAATAGGTCCCATTCAGGCCTCAAAGCACGAATGCCAGGGTGAGGGCCCAAATATGAACAAAATTGTAAGGGAGTATAATTTAGTATGCTACATTTAGCCCCCACTTTAATGAGAGTATGAGAGTTAGACACATACTCTTGGTAAAGTACAAAGGTCTACATTGAAAGACTTTCATCAAGATGCTAAGGAGGCATGACACACCAAGACCCCAGTGGACTTTAGGTAGGTATCTTACTACTTACAGATCAAGATAAAAGGGACATCATAAGAGGGAGAAAGAGAACTAAGACTACTTAGGCTAGTAAGGTTCACTTACCATGATTCATGAAAAGAAAAATATTAAAATTACCAAGCAAAAGGATAAGTTTGCAAAGTAACTTAAGTATCAAGATATGCAAAAGAGAGAAACATTGAGCAGAGTGTATGCCCCCATGTTAAAGAGATTTCATATGCCACAACGAGAGCAATTTATTTAAGGTAGTATACATTCATCCAAGAGAGAAGCACATTATCACAATGATATGCCCCCAAGAGAGAACAAATCAAAGGATAATGATCACAAAACATAAAACACAAAAGGGTTCTACTTAACTCTGGGGTCAGTATGCTCTTATGATAAATAATATATATTATATAAATATTTGCATTGAATTGTCCTCATCCCCCAAAGAAAGTAGAACCATAATTGAAGAAGGGCACATGTGTCCTCTGGGTGAACATGGGAGAGACCAAAAGAGATCTCAATAGTTTACATCATCCTCAAGTACTAAACACGGACCATGCTTTAATGATGGATCGCTTTGTCTTTTACTAGGAGCTCAGATTAATGCTTGGGAGAATTGTTTAGATAAATCATCATCAACATCAACATATTCATATTCATCATCATCATCATCATCATCAACATTGTTAGCATGAACATCATTTTCATCCATCTCTTCATCAAGATTAATAAAAATAGGATATTTAATTTGAATAGAACATGAACCATCATCTTTCTCAAGCATTTTGCATCTTGGAGATTTAGGTTGAACTTCCTCCCTAGGGTTAGGCGAAGGTTGGACAAATGGGATTGCGTCAACATTTAGAGTCTTTGGGGAGGAAATGGGTTGAGAGGCAAGTTCATGAGCCTTAACAAAATGTGTTTATAGATCTTCTTTCACACAATGATTTTTTGTTTTAGCTGAAGGTTGTGAAGGTTTAGGATCAATAGGCATGTGATTTTTATCCTCCTTTAAAGAAGGATGCGTAAGAGAAGGTTTCTTAGGTTGCGAGATAGGAGATGCTGAGAACTTTCCTTTCTAAGATGTAGGAGGCGGGACCACAACATATAAAGGAGGAATATACAATTTAGGAAGTAGACCAGGTCCATCATGAGGAGGAGGAATAGGTCTATCATGAAGAGAGGAATGAGATTAGGATCTCTGGGCATACTCAAGGATAAGATCATCTCATTCTTCCACCTTTGATAAGATTGAAAAATAGCATCACTTCGAGGCTTAAGAGGTTCATATTGTTTAGACCAAAAGTAATCAAGATTAACATCTCCATACCTCACCATGGGTTGGTACATGCTATGATTAATTATTATGATTTTTTTATTAAAAGGGAATTTCAAACACATTAACAGTAAAAAGGGATCACTTTCATGGAAGAGAGCCAAGGATGTTCCAGCTTCATGCGAAATTGATCCAATGTAGGAATTATAGCAAAATTGACATCTAAAGATTTAGAACCAACCTCAATTGGAGGATTAATAGAATCGATAACAAGACAAGAGAAACCGTCAAATATCTTGATCAACACATCAGATTTATCATATGTGACTTGATCTAATTGTAAGGTATAAAGGTATTCTTCAGTTATCACATTCACCATACACACAATATCAATGAGAATGCCTCATGAGAGCATGTCTTTAATCCTCACAATGATATATAGTGGGCCATCAGGTGATTCAATAGTCTCACTAGGATCGAAGGTGATACATAGGTCCTTAGGAGGTGTAGGTTTATCAGTAAGATTCACCATATTATTAGACTCAAGGCCAAGATCATTAGGAGAAAAGGCATGATTCTTAAACTCAATCACATTAGTAGAATGAGAAGGCAAAGGATTGGTAAATATTTGGAGGTTTTGATTAGGAGGAGCTACATTTGTTTCCTTTGTCATTCACACTAGCTACAGATATGGTATTCTTATCAATAAGGTATTGAATCTTACTCCTTAGAGAATAAATTTTTTTAGTGTCATGACCAGGTTAATGATGATATTAGAAAAATGCTTTCGCATCATAATAATGTGGTAAAGGTTTGGTTGTGTTAGTTGGTTTGATGGGAAGAAGTTTCAAAACATTTGTTGTAACAATTGTGTCAAAATGCTATGAAAAGATTCATAAAGAGGAGGAAATTCTTTTCTAAAATACTTGGATAAAGGAGGCACACCTGTTGTTGTAGCTGCTACCTAGGTATTGTTTTTTTCATTGAATTTGATGAATCCCTTGTTTGGTTTAAACTTCACAAAAGGTTGTTGAGCACTTTCATTCTTATCAACCAAAGCCATTGAAGGAGATTGTTCAAATTGACTCACTTGAAGCTGATAGTTATGAAGTATCGCGCACAACTGCATAAAGGAAGTAAACTTAGAAAAGAGAAGCTTATCCCTAATGTCTTTTTGAAAATTAGAAATAAAAATTCTTTGAACATCTTGATCAGACATAGGATAAGAAATCTGAGAATACAAATAATTTATCTACCAATAAAATTAGTCATATTTTCTTTAACACCTTGCTTACAATGCATCAAATCAGTCAAAGTAATCTTTGGACCAATATTATTATGAAATTATTGAATGAAAGCATTAGCCAATTTTTTGAAATGATGTAATAGAATAAGGAGGCAAAGAACAATACCATTGTAAAGATTTATCTCTAAATGTTCTAGTAAATAATTTAGCCAAAAGTCTTTGATCATAAGAAAAAGCACTACACAAAATTCGAAATGTTTTTGCATGAGTCATTAGATCACCTTTTCTATTATAAATCTCCAATTGAGGGACTTGCACATGTTTAGGGGGGACAACACGAACAATGCCATTAGATAACAGGATTGCTACATCAAATGTGGGCACATTAAACTTTGATTGGTTCATGGAAGCTATTTGTTGTTGCAAGGATGACACAGTTTGAGCTAGGCTATTAATGGTCTATTTTGTTAATGGGTTGGAATTATAAATATTAGATTGGGATGGAGGAGTAACATTGTTGAATGAAGGAGGAGGTTGAGAGTAAGGAGGTGGAACACTATGATAGGTAGGTATGGGAGATGATTGGGTAACAAATGGAAGACACGTGGGAGGAGGGATGAAAGAGTTTTAATTAGCAATGTTGCCCCCTTGAATAACATGTGTATGAATAAAATTTTGTGTGGAATTAGCCATGATACTAGATGTAAAAGTAGGCACACTAGTAATAGGAATCCCGTATTGGTAGATGATGTAGTTAAGCATGAATTTTGCTATCTGCTTACCAATGGTGTATGTTAGAGGGACTGCCTTGACCCATTTGGTAAAATATTTAGTAGCTGTTAAAATGAATTTGTGTCCATTGGATGAAGTAGGATTAACTTTACCAACAAGATCTAATCCCCACTATGAAAACGACCATGGTTATGTGATAGGTTGGAGATTCTATGCTGGTGCATGAATGAGGTCCCCATGTACATGACATTGTTTATATTTTTGTAGATATTTGTAGGAATCCTTTTTCATAGTAGGCTAGTAGTACCTAGTTCTTAGTAACTTCTTTGCTATTGCAGGGCCACTTGGATGTGCACCGCAAATTCCAACATGTACCCCTTTTAAGGCAAGTTGCGCCTCTTCAAAATTAAGACATCGAAGAAGTGTTGCATCAAGACTCTTTCTATACAATGTATTAGCAATAATGGTGTGTCTGGATGCTTGACAAATAAGAGTCTTCTTTTGATTTCTTGACATATCAGGAGACATATACTGATTATACAAGTATGTGTATATCTTGTTGTACCTCGTTATACCATGGGGATTCATGACCCACAATTACACACACATATTCTGATGTGGGAATCTCATATGCCGATACCATCAATTTCTCTACAATAAACTCGAACTGAGTTTCATTATTAGGCATGTCTAGGAGAGACCCTACTGTAGCCATGGCATATGCTGCCTTGTTCTGCATTCTTGGAATCTTCTCAAAAGTGATGTTGCTGAAATGTTGTTTGCAATATTATACCATTTGCTTATAAGGCATCAATTTATCATCTTTTGTGTTATAGTCATCATTTAATTGATTAACAATCAGTTTTGAGTCACCATACAATACTTGTTATTTTTTTATCCTCCACTGTATAGTGGTATGAAGTCCTATGATGAGAGCTTCATATTCAGCTATATTGTTTGTACAAGGAAATTGATTCTGAATGACTTCAGGATAGAATCCCCTTGAGGGGGGATGAAAGAATCCCTGCTCCTGCTCCATGATTTGTGTAAGAACCATCAAAGTACAGTTTCCAAGTGGTGATTGCTATCAATGTAAACACAGATTCATCAAGAAAATCCACTAGTAGCGGGTGACTGTCTTACAAGGGGTCTTCTGCTAATTGATCTTCTATAATATACCCTTTGATTGCCTTTATGTCCACATATTCTATGTCAAAGTCACTTAAAATAATGACCTACTTGGCCAATCTTCCAGTTAATGTTTCTCTACTCAACAAATACTTGAGAGGATCAAAGCATGCTATGAGTTGAACTTTGTGACTCAACATATAGTGTATAAGCTTTTAGGATGCGAAGATCACTGCTAGACATGCTCATTCTATGGGAGTGTAATTAAGCTCATATCCAATTAGGGTTCTACTTATATATTATATTTCTCTTTCCTTTCCTTGATCATCATGCTATGCCAAAAGGGCTCTCAAAGATGAGTTTGTTGCTGATATATACAATAATAAACACTTGGCTGGAATACGTGGAACTAATATTGGAGTAGTGAAAAGATAATCCTTTAAAGCTTGAAAAGCTTCTTAGCACTAATCTATCCATTTGAAGGTGACTTCTATTATGAGTAAATGCTGAAATGGGTGATATTTATCTGCTAGTTGTGCTATGAATCTTCTTATAGACTATAGTCTTCATTGTAATCCCCTTAATTGCTTGAGTGTTGATGGTGGTTGCATATCAATGATTGCTTTGACCTTTGCCAGATCCTCAATTCCTCTGTTAGAAATGATAAATCCTAGAAGTTTGCCAATTGTGATACCAAACAAACACTTCTTTGGATTTAATCTGACATTATATTGTTCTAATTGATCAAATATCTTAGCTAGGACTTCCAGGTGACCTTCTCTTATTTTTTTATTTATCCAGTAAGTCTTCAACATAATCCTCCATGATATTGTGGATCATGTCACAAAATAATGTCATCATAGCCCTTTGATATGTTGCTCCAACATTCTTAAGATGAAATGACATGACGTTCCAGCTATATGTTCCCTATGGATAAGCAAATGCAATCTTGTGTTGATATTCTAGTGCAATCCTGATCAAGTTGTATCCTGAGAAACCATCCATTAGTGAAAGCATTTCATTCCTAGTAGTTAGATCAACTACCATGTCTATGTTAGGTAATGGGAAATCATCCTTATGACATGCCTATTTAATATCTCAAAAATCTTTGCAAATTCTTATACCCCTAGTGGGTTTAATCATAGGTACTAGATTGGATATCCACTCTTTATAGTCAATAGGTCTAATGAAGCCCACATCCAGAAGTTTCTATAGTTCCACCTTTACCAGTAATGTGATCTATGGATGCATCTTTCTAAGTTTTTGCTTGTATGGTTTGAATCTTGGTAATAATGGCAAGTGATGTAATACCAACTCTGGGTCTAGTCCTGGCATGTCTGCATATGACCAAGTGAAATTGATTAGGATTTGTTTGAATAATTGTATGAAATTGTTCTTTTCCTCATGATTTAATGAATTAGCTAAGTGGATATTGTGTATAACCTCTCCTTCTTCTATATTGATTTCTTCAGTCTTTTCCACAAGTAATGCAAAATTTTCTTGTTCAATAGGGAGATTGTCTAACTTGCTTTTACCATTGGTATCACTTTCATCTACATCTTATGACATAGAGGAACTTTCCTCCCCAAAGTATGTTTTTCTATCCAAGTCTATAGCAAACCCTACCTTATGATCATCATAGGGAAACCCTTCTCTGACACCAAGGAATTATGCAATAGCTTCATCATTTTCAAACTAGTCCAACCTTGGTGACTCTTCTTTCCCCCAGTCAATTAAATGTAAATGTATAAGGGGTAAATAATTGCTTTCCTTTGCTAGATAAGTCTCTAACATCATGGACACCTAGTTATTCTGAACACATTTTACTGATCTTGGGTGAATTGGTATATCCTTGTAGACAATACCATCATCAATAAGTGGCTGGTTGTCACATGTTGTGTCTATTGTTCATGGACTATTGTTGTGAAGAGAGAAATTCATAGTCATGAGAATTTGTCACACTTTCTATATATGTTCCACTATTTGATGTGGTGTCACTTGTCTCATCTTGCTCCTCAATGGGTGGTAGGGAAACTTCAACTATAGTAATGAATAGCGGAATTCGTTCTTGACTTGTGGATCTTATTTGTGTGGTGGAGACTTCCCTCAATCCTGGTATAAGACATTGTAGCCTTTCTGTATCTGACTTACTTGGTAGAGCTAGGTTTGTTTCCCTTGGTAGAATCTAGGTTTTAGACTCATTTGATGCTTCTTTATTGCTTCTATGAGATGAAGGAGGAAATACCCGCATTGATAACTAATTATGAGGCATATACTCTGATGCTAGTCTAGGCTTATTCAATATGTCAAGTGTCCATTGTCTTGCCTCTATTACCTTTGTGACATGTTTATATCCTAACCCTTGAATCTTTGGGTTCTCCCGAGGTAAAATAGGTTCTATTCTTCCTTGTTTCTATAGTCCCAAGTCTATGGCACCATCATACCCATGTTTTTGTAGCATTTTGAAACCATTTCCATACTGACCTAAGGGTAACCTAGCTATTGTCATGTCTTCTTCTTCTTTATATAACCATTGATTCACATCTTCATCTAAGGATTCTTCCTTTAAGTCTTGCCATCTAATGAATGAGCATGAATCTGAGTATTTGACTCTCTTTTCCTTTATCTTGTTTTATCAAAGTAGTCTGAGGTTTCCCAAAAGATCTAGGAGAAAGAGATAATTGCCTGACATTTAACATACTTGAAATGGAATATTCCCCACAATCGATATCTTTAATCTGTAAAGGAGGTGCTGCTGATGTAGCTTTCTATGTTTCTATAATTTTCAATGAGTCTATTTGTGTGGTGAGCAAGGATACTTGATTGATAGGTACTTGGTTATCCACACTTGCCTTTAAGTGATTACAGTTTTGAAATGGGTCTGGATCACCATGGATGGTGATTTCATTGCCATTATATGGAAATTTAACACATTGGTAGAATGTCAAAGGTACGACCTGCATGGCATGAATCCATGGGCGACCTAATAACATATTATATCCCATCTCTCTATCCAATATTTGAAAGGTAACCTCTATTGTGATAGCTCCTACTTGTACTGGTAGTGTAACCACACCTTTTGAAGGGCGTTCTTCATTATCATATGTCTTGATGTTTATTCTCTTTTTGGGATCAATGTGAAGTTTGGAATAGCCCAATGCCTTGACCAAATTTAGTGTATAGATGTTAAGACCAACTCCTCCATCTATTAGTACTCTTCTAGCTTTCTTCTTATGTATGTAAGCCTCTAAATGTAGTGGATCATTGTGAAAAGGTCTATCATTAGGAACATCTCATTCTGTTAAAGCAATATAGGTAGAAGCAATCGGATTCTCTACCATGGATTAAAAACTATTTTTATCTGTCTTTGGAAACTATTAAGTCTTGAAGTGCTTTATCTAGGACAACCCTGTGATTCGGTGATATGTGCAACAACTCAAAAAGGGATATTTGTGTTGGGGTTTTCTTAAGTTGTTTAACCACATTATAATTTCATGCTGCTAGTGAATGAATTGATGGTACTCCATGATAGGTTACTTTTGATCTACGTGTGATTAATGCATAGTCTCTATCTCTTGGGTTTATAGTAATAGTAGACACTATATTATCTCTTGTAAGGGATTTCTCTCCATCAAAATATTTCATGCTATCAAAGATTATTTCATATCCTATCTTATAATCATCATGTGAAATTCTGACATCCAAGGATTTTTCTATAACCTCATCTACTTAAAACTATCCTGAATATGGTGGTTCTTCTTGCCTCCAGTCTATAAGACAAATATTCTCATCTTTATCATACCTTGGTGCTTGTGACATTATGCAAACCTGGTTATCATACTTATTGCCTCATTTAATTTTCTCTGATAACTCAATGATGAAAGAATAGTACCAAAATGGTACTTGAAAGGGGGGGGGGGTGAATCAGTACAGACAAAAACACACTCTTAAACTAGTTTGTCAGCAGACACTGTGCATTGACAGACAAACAGTAACACCGGTCCTAAAATAGAGTACAACCGGCAAAAACCCAGAATAAATGAGACAAGCATAAACCGGTTGATACCTATCTTCTCATATACTCTAACACTTCATTTCCATTTCACCCTAATACATGAACAAGTAATCTACCATCAAAGATATACTTATGAGCAACTAGATCAACATGATTTACTGCTTGACAGAAAACAACAAAGCATCACATGAGGAAGACATCACACATATTTTTCATGTGGAAACCCAACTGGGAAAAACCATGGTGGGGATGAATACCCACAAGCTTGTTTTTGAACTCTTTAGAAGTCTGCTCTTTTAGGAGCCTTGTCCAGTTAAAGACTGATACAATAGGTTCTGTTAGGAACCGATCCTGTTAGGGATCACCTGGTTAAGAGATGGAAAGAATACCTGGTTAAGGGTTAAACCCTATTAAAGGTTACCTTGTTAGAGGATTTCAATAACTCAATTGTTTTGAGTCACCCTGTTAAAGGATTTACAACAAGCCTATTAAAGCTACCCTGTTAAGGGATTTTCCAACTGGTGAGGTGGTTAGAGATCAATAGGTATTACAATGATCTGGTAACAACACTCAATGCCAATGCAGATCCACTTAAGCTCCTCTTCACCTTCTGCACTTACACTCTGTAGGTATCACTTCTCTCCTTTGGTCTGGCAATAATCACGTATCCCTTCTCTT
Source organism: Cryptomeria japonica (assembly GCF_030272615.1). NCBI lineage: Eukaryota > Viridiplantae > Streptophyta > Pinopsida > Cupressales > Cupressaceae > Cryptomeria > Cryptomeria japonica. The sequence goes on along the minus strand of NC_081408.1, from coordinate 525,558,429 downwards.
GGATACACACACACAACTTTTGCCAACAACCTCAGAAAGAATCACAACATCGACCTTATAGGAAAACACATAGGTTGGTAGCATAAACCCTAAACCCTAAAACCTGTTAGGTTAAGGGATTCAAACGGTTCAATCCTAACCATTGAGCACACTGCATTAAATGCAATAGTCTTGATCCAATCTCCATCATCCATTTTCCACCGATTTCATAGCGGCTGATAACCCATCACATGTTATCATTGCTTAGAGACTTCACACATTCCTAAGGTAGATAGAAACAATCTCCTTCATGCAAGATACTTCACACGCACAAGGCTTACGTGGAAACACGATCTGTTCTTCGCTACCATGCTAACTCATCATACAAAGTCACCGGTTGAAACATGATCTGTTCTTCGCTACCATGCTAACTCATCATACAAACACGATCTGTTCTTCGCTACCATGCTAACTCATCATACAAAGTCACCGGTTGAGCCACACAGGCTTGACGCACTTCAACTGGAAACCCTGAAGTTGAGACTACCAACTGGTAGTCATACAACGCTTCCATGTGCCGATTCCCATAGCCATATGCCGGTTCACCTTGAATAAACACACCCCTTCACTTTGGCACAAATGTTGGTTCACAGTGTTACATCAGTTCTCACATATGTCAATTGTCACCTCTTCAGCATATTGACATCAATGACAACATACAATGTCATTATGTCCTCTTACCAATTCACATAATGCCAACAATCTCCCCCTTTGGCATTGATGGCAATATACAAAGATATCTCTCTCCTTCACATCTTCTCCACTAATTTCTGTAGATATCTTCTCTGCTTCACATCTTCTCCCCCTTTGACAACAATGCCAAAGTGAAGGCAAAAGCTTCCCTATTCTATTATGCTACTCCCCCTGAGGAATAGCATCCTTCAACACATCAATCCTGAAGAAAAAATTGACTATGCAATACCTGACTGATGTGGAGCATATACCTTTAGTTTACCTTCTGAAGGGGAAACACCCCTAATTCACCTCTTAAGTACATAAATGTAGCCTTTGGGAGAGGCTTGGTGAATATGTCTGCTACTTGCTCCTAACTGGAAACATGTTCCAGTGCAATCTCTTTGTTCTGAACCTTTTCCCTTAAGAAATGATGGTTAAGCTCAAAGTGCTTGGTACTAGAATGTAAAACCGAATTCTTGGAGATATTAATTGCACTAGTATTGTCACAAAATATACTTGCCGGTTTAGATACAGGAACTTTGAAGCCATTTAATACATGCTTCATCCAAATTGTTTGAGTGCAGTTCATGAAAGCTGCAACATACTCTGCTTCCACTGAGACTGAGAGATACAACTCTGCTTCTTACTCATCCATGAGAACAGTCTACCACCAAGAGATAATGCACCACTGGCTGTGCTTTTTCGGTCATCTATATTGCCTACCCAATCAGCATCTATGTATACTTTCAAGTTGAAATCCTTGCTATATGGATACCGCAATCTATAGTCAACAGTTCCCTTCAAATACCTAAGAATCCGCTTGACTGCAACCAAGTGGGATTCTCTTGGGCTTTTCTAGAATCTTGCAGTAATGCCAACTGCATGTGCAATATCCGATCTGCTATGGACTACATAATGCAACTTACCAATCATTGATCGGTATTCCTTCTCATCAACCAATGCTAAGTCATCTTCTTTGGATAGTTTACATCTGGTCACCATCAAAGTACCAACCGGTTTGCTATCTTCCATGCCAAAGGTCTTCAACACCTCTTTGACATACTTGGACTGAGTGATAAAGATTCCATCTTTCATCTGCTAGATCTGTAGTCCAATGAAGAATTTAATCTCCCCTATGAGTGACATTTCAAACTCTTTCTTCATCTCATTTGCAAACTCATGACTCATCTTGTCATCTCCACCAAAGATAATATCATCAAAAAATACCTCACAGATCAGGATCTGATCTCCTTTAGACTTCAAGTAGATATTGCTATCTTCACTTGTTCTCTCAAATCCAATCTTCACAAGATGGGAATGCAAACATTCATACCATGCTCTAGGTGTCTGCTTTAGACCATATAAGGCTTTATGTAACCTACATACCATGTCACTATCTTCAGATAGGGCAAACCCATCTGGTTGCTCAATATACACCTCCTCTTCAAGTACACCATTTAGGAATGCAGATTTTACATCCATTTGATATACTTTGAAACCTTTAAAAGATGCATATGCAAGAAGCATACATAATCCTTCCAATCTGGTTATAGGAGCAAAGGTTTCTCCATAGTCTTCTCCTTCTTCTTGAGCATATCCTTTGCACACCAATCTGGCTTTGTTCCTAATCACTATGCCATCCTCATTCAACTTATTTCTAAAAACCCATTTGGTACCAAAGACCATGTACCATTTTTCTCTATTTGGTCAAGCTCCTCTTCCATTGCCTTGATCTAGTCTTCATCTTTATGGGCCTCTTTGAATGATTTAGGCTCAAATTCAGAGATAATACATGAGTTTGCTCTGACCTTTCTTCTTGTAAGGATTCCTGCATCCTTATCTCCGATGATCTACTTAGGATCATGATTCAACTTGACATACCGATGAATGGTCTTAATGGATTCCTCTTGCTTTTCTTCTTCATCCTCATCTCCATCAGCATCAGCATCTACATATACCGGTGTAGGAACACTATTACTGGTACTTGGTTGACTGACAATTGGTTCCCAGAAGGTTACAACTGGTTCATTTACCGCTTGCTCACTACCGGTTTCCTCAGTTTTCTCAGAGGTTTCATCAACTCTTACATTTATGCTTTCCATAATTCTCTGAGTCCTATTGTTGAAACACTTGAGAGCTTTTCTCTTGGTGGAATATCCTAGGAATATTCCCTCATCATATTTCGCATCAAATTTGCTCTGGTGTTCACTCCTCTTAACGTAACATTTGCTACCAAACACTCTAAAGTAGCTAACCATAGGTTTCTTACTAATCCAATACTCATAAGGAGTTTTATCCTTACCTTTCTTGATGAGTACCCGGTTCATTGTGTAGACTGCAGTGCTCACCGCTTCTCTCCAAAAGGTGTGAGCTACCTTTCCTTGAATCAACATGGTTCTAGCTACTTCAACCACAGTTCGGTTATTCCTCTCTGCTAGGCCATTCTTCTATGGAGTCCGGGGGGTAGACAATTGCCTCTTGATGCCATGTTCTTCACAGTAGTTGTTGAATTCACTAGAAGTGAATTCCCCTCCCTGATCAATTCTCAGGCACTTGATCCTTTTACCACTTTCCTTCTCCACTAATGCTCTGAAAGATTTGAACTTTACAAAGGCTTCATACTTGTCTTTCAAGAATGTGACCCACATCATTCTTGAGCAGTCATCAGTGAAAATCATGAAGTACCTATCACCCTACAAACTTCTAGTTTTCATAGGACCACACAAATTAGTATGCACAAGATCAAGCAAGTTGTCAGCAGTGAAAGATTTACCATTAAAGGTTGAGGAAGACATTTTCCCCAATTGACACTCTCTGCACAAGGTATTATCCGGTTTTCTTATCACCGACAACCCTCTAACTGCCTTGATCTTACTAGCCTTCACAATGTTATCAAAGTTTACATGGCAGAGTCTCCTGTGCCATATCCAGCTATCATCAAATTTAGCCATAAGACATGTACTTATATTTACATTCAACTGAAATAGGTTACCTTTGGTCTGCATGCCGATGGCCACCAATTGACCATTCTTTCCTTTGATTCTACAAACTCCATTCTTGAATTCCAGAGTGAGGCCACTGTCATTTAGCTGGGGAACACTCAGAAGGTTGTGTCTGAGACCATCAACCCAATACACATTGTCAGCACTACTCTTTCCATTCAGAGAGATAGACACTCTGCCTTTGACCATGCATGGTGCATCATTGCCAAAGCGAACCATAGCACCATCATACTCTTCCAAGGATAGAAACTTGCTCTGGTCATCAGTCATATGGTGAGAACAACCATTGTCAATGATCCACTCATTGGAATTATCAAACCGGGAGACAAGAGCCTTCTTTTCTGACACATCTTCCTTGACAACAACAAACACAATATCTTCATTTTCTTAATCCTCGGATTCCTCATCTGTGACACCTTCATCAACTGCCACAAAATAGTTTCTCCGGTTTCCTCCTTTGAATTTATTGAACCTTTCCGGTTTGTCCTTGTTGTCACTATTAGGATAGTTTACAGCAATATGCCCTATCCGGTTACAAGAAAAGCATTTCAAAGGCAGCTTACCTCTGTATTTGCTGGTTCCTTTAGGAAGTTTCTTGGCAAGGAGAGCTTCAAATGCCATCAGAATCTCCTCATCATCCATTTCTCTGCTTTGTCTTGGTTCACCACTAGTGCTAGCTTCTTTTCCTTTTCTGGATGATACAACAGAAGCTTTAAAAGCTGATTTAGTCTTTTGAACACTGCCATTAAAACTATTTAGCTCATAGGCTGTCAACTTTGCAATGATGGAGTCTAGGGATATCTTAGTCTTGTTTATTGATCTCAGCTCCTAAATAGCAGCAGCCCTTATTGCATAGATCGGTAATAGGGATCTCAGGACCTTGCTTACCACAGTGGAATCTTCTATTTTACCACCTGCACTCTTGATGTCTCCAACAACGGTTTTGATTCTTATTCCATACTGTTGAATGGTCTCACCTTCAACCATCCGCATATCTTCAAACTTCCCTCTAAGGCTTTCTTCCTTAGCTTATTTTATATGCTCATCACCGCCATAGATATTTTCAAGAGTATCCCATACCTCTTTGGGATTTACCTTATCTTGGACATCAATAAACTCAATGTCATATAAACTACTAATTAGGGCTTCCATGACTTTCCCATTCTCCTGCATCTGTCTCTTTTGGTCATCGGGGAGATTTCTAGTAGGGGTAACATAGGTATTCTCAACATAGATCCAGTGTTGAGCACCCATGATTCTGATATATATCTTCATTTTGTCTTTCCATATACTAAAATTTTCTCTGTTAAACTTTGGACCTTCCCTCTTCATCATTAGACTGGGATCTTTACCTCAAGCGGTTAAGCTTATAGCACAGAGGACCTGGAGGACACTCTTATACCAATTGATAACTCAATGATGAAAGAATAGTACCAAACCAGTACTAAGAGGGGGGGTGAATCAGTACCTACAAAAACACACTCTTAAACCGGTTTGTCAGTAGACACTATGCATTGACAGACAAACAGTAACACCGGTCGTAAAACAGAGTACGACCGGCAAAAACCCAGAATAACTAAGACAAGCATAAACCGATTGATACCTACCTTCTCATATACTCTAATACTTCATTTCCATTTCACCCTAATACATGAATAAGTAATCTACCATCAAAGATATACTTATGAGCAACTAGATCAACATGATTTACCACTTGACAGAAAACAACAAAGCATCACATGAGGAAGACATCACACATAACACACATATTTTTCATGTGGAAACCCAACTGAGAAAAACCACTTTAGGGATGAATACCCACAAGCTTGTTTTTGAGCTCTTTAGAAGTCCGCTCTGTTAGGAGCCTTGTCCGGTTAAAGATTGATACAATAGGTTATGTTAGGAACCGATCCTGTTAGGGATCACCCGGTTAAGGGATGGCAAGAATACCTGGTTAAGGGTTAAACCTTGTTAGAGGATTTCAAGAACTCAATTGTTTTGAGTCACCCTGTTAAAGGATTTACAACAAGCCTGTTAAAGCTACCCTGTTAAGGGATTTTCCAATTGTTGAGGTGGTTAGAGATCAACAGGTATTACAACGATCTGGTAACAACACTCAATGCCAATTCAGATCCGCTTAAGCTCCTCTTCACCTTCTGCACTTACACTCTACAGGTATCACTTCTCTCCTTTGGTCTAGAAAGAATCACGTATCCCTTCTCTTGGATACACACACACAACTTTTGCCAACAACCTCAGAAAGAATCACAACATCGACCTTATAGGAAAACATATAGGTCAGTAGCATAAACCCTAAACCCTAAAACCTGTTAGGTTAAGGGATTCAAATGGTTCAATCCTGACCGTTGAGCACACTGCATTAAATGCAATAGTCTTGATTCAATCTCCATCGTCCATTTTCCATTGATTTCATAGCGGATGATAAGCTATCACATGTTATCACCGTTTATAGACTTCGCACATTCCCGAGTTAGATAGAAACAATCTCCTTCATGCAAGATCCTTCACGCGCACAAGACTTACGTGGAAACACGATCTATTCTTCGTTACCATGCTAACTCATCACACAAAGTCACCAGTTGAGCCACACAGGCTTGAAGCACTTCAACCGGAAACCTTGAAGTTGAGACTACCAACCAATAGTAATACAACGCTTCCATGTGCCGATTCCCATAACCATATGCCAGTTCACCTTGAACAAACACACCGCTTCACTTTGGCACAAATACTGGTTCACAGTGTTACACCGGTTCTCACCTCTTCAACATATTGACATCAATGACAACATACAATGTCATTATGTCCTCATACCGGTTGACATAATGCCAACATTCTCATCATCATTAAATTCTTCTTTTGGGTCAATATTTATTTCATCTCCTGAGCTAATAGAATGAATGGTATAGTCATATGAGACCTTTGTATAGTTAGTAGTGTTGTCTTGTGTTCCTAATGTTGATGCTTTACCTTTGTCAGGTTTGACAAAAGGGTCTTTAAATATGGTGCGGATTGTGTTTGCTGAAGCCTTTTTTGTGTCCACTATGATATCACCTTGGTCTATCAAATCCTGAATTAGGGTCTTCATCTTATAGCGAGTTGTAGTCTTATGACACTTTGTGTGATGATAGTCACATAAATCATTATCATTCCACCAACTTGGTTTGAAAGGACTTGGTTCATACACTCTAATCTTTGGCAAAGTGATCACATTTATTTGTATTAATTTTTTTAATGCTGATTCAATGGGATCTCCCAACGGCATGTAATTCCTTCTTGGAGCATTCATTCTTGGGAATCTTGTGTTTGTAGCTCGTGTAGCATTTGCATTTGTTGGCACTATATTGTTTTTTGGATATAGAATTTTATTCTAAAAGGATGATTGAACTAGTCCTTGTAAAGATACAGTTGGCTGAGCCCTGTTGACTGTACAAGCATCCACAACATCGTCATTAGTCACATTCTTGTTTCTTGACTAGAACTTAGGTTCATCATTGTTGTGTTTTTTGTAGAAGCTCCATATTTTATGAGACCTTTCTCTACAAGTCCTTTCTTGTATTTCAAGGCCTTTTCCATGATTTGTTTGAATGAGGTCAAACATTGCTTTTGTATCAGGTATTTAATCTTTGGAATTAAGTTCTCTGAAAAATGTCAACTTGCTCAATTTCTGGAATATTAGTCTTGCATCTTTGGTAGAGAGATCTCCATCTTTGTAAGAAGGATGCGAATGTTTCATTCTCATTTTGTTTTGTAGCACATAGATCCATCAATGTAACTGGGGTATCAATTTTATGTGAGAAATTTGCAATGAATTGTTTAGCTAGTTCACCCCATGATGTGATCTTTGGTGGAAGGTGTGAAAACCATTCCAACATGGAACCTCCAAGACTTTTAGGAAACAATCTCATCAGATAGGTGTCCTCATGTGCAACCTCTATACATGCAGTAAAAAATTATCTGATGTGATCCTTAGTATCAACTTTCCCTCAATATCTGTCAAATTTCAGTGTTTCAAAGTGTGGAGGGAAAGCATGCATGTATATTGTATGATCAAAGGGATAAGGACGTAAGTCTTGTATTGTATAACTCTTTGTTTCATTACCGGTTTGCATAGTTGTTACTTGTTGTTGGAGATTCTATGCTTGTATGTTTCCCACAAAAGAATTTATGGTGGTGTAAATAGGAGCTTGTTGAAATGTACCATAACTGTAATTTTGCGTGTTGTGTCTTTCGCTAGGCATTGTGAAATAAGAAAATTGTGAACCCATGTTTTGTTGGGTTGTACTCATTGTATTAGCGAAACCTGGATTTATGTTCTGATGACTATATATGGAATCTATTGAGTGAGATACCAGAGGTTGTATTGCACTTGTCATAGTTTGACTTGGTGCTGAAGCACTTGATACTGCTAGTGTGGTTTGATTACAGTAGCCTGCGTTTGTGTGCTAACATTCATAGTTGAGGATGATCCGCTTGCTTGAGAATTTGTGTTTGACACCAAAGTTGCTTGGGTTGACAATGTTGATACACTTTGGGAGGAATTTGAAGTCATAGCTTGTGTTTGTGTTACATTTGGTACTTGATTGTTATTTTGACCTAAGGTAATTCCTGGTGGTAAGATTGTTGTGACATCAAAACCTTGAGGTAGCTTGGCACCATTTTGTAATAACAAAGAAAGATGGCTATCTCTTTCATTATTTATAAGAGCGTTTAGAATGGGAGGAATTTGAAGTCATAGCTTGTGTTTGTGTTACATTTGGTACTTGAATGCTATTTTGACCTAAGGTAGTTCCTGGTGGTAAGATTGTTGTGACATAAAAAACTTGAGGTATCTTGGCACCATTTTGTAATAAAAAAGAATGATACCTATCTCTGTCATTATTTATAAGAGAATTTAGAATCATAAGGATGTGTGGGTCATGTTGAGCTACCTCAATTTCTTCACATGTAAAGTTTTATTGTAGCTCTTGTATTATTGGCATGACATAAGGATTTGTCTGTTGATCGCTTTGACTGTTTGACATATCCATGTTCCAAGTAGGGTTAATTGACTGGTCATTGTTTGGATCCATTTTACCCTTTTCTCTTTGTGACCTTGTGATGGGTATTGAAGGCTACTATATGAGGACACTAAGACCTAATGAAAGATGATGACAGACCTTGGGTATGAATGCATGACTCTTTGACCAAATGAAAGTGAGGTATGTAAAACTAGACCTAACTCTCTATTAGGGATTAGGACATAAAACTTGTTGAGGACTTGTTGAGGTGTTTGTAATGCAAGTCTCTCAAGTTCTTGTTGAAGGAGTTCTACTGTAATTTCTGTATCAATTCTGTGGGCAATCTTATACTCTCGATCTAGTTCAAACTCGACTCCTATGTATTCAGGTGCACTTGTCTTTAAATCCCAAGCCAAGTTATCTAAGCCATCAATGATTTATCTTTGACCATCGTTCGACACTAGATTAGGTTGCTCAAAGGGGAGAAAACTATCACCTGTAGACCCATTATGACACATGCTATGACTTTCTAAGATGACTATGCAAATGATGATGGACTCTGACAGACGTATATGGAGTCTAAATAAGGACTGAAATGAAGATTATGACAAGAACAAACTGTATTCTCATCAATATGAAAATGATCAACTGGATTCACCAATACAACGAATATAGGCCTTCTTATATAGGCAAGGCCATATGGATGTACGAGCACACAATCATGACATGTGGCTCAATGAGAAACAAGGGTAGGTAAGAAATACTAGGGGTAGGTAGGAGAAATAAAACTGTATTCTCATCAATATGAAAATAGAGACAAAAGAATGACAAGAACAAACTGTATTCTCATCAATATGAAAATGATCAACTGGATTCACCAATACAACGAATATAGGCCTTCTTATATAGGCAAGGCCATATGGATGTACGAGCACACAATCATGACATGTGGCTCAATGAGAAACAAGGGTAGGTAAGAAATACTAGGGGTAGGTAGGAGAAATTAAATAATATTCCACAAGAGGTGGATGACCCACCGAATGTGGAGTGTAACAATAAAATAAGACCACAAAAGGTGGAATTTCTCCTACAAGCTCTATCCCTATGTGCACACTTCCCTAAGTGTCTCAAATCAAAAATACGAAGAGATGCATTATCCTAAGTTAACTTAAGTAAAGTGTAATAATATACATAATGAATATTTATTAACACCAACACCCCCCCTTAAGTGCAACTTAGGGGAATGAAGACTCAAGTCAACAATGCAAGATGGGTCCTGGCTACTAGGCCATGATAGGTACCCATGTACAATATGCAAATGCAAGCAAAACCATGCAATGCAATCTCTCACAAATGGAGAAAAGGAGAAAACCCAGTGGGAAAAAACTCCCCCCCAAAAGAGAGATGAAGGTACAAAAGAATCTCAAAGAAGAAGGACAAAACCTCAAAGAGGAAAAAGTCCCCCCCATAAGAGAAGAAGGAGAAGTCAGCTGACCCACCCTAATGACACATCTTGCACCCCCAAGAGAGCTCGCAACTGCTGGAACTTACTCTTGGTGAAAGGTTTGGTGAATATCTCTGCAACCTACTCCGCTGTAGGACAATATTGCAAATCAATGACCTGCTCCTGAATCATCTCTCAGATATAGTGCATATGAATCTTGATGTGTTTGGTCTGCTGGTGTTGGACTGGGTTCTTCAAGATAGCAATAGCACTCTGATTGTCACAATGTAGAACTGTCAGTCATGGAGTGGTTAACCCAAACTCTATGAGAATCTGCTGAAGCCAAATGGTCTCAGTCACTACATTAACAACGCCTCGATACTCAGCCTCAGTCGAAGAAAGAGCAATAGCATGCTGCTTCTTGCTCTGCCAACAAATGGGGCCTGAACCAAGGTGAAAATTGTAACCGGAAATAGACTTACGATCATCAAGATCGCCAGCCCAATCGGAGTCTATGTAACCAACCAAGCAAAGTCCTATGCCTGCTGCATAGTGAATCCCATAGTGATGTGTACCCTGGATCTAATGAAGGATGCATTTGGCAGCTTTCCAATGAAGCTCATGTGGTTCCTGCATGAAGCGGGAAACCATGCCAACTACAAATGAAATATCAGGGCATGTATGGGTCAAGTATATGAGACTACCCACAAGCTAACGATACAAAGTAGTATCAACTGGTGGAGAAGAACACTGAGCCTCAAGCTTGACTCCTGAAAGAAAGGGAGTCGGGGCAGGCTTACAATCAGCCATATGAAAGTGTGCAAGTAGATCAAGAGCATACTTGGGCTGTGATAGTGTAATCCTAGAAGGTGACTGTGAAATCTCTATCTTGAGAAAGTAGTGCAAAAGACCCAAGTCATTCATAGCAAATCTGTCATGCAAATCAGATTTGACCCTGCTAATGATGGATGCGGTACTCCCTGTAATGATCAAATCACCAACATAGAGCACAAGTGTCAAGTGAGAGTCATCCTATCACAAAATGTAGACATTCGGATCAGAATGACACCTGGTGAACCCTGCAGAGAGAAGAAAGGAATCCATCATGGCATACCAAGCCGTGGGGGCCTTCTTAAGGCCATAGAGAGATTTCCTTAGTCTGCAAACCAACGAAGTATCATGGATGAAACCCTGTGGCTGCTCCATATAAATCTCCTCATCAAGATCACCATGAAGAAGAGAACTCTTCACATCCATCTAATGTACAACCCAACCATGAGCTGTAGTAATAGAAAGTGTCAAGCGAATGGAGTTCATCTTGGCTACGAGTGCCAAGGCCTCAGTATAGTCAACACCTACTACCTGGGAGAAACCTTTCGCAACAAGTTGAGCCTTATACTTATCCACACTACCATCCGCTGCATACTTGGTCTGATAGATCCACTTACATCGAACCATCTTTCTCCCCTTAGGGAGATGGACTAAATCCCATGTGTTGTTCCTCATCAAGGATCTATACTCTTCCTCCATAGCTTGGTCCCACTCAGGAACCCCTGATGCTTCTCGAAATGTCTATGGATCGGAAGTGGTAGCAATGAATGCATGTGGAAGATCCTAATGCTATGATCGAGTCCTCCATGTATCTGAAGGATCCCCAACAAGAGAACTCGCAGACTCAAGTGTCTGTCGAGCCCAATGAGGTCTAGGTGGAGGTGGAGAATGAGGCTCCTCAACTGAAAGTGGACCCTGCGGAGGTGTAACCCTGCGAGTCAGAGTTGAAGGAGTCTCATCATCTAAATCACTAGCATCACTATCCATAATGGAGGAAGGTGGAGGAGGTAGAGTGGCTAAGCTAGGAGAGCTTTCCTCAAAGTGAACACTCCTCTCAATGAACACCTCATGTGTCTTAGGATCCATCAATCTATATGCCTTAACACCCTCAAGATATCCATCAAATATGCAAGGCCGACTCTGAGGTTCCAATGCCTTGAGTTTTTGTGGAGGTATGCGAGCCTGTGCTGGACACCCAAAGACTCTGAAATGTGTCACAATCGGTTTCCTACCAGCCCAAGCCTCAAAAGGAGTAATACCTTGCAAAGCTTTGTGAGGAACCCGATTCTGGATGTGTGTGGCACAAGTGATAGCCTCAGCCCAAAAAGCGGGATCAAGAGAATGTGCATGAATCATACAACTAGCCATTTCTTTGAGAGTTCTATTCATGCATTCTGCAACTCCGTTCTGTTGTGGAGTGTATGCTACAAAATGCTGAAGATCAATCCCCTCAAATGTACAAAAATCTTCAAGTCTCTATTCACATATTCCCTTCCATTATCTGTACGAAGAATCTTCACCACTTTCTCGAATTGCTTCTCCACATGAGTCTTGATGTCCTGAAATCTATCAAATACTTCACTCTTATGAATAAGAAAGTAGACCCAAGTGAAGCGGGAGTAGTCATCAATGAAGGTGAGGACATAGCAGGCCTTACTAAATGAAGGTGTTGGAAATGGACCTGCTACATCGCTGTGAACAAGTTGAAGAACTTCCAAAGCTCTCTAAGCTTTCCCTTTATCAAAATTTTCCTCGGGATGCTTGCCCATGGAACAACTTGAACATACACCCTCTGAAAAACTGATTTGAGGTAGACTTGTGATCATGTCTTTAGTGCTGAGCTACTGAAGATAGCGGTAGTTGAGGTGACCAAACCACTCATGCCATAGCTTACTTTCTAAATTTGAATGAGTAAGCAAGGCCCTAGAAGGTGAACTTGGCACAAAGTGGGAGAATGAATAAAGCCTTGAGTTGTCATTGACTTGTCCCATTGCTACCAAGGCATCATCATTAGGTTCCTTTACCACAACTGAATCTGGTGTAAACTCAACCTTTTTCCCATTCCTATAGTGAGTGATTTGGTAGATAGAGAGAAGGTTGGTAGACAAGTTAGGAACATAGAGAACATTCTCAAATGTTCCATCATCCATGTCAACTAAACCTTTCCCTTCAACCTCTACTTGTGTATCATCACCTATGTAAATGTGAGGTACCTTAGATGGCTCCAATGAAGAAAACTGCTTCTTTGTAGAGCCCATGTGATATGAGGCACCTGAGTCAAGTATCCACTATTGTGAAGAACTTGTTGTAGCCACAAATGCTTGCCCTTTTCCCTTAGACTATGAGGAAGAGGAAGGAGATGAATCCTTCTTTGTGTAGGCGGATGGCAAGTTGATGCTGTTTTTCTTAAGAAGATTAGTTAACTCATCAACTTTCTTTGTGTGGCATCGATGCTCATCATGACCATACTTCTTGCAATATGCAAAAGTTGGCTTATCCTTCTTAGGTGGTGTCCCCTTCTTGGAAGAGGATGAAAAATCGCCTTGTGATGGAGAGGATGATTGTCCTTTTTCTTGCTGTGGCTGTGACTTAGATTGCTTCTTCTTCTTATTGGAATCTTTGCCTTGACTTCCTTAATTCCCTTGATTAGCCACCAAAGCCTTGGACTTTGAAGACTTGAGAAACCCCATGTTCAATAACTTAGATTGTTCCAATATCAAAATTACCATGAAAGCATCAAATGAAGGCATAACATAGGAACTCCCCACTATCAAATGATGAGTTTGGAAGCTAGACACAAATGCTGCATATTCTAGTGCAAACTTGTCCAACAAGTTGAATATCAACTGAGCATCCTTTTTGTCAATTCCACAATCCTTAAGCTTTGCTCTTAGATCATTTTCTTTGGTGACATAATCTTGGATTGTATCAAAACTCTTGGGATCCAAGTTGGTGAGCTCATTGTCAATCTTATAACCTCTGATTTCATCAACTTGACCATACAATTTCTGAAACATATCCCAAGCATCTTTGATTGTAGTACACTTTTCAATATGAAAGATGAGGTCATCTGATACATACTTGTGTAAAGTTCCAAGAGCCATGAAATTCTTAGTGAGCCATTCTAACTGAGCATTAGGATCAGCCTTAAGATCATGTGGTACTGCTATTGTTCCATCTATGTAATGCGTGAGACCTTTTTCCATTAATTTGCTCCATACTTTAATTTTCCATGATGCATAATTATGTGGAGTTAAAGGTGGAAATTTATGAGGACTCATTGCAACAAAAATGAAAGAGCACAAGGAAAGAGAGACACAATCACACAAGACACCCCCCCAAATTCACTCAATCAAAGAACCCCCCCAAAAGTGATGATTTGACACTTTATACTTAGTGCATGCACAATGGGCCACTTGCAAAAAATGGCAAAGTGGACTTCTGATTTCAATTTTACAACTGCCTCAATAAGGCCAAAAGAGACTCAAACTAAGAATGCAAGAGATCTAAACTAAGATCCAAGCAATTTACAATTACCAAATAGGCCAAATAAGACCAATATCTGAAAGTACAATTTTTACTTAAAATCTCTAAAATCTGATCATAGATTATGAATGTAGATGAAAAAACATGCACTTTCAAAAAAAAATGGCACCTGAAAAGGAGGTCGTATGAGCTCAAACGAGGCCTTTGAAGTTGCAGAATTAAAGATTGGATAGGTACAGTTGAGAGAATCTGAAAATTCCAAAAAACCTATGCACCAAAACCATAAAATAACCACACCACTACGAAGAGCATAAAAAATTAGCCCAAATAAAAAAAAATTGCACCCAAAAAGGAGCAAAATTGAGCAAGTTATGGGCCTCCAAAGTTGACCCAAAAATCCAAACTGGTCAATGGACAGGGGCCTAAAAATTTCCAAAGAAAATGTTGGCTGGGTACTGACTGGGTGCTGACTATGCACCGCTGACTGGGTAGAAGCTGACGTACCACCCGAATTGGGCAAAAAATTTCCTCCACACCCAAAAATTGATTTTCCCCAAAATAGGTCGAATTTATACTTGATTTTTATGGAAACGACCTCTCAAATGCAATGGTCAAGCTGAAAAAGCTCCAAGATGCCTCCAAAAAGTGCAGTTCCTCAGATCTAAAAATAGAAGCCTTCCATGATGTTTCCAAAAACCAATCAATGAAGCCCCAATGGCTCTGATACCATGTGAGATTTTGCCAAGATGAAGGGCACAATGAAAAGTATAAAAATAGAGACAAAAGAATGACAAGAACAAACTGTATTCTCATCAATATGAAAATGATCAACTGGATTCACTAATACAATGAATATAGACCTTCTTATATAGGCAAGGCCATATGGATGTACGAGCACACAATCATGACATGTGGCTCAATGAGAAACAAGGGTAGGTAAGAAATACTAGGGGTAGGTAGGAGAAATAATATAATATTCCACAAGAGGTGGATGACCTCACCGAATGTGGAGTGTAACAACAAAATAAGACCACAAAAGGTGGAATTTCTCCTACAAGCTCTATCCCTATGTGCACACTTCCCTAAGTGTCTCAAATCCAAACTACGAAGAGATGCATTATCCTAAGTTAACTTAAGTAAAGTGTAATAATATCCATAATGAATATTTATTTACACCAACACTATGCAAGGACTTATGTGAGGTAAGGACATAAATGAGGACTATATAAAGGACAATAATGAGGACTATTTTAAGGAGATAATGAGGACTATGCAAACCCTAGGGACTCTAAGCAAACCTATGGTCATAAGTATGTAAGATGTCTTTGTTGTGAAAATTTTGGACTTTTTTGGACATTTTGATGTTTCAAGATAGACTTTGCTTCAAGTAACTCTGTTTGTGGGACAAGCCATTTTTCAATTTTGAGAACACTATCTGAAGATAAGTATAGCTGGATGAACTGTGTTTTGACAAACTCTATGAATTTAGAGCTATGCAAGGTAGGGCCTAAGATAGCCCAAATATTGACTCAATATTGGTTTAACACAAAGATACATACAAGAACACAAAATACAATCTTAGGCTGGATATTGGAAACCATTCAAGAGGCCCTTACGAAATACTGAAACAAGATGAACAACTAGAGAGTCTAGCAGCACTGGCTCCACTCCACGACGCATACTTCTTGGGCATGCTAGTCTCTCTTACCCCAAAGATCTGAAGATCTTATCACCAAGGGATTTATGTCACATAATGCAAGGTACATGAAGGGTATCTATGGGGTACGATCCACACTCCCAGAATCAATGAATGTGAAATTTGGGTTACTAAGTTGGTTCATATTGTAAGTTTCAAGGGATCCCGGTCCAACGAGAGAAAGCCACTTAAAACTTTAGTTAAGCTTATCAGTGTAGGGAAGACCCCCACATACGTCGAATTTACTCAACACTCTAGCCGCCTGACCAATATGTTTATATAGCGGCTCAAAAAAACTACTCAAGAGTACACTGAGAGAGATGATATCCCCAATGCATCCCAATTCGAAATACCTTTGTGGGGTGATGAAATACCCAGTCAAAGATATCCCTCACTACTAAAAAGTAAAAGTGGTTGTCATTATCACCTTTCCCTCTCTCCAAAGACCCTGAAGATGGTGGAAATGTACTTAATGCAACAATAGGTCCACCCAAGACACAAAAAAGTTATTTTTCCCTTATATATCACAATGTGTGATTTATTCTATTCATAAGGCATATTCATGTCAATTATAAATCCCAAACTAAGATGTGAGATATGCATGTGCATGTCTATTTTAAACACCAAAGTCAAGTGTGAGATCATGCATATGTCAATTGTAATCCACGATTTATTTTAAGCACCAATATGAAGTGTGAGATCATGCATGTCAATTTTAAACCCAAAATCCAAAAGTGAGTTAACCCTAAAGGATCCTGCAATCAAATTATCAGTAGTCTCAAAATAGTCTGGGATGATCAAGCCTTGTTCGCCACTTGCTGCAAACATGGAATCAATAACCAGAAAACTACACCTTTTTACTAGAAAATAGAAAGCCAAACTATGTACCAAACGATTGTGGCAGAGTAATCCTACAAATGCATAAACCTTACTGGATGAATGCGTAATATTGACTGAATGAATGCATGATATTGTCAGCACAAATGCGTGACAGAAAAATAGAGAATTAAAAACCCTAACAAAAACATAAACTCAAACTAGAAACCTACAAAACTGAATATCAGACCCTAGTCAGATCTCTCATTAACCAGTCTATGTTAATCAAGTCATATTTCACTATGTATGATAGAACAAGGTTGTCAAATCTAGCAATAGCCTCTTGGTCTTCTAGGTCTTGTATTCTTTTTTTTGCTTTTAGGATTTGCCGGTAATATTTGGTTTGCCTTCTCTGTTAGGCTATTCTTCGAGCACCTGAAATCTTAAACTTCACTTTTCCTGCCATGAGATATCATATATGTAAAGCCTCATACAAAGATAAAATCTTCAGATTTTGATGCAACCATAACCAGTAAAAAACCTCAGAAGAGTCAACTGGCTTATGCAGGAAGAGAGACACAATGCAAATAACAAGAAAACATAATAAATCAATATAAATAGATCACATTCAAGACAAAGAACTTCCAACAATCATACGGTAATCATCATATTATCATCAAAGAACATCCGTTAGTTAACCAATTACATGGAGGCTACAGGCTAGATACAATCCAACCGGGATTCTAAGAATCAACCGGATCACAACATGTGAATCTCAATCCTTACTCTTTGTTCTACTTCCTCTACCTCCACAAATGATTACATAACATCATATTTATACCCATCAGAACATATGGGTCGACCTCAAAAGATTACATTCACCGATGTAGGAAAATGAAATGCGTAATTAGGTCGGCCCTAAGATTTAAGAAATCTTTTCGGAAAATAACAACCAAGTGATGCGGTTTAGCAGGAAGGTTGACCACACACTAAAGAACATTGGACAAGACCCAAGATGGACCCACATGCCAAGAATCGCACTGGTAATGAAGGAAAACCAACTGGTAAGGACAAGAACTATCCTGGGAACCCATAAACAACCAACTAGAAGCAATAACTAACTAGAGAAGAACCCAAATGAACTAGAAATCTGGAATCAACCACATGAAACTGCCAGGAAACTTCAAACAAGATCTGCCATGAAGAACAAGCAACTACTGATACATACCGATAATAATACTGAAACTGCACAAAGAACTAAACAAGAAAGGAAAATGTTTTTGGTTGATGCAAGATTGCTCATTGATCGGGGATGCTCCTACATCAGACAACCTTGGTAGAAAAATATGTTCCATGAGAGGCAACTCATGAACATATAAAAAGATTCAGAATGAAGATCCCATGTTCATTTTTGATCCAAACATCTTCTTTATCTACTAGCCTCTTCTCTATCTCTCTCGATGCTTCAACTGGCTTCTCTAACCTATGACTCTCTTTGTTTCTCCTTCTTTTATTTGGATCTGCACATTGCCTTTGTTCCTACAATTCTGATTTGGCTCTACCACAAGAATTTATCCAGTTTGTTACTATCAGCTCCCTATCGTTCGGTGCCATCTGTCCATCATACTCATCTATCAGATCCTTTTGCCAACTCATGTCACCCTCCGGTATAATTTCTGCAACTGCTTCTATCAGATCTTTCTTCAAAACCTTTGGTATAATCTCTCCAATCGGTTCTATCAAACCTTCCAGTATGACCTCTTCCACCGGTTTCCTGCAAATTTTCTCAGGACTTAGATTCTTCACCTCCTTCTCTTTCTCCTTTAAAGAAATCAATGTGAACTTCAGCCTATTATTGTCAATAGTAACTAGGTTTCTTCTACAATCATAAATAGCTCCTCTATCATACTGCCAAGGTTTTCCCAACAAGACATGACAAACATTCATTGACACAATATCACATAAGACTTCACCTTTGAAAGGTCCAATATTGAAACTCATCCAACACTGCTCCTTTATCTCTATCTTATGATCATCTTTTAACCAACTTACCTCATAAGGACAAGGATGCTTAAGCCTCTTCAACCCAATCTTCTCAACCATCTCCTCAAATACTAAATTATCAGTACTTCCACTATCTACAATGGCCTTTCAACACTTACCACCTGATTTGCATACCATCCGAAAAAGACTCCTCCTCTGAGTAGATCTGATATCCTTTCTTCTGAACATAAGGGGTTATCCTTTCTCTGGTGTACAGTCAGATCTGATACCATCCGATTCTTCACTTTTCACATAACTTCTTGCCATTCCTTGCTTACATTCATAGGATCTATGTCCGGTTTCCCCACACTTGAAACATTTTCAAAGAAATTCTCTACTAGTACTGCTTCTACCTTTCCTCATTGTCTTCTGTTTTGGTTCCTTACTCCACTTAGGTTTTGCATCCTCTTCTTCAACCGGTTTCTTCATACTATCATTCATCTTGAATTTCTCCTTTCCCTTATTCGCTTGTCTTCTTCTCATCTTCTCCTCAGCCTTCAAAGCATACTGGTAAGCTTCTTCAACTATTGAAACCTTCATCATACTCATCTCATCTTGAATGTTAAAAGCAAGCCCATTGATTTACCTAGCCACCTTTTCTCTGTCCATCTCTCTATGTCTAGATCTGATTACCACCTCGTAGAATTCCTTAGTATAATCCTTCATAGTCATGTTTCTTTGCTTGAGGTTCTGCAACTTCTTGAACAACTCCAGTTCATAGTCTCCCGGTATGAACTTGACCTTCAATCTTGCAACCATCTGTCTCCATCGGGTGATCTTCAATTCACCATTCTCCACTCTATGTTTCTACAACTCTTTCCACCACAAGGCAGCATGCCCTTTCAACTTGGTTTGTGCCAACTAGACTCTCTGCAGGTCCTTGACATCCTCAGTCTCAAAGTAGTCTTTCAACTCTTTCATCCAATCGATCAGATCCTCTAGGTTCAGTGTTCCAAAAAACTTAGAAACCTCAACTCTCTGCGGGTCCTTCAACTTCCTCAAGCTCTTTATTGACTTTCTCATACTCATCCTCAGAGTTAGGATTTCTTCGCAAACCATCCAAATCATTTCGGATTTCATTCCTCACTTCATTATTGAAGTCTTCCATCATTTGTTCTACCCTCTGGGGGTTTGTCCTCCTCGATGACATCTCTTCTTCCACTCCGACGAATTGCCTCAACTCGACGATCTGACAACCGATTTCAATTCCCTCCCCTTGACGATCTATTGTACACCCATGCAACCTGTCTCCAATCGATGACCTATCCACCTCAAGGAATGCATCAGTGCTCACAAATGGTTCTTCCACCAGCCGATCCATAACCAACTCTGATACCAATTGATGCATCCATAACCGGTAAAAACCATCAGAAGAGTCAAACGACTTATATAGGGAGAGAGACATAATGCAAACAACAAGAAAACATAACAAATTCATATAAACAAATCATATTCAAGCCATTAAACTTTGAGAAATCATCCAGTAATCATCAGATTATCATGAAAGAACATCTGGTAGTTAACCGATTACATGCAGGCTTAAAGCTAGATACAATCCAATCGAGACTCTAAGAATCAACCAGATCGCAACATGCGAATATCAATCCTTACTCTTAGTTATACTTCTTTGCCTCCACAAATGATTACATAACACCATATTTATACCCACCGAAACATATCCGGGTCGGTCTTAGAAGATTACATTCACCAATGTAGGAAAATGAAATGTGTAATTAGGTCCACCCTAAGATTTAAGAAATGCTTCCAGAAAATAATAACCAAGTGATGTGGTTCAGTAGGAAGGTCGACCACATGCCAAAGAACATTGGACAAGACCCAAGATGGATCCAAATGCCAAGAATTGCGCCAATAGTGAAGGAAAACCAACCGGTAAGCACAAGAACTATCTCGGGAACCCAGAAACAACCAACTAGAAGCGATAACTGATCGGAGAAGAACCCGAATAAACTACAAATCTGAAATCAACCACATGAAACTGCCGGGAAATTGCAAACAAGATCTTCCATGAAGAAGAAGAAACTACTGGTACATACTAGTAAGAATACTGAAACTGCAAAAAGAACTAAACAAGAAAGGAAAATATTTTTGATTGATGCAAGATTGCTCATCGACTGGGGATGCTCCTACATCAGATTTGCATAATTGAATAGAGAATTAGATAGAATAGAGTATAAGAAATCGAGAAAAGATAATAAAAAAAATACAAAACTAAAAACTACGAATGCGTAAAATTGTTAAAACAAGTACATAATGAGGTTTGCACGAATGTGTGACCCTGTCTGCACTAATGCGTAAAAATGTCTATACGATTGCATGATTCTGTCTAAATGAATGCATGATGGTTATGTCCACTTGTCAAATCCGTACAAAACTTGAAAAAATATGAAAATCTATACAATCTTGCCAAAACACAAAAGAAATACAGAGGGTTAATTAGCCATTGTTCATGTTGGGTTCACCAAAATGTATATGCTTAAAATCATCATTTCTAAATAGGAAATAAGGAAAATCATGAATTCCTTAACTATTCAAGCAATTCAAACATAAGCCAATGAAATAGATGCATAATTGAATCAATTAAACAATATAAAACTCCTTGATCTGCATCATGGCTTCCATTGTTCTTCTCTTCTTTGTGGTATGGTGACTCTCAGATATCGTGTTGGTAACCTGCAAGTGACACAAAGATTTAAAGTTCATGATTGTTGAAAATAGAGAATTGATCCTGAATTTATAGATTTTTGGAGATGATTAATTGAGAGGTGGAACAAAATGATTAAGAGGTGGAACTAAGGTTATCTCACATGTTGATAGATAGTTGAACTGCTGATTTGGAGGTGGAACATAATAAATTGAATTGTTATTTGAGCTAACTGATTAAGAAAAAAGCTGATTGAAAGATGAAAATGAATGATTGGAGGAAAACTAAAGAATGATGCAATCAAACAATTAAAATAGATTTAATAGTTAACTGATTGATGACTGATTGAAAGCTTTTTGGAAAAAAAAAAGTAAAAGATAGAAATAGAGATTGAAAAGATAATTGATTTAATTAATTTAGCATGTGCTTGAACTTTGACTTTGATTTTAAATTTAATCTTTGCATGAGAATTAATTCAAATATGGTATTTATTTTAATTCAATTTGTTATTTGAATATATTTAGAACTTTGACTTTGGAATTCAATTTGATTTTTGAAATCGTGCACATGTATTTGAATTTAGAAGAAATTAGAAGAATACGAATTTGAATTTGAATTTGAATTTGAATTTGGAGAATTAATGAAATTAAATGAAATTAAAAGAATTAATGAAATTAAACAAGATTAGAATTTGGGAATTTGGAATTTGAATTAGAAGAATTAATTAACTAATTAAATAATTTAAAGAATTTATTTAATTATTTAGATATTGAATTTAATTAATTAATAATTAATATTAAGAAAAGGGTTAAATGATTAATTGATGAGAGAAATAGAAATAGAAATAATTAGTAAGATGATGAAGAAATATGAATTTAGAAGAATAAGATTAATTAGCTTAATTAAATAATTTAAGAATGATTTAACTAATTGGATGAATAATTAGTACATGATCAATGAGACATTTTTAGGTGTCTACAATTAGCTTGACTAGGAGGTTGAGTGTAACCAAGGACTTTAGCACAACTTTTCAAAGGCATAATATTGGGTTCAACAATATGAGCAAGGTCACACAACAAATCAATGCCAATTTTATCACTTTGAATCATTCTTTTTAATCCTTCAACCAATGGGATAGCCTTGCTTTCCAAATACTGTTGATTCATCCATTGTTGAAGATATTAAAATTCATTGTCAAAATTCTCCATTTGTTCAACATAAACCACCCATCATCATGATAATTATGTAAAGAATGGGGATAAATAACATCAATTGTTGGAAAAGAAGAACCACCCATATTCTCATGAAACAAGTTATCCAAATTAAGCTCCATATCCTTAGTAATTAAACCTTGGGAAGCCTTAATTCTACAACTTCTTCTCATGAGAATATTATAGGTAGGACTAATAGTAGTAAAACTCATGCACAAAAGAGGGAAATTTGAATTTGAATTTTAAAATTATGATTAAGCAATACAAAATTTTGTGAAAATGATTGATTAACCAATTAATTAAGCAATTTGATTTGTGAATTTGAAAGATATATACATTTAGATCATAGCCTAACATTAAAAAATATTAGATCTGAAAATTAATTTGAATTTTTTTGCAACCCACACGGTAAATTTTAGAATTATAAATTAGGGTTTTTGTAAATTCAACCACTAAATTTATGTAATTCAATTTGAAATGAGATCTAGGAGGGAAAATTTGAATTTTAAATTAAATTAATAATCAAATATGAAATTATAAACCTAAATTAGACAACCTAGAAGTTCAATTTTAGAATTAAAAATTAGGGTTTTTGTGAATTTAACCTCTAAATTTTTAAAATTCAATTAAAAATTAAACTTGAAAATGTAAATTTGAATTTGAAATAACATAACACTCAGATATAAGAAGA
This sequence comes from Cryptomeria japonica, assembly GCF_030272615.1. Taxonomy (NCBI): domain Eukaryota; kingdom Viridiplantae; phylum Streptophyta; class Pinopsida; order Cupressales; family Cupressaceae; genus Cryptomeria; species Cryptomeria japonica. The sequence goes on along the minus strand of NC_081408.1, from coordinate 525,534,815 downwards.
TAAATCCGAATTTTAGTTGTAAGGAATTGGGTTCAACAAAATGTAGTGGTGAAAAATTAAAATGTAGTGGTGAAAAATTAAGGTTTCCACAATTAGATGTATTAAAACTGCTAAGTTTTAACTAGTTACCATTACATTAAAAGAGGGAGGTAAACCCAATGGATATAGCCACAAACCAACAAGGACAAAGGCTGAGACTTATATTGGATTTACTATGGGGATTTGGATTGAATTTCCCTCTTTTTGAGTTGAATTGTGAAAATGTTGAAATTAGTGTAAATGTGTTGGAAGCTGATGTAAAAATGCATAAAAAGTGAGCTATAGTCGTCGAATTGAGCCACAAAGTTGGATCTGAGGATTGTAGGAGGATTTAGATATGTTCCTAGAAGGAGCTCCTAATTTGTTGGGATCAGTGTGATGATCACTTTGGTCCTCTGCACTTTTCGCACTCCAATGGGGGATCGATTCGTCTCTGTAAATAAATCTGTTGATGTAATTATTTATTCATGTTGGATATAATTATACTTTACTTAAGTTTACTTAACTACATGCACAAAATTGTAGTTTGCATATGAGACACTTAGTGATATGTGCTACATTGGGATTGTGTATGTAGGACAAATTCCACCTTTTATGGTGTGATCTTATTGTTACTCTATCATATCCACTTATTGTGGAGTGACAATTCCACTTTCGATGGGTGATCCACCTTATGTGGAATGTTTTACTATTTCTCCTACCTACCCCTACCTACCATTGCATCTCATTGAGATACATGTCATCATTATGTACTCTCTTGTCTCTTATCCTTGCCTTTATAAGTAGGTTTATCTACATTGTATGTAACAACAACAAGAATCTTGATGATCTAGTTGATCACATTTTGCATCATTGATAGGAATAAAGTTTATTCTTGTCACATTTTGTTCTCTCTTATTTGTGCTTTCCATTGCCTCTAGATCTTGGCAAATTCTCACACAATCTTATCCTAAAGATCACAACTTTGTACTTTCTTCCTACACACAAAAAGAAGGGGAAATTGGGGTTTGCATAAGTCAAAACCCGATTTTAGAATTAACCATGAAATGGAAATGAGGCAAAATTGGGAACACAATTTTTCTTGTCCACTTCACACTTGTTTTGCAACGCTTCCAACTGATAGCCAAGGGGGGGCCTATTGCTCTATATTTTTCTTGGCAACATCCCAATCAGAGGCATCTTCATCTACAATATTCTATAGGGCTTCTTTGATGGCATCATCTTCATGTTTCCATATTTGTATGCTCTTGCATGAGCAATGTTGTATTCACACTATCATAAAGTGCCACACCTCTTTGTATCTTGTCTTTGATGACATATTTGATGTAATACTCTTGTACACATAGATTAGGAATATCTTGTGAGACTCGGTGCAAGGCTCTAGCTGAGACTTAGATTGTACACATTTGTGCATGGCTCCCATGAGGCTTTGATTGTACCACTATTTCTACCATTTACGAGTATCTAGTTGATGCTCAAAGCATGTTGTCTCCATGCTTGATCTTGATTTTTTTGCAGCGAGTGATTCATCGTTATGGACTTGGTGCCTGGTTTTGTAACACTTTGACATTATTGGTGCAACATTGGCTCTCTTTCTTCCTTATGGGAGGTATTTTGGTCAACATCAGTGGACCATCTTTGTAGGAGATTTTACATTGAGGGGGGGCTTCATGGTCTCTTCTTGTCTCTTATTCACCATTGGAGCATTGTGTGCTTTCATCATCTCTCTTTTGGTGGGAGTTTTTTCCCATGTTGTTTTTCTCTCTTTCCCCTCTTTATGGGAGATTGCATTTGCATTTGCATTTGTACATGGGTACCTAACATGGCCATGTAGCTGAGACCCATCTTGCATTTCTTAGTTACATTGTAGACTTAAGTGCATTCCCCTAAGTTGCACTTAAGGTGGGATGTTGGTGTAATTATTTATTCATGTTGGATATAATTACACTTTACTTAAGTTTACTTAGGTACATGCACAACATTGTAGTTTTCATATGAGACACTTAGTGAGATGTGCTATATTGGGAGTGTGTATGTAGGATAATTTCCACCTTTTATGGTGTGATCTTGTTGTTACTCTATCATATCCACTAATTGTGGAGTGACAATTCCACCTTCGGTGGGTGATCCACCTTATGTGGAATATTTTACTATTTCTCCTACCTACCCCTACCTACCCTTGCATCTCATTGAGCCACATGTCATCATTGTGTGTTGTCTTGTCTCTTAGCCTCGCCTTTATAAGCAAGTTTATCTACATTGTATGTAACAACAACAACAATCTTGATGATCCAGTTGATCACATTTTGCATCATTGATAGGAATACACTTTATTCTTGTCACATTTTGTTCTCTCTTATTTGTGCTTTCCATTGCCTCTAGATCATGGAAAATTCTCACACAATCTTATCCTGAAGATCACAAATTTTTACTTTCTTCCTACACACAAAAAGAAGGGGAAATAGGGGTTTTCATACGTCAAAACCCGATTTTGGAATTAACCATGAAATGGAAATGAAATCTGATTGAATTGTAGTAAAGGAAATGTTCTCCTTTTAAGCGAGATGTTGCATAATGATTGAAACACAAATTTTATACCTCCTTGTAAAGTTTTGATTGTCTCCACACCGAATTAAGGTTTCATGAACTCTTCAATAATATAGAACATGAATGTCAACTCCAATTCTTGAATCTTGACTTTATCTCTGCTCTAATGCTTGAAAGAAGATTGATTGCTTGCTTGCTTGAACTTGAAAGCTTGATTTAGTGATGCCAAATTGAATTTCATGTGTTATAATGCCAAAATGAGAGGGGTAGACATCCTTTTATTCTTTCCTATCAAAAAAGAATTTAATTTTTTGATATGAGCCAACACAAAACTGGAATACTTGCTCACATTTTATGACCATTAAGAGACCTAAATCTGGGTCCTAATTGGGAGGACTATGGCATCACGCCCTGGTCCTTACCAGTAAAAGACCAAATTTGAGGGGTAAGATGATGTGTGCATTGAAAATGGTGATAAATATGCATAACAAGAGCAAAAACATGTCCCATTTAGGCCTCAGAGAAAGAACGCTAGGGTGAAGGCCCAAATATGGACAAAATTGTAAGGGTGTACAATTTAGGATGCTACATTTTCTTATGGACTAATCCTCATCTCTACCCTTATGACTTCCTCCTTGACCACTCTTTGTTTTACTCTTTCAACTACTTCTCATTGTATCCTGCTTGTCACTTTACTCGTACCTATCATCTTAGCTAGTTTGTTTCTGACCCATGACCTCTCAGATTCATCCATTGTTATTGTATCTACCATGCCAACCTATAGATCCCATGGCATAAGTGCCAATCCCTCAAACTCTTCCATAACTATATTTTTTAATATCATAGGAATCCACTATGATACCTCCCTTGAGTCTTGTAAAAAATTGCCTCTCCCATAGGATGTTCTTTCTATAGCATAAACTATCTTTGAACCCTCTCTAATAGGTATCTCTTTAGGATGTGAGTTGTCTCTCAGATCTGATACCTTGATTGCCCACAATATGGTAGTCACTCGTCATCATCTTCCCACCTCTCACAGTGTCTCCATGGCCTCCATGTGAAGCTATCCAAGTAATCTAGAGCCTATATTTAGCATTCCCTATCTCCTAGTCCTCTTTGTGCCAATGGTCATGCATATAGGAAGATATAACGAAATACCACACCATGTACTCTATCGGTAGCTATGCTAATGATAGCTATGTGCTCCCATGCCCACACATGCAATAGAGTCACTCTACAAAATAGACTGGATTTTTATTATACTAGATGCATATCTTGATACAAGTGAGCTAGAATGCATGGTTCCCACACATAGGTAACTTCCTGTTGGCATTTTGATGATGTTGTGATTGTCATTGATGGACACACACTTGTTTTGAGATCACTTTCTTTATGTATGAGCTATGCTCAACTGGTATTTGTTCCAACCAGTATTATGTATTATAGTCTTTAGACTATCGGTGTTTTGCAGAAGATGTTTCCCGATCACAAAATGATTGAAGACCTAAAGCGGTATGAAGACCTCAAGTGGTTCAAGGATCTCAAGTGGTATGAAGGATCAAAGCGGTAGTTAACATTTTTCTAGTCTTCACTTTAGACAACCGGTAATCGATATATTGTATGAACCAATATTACTCTGTGATGAGTTACCAACCGATATTTCTATGATGAGTTATCATCCACCGATACTTTGGTGGTGATTTTGTGTCATGTTACCAAATGTTCCTAGATGCACTAAACCTAGGAACTTATAATTTAATCCTATTGGACCGACATGAAATCAGACTCCTTTATAAGGACATCATGTCTAGGGTTTTAGGAGTTGATGGGGTTTTGTATGTGCTATTATAGAAGAGAAGATTAGGTCTGTGTGAAGAAACAAAATGTGGAGATATTGAAGACTGAAGTAATGCTAAATGTGCATTAACAATGAGCTATCAAGGATCTAATCAAGCATACCGTGCTAGTATCTAGATCATCTACTTGTTGATTACTCATATCTTCGACAAGTCTGAAACCCTTAATCGGGTAGGCCCAACAAAGCCTTTGTAAATCCTCTAACAAGGTGGTTCACAACTGTGAATCTGAAATCCTCTCACAAGGTAGTCTTTCACAGGACTTATCTCCTAACAGAGATCTAGATTCCTAACAGGATCTGTTCTAGTGAAGAACATTGTATGACCTTAACCGGTTTGGTTTCTATTCTGTGGATAGTTATTTGTGAGTTTCTGCTCATCGTGGTTTTTCCCATTTGAGTTTCCACATCAAAACTTCTTGTGTTATGGTGATTGTGCTCTTATGGGTGAATGATTTTTTTGCTATTTGGTTTGCATTTATCTTACCCAGTTTATTTGCAAATCTATCATACCAGTTATCTGCCAAACTATTTAAGTGTTTGAGCTCATTGATTTTTGGTATACTAATTCACCCCCCCCCCCCTTTAGTATTCATCAGTTGGTATCAGAGCCAACCTTTGTATAAGTCTAACCACTTGGAAGGAGGTATGGGGGAATACAGTGTGAGGGAACTTACTCATCAACTCACTTAGACTGAGAAAGCCTATGATGAACTCAAAGTCAAATATAAAGCCTCTTTGGCAAAAAGAAGGGAGCATGTTGAGAAACTAATGGAACTTACTGAAAATAGTTCTTCTAATGAAGCAGACATGGATGCCCTAGTTGAAGAAGTTGAAAAATTGAATGAATCCAATGCCAACCTGAGAAGGGAACTAGAAGGACTGACTATCAGAATGTGTCAAGAGCTTGAGAACCAAAGGAAAGTTGAAGATCTGGTAAAAGACAAAGATCATGAGATCTCCAAGCTGAAGCAAGAAATCAGTGCCCTTACTGCTCATCTCCAAGAGAGTAAGGTGGAAAAAGAAGAAATGTAAGGTGAACTAAACATGGCTATTTTCGAGAATGCAACCTTGAAGGCATCCAATGCTTCTATTACCAAAGACCTCACTAAGACAAAGGAGATACTTGCCAAATTCAATCAAAGTACTGTTAAGCTAGAACAAAAGCTTGAATCAACAAAACCAGTAAAGAATACCACTGGACTTGGTTTTCTTGGTTATGAGGAAGGTGTGACCTCTGGAACAAAATATGTAGCATCAAAGGATAAAGGTAAACAAAAGTTTAAACCTGTTTTCTTTAATTGTCTCAAGGAAGGACATACTGCTAATGTGTGTAGAAATAAGGCCTATAATAATTTTCCTTATTTTCTAAACAATAAGCCTAGATCCAATAGATTCAATGGAAACTGTTATGCATGCAACAAGTTCGGGCATAGAGTATTTGAATGCAAGCCTGTTATGCACAACACTGGAAGATACTCTCCAAGGACTCAAGGAGTTATCCTGGAACCCAATGTGAACTGGAATCCAAACTTGTACAATGCCTATGACCATCAGTTACGTGGTGGTGGCTATCAAGCGACAACTAGTTGGAGAGCAACCTGTTTGATCTGTCATGGTAGCAGTCGCACTGCTGCATGCAGAAGGAAGAATGGTAGAATGGACAATGGACCATGGAGAACACCTGGAATGATATGCTATCATTGCAACAAACTGGGACACCCTGTCAAAACCTGCAGAATGAGAAAGAGCCTATCAGATGATATACCGATCACTCCAGAAGGGAAGATTGATGTTGAAACTATTCAAGAAGGAATGAATAAAACATGGAAAAAGAAACTTGAAGAAGTGTCACAAGATGAACCAGCTTCTGCACCTAGTGTGGAAGTCTCTGAACCGGCAAACTGAGCTTTAGAAAAGCTTAGGGGGAGCATATCGGTGAAATATTTGAACCCCCTATTTATATCGGTAAAGACCTTAACCGGTATACGTTACCTATCAATCGAAAGAAGATTGTGAAGCGGTAAAAGGAAAAATTATGGTTTGTACCCTAGCAGTGGAGCATTTATTATGGTAGGTGAAGAATTTGTTTAAAAGGAATTTTCAAAGTCATTTTCACTTATCAGTTTTCGAGCGAAGAATTTTTCAAGTGCAGAGCGATAAAGTGCGACTCAACTTGCGATTCAGAGAGTTTTCAAATCTTGCAGGATAATCCAAAGATATTTTCAACCTATCGGTGAGGAACTCTAAGTGGTAACCGAGCAGCCAAAGTGGTGTGTCGTTAGCTGCATTGGCAAACCCTAAATTTTGAATTTGCGAAGGTATTTCTCAGAATTCTTCTTAATCGTGGCTTCTGCATCACACTCCAGCTCTAGTGTACCTATGGACTCAGCTGAATTTATTCAAAGGAAAATGAAATACAATGCCCTGTCTCAAATACCTGCCAGAGTCATTGTTGAAGAAGATATTTTAGGGTACATTGACTGTAAATTGGAAGACCTAGGATCCCTAGTGATTCACTCCCAACTAGGTTTGTTCTATGGGGATGACAAGAAAATCAAACCAGAATACAACATCCTAGAAAGGAAGAAACTACATAATGTTGTTTATTTTCTTGAAGAGTTCACGTAAGATCACATCCACATCATCTTGAGTAGAGTACATGGTGATAAAATGTACTTGGAGTGGATGCATGACATAACACTAGAAGCAATTCATGCAGTCACCGGTTTCTACAACATTGGTGAGGTGCCAGCCCTTAGGAAAGTCATCAAGACTGAAATGACTAAGCTCACTGGTTCTCTGAGCGACCAACGAGGAATGACTGTCAATCCCATCAAAGATGATTTGGTCAAGTATGCTTGCATGGTGATTAGGTACACAGTATTTTATGCTAGCGGAATAAACTTTGTCCCTGCTGCTACGGTGAATGATCAAGGAGAACGTCTCATTTGATCTATGCACTTGTTTGCACAAGAAACTTATATTAAACTTGAAGTCCATCAAACATGACAGTGCCTTAAGATTCAAATTTGGACAACTTTTGGTAGGTCTATTTTTCTACTTTCAAGGCTATTTCCTGGGAGTCAGTGATATTCAATGGTCTGCTAACCAACCGGTCACTAAAAAAATTAGGGAAAGTCTCCAAGTGGTGGGAACCGGATATCCCGAAGTCTTGAATAAATACTTTGATGAATTCAAGCAAAAGATGAGCCAGAGGATAAGGATATCTAGAGACATTGTTAAGAAATATGAAGAGGACATCTGCTTTACCATTAAAGTAGATGAGTGCATAATGGAAGCGGTAGAGCCCAGAAAGGAAAAAGTAGAACCTATGGGATATGAGGTGATGTATGACATGTTGGATGGGTATGCCTCTACCCTGATTGCCTCTCCTTTAAATGCAAAGAAAAAGTGAACTGACACCTACTTGGAAAGGGTAACACCGGTTGAAGAACCTTCAGTGAAAAAGGGAAAGGCTGTGCCATCGGTATTGGCACCGGTTACCTCAATCAGCCCAAAAGTGACCAAGCGGTCACCTGCCAAGAAGAAATCAGAAGTTGCACCCGCTAAAGTATTTGAAAGGAAGCAGAAGACCAAAAGGAACTCACCAGAGTCTGAGGATACAAAACCTGAAGTGCAGCTTAAGAAGACCAGGCAAACAAGGAAGAAGACAAAAACTACCAGCAATGCACCTGCATCATCAGCACTGGTAAATATTGACATCTCTTCTTATAAGCCGATGACACATTGTCAGAGGACTATTAAGAATATTAAAAGAAAATTGCTTGGTGATTTGAAGGAGTATTTTGATGAGTTTGCTGATAGTGAGAAAGAAGAAGTAGAGTGGGAAATCATTAATTATTTATGTGTTTATGACCGGTCGCCATCAAAAATTAGATTTGAGGCACCTGATTCTTTATACAATTCTTTAGATAATAAATGGCGGATTGCTATTGAGAGAGAACAAGAGCTTAGAGAAAATATTTTTACTGAATACTTCCCTGATGCTTCAAACTCTGAATTGTTTGAAATCATGGACCGGTACAAAGGTCTCTTCTTCATGAGAAGATGAAGACTCTTGCTATTGGAAGGCAAAGCCTCTGAAGTGGTGAAAGACACACACTTCCATACTAAAGCCACTGTGAAAATGCATAAAGTTGCTCAAGCAAATAGAGAAGCTGAACAAGAAATGAAAACCGGAAAACCAGATGAGGCATTTGATGGTGAAGGAGAACCAGATGTAGAATAGGTTGATACTATTGATGTGGATGTGTTAGATGGTGAATATGTCACTCCAGACATAGAGAAGGAGAAATGAGATAAAGAAAAAGCATAGAAGATGAAGCTGGACAAGGAAAAGGCTAACAAAGAGAAAGCAAAGAAAGACGAAGAGAAGAGGAAACAAGATGAAGAGAAGATGAAACAAGATGAAGAGAAGAAGAAACATGAAGCAGAGAAAAGGGAGAAAGAAAGGAGGAAGAGAAGAAAAAGCATGAAGCGGAGCAAAGGGAGAAAGAAGGGGAAAAGAAAAGAGTGGAAGAGAAGAAGGAAGTAGAAAAGAACAAACAAGCGAAGACTCCAAAAGCAACTGGTGGTCAAGCCAAACCGGCTGACATCACCAGTTCTATTGACCTCCAATTTGTAGATGAATTGGAGCTATTGCAAGGCATAAAGCTAGCACAAGAAAGACTAGAAACATTGAGGAGGAAAAAGGAGCAGGATGTCATTCACACTGCGATTGACACCCTTACTAGTTTGATTCCAGGTACCAACCTCCTCAATATCGATTCCTCTCTGGCCAAACTAAAAATTCTATGTACAGTTGTAGAGGACTAGGTACAAAGCCTGGAAGAAGTTGTTGAAGCTAATGCACAGAAGAAGTATCAAAAGGCACTAAACACTGCCTTAGTAAAGAAATTGAATGAGCTCCGGTCTTAACTTCAGAAACAATAGAAGGATATAAGAGATGCTATGGATGAGGGAAAACTACTGTTGAGAAAAATAAGCCAACCCCATCTATTTTGTGATGATGTGCTTGTACAAAAGGATAAAATGCAATCTTATTTGCAGGCATACATAAGAAAATTTAAGACGTCATATGATTCTTTCACTACATATGGGCAAACTATTCACTGGTATCAGCTTCAGTCTGCTAGGGTAGAATTGGAGATTAGCAACTAGACAAGAGATTTGCAGGAGCTTCAACTGGTTTTATTACCTAGACTGCAAATTCTTCAGAAGTGCTTTCTCAATCTAGAAGCTTTAACGGTAACTCAAAAGATGAGTACAATTGATGCCATGGAAGAACAGGTATCACAGATGCAGACAGAAAGTGAGGTTACTACCTCTTGACTTGAGTCACGGTCATTAGCCATGAAGACTTTTATGCAAGATTTTAAATATGTTTTTGATAAGTTTCACTCATTATTGTCATAAACATTTACTCATTTTAATGTTAATGAGAAACAGGGGTTATTCTGCATTACTTTGTCATTGTTGGCAAAGGGGGAGTAGTATTTAAAATTTTGGTGAATCTTATGTATACTTTTGTATTACCTTTTTAAGGAAGTAGTATACATTGTCATTTCTGCAAAAGGGATAGTGTATATGCTTAGGGGGAGTAATTTTGATTATGGCATATTTTTGTTGTAAAAACACTTAGATGTCAAAAATTTCCTAAATATTTCCATCAATGCCAAAAGAAGAGATTGTTGGCATTTCAATGATGCTGTGATTGTCATTGATGGACACACACTTGTTTTGAGATCACTTTCTTTATGTATGAGTTATGCTCAACTGATATTATGTATTATAGTCTTTAGACTATTGGTGTTTTGCAGAAGATGTTTCCCGGTCACAAACTGACTGAAGACCTAAAGTGGTATGAAGACCTCAAGCGGGTAGAGGATCTCAAGCGGTACGAAGGAACAAAGAGGTAGTTATCATTTTTCCATTCTTCACTTTAGACAACCGGTAATCGATAAATTGTATGAACAGGTATTACTCTGTGATGAGTTACCAACCAGTATTTCTATGATGAGTTATCATCCACCGACACTTTGGCGATGATTTTGTGTCGTGTTACCAAATGTGTCTAGATGCACTAAACCTAGGAACTTGTAATGTAATCCTATTGGACTAACATGAAATCAGACTCCTTTATAAGGACATCATGTCTAGGGTTTTAGGAGTTGATGGGGTTTTGTATGTGCGATTATAGAAGAGAAGATAAGGTCTGCGTGAAGAAACAGAGTGTGGAGATATTGAAGACTGAAGTAATGCTAAATGTGCATTAACAATGAGCTATCAAGGATCTAACCAAGCATATTGTGCTAGTATCTAGATCATCTACTTGTTGATTACTCATAGCTTCGACAAGTCTGAAACCCTTAACCGGGTAGGCCCAACAAAGCCTTTGTAAATCCTCTAACAAGGTGGTTCACAACTATGAATCTGAAATCCTCTCACAAGGTAGTCTTTAACATGACTTATCTCCTAACAAAGATCTAGATTCCTAACAGGATATGTTCTGGTGAAGAACATTGTATGACCTTAACCGGTCTAGTTTCTATTCTGCAGATAGTTACTTGTGAGTTTCTTCTCATCGTGGTTTTTCTCATTAGGTTTCCATGTGAAAAATTATTGTGTTATGGTGATTGTGCTCTTGTGGGTGAATGCTTTATTTTCTATTTGGTTTGCATTTATCTTAACCATTTTATTTGTAAATCTGTCATACCGGTTATCTGCCAAACTGTTTAAGTGTTTGAGTTCATTGATTTTTGGTATACTAATTCACCCTCCCCTCTTAGTATTCATCACTTCCTCCTCTATAATCCTCTCTAAAACCCTCCTCCATCTAATGAAAAATCCTCTCAACCTTTGATTTGAGATGAGTATCCTATTGATCACCCTTGTTAGTAGTACAAGGAGTGCCTCAAACTAGCCATATCCCATCATAGGTCCATCTCCATATTACTGATCCCTAGGTCCTTTTTTGGGAAGGGATTTCTTAGTTCTCCCTCTATTGAGTCTTTGTTGTAGACTACTCGCTACCTGCAGATAGGGATCCATAGTATCCTACATACATCCTCTAGTGTGACCATAACCTCTCCCAACAATAACATGAAGAATCCACACTCACTATACCATCGCTCCACTTGTATGGTCATCATTACTCTATTAGCCATAATATCAGGTATATGTATGATGTACCATAATCCTATTGCCCCTATGAAATCATTGTCCATATTTCTCAATTGTTGTCTCAATACTATAGTCACCAGATATCTCTCTATTACATGATAGAATCTAGCTCCTCCCAAATCCACCGACACCCATGCCATTAACTAAACACTTAACAATTAGTTCTAGACCAGTTGTGCAATTCTCAATTATGTAGCTCTTTGGACCAATTGTCACATTATGTTTCCAATTGTGCATTTTCCCTACCTAATTGTACTATTTTGTCTTAGTTTCCCTAGTTTGGCTTCTTGAGATAATCTATCCTCTTTCTTAATAAAAATAACCTTCACACAAACCAAAAAGAGAGCTAAGAGATGGGCACTTACCATTGAACCTGACCTACCTACTTGCTTGTAGATCTAAACCCTCTTTGCTTGATGCAGTACCTTAGGAATTACCACCATCTTGCCAATTTCTCTTTCTTTGCAATTTGAGAGCTCTAACTTTATAACTTGAAAAAGTACAAATTAATTCAAATGACCTTCCCTAGTCCTATTTATAGACTACTAAAACCCTAATCCATACCCTTACCTCTATCTTGTCGTCTTCCTAGCCTCTCCTTCCTATTATGAGATTAACCCAAAACCTATTTTCTAGTCAATCACCCGAGGGGGCATCCATCCTACTTCCATCATGTCACTAAGGTGTATCACTAGTATCATTTTTCTTTAAAATGCTATTAAAAACATCATCTCAAAGAGGGAAAAATGTAGACAACCGAAATTGGCTAATGTATGTTTAGTTTATCATTCATTCATCATTTTTCTTCTATGTAGATTAATTAGCTTTTTTTAATTATTTAAATAAGCTATTTTTTTCTCTATAAATTACATAATTCTTAATTATCTAATTTATTCACCATTTCCCTCCACTATTAATTAAATAATTTTATTATTTAATTAATTTATCCTATAACTAAATAATTTTAAAAAAATATTTAATTAGCTAACACTTCTTCCAAAATTAAGTACATTTCAAATAGGTTATATAATTTTCCCACCTCAAATAAATAAATAAATATTTAATTTATTTCTTCTATGCATTACAACCATCTTAATACTTCCATCTCATCAATCCATGTGCTAATTATAGGTCCTACACTCCCTCAAATTTTCTCATCCATTGATTTTTCTAATTTATATCTAGATTTGATCAAATGTTCAGTGAGACATAAATAAGAACTTCACTTATTCATATCCCCCCTTACCCTAGCATTATTATCAAAGGAGCACTACCCTATAATTTTCATGAGAGCTATCATGATCAAGCAAGCAATCATCTATCAAGTATTTATCACCCAACATCAACCCTTAATTTTATTGTGTTGATATCAAGGTTATGCTAAAAATATGAGAGCAATCTACATCAAGAGTTCAAGTATATATCAAGGAAATAATGGAGCAATCTAAGGTATTTTCTATGGTATTATTTTTTATCATTTGATTTGTGCATAAATATTTGGTTTTATTGAGTGAGTGTGAGTGTGGATTTGGACTTTGCTTTACATTTTTTTCATATTATTTAGATTCACATTTTCATACCATCACACATTTATTAGAAAATCATTATCATAGATCTTGTTGGAGTTAGGGATCACTGAGGGGGGGGGGGGTGTGTGAATTAGTGATCTACCAGAAATTAAAACTACAAACTTATTCTTTATCCACTGGTTAACAATGCATCACAAATATGAACATAAACATGCAATAATAAAGGCACAAATCCATAACACTGGAATTTTTAAGTGGAAACGCGGAAAGAGAAAAAACACGGTGGGGATGGAACCCACAATATTCATATACTATGGCCAAGAGTACATAAATATCCCCCCTTTGGCATTGATGACAACACCTGTGAAAAATGACTAAGTGCTGAAATCTATACAACCAGATGAAAGAATAAAAGAATACAATAATTCCAAGACTCCCCCTAAGATCAACAATCCATAAATATGCAATACATCAGGCTATACACTCCATACAATGAATCAATCTATGCACTGTACACTTTTCACCTCATATCCTCTCCCCCCCTATACTTTTTTCACCGCATCTCTCCCCCTTTGACAACAATGCCAAAGATAGGGTGTCCATCAAAATTGTTGTACATATATATTCATTCACCGGAGGATGAACTCTATACATGCTTCAATATATTTGCATAAGATAACTCAAGGAACCCTAGATAAGTGTTCCAACCTGCCCGCAACTTCTCCAAAATTGAAACAAAACCATTCACAACATAGGCATGAAATTCTATAGAAGCAATCTCTATAGGAGTATCTTGAGACATTTTCTATACAGTCCATTATACGATACAATAAGGTGTCCAGTCGGGGACCAATTAGGTTCTGGAGTTCACCTATTCTCCTTATTAGTATCTCCTTCTCCTTCTCAAAATTCCTATTATTCTATACTGTCGGTTAGATTTGCTTTGGGATCATAGGTCTGAGAGATCTGAATTAATTATCATTTAAAATTCTCTATTTGCTTGTCTATGTCAGTTGTAAAATTGGTGAAAATTAGACAAGAAATATATTTTACCGCCTTCTACTAATGCCTCATCAACCAATTTTAACTCTTTTTCTAATTGGGTCTTATCATTTACAAAAATGTCTGAATTTTGGCGTCCTTAAACTTCTCCATGGCTTGTCAAGCGGATGCCTTAGACAAAGAATCAAATTTGCTGGAGATATGATCAATTAAATTGTTTATCTTACCAGATGTACTATTGCTTGCATCCAATTGCATTTCTGGTATCACCTGACCCAAAACTTTCACTAATTTCTCAATTAGTTTCTTCTCCTCTGTCTCTGGCTGGGCTAACTCTTGACTGGCTTGCACCTGAAGAGAAATAACAACTATCATTCTCTCAGCCAGAGACATTTGAGAAAAAGGTTTATCAAAATTGATGTTGAACTGAGGAAAACTCCCTAGGCTCTGAGTTTTATTAGTGTCAATTGCCACCAATACCAGAGTTTCCAAACCCTTGCCCTTATTCTTATCCTTGTCTGGTTCAACTTGTTTTTCCTCATCTTTCTTCTCAGCTTCAACAGGTCTGGATTTATCCTCCTTAGGTGCTTCTTGTGCACCGATGTCACCACTTGGTGCACCATCCACGACCTCTGCTAGTTTTTCATTATTATTTGTAGCCTCATCAGCAACAAAATCCAAAACTTGCTAATCACCACCATCTTGTGTATCCTCATCTTTATTTATAGTTTATGTTGGAGGGTTATCTGACTGAGTGGCATTATTTAGAGTATCTACAAACTGGTTCTTAGTTAGAAACTTCTGCCAAATCTTGTTGGTCTCTCTCCTTATTTCTTCAACTCTTCTGACCATTAAACTATTAACCCTGTGCTTACTCTAGAATTCCTTTTTATTAGCCAACAAAATCAATCTATCACTTCCTTCTATGGTGATACGGTTGTAACAATTAACCAGCTCACTCTCTATTTCCCTATCCATCTGACTTGTTGATTTTCTTCTAGCATCAATAAGATTATACAAATCTTTGGGTAGATATTTATCTAACTCAATTAATGCCTTACTAAATACATCCATATATATAATTAATGCTTCTTCTATCTTCCTCTGATCATTATCGTCCATATTTACATAATATATAGATATATTCTTTAGATTACCATCTTTTATAATCTCATCAATCAATTCTTGAGTAGATAATAGAGGAATAATGTGATACTTTATTTTTGAGGATTTCATCTTACCATATTCAATGGCTTCATCAAGATTAGACTTTGTCTTCGTTCCTTTCTTGGCCTGGCCTACTGATTCAGGCTCAAATCTTACTTTCTTCTTCTTCTTATCACCCTTCACATCACCTAATTGTGATTTGTGGATCACTAGGTAGCGAATTCACCTTTCTTAGGTGCCTTATGAACACCAGAATCAGATTTAGTTTCTGATTCCATCGGAGTAACTTCTACATATTCTCTCTGGGTCTTTTGCTTCTTCCTTATAATACCTTTTCCCTTTTTAGATGTACCAGAGGTTTTAGCTTGATTAGTAGGTGTCTTCACCAGAGTGGTAGAGGGTCCTGCTACCTTTATCTTGATAGGAGTAGATGCAGATTTCTTATTTTATTCCTTCTCTTCTTCATCCCTTGCTTCCCTAGCAGCCCTCACCTTTTCCCAAGGATGGCCCTCCTCAACAAGAATATCCTCTACTATCTTCGCCACCTTCCTCTTCCTTGCCGGTTCTGTAAATTTGGAGTGTAACTCCATTGAATTTTCCTTGCAGGTACTGAACCTCTCCTCCTTGCTATCTTCTAGAGAGTTGAGAAAATGTTGTGCATATGCCTCCAAGATAGCTTCATCCACCTCAGCCCATAGGAATTATCCAAATAGTACGGGGTTGGACCGCTTCCATCAAGCATTCATCTTTATTTACCATAAAACATATTGTCCCCTCATACTTCTTGACAATTTCCTTGGGGATTCGTACTCTCTGCTTCATTTTCTCCTAAAATGTTTTGAAGAAGGCCCACAAAGCAACATTCTGATTATCTCGATTGCCAAGACTATCCAATCCTTTCTTAATCCATTGCGCCACCAGTCTGTCATAAGCCCATTGGACTCTACCGGTTTTGAGGATTTGATTCATGAAATATAGGGCAAGATAGATAATCAATGATCCAAACTTGAAGACATGCTTTTTATTTTGTTTAATCTTCTTCAAATTGATGAACAATTCTTCCAACAACACACTACATAGGTCACAGTGACCGTCTTCCTTAACCATTCTGTATGCAACATGAATTGTGGTGCTAGAGACTGAATCCAATCTGTTTGATTGATACACCTTGTACCCAATTAGCATAGAAACAAACCTAACATCATCTTCCTTTATGGTACTGATTTTCATTGATCATTCATCAAATTTTGCACTAGTTAGTTTATTTACGGTAGGGTTTGTAACCTTCTGTAACCCTGGCCTCTCACCGGTTTGATGTAAATAGGTAACAACCTTAATTACCTCTGTAGTGATCTTGTATGGTTTGTCCAGCCATATAAACTGAGCATGAACTCTTCTCAACACATATCAAACCCACTCCTTTTCATCAAAAGTCAGAAAGTTAACAAATTGGGTGAAACCCTTCATTAACAGTTGTGCAAATTTTGTCTTAGGGTTGCTAATATCATCCATGATTTTGTCGGTGTACAGATCCAAAATATCTTTTGAGCTAATCTCCTCAATTTCATAATGAATATAAGCATGAACATCATCAACATGCAGAACACCATGTGGAACAAAGGAAAATGCACCTACTGGGTCATCCTCCATGGACTTGTATGGATGTTTCTTGAATACAGGATGAGTCTTGTCCTTCACTTAGACCACCAATGGAGTAGAGATAGAGCATGCAAATGCCATTACAAAATCTCAGAAAATAGCTCAGATTAATGCCCTTTGATAAAATACCTTGAACAATTGTTGAATGCCCTAGATCAAGTTGTTGGATTGTCGTTTTCTCTTAGATCGCCTGGAAACTTTGACAGCTTGGAAAATTTGATAGCTCAAAAACACTATTCACAAGGTGAAGAATGATTCTCGTATTCTCCCTTTTAACTCTGAAAACCCTAATTTCCCTTTTAAATAAATGCACCTCAAATACTCAATCAGATGCCCTGTTCAACTACCGGATGCAACAATCAACCATCTGAGTTCTAGATATCAATTGCCATCTATAATCCATAGACCACATATCTCATTAAGGGGTACTTGCAATATTTTCATTGATTTTGTCCCCCCTAAGGCCAAAAGCCCTAGTTACCAGATGAAGATCATGCACCGGATTCAAGTACAGATCCATTATCTGTCTTAGATTCATCCTTTCTCACCCACATCTTCTCATGCTTCTCCATGATCTCTTCCACTTTCACTTTACCCTTCTCATCTAATTTATTCTTGTTTATTGGAGCACTGTTCTTGCTTCTACAATACTTTGCAATGTGACCGATTTTTTTGCATGCCTTGCAAACAACATTATTCTTCACGAATCTGAAGTTCATATGATTTTATCACATCTTGTATTGATTAGATATATGTCCAAACAGTTCACAGGCATAACATCTTTTGTTCTAAAAGTTATTCATCACAACTGTACATACATTTGACTTGTGTCCAAAATTATTTCATATGAAACACTGACCGGTAAAGGTAGAAACATGGTTGTTCATCACATTGTTATTGTTCATTATTCTATTATTCATCCAACTTCTGCACTAATTTTCCATATGACCAAATTTATTGCAAGTAAAATATTTACAATTAAATTTATGAGCATTAGGTTGTCTTACCGGAGGATTCTCACTCTTCTTTTGATCAGGTTTAGCATTGCCTTGTCCAGATCCAAAGGATTAACCTTTCTCATATCCAAGACCCCGCATATCCTTTCCATGTCTTTGACTTTTCAGCATCTCATCAATTCTTGTTGAACTGGCTTTCAATTTATCTTTGTATTCATTGGCAGTAGCAAGTTCATCCCTCAAGGTAGCAACCTGTCTTTCAAGTTCTTGACCATTATTCTTTGTTTGTGTCAACTCAAGCTTCAACTGATCATTCTCATAGGTAAGCCTGAAGCATTCATCAGCTCTATCCTTCAATGATTGTGCCAGATTATCCTTTGTCTTCTTCTGATCCTCAATCTCCTTGGTTAGTCTCATCACAATGGATTTCATCTCATTCTTCAAAACAATATTTTCTCTCTCAAACTGTCGACTTCATCAGCTTTGTCTTGGTATTCCATGATCTAATCTTCTTTCTCCTTTACCTTGTCCATTAATTCCTTCCTCTTTTCTCTGTAGATACTTGCTTGATACTTCAGCTCACTAATGAATTCATCAGTTGCATTCAGATTCTTCTTCAATGTATAGACCTCACTTCTAGCAGCATCAAGATCCTCAAGTGCCACATTGAATTGTCTCTAAAAACCATTATCCATTGAATCAATCTCCCAGATCTTCCTCAAGCAATTAAGCTTCCTTAGAGGTACTAGGCTCTGATACCAATTGTTGGAGTCAGGGATCACTAAGAGGGGGGGGGGGTGAATCAATGATCTACCGGATATTAAAATTGCAAACTTATTCTTTATCCACCGGTTAACAATGTATAACAAATATGAACATAAACATGCAATAATAAAGGCACAAATCCACCACATCAGAATTTTTACGTGGAAACCTGGAAAGGGAAAAACCACGATGGGGCAGGAACCCACAATATTCATATACTATGGCCAGGACTACATAAATATTCATAGATGGGGAATGCACTTGCATTCAAGCTCACTGCCTAGAGCTTAGTGCTCAATTACAATTGCCCAGAAGGCTACAACCTTCAGGAAAGGCTCACTACCTTACAATTTGATTACAAAGAGAATGAAAAATGGAATGAACTCATAAATAGCATCTTACTATGCAAAATTTAGTTCTGGTTAGGCTCGTGATCACTGACTATCTCTTCTTTGCTGCTTACCTTGTTCTAGTCTCAGTTAGTTATCGATTGATCTAAAATCAAAATGCACACATGAAATTGTGCTTAATCACACCGAAACTTACCACCAAACACTTAACACATCATAGCATGCTGAAAATCAACCATTACAATGATTTTATATATCCGCTCTCACCATAAAAATAATCTCCTCTAAGTCGACCTTAATAGATGTAACATGTAGATGAAGTTGGATACAATCTCAAACACACCATAGCACCAGACTAAAAAATTATGGCAACACACTTTCTAAAGGTCCTATCAAACACCAAGATCACAAAAATAATCACCACAAACACCGCAAACACCAGAGATGATTCTAGATCAACCCATTACCAAAATACCCTATTTTGCCTTGTTCTGTCGGTTAACTATCTACCGGTTACCTCCATCTTCCGGATAAGATAAGTCACAACTACCGGATCAAATCACCATAAAGATTTGACATCAATGAAAATCCTAAACAACTAATCAACCACCGAAAGTCTCTTGAAATTGTCAGATGAGTGTCAATTACCAACATATCTTAACGTAAAGAAAGCTCTTACCTTGTCATACTCTCTTATAGAAGGTTATCTTTTGTTTTGCATGTGATATTGGGTTATGAGCTAATCTTCAGTTTCTACATAGTATTAGAGGTTCAATCTTCCAAACACCTTCTTAGATATGAAGGTAATTTTATGCATTGAACTATTTCCAGATTGATGATCTTTTCGGGTCTTGAAAATTTGAATATGCTTTTGCCTTGCATCATATAATGACTTCGAGAATTAGAAAAAACTTTAAAGTGATACTATATTTGGGGGTTTCTATTGCAAGTTCATTTTGGATCTTGTTGGAGCAAAGATGAGTTAGCTAATGAGTTTAAGGAGCAAAAAAAATACTTTGTCTATCCATTTGTTTTGTCCAGATTGGACATATGAAGCTAGATCTATGAGGGTTTGAATTTGGGAGGTGGTTGCTATATCCGAAAGGTAGTAGATATTTTTTAGCATTATGAGACAAAACACACTTTTTATTGTGTCAAAAAGACCTAAACACCATAAGTTAACTTTGAAATTATCAAATCTGAGACTTTTCCTTAGGCCCTAAGAAGTTTTTTTTTTCCCTCATCATAATTATTGTCTATATAATTATATGTATTTGTACAATTGCATAGATCTATAATGTCTATATGGTCTATAGAATACTATAGATTCATAATGATCATATGGTTTGCATGGGTCTATGAGCTTCAAATAATGTTCATTGAATGCCAATGACACATTTTGTAGAATATTCAGTTGCATTCACCATTAGGTATGATTTTTACACAAATGCAATCACCGTATCACATCATGTCATCAAGCTATGATGTCGCTTTAAATTATTTTTTATTAAATTTTCTTGTTAAATCTTTGGCATTTGGTTTTGTTACGTGATCACTTTACTCAAAGAGGGGCTAATCTCCACCTAACTCCATACCCACATGGGTGGCACAATTTTTTTAAAACCACTAGTGAGTCAACAGGTCATATGGGTAACCAATTTGAAGCCCCTAGGCATCTGATTTGGCCCCCAAGTCCCTGCAATAGGCTTTTTCATTTTATGACAACTTTTTGTCACAATACCAAAAATTAGAGAATGAGATATTGATAGGAAACTGGTTGTGTACTTTGCAATGGTGCAAGCCATTTTGTTAGATTTTATTGTAGGGAAATTTATTTCTATTTGAAGTCATATCTTATTTTTGTATCTTTTATTATTTAACTTTTTGTATAATTATCTATTTTTTTCATGATTTTTATGGCATTGAAAAGCTCTATCATTGTGTATATGCACTTTTTTTATATTTAATCTCAAGTACAATTTATTCCTTTTTTTTGCAAATATCACATTGTGATTGATTACTTGGATGCTTTGACTCCTAGATAGGTTTTGTCTTTTTGGGAAGGATTCCTTTTTAGTATTCCTCGTATTTGGAGATTTTTATATGCTATCGAGGGTTTTTTATCTTTGTAATTTTGGAGATCTATCTTGGTCATTATGGATTTTTCATTTCATCCTTCTTTGATCATGTTGAGAAGGGGAAAATATAAATAATGGAGAGATGACAACATTAAACATCTTCATTGGCTTCATTTGTTGCCACATTTGTATGGTCTTGTTCCCTTCTAGGTAAACCTACTAAGAATTTTTCTTGGAATTGTTAAAGGGATCATGCCTTGGGAGTGATTGCTACACATGTAGATATTGACATTTTGAATTCTATTGTTCATTTTGAGTTTTGTCTCACTCTTTGGACTAAAATTTGGGAGACATATCGAGATCTTGATATTTAACAATTCCTAGATAATCTTATTTCTGATTGTCTAGTTCCTCTTCATTTTTTAGAAAGGATACCCTATGACTATGATATTATTTGTGAGTTTGATTGTTTGGAGTACTTTTAATCTTTGGAAGATGAAGATAAGGTTTCTTTAGAGGCTTCTTATTCTCCTTCAAAGATAGTTGTTGTGTCTTCACCTTTAGTGATTGATTGTCTAGAGTCATTGATTGAGGCTCCCATTATTTCTGTTCAGTAGGACCATCTATCTTTTGTTTCTTCATTAGAGTTTCTCATTCAAAAATCTTCCAATATATGTGTGTGTGTGTGTGTGTGTGTGTGTGTAGTATAAGCATTTCAAAAGTGTTTTAGACCTGTTTGTGGAGTCTCACATTTCAGATTTGGAGGACACATTTGAGGGGTTATCTCTCTTTTTATATGACATTCATTTCACTACTGTTAGGAACCGAGAAGGACAACTGAGAGGGGGGAGGGTGAAATAGTTGTGAACCAGTTGTCAATAAATTACAAATCAAAACCAATTAATCCAACTTGAAACTTAGTGCTGGTAAAATAAACTTTAATGCCGGTGAAATAAATTAACAAATATAGCAGTACCGGTATAACTTAATGCATGAAAGAGAAAGAGAAACAACATCCACAACACATGACACAAATATTTTGACATGGAAACCCTGTAAGGGGAATAACTACGGTGGAAACCTTACCCACAATCAGATGATACTACTGTAGATAGTAAGTGTATACAAATGGGGTCTGCACATGTAGAAAAAGGCCAAGTGCCTAGAGCTCACTACTCAATCACAAAATAGGAGTTACACTGACTACAATTGGATGGTTAAATCCAATAACAATGTACTGCTTCAAAATAGCATCTGCAATGTTGGATTCAGGACCAGTTTAAGCTCTGAACATGAGTGTCAAACACCTTCATAACCTTTCCTTCAACCTTTAGATAATGTTGTGTGATTCGCACAAGGATCTTCTTATTTTCTCTCTTCAATATTCGCACACACTCATAATGATGATCTTCAATAATATCTTACAATCATTTATACAAAACCTAAGACCAAATGTTAAGGTCGACTCACTAAAGATAGTACAATTAAATCAATTATAAATAAGACTTGATGTGATACAATATGTCATCTCAATACATTTATACATTATCCAATCAATAAACCATTTCCAAAATGTGTCGTGCTGATCTGGAATAGATATCATGTACCGGTCCATAACCTAGACCTATCTGCCGGTAAAGGCAAACCTGTCAACCCTATTAGACCAAAAAGAAAAACACCAAATCCAAACAGCCATTCCTTGTCTTCGACATAACCAAATGATCTCCAGATGATACTAATTCATCATCACTGCTAGTGAACAATATAACTTGCCGGTGAAGTATATACCGGTGACTGTGCATAAGCCACTAACCATGCAATGTGTCGGTTCAACAATAAACCAATATAACCATAGTGCAAAATCATCAATGTAGACCTCCAAGAAGATAAGTGTTGACATCAATGACAAAACCAATGCAACACATGACGAAGTCATCCATAATACCAACAACTACTATGGGTAGGTGCAAAAAGTTGAGTACGTAAAAAGTGCAAAAAGTGAAAGTGGTTTTTTTTATTTTTAAATTTTGTCACAATTGATCTCAGAATTTGAAAAACTTAAACATTAAATCTTAAAAAAAATTGTTAATATATAATGTAGTACTTCGACTCTAGTTTTCAAATATGTAATTTTTTCTAATATGTAGATGATACAAATTAAAATCACTATTTAAAAGTGACTTTTAAATATTTACAATTGTTGACTTTGTAAAAAATTATACCCTTTCTCCACAAGACGAAATTCAATTTCAATATTATAATTCAGTTTTGGTGGCTATATTTTTTCATTATACACAGGGATGCAAATAATAGTACAAAATATGATCTATAATTTTTTTGAGGGGGTAACATTTCTATTTGAGTGATAATTGGTTTCACTCGTTTGATTTTGTCTATTCTTGTTTCAATATATTTTATTAAAAAATAAAATAAAGAGAAATCTAAATGAAATAACATCTCATATTGTTAGATTATTGTACATGACAATTTAAAAGTGCTCAAATGTTTTATTGGCTAAGTAGGGCTCCCAAGGAAAGATATATCCAACATATGTGGATTTAAAAAAAAAAAATTGGACATGGCAAAGGAGAACATGATGAACCTGGTGGATGTAGTTGTTATGTGGGAAAATGAGATCCTAACCTAGGAACATAAAGTAAGATCTCAAATATCCATTGCATCTCAATGGAACACGAATTAGGTTCAATTGCATTCTTGATAGGAGGGTTGAACACTTGGAATTATGCTCCTTTGTTACAATGGAATTGAGATTGTGAATTGTGTGTAAATGAACTAAGTTAAATGATAAAAAAATGATGACTTTGAGCATAAACAATAAATCAAAGATAAGAAAACTAGCAAAGTAAGTCAGATTTGGAAATAAGATATAGAGAAGAACTTGTAACTATAATTTGGAGCTAAAAGCACTTGAAATGGTTGGAGGGTTCTCTAGTCCTAAGGCTGTCCAAATTGACAAAAAGGAGCATAGATAAAATTAGGAGGTCATGTAGGCATGTCTCCCAAAAAAACAACTAAAAGTTACCAGACATGGCTTCAGGGTGCCCTTGTCCATGGGTTTTTGCTTGTCCAAAATCTAGAAAAAAAATTCTTACTATTTTTTTGCACGCCTGCCTATAACCTCTTTTGTTGTCAGATTTGAACCTAAACGCATGAAAATAGGGAAAAATGGTTATGATATACATAGGATTTCATAAGTCAAACCCCATGTTGGTGTTCCCACCTCCAAAATAAATATGGTTGATAAAATGAGAGGTTATCCTCAGGGAGGACAAAGGCTAAATCATAATTGAAATGATTATACCTTAGGAATGATAATTATGGTGATGCAGTTCTCTTTTGACAATGCAATAACATTTAAAACATAATAAAATTCATCATGAAATCATACTTGAATGTAGTTTTTTGTATCTTGCTACTCAATGTGTTGAAGAATCAAATATGAAGTTCTTGATTGATAATATGAAATCAATTGGAATGTACTACAAATTTTTTTATGACTTGAAGGAAGGTATTTCCAAATTTAGGTTGACAACCAACAATCAAATGAAATAATTAGGACCAAATCATGAATTAAAGAGGATAGAGTATCATGATCCATAACATAAGAGCTAGTCTTGAAATTAGCATATGATGACAATTAGGTTGGAGGTTTAATGATAAAATTATAGAGTAGGATAGGTCCCAAATAAGATTAAATTTATCTAGGATAAAGCACACTAAAGTAGGGGCCCAAATAGAGTGTCTAACTATAAAAACATACAATTTACTATGCTACATTTAGCCCCCACTTTAGCAGGATTATGAAATTACACTCATACTCATAGTAAATTAGAGATCGAAGCTGAGAGCAAGACATATAAGGGATAAGATGTCACTAAATCAAGGGGACAAAGCCATCAATATTAGGATTTTATCAGATCACTAAAGAATATCCAAATTAGGACACACAAAACACAAGGGAAACAAAGTAAAATAAAACAAATAAAAAAGAAAACAAAGCAAACAAAAGGACACAAAAGGGATTAGTACTACTTGAAGAGACCTTGATATCAATATTGTATCAACCGTTAATATCATTCTTAGAATATTATTGCAAAAGAACAATTGGACTTCTAAAAAGAGACAATAACATACACCCATTTGTGATGAGATAAGGGGTCAATGGTCCAACAGCTAGAAAGCTATGAACTATGCTATGGGTCCACAAAAATCCATGCATTCTACTAGACAACAAGTTGTGTTATGTTGGGTGATTCATATTTACAACATGGATTCTAATAGCTAAGAAGTTGCATTATGTTGTGTGATCTATTTAAGGCACAAATTTCATTAGACAACCAACCATGTTAGTTGTGTGATACGTGTATTACAATAAATGATTACAATAGAAAAACTTGTTATACTAGGTAATCAATGCTTCGGGATGCATAAATGAAAACAATGATCATGCTAACAATGATCATGATAACAAGTTATGTTTTGTTATAGTAGTTTACCAATGCCTCAAGATGCATAAACATGTTCAATAAAAGGATCAAGCTAGAAACTAGTGTTATGCTAGATGAGAAAGATGAGTCATATGGATGCCACTAACTAACAAGTTGTGTCATGCTAGGTGATTCATAGTTCATCAATGCTTCAAGGGATCAATATAATAATCCATGATATACTAGATGATCAACACAAAGGTTATATGCCTAATATGTATGGAAATGAGATCCTAGCCTTGGAATGAAAACTAAGATCTCAAATGGTCCATTACATAACATTGGGAGCCATAAAATAGGTTTACCTATAGCCCTAATAGAAAAGATGAAAACTTGTATGTTTATGATTCCTTTTGGTGTTGTTGCAATGGATTTGAGATTGTGAATATACTAGGTTAGATGATAACTATATGATAACTTTCAATATAAACAACAAGATACAAAATTAGAAATCAACTTAGTAGCCTAGATCTAGAAATAGTAGACAATGAAGAACCTATAGCTGCAATTTGGAGTAGACTATGACAGACAAGAAGGGCGCCCCAGTTTGAGGGTGATTGATTTGACAATAAGTTTTAATTTCCCAATTATAAGGCTACATAGATCTCTCTCTCAAAAATTATTTGAAAAGTGTCAGACATGGTTTGAGGGTTCCCTAGTCCATGTCCTTCTATCTATACAAGTTCTAAGATCATATGTCATTGTTTTCTATGCACACATAAGGGCTTGCTAAGTCAAACCTCATGTTGGTGTTTCCACCTCCACTACAACAATGATTGATGAAAAGAGAGATTGTCCTTAGTAAAGATAGGCTAAAAACTTAATAGAAATGCTTGATCCGATAAATGTTACCTTTGATATTTAACCCCTGGCTTGAAGTATCACATAATGTGTGATGTTTATTAATTAATCTCAATATATGTCTTAATCACTAAGGAACACAAAATTTAATCATGATTTTTGAAGCTTGAATACTTGAATCCTTGATTGTATACATGTACTCAATTATGCTTGATTTAATGCTCAATTGGAATGCCCGATGTTAAGACTTAGAGTTCATATGAGATATAGAGTTATATCTATATGTAACTTACATATTTTTGGATTTAATTTTTGAGTAAGGTTGACATTAGGAGCACTTTATTTTTACTTACAAAGCTAACTATTGAAATTTTAAATTTGGGGTCAAGCCACCTAGACAGGGGCACTGGGCATCCTAGTTCACGGGGATAGGGCACTCGTCACACTAGTTCCAACATTTTGATCCAAAACAAAGGTTGTTGAATATGGGATTGAACCAATATTCCAAAAATGGTCTCACAACTAAGCACAATTAAACATGAATCAGGTACATTAAACACAATCACCAAAGTGAGTGTGAAATCATAAATGTATACAATTGACTACACCACATTACCATGAAAGTTTCTTAAATAAGGATTAATAACCACACTATATTGGGTGTTATGAATAACAACAAAAACACTCACAGGATACACCAATAATGACAAAAAGAAACACAAAGGCCTCGTATTCCCAACCTCCATAATATTTTAGCATGTTTCAATGTTGATATCCTAATGAAGATAAAAACCCATTTCACTGTAATGTTGGAAAAAATGAACGAATGAGAGATCTAGAGGAAAGATTTTCTTCCCTCTGAGGAGAGATGAAAGTTTTACTTTGGATTTCCCTTCAAACATTTTTCACGCATTACATTAGAAGAGGGGGGACAATGCACTAGATTCAACCTCCAAAAAAGGAGATTGAATTCTGAGTGATATAAGAAAGGTAAGTTAATCCCCTCTTATGGAATGAGATTTGAATTGACTCAATTGTGTACTTATGACCAAGTGGAAAAGTGACAAAGATCTGATTATAACTCGAGATAGAAGCGTATGATGAAGTTGTGCACTTGGATCTAGCAATAATATGTCGAGACGAAGACGCCCTACGAATTTAAGAAAAAGTTGTCTGGACTGTGGCGAAAGTGTACACGGTCCTCCGAAAAATCCGTGAAACAAAAAGGGTTTTTTTGCCTCTGCAAATGGAGTCCAAATACGAAAGTATAGCTGCACACCTGCAACCTACACAAAGAAAAGAGAGGAAAAGGGGGGGTTTGCCTTCAGGTCAAACCCCAGTTTTGGAATTAACCAATTGATGAAAGAAAGTACTTGCAAGTAAATGTAAATGAAAGAATGAACTGTAAATCACCTCAAGGAAGGTTGTGATAGAAATTTTGATAGAATTGCTTGTATGAAGTTGAATGTTGGAATGAACCTCCTCTTCAATGGTTCAATCCTTCACTTGAATGCAACACCTAGTCTTGAAAGGTGAGAATGATCAATGCTGGAAAGGAATGCTTGAATGATTAAACTTATGCCCGCCTTATCGCTTATCTAGATTTTCCACTTGTTGAACCTCTACAAATGAGAGGGAAAAATGTGACTTATATACTCATCAATTAGGGATAATTGACTGATTTTTTGTCACGAGCCGACACTAGGGGAGTTTTCCTGCTTAATGCACAATCTCCAATGCAAAATTGGAAAGGGTCTTGCCCCAAAATGGGGCAGGGACAAGGGCGCCACACCCCTATCCTATCCTTTTTTCTATGACAGGATGTAGTTTGAGGAGTGCAGAGGGCAAGAAAGATGCAGTTTTCAAGTGTCAAGCAAGTCTTCGGTCTTCGATCAGGCTTAGGGATTCGATTCGCATGCGTGAGGACCCTAATATGGTCAAAAATTGTAAGGGTCACAATTTTATGATGCTACATTTAGCCCCCACTTTAGCGGGAGTATAAGCGTATGCCAATACTGCTGGTAATGTACAAGGAAACAAGATTGAAAGACTTCTACCACGTCATGGAGGTAAGATGCACCAAGCCCCCAGTGGACTTAGGATCTTACGACATCGATTGACAAAGTAAAAGGGAACATCAAGAAGGGAAAAATTTGACTACAAGTAGCAAGGTTCCCCTCACTATGAGTCACAAAAAAGATACCAAAATTATGAAGCAAAGCCAAGTTCACTAAATAATTCTAAGTATCGAGAAGGAAGATATGAGCCTTATTGGGAATGATTTATTTAAGGTAGGATACACTCAAGAGAGAGAGAAGAGAGGGAGCACGTTATTGCAAGGACTTAGCCCCCAAGTGAGGAATAAACCCAAGGATAATTAACACAAAACACAAGGCAGTTTTGCTTTCCTCGGGGTCAATATGTTGTATGATAACTCATGTATATCATATATATATATATATGCATTTAATAATTCTTTGCATCAACATGAAAGAGAACAAGAAAATATCTCAATGCTTTGCATCAACATGAAAGAGACCAAGAAAATATCTCAATGCTTTGCATCATCCCCAAATAGAAATTAAGGGAACAATAGAAGAACATGGATACACATAGAAGAATTGTCACAAAAGAGCAAGAAAAAAGAGGGAGAAGAGATCTACGGTTCTAATGTTACTAATCTAGCACAACATCCACCTCCTGATCTTGCTGATCACTATTTCAGGAAGGAGAGCAACATGCCAGGGGAGCGACATCAAGCAAATTAGATGGAGCTATCACAAGATCCAAACAAGGATTATGCTCATGTGGTAACTCACTTTGTTTGATTCTAGGAGATAGGATTAGGGTTTGTGAAAATTCAGTTGATAAATGCTTGTCCACATCAACATATTCATAATCACTATCAGAAGCATTAGGAGTTGTATTTCCATCATGAATAAAATTTTCACTCATTTCTTCATCAAGATTTATAGAAAGAGGAGCACAAACACGAATAGGAGTAAAACCATCACATGTTTTGTGCAACTTATTATCTGGAGATGTAGGTTCAACATCTTGCTTAGGATAAAATAGAATCATGTCAACTATTGGAGTTATAGGAGATTGAATATTTTGAGGAACAACTTCACGAGCTGGAACACGGTGTCTTCGTCGACATTCTCTTGCACAACGATTCCATCGAGTCTTAGTAGAAGGTTGAGAAGGAGGAGGAATATTTGAAAAATGAGGAATGATTTCCTCTTTGATAGTTGAAGGTTTAGGTTGAGGTCTTTTAGGTTGGACAAGAGGAGAAGTGGGCCTCTTCTCTCTATAAGAGGAAGGAGGTGGAACTGCGCCATATAAAGGAGGAATGTTAGGTGTAGGAAGAAGACCGGGCCCATCATGAGGAGGAGGTACAGGTCTAACCTTAGGATGAATATTGTTGTTCTTCTTAGGAGAAGGCATAGTCACATCCATAGGAATAGATTGAAGATCTTCCTTAGGAGGGAGATTAGCTCTATCTATGAGGGGAAGAGCTTCATCTTCATGTATGATAGGAATGTCAAGTGTTGGGGATCTAGGTTTAGTTAAGGATAAGATCATATCTTTCTTCCATTTTGGATAAGATCGAAAAAGAGAATCACTCCTGGATGGAAGAGATTGAGATTGCTTAGGCCAAAAGAAATCAATAAGAATTCCAGGGCTTCTTTCAAATGGTCTAAATAAGATATGGTTCACAGTTATGATTTTGCCACTGTGAGGAAATTTCAAACACACATGGATTGGAGAAGCAATATCCTTCATGGAAGATAGCCAAGGATGGCCTAACATCACACGAAATTGCTTGAAAGAGGGTATGATAACAAAGTCAACATCCATAGATTTAGTATAAACTTCAATAGGAAGGGTGATAGAGCCAATGGTAGGACAAGAGAATCCATCAAACAACTTCACAACTACATTAGAGACATCATATATTATTTTATGCAATCGTAAAGTGAAAAGATACTCCTTAGTGATGATGTTAACCACACAAGAGGGATCAACAAGAGTGCCACAACAAGGTATATCCTTAACCTTCACAACTATGTATAGAGGGGTTGGGTGCTCTAATGGTCTCAATAGGGTCAAATATAATATAAGAATCCTTAGGCGTATCTTATATTTCTACCATATTTACCAAGTTCAGAGCCATAGAAGTGAATTCCTCATAGGAGAAAGAAGTATACTTAGTCTCAATCACGTTAGAGGTATGAGAAGGCAAAGGATCAGTAAATTTTTTAAGATTTTGATTAGGAGGAGCTACTAATTTATTTCCCTTATCATTCACACCTGCCACATATATAGTATTGTTATCAATCAATTCTTGAATCTTACTTTTCAATGCAAAACATTTATCAGTATCATAACCAGGCTGACGATGAAATTGACAAAGAAATTGTTATCAAAATAAGGGGATGCAAGTTTAGAAGTATCAACTTGTTTTATAGGAGGAAGTTTGATAACATTTCTTTGTAACAACTAAGACATAATACTATGTAAAGATTCATTCAAAGGAGTAAATTGTCTCTCTCTTTCGAAAAATTTAGAAATAAAAGGCACACCTGTTGTAGCATTCACATTGTTGTTATTGATTGTATCATTGAACTTGATGAAGCCTTTTGTTGGTTTGAACTTCACAAACAGTTGTTGAACATTCTCCCCTTTATCACTCAGAGCCATAAGAGTGGATTGCTCCATTTGACTCACAACCAATTGATAATTGTGGTGTTGCGCACAACTGCAGAAAGGAAGTAAACTTAGAAAAAATAAGCTTTTCCCTAATATCTTTTTGCAAATTAAAAATAAAATTTCTTTGAATATCATTATCAGGTACATGAAAAGAAATTTGAGTACACAAATGCTTATACCTACCAATGAAATCAGTCACTTTTTTTTTAACGCCTTGTTTACAATGCATTAAATCAGTCAAAGTGATTTTAGGACCAATGTTTTTTTGAAATTGTTGGATGAAAGAATTTACTAGTAGGATGAAGTTGTGCACCTGGATTTGGCAATAATATGTTGAGATGAAGCCGCCTTGCGAATTTGAGAAAAAGTTGTCCGGATCATGGCGAAAGTGTACATGGTCCTCCGAAAAATCCGCGAAACGAAAAGGGTTTTTCCGCCTCTGGTAATGGAGTCCAAATCTGAAAGTACAACTATGCACCTGCAACCTACACATAGAAAAGAGAGAAAAGGGGTTGGGATTGGGGGTTTGCCTTCAGGTCAAACCCCAGTTTTGGAATTAACCAAATGATGAAAGAAAGTACTTGCAAGTAATTGTAAATGAAATAATGAACTGTAAATCACCTCAAGGGAGGCTGTGATAGAAATGTTGATAGAATTTCTTGTATGAAGATGAATGTTGGAATTAATATCCTCTTCAATGGTTGAATCCTTGTCTTGAATGCAACACCTAGCCTTGAAAGGAGACTTGAGAATGCTCAATGTTGGAAAGGAATGCTTGAATGCTTAAAATTATGCCTGCCTTATCACTTATCCAAATTTTCTGCTTGTTGAACCTCTACAAATGAGAGGGAAAATGTGACTTATATACTCATCAATTAGGGGTAATTGACTGATTTTCTATCATAGGTTGGCACTGGGGGAGTTTTCTCACTCAATGCATAACCTCCAATGCAAAATTGGAAAAGTTCCTGCCCCAAAATGGGATATAGACAGGGGCACCATGCCCCTGTCCTGCCCTTTTTTCAAGGACAGGATGCAGTTCAAGCAGCGTGGAGGGCAAGAAAGATGCAGTTTTTAGGTGTCGAGCAAGTCTCCGATCAGGCTTAGGGATTAGATTCACATGCGTGAAGACCTTAATGTGGTCAAAAATTGCAATGGTCACAATTTTATGATGCTACAACCACTAAGGAGATATCCTTAAGAAGAGTGCATGATTCTGAGCCAAGAAGAAGATCCTTATAAATAATATGAATCTTCAAGCAAGGAAGAGATTGATTATAAAGGAAGCATCTTACAACAAGGGAAAAGGGATCTTCATCAAGGATAATGACTATAAAGAGGGAGGAAGAGATCTTTGTCTAAAGATATCTACCTCCAGAATGAAAGGAGATCTTCAAACAAAGATAACATATTCAATACTAAGAGGGGAAGGAGATCAAGAAGACACACCTTCCTAAGAGCTAGGAGATATAATTCTTGATGAAGGATGCATGCTTTCAACACCAAGGAGAGATTGTTTATAAAAAAATATACACTTTGAAGCAAGGAAGAGGTCCTAAACAAGGATGCATACCTCCAATCAAGGAGGAAATCCTCATGAAGAACATACAATTATATAAAATTTGGAAATATTTGTAAAAAATACATCTCAATAAAGGGAAAGTGGATCCTTATGAAGGATATGTGTTTCTAAACTACCCCACAATTATATGAAAAGAGGGAATATTTGTAAAAGATACATATCAATAAAGGGAAACTGGATCCTTATGAAGGAAATGTGTTTCTAGAATACTCCTATCTCTTAGTGTATAGGAAAGAGTAATAACACAATAGGTTATTATGTTTCTACCCAAGTATGATTGCACAAGAAATTGTACCACAATGGATAAAAATGAGCCCCCAAGAGGTAAGTTATTAATGCCACATAATGAGGAGCAACATAATAAACTAAAAATATTATGCGATTATAAGAGAAACAAAATTAAGAAAAATGTAAATATCACATGGTTTTGGAATAGCACCATTATGAATGAGTTGTCTGACTTATTTCATAAATTCTCTACAATCAACAATCGTATGACCATACATGCAATGATAAGCAGAAAATGAGAGATCTATGTGATCACCTTTTCTAGTTTCATAATCTTTCATAGGTGGAAGAGTGAGAAAATGGTATTTTAAAAGTCTTAAGAATATTCTTTGTTTTCTAGATAAGGGATACATTTTGTGTAGTAGTCCTCTCTCACATGGGGGGATATGGTTTGAAGGAAATGGTATTCAAGGTAAGGAAGAAGTAGGAAATCCTATGTCTTCTCTATTATAATGATGTGTGAGATCTATAAGGATCTTGATTCCTTGTTCTATACATTTATGATCATGTATGTTATATCCTTGTTCTGAAAGAATGCCAAAACCAACATTTCAATGTGTATGAAACTCTAAGGGGGAAGAACTTTGATCACAAACCTTATGAAAATTGGTTGTGTAAACATATTTTAAAGCACAAAAAGGATGAATAGATGAAGAAGTATTGATCATTATGGGAGGATGCAAGTATTAATTACCATCATTCATGTCCATTTGGGAGATGTGAATCCTTTTTCATTAGGTTGTTTGGATGGGAGTAAGTACTTTCATCATTCAATGTTTCTTCTCTAGTTAATGTAATATTAGGCGATGTGTCATTAAGGAAATGGATGACATTTTCTTGCATTAAAATATTTTGATGATTAACATAATCTCTAGGAGAAGAATGAGCATCTAAGTCAATTAATGTGTTACAATTTTGATTATCAATGTTTAAAGAAGGTTCCTCTTTCACCAAACTATCATTATGAAGGAGGTGAGTCTTGGGAAAAGAATCATCATTACTCTTCAATGCTTCATCTCTAGGTGAGAGATCATTAGAAATGTGTTGGTGATATCCTCTTCTTGTGCCACAATATCCTCATGAATAAGGAAAACATTCTGAGAGGGACAAAAAGGATCATTTCAACATCATTTATAGAAGTATTATCAAATTTGCAATATAAAACATCTACCGAATCTGTTATAAAAGAAAAGCGTTGAATGAACATCCTTGAAATTTTCATTATGTAACATCATGAAACATTTATCAAAGCTTTAATAAATGAAATACATGTCATGAACATCTTTTAAATCCTCATTATGCAATACATTAAGATGCAATGAATCAATGCAAGTAGTATGAAATGAAATATGCCTCTTTTCAATAAATGATCTTTGATAAATATAACTAATTAAATCAAATTTTGAAGAACTTATGAATTAAATCAGAAATAATTGCATCCTAATATGAAAATTCATGCAAAAAAAAATAGATCTGACAATCTAAGCTAGAAGTTATGAAGAATGCCGAGTTCACCAAAATGATATGCGGGGAATGAGATCCTAGCATAGGAATGTAAACTAAGATCTCAAATTTCTATGGCATATCATGAGGAACATGAATCATCTATAGTCCTAATAGGAGAGTTGAGCACTTGGATTCCTTTGTTGAAATGAAATTGAGATTGCGAAGTGTGTAAATGAATGAGGTTAAATGAGAGAAAAATGATAACTTTTAGCATAAACAGTTTATAGATCAAAAAATCAACATAGTAAGCCATATGTCAAAATAAGATATAGAGAGGAACCTATGTCTAAAATTTGGAGCCAAAACTACTAGACACAATTGGAAGGCACCCTAGTCTTGAGGGTGTTTAAATAGGTAGAAAGAGACATAAATATTGTTAGGAGGTCCTATAGGCATTTCTACCAGAAAATCATCCAAAAATTACTAGACATGGTTGGAGGGCACCCTAGTCTAGGGGTTTTAATCTATCCAAAATTAAGAATTGTCTATCTCAGTCTACTTTGCACACCTGCAACCTCCTTTGTTGTCATGTGTTATTTGCACACATAAAAAATTAAAAAATGGTTGTGCTATATAGGGGCTTGCCTAAGTCTAACCCCATGTTGGTGTTCCCACATCTACAATAGCTATGATTGATAAAAAGAGAGCTTATCCTCAAGGAGGATAGAGGCTAAATCTTAATTGAAATGTTTATACCTTGGGAATGATAATGATGGTGATGCAATGATCTTTTGACAAGTCCTTTAAGTGTTAATGCAATAAAATAAAAAACATAATAAAATCCATCATGAAATCATATCTGAATGTAGGTTGTTGTAGCTTGCTAGTCAATGATCTTACACCATATGAATAATAAAAGATTTCTTTATATAGGGTTCACAAGGTACTTCCAAATTTAGGCTAACAACCAATGATCAAATGAAAATATTGGGATTAGATTGTGAATGAAAAAGGTTGACACTCTCGAACATTTGAATTTGGGTCCCTTGCCACTTACAAAGGGATAGGAAAAAGGGGTGGTAGAGTATCAAGATCCATAACATAGGACCTAATATTGAAATCAACATATCACGACAATTAAGTTTTAGGTTCAAGAACTAAATTATAGAGTAGGATAGGGACCCAATAAGCTTCAAGTTATCTACGAGAAATCACACTAAAGTAGGGGCCAAAATAGAGTGTGAAACTATAAAGGGATCCAATTTACTATGATATAGTGTGAAAAGAGCTCTTGCTAGATAGCAATTGAAATTTGAGGATGCAGAAAAATTTAAAGATGTGTTACTCCATTATTTGTCTTGAACAAAATAATGTGTATTTAATGTTGCTTTCCTCATTTGGTTTGACCTGTCCTTAGCTATGCACCTTTTTCTTTATATTTCACTCTTTTTTTGTCCCAATGAACCTGTAGATTGAACCTGCGTCTTGGTTCAAGGTTCAAGGTTCAATTGGTACCTTCATGCATGTCGTGACTTTGTTTTGTTGTTTAGTGAGCAAGCGTGAATGTGTTAAGTCGGTTTTGAACTTTAACTTTTGAACCATTCCTATAGCAGTTCAAGGTTCAAAGTTCAAAGTCTTCCTTTATGTTTGTTAAAAGTCTTCAGTCGTTCCCAGTGTTGTGTTGAGCCGCAAGGTGGAAGTTCTTTTGTTTTCTTAGGATTGAACTTGAACCGTTGAACTTCTTGTTAAGTGGTTCAAAGTTCAAAAGTTCATTTCAAGTTTGCCCCGAGGACATTAATAACACAAATGTGGCACGACAAAAGGAATATTCTGGGCATATTATATTCTAAAATTCTAATTATGGAGAAAAATCATGAAAACTAAAGTCATTTGTGCGGAGTTGATATGTAATAAAGAAAGTTGTCAGGATCCCATCAAATCATGGGTTATCTCATACGTTCAGAAGAATTATCATAAGGCGTGCGTAGGTATTACTCAGTTTTTTTTTTCACTTCTTAATATGTGAATTCTCAAATTGTGAAAGTGGTAGTAGTTGTTGTTGGAGAAGCGTATGATGCCAAAGGTAATTTCAACTCCATAAATCTAAGGGTTTCATAGATTTGATGGTGGTAATAGGTGAGTTTTGATAATTTCTTCTCCATTGTGTTACTAGCTCAGAAAGTCAGTATAGAAAAATTCTTTGTTTTGGAATAGAATTTTGTTCTTTTTAGAAACTGTTTGACGAATGCAAAAGTGGCCATTGTGAGGCCGACTCTTCCAAAAATCGATCACACATCATGCTTATTTAGTACACTTCTAGAACTAGGTGACACTTCTTTGGCCCAAGCTGACTTAGGAGATTTTTTAGAAAGAGCTAGAAACCCTGAGGCTAACTCGATGATGGAAATAATAGTTAAAAGTGGCTTGATTGAAGTTGTTGCATTCCCAACTGCTGCCCCTTGTCAAGAATTGGTGATAGCATGTTTGAATAGGTATGATGCCGGTAGCAGGTGCATTAGGACCAACAATGGTGAATTGTTAGTAGAAATTAACATAGAAATGCTGATGGGTGCAATTGGAATCCCTTATAAAGAGTCATATGAAGATTGGTCCATTGGTACCTCATACACATTTTTCTCTGAGAAGAAAAGCACATATAAAAGCATCATTGGAAGGAATTGGCTTTTAAAGGTTCAGAAAGGGGGATCTTGGTTACCCAAACCTCTTACAAGAGAGCATTTCATAACGAAGGTGCAGGATATTGTGATATTGTTAAACAGACTCAAAGGGAATTCACACGCTTTCTATTAGGAAGATTGGATGTATTTTTACATCTAGGTATTGTTAGCTGGTGAGAAATATCTTGACTGGGTGTAGGTTATTGTTGAAAGGCTTCATGAGGGTTTGAGTAATTTTGTTGGAATGTCTAGTTTTTATATGTCCTCATATCTATTTTATATATTAGCTTGTACCAAAGAGCGGCAAGGGTTTCATCATGAGCCTTGGGTGGATGGCATGAAGGCTTATGACTATTATCCACACATGCAACAACAAAGATATGCAAAAAATGTTACAAGATGGAATGGTGTTTTTATAGGAAGACTTGTCTTTGAACTGCAAGGAGACACAGATAAAAGAATGTCAGCCAAGTCCATGGAGCTGGTCAGTATATATGGAAGCTATTTTATCCAATTTCCTAGATTTACTTACATTAGAGTGGGGGGCTTTGAAGGTGAACCATTCAAATTGCCTAGGTATGCCTTTGATAGTTATGTGCTCACTGAAGTTTGCAGACAACTTGCCCACATTGATAAAAGGTTAGGGACGAAGAGTAAATTTGGAGTTGCCTTCTCAATTGAACTTGGATATTATAGTTGTAAGTATGTTTCTGATGCTTTGAACCTAGAATTAGAGTTCAAGAAAATGAATTTACAACCCTACATTGCTCGACGTAAGTTTGATAGCAAAGGCTATGTTGTAGAACATCTAAATGTTGATGCCAATTTATTTTATGAACCCCTATTAGAAGACTATTGGGAAAAATTTTGTGATGAATTGAAGTGAGAAGGAGATTGTGGTCAAGGTTCACTCTACAACAAATTGTTACAATGAGGTTGTCAATTAATGTGGCAAGAATACAAGAAGAGGAGGGGGAAGATGTATTGGATCCTGAATTCAATATAAGGGTTCAAGGGAAACCAATCCCTGCAATTGACTAGGATAGGAAAGAAGAAGAAAGTATCCAAGCCAAGTCCTTCAATGTCATAAGGAGAACAGAGAACTGGTTAAGGGAGCGTAAATTTCAAAAGGAGCCAATTATTACTCCTAAAGAATTAACAGTTGGTCCACTTCATGCTACAACATAGATTCCTACTTCCTCCTCTAATGTAATTGTTGATGTTGCAGGTGTCACAAGGCCAAAAATTGGAGAGGTTCAAACCAAGAGGTCAAAGAAATCCCCCTTAAGTTCCTCAATAGTTTGAGTCACCCATTCTAGGAGCAGAAAGAAAAACAGGGAACCAGTGGTGGACCAGATTGTTGTGGACTTAGATTCAAGAAAAGAAACCCAGGTGACCATGGATGAACAAGTGTTGAATAATCCTTCAATACAGGATGCAGATGTAGAGAAAGAACCTGAAGAAATTCCAAATCCGATGAGCACCATGGTTGTTGTCAATCCACCCGATTATCAAACACCCCCACCCAAAGAAACTTCCAGTATTTCTCGATGACTTTGAGCTTCAATTGGAAACAAATGTAGTGTAGTTCCTATTACCATTCCCATGGAGGATATGGTTAGTAAGTTCCTTGGGAAAATATCCAAACCCAAAAAGCTTAAAATAGAGGCTATGATGGAGGTTGATGACGAAACAGGGCATTGGGTAGCGGAAGTAGCTAAGCCCATCTTAGATAAAGACCCTGAAAAAGCCATTGAAAAGAATTTTATTGTTGAGAAAATTGACCTGAGAGTTGCTTCAAGAGTTGTGGATGCCAAACATTTAGAATCCTCCACTAAAAGAATGATATCCAGAATCTGGAAAGATGAGAAGGACAAACGGGAATTGAAACAAGTTGTTACATAGATGGCAGAATATATCAATGCCATACATCACCCGAGTCCTCAGCCCTTGACACAGATGACATTGTTTTTTGACCCTAAATCACCAGTAATTCAAAAGCTATTGGATCAGGTCCAAAGAAGCCATATGATAGCTGAGGTTTTTGATGAATGGCTTGACTCCATAATGCAGCAAGGCATAGACTATATTGCTAGCCTATTCAAGGTGTATGATAATGCTATAACTGTGAGTAATGAGCTGGAGTTGGAAGCTACAACATGGGACAAAGAAAGAAATAAATGGGTAGCAGTCTTAGCGCAGATAAATGATGTACATAAATTTGGGGTCATGAAATTTCTTGCTAAGAAACCTATGGATAGCTTGGATGACAATGTACTGTATGTATCAAGGAAAAATGTTGAATGGATAAACAAAATCATTAAACAGGGTCACGAAGAATCATCAAATTATTAATAGGATTAAAAGAGCTCATTGATACGATGCAGAAAGATTTGAAATGCATCGATATACACCTCCCGAAAGATGATGGATAGACGATCGAACTAGCAGCAGATATGGTGAAAACCTTTAAGGAGAGGGTGCAACTCGTTAAAGAAATAAAGTCTCTAACTACGAATGACTTCTCCAAGGTGGCTAGGATAGAATCAATGTTAGTAGTTTGCTTTTATCATCTGGAAGCGCATAAAAATAAATTCATCAAGGTGAACATGGATAAAGAAGTCTGGAAACAATGCATTTTGCATATTGGAATCCCGCATGATTAGGTCATCCTCAATTTCTCAACGACACACTTGGAGTGGCGGAATGTACGTGGTACTGTGGCAAAACAGGAAAAATCAGTAGCTTCCTCTACAACCTTAGAGTCTTGAACGGTTTATGGATGAGTTGTCATTCTGTCTATGGCTCTTGGTCATTTAAGTTTTATCCAATTTTAAGCGAACAAATTTTTTTAACTCTAGGATAGAGTTTTAGAACTTGGGTTATTTTCAAGAAAAACTATTACCTTGGAGGCTATATATGTAATTAAGCAAGCTTTATTAAGGGCCCGAAAAACTCTAATTGGAATTGGCAGACTTAGTTTTCTTTTGAATTTTCAGT
Source organism: Cryptomeria japonica (assembly GCF_030272615.1). Lineage (NCBI taxonomy): Eukaryota > Viridiplantae > Streptophyta > Pinopsida > Cupressales > Cupressaceae > Cryptomeria > Cryptomeria japonica. The sequence continues at coordinate 525,494,646 of NC_081408.1, read as the reverse complement.
GTAGACATTTTATATATAAATAAAATGATATATTTTGCATGACCTTCAAATCTATGCATTTGAATGATATAGCAAATCTCTGTTGGGATGTATGTTTGTATGCAAAATATTTTACTTCATTAATTATCAACTTATTATAAGTCTGTGAATTTATTGATTAAGAAAATCAGTTGTATGTTATCATTTAAATGATTCTGATCCCCCTTGTCCTTTGAGGCATGAGTGAGTATCGATCAACATTTATGCTACATTGAGTATACTTGGTGAAATAAGTTTTACATAAAAGTGAAATGTTCAAAGTTTAAGTTTGTGAGATTTACATTTATGAATAATTATCTTGTAGCATTCATATTGTGTTGACAAATGGATGTGAAGGCTTTTCTCGCTTTCTAGTAAAAAGTGTGTTTCTTTGTGATTAATTTGAATAAAAATTCATTGGATATCATACGGGGAGCTGCACTCTTATGCAGAGGGTAAACCAATACTCGGTTCACCCAATTGTTGGTTTCTTTTGCTTTTCATCAGGGGTATGTATGAGTCATCATTAAAAATATTAAAGGAAGGCAAATCTATTAACCAACAAGATGCATTAGCAATTATGGATTGGTGTACCACAAAATTAGCCACATGATCAAGTGAGAACTCTAGAATTCAATGATTCTTTTGGTTAGTTGAAGAAGAGAATATTATTACTTGACTTGATTGTGAGACAATTAGTGGATCAACAAAATGAAATTCATTTAAGAGTTCAAATACAAGTACATGGACTATATAGACAAGGGAGCTTGCATGTTTTTGCCAATTTTGTATTGCAGATGATTGGGAATCATGCAAAAATATAGAATGTATTAAATAATGAAAAAAAAGATCCTTGGCAACTACAAAAAACATATGATTAGCATGAAACAACAATTGAAGATAATAATCAAGTGTTTGCATTAGATGACTATGGCCATGTTTTAGACCTTGTACAAGGAGGTACTTTAATTAAATTATTTTGTAATATATAATTATCTATTAATGGAAACACACGCACACGCGTGCACATGTGCGTGAATTATATGTTATACTTTATTGAACTAATTTTTTGTAGGAGATGTGTATGTTGTTGTTGTAGCTAAGGGGGATGAAGAGGAAACATAGTATTGGTTGGATTAATGTGTTGAGACAAAACATAAGTTAATTCACCCTTGAGTAGATAATGATAACTATGAGTATTCAATAGGTTATATGGTGGTCATTGGCACCCAACTACAAAAATATATAATAAGAAAGAATGGCTTTCTTGTATTCAAGGATTATGAAACACATAAGATTATACACTACTCATATTTGGTTGTAGCAAAAAAATTAAAACTAGTTAGATATCAAGGGAGACCTACTAATAGAGAGTTATGGACACTTTATATGGAAGAACATGAGACAATTATAGATATATTGCAAAAAAAAGAGGATACATATGGTACAATGAAATAAATAAATATAGGTAAGTATATAGTTCTATATATTTAACTAATAGTAAAAATTGATTTATTGCCATTCACTACCCTTAAACCATCTCCTAATTATATCTAACTAATTTTATCACATGAAAAATACTTTGAGTCAATGACCTTGTTTCTCCCCATAAGCCATCCTCTTAGGACCCCTTAAGTCATCCTCTTAGCTGTCATTGAGCCATGATCTTGCATATCCTTGAACCATCTCCTAATTATAGAACTAATTTTATCACATGGCACATACTTTGAGTCAAGGAAATTGTTTATCCCCTTAAGCCATCCTCTTAAAACCTCTTAATTCATCCTCTTAGCTCTCCTGAAGCCATAATCTTGCCTATCCTTAAGCCATCTCCTAATTATATCTAACTAATTTTATCACATGACACATACTTTGAGTCAAGGCTCCTATTTCTCTCCTTAAGCCATCATCTTATGACTCCTTAAGGCATTCTCTTAGCTCCTCTTACGCTGTCAACTTTCCTACCCTTAAACCATTTTCTAATTACATCTAACTAATTTTAGCACATGACACAAACTTTGAGTCAAGGCTTTTGTTTCTCCTCTTAAGCCATCCTCTTATCTCCCCTTAAACGACCTAATTTGTTGTAGATTTTGCAAACAAGAGATTGTCCCTCATACTCGATATGTTGTACCTAATTACTATACTTTGAAGACAAGTTAGTAGAGAATAATATATCTTTACCCACTTCCACATTCACATAGAATCTAACATAACCTAGGTGCTTTCTAAATTTAGTAACCACATCGAAAGCACTAAGTTGACCAAAAAGATTTAAGTATTCCCATCACTACTTCATCCTCCCAATACTCCAACAATAGATTTAGAAGTCTAACCAAGACCAAAACCATGTCAACATTTGATAATAAGTTTGAATATTGAACAAGAATTATTATTTTAATTATTCAAACATTCATGCAAATAGCCTAGCTATATAATTATTTACATATATTTTATTTATTATGTATATAAATAAATATATAAAATTGATAGAAATATTTCAAAGCTGACTGAAATAAGGAAAGTGGCAAATTATTTTTAAAAAAATATTTACAGATTTTATGTCTTACTTCAAAATTAAAATTAATGTATCAAAATCTAATCGTTTTTGAAATAATAAATGTAGCTGGTTTGCCCGAGAGGTTAAGGGGGAAGACTTAAGATCTTCTGCACATAAGTGCGCATGGGTTCGAACCCCATAGCCAGCAAAGAGTGGGTTTCAAAAAAGTAAAGTGTTTTTCTTTTTATAGAGTTCGTGTTGTCTTTTTTAATAATAGTTTTTAACATCAATATTATTTAGGTGGCTTGTCTATTTAATAATTTTAGAGTATAAATTGATATAGTGTGTGTCATAAAATGTTTTGTTAAAAATGTATATTTTTAAATAAATGGAGTCAACAAACTTTTTTATTAATAGTTTAAACATTAGTCTTATTTAGGTTGTTTGTTTATTCATTAATTTTAGAATATAAATTAATATAATATATTATTAAATAAATAATACTCTTTAATTTAAATTAATATAATCAATTTAAAATAAATTAATTACGTATCTATCTTAAATAAGTTTTTATAAAAGATTTTGAACCATTTTTTTAAGGTGTTTATTTTGTTCAATTTATATATTATTTTTCTTTAAATAAATTTAATTTAAAAAAAATTATATATATGTGTTATACTATAAATTGTAATATAAAGGAAAGACAAATGAAGAGCAACAATAAAACTTTATAAAATAATAAATTTAGTTATTTAAAAACTTTTTTATTTTATTTAGAGATGATTATATATAGAGAGGTTTTAGTTATTTTATTTATTAAAAATATTATATATAGAGGATTATATATATTTTTGGTTGCATTGGTTTTTAATAATATGCGTCTCAATAAATATAAATTTAAAAACACTCACAATATGATAAAATGTATGTAAAAAAAATTATTTTACGTATCTAATAAACAAATATTTAACAAATTATTTAGAATCTATATCTATATTTTTTTAAGATTTATATTATATAAATAAATAAACACACACACACACAGATATATATATATATATATATATATATATATATATATATATATATATATATATATATATATATATATATATATATATATATATATATATATATATATATATATATATATATATATATATATATATATATATATATATAAACAATATTATTTTAGTTGTTTTCGTGATAAAATAATGTTATTAATAATATAGACCTAATATTTATTATAGTAAATTAATAAATAACAACATAATAATTAAATATATAAATATTGTACAACTTGAGTTGGCCTAGTGGTGGAGAACTTGTGTTCTTGAAAGAGAGGTCACAAGTTTAAATCCCACAAGGGGGTAGGGTATGTACACCTTATCGACCTTGACCCATTACTAATAAAATATATATATATATATATATATATATATATATATATATATATATATATATATATATATATATATATATATATATGTTATACTATAATTATAATATATTGATAATATAATTATTAAATAATAATAATATAATAGTCTAACCTAACACCAACTTCAAAACTATTTTATATGATCATTTTCTTAATATGGTTAAATTTTGTTTCAATATATATTTCTAGTAATATCTTATATATGTTTGTAAAAATATAGGTATGTTAAAATATGGGTATGTTAGTATAATAATATTAAAATTATTTATGTCCAAGGGGTTGAGCTTAATTGGTTAAAACACTGGGTTCTCATTGTGGACCCAAGTTCAATTCCCAATAGGGACATCTAAGTGGAATTCTAAGCTGTGCTTTTAGTCTATCCATAACCATAAACTAAAGATTTAAGTTAAGTCTAACCTAACATCAAATTTAAACATAACACTAACTTAACAATAATCCTAAAATATATAAATTAAAAAAATATTATTTTAGCTAGGTTAGGGTTATCTTCATGCAATTTAATAATATAAAACTTTTATAAGAAAGTAATATTGTTAATATAATAATAATATAGTATTCAGAATAATAATATTTTACTTATTATAATATTTAAATTATTTATTTTAGTTTTGTAATGGTTATTCTCATGTTATTCAATACTCTATCACTTTTATAAGTGGAATAGAATTAGATAATATTACAATATATCTTATTATTTCTAATATTATCTCATTTTTTTAAATCAAAATTAAAATCAAATTATAATACATTTAATTTTAATCTACAATGTATATAATTTGATGTTACAATTATAATTCAAATCACATTGACTATTTCTATTTCTAAATCATATAACTACAATCTTACAATTTACGAATGGACTAATAATCAACTAATTCAAATGCCCATTCTTATTTATTCAAATAATAATAGTCACATTTATTAATTTTATAACAATATTAAAATGACAAGTACTAACCACTACGTGACACTTGTTTTAGGAAATTAAAATGCATAGAGAGAGTGGTACCCAACTCGCACAACAATGATGAAGATAAATTTGATGCAATATAGATTCCTCTTCCATGTTTATAGAAAAATAGATAGCCTAGATATGCTCATTAACACAGATTCTATATAAAATTGTAACTAATCTAAGGTCGATTGTATAACTCTACCTAAATTTCATGTCATGTAGATCTAATTTGTAAGCTAAAAAATTCGTTTAGCATAATATAAAATTTCTTGTCAATTCATTTGATTATTGTATCTTTGTTTATTACAAAGGATTTGTGACACTTAAAATACCTTGAGGAGATTGTTGGATCATAAAGACCAATTTCTCCTTAGTCAACCCCTTGATTAGACTAAATTTATGGTTATACAAATGATCAAAGTAAACACTCTTCAACCATGCAACTCTCGTAAAATGATTGGATGCACAATTAGATTCCTTTTAGTGATCCAAATTAAGTTGCTCTTAGATGCTCATTGTAATATGTGAAATTTTCAATGAATAATTGATGATGAATAAATGAACATTGAATGCTTTTAAACACCAAGAGAATGAATCATCGCACAAACACAAAGTCAACTCTTAATAGCCATGAAGGGTAGCAGTTTGTCATATGAATTTTAAATTCTTGATTTTTGGGTTAAATTTATGTTGATTGCCTAAAATTTCTTTTAGAACAATAGCCTTATGGGAAGTTCAGTGAATGGGGAACCTATTGCGCACTAAACAACCTCTGGGATTTTAGAAGCCAACTCTTCATTTGAAAAGAGAAAAAAGGGAAAGGAAAATGCTAAAAGTAAACTAACTAAGGAGATACACCAGAGATTTATTATTCTAAACATTCAAAAGCACAAAAAACCATACATTATGTGCACAATTTAAAGGCTTGACCATTTAGTAATCAGAATAGTTGAAATCCTAAAATTCACTACAAGCATAATATGACTTAAACATAACAATCACCGAATTGAAAGAGTCTGAGACATGATTCTGTTGGCAATTTGGAGGAGGCTCATTACAATCTACCCTTATATCCTTCAACATTTTCTTCATCCATAGAACTTGTGTACAACTAGTAGCAACAACAACATACTCAGCTTCAACATTAGATAAAGAAGTACATGATTGTTTCTTGCTGATCCATGAAACAAGTTTCTTTCCAAGAAAAAATCTCCACCGGATGTGCTTTTCTGGTCATCTTCAATGTTCTTATCCAAGTCTGTCGGAGGAGGATTGCCAAATGTCGGATCATAAGGGGTATAGCCTTTTTTAGTAATCTCCCAAATCTCCTTGCTAAGACATCTCAAATGAGTCTCCATCTGAAGCTTCCATACTCTGTAATTTGTTCCTTCAAGTCTAGGGTTGTCCTTTCAGTAAGAAATTGAAGTTGAATGATTACTCTCCATAGGATCTTCCTCAAGCGGTTGAGATTCTGCAGAGAGGACCAAGCTGAGATACCAATTGTTAGGATAACCAGTGAACAACTGAGAGGGGGGGGGGGTGAGTGAATCAGTTGTTAATAGGTTATCCTAACAGATTCGACCAACATAAATTATGCATAATATCTTGAAAGCTTATACAGATTGTAAATTTTCAATTTGTACTCCAATGACATAGAGCATCATTCAACCATAAAACACAAACAAATAAACATAAAGACCCGAAATTGACAAGTTTGAGTATCTATTTTGCATAAAACTGAAAACAATGCTAAAGTCTGAGTAAAACCAGAAATTGGCTCTCTGTGTGAACCCCTAAAAAAGATTTTTGATTTCCCTTTTAAAAGAAACAAAGATTCCCCCATAAAATAGAAAAGATTCCCCTCACTGGCTACGTGATTGCTCGAACAAACTCATTCCCTGAATACCCTGCACAGTTGCCAAAGTGGACACTTTTCATCAGATCATGCCTCTTCACTCATCATTGAGTTGTGATGACCTTCAAGATTATGTTCTCCCTACATGTGGTTGATCGATTGGATGTTGGGACACATGGTAGCTAGGTGGGCTTCTCTCTCTCTCTCTTTTCATCTCCTTCCCTGTGAAAGGTTTGCGGTTGTGATATGTGGTTGCAAGGTGAAGCGTCTTGACCCTTCTCCATTTCCTTTATAGGGAAACCCCGTAAGAGAGACATTTGGCGAGTGGGCAGAACATTTTGGTGTATTTGCCTTCCTTCTTCAAGAAAACCATGCTAGTGAGACACATGGTGAGCGCAGAGCACAGGAGTGAACTTGCTTGAAAGTCTTGACAGGGACGCAAGGAAATGGACATGTGGCTGCAAGGTGGAGCCATGATGAAAGCGTCAGTCTCAAAATCACACTCTATTAACACATGGCAGGAAAGGAAAGAAAGCCCTTAATAGAATCAAGAAACAAAGATAAAACAATAAAGGGGCTCGAAAGAGAGGCTAAGGATTTTGATCCCGAACTTTTGGTGACTCAAATGGGCGATCCGCCTATAGATAAGGAACCTCAAAAATCTGATTCACATACTAGATCTGGAGTGAAACCAAAAAGTCAAAGTTGCAAAAGTGCAACCTGCAAAGGAGAACACTCCTCATCAGAAGGTTGCATCTAGGCTCGTAGATACACATATGACTAGTCCAATTCGATCATTTCTCTGAAAGATAAATTTCTCAGCATCTCGAATGCTTGCTCCAGGTGGAAATTGAGTTGAGCTAGAGGGTGTATGATATTCTCAATATTAGAGGCATCAACAAAATCTCTAAGTGATTGAAAGTAAGACTGATCCCACCGACACTATTCTAAGAGCTGCATCATTTGTTCCTTCGCCGCTACTGATCCGTCTTCAAGAAAAGGGGATGGTAGACTAATTTGCACAAAATATTCAAAATATCTCCTAATATGAGTGGTGGTGATTATCAATACATTCAAACATTCCCTTGCATGTAGTGCTACCCTATTGCAATTAGTAAACTCATTAGCTTTATGGGCGGCTAACCTACGATCTCCTATGCATGTGGCGACTAGTGTATGATCTGCCACTATATATAGCTTTTCAATTAGCAACTCAGACTCAGATACCTCTAGTGTACTATCCTACAGGGTCTGATCAATTGCATTCTCCATTTCCATTCTTAGCCTCTGTGTGTTCGCAACAAATTTCAAGGCTAGCTGGAGCGATACAATGTTTGTTTTGATCTTCTCTGAGTATGAAACATAAAACTATCAAAAAATAGGGGTGAAGTCAATTTGAGAGGTGGGTGTTGCACTTGATGTTTGGATAAAACCAAGTTGTGTGTCTTTTGATGCCACCTCTATCATTAGTCTCTCAATTTTCTTTTCCAAATCCACTATTTGTTGTTGAAGGGAAATAAGCTTTGAAGCTTTCTCTTGGAGAGCCTTCTCTGTTACCACTTTTGCTTCTTTCTCTTTCTTGCAAGAAGTCTAAGCTTCATAGGTATCTCTATTAATTGTGACTTCTTGTCTTGAAGATCCTGTTGCATTTGCACTTGCAGACTCATGGAGGCAGCATGCTCTTGATTCACCTGAGAGAGCTTGTTGAGCTTATTGTGTAGTTGGCTATCTGCCAACTGTTTAGCTTACTTTTCATCATCCAACTTGACCTTAAATTTCTTCATTTCTTGTTGGGCTAGGTCTCTTTCCGCATTCATAATTTGTAGTTTTGTCTAGATGTGAGTCACATCTGTAAGGCTTGTCTTTAATTGCATGAATTTTTTATCCCTTTCTCGCATCCTTTTAGATAAATCTTCTTTCTACTGCTAATTGCTTTGTACTTGAGCCATTAACTTATTCAGTTCCTCTTGGAACTTGGCCCTTTCTTCTTAGCTTTGTTGAGAAAGAGTGGAGGTGTTTTCCTGCAATTCCTTTGTAACTGGGCAATTTCTACATCTTTTGTCTTTTCTTTCAACCTTAAGAGGTCGACGGTATTCTTTAAATTCTGCAACTTAGCTTCTCTCTTCTCCAAGTGACGATTGATCTTCAGAAATTCTATGGTCACTACTTTTTGTGTCTCCTACATAAGCTCAACTTTATCATAAGATTGCATTTAATTCAAGTTGATACCCACTGCATGGACTATATAGTCTTCGGCCGAGATTTGTCCCTCTAGTTTGATTACTTTTGGTATTTAGGATGCAAACATGATGGATTGATGCACCTCATTAAAGACAGTGTCTATTTGCAGAATGACAAGTCTGTCAACATATTTCTCTCTCCTCTTTTGTGCATGTTTAGCCCATGCGATCTTTGTTGCATCAACTTGGTCTTTGAATTTGGAAGGGGAATATATATGCTAGCCAACAATGGGATATCTAGGAGGGAGGGAAAAAGGAATTGGGACTATAGAAGACCTAGCATGTGCTTGCATTGGCAGATTTAGCATTGGGGAAAATAATGGGATACTTTACAACTACCCTACTATTGTAGGGGGTGGCCAAAAACTTACATCGAATGTAAGGGGCAATGAGACTATCGATGTTGTTGTAATCTAAGGTGCATGGGTCAATGTTGTTGGAATATTTTGTTGAAATGGTAGGGACAATAGAGACAGTGACAAAGGATAGAACCATCCGTGGAGGGGTAAAGATTGGGTTATCAACAAAATTAGACACTGAAGCCTGGGAAGAGAGCACTGTAGGGACATAGGCTGAAATTGAGGCACTTACGATAGTTGATGAAATAGAGGACAGGGAAATAATCGGGTTAACTAGAGATTGAGAGGCCAGGAGAGGGGGAGAAAAAAATACCTATCCCAGAGGGGAAAACGAAGCTGGAGTTGTGACTGTTACTAATTCTATAGTCTTTTCCTAAGTATCGCCTGTCTTCTTCTTCTTTCCAAGCTTCAGGTTGTTAACTTCAGCTTTCTGTTGAGGCTGTTGAGTGTTTTGGGAACTCTTTTTGGAATTTGAGTGCGTGGTTTCCAAACTGCTTGATATTCTTCACTTGCTGCATTTTTTGCAAGAGACACAATCACAAGTTTCTTCCCTTTTACCTCTTGTATCTCATTGATTTGAATTATGGCTTCAGAGTACAATACCTGGTGTATAACCTATGGTATTAACAATTTGAATAAAAAAACAAAATTTGAAAAGAATTATTGCAAGCCAAAAAGTGAGTTCATTCCATTCGAAAATCTTCTATATACAAAGTTCATGAGATCCCAAGGGTCACCAAAATCCCCTTGGAATTGAAAATGAATAGTCTGGAATGTTATTACAAAATATAAACAAAAAACTAATAAAAATATCAAAAAATTATATTAAAACTTAGTCCAACTTTGAAAAGTCATAACTTTTCACTCAAGACTCGAAACTGTGAATCATTTCCACCGTTGGAAAGATCTCCAAGAGATCTAGTTTTATTCCTTTATGGATTTGCCTATGGAAACATCCATAAAGGACCATCAAAAGTTTTGAGAGCTAAAAATGATTCGAAGACCTCCTAAATGTCATTTACTAAAACATAGAAAATACCGAAAAATTATATTTTCAATATATTCCATCACTGCTTTTTTTTTTTTAGATCATTCCTCCCCTCTTTAGAGGAAATGGGCCCCATTGCATCAACACTCTATAATAAGTGAGGTAAATGAAGTTGAATATGATCTCGAGTAAACCACTTACCCTGATGAACAAAGTGACCTACTTGAACCACTCTGTACAAATGAATGGCCTGATGTTTCAAGTTTTTCACAGTGGCCTCCATAACCTAATCACTTCTTAATGGAGTTGTAGCTTCCAGATTCAATTATTTATTACTAATTGTCTCACCAATATGCAACAATGGAAGAAAATAAGGCTTCAATAGTTCTACATTGAAGACTGGATGAATACCCAAAAATGGGGGTAAGTTGAGCTCAAATGCATTGTCACCAACTTTCTTGATGATCTTGTTGGAAATTGACACTCATCCGGTGGATACTGATACATGAATAATGGTCTAGGATTGTCATTGATAGAAACTCTCCTTGAAGATCCTATCCAGTAATTAGGAATTTTGATATCTAGAAGTTATTGTGATCCGGTGACAGTCTACTGGTAATTCAGGTTGAGTAGTGCAGTTTTGGTTCGGAAACGTTCTGGTGATTGCGGTGGTGAGATTCATGCATGAAATGATAGGGCCGACATATAGAAATCACTATCATCTTTTGGGTGATCCGCATTGATAACTCAATGATGAACGGATAGTACCAAACCAATACTGAGAGGGGGGGGTGAATCAGTACAGACAAAAACACACTCTTAAACCAATTTGTCAGCAGATACTATGCATTGACAGACAAACAGTAACACCGGTCCTAAAACAGAGTACAACCGACAAAGCCCAGAATAATTGAGACAAGCATAAACCGGTTGACACTTATCTTCTCATACAATCTAACACTTCACTTCCATTTCACCCTAATGCATGAACAAGTAATCTACCATCAAAGATATACATCTAAGCAACTAGATCAACATGAGTCCCCGCTTGACAGAAAACAACATAACATCACATGAAGAAGACATCACACATGACACACTTATTTTTCACGTGGAAAGCCAATTGGGAAAAACCACGGTGGGTATGAATACCCACAAGCTTGTTTTTGAACTCTTTAGAAGTCCGCTCTATTAGGAGCCTTGTCCGGTTAAAGACTGATACAATAGGTTCTTTTAGGAACTGATCCTATTAGGGATCACCCAGTTAAGGGATGGCTAGAATACCTGGTTAAGGGTTAAACCCTATTAAAGGTTACCTTGTTAGAGGATTTCAAGAACTTAATGGTTTTGAGTCACCCTGTTAAAGGATTTACAGCAAGCTGGTTAAAGCTACCCTGTTAAGGGATTTCTCAACTGTTGAAGTGGTTAGAGATCAACAGGTATTACAATGATCTGATAACAACACTCAATGCCAATGCAGATCCGCTTAAGCTCCTCTTCACCTTCTGCACTTACACTCTGCAGGTATCACTTCTCTCCTCTGGTTTGGCAAGAATCACGTATCTCTTCTCTTGGATACACACACACAACTTTTGCCAACAACCTCAAAAAGAGACACAACATCGACCTTATAGGAAAACAGATAGGTCAGTAGCATAAACCCTAAACCCTAAACCTGTTAGGTTAAGGAATTCAAATGATTCAATCCTGACCATTGAGCATATTGCATTAAATGCAACAGTTCTTGATCCAATCTCAAGACTTTCTCCATCATCCATTTTCCACCGATTTCATAGCAGTTGATAACCCATCACATGTTATCACCGTTTACAGACTTCGCAAATTCCTAAGGTAGATAGGAACAATCTCCTTCATGCATGATCCTTCACGCACACAAGGCTTACATGGCAGCATGATCTGTTCTTCATTACCATGCTAACTCATCACACAAAGTCACCGATTGAGCCACACAGGCTTGAAGCACTTCAACTGGAAATCGTGAAGTTGAGACTACCAACCGGTAGTCATACAATGCTTCCATGTGCCGGTTCCCATAACCATATGTCGGTTCACCTTGAACAAACACACCTCTTCACTTTGGCACAAATGTCGGTTCACAATGTTATACTGGTTCTCTTCTCTTCATCATATTGACATCAATGACAACACATAATATCATTATGTCCTCATACTGGTTCACATAATGCCAACAATCTCCCCCTTTGGCATTGATGGCAATATACAAAGATATCTCTCTGCTTCACATCTTCTCCCCCAATTTCTGCAGATATCTTCTATGCTTCACATCTTCTCCCCCTTTGACAACAATGCCAAAGTGGAGGCACAAGCTTCCCTGATCCATTAGGCTGCTCCCCCTGAGGAGTAGCATCCTTCAACACATGAATCCTGAAGAAAAAATTGACTATGCAATACCTAACTGATGTGGAGCATATACCTTTAGTTTACCTCCTAAAGGGGAAACACCCCTAATTCACCTCTTAAGTACATAAATGTAGCCTTTGGGAGAGGCTTGGTGAAAATGTCTGCTAACTGCTCCTTACTGGAAACATGTTCCAGTGTAATCTCTTTGTTCTGAACCTTTTCCCTCAAGAAATGATACTTAAGCTCAAAGTGCTTGGTTCTAAAATGTAAAACCGGATTCTTGGAGATGTTAATTGCACTAGTATTGTCACAAAATATACTTACCAGTTCAGATACAGGAACTTTGAAGCCATTTAATACATGCTTCATCCAAATTGTCTGAGTGCAGTTCATGAAAGCTGCAACATACTCTGCTTCTGCTGTAGACTGAGAGATACAACTTTTCTTCTTACTCATCCATGAGACTAGTCTACCACCGAGAAAGAATGCACCACCGATTGCTCTTTTTCGATCATCTACATTACCTGCCCAATTAGCATCTATGTATACTTTTAAGTTGAAATCCTTGCTATATGGATACCACAATCTATAGTCAACAGTTCCCTTCAGATACCTAAGAATCCGCTTGACTGCAACCAAGTGGGATTCTCTTGGGATTTTCTGCAACCTTGCAGTAATGCCAATTGCATGTGCAACATCTGGTCTATTGTGCACTACATAATGCAACTTACCAATCATTGATTGGTATTCCTTCTCATCAACCAATGCTGAGTCATCTTCTTTGGATAGTTTACAACTGGTCACCATTGGTGTACCAACCGGTTTTCTATCTTCCATGCCAAAGGTCTTCAGCACCTGTTTGACATACTTGGACTAAGTGATAAAGATTCTATCTTTCATCTGTTGGATCTGCAGTCCAATGAAGAATTTAATCTCCCCTATGAGTGACATTTCAAACTCTTTCTTCATCTCATCTTCAAACTCATGACTCATCTTGTCATCTCCACCAAAGATAATGTCATCAACAAATACCTCACAGATAAGGATTTGATCTCCTTCAGACTTCAAGTAGATATTGCTATCTTCACTTGTTCTCTCAAATCCAATCTTCACAAGATGGGAATGCAGACATTCATACCATGCTCTAGGTGCCTGCTTTAGACCATATAAGGCTTTATGTATCCTGCATATCATGTCATTGTCTTCAGATAGGGCAAACCCATCCGGTTGCTCTATATACACCTCCTCTTCAAGTACACCATTTAGGAATGCAGATTTTACATCCATTTGATATACTTTGAAACCTTTAAAAGCTACATATGCAAGAAGCATACGAACTCCTTCCAATCTGGCTACAGGAGCAAAGGTTTCTTCATAGTCTTCTCCTTCTTCTCGAGCATATCCTTTGCACACCAATCTAGCTTTGTTCCTAATCACTGTGCCATCCTCATTCATCTTATTTCTGAAGACCCATTTGGTACCAATGACATTTTTATGCTCTGGTCTGGGTACCAAAGACCATGTACCATTTTTCTCTATCTGGTCAAGTTTCTCTTTCATTGACTTGATCCAGTCTTCATCTTTATGTGCCTCTTTGAATGATTTAGGCACAAATTCAGAGATCATATATGATTTTTCTCTGACATTTCTTCTTGTAAGGATTCCTACCTCCTTATCTCCTATGATATGCTTAGGATCATGATTCAGCTTGACATACTGAGGAATGGTCTTGATGGATTCCTCTTGCTTTTCTTCTTCATCCTCATCTCTATCAGTATCAGCATCTACATCTGCTAGTGTAGGAACACTGTTACTAGTACTTGGTTGACTGACAACCGGTTCCCAGATAATTGCAACCGGTTCATTTACCACTTGCTCACTGTTGGTTTCCTTAGTTTTCTCAGAGGTTTCATCAACTCTTACATTGATGCTTTCCATAATTCTTTGAGTCCTATTGTTGAAACACTTGAGAGCTTTGCTCTTGGTGGAATATCCTAGGAATATTCTCTCATCACAATTTACATCAAATTTGCTCTGGTGTTCACTCTTCTTGATGTAACATTTTCTACCAAACACTCTAAAGTAGCTAACCACAGGTGTCTTACCAGTCCAATACTCATAAGGAGTTTTATCCTTACCTTTCTTGATGAGTACCTGGTTCATTGTATAGACTGCAGTGCTCATCGCTTCTCTCCAAAAGGTGTGAGCTACCTTTCCTTGAATCAACATGGTTCTAGCTGCTTCAACCACAGTTTGGTTATTCCTCTATGCTAGACCATTCTATTGTGGAGTCTGGGGGGTAGATAGTTGCCTCTTGATGCCATGTTCTTCATAGTACTTGTTGAATTCACTGGAAGTGAATTCCCCTCCTTGATCAGTTCTCAGGCACTTGATCCTTTTACCGCTTTCCTTCTCTGCTAATGCTCTGAAAGCTTTGAACTTTACAAAAGCTTCAGACTTATCTTTCAAGAATGTGACCCACATCATTCTTGAGTAGTCATTAGTGAGAATCATGAAGTACCTATCACCCTGCACACTCCTAGTTTTCATAGGACCACACAAATCAATATGCACAAGATCAAGCAAATTGTTTGCAGTGAAAGATTTACCTTTAAAGGTTGAGGAAGACATTTTCCCCAATTGACACTTTCTGCACAAGGTGTTATCCGGTTTTCTTAGCACCGGCAACCCTCTAACTACCTTGATCTTACTAGCCTTCACAATGTTATCAAAGTTTACATGGCAGAGTCTCCTATGCCATATCTAGCTATCATCAAATTTAGCCATAAGACATGTACTTATATTTGCATTTAGCTGAAATAGATTACCTTTGGTCTGCATGCCAGTGGCCACCAATTCACCATTCTTGAATTCCAGAGTGAGGCCATTGTCATTCAGTTTGGCAACACTTAGAAGGTTGTGTCTGAGACCATCAACCCAATACACATTGTCAGCACTACTCTTTCCATTCAGAGAGATGGACCCTCTGCCTTTGACCATGCATGGTGCATCATTGCCAAAGTGAACCACACCACCATCATACTCTTCCAAGGATAGAAACTTGCTCCGATCACCAGTCATATGGTGAGAACAACCACTGTCAATGATCCACTCATTGAAATTATCAAACCGGGAGACAAGAGCCTTCTTGTCTGACAAATATTCCTTGACAGCAACAAACACAATATCTTCATTTTCTTCATCCTCTGATTCCTCATCCGTGACACCTTCATCAACTGCCACAAAATAGTTTCTCTGGTTTCCTCCTTTGAATTTCTTGAACCTTTCCGATTTGTCCTTGTTGTCACCATTAGGACAGTTTACAACAATATGTCCTATCCGGTTACAAGAAAAGCATTTCAAAGGTAGCTTACCTCTATATTTTCCAGTTCCTTTAGGAAGTTTCCTGGCAAGGAGAGCTTCAAATGCCATTAGAATCTCCTCATCATCCATTTCTCTACTCTATCTTGGTTCACCACTAGTGCTAGCTTCTTTTCCTTTTCTGGATGGTATAACAGAAGCTTTAAAAGCCGATTCAGTCTTTTGAACACTGCCATCAAAACTATTTAGCTCATAGGCTGTCAACTTTACAATGATGGAGTCTAGGGATACCTTAGTCTTATCTATTGATCTCAGCTCCTGAATAGCAGCAACCCTTATTGCATAGACCGACAATAGGGATCTCAAGACTTTTCTTACCACAGTGGAATCTTCCATTTTACCACCTGCACTCTTGATATCACCAACAACAATTTTGATTCTTATTCCATACTATTGAATGGTCTCACCTTCAACCATCTGCATGTCTTCAAACATCCCTCTAAGGCTTTCTTCCTTAGCCTATTTTACATGCTCATCATCGCCATAGATATTTTTAAGAGTATGCCATACTTCTTTGGGATTTACCTTATCTTGGACATCAATAAACTCAATGTCAGATAAAATAGTAATTAGGGCTTCCATGACTTGCCCATTCTCCTACATCTCTCTCTTTTGGTCATCGGTGAGAGTACCGGTAGGGGCAACATAAACATTCTCAACATAGCTCTAGTGTTGAGCACCCATGCTTCTGATGTATATCTTCATTCTGTCTTTCCATATACTGAAATTTTCTTTGTTAAACTTTGGATCTTCCCTCTTCATCATTAGACTAGGATCTTTACCTCAAGGGGTTAAACTTATAACATAGAGGACCTGGAGGATGCTTTGATACCAATTGATAATTCAACGATGAAAGGATAGTACCAAACTGGTATTGAAAGGGGAGGGGTGAATCAGTACAGACAAAAACACACTCTTAAACCAGTTTGCCAGCAGACACTGTGCATTGACAAACAAACAGTAACATCGGTCCTAAAACAGAGTACAACTGGCAAAGCCCAGAATAATTGAGACAAGCATAAACCGGTTGACACTTATCTTCTCATACAATCTAACACTTCACTTCCATTTCACCCTAATGCATGAACAAGTAATCTACCATCAAAGACATACATGTAAGCAACTAGATCAACATGATTCACCGCTTGACAGAAAACAACATAACATCACATGAAGAAGACATCACACATGACACACTTATTTTTCACGTGGAAACCCAATTGGGAAAAACCACGATGGGGAAGATACCCACAAGCTTGTTTTTGAACTCTTTAGAAGTCTGCTCTGTTAGGAGCCTTGTTCGGTTAAAGACTAATACAATAGGTTCTGTTAGGAACCAATCCTATTAGGGATCACCCGGTTAAGGGATGGCTAGAATAGCCTGTTAAAGGTTACCTTGTTAGAGGATTTCAAGAACTCAATGGTTTTGAGTCACCCTGTTAAAGGATTTACAACAAGTTGGTTAAAGCTACCCTGTTAAGGGAATTCTCAATTTTTGAAGTGGTTAGAGATCAACAGGTATTATAATGATCTGATAACAACACTCAATGCCAATGCAGATCCACTTAAGCTCCTCTTCACCTTCTGCACTTACACTCTGCAGGTATCACTTCTCTCCTCTGGTTCGACAAGAATCACGTATCTCTTCTCTTGGATACACACACACAACTTTTGCCAACAACCTTAGAAAGAGACACAACATCGACCTTATAGGAAAACAGATAGGTCGGTAGCATAAACCCTAAACCCTAAACCTGTGAGGTTAAGGAATTCAAACGGTTCAATCCTGACCATTGAGCATACTACATTAAATGCAACAGTTCTTGATCCAATCTCAAGACTTTCTCCATCGTCCATTTTCCACCGTTTTCATAGTGGCTGATAACCCATCACACGTTATCACTATTTACAGACTTTGCACATTCCCGAGGTAGATAGGAACAATCTCCTTCATGCAAGATGCTTCACACGCACAAGGCTTACATGACAACATGATCTGTTCTTCATTACCATGCTAACTCATCACACAAAGTCACTGGTTGAGCCACATAGGCTTGAAGCACCTCAACTGGAAACCTTGAAGTTTAGACTACCAACTGGTAGTCATACAACGCTTCCATGTGCTGGTTCCCATAACCATATGCCGGTTCACCTTGAACAAACACACCGCTTCACTTTGGCACAAATGCCGGTTCACAGTGTTATACCGGTTCTCTTCTCTTCATCATATTGACATCAATGACAACACATAATGTCATTATGTCCTCATACCGGTTCACATAATGCCAACACGCATATGTTTTTGGTGATCTTGTTGGAGCCGACTCATGATTACATGTTACACTATAGGCCAACTTGATAATTATTTATTTTGTGATTGCGGATATATGAGACTGGTGTAGAAGATATTTTTAGTGTATGGTGTGAAGTGATATGAGTGAGTTGTGATCGAGAAATACTTTTGGCATAGTTTCACGTGCGCATTCTTGATCTGGTAGTTGATTGAGACAGAAAATAGAGCAGAGTAGCAGAGGTGGTACAGTCAAACTTTATGCAATTAACCGGAACTCATCCAGGCATTGTTTGATGCTATTTTGGATTTCAAAAATTGTAATTAATCATTGTAAAATATTTGTAAGGAAGTGAGCCTTCCAGGGTTGCATCCCTTATTGTATCTTGAGTTGTAAGCTCTAGGTAGTGTGCCCGAATGCTTGTGCATTCTCATTTTGTAATATTGTTTTGCTACTGGCCATAGTGGAATAATACTATGGGTTCAAATCCCATCGTGGTTTTTACCATTTGGGTTTCCATGTAAAAATCCTAGTGTTATGATCTTGTTGTTGATTATCTTGTGGTTCTGCACTTTACTTTCTTGCATATGTTTCCGGTGGTTTCAAAATAAGTCAAAAAAATTATTTGTCAGTAGATCACTGATTCACCCCCCCTCTCAGTGATCCTTGACTCCAATAATTGGTATTTGCATAACTTCAACATGTCATTAATTGATCTAGAACACAGTGTATATGGTGAAAATGGATAACAATAATAACAATATTGAAAGGCTAAATGAATTCAACCACAAAACCCTAGCCTAACAATCAACAAAGATCCACCATAACATATGAAGATTACCTAAGACAATGCAAATCAAACGAAATCACAAAGATTATACCATCACATGTCCAATAGGGTTTTGATCTCCATTCTTCCTATCTCCATTGATCTTGCTTGATATATTTGCTCTCAGATTTTATGTGCACAAGAGCTCAACAAAGAACAGAATGTGTTTGCAAGTAGGATCGTAGTGTAGTCAAGTCCTTAAGATCATTCATTAAGTTGAATGATTAGGATGCTTGATTAGGGTTTGATAATGAGGGAAGCATCTCCTTATATAGAAGACACAATATGAAATGGAGGGATAAGATTGAGAGGTGTAAAAGGAGGTCGGCTATGATTAGAGGGTAGGTAAAAGAAATAATAAAATAATGAAAGGGGTAGGTAGTGTATGAATTAAGAGATAAATGACATGTGTCATAGGTAGAAAAGGCTAATGAATTAATTAAATAAATAAAGATTTATTTAATTAATAGAAGAAGTGGGATAATTAAATAAATAAAATATTTATTTAATTTAAGAAAAGGATAATTTAAATAAATAAATGTATTTATTTAAATGAGAAATAAGGCTAGAAGAGGATAAATG
Source organism: Cryptomeria japonica (assembly GCF_030272615.1). Lineage (NCBI taxonomy): Eukaryota > Viridiplantae > Streptophyta > Pinopsida > Cupressales > Cupressaceae > Cryptomeria > Cryptomeria japonica. The sequence goes on along the minus strand of NC_081408.1, from coordinate 525,474,801 downwards.
AATTAATTAAATAAATAAAGATTTATTTAATTAATAGAAGAATTAGGCTAAAGTAATTAAATAAATAAAATATTTATTTAATTAAACTGGACAATTTTAGGTGTCTACATTTTGCCCCTCTTTGAGACAATGCGGCTTGTCGCGTTGTTTCAAAGAAGATAAGATGAACTGATACAAAGTTGCCCTAGAATGGAAATAATATGCCCCCTCGAGAGATTGGATGAAAATGTCTGAAAAGATTGCAGACAATCTCTCGATAAGAAAGAAAGGTGAGAATGGACTGACCGGATAAAGTGACAAAGTCACGAGATAAAGTGACAAAGTCACGGGATGAAGAAGACTGACTCGGGAAACGAAGGCTAGGGGTAGTCTATAAGATAGACCACGGGGGAAAATACAACCTCATTGTCATCTACACATCCACGAGAGCATATTGCAGAGCGAGAATAGAGCAGGAGCAGTCAGCAGCGATGGCCTTCACTCACAGACTCGACCGTGTTTGCCGATTCTAGAGGCCAACAGAGGCAGGAGAGCCGGTAAGTACCACCAAACCTCCTCGTACTTTGACACATTTAATTTTTGTCATTAATGCATGGTAGATAGGGTCATAAATGTGCTTAGAATAGGGTCCAAAAAGTGTCAAAAAATGTCCAGGCACGTTTGCGTTGGTGCCAGGCGCATCTGTGCTCGCGAGGCGCGTCTGTGTTTGTGTCAGGCGCGTCTACGTTGGAACCCGCATTTGTGTCAATTGCGGCCGCGGCCGCGTCTGTGATGTGCAAGCACGTTTGTGCCAAGAAGGCACGTCTGTGCAACCTAGGCGCGTCTGTGTAGAGCATAGGCACGTCTATGTCAAACAAGCGCGTCTGTGTTTTTCAGGCACATCTGTGCAGTCTGAAAGCGCGTTTATGTCAAGTAAGCGCGTTTGTGTTTGAAAAAGTGTGAATTTGCATCTTCTAGGTCAAATCGGTAGTTCTGTGATAAACATACACTGTCGATTGGATAAGCTGCTGAGAGGATACACTCAAGCAGGTCCTCTAGGAAGACTAGGATAGATCAAGGCACTTTGTGATGAATAGTGAGTACCAAGATAGAGTACTTTGTGATGAACAGGGAGTACTAAAATAGAGCAGCACTTTGTGATGAACAGGGAGTGCAAATGTGAGTAACACTTTGTGATGAATAGGGAGTGCCACACACGTAGTACTTTGTGATGAACAGGGAGTACTACTAGGATAAAAGCAACACTTTGTGATGAACAGTGAGTGTCACTAGAGTAGATAGCTAGATACATTTAGATAAAAAGTAGCATTTTGTGATGAACAGGGAATGCCACGATGACTGACATGATTGATTTTATTGACTGCAGGAGTATTTGCCGATGCTAGAGTCACAGGAGAGATTCTCGTCTACTCAGAGGTTGCGACCTGAGTTGTCGTTTGAGGACAGAGCTGCCATTGAGAAGATGGGATTGAGACATGTACTGTATGTGCCTGAGTTTCGGGCAAACATGGGTTTGCTGACTGCGCTAGCTGAGAGATGGCACTGTGAGACGTGCACGTTTCATTTTCCGATGGGTGAGATGATAGTCACCCTAGAGGATGTATACAGGATATTGAGGATACCGATAGATGGGGAGTTGAGCCCATACAATCGAGATGGCACGAGAGAGGCCCTGAGATGGGTGTTCTAGGACCCAGGACTGGAGATGAGGGCAGGACACATGGCATGGGATACCATGATAGCCACAGGGTTAGCATTGCCAGCAGTGGTAGGAGGAGCCATCAGTGGGTTCCTATGACTAGATAGGGCGACACGGGGTTTGGCTGTGGGCTGGGGAGGAGCACTGGAGACCCTGGTGATGCAACACACCAGATATGCCTGGGGACCATGTGTGCTGGCCCATTTGTATTATGAGCTTCATCAGTTTGTTTATCATGGATCAGTAGGATTGGGATACGGAGTTACATTGTTGCAGGTATGGGCCTACGAGCATCTGCCAGTTACCCGACCGATACACTTCAGGGGTAGGGGTCACGGACGCAGCTTTGTACATTTGTATGATATGATCACATCACAGCCGCGGATTGGCAGATTAGAGCATTGGCGGCGAGTGTTAGACGATATTGATGAGGTCATATGGCGACCATATCTAGGCTGCGAGCAGTGGGAGGATGATGCAGTTGAGTTGCCATACACCTTCCGGAGTAGGTACCTGATTGGGCGGATGCCCTATGTACTAGAGAGACAGCTTGTAGACAGGATTGGCCGATAGTTTGGCCGGATTCAGAGGATGCCCCGGGGCTCAAGCTGGTATGCTCGTACAGTTAGAGATCAGGCACAGTTTGGGCCCTTGTTGTCGTATGATCAGGCAGTGACTCAGTTAGTAGAGATGATACCCCTACCCTGGGACATGTGGCCAGAGATCGAGGATGCTGGCATGGATGCTGAGTATACAGCTTATTGGGCAGAGCATCCGTTCCCACGGTTGACAGATCTAGGAGAGGCATTGGAGGGAGATGGGGGGGAGATGATGAGGAGGGTGGAGGTGATGGGGGCAGAGGCCGACGGAGGAGGAGGGGAGTAGTTGGAGAGAGGCAGGTTGCATCTCGGAGGGAGGGTGGAGAGGAGAGGTAGGTTCGAGTGGTGAGGGGTCGTGGTGGATTGCCTTTATAGGTGCCAGCAGCATAGGGTCCTAGGCAGGTACAGATACAGGGACAGGGATAGAGACAGGTACCAGTACAGACACCATTATAGGTACAGGGGCGGGCACAGGGGCAGGCACCCACAGAGGAGGAGCCACAGGCAGAGGCAGAGGGGGCTGACCCAGTGGAGGCTGAGCTACTAGATCTGAGGGAGATCTGCCAGGGCCAGGCAGATGAGATCCAGGAGCTGGAGAGGGAGAGGGATTAGCTCAGGACAAGGCTTAGGGATACTGAGCGAGAGCGGGATCAGGCTATCCAGCGCTACACAGAGACTGAGACAGCACTGAGGGCTGGGAGGCAGGCAACAGATGATACAGGGGTAGGATATGCTTATGTCCTGGGGGCAGGGGAGGAGATCGCCTACTGGAGAGACCTCTACTATGGTGCAGTGCCAGCAGATCAGCAGGCGAGGAGCTTCCATAGACCGTCGCGTATAGCGATAGCTACGGGAGGGAGCCAAAGGAGGCAGGCATCGAGTGGTGGGGTTATGGGTCCTCCACCACCACCAGATAGAGGGGACAGGCAGGATGATCCTATGGCGGGTCCTTCAGGGGCTCAGATTCCACCGAGGCCGGGCGGCTCCAAGGGAGGGAGTTCATCATAGCCTTAGAGGGCTCCCTATGTATCAGTTTTGTACCAGTTTTATATTGTAGACACATGCGGGTGCTTTTTGTAGCCATATGATTTTGACATCATTGTATCATGACACTTTATTTATATATATATGAGATGATTCATCTTTGCGGTAGCTATATGCATGTGTACCTATGTGATGAGATGTTCTTATGTGATGTTTGTTTATGAGATGGATGCAAATATGTATATGATGCAATGCAGTATTTTTGTTCTTTTATGTTTTAAAATGTTATGCATGATGCAAATGTAAATGTATGTAATGCAGATGAATATGATAATGCAAATGTAAATTGTGCTAACAGGTGTTGTGTGTAGGATGTGATGCAGTTGTGATATATATATATGTATGTATGAAATGCTTATATGTGGTAATGCAAGTGCTACTACATGAAATGCAAATGTTTTTGGTGTGTCATTATACTCAGTCATGTGATAGCAGGCTACGCGGACTCGAGAAGGACGATGGAAGTCAATCAAGAAAGGGGGATGAAAGATAGAAGATATGGAAGTGAAAGAGCTTCTTGTGCATTATCATCATTGAGCTTTATTATGGCAAGTAGGCTATGACAATCGAGGCATATGTTCGACCCAAAAAGTCATTGTACCCGTTTGCATGGAGATAAGACAGTCACAAACAAGGAATGCCCCAGTTCACACTAGACTCACAGTGTCCTCATATCCTTGGACAAGTCATAGCATTACTAAGAGCCAATCCATAGATAGCAAATACAAATAGGTGATGATACCCCATCCTCGCCTTTCTAGTCAAAGACATCTTGGAGATAGAATCTCTAGTCAAAGACATCCCGGAAAAGCTAAAAGACATGTCACCAAAAAAAAGATAAAATCAAAAGAAAACCAAGACTTGATACCAACATCCACTGTAGTCCTCAAGTTTAGTGTCTCTTGTCACTTGTATAAGTCTTATTTGATTGTGGTCACAATGTTTACTTTCACAGAAAGGATAGATAGCACTGAACCATAATGTTGTCTGAGTCTGTTGAAAGATTTGATTTGTTGAAGCCCATTGTTGCTGCTGTGTCTCATCTGAAACTGACTAAATCCATGAAACTGATACTTTATTGCAGAGAAGATGAAACTTTATTGCGGATCTGTGATGGAAATGTTGCTTTATTGTGGATTATGTGCGGATAGACTGAAGGAAGCTGGAAGAAACTGTACTCCTCAAAACATGTGATGTTCTCAGTTCCACACCCATCACTAGACGTAGGATTTGCCTTAGCCATAGATAGGATCTGGTTTATTATGAATGGCTAACCAATCTTGGGTAGATCAATAACAAGCCATGATGGGAATGGGTAAGTTTATTATGAACGAATAGGTTGTGAGTGTGTGCAAAGTGAAAGGATGAAAGTGAATCCTGAAGGAGGGAGGAGCAATGTCTCTACGCATGGCGCTGGTGACCCAGTTTTCACCATGGTACTTGCCCAGGGCACCACTGAAGTGGTTTTCACTATTGGACGAAATTATTTCTCTTTACTTTTTTCGATTTTTCAATGTTTTTTGTGTCACAAGGCACCGGTTTGCCAGGTTTTCACTAAGTAACGATTTTTTGTTTGTTTTTATAATTTTTTTGTATTTTTTTATTTTTATTTTTATTTTTTTTTGTATTTTTGAAATTAGGATATTCTGAAGAGCTATGTGTAGAACCTGCGAAGGTTCATGCTATTGATAGGATCCTCCAAAGGTTCACCTTCTGTAGTTGAGAGCTGATATGCACCAGATCCATATGCTGTTGTAATAATGTAAGGACCAAGCCAGTTTGGTTCGAACTTGCCCTTCTTCTCTCTATCTTGTTGATTTTTAGGATTTTCTCTAAGAACTAAGTCACTTACCTCAAATGTGCGAGGCTTGACCTTGTGATTGTAGCTGCGACTCATTCGTTGTTGGTAAGCCTTGAGATGATTGACAACAGTTTGTCTTCTTTCATCCAGTAGTTCCAACTCTTGCAAGCGAGAGACCCTATAGTCTTCGTCACTGATGATGTTTTGCTAAGAGACTCGTAAAGAGGGTAGCTCGACCTCAATAGGCAAGATAGCTTCAGTGCCATAGACAAGTGAATAGGGTGTAGCTCCTATAGGTGTGCGGACACTTGTGTGATAGGCCCAAAGTGCAGGATTAAGTTGGATATGCCAATTACGACCAGCATCGTCGACTGTCTTCTTTAGGATTTTAAGGATTGTTTTGCTAGACGCCTCAGCTTGGCCATTACCTTGGGGGTAATATGGTGTGGAGAAACGATGAGAGATATGGAAGCGATCACAGAGTTCACGAACATCCTGATTTTTGAAGGGACGCCTGTTATCAGTGATAAGGGAAACAGGAATGTCGTATCGGCAAATGATATAGTTGAGGATGAATGTAGCAATCTGTTTTCCAGTAACTTGTGTGAGAGGCACAGCTTCAATCCATTTTGTAAAATACTCTGTGGCAGTGATAATGAATTTGTGACCATTGGAAGAAGGAGGGTGAATCTTGCCTATGAGATCGAGTCCCCATTGACAAAAGGGCCAAGGAGATGCCAGTGGTTGAAGTTTTTGTGCTGGCGCATGTATGAGGTCTCCATGAATTTGTCATTGCTTACATTTCTTGACAAAATGATATGAGTCTTTCTCCATATTGGGCCAGTAATATCCAGTCCTGATGAGTTTCTTGGCCAAGGTAGGACCACTAGCATGTGGACCACATATCCCTTCATGCACTTCCTGTAACGCAATCTAAGCTTCGTCGCTTTCTAAACATCTAAGAAGAGTGCCATCTAGACCTCGCCGGTATAGGATATCAGCTAAAATGACATATCGAGAGGATTGGAGAATGAAAGTGGGACGTTGGTTATTTGATAGATTAGGAGGTAAAGTATTGTCACGTAGGTATGTGAAAATGGAACCATACAATTGGGATTCGGGATCGATAGCACATATAGTCTGAGTAGGCATGATCTCATATGAAGGGACCAAAAGGTTATCCACCAAGAACTCATAGCGGGTCTCGTTTGGAGGTAGATCGATTAGTGAAGCAATTGTAGCCATGGCATCTGCGGCGCGATTCTGCTCTCTTGGTATCTGCTCAAAATCTATCTTTATGAAGTGTTGTTTCAGGTCATCCACCATTTGTTTATAAGGCATTAACTTTTCATCTTTTGTTTGGTAATCATCAGTTGCTTGATGGATGACAAGTTGGGAATCCCCAAAAACAGGAAGTTCCTGGATCTTCCATTGAACTGCAATTCGTAATCTTGTTGTTAATGCCTCATACTCCGCTATATTGTTAGTGCAAGGAAATGATAAGCGGTATGATTTTGGTATAGAATCCCCTTGAGGAGTTATAAAGAGGATGCCAGCGCCTGCCCCATGCTGTGTGTATGAGCCGTCAAAGTACAGTTGCCATGGCTTCGCATGTGACATTGTCAAAATGGATTCATCTGGAAATTCGAAACTTAGAGGAACATCATCTATCATGGGAGCATCTGCTAATTGATCTGCGATGGCTTGTCCTTTTATTGCTTTTCTGTCCACATACTCGATGTCGAATTCACTCAGTATCATTACCCATTTGGCTAGTCGCCCAGTAAGTGTCAGTTTGTTAAGAAGGTATTTCAATGGGTCTATCGTTGCAACTAACTTAGTCTTATGAGTGAGCATGTAATGTTGTAATTTCTGCGAAGCAAAGACCACGGCGAGACATGCATGCTCAATTGGTGTGTAGTTTAGCTCGTATCCCACCAATGTGCGACTGATATAGTATACTGCTTTTTCCTTGCCTCCAGCACTTTGTTGTGCTAAGAGTGCCCCCAGTGCTATTGGAGTAGCTGATATGTATAGTAACAGAGGCTGATCTGGAACTAGTGGCATCAGAACTGGCAGATTTAGAAGATAATCTTTGAGCGTCTAGAAAACCCGTTGACAGTTATCATCCCATTTGAATTTGATGTTTTTATGCAGCAGGTGCTGAAAAAGATTACACTTATCTGCTAGTTGTGCTATGAATCTTCGGATAGACTGGAGTCTGCCTTGTAAGGATCAAAGTTGACTGATATTTCTTGGTGGTTGTATTTCCAAGATGGCCTTGAATTTTGCTGGATCAGCTTCAATTCCCCTTTTGGATACAATGGATCATAGGAGCTTCCCGGAGGCTACTCCAAAGACACATTTCTTGGGGTTTAATCTTACTTTGTATTTTTCCAACCGATCAAAGACGACTGAAAGTATGTCCAAATGTGTATTTCTGTCTATTGATTTGCCCAAGAGGTCGTCAACATAATCTTCCACAGTTACATGCATGAGATCATGAAAGATAGTAGTCATGGCTCTTTGATATGTAGCACCTGCATTCTTTAGCCCGAAAGGCATGACATTCCAGCAGAAAGTTCCCCACGGACAAGTAAATGTTGTTTTATGTTGATCCTCGGGTGCGATCCTTATTTGATTATAACCAGAGAATCCATCCATCAATGATAACATTTCATGACCTGCTGTGAGATCAACAATCAAGTCAATATTTGGTAATGGGAAGTCATCCTTTGGACAAGCTTTGTTGATGTCTCTGAAATCTGTGCAAATTTTGATGCTACGATCCGGTTTACTAACAGGTACCAAGTTGGAGATCCATTCAGGATAATCAATTGGGCGTATGAATCGGACATCGAGTAATTTCTCAAGTTCTACCTTGACTAATAATGCCACTTGTGGATGCATTTTTCTTAATTTCTGTTTTACGGGTTTTGTCCCTGGTTTGACTGTCAAATGATGCATTACCAAATCCGGATCTAATCCAGGCATATTAGCATATGACCAGGCAAAGTTAATTTGTCGTTCTTTGAAGAAACTTATGAATTTTGACCTTTCGGACTCTGTCAGTGATTGAGCTAGGAATATGTTGTGTGGAACCTCTTCTGTACCAATGTTTGTTTTGATAGTCTCATCTACCAACATGGATGACTTTTCCTCATATAATTTTGGGAGAATGTCGAGCCTTCCATCTTCGGGTGCCTCAGAGAGGTTTTCACCCTCAGATACATCCTTTCTTTTTACTTTTTTGAGGTCAGACAGCGCCACAGTGTGGTTTTCGCCATAAGACCCTTGATTTGTTCTTATTTTCACATTTTTGCGACTGGAAGGTCTGACACCCTCACCAAAATATGCCATGCTATTGAGTTCTATAGTGTATCCCGCTTTATGGTCTCCAGGGGGAAGATCATCTCGTATGCCCAGATAGTCAATAAAAGCTTCATCATTTTGGAATGTATCAAACTGTGCAGGTCCTTCATGATCCCAGTCAATCAGTTGGCGGTGAACAAGGAGAAGGTTGTTAGTGTCTTCGAAGTTAACGGGGCTAAGAGTGAAGATGTGGTTATTTTCGGGTATGTCAAGGTAATTATCGAGGTCATCAATGGCACTCTCCTCATCAGTCTCAATCGCGAGCGAATCCAAATTATCATCACTAGTAGCGCACTTTGGGATAGGTGTTCTCATCCTATGTGATTTCAACCTAGAACCTTGAGACAAGGACTGTGTAGACTCCTCATGGGTTGTTTCTTGACCAACTCTAAACTTGTTATAAAATTCCTCTTCTTCTATTGGTTCATCTGGCTCTCTGAATGTCTCATTGAGCTCGTAGTCACTGGAAGACTTGTCTGAACCCCATTCCCATTCGTTGGAATCTGTGGAATAGTGATTCTCTTGTTGAATTTTGGCAGCTTTAATTTGTAAGGCTTCTTCTGTCCTTTGGGTGTGGACCTTTAAGAAACCAAGTCCTTTCGAGCGTTCCTTCTTGAGAGTTAGTTCAGGTTATAAAGGTTCAATGATGCCTTCCTTTCGTAATCCCAGAGGGCTTTTTCCATCATACCCAAATTTTTGTAGAATTTTGAAGCCTTTACCGTATTTCTCACATGGTAGATTGATGTGGTCTTGTGTTTCTTCTTCATTGTACCTGAAAAGCATTTGGTATAAATCTTCCTCTTCTAGTTCACCCCATCTTCGAAAGGTAGTAGGGTCCCATTTGAGCATCATAATGGCGATTTGCTTGTTAGGATGTGGTCTTCCATATTCTTTTGGGGAACTCATGACTTGTCATAAGTACATGGTTTGATTGAAAGTATATTCCCCCATGCCTTTGTCTTGAAACTTGCCTTTAAGCTCACCTTGTTTTGAGGTCGAGGGTTTTAATGACTCAGGATCAATGTATGTCAATGAAGGAACAACCTCCCGATTACTGGGAATGAAGGTCTCGGTCTTTGATTTCAGGTTATTGCAGTATATGAATGGATTAGGATCACCGTTAACTGTTACGTCCACTCCATTATGAGGAAACTTAATGCATTGGTGATATGTGGATGGGACTGCCCTCATTTCATGAATCCAAGGATGTCCTAGCAATATATTATAAGTGAGATTTAAATCCAGGACTTGATAGACCACATCCTTTGTAACTGGCCCCACTCTGAGAGGTAAGATGACTGTACCCTTGGATGAACGCTCTTCATCATCATATGCTTTAATGGTGATCTTGTTTGTAGAATTCACAGCTTTATCAGAATATCCAAGTTGTGTGATAGAACTTAATGTGTAAATGTTTAGACCTGCTCCTCCATCTATCAGGACTCTTTTTATTCGATGCTTGTGTATGAAGGCTTCAATGTGTAATGGTGCATTATGTGGCTGACTTACGGAGGCGTCATCTACTTCTGTGAATGTAAGGGAGTGTGGAATGGAAAGGTATCCCACCATGGCTTGAAACTGATCCACATTTAGATCAGTAGGGACGGTAGTATCTCTCAAGATTTTGTCAAGAATGGCTTTATGTGTGGGAGATATGCGTAATAGCTCAAGAATGGAGATGAGCGCGGGTGTCTTCCCTAGCTGTTCTACAAGGTCATACTCAGGTTTGGTTGATGAAGAAGCGGTGTTTTTAGTTGGAGCACCTTGCAAAGTGAATTTACTTCAGCGAGTTGTAACATGACATTCAGAGGTAGGTTCCGAAGAAGATCCAACACCTTTTAGGACAATCTTGGGTCTCTGAGTAGAATTCTTAGACGCTTTGTCCTTGATGATAATAGTAGAGACGTAATTGTTCATCGATATGTGATTGATAGTTGAATCATAGTTGTAGGATGCTCTGGTATAATTGGTTTGATCATCTGTGGCTTTAGCTTTTCCTTTGTCATGTTTTGGGAATGGTTCCTTAAACATCTCATGTTCTTGATTAGACGAATGTCCCTCAATCTCAATGTCACCTCTATCAATGAGATCTTGTATGATGTTCTTCAGTCGATGACAATTTCCTGTCTTATGACCCTTGATCTTATGAAATTCATAATATTCATCATCATTCCACCAATTTGGTTTAACCTTTGGTTCATATGGAGGAAAATCTGGAACTGTGATTACCTTGTTTGCCACAAGCTTCTTGAAAACTGACTCAAGTGGTTCTCCCAATGGAGTGTACTTCCTTCGTGATCTGGAAGTTGTTTGAGTATTCACTTGATTGTTTGTAGAACTTGATCCTGAAAAGATGAATTTGGGTCGTACTGTGTTGGCATCAACAACACCATCATTGACTGTGTTCTTGTTTTTATTCCAAAATCTTGGCTTGTGTTTTCCTTTAAAGTCATCTTTGTTTTCCTTGAATATCTTAATGAGTCCTTGTTCAATTAGGACCTTCTCTGTCGCTAAGCCTTTTTCAATAACGTCCTTGAAGGTGGACAAACAAGCTTTCCTTAGATCATAGCCAATGTCTTTGTTAACATTCTGGGTGAACATTTCTACCATTTGTTTTTGTGGAATTTCACAAGAGCATCTGCTAGCTAGATTTCTCCATCTTTGTAAGAATGATGCAAAAGATTCTCCCTCTTTTTGCTTAGTGTTGCACAAAGTAGTGACTGATATGTCTGTCTCTATGTTGTAGGAGAAATGTTGGATAAATGCCTCTGCTAGATCATCCCATGACTTAATACCAGGTGGGAGTTGGGAGAACCATTCCATAGCTTGATCGCCTAAGCTTTGTGGGAATAATCTCATCAAATATGTCTCTTCTGCTGCTACCTCAATGCAAGCTATGAAAAATTGTCTTATGTGTGCCTTAGGATCCCCTTTTCCTCTATACTTATCAAATTTAGGCATCACAAAGTGTGTAGGAAAAGGAGGCATTGGAATGCTCTTGTCAAATGGATAAGGACATATGTCTCTCATTGTGTATGTTGGCTTTGGTGTATTTATGTCCTCCATTTTCTTTTGTAAGTCCTTGATTTGTTGTTCCAAACTGCTCTTAGGTGGAGATCGACCTCTTGGACCATACCCCATGCTGGAGGCACCAATTGGAGGGGGTGCATGTTGCATATATGGATGATATTGATCATACACATGTTCATATGGAGGAGGTCTATAGTGATGCTGCATATGTGGAGCACTTGGTATAGATTCATGTTGAGGAACACCATATCTATTTTGTGCATGTATACCATATTCTACAGGCATGTCATGTTCTATTGTATTGCCCCCAAATTTGACACGGGGTTTCCTTGTGTCCAAATTTTGAGCATGCCTTTGCATATCCCATTGCTTTGGTGGTTGATCCTTAGCATTGATATGTGATTGAGCATATTTTTCTCCATAAGATTTCCATAATAGTCTATGAAGGTGAGTATCATATGTTTGACCATGTGTATGTGGGACCTCTGGTTTTTGAAGCAAAGTTGATGGTGATTTAGGTACCATATATGGTCCTCTATTTCCTCCACTATTAGGTCTTCTTTGATCCATGTTGGAGTGATGTTGTTGCAAAGGTTGATTTTCCATTATTTGAGACATGTCAAAATCATGAGGTATCTTGGCTCCACTTTGTGCCATCATTTGTAAGAAGTATTGTCTATCCCTCCTCATTATTTCCTCAACCAATCGATTGAAATGGGGATTCATAATGGATTCTTCCACATCTACTGAATGTACTGAAAAGTTGTCCATATTGTCATTGTGTGTAGCATTGTTGTTTATAGTGTCCATGTTCTCAACATTTGGAATGTTTCTATAGGCATCCATGTCAGGTAATGTAGTATGATCGGAATTGAAAAAGATCTCATTGTCATACTCATAAGAACTCATGTTTTTGGACTCTTGAGCCTCTTTAGTTTCTCTCCTAGATTTTTGAAGATGGGTTTCAACCATGAACTAGGTATTGACCAAGATGTGTGAGACTAGATGAAAAATGGAAAGAGTATGGAAGACCAAGAGTTGGATGGAATGTAAATGAATCTGAAGTGTACTTGCAATGTCCAAAGTGTAAGACCAAGTATGTATGTAGTAGAGTAGGTGTGACTTCCAAAGAGAGGATAGTTTCTCTTGATGAGGTAAGTTGACTTTGACTCTAAGTAAGACCAAATGAGACCCAAAGGTAAGAAACCTTGATGAGGGACCACTTAGCAAAGTGTTGTTGTATGTAGTGTGTTGACAAAGTAGGATGAGGACAAGCAAGTGACCTTTTGACTTAAGTTTAGACAAGTGTGAATGTAAAGCGAAATGTGAAGCAATGATGGAATTTGTGAGACCTAAGGACAGGTTGAATGCTAGATGAAACCCTAGAGAAATGACCTAGGAAGCTCAAGAATTCCGAAACTGACTGTGTTTGTTTGCTGGACTGCAATGGTTTTTTTCAATTCTGGACACAGACGCGCCTGTATACTTCACAGACGCGCCTGTATACTTCACAGACGCGGTTTCCCAACACAGATGCGCTTCTGAGATTTTTTTGTTTGCCAAATGTAATGTTGACTGTTGGAACACAGATGCGATTCTGCCCTTCACAGACGCGGCTAGACAACACATACGCTATTATGCTTGACACAGACGCATTTCTGCAAATTTTGTGCAATTTTTTTTCAATTTGTGAAGTCGTTTTGTTGTGACCAAATCTGACTGTTTGACTGATTTTCGTGACAAGAGGACACAGTGTTGATGAAGACCCAATGTTTGCAAGTGTCTAGACTCAAAAATGACTCCAATGTTGTTTGATGTAAAAATGTTTTGCGTACACTTGAAGACACAAAAGACACAATGTTTTGCTATTTGGTCTTGAATGTTTTGAATGTTTAACATAAGTCAAGCACAATTCTTATGGCTGGCCAAGACAATAGTTGTTGATCCCACATGGGGTTTTACCCTCGAGGCTACGCTATTCAGAGCGGATACTTAGATGCTTGACCTCACTGGCTCCACCCTCGGCACTCACTTCTTGGGTCAGCCAAGCATCAGTCCCCACGAAAACTCCCTGTGGTGAACTTTATATCTCTACTAAGAACCGTATGTGTGTGGGCCGCTACCAGAGGTCCGACCTCCTGCCCCAACAACTAGAAGGATTTTGGCCTCTAAAAAAAAAAGGTGCTAGTAAGGGCATTCGCTCGTGTGGCCATACATGCGGCACTTTCAGCTCTGTAAATACAGAAGGCTCCCAGCCGGTAGGGGTTACGCCCTAAAACTGATCAAATAAATTTGATCAAACGGGTTTATGGGGAGACATAGTGTCGGTATGAACTGATCAGCACACGTTATTCATCGTGTAGCATCGGAATTAGGAATCATCAAAGCAATATATAAAAGGACATATTATTCATTATTAGCTCAATCACACATTGCAATGATCTAATCCTAAGCACACTCAATAGAGACATAAAAACAAAGCATTCAAAAGCAAATATCATGCAAACCAGATAACAATTTGGATGCTTCTTCCATGCGGCTCCATTGTTCTTCTTTCCTCTTCAAATGGATTTGTGGATCTCACCTACAAGTGCACATACAATTGAAAGCAAGATTGACTTTGATGAAAAGCTCAAGAGTACTAGAAGCATAAGTTCGATAGTCTGATAGGAATTCACGGCTAGGGATTTGATTGAAGAAAATCATCCAATTCATAGGGAAATTGGAGAAATGAACAAATTAGCATGATAGTGATTCAAATGGAAATTCAAATCAAGAATAGCAAAATTATGACATATCTATGACAAATTGCTATGCAAGGCTGATGACAATTCATGACAAATTTCTATGTCAAGAATTTATGACAATTTATGACAAATTCTATGACAAATTTCTATGTCAAGAATTTATGACAATTTATGACAAATTCTATGACAAATTTCTATGTCATTTCCATAAATTTAGGAGAGAAATAGGAGGAAATTGAAATTAAGAATTAAGAAATTAGAAAAATTAGAAAAAGAGGAAATAAGAAATTAGGAAATTAAGAAATTGATGAAAATTAGAAATTAAGTAAATTAATTAATAATTTGTCATTTATTAATTAATTCACAAAAGAGGAATAATTAGCCAATTAAATGAATATTTAATTGTGACAAGAAGACTTAGGATAAATAAATAAATTATTTAATCCTAAAGGAGGAAATGACAAACAAGGTTAGATGATTAAATCACGAAACCCTAGAAGATGAATTAGAAATTCGAGAATGACAATTAGGTCTTGATTGAAGATAATTAATGTCGATCATGATTTTGATTTTGGATTGATAAATGACCAATGTGATAAATGATTCGATTGATAAATGCACCAATTGATGAGGAACAATGACAAATTGATCCAAATTGACACGATTGAGAAGGACGACGATCGATGACAAATTGATCGTTAAATAACAAGATTGAAAAAAAAGACAAGGATTGATGATGAATCGTGATTGAAAATTGCTATTGACAAGACCTAATTTGAAAGCGAGAAAAATGAGGAATGCAGAAGAAGGACTCAATGCTCGCAAATGATAAAGACCAAGTGCGTGACATAGGAGAAATGTTAATGCGACGCAAAAACCTAAAATGAGGCAATGCGCAAATGTTAAAGTATGACTTCGCAAGCGTTGACCATTTTTGGGTGTCTACATTTTGCCCCTCTTTGAGACAATGCGATTTTAAGCGTTGTTTCAAAGAACAATAACTAAAATGCCCCAGACAACTGACAATGACATATGCATGCCCCCTCGAGGAATTGGCCGGAAACATGCAAAGAAGAGGCCAATTGATCGATAAGAATGATAGAACATGATAGGATCAAATGGACTGCCAAGACTGACGGAAGAAATGTTAGTAAGAAGAAATTAGACAGAGGATAGTTAGAGATGAAGAAAAACTTGCTTTCAGTAATGCACTTTGTAGGTGAGAACCTTTATTTAATGTAGCAAAATGGATGCGTAGCATCATGGCATGGAAGGCCAGAGCTGAAATGCAACCCTTTTTGCAAAAGACAGACACATCGCAGACAAACAACAATCACAATCGAAAAAAAGAAAAGGACCATGAGCCATCCCGGTCACTCTAAATCACTCAATGACATCATCGAGCAACATAGGAACATGATCGAAGATAAATCAATAAATGATAAGATGCACAAATTCCAACAAATCAAACAAACATCTTGATCTTCATTGTCAAAAGTTGAAAGTGCTGATAGGACAATCATGCTATCTGGTTTCAGGACATGTGGTACCCCGTCTAAGACAGGACACAGTCTAGTTTCGAGTATACCACACCCTGTATAAGACCCATGATAATGTGCCAAGGACGAAACGATATTGAGGTTGATTGATATGACAACTCGGATCAGTTTGAATGTCTGGTTTGATTGAAAAGTTCATCTGTTTAAGCGTGATTTCATTAAAGCATAGTGTTGGATTGATTGTCATTGGATGTATGCTCAGGGATCTGTCTGATGCACAAAGGGGTTATTTATTGCAAAAAAAATGCTTGTTTTTGGATTTTAATGTTTTTGAAATGTTTTTGTGTTCATTTTTTCAGGACTTTTTATGATTTTTATGGATTTTCATTTTTTTCAATTTTTAGATATTTTTTCAGGACATTATTCGATTTTTTATGATCTTTTTCAGGACGTTTTTAAATGTTTTTGGAAGATTTTTTCAGGACATTTTTAAATGTTTTTGGGATTTTTTCAAGACATTTTCAATTTTTATGATCTTTTTTCAGGACATTTTAAATTTTTTTGGAAGATTTTTTCAAGACATTTTTAAATGTTTTGGAGATTTTTTTTTTTCAGGACATTTTTAAATGTTTTTGAAGATTTTTTCAGGACATTTTTAAATGTTTTGGAGATTTTTTTTTTCAGGACATTTTTAAATGTTTTTGAATTATTAAGCTTTTGCCCCCAGTGTCTAGCAAGGCAAGGAATATGACAGGTGAATAAATAGGCTTGCTGAAATGATGGTGGATAGAGGGAAGACAAAGGCCTTTTATTATGGAGACAATGCGGATGCAATTTTCAAGGGCCATTGCGTGATGGGACAAGAGACTGGATATGACAATGTATATCAGTGACATGGGATGAGGGACATGTCAAGAGGTTTTTGAAACCATGTTTAAATTTTACGTCCTTATGTCAGATCAAGATCAAGGAATGAAAAAGAGTGTATGGATAGTGATAAGATATGGATAGGTTAAGCAAGACCAAGAATGGATAAGGGACATGGACTGAAGGTCGAGGTGGGATATGGGATAGGCTAAGGGATAGTGGCAGAAAGTTGCAATAAGACAGGGAATATGGATGAAAAGTTATAATAAGCAAATGGATAAAGACCAAAAGCTATGATAGACTGAAAGCTGTAAACAAGATGCATGATGCTCATGAAGATTGTCAGCCTTGTCAAGATCAAAGGTGGAAAGAGAAAATGGACATGAGGGACAATAGGATAATGGAGGGTAATGACAGGGGTTCGATAGGATAGTAAATGGCAATAGGATATGAAGGAGGAAACCTGCCCCCAAGTGTGGTGTGTAAGAAGTTCATAGATTACGCATGATGCCTGTTTGCTAGGTTTTCACCATGGTACTTGCCCAAAGCGCCTGTTTGCCAGGTTTTCACTAGTGCACGAATTATTTTTCTTTATTTTTTTTCACTTTTTTTTTTTTTGGATTTTGACTTTTTCAATAGAAGATGGACACATGATAGGGGATGGAAGAAGGACTCAAGCGTCTGTTTGTTTGGATAGTAGCCTTGAAAAAAAAAAAAAATGAACCATGACCTTTAAAAGTATGCTCAAAGACGTTGGTAGGATAAGGACATGGAAAATGAGATGAAACTAAGGCAAGGATTTATGCAAAGGATTGGACTAGAGGAATTGAAGGATGGAAAATATGCATTGGATAATAGGTAGGGTATTGGAAGAATTGGGCTTTAGTGGATGGAAGTGAAGGCAAGATCGACATTGGCACACACCTTGAGGGGTGATGGACTGATGGAGGAAAAATGTATTTTGGATATTGAGATTTGGATGGAGGAAAGGCTTGGGATTTTGGGGCATAAGGGCCCAAAATGGATGAAGAAGGTGATGGAGGAATAGATTTGAGAGGTTTGGATGGAGGAATAGCAATTTTGGATGCCAAGTTGGATGTTTCTTTAGGCTTTTGTGCTTCAAGGAGCCGCTTAGGGATCCACATGGTTTTTGTTTTTTCATGCTTTTGTGGTTCCTTGGAGTGCATTGCTTGCATAAGGGATTTAGGAACCCATATAGACTTTGACTTTGCTTTATTTTGCTCAGTGGGCCTTTGTGACCTTTTGGATATTTCTTTTTCTTTATAGATCATATTGTTCTTTGTTTTGACATGTCGATTATATTGGACATGTTGATCCTGGAATACATGTGGATTGCTAGACTTATGATGCTTATACTTGGCATCCAAATTGCTTGGAGGGGGAAAGGAATGCATGGATGGATATGAATGAAATGGAGTTCTTTTGGATGATTGGAATTTACTCAAGGATGTGTGCCTTTGCTGACCTTGCATAGAGGACACAGGGATATAAGGACCTAAGATGGATGGAAGGTATGATGGGGAAGGTGTATTTTTTTTATAGTGGTTTGGATGAGGTGGATTTTCCTCGCTACCACTTGGGTCGTTCTCTTCTCACTGGTAGTCCTAATGACCACACGGGAAGACAGGCCCTCTAAAGATTAAACAAAAAGAGCCTATTTCTCAAGACACAAAAGACAATGATTCAATTTTAGTGCACCAATGGAAGTGTTTGCTAGTCTATGAAAACAAGGCACACAATAAAAATCCAAAAACCCTTGCCAAGGACCTACAACAAAGAGTTGTTAGTAGTTTGGATTGTTTCAAATAATCACCCCTTCCTGCAAGCACACAAGTTAGGTAAATTTTAAACCCAAAAGACTTTGTGAAAATAGGGGCCTTCAACCAAACGATTTAGCCTTCAAGACAAGCTGCACATTTCGTTAGCTAGATCTGAAAATGTTAGCTCAAAATAAACCAGATTTGAAACCCTAAATGCGAAATCCGAAAAACTGAATCAATGAAAATTAAAAAAAATAAAATTTTGAAACTGATAAACACAAACGCGGTTACCCTCAACATAGACGCGACTGGGTAACACAGACGTGGTTCTGTGAGACACAAACGCGGTTCTATGAGACACAGACGCGGTTCTGTGAGACACAGAGGCGACTATAGAACATAGACGCGTCTTCTGGACACAGACGCGACTTTACAACACAAACGCGTTTTCCTAAAACCCACAAAATAAAATAATGCCAGAACATAGACGTGGTTCCAGATGTCACAGACGTGCCAGAAAATAAAAAACGTGATCCGAAAGTACACAGATGCGGAAATAACAAAATGTTGCCGAAAACGTCGGATCTGCAACTTCACATTACAAAATCTGCAACAAGGATGTTAAATGCAAAAGGGACAAGAGTCCCACCGGGCGTGCCAAAATGTATATGGTGAAAATGGATAACAATAATAATAATATTGAAAGGCTAAATGAATTCAACCACAAAACCCTAGCCTAACAATCAACAAAGATCCACCATAACATATGAAGATTACCTAAGACAATGCAAATCAAACGAAATCACAAAGATTATACCATCACATGTCCAATAGGGTTTTGATCTCCATTCTTCCTATCTCCATTGATCTTGCTTGATATATTTGCTCTCAGATTTTATGTGCACAAGAGCTCAACAAAGAATGGAATGTGGTTGCAAGTAGGATCGTAGTGTAGTCAAGTCCTTAAGATGATTCATTAAGGTGAATGATTAGGATGCTTGATTAGGGTTTGATAATGAGGGAAGCATCTCCTTATATAGAAGACACAATATTAAATGGAGGGATAAGATTGAGAGGTGTAAAAGGAGGTCGGCTATGATTAGAGGGTAGGTAAAAGAAATAATAAAATAATGAAAGGGGTAGGTAGTGTATGAATTAAGAGATAAATGACATGTGTCATAGGTAGAAAAGGCTAATGAATTAATTAAATAAATAAAGATTTATTTAATTAATAGAAGAAGTGGGATAATTAAATAAATAAAATATTTATTTAATTTAGGAAAAGGATAATTTAAATAAATAAATGTATTTATTTAAATGAGAAATAAGGCTAGAAGAGGATAAATGAATTAATTAAATAAATAAAGATTTATTTAATTAATAGAAGAATTAGGCTAAAGTAATTAAATAAATAAAATATTTATTTAATTAAACTGGACAATTTTAGGTGTCTACACACAGTATTCCCAAAGCTTTGCATAATATTCTTGATGCTTGGAGGCTAATGACAAGCAAATTAGATAAAGAAATGAAAGAGAAAGAATTGATAAACATAAGTGTTTGCATATCTCAAGAAGAGGTTGATAGACTTATAGAGTTGGCCAACCAGAATGAACTCAGAAGCAAAAATAGAGTGAACAGGTTTATGGTTGGCAAGGTTGAAGAAATGAGAAAAGAAACAGAAGAAATATGGAGAAAGTTTCTAAAGATCAATCAGGTCCCAATCAATGAAGAGGAATCTCAAAAGGATGACACCTCTCATCCGCCAGACTAGACCCATTCATCCCTTGATGCTACAGATAGCCAAAATCCTTCAAACGTAGTGGAGATGAAAGGTGAAGATGCTCAAGAGACACCTAAGGATGTTACTGCACTAAGTGGTGACATCAGTGCCCAAGTAAAGGATAAAGAAGAAGTTCTTACTGAGCAGCAACCGATTGCAGGATAAGAAGAGGCAGAGAAGGACAAGGCACAAGAGAAGGGAGAGTAGATAAATGTCAATGTTCTAGTAATCACGACAATTGACACTCCCAAGGACAAAGGCAAAATAATTCTTCCATGGATCTCTATTAATTTTGATAAACCTATTGGTATTAGACAGATGTCCCCGACAGAAAGGCTAATGGTAGCTGCAACAGTCCAGGCTCAATCTAGTCAGGACTTAGTAAATTCAGAGAACTAGGACAAGAAGTTAATTCAGATGTCTAATGATGATTTGCATAAGGTGGTACCAGACTTGCAACTAGATTCCAATGCTAACCCCTCCAATAAATTATTGCAATTGATTAATAGTGTAAATACCAATTTCGAATCATTGGAGAAGTCTACCACCAAGTGGGTATTAGATAGATTTAAGGAGGTTTGTATGTAGACATTCTAGAAGATGATAGAGGATGCTAGAGTAAGATTAAACAAGGGTCTGCAAACAATCTCTGAGGAACTAACAAAAGGTGGTAAGATATACAAGTCTTGTCTTATTTTGCCCAAATTCACAGTTGATATAAACAAGCAGATTGGTATTTGTCAAGGTAAGTTACATAGAATTTCACAGTCATTTGACTCAAATGTAGCCCTAACCAGCAGAATAGAAGGGCAAGTAATGGCTCTAAATGATCAAATCTCAAGCCTTAATGCAGATAAAGACAAAATTTTGAGGAGAGTTGGTGAACTCTGAAATCTGATTTCCTCTCAATGGGACACCATATTAAGTAATAAAGTAGAATGTATGAAGGTTATGGCACAACCAGTTCCGGCTGAATTAAAGGATGTTGAGATTCATGCCTATGTTTTCAGTACATTCATCACAGTTTTGGACAACTTGAAGAATGGGTCAGATAATCACCCAGGATTTTTGAAGACCGTTTTTGCAGATATCTTCAAGTATGTATAGTATATCCGGTATACACTCTTGTACATAATTTTTTGAGGAGCACACCATCTTTTGCATTGTTGTCAAAGGGGGGGAGTAGAGTGAAAAATGTATAAAAGGATGCAAGTTTTTGGGTTGATAGGTTGCTACTAGCCATAGTGGAATAATATTGTGGGTTCAAATCCCACCATGGTTTTTCCCATCTGGGTTTCCACCTAAAAATCCTGGTGTTATGATCTTGTGGTTGATTATCTTGTGTTTCTACACTTTACTTTCTTGCATATGCTTCCGGTGGTTTTAGAATAAGTTTGAAAATTTATTTGTCGATAGATCACTTATTCACCCCCCTTCTCAGTGATCCTTGACTCCAATAGATCTTATATGGGCCATAACAAAGAGGATGGAGCTTCCTATTTGGACCTTGCAATCTCTCTTTTTGAATATGCAACCACACCGTATCCCCAATTTGAAAATTATGAGGGGTTTGATGCTCATCATGCTTCTCCTTGTATTTCTTATTGGTGTGTTCCAATATTTCATGAACCTGTTGCTGCAAGTGGTGGATTTTGTTAATAAACCTTATTGCTTTATCTTCCTCCTTATCTGCACATGTAACCAAATCAAGTCGTATGTTTGTTATGGCAACATTCATAGGTGCTAATGGTTCATAACCAGGACAAACTTCAAATGGATTGTGGCCTGTCAAATTGTGAATTTCCCTGTTGTAGCTATGTTGAACATATGAAAGACTTTCATCCAATGTGTGGGGATGCTTTGAATGATACATGTGTAAAATTTGAATGTTCATTTGATTTACTACCTCTGTTCGACCATCTATTTGAGGGTGGAAGAAAGTAGACTTTGTCAATTTTGTGTCCATATTTTCCCATAGGGCATACCAGAACTTTCTGAGAAATCTACTATCCCTATATTAAATAATACTATATGGGAGACCAAAATGAACCCAAACATGCTCAAAGAAGAGCTTTGTAGTGTCCTTTGCAGAAATTGCCTTTTTACAAGTCATTATTATTGCGATTTTTAAAATCTATCTACCACAACATACACACAATCATGCCCTCGCCTAGTGGTAGGAAGACCAGATGTAAAATCCATAGATACTGTGTGCCACAATTTTCCTGGAATAGGAAGTGGTGAATATAAACCTAACTTATGATTGGCAGACTTTGCAATCGCACATGTTGTACAAGCTTGAATGTATGAAATTATATCATTCTTCATTTTTGGCCAATAAAAATATCTGTGGAGTATAGTAGTAGTCTTAGCTATTCCAAATTGGTTTGCAACCTTTTTGTAGTGAGCTTTGCATATCAACTTTTCACACTCTTTATTGGGCACATTGATTTGGCCAAGGTGGTAAAGCATTCTGTTGGGTCTCAAATCAACAGATTGGATAGGTTCTAAGGAAATACCAACTCCTATGATCAAACCCTCCAATTGACTTGGCCAACTTATAGAGTGAACCTATTTGGTTACTAACTCTCTCACTTTAGGCTCTGCAGGACCTAGGCGGGTATACCTACTCACTAGTTGTTCCTTCAACTAATGCTTTTTATAGCAGATTTAGTGTCTTAATCTGATATCTCCTAGTCTCAGAATGGCATAAGTTTCTTAAACAGACTGATTTCAGATGTGTGTAGTGATCTATGTATCTTACAAAAGTATATATGTTACACTTTGGCTAAATTACCTACTATACCTACTCTACTAATCCTAATGCTTAAAGGTAAAGGGTAACTGGTATGGTTAAAGGGTTTGTTTACAAATGATCAGTGCCTTTCCTCCTATTTGGGCTACAGAGTCTTATATTTCTTCGAGACTTATTGTGTAAACTTATGAGACAGTTTTTAATCCCACCACCTCTCGATGAGTTTGTCAGTTACTATTTCTTATGAGCTCTACTTCAATGTCTATATTGTAAACTGCTTGAATGAATTTAACCCTAACTTTTAAGAGACCATCCAAGGAAGAAATACAAGAAACAATTACAATTCGTGAGTAAATCTTTTTGATCCAAATCTACAATATAAAACACAAAATTTTACTGGAAGAGCACGAATAACCTTATCCACTTTTAGATAATATCATAAGCAACTGCCTTCTAAAAATATGTTAACTCTCAACACATATGAGAAAGAAAATGCAACTGATTATTTTTGATAAAAAGTTAAAAGTACAGAATTGCCTCCACCTCTTCTATCTCTATTCCCTATTTTTTCTCTCTTTACATTTTACATCACACATATATAAGTGTTTGAATGGTTTTCATACCCCTTTGGGTGAAAAGACACCCCCCTTTTAAATAAAAATAATTCCAAATCCCGAAATTGCCTTAGTTTATGTAATTAATTGTCACTTTACAAGTTGCTTAGGCATATTAGAGGTATTTTAAGGCTATTTTATGGGTATATAATGGATAAATAGTCTTTAAATGATGTAAATACCCCCTTTGGTGCTTCACACTCCATTTTTTATGCCCATTATTGTGTTTATGTTATGGTTTCATATTGTGCAACAAATATAAAATATATTACTTGTACCTATTCAATATATATATATATATATGTATATATATATTTAGAATTTTTCTTACTCCTTGTCTTGGAATTTGGAATTCTAAAAATTGCAAATTTTAGGGTTCCAACACATTCCATCCTACAAATAGAAATCATTCACATGTTTACCCTCCACAATCTGATTGTAAACATCAACAAATTCATTATCATTCCCATACAAATGAGCCCAAGTTTCATTTTAGTGACCACATGACTCCAGGACCATACTTATAGTTTCAATTGGAGGCCTACTCAAACAATCTGCTACTTTATTAGTGCTCCCTTTTTTATGATGAATATTGAGATGAAATTATTGAAGATAGGTTGACCATCATTGGTGTTTATCATTTTTGAAACTTCCCTTATGTTTGCAAAAATTAAAGGGGTTTGAACAATGGCATATAGCTCCTTGTCATAGGTGGGATATCTGTGCATTGTATCAAAAAAGGTCTCACTATGGTATGCAACTGGGTGGCCATGTTGCATGAGGATTTCTCCTAGAGAATATTTTGATGCATCAATTTGTATTTCAAATGACTATTGTAAGTCAGGAAGAGATAAAATTGGTGTAGAATATAACCTATGTTTTAACTCCTCGAATGCTTGTAGTTGAGCACCTGTCCACTTGTTTTTCTCTTTCACTCCTCCTCTCAATGACTAAGTTAAAGGCCAAGACAAATGTGAAAAGCCAAACATAAATCTACAATAAAAAAATTGCAAACCCAAGGAAGCTATGTAATTCTATGATATTTCTAGGAGAAGGCCAATCCTTAATCAGTTGTATTTTCTCAGGATCAACATGAACACCCTCATTTTCAATGGCATCCCAAATTTATAATGCTTTGCATGTCAAAGAAACATTTTTCTTTATTTGCATACAGTCCATGATCTTGCAGAGTTGAGAGTACTTGCTCCACATGTTGCAGATACTCCTCCCAAGTTTTTCTAAAAATGAGTATGTCATCCAGGTATACCACTACAAAATAATCAGTGAATGATGTA
This sequence comes from Cryptomeria japonica, assembly GCF_030272615.1. Classification (NCBI taxonomy): domain Eukaryota; kingdom Viridiplantae; phylum Streptophyta; class Pinopsida; order Cupressales; family Cupressaceae; genus Cryptomeria; species Cryptomeria japonica. The sequence goes on along the minus strand of NC_081408.1, from coordinate 525,449,915 downwards.
ATCACATCATTCATCATCCTCATGAATGTAGCTGGCGCATTTGTTATGCCAAAAGGAATCACTAACCACTCAAATAAACCCTCCTTAGATTTAAAAGCAGTCTTCCACACATCTGTTGGATCAATTGATACTTGATGGTACCCAGATTTTAAATCAACTTTAGTGAAGAATTTGGCCCCTCTAAGTTGGTCCAAAAGGTCATCTATACATGGGATTGGATATCTATTTTTCACTATGATTTTATTCAATGCCCGATAGTCAATACAAAGTCTCGATGTTCCATCCTTTTTCTTTGCTAGAACAATTAGGCTACCACAAGGTGATGCACTTGGATAAATATGTCCTTTTTGAACTAGTTCTTGTATCTTCCTTTTAATTTCATCATTCTCTAATGCTGACCTCTGGTACACTGGTTCATTAGACAATGGGGTTCCTGGTATCAAATCAATAAGATGTTTAACTTGGCAGTGGGAGGGTACCCAGTTGGCAACTTAAATAAATTCTAATATTTTTTCAAAATATAATCCATTGATCGTTGTTGTTGTGTTGTGGTGCCCACAGTGGCATGGGAAAAATATACTAGTTTTCTTTCTTCCTTAGGATGAATCATTAATAATTCAAATTTTCTAGTTTGGGCAAACAATATTCTACAATGCTTAGCACTAGTCAAAGATGCAGAGTGTGCAGGACTTACCTCTATTATCTGGTACTTTTGTCCACCCAATTTAATTGTCACACTGTGTGGTCTAGACTCATATACCCCATGAAGCTAATACATTTATGGTTGTCCTAGCAAGACATCACAAACATCAAGAGGAGCTACATCATAAATTAGCTCATCTTTGAAGGGCTTGATAGAATATGGAAGTTTACATTGCTTGTTCACTTGAATATCTTGTCCCTGACTTACCTATCCCATGTAGTAGGGTTGTGGGTGTGTTGTTGTCTTCAAATTAAACCTCTTTATAGTGCTAATATTAAGTTCTTTTGGCTCCCACTGTCAACAATAAAGTGCAGGGCCTGTCCTCTGACCCGCATTTGTGAATGAAATTATAATGCATGAAAAGTGTTTGAAGGGGAATCCGACATGTAGTGTCATGAAATTGTGACCCTTGCAATTGTCGACCATATTAGGGTCCTCACACACATGATTCGAATCCCTAAGCCTAATCGGAGACCAAAGACTTTCTCAGCACCTAAGAACTACATCTTGCTTGCCCTCTGCATTGCCCGGACTGCATCCCATCCTAGAAAAAGGGGCAGGATAAGGGCATGGCACCTATGTCCTCCTAGAATAGGGGTGTGGCACCCCTGTCCCCTGCCCTATTTTGCGGTAGGACCCTTCAAATTGTGCTTTGGAGGTTGCACATTAAGCGGGAAAACTCCCCTAGGGCCGACCTACGATGGAAAATCAATCAATTAACCCTAATTGACAAGTATATATGTTGCATTTGTCCTCTCATTTGCATAAGTTGGCTGAGTGGGAATTTTACATGAGATCAAGCATTCAAGAGCATTCAAGCATTCTCAAAGTCTCCTTTTAAGGCTAGGTGTTGCATTCAAGTCAAGGATTCAACCATTGAAGAGGAGATTCATTCCAACATTCAATTCCACACAAGCAAATCTACCCACATTCTATCTACAGCCTCCCTTGAGGTGATTTACATTTCAGTCTATCATTTACACTTACTTGCAAGTACTTTCTTTCATCATTTGGTTAATTCCAAAACTGAGGTTTGACCTGAAGGCAAACCCCCAATCCCAACCCCTTTTCCTCTCTTTTCTATTTGTAGGTTTTAGGTGTGCGACTGTACTTTTGGATTTGGAATCCATTTGCAGAGGCAAAAAAACCCTTTTTTCATTTTGCAGATATTTCGGAGGACCGTGTACACTCCCGCCATGGTCTGGGCAACTTTTCCTCAAATTCGCAGGGTGGCTTCGTCTCGACATATTATTGTCAGATCCAGGTGCACTACTTCATCCTATGCTTCTATCTTGAGTTATAGTCATATCTTTGTCCCCTTTTCATTTGGTCATAAGTACAAAATTCAATCAATTCAAATCTCAATCTCAGAAGAGGGGATTAACTTATCATCACTCAGAATTCAATCTCTTTCTCTGGAGGTTGAATCTAGTGTATTTCCCCCCCTCTTCTAATGTAATGCGTGAAAAGTGTTTGAAGGGGAATCTGAAGTGAAACTTTCATCTCTCCTTGGAGGGAAGAAAAGCTTTCCTCTAGATATCATTCATTCACCCTTTTTCCAACATTACATTTTGGTGACCCTCACATCTTACATGCTTTGTTCCGAAAATCAATGCCTATTTTTTATTTACAAGTTTAATTTTTCTGTAAACGTAGTGGTTAATTCATTCAAAACCCTAGTTTTTGAAATTGAAATTGAACTTGTATTTTGCAAAAATTGCTTTTTTTGTCAAATTCAATTTCTTCATTGCCTTGTTCAATTTGCAAATCAAATTCACAAAATTAAGAGGTTAATTGTCAAAACCCTAATTTTAAAAAATCATCTTCAAATTGTGCAAGAATTGAATTTCCATTTAATTTTCAGATTTGTGATTGTTTTCAGACTTATCTTTTGTCCTACAATTCAAATTTTCAATTTCTCTCCTTTTTCAAAATTCAAAAATTCAGTGGTTAGGCCATAAAACCCTAATTTTCAAATTTCATTGGATTTTGTGCAGATTTTAGTCAATTTCTTTCAAATTCATATTTCTAAAACATTTTCCAAGGTATCCCTATCTATTAGGTTTGACCTTTTTCAAATTTACAATTCAATTCCTCTTTTTCTTCAAAACCCTAATAGGGTCTTATTTTCCCATTCAAACCTTCATTTCGCCTATCTAGAAATCATAAATTCTGCCATTTTTTTGGAATTAGCTTTAAAATAATCATAATATCCATCCCTCAAAATTTCAAAAAAAATTGGTCGTATTGTGTGCATTCCCGCCACAGTCCTCGACTTTTTTCCCAAAATTTCGAGAGAATGTTATGACTGTATTTAATAGCCCAATTCCATAAGATTGGCTGATCTTGTCGATTTTTTATCCCTCTAGCATCGAAAATACCTCCAAAATTCAACATTTTAAATCTCAAAAAAAAAAAATTTAAAATTAAGAGGTTAATTATAATCTGCCCCGATTTTAAAAATTCCGATTTTGAAATTAAGTGGTATCCCCTTGGCCCTAATTTTAAAATTCCAATTTCCTTTGATTTATTATTTTGGAAATTGTGTCATTTTCTTCTTCCAACAAAGTTCAAATTGTTTAATCATTATTTTCTTAAATTTTACATTACTCAATTTTGCAAGCTTTGTTCAAAATTCAAAATTTCAATCTTCCCTCTAGTGCATGAGTTTTACCACTATTAGTCATACCTACACTATCCCCATTAGACAAAGCATTAGAATTAAGGCTTCCCAAGGTTTAATTACCGAGGAGATGGAGCCTAATTTGGGTGACTTCTTCAATGAGGACAATGCTAATTCTTCCCATCCTAATCATGTCCCTATCTATCCAATTGATGTATCCCATGATGAAGAAGAATCTTTAACTAGAGTTTCCATTAATCAACTTTTAAAATTGGACAATCAATTTGATAATTTTCAAAAATGGATGTCCCAAGAGTACCCTAATAGTGAATCCCTTCCATTAATTAAAGGCCTTAAATGCATGATTCAAAGTGATAAGAATGGAATTGATATATTGTGTGGCATTACTCAAATTGTTGATTCTAATGTCATGCCTATCACGAGTTGTGTTCAAAACTTAAGTTATTCACAACCTTCAAATTAAATCAATTTTTCTATTCCTTTGACCACTTCAATGGCTAGTATTCCTACTTTCACTTCAAACATCATGACTACATCAACTCAAAATGTCATTCCTACAACCATTGGTCATGGGGGCAATCCCTCTTCTTCATTTAATCCCCCATCTTTACCTATGTCTTCCATAAGTATTCCTATTATCCCTCAACCAATCAATGTGACATAAGGGGGCAATTCATTCAATAATTTTGTTCCTCCTTTGTCTTGTTTCCTATGCAATCATCCTCTATGCCTACTTATCATAATGTCCCACCACCTTATTCTCAATCCATGCCTTCCTTCAATAACAACACACCACCTTCTCAATCAACCATGTCTAACATCAATTTTTGTATTGAAGCAACACTCAATAATCTTTCTCAAACTGTGTCTTCTTTACAACAACAAATTGCTTCTATGAGTCAATCCAAGTTTAGTGTGCCCACATTTGATGTTGTGAGCCCACTTTCTCTTGATATTGTTAAATTCATGCCACCTAAGCATGTTGAGGTCCCTCAATTAAAACGTTATAATGAAAAAGGTGATCCTCTCACACATGTCAAAACATTTCAATCCTTGTGTACTAATTTTTCTTATGATCAAAGATTGCTTACAAAACTGTTTACAAGAACATTAAGAGATAAGGATTTACAATGGTATTGCTCTTTGCCTTCTTATTCCATCGCTTCTTTTCAACAACTAGTAAATGCTTTCATCCAACAATTTCAAAATAGCATTGGTCCTAAAATCACTTTGACTTATTTAATGCATTGTAAACAAGGCATTAAAGAAAAAGTGACTGATTTCATTGGTAGATACAAGCATTTGTGTGCTCAAATTTCTTTTCATGTACCTGATAATGATATTCAAAGAATTTTCATTTCTAATTTGCAAAAATAAATCAGGGAAAAGCTTCTTTTGTCTGAGTTCACTTCCTTTCTACAGTTGTAGGAAACATTCCACAATTATCAATTGGTTGTGAGTCAAATGGAGCAATCTACTGCTGCTCCGAGTGATAAAGGGGAGAATGTTCTATTAGGATAACTGGTGGACAACTAAGAAGGGGGGGTGAATCAGTTGTCAACAGATTATATTAATCAAACCACTTTATAACCTTTAACCAGAGCACATAAACATTGAATACCGGAATAGCAGAAACAGATACCGGTAAGCAATAAAACTTAAGAATGAAACATAGAATTAACATAATGCTGATAGTTTTGATACTTAATATAAGTACAGATCCAATAGCCAACAAGATGAGAGGGGGGGGGGTGAATCATACAAACTTAATCATCCATAAAAACATTAGATTCAACCTCGGTAATATATATATCAGCAATATAACCAAAACTGTTAAACATGCAACCTCAAAAGCATATGAAAAATATAAACCTCATAACACCAGATTTAACGTGGAAACCCAAATAGGGAAAAACCACTTTGGGATTTTGGACCCACTAAGAAATATACTCTTCTAGAGTATGCTTGGTTAAAAGCAAATCCTGTTAAAGATTACAAACACATTGCTAGATGTGATCCGGTTAAGGGATTTCCCTCGGATCTATTAGGATCTTCACTTTGTTAGAAGTGACCTTGTCAAAGGATTTCAAACACTCAATCAGAATGTCACCTTGCTAGAGGATTTACATATAAGACTATTAAGTCCACTCGGTTAAGAGATTTTCTGTCACTTTCACAAAATAACAGTAATAAAAATCTATCTGCAACTTCACATCTAAAATGCTAAAGCAGATTCTTATTTGTTTAATACAATCTAGACATAGAACTAATCTTGTCTAATCTATTGGGCTTCTATACTCTGTAATTCAAACAGGTCTTCAAGCTTCTGTGCTCAGTAATCACTATGTAGCATCCATGTGCATACATTTGCCCACATACATTGTTTATCAATAGTTTCCTATTTATAAACAATTAGATAACCGCTTAATCTCCTTGATCACATTTCCCATGATCAATCATAGCCATCAAATCTTCAATCTTGTCCAGGTTCAATGCATCTTTCGATCTGAAAACATTTTACCCCGCCTTGGAACTTGCATACTAGTCTTGGAACTTGTGCCAGGGTATTGTAGTTCAATCCGAGCTGTAGATCTTCATGCCGACTTTTCATTGCCTTAGATTCATTAACAAACTTCTTCCACGGCTTACCAATCATTTAATCCACTCCAGCTCATCAGCTTCCTTCATTAAATACCACATGTAAACATTTAATGCATTCTGTTATAGCTCGGTTACAACTCGGTGAATACTAAACTTCACTCGGTAGACATTTCGCCTTCATTAATCGATAGCGATAACTGTAGGGTTTACTGACTAGGTTCCTTAGGGTTTATCGACTAGGTTCTTTGATTGATAACATAGTATAGTATTAACCTTTACAATTTACAACATATGTATGATGTTAAAATAATCTAAAACATCATGATCTCATCATTGTCTGACTCGGTAGTAGTTGCCCATTGAATACCTTATTCATCCCCTTATTCATCATATTCTTTCCTTTGTCTTTTACCGACATCTTTATAATCTTCATATCATACTTCTCAAGATATGGCAACATCATACTAAATTAGAAAATCAATTTCTTGACATCAATGACAAAATAATAATATCAAGACAGTAAAACATCTTTAATCAGTTATATCCATAATCATCAACAACCTTCTCAATATCCTTATGAAATGCCAACAATCTTTCATTGTCTGTTATAATGCAATATTGCCAACAAATGCAACCATACCCCATAACAACATGATTTGTACGTGGAAAACTTGATAAAGGGAAAAACCACGGTGGGAAGCCTACCCACATTCAAATGATACTTCTGAAGAAAGTGTGTGATACAATAAGGGGCATGCACATGTAGGAAGGCACACTGCCTAGAGCGTACTGCTCATTACAAAGGAGTGTCACTGACTATAGAGAGTTTATAACCACCTCAAGATAATTGGACAATAATCCAGAAGAATGAACTGCTAGAGATAGCATCTACCATGCCTAATTACAGTCCCGAATAAGCTCAATACCGGAAGCCTTTGACCTCTTCCTTAAACCCAATTCGATCACCTATGGTCGACAAAATCTCCTTCGCATATGATATTTCATTCCACGACCATGAACATATTTCACCACCACGATCTACAATGAGATCTTACATCAATTTATAAAAACCGTAAGGCCTAAACCAATTAGGGCAGCCACCTAAAAGATATTACAATAAGATCATTACATTCATCCATATTATAATGATATGCCATGTCGTCTTTAGACCAAAACAACATTAACCAATCCATAAAACATCCCTGTAACATGTAGAGAACATGTTAACATGATATCGGTCCATAACCTAGATAGGTACCGGACCTAATCTGGGTCCACCACACCAAAGCGATGTCTCCAATCAGTCAAACCATGATCAAGGATCACCTTCTACATCCTGAATTCCATCTAGAAGCCACACCAACACCACTTATGCATTATGTCAAATATTCTCAGTAAAAGCTCTGCCGGTAAAACCTTAAACCCTTACTAGTAACACAAGTTCTTCTACCAGTAACCAAAACCTGTCTACCGGTAACCAACCATAACAGCTAGTGTTGACATCAATGCAACACATTATCAATACCTCCATATTAACATGTTCAATAATCGTTTGTGAAGTTCAAACCAACAAAAAGCTTCATCAAGTTCAATGATACAATCAAAAACAACAATGTGAATGCTACAACATGTGTGCCTTCTATTTCTATTTTTTTCAAAAGAGAAAGACAATTTACTCCTTTGAATGAATCTTTACATAGTATTATGTCTCAGTTGTTGCAAAGAAATGTTATCAAACTTCCTCCTATAAAACAAGTTGATCCTTCTAAACTTGCATCCCCTTATTTTGATAACAATTCCTTTTGTCAATTTCATCGTCAGCCTAGGGTCGATATCTAGTGTCCTCGATGACATGCATCATGCCCTCATGGGGGAACTTAAGATATTTGTGGACAACTGAAGGGAATGCCTCCATGGCAATCAGCTAAGGAATGCCTAGCTTAACTTAGAAAAGGTTTTATTCGAGGATGATCACAAACATAGTGGACACCACCTTAGGCCCTACAAGGACCATCAAGGTGATACTACCCAAGGGGCGGATAGAAAACCCATCATGTGTCCTCAAGGTTACATGAAAGTCATCATACACTGGCCTATGCCAGCCATTCACAAAGAGAGTCTCCTTTGTGATAACATTGACTCTGCTCGATGGTTCAACCATTACACCTTTGATAGTTTGACCATTTAGCTTGGCAAGGACGTAAAGTGGAGCAGGCTCTCCACAATACAGAGCATCGAGAGGGGTAAATAACAAGGACAGATCAAATACCATCCCCTTTTGGGCTGGAGTTGTGTTAATGGGGCTGATGGTGACCATGTTCACATATGGACCATCATCTGTAGGAGGATCCGATGCAGAGATAAATTTTGTAGAATGCAAAGGGAAAGGATCGGTATAAATTTGCAAGTCGTTGTTGGTTTTATCAACAAACTTGTTTGATTTGTGCTTCTGCGCATCCACCTTGATTGCACCACTGTCGATGTGGTCTTGGAAAACATGTTGAAGATGATAACACCGCTCAGTGTCATGACTAGGCACACAGTGATAATGGAATAACTTTGATCCATCATACCAACGAGGGTAGGGTCAACTATCAGACAATGATTTAATTTTTGCAAGCGTGATGAGGTTGTCTTTTAACAACCATTGCATTATGCTCAAGTAAGAGTCATTCGACTTGGTGAAGACTCTATTTTGTTGCGGGGCTTGTGCATTAGCCATCAAAGGAATGGTTGTAACATTAGCGATGACTTTATTCTTTCGGGACCCATCCATGGATGTTCCTGCAAAGGACCCACTATGAGGGTTCAAAGAGGCATCTCTGAACTGCAACATAATGTGCTTGTAGTCAGTGAGAGAAGAGCACATGTTAGCGAAGTTCTGGTATCAATTAAGGGATAGTTTCTCCCTCAATGTTAGTAGTAGATTGCTGATAAACATCCTCTATAAATCACTATTTGGAAGGGCAAAGGGGATCTTAGTGGTGTTGGCATATGATGAAGTGGTGATAATGTATGTTGTCATTAATGTCAATAAGTGAACCGGTATATGGTGCTCAAGTAGGTGAACCGGTATGAGCCGGTGCGAAGTTTGGAAGCAGCTATAGTCAACCAGGATGGTGTCAACCAGTGTCAGGGTTCACAGTTTGACTACCAGTTTGTAGTCTCAGTTCAGCTTGAGGGTTTCCGGTTTGGCTATCTGGCTTGTGTGGTGCAACTGATGACATTCTGTGATGAGTTAGTTAAGAGATAAGGATGAGATCGAGATGTCATGTCAGCTATGTGCATGTGAAGAATCTCTTTGAGGATCTTGCGCATGAGGAGCGAATGCATTGAATGTCTACCTCGGGAATGTGCGTTTCTCTTAGTGGTGTGTGAAGAACACGTGATGGGTTACTGATTTCCAGGTGCGGTGAAGATTGGACGATGCAGAATAACTTGAGATCTTTCTCAGATTTTTTTATTCTATGCAATGCATTTTAACGATCAGGATCAGACTGCTTGTAACTGAAAACCTAAATGTTTAGGGTTTAGGGTTTATACTATCGACCTAATTGTTGTCTATAAGGTCGATGATGTTTTTTATTGTTTGTGTTGGAAAAATTTGTGTTTATGTATTTGTGTTGGAGACTTGATACTTGCCAAACCAGAGTAAGGAGTTTGCAGAGTGTGATTGCACAAGAGAGGAATTGAAAAGGATCTTCCTTAGCAAAGTATTGTTGTTATCAGATCGGATTTTTATTTGTTGTCTTCTAACGATTTCAACAGAAATAAAATCCCTTAACCGGGTAGCTTTAACAGGCTTGTTGCAAATCCTCTAACTAGATGACTCAAGCTCATCGAGTTGTTTAAATCCTCTAGCAAGGTAACCTTTAATAGGGTTTGTAGCCATCCCTTAACCGAGTGATCCCTAATAGGATCGGTTCCTAACAAAACGTTATTGTAAAATCTTTAACCGGACTAGGCTCCTAACAGAGTGGACTTCAAAAGAGTTAAAAAACAATCTTGTGGGTATTCATTCCCACTGTGGTTTTTCCCATTTGGGTTTACACATGAAAAATATGTGTCATGGGTTGTGCAGTTTTCATGTGATGATTGAGTAGTTTTTTATTAAGTTGAATATGCATGCAGTGCTAAATGTTTTGGTATTATTGATACAACTCATGCATGACTAAACTGGTAAAATAGCTATCTAGATATGAGATCTGTTGCAAGTTGTCTAAGGTACTTTTGTTTAACCAGTTTAGTTGTCTGAAGTATTTTTGTTTAATCGATATTGCTATGGTTAAGTACAGTGGTATAGACAACCGGTTATCTGTGATCAGAGAGTGTCAAAATATTGAAGCAAGTTTTTGTGTGTACTGATTCACCCCCCTTCTCAGTACCGGTTAGGGTATTAGTTGTTCATCATTATTCATCAATTGGTATCAAAGCACCTCCAGGTCCTTGGTGATATAAGCTTAACTGCTTGAGGCAAAAGATCCTTCTTTAATGATGAAGAGGGAAGGTTCTAAGTTCAATAGGGACAGCTTAAAAATATGGAAGGACAGAATGAAGATTTATATCAAGATTTTGGGTGCTCAACACTGGAGCTATGTTGAGAATGCCTATGTAATCCATTCTGGCACTCTGACCAATGGTCAAAAAAGAGAGATTCAAGAAAATGGGCAATTCATGGAAGCCCTTATTAGCAACCTGTCTGATATTGAGTTCATTGATGTACAAGATAAGGACAATCTTGAGGATGTATGGGACACACTAAAAACCAGTTATGGTGGTGATGAGCATGTCAAGCAAGCTAAGGAAGAAAGCCTCAGAGGAAAATTTGAAGACATGAGGGTTGTTGAAGGTGAGACCATTCAGCAATATGGCATAAGGATCAAGACTGTGGTTGGAGATATCAAGAGCACTGGTGGAACAATTAACGATGCCACTATTGTCAGTAAAGTTCTGAGATTATTGTTAGTGGTCTATGCAATTAGGGTTGCCACTATTCAAGAGCTAAGGTCTATCGACAAAACAAAGGTATCCTTAGACTCTATTATTGCCAAATTGACTACATATGAATTGATTGGCTATGATGGTAGCATTCAGAAGACTGAGTCAGCCTTCAGAGCATTTGCTTCCTCCGCACCTACTAGGATAGGAAAAGAGGTTAGCACTAGTTATGAATCCAGGCCAAGTAGAAATATGGATGATGAGGAGATTCTGATGGACTTTGAAGCTCTTCTTGCCAAGAGACTTCCAAAAGGCACCAAAAAATACAGAGGTAAGCTTCCTTTGAAATGTTTTTCCTGCAATAAGATAGGACATATAGTTGTTAACTATCCTAACAATGACAATAAGGATAAACCAGAAAGTTTTAGAAATTATAAAGGAGGAGGTAGGCAAAATTGTCTTGTTGTAGTGGATGAAGGTGTTACCGATGAATAATCTGAGGATGAAGAGAGTGAGGACATAGTGTTTGTAGCTGTCAAGGAAGAGGTGTCTAACCAGAAAGCCCTTGTCTCTCGCATTGACAACTCTAATGAGTGGATCATTGATAGCGGGTGTTCTCACCACATGACTGGTGACCGGAGAAAGTTTCTAACTCTGGAAGAATATGATGGAGGTGTTGTCCAGTTTGGCAATGATGCACCTTGCATGGTAAAAGGAAAAGGATCCATCTCACTAAATGGAAAGAGAAGTGTGGATGATGTCTATTGGGTGGAAGTCCTTAAGCACAACCTTTTGAGTGTTGCTCAGCTGAATGACAAAGGACTTATTTTGGATTTCAAAGGTGGGGTCTACAAAATAATCGGAAAGAGTGGTGAACTTATTGCCACCGGTAAACATACCAAAGGAAACTTGTTTCAGCTGAATGCCCAGATCAGTCAGTGTCTGATGCCAAAGTTTGATGATAGTTGGATATGGCATAGGAGACTTTGTCATATAAACTTTGATAATAAAGTAAAGGCCGGTAAGATCAAGGCAATAATAGGGTTGCCTTTGCTGAACAAACCAGAGAATGCTTTGTGCAAAGAATGTTGACTTGGGAAGATGTCTTCCTCAACATTCAAAGGTAAGTCTTTTTCAATAGAGAACTTACTTGATCTAGTGCACACTGATCTGTGTGGTTCGATGAAAACAAGAAGTAATCAGGGAGATCAGTATTTCATGATTCTTACCGATGACTACTCAAGAATGATGTGGGTCACATTCTTGAAAGACAAATATGAGGTGTTTGGAAAGTTCAAAGCCTTTAGAGCATTGGTTGAGAAGGAGAGTGACAAAAGAATAAAATGCCTTAGAACTGATTAGGGAGGTGAATTGACTTCTGATGAATTCAACAAGTACTATGAAGAGAACGACATCAAGAGGCAGTTGTCTGCCCCAAGGACACCACAATAGAATGACATAGCAGAGAGGAATAACAGGACTGTAGTGGAAGCGGCTAGAACTATGTTGATCCAAGGAAAGGTGGCTCACACATTTTGGAGAGAAGCGGTAAGCACTTCAGTCTATACTATGAACTGGGTACTCATCAAGAAAGGTAAAAACAAAACCCCCTATGAGTACTAGAATGGGAGAACTCCTAATGTAAGCTATTTCAAATTATTTGGCAGCAAGTGCTATATCAAGAGAGGTGAGCATCTAAGAAAGTTTGATGCTAAGTGTGATGAAGGAATATTTCTAAGAAGTGATCAGATACTGATCTATGAAGTATTTGTAGATGACATAATCTTCGAAGGAGATGATGAAATGAGTCATGCATTTGTAGATGTGATGAAAAAGGAGTTTGAAATGTCTTTGATTAGAGAGATCAATTTTTTCATTGGTCTATAGATTTAGCAAATGAAAGAAGGTATCTTCATCACCCAGTCCAAGTATATCAAAGAGGTATTGAAGACCTTTGGCATGGAGGAGAGCAAACCAGTTGAGAGTATCAATGTCAGCGTTGATGAATCTCTTGAGAAGCCTGAGGAAACCAATAGAAATCAAACAGAAGATGAACTGGGTTTAGCCTTCTGGGAACTGGTTAAGAAAGAAGCAAGTGACAAACACTACAAAGACCTCAGTGTTTCTATACTAGTAGAAGCTACAATAGGAGAAGAAGAAGATGAAGTGGAAGAAGAAGAGGAAAACTAAGTGGAACCAACTAGGGTCATTCCTAGGTATGTAAAACTGCATCATGATCTGAAGGAGATCATTGGAGATAAAGATGCAGGGATACTCACAAGGAGAAAGGTGAAAGAAAACTCCTGCATGATTTTAGAATTTGAGCCTAAGACCACTAGAGAGTCACTTACCGATGAAGACTAGATAAAGGCAATGGAAGAGGAGCTAGACCAAATAGAGACGAATGCAGCATGGTCCTTGATACCCAAACCGGAACACAAGAATGTCATAGGTACCAAATGGGTCTTCAAGAATAAGCTGAATGAAGAAGGCACAGTGGTAAGAAACAAGGCAAGACTTGTATGCAAAGGATATGCTCAGGAAGAAGGAGAAGACTATGGAGAAACCTTTGCCCCAGTGGCAAGATTGGAAGGTGTCTGAATGCTACTTGCATTTGCAACATTGAAGGGATTCAAGGTATACTAGATGGATGAGAAGTCTGAATTCTTGAATAGAATCCTAGAAGAAGAAATGTATATTGAGCAATTAGATGGGTTTGCTTTGTCATAGGATAGTGACATGGTATGTAGATTACACAAGGCCATGTATGGATTGAAACAAGCACCAAGAGCATGGTATGAACGGTTAAAATCTCATCTTGTGAAGATAGGATTTCAGAGAATAAGTCAGGACACCAACATCTACCTGAAATCTGAAGGTGATCAGATACTGATCTATGAAGTATTTGTAGATGACATAATCTTCGAAGGAGATGATGAAATGAGTCATGCATTTGTAGATGTGATGAAAAAGGAGTCTGAAATGTCTTTGATTAGAGAGATCAATTTTTTCATTGGTCTATAGATTTAGCAAATGAAAGAAGGTATCTTCATCACCCAGTCCAAGTATATCAAAGAGGTATTGAAGACCTTTGGCATGGAGGAGAGCAAACCAGTTGGAACACCAATGGTGACCTGCTACAAAATGACTAAGGAGGATGATTCAGTGTTGGTGGATGAGAAGGAGTATCAGTCAATGGTCGGTAAGCTGCATTATGTGGTGCACAATAGACCGAATATTGCTCATGTAGTAGGCATAGTTTCTCATTTTTAGAAGAATCCAAGAGAATCCCACTTGGTAGTGGTAAAGAGGATTTTTAGATATCTGAAGTAAACAATTGATTATGGATTGTGGTATCCATATAATGGCAACTTTGATCTCAAAGTGTTTACCGATGCAGATTGGGCAGGTAATGTGGACGACTAGAAGAGCACAACCGATGGAGCATTCTTCCTCGGTCGAGGACTGGTCTCATGGACGAGTAAGAAGCAGAGCTATATCTCCCTGTCTACAATTGAAGTGGAGTATGTGGTAGCATTTATGAACTGCACTCAGACAATTTGGATGAAGCATGTACTGAATGGCTTCAAAGTGACTATATCTGAACCGATGAGTATTTTTTGTGATAATACTAGTGCAATCAATATTTCCAAAAATCTGGTATTGCATGTTAGGACCAAGAATATTGAGCTCAAGTATCATTTCTTGAGAGAAAAGGTTTAGAATAAAGAGGTTGTATTAGAACATGTTTCCAACAAGGAGCAGCTAGCAGACATATTCACTAAGCCCTTACCAAAGACTACATTTACCTATTTGAGAGGTGAATTAGGGGCTCTGCCCCTTCATGAAGTAAACTAAAGTTGTTTGTTCCATATCATTAAGGTACTACCATGTCATATCTTACAGGATTGATGTTTTGAAGGATGCTACTCCATAGGAGGAGCAACATAGTGGAGCTTGCGCCTCCACTTTGGCATTGTTGTCAAAGGGGGAGAAGATATCTGATGATGAAGACGTATGGGGGAGAAGATATCTGGCAGAGTGCACATTAACTAGTCTAGGTGGTAGCGGTGATCTTTCAATTTGAACCGGTATATGTCAACTGGTATATGTTATTGAGCATGGTCAAGATACTGAG
This sequence comes from Cryptomeria japonica, assembly GCF_030272615.1. Classification (NCBI taxonomy): domain Eukaryota; kingdom Viridiplantae; phylum Streptophyta; class Pinopsida; order Cupressales; family Cupressaceae; genus Cryptomeria; species Cryptomeria japonica. The sequence continues at coordinate 525,434,891 of NC_081408.1, read as the reverse complement.
CAATGATACAGTGAGTATTGCCATCAATGCCAAAGGGGGTTATTGTTGGCATATGATGAAGTGATGATAATGTATGTTGTCATTGATGTCAATAAGTGAACCGGTATATGGTGCTCAAGCAGGTGAACTGGTATGAACTGGTGTGAAGACTAGAAGCGGCTATAGTCAATCGAGATGGAGTGAACTGGTGTTAGGGTTCACAGTTTGACTACCGGTTTGTAGTCCTAGTTCATCTTGAGGGTTTCTGGTTTGGCGATCTGACTTGTGTGATGCAACCGATGACATTTTGTGATGAGTTAGTTAAGAGATAAGGATGAGATCGAGATGTCATGTCAGTTATGTGCATGTGAAGAATCTCTTTGAGAATCTTGCGCGGGAGGAGCGAATGCATTGAATATCTACCTCGGGAATGTGTGTTTCTCTTAGTGGTGTGTGAAGAACGTGTGGTGGGTTATTGATTTCTAGGTGCGGTGAAGATTGGACAATGCAGAATAACTTGAGATCTTTCTCAGATTGTTTTATTCCATGCAATGCATTTTAGCAGTCAGGATCGAACCGCTTGTAACTGAAAATCTAAATGTTTAGGGTTTAGGGTTTATACTGCTGACCTAATTGTTGTCTATAAGGTTGATGATGTTTGTTATTATTTGTGTTGGCAAAAGTTGTGTTTATGTCTGTGTGTTGGAGACTTGATACTTTCCAAACTAGAGTAAGGAGTTTGCAGAGTGTGATTGCAGAAGAGAGGAACTGAAAAGGATTTGCCTTAGCAAAGTAGTGTTGTTATCAGATCGGAGTTTTATCTGTTGTCTTCTAACCATTTCAACAGAAATAAAATCCCTTGATGGGGTAGCTTTAATAGGCTTGTTGCAAATCCTCTAACCAGGTGACTCAAGCTCATTGAGTTCTTTAAATCCTCTAGCGAGGTAACCTTTAACAGGGTTTATAGCCATCCCTTAAACGGGTGATCCCTAATAGGATTGGTTCCTAACAGAACCTTATTGTAAAGTCTTTAACCAAACTAGGCTCCTAACAAAGCGGACTTAAAAAGAGATCAAAACATGCTTGTGGGTATTCTTCCCCACCATGGTTTTTCCCATGCGGGTTTCCATGTGAAAAATTTGTGTGTCATGGGCTATGTATTTTACATGTGATGATTGAGTACTTTTTGATTAAGTTGAATATGCATGCAGTGCTAAATGGTTGTGGTATTATTGATACAACTCATGCATGACTAAACTGGTAAAGTAGCTATCTAGATCCAAGATCTGTTGCATGTTTTCTAAAGTATTTTTGTTTAACCAGTTTAGCTGTCTGAAGTATTTCTATTTAACCGATATTGCTATGGTTAAGTACAATGGTATAGACAACCGGTTATCTGTGATCAAAGAGTGTCAAAATATTGAAGCAAGTTTTTGTGTGTACTGATTCACCCCCCCCTCTTAGTAATGGTTAGGGTATTAGTTGTTCATCATTATTCATCAAGTGGAGATAGCTTGATACCTCAAAATGAAGTATGTGATCTTCTCATTAGGCTTCTATTTACAATGAACAAGGTCAACAATAGTGACCCTGCTACCAATGTTTTCCTGAAACCGCTTGAGAAATAGATCCATAAGCTGATCGAAGGTATGAATGGAATGATCAAGCAGAGAGCTATACCATTCTAATGATGTCCCCTTGAGGGAATGTGAGAATAGCTTAAGCAGACTAAAATCCAAACTATGGTAATCGCTACACATAGTCATGAAGGAATCTATATGCACATTTGGGTCCCCATCACCATTGAACCTATCAAACTTCAAATACTTAGTAGTAGTAGGAAGGATAGTGTTGAGAATGGTAAGATCAAGGGGACTTTTCATGTAATACACAGGCATAAATGATTGACAAGAAGCAGAAGCTAAGTTCATCAGTTGCAACTACAACTGTCCCATGTTCTACAAGATTATATTCAAGGCAGGATTAGAAGGCGGAGGAGGTGGAGGTGGGCTAAATCCGCTGCCACCTCCAGAAGGACTAGTACCACTGGCGGATATAGTGCTAGCACTAACCGTAGATATTTGAGCCATAGTGAAAGTGAAGCTTGAGCCATTAGACATACCTGTATAACCCAACAAAGTTGTAGACGCATGATACCATGAATAGTGGGCCCAGGGTCAACCATATGTACTGTCAAACCAGGTATGTCGACACTTAGTTGAGAGCCAGACATCGAACTGACCATCCTAAGGAGAGGCGTTTGCTACGAAATAAAATCAAAATGAATAAAAGTGCGGTTATGAAATAGAATAAAGAAAATAAGAAGAAAGTAGGGAAAAGTTACAAAGTAGCCACGCTATGAAGCTTCCCGCAAGATAATCTCTTCTTCATGATAATGTACCTACACACATACAAGAGAGAAAATATTGAGAGTTGTGTTTTGGAGCCTACCTAATTCAGACCCTCGTTTTGGTGTTTCCACCTCCATGAACAACTGAAGAAGCCACGGGAATAATAAAGTGATAAAGATAATTGGAAAATGAAAGAGAGAGATTAAGGAAACTCCCCTTCCTTGAACGATTATTGGGAATGTTGGTGTAGAGTGCTTGAGATGTTGCAACAATGGTGATGCTTGTAGAATGCTATCCGAAAATAACCTCCAAGAGCTTCAACCTACAATAGATCATCAACTTGCCAAGAGAATCCTCTAAAATACCTTCAAAATTGATAGATAAAGGTCCTTGAAGGAAACCAAATGTCAGTGGGAGCATACAAAGGCGTTACATTTCCTTTCAGGCACAAGCGTAACACTCAAATAGTCACCTATGGATTGTTCGATTTGGAGGATGCTAGCATGCTACGCAGACGTCTCAGTGTCGCACCCATGTCCCCGAAGGTAGCAGGTTAGCGGAGTTTGTAATACTTTGGCTAGAGATAACAAGGATATCCTAAGTGGACAAAAGGACAAAGTGGTGGGTCTGACCTTCAATGGCATGGGGGAAGGTGCCATTTGTCACGTTTATCACCAAGGGGTGAGATTTTTGACACATCTGGTATGCATGCTATTTATGTTAATTTCTATTAATTTTTTTTAGCTATTGTAAAAATCTGTAAAAATTTTGCATTACCCTCCTCTCAAGATTAGTGTAGGAAGTTGTTTCACTATCATTAATTACTTACAAGTGGTATCAAAGCCTAATCACCTTTGTTTTTAGTCGTGGTTTTTTGGGTTTTTTGAACTTATCCATATTTGAATGAGAGCTTGTGAAAAAGGTACTTTGTCATCTTGTTGTAGGAATTTTTAGATGGCAAATTCATTAGGGAGAATGAAGGCAAAGAAATTTTCTAAATATAATTTTGAGATGTGAAAGTTGAAGATGGAAGATTTGCTAATAGATCAAGATATGTGGGATGCTATTGATGAGAAGGTCTATAGAGCTACACATCTTAATATGACTATTTAGTATGATGTTATAAACTATAAAGCGATGTGTCTCATCAAATTGTGCTTGGCAAAATATTCTATTCAATGTCCATGAAAAGACCTCTACAAAGAAGCTATGGAAGAAATTTAGTGAGATGTATCAAGCCAAATATTTAGTGAATAAGATTTTCTTGAGGATGAAATTATATTCCTTGAGAATGGAAGAGGGTGGATGAATTACAGAATACCTGGAAGCATTCAATATGGTGGTGGCTCAATTGGCATTTGTTAGTGTCATGATTGAGAAGGAGGAGAAATATGAAATCATGCTTTATCCTTTGCCTGATTATTGGGATTCTCTTGTTATGGCTATCAAAAGTACTTTAGTTGATTTGAATTCAAAAGATGTGGTGGGTGGCTTACTTGGTGAAGAGATCTGGAGGAAGGTATCCATTAGTTCAAAGGAAGCCCTAATTATTTATGGACGACCTAAGGAAAAATGCAAGAAGAATGAGAAGTATGATAAATCCAAGTCCAAGGGGGGATCCAAATCTAGACACATATAAGGATTGTAAAGAAGAAAAGAAGAAAAGAAGAAGAAAGTGAAGTTTGATTTTGAATCTGAGTCTGATAAGGAACATGGATATGCATTCATTGCATTTTTAGCTACTCATGCAGGTAATGATGCATGGTTAATTGACTTTGGTGCATCTTTTCATATGACTTCCAATAGAAATTGGTTTTTTAAATATGAAGAATTTAATGGAGCTAAGGTTTACTTGGGTGATGATTCTCATTTGTATATTGTTGGTCATGGTAAAGTTAGAATTAGGTTTCCCAATGGTAAAGTAAAAAGGATTAATGGTGTGGTTGCATATCTCTGAACTAGAATGAAAATTTCTATCTGTGAGAAAATTGATAGATGCAAGTGTGCAAATCATATTTTCTGATGCAGAATGTAAAATGGTTAGAGTTGTTATGGTGATTTCTAGAGGTATCAGATTTGACATGCTATATAGGTTAGAAGCATACATTGTTGATTGTAATAGCAATTTTGCAAAAAGAAAAAATATGCATACTTCATTGGATGATGTGAGTGTTTTATCTTCAGCAAATGGATATGGCTTTTGGGTGCCTAAGGGTTCTCTTTCTTCTGAAGAAAATTTACCTTTAGAGAAGGCTATGTTATGACACCAAAGTTGTGAGCATTGCATTTATAGAAAACAAAATAACATTCAATTTTACTCGAATTCTAATTAAATTTGTTGTATGTTGGATCTTATTATGTATCATGTGTTTGGTCTTGTTGACATCCCTTTCATTGCAAAATCCACATATTATGTTTTATTTATTGATGATTATAGTAGAAGGACATGGGTATATTTTCTAAAGAGTAAATTTGAAGTTTTTAGTCAATCTAAAGAATTTAAAGCAATGGTTGAGTTGTAGACTGGAAAGAAAATTAAATGTTTGAGGACTGTTAATGGAGTTGAATTTTTCTCTAATGATTTTTGATAGATTTAGTAAAAATTGTGGAAATAATAGACATAAGACAACTCTATATTCCCCATAGCATAATAGAGTTGCAAAAGAATGATTAGGACACTAATGGAGAATTCTAGGAGTATGTTGAGTGGTGCTAGTCTAGAACATTTTTGGGGGGATGAAACTATTTCCACTACTTTCTAACTGATTAAAAAGTCTCCTACATCAACTCTTGTTGTTAAAATTCTTATGGAAGCAAACAAAGTTAGATAACAAGGCTATAAAATGTATCTCCATTAGATACAATTACGTTGTGAAAGGATACAAGCTTTGGGATCCTATCGCAGAGAAGTTACTACATAACAGAAGTGTTATTTTTAGAGAAACTAGGCCTCCTTCTATTACATTGCAACCATAATAGACAAAACAATAAGACGTGATTCAATTTATTTCTACACCTGAAAGAGTTGAATCAAGAACCCCAGATAGGAAAGAAGTTGAGGTGAGCTCATATAGCTCTGAATTTTCAGAAGAGGATGAACCTCCAACTTAGCTTGTTTGAAGGTCTACAAGACATAGACAACCGCCTAAAAAGTATTCCCGTAATAATTGGAGATGTACTTTTTCTTTGAATACTAACATGGATGAACCTACGTATGTAGAAGAGGCATTAGAAATGAATGATATAGAATCCTAGAAAAAATTTATTGATGAAGAAATGATAGCTTTGAAAAAGAATGATACATGGGATCTCATACTATTGCCTAAAGGACAAAAACCTGTTGATTGTGAATGGGCATTCAAGAAAAAGATTGGTTCAAATGGAGGTACCAAGAAGTAAAAAGTAAGGTTGGTTGTGAAAGGATACTCTCAGGTTGAGGGTGTTGATTATGATGAGATATTTTCTCTTGTTGCAAAAATAAAATCTATTAGATTTTTGCTTTTGATTGGTACTGCTTATGATTTTGAGGTTGAGAAAATAGATGTGAAAACTATTGCAGATTATTGGATATTGTTGGTCATTTTTTTTGCTAGGATATGTTGTTGTCATTTATGTCAACATATTCCTGTGATTTATTCTGGTGTGGTTGGGAAGATTTTCTGATCCGGTTTGCAGTTCTTTGTTTTACCGGACTCTGTCGATATTTCCTCTGGTATATTCCGGTGCGATCAGAGCTAGTGGTAATACTTTGGGATATTTTTTTGGTTGGTCTTGTGTATCTACATTTCATATGGTTTGTGATTCGGTGCTCCACAACTAATCTTTCTTCATGTTGCTCATTGGTTGTGTTCTTGAGCTTCTAGATGCTGACAAATGAAGATTTGAAAAGTGGTGTTGGTTCAGTTATTTCGGATAATTCTAACATGCTTGCTGGTGCTATTTCTTTTGGTGATTTGCATTAATCATTGTGTGATATTTTGGTGGTTTTCATCAACTAGTATTGACTTTCGTGTTATGCGGTATTTCTAGTGGTGTGGCATGTTGCGGTTGATCTTGGCATGATTTCTGGTGGATTTTATCATTTGGGAATTTGAATGAGGTCCATGTTATGTCATGTAAATCATTATATTGGTTCGATGGTCGATCTTTGTATCATGTGATTTAATTTTGTATTTGAGGGTTGAGGGTTTAGCCAACCTTGTTATCAAGGTTGATGGACTGTATATATAGGTGATATAGTCATGTAGTTTGGGTGTCATTGTTGTTTCTACATTATCAAAATGAGATTTATGTGTGAACAAGATATTTGTCATGCAGTGTTGAGTTTGAGGTGAGATTGGTGTTGCGGGGCAGACATATGTGCTTAACTGGAACTATAATCAGACATTTGGAGATGTTATTCTTTCAGTTCACTTCTTCCAAATTGTAGTCTAAATCTTATTGTAAGTCAGTGAGACTTTCCTGAGGGTTGTAGCCTTCCAGGCAAATATCTTTTGAGCAATGAGCTCTAGGGAGTGTGCCTGAATGCATGTGCATTCCCCATTGTAATATTTTCACATATTACTACAGAGTATCATCTTACTATGGGTAGGCTCCCACCGTGGTTTTTCCCTTAACTGGGTTTTCTACGTCAAAAATATTGGTGTTGTGTTGTTATTTTTCTTATCTGTTTATTGCTGCAGTTTGTTAGATATGTTATTGTACTTAAAGTTTTATATTCCGGTGAAGACTGATTCACCCCCCCCTCTCAGTCTTCCTTCTTGGTTGCTACTAAGAATTGGTATCAACATGTCAAACAATTCGGTGCAACATTCAAAAACTAAGCATATATCAATCAAATATCATTACTTGAGAGTGCAAGTCAGTGAGGAGAAGGTGAAAATTAGAGTATGTATCTACAAAGGAACAAATAGCTGATATTTTCACTAAGCCTTTACCTGTAGATACATTTGTCTATTTGAGAGACAAGTTAGGGGTATCCACCCCTCCTTATGAGAACTAGATGCATTGAGTTGCATCGATCTGGTGGATTTCAAAGCCTTATTCTTTTATCTAGATTGGTGTGTTGGTGTTTCTCCTTAGCTAGAGTAGTTTGTGTTTTGAGGAGAGAGATTTGTATTTTATATTCAAAGGGGGAGAATAATTTTGGTTATCTATTTTGGAGATCTTTGGCATTGTTGTCAAAGGGAGAGAGAGATCATCTGAAAAACTTCTCTATCTATCTTGATCTTAGGGGGAGTTTAATAGTGATATCTTCTTTCTTTGCATTGATTGTTTTTCACATTCATATGTTGTCATAAATGCCAAAGGGGGAGATTGTTGGAGATTGTTGGATATGGTTGGTCATTTTTGCTTCTAGGATATGTTGTTTTCATTGATGTCAACATATTCTTGTGGTTTATTCCGGTGTGATTGGGAAGATTTTCTAATCCGGTTTGCAGTTCTTTGTTTTATCGGACTCTGTCAGTATTTCCTCTGGTATATTTTGGTGTGCTCAAATCTGGTGTTGATACTTTGGGATATTGTTTTGGTTGTTATTTTGTATCTTCCTTTCAAATGGTTCATGATTTGGTGCTCCGCAAGCTATCTTTCTTCGTGACAGTTGATGATTGGTTGTGTTCTTGAGCTTCTAGACGTTGACAAATCAAAATTTGAAAAGTGGTGTTGGTGCAACTATTTCGGATGATTCTAACGTGCATGCTGGTGTTTCCTAGTCATGTCTTGTTTTTTTTGGAAATCTGCATTGATCATTGTACAAGTTCTTGGTGGTTTTCATCAACCGGCATCGACTTTCATGATATGCGGTATTTTTGGTGGTGTAGTGTGTTGCGGTTGATCTTGGCATGATTTTCGGTGGAGTTGATCATTTGGGAATTTGAATTAGGTCCATATTATGTCATGTAAATCATTATATTGGTCTAGTGGTCGATTTTTGTATCGTGTGATGTAATTTTGTAATTCAGGTTTGAGGGTTTAGCTGACCTTGTTATCAAGGTTGATGGATTGTATATAAGTGATATAGTCATATGGTTTGGGTATCATTTTTGTGTCTGCATTATCAGAAAGAGATTTGTGTACGAACAAGTGATTTATCATTCAGTTTTGAGTTTGAGGTGAGATTAGTGTTGTAGGGCAAGCATATGTGCTTAATCAGAAATGTAATCAAGCATTTTGAGATGCTATTCTTGTAGTTCACTTCTTTTGGATTGTAGTCTGAATCTTATTGTAAGTCAGTGAGACTTCTCTGAGGGTTGTAGCCTTCCAAGCAAATATCTTTTGAGTAGTGAGCTCTAGGCAGTGTGCCTAAATGCATGTGCATTACCCATTGTAATATTTTCACATACTACTGCAGAGTATCATCTTACTATGGGTAGGTTCCCACCGTGGTTTTTGCCTTAATTGGGTTTTCCATGTCAAAAATCTTGGTGTTGTGATGTTAATTTTCTTATCTATTTATTGCTATAGTTTGTTAGATTTGTTATAGTGCTTAAAGTTTTATATTCTAGTGAATACTGATTCACACCCCCCCCCTCTCAGTCTTCCTTCTTGGTTGCTGCTAACAAAAATTGCTTTCCTTCATGGTGATTTGGAGGAGCATATTTATATAACATATCCAGAGTACTATCTAGTAAAAGGTAAAAGTAATTTGGTTTGTAAATTGAAGAAATATTTGTATGGCATCAAACACAGTCATAGGATGTGGTACCATAAATTTGATACATATGTGTTGACTTTGGGATTTGAGCATTCTTAATTAGATCATTGTATTTATTATCTAACAGTGATCATTACATCTACATTGCATTATGCGTAGATGATATGTTATTCATTGGCAAAGTGAAAGGTATTACTTTCAAACTAAAGTCTTAGCTTGCTGCTAAACTTGAAATGAGACATTTTGGTGCAACTAAACACATTATTGGGATGGAAATTAGAAGAGATAGAGAGAACAAAAAGGTATGGCTAGACTAGAGTAAGTATGTGAATTGAATTTTGTAAATGTTTAACATGTAGGATTGTAGACCATTATGTGTTCCTTTTATAGTTTGAACAAAGTTATTTATTTTAGATTGTCCTGCATCCCCATCAAAGATGAAAGACATGAGTACTGTACCTTACTAGAGTGTAATTGGAATTTTTAAGTATGCTATGGTCTATATAAGACCGAACATTACCCAAGTAGTGGTAGTTCTTTCCAGATATATTTTTAATCTTAGTAGAGTTCATTGGGACACATTCTTTCTAAAATTCATTAGAATGTAGTTAACAAAGCATTTATATATTTGAAGGGTACCTCAGAATATTCTTTGTGTTATCTATTGGATGGTTGACAAGACCAGAATATTGAGAGGGGGTGAGTCGGCATTCCCATATCAATAAAAAAGTTTCACAGAATTTAATCTTAGCAATTAATCTCGTCAACATGAAACAACAAATACATAATAAATAGAAAGCATAATCACAAGATAGACACCAAATTTTTATATGTGGAAAACCCAAATGGGAAAAACCATGGAGAGGGTTAGCTCTCAAGATAATATAACTAGCTATATGGTGTTTACAAAAGGGGTGGCTCACTACCTAATTACAATATGACTTACAATCATAATACAATAAGGCTCACTATCGGAATGCTCATTGCAATAGAAATAAGTGAACTTAAAAAAATTAATGCATGAAATTAGTCTCAAGATAAGCTCACTTAACAAAACAAATACTTACAGCAAATCCGGTGAAGGATCACTACAACACTTTTCAACCTATCAACACAACTGCTTGCAAGAAATCTGGTAAGGGATTACTACAACTCTGTCTTCAATCTGTCAACCAAACTGCTTGCAGCAGATCCAGTAAGAGATTATTGCAACTCTGTCTACACACACACCTCCACACACACCTTCGCTTTTGCACACACACACTCCACTACTCACACTGCACACAACTCGCATACATTTTGTTTCTCTACTGCTCATTTTCTCTCTTCACTTGAACATATACCACATACATATGCCCTCATGTTCACATATCTGTAATCCATACATCCACACACACAAACACATATATATTGATAAGCACATATACTAAGATAATATGTCGGCCATGCACAAAAGATTTATACAAATAATGCATTGCTCGAATCAACACGCTACTCAAATATGCCTTAACCAAAAATAGAGTAACCAATTCGACCTTCACTGATCTTCTACACACTTCCTTCTTAATTACTGAAACACATGCTTCAATTACTAGAACACAATAAGTGTCTTCTAGACACATAGACACAAACCCAAAGGCAGATATTCCAATCAAAATGACTTCCATCTTCAAGATACAAATTCCACAGATTTTGGAGCATAGGATTCATAGACCATATTGCAATACTAACATCTAGGTATAAATTCAACTATCACAACTAATACCAATATTTGATACAAAGGGAAAAGCTCAATCAAGATTAGCAAAATACTAGATTCCGGAGCAAAGGAACTTCTGAAAACTACTCTTGTAAATCATACATTCCTCACTACTCAATATCACATACATACCCATCTTCCACAACTGCTTAATATGCTACATTTGGTCTTAACTGGATGATAGGGTTTGACATCAATGACAACATTCACACAAATCTAACAATCTCCCCCTTTATCATTGATGGCAAAACATCAAAATCAAAAACATGTCCGCATATATCCACATCATATAACTCCCCCTTACTCATATCACTCATATCTCTACATATCTCTACATATCTCCATTTCTACCTTTACCTTTCTCCCCCTTTGACATCAAGGACAAAGGGTGCCTTCAATTTACAAAACAATATCAAAATTGTGTATCAACCAAAATGAAAACTTAACTGCTTTTCTTTTGAAAAATCTTCTTGTATTTCTCCTTAAGTTCCAAAAAAAGAACCTTCTAAGAATTCACGACCAATTTGATACTTATTGATATGCTTTTGGTTTCAACCAATAGATCAATAGCATGAGATAAGTTGTTTGAAATGGATGGATTTTGCTCATATTCTTGTGCATCTCTAAGAAGTCCTAAAAAATGTTCTAATTTGGCTTCAACAATTTCTTTCACCTTCCAAGAAATATTCACAGTGTCTTCTTTCTGCCTTTGTAGAGATAATAACCCAGTTTGCAATAAATCTACTATTTTCCTTTGACTTCCATCCTTATCACTCATAAAATAAAATGTATTCCCAATAGAACTTAGTTCTGATTTAATTGACTCATATTTTACTTTGAAATTTGCCATAACAGTCAATCATTGGACACAATATATGTATACTTTGTTGGCACTATCAATACAGTCCATCTCACAGATGTATTCTATTAAAGTTCTTTGAGAATCACTACAATTTTCCAACATATTATGCATATCATCTACTTTTGTCTCTAGAATATGTTATCCTTGCTCTACAATAGTTATATTTTCTTCGGTCAAAGGAGATTTTGGATCATCTAATTCCATTAGATATTCATGTTTTTAATCTTTCTTCTTCTTCTTAGGTTCCAGAGAACCAAAAAGCACAATATCCTTTAGTTTCTTCTTTCTAGAGGCCAGACTCTTAGTAGAACCAGTAGCACAGGATACCAGATCAATATTCCAAACCTTATGAACTGTCTTAAAGTAATTTTCACATGCTTCATCTTTCTTCTCTAGATAATCCAAATATTGATAAATCTACTTAGCAACTAGAACTTGAGACTTCCATAACACATTTTTCTTCAATGGTAGAGATCTCTAAAAATACATTGCTAGACATACAAGCAATGATCCAAACCGAAATGGGTCCCCTTGATTCTTTGTCATGTTAATGTTCTCTAACAATTGATTCTTCAACAATTCACACAAATTGAAAACTGGACCTTCCATAACAAGCTTATGCACAACAAATACAACAATGTCATGTTAATGTTCTCTAACAATTGATCTCTCGTCACTCGGTTAGGGTTTCAACTTCCTTGTTCTTCATAGTCTTCTTAACCGGAACACTTTTGTAGTGTCATGAAATTGCAACCCTAGCAATTTATGACTGCATTAGGGTCCTCACGCATGTGAACTCTAATCCTCTATCCTGATCGAAGACCGGAGAGTGCTTGGCTTGCGAAAATAGCTTCTTCCTTGGCCTCTACATCACCTTGACTATATTCTTCCCTAGAGAAAGGGGTAGGAAAAGGGTGTGGTGCCCTTTTCCTCTTAGGATAGGTGCTTGGTGCCCCTGTTCCTACCCTATTTTAGGGAAAGACCCTTCCTAGAACATGTGTTGTGGGTTGTACCACAGGCAGGAAAATTCCCTGATATCGGCCCATGATAAAATTCAAATCCACCAAGCATGTATTTAAGGGACATTCATCCTCTCATTTGCATAATTTCAATAAGTTGGATGAGTGGGAAATTCACAAGTGATCAAGCATTCAAGCATTCTTTTCCAGCATTGAGCATTCTCAAGTCTCCCTTCAAGGATAGGTGTTGTATTATAGTCAAGGATCCAACCATTGAAGAGGAGATTGATTCCAATATACAATTTCAAACAATCATTTCTATCAGCATTGCTACTACAACATCCCTTGAGGTGACTTACAATTCAGTCTTTCATTTATATCTACTTGCAAGTACTTTCTTTCATTACTTGGTTAATTCCAAAACTGGGGTTTGACCTAAAGGCAAACCCCCAATCCCAACACATTTCCCTCTCTTTTCTATGTGTAGGTTGTAGGTGTGCATCTGAACTTTTGGATTCGGGCTTCATTTGCAGAGGCGAAAAAACCCTTTTCGTTTCACAGATTTTTCGAAGGACCGTGTACATTCCCGCCACGGTTCGGATAACTTTTCATCAAATTTGTAGGCTGAATTTGTCTCAACATTTTACTGCTAAATCCAGGTGCACAGCTTCATCCCATATTCCGATCTTAAGTTATAATCTATTCTTTGTCACTTTTGCACTACATAATCTAATCAATTCCTTTCCAATTCTAACAAAGGAAGAAGGGATCATCCTAACATTCTTAATTCATTCAGAATTCAATCTATCATCTTTGTGTGGAGATTGAATCTAGTGAATTATCCCTTTTCTTCCTAATGTAATGGTGAAAAGTGCTTGAAGGATAATCAATAGTGAAACTCTCATCTCTCTTTGAGGGAAAGTGTTAGTTTTCCTCTTGATCTATCACTCATCATTTTCCCAACATTACATTGTGGTAAACCCGACATCTTGCATGCTTTCCTTTGAACAACATTGCATATTTTTCATTTACAAGTTTCAAATTTTGCAAACTTAGTGGTTAAATCATTAAAAACCCTAGTTTTTAAGATTAAAATTGAACTTGTGATTTGTAAAAATTGCTTGTGGTTATCTTAGATCTAAAAATTTATTTGTTTGTCAAATTCAATTTCCTCACTGTCTTGTTCAATTTGCAATTAAAATTAACAAAATTAAGAGGTTACTTGTTAAAACCCTAATTTTCAAAAATCATCTTGAACTTGTGCAAAAATTGGATTTCAATTTAATTTTTAGATTTCTGATTGTTCTCATATTTGTCTTCAATCCTACAATTCAAATTTTCAATTTCCCCCCTTTTTCCCAAAATTCAAACTTCAAAATTAAGTGGTTAGGTAATCAAACCCTAATTTTTAAAACTAATTGGATTTTGTGTGAATTTCAAATCAATTTCAGTTACATTCAGATTTCTAAACATTTTCCAAGGTGTCCCTATCCATTAGGTTTGACCCTTTTCAAAATTACAATTCAATTCCTCTTTTTCTTCAAAACCCTAATAGGGTCCTATTTTCACATTTGTGTCTTCATTTCGCCCATCTAAAGATCATAAAATTTGCCAATTTTGGGGGGTTAGCTTTAAAATAATCATAATATCCATCCCTAAAAAATTCAAAAAAACTTGGTCGGACCATGTGTGTTCCCGCCACGGTCCTTATCTTTTTTCCTGAAATTTTGGGAGACTGTTATGATTGTATTTACTAGCCTAAATCTGGAAGATTGGTTGATTTATCAATTTTTGATCCCTCTATAATCGTAAATACCTTCAAAATTCAACATTTCGACTTTCAAGAAAAAATTTAAAATTAAGAGGTTAATTATAGTTTGTCCTAATTTTAAAATTAAGTGGTATTCCCTTGGCCCTAATTTTAAAATTCCAATTTCCTCATTTTTTTTGGAAATTGTGTCATTCCCTTTCTCCAACAAATTTAAAATTGTGTAATCATTATTTTCTTAAATTTTGTATTACTCAATTTTTAAAACTTTATTCTACAATTCAAAATTCAAATTTTCCCTCTAGTGCATGAGTTTTACCACTATTAGTCCTACCTATTCTATCCCCATTAGACGAAGCATTAGAATTAAGGCTTCCCAAGGTTTAATTACTACAGAGATGGATCCTAATTTGGGTGACTTCTTTAATGAGGATCATGCTAATTCTTCTCATCCTAATCATGTGCCTATTCACTCCATTGATGGATCCTATGATGAAGAAGAATCTTTAACTAGGGTTTCATTAGATCAACTTTCTACATTAGACAATCCATTTGATAGCTTTCAACAATGGATGTCCCAAGAATACCCTAATAGTGAAGCTTTTCCATTAATTGAAGGTCTTAAGCACATGCTTCAAAGTGATAAGAATGGAATTGATATATTGTGTGCCATCGCACATATTGTTGATTATAATGTCATGCCTATCAAGAGTTGTGTCGAAACCCTAGGTTACTCACAACCTTCAACCCAAATCAATTCCTCTATTCCTTTGACCAATCCTATGACTAGTATTCCTACTTTCACATCTAACATCATGGCTACTTCAACTCAAAATGTCATTCCTACAACCATAGGTCATGGGGGCAATCCCTCTTCTTCATTTAGTCCTCCATCGATACCTATGTCTTCCATGAGTGTTCCTATTATTCCTCAACCTATCAGTGTGACACAAGGGGGTAATTCCTTCAACAACTTTACTCCTCCTTTGAGTGTCCCTTTTCCTACCCAATCATCACCAATGCCTACTTATCATAATATCCCACCACCTTAATCTCAGTCTATACCTTCTTTCAACAACACCACACCACCTTCTCAATCACCTATGTCTAACATGAATTCTTCTACCGAAATGACAATTAACAATCTTGCTCAAACTGTGTCTTCCTTACAACAACAAATTGCTTCTATGAGTCAATCCAAGTTTAGTGTGCCCACCTTTGATGTTGTGAGCCGACTTTCTCTTGATATTGTTAAATTCATGCCACCTAAACATGTTGAGATCCCTCAATTGGAACTCTATAATGAAAAAGGTGATCCTCTTATGCATGTCAAAACATTCCAAATCTTGTGTACTGATTTTGCTTATGATCAACGATTTCTTGCAAAACCATTTACAAGAACACTAAGAGATGAGGCCTTACAATGGTATTTCTCTTTTCCTTCTTATTCTATCACTTCCTTGCAACAACTAGCAAATGCTTTCATCCAACAATTTCAAAACAACATTGGTCATAAAATCATTTTGACTGATTTAATGCACTATAAGCAAGGTGTTAAAGAAAAAGTGACTGATTTCATTGGGAGATATAAGCATTTGTATGCTCAAGTTTCTTTTCATGTTCCTGATAATGATATTCATAGAATTTTTATTTTTAATTTACAAAAAGATATCAGGGAAAATCTTCTTTTGTCTGAGTTTACTTCCTTTCCGCAGTTGTGCTCAACACTCCACAATTATCAATTGGTTGTGAGTCAAATAGAAGAATCCATTCCTATGGCTCTAATTGATAAGGGAGAGAGTGTTCAACAACCACTTGCAAAGTTTAAACCAACAAAAAGATTCATCAAGTTCAATGATCCAATCAACAACAACCATGTGAGTGTTGCAACAGTTGTGCCTCCTATTTCTAATTTTTTCCAAAGAGATACACAGTTTACTCCTTTGAATGAATATTTGCATAGTATTATGTCTCAATTATTGTATAGAAATGTTATCAAACTTCCTCCTATAAAACAAGTTGATCCTTCCAAACTTGCATCTCCTCACTTTGATAACAATTCCTTTTGCCAATTTCATTGTCAACTTGGTCATGGTACTGAGAAATGTTTTGCATTAAAAAATAAGGTTCAAGACTTGATTGATAATAATACTATATATGTGGTAGATGTGAATAATAAAGGGAATAAATCAATTGCTCCTCCTAATCAAAATCTTAAAATTTTCACTGATCCCTTGCCATCTCATACCTCTAACATTATTGAGATTGTGCCTAATTCTCTCACTTCTGAAGCATTCATCTGTATGGCTCCAAACTTGGTTAATATGGTAGAAACCCAAGATGCGCCTAAGGATCCTTTTATTACATTTGACCCTAATGAGACCATTAGAGCACCCAATGGCCCTTTATACATAGTTGCAAAGGTTAAGGATATCCCTTGTCGTGGTGCTCTAATTGATCCTTCTTGCATGGTTAATGTCATAACTGAAGAGTATCTTTTCACTTTACGATTGTATAAACCACTCTATGATGCTTCTAATGTGGTTGTGAAGTTATTCGATGGTTTCTCTTATCCTACCATTGGCTCTCTCACCCTTCCTGTTGAAATTCATAGTAAATCCTTGGATGTTGACTTTGTTATTATACCTTCTTCTGAGCGATTTTTTGTGAAGTTGGGCTATCCTTGGCTATCTTCCATGAAGGCTATTGCTTCTCCAATCCACAAGTGTCTTAAATTTCCTCACAATAGAGAAATCATAACCGTGAACCATGGATTATTTTTTCCATCTGAAAGAAGCCTTGGTGTTCCTATTGATCTCTTTTGGCCTAAACAATTTCAATCTCTTCCATCAAGGAGCAATGCTCTTTTTTAATCTTATCAAAAAAGGAAGAACAATATGATCTTATCCTTAAGTCAATGTAGATCACCAACACTTGACATTCCTATTATTCTTCAAGATGAGCTTCTTCCCCTCTCGGATAGAACTAATCTTCCTCTTAAGGAAAATTATCCACCTACTCCTATGGATGTGACTTTACCTTCTCTTCAGGAGAACACCAATATTCTTCCTAAGGTTAGACCTATCCCTCCTCCCCATGATGGACTTGGTCTCCTCCCTACACCTAATATTCCTCCTTTCTATGGCGCAATTCCACCTCCTTCCTCTTATTGAGAGAAAAGTCATGCCTCTCCTATTTTTCAACCAAAAAGACCTCAACCTAAACCTTCTACTATAAAGGAGAAAGCCATTCCTACTTCTTCAAATGTTCCTCCTCCTTCTTAGCCTTCCACTAAGACTCGATGGAATCATTGTGTGAGAGAAATCTAACGAAGACATCGTGTTTGATCTCGTGAAGATATCCCTCAAAATATGTAGTCTCCTCAAACTCCAACAGTTGATATGATTCCATTTTCTTCTAAGCAAGATATTCAACCAACGTCTCCAAATCATAAGTTGCATAAAACATGTGATGGTTTTACTCCTATTCGTTTTCTTGCTCCACCTTCTTTAAAATTTGATGAAGAAATGGGTGAAAATGTTATTCATAATGGCAATACAACTCCTAATGCTTCTAATAGTGAGTATAAGTATGTTGATGTGGACAAACATTTATTGGATGAGTTTTCACAAACTTTAATCCTAGCTCCTAGAATTGAACAAAATGACTTACAACATGAGCATAGTCCTTGTTTGGATCTTGTGATATCTCCATATGTTGTACTCGATATCGCTCCTCTCGCATGTTGCTCGCCTTCCCGAAATAGTGATCAACAAGATCGGGAGGCAGATGTTGTGCTAGATTAGCAATATTAGCACTGCAGATCTTTCTCTCTCCTTTCTTTCTCTTGTGTGACCATTCTTCTATATGCATCCATGTTCTTCAATTTTGTTCCCTTAATGTCTACTTGGGGACAATGCAAAGCATTGAGATCTTTTCTTGGTCTCTTTCATGTTGACTCAAAAGACCATCCTATCTTCCCTTTCTTCTACGGTAGTGTCCTTCTTTGGGGAATGAAGATTATTATATGCATATACATACATTATATACATGAGTTATCATATAGCATACTGACCCCGAGGAAAGCGACACTACCTCATGTTTTGTGTTCATTATTCTTGGGTTTATACCTCGATTGGGGGCTAAATCCTTGCGATAACATGATCCCTCTCTTCTCTTTCTCTTGGGTGTATCCTACCTTAAAGAAATCACTCTTGATAAGGCTTGTGCTATCACTTTAATGTGGGGGAATATACTCCACTCATTCTTTCCTTCTTGTGATACTTAGAATTACTTAGTGAACGTTGCTTTGCTTTGTAATCTTTTTATCCTTCCTTTCATGACTCATAGTGAAGGGAACTTTGCTACTTGCAGTCATGATTCTCCTCTTCTCGATCTTCCCTTTTACTTTGTCAATCTAAGTTGTAAGACCCTAAGTCCACTGGGGGGCTTAGTGCATCTTGCCTCCTTGACGTGGTGAAAGTCTTTGAATCTTGTTTCCTTGTACTTTACCGACAATATTGGCATATACTTATACTCCCACTAAAGTGGGGGCTAAATTTAGTGTAATTAAATTGTGACCCTAGCAATTTATGACTGCATTAGGGTCCTCATGCATGCAAACTCGAATCCTCTAGCCTGATCAAAGACCGAAGAGTGCTCGAATTGCGAAAACAGCTTCTTCCTTGGCCTCTGCATCACCCCGACTGCATTCTACCCTGGAGAAAGGGGTAGGATAGGGGAATGGTGCCATTGTCCCCCCTTGGACAGGGGCGTGGTGCCTATGTCCTCCTAGGACAAGGCGTGGTGCCCCTGTCCCTACCCTATTTTAGGGCAGGACCCTTCCTAGAGTATGTCTTGTGGGTTGTGCCTCGGGCAAGAAACCTCCCCGATGTCAGCCCGTGACGAAATTCAAATCCACCAAGCATGTATTTAAGGGCCATTCATCCTCTCATTTGCATAAGTTCAATAAGTTGGATGAGTGGTAAATTCACAAGCAATCAAGCATTCAAGAGCATTCAAGCATTCTTTTCCAGCATTGAGCATTCTCAAGTCTCCCTTCAAGGCTAGGTGTTGCATTCAAGTCAAAGATCCAACCATTGAAGAGGAGATTTATTCCAACATAAAATTCCACACAAGCATTTCTATCAATATTTATACTACAACCTCCCTTGAGGGGACTTTAAACTTAGTCTTTCATTTACATCTACTTGCAAGTACTTTTTTTCATTACTTGGTTAATTCCAAAACTGAGGTTTGACCTAAAGGAAAACCCCCAATCCCAACACATTTCCCTCTCTTTTCTCTATGTCGGTCATAGGTGCATAGCTATACTTTCATATTCAGGCTTCATTTACAGAGGTGGAAAAACCCTTTTCGTTTCACGGATTTTTTGAAGGACCGTGTACATTCCGGCCACGGTCTGGACAAATTTTTGTCAAATTTATAGGGTGACTCCATCTTGACATTTTACTGTTAAATCCAGGTGCACAACTTCATCCCATATTCCAATCTCAAGTTATAATCAATTCTTTGTCACTTTTGCACTACATAATCTAATCAATTCCTTTCCAAATCAAATAAAGGAAGAAGGGATCATCCTAACATTCTTAATTCATTCAGAATTCAATCTATCATCTTTGTGTGGAGATTGAATCTAGTGAATTATCCCTTTTCTTCCTAATGTAATGGTGAAAAGTGCTTGAAGGATAATCAATAGTGAAACTCTCATCTCTCTTTAAGGGAAAGGGTTAGTTTTCCTCTTGATCTATCACTCATCATTTTCCCACCATTACAAGTTTCTTTATCACATAGCCTCGTAATAACTGAAATGACATTCTTAGAGATCGGATAGGGTTTGTCCAACATGATGCAATCATTTTTTACTCAACTCAAGATAAGCTTGATCAAATATTCATTATCAAACCAAGAAAATTCACTCCATAGATCCAGTCCTTTTTGTCCTTACTCCTTGAGCTTTTGTGATTCTGCATCATTCAAATTGCTTTATATTTTCCTAATCTTTTCAGTATCAAATTCATCCAAATGAACCTTTTCCAGAAATTGAAATTTTCCATTTCTCAATTCTTTGATGATCATTTTGGATTCCATAATGTGAACTCTTGCTCTACTCTACTCTTTCTCTTCAACTACTTTTCTGCTCCTCGGACTCCTTTCTTTGCACAATGTAAAAAATGATCTTCAACGTTATATATTTGTCTTGTCAATAGCTTCTAGGGTTTACCCGACAAAAAGAGTGTCTTATCAATGACATCAGCACCTTCACCAAAATACTAGACTGTATATTCATTACAATCATGTAGAACCCACATCATGAACTACTTCAGAGGGGGGCAAATGATTTCCTTGAGAACATCAACTAATCCAAAGCAACAACCTTAGTTATTGAAGAAGTGCCTACACCAAATTTTGGTACACTAGGTTTGCTTGCATTATTCACCTCCTTCTTTCTTCAAACCATGACTTCCTTCTTCTTATATTCACAAGTCTTGATCACATTCTTCTCCATATACTTCTCCATAGAAACCACATTCCTGCACTTACTAGCATAATATCCAAATTTATTGGACTTATTTAGTGTTCCTTTGCATTGAATTCACCAAGTGTATTCTTGATTTGCACTAATTAGCTTTGTGACCATAGCCTTTGCATAGGTGACAATAGCCATAAAATGTCCTATAGCTACTCATTTCATTCATTCCAACTAGGTGATAATTCTAATTCATAACATGATCTCTACAGCAACTTGGTTTATGACCAAATTTATTGCAATTGTAACATTGAATGTTATCCCTCATGCTTCTACATTTTGCAGCCTTATGACCAAATTTATTGCATTGAAAACAATAACCATTAAAAGATGGGTACCTTTATGTATTTAGTTGACAAATCGGTGTCTTCTTGCAATAGATCTCTAATTCTGAATATTACTTGCATCTTCAAGTTTCCTCTCTTCTTCTACCTTAACTTCCTTACCTTTGTCTTTGTCTTTCTGATTTGAACATTCACCGGTTTTCAATGAACATTAGTTTCTGCCTGCAACTTCTTCATTTCTTGTTCCATCTTCTCACATTATTTAGTCTTTAGCTTAACTAAATCTCTTAGTGTTTCTTCCACTTTATTATTTTCTTCAATTTTCAGCATCAGATCCTTAATAGTCTCATTTGCATGCTTTAACTAATTATTAAATTCCTTATGTCTCAACCTGAACTTCTAGATTTGTTCTCTCATCTTTTGCACACATTCATTCGCTACCTTCATATTTTCTTTCAATTCCTCATTTTCTAATTTTAGACTTTCTAGATCTTCGAGATTTGTCTTCAATTATTCATCCAGATGATATAATTTGGTCATATGCATCAGTGCCATGATTCAACCAACAAGGATCTCCCTCAAGCAATTAAGCTAGCAAACAAGGGACCGGGTTCTGATACCAATTGTTGGATGGTTTAATGGACCAAAATACTAAGAGGGGGGTGAATCAATATTCGCACACTAATAAAAAAAATTTCACTTATTTTAATCTTAGCAATTAATCTCATCAACATGAAACAACAAATACATAATAAACAGAAAGCATAATCACAAGATAGACACCAGATTTTTATACGTGGAAATCCCAAATGGGAAAACCCATGGAGAGGGTTATCTCTCAAGATATTATAATTAATTATATGGTGTTTACAAAAGGGGTGGCTCACTACCAGACGACTCACTGCTTGATTACAATACAACTCACTACCGGAATAAAATAAGGCTCACTGTCAAAATGCTCACTGCAATAGAAATAAGTGAATTGAAGAAAATTGCATCTCCGAATGCATGAAGTTAGTTTCAAGATAAGCTCAGTTAACAAAATAACTACTTACAACAAATCTGGTGAAGGATCACTGCAACACTTTCTCAACTTGTCAATATAACTACTTGCAGCAGATCCGGTAAGCAATTACTACAACATTATCTTCAATCTGTCAACCTAATTGCTTGCAAAAGATCTGATAAGGGATTACTGCAACTCTGTTTATACTCACACTTCCACACACGCCTTCTCTCTTACACAAATCACACTCCACTACTCATACTGCACACTGGTCGCATACACTATTTCTCTACCGCTCATTCGCTCTCTTCTCTTGAGCACATACCACATGCATACACCCTCATGTTCACACATTCATACATCCACACATATATATATACCATTAAGTACATGCACCAAGATAATGTCGGCCAAGCACAAAATATTTTTACAAATAATGCTTTGCTTGAATCAACACGCTACAAAAATATATCTTAACCAAATATAGAGTAACCAATTTGGCCTTCACTGATCTTCTACTTGCTTCCTTCTTAATTATTGGAACATACGCTTCAATTACTGTAACACAACAAGTGTCTTCTAGACCCATAAACATGAACCCATAGGCATAGATTCCAAACAAAATGACTTCCATCTTCAAGATACAAACATCACAGATTTCAGAGCATAGGATTCATAGATCATATTGCAATACTAACATCTGGGTAGCAATCCAACTATCACAACTAATACCAACACTTGATAAAAAGTGAAAAGATCAACCAAGATTAGCAAAACACTAGATTCTGAAGCAAAGGATCTTCTAGAAACTACTCTTATAAATCATGCATTCCTCACTGTTCAATATCACATACATACCTATCTTTCACAACTATTGAATATGTTACATCTCATCTTAACTAGATCACAGGGTTTGACACCAATGAAAAAATTCACACAAATCTAACATTATCATGGTAATTTTATAGGAGACGATATTTCCTTTGATATTCATGGTTCTATTGATTTAGATTGGGTGGGTTATGTGGATTAATATTGGGCAAGTGATGTTGATAGCACATGATCCAGTAGTGTTTATGTGTTTACTTTATTTGGTGGTTCAATTAGTTGGATGAGTAACTGATAGGTTGTGGTTCCTTTGTTCACTATTAGAGTATATGGTAGCTACTCATGCTTGTAAAGAATCCATTTTTCTTAAGGGACCGTGTTCAAATATTGGAATTAAAAAAAGGTGCAATGATAGTTTATTATGACAGTTAGAGTATGATTTTCCTAGCTAAGAACTCAACTTTCCATGCCAAGACCAAGCACATTAATGTTTAGTATCATTTTGTCAGAGATGTTGTCAAGGATGGCAGGGTGAAACTGGTTACTTGGTGGAGAATTTTATGAATTTTGATGATCCTTTAACTAAGGTTGTGAGCACAAATAATTTTATATGGAGTCTATGGGCCTCTTGACCCCAAGCAATTAAACTATGATGTTTGTACCCCTTTTGTTGCTCTTGCAAGGTGTTCAACAAGTGGGAGATTTGTTAAGAAAATGGTGTCTCAGCTATCATGCCCAAAATTTAGGGCAAAAACGGAACAAATTTTTTTTTAAAAGATACTAATTTAATTAGCAAGTTCACTCTTGTGACAAACGTTAAAGAAATTTTCATTATTAAACTCGAGCTAATTCCGAAATGAACTAAGCATCGATTAATCGTTAATTTTAATTGCGGAAAACCTACTAGTTAAATTCTATCTCCAAGAGATACTTAGTCAATAGTCTTATTAAATTATTTAAACTGAAGGAAATAGGAAGGATATTTAATTTATCCTCCAATATGACTATATAGTCTTTTCAAATCTTTTCTTTAAATACCTCTTCATAATTTATCCCAACATTAAAATCAGGATTATATAAATATATATACATATATTTACATATTTGTATATGTATATATTTATATATTTATAATTTAATTACTTATTTAAAATACTCAAAAATTCATATATATATATATATATATATATGGAAACATATATATATATATATATATATATATATATATATATATATATATATATATATATATATATATATATATATATATTTTACTTAGATGGTAAATATTTTAATTTTAATTTTGAATACCAATATAATTACCAAATTATAAAACCATGTTTGTTTTTTTTTCCAACCCTAATTAGGGTTCTAATTTCTTATATAAACATTTTCTAAACCAAATAACATATTTATTTTTTTTATTTAAAAACTAAACTGCCCTAGCCCCTTTCGGGCTAGGGTTTAATCCCATTTTTTTTAACAGTCTTTCTTTTTGGCTGGGCCGAAGCCCTAGGCGGCCATGATAAAAAAAATATGATTTCGCAGGTCTCGAAGGAGGAAGGCAGGCCTGGCCGTGCACGCGCCACTGTGTGAGCGCATAGTGGGCGTCGCGGCACCACTGTGTGCCCACACAGTGGGCGCCGCTGGCGGCTCCACTGTGTGGCCACACAGTGGCGGCCGTGGCCGTCCACTGTGTGCCCACACAGTGGGAGCCGTGAGCGGCTCCACTGTGTGTGCACACAGTGGGTGCCGCCCGGTCATCCACTGTGCGTACCACAGTGGAGTCCGCGGGGACCCAAAGTTTAATTTTTTTTTTTTTAAATAATATATAAAAATATATATATATATATATATATATGTATATATTTAAATACACATAACTTTTACATTCATAGATAAAAGATGAAATTTAATTCAATATAAAATTTATATATATTTTTTTTAAAAGAGAATTTTACAAGCAAAATTTTAAACTAATATAATAAAGGAAAAGAAAACATTAAGTTTAATCAAATATATATATATATATATATATATATATTCATCTATAAAACAAGCTTTTAAATCAATGCTAACAAAAATACAATTTAATGTATATTACAAAGATACATTATACTTTTTTTTGGAAATAAAGATATTCCTTCATTATTTTTTTTTTAATAAAATTAATCACATAAAACAACCCCCCCCTTTTTTTTTCCCATTTAAAATACTTAAAAGCTTCCAGCATAAATAAACTTCTAATTTGCCTCAATTAAAAATACAGGTAAAATCTAATGAAAACAATTCTTTTATTTCTTTCCAAAATACAAGAAGCTTTTGCATGCAACACAAATTAACTTTTCTTTTTTCAGATAAACCAGAAGTAGAAATAACAAGCTTTTCTTTTTTTTCTTTAACACATTTCTAAATATTCCACCAATTTACAGAATGTTTTCTCTGAATTAGTCACAACAATAAAACTTCAAGTCTACTTTCACAAAATACAACTTGCTTCTCTTTTCTATGAATGAGGCATATTTCTATAACAACTTTAAACAAACATCTGCAACTGATTTTCAAGTATCTTCAATAACAACCTTCTGTATCTCTTTCATGGTTCCTATTCTCTTTCCTCTGAATTTTCCTGCATAATAGAAAACACAAATATGACCACGGAGTGCTCACCTCCCAGCCTAGGCTAACTGGTAGCCACCCCCGAGCTCGGAGAACCAATTCCTAGATGGGTAACAAACAGTGAAACACATAGAAACACAAAGCATACAAATAATCCAGACACTTTCCCAACCTGGCTTTCACAGCACCACACTCTGGTGGTGATCATTTTTCAAAGGGTGGTAGTGGACCAAATACCCTGAGGAGAATCTGCAAGTATGTAATAAACAAGAAGCCATCTCATGGCACAAATGAAATATCAAGAATCTCAACCCCTAAATCCTTATGCCCCCCAAAGGCATTCTAGCCTTATTACCCTCCTTATGACCCCCATTGCACAAATAGGCCATGCAACAAGGGTCACACCAAGATCCCTTGTGATCGCTCTCAAAAGAGAGTCTCTCACTCGAGGGCTGTCACTGCTACCACCCTCAAGATCCTCTTCTCTCCCAAGAGTAAGAGATCTTGAGAAAACTCCCAAAACACATTCATTCATAAAACAAAACACCAAAAGATTTTCAAACATCCATTTTCAAGAATACAGATTTCTCATTCAACAATTTCCAGACGTAAACAAGAAAAAGATATTAAAAGTAAAAATTGAAACCAACCTTAATCTGCCCAAAGGTTATTATGATATCTGATGAAGAGCTGCCCAATCCACAAATCTTTTTCCTTCTACCCTTATTCAAATTCCTCTATTCCATAACATTATTTTTCTTCTAAATTTTCTTCTGTCTCCAAAAATGGAGAGTGGGTGATTACCCTGCTATTCCCAAAAATCTTCCTTAAGAAGCTCACTCTCTGAGTTCTCACAGGATTCTAAAAAAAACCAAAAAGAAGAAAGAAAGCAAAAATGCAAAAAGACTCCCCTTCCCAAAAGGAAAAAAAAATCTTGATTTGATTTCACTTCAATTTTCAATTTTCGCTCAACTCAAAAAAACCAATTTTTAAAGCGTTAAAAAGATCATTATAAAGTAGAAACTTGCCTAAAATTACCCCTAACCCCTAGGTATACCTTATGGGCATTAGGAAACCCTATTAAACTACCCCTAGGTGTTCATTTAACCCATTTTAAACCCCTCTGAAGTTTATTTTCGGGTCAAACATAAGTTGACCACTCCAAATATTATATTCCCAAAGTATTTATGACAACACATTAATTTATTTAAGAAACTATAATTAAACACTTTCCCTCCAAGAGACAAAATAATTAAATTTAAATACACACGTGTCAAGTGACACAATTAAAACACTTTTACAAAAATAAAACATGAAGTTGTCTCTTGAGGTTTTTTACACATTAAAATTTAATTAACACTTAACACTCATGCAGCATATACAGTTACGAATAAAATACAACACAAACGGGGTGTTGTCTCTCCAAATAGACAAACCCTGGCTTTACGAACATACATAAGTCTAGGTTTGATTCTTCGTAATTTTCCATGGTCACATGGTAAATTTCCTGCGCATCTCAATTTACACATTAGTACTTCCAAATATCCAAATATAATATAATTCAATACTATAACAATGCACATCATCAGTAGCATACAATTTTCATCTGCACAGATCAAATACAACTTTTACCAAGCAATTTCACATAAGCAATTTTCATCCCAATTCACATAAACTAAACTTACATCATAGTTCTACATTCAGAATAAAGTCCTGCAAATTCAATAACGACATCTATCATTGCAATATCATTCTATCTAATAATCATGTAGTGTTCTATCTCATAAAGCATGTAAGTAAATCATCAGATCATAGCAATGTTATCCAAGTCCTGAAATCATGTAAATTCTAAGTCTCAAAATGCATCAAAATAAAGTATCCATAATAGTCTAAAATATAAAATCCACTGAATGTCAGACTGAGTCAAGGTGAGGCCTCACATCAGCCTTGTAATACTAAAATGGTACTGGTGCATTTAGATTGATGGATAGACACTTGTGTTTGTTCCACTTTAGGTGCATTTTAAGTGGTGGATAAGGAATGCTATATTTTTCCTATAGGTGCATTCCATATGCTACAGACCTAGAGTGCTCGATAGTTGATAAAGCCACATTTTATGTATAATTTATCATTGTAAATCTTCATTGTTTATCATTAGCTCATAGATCTAATAGTGGATATTTTGTGTTCTTTTTTGTCCTTGAAGGCAACCCTATATTTTGAGGGAATTGTATTACAAGTAATCATTGTGATGTATTATGAGAGTCTGATAGTTGTTGAGTTGCATTTGGATCTCCATTAGTGATACTCTTGTGAGAAGCTTTCTCTACAAGTAATTGCAATATGTTGTTGATTATAAATAATATATTGGGAAAGTTTTGGAATGTTTTTTTTTCTCCCAAAAGGGTTTTCCTCATGTATATCACTATTTTGTGGTATGCATGTTATTTATGTTTATTTTTGTTAATTTTCCATAACTGTTATAACAATTTGTAAAAGTTGTGCATTACCCTCCTCTCAATATTAGTGTAGGAAGTTGTTTTTCTACCATAACTTCCTTACAAAATTTCATCCTACAAGCACAAAAAAATTCTACTAGTAAATTATTGAAAAGGGGGAATGGGGCTCAATCTTGGAGACTTTATATGAATAAATTAATCTCCACCTCTTCATTCCACCCTCATGAATGCAACTAGCCAACTCTCTAGATAATTCTCCTTCTTTTTCCAACCCAATCCAACACATGGTAGGGGTATAATCATATCCCATAAAATGCATAAATAAGGGTATGGATACCTATACCCTATACAATAGATCCAATCCTACTCTACCACACACATGGTGACCCCAGATTTCAAAAATAAATGGGTTTAATCCTCACAAAATAACACTCAAATGAAAAGACCCTTACAATAAATTATATTTATTACATACAAGAATTTACAACTCTCAACACATACAACCACATAACTATACAACACAGAGCTATAAGAAAAGAAAATATCATAACCATTAAGATTCAATCATTACAACAACATATTCATCATCTAAATAAAGAGGATTAAGCATCTTACCTCAAATGTTATTCTGAATCCAAGTGAAGATCGACAAGTTCTCCTCTCTCAAGTTGTGCCCAAGCTTCCCTTACTTCTCTCCCTTTCCAAACCAAATATTTGCTACTAAAGTGTTGCCTACAAGCACTTGATTTAGCTTCCACAAAGAAAAAAGGGATCCCTAATTTGTTGATACAACAAAGGAGAAGACCATTATTGTAAGGAAGTTAAATAGCAAAACAACTTCCTACACTAATCTTGAGAGGAGGGTAATGCAAAAAAAATTATAAATTGTCACAACAGTTACAGAAACTCAACATAAATAAATATAAATAGCATGCATACCACAACATAATTATTTACATGGGAAAAACCATTTCAAGAAAAAAAATCCCACACTCCATAAGCTATCCAATATCTTATTCAAAAATCAATAATAGATTACAATAGACTTGCAGAGAAATCTTTTCATAGGAGTATCGCCAACCAGAGATTCAGAGGTAACTCAATAGCTATAAGACTCTTTCACACAACCTCCATCTCATGCACCTCATACATAGGAGATACAATACATGAAACCATCAAATTGTATTACAAAACCATGGCCTAAAACCACCCAATAAAGTGGCACTCATCTTATCTCCAATCCTGTATGCCATGTGATGTATCAAAACACATACCAACATGTGTACCTCCCTTTTACAACTCATTTGTGTGTCTGATGCATTGTTATATTTTTTATTTCATGAGACCTGTTATGCCCTGCATACCTACCCCCATTAGTTTCCTTGTCTTGAAAATTTGGGTCCCCTTTCTTTTTGTTTTGTAGTTTTGTTTTGTTTAGTTTTTGCCTGAACACCCTAGAGTTCTGAGGTAGGCTTTTGTTTCTCATTTTGGTCATGACCCCGGAACCCAGGAGTCTCAAAGTCGTGCCTTGTCTTGTTTGTCATTGAAGCCTCAAAATTTTGAGTTCTTCATGTTTTGTCATTAATCACTTTAGAACCCCAAAGTCCCAAAGTTGTGTTGTGTTCTTTTACTTTGGAACCCCAAAACCCCAGAGTCCCAAAGTTGTCTTATCTCTTCACCTTGGAACCCCAGAACCCCCAGATTTTTGAGGTGTGTTGTTGGCTTACTTGTTGTCATCTCGAAAACTCAGAACCCCGAACTCCTGAGGTTGTGTTTAAGGAGACTGTATGAACAAAGTATCAAGGGGTATAAATAAGAGAAATGAACTTTTTAAAGCTCATTTCTGCATTCAAGTTTTCTAGTCTCCCAGTTGTGATCTCCCAATTTCACTCCTCCATGTTGTCGATTTCTTCATGGGTTTTCTTTCGCTAGGTTGGTGGATTTTTCTCCCTTCCTGTGCTTTTGTGTTTAGATATTCTAGTTTTAGACCTTAGATTTTCTTTTTTTTGTTTTTCTTGTTTTTTCATGTTTTGATCTTCCTACGTGCCCTAGGTTTTCAAAACCCCAGAGCCTCGAAACCCCGGAGTTCCAGGCTTGGAATTTACCCACCTCAGAAGCCTAGAGTCCCGAGGTTGATCTTTTTGGGTCGTTCTTTTACCCCAGAACTTCAAATCCCTGGATTTCCAAACAACCTTTTAACCCATGAATGAACTACCTGCAACCTCAGAACCCCAAAACCCCAGAACCCCGGAGTTTCGAAGTTCTTTCCTTTTAGGCTACTGTTTTAACCTCGGAACCCTGGAGCCCCTAAGCTCGGAAACATCTTTTTTTGGCACTCAATAAACTACCCTGGGACCTTGAAACCTCAAAGCCCCAAATCAGCTTGTTTTGTCTACCCCGGATTTCCAAAGTTTCTTGATCCTTTGTGGCCATACTATTTCCAACCCAGAACCCCGAAGTTTTGAACCATCTCTTCAGTCGTCATTTAAACCACCCTGGGACTTCAGAACCCCAAAGTCCCAAATAAGCCATGTTAATTTGTTGACCCCGGAACCACAAAGTTCTGACCTTTATTGTTCCATGCTTGTCTACCTCGGAACCCCGAGACCTCAGAGTTCCAAATTCAGTTGTTATAGAAGGAGTTAACTACCTTAGAACTCATGAGTCCCGAAGTGGGTGATATTATTTTTGTTTCTTTATATGATAGGATAATTTGTGGTTCTTTCTTGAAAATTAGAGCAATTAGATGGACCCTATGGGCATATGTGCAGAGTTGGATGACATGATGATATTGTATGTTGTCATTGATGTCAATATGCTGAAGTACGAACTGTATATTGAAGAAAGCAAACTGGCAAGAGAACCGATATGATGGTATGAAGTGAACTAGTATAATGGTATGAACCGGTATATGCAAAAAGGTGAATCGGTATGTTGGAATGTGAACCGGTATATGCAAAGTTTGTATCGGGGTTTCATTTGATATGACTACCGGTTGGTATTCTCAACTTCAGGGTTTCTGGTTGATGCATTTCAAGTCTATGTGATTCGACCGACGACATCTTGTGATGAGTTAGCATTGAAATGAAGATCAGATCATGTTGCCATGTCAACCTTGTACGCATGAAGAATTTCCTTGAGGATCTCGCATGAAGAAGATCTATTCTATCTACCTTGAGAATGTGTGAAGTCTCAGTAAATAGTGGAGAGCACGTGATGGGTTATCAGCTTCTAGAAGCGGTGAAGAATAAATGATGGAGAACGTCTTGAGATTTGTTCAAGATTGTTTTACCCTATGCAATGTGATTGAACGGTTAAGATTGGACCGACTGTATTGTTAACCTAGATGCTTAGGGTTTTAGGTTTTGGCTACCGGCCTAATTGTTGTCTATAAGTTTGATGATGATTTTCATTTGAAGTTGTTGGCAAATGTTATGTGTGTATCCAAGTGAAGAGATACTTGATTCTTGCCAGACTGGTGCAATGAGTAGAGATCTGTAGAGTGTGATTGCAAATGTAAAGGAACTGAAGTGGATCTGCCTTGGCATTGAGTGTTGTTATCAGATTAGTGTATTACCTATTGACTTCTCACCATTTCAGCAGTTGGAAAATCCCTTTACCGGGTAGCTTTAACAGGCTTCTTGTAAATCCTTTAACAGGGTGACTCAAAATAATTGAGTTCTTTAAATCCTTTGACAAGGTAACCTTTAACAGGGTTTTAACCTCTAACCAAGTATTTAGCCATCCCTTAACCGAGTGATCCCTATCAGGATCGGTTCCTAGTAGAACCTATTGTAAAGTCTTTAACAGGACTAGGCTCCTAAAAGAGCGGACTTCAGAAGAGTTCAAGAACAACTTGTGGGTATTCATCCCCGCCGCGGTTTTTCCTAGTTGGGTTTCCACGTGAAAAATCAGTGTGTTATGTGTGATGCTTTTTCATGTGATGTTTTAGTGTTTTCTATTAAGCGGTAAAGCATGTTGATCCAATGGCCATTGCATTTCTGATGTATTACTTTCTTAAGCATATGGGTGAAGTTGAGATGAGATGTTAGGTCTGAAGATGATCCAGATGAACCGGTTTATGTTTTTTATAGTCATACTGTGTGTTATCGGTAGTGCCTTGTTTTAGATCGGTGATATTGTTTGCCAGTTAGTGGAGTCTTTGCAGTCTAAGTTGTTTAAGGAATTTTTGTCTATACTGATTCACCCCCCCCCCCCTCTTAGTATCTATAGGGTATTTACTGTTCATCATTAGTCATCAAACCCAACCTCCAATAAGAGAGGCAAGGAACTAGACAAACTCCCTACAACCATGAAGTAACATTACCAAGGGCAGGTTTATGTTTCAAAAATGGATGATCAAATTAGATGGGTAACTAACATAGAAGTAGGACATGTGGAGTTGGAGGATATTAGAACTCAATTGGATAAAACAAGGCTAGAGGCTCCTTATAGGAGAATCAAGAGGTCAAGGCTGGTAGAAGCAACTATTTTCCCCCAATCTGTTCAAGCCTCGAAGTTCATAATGACCATAGCACAATTTTACAACGTGGACACAAGAAAATGCACCAATGCCCAAGGAAGGAAAGTGATTGATCTATCTATTGATATGTTGGGATTTGTGTTTGGTATCCTTACAAGGGATGAAGTTCTCCCGACCACAAAGGAAGAAGTTGTCGAAGTATGGGACAAGGATATTGCTTCGAGCAAAAGGCATATGAATGAGATATTGTTAGAGGAAGAGAGGAAGACAGGACTAATGGCCACAAATATTATGAGGGCTGATTTCAAGGAGCCTCAATGAGATCTAATTATCATGTTGAGCAAGGCCTTTGGCAAACCTGATTGTTGACACTTCCACCCTTGGATGTTTCATTTCATGACTAATATTCTAATAGGGAAAAAATATTTTGATTGGGATCAAACCCTATCAAATAATATACATAAGCAGTTGATTAATGTACATGGAACCAAGAAATTTATCTTTACCGCATGTGTTATCTGAGTGGTTGCCCGAGTAGGTAAATTTCCAGGGCTACAAACAGAGGGCCATCTTGGTGATCAAGAAGGATAGAAGAAGGTGTGGGAGTTTTACACTCAACTCCCTGTAGGCGATGCAAAGACTCATTTCAAAAGAATAAATGATGCCTTCCTTTTCCCTATTATAATCAAACTCACAAGTGATACAAGCTACAGGATAAGCCCAGAATCAATTGCCATAATCAGGGAATGGGCATGTTGGTTCATTCAGAACCAATGTTCCACATATATTAGGGTTAGTGGATTCACAGGGAACCCTATGTTGTTACCCAGATATTGTAATGACCGAATCATACTCCTAGAATATGTTAGGCAGATGTTGGGCTTACAATCACTTTTGTCTTCAAAACATAAGGTAGGTGTGGATTTTTTGGTTTCTATTGGTTACTTTTCATGTTCCAAGATTCAGGTGGCCAAGACATTAGACCAGGAACTTCAAGGTTTAAACTTAAAAGAATTCAATTATGCTCGAAAGTCCCAGTTTCATAATAGTTAACTGGAGTCTAAGGCAGCGACTTGCATGTCAACTGTGACTCCTTTCTTTTTAGTTCTTAATTTAGATAGATTTATTTCCTAGGAAGTAGGATAAGAAACTCTATAAATTGGAGAGTGTGAAGGTCCACAAATTGATGATTTGAGGCCGACTTAGAGATTTTAGATTATTGTATGCAGATTGTTATGAATTAGAATATTTTCGTGATATATTCTTTGAAGTTAATACAAGAAACAACTTATAGATTTCCTGATCTATGCGTATGTGCTATTAATTTGTTCTTTGCAATCCGGTAATGTCTATTGTTTGAAATAAGAAATTTGTTCTCGTCTTGTGTTTTATTGTTTTATGAATCATATTGTGCACGTAAGTGGTGTATGAGAATTAATGTGATAGGATGATATTGTGGTGATATTCTTTCCATGAATTTGTGAGGTTGTTAACTTTGCAGGTTTATTGGAGGTCCATTATTGAATGCTAGTTTGAATAATATTTATGATTTTTTGATTGCAAGGTACTAATTAAGTAGTTCATTAAGTTGTAATTGCATTATTTTCATTGTTATTTTCTTGTTTCCTTGTTATTTTCTTGTTTCCTTGTTATTTTCTTGTTTCCTTGATCTATCATTTGTAGTTTATTTCAAAAGAGTTTTAAATCATAAAATACAAAAAAAAAAGTGAAGTTATTGGGATTCATTTAACCAGCAGGGCCCTTAACAGGTACAGTTGCATCAACAATTGAGTCTCCCATCACCGTCAGGACTTGACTATAGAGACCTTGGAGTAGTTAGTGTCTCAAAACTTATTGCTTTTTAGGAGAGGTGGTGAGTGGTCACATAAACTACTTGATTGTTGGTGAGCGTGTTAAAACACCCATCAACAGAAACTGATGCTAGAAGGAGGGCCAAGATACTAATCCCCTTAAATTTCAATCCCATGATCACATTATGACTTTGATATGGTATTCCCACGAGACAGACTTTTACCAATCACGTAACCACCTCCTCCACAACCGAGAAATTGAAGTATTGAGCTGGATTGTATATCATCTTTTTCTTTGGAGAGGTTTTACGGGGTTCTTAGGAGTAACTCTTCTCCTTCATACTTAGTAGAGTTAGGACCTATGACAAGGAAGAAAAGGAATAAAGGTAAAGGACAACCTTCAATATCTTCACCAACGCAGTCATCCGGACCCAACATAGAGGACCAGTTAATCCCTAACCCTCATTTCATCTCTGCACCTTTCGTAGCTCAAGATCCACCATCACCACTTGCAATGGCCTACTTCAACCAAGATCACACGCCATTGGGAAACATACCTGGAGGAATTCACGACTTGCATAGGAACCCAGATAATTTTTTTAGTAAGTTCTACTTTACGGGACCTAAGACTGCAGACGAGCACATTGGAGCATTCAAGGATGCAGTAGTTCGCAATAACATAGAACATCAAGACATGGTGTGTAGACTCTTCCCAAATTCACTTGGGGAAAATGAATATAACTGGTATTTAACCTTTCCTGCGAATTCTATCAATGGCTGGGATGTTTTGGAAAAGGCTTTTATTGAACAGTTTTGAGTATATGTTGAGCCCAGAATGTTGTACCATCAGTTTGCCTCTCTTAAAAAGTTACCAAATGAGCCTTTGACAACTTTTAATACAAACTTTCAAAGGGAATATAAGAGGTTATAGGCTCCTTATCAAGTGGAAACGAATGTAGAAATTGACTCATACTTGAGAGCCATCGACCCATGGAGTGCCATGTTTATCAAAAAGAGTGTGCCAAAAGATCAAAGGAATACCATGGCAAATGTTTATGCGTTGACCATCAACATGAACCAAGAGTTGAATCAAACACCTGGGCGGATTGGATACAACTTACCCATAAGAGTCAATCAAGGGAATTACAACCAACTCCCTGGGGTGACATCACCTCAACCAGTAGGAGCCCCAACAATGAACCTGATGCTAATTTATGCACCTCAACCTTAGGTACAAGGGACGAATCAACAGTTTGCTACTCAAGATTTAACTTGGCAGAACAATACTAATGATGCCCCTATCCAAACACAATAAAATGGTCAAGTACAAGGGACGAATCAATAGTTCGATAATCCCCAAGCAGCAAACCAAGCTCCAACTACGATGCCTGAGAGTCAAGGGTCACACCTATCTGTTGAAGTAGAGACATTAAAGAAAATGATTTCACAAGTTACTTCAGATTTGATTCAGTTGAAGATGAATCCTCTAGGAGGGTATAACCAGTCCCAAACATATAATAACCAGCGAGGCTACGATAACCAAAATCAAAACCAACGGTATAACTCCAAGCCATATAATAGACAATGGAACACAAGTCCAAACAATGGTGGGGTAAACCATGATCATCTGTATGCAAGAGACAACCATAATAACTCACAAAGTGTTAACCTAGCATATATGAATTCACTAACTAATTGGTGTAGGTTGCATGATACAACATCGTATTGGGAAGTCAATTGTGCCCAATTTGAAAAGATCATTAGGATTTATCAAGCTGATTCTCAACTGATAGGGTGCCCTAATGAGGAACCAGAGAAGGTCAATACAGTAATGTTGGTTGACACATTCCTCTACAAAGAGTTCCAAGCCGAAGTGGAAGGTTAACCATGTGTCTATGATGCACAAGCTTTTCAAACCAGGATTAATTACAACCTTAGAAGTCAAGGCAAGGAATCGTTGACAAAACCACCTCCCCCAAGGGGCAGATTGGTGCCTCCTGATGTAAATGCAAGTAACAATCCCCTCCCTCCTTAATATTTTCAAGGAACACGTCCTAGACAAGGTCAAGGCCAAGAATATATTGTAAAAGGGTCTTTTGACATTACTAAGGAGATGGAGAGGACTGCTACAACTATGTCCCTAATGGTGGTACTGAGATATTGCCCAGAACAGAAGAAGGATCTTCTCAAGAGGTTGGAACAACTAGAATCTCAGAGTAATGAGGTTAATATGGCTGATTTAAATGAAGTCAGTGCTAATGTCAGTAATGATGCCATCGAAAACCCACCATTTCTACTCAGTTTGAAGATATGTGGAAAGAAATTACACAATTGTTTGATAGATTCAGGTGCATCTGGAAAAGTAATGCCTTACTCTATATGTCAAAAGCTTGGTCTCAACCCAGTGTGTGCAAATAGTAAGGTGACACATTTGGATAAGTCTGAGGTCAATGTGATTGGGGAATTGAAAGACGTATACATCAGATTGGGCATTGATCCATGCATATCTTGTTATATCAATATACAAGTGGTTGATATTCCTGAAGTATATGAGATGCTTCTCAATAGAGATTGGTCAAAAACTTTGGGAGGTTACTTCTCTACCTATTTTACATACTTATGGCTTCCCTGGAAAGGAAAAAGTAACCAGATCCGAATTGACAGTGAGCCTAAATTGAATAAGTTGGTCACAAACTACGGAACTCCCAATGAGGTGGCACATGCTGAAGTGAGTCTAGGAGTCTATAGAGTAAATAAAATTCTCACTTTTTTTGCACCTATAGTTCCCCTGTACCGCCAAGTTGATGTATCAAAGCATATGGGGAGAGTTAAAGACTTTATTGCAGGAATGAAATAAGGGATGTGCTTGTTAGAAGATGATGTCAAAATGCAAGATTTGTTACTCCCATAATGGTGTAGGATACATCATCAAGAACATTCAAAAATATATTGTATCTCATGCCAAAACAAAGTTACAAAGTTAATGAGCCCAATCCCTTATGAGGATACTGATTATGTCATCAACATGGAAGAAATTAAAGTTCCAAACCATGAGAGATTAATACCCCAAAAAAGGGATGTTGTAGTAGAAACTTTCGAGACAGAGTAGTGTAGGAAGGAGATCCTTATAGTCTGGATATGGTCAAACTTCCCCTGGAGAATGTAAATGGACAACCTCAAATGTTAGAAGACATCATATTTAATGAACAACAACCACTTGCGAAGACTAATCCTTCCTTATTGATTTTTGAGCCTAAGCCAAAGGATATAAAGAAACCAAAGGATGAAATCCGGTTCCTAAAGTTTGATGGGTCTCGATCCAAGCAAGGTAGTGGAGCAGGAGTTGAGTTAACCAGTCCCAAAGGGAAGACCTTTCTGGCTTCCTATCGACTCCAATTCCCTTGCACTAACAACATGACTGAATATGAGGCTTTAGTTAGAGGACACTTCGCTCATAAAAAGGGAGCCAAATGCTTAAGGGTGCAAGGAGATTCTAAATTGGTGGTCAAGAAGATAAGAAGTCAGTATGCATGTGATGATAAAAGGTTAGCAGCCTATAGGAACTGGATATGGGGATTGATTGAATACTTCAATGATTTTAATATCCAGTTAGTGCTCAGGAAAGTGAATGGAATATCAGACGCATTGGTTGTAGCAGCAAGTACTTTCTTAGTCCCCTTTGAAAACATTTTTCATAGAATTGGTTTCCACCCCCATTGTCCCTGACAATATTAAGCATTTCCAAGTCTTTGATGATGATTGACACATTTTAGTCTTTCTTGCTAATTTTGGTGCTTTCAAGGAGCAGATCATGGATGAAGAGGATAGATCAGATGCTGCCAATGAAGATGGGGATGAAGAAATCGTTAATTTGCCTACAAACGTCATTCCCAAAGGCATGATCACTCTAGAGAGGACTTTTTATTCTGATCCCAGGATAAAAGAAAGATTGACAATGGATTTAGATGCTAGAAAATATGAACCACATAATATTGGTTTGGAAGGTCAAGAGAAGATAGTGCACATTGGGAAGATTTGTAATCCTGCTGAGAGGGAGAAAATTCTACAAATCTTAAAAGAATACATTGATGTTATAGCATGGGGATACAGAGATCTGAAAACATTCGATACATCTATCATCACTCATGTTATATCTTTGAAAACCAATATAAAATCATTCAGACAGAAGCAATGACTGGTCAATTCATTGATAGAGCCCTTGATTTTCAAGGAAGTTCAAAAGTTGCTCGCTACTAGAATTATTTTCCCAGTACGTCACTCCACTTGGGTTTCCAACCTGGTGCTTGTAAGGAAAAAGAATGGTGAAATTCGACTTTGTGTTGATTTCCATAACCTCAATAAGGCATCTGAAAAGGATAATTACCCGCTCCCTTCCTTGGATGAGGTTCTACAAATTGTTAATGGTCAATAGATGATGTCATCCCTTGATGGTTATTTTGAATATAACCAAGTTTTGGTGAACCATGAATACCTCATGAAAACAACATTCACTATGAAGTGGGGGACTTATGCATATCGTAGGATGTCATTTGGCTTGATTAATGTTGGAGGAACATTCTAGAGATCAATAGATATAGATTTCAAAGATTTGATTGGTAAATGCATTATAATATATATGGATGACCTAACAATATTCTCCAAAGTTAGGGGAGATCACCCAAACCACCTCTGTAAATCCTTAGAATTATGTCGAAGATAAATGGGATATCTCTCAATCCCAAAAAGTTTGTATTTGGGGTGGCTGAAGGGAAGCTCCTTGGTCATGTAATCTCTGAAAGAGGGATATCCATAGATCTAGATCGAGTGGAAGCATTATTAAAGTTGTAGATGCCTAGAAGTAAAAAGGAGATGAGATCTTTCTTCAGGAAGATCAATTTTGTCGGAAAGTTTATCACTGGATTCGCAAAGATAGTCAAGCCTTTGAATGAAATGATGAAAAAGGATGCTAAGATTGAATGGACTATTGAAGCAAGAGAGGCCTTTGCCCAGATTAAGAAGTGTGTTGTTGAAGCCCTTGTACTAACTAGTCCTAACTATACTTTGCTATTTTATATATATTTATTTGCCTCGTTGCATTCAGGTGTCGTTGTTCTGACACAACAGCAAGCAGGGGATGAGAAACTCATCACATTCATGAGATCCCCTTTTAACATTGTTGAGGTGAGATATTCTACTCTTGAGAAATAGGCTTTTTCTTTGGTAAGAGCAGTCAAGAAATTTAGACACTATATTTTGAGGAGCAAGATATACGCAATTGTCTCGGATCAAGTAGTGAAGTCACTTCTTATGCAATCAGAGCTAAAAAAATGCCTAGGGAAATGGATGGCTATTCTACAAGAGTTTGATCTATAAATGAATCCAATGAGGTTAGTTAGAGGTCAGGGTCTGTCTCAAGCTATGGCGACTGATATCCCTCAAATCTAGTGCCAACAGTATACGTTGCAGTCATTCACTCAAGACCCATGGTACAGTAATTTGGTTTTTATCTTACTGAATAACAAGTGTCCTGAAGGGTTGACAGCCACACAAAGATGAGATTTAAGGCTCAAAAGTGCAAATTATATGATCAAGGATTTGACACTTTATAGGAAGAACTACGAAGGTATTTACCTTTGATGTCTTTGTCATCAAGAAGCTCATAAAATGATCGAGGAATTCCATGGGGAATATGGTACAAGCCATGGGTCGGCATATGCTATTGCACATCAGATTTTGAAGGTTGGATACTACTCGCCTAGTATTTTTAAAGATACTCATGAACATGTTTGTCATTGCCATACATGCCAAATTGCAGCTTCTAGAGAAAGGAATCTCGACATGCCTCTCCAACCAGTGTTTGAGGTAAGACCATTTGAACAATGGGCATTGGATTTCGTAGGTGTCATTAATCCTAATTCGTCTATAGGACACAAGTTCATTCTCACAGCAACAAATTATTGCACCCGATAGACGAAGGCCATAGCATGTAGGAATGCTACTGCGGAGGTTGTTCTGAAATTCATTGATGAATACATCATCACCAGGTTTGGTATGCCATTCACTCTAGTATGTGACAATGGCCCTACTTTTACTTTACCATATTTAATGAAATGGTCATATGAGTAAAAGGTAGTTATGAAATTCTCATCTAATTATTACTCGCAAGAGAATGGAGTAGTTGAATCCATGAATAAAAATATTTTAGATATTATTAAGAAGTTGTTTGAGAGTAACCCTAGGGATTGGCACAATCAATTGAGGTAAGCCTTATGGGCTAAACGCACCAGAGTTAAAGTTGGCCTATGAACTTCTCCATACTACCTTGTCTATGGCCAAAATCTTGTTTTTCTGGTTAATTTACAGATACCTATCCTCCATCTAATAAAAGATGTTGAAATTAAGGACCAGGTAGAGGTTCATCTTTTGAATCTATTAAAACTTAATGATAAAGGGATAAATACCCTACAACACTTTGCTAAGCATCAAGTTGTTAAGTGATGGTTTGATAAAAGAGATAAGGTGTAAGCTTTTCGGATCTCTGACTTAGTTCTGTTATGGGACAAGGCTAAAGAAAATAAGGGTGATCACCATAAGTTTGATAAGTTGTGGTTAGGTCCTTATCAGATTGCTGAAATTTTAGGAGAGAACACTTTTAGGTTGAGCTCTTTGACAAGAGAACTTGTACCGTTGCCCGTCAATCATCAGTTCCTCAAGCATTATTCCGATTAACTCTCAAAGGAGCTTGATCTTTTGTACTACAGTAGTTTAATTGTTTTATTTTCTTTATTGTGTGTTTCCGCTATTTTTTGCATGTTTGCTTTCTTTGGTTCATTAGTTTTTGTCTGTTTGTTTCATTTTTCTTTGTTGGGATACATGTTTATTCTCAAGAACTCTAAAGGATAGGTGTTCTTTGCATAACAGGTTGCCAAACTTGAGACACTTCGACTCTTTGCTCTTTGTAGTTTCATTATTATTTGGTTAATCTTGAAATCTTTGTCTACACTCATCCAAGGTGATATATAATGGTTTAAATATGATTTGAGTTCTTGACTCTCAATTGGAAAAGGCAAACTTGATTACTTGGCACTACCATCACACTAAGTTAAATCAAAAAAAATTGTAAGGTATTAGATGAACTTGTTTCCGAG
The DNA here is from genome assembly GCF_030272615.1 of Cryptomeria japonica. Lineage (NCBI taxonomy): Eukaryota > Viridiplantae > Streptophyta > Pinopsida > Cupressales > Cupressaceae > Cryptomeria > Cryptomeria japonica. The sequence goes on along the minus strand of NC_081408.1, from coordinate 525,393,370 downwards.
TGAAAAATCAAAAGTCAAGATGTTTCACATTGTCCATCGTGGCTACCAACCCAGTAATTGGACTTTAATGTTTGAAAGTTGCTTGAAGGTTACAAAGAAATAAGCCTTTAATGTTCTATGAGAAAAATGGTCTACCAAGAGAAAGAGAAAAGAAATGATTCACTTAAAGCAACTAAAATTGGGTTTTTCAAGTAATCTCCATCGGGGCTATGGACGCCTGGCTGGCAGTGGAGCACTTCTTGACGAGGGCTAGAGGCATCTCTGTCGGGGCTATGGACATCTAGCTAGCAGCAGAGCTATGCCCATGATCTCCTTGCATGAAACATATTTATTGACTTCACCTACATAGCTTGGGCCCAATTTCCTTTGTTTATCTTCATTATTCAGAATGATGGAGTAATAAATCGTGAGCACACACTCAAGAGTTAAATCTTGTTCAGTTTTGAACTTTGTTGTTTGTTCATTAGTTCACTCATCTTTTCGCTCTTATATTTTTGTTTTGAATGATAGTAGCCTTAGGAGTCAGGTTATATCATAGATTCTGAAGTTCTAAAATGCCTAGAGTCATTTTTCCCAGATAGTTGCCATTTGTTATGCTCTGCATACCTACCCCCATTAGTTCCTTGTCTTGAAATATTGGGTCCCCTTTCTTTTTGTTTTGTTTAGTTTTTTCTTGAACATCCTGGAACCCCGAAGTTCTGAGGTAGGCTTTTGTTTCTCATTTTGGTCACGACCCTAAAACCCCGAAGTCCCGAAGTCGTGCCTTGTCTTGTTTGTCATTGAAGCCTCGGAATCCTGGAGTCCCAGAATTTTGAGTTCTTCATGTTTTGTCGTTAGTCACTTCAGAACCCCAGAGTCCCGAAGTTGTGTTGTGTTTTGTTACTTTGGAACCTCAGAGTCCCGAAGTTGTCTTGTCTCTTCACCTCGGAACCCTGAAACCCTGAAGTCCCGAGGTGATTTTTTGTCCTTTTTTGTGTTCTGACCTCGAAAGTCTGGAACACTGGAGTTCCAAGGCGTGTTGTTTGTTTTCTTGTTGACATCTCAGAAACTCAAAACCCTGGACTCCCGAGGTAGTGTTTAAGGAGACTATACAGACGAAGTACCGGGGGGGTATAAATAGGAGAAATGAACTTTTTTAAGCTCATTTGTGTATTCAAGTTTTCTAGTCTCCCAGTTGTGATCTCCTGATTTCGCTCCTCTGTGTTGTCAAGTTCTTCGTGGGTTTTCTTCCGCCAGGTTGGTGGATTTTTCTCCCTTCCTGTGTTTTTGTGTTTATATTTTCTAGTTTTGGGCTTAGATTTTCTTTTTTTTTGTTTTCTTATTTTTTGTGTTTTGATCTTCCCGTGTGCCCTAGGTTTTCAAAACCCCGAAACCCCAGAGTTTCGAGATCGGTACTTACCCACCTCGAAACCTCGAAACCCTAGAGTCCCAAGGTTGATCTTTTTGGGTCATGCTTTTACCCCAGAACTTCGGATCCCCAAATTTACGGATAACCTTTTAACCCATGAATGAACTACCCCCAACCTCAGAACTCTGAAACCCCAAAGTTTTGAAGTTCTTTCCTCTTAGGCCATTGTTTAACCTCGGAACCCTGGAGCCCCATAGTTCTGAAACATCTTTTTTTTGCACTCAATAAACTACACTGGGACCTCGGAACCTCAAAGTCCCAAGTCGGCTTGTTTTGTCTACCCCGGAGTTCCGAAGTTTCTTGATCCTTTGCGGCCATGCTATTTCCAACTCGGAGCCTTGGAGTTCCATACCATCTTTTGGACCGTCATTTAAACCACCCCATGACTTTGGAACCCCAAAGTCCCGAATGAGCCATGTTAATTGGTCAACCCCAAAACCCCTGGAGTTCCGAAGTCAGTTGTTATAGGAGTTACCCCGGAACTCCAGAGTCCCAAAGTGGGTGATATTATTGATATATTTTTTATGTGATAGGCTAATTTGTGGTTCTTTCTTATAGATCAGAGCAATTAGATGGACCCAACCTCCAATAAGAGAGGAAAGGAACTAGACAAACTCCCAGTAACCATGAAGTACCACTACTAAGGGCAGGTTTATGTTTCAAAACTGGATGATCAAATTAGATGGGTAACTGACACGAGAGTGGGACATGTGGAGTTGGAGGATATTAGAACTCAATTGGATACACCAAGGCTAGATGCTCCTTATAGGAGAATCAAGAGGTCAGGGCTAGTAGAAGCAACTATTTTCCCCCAATTTGTTCAAGCCCCAAAGTTCATAATGACCATAGCATAGTTTTACATCATGGACAAAAGAAAATGCTATGATGCCCAAGGAAGGACAATGATTGATCTATCTACTGATATGTTGGGATTTGTGTTTAGTATCCCTACAAGGGATGAAGTGCTCATGACCACAGAGGAAGAAGTTGTCAAAGTATGGGATAGAGATATTGCTTTGAGCAAAAGGCATATGAATGGGAATTGGTTAGAGGAAGAGTGGAAGATAGGGCTAAAGGACATAGATATTCTGAGGGTTGGTTTCAGGGAGCCTCAATGGGATCTAATTATCATGTTGAGCAAGGCCTTTGGAAAACCTAATTATCAACATTTCCATCCTTGGATGTTTCATTTCATGACTACTATTCTAATAGGGAAAAAATATTTTCATTAGGCTCAAATCCTATCAGATAATATACATAAGCAATTGATTAATCTACATAAAACCAAGAAGTTATTCTTTACCTCATATGTTGTCTGGGTGGCTCCTCAAGTAGGTAAATTTCCAAGGCTACAAACAGAGGGCCAGCTTGGTGATCAGAAAAGATAGAAGAAGGTGTGGGAGTACTAGACTCAACTCCCTCTGGGTGATGCAAAGACTCATTTCAAAAGAATAAATGATGCCTTCCTTTTCCCTGTTATAATCAAACTCAGGGAATGGGCATGTTGGTTCGTTCAGAACCAACGTTCCACATATATTAGGGTCAGTGGATTCACAGGGAACCCTATGCTGTTACCCAGATACTGCAATGACCGAATCATACTCCTAGAATATGTCAAGCACATGTTGGGGTTACAATCACTTTTTTCTTCATAACATAAGGCAGGTGTGGATTTTGCAGTTTCTATTGGTTACTTTACCTGTTTCAAGATTCAAGTGGCCAAGATGGTGGAGCAGGAACTTCAAGATTTAAACTTGGAAGAATTCAATTATGCTTGAGAGTAATATGACTCATACAGAAAACTGAAGAAAATAATGTCAAAGGCATATGAGGGGCATAGGCCAAGGTTGGAGGATTTTTGGGCTAACCTCCAAGATAGTTTTGAAGTCAGAGAGAAAAATTATTCTAGACTCTCAGTGCCACAAATAAGAAGTTTTGAAGTAGAAACTAATCTCCCTAAAGAATTGAGGGATGATGGCGAATTACTAGACCCAACATATAAAGAGCAGTAAATTGATAAGAAGTCTCTCTCTCCAATAAGATGGTCAGGACAGGAGGAGGTAGACATAGATTCTATAACCCAAAATATTTTAGAAAGGACTAGACATTGGTTGATTTTGAGGGTTAGACCAAGCACCTCAAAAGGGAAGCAAAAGGAATCAACCTCTTGTGTTCCTCAGTCAAGGGCTCATAAAGAGTATGCCTGCAAGACAAGGTCTAGCTCCAGAAAGAATACGTCCACGGACCTAGAAGAGGTTGCCCAACCTGAAGAAAGTACTGAGGAACTCCTAAACCAAGTCAAGGAGAAAATGAGGAAGGCTGAAATTTTGAAGAAGGCTGTTGATTTCAGAGTAAGAGAAGGGTTAGGAGTTGTGCCATTAGCAGAGGTACATCCTGTTAGGACAGCAATTGGGCAAAGCCCAAGAGAGGGCACTCGGGAGGAAGATGAACAAGGGAAAGCTGATGAAAGTACACAACCTCCTCCTTATATGACAAGTGCATCTACTCAGCCCTCACCAACAGCAACCACACAGGCTCCAATTTTGACGCCAACCACTACAACCCCTCTGCCAACACCACCTGGTATTTTTGTAACAACATCAGCAACATTACCTCTAGTAACCACAGCATTGACTCTCGCTATAGAAAAGGTAAGAATTCATAACATTGAGTTAGATTCTAATGAAGAAGACAAGCAACTTGTGATATAGTTGGTACAAAGAAGGACTGAAAAGAAGAAAGAAAAGAAGTTTACCAGGCTCTAGAAACAAGCAACGGTTGACCCCATGGACATTAATGAACAAGTTTTACTAGTTGAGCAACCACTTGGGGGAGAAAGGGAACAAAACAAGCCTAAGGATTCATAGGATGAAAGATTGGTCTTAACTCCAAAATACCAAGAAGATTTACTAAAATAAATAGTTGTTGGAGGAAGGGTGGAGGAAACAGATAAAGGTGGTAGGGAGTTTGAAGAAAAGGTGACTGATAGGTTAGGAGACCTACATAAGGAACATTAGTTAAATATTGATGTCAATCTCCAAACCACCCAAATTCCACCGGCTATATCCACTAATACATTTGGCCTAAAATTCCGATGAAGGTTTTCGACGGAGAAGGCATATTGTGACCAAATTTGATTTTTTTTTTAAATACCCACATTCGTCAGAATTCCGACGATAATTCAACATTTTGTTTTGATTAAGAGGGAATTGGCAATGAAATTTGTGTTTTTTTGAAAAAGTGCCCGCATTCGTCAAAATTCTAATGACCGTGGGCATTACTTAAAAAAACCAAGTCATTTGATAAACATTAATCTGGCCTCTTCATCCCGTCGACCTCTGCCATATTCACAAAAAAATTGGGCATTACAAGGAGGGAAATAGTTCTGGATTGTGGTGCCGCCAAGATTCGATTGAAGAAAAAAGGTAGGGTAATCAACCAATTCATTCACAGGATGTTTTCTTGAAGAAAAGATCATTATGTTTGTGACAATGTGTCGAATTTGCTTTATGTAGTGATGAAATTGTATGAATTTTACATAGGAGGTTGCATTTGTGTTGGTTGATGATCAAGTTTTATCTTTAAAATAATGAATTTTCCTGCTCATAATTTTTTTTCCCTAGCTCATATTCAGTCTGGTAGAAAAAGAGATAAATAAGATTGATTTGGATGGTTGATCAAATGAAATGATCAATTATCCTCTTTATAGGCATAACCTCTTAGGGCAGACCCTAATTAAGGAGCAAGATGACCTAAATCTGCGGCATCCATTGGAAGTGGCCTGAACGTAGGCTCTAGCTGAGGAGATTACCTTGGGTATGGATGTTGGTATATATGGTTGTGATAGAAACTCCCTACTGCAGGACCGTCAGACCACTGTGTAGTGATCGAGTGCCATTTTTTGTTGGTGTTTTAGAAGGGAGGATAAGCGTACCGTGATAGGTAGGTGGTATAAAATGGAAGGTGAGAGGTATAAGGTTATGAGGTGTAGGTTAGGATAAGATAGGGATGTAAGTGATGAAGGATGTAATGGTGAAAGAGTAAGTTAGGATATGTTAGGGGTTTGGAAGGTAGGAAAGTAAATGGGGGGAGATAAAAGGATGTGAATGATGGAATGGGGTTAGGTAGGTGAAGTAAAAGTAAATGGGTATGAGGTTAAGGTTTAGGATAGGATGTAGGAAAGTGAAGGAGGTTAAGAGAGGGGATATGAAAGGTAGATGGAAGGTAATAATGATAGGAAGTGAGGTAAAGGTTATGAGGTGTGGGTTAGAAAATAGGGTGTAGGAAATGGAAGGAAGGGTCATCCATGTCATAGTGCTTCAAGAGGAGCACATTCACATCAGGGACAAGAAGAGTCATTTCATGTTGTAGTGTACCTCCTTAAACCTTCCACCAACACCAAACTCAATACCAAACTCTTTCCCAATCTCACTAATGGACTAACTCAACTCACTGTCAAATTGTGACAGCCAATGCAAGGTTTATGACAGTAATAATTAGGATCTTCTAATTATGGTGGGGCCTAGCCAACATAGGGTTATATGAGGCAAGGGTAAGTTCAACAGTGATGTGTATTAGATTGTCATCAAAGTTTCCTATTAGTGTTACTTTGTATCAACATTAACCACTTATTATCATTTCATTATAATCAGTTTGTTATTCCTTATAAGAATTTGCAGTATTACCATAATTTGCATAACTTGAGTCTGATTGTATTATGTATTCTTGAGATTACGTGCAAATATATATATATATATATATATATATATATATATATTATGTCTGGCAGTAACTTTATGTTATTTTAACATTGTTTGAATAAATAGATAAATTTTACCTTCTTAACTTAATATGATATTAATTGTCATTGACTTGATTAAGAACATCTTAATTTATATTCAGTGATGCACAAATCTAAATTTAAATATGTATATCATACTGGCTGATATATACTCTAATGCTAACTCAGTAAATTCATGCTTATACGTAACTAACATTGAACTTACCCATGTCTTTATCCCTGCTCGTAGACTATCATTATTCATCTTGCATATGGTCTCTAAACTTGGGCATTAAGGTTGTCCTATGCATTATCACATGACTATTTTTTCTTGTTCTTAGGGTTGCCTATTGCTCTAAACATGATTAGACTTTTTCACTATTTTGACTACCACCTTTAATGGACTTCCATCATGAATACTTATTACTATTGCCCTCTTTGACTGTCACAAGATGACTAAAATGTTTGCATAGATCTAGGACTAGTAAGATCCTTATATAGTTACTAGGAGTCATGTCAGAGACACATAAAAGCATGATACCCAAGTTAGTAAGATCCTCTAATACTTAGTCATAGATCGCATTCTAACCACAAATAGAAGGTCATATCTTGGTAACCTAACTAATCCATGAGTAGTATCTCAAAATGTTATCAAAGCTAGGTTAGGTTAGGAGCCCCAAGAACCTATAATGTGTCTTATAATGGGTGTTGAAAATAATCTACACTCAAGGCAACAATGGAATGGTAAGAAAGGGAGTAGTAGCTCAATGGTAGAGAAATTTATTAACAAATAGAATGCCTTAAGTTGGATTCCTAGCTATTTTATGAGTATTAGCTTAACATTTTCATGCATAAATAACAGCTACTCCCACTACCATAGATCCAACTTCCACCATTTCTCCTTCCACAACCTCTAGTCACCTTCATGTACCAAAGCCACTAGTGCCACACCTTTAGTATGAAAAATCCTTCACTTATCATCCACCATATGGCCATATTTATTTCTTCTACATGTAAAAGCCATATGCACAAGATGGAATGACAATTGGTAGATTTAAAAGCCATATTCCACAACCTTTGCTAAAATCCTTTCTGCCAGTGCCAAAATGTGAGGTTTGTAATAGGATGCGACATCCATCAAAACATAATAGATATGAGATTTCTAACAAGATGGCAGATCAAACAATGTAGGAAAACATCGATTAAAAATAAATACAAGATTGCATTTTATAGAGTTAACTTCATTTTGTCTTTTTGTGGCATTGAATTTCATAGTGTTTTAAAGAAGATATCATAGTTTTTCCAAAAAATGTCAAAATTCCGCCTAGTGTTTACCGAGAGGAGTAAATAATGTATAGTTTGGTCTCCCATGCATATAAATTCACCCAAATGTGTGGGAAGGCCTTTGTTCATGCTATGTAACATATTATGTTGTGTGCGGGGATCCAAATTAGATTTGGTACGTGTTTGGGCATGAGACAATCTAATATCTCTATGTATCAGACAGTAAAAGGTAGTAAGAGTGAAGAATTTGGTGGGAAGACCAAGCGATTTTTATTTTAAAGTGGTTGATGACAAAGAGAGGGGTGAGGTGACCCTATGTAACCTTCGGAAGGGTTTGTGGATCAAAACCAAATGAAATAGATTAAATTTATATGACTATCCTAAGGGTATTGATTGTCATAGTCATAGTTTTACTAGTGATATTGTTTTTGTTTTGACAGAGTTGTGTTTGTAAACCCAAGCGTGGACATGTAATGGACTCATGAGATGTCTTAAGACTACATCAATACTTAACAACAACATAGTGTGTAGGCACCTAAAATATGAAAGCACTACATATTGGAAGGCGCGTGTGATGATGCCATGAAAGGTCTGATATCCCTATGTATCAGACTGAGAAAACTAGTGAAAGACAAAAAAAAATGCATTGAGAAGGAAAAAGGTTGAATTGCCTAATGTTTGTTGTTGAATTGATGTGTGGAGACCCCGCCAAGTCAAATACCTTGTTGTAGTTTCAAAGGATGGAAAAAGAATAAGCATTTTATTTACCATCCTAATAGACCATCCATCATAACAATTATTACCAATGATGTGTGTGTTGCAAACAAAGTTCTAGAGGAACGCTCTTTCTATTGTAATACCAAGTGAGTGTTCATAGACCTTGTGTAGGACCCTCCAAGCCTAGAGTAAGGAGTTCGAAGCCTAGATACATTGATTTGGCCTTGTGGTCATCAATGAGTGTTGACCCAATAGGAGAAGTCTTTAGACTAACAATTTTGGAAGTGTGGCATTGTTGAGAGCCAACACTTATGTGTGAACCTCGTCTTCACGTATTATGATTAGTTGCCATGATACTTGACCCTATCCTCATGGTGTTGGCTCAATTCATATTAGTGTGTTTTGTTGAAGAAACATGATGTGAGAAGTTTGATGCAGAGGCAAGGGTAGAACTCGGTATTTCATATTAGGATAGCAACCACATTGATTAGGCAAGTCAGATAAGGTCTCTCCAATGTTTAGGATACACAAGGGCAGCATTGGTCATGTAAGTATGCATGAGCATGGGAATGGATAGTTTCTTTCCTTTTAGACTGATTTGGATAGTACTGAGAGGATCCTATAAGGAATGACTGTCACCATACTCTCGATGACTTTACAACATTGATAATGAATTCACATTAGACACTCATGGATTACCCCAATTAGACATTAGTCAACTTAAGATATGATACAAGGATTGCATACCACAAAACCATTAGATACGTTTTGAGATGAAAAAGAAGAGTTAAATAGTTTTGGTTCAATGATGATAATTTCTATGTTCAAGTAATTTAATTTGGTATATTATACTGAAACGTGATTTCATAACTAACATTTCAACTTCTATATAACTAGTTCTATAGCCCGATTTTCTTACCTGTGAAGAAAGACCATGTCAGACAATATCAGCGAACAACAAAATAAGGAGACAATTGCTAGATTGTGGTCTAACTTGAAAATAAAAGGTGATTGAAAATATTATTGTCCTTGCAAAATTTGTAAGGGGTTAAAGACTAGAAGACTTCTAATCAAAACAACTAAGAAACATTGTAGGCTGCATGGTCACATTGAAGGTGGACATGATTATCATCCATTGGTAAGTTTTTTATTATATTGTTTTAACAATTTATATACATAATAAATCACTTGATGATGAGATCATGATCATGGTTTATTTATGTTTATCAATTGTATATAGGTCGAGCACCCCGAAGCACATGATATGGATCAACACAACCCAGAGAATATGGTTTTCGAAGTGGACGAACATGGAGGTGTGAATATCGAAGCTGAAGATAATGATCCCATGGAAGATGACGATCATAAGCCACAAAACACAATTGAAGATGATGGTACAAATACACTAATCCATGACACATTTAGTACTTGCACAGTTGATCATGATGATGAAGATGACCTTGATGTTGTTCATGATGTCCCTCTACTTGAGAAGGCATCTAAGGCCCTTTATGAAGGCTCGCAGACAACTCTTCTCTTCATTGTATTGTTGTTGGTGAACTTGAAGGTTATGAATGGTTTATCCAACATAACAATCTCACGTATATTAAGGTATGTCATATCTGTCATAATAAATGGTGAATCATGGTGTACCATTAATATTCTTTATATTAACAAATTATATTTTTTTGTTGTAGATTGATAGGTGAGTTTTTGTTACCACCATCAAATATTCTACCTTGCTCATACCGAGAATTATCTGTCATTATGAAAGATATTCAAATAGAGTGTCAAGCAATAGATGCTTGTCCCAATGATCATAATATATATCACAAACAAGATGAATTTCAAACTGAATGCCCTGAATGTCATATCAGTAGATATCGAACAGATCAAATAATAAAAAGGGTTCCTCGCAAGGTTCTTCGCTATATTCTCATTATTCCATGTATGCAACGATTATTCAAGTGCACTAGCTTGGCACAATTTATGGATTACCATGCATGCAATAGAAGTCGAGATGACATTATTCAAATGCCTGCGGATGGTTCAGCATTTATGTAGAGGAAAAGTGGCCACACTTTAAAGAAAAACCTCGTAATCTCAGGTTTTCATTAGCAGTGGACGGTGTCAATCCATTTGGAGAGATGAGATCTATTTACTCAGTGTGGCCTATTTTTGTTAGCAATGATTGTTCCAGGTATTTTATCATTTAAATATAGTCATCTACATTTAATTATAAATATTGCAGTAAAATGGTCATAATAATTATGTAATGTTTTTGTTCATTCGATTAGGTAAGTACCAAGTTAAAGATATGAATGTATATATTGAGCCTCTTATCGACGAGTTGTTGGAGTTATGGAATGGTGTCACTATGTATGATGTCTCTAGACCAATAGGATAAAGACAATTTCAATTCCATGCAATGCTTCTATGGACAATACACGATGCCCTAGGGCAAACACATTTTTGTGGTATGTTATAGTGTTTAAGTTGTGCATGAACGTTATAATTTAAAAAATTGTCATATTCAATCCAATTATACATTATCTTGTAGCTCTTCAAACAAAGGAAAAATTTGCATGTCCAGTTTGTGGTCCAAAGATGAAATCTCATCATTCAAAAAGTTTAGGAAAGCAGGTGTTTGATGAGTATAGGCACTTTCTCCACAAAAATCATAAGTATCGAAATACTGAAAAACATTTTTTCAATGGGAAAGAAGAGAATACAGCAAAGCCACGAAGAATGACACCTCACCTATGGAAGTTGGAATATAATAGAATTAATCATCAAGGTAATGCAATTCCATCTAATGGTTTATGTCATAAAACATCTTTTCTATTTTGTTTTGTTTACTGATGATGTGATTGATGATCGTGAAGGCATAAATGACCACCTTCCTAAGGGACTAAAAAGTTATCCCCAATAATAGTAGGTTTCCCTACTTCGAGCAGTTATAAATTTTGCATTTGTTTGATACTATGCATATTGGAAAGAATATAACAGAGACATTGTGGAAAATATTGGATGGAAGGCATGACAAAGAAAAAATTGTCAGAATATTTAGTGACATTCAGGATTCCAATCATGCAATGATAAATGTCATTCAATCAAATAGCCATGGAGACCAGATTAATATAAGTGAGATTCCTTGGTTATTAACGGACCAACAAATCAATGCTATAAAATAAGTCATACAAAAAATTTGATTTCCCTCAGGATTTGCTGCGAACATAAACATTCTCATATCAATGAAAAGTGAATTTGGGCCAGGGATGAAAATGCATGATTGGCATACCTTCATTAAGGTAATTCACGTTCTTGTGTTTTTACTATGTATTTAAGTACTTCTCATACGTGTACTTTGTTGGCATTTGGCATTATAACAGACAATGGGAGATTGTTGGCATTTCAATAAGGATATTGAGAAGGTTGTTGATGATTATGGATATAACTGACTAAGGATGTTTACTATCTTAATATTATTATTTTGTCATTGATGTCAAGAAATTGATTTTCTAAATTCAGTATGATGTTGCCATATCTTGAGAAGTATGATTTGATGAGTATAAAGATGTCGGTAAAAGACACAGAAAGAATATGATGGATAAGGGGAGAAATAAGTTATTCAATGGGAAACTATTACCGAGTTAGACAATGATGAGATCATGATGTTTAGATTGTTTTGATATCATACATATGCTATTGATTGTAAGGTTAATACTATACTATGTTACCGAGCAAAGAACCTAGTCGGTAAACCCTAAGGTTATCGCTATCGGTTAATGAAGGCAAAATGTCTACCAAGTAAAGTTTAGTATTCACCGAGTTGTAACTGAGTTGTAACCGAGCTGTAACAGAATGCATTAAATGATTACAAGCATTATTTAATGAAGGAAGCTGATGAGCTGGCCATGATTAAATGATTGGTATACTGTGAATGAAGTTTGTTAAAGGATCTATGGCAAAGGAAAATCGACAGGAAGATCTACAGCTTAGATTGAACCACAATACCCTAGCACAAGTTCCAAGGCAGGGTAAAACATTTTCAGATCGAAGGATACATTGAACCTGGTCAAAGTTTGAAGATCTGATGGCTATGATTGATCAGGGGAAATGTGATCAAGGAGATTACGCGGTTGGCGAATTGTTTATAAATAGGGAACTATTGATAAACAATGCATGCGGGCAAGTGTATGCATAGGGATGCTACATAGTGATTACCGAGCATAGAAGCTTGAAGACCTGTTTTGAATAAATAGAGTATAGAGCCCAGCAACTAGACAAGATTAGTTCTATGTCTATATTGTATTGAGCAAATAAGAATCTGCTTTAGCATTTTAGATGTGAAGTTGCAGATAGAATTTTATTACTGTTATTTTATGAAAGTGACAGAAAATCTCTTAACCGAGTGGACTTAATAGTCTTATTTGTAAAACCCTCTAGCAAGGTGACATTCTGATTGAGTGTTTGAAATCCTTTAACAAGGTCACTTCTAACAAGGTGAAGATCCTAACAGATCTGAGGGAAATCCCTTAACTGGGTCACATCTAGCAATGTGTTTGTAATCTTTAACAAGATTTGCTTTCAACTAAGCATACTCTAGAAGAGTATATTTCTTAGTGGGTCCGAAATCCCACAGTGGTTTTTCCCTATTTGGGTTTCCATGTTAAATCTGGTGTTATGAGTGTTATGATGTTTATATGCTTTTGAATTTGCATGTTTAGCAGTTTTTGTTATATTACTGAAGTATATGTTACTGAGGTTGAATCTGATGTTTTTATAGAAGATTAAGTTTGTATGATTCACCCCCCCCCCCTCTCATCTTATTAGCTTGGCATCTGTACTTATCTTTAAGTATTAGAACTATCATACTTTTCATTGTATTGTGTTAGAAAAAAATGAAAAAATATTTTTATAATTGTTGCAATACATTCTACCTCTATCTCTCCCAGATGACTTCGACAATAATGTCAAGAAAGTCATATATGATCTTGGAAAATACATGAGGTAAGTAGTGATATTTGTTCAGTTCATTGTATAGATATTATATTTGCAATTTGTTTTACTTGTTATGTAATATATTTTTTGTGTCTTGAATATCTTGTAGGTGGTTGTCATGTAAAGAAATCCATAAAGAAGATATAAAATATTGGAAGAGAAAAATTCCTCATATAATGTGTGAAATGCAAAAGTGTCTACCTCCATCCTTTTTCAATGCACAAGAACACTACCTCATACAGCAAGTTGAGGAGATTGAATTGTGTGGACCTGCACACACTAGGTCAATGTGGATGGTTGAGAGGCACTTGAAATTTTTTAAGGCTTTGGTTCGACAAAGAGAAAATCTTGAGGGTTCTATGGCAGAGGGATATATGGTATACTAGACTATGGTCTACATTTCTAAATATCTTCCTAAGTTTGCAACAAAGATCCACGTGGATTGCATTTGGGATCCCAACCCCATTAACAAATTCAAAGGGGAGTACTTAACGGGAAAAGGTAGATTGAGGAAAGTGAGAGGTAATTATAAGATGTTATTGTAGTTAATTAATTCTTAATCTTCAAAATAAATCAGTTGTAAGACGTCTATTTATTTTTTGTACAATTGGTCGAGAGTTGGATCCACTACATTTGTATATTGCAAACAATCTTGATTGGATGACGGTATGGATTGAACATTGTCAACATTCTGGATGCACATTAACATGGGAAGGTGTGGCTTCATTGGTTAAAGAAGCTCATCATAATGGAGATTCCAATGTTACGCAAAAGGAAATTGATTTGTACATATAAATTTATTAATCACCCATATGTTTACAACTCACAATGCAATAAATTTTACATGTTTGACATATCGCAGGTCAAACACCACAACACTATATGCTGCAATGGTCATATTCGCATAAAAAAGTTGGATGACACGAAGAAAACTTGTGATTTTGGCATCACTGCAGTCTTTGAGGTGACAAATATTTCATCGAGAAATGGCATACATCCTCAACAGTCTCAAAATAGATACTATGGCATTTTGGATGATATACTTGAGTGTGACTTTAATTCCTTCAAATTAGTTTTGTTTGTTGTCAAATGGTACAGGGTACGATTGAATAAAAATGATCTTGATAGAACTGTTATTGAACATGATAATGGTTTTACAATGGTTAATACAAGGTCATTTGAACCAGTTGGGGATAAGCCCTATGTTCTTCCAAGCCAATGTGAGCAAATATTTTACTCAGAGGTTCCACATAAACTGGGTTGGTCATTTTTTGTTAGACATGATCCAAGAGGAAGGTCGATAAAGTATAAGGTGATGGAAGAAGAAGATATAGAAGAAGTAGAAGATGAAGTAGATGATGATCATGATTGACAGTTTCTCGATGATGGTGAAGAAGAAGAAGAAGATGGTGGTGATGGTGATGGTGATGGTGATGGTGATGGTGATGGTGATGGTGATGGTGATGGTGATGGTGATGGTGATTATGAAGATGGAGATGGTGATGGTGATGGTGATTATGAAGATGGAGAAGATGATGATGGTGGTGGTGGTGATGATGATGATGATCATGATGATCATGATGATCATGATCATGATCATGATCATGATGTTCATGATGATGAATGAAATGTATGAGGTATGTGATTAGTATATTATCTATTTAATATTGATTTCTTAATAGAATTTTTTTTACATAATTAATTCATTATGTTTTGAATTCTAATGCCATTGCATAATTAATTCATGATGCACCTTTTAATATGGAGATGGAGATAGGGAGAGTGACTATTTATGTGACATTTTTTAAAATTTGTGTTTATTTATGGAATTTGGATTGTTTATTAGCTATGCGATGGATGTTGATTTAAAATACATATGTGATGGATTACATGTGATATTTTTTGAACTTTGTGTTTATTTATAGAATGTGGATTGTTTATTACCTATGTGATGGATGGTGATTTATGATACATATGTGATGGATTACATGTTTATAATGACACATATGTGATGCTAATTATGATGCTCAATTACATATATGATGATACATCATGTGATGCTTGTGATGCTTATGATACATATGTATTTATTGTTTATCAAGTTACAAATGTAGTAACGCTTATGATGCTCAATTGATGGTGTTGATTTCATGTATAGTCCCTATCTGATGTTGTCACCCTTGGTGGGAACAGGTCATTGACTACAAACATCATCAACCATTTAGTTGAGGATCCTGCATAGTCTACATAAAGTAAAGTAAGGAATTAAAAAATTTACAATGATTTTGATGACACCATCTTTTTATTATTTAATACTCTTTTGTCTACAAAGTTCATGTTGTTCATGTTGTGTACTATGTAATTTTTAGCTAGCATAAGATAATTGAATTACATGTGCAGGAACTCGAACCCCTTTGACGAGGATCCTGCACAGTCTCATGGATGAATAGGTATAACCAATCAATACACCCTATAGAAACAGTTTATTTTTTTTAAATTACTTGGAAAACAAACTTCCTTAGTTTTTCGAACCTCGACATTAGCAACAAATCTAATACAGTTATCAACACTTGAGGCCCCAGTTGGACTTATTCAAATTTTAATCCCAAAATCAACTTTAGGGCCGACTTCTTCATCAACATTACCCTCATTTGCAAAATTTATCTCATTTGATGGAGTGCAGGTACCCCCAAATAGGTATTTGTCAGATCTGTCTTCGTCGAGTGAGGGAAATGTAGGAATAGAAAACGAAAGTGAGACATGTAGTAGGTCTACAATAGGGAGATCAACAAGAGATCAAAATATTAGAAGAAAATTCAATAAATGCATGAAATTTTTCCTTGCTCAAGGGGGGTCATGTTCTTATGATGATGAGACCAAAGGCGACATTGAGGTACCACTGAGGTACAAACATCTACAGAAACAATGGGTACCCAAGGAACTTCCTCCAATAAACACCGATTTTTGTGTTAACGATAGGATATATCGCATAGCACCTTCGTCGTTACATGGTTTCGGCTTATTTTTCATGGACAGCATAAAGGTCTATTACAATAAAGTTGGTGAATTGATGGAGTTTGTCGGACCTTGTTACAATTACAATAATTGGATGCAGATTGTTCAATATAAAGAAAGCATGTGTAGGTATGCATTGTCAGCAAATTATATACAACAGAAAGATAATGATCAAAGTAAACGAGTGACTGTATACATTGATGGTCGGCCAAAAGCAATAGGGAATATTGCAGGTTCTATAAATAGTATGCGACTTGGGTCAACTAATAAACAACCCAATTGCATATTTGAGGTGCGTGAGGGAAATCATGTATTTGTATGTGTGATCAAATCAATAAGTGCGGGTGAAGACATTCTAATCGATTACAGTTTGAATCATATAGATACAAACAAAGTTAATATCATGGGGGTGGTATGTACTATATACCATTTAAATTAACCAACCTCCAATTAATGAATCCAATATACCATTTTATTATGAAGTTTTTTTGGTAAGTCTATTGGTTTAATTTTTCTAACATTTTTTATATTTTTTCTTTGTCACAGGGCGATATGGATCCATCACACATTACAGATAGGGATGTAGGTCACGACACTTCTACTGAGAAGGTAAACCTCATTGTAATTGTACAAATTAGATAGAAGCGAACTGTTACATTATTATGTTCTTTTTTTTAGTGATTTAGACTAATTTTGTAA
Source organism: Cryptomeria japonica (assembly GCF_030272615.1). Taxonomy (NCBI): domain Eukaryota; kingdom Viridiplantae; phylum Streptophyta; class Pinopsida; order Cupressales; family Cupressaceae; genus Cryptomeria; species Cryptomeria japonica. The sequence goes on along the minus strand of NC_081408.1, from coordinate 525,376,463 downwards.
TTGTTAATGATATTCTTGACATAGACGGATGTTCGGGGAAAGGGAAAGGGATCTGCAATACTTGAGCACCTCTCTAGGGATGTGGAATCAATAGGATTAAGAAATGATGACCCTAAAAATTCCACCCACCCTATGGAATTCATAAAAAAGCCTCTTAAAAAAATTACTAAAGAGATTGTTGTTTTGGCCACCGTGCATCCTATGACTGATGAGATACGAGAGAGGGTGCAAGTATTGATTCGAACAGCAGAAAACTTGCAAGTAAGTGGTAATGAAAGCTTTAATTATAACAAAAGTTCAATAATGGTTTGTATTTTATTCTCTTTTATGTCATTAACTAAAATATGTACATGTTGTTTTTACAGCAATTTATCCACCCTCATGAAAGTCGTTGCCATGATCAGGGTGTTGCGGGTACTTCAGGTGATGATGATTTTCTTGGATTATCACTTGCTTGGCTTATCACTTTGAGTACCCAAAACACATCATACTTGATACTGTCAATCTTCAAAATAAAGGCTCATCCTTGTTACAATTCTTGCACTTTTCATATATTTAATGTTGATATATTTAATGTATTATTCTTCAGGTGTTGTCAATGTTCCTGTGCAAATGTCATCGCCGCCTCATCAAAGTTTAGCCCCACTTGTATTGCCGATTACAATGTTGGCAACGCGTAGCATGCAAACATCCTCTACTGCACGTCATATTGGCCCGCCCACTATTGGTAGATCCCTCTTTTGCTCTATCTTCTGTTATGTGTTTATTTACCTTCAAGCGTTCTTTCTTTGGGGGCATTTCATAGTGGATTTATTTTTTGCAGGAGGAGATGCACATGAGGATGCGCCAGAGGCGACTACTGCTGATAACATACCATCATATCCTGGATCTTCTTGTATTGCTAGTACAGGAATGTTGCAGGCCACTTTAGTCATGAGCGACGAAGAAATGATTCCCTTAAAGATACAAAAGGTTCCAAGTACTTTAAAATTATTATTATATATAGTCTAATTGTAACTTACTTTATGATCACTCGTTTTGGACTAATGATCCCATGAATGTTTTACAGGAAATGATATTTTCTATAAACATCTTAGTGACATTGCATCGCAAATATTTGGGCCCACCATAAGTAAAAGGTGGTACATCATATGTGAACTAACCCTAATCCACTATTTGATTTCATATCATTGCTAGAATATTTTTCCTTTGATCCATTTCTTGAACTATAATAAAGTTAGCTTCAGTTCATTTCTGAATCTAACAGGTTTGTTTTTGTTATAAAAGATGGAATGACCAAGAAAAAAGGTTAAAAGATGAATTGACAAACCAAATGGTTGAGTGGTTTGGAAATGACACCTTTGAAAAAACCAAGCTCCTTGAAAAAGCTAGCATATATCTAAAGTATGTGAGGGACCAATACAAGACCCATTTAGAGAGGAACCTAAAGTATGAGCGTCCCCCCATGATTCCAGAGAGGGAGTGGAAGGACTTCATTTTGGATGCCAAGGAGAGAATTGAAAGGAAAAATGGAAATACACCACCAGACGCCATAAGAAAGTACGGGATACTATTAAGAATGTAATTATGTACTAATTAAGTACTCTTTATATTTATATAATCTAACATATTTCAAACTTTTTATAGACTAAGTGACATGTCAAAGGCAACCAAGGCAAGACAAGAAAAGCATGGGCAACACAAACTCGACTCTGGTGGTTATATGAAACTTGCTGCACAAATTGTAAGTATCTCATGTAAATCAAATATTGCATCAAAATATAGAGCGCCCATAGAAGATGACAAGAGAATTGCCTACTAACAAGTCTATTCAGTCGTGGTTGATCGGCTACGAGAATTGAGTGGGCATACACAATTAAACATCTTAATTTGTAATTAGAGTAGTAATTAATGTAACCTTTTTTGTTAATATTTTAGAGCATGTAGTCGGTGGTGACCAAGTGGAGCATGATCTGGGTACACAACATCAGGAACTTGATGTTCCCCACTCAGGTAAAGAGGACCACTCTTATTCCTTTAAACAAATATAATTGCAATTGGTGTCCAGCATTAATGTAACCTTTAGTATTTCAACTCCAGATGATCTAGACGGTGTTCAGCATGTTGAGGTTGAGGCTAGACAAAATGATGTGGCCCCATCAAGTAAAGAGTGCAACAGTTGTGTTCTCTAAATTAGTAAAATATTTGTAACAATAATTTTAAAAAAAATTGAATTTAACCCATTTCTTTGTTATTACAGAGGATCCTCCTTCGCTTTAGTGTCCTCAACCTCAGTATAGGACTAGGCATACATCGAGATCACGAGTAGAGGGCGGAACAACTGCAGAGGGGGGAAATGATGAAGAAACCGATGTTCCACTTAGTCTTTTCATAGCTTCAAAGAAAAAACAAAAAAAGAAATGATTGTAATCTGCCTTATTTGATAATGACTGATTTTTATGTGTTAGTGAATGTAATTATGTGCTAATTAATGGATATGAATGATATGTGTTAATTAATATTGATGAATATTGAGTGTTAATTAATGATAATCAATGTTATATGTTAATGAACGTAATGTGATATTAATGAATGAATGTTATATTTTATTAATGGTAGAAAGAATGAATGAATGAATGTTATAAGATGTTAATGGGGAATTTAGAGTGATGTTAGGGGAGGGGGAGGGGCCAAATGAGCTTCCACGTTCACGTGGTTGGCCCTGTTAAGTAGAGAATATTAAACTATTCTTGAAACCAAGTGAAGCTCAACAAGATAACACACTTTTCAATAATTCATTATGTTGCACAATTAATCTTATTGAATAATTTATATTGAATCTTAATTGCAGGGTCCAACAGAGCCAACACGAACAACAACACCACAAGTTGTTGGGTATAATGAACTCCCATATTGTCTTGTATGTACACTAACAATATGAGTTTCTTCTAGTGTTGATATCCATGGCGGGACTGCAAAAGTTATGAATATGCCTCATCCTTGTAAGTTTTTTTATTACTTGTCATTTTCTTTAGCATTTTGTTACTTCATGAATGAGATGTTTTTAGATGTCTATTCCATGAATACCTCTATATTGTATGCTTCATGATCTCGCTTATGATTCAACTCTTTATATGTCCTAAAATTGTATGAGCCTAATAGCTTCTACTCTTGTTGATAGTTTGGTGGCTCTAAACAATGGCTCCTTTGAAGAAGTGTGATCTTTGTAATTTTGGCCTTCCATGATGTGAAAAAGAGGTTATGTTATGAATAATGGTCCAGATGATTTAGTCATTTCTTATTATGTTGAGTATGAGTAAATTTGGGCTTCCTTGGCTATGGTCACTATTTTGTACTAATTATTGTCATTTAGTGTGATTTAAGCATGGACTTCAAGTAATCATGAGGGTGGAAACAATATTCAAGTGTTAGGGGGTACACGGCCTTGACCAAGGGATGAAGGTATCGGGAAAGTACAAGTGATTCATGTGTAGATCAATGTATCATTCACCTATTAATTCCTAGCAACATTCTCAAATAAACAAGCAAAGAGGTATGTTGAGTGCATATATACATTTTATGTTGCCATGATATAAGTAAGATATCAAACATGTAAATTAGATTGATTTGCAATTTCATTCATAAATATTAGATCTTCCTTGTGGATTTTTGAATGAATAATGTCTTGTTGATTTCAATATCTTTATTGGAAGTACTCTTTTCAGCATGAAACTCCACTCATTGAGGTCTCTTACTAAATGCAAGTCAGTTATCTTATCAATGATGATATGTTTTGCATGCGTTTTATGGGGAAATCTTATTAATAGCTATGGCTGGGTTGTTAATTGTTTTGTGAAAATATATACAAGTATATTGGGACATTAGAGTTATAAACACCGTAAATTGTGTTTGAGATCATTTTCCTAATTGTAACAGTCAACCATCATTGGCCCAAGGCCACACCAACACCGTTGTGACACCAAGGTTTGTGCATACTGGTGTAAGGGCTACTCTTAGGACATTTCATTACCATTACATATACACACCTAGTGGGGTTTCCAAACACAACTTGTTTGAGTAGGCAGTATCACTGGTAAACTTGTGATTGTCACAATTGGTACCCTTAGGATAGTCATTAATATTTGGTCTATGGCACTTTTTATGGCTTCTAAATGCTTCTATGGGGTGTGCGGGGGTCCCACACATCTCTTCCAACATTTCATCCAAGGCACTTCACTCTCACCTATCTTATATTCCACTTTCTCTATGTTGCTATCTCAAATGTTCGATACATGTTGTTAACATTGCTTTGATAGCTCCAAATTCATATATAAGCTCATCCTAAGGTAAAATGTTCATAGTCAATCAATAAGCTTTCTCTATGTGATTTCAAGTAAGATATTGATCTTAATAGTTAATTTTGTGATTGATTTGAGGGATACAACCATTGTCAAACCTTAACAAAATTTTGTTCCATATCCTAGATTTATTTTGTTTTAATTCTCAATGAGTAATTTTAAATAGTAATAAAGTGGTATATATCCAGGGGTTCACCCCATAGCGTGACGGTGGTCACGAGCCCTGTTGATAGGGAGGTTTTGTGTTTGAATCCCACCCCTGATTTGGCGTGTTGTGCAGGTCTTCTCGTGGCAGCTAGTCGAGCGGAGGCTGGTGCTATTGGTGTTCTCGTTCACCGACTGGTGGATGGGTGTTCATGCCTATCCACTGCGGTCGCTGTTGATGCTGGTCGATGTTCCCCCCCCCCCGTCGGTCTGCGTTGGTCTTCCTCGCCCATGTTGTTCCCTGCCTCGCTAGGTGTCCTTGCTGCTCTCGTGTTGGATTCTGCCAGGTGCTATGACTGTGGAGGGATAAGTTGTTGATATGGAGTGATAAGGTTGAATTTGGGGTGATAAGGTACAGGAGATATAAGGCGTATGGAGAGATAAGGAGTGGGAGATATAAGGCATATGGAGAGATAAGGAGAAGGGAGATGTAAGGAGTATTGCGGAGAGATAAGGATTAAGGGAGTTATAAGGATTCTTAATGCCTCATCATGTTCACCTCGAGGATGGGGTCCCCCTTTGTAACCCCATTGGTTCATAACTCTAGCCAAAAGTGTCTATATTGTAGGGGCGAGACCCCATGTTGTCTTGAGTTAGTGGAATGTTGTTGAGCAGCTAAAATTGAAATACCTGTTACCGATCAAAAAAAAAAAAGGTGGTATATATCCTTATATTTCAATGACAAAAGATCAGTTATTTGAATAAATACATATAATCATAAAACATATTTTTCAAATCTTATCTATTACAATTAAATATATAATGATACCATATTATACACATCCCCATTTATATAATGAACAATAAAGACTTCTTTACAGTATTATATATTCATTATAGCTAATAATGCTTACCAAAAAAATGAAAGATAAGAGCTTATATGTTGAATCGTTCTTAAATAGATATGGTTGCAAATTGCTTTGATATATTATGTATAACAGATTGCTATAATTGAATTTTTGTGCTATACTCTTGGATCCAATACTCATGATTTTGGATTTTAGATAGCATGCCTCGCTAGATTACTTTGGACTATAGGTGTAGATTCATTGTGGTTTATGCTAAAAGAATTCAAACAATTGTACATAGTTTATGGATAACTTCACTTAAGAAACTCATGTCTCATCTCAATTATGTTCAATTGCATTGTCAATTTGAAGATTTGGTCAAGTTTGAGGTAGGAACTCAAACTCCTCCTTCGTTTTTCAATTGAATTGATTTTAGCTTGTTGCAAATGAATTTTTGAGTGAATTAAAGTATTCTTCCAATTTAAATCTCTCCATTTGGATGATTATATGATTTGTATGAACCAAATTTAGAAATTACAAGTATATATGAGGTTATGTTGTTCAATTCTATTTGGGATGTTGAAATGACAAATCGAGGGAGTATTGTATTGTTGAGTTGATTAGAATCAAAAGGCTAATCTTGCATTTTCATTTTATGCACTTTGAAATTTCAAGGTTTTTGAGGTCCATCAGTTAAGGGTGTTTGTCTTGGTCCCATAGACTATTTAGTCTCGTGGACATCATTAAAATCTTTCATTCATTCATTTAGCAATGGTAATTGGCCTCATGACTGGTTTTTGGTCCAAACTTGGGAATTATTGAAAAGTAGTATTTGATGATTTTGAGATGATATTCTATTATGGAATCATGATAACATATATGTGAATTTTGATAAGGGATCAATTGGCATCTGTTCTCTTGGTAGTGTGCCCAATTGAGTATGTCTTTCTTATGTATGAAAATGGCATTTTGCAATTGAGACAATTTGATGTATTTGAGATGTCTTGTATTTAGATATGGCATGAGCTTAGTCCTAGAGTGAGACTAGGGAATGGATCCCACTCGTGTCCCTTGTCTAAAACTGGTACGCTTGGCATTCGTGTTTGGGGAGTTTTGTAATCAAGTGATAACATAACAATAGACTTGGGTTAAAACAAATAACAAGAAAATTGGTTCCTTGAGCACACCTTGAGGGCTATCACAACACCAAGGGTGTTTTGGGAAGGCATGCTCACACATGGAGCATTGGGACTTGTGCGAAAAGGCATGCCCACTCACACAAGGATTATGTGATCATTGTTCTCATTCACATGAGAAAATGCTTGGTTCCATATGGTCTATCCCCATGTAGCACATATGATGAAAGGCATGCCTGCACATGTAGCGTTGGGACTTGTGCAAATAGACATACTTGCTCATGTAGCATAAGGATTGTGTCATTGTCATTCTCGTCCGTATGAGAGAATGCTTGGTTCCATATGGTGCATCCCCATGAGCACATACAATGAAAGGTAAGCCTGCACATGGAGCGTTGGGACTTGTGCGAAGAGACATACGATGACACTTCCTCCATTGCACTCTAGAATCTAATGCCTTGTGTAGTTTTAAAGTAGTGACTTGGATTCATGACTTGGTATCATCCTTCTTTATTGATGTTGCACTATATTGTTCCATTACTTGTGTCATGTATGCATCATGTATAGCATGTGTGATCCTATCACCCCCCTTGTATACTTTGATTGACTATTTGGAACTATCTCCACCAGCATGATGGGGTGGACCTAAGGGTTCCATTGTTGGCATTTTTGATGATTATGTTGTGATTTTCATTGATGGACACACACTTGCTATGAGAACACTTTTTGTATGTATGAGTTATGCTCAACCGGTATTTGTTTCAAACCAGTATTATGTTATAGTCTTTAGACTATCAGTGTCTTGCAAAAAGTGTTTACCAATCTCAAGCGGCATGAGGACCTCAAGTGGTTCGAGGATCTCAAGAGAAACAGAGCAAAGGAACTAGAAGCGGCAATTATCATTTTCCCAGTCTTCATTTTTGTCAACCGGTAATTTGTTTAATAATTAAACCGGTATTACTTTGAGTTACCAATCGGTAATTGGTAAAGTTGTATAAACTGGTAATACTCTGTGATGAGTTACCAACCGGTATATCTTTGTGATGAGTTACCATCCACCGACACTTTGACGGTGATTTTGTGTCATGTTACAAAATGTGTCTAGATACAATGAACCTAGGAACTTACAATTTAATCCTATTAGACTAACATGAAATCAGATTCCTTTTAAGGACATCATGTCTAGGGTACTAAAATATGCGTGTAGTTGTTAGGGTTTGTGGTGGTTGATGAGTTCTTGAATGTGTGATCTTAACAGAAAAGATCAAGTCTGTGTGCTGTAATAGAGTGTGGATTTACTGAAGACTGAAGTAATGCTTAAATGCATTAGCAATGAGCTATCATGGATCTAACCAAGCAGACTGTGCTATTTGCTAGATCATTCACTTGTTGATTACTCACATCTTTGACAAGTCAGAAACCCTAAATTGGGTAGGCCCAGAAAAGCCTTTGTAAATCCTCTAACAAGGTGATTCACATCTGTGAATCTGAAATCCTCTCACAAGGTAGTCTTTAATCAGACTTATCTCCTAACAGAGATTGACATTCCTAAAAGGATCTATTCTGGTAAATAAAATTGTATGACCTTAACCAGTCTGACCTTAATCGGTCTGACCTTAACCGGTCTGGTTACTATTCTGCAGATAGTTACTTGTGAGTTTCATCTCACCGTGGTTTTTCCCATTTGGGTTTCCACATAAAAATCTCTTGTGTTATGGTGATTGTGCTTCTATGGGTGAATGCGTTACTTGTTGTTTGGTTTGCATTTGTGTTAACTGGTTTGTTAGTTAAACTGTTATACCGGTTTGCTGCTAGACTGATAAAGTGTTTGAGTTCAGTATTTATTGGTAAACTAATTCATCCTCCCCCCTCTTAGTATTCATCAATTGGTATCAGAGCCAACCTTTCTGTAAGTCTAACCACTTGGGAAGAGATATGGGGGAATACACTGTGAGGGAACTTACTCATCGGCTCACTCAAACTGAGCAAGCCTATGATGAACTTAAAGTCAAATATAAGGCCTCTCAGGCAAAAAGAAGAGAGCATGCTGAAAAATTGATGGAGCTAACTAAAAATAGTTCTTCTGATGAAGTGGACATGGAAGCCCTAGTTCAAGAAGTTGAAAAATTGAATGAGTCCAATGCCAACCTAAGAAGGGAACTTGAAGGACTAACTATCAGAATGTGTCAAGAGCTTGAGAACCGGAGGAAAGATGAAGATCTGGTAAAAGACAAAGACCGTGAGATCTCCAAGCTGAAGCAAGAGATCAGTGCACTTACCGCTCATCTTCATGAAAATAAAATGGAAAAGGAAGAAATGCAAGGTGAACTACACATGACTATTTCTGAGAATGCAACCTTGAAGGAATCCAATGCTGCTATTACCAAAGAACTTACTGAGTCAAACGAAATACTTGCCAAATTCAATAAGAGCACTGTCAAGCTAGAGCATAAGCTTGAATCATCTAAACCAGTAAATAATACCAATGGACTTGGTTTCTCTGAATATGAGGAAGGTGAGACCTCTGGAACAAAAGATGGAGCATCAAAGAAACAACTGACACCAAAGGATAAAGGTAAGAAAAAGTTCAAACTTGTTTTCTTTAATTGTCTGAAGGAAGGACACATTGCTAATGTATGTAGAAGTAAGGCTTACAATAACTTTCCTTATTTTCTAAATGATAAGCTTAGACCCAATAGATTCAATGGTAATTGTTATGCATGCAACAAGTTTGGGCATAGAGCATTTGAATGCAGGTCTGTCATGCACAACACCGGAAGGTATCCTCAAAGGAGTAAAGGAGATTTTTCTGAACCCTCTGGGAACCAGAACCCAAACCGGTTTAATACCTATAATTATCAGTCAGGAAGCAGTGGCTATCAAGCAACAACCGGATGGAGAGAAACCTATTTGATCTGTCATGGTAATGGTCACACTGTTGCAACATGCAGAAGGAAGAATAGAAACATGAACAATGGACCTTGGAGAGCACCTGGAATGATTTGCTATCATTGCAACAAACTGGGTCATACAGCAAGATTTTGCAGAATGAGAAAGAATATATTGAATGATATACTGGTCACTCTGGAAGGAAAGATAGATGTTGAAACTATTCAAGCGGATATGAAGAAAACCTGGAAGAAGCCAGAAGAAGTGATACAATAAGAACCGGTTTCTGCACCTAGTGTGGAAGTCACTGAACCAGAAAACTAAGCATCAGATAAGCTTAGGGGGAGCAAACAGTGAAATATCTTGAACCCCCGATTTACACCGATAAAAGACCTTAACCGGTAAGTGATACTTGTCAACTCGCAAAAGACCAGAAACAGTAAAAGACAAATTAGGGTTTACGCCCTAATAGTGGATCATTTATTATGGTAGGTGGAGAACTTGTTTAAAAGGATTTTTCAATTCATTTTTCACTTATCAGTTCTCGAGTGAAGAAGTTTTTAAGCACTAAGTGACAAAAAATGATTTGGATTGTGATTCGAAGAATTTTTAAAACCTTGAAGAATAATCAAAAGTGAATATCAATCGGACAAGTGTAGAACACAAAGTGGTATTTCAGCAATCGAAGGAGTGTGTGGGGAAGTGTAATTTGCAAGCCCTAAATTTTGAATTACAAAGGTATTTTTCAAATTTCTCTATTTATTGTGGCTTCCACATCACACTCTAGCCCTAGTGCACCCGTTGATCCAGTAGACTTCATTCAACGGAAGGCAAAATACAATGCCCTTTCTTAAATACCCATTGGTGTTATAGTGGAGGAAGGCATTTCTGATTACATTGACTATAAAATTGAAGACTTAGGATCTCTTGTAATCCATTCCCAGTTGAGTTTGTTCTGCGAGAAGGACAAGAAGATTAAACTGGAATTTAGCATCCTGGAAAAGAAGAAGCTTCACAATGCAGTCTATTTCCTTGAAGAGTTTTCAGATGATCACATCCGCATCATTCTGAACAGAGTGCACGGTGATAAAATATACTTAGAGCAGACACATGACATCACACTGGAAGTGATTCATGTCATCATCGATTTCTGTAACGTCAATGAAGTGCCATCCCTAAGGAAGATCAACAAGATAGAAATGACCAAGCTCACTAGTATTGTGAGCAGCCAATGGGGAATGACCATCGATCCCATCAAGGACAATCTGGACAAATATGCCTGCATGGTAATAGGTTATCGGATATTTTATGCTAGTAAGATCAACTTTGTCTTTGCTGCAGTAGTAAATGTTGCCTACTGGATGATCATGGAAGATGCATCATTTGACTTATGCACCTGTATGCAAAGGCAACTTCTGGTGAACCTAAAGTAGATTAAATAGGACAATGCCTTGAGATTTAATTTTGGACAACTATTGGTTGGGTTATTATTCTACTTCCAAGGTTACTTCCCAGGAGTCGGAGATATTCAGTGGTCTGCCAACCAACCGGTTATGAAACAAATCAAGGAAAGCCTTCAAGCGGTTGGAACCGGTTATCTAGAAGTTTTGAACAAATACTTTGATGAGTCCAGACATAAAATGAGCCAAAGAGTGAGAATATCAATTGATATTGTCAAGAAATATGAAGATGACATCTGCTTCACCATCAGTGTTGATGAGTGCATAATGGAGGTAGTTGAGCCTAGACAGGAAGAAGTGGAACCGATGGGATATGAGGTAATGTATGACATGCTATATGGGTATGCCTCTACCCTACTCACCTCGCCCCTTGATCCAAAGGCAAAGAGAACTAGCACCTATTTGGAAAGGGTTACACCGGTTGAAGAACTGTCAGTAAAGAAGGGAAAGGCAATGCCTTCAGTATCGGCACTGGTTACCGCAGCAAGTCCCAAAGTGACCAAGCAGTCACCAGCAAAGAAGAAACCAGAAGTTGCACCCACCAAAGTCTTTGAGAGAAAGTGGAAGACAAAAGACACCACACTAGACTCAGAGGACACTGTGTCTAAAGAGCAGCCTAAGAAGACTAGGCAAACGAGGAAAAAGACAAAGAGTGAACTAGCAACATCTGCACTGGTAAATATTGATATTTCCTCCTACAAACCTTTGACACATTGTCAAAGAACTATTAAGAATATTAGAAGAAAAGTACTTGGTGATTTGAAAGAGTGCTTTGATGATTTTAATGATGATGAAAAGAAGGAAGTTGAACAGGAAGTCATCAATTATTTATGTATTAATGACCGGTGGCCATCATAAATTAAATCTAAGACACCTGATTCTTTGTATAATTCTTTAGATAACAAGTGGCACATTGCCATAGAGAAGGAACAAGAAATAAGAGAGGAAGTATTTGCACAATACTTTCCTAATGTGCCTAAAACTGAACTTTATGAAGTAGTGGAAAGATATAAGGGCCTCTTCTTCATGAGAATAAGGAGACTCCTGTTGCTAGAAGGAAAAGTCCCAGAAGTGGTAAAAGATGCCCACTCCCTTGCTCAATCCGCTCTAAAGTTGCATCAAGTGGCAGAAGCCAACCAGAAAGCTGAGCAAGAACCAGAAATCAGTCAACCGAATGAAGCGTATGACAGTGAAGGAGTATCGGTCACTGATCAAATGGAACCTATTGAGGTTGATGCCTTGAACAATGAAGATGTTACTCCAGGGACACAAACTGAAGTGGTGGGACAAGAAAAATAGGTAGAGGAAGGGAAGAAGCAACAAGAAGAAGGAAAGAAGAAACAAACAGATGAAGAGGCAAAGAGAAAAGAAGAAGAAAAGAGGAAACAGGAAGAGGACAGAAGGAAAGAAGAGGAACATAAGAGACAAGAGGAGAAAAAGAAGGCAGAAGAAGACAAGCTAAGAGCGAAAGAGAAGGAGGAAGTGGCGCAGAGCACTCAAGTGGAGACTCCAAAGGCAACCGGTAGTCAAGCCAAACTGGCTGACATTACCAGTCCCATTGACCTCCAATCTGCTAATGAATCAGAGCTGCTACAAAGCATTAAGCTTGCTCAAGAACGCCTAGAGATGATAAGGAGGAAGAAGGAGCAAGACATGATCCAAGCTGCGGTGGACACTCTTACCGGTTTGATACCCGGTACCAACCTCCCTAGTACTGATTCCTCTTTGGCTCAACCGAAACTCTTATGCATAGTTGTGGAGGATCAAGTACAAAGCCTAGAAGAGGTTGCCGAAGCGCATGCCAAGAAGGAGCATCAAAAGTCTTTGAACACTACCTTGGTGAAAAAGTTACATGAGCTCGGGTCCAATCTGCCAAAGGCACAGAAGGACGTCAGAGATGCAATGGATGAGGGGAAATTGCTGCTCAGTAAGATATGTCTACCCCATCTATTCTGTGATGATGTGTTTTCCCAGAAAGACAAACTGCAAACTGATTTGCAGACATTCATAAGCACCTTCAAGACCCCATATGATTCCTTTACCTCTTATGGGAAAATAGTTCACCGATTTCAACTTCAGGCTGCAAGAATTGATTTGGAGATCAGCAACCAGACCAGGGATTTGCAGGAAATACAATTGGATCTACTACCAAGACTGCAAATACTTCAGAAGTGTTATCTCAATTTGGATGCCTTGATGGTTACTCAAGAGATGAGTACCTTGGATGCCATGGAGGAACAGGTATCCCAGATGCAAATAGAGAGTGAGGTTGCTACCTCATTACTTGAGTCATGGTCCTTATCCATGAAGCAATTTATGTAGGACTTTAAATCTATTTTTGACAAATTTCACTCTTTATTGTCATAAACATTTATTCAGCTAATAGAAACAGGGGTTATTCAGCTATATTTTGTCATTGTTGGCAGAGGGGGAGAAGTATTCTGGTATTTAAAATTTTGATGCATGCTATGTATACTCATGTTTATCTCTGTAAGGAAGTAGTATACATTGTTTTGTTTTTTTGGCAAAGGGATAGTGTATATGCTTAGGGGGAATATTTTTTATTATGGCATATTTTTTTGTAAAAACACTTAGACATCAATTTTTTTCCTAAGTGTTGCCATCAATTCCAAAGGGGGAGATTGTTGGCATTTTTGATGATTATGTTGTGATTGTCATTGATGGACACACACTTGCTATGAGATCACTTTTTGTATGTATGAGTTATGCTCAACCGGTATTTGTTTCAAACCGGTATTATGTTATAGTCTTTAGACTATCAATGTCTTGTAGAAAGTGTTTACCAATCTCAAGCGGCATGAGGACCTCAAGCGGTTCGAGGATCTCAAGTGGAATGAAGCAAAGGAACTAGAAGCGGCAGTTATCATTTTCCCAGTCTTCATTTTTGTCAACCGGTAATCTGTTTAATAATTAAACCGATATTACTCTAAGTTACCAACCAGTAATCGGTAAAGTTGTATAAACCGGTAATACTCTGTGATGAGTTACCAACCAGTATATCTTTGTGATGAGTTACCATCCACCAACACTTTGACGATGATTTTGTGTCATGTTACCAAATGTGTCTAGATACAATGAACCTAGGAACTTGCAATGTAATCCTGTTGGACCGACATGAAATCAGATTCCTTTTAAGGACATCATGTCTAGGGTTTTAAAATATGTGTGTAGTTGTTAGGGTTTGTGGTGGTTGATGAGTTCTTGAATGTGCAATCTTAATAGAAAAGATCAAGTATGTGTGTTGTAACAGAGTGTGGATTTACTGAAGACTAAAGTAATGCTGAAATGCGTTAGCAATGAGCTATCATGGATCTAACCAAGCAGACTGTGCTATTTGCTAGATCATTCACTTGTTGATTACTCACATCTTTGACAAGTTAGAAACCCCCTTAACTGGGTAGGCCCAGAAAAGCCTTTGTAAATCCTCTAACAAGGTGATTCACATCTATGAATCTGAAATCCTCTCACAAGGTAGTCTTTAATCGGACTTATCTCCTAACAGAGATTGAGATTCCTAATAGGATCTGTTCTGGTAAAGAACATTGTATGACCTTAACCGGTCTGGTTACTATTCTGCAGTTAGTTACTTGTGAATTCATCTCATCGGGTTTTTCCCATTTGGGTTTCCACGTCAAAATCTCTTGTGTTATGGTGATTGTGCTTCTGTGGGTGAATGTGTTACTGACTGTTTGGTTTGCATTTGTGTTAACCGGTTTGCTGCTAGACCGATAAAGTGTTTGAGTTCAGTATTTATTGGTAAAGTAATTCACCCCCCCCCCCTCTTAGTATTCATCATCCACATGGTTGGGTGGCATTGCAAACCACCATTGGGGATCGATGGACTCAATTCATGATCACCTCAGAGAGCACTTCCACCTCCCTCAACACATTTTCTTTCTCTTTCATATATTCTTGCAAGTTGCAATTCAAATGTATATTGAAATAAGCATTGTAATCATTGATGATATGTATATTAAACACTCCCAGTGGAGATTGATGTAATTGAACATAATTGATATGGTTTATGCTAACTTCACTTAAGTATATTATGGGCCCATAACCCATAGGTCCCAGGATCAATTTCATAACTAGAAAATAAGATATCTAAATAAGTTGAAAAATTTTAGTAGTAAACATGTGGGCATGTTGAACTATACAGGGGGAGAGATGACCTTTAAAATTTTTTTTTTTTATACCGAAATTTAAATTCAAATACCCTAGTTACTTAAACAAAAGAAAGGTTGGAACTATTTTATATGAAGTGTTTTGTGGGTGGTCATAATGCGTTTATGTTTTCTTTTAATATGCTAGTAACATTATTTTTAGTACTATCTTTACCCATTGTACTTTGCTATTGGACTCGATCAACCCAATAAACTTGGACATGTAATTTATTTTATTAAAGAGGATATTCATGTAGTCTGGAATGCATGATTATCATCTTTGAATATATGTTGAATATATAATAACGAGTGACTACTTAGTATGAGATATATACATGTCATTCAATAGGTATATGTCATGTATTGACATAGGATGACACTTTATATGAGATTATCAATTTGGGATAACTTATAAGAAATATGTGTATATATAGTAGATAAATTCATTTCATGTATATATATAGTAGATAAGTTTTGGTAGCTCCCAAGAACAACTAACTTAGATAAGGTAGATAAAGTCATTTCATCTCCATGATTGGCTTTAAAGGCTCTTGTATTTGGGTTAGCTAATTCCCTATTAGCACCATTTTTAATAGGTTTACTAGTACTCAGTAGTTCATACAGTCCTCTTAGGAGTTGGACCATCTCAACCATGGTGTGCCTGATCATATTAGCTTGAAACCAGTGTGCCTCATATTAGATTCAAACCTATGCCCCCTATTGGTAACTGATGGGGATAGAATATCATTCATTGTACATATCAATGAGGTGTGCTTTACGTCTAGATAATAATATTTTAAAAATAAAAATAAAAATGTTCGTCGGAATTATGACGGCGACTAATATTTCCATCGACAATGGAATTGTCAGACCAACAGCATTCTTGTCGATGCAAAGTTTCTGGAATCCGTCAAAATTTTGACTCAAACTACACAAGCATCCGACAAGGATGCTGTATGTTTGATGACACTTCCTTGTCGGACGGTCGTCGATGCATATTAATGGACGAATGGAAAAACCGTTCGACAAACAGTATTCCCATTGGTGCAAAGTTTCAAACTTTCATCGACATTCTGACGTAATCTAGATAAACATCTGATGAGGATGTTGTATGTTCGACGATTTTTTTGACTGGAAGAGCGATCATGCCTATCGTCAGTAGGGTCCATGGGGTCATTATACTTCTGATGGTCAGAGGCATCGTCGACAAGTCCGATGATGAGTTTTCGACAACTACTTTTGTCAGTAGTCCGATGAAAAGTAGTCACAATTTTGACAATCAGCCATCAGAAATTATCCCCGAATGTACTAGTGATCAACCCAAGATATTCAAACCTAGGAGCAAGAAGAAGAGGGGAAAGATGAAGTAGAAGAGCAGTCAAACGTACACATGGTAAATGTTGATATCATGCCACATGAAGGTGAAAAGGATAAGGATGTACCACAATGGCTAAACTTCACCTTTGAGAAGAAGAAGAAAGTAGTGCTACCAAATGTTACACTACAATAGGCCATCACTGAAGAACCATGGAAAACAAAGAAGGAAAAGATAGTGCATCATTTGTCAAGGACAGGCTCTGGTGAAGTGATTGCTGATGTAGCAGTTCCAACATAAGTCATCATATGTAATGGCCAACAAGAACACTAATGATAGTAATATCATCATGAAAGATACAAAGTATAAGCACAAATCAAAAAAGAAGAGTAGCCCCTGTAGTGATAAGAGAATATTGAATAACATAAGGATTGCCTTCAAATGGGAAATAGTGACATGCACATTCATTCATGGCAAGGAGGAAAACAATCTAACAGTTATCAAATAATTGCAGTCATAGTGGTTGAGACAATATACAGTCATTAAACATCACAGAAGACACAAAATGGGTGACAGTCCCAAATAATTAAAGACAGTGAAGGAATCTTTAGCAACTACAAGCATAGTGATATCCATGCAAGATCACTAACCCCAAACAAACTTAACAGTCAAGTCACCAAGGTTCATCAAAAACCATTTACTTACAACTATTACTTGTAGGTTTATCACTAGATCATCATCAGGGTAAAGGGATCCAAAAGGATAGTAAAAGCATGTCATAAAGATTTATTTGCAGTAGTCATGAACCATTACAACAAGGCAGTGATCAATGAGTTCAAGAGAAGCCAAAATGGTTGATAGAGGTTGTGATTCAAGGGTATTGAACATGCTTTAAAAAAACAGTGACTGGGCATGAATACCATTGTCATAAATTTTGTAGTGATATAAACACAAATCCACTTTAATAAAGCACAGTCGCAGCAATGATTTATTAGTTTCACAAAGGAAAGAATTAAAAAAATGCAATTATAGTATGAACAGTCCAATATGACAATGCAAAGGACAAAGGGTATATTAATATTGTTCATAAAATTCTGAGCTCAACCCTAACGGAGATATCATGTCTTTTGTGATACAGGGTTTCCATATTTGACAATTGTAAAAGTCAACCAAAAGAGTATAGGAAGGTTCATTCATGAATAAGATAGTCAGCACATCATTCAAAACATCAGTACAAGAGAAACACTAGAGCAAGATACCACAGTCCTAGCCCTAAAAAGGCATGAGAATCATCATAAATGGTGGATAGTGACTTTAGGAAATAGGATAGAGAATGCATCTCAGAGACAGTCCAAAGTGCCAACTCAGTCATAGAGGTCAATATCACAAAGATTGTCTTAAGGTTTCAATTCATAGATATGAGTATTGATTAGACATTCTAATATAGCTTAGGGACTTCATACTATCGTGAAGCTTTTGATAGCAGTGAAGTTTAAATAAAAATCCATGACACATAGCAACATTCTTGAAAAGAGGATAGTAAGGTAATAACAATGAAAATTGGAATAATTCCATAATAGAGAAACACCAATGATCAAGTGCTAAGTACCGAATTATCATAGAGGGCCAATAAGACTATGGATTTAGGGTAGAAAATAGTGAGTTGAAGCCTCAAAAATAGTCCTAGACAATCATAAATGGAGCAGCCAATCAAAAGAGATAAAGGTTAAAATACAATCATAAATCTTACCAATCATAGCACCATAATGAAAAAATGTCATTTATGGTTGTTATTGCATGACCAATCAACAAAGAGGTGCTCAAAGTATTCCTTGAGCTAAGGACAAAGTTAAAATTGGTGGATCCTAAAACAAGAAAAAAAGACTATAATATACCATCTATTAGAGCAGTCAAATCCCCGATCAAAGGTCATGAATGTTCTTGAAAAGAACAATCTCTTATCACTCTTCTATGACCTTTTCCTTTCTATTCACTATTATATAATGAAATCATTAGAAGACAATCAATAAAACATGGTCACAGAGAAAAACCATCAATGAGAGAATACAAGAGCATCAGGGTTTAGAGTCAAGGAGCAATAGAAGATGATGATTTTTTCATTGTATTTGCAGTTACAGTCCAAAGGGCAGTCACGGTTCACAAGCTTCATTAAAGAACTCAATGCAAAAAAAGAATATCCATGGCAGATATCCCTATCAAATAACAAAGCAGCATATATGCATGAATAGAAACAAAACCTAAGGGATAATAATCTTTTGCAAAGAAATAGCAGAGTTGTGTTGGTATGTAGTGTTAGAATAACCGATGGACAATTGAGGGGGGGGTGAATCAGTTGTCAATAGATTATATCAATCAAACCACTTTATAACCTTTAACTGGAGCACATAAACATTGAATATCAGAATAGCAAAAATGGATACCGGTAAGCAATAAAACTTAAGAATGAAACAAATAATTAACACAATGCAACCATACCACATAACACCATGATTTGTATGTGGAAAACCCGATAAAGGGAAAAACTACGGTGGGAAGCCTACCCACAGTTAGATAATACTTCTGCAGAAAGTATGTGATACAATAAGGGGCCTGCACATGTAGGAAGGCACACTGCCTAAAGCGTAATGCTCACTACAAAGGAGTCTCACTAACTACATAGAGGTTATAACCACCTCAATATAATTGGACAACAATCCAGAAGAATGAACTGCCAGTGATAGCATGTACCATGCTTGATTACAGTATTGGTTAAGCTCAATATCGAAGGCCTTTGACCTCTTACATAAACCCAATTCGATCACCTATGATCAACCAAATCTCCTTCGCATATGATTTTTCATTCCATGACCACGACCATGATCTATAATGAGATCTTACATCACTTTATACAAACCCTAAGGCCTAAACCAATTAGGTCGCCCACCTAAAAGATATTACAATAAGATCATTACATACATCCATATTACAATGATATGCCATGTCAGCTTTAGACCAAAACAACATTAACCAATCCAAAAATCATCCTAGTAACGTGTAGAGAACACGTTACATGATACCGGTCCATAACCTTGATAGGTGTCGAACCTAATTAGATTCTCCACACCAAAGCGATGTCTCTAATCAGTCGAGGCACAATTAAGGATCACCCTTTGCATCTTGAATTCCATCTAGAAGCCACACCAACACCACTTATGCATCCTGTCAAAGATTCTCAATAAAAGCTCTGTTAGTAAAACCTTAAACCCTTACTGGTATAGGCTTACTAGAGTGTATGATAGCATCAGATCAGCAAGTCAATATCAACTGACTAAAACTTACTCCAGAAACATCAAAACAAACATATTCCATTGATCCAAACATGTCGATAGTATCCAACTGATGGTCCCTTCTATCGGTAACACTAGTTCTTCTATCGATAACCAAAATCTGTCTATCGGTAACCAATCATAACAGCTAGTGTTGACATCAATGCAACACATAATCAATTCCTTCATATTGCCAACATGTAGAGCTTAGGTTTGAGTATCAAATGAAGTTATAGATGCAAAATTATCAGACCCGTGTAACAAATCATGCAAAAAAGGCACAAATTTCATGAAAAGGTGAAATAATAAGAGATTCCAAAGTAAAAACCCTAAAGTTACATCCAAAAAGACTTGTACGTTTTTCTTCCTTTAGGAAAGATAATTGCAAAAGAAGAGGCAGAGAAATAGAACATACTGATGCAATTATTAGATAGAGAAGTCAAAATTCAACCCTCAAATTCATGTTCAAGTCTCAATTTGAGCTTAGAGAATGAATGCATGGCGGCACAAAGACTCTCCTCCAAGAAGTTAAAATGTAGAATGAAAATAATGCATTATATTTAGGGTTTCTCAAAATAGCTTTCCATGCCCTTGATCAAATTGTGATAAGGCTTTTTGATTTATTTTTTAAATAAATCATTTCCCTTATTAGTATGCATGTGGTAATGACTTATAAAGTCATTTAAACTCATGCTCCAAATAGAACCCTTGTACTAAAAAAGGGGATTTAAGAGGCCTCACATGCCCTTGTAAATGCCTTACATTTTAATAATTAAATAACTTAACATAGCTTTATTTAGAACAATTGCATTAATTGTTCTTAATAAATTTATATTAAATTATTTTAATTAAATAACTTAATATAGCTTTATTTAAAACAATTGCATTAATTGTTCTAAATAGAGTTATATTAAATTATTTTATAAGGCAAAGTAATAAAAGAAAATGTATTATGCATGCATGAAGTGGAGATTAAAATCTTTCTTAAGCTCATGCAAAAAATAGATAAAAGAATAGTCTTTAATGAAGTTAGTAGTAGTTTATGGTCAGTTGAGGAACCCACATGGATAGTGCATGCATCAGAGCAGGTTTTCCAGCAGTTAACCATCAGAAGAGATAGTTCTACCTCCTTGTATGCATGTTTTTAGACTAAATTTGACCAAGAAGGAAAACACATGCAGATTTCATCATGCAAATTAGAATAAAGGATAAATAAAGAAGAAAGCACTCAGCTTAGTCCCAGTTCTAAAAAGGCATAGTAGTTTGGCTTTCTCTTCTCTTCTATATAGTCTTCTCTTTTCGTCTTTCTTTCTAGTTCTTTTTCTTTCCTCAACATGATTGTAGACTAATTTTTCATTTTTTTCATGCTCAATGATAGCATTGTAGCTCACTTTTCTGACATTGTAACAACAACGCTCCTTTATTTTCAATAAAATAGTAGTTATTTTCCTTCTCAATAGTTTTTATTTCTTATCATAGATGAATGATCTAGTGATTTATTGTGATTTATGCTTAATCCTTTAAGTATGTCTCATTCAAATATGATTGGTGTAGGTAGTAACATGATAGGTGCAGGTTATAGATTGTGCTAGCCGATTTCAGTAATTTGTAGTTGTGAAAACAATTTTTTTCCTTCAAGAAAGTTTTGAATTCAATTATTTCTATGAAATATTGATGCATCACATGTTTAGTTGAGTTGTGAGTGATTGAGGTCTACTTGTTGAAAGATTTTGCGAGTTAAGAAGGTTGCAGATTTCAGATAAAATATTTGGTGCATCACCTCGTAGGATAGGTTTAATTTTAGTAATCCTTTTATCCTTTTTCTCAATAGAAATTAGTTTGTAGGAGATTCATCATTGAAGAAGCTAACCTATAATTCAGAGATTCACCTTCACTTTGAGAAACCCAAAGGCTCGAAAGTGTTTCTATGTTTCACAGGATTGTTGAGCTTTCAGTTTAGCATCACAGGTGCAATCCTTTATGACAACAATACTTAACATTAATTTGTTTGGTTCAAGCTTGAAATGTCAAGTTCTTAGCTAGGTAGATCACACTCTGAATGTCACAATAATTTTTTATTGCACCTTGTTTTATTTTAATATTTGAACATAGTCTCTTAAGCCAAATGGCTTATTTACAAGTATAATTAGATGCCATATACTTAGCTTTAGTAGTGGAAAAATAACCACAACTTGTTGCTTACTCATCCAACTAATTGCACCACCAAAAAAAGTAAACTCATAAGCACTAGTGGATATTTTTCTATCAACATCACATGCCCATTTTAAATCCACATAACCATGAATATCAAGGAATATCTTGTTGGAATCAAGGAACACTAAGACGGGGGGGTGAATAGTGTTCTGCAATTTTTAACTTTATTAACTTGTTCTTTCAACCACTTGATGCAAATGAACAAAAGAAAGATGCAAAAACATAAAGCAATCAGCAACAACACCATAACACCAAGATTTTATACGTGGAAAACTGATCAAGGGAAAAAAATCGATGGGGATGAGACCCACAAAATGAGTGGACTCAAATATAAAGATTACAAGGGAATGCACATGCATTCAGGCACACTGCCTAAAGCTTACAACTCAAAATGAGAAGGGCTACAACCCTAAGAAGACTCATTGTCTTACAATATCTTTTACAAAAGATAATTGGAATGTATGAACTAAAAAATAACATCTACAAATGCCAAAGGATAGTTTCGGTTAAGCACAAAACACCTAATCTCACATTGCTCTGTTACACTACTTTGTCCCACTGTTCTACAATATTTTGGAGCACAAATCCTTCACTTGCACTGAAACTGCACAAAATTGATCACAAATACTTTCCACACACCCAACGATATCCAAAATGCTCATATTCATTGGTCTTATATATCCACAACATGAAATTAGGTCTTCTACATGTCGACTTCAAGAACACTACACAAATAATGAAACGTGCATACATAGTCAACCCAATCTGAACTCTAGTGCATATGCAAACCAGAAATATTTGTCCACACACTTCCCAAATGTTGTCTAAACATCCTCAATCGCAGAAACAATCACCAAAATTACTCCATCAATTCCACACAACGATCAACTATCCAAGTTGGCCATATCGCACTGTTCAACTCAAAAACCTATACACCAAATCTTCTAACTCACATGAAAATAACCACCGGAGGCTAAGATTATGGAATAAGGTACTCTAGACATCTAACTATCTTCCTCTAGCTCCACAACACAAAATATTCAATAGAAATGAAATGCCAACCAAAATACTACACTATGTCAGATGCACTATTCTAACTTATCGGACTTAACCAAATCTTCATTCTAACTTCCGGTAAGATCAGATCACATACTATAGATGGAATAACTGACTTGGGTTACCATCAATGATAGCAATGAATGACCTATGCAATGTCTCTTTCCAATAATCTCCCCCTTTGGCATTGATGGCAACACTTAGTGAAAAATGACTAAGTGTCAAAATTAGTACCAACATATGTACACTACAAAACTTCAAAAATTCAACAAATCCAAAACTCCCCCTAAGATGAATGCAACATTTTTCACTACTCTACACTCCCCCTTTGACATCAATGCAAAGGGTAAAGATCTGCATGCCAAAAAATTACACAAAATTATATATATAGTGTCATATGTACACACATACCTAAATAACTTACATAAGCTTGAAGATATCTGCAAAAATGTTTTTCAAAGAGCTCAAATGGTTGTCTTGGCCCTTCTTGAGACACTCTAGAGCTAATATGAGGTCACTGAAGAGGTATGCTTGCATCTCTGCCAACTTGAGATTGGAGGGGTCACTTGTGGCTATGACATCCTGAGCATCCTTCAATGCATTGAGCATTGTGTCCAACTTGGGAGTGATGTGACTTCGAAGTTTACCAACTATGCCAACGATCTTCTTCTTGTCATGGCTTAAGCTCTTGATTTTGTCGAGTAAAGATATTACTCGGTCTTCTTGAATGGCCATAGAGACTAACAAGGGATCAAGTAGTTGAGATATGTCGGCTAATTGATTTTCAAGATCCTTGGACTGCTTCTCAATATCCTTAGTGAACTTTGACAATGATAGACAAGATTTGTAAATATTACCACCTTTAGATACTACATTTTGAATTCTCTTGATACAGGTGTCTAACACAATATATCATCTGCAATCATTCTCTTTAATGTCCTGAGCTTCTTGGCATTAAATTCATTTGAGACCTTGGCCGGAAACAAACTTCTCTAATGACTCAAAATGGGTACTCACCAAATTGATCAAACCTTTTAGCTAGCCAGAGGGGGTATCAAATTTTTCCTTGACATAAGAGGGAATTATCTTCTCAAGAACATCGGGCGCAAGAGTGAGCAATTCCCTGTCTTCAATGTGTGACTTCAATAGGTCTTCACTTGCCTTGGATTGTGCAAATGAAGCTAATTGTAGCTTCTGGATGGGAGATAGGAAGGCAAGGTTGATGGGACCTTGGACAAATTCTAGATCATCAATAATCTTCTTATCTTTCACTGCCCCTACAGTGTCTCTTTCTTTTGAAGCGGGTTCTTCCTTAACCTCAACCTTCTTCTCCTCTACTATCTTTTCTACATCATCCTTAACTGGGACTTCATCTTTCTCAATTGTTTTAGCAGTGTCAACCGAAGGATTCTTAGATTCCTCAACTGCATCCACATGCACCAACTCATCATCTATCTTCTGCTCTCCTTGTTCCATAATTGAAGGGACATCTACTCCAACCTGTGCATCATGGGATTGCATCACTAGAGCTTCTGGAGCAGATGACTTAGTAGCATCACCTTGACCTTATTCCAGAATAACCTCATATTGGTTTTGGAGCAATACTTTCCTCAATATTTTCTCACTGTCTTTCGTGACTTCATCTGATTTGCCAATCATTATCTTATTGATTCTAGTTTTTCTCCTATACTCACTTTTGGCTTCCTTAAGAATTCTGTTAATTTCTTCCATAGCTATAATAGGGCATAGTTGTACTAGCATATATTCTCTCAATCTTTCCTCTTCTACTTTTTAACTATTCCTTCTCATTTCTAAAACATCATAAAGACTCTTGGGGACTTCTGACATTATTTCTATAAGAGCCTTATTGAATTTATTTAGGTGTATTACAGTGGCTTCTTCCAAAGTCCTCTAACAGGCTTCATCAAATTTGTCATAGAATTTTGCAAGTGGTTTGAGATTACCTTGAACTATGATTGCTTTCTCCACCTCTCTAACAGACATACCAGATTTGGTAAAATTTGTCTTGTGCTTCTTTCTTGGCTTATCTCCACTGGAGGGCTTTTCCTTTGAAAATTTTGTGGCTTTAGTGCCCTTTTTCTTAATTCCTTTAACAAATTCATCTAATTATGTCTCCTCATCATCAGGGACAACAACATAGACTCTTGTTCCCTTTCCTTTCTTCTTCTTCTCTTCACCACTAGATGATTTGTCTTTGGGTTTTGGTGAGCTTGCAAGCTTCTAAGGACTGAAGGAGAGTGCAGAGCTCCTTGTTTGTTTTGGCTTGGGAGAAGAGACTTCTGATTTAGCCTTCTTCTAGTCCTTAACAGGCTCCTCTATAGGTAGTATATTCCTCTCCATTGCTTCCCGGACAGCCTCCTTAGTGATCCCAATACTTTCTTCATATGATTCTACCTCCTTACTTACTTTCCTTACCAGTTCTAGTTTCTTGAACTGACTATGCAGTCTCAAGCTCTTCTTAGAATAGGTCCCAAATCTCTCCTCAGAGGTGTCCACTGGCTTGCTTAGCAAATGTTGAGCATATAGCTCAAGAATTTCCTCTTCAACTTCATACCCCATGGGTATGATCCAAGATGTTCTAGGTTCCACTGCCTCTATTATACATTGATCAGTATCCACCATGAAGCAAATTGTGTCCTGATACTTCTCAACTATAGACTTAGGGATTCTCTCCCTTTCCTGCATTGTACTCTAAATTTTTTTTAAGTAACCCCAGAGAGTGGCCTTCCAGACCTTAACATCACCAATATTGTATAATAGTTCTTTGATCTACACTGCCACTGGTCCGTCATATGCCCATTAGACTTGACAAACTCCTGGAACTTCATTAATGAAGTAGAAGAACAAGCACAGGATCAAAGTTTCATATTTGAATGGATGTTTCTTGTCTTGTTTCATCTTGGTCAAGTTCTTCATCAACTCACTCCAAAGCAACTCACATAAGTCATACTTTTTGTTCTCCAAGATCATCTCATAAGTTGCATATATGATGATGCCAGATATAGAATTTTTCTAGTTGGAGCTATAGATCTTGTAACCTATTACCATGGAAGAAAATCTCATGTCATGCTCAAGAATATCATTTATAGTCATAGCACTTCTATCAAACTTCGAACCTGTTGTATCTATAATAGTCTGGTTCTTCATAGATTTCATGGTAGGCAAAATCATCGGTTGAGCATAACCCTGTTACAGCCCTAATGGCATTTTTAGTTATTTTTAAAGGCTTGCTCAAATACATAAACATTGTGCATCTTGTTGAGCACATACGGGACCCACTCATATGCATCAAGCAGCGAGAATTTGACAAACTATACAAAACCCTTTTCCTCCAACACTTTAAATTCCGGTTTTATCCTAAAATGATCATCAATCAACCACTTATTGTAGAGATTCAACAAATGATATCTTCTCAACTCCTCGATGTTTCAATGAGTGTAAACCCTAATGTCCTTGATATGCATAACACTGTATGAAACCAACGACAATGCACTTTTTGAATCATCTTCGATAGAAATAAATGGGTCTCTTAAAATTTGGCCAAGCTCTCTCAATAATATCTACAGCTAGTGGAGTTTCCATACCAAAAGTAGCCATTTCAAAAATTTCAAACTTGAAAAGTTTCACCGATAAATACCTCGACTGCTAGATTAGGTTTTCGCTTTGGAAATCTCTTTCACACTTTGATCTTCCTTAAAAATCTTCTTGTAGAGTGCTCTAAACCTCTTCTCTTCAAATGCAAAGTGACAAATGAAAGAGTTAAGTTGCCTTCTATCATTAGCATATCTAACCTTTTGGTGTAATAAATGCACTTTTCCCTAATTCTTTTGGATACCCTCCCTACACAGGCAGCTCACAGGAAATCTCCTATGGATCTCCAATTCCACTCAAAAAAATTCTAAAACCCTTCAAAGACATCTACATTACCAAAATACAATTACTGACAATCTACCAATCTTCTAGCACTAACTTCTGGTAGGGGAGAAAATGATTTCCATGAAAACTCCCCTTAAGATAGTGTCCTCAATCTATTTCCCAAAGGAATTTGCAGCACCAAAATCAGGTGCGAACCCATTTCCAGCATCTGGATCACTCTTCTTCACCCTTGTCTTCTTCATCTGATCTTTGGTCTCTTCCACGGTCATTTATCCTTTTCCCTTATCATCTTTCTGCACATTCTTGCTCTTGTATGTTGGACCCGGATTCTTGCTTCTGCATAATCTTGCAATGTGACCAGATTTGTTGCAATTGTAGCACACAACATTTCTCTAACTAGACATGTTATTCCCTTGATTTCCTCTTGATCTGCATTGGTTATCAATATGGCCAAATCTACCACATACATAGCATCTAACATTTCTTCTATTGAAAGAGTTATTTGCCATACTTCTACATTCACTTGATTTATGACCATACTTATTGTAATTGAAACATTGACTGAAGAAAGATGGACCATTCTGATTCATTCTATTTTTGTATTGAATAACCATATAACTAAATTTATTACAAACAAAACAGTTACCATTGAACTTGTGAGCATTAGGTTGCCTTACTGGAGACCTTTTAGCTTTGTTCTTTTGATGTTGAGACTTAGGATTGCTTTGATCAGATCCGGATCTTTCACCTTTCTCAAATCCAAGTCCTCGCTTGTCATCTTTATGCTTCTGACTTTGCAGCAACACATCAAGGTTAGCTGAGCTAGTCTTGAACTTCTCCTTATACTCATTTGCAGTAGCAAGTTCATCCCTAAGAATTATAATCTTCCTTTCAAGCTCTTGCTAATTGTTCTTGGATTGTAGCAATTCAAGCTTCAACTAATCATTCTCATAGTTAAGTTTGCAACATTTATCAGATCTATCTTTCAGGGACTAAGTAAGATTCTCCTCATTCTTCTTCATTTCATCAATCTCCTTTCTCAATCTCATCACAATAGATTCCATATCATGCTTCAAGGTTGCATTTTCTTTTGCAATTTTTTGACATTCTTCTAATTTCTCCTTCAAGGCTTGGTCATCTACGCTTTGGCTTTCTTTCTCCTTTATCTTATCAACAAGTTCCTTTCTCTTCTCCCTAGACTTTTTTAGCCAATCTTTCGGTGACTGAATCAAATTCTCAGCATCCTTCAAATTACCTTTCAATTCTTGGACTTCAGCTTTGGATTGATCAAGATCCTCAAGTGCCACAATGAGCTGATGTTGAAGACCACCAAAATCCACTGATTCAACTTCCTAGATCCTCCTCAATTTGTTAGGCTTCTTCCGAGGAACAAGGCTCTGATACCAATTGTTGGAATCAAGGAACACTGAGAGGGGGATGAATTAGTGTTCTGCAATTTTTAACTTTCTTAATTTTTTCTTTCAACCACTTGATACAAATGAACAAAAGAAAGATGAAGAAACACAAAGGAGTCACCAACAATACTATAACCCCAAGATTTTATACATGGAAAACCCATTCAAGGGAAAAACTACGATGGGTATGAGACCCACAAAATGAGTGCACTCAAATATAAATATTACAAGGGAATGCACATGCATTCAGACACACTGCCTAGAGCTTACAACTCAAAATGAGAAGGGCTACAACCCTGAAGAGACTCATTGTCTTACAATATCTTTTACAAAAGATAATTGGAATGTCTGAACTGAAAAACAACATTGACAAATGCCAAAGTACAGTTTTGGTTAAGCACAAAACACTTAATCTCACACTGCTCTGTTTCACTGTTCTGCAATATTTTGGAGCACAAATCCTTCACTTGCACACGTGAAACTATGCAAAATCAATCACAAATAGTTTCCACACACCCGCTAATATCCAAAATGATCATATCCATCGGTCTTATATATCCACAACATGAAATTAGGTCTTCTAGATGTCAGCTTCAAGAACACTATACAAATAATGAAATGTGCATACATAGTCGGCTCAATCCAAACTCCAATGCATATGCGGGCCAAAAATATTTGTCCACATGCTTCCGAAATGTTAGCTAAACATCCTCGACCATAAAAACAATCACCAAAATTACTCCATCAATTCCGCACAACTATCAACTATCCAATTTGGTCATACCACATTGTTCAACCCAAAAACATGTACACCAAATCTTCTAACTCACATGACAATTACCACCGAAGCTTAAGATTTTGGAATAAGGTACTCTAGACATCTAACTATCTTCATGTAGCTCTGTAACACAAAATATTTAATAGAAATCAAATGCCAACCAAAATACTACACTTTGTCGGATGCACTATTCTAACTTGTCAAACTTAACCAAATCTTCATTTTGACTTCTGGTAGGATGAGATCACACACTACGGATGGAATAACTGACTTGGGTTGCCATCAATGACAACACGGAATGACCTATGCAGTGTCTCTTGTCAATAGATCTTGTTTCCTATCAAATTACCATGATATCACAAAGAATATTCTAAGGTACCCTTCAAATATTTGAAGACCCTTTAACTGCATCCCAATGAATTCTACTAGGATTAGACATACATCTAGAAAGAAATAACACTACTCAGGAAATGATTGGTCTAGTGCAAACCATAACATACATCAAACTTCCAATTGTGCTCTAGTAAGGCACTCTTCTCATGTCTTCCATCTTTGATGGAGATGTAAGACTATCTGAAATAGATAATTTTGTTCCAACTGTAAATGTAACACATAATTGTCTACAAACTTGCATGTTGAACCTTTGTAAGACTAAATTCACATACTTACTTTGGCCTAGCCATAACATTCTATTCACTCTTATCTCTTCTGATTTACATCCCAAGTATGTGTTTCACTGCACCAAGATCTTTCATTTCAAATTTAGTAGCAAGTTAGGACTATAGTTATGAAATCATACCTTTCCCTTTACCAATGAATAACATATCATTAACATATAATGAAATTATAGGAAATTATCATCATAAGATTTATAATAAACATAATGATTTGATTTAGAAAGCTCAAATGCCAAACTCAACACATATGTATCAAATTTCTGACACCACTTCCTATTACTCTGCTTGAGGTCATAACAAAGATTTCTTCAATTAACACACCAAATTACTTTTACTTCTTACAATGTAGTTCTTTGGTTGTGTCAAATAAATTTTCTTCTCCAAATTACCATGAGCGAAAGCAGTTTTCACATTCATTTTCTCAACCTCTAAATCATAAATAGGATCAATAGAAAGCAAACATCTAATGGATGTCATTTTTGCATCAAGAGAAAATACCTCACCATAATAAACACCCTCAACCTAAGATTAGCCTTTTGCAACCAACCTTGCTTTGTATTGCTCAATACCTCCATTTGAACCAATCTTTTTCTTGAACACCTATTTACAGCCAACGGTTTTACATCCTTCTAACAATGGCATAAGATCCCATGTATCATTCTTCTTCCATAGCAATCTTCCAAGATTTTGTATCATTCATACCTAATGACTTTTCTATAGATCTAGGTTTATTCATATTAGTATTCAAGGAAAAAATACATCCCCAATCATCAATCTAATACCTTTTAGATGGTTTACTATGTCTTTTAGACCTTCGAACAATTTGAGTTGGAGGTTCTTCCTCTTCTTATGAAAATTCAGAGCTAGATGAGCTCTCCTCAACTTCTTGCCTATCTAGTGGTCTCGATTAAACTCTTTTAGGCATAGAAGAAAATTGAATTACATCTTGTTTAGTATGTTTTGACTATAATGTAGCAAAAGGAGGGTTAATTTTTCTTAAAATAACACTTCTACTATGTATTACCTTCTATGCATTAAGGTCCCAAATCTTGTAGCCTTCACACCATAATTGTATTTGATGAAGATACATTTTGTAGCCTTGTTTTCATCTCCTTTGGAACATGTTCATATGTCTCGCAACCAAAAATATAAAATTTCTCAATTAAGGTTTATGACCCGACCATGCCTCCATAGGCGTTTTGTCAACATGAATTGATGTAGGAGACCTGATAATTAGGTAGCAAGCAGTGGCAATGACTTTAGCCCAAAAAATTTGTTCTAGACCAAAACCACTCAACATTGTCTTAGCCATCTCCATTGGTGTCCTATTCATTTTTTCTACAACTCCATTATATTGTAGAGAACACAAAGTTGTCTTCTAGTTGTGAATGCCACAATCTTTACAAAATTTATCCAAATCATTTAGCTAAATTCATCACCATTATCAATCCACAAACATTTTATTTTATTTCTAGTCTACAACTCAACCATCATTTTAAGTTCTTTAAATCAACTGAAAACTTCAAATTTACTTTTTATAAAATATACCCATGTCCTTCTACTATAATCAACAATAAATAAAACATAGTATATGGATTTTGCAATGGAAGGAACATCTATAGGACCAAACACATTAGAATGAATAAAATCCAACACACCACAAGATTTATGAGAACTTGAGTAAAACTTAATGTGGTTTTATTTTTGATAAATTCAATTCTCACATAAATCAAAATCAAGATTATAATCATTCAAACCTTCAATGAGGTTTTTATTATTCAAGGTCCTTAGACCTTTTTTTGCAATGTGGCCAAGTCTTTGGTGCCATAACATAGTCTTATCTACATGTAACTTTGATTTAGAAGAAAAAGCACCCTTAGGTACCCAAAATCCATGACCATCTGCTAAAGGTGAAACCTTCACCTCTTCCAAAGAAGTATTCACATTTTTAGTTTTAACAAAAGTGCTATTATACTCAACAATTTATATGTCTGACTTATACAGTGTGCCAAATCTAACACCTCTAGTAATCACACCATAGCACCTCTGATTTTTTTGCATCGTGCATCAAAAAAGACTACTTACACACCTACATATAGTATTTTTCTCACAAACAATAGATTTTGAGCTAGTATAGGGATATGCAACACACAAGTAATCCTTTTTATTCTACCATTAAGAAACTCAATTCTAACTTTACCACAACCAACAATATCTAAATGAGAATAATCACCCAAGTACACCTTACCTCCATTAAATTATTCATATTAAGAAAACCAATATCTATTAGAATTCATATGAAAACATGTACATGAGTTAATTAACCATGCATCATTACTTGCATGAGTGGCCAAAGCTACCATGAACGCATCACCATATTCCTTCTCAGACTCAAGATCGGAATCAAACTTCTTTTTCTTCTTCTTCTCTTCTTTGCAATCCTTATGAAAGTGTCTAGATTTACCACAATTCCAGGAAATGACTTTGGACTTTCCAAGAGATTTAGATATCCCTCTAGACTTGGATTTTTCACGCTTCTCATTCTTCTTGCCTTTTTCCTTAGGTCTTCCACAAATAGTTAGGGCTTCCCATGAACTAATGGATACCCTCATCCATGTCTCTTCACTAAGAAAGGCACCCACCATATCTTCAAACTTCAAAATAATTAAAGTTCTGCCAATAACCATAAGAAGAGAATCCCAAGAATTGAGCGAAAAACAAAGCAAGATTTGACATTTCTCCTTATTATCCATATTGACACCAATAGATTCCAATTGAGCCACTGACATATTGAATTCTTCTAGGTGGTTTTTAATCTATCCACCTTCTCCTATTCTCAAGGAATACAATTTCATCCTCAATAAAATCTAATTCAATAAAGATTTGGCTTGATAGATCTCACCAAGATTATTTTGTAGCTTCTTTGTAGAGGTTTCTTTATGGACGGTGATTAGAATAGAGTCTCCCAAGCACAATCGGATTAGACCCTTAGGTTTATGATCCATAACATTATATTGAGTAGTTGTTATTGGATCTGAAGGTCTTGAGACATTCACATGTCAAAATTACTTCCAAAACAATTCTCCACCTCTATTCTCCCTTATGAACTTTTCATCTGAAAATTCTTGCAAAAAGATCACAAAAAGTATCTTTTTCACAAGCCCCCACTCAAGTCTGGATGAGTTCAAAAAACCCAACAACCCACAACTAAAACCAAAGGTGATCAAGCTCTGATACAGTCACTTGTAAGGAAGTTAAGTAGTGAAAAAACTTCCTACACTAACCTTGAGATAAGGTTAATGCAAAAATTTTACAAATCATTACAATAGTTACAAAAAAATAATGAAAAATAAACATCAATAGCATGCATACCACAACATGGTGATTTACATGAGGAAAACCCTTTCAAGATAAAAACCCCACACTCCAAATGTCACCCAATACATTATTCAGAAATTAATAACAAATTACAATATACTTGCAGAGCAAAATTTTCATAAGAGTATCACCAACTAGAGATTCAAAGGTAACTCAATAGGTATAAGACTCTTTAACACAACCTTCATTTCATGCACCTCATATATAGGAGATACAATACATGAAATGTAATGTCCGCCAAAATACCCTAGAGAAAATAACCTACTAAACAAGAAATAGAGAAAAAAAAATTAAAGATCTAACATTACACATGCACAACTTACATAATATCCAATAGATGCATCACGATTAAATCATGAACATAACTGTAATAATAACAACGCAAGCGGAAATAAACTCACAACACATAAATATTATTCCCTAGGGTATTCCAATGTCATCGCTTAACATAATAATTAAGAACATGAATGTAAATAGCATCATAACAACTCTACCATAGCCTATTCCTTCATTAATTCTAACATTCATCTTTATCAAGAACATGGTAAATCATTCATTAACTATGCTACTAATATACTATTGTAACCTAACCACCATTAGTATCTTAGATTCATTTTATCTCACCAAATCTAAATGTTCCTTACCCATAATTCCATCATCTAGAACATAACTATTTCATTTCCATGAAAAGAACTACAACATCTAGCATGATACTCATTACACAATTACATCCAATAAACAAGATCAATAAGAGTATAACATCTATTACTAACACGAACATAACCACTAACCATAAAAGTAATCATATATGTCTTACAAGAGTACTTTCCCCTATATACAACATCTATTGCAATGAATCATAATCATAAGTTACAATTATAATTTTCCAAAGTACATGATACGATGATATCTCCAACATCAAGATACATAGCCTCCAACTACAAATAGGAATATCTCATGATACATGATATAATGTCTATCCAACCCATAAGAGAACCTAATAATCTGGTCCAAGATTCCAAGTGCAAGACAAAGAGATGAGAATCCATATCCACACACACAAGCATCCAGCAAAGAATCAAATCCCAATGCAAGAAGGCATCAAACCACCCAACCATGTGGAACCAATAAGGAACCACCCCCCATTCTCCAGATAATGGCACAAGGTCCCACACACACTCTAAACTTAGGCTGACACCTGTTGATGGGTTTTTTGACATACTCCCCAATAGTCAAGTAGAATATGGGAATGTATACCACCTCTACTGAAAAGGAGTCAATCTTAAAGACTAACAACTTCAAGATCTTTGTAGTCGAGTCATGACGGTGTTGGATAACTCGGTGGCTGAGGCAACTGTGCCTGTTAAGGGGGGCTTGTTGGTTGGAACAAAGTAAACAAAATTATTATTTTTTTGTATTTTATGATTTCCACTTAATAAAGAAATGACAAAAGATAAGGTAGGGTAACACGAGATAATAATAAAACCAATACTTAACAACTGAGCGAATTACGAAGTCAGTGTATCACAAAGAGGTATTATCAATAACTTTCAATCAACATTCAAATAACATTCCAATAAATATGCAAAGTCGGTCAAGTCACATACAAATGGAATTGGATATCAAAAGATCATAAAATTGCTCTATTATTTCATCCTCATATACTATTTCAATGCATAATATGATTCATAAAACAATAAAACTGAAAGGACAAGTTGCTAATTCAAATGAAAGAAGATACCAGACTATGAATAACATCAACTACAAAGACGCATATTGTAGATTAGGTAATCCATGAGTTTCTTTTGTATTAATCTTTGAAAAATGAATAACAGTACTTCAAGAGTTCATAAGAAAGAAATTGCAGAAAAATACTAAATTCTCTAGCTAAAATGGCCTTGAATCATCAATTTGCGGACCCTCCAAATGGCCCAATCTTTACAATTTATAGAATTTTACCCTTCCATCCTAGGAATGAATTAGGCCTAAACCTTGGTTACAATTTTGATGGGAGTCACAGTCGACATGCAAGTCGCTGCCTATGAACTCCGGTTAACTATTACTAAACTAGTGTTGACAGTTCATATCCATGACGGTGCACCACCTTCAAGACCTCGAAATCATGCAATGATAGTGCAGGAATAAGACAAATGTAATAAGTGTCAGCTGGTTGACTATGGTGGTGGTGTCCCTATGGCATGCATCTAGTTGTTAACTACATGTTGTCCTCTTGTTCTTCTTGTAGTTTTGGTAAGTGTCGATGACGCAATCTATGGAAGCAACAGGTGGGTCGGCAATCAACTCCATCCAGAATTTAGATACTCTGAGTACCTCCTTTGTACTTTCTAGCCTACTGACCATTTCATCCATTATTGCCTTAGCTCCCTGAAATTGGAATACCACATATATGTATCTATTCATTGTTTCTATATTAAATTCAACAGTGGTTGCAAAATGGTCAGTCGTGTAAGAATCCCATTTGTTGAGTATGGTTTCTTGATGTAATACTCCATCTTGCTTAAGGTTGTAACCATATTTTCCTAGCAGTTTAATAATCAACTACTCATATTTTTCAATCACACTAAAAAGTGGGGGATGTTATTTAAGAACCTTAATACCACACTGCTCCCTTATTTCTATCTTTAAGTCAAGAATATCTATGCATGTTTGTAGGTTAGAAATAGTATCTCCTCCCAATAGGTCTTCCT
This sequence comes from Cryptomeria japonica, assembly GCF_030272615.1. NCBI lineage: Eukaryota > Viridiplantae > Streptophyta > Pinopsida > Cupressales > Cupressaceae > Cryptomeria > Cryptomeria japonica. The sequence goes on along the minus strand of NC_081408.1, from coordinate 525,340,680 downwards.
TTGTAATCACCTCTTCTCCTAATCCTTGGATTTTTTTAAGTATCTTATCTTTCTTCGAGAGTTTAAGGATTTTTTCCTCCCACGGTGCTAAACAGACAATAGGGACTTTCTCACTAAACTAAGCTTCTTCAAATACTTCCATGGTGTCTTATAAAAACAACTTAATTTTACTCAACTGATCTTGAGCCCATATTTTGACCATTGTTGTCACTTTCCTCATCTCGTATAATGCTTTTATATCACCTTGTGGGAGAGATTAAGTGGATGACAAGGTGTCGTCTACTCTAAAATCAAGTGGCTTGGCTATCTCCATGATCAATTGTTTATATTGCCTCAACTGATCTTTGACTTCTGCTTTGGTCTTATGCTCTTTCTCCATCCTATTCTGAATAGTATGTCACAACAACTAAAGTAGCAATCTCTCCCCACTTGGTTTTCTTATCCAAGTTAACTTATGACACTTGGTACTTTGGGGTGGCTTGAGGTTGTCCTTTAGTCTTAGGTATGGGAGTTGTTATACTTGCAATTACATCCCCTGAATCAGTTCTAGAGAGATGATGAATTGTTTTAGCTTTCTTGGCTCTCCTTAGGGACTCGGTAATTTCATGTTGCAAAGTGATTCTTGGGAGGATGAGTTTCTCATTTTTTTTGAAAGTGAAATTCAACCATTGGGGCATACTTTGGTATTTTTCTTCTCCTTGTATTATCACTTCTACAGTAAACCTATGTGTTTCCTTTTGTTGCCCTTGATCTTCTTCTTGTTTCTCTTTCTCCTGAAGCTTCTCATGAGTCTATTCTAATAGAGGACCTTCTTGGTGCAATGGGATTTGAGATACTTGTTGAGAAAGATTGGCTTGGAGGACTTGTTCATGACTTAATTGTTGTAACTTAGCTAACTCTTCTAAATTTTTAGTAACCTCTTCCTCAAACACTTTCTCTAATTCATCTATTTGTGTCTGTGCTATAGGAGGAGCTTGTGTTTTAGTGGTCTCATCTTGGGAGGTACCTTCTCCTGGCACAATTTCCAATAGTAGGAACAACAGGAGGAATGGAAGCTTGAGGAACAACTTGCAATCTAGTAGTGATCTTGTGCTCAACAGATGTCTTAAGTAATTGTGATTCTTTCATTTTTGCATCTACCTGCCTTTTGATCTCTTGATTATCAATCATCTGTGTAGCAGCTTCGGGATCAACAAGAGTATCCTTTCTAGATTTTGATATTTTCCTTCTGGTGTACTCCTTAGTTGTTTTGGATTGAGGATTACTTGTAGCTTTACCTTTCTGCTTTTCTTTTGTGGTGCTTGGTCGAATCCTCAAACCCAACCACTGCATTGTTCTTTCTATTACCTTTTTTGATACTGTATCCATATCAATAATTTCCTAATCTAACCATTGGATAGGAGAGATTGGTTTCTTATCAATTCCCTTTTCTTTATATATTAGATTTAATATCTCTCCATCATCCCTGAGATCCTTGGGGAGATTGGTTTCTATGTTAAAGTTCTTGATTTAAGGAATTGTCAACCTGCGATATCTCGTTTCCCAAGCCTCAAAATTGTCCTGCATGTCAGCCTAAAAGTCCTCCAAAGCTGGTTGGTAACCTAGATATGAAAGAGGCATCATTTTCTTTAGTTTTTCTAAGGGATCGTATCTATCTCTTATATAATCCAACTCCAGTAAGTTGAGGTCATATAGTTCTTGTCTGGTTGCCTTAGCTACTTGCAAATTCTGACATATATAATATTCTAGTGAGATAGGGAATGTGACCCCATTTTTATGCTTAAGGGTCAAAAGTGATTGAAATCCCACAATCTTCCTTGTGTACTCAAGAATGATTATTCTATTGCTACAAATTTGGGAAGGAGGAATAGCCTTCCAGTGAACCCACTCACTCTAATGTAAGTAGAGTATTGGTTTTGAAGGAACTAACAACACCACTCTTTGACCATCTTCATAGCCTCTGGTGAGATTTTGTACCCTACATCACCCATCAACTTATTTATATTGGAATCCAAGAACAATGAGAGGGGGGGGTAAATCAGTGTTCTACCAGTAATGGCAGTTTTCAACTTATTGATTATTAACCGATTAGCAATAAATCAAATTAAAGTGCATACACTAATTAACACATAAAGAGGCAACACCATAACACCAATATTTATACGTGGAAAACCCTGCAAAGGGAAAAACTACGGTGGGGATGATACCCATAATATCTATATACTTGATTAAGGTATACAAATATTACATGTAGGGGATTTCACAAGCATTCAGGCCAATTGCCTAGAGATCATTGCTCAAACACAGAATGGGAAGTCTCACTGACTTACAGCATATTACAAAGTGTTTACAAATCAAAATGAACTTATAAATTGCATCTGACCATGTTGGATAAGTTCTGGTGAATGCTCTGATATCCTTCTCTGTATATTGGTTGTTTGATGCTCTATTTTGCCCCGTTCTGCTACCGGTTATGTTGTGCACGTGAAACTGCACATAGACACTTCTAATCACTAACCAAAATGTATAGTGATACTCACTGAAACATTTGCAACCAAAAATTCAGATTCCATCACATATTTGATCTATGGCTGAAATGATCTTCTTAAATATCCTTCCAACTTTACCATGTCGTCTTCAATGAGAAAAACATGTGGGTTGTCAATACATAATGAGTTTCAAAAATAATCCTAATGACCATGTCGGCCATCACACGTTACCATAAAATCCATGAAAGAAATAATCAGGACCAAATTTCCTATCTGGGTCCTATCCATTATCGGGTTCCATATACACATTACCGGGATTAGGACTTGTTATCGGGATCAGGACTTAGCTGGATATGAAGTGAATGTCGATGTTGGTGTAAAGCAATGTGAATACTGGTTAAGTGCAATGAATGTTAATTAACCAAATAATGAAACCATTTACCCTGAGATGATGATTTGCCATCAATGACAACCCAAAATTCCATTAACTCTTACCGGATGAGTGTCAATTGACAACAATCTCCCCCTTTGTAATTGATGGCAATACATGTGAAAAATGGTGTCAACCCTGAATATGCCTCTAAATCTACATAGCCTCCTGACCTGTACATGAATCTATATACATCTTATGCTCCCCCTGAGAAATATATACATTTTTCACTTATTCCTCCCCCTTTGACATCAATGACAAAGCGGGGTGCCCACAAAGAATTATGTACAGATATAAACATAAGCCAGTTCTATACAAACTTCAAAATATCTGCATACATACTTTTCAAAAATGAAAATTAGGTATCCCAACCCTACTTAAGAGATTCAAGAATGGAGATGAATCCACTCAAGATACTGGCATAATAATCAATTTCATCTGAAGTAGTGGGATCCTCCTTCTACAAGGTATAAATACACTTTGTTTTATGAAACAACAATTTTCAAGTCGGGGACCAATCAGATTCTGAAGCTCATTTTCTCTCCTTATTATTATGTCCCTATCCTTCTGCAATTTCAAAATTTGATCCATAACCACCAAAATTGGACCATCCAAAGAGTTTGTTAGATTGACTATTGGGTTGTAAGAGTTAGAAATTTGAATTAAGTTTTTCTTACAGTCTAACAGTTGCTTGTCTATGGAGCTAGTGAGCTTATCAAAATCTAGACAAGTCTTATATACACTGCCTCCATTAGCCAAATTTGCATCAATGGATTTCAAGCAGGTCTGGAGTTTCTCCTTATCAATCTCAATCATTTGCAAAAATGTTAACTTCTGAGCCGCCACAAAATTTTCTTTAGCCTCTGTTAGTGAAATTTTCGATAAAGAATCATAGTGCTTGGGGATAAAATCAATAATTTATTCTAGTTTACCTGAAGAGCTTGCACCTTCTTGAGCTTGAAATTCAGGGACTAACCAGTTCAAAACCTCAAAATTGTGTTCAATCATTTTTTTGTCCTTTGACTTTTCCTGAGCTAATTCTTGAGTTGTCTATGCCTAAAGAGTTGTTCTCTGTCCGTGACATTTGTGGTAGGGTTTCTCAAAACTGATGGAAAGTTGTGGTAAATTTCCTTTAGCTATGGTAGAAGTGTCAATTGCCAAGTCAGAGGACAGATCCAACATAGTCTCCTTACCCTTATCAGCCAGTGAGATAACTTTAGAATCTTTTACCTCTTGTGCACTAGTGGCTTCACCACTTGGTGCCTTATCCAAAACTTGTACATCCTCTGTATCCTTATTCTCTGAATCCTTAACTTTATCTACCTCTGTATCCTCTGTAATTTGTACATTTTCTGCTAGTATATCCTTTGTTACAAAATGTGACTCAGTAACCAATGTAGTGGTATCTGATGGAGTGCTAGATGGTTTATCAATATCTGTACTTTGTTGATATGTTATTTGCTTATCCTTAGGCAACTGTATATTCTGGGATTGCACAAAATTGGAACTCAACTCATAGCCTAAACCCAAAAGAATCCTTACCCAGATATCAATTGTTTCCTTCCTAATCTCTTCTAATCTGTCCAACATAAGACTATTAATTATGTGCTTAGGGTTGAATTCAGATGAGCCAGTTTTATTAATTAAATCTGCCATCTCTGGAGGGGTTATTGTGGGATAAAGATTGAGCAATTCGGTCTCCTTAATCTATCGGTCCAAAGATAGCATGTAGTTTCCTGACCTCTAACTTATCATATAACTCCTGAGGCAAAATTTTCTCGAATTCAATCAATGTCTTACTAAAAGAATCAAGATACAAAATAATAGCCTCTTCAATCTGCTTCTTGTCCACCTCATTAAAATTATCAAAGAATGAACAAATGTTATCTAAAACTATCATTTATTATCTGATCAATCAAATCTTGAGGGTTCATCTTCTTCTTAGAATGTTTTGAAAAACACCCATAAATTTACTTTTCTAAGCTTGTTCCCTTGCCTATCCAATATTTATGCTATTTGAGTTGCTACTGGGAGGTCAAAATCCCATTGAATCTTGCCAAAACCGGGAATTGTGCCCAAAGAGTAAAATACCAAATAGATAACTAGAGATCCATACTGGAAGGTGTTCTTCTTGTCTTGTTTGATCTTCTACAGGTTAGTCATGAGTTATTTCAACATTACATTACATAGATCATAATGGGCATCCTCCTTAATCATCTGATGTACCATTAAAATTGTATTATCGGAGACAGAGTTTAACCGGTTTGACTGATAAACCATATATCTATAATCATCACTGCAAACTTCACATCTATATCCCTGACATCATCTACTCTTAAAGAACATCCATCAAAAATTGCACCAGTAAGTTTATTGAGCTTTGTGTTAGATAACTTACAACTTGTGCTGGGAAAGCCTCTAATTCTGTGCAAGCAGGTAACATTTTTTATGACTTCCTCTGTGATCTTGCATGGCCAGTCCAACCAGATGAAATCTCCATGAATGTGGCTCAAAACATATCCAACCCATTTTGCCTCATCAAAAGTATATATTTCTCAGGGGGAGCATCAGATGTATATAGCATATTCATGTATAGGTCATGAGGTTATGCAGATTCAAAGGCAGATTCAAGGTTGACACCATTTTTCACATGAGTGTTTCCATCAATGACAACCCAAAATACCATTAACTCTTACCGGATGAGTGTCAATTGCCAATTTATGATTGCATATATGAATGCGTCATTTATTCTTTTAAAATGAAACTTGGCTTTTGTAATGGGTAGTTGAGTGTAATATTCCCACACCCTTTTCTGTCTTGGCTCTTCTCCCAACTTTCCTTCTTTGTTGAGACCCGAGTATTTGCTAGCTTGAGCTACAACCCATATGATATAAGAAGTCATGAAGAACTTATTTGTTTGCAAAATTGTGGTTAACTATTTATCAATATTATTAGAGACAATATGTGCCCAATCAAAATATTCTTTCCCTACAAAGATCATGTGCATGTAGTGGAATGTCCATAGATGGAAATATCGACAGTCTAGTTTACCAAAGGCATAGATTAGCATGATTAATAAATCCTTTAGTGCATCCTTAAAGTCTACCCTCAGGATGTCTATTGCCTTAAGGCCTTACTTTCTGGGTTCCTCCAACCAAGCTTTATTGATATGGCATTTATAATTGGATGCATTCTTATTAAATGTGGAGGTTGCCTCTTCTTCTATAGTTTGGTGGACTTTATCCATATTCAAGATCCCAAAACTCATCCCAATCATCTCAGCTGAGAGATCTATTATCACAATTCCTACATCATCAACACATTTTCTAGTCTCCTGATTATAATGTTGAGATATTTTTAGGATAAGCTCAAGAGATTACAAGGCTTGTGGAAAGATCGTAGCCTCTACCAAACTGGATCTCTTGATTCATCTGTAAGGTGCATCTAGATTAGGTTGGGCCACTTCCTTTCTGATTTCTTCAATTTCTATATGACCTATTTGGGTATTGGTCACCCAATATATCTCATTATCTAGCCTGGATACCAAGGTTTGACCCTAGTACTAGTATTTCATTGTGGGTGGATTTTTCTCCAACTTTATCTCTTCTCTGGTCTTCTTTCAATTGGATGTAGATGGCTCCATAAGCCTGCTTCAACCTACAACAAAATATATTTATTCAACTACCTAATATTTGACAAAGTATGAGAGATTTCAGAACTTTGGGGTTCCGAAGTTTTGAGGTCTAAAAAGAACCCATTTAAAGTGATTTTGGGATTCTGGGGTTCTTGGATCCTGAGCTTAAAAATGTGGGAACAGAGACCTACTTCGGGGTTTCAGGGTTTTGAACCCTGAAATGGTATAAGGCATTACAAGGGTCTTTTTGAAACTCCAGGGTTCTAGGGTTCCAAGGAGTTCATAACATTTCTCAAGACCATTTCTTGGATTTCGAGATCCTGAGGTGCTTAAGGAAAAACAAGTTTTGGGATTTCGAGGTTCCGAGATCCCAAATCTTGAATTTTGGGCATTAAAGGGAATTCTGGGATTCTGGGGTTCCAGAATCCTGAATGATTAAAACTCTTTCAAAAGGAGACTTCGAAACTTCAGGAACCCAAAGTTCCAAAGTAGGGAAAAAGGAAGTTCTCGGGTTTCGAAAACCTGGGGTCCTAGAATTTGGAAACAAGGTTGAAAACCTAAGGATCGATAAAAAAAATTTATTTTATTAAAAGCATGAAATCTAGCCTAAAACCCTAAAGTATGAAATTAAGAAACTCACATAACAAGAAAAACAAAATAAGGAAACGAAAGACCAACCTACAAAAGAAAGGACGACGAAAAATGTGAATCGTGGGACACTAGATTACCAAAGGAGGGTAGAGAAATCTGAAATGACTGAGTACACAAATGAGAAAAAATGACCCATTTAACACTATTTATACCCCACCTTCAGATGATCATACAGTCTCCTTAATGCAAACGACCTCGAGGTTTTGAAATCCCAAAACTCTGAAGTCTGACAAACAAAATGCAGAGAAGCTCGGGATTCTGAGGCTCTGAAAAACAAGCAAAACACCATGCCGAGACTCCAAAGTTCCAAAGTTCCAAGGTGGCAAAAAACAAAGAGAACCGGGGATTTTGGGATTCCGAAATCCCAGGGCTCAAAACCAAAAACAAACAAACAGACTTCAAGGTTTTGGAATCCTAAAATTTTGAAGTCTAACAAACAAACACGAACAACCCAGGATTTTGAGACTCCAAAATCTCGAGGCTTCAGAACAAAGAACAAAACAAGCCCAACAAGACTTTGGGATTTCGGGGTTCTGGGATTTCGAGGTCTCGAGAAATAGAACAAAAGACAAAATGAGGCTTTAGGACTCCAAGAACCTGGAGTTCCAAAAAACCAATAGAGGGAGAAAGAACAAGGCTTTGGGGTTTCAGGATCCCAAAATCATGAAGTAGGACAAAGAAAAAAAGAAAACAAAATAACACTCTCGAGTTTCAGAAACCCAAAATCCTAAAGGAGAAAAATAAAACACAAATAAAGAAGAAAACAACAACAACAAACAAACAAATGAACAAAAAAGGGGGACTCACATTTTCAAGACAAAGAAAATGATGGGGCTAGATATGCAGGGTATAACAACACCTAACAACCAAACCACAACTAAACTCAATCACAAAACAAATATCATATCCTCATCACAAGACTCAACCAACGAATCTCAAAAGTAACAAAAGGCAGAGGCTGCCAAACAACAAGGCATAAGGAGCTAGGATACATGTAGGGAAGAGTGTCTTCACATGTTATCAGTACAAAATAGGGAGACCCTCAAGCTTCATGCCTCGGTATTCATGATACCCATGCAGAACCATCTCAACCTTTGAGAGAATCAAGGGAGTTTGGTTTTCCTCTCCAAGGCCTTCCCAATCTCATCCTGAGCTTGTACTAGCACTCTAGGCAATGAGTTGGGAACCAAAACATTTCATTGTCTTATTTATATGAATTCTAATACCCAACCCATCTAAATTAATTATTAATGTTATCACTTATTTAACAAGAAAACTTCCAATGAGTTCTCCTGGTAGTCTAGATCTCCAAGCATCCTTACAAGGAACCTCTTGGTAGTCTATCTCTTGCAACCCCGACACTCACTTGAAATTCCACTCTCCCTAACCATGTTCCAACATCTTAGGGTAAAATAATGCACATAAATAGCAAGGCTCTACCATAGTACCACATGATGACCATTGGTCTAAAATGACATAATATCAAAATATCATAGCTCACATCATCAAACTCTAACCAAGAGCCATAATAGAAATCACATCCATCTAAAGATTCATTTCCAAAGTAAAAATCAACAAATTCATATCACAATGCCAATATCCATAGCCTCATACATAAGAAATCAAGGAAATATATGATATCCAATAATCACAGTATCCACATATGTATCAAATATGAACACAATAATCAATAGCAAGATACATCCATCTTGCTCCAAAAGCCATAAATATACATATTTCCAACTTTTATCAAGTAAATCAATTTGGAAACAACATAGGAAACCTAGAAATCCAACAAGACTCACCTCTGGACTGACATAAAACATCATAAACTGCGAAAATGACCACATACAGAAAACACAGCAGTCTGGCACATCCACAGATGGATATAGCGCTTTTGCAATAAACTTGTTGTCACAAGATTTGCACCTGAGAGCTAAGCATGATGCTCAACAATCCCATGAAACATGGGAACATCTTCGAGCCCATGGGCTACTCATAATGAAGATGAACCTCCAGATTATGGGTTGGCTCCCATTTTGATATCCTAAAATACTAATGATTTTGACAAGGAAAAGGGATAAAAAGATGCACTTGGACTGAAATACTAAACTAAGAAGGTGATGCACCAATGAGTGAAAAGACTTTTTCTTCTATTGAACTCACAACTACCCAACTATGAAGCTATGTTAACTCACAACTCAAATACACATGCTTGCAAAATTGATTCTCGTGAAAGGTTTTCTGATTTCTTGATATTTGTTTGAAGGATTTTGTTGTTGTTTTTGCAACTAACATACATCAAAATGATAACACATTCAAGGACATGTGCCATAGAATGCTGCTCTTTGAACTCAACATTGAAGGAATCAAATAAAATAAAGGGTTTTGGAGCACAAATCACAATATTCTTATCAACATTATTCACATACAATACTAGTACAAAGATATTTGAGAAGGAAAATGAACTTCTTTATTGAAAAGTGGGAGTCGTGTACATCACAAGTCTGAAAAATGCTTACAAAATCATTGAATTAATCATAAGTAATGAGTTACAAATAATAGATGTTGCTACTATAGCAAAGCCAAACTCAGAACTAAGAAGAGGAGAAGAAGAACTTATATCAGAAAGAGGCTCCAAAATTCAAATTTGAATTGTTGGCTCTCTTTGAGTCTTCATGAAATGATGTTGACTGCTTTTCCTCCTCAAAATTAGGCACTTGACTAATGGTAGACTTTAAAATTCAATTTGTTGGGCGAGCTCATTTGAAAAACCCTCAAAAGCAGGGCTGGAACTAAAGGAAACCTGTTGATTTTGCTTAAAAACTCCCCTTGACTGATAGACAACCCATTGAGGCCCTCAAATCATGGATTGGGTTGTAAATTAGGCTTACATATCCTCCTCAAATCAAGGGATTTGTCTTTTATCTACAGTCTTGACTCATCTTTGAATTTTGAACTTGGCATTAATGTCTAGTTTCAATTTTGAAATTCAAACTTGATAATTTGAAACCAATGCAAAGCTTTGTTTCCCTGTGATGGATGAGTATGTTAAAATGGATAGTTGCCCTAGGTTTGGAGTTCATAATTATGACAGAGATTGTTCAATGTCCTGGTGCCTTTTAAATCTGAGTTTGAGCTATATTACTGGAAACTATGATCTATGTTATAACCCTTAATTTATTTCTAAATTGCTGCACTAACAATGCTTTATGCATTTCTACTATACCCCTTTTTGAAGTATGGGTTGTCCATAGATTCTTGACTGTAATATTCACTATCACGGCATTAAAGACATCTCCCATTGAATCTTTATTGTCCACATTTTATCTTCAATAGTGAACTTATCATAGTCACAATCATCTTTGCTTTCTATGCATGAGTGGTTGCAATCAATCTGCTTAGACAACACTATACACCATTCTCTTTGGTAGCTTCATGATCTTTGATGCTATTTACACATGATTTTTATTCATGGATGTGACTGTAATTTGTGCCATATACTCTGGGGCAGATACTATTGGTTGTGATCTTATTCTTATCACCAATGTATATGCTACTATTACTCACAAAGTGAGTTAATTTATCACTGCTCCTTCTCATTTGATGACCTCTACTAGGACTGCTCACTTCATTTCTTCATATTGTTTCTCATCGTTTTAATGATATTTCACTACTAATGCACTCTTCTATGGCGACCTTGTTACCTGCAACATGCAACAAATAACCTAGGACTATATATTGTCCTTTATGTTCATGATTTGCTTTAGTCTTTATGTGCAAAACACTGTCATGCTTATAATCTGCCTTCTGGTGGAGATATGTGGTCTACTCATTGTTTTTTATAGTGAAAGGCTTCTATTATTTTGAATTCATTGAAAGTGAATACTTCCTGAGTATAGCTTTTAGGACTGCACTTTTTAGGGTTTGAATCACTATCTTTCTGCTTGATACCTTCTGTAGATTTTGGACTGCTAAAAGTCTCCTTGACTATCAAAAACAACTGCACCTTGAATCTTCTTTCTGATAGTGATGTTGAATATTTGGTAATTGTCTTATATTTCTCCCTAAGACTTTTGAAGTTGTAGCTACTTTTAACTGTCTTTATTATGTTAAGATATCTGTATTAATGCCCTTTGCTAGACTTTGAGGGCTGCAACTTTGAGTGCTTTTGGATTGGCTCATAATGTTTTATCATTGTGAATGATTCATTTTATGAAGCTTACTACACTTGAATGGTGCTCTGAATTCTCATATTTTCATGACTGGTTATGAGGTCTCTGCCTTTGGTGGTGGTTGTAGTTGTGTATTTTTCCCTAACTATGACTGCTCTTCGCTGACTAGGTCTGCAATTTGTGACTAAGGATTGAAGGTCTGATGCTTTTTCCTTTTGTGACGAAGGCTCTATTCATTGTTCATGTTGTTTACCTTTTGACCTTCAAACTATGTTTATTGCTTTGACTACCCTTGAGACTAAAATATTTTAACAGTCACTTGACTGTCTAGACTGCCCCATGTTCATCTTTAATGGCTACCTTTGTTGACTTTGTCTTTGTGTTTTTCATTTGGATTGACACACTTACAGTTACTATTCTTTGTGTCAAATCACTAACATTAAGGTATCTGAAGTTGCTCTTAGAACAATGAGATTTTTTTGTATATTGTGATGACTACCATTATATGACTATACTCTCTATTCAAACTAAAGATTGATTTTAAGATCATCTTGTATAGTCACTATGCATGACTATACCTTGCACTTGATCCCTATTAATGCCTTCTTCCATCTCTTTGTGAGATCTTGGTACTCTTAGTATGGAAATTGTTGTGTGTCTTTGTTATATTCCTTACTCCCTATTAAGGCTACTCTAACACTGAACACCATTGTTCTTATTGTTCTTTGAATGTGATAATCCTTCCCTTGGTTGTCAAAACCTTACATCATGAGCATTACTATCTCTGTGATTTTTATTGGTTGTTATGAGGGTTCTCATTGTACAGTGATTGTTGCTTCTATGAATGGGTGTGATTTGTTGTTGCTTTAACTATAAGAACTTTGTATTGAAGAATGCCTTTAACTATTGAAGGCCTTAACCCATGGAAGATTATTTGTCCTTTCAACTTAATGCATTCTAAAATAATGAATGAAACCTTTAAAAAACACAAATATCTAGATATACCACAGTGAATTCTCTTTGAGACCTCTTACTCTTTATTGTGATTGTTGTTTCCTTTCAAAGACTGTTGCTCTTTAAATCAAATATCTCAGTGTCCTCTCCAACAAAGTAGCTATTATCTGTGATTACCCACTATCCTCCCCATGAAATCTATTGTTACTGTAGCTTAGGAATTCGGAAATCGTCACAAACAATATAAAAACTAATCTAGCCCAATCACGAAAGCTTAAATGTAATGATCTATCCTAAACACACTTCAACAAAGACATGAAAATAAAACATTCAAAACTAAAGATTATGCAAACCAAATGTGGATCTAAATGCTTCCTTCATGCGGCTCCATTTTTCTTCTTTCTTCTCCAAATAGCTTTGTTGTGGATCTCACCTACTAGTGCATGATCATGATATGAAAGCAAGTAAATAAGATGATTGCTCAAGAGTACTCGAAGCGTGATTTGACAAAGTGGTTAGAAATTCGATAATCTGATTAGGGATTTGATTGAAGAAATTCATCCAATTTATAGATAAATTGGAGAAATGATCAAATTAGCATGACAGTGATTCGAATGGAAATTCCAATCAAGAATAGCAAAATTATGACATGTGTATGACAAATTGCTATGCAAGGATTTATGACAATTTATGACAATTCATGACAAATTGCTATGCAAGGATTTATGACAAGATTTTGAAATAGAAATAGACATTTAGGAATTTAGGAGAAATTAGAAAATTAAGTTGGAAATAATGACTTGGAAATTAGGAAATTGATGCAAATTAGGTAAATTAATTAATAATTTCTCATTAATTAATTAATTTACAAAAATAGGAGGAATTAATTAGCCAATTAAATAAACATTTAATTGTGACAAGAAGACTTAGGATAAATAAATAAATTATTTAACCTAGAGGGAAAAATGACAAACAAGGTTAAATGATTAAATCATGAAACCCTAAAAGATGAATTAGCAATGCAAGGATGACAATTAGGTCTTGACAAAGGATAATTGATATCGATTCGATTTGATCATGATTCTGACTTGATAAATGATTTGATTGATAAACAATTGAAATTGGTTGACAAATTGACCAATATTGATAAGGAGACCAAATTGATATGCACCAATTGACATGATTGAAGAGGACAAGGATCGATGACAAATCGATCGCAAAATTGACGAGATTGACAAGAGGACAAGGATTGATGACGAATCATGACTGAAAATTGCTATCGACAAGACCTAATTCAAAAGCGAGAAAAATGAGGAATGCAGAAGAAGGACTCGATGCTTGCAAATGATAAAGACCAAGTGCTCAACATAGGAGAAATGTTAATGCGACACAAAAACCTAAAATGAGGCAATGCGCAAATGTTAAAGTATGACTCCGCAAGCGTTGACCATTTTTAGGTGTCTACATTTTGCCCCTCTTTGAGACAATGCGATTTTAAGCATTGTTTCAAAGAACAATAATGAAAAATGCCCCAGACAATGACAATGACATATGCATACCCCCTCGAGGAATTGGCCGGAAACATGCAGAAAAGAGGCCAATTGATCGATAAAAAATGATAGGATCAAACGGACTGACAAGACTGACCAAAGAAATGTTAGTAAGAAGAAATTAGACAAAGGACAAGTAGAGATGAAGAAAAACTTGCTTTCAGTAATGCACTTTGTAGGTGAGAACCTTTATTTTAATGTAGCAAAATGGATGCGTAGCATCATGGCATGGAAGGCCAGAGCTGAAATGCAACCCTTTTTGCAAAAGACAGACACATCACAGACAAACAACAATCACAAAAGAAAAAAAGAAAAGAACCATGAACCATCCCGGTCACTCTAAATCACTCAGTGACATCATCAAGCAACATAGGAACATGACCGAAGCCAAAGATAAATCAATAAAAAGATAAGATGCACAAATTCCAACAAACAAACATCTTGATCTTCATTGTCAAAAGTTGAAAGTGCTGATAGGACAATCATGTTGTCTGGTTTTAGGACATGCGGTACCCCGTCTAAGACAGGACACAGTCTGGTTTCGAGTATACCACACCCTGTATAAGACTCATGATAGTGTGACAAAGATGAATGATATTGATGTTGATTGATATGACAATTTTGATCAGTTTGATTGAAAGAGTTCATCTGTTAATGTGCATGATTTCAGTAAAGCGCAGTGTTTGATTGTGTGTCGTTGGAGGGATGCTCAGCGATCTATCTATGCACAAAGGGGATCATTTATTGACAAAATGCAAAATGCCAAAGAAATTGTTTTTGGAATTTGAATGTTTTGAAATTTTTTTTGTTCATTTTTTCAGGACTTTATATGACTTTTTTTTAGGGATTTTCTCAAGACATTTTTCAATTTTTAAGAGATTTTTTCAGGACATTTTTCAATTTTTAAGAGATTTTTTCAGGACAGTTTTCAATTTTTTTATGATTTTGAATTATTTCAGGACATTTTTCAATTTTTTTGAATTATTTTAGGACATTTTTCAATTTTTTTGAATTATTTCAAGACATTTTTCATTTTTTTTTAATTATTTCAGGGCATTTTTCAATTTTTTTGAATTATTTCAAGACATTTTTCAATTTTTTAAGAGATTTTTTCAGGACATTTTTCAATTTTTAAGAGATTTTTTCAGCACATTTTTCAATTTTTAAGAGATTTTTATGATTTTTGCCCCCAGTGTCTAGCAAGGAAAGGAATATGACAGGTGAATAAGTAGGCTTTCTGAAATGATGGTGGATAGAGGGAAGACAAAGGCCTTTTATCATGGAGACAATGCGGATGCAATTTTCAAGGGCTATTGCGTGATGGGACAAGAGACTGGATATGGCAATGTAAAGCAGTGACATGGCATGAGGGACATGTCAAGAGGTTTTTGAAACCATGTTTAAATTTTTGCGTCCTTATGTCAAATCAAGATCAAGGAATGAAAAAGAGTGTATGGATAGTGATAAGATATGGATAGGATAAGCAAGACCAAGAATGGATAAGGGACATGGACTGAAGGTCGGGGTAGGCTAAGGGATAGTGGCAGAAAGTTACAATAAGCTAGGGAATATGGATGAAAGGTTGTAATAAGAAAATGGATAAATACCAAAAGCTATGATGGACTAAAAGCTGCAAACAAGATGCATGATACTCATGACGATCGTCAGCCTTGTCAAGATCAAAGGTGGAAATAGGAAATGGACATGAGGGACAATAGGATATGAAGGGTAATGACAGGGGTTCGATAGAATATTGAAGGGCAATAGGATATGAAGGGGGAAACCTACCCCCAAGTGTGGTGTGCAAGAAGTTCATAAATTACGCATGATGCATGTTTGTCAAGTTTTCATCATGGTACTTGCCCAAGGCACCTATTTGCCAGGTTTTCACCAGTGGACGAATTATTTTTGCTCTACTTTTTTTTCTTTTTTTGTCTTTTTTTTTCACTTTTTTTTAACTTTTTTTTTTGTATTTTTTGACTTTTTCAATAGAAGATGGACACATGATAGGGGATGGAAGAAGAACTCAAGCGTCTTTTTCTTTGGATAGGAGCCTTGAAAAAAAATGGACCATGACCTTTAAAAGTATGCTCAAAGACGTTGGTAGGATAAGGACATGGAAAATAAGATGAAACTAAGGCAAGGATTTATGCAAGGGATGGGATCAAAGAGATCGAAGGATGGAAAATATGCATTGGATAATGGATAGGGTATTGGAAGAATTGGGCTTGAGCAGATGGAAATGAAGGCAAGATCGACATTGGCACACACCTTGAGGGGTGATGGACTGATGGAGGACAAATGTATTTTGGATATTGAGATTTTGAAGATTTTGACGAAGGAACGACTATGGATTTTGGGACATAAAAGCCCAAAATGGATGAAGAAGGTGGTGGAGAAATAGAATTGGAAGGTTTGGATGGAGGAACAACAATTTTAGATGCCAATCTGGGTTGTTTTTTTTGTGCTTCAAGGAGCTTCTTGGGGATCCACATGGTTTTTTATTTTTCATGCTTTTGTGTTTCCTTGGAGTGCATTGCTTGCAAAAGGGATTTAGGAACCCATATATATTTTGACTTTGCTTTATTTTGCTCAGTGGGCCTTTGTGGCCTTTTGGATATTTCTTTTTCTTTATAGATAATATTGTTCTTTGTTTTGACATGTCGATTATATTGGACATGTTGATCCCTGAATACATGTGGGTTGCTAGACTTATGACTTTTATACTTGGCATTCAAATTGCTTGGAGGGGGAAAGGAATGCATGGATGGATATGAATGAAATGGACTTCTTTTGGATGACTGGAAGCTTCTCAAAGATGTGTGCCTTTGCTGACCTTGCATAGAGGATGAAGGGATATAAGGACCTAAGATGGATGGAAAGTATGATGGGGAAGGTGTATGCTTGGATTTTGAAGGGATGTTGGATTTAGTAGGGGTACCCACGTCTTGAGGAATTTCACTGAGGCCATGACCCTTAATATTTTCTTTAACATGAAGGGATCCTTGCTTATGAAGATCTACTCCTTTGCCTTTACGAATATCTTGACTTGTAGGATACTCTTTTCTTTGGGAAGAAGACGCGAGTCCATTATGAGGTGGATATGATATGAGAGAAATAATGAGATCTTGAAGTGGATCGGATTGCACCAAAGTGGAAGAACCCATTATGCATGTCGAGGGTTCATGAAAATCTTGCACTAACATGTTAGAATCATGAAGAGGATTAGGATCATGAGGGCGATTAGGATCGTGTAGTGGACATGGTTCAATGACAGGCTCTTCAAGAGATGGAATGGGAGAAATAATGGGATCATCAAAAGAAATGCGATCTTGGAGTGTATATGGAGCATTAAGACAAGGAGATGGAGGAACAAAAGGATCTTGTGGAGGATTTAAAGGAATAATTTGATCTTGACAAGGAGGAAGATCATTGGAATCCTCTTTAAAGGTGCTTTTCTCTTGACTTTCAATGGGATCATCGGAAAGGATGGAAGGGATATCTGGAATGTCAATGGGATTTGAAAGGATATTTTTTTCATGAAATGGAATGGGATCGTTTGGGATTGGATGGATTGGGATATCTTGATCTTGCTTGGGGAATGGAGTGTCAATAGGACTTTGGATAGGATGGACAAGAATAGGGGAATCATCATGAGTGTCTGGGAACATGGGGTCCTGGTCAACAATTGGATGGGATGATAAGGTTTCAAGATTTTGATCTTGATCTATTTTCAGACACATTTCTTCATGCTCTAAATTATCCTCTTGACATGGGGTTAGACTTTGGATATGCATGGGGGATTCTGACAAGGGATCAATGTTTTGGCATGAAGGAAATGCACTTTGAACATTTGTGATGGATTCTGGCAAGGAATCAATGCTTGAACATGAGGAAGAGGGACTTCGAATGGGGTCCTCTAAAACAGGTAATGGCAATAAAGTGCATGGTGGCATTGGGTCTTGTATTTCTAAAACATGACAAGGATGTGCATCATGAATTGGATTATCTTGGCAATCAATTATGGATAGCTCTTGGATAATTGCATCCTTGGGTGTATTGTTTGATGAGGACAATATGGAAGGTTCTTGTGAAACTTCTAGAGGTGTAGGGATAGATGTCACTGGAGAGTCAATTTGTTTGCGGGGGGATGAGGCATTGCTAGACATAAGTGTATTATCTTGATCTTCCTCAAAGAGATCACTTGGTAGTTTCCTTAAGAGCCTTGCAATAAAGCCACCTTTATTTCGAGGTTTTGACATGGTTGTATCTGGAATTTGAACTTGTTTGGCAAGAAGTTGGTTCTGATCTGATGTCATGTTTTGATATTGGACTTGGTTCAATTGTTCTGACATGTTTGAAACTTGGGTTGGTGTGTGCTGCAACCTTTGTTTTTGAATGTTTGGTTGTGGTTGTTGACATTGATATTCCACCATTGGTTGAACTATTTGTTGACATTGTATAGTTGGTTGGACATATTGTTGAAATTGGACCATTGGTTGTGTTGGTTGAATATGTTGGACAATTGGTTGAACCATTGGTTGTGATGGTTGAAAATGTGATTGATAGTAAACACCTTCTTGTTCTTGTTGTGGAGGCACATAATGTTGAAATTGATGTTGTCTCTTTTCTTGAAATTGTTTCATCATCTCTATTTGTGAGAGGAGAGCTGGTATGTCTGATTGTTCGATAAGAGATCTTACATCAATTGGCTCAATATTTGGATTTTGACCTGGAAATTTTTGAAACATTTTAGACATTTGTGATCTATTCTTCGCAATGTTTTTCACTCTTTGTTCCAATATCTCATTTTCTTGAGCTAGCCTCTCCTCTAGTTTTTGTATTTGGAGATTTGTTTCATCATAAAAAGTTTGATCAATGTTGCTTTGTTGTTGGGTTGGATAGAATTGTGATTGCATTGTCGATTGATATGTCAAACTTTGTTGCATCATTGGTGCTTGGAGCCTTGTTTCAATAGACATGTCACTATGCAAATGCAATATTTTTGGAATTTTTCAAGGATAATGTATGATATGCAACTAAATGCAAACTAAATAAATGAAGATGCAATCTATGGCAAGAATGCAACCTATGTTTTTGGTTGTTTTTCAAGATTTTGACAAACTTTTTGGAATGCAAATCTAAAAAAGAGACCCTTAGGAAATTGAAATGATGTCTAGACCTCAAAGGACAAAAGGACAAAATGACAATGTCTCACCTATATGCTTGGATACTAAGCTAGGTTTGACCAAATGACAATAATGACAAAAGGAGAAAAGGTTTGATAAGGTCTAGACTTCCTAACAATGACTTAGGGTTTATCAAAGATTTGGATTACTCAAGTATGACAAAACCTAATTTTGACACTATATGCAAAGGGACAATTACTATGCAAATGACCTTAATATGATATGATAATAACCTAAAACTTAATGAAGAGACTTAGGGTATGCAAAGTATGACAATGGTATTACTCTAATGCAAGAGGACACATGCAAATGGATGACCCTTATTGATATGCAAAGGAGTATGACTTAGGTGAAACCTAACCTTGGTACTTGACAATGAACTTTGCAAAATGCAACCTAGGATGAACCTAAATGTAAGTGACATGAATTTTAAGACAAGATTTTGAACAATGTTTGATAACCATGTTTGAAGGTGTATTTGAAGTTTGTTGGATGAAATGTTCTTGGGTTTAACCTTGTTTTGAATCAATTTGCCTCATTTTTCTGAAATGATATGCAATTCAACTTTTGACAAGCAAAGAAGACAAGATATTTCAACTTAGACTCAAGACAATCATGCTCATTCACACATTTCTTATGGTAGGCAAGGACATTAGGTACTTGAGAGGTAGACTTGTTATGGGATTCAAGGAGAATACATAGATGCTTGACCCCATGGGCTCCCCTCCACGGCACTCACTTCTCAGGGCAGCCAAGCATCAGTCCCCATGGAAATATCCCCATGGCAAACTTAGTATCTCTTCCAAGTATCCAAACTTGTCCTTCTCAAGAAACTAGAAGGGTTTTTTTTTTGGCTTCTAAAAACAAGGTGTTTAGTAAGGATTTTTGTTAAGTGTTACTCCTTGATGTCACGCAAGCATGATTGAGACATTAAGCCCATCAAGATACCAAACAAATGTAGTCGCACAAGCACGATTTAGACCGTGAGGTCCTACTTAGATGTTGATATGAGAAAGAGTCCAAGGGTCATCACTTCCCAAGTAACTGCAATTCCCACGTAACCCTTCCTTCAAAGCTTTCGCTCATCAGGTATTTTTTATAGTGAGTTAGAATGCCAAGGTATTCTAGCCATAATCACTTTGGGTCATTCCCTTCTCATGATTATCACTTGCTTGCAAAAGCAAATGGTCGGGAAGGCAGGCCCTCTAAAGGTGACACACAATCAAAACAATGAGCATGGTATCGAAGATCTAGATTTCTGATCACCCTAAGAAGGATGAGAGCATACTCTCCTACTCCAATGTCAAGCTCAATAATAAAAGAAAACATACATTCATTCCATCCTATTTAGAAATCACTAGGTGCCTAAAAATTAATTGCAAACACAAGGTTCAGTTGTATTCCAAGGCAACCTGCAAAACCCAAGTTAGAAGTTTGAAATGTTTAGTCTTTGACTATCGAACCTGCACAAAAATGTGTTAGTAGTTTCATTTATTGCCTTTGTCATGTGTATGCCAAGGTTCTGTACAGAGAATTAGTACCAAAAAACCAAACAGCAAAAAACAGAATGCAAAAACAAACAATTTTCAAGTAAAACACTGCATTTTCACCTCTGTTTCTGGACTTTACACAGGCGCAGAACTCATGACACAGGCGCAGAACTCATAAAAAAAGCGCAAAATGTCTCTAACACAAGTGCAGAATGCTTAACACAGGCGCAAGTTGTCTTACACAGGCGCAGAAGTCCCCAGAAAACCCTGCACTACCCTGTTTTTGGTTTTTTTGACCTGCAAATCAACTCAAAAGCACTCAAAAACACAGTTAAAGGGTTAGATGGTTAGTGTTCACGTCGGGTTCACCAATTAATGTAGCTTAGGAATTTGGAAATCATCACAAACAATATAAAAATGAATCTAGCCCAATCATGAAAGCTTAAATGTAATGATCTATCCTAAACACACTTCAACAAAGAAATGAAAATAAAACATTCAAAACTAAAGATTATGCAAACCAAATGTGGATCTAAATGCTTCCTTCATGCGGCTCCATTATTCTTCTTTCTTCTCCAAATAGCTTTGTTGTGGATCTCACCTACTAGTGCATGATCATGATATGAAAGCAAGTAAATAAGATGATCGCTCAAGAGTACTCGAAGCGTGATTTGACAAAGTGATTAGAAATTCGATAATCTGATTAGGGATTTGATTGAAAAAATTCATCCAATTTATAGATAAATTGGAGAAATGATCAAATTAGCATGACAATGATTCGAATGGAAATTCAAATCAAGAATAGCAAAATTATGACATGTGTATGACAAATTGCTATGCAAGGATTTATGACAATTTATGACAATTCATGACAAATTGCTATGCAAGGATTTATGACAAGATTTTGAAATAGAAATAGACATTTAGGAATTTAGGAGAAATTAGAAAATTAAGTTGGAAATAATGACTTGGAAATTAGGAAATTGATGCAAATTAGGTAAATTAATTAATAATTTCTCATTAATTAATTAATTTACAAAAATAGGAGGAATTAATTAGCCAATTAAATAAACATTTAATTGTGACAAGAAGACTTAGGATAAATAAATAAATTATTTAACCTAGAGGGAAAAATGACAAACAAGGTTAAATGATTAAATCATGAAACCCTAAAAGATGAATTAGCAATGCAAGGATGACAATTAGGTCTTGACAAAGGATAATTGATATTGATTCGATTTGATCATGATTCTGACTTGATAAATGATTTGATTGATAAACAATTGAAATTGGTTGACAAATTGACCAATATTGATATGCACCAATTGACATGATTGAAGAGGACAAGGATCGATGATAAATCGATCGCAAAATTGATGAGATTGACAAGAGGACAAGGATTGATGACGAATCATGACTGAAAATTGCTATCGACAAGACCTAATTCGAAAGCGAGAAAAATGAGGAATGTAGAAGAAGGACTCGATGTTTGCAAATGATAAAGACCAAGTGCTCAACATAGGAGAAATGTTAATGCGACACAAAAACCTAAAATGAGGCAATGCGCAAATGTTAAAGTATGACTCCACAAGCATTGACCATTTTTAGGTGTCTACAGTTACCATTGTGAACACTATTGTTCACTTAATGAATGCATTCCTCTTTACACAACTGTTATTTTGTGATCCTTTTCTGCTATCCATGAAACATCTAGGGATTTCTTGGCGGCTATTGTGAGTCACTATTTTGGAACTAGGGCTTCATAACTATTCTCCCCTTTCCTTGTCATGGGTTGAGGCAATTTCAGAATATTTTGAACAAATGAAAGAAATGAAATTCCCTCCTTTGTCTCCTTTTGAAGAAAACCATGTGACTATCCTTACTATATTTATTATTCCTCTCTCAACATGGGTTTTGGGGAACAATAAGGCTTTTAAACTTTTCCTTTATCAAAGAATTACCACAACAAAAAATTTGAATAAGATGCAATGACCAAGGCCTTATTAACATATCACAAAAAACCTTTACGCCTTGGGAGATTAACTCAAAATGAAAACTTGACTCTCAAAGTAACCTAGAAACCCAACATTAATGTTTTGTAACAACAAAACTAAACCATAATGTGCAATTTTAGGGAAAGAGTGAAATTGGACAACAAAACTCTAGTGCCTACATAAGACAGAATAGTACATATAAACCATAGTCAGATGCATATATAAAACAATTTAGCACATATACCATACTCTGCAGCACATACAAAAGATAAACTAGCACATATACTAGACAAAAAGGCACATATGAGTTACCAATTAGTGCATATGAACAACAAACTAGCGCATACGTTAACCATCATAGCGCATTTATAGAAAATAGTAGCGCATATGACCAATAAATTAGCACATTTGTTAGATAGAATAGCACACACACAACAAAGAGTATAAAAGTCTCAGACTCAGAATGAAATAAATCAATTAAGTCCAAAATAAATTATAGAAATATTTATGACTCCAACAAAATATTCAAAGGCTCAACTCAACCTGAAATCAAGATATAAAATGACTTAGATCACATAAAAAATTAAACGAGGGGCCTCCCTACACTGTACAGAAGGTCTATCCCGATAAACAAATAATAACTCACTTTTGACATACAAAGAATAGTCATCAATCATACAAAAAAGACTACACAATACCATTGTCGAAAACACCATTCTCACAACAAGCATATATAGGAAAGATATATTTACTCCCTAATCAAATGCAACTCTCATCCATTCATGGAAAATACAAGATCTGAAAACTCCAAACATACCAATAATAGAAAGATAGCATAAGTATCAAATTTAACCAATATTTAACACCCAGCTATCATGCTTGAATCTATACGACAATCCAAAATTTTCCCACAATCACAGGGAAGACAATCTGTTATCACTAAGGTTTGCACCCTAGCTAAGCCTACACTCAAATAACCTATGACAGTAGACCTCCAGATAAAGGGCTGGTTCCCTTTGAAACTTCCTAAAATTATTATTTTTGACAAGGAAAAGGGATAGAGAATGCTTTGAAAATGAAAAACCTACACTAACTTGAGGTGATACACCAAGATCTTTTATTTTTCAGATTTTGAAAATGACTTCAATTTCACCTAGAATTTTACTTAATGTAGATCCTTCTTTGCTCATGACCTAGTTTATATTATGTTGATCATAAACATTTCATGTGAAGGTTTTCACTTTTTTCATTTTGCATGAAGATGAATGATATTACACAACTACAATTGACTAAAAATGCAAGAAAACACAACACATAACCTGACCAAAGCATAACATTGCTTGCTAAACATTATTTAGATGAAAGGGAAAACATAGGATTTAGATAAAATCATAATGTACTCTCAAATATTTCATACAACCACAATGAAAGAACAAGAACATATGAAGGAACAACAAATCTTCATTAATTTTCCAAAAGAGGTTGATTACAATATATAGAAACAACTCTAATTTTCATGTATAGAAGGTTACAAGAAATAGCAGCTAAATACATACAAAAATCAAAGAAGAACTCATGAAATTTGAGTTACAAGACTCAATTCTCTATTGTACGTACAGGGAAATAGGAAGAACTGACTGAGAAATTGAATTGAAATTGCCTTTTATTGAAAGTTGCTCCTACAATTCAAAATTTAATTTTCCCAATTGAAAAATCCTCAAAAGTAGGGTCAAAACTGAAGTATACAAGTGGTTTGTGCCACCAAAACTCTTCTTGATTGATGAGTCACCCTTGGGGGCTCTCAAATCAGGGGTTTGAATGTTGCTAAGCTCTCAAATACCCCCTTAAATCAAGGATTTTGTCTTTGGTCTCCCTCCTTTGACTCATTTTTTAATTTTGAACTTGCATTGATGAACAATTTGACTTTAAAATTCAAATCTTGCTTTTGATGTTCCTTCTTGATCCCTTCTTAGATACCCTATTACTTTCTATATGAATTCTTGATCATAGCTCATGGCTTCTTCCCCAAAACATTGTCTCCCATATCTGACTTGTCATTGTCCCTTCATCACAAGCATCTCACTATTATTTGGTTTGCTTATGATTGAGAATAGTAGTTCGAAACATCATTGTTCTTATTTGAGTAGACTCTATCCTATTAGATGTATCCTTCCATTGCCCTTGTACTTTGACCCTTTGTAATATGGGATGACTGGGCCCTATACTCTGCTATGAATGCATATATTTTCTCATCTACAATGGTCATTAAGGTTTCAGTCGAGCATGAGATCCTCACATGACTCTTGTAGATCTCTGTGATTATGATACTATTTTAACAGTATTACTGCTCTTTGGACAGTGGGTTGTTTATTTAGTCTTAATTTTCCCTACCTTTTGAATGAGTGAACATAAATATTTACTGCTCCATGAGATTATCTTCATATCTTTGTAAGAGGACTATCTCTATTCATAGTTCTCTTTGAATGAAATGGACTATTATAGCTTGATGCATTGTCTTAAAGGTTTGTTCAATGACTGCAAAGCTAATACACTCTTTGAATGACCTTTCCCCCTCTTCTAGATCACTGCAGTGTCTATTTGGTATTTGTCACTATGATTTTAGATAGAAATCTTTGACTGTGATACATTATCTTCATGTCATTGTGGTCTTGATTGTCATGATAGTTTATTGTCTTTTAGGCATGTACTATTGAAGATGGTTGTATGATATGACTCTATTTTCCTTATCTAATTGTTGCACTACTACTAATTGTGAAACCCACTCAAAATCTTGTTTTCTTTATTTTTTGTGGCTATTCCATGGTCACCACATCCATTACTGAGTAATATGTGATTGTATTTTTCTTGATATATTCTCTATGACAGAAGGCTTTAGTATATATGTTGCTCAATGTTCTTGTAAGGCTCAAGACTTCTCTTTATGGTTGGCTTGTCATACTTGTTGTCTTTATCAAATAAGACTTTGGCTTGCAACATTTTACATCTTCATTTGCTTGTAACTTGATTTTTCTTTAGATCATATGTCTTATGGACTAAATGGCACCTTCAAGAATCTCTCTTACTTTTTAAAATCTTGAAAAGAAGGATTTTCATGTTGCTCTGTCAATATTTGGCATAATGCTTCTCTATGAAACCCATGATTGCACAATGGACTTTTCCTAAGTTAATCCAACCCTCCAAACCCTACCATGCTATTAAACTGTATTTTTCTTCAAGAATGCCATTTAACACCATTTTTTTGTGACAATGCCTTCTTTAATGGTTGTTCTTTCACTATTTTCTGCCAAATAATAGTGATCCTTTTGTTGGTCATGTTTGCAAAATATCTCTGTGGTGATTTTCACTATCTTGGCCACCCATCTCAAACATGTTCCCTTATTGAATTTAGTTGCTCAATTTTCTAATCAATTCAATGCATGGATAGTGATTTTTGCATTCATGGATTTTGGAGATCTTCTTACTGTCGTGACTTCCCTTCTATCACATGATCAGTTGGTGATCCTCTTATATCTCTTCCTTCAAATGATGAATGCTTTGAGACTGTCTCTTCATGGCATCTTGTCTCAGATTTCCCTATTATTGTAATCCTCAAAATTTAATCTAAAGTAATTGTACTTCTCTGTAGGTTGTACTGGGACTAACCTTAGGACACTAATACGGTGTTCTTTAGATTGTTTTTAATAATTGTTGGCTTGGCATTCCATTTGGGGTGCATAGATTAATAGGAATAGAGCTGAGACCTAAGCAAAATCTCTTGTATTAATGATACTTACAGTCCAAACACCAAGGAGCCCCACAACTATTATATCTCTTATTTTTTACCTTCAGCTATGCTTACTACTCTATGATTCTCATAGTTCTAAGACTACACTTACTTCCAAAACCATTGATAATGCTCGACTGGCCCATGTGTATTAAATTTTTTTGTGGATTAACATTCAGGTCATGTCAATATGACTAAGATGTTTTTCCTATATAGACCCTTGCAACAATAATCTATTAACTCCTGATTCTTCTGGACAAAACATCATTATTATGACAGTATTCTTTTCCTTTGGCTATCACTATATTTATTTCAATACCCTTTAATGAACCATGTCTAGAAGCTTTGTATTAATACCTTTGATCCTACCTTGACTTATACCCAAAGCTCTGTCTTCCTTTCATGCTTTAGCACTGTCTTAACTATGATTGATTTTCCAACCTCCAAAAGGTTGCCATCACTTTGTTCATGATGGTTACTACTGTGATTGTGTCAGCCATCTTGATGGCTTAGTCCTCAACATAATTGCACTGCTAATATTTTCTTATCTTAGTCTCCCGAGGTCATTTACAAAAGAAGAAGCCACGAATGCAGTATTTAGAGTCAAAGTTATGCTTTTCAAGTAATGACCCATGTATCATGAGATTATTATCACAATAACATGAAAATGAAACAATCATAAATGTCATTTATGATCAGATTTGACAAGATCTCTATCATCAAGGAGCAACAGATTGGACTGAATATCACTAAGAAAATATTAAGTGTCTAGTTTAGAAGATTTTGCATACAACATACCTTCACTCTTTTGCAAAGATCTTGAGTTTTTTGTTAATTCCTTTGTACATTCAAAATATCACCCTCATCACCCTTAGTGGCAATTGTGACATGTGTCACCTCCCCTACTCTACTTGGAGGACAGGTTTGCCAATGTGTCCTTTTTATCCACTAAAGAAGTCTATGTCAGCTTCCCCAGAAGCATTACCAACTCTATCAATCTGACAGATTTGCGGATGCAGACCCGATGTGGAGACGTCTGTGTGGCATGCTACCGTCCCACCAACCTACCAGCTAGTAGGTGGTCGTTGGAACATTATGACCCATACCAGCAAGGAATCATAATGCCTCCCTGCGCAGCCACCAACATTCAAACTCATCCCTTATCCTATAACCTTGGTTTTGGGATATTTCCAGGGGATCTTTTGGCAGATTCGAGACTAGCTCTTGGAAATTGAAGCTCTTGGAGACATCACCACCATTGTTGCAACATTGTCAAGCTACTAAGTTTACCAAGCATACCAATACTTGCCAAGCACTAGGGAAGTAATCTAACTCTATCTTGCATTTCCATATCTCATCTATTTTCCAATTACCAAATAACATATCATTGTCTTTGTATTTGTCTTTGCATTATGCTTTATCAGCTTCTTCATTATCTTCATTTTCCGTGGCTTTTTGGGTTGTCTGTGGAGGTGGAAACACCAAAATGGGGTTTTTACTTAGGCAAACTCCAAAACACAACCCCTAACATTTTCCTTCTTGCTTGTGTACGGGTTGCATTAGAGAAGATTCATCTGGCTGGAGGCTTCATAGCGTGGATCTATTGTTTGTATATTCTCTTCCCTTTTCTCCTTCCATTTTATCTTGGTTATTTTTTATATCACATTTACTAGTTTAGCTTCATTACTTTATGTGTTTTATTATATTATAATCGCACTTGGAACTTTCTGTATGAACTATGTAGCTCATCTATACAGGACGACAATGCGTCATGTTGTCGTCCTAGACCCGCACACTCGTCCTCTGGACAAAGGTTTGATAGAGTCATCTGAGAGCCTCTAATTGCAATTAATTGTTTAACTCTATTACTTTTTATCCCTTGGCCTAGACTTGCACTAGTTCACAAAGGTATCGGAAGGACCATTATCTCTCTGAGGACTCGTCACTCTCGGGGTGTTGAATTCCCTCTGTTACATTTTGGTGAACCCGACGTGAAGGGGGGTTCGTGTGTGTTTTCTTTTTCTAGTATAGCTTAGTTGCTTTATTTCATTTCCTTTTCCAGTTTAATATAGTTATTTTACTTTTCATCACATTCATTTAAAAAAAAAATTAAAATTAAAATAGCAAACACCTTTTTCCCTTTCACGTTTTCATCTTAAACATATCAAAACAAAATAGTCCTACATCTTTTTCCAAAGACTTGCATAGTTGTCATTGTTCTGTGATTTGGTTGTCAGTCAGTTTATGAGCTTTACGACCTAGACTGCGATAGGAGTCGTAGTCAGGATGTCATCCAAGAGAAGTTTCCCTCCTAATTGCTATAGTCCTCCTCTACCTGGTGCCATGCAAAGTGAGAAGCCATCTGATCCCAATGAGTTATTGACCTCTCATAGTCTGAAATCTATGCTGACTAGGGGTCCTCCTCCTTCTAATTCGCAACCTAACTCTCCTAGGAGTTCTACCCTATCTTCCCCTCCTGCTATTGATCACGATTCTATTGTCTCTATCGATTTTAAGTAGGTCAATTCTTTAAAGAAAAATCTAAGAGATTTTGAGGGATTCCTAAAGCGAGAGAATGTCGTCAGCATGTTGATATCTGATAGGAGAGGCATTGAGATGTTGAGGGCCTTATCCATAATTGTTAAAAGCCATGTGCCCCTAGCTGAGGTACCCCCTGTGGACACCCAGTTTGATCCATTTGGGTCCCAGGTCGGTGTTAGCACACCGGGGTTGGGAGCCCACATGGTGGATTCCACCATCCCCAGTATCAATGCCTCCTCTATTTCTTTAGGTTACACTGGTATGGCTAGTGACTCGACTATTTTTTTCGTTGCTACCCATATTGCAGTTGTCTTTGCCAATACCACGTCAACCGACATGTCATCTAGCAGGGGAGGTGGTGCAGCTCCACTACCTCCTCCTTCACCTATGAACCTGGTTCTGAATACTATATTGCATATCATGGGCCAGCTTCAATTGCAGCTCACTTCTCTGGCTTCTACTTCTAGCCAATCATCTACACCCGCATACTATAGGAAGAGCCCTTTAGATATCACTATCTTGAGTACCATCCTTCCAAGAGTCATCGAGTCATTGAAGTTTGATAGGTTCAATGGTGATGGTGACCCAAACAATCACATAGATTCATTTATGACCATGTGTAGTGACTACCACAATCTGGACTTTGTTCTCCTTAAGTTGTTTGCTTGTTCCCTCAAAGGGACTACATTGGAATGGTGCAATTCTCTGCCTGACCATTCCATCTGCACCTTTGACTAGCCGATGGATCTCTTTCTCAAGAGGTTTCAAGCTAACATAGGTAGCAAGGTCACTATATCCAACCTTGTTCATTATAAGAAGAAACCAAATGAGAAGGTGATGGATTTTATCTCATGATATCAGGCGATCTCAACTAAGATCCCCTTTGCCCTGTCGGATAACGACTTACATCGTATGTTCATAGGAAATATGCAGTTGGCATTGAGGGAAAAGTTATCCCTAAATCGTTATCAAAACTTTTCCAACATGTGCTCTACCTTGACCGATTACTAGCACACCATGATGCAGTTCGGAGACTCTTCTTTGAACCCTTGCGGTGGGTCTTTTCCTGGCATGTCCTCAAATGGGTCTTGAAGGAATAAATTTTGTGGCTAATATAGAGGCTACGCCTTCAATAACTACCTCTCAATCTTCAAAAAACCGAGTCTTCACAAAATTGAATGACTCTTATTTGAGTATCATGCAACGGTTGTTGCAAGACAACCGGATCACCCTACCTAAGCCTAAACCTCTATCAGATAGTCGACCCTACCCCCGCTGGTTCAATGGGTCAAAGTATTGTCATTACCATCGTGTGCCTGGTCATGACACTGAGAGATGTTATCATCTTAGACACATTGTCCAAGACCACATCAACAGTGGGGCTATCAAAGTTGACGCAAGGAAATACGAGTCGAACAAGTCCGTGGATAAAACCAATGATGACTTGTAGATCTATACCAACCCGTTTCCTCCGCACTCGACAAATGTGATTTCTACATCTGATCCAACATTAGATGGTGGTCCATATGTCAATATGGTGACCATCACCCCTATCATCTCCCCCCTACCCAGAAGGGGAAGGTGTCTGGAATTCTTATCTCATTCACACCACTTGATGCCCCATATTGTGGAGAGTCTGCTCCTCTCTATATCCCTACTCAATTAAATAGTCAAACTGCCATAGGTGTGATGGTTGGCCCCTCTAGCAAAGTCAACGTCATCACAGAGGAGACACTCTTCATGAATGGATGGCATAGGTTGGACTATAATGAGTATTACACTACCTTGCGGATCCACCATGGATTCTCTTGTTGGAATCCAAGAACACTGAGAGGGGGGTGAATCAGTGTTTTACCAGAATGATCATTTTTAACCTTATTAAAATATGCATTCACCAATCAGTATACCAATACATATAGAATTGAAAGAAGTAAAGAAACCAATAAGCCAATCATACAAATGAATACTATAACACAAAGAATTATACATGGAAAACCTCAAAGAGGAAAAACCACAGTGGGATTTTTGACCCACAATATCAATCCACTAGCCATATGAAAATATATTACAAAATATGGGGGCCTGCACTTGAAAGATGTCTTACATCCTAGAGCACACTACTCAACCACAAAAAGAGTCTCACTGACTACATAAAAATCCAAACTGTAATCTAGAGAAATGGGTGAACTGCAATGATAGCATCTTCTATGCCTGAATACAGTTACTGTATATGGTGAAAATGGATAACAATAATATTGAAAGACTAAATGAATTCAACCACAAAACCCTAGCCTAACAACAACAAAGATCCACCATAACATATGAAGATTACCTAAGACGATGCAAATCAAATGAAATCACAAAGATTATACCATCACATGTCCAATAGGGTTTGGATCTCCATTCTTCCTATCTCCATTGATCTTGCTTGATATATTTGCTCTCAGATTTTATGTGCACAAGAGCTCAACAAAGAACGGAAATGTGGTTGCAAGTAGGATCACCTATGTTCAAAAGTGTAATGCAGTCAAGTAGTCAACGGGGGCTGAATGCATAGTGAGGATGCATAGATTGATTAAATGATTGATTAGGGTTTGATAATGAAGGAAGCATCCTCTTATATAGAAGACACTATATAAAATGGAGGGATAAGATTGAGAGGTGTAAAAGATAAATGGTTGGCTATGATTAAAGGGTAGGTAAAAGAAATAATAAAATAATGAGAGGGTAGGTAGTGTATGAATTAAGAGATGAATGACATGTGTCATGGGTAGAAAAGGTTAATGAATTAATTAAATAAATAAAGATTTATTTAATTAATAGAAGAAGTGGGATGAATTAAATAAATAAGATATTTATTTAATTTAGGAAAAGGATAATTTAAATAAATAAATGTATTTATTTAAATGAGAAATAAGGCTAGAAGAGGATAAATGAATTAATTAAATAAATAAAGATTTATTTAATTAATAGAAGAATTAAGCTTAGATAATTAAATAAATAAAATATTTATTTAATTAGACTAGACAATTTTGGGTGTCTACATTTTGCCCCTCTTTGAGACAATGCGGCTTGTCACGTTGTTTCAAAAAAGATAATATGAACTGATACAGAGTTGCCCCAAGATGGGAATGATATGCCCCCTCAAGAGATTGGATGAAAATGTCTGAAAAGATTGCAGACAATCTCTCGATAAGAAAGAGAGGCTAGAATGGACTGACCGGATAAAGTGACAGAGTCACGGGATAATGAAGACTGACTTGGGAAATGAGGGCTAGGGCAGTCTATAAGATAGACCATGAGGGAAATACATCCTCATTGTCATCTACACCTCCAAGAGATTAGAGTGCAGAGAGAGAAAAGAGCAGCAGCAGTCAGCAGCGATGGCTTTGGTTCACAGATTCGACCGCGTTCGCCGATTCCAAAGGCCAGCAGAGGCAGGAGAGCCAGTAAGTACCACAAAACGTCCTTGTACTTTGATGCATTTATTGTTGTCATTAATGCATGCTAGGTAATGTAATAAATACGCGTTTATGTTAGGAAAGCATGTTTGTGTCCAAAAATGTGAATTTTTGTCTTCTAGGTCAAATCGACAGTTCTGTGATGAACATACGCTGCCGATTGGATAAGCTGCTGAGAGGATACACTCAAGCAGGTCCTCTAGGGAAGACTAGGATAACAAATAGGGCTAGGATTGACAATTTTGTGATAGAACATACGTTGCCAATTAGGAAACTACTCAAGAGGATTCACTCAAGCAGAGGCCCTAGGATAGGATAGATCAAGGCACTTTGTGATGAATAGTGAGTACCAAGATATAGTACTTTGTGATGAACAGGGAGTACTAAAATATGAGCAGCACTTTGTGATGAACAGTGAGTGCAAATCACGTAGTACTTTGTGATGAACAAGGAGTACCACTAGGCTAGAAGCAACACTTTGTGATGAACAGTGAGTGTCACTAGGATAGAATACCATATGCACTTAGATAAAAAGTAGCATTTTGTGATGAACAGTGAATGCCACTATGACTAACATGATTGATTTGTGTGACTACAGGAGTATTTTCCTATGCTGGAGTCACGGGAGAGATTCCCATCGACTCAGAGGTTGCGACCTGAGTTGACAGTCGAGGACCGAGCTGCGATTGAGGCTATGGGATTGAGACATATTTTGTATGTGCCTGAGTTTTGGGCGAACATGGGATTGCTGACTGCACTGGCGGAGAGGTGGCACTCTGAGACTTGCACTTTTCATTTGTCGATGGGGGAGATGACAGTCACCCTGGAGGATGTATACAGGATTATGCGGATACCGATTGATGGGGAGCTAATTCCGTACGATCGAGACGGAGACAGGGATGCCCTTAGACAAGTGTTCTAGGATCCGGGACTGGAGATGAGGGTTGGAAATGTGGCATGGGATACCATGACATGGACAAGATTAGCACTACCAACAGCGTTGGCAGGAGTTATCAGTGGGTTCCTATGTATCAGTATTGTACCATTTTTGTATGATGATGTAGACACCTGTGGGTGATTGTAGCCATATGATTTTGACATCATTGTATCATGACACTATATATATATATGAGATGATTCATCTTTGCGGCAGCTATATGCATGTGTACCTATGTGATGAGATGTTCTTATGTGATGCTTATGATATGGATGCAAATATGTATATGATGCAATGCAATATATATATATTCTTTTTTCTTTTATGTTTTATATGTGTATGCATGATGCAAATGTGAATGTATGAAATACGGATGAATATGATAATGCAAATGACTATATACATGATGAGAATGTAAAATGTGCTAACATGTGTTGTGTGCAGGATGTGATGCAATTGTGATATCTATATGTATGTATGAAATGCTTATATGTGTTAATGCAGGTGCAACTACATGAGATGCAAATGTTTTTGGCATGTCATTATACTCAGTCATGTGATAGCAGGCTACGCAGACTGAAGAAGGATGATGAAAGTCAATCAAGAAAGGGGGATGGAAGACAGAAGATATGAAAGTGAAAGGAGCTTCTTGTGCGTTATCATCATTGAGCTTTATTATGGCAAAATAGGTTATGATAATCGAGGCATATGTTCGACCCAAAAAGTCATTGTACCTGTTTGCATGGAGATAAGACAGTCACAAACAAAGAATGCCCCAGTTCATACTAGACTCACATTGTCCTCATATCCTTGGACAAGTCATAGCATTACTAAGAGACAATCCACTAACAGCAAATACAAATAGGTGACGATACCCCATCCT
Source organism: Cryptomeria japonica (assembly GCF_030272615.1). Classification (NCBI taxonomy): domain Eukaryota; kingdom Viridiplantae; phylum Streptophyta; class Pinopsida; order Cupressales; family Cupressaceae; genus Cryptomeria; species Cryptomeria japonica. Next base: position 525,306,518 of record NC_081408.1, on the reverse strand, counting down.
TTCCTTTCTAGTCAAAGACATCCTGGAGATAGAATCTCTAGTTAGAGACATCCTGGAAAAGCTAAAAGACATGTCACCAAAAGATAAAATCAAAAGAAAACCAAGACTCAACACCAACATCCACTGTAGTCCTCAAGTTTAGTGTCTCTTGTCACTTGTATAAGTCTTATTTGATTGTGGTCACAATGTTTACTTTTACAAAAAGGATAGATAGCACGGAACCATATGTTGTCTGAGTCTGTTGAAAGATTTGATTTTGTTGAAGCTCATTGTTGTTGTTGTGTCTCATCTGAAACTGACTGAATCCATGAAACTGATACTTTATTGCGGAGAAGATGAAACTTTATTGCGGATCTATGATGCAAATGTTGCTTTATTGCGAATTGTGCGCGGATAGACTGAAGGAAGCTGGAAGAAACTGTACTCCTCAAAACATGTGATGTTCTCAGTTCCACACCCATCACTAGACGTAGGATTTGCCTTAGCCATAGATAGGATCTGATTTATTATGGATGGAAAGGGAGGTGAAAAGGGAGGTTTATTATGAATGGCTAACCAATCTTGAGTAGATCAATAACAAGACATGATGGGAATGGGTAAGTTTATTATGAACGAATAGGTTGTGAGTGTGTGCAAAGTGAAAGGATGAAAGTGAATCCTGAAGGAGGGAGGAGCAATGTCTCTACGCATGGCGTTGGTGACCTAGTTTTCACCATGGTACTTGCCCAGGGCACTACAGAAGTGGTTTTCACCATTGGACGAAATGTTTTTCTTTACTTTTTTCAATTTGTCAATGTTTTTTTTGTGTCACAAGGCACCTGTTTGCCAGGTTTTCACCAAGTAACGATTTTTATGTTTTTATAAAAAAAAAATTGTATTTTTGAAATTTTTGAATTTTTTTGTATTTTTTGAATTAGGATACTCTGAAGAGCTATGTGTAAAACCTGTGAAGGTGCATGTTGTTGATAGGATCCTCCAAAAGTTCACCTTCTGTAGTTGAGAGCTGATATGCCCCAGATCCATATGCTGCTGTAATGATGTAAGGGCCAAGCCAATTTGGTTCGAACTTGCCCTTCTTCTCTCTATCTTGCTGATTTTTAGGATTTTCTCTGAGATCCAAGGCACCCACCTCAAATGTGTGAGGCTTAACCTTATGATTGTAACTGCAACATTCCTTAACTGAATGATGTGTAGCTCGAGTGACTATCTTCCTTGATAAAGGAACTGAGATAGAATTACTAATGTGTGGATTATGTAGGCCCATATGCGTGTCACCTAAAGAATTTTGGGCATCCCTGACAACAAAGTCCTTCAAGAAAGTTCCATTAAAGATCCATGATGTATCACCAGAAGGGAAATGATGTGTGGAACAAGTGGATGAGTGATGAAGGCTTATGATTGTGAAAATAAGTGAAAGTAGGATAGCATGATGGAGACTTATGATCAACAAGTATGCTTTTTGACTTAAAATTGTAGGACTTTTGCCCCCAGTTATTTTGGTATTAGGGGAGATCAACTCTTTCTCTTTTTCTTTCATAGGATTTTTATCCTTGACCTTGATTTTTGCAAAGTCTAGTAGCTTTTGATTTTGATTTGGACTAAATGACTTTTCTTTATTTTTGACTTTTAGATTTTTCTTTTCAAATCTTCTTTTTTGATCCCCAATAAGTAAGGGCTTTTGTGATTCTTGTTGATCCAAGTCTGGAAGTGGAGTGGAAATGGAATGAGTGGATGAAATGGTAAGGCTATGTGAGTTCTCAAGAGGGCTGGCAATACACTCAATAGATTCTTCTCTGGAATCACTCTAACGACTATTGATATCAAGAGATGCTTGCACCACTAGAGGAGTTTTGCATTCAGACTTAGTAGCCACAACACTAGGTGGTTCATACCCAATTCCTTGCAAATTATTTATAGATTGTTCTTGTTGACTAAATACCTTAGGAGATAGTGGGAGTTGATCAACATGAAAGATATACTCACCACATCTCGGGTCTTTAATCTTGAATTTTTCTTTGAGCTCTGCTTGTTTGGATGTAGAAGCTTTCAATGATTCTGGATCCACATAGGCTAATGAAGGAATAGCCTCTCGATTAGCTGGAATTGTTATTTCTGATTTAGGTCACGGATTATTGCAATATATGAATGGATTTGGGTCAGCTTTGACACTCATTTCAATTCCATTGTGTGGAAACTTGATGCATCGATGATATGTTGATGGTACTGCCCTCATTTCATGAATCCAAGGACGTCCTAGTAATATATTGTATGTGAGATCTAGGTCTAGGACTTGACAAACCACATCCTTCGTAACTGGTCCAACTCTGAGAGGTAAGGTGACTATGCCCTTGGATGAACGCTCTTCATCATCATATGCCTTGATGGTAATTTTGTTTGTAGAATTCACAGCTTTATCAGAATATCCCAATTGTTTAATAGTGCTCAATGTACAAATGTTTAGACCTACTCCTCCATCTATCAGGACTCGTTTTATTCTATGTTTGTGTATGAAGGCTTCAATGTGTAATGGTGCATTATGTGGCTGACTTACGGAGGCATCATCGACTTCTGTGAATGGAAGAGAGTGTGAAATGGAAAGGTATCCCACCATGGCTTGAAACTGGTCCACGTTCAAATCAGTAGGAACGACAGTGTCTCTCAAGATTTTGTCAAGAATAGCTTTATGTGCGGGGGATATGCGTAAGAGCTCAAGGATTGAGATAAGCGTGGGTGTCTTCCCTAACTATTCTACAAGGTCATACTCAGGCTTGGTTGATGAGGAAGTGGTGTTTTTGGCTGGAGCACCTTGCAAAGTGAATTTACCTCAACGAGTTGTAACATTACATTCAAAGGTAGGTTCGGAAGAAGATCAAATGCCTTTTAGGACAATCTTGGGTCTTTGGGTATAATTCTCGGGCGTTTTGTCCTTGATGATAATGGTAGAGACATAATTGTCCATTGAAATGTGATTGATAGTTGAATCATAGTTATAGGATGCTCTGGTATAGTTGGTTTGGTCATTTGTGGCTGCAGCTTTTCCCTTCTCATGCTTTGGGAATGGTTCCTTAAACATCTCATGTTCTTTATTGGATGAGTGTCCTTCAATCTCAATGTCACCTCTATCAATGAGATCGTGTATGATGTTCTTCAGTCGATGGCAATTTCCTGTTTTATGACCCTTGCTCTTGTGAAATTCACAATATTCATCATCATTCCACCAATTTGGTTTAACCTTTGGTTCATATGGAGGAAAATCTAGAATAGTGATTACCTTGTTTGCCACTAGCTGAAAACTGACTCAAGTGGTTCTCCCAATGGAGTGTACTTCCTTCATGATTTAGAAGTTGTTTGAGTATACACCTGATTTGATCCAGAAAAAAAGAATTTGGGTCGCATTGTATTGGCATCAACAACACCATCATTGACTGTGTTCTTGTTTTTATTCCAAAATCTTGGCTTATCTTTTCCTTTAAAGTCATCTTTGTTTTCCTTGAATATCTTAATGACTCCTTGTTCAATTAGGACCTTCTCTGTTGCTAAGCCTTTTTCAATGACGTCCTTGAAGGTGGACAAACAAGCTTTCCTTAGATCATAGCCAATGTCTTTGTTAACATTCTGGGTGAACATTTCTACCATTTGTTTTTGTGAAATTTCACAAGAGCATCTACTAGCTAGATTCCTCCATCTTTGTAAAAATGATGAAAAAGACTCTCCATCTTTTTGCTTGGTGTTGCACAAAGTAGTGACTGATATGTTTGTCTCTATGTTGTAGGAGAAATGTTGGATAAATGCATCTGCTAAGTCACCCCGTGACTTAATACCAGGTGGGAGCTGGGAGAACCATTCCATAGCTTGATCACCTAGGCTTTGTGGGAATAATCTCATCAAATATGTCTCTTCTGAAGCTACCTCAATGCAAGCTGTGAAAAATTGTCTTATGTGTGCCTTAGGATCCCCTTTTCCTCTATACTTATCAAACTTAGGTGTCACAAAGTATGTAGGAAAAGGAGGCATTGGAATGCTCTTGTCAAATGGATAAGGACATATTTCTCTCATTGTGTATGTTGGCTTCAGTGTATTTATGTCCTCCATTTTCTTTTGTAAGTCCCTGATTTGTTGCTCCAAATTGTTCTTAGGTGGAGATCGACTTCTTGGACCATACCCTATGCTTGAGGCACCAATTGGAGGAGGAGCATGGTGCTTATATGGATGATATTGATCATACACATGTTCATATGGAGGAGGTCTATAGTGATGTTGCATATATGGACCACTTGGTATAGATTCATGTTGAGGAATGAAATATCTAGTTTGTCCATGTATACCATACTCTACAGGCATGTCATGTTCTAATGTGTTGCCCCCAAATTTGACACGGGGTTTCCTTGTGTCCAAATTTTGAGCATGCCTTTGAATATCCAATTGCTTTGGTGGTTGATCCTTAGCATTGGTATGTGATTGAGCATATCTTTCTGCATAAGACTTCCATAATGGTCTGCGAAGGTGAGTATCATATGCTTGACCATGTGTATGTGGGACCTCTGGTTTTTGAAACAAAGATGATGGTGATTCAGGCACCATATGTGATCCTCTATTGCCTCCACTATTAGGTCTCCTTTGATCCATGTTGGAGTGAGGTTGTTGCAAAGGTCGATTTTCCATTATTTGAGACATGTCAAAATCATGAGGTATCTTGGCTCCACTTTGTGCCATCATTTGTAAGAAGTATTGTCTATCCCTCCTCATTATTTCCTCAACCAATCGATTGAAACGGGGATCAATAATGGATTCTTCCACATCTGCTGAATGTACTGAAAAGTTGTCCATATCATCATTGTGTGTATCATTGTTGTTTGTAGTGTCCATGTTCTCAACATTTGGAATGTTTCTATAGGCATCCATGTCAGGTAATGTACTATGATCAGAATTGAAAAAGATATCATTGTCATACTCATAAGAACTCATGTTTGCAGACTCTTGAGCCTCTTTAGTTTCTCTCCTAGATTTTTGAAGACAAATTTCAACCATGAACTAGGTATTGACCGAGATGTGTGAGACTAGATGAAAAATGGAAAAAGTATGGAAGACCAAGAGTTGGATGGAATGTAAATGAATCTGAGGTGTACTTGCAATGTCCAAAGTGTAAGACCAAGTATGTATGTAGTAGAGTAGGTGTGACTTCCAAAGAGAGGATAGTTTCTCTTGATGAGGTAAGTTGACCTTGACTCTAAGTAAGACCAAATGAGACCCAAAGGTGATAGACCTTGATGAGGGACCATTTAGCAAAATGTTGTTGTATGTAGTGTGTTGACAAAGTATAGTGAGGACAAGCAAGTGACCTTTTGACTCAAGTTTAGACAAATGTGAATGTAATGTAAGGTGTAAAGCAATGATGGATTTTGTGAGACCCAAAGACAAGTTGAATGCTAGATGAAAACCCGGAGAAACAACCTAGGAAGCTCAAGAATTCCAAAACTGATTGCTCTTGTTTGCTGGACTATAAAAATTTTCCAATTTGTGAAGTTGTTGGTTGTGACCAAATTTGAATGTTTGACTATTTTTCGTGGCAACAAGACACAATGTTGATGAGGACTCAATGTTTGCAAGTGTTTAGACTGACAATGACTCCAAGAAAAGTGTGTTGTTTGATGTAAAATTGTTTTGCATACACTTGAAGACACAAAAGACACAATGTTTTGCTATTTGGTCTTCAATGTTTGAATGTTTAAAATAAGTCAAGCACAATTCTTATGGCTGGCCAAGACAATAGTTGTTGATCCCACATGGGGTTTTACCCCTGAGGCTACGCTATTCAAAGCGGATACTTAGATGCTTGACCTCACTGGCTCCACCCTCGGCACTCACTTCTCAGGTCAGCCAAGCATCAGTCCCCACGAAAACTCCTCATGGCGAACTTTGTATCTCTACTAAGAACCGTATGTGTGTGGGCCGCTACCAAAGGTCCGACCTCCTGCCCCAACAACTAGAAGGATTTGGGCTTCTAAAACAAAAAGGTGCTAGTAAGGGCATCTGCTCGTGTGGCCATACATGCGACACTTTTAGCTCTATAAATATAGAAGGCTCCCAGCCAGTAGGGGTTACGCCCTACAAATGATCAAATAAATTTGATCAAACGGGTTTATGGGGAGACATAGTGTCGGTATGAACTAATCAGCACACATTATTCATAGTTTTCACCATGAATACAGTTATTTATAGTGGTTTGGAAGAAGATGGCCTTTCTTTTGCTACCACTTGGGTCGTTCTCTTCTCACTAGTAGTCCTAATGACCACACAGAAAGACAGGCCCTCTAAAGATTAAACAAAAAGAGCCTATTGCTCAAGACACAAAAGACAATGATTCAATTTTAGTGCACCAATTGAAGTGTTTGCTAGTCTATGAAAATAATGCACATAATAAAAATCCAAAAACCCTTGCAAAGGACCTGCAACAAAGATTTATTAGTAGTTTGGATTGTTTCAAATGATCACCCCTTCCTACAAGCACACAAGTTAGGTAAATTTTAGATCCAAAAGACTTTGTGAAATAGGGGCCTTCAACAATGTGTTTTGTTGACCAATTCAAAGATTTGATTCATCATAAAAAAAGACCACCTGTAAAATTTCAAGAGATTTCCAGAAATGTAAGAAAATCCAAAAAAATTGCTAATTTGCTACAAAAATTAATTTTTTATGAAAAATCATAAAAAATTCATATAAAATTCAAAATCGATCCAAAAAATCTGAAATTTTTACTGGTGAGTCTTGATGGTCTTCCAAACCTACATAAAAAAATTTCTGCAACAAATCCAAGCAGTTTGTGAGATATGAGTAAAATAATGAAAAACCGTAATTTTCAAAGATCTGATTTTTGAGGAATGATTTTGCATCAAATTTAAAATCACAAAGAATAGATCCTGTGTATAATTCTGAGATATTTCCAAAAATGTAAGAAAATCCAAAAAAATCGCTAATTTTCTCTCAAAATTAATTTTTTATGAAAAATCATAAACAATTCATATAAATTTAACAATTGATCCAAAAAATCTGAAATTTTTATTGAATTCTTTTGATACTTTTCCTAACCTGCAAAAAAAATTTATGCCAAAAGTCAAAGCCGTTTGTGAGATCTGATCAAAATAAGGAAAAACCCTAATTTTTAAAGATCTGATTTTTAGGGAAATATTTTGCATCAAAATTAAAATCACAAAGAATAGATCCTATGTATAATTCTAATTGATTTCCAAAAATGTAAGAAAATCCAAAAAATTCTCTCATTTTCTCTCAAAATTAATTTTTTATGAAAAATCATAAAAAATTCATAGAAAATGAAAATGTGCTCCAAAAATTCTAAATTTTGTATTGAGTGCTCCTGATACTTTTTCAACCTGCCAAAAAATTTTGGTACAAAATTTCTTAGCCGTTTGTGAGATATGATCAAATCTTTCCAAGATCTTGATTTTGTGTCCAAAACCCTAGCTGCACAAGGTTATTCTCCAAATTGTTTTACAAAACAACAATATAGGGTTAGAAAAATCTGCAAAAAACACAGATCTAACAAAAATCCATGTCCCACGAGGCATGCCAAAATGTTTATGGTGAAAATGGATAACAATAATATTGAAAGACTAAATGAATTCAACCACAAAACCCTAGCCTAACAACAACAAAGATCCACCATAACATATGAAGATTACCTAAGACAATGCAAATCAAATGAAATCACAAAGATTAAACCATCACATGTCCAATAGAGTTTGGATCTCCATTCTTCCTATCTCCATTGATCTTGCTTGATATATTTGCTCTCAGATCTTATGTGCACAAGAGCTCAACAAAGAACGGAAATGTGGTTGCAAGTAGGATCACCTATGTTCAAAAGTGTAGTGTAGTCAAGTAGTCAACAGGGGCTGAATGCATAGTGAGGATGCATAGATTGATTAGAATGATTGATTAGGGTTTGATAATGAAGGAAGCATCCTCTTATATAGAAGACACTATATAAAATGGAGGGATAAGATTGAGAGGTGTAAAAGATAAATGGTTGGCTATGATTAAAGGGTAGGTAAAAGAAATAATAAAATAATGAGAGGGTAGGTAGTGTATGAATTAAGAGATGAATGACATGTGTAATGGGTAGAAAAGGTTAATGAATTAATTAAATAAATAAAGATTTATTTAATTAATAGAAGAAGTGGGATGAATTAAATAAATAAGATATTTATTTAATTTAGGAAAAGGGTAATTTAAATAAATAAATGTATTTATTTAAATGAGAAATAAGGCTAGAAGAGGATAAATGAATTAATTAAATAAATAAAGATTTATTTAATTAATAGAAGAATTAAGCTTAGATAATTAAATATTTATTTAATTAGACTGGACAATTTTGGGTGTCTACAATTTCAATTAAGCTTTGTCTGTTCCGGTCTGAAACCCTAAACCCTTACTGGAATAACCTCTTACATAAATGTTCTCACATAGGTGATCTCTCTCACATATCTCGCATCTCTATTACATCTCATCATATCGCCTATTACAAAATGATCTAATCAACTGTCCTATATACCCTCACAATCTTTCATGTCTTATGTTGGCTTACAAAGAAAATTACGAAGTGAATATACATGTCAGCTTAATTATATATATACATAAATATCAAAATCAATTGCTAATGTTGGATCTCCCAAAATGATGTCAGCCTCCAATACCTGTAACCTGATGAAGTCATGTCGAACTAAAATATCGGTAACCAAATAATTCCTCCCAACCGGTGAAGATACTTGTCGGTGTCAGTGTCAGTGTCGGTGAAGTGTCTGTCGCTAAACAACCAAACCAAAAATGTGAAAGCCAGAACATATTTCCATCAATGATAGCATATTGAAACCAATCAAATGAGTGTCAATTTCCAAAAATCTCCCTCTTTGGCATTGATGGCAACACTCATGTGAAAAATGATAATGGTTTCCATCTATCGGTTTCATCCTGAGACTGCTCCCCCTGAGCTGAATATCCATCTGAGATCATGATCAATACAAAATACTCCATACCTCCATATCTCCCGATGCCAAGAATATATTTTTCATCTATACCTCCCCCTTTGACATCAATGCCAAAAAAATACCAAAAACTGGGATGAAGAATGAAAGATTGTACAAAGAATGTCTCAAAATACCTTACCGAAGCTGAATATATTTGAAAATTTCTGGATAGGCTTTCTCCAAAAGCTCTAGATAGGTATCCCAACCTGATTTGAGTGTTTCATAAATAGATACACATCCATTAAGCATATGGGCATATGACTCTTTACCCTTAAGTTCTGCCAGTGTGGGCCTACCAACCATATCAATACACTCCTTCTTATGTACACTTAATGAGTCCAACCGAGGACTCACCAATCCTCTAAGACCTTTGGCTCTCCTTATGATTTTATCTTTATCCCTCTCAAGAGTTGAAACTTGGGCTTCCACTACCAAAATTTGACCATCAATAGATGTAGTCAAAGAATGTGAACCATAAAAAGAATTGACTATACCTACAATCTTCTCCTGAGTATCCTTAATCCTTTTATTTGTCTCTGTTGTAAGTAAACCTGTGTTACAACATACTCTATAAATAATAGTGCACTACCTCAAAGAATTATCAATCAACTTCAACTTATCATTAATCTCCTTCTTCTCCAACTCAATCATCCGATCAAATGTTTCTCTCTTAGCCTGTGTAAACCTCTCCAGTGCCTGTCAGTTTATAAGCTACTGTAAAGATTGAAAGTCCTTAGAAATATGCTCTGTGATTATTTTAAGCTTGTTGGATGGGCTTGCTTCTTTGTCAAATTTGCACTCTAGGACAAGTCTACGCAATACAGAGATTGACTGATCAATAACTCCTTTGTCAATAGATCCTTCCATCATCATCTTCTATGCAACCATCATCATGAGCTTAGTAGAATTCATCTTAGTTAAGCTTTTATGTTCAACCTGTGAGGTGTCGATTGACAACAATGATGAGCTCACTACCGGTTCCCTGTCAGATTCCTCTTTCTTCTCCTTTGATGGTTTATTAACTTTTATAGCTGCCTCTCTTGCATCGGTAGTTTCATCACTTGGTGCAGTAATAGTTACTATCAGTTTCTCCTTATGAACTGTGTCCTCAACTTGTACATTATGATTCGGAGGACTAATGTCCCCAACATTTGTAACTTGTACACTCGCAACCTTTACACTCTTTGAATCTGCTGGTATCTCAACATTTATCGATGTCACCTCAGTGTTCTATACATTAGATTCTATTAGGGACTCTATATGCAATATCTTAATATCCTTCAAAATTGTAGATGAGGTACCCACTATACCTTTACCTTTCCCTTCAATCGGGATGTCTGTAGTATCTATTTTAGCCTTCGGTGAAGTATAAAAAATAGGGTTTGCAGCAAAGAATTGAACCCATACCTTGTGGGTCTCCTTGACTATCTCATTAACCCTACCTAACATAAGACTAACTATCCTATGCTTGTTGTGAAAGATCTTTCTATCTGCAACCTCAAGAATCTTGTCCAACTCCTCTGGAGTAATAGATGCACAAGTAGTTAACAACTCTTGAATCTTTATATCCTTGTCCTCCTCCATAACTGATTGTCTTCTAGCATCTATATTTTCATATAACTGTGTTGGTATTTGATTCTCAATTTCTAACAAATCTTTCTTATATATATCCAAATATAATAAAACTGCTTCCTCAACTTCTCTCTGTTCATCGTCATCTAAATGCTCATAATAAAATTATACATTTTTCAACATACCATCCTTAGTAATTTCATAAACCAATTCTGCACAAGTCTTGGGTGGAATAATAGTTACATTACTGATGACAAGTGTCAGATCAATATCATCCATCTTCTTCCCTCTACCAGTACCAGATGGAGCAGAAGGTGTTTCTTTTAGAGCTCTATTTTGTCCCGGTACTCTGATTGTAACCTTCCTAATTAGGTGCTTCCTTGTTTCCTCCTTAGACTCTTCACCTTTCTTCCTCAATACCCTCTTGAATGCTAAGGGTGTGTCATCATCAGATCCATATTCTGATGGAATAGGCTCAATAAATATTTTAGGCTCTTTTCGCTTCCTTCCTTTTTCTAGAATAGCATCAATTAATGCCTTGATATCCTGAGATATTTGTTCCACAAATTTGCTTGTCTTACCCTACTGCTTCTCCTTCTTCTTCTGGTTAAACTTAGTTTCAACCTCTTGCTTCTTTTGTTTAGTAGTACCAAAGGATTTCTCAGCTTCATCAATAGGTGCATCAACTAACAACTTTGCATAAGCATCTAGAATATGAGCATCAACTTCATAACCCATCTCTTCAATCCATATCTTTTGGGGCTTGACTGCTTCCATCAAAGTTTCATCCTTTTTAACCATGAAGCATATCTCAGTTGAGTATTTCTCAACAATTTTCTTTGGAACCCTCTCTCTAGAATTCATAGCCTTCTAGAATGCCTTAAATTAGCCCCATACCTTATCATCTCGCTGACTACCCAATGTAGCAATAGATTTTTCCAGTTGTCTTCCTACCGGGATATCAAATGCCCATTGTCTCTTCCCAAAACTAGGAGTTTCATTAATGAAAAATAGCATCAAACAAACAATAATATTTCCATACCAAAATGTTCCCTTCTTCTCTCCTTTGATCTTCCCTAGGTTAATTAATAATTCATCTAACATCCATCCACAGAGATTTAACTTCTCATTGTCCCTCATCATTTTATGTGCTACATAAATGCAGGAGTTGGAAATGGAATTCGGATGGTTTGATTGAGTTACCTTGTATCCAATAATCATGCTTCTGAATTTGATATCTCTATCAGTGATAGTGTTAACCCTCATTGATTGCTTGTCTGATGTTGTGTCGGTGAGTTGGTTGACCTGATCATTAGAAACCTTCTTCTGTGGACACTGTCCAATCTGCGGCAAATCAATGATGACCCTAATGGCCTCCTTTGAGATCTTATAAGGTATGTCCAGCTAGATGAATTCTCCATGCATTCTGCTCAAAACATATCTGACAATCTCATCCTCAAATTCAGGGATATCCAAATTGTCGATAAACCCTAGATTCTCAATGTGTTGATACTCGGGCTTAATCTATTACTAACTCACTCTTATACATGCTCTTAATATAATTAGTTCCCAAATCCTCAATGTGGCAGTGAATGTAAGCTTTAACATCTTCCACATATACAACTCCTTCCGGGACACAGGAAAAAGCACCAACTGAATCATCCAAGGTGGCTATATGCGGACGTCATTTGAAAATCAGCCTAGGACGGTCCTTGACCTCGACAACAGTAGGATTTGCAATAAAAGTTGGTGCAGAGGATTATCCTTCTTCCATGATGAAAGATAAATACCTGAGAAATAGTTGACGATGAAAACCCTAAAGAACTCTTCCGATCGCTGGTGAAATCACTCAAGAAGATCTCGATCACACTAAATTGCCTTAGACTCGCTCTGAATCGCTCTAGACGCAAAGTGATTAGAAATGAAGTGGATTCAACCTTTTAACCTCCAAGAAACCCTAATGCATCATTGATATGAATGACTTCTGGTGAAAGATACCGGATCTCGGTCGAACATCTCCATGTTGGATAAGCATTTCCAACATTTGGAACATTTTCCATAACATCTTCTTGGGGCATATGCACTATCTTCATAAATTTTGCCTACCCCTAAGGCATCTGCCTCAGTTACCAGATGAGCTTCCTGTCACTGCAAGAGCAACCTCTTATTCTGGTTGAGTAACCGAAGTATTCCCATTTGCTAATTGATCTTCTAACTTCTTGACCCATTTCTTGATATGATCTTGCTGAATTTCATTAACCTTCTCTTTTCCTTTATCATTTGATCCATCATTGTTAACCAGTGGATTTCTGCTTCTACAGAACTTAGCTATGTGTCCAACTTCATTGCATGCATAGCATGTAACATTGTTCTTTTGAATCGCTTTGCTAAAACCGGTATAATTGCTTGACCTACACTGATTAGCCATATGTCCAAATTTTCCAAATGCATAACATTTAACATTCATTCTACAATCCTTTGTCTTATGACCATACTTATTGCATTTAGAACATTGACCGGGAGCAAAATTATAATTTTGATTTGCTCTATTTCTACATTGCCTAGCCATGTGACCAAATTTATTACAAACAAAGCATCTACCATTAAATTTGTAAGCATTAAGTTGCCCTACTGGTGCCTTCTGATTCTGATCTTCATTTGCAGTACCAAAGCTCTAACCTTCTTCAAATCCAAGTCCACTGGAATCTCCATTCTATCTTTGACTTTTCAATAACTCATCAAGTTGTGTTGAACTAGCCTTGAATTTGTCCTTGTACTCACTTGCAGCAGTAAGATCATCTCTCAGAATTATCATTTGTCTCTCAAGTTCTTGTTCATTACTCTGATATTGCACTAAATCAGTTCTCAACATATCATTTTCATGAACCAGTCAGGTGCATTCTTCAAATTTGTCTTTCAGAGATATAGCAATATTTTATTCGTTCTTCTTCCGGTCTTCAATCTCCTTTGACATCCTCATAGTTAGGGCTTGCATTTCATTCCTCATGACCATGTTCTCCTGACTCAACTTCTGACATCTTTCATTAAGGGCATCCTTCTCTTCATTATCCTGATTTTGCATTAGTTCCTTCCTCCTAGCTTGAACAGATGACAGCCTCTCTTGTAGGATAAGAATAAATTCCTGAGAAGAATTTAATTCATCTTGTAACTTCAAGTTCCTCATCCTTTTAGCATCATAATCTTCAAGTTCTTCATCCTTTCAGCATCATAATCTTCAATTTCTATCTCAAGTTGCTTCTCCAAACTCATATCCATGGATTCTGGATTCTGGATCTTCCTCAAGTTGTTAAACTTCCTCTGAGGCACAAGGATCTGATACCAATTGTTGGAATCCAAGAACAGTAAGAGGGAGGGGGGTGAATCAGTGTTCTATTGGAATGATCAATTTTAACCTTATTAAAACATGCATTCACCAACCGGTATACAAGTACATATAGAATTGAAAGAAGTAAAGGAACCAATAAGCCAATCACACAAATGAATACCATAACACAAAGAACTATACATGGAAAATCTCAAAGAGGAAAAACCACAGTGGGATTTGTGACCCACAATATCAATCTGTTGGCCATATGAAGAGAGATTACAAAATATGGGGGCCTGCACTTGCAGGAAGGCTTACATCCTAGAGCACACTGCTCAATCATAAAAAGATTCTCACTGACTACACAAAAATCCAGACTACAATCTGGAGAAATGAGTGAACTGCAATGATAGCATCTTCTATGCCTGAATACAGTTCTGATTAAGCTCTGTCTGTTCCGGTCTGAAACCCTAAACCCTTATCGGAATAACCTCTTACATAAATGTTATCAAATACATGATCTCTCTTACATATCTCACATATTTATTACATCTCATCATACCTCCTATTACAAAATGATCTAATCAACTGACCTATATACCCTCACAATCTTGCATGCCTTAGGTCGGCTTACAAAGATAATTACAAAGTGAATATACATGTCAGCTCAATTATATATATACATAAATATCAAAATCAATTTCCTATGTCGGATCTCCCAAAATAATGTCAGCCTCCAATACCTGTAACCTGATGAAGTCATGTCGGCCTGTAAGGGCGATAACCAAAGAATTCCCCCCAACCGGTGAAGATACCTGCCAGTGTCGGTGCTGATGAAGTGTCTATCGATAAACAACCAAACCAGAATGTGAAAGCCAGAACATGCTGCCATCAATGACAATAAAACCAATCAAATTAGTGTCAATTGCCAACATCTATATCATCCCATTGGGCAGCATCACCTTGATGGTCATGGTAGGCCCCAAGGCAGTGTCCTTAGTTTTTACTATCATCCTTGAGTCTGATCTCTTCTGAGTCTGACTCAAGATCCCGTGGTTGATCGCCATGGAGGAGGTTCCTTCTATGGTTCACAAGTGCTTAAAGTTTCCTTACGAGGGTGCAGTGCATGTCATCCAGGATACTGGCTATCGACCAATGATTACCCATGGGGACTTCTCTTTCAATCACTATTGGCATGCCCCAATTGGGCCAATGCTTCCCCATGGTGACCTTTTATACCATGTGTGTTATAAATACAAGATAGAGGAGTTGGCTTCTATGTTGGTGCAACCGGTCGTACCCTTGTCACCTCCCGCATCAACTTTTGCACCTAAGATCCCGGTCTTGGAATGGGTTGTGCCACATGTCTCTCCATCACAGGGGGTCGGGGCTAAAACCAGTCTCGCATCGAGACCTCCTCATCCGCCTAGGACCATGCAGACTCCAGTGGTGTCCTTTGTTCTTGTGATTCCACCTAGTGTCGCCAAAAGAAAGGAATCTTCACTGCCAAAGCCCATAACCTGCCCACCCTTCGAGCTTCCCGTCATGTCCGATATCCCTAGGCCATCTCGCTATGCAAAGGGGAAGCATTCATCTTAGGTTCCTTCATCTCCACTTGCATCTACATCACAGACCATGTCAGTGCCTCTTATCCCTCCACCCACTCCTCGAGCAAAGTGAGGTCGGGCGCCCGTCGCTGTGAACATGGTTCCCGTTCAGGATGTCCCTCTTGTTTCATCAGTTAGGCCTTATCTTATCCTTGAGTTGATCTCAAAGGCTTCTCCTATGGAGCATGATGCTCCTAATTCCTCTCAAAATATGGTCGGTGGTCCCCACCTCTATCAAAACCAGTGTGTGCCCACGTGTAAACATTTTCGATGGGTCTAGGCTTGAGCATGTGACGCTACCTTACAGTCCGCTGGTGCATCCTTCAGTGCTACTGTATCAGAACCTATTCCTTTTGTGGAACTCGCTTCTGCATCAATTTTGGTTTTGCTTACCGCTGCTCCAAGGACCTTTGATGACCCTCCCCCTAAGCGAGTGCAGGTCTTAATCGCTCCTTCCTTGGAGCCTCTTCTTATCACTTCTTTGTCAAAGATGCCTCCCTTGTCTCGGCCCCTTAACATACGACATACACAGGTGGTGCGTAGTCCAGCTTTGTATACCTCGCCTGCCTCAGGTCCAGCATCCAAGTTTTCCTGGGGTCCTCAGCCTGCTGCAATTGATAGGAGGCCTGACACTACTATCCTATGTAAATACAAGTTTGAGAAGGGCCATGTTCTAGAGTTTCGACAGTGCAAATCTTCATAGGTATGTTCTTCATCCCTTCCTTTGCATGTCTCAGTTCCTGCTAGTTTGCCTATTTTTGTTTGCATGATCAAGAAGGCCCTACCTTCTCCTGGATTCGTCACTGCTCCTCTTCCAGAGGTGGGCAGTCTTGTTCTTGTTCCATCTTCTCCAAGTGAGTCATGTGCTTCCTCCATAGAGGCCTGCATGTTCGGCTCCTTGGAGGACCTTTCGACCTTGTCTATGATCTTCACATGATCATTGACCCTCACCCCCTCTGAGCTTGAAGATAAAGATGTTGTTGTTACTTCATCTCTTACTCTCACTGTTGATGAGGCACTCAGTGCAGCCCTTGCAATAGTCCCTCTCCTTGCTCACCCCCCTCTCCTTATGACCTAGATTGGGAGGACAAGGCTCTTCTTGAGGACGATGATCTCTTGCAGTACGATCCCCTCCTAAGGGTTGATCGTTAGGACTTTTATTTTTCATCTCCATCTACTTGCATGTGGGTGTGGTTGTGTTCCCCCATGCTTGCTTTAATATTTTGTTCCCTCCCAGAGGACCCAAGTCGCTCCGTAGGTACTTTGATACAGGAGGTTGACTATTTTTATCTATTGTGCTCTCCTAAAGGACCCGAGTTACTTCATAAGTATGTGAATACAGGGGATTTTATGTCATCCACATTCCTCTATTTGTTTACCTCCTTCTATTTATCATATCTTTCTTTTTGACATTCAGGGACGATGTAAAGTGTTGGGGGCATTCTTTGCTTTCTTCCATGTTGACCCAAATATTTATTTTATCTTTGTCTTCCTGTGCTCTTCTTTAGATCCATGAAGTTTGGCACTATGAAAATACACCCATCTCACAATGATACTATATGCCTTTTTGACATTGCTATGGGTTTTGATGCCAAACTATCAGATCCCCATGTCCTCTTGCATTGCATCTTTTGATGTTGTGGACATTTATGTGTCACTATCTCTTAGTGGAATTCCACAGAAACATCTCGTTATGTTGACATGCCACAACTCTTATTCTCCTTAAAATGACATGCCTTCCATGCATATCATTCTAAGGGGGTCCATCATATCATCATTTCTGCATTTGTGCCTTTATTTTTATGTTTTTTCATGCATTTGCTTTATCATGTGTGCCTAGGTGGGGACTTGATCTTTTCTTTCTAAAATCACCTAGGTGGGGGCAGAACCACTTGATCTGTTCCAAATATTACCTACGTGGGAGCTAAACCATCTTTCCAATTTGCATCATCTCTCTTGCCCTGGTAGAGGCCAATATACTATGTCCCAATTCCAATTTCCCTATCGTATGGCAATCTAGCATGTCGCTACTCATGCCGGCTAACTTATCTACCCTATTGCATGGTGATCCAGTGCCTTGCTACCCATGTTAGTATATCATTTCACCCTATCATATCGTTATCCATATCAGCATTCCAATTTTCCCCATCATATTGTTATCCATATTGGCGTTCCAATTTGCCCTATCATATGGTTATGCATATCAGTGTTCCAATTCACCCTATCATATGGTTATCCATATTGACATTCCAATTTTCCCTATCGTATGGTTATCCATACTAATTTATCATGCCCTATCATATGGCTCTCGACATGGAGCATCACACTAACCATATCGGCATATCTTATACCAATGACGATCGTCCTATCTTGTATCTTTTCATCATTAGGGACTTTACTCCATGGCGAGGCTTGTTATTGTTGTGCTTTGTTCCAACTTCTTTATTATATCTTATCATCCATCAGGCTATACTGCAGCTAGCATGTTGACAATGTTTCAAGTACCGATTTCTATTCTAAAATTCTAGCATCATATCATCGAGGGAAACTTTGTCTGATCAATGAACATATGCTTCCCTATCATGATATTTTCTCCCCTTCACCTTTTCTACCTTTCCTACTTTAGCTTTGCATCTCTTAACAAAGACATGCTTGCTAAAGTGGGGGAAAAATGTAGAGTCAAAAATATCACCCTTAGTGGCAATTGTGACATGTCGCACCTCCCCCACGCTGCTTGGAGGATGGGTTCGCCAACTTGTCCTTTTGTACATCAAAGAAGTCCATGTTAGCTTCCCCGGAGGTGTTACCAACTTTGTCGATTTGACAGATTCTCGGACGCAGGTGAAGCGTAGAGACATCCGCGCGACACGCTACCATCCCACCAACCTGCTAGCCAGCAGGTGGTCGTTGGGACGTTACGACCCACACCAGGAAGAAATCGTAATGCCTCCCTGTGCGGCCACCAATATTAAAACTCATCCCTTAGCCTATATCCTTGGTTTGGGACATTTCCAGGGGATCTTTTGGTAGATTGGAGACTGGCTCTTGGAAATTGAAGCTCTTGGAGACATCACCACCATTATTGCAGCATCGTCAAGCTACCAAGTTTACCAAGCATACAAATACTTGTCAAGCACTAGGGGAGTAATCTAACTCTATCTTTCATTTCTAATATCTTATTTATTTTCCAATTACCAAATAGCATAACATTGTCTTTGTATTTCTCTTTGCATTCTTCTTTATCGGCTTCTTCATTATCTTCCTTTCCCATGGCTTTTTGGGTTGTCCATGGAGGTGGAAACACCAAAATGGGGGTCTGACTTAGGCAAACTCCAAAACACAACTCCCAACATTTTTCTTCTTGCTTGTGTGCTGGTTGCATTAGAGAATATTCATCTGACTGGAGGCTTCATAACGTGGACCTATTGTTTGTCTATTCTCTTTCCTTTTCTCCTTCCATTTTATCTTGGTTATTTCGTATATCACATTTACTAGTTTAGCTTCGTTACTTTATGTGTTTTATTGCATTATAATCACACTTGGAAATTTCTGTACAAACTTCATACCTTGTCCATACAAGATGACAGCGCGTCGCGCTGGTGTCCCAGACCCACGCACTCGTCCTCTTGCAGAGGTTTGATAGAGTCATCTGAGAGCCTCGAATTGTGGTTATTTGTTTAACTTTGTTACTTTGTATCCCCTATCCCGGCCTTGCACCAGTTCACAGAGGTATCGAAAGGACCATTCTCTCTCTGAGGACTCATCACTCCCAGGGTGTTGAATTCCCTCCATTACATCATCTTCCTATCATGGCCGCCATTTCATATCTGCATAAATGGACTGGGAGACAAGCAATGATACTTGGTATAAAAACCCTAAGTTTTCACCCAAAACCCTGAATAAACTTAATGTTGCATGGAGAAGCCTTCATAATAAAAGTCATGCATGGGTAGGACAACTTAGACTTCAAAAAAAAAAAAGACTCCCTCCAAAATATCAAACTAAAAGACAACTCTTTTTCAATGTTGAAACTACATTATGAAAGGATTTATTTAAAATTAAAGTAAAATATTGCCCTAATTAATTTCTTTTATTTGGAAACCTCCCACTAAAATTTTAAACATTTCCTAAACTCTTTTTTGCTAGACCTATAACATAAGGCAATGTTACCATGAAAGGGATAAAATTGGTAACACAATCTTTTGGAAAATAAAATGCAAAGTTGTAGAAATCCTCCAACCTAGAATAATAGATTATGGAAAGAAAATTTGCAGAAGATCATAAATGCAACCAAGTCACAATCTAGCCAACACAAATCCACGGCTTCAACCAAGCTTCCAAATCCAATTCAAATCTCACGCCAATGCCAAAAATCCATCCCCATGAAAATTCTCAGAAATGCAATAATAATTTTCCCCAACAAAAAGAACCTTTCGTAAATCTTAAAACTCTCTATTTATATAAATAAATTAAAAATAATAACCCATCACAACTGACTCAAAAATAATGAAAAATATTATAAATTCTACCAACCATCATGACAAACAATATAAAATAAAATAAAATAATACAATCCTCCAATACAACTCTTAATAGCCAATAAAAAAAATAGGGTCAGATAAATAATAATCAAATGAGTAAAAGAGATTAAACTCCAAATAAATGAATAAATAAATAAGCCAATAACCTATTGTGTAGGGGAAAAAGTGAGACTAAACAAACAAGCCCTAATCCCACTCTCATGTACACACTATGGAATAGGAAAGAGCCTAGTGGGGTAACGCACTTTAGCTACTTCTTGTGAAGAAGAGAGAGCCAAGGATTACCTCTTAGGGTTTCTATTTCTTTGCTGCAAATGAGAGGAAGAAGTGATGCAAAGTGCATATTTGAATGATTTAACCTAGAATACAAGTATGCCTAAACAACCCAAATCTGGAAATGCAGAACTAAGAATAACGGATATACTGCTAAAAAGTATAAATTTAGAGATAAACCTATGGCATAAATCTGAGCCAAAATATTTGGGACCGGAGTGCTACACCCCTGTACCGATTCTGTAGACTGCAAGTTGTACCTAACAGACTTGGATCTATGGATTCTGAACTGATGATCTACCAAATTATGTTGAAAACAGAGAGGACTAGGGTGCCATGCCCCTATCCTAGGCAGGACCAGGGCGCCACGCCCCTGTCCCAGGGGTTTTTACTGAGGTCGGAGCCCTGGAATTATCTCTGTGAGCTCTCTTGGTCCTAAAATTCATAGCAATGCTCAGATCCCAAATCTGCACCTGTAGCTAAAAATAGGGTTTTGGGTGGCTATATGGGGTTTTGCCTTATTCAAACCCCTGTTTTGGTGATTTCCACCTCAACAAATAGTCCTAGGATGAGATTAAACAATCTAGGGCAACCGTAAAGAGTAAACCCTAAATGATTGTAATTGACAAAGTAAATGCTCTAAATCAATGATGCAAAGTGATCTAAAGTATAAATTTAAATCAAATTGATGTAGTGAAGCTCATACAAAGATATGAAAACAACACGAAATCATAGCCAACCCTAGGGGAGGGGTACAAGCCAATCTTCAGTCGGTGATCTCATGTTGCTTTCCTACATCTTCAAAAGCCCCCAATTGATGAAAGAATGCTTGATGAATGCTTGATAGGTGTTGTTGAAGACTCTAAATATCTTCTCTTTCGCTACATAGAAGGCTCCTTGTAATCGCTCCAAAATCCTTTTTCTAGATTTTGTTCCTTCGTCCTTCAAATGAAGAAAGAGAGCTCTTATGTATGAAACCCTAGATCTTAATTTCACCTTTAGGCTAACCTAGGATTTGAATTTCCCACCAATCTTTTGGGGTTAAGCATTATAATATCATAGAATTGTGCTCCCAAAATTTTAGGAAAAATGTCGGGGGCCATGTTGCACTTGCATGGTCCGACCAACTTTTTACCAAATTTTCAAGGTCGTTAGAAATGATGATATTAGAGCGAATCCCAAAGTTACCGTTGATTCCAAAATGTTTTGATATGTGAAATTGGGCCTTAAAGATCAAAATGGGACATAATTAGGGTTTATGATTTAATGATTAATTGAAGGAATAAGATGAAAAGGGGCACACTTAGGGTAAAGGGCCCAAATTTATAATGTGTGAAGTGATGAAATATGGATTTAGATTTAATTAAATGCTTAAAGAGATTAGAAACGCAAAATGCAAAACACACTAAGGCAGGTGCTAAACCAAGTGCGGAATTGTACCACCCTAGCAAGGGTGTACAATTTACGATGCTACATTTAGCTCCTACTTTAGCGATCATATGACACTACGTGCATATGCAAGCTAAAGTATAGAAAAGTAAACATCATTTTGAAAAAGGATATATCCATAAGCTATCGAACGAAGCTCCCAGCGTTATCTGCAGTACACAATTAGGAACCGCACCCTACAAAACCACATGTTAGATCATAAAATCATCTAATGCTTACTAAGGAAAGTGATTAAATTTTGGGTAGCTATATGCCCCCCTATTTCAGCTTGGTTATTAGTGAGGTGAAACAGGGTATCATGTTTGTCACAGCGAATTGTGATAGAGACCTTGGTGAGAAATGTTCACAAGAAGGCTCGATTGTATATCAAAGTGCGTTATGAAATAAATGTGGAGCAAGAGAGTGATTTCACTTTCGACGCCGCTGACAGTGCAAAAATCAAAGCTTCTGAGCTCAAGTTATGAAAGATTAAGTGAAAAGAGCGAAATTAGGGTTTTTAACTTAAAATCATAAAACGAAAAAGTGTGTACCTCATAAATATGAAAGTGAAACTTTTATTTGTCACTTTTTGACTTTTGGCACTATTCACTACAAAGGATCCCACGCATCAGTCATCATGCCTCGACATTGACCCGAGTGACCCATGTGGATGGAGATCCTGCACCAAGCTGTGTTGACCGGGAAACCGCTCGATGAGGTTAGTTGACCAACCATTGACTCATCACTGACTTTTCCTGTTTGCATTGTTTTCTATTTTGATGATGTCAACATCTGATCGTGCACGTGCCCCCTTGTCTGGTCACCATGGTCCCCTAGGGTGCCCTGGTCCCAAAGGGGCACCTTGGTCCTCCCAGGGCACTCTAGTCCCACTTGGGCGCCTTGGTCCTCCCAGGGCGCTCTGGTCCCTACTCAGAGCGACCGAGGGTAGCATGGGATCAGGCATCGAATGCATAGAATAGATGCAATGATGTTTGTGATTAGATGATGATGATGATCGATGAGCGATTACTAATGATTTGATGGTTTCTCTTTGTAGATTCTTCCCTAAATCTGCGAGCACACTATTGGCCACACCTTTCAGAGCCTCTAGAGTCAAATTTTGAGTCTTTCATTAGAGGATAGGGAGTTGCTGCATTCGATAGGTTTATGGTATATGATGACCATTCCCACCGTCAAGTCCCATCTCGCGATGTTGATGACATTGATGGAGAGATGGGACATGGATACCTCCACCTTTCTTCTACCTATGGGGGAGATAATAGTCATACTGAAGGATGTATACCACATACTTTGTCTTCCCATTAGAGGAGAGATAGTGAGATACTAAGCAAAATGCACCGCTACCAATTACAGGAGGGAGCAGGTCTACTGCATTGGGAGAGAGATACCCAGTGAGACAAGGGGCTGCATCATGATCAGTTGGCTCTTGCATGCCACCGGTGAGGTTTTGCTAGTGAGACAATTGATAATTGCTACCCTTGCATTAGCCATGTGCCCTAATGGGCATGACACTCACATGCATGGAGGTCTCACTTATGCAGTTAGAGCTATGGAGAGACATAGGAGGGTATTCTCCTAGGGGCGGAGCATGTTAACCCACCTCTATCATGACCTAGGAGAGTACGTGTTTGGATAGGGATGCAGCCTAATGACCTACACACTACTACAGATCTAAATATTCGAGCACATTACGTGCACTAGACCTGCTAGAGTACCCATTGATTTGGTTCCAGAGAAGCCTAGGGTGTTCACATATCCTCTCGCCCATGAGTGGTAGTTCGAAGATTTTTTGCATTGTAGAGTGACATTTGACAAATTGACAGCACAGGTTATTAGATGGAGACCCTACCTCAGGATGTACATGTGGGCAAGTATACATAGGCAATTGTTTTGCATGCAGAGGAACCGTCTTCTAGAGGAACGGTACAACCACATTGTAGTCCCATTCCACTTCGACTGAGTCTGATGGTAGTTTGGGTTTGAGCAGTGTGTCCCTATAGAAGTGCCTATCTATATCCGGAACTCACATGTGACTCCTAGATCGGGAGCCATTCTAAGGCCTACTAGAGACAAGATTGATATCATAGATTCAGAGGGGTCGGATCGGGATATCGCGATCGACTATAGAGATGATGTGGGTGCACACTAACGGTACATCACATGGTGGGGTAGGACATACCCTGGAGCTATCTTTCCAGTAGACTTCTCTAGAGGGAACCCTAGACCATGGAGAGACGTAGGTGACAAGGAGGATCCTAATACATCTGAGGACCTTGGTGAGGAGGACACAGATGATCAGGATGATGATGCAGGAGAGCAAGAGTTTTGTGGTGATGGAGATGATCCTGATGCAGGAGAGGGAGGTCAGGATGGTGATGATGAGGAGGATGGAGAGGAGGATGAGGATGAGGATGAGGATGAGGATGAGGATGAGGATGAGGAGGATGAGTCAGATGATGTTCCTCATCACTCTGAGGACATCACCATAGCTCTAGATCCACCGAGCATTTTATTGCAAGTGGAGAACGACCCTATAAGGGGTCCTGATCCTATTCCGCACTTTACCATGCCCACTATGCAGAGAAATTATGAGCGCGGAGAGCCTAGCGGGTCCCAGTCACAAGAGGTCCCTTTCCATGACCCTTATTAGCGAGAGAGAGATCTAGGTATAGTGTTTTTATGATTATTTAATTTATGCATCTTAATTATTAGATTTGATGATATAGAATGTTACTGATCACAAACCTCTTTCTATCTCTGCATTTGGCTTCCAAGAGTGGCATTCCCTTATCCAAAATGTAGTGACAGGTCTCATCACGATTGCACATATTCCTAGTTCCTCGTTGATAGTGCATAGACCACAGGGGAGTGTCGGGCGGCATGAGGACCTATTCACCCCCATTCGGGTCGAGATGGAGGTCTGGAAAGAGAGAGAGTTAGAGAGAGAGAGAGAGAGTACTTTGTTAGAGAGACTACAACAGATAGAGCGAGATCTAGCAATGGCTCAGGCAGAGGCAGCCACATATCGCGAGATCATGATGGAGAGGGATCGTAGGAGCTCCTCGCGGAGTCACTCATGCTCCAGATCATGATACACACCCATGGGTCCACCCCCACAGCCAAATCAGGAGGGGACATCTAGTCACCATCCGCCAGCTACTATTCCTAGGGATAGGAGATGATCGTATTGTGATTTTTTTTTATGTACAGGGATATTTATGCTTATGTTTTATCTCAAACATGCTATTTTAATTCTTGAAACAATGTATGCATTGCCTTGATGAAAAGTAACATATTTGGTAATGAACATGTATGTCTAATTTAATTTCCATGTGATTTATTTCTCAATACTTCATGATTAAATTGATACATGTGTGATTTAATTAAATAGCTAAGTATTTAATTAAATGCTACCTTGATGATGTAGAAGAAAAATGTGTTAAGCTTAAACATTATATGGCTAATGTGATTTAATTAAACCCAATTAAACACAACATGATCTAATCCTACTCAACACATATGAAATCATATAACATGATAGCATATATAAAAATGTAAATCTATTACAATTTACATAAATGAATCCAAGACAAATTATCAAGTGAAGAAACATGCTTGTTAAGAATGAAGTAATGCAAACTAAACAATACATTATCATCTAATACCACATACTTTAATGAAGATATGCTAACATATTATCCAATTTGAAGAAATAAAAGGCGCAAGGAGAGAGAATAAACTATAAAGAGAGAGAAAAAGACAGAGAGAAGAAGACTAGGCATAGTATCTACGAAGATGCATAGTATTTAGGGGTTCCTTGAGAGGCATACCTTCCAAATCTGCTATCTTGTAAGTAATTGATCCATAGACTTTGATAATGATGTATGGTCCAAGCCAATTAGGGCTTAATTTTCCTTTTTCCTCTAGTAAGGCATTCACGTTACGCTGATTTTCATAGAGTATTAAATCACCTACTAAGAAGGAACGTTGAATAACCTTATCATTATAGCTTCATTGTAAAGTTTTATGATACACTTGAATATGCTCAAGAGCATTTATATATTTTTCATCGAGCATCTCAAGTTGTTGGAGCCTTTGTTCTCTATAAGAATCATCATCCACTATACCTTTTAGAGAGACCCTTAAAAATGGAATTTCTAACTCCAAAAGCATAATAGCATCAACACCATAAACAAGATTATAAGGAGTACAACCTGTATCAATATGCACACTCTTCCGGTAAGCCCAAAGAGCATAGATCAACTGAGTATGCCAATCCTTACCATGATTGTTCACAATCTTATGAAGGATTTGTTCGATTATTCTATTTCAAGATTCGACTTGACCATTTGATTGAGGATAGTATGGTGTAGAAAATTTATGTTGAATATGATATTTCTCAAGAAACTTCTTCACATCTTTGTTTTTAAATGATGTTCTGTTATCCAAAACCAAAGCGGAAGGTATTTCGAATCAAAAAATATTGTTATCTAAAATGAATTGATAGATTACTTCAGCGGTAATGGACCAAAGGGGAACTTCTTCTACACACTTCGTAAAGTAATCAATGGCAGTTATGATGAAAGTATGTCCTTGAGATGAGCGAGGAGATATTTTACCAATGAGATCCAAACCCCATGTGGAAAAGGGGCAAGACACTACTTGAGATCAAAGTTCTTGGTTGAGAGCATGGATCAAATTGCTATGTTGCTGACACTGATGGCATTTCTTAAAAAATGCAAAGGAATCATTTTCCATGGTTTACCAAAAATATCCCCTCTGGAGCAATCTCTGAACTAAAAATCTACCCTGAAAATGCCCCCCATAAGCACCTGAATGTGCTTCCTCAAGAGCAATAGGAATTTCAGCTTTGTTAAGACATTGAAGGAGAAGACCATTATAACCCCTCTTATAAAGAGCATTAGAAAGGGTAATGTATCTAGCGGCCAACTTGTGAATCCTAGCCCTAGTATTCTTGTTCTTAGAGTCAGGAAAGGTACCATCACTCAGATATCTCATGATATGCGAGTACCACTCATCAGAATCTATAATGCAGCAATATGCCACATGACTAGGATTATCAACAATAGTCAGGGTAGTAAGGTTGTGAATAGTGAATTTGAGATCTACCAAGAGGTCTTCTAAAGACACAAGAGAGGACACACATGCCATTGCATCATCATATTGATTATCTTTTCGAGGAACAGGCTCCATGGTATAAGAATCAAACTTATGCAACAAGGATATAGCTAAATCTCTATATTATGATAGTTTATCTTGCTTAGCTTGATAAATTCATGTCACTTGCCTTATGATTAGTTGAGAATATCCATAGATATGTAGATGTTTTATATTTAATGTCAGGGCTGCTTTAATTCTAGCTATAAGAGCCTCGTACTCAACAATGTTATTGGTGCACAAGAAATTGAGACGATATGATAGAAGGATAGGTTTCTTTTTAGGATAAATTAAGACAACCCCTGCCCCTGATCCTATATGACACCTAGAGCCATTGAAATATAACTCTTACGTCGCATCAACCTCAGTAGAGAGAATGCATTCATTGGGAAAAGAATCTGAGCTAGGTAGGGAGAAGGGTGAAGGAGCCTCAACTAAGTGGTCGGTCAATGCTTGACCCTTTATTGCCTTTTGCAAGACAAACTTAAGGTTAAACTATGTCAACATCATAACCCACTTGGCTAAACATCTTGAAAGATCAGTTTTGGAGAAAAGATGTTTGAGTGGATCAAATTTATTGATAGCATGGACTTCAACATTCAAAAGATAATGTCTTAATTTCTGGGTTGCAAAGACCAAAGTTAGGCACTATCTTTCTACAGCAGAATATCAAACTTCATAATCAAGTAGAGTGCAACATATATAATAAACTGGACATTCTCTACCATCCTTATCATGTTGTGCCAATAAGGCCACAAGAGCATGAAGGGAAGCAGTTGTGTATAAAAGAAAGGGTTTAGAAGGGTCAGCAGGTTGGAGAGTAGGAGGATTGGCCAATTTTGTTTTTAAGTCTTCAAATTCTTGACGATAATCCTCATTCCATTGAAAGGTGATATTCTTTTTAAGAAATTGAGTAAAAGGAAAGGTACAATCCACAAAATCAGAAACAAACCTACAAATAGCTTGAATCTTTCCTTGTAAACTTTTTAGCTAGGAAATATTTTTAAGAGGCAACATGTTAACAATGGCATCTATTTTCTTCGTATCCACCTCAATTCCATGATGCGAAACTATGAATCCTAACAGTTTTCCATTATCCACACCGAAAACACACTTTTGGGGATTCAAGCGCATGTTGTACTTTCAAATTATCTCAAATACTTAACGAAGGATCTTAACATGATCTATTCGAAGGATGGATTTAGCTAAGATGTCATCAACGTAATCTTCTAAGATTTTATGCATGTAATCATGGAAGATGAGGGTCATAGCACGTTGATAGGTAGCGCCTGCATTTTTCAATCCAAAAGGCATCATAACCCAGCAAAACATGCCCCAAGGGGAGGTGAAAGCAGTTTTGAATTGATCTTGAGGATTAATAAAGATTTTATTATATCTTGAGAAACCATCCATGAAGGATAACAAAGCATGGTCTACTACAAAATCCACTATCATATCAATATTTGGGAGAGGGAAATCATCCTTCAAATAAGATTTATTCAGATCTCAAAAATAGGTACCCATCCTAATCTTGTTATCAATTTTAGCCATGGTCACAATGTTAGAAATCCATGGGGAATAATCGATAGGACGGATAAACCCGACATCCAATAACTTTTCAATTTCAGCCTTAACAAGAAATGCCACCTTAGGATTCATCTTTTGAATCTTATGTTTCATAGGTTTAGCATCAAGAACCAAGACAATGTTATGAGTGACAATCTTAGGATCAATACCAGGCACATCAGAATATATCCAAGCAAAGATTTCAGGGAATTCATGTAACAATTCATAATATTGTTTTTGTTCTTCTTCATCCAAGCATTTCCCTATCTTAATAACTTTATCTTCGATACAAGGATCCATCCAAATATCAATAGTGTCACTTATGAGGAGATTACTTTGTTGAGGAGTGTCTTTCAACTGAGGAAATTCTTTAACTATCTCATCGTTATTTCTTTCTTTCCCAAAGTAAGCTTATGTATTCAAACAATAGGGAAGACCGTGATTATGATGATAACGAGGAAGGTTGTCATAGACTACTAGGAATTCAGGTAAGGAATTATCAGTGGGAAAAAAATCCAAAGCAAAGACATTAGAAGAGTCACAATCAATATACTCTGGATATTTTAGTGAAAGAGAAGTAGCAATGACATTAACACTAATAGATGATCTCTTAGAAGATTTAGTACGCTCAAAAGAATCATAGCCAAGTCCAAATGTTGTATCACAAAAGTTATTTTCCAAGGGAACCTTTATCCCTTGTTCTTGGGCACTGCAACCATTACTATTATATCCACACCTAGCTAGGATGTGAAAACCAAGACCATAAAGGTTAGTCATTTCTGAAAAAGAAGGAGGATTCTCATAAAGTGAAGGATCAAAATACTCTAGATCAGAAACCAAGAGAGACGAAGTCTGAGAAGCTACCACAAAGTTATTGGCCGAGATAAAGTAAATTGCTTTCTGGGTTCTTCTTCTTCTTTCTTCTTTTCAACCTTGGGTTCTCTAGGGGGAGTTTTATATTCTCCTATGAAATTAGGATTAAAGTCAAGGGAGATCCCCAATTGTCTTCTGCAAGAAGCTCTTAAGGAGAAAAGACATCTTTAGTGGTAGAACCAAGTTGAGAAGGATTTTCTTTAGGAACCTTAGGTTCATTTGAGGAATCACTAGGAGATGAACCAGAGGTAGGAGATAGACTAGAGGAAATAGACACACTAGTAGGAGTAGAATTTTTGGAAGAATCATCTAAGATAGTTGGGGAAGAACCAGTTGAAGAGGATTTGGATGTTGATGTTTGGAGACAATCTTGGAGATTAGTATCACCTAGCAAGGTATATGTCTTATTGTTGTAAATGAATTTAACTTGCCTATGCAATGTAGAAGGGACAACTTGCATGCTATGAATCCAAGCTCTCCCTAATAACAAATTATATGTTAGATTTCCAGTCATCACATGAATAGGTTGATGAATAATGATGAACAAAAAATACCCTAATCGGTACTGAGAGGGGGGATGAATCAGTACAGACAAAAACTTCTCAACAACTTATCAAGTTAAAACAATGCTAACCGGTTGTCTTCATCACTGAACTTAACCATGGCAATACTGGTTAAATATAGTAAGACTTCAGATAGCTAAACCAGTAAAATCGAATACTTAAAATAGCATTCAACACTTGATAAATACTTCACCAATATACACATGCATGTGTTGTATCAATAATACCATAACCATTAGTTTTGCATGCATATTCACCTAAACAAAGACTACTCAATCATCACATGAAAAATGCACAGCTCATGACACACAAATTTTTCACGTGGAAACCCAAATGGGAAAAACCATGGTGGGGATGAATACCCACAAGCTTGTTTTTGAACTCTTTTGAAGCTCACGTTGTTAGGATCCTAGTCCGATTAAAGACTTTACAATAAGGTTCTGTTAGGAACCGATCCTGTTAAAGATCACCCGGTTCAAGGATGGCTATATACCCTGTTAAAGGTTACTTCGCTAGAGGATTTGAAGAACTCAATGATCTTGAGTCACCTAGTTAGAGGATTTGCAATAAGAATGTTAAACCTACCCGGTAAGGGGATTTTCCTACTGTTGAAATGGCTAGAAGACAACAGGTAAAGCTCTGATCTAATAACAGCACTACATGCTAAGGCGGATCCTTTTCAGCTCCTCTACTCTGCAATCAAACTTTGCAGTTTTCCACTCACTGGTCTAGCAAGTATCTCATCACTCGGATACAAACACAACATTTTCCAACACAAACAATAACAAACATCATCGACCTTATAGACAATAATTAGGTCGATAGCATAAACCCTAAACCCTAAACCCTAAACATTTTAGGTTTATAATTACAAGTGGTCCAATCCTGACCGTTCAAACACTTTTGCATAGAATAAAACAATCTCAAACAGATCACAAGTCATTCTGCATCGTCCATTCTTCACCACATATGGAAATCAATAACCCATCATGCTCTCTTCACATACCACTAAGAAGAATGTACATTCCCGAGGTAGACATTTAATGCAATCGATCTTCACATGCAAGATCCTTAAGGAAATCATTCATGTGCACAAAACTGACATGGCATCTCGATCTCATCCTTATTTCTTAGCTAACTCATCACATAATGTCACCAGTTGCATTGCACAAGCTAGATTGCCAAACCGAAAACCCTAGAGCTGAGACTACCACCTGGTAGTCACACTTAGTGAAACCTTGACACCAGTCCACTTCATCCCTTCATACCAGTTCTCCTACTTGAACATCAATAACAACTTCTTCCAATATTCATACCAATCACCTGCACTTATTGACATCAATGACAATATACATTATCATCATATCGGTTCATCATATGCCAACAATCTGCCCCTTTGGCATTGATGGCAATACTCAATGTAGCATTGCAACCATAAAAGACATAGACCAGTGCAACTATAACATATATCTTCATCATTAGATATTGTCTCCCATATCATACATCAGATATCTTCTCCCCTTTTGAAAACAATACCAAAGTGGAGGCACAAGCTTCCAAGCTCCACTATGTTGCTCCCCTTATGGAGTAGCATCCTTAAACACATCAATCCTGAAAGATTTGACACTGTAGTACCTGATTGATGTGGAGCACACAACTTTAGTTTACTTCATGAAAGGGGCAAAACCCCTAATTTACCTCTCAAATAGGTAAATGTAGTCTTCAGTAAGGGCTTAGTGAATATGTCTGCTACCTGCTCCTTACTGGAAACATGTTCTAATACAACCTCTTTGTTTTGGACCTTCTCTCTCAAGAAGTGATACTTGAGCTCAATGTGCTTAGTTCTAGCATGCAATACCGAATTCTTGGAAATATTTATTGCACTTGTGTTGTCACAAAATATACTCACTGGTTCATATATAGGTACTTTGAAACCATCCAATGCATGTTTCATCTAGATTGCTTGAGTGCAGTTCATAAATGTTGCTACATACTCTACTTCAGCTATAGACTGGGAAATATAGCTCTGCTTCTTACTCGTCCATGAAACTAGTTGTCCACCAAGAAAGAATGCTCCACCGGTTGTGCTCTTCCGGTCGTCCACATTACCTACCCAATCTGCATTGGTAAATACTTTGAGATTAAAATCACCATTGTATGGATACCACAATCCATAATCAATTGTTCCTTTCAGGTATCTAAGAATCCTCTTGACTGCTACCAAGTGGGATTCTCTTGGACTTTTTTGAAAATAGGCCACAATGCCCACTGCATGAGCAATATCCAGTTTGTTGTGTACCACATAGTGCAGCTTACCGATCATACAAGTCTTCTCCCTCTTCCTAAGCATATCCCTTGCATACAAGTCTTCCTTGTTCCTTACAATTGTGCCTTCTTCATTCATCTTATTCCTGAAGACCCATTTGGTACCTATGACATTCTTGTGTTCCGATCTGGGTACCAGAGACCATGTTGCATTATTTTCTATCAGGTCCTGCTCCTCTTTCATTGCCTTAATCCAGTCTTCATTTGTAAGTGCCTCTCTAGTGGTCTTAGGCTCAAATTCAGAAATCATGCAAGAGGTTTCTTTCACCTTTTTCTTGTGAGTATTCATGCATCTTTATCTCCTATGATCTACTTCGGATCATGATGTAGTTTCACATATCTAGGAATGGCTCTAGTTGGTTATGCTTTCTTTTTCTCTTCTTCTTCTTCTCCATCTTCTTCTTCACCTACTGCAGCTTCTACCGGTATAGGAACACTGAGGTCTTTTCTTTTTTGTTTCTTAACCAGTTCCCAGAAGGCTACACCTGGTTCATCTTCCACTTGCTCGTTGTTGGTTTCCTCAGGTTTCTCGGGGGATTCATCAACCCTGACATTGATACTCTCAATAATTTTCTGAGTCCTATTGTTCTAGCACTTGAGAGCTTTTCTTTTAGTGGAATATCCCAAAAATACTCCTTCATCACATTTAGCATCAAACTTGCTCAGATGCTCACCTCTCTTGATATAACACTTACTACCAAATACTTTAAAATAACTCACAGTGGGAGTCTTCCCGGTCTAGTACTCATAAGGGGTTTTATCTTTAACTTTCTTGGTGAGTACTCGGTTCATAATATAGACTGCGGTGCTCGCCGCTTCTCTCCAAAAAGTGTGAGAAACCTTTCCTTGGATCAGCATTGTTCTAGCCGCTTCAACTACAGTCCTATTATTCTTTTCTGCTATGTCATTCTGTTGTGGTGTCCTTGGGGCAGACAACTGCCTCTTGATACCATTCTCTTCATAGTACTTGTTGAATTCATCAGAAGTGAATTCACCTCCTTGATCAGTTCTTAGGTATTTTATCCTTTGACCACTTTCCTTCTCTACCAATTCTCTAAAGGCTTTGAATTTTCCAAATGCCTCATACTTGTCTTTCAAGAATGTGACCCACATCATTCTTGACCAGTCATCAATAAGAATCATGAAATACCTATCTCCCTGAATACTTCCAGCTTTCATTGGACCACACAGATCGGTGTGCACAAGATCAAGTAAGTTCTCTGCTGAAAAAGACTTACCTTTGAAAGTTAAGGAAGACATATTCCCAAGTTGGCATTCTCTGCACAAAGAATTCTCCGGTTTGTTCAGCAAAGGCAATCCTCTTCATGCCTTGATTTTACTGGCTTTTACAGTATTGTCAAAGTTTATATGACAAAGTCTCCTATGCCATATCCAATTGTCATCAAACTTCGCCATCAGACACTGACTAATCTTGGCATTCAACTGAAACAAGTTACCTCTAGTTTGCTTACCGGTGGCAATAAGTTCACTACTCTTTCCAATTATACTACGGACTCCACCTTTGAACTCCAAAATGAGTCCTTTGTCATTTAGTTGAGCAACACTCAAAAGGTTATGCTTAAGACCTTCTCTCTAGTAGACATCATCCACACTGCTCTTTCCATTCAATGAGATGGATCCTTTACCTTTCACCAAGCACGGTGCATCATTGCCAAACCAGACAACACCTCCATCATATTCTTCCACAGACAAAAACTTTCTTTGGTCACCAGTCATGTGGTGAGAACACCCATTATCAATAATCCACTCATTAGAGTTGTCAATGCGAGAGACAAGGGCTTTCTTTTTAGACGCTTCTTCCTTTACAACTACAAACAC
Source organism: Cryptomeria japonica (assembly GCF_030272615.1). Lineage (NCBI taxonomy): Eukaryota > Viridiplantae > Streptophyta > Pinopsida > Cupressales > Cupressaceae > Cryptomeria > Cryptomeria japonica. Next base: position 525,272,366 of record NC_081408.1, on the reverse strand, counting down.
TATGTCCTCATTCTCTTCATCCTCAAATTCTTCATCAGTAACACCTTCATCCACTACAACAAGACAATTTCTCCTACCTCCTTCTTTATACTTTCTAAACCTCTTTGTTTATCCTTATTGTCATTGTTAGGACAATTAACAACTATAAGTCCTATCTTATTGCAAGAAAAACATTTTAAAGGAAGCTTGCCTCTGTATTTTCCAGTGCCTTTTGGAAGTCTCTTGGAAAGAAGAGTTTCAAAATCCATCAGAATCTCTTCATCATCCATATCTCTGCATTGCCTGGATTCATAACTGGTACTTACTTCTTTTCCTTTTCTGGTTGGTGCAGCAGATGCTCTAAAGGCTGACTTGGTATTCTGAACACTACCATCATAGCTATTCAACTCATATGTTGTCAACTTTGCAATGATAGAGTCTAAGGATGCCTTGGTTTTGTCAATAGACCTTAGCTCTTGAATAGCAGCAACTCTGATTGCATAGACCGGTAACAATGACCTCAAAACTTTACTGACAACAGTGGCATCATCAATTGTTCCACCGGTTGTCTTGATATCTCCAACCACAGTCTTGATCCTTATGCCATATTGTTGAATGGTCTCTCCTTCAACCATCCTCATGTCTTCAAATTTTCCTCTAAGGCTCTCTTCCTTAGCTTGCTTGACATGCTCATCACCACCATAAATGGTTTCCAATGTGTCCCATACATCCTTAGGAGTGTCATTATCTTGTACATCTATGAACTCAATATTGAATAGGCTGCTAATAAGGGCTTCCATGACTTTCCCATTTTCTTGAATCTCTCTTTTCTAATCATCAGTTAGAGTGCCAGTGGGGATTACATAGGCATTCTCAACATAGCTCCAGTGTTGAGCACCCAAACTCTTGATATAAAGCTTCATTCTGTCCTTCCATATTTTGAAGTTATCTCTATTGAACTTAGGACCTTCCCTCTTCATCATTAAAGCAATCAACCATATTCTATCCTTCCATTTTTGGGTGGTTTTCTCTACCATAGATCCTGAATTCTTGTGTTGATCTTGCAATCAACCATCCCCAGTCAGATCCACTATTGGGACTCATTAAATTTGAGTTAAGTTTTGAGGCCCATTTCAAAATTTTGCATCTGCACTTTCAATTGACCACCTAATCTCATTCAGATGGGCCTACTTTGAGGGCATGTAAAATGGAGCCAGTTAATCATCAAGAGGTAAAGCTTTGAAATGTGGCCTATACCTTTCATTTGGCCTATGAAGTGTTTTGCAACTTTCAGAATTTAGTTTGGATCAATTTATTAGGTACCCATTTCAAGGGGTGAGTTGAAAGTGCATCTTAGGTGCAAATTCATATTTTATTAAGTGGCCTACTTTGAGCTCATATATCTTTTGACCAGTTGATCAGCATGCTAAAATTCAAAGTGCATTGAATTATATGTGTATAAGTGTGCCTCCATGCCAAATTTCAATTCCCTTTGAATCCATTTGCTCAGTTTGGCAAGCTCAATCCGTTTGCAGTTTCTAGTGTTTAAATAAGTCCTTGTTTCAGGAGCTAGTCAAAGCCTCGCTTTGCACAGTTGTAAAAAATGCCCCAATGAATGTCATGTCAGAATGTTTTTTCCAGGCTATTTTTGATATAAAAGAAAAGTTATATTTCAAATTTCAAGCTCCTGCCAATCCATTTGATCAGTTTTCAAAAGGGTTTCTTGAGCCACCTTATTCAGTGTTTCGTATTTTCATTGCTACATCAGTTAAAGTGGCTATTTTCATGAGCGCACAATTTGTACCCTATCATCTTCACAGTTGAACTGAGCATTCTAAGTTTTGATCTGTACTTCAAGGTACCTATGCCTCATATTTGAGGGTCTACGGAGATCATTTGATATTTTAAAGAAAGGCAAAAGGCATCATGAGTTCCATGTGCATTGACTTTATCAGGTTTGCAGTACTGACAAAGCCAGTTGGTCATCTTTGACCATTAATATTTCTTCACTTGGGATTCATCTTGAGAAACGGCTTGGCAGAGTTAATGTTTTTATATCAAAAAGTATGTCTGACAGTTTGCGAAGTCCAAGAAGGTGTTTTGACCAGTTTGAAAAATACGTCTTTGAGATTAAATGCAAAAATGTGGTGCAGGGGCCTGAAACTCGCGAAACTCAGTTTAATGATCAGAAAATGGTGCCGATCAATTCCAGAGGTATGTTCAAGGTTCCTGAGGTGTTTTCAATGGTCAGTGGCATGAAACAAAAAAAAAATTAGGAGGACTCACTTTGGGGCCCGACCTGATTTGCCACTTCATGCATTTTTTCAGGCAAAGTTTAAATTGTTATTTTACATCATATGTTATATGATTTAAGTATTAAGAAGATGTTGAAATGATGGAGTTCGATATCCTTTCAGAATGGAATATGTAAAATTCCCAAATTTACTCTTCCAGCAGAACCTGGGACTCTGGAGTTTAAAGCTTTCCATTCATTCCATCCAGAACTTTATGTGCATTTTAAGATTGTACCATTAGCAATGGTCATGTTACCAGAGGAAGGATTTGATGATGGTGTCATGTATCAGGCTTTAGATGAATCTGTGAAATCAGATCCATGTCCCAGTGATGCAATGTCTGTTGATTCAAAGATAAGGTCACATGGGATATCTCTTTTAAATGCCTTAAATAAATGGGATGAGGATCTGAAATGTCATGGTGGTTTTGAGAAGGTTTTAAAATCTTTGAAACAAATGCAAAATGTAGGCATAATGCCCACGTTTTTCCTCCTCTCCCTACCATGGTTTTTAGAAGGCCAATCAAACTTCAGCAAATGCAATGGTTGGCAAGAGCCAAATTCCACAACTTGTACCAGCATCTCCATGTGCGTTTGGCATGGCAATTGGTTAGGAAGGTCATAGAAATTTTCAAACCAATGTAAATGCCATTTAGAATTTTTAGCAAACTGCAGTTGATAGATGTATTGCCCATCTTCCACAACTATTGCCAGGCATCCTCTCCTTCATGTGGCTTTTGAAACCTTCAGCATTTAAAACTCCAAACAAATGCATTGGCAGGTTTGAATGCCAAATACTCCTCCTGCGCAGTGGCTAGAAATGTGGGAAGACATTAGAAACTTTTAGCAAATGAATATTGCTCCTTGTCACGCATGGTGTGAATGAAGGCATAATAAAAATCTGCAAAAAAATGCACATTGGCAGGTAATAAACCTTTGGCAAATGAAATTAATGCAGAAAATGTGGTGTTTGGAGAGGTATTTTAAAACTTCAAGCAAAGTATAATAAAGGCAACCAATGTAATTCCAACCAAAATTTGTTGCTATGTCAAAGCAGCAAGTCGTGGATGATTACAAAGGGCATTGAAAACCCCAGTGAATGCATAAAGCCCCCCCTGTGCAGTGTTTGGAGAAGAGGCAACATGAAACATTTTCAGCAAATGCAAATGGGCATCGCAAACTCCACGTGACTTTTGTCAGCATCCTTCCTACAGGAGTAAAACGTGGTGTTGAAAGGGGCACATTGCAAAACTTTCAAAGCAAAGGTAAATGGCACGTGCAGAGCCCAAATCCACAACACTTGCCAGCATCCTCTGTTGCGTAATGGCCAAGGGGCATTCAGAAAACTTCAACCAATTGCTTCTGGTAGGTTAAACCAGCTCCATGATCCCTCCTTCACATGGCGTTTGGCAAGAAAGGCATTTAAAATTGCAGCAAATCCCATTGGCAGGCAAAGGCGCCATTAAAACTCTCAGGAAATCTTCAAAAAGTGCAGTCCCAGGCAAAAGGCTATTATCCCACATTGGCTGGGGAATGGATAATTTTTGTATTTAAAACTAATGCTCCACCATAACATAGTGTCAAAGCCTTGAAGGCATTTGACGCAAGGTGTCGGTCGGGTGCCCAATGGACCCCACGCGTGCATGCATGAGCCCCAAGGCGGTGAAGAGACAGTTGGTGACCAGGTGGACCCCACGTGTGCATGGTTCCCAAGGTAGGCAGGTTTTGTAGAGAAAGAACAAATTAACAAGTGAGCAAGTTCAGAGATGATTGAGGACTGGCGTTGTTTCGTGAAGAGAAGATGCACACCAGTTACCCTTCGCAAAATGGTGAAAAGATTAACAAGTGAGAAAGTTCCATGGTGATCGATGATGCACGTTGTTTCACGAAGCGAAGGTGCTCAACAGTTACCCATTGCGAAGCAGCGAAAGGTTAAAGAGCTTGCAAGTTGAGAAAGATCGGATGATGCGCATTGTTTCACAAAGCGAAGATGCACGTCGGTTACCCTTCGCGAAGTAGCGAAAGATGAGCTGGTAGGTCTAGGTGGTAGGTGAGCTAGCGGGTCCCGGTGAGATGGTGTTGAGGTGGCGATGAGCAGGCAGTCCAGTGGCGATCCAGGTGGCGGATAGGTGGCAATGACGTGGCAGATAAGTGGCGGATAGATGAGGTGTCATCCAAGGTGGAGAATAGTGGACCCTCCTAACGAATCACAAGCTGCCACGTGGCAGGATGCAGGGCCAAAATTGATTGAAAAATTAAAGTTAAATGTATAGTTTCAACTATAGAGGAAAATTCAAAAAATTTAAATGATGGCTTGCATTGAGAGATTATTTCGCCCAGGGGTTCTTTTTTGCCCAAGCATAGACATATTATATATCATCGGAAAGATCTCAAGATGAGAAATCCAGTATTGTAGTTAGTTTCAACAAATCTCAGATATTTTGAGAGAAGTTTTGATGGGAAGAAGAGGAGATATTTTTGCAATTAGGGAAAAAGGGACACATGGCGATCTCTGGTGCATTATGGTTTTTTCCCCTCTCCTTCATATTCCCATTTATTCTCAATTGTAAGGGTTTCAGTTTTTGAGAGATTCTCTCCAAGGGAGAAATCCAAAATTGTAGGTTCCAGTGATGACATCTTTTTGTTTTTGCAAATGAGAGTGTGTTTATTCTAGGTTTTCAGTGGTGTCTTTGTTGTAGGTCTTGTTTCAGTTTGCAGGTTTACACATGTGCAAGGCATATGTGATTTTCCACAAATTTGTCTCCAAAATACCATTTGAATTTATAAAATTTCATCTTATCAAGGATAGTTTGAGATGTTTCTTTCAGTCTTCTCTGAGAATGTAATGTTTGTCTTTTGGGTATTCTTCAAGGAAGAATTTAAATCCTGAAACTCGGCATTAATGATTTTGAATGTGTATATTGGATATGTATGTATAATTTTGTGACAGAGTAGATGATTGTATTAATGTAATGGATTTATACATGAAAATTTAATGTTGAGAGTAGCTTGCATTTGAAATTTCCCTTCCAGTTTTATGCATGACTCTGTGGCCTGGATAAGGCACTGATCTTTTGTAACATTGAAGGATTGTCAAAACATCATTTAAAAATCCAAAATCAGAATATCTTTTATTTTCTGTTCTATGGTTGTGTCCATCCATCTCATGATTCAAACATTGTTGAGTTGTAAGTGTAGATCTAGCCCATCTATAGTACCCTCCTTATTTTTGAACTTTTTTGAGATCCATCTGCTTTTGTTGATGTTGTCTTGTGTGTAATGGGTCTAATTCAATGCATCACAGGTAAACCCGCCTAGGCCTTGCAAAGCCTGAAGAGAAGAAGGATTAAATATCCTTGTTAAGTTGGTCCAGTTAGTCCTTTGAAACCATAGTTGAGATTGGCTACCTTTCAAATTTTGGTTGTAGATTATACTGGTTGTTGATTTTGTTGTTCAGCATAAAAAGGAGCCAACAAAATGGCGACTTTGCTAAGGAGAATGATGTAAAAAAAATCTGTCACGTGAAACCCATGAGTCTTGCCAAAGTCATTTGGTGAAGAGTCTTAGAAGTTTAAAAATCTAAAAGTTATTTTTAGATTTGAAAGTGTATACCATGGAAAGTCTTGTTGCTTTGAAATGTAAAAAATATTATGTGACTCTTCTGTGTGGTATGACCCAGAAATCTGAAAGTGTTCAGAGTGAAGATCAGTAGTTAAATTTTATTCCTCTTTAGGGAGGTGGCGACTCTGTAAGAACGAACCTGAGATTTGGAGGAGTTCTTCAAATTTTCAGTCAGAAGTGAAGTGAACAGCAGCAGCAATTTTTTCTCCAAGTATTCCTCAAAGTATTTATGAAATTATATGTTCCTCATGAGGTGAAACGGTCACCATTAAAAGGAAAAGAAATATGCACTTTACATACTTCACATTTTGAAAATTTCAGTTATAATATGGGAGAAGTGTGTATGATTCTGAAAAATTAGTGACTGCATATGTTTTGAAAAGAGGTTTGTAAAACAGTAAGATGTATGGTCCAAGTAATGGTTCAGTAAATGTTATAAACTTGATGGATCTAGACGTAGTCCCTAGATCTAAAAATCCTTTGTCAAATATGAAAGAAATTAATAGGGAAATTGAAACATGTCTTAAAAGGATCCAAGAGAAGTTTATCTTGTTTTTAAGAAAGAAAGTAGGGAAAAGAAAAGAGGAAGAGTCATCATATGTTGTCTATGAAAGATTTATAGCTGCATTAAATGAGCTTTCAGCTGATGCTAGACCCCACGAGTCTGTTCGGATTGAGTTATTCTTAGAGCTTGATGAGCCTGACTCAATTAATTGGTCTACAACCTTGAGAGAAGAAAGTGTCGCATGTATTAAAGAATGGATAGATGAGATTGACAGTGAAATTGGTGAATACCAAAGTAATGGAGATGAATCTGTGAATAGGGATATCTCCTGTGGTTTTGAAAATAATTCTTATGATCAGCATGACAGTACAGAATTTTGTTCTCAGTATGAGGAGGATGAAAATATAAATTGTTGTTCTAGTGTGTGTGATTGTAACTCTTTAGAGTTTTTCAGATTTGAATAATATGAATCACAGTATTGTTAAGTTCAATCCACAAAATGTTTGTAACCAAGGTTATGAAACTATGTTGCAACATATAGCATCACTTTATGAGCAGCATGATAAAGGCTATGATGTGGATGCAAGTTATTATAATGATGAAATAAATGTGCATAAAGACATGAGCATTGTTGATCTAATACCTTTATTAGATTGGGATAATGTTTACAGCACAGAAAATTAAGCCAGAGAAAATTAAAAGAAGGGAGAAGGTTCACTAAGTAGTGAACAAATCTCAGAACTCTTAGCTACTAATCTTCAAAGGTATGCATCCAAAAATGTGCCCAATCTCTCACACCCAACTAGTACATGTTATGATATTGATGATGTTTTTGAGGGTGTGAAGTATGATACGTATGTTGTTGCTTCTTTCCCTATATTTGATTTGAGTGATGGACAAGATAAAAATGCATATGCAATTGATAGGTGTGAAGATGTAGATTCATATGTTGATATGAACTCAAAATTTAATATGCATTGTGTGGAGCTTGCTTTTAAAAGGCATGACAAATCTGAAATAATTTTCCCTGATTTGCAAGTGGGAAATGAACCATTGACAAGTGATGATCATGTGTTTTTACTTGTGCAAAGTGCTGATAGAAATTGTGATCAGCAAGATGAGGTGCAATCAGTTTATGAGGAAATATTCCTCTCTAGTTTGCAAGTCATCATTGTGGAAGAGTGTTCATCATTTGAGCAAACTAGCAATAGAGATGTGCTTGATGTTATCACCTTTCGTAATGAGTTGGATTACTTTTCTTTTCAGCTGGGAAGTAATGGTGAAGAGTATGGCACTCTTATGTCACATAGTGACCAGCCCTTTCAACATTTGTTTGGTTTTCAAAGATTGAATGATTATGAACATGGTGCTGATTATGTTTTATGTGATCAGCTGATTATAAGTGGTAGTGTTTCTGATCAGGCAGATGTGAACGATGATTTCAGCTTACCTTTGATTTGTGGAAACAAAAATCATGTGTTTGATAGAGGTAAGAATTGATTTCAGTTTTGATGGCCCGGGGCCATTTATAAGTTGTATATTTTATACGGTTGTTTTGCTTCAGTTGTGTGGTTTTCAATAAAGTGCCCTATTGTTCGGGTAGAATAAGGAGCCCCCATTTTTTAGAAGAAGAGAAGTGTTTCCATTTTTGGGTGGTCTGCTCTACCATAGATCCTGAATTCTTGTGTTGATCTTGCAATCAACCATCCCCAGTCAGAGCCACTATTGGGACTCATTAAATTTGAGTCAATTTTTGAGGCCCATTTTGAAATTTTGCATTTGCACTTTCAATTGACCACCTAATCTCATTCAGATAGGGCTACCTTGAGAGCATGTAAAATGGATCTAGTTAATCATCAAGAGGTAAAGCTTTGAAATGTGTCCTATACCTTTCATTTGGCCTATGAAGTCTTTTGCAACTTTCAGAATTCAATTTGGATCAATTTATTAGGTACCCATTTCAAGGGGTGAGCTGAAAGTGCATCATAGGTGCAAATTCAGATTTTATTAAGTGGCGTACTTTGAGCTCCTATATCTTTTGACTAGTTGATCGTCATGCTAAAATTCAAACTGCATTAAATTATATAAGTATAAGTGTGCCTCCATGCCAAATTTCAAGTCCCTATGAATCCATTTGCTCAGTTTGGCAAGCTCAGTCCATTTGCAGTTTGTAGTGTTTGCATAAGTCCCTGTTTCAGGAGCTAGTCAGAGCCTCGCTTTGCATATTTGTAAAAGATGCCCTGATGAATGTCATGTCAGGATGTTTTTTTCAGGATATTTTTTATATAAAAGACAATCTATGTTTCAAATTTAAAGCTCTTGTCAATCCATTTGATCAGTTTTCAAAAGGGTTTCTTGAGCCACCTTATTCAGTGTTTCGTATTTTCATTGCTACATCAGTTCAAGTGGCTATTTTCATGAGCACACTATTTGTACCCTATCAACTTCTCGGTCGAACTGAGAGTTCTAAGTTTTGATCTGTACTTCAAGGTACCTATGCCTTAGATTTGAAGGTCTACGGAGATCGTTTGATATTTTTAAGAAAGGCAAAAGGCATCATGAGTTCCCTATGCATTGACTTTATCAGATTTGCAGTACTGACAAAGCCAGTTGGTCATCTTTGACCATTAATATTTCTTCACTTGGGATTCATCTTGAGAAATGACTTGGCAGAGTTAATGTTTTTATATCAAAAAGTATGTCTGATAGTTTGCGAAGTCCAGGAAGGTGTTTTGACCAGTTTGAAAAATACGTCTTTGGGATTAAATGTGAAAATGTGGTGAAGGGGCCTGAAACTCACGAAACTCAATTTAATGATTAGAAAATGGTGTCGATCGATTCCAGAGGTATGTTCAAGGTTCTTGAGGTGTTTTCAATGGTCAGTGGCATGAAACAAAAAAAAATTTAGGAGGACTCACTTTGGGGCCCGACCTGATTTGCCACTTCATGCATTTTTTCAAGCAAAGTTTAAATTGTTATTTTAAATCATATGTTATATGATTTAAGTATTAAGAAGATGTTGAAATGATGGAGTTCATTATCCTTTCAGAATGGAATATGTAAAATTCCCAAATTTACTCTTCCAGCAGAACCTAGGACTCTGGAGTTTAAAGCTTTCCATTCATTCCATCTAGAACGTTATGTGCATTTTAAGATTGTACCATTAGCAATGGTCATGTTACTAGAGGAAGGATTTGACGATGGTGTCGTGTATCAGGCTTTAGATGAATCTATGAAATCAGATCCATGTCCAAGTGATGAAATGGTTGTTGATTCAAAGATAAGGTCACATGGGATATCTCTTTTAAATGCCTTAAAGAAATGGGATGAGGATCTGAAATGTCGTGGTGGTTTTGAGAAGGTTTTAAAAGCTTTGAAACAAATGCAAAATGCAGGCATAATGCCCACATCTTTCCTCCTCTCCCTATCATGGTTTTTAGAAGGCCAATCAAACTTCGGCAAATGCAATGGCTAGCAAGAGCCAAATTCCACACCTTGTACCAGCATCTCCCTATGTGTTTGGCATGGCAATTGGCTAGGAAGGCCATAGAAATTTTCAAACCAATGTAAATGCCATTTAGAATTTTTAGCAAACTGCAGTTGATAGATGTATTGCCCAGCTTCCACAACTTTTGCTAGGCATCCTCTCCTTCATGTGGCTTTTGAAACCTTCAGCATTTAAAACTCCAAATAAATGCATTGGCAGGTTTGAATGCCAAATACTCCTCCTGCGTAGTGGCTGGAAATGTGTGAAGACATTAGAAAATTTTAGCAAATGAATATTTCTCCCTGCCACACATGGTGTGAATGAGGGCATAATAAAAATCTACAAACAAATGCACATTGGCAGGCAATAAACCTTTGGCAAATGAAATTAATGCAGAAAATGTGGTGTTTGGAGAGGTATTTTAAAAATTCAAGCAAAGTATAATAAAGGCAACCAATGTAATTCCAACCAAAATTCGTTGCTATGTCAAATCAGCAGGTCATGGATGATTACAAAGGGCGTTGAAAACCCTAGTGAATGCATAAAGCCCCCATGTGCAGTGTTTGGAGAAGAGGCAACATGAAACGTTTTCAGCAAATGCAAATGGGCATCCTTAACTCCACGTGACTTTTGTCAGCATCCTTCCTGCAGGAGTAAAACATGGTGTTGAAAGGGGCACATTGCAAAACTTTCAAAGCAAAGGTAAATAGTAGGTGCAGAGCCCAAATCCACAATGCTTGCCAGCATCCTCTCTTGTGCAATGGCCAAGGGGCATTCAGAAAACTTCAGCCAATTACTTCTGGCAGGTTAAACCAACTCCACGATCCCTCCTTCACATGGCATTTGGCAAGAAAGGCATTTAAAATTGCAGTAAATCCCATTGGCAGGCAAAGGTGCCATTAAAACTCTCAGGAAATCTTCAAAAAGTGCAGTCCCAGGCAAAAGGCTATTATCCCACATTGGCTGGGGAATGGATAATTTTTGTATTTAAAACTAAAGCTCCACCATAACATAGTGTCAAAGCCTTGAAGGCTTTTGACACAAGGTGTCAACTAAGTGCCCAATGGACCCCACGCATGCGTGCACGAGCCCCGAGGTGGTGAAGAGATAGCTGGCGACCAGGTGGACCCCACATGTGCATGGTTCTTGAGGTAGGCAGGTTTTGCAGAGAAAGAACAGATTAACAACTGAGAAAGTTCAGAGATGATCGACGACTGGCGTTGTTTCGCGAAGCGAAGATGCACACCAGTTACCCTTCACGAAATGGTGAAAAGATTAATGAGTAAGCAAGTTCCATGGTGATCGACGGTGCGCGTTGTTTCACGAAGTGAAGGTGCTCTCCAGTTACCCATCGCAAAGCAGCGAAAGGTTGAAGAGCTTGCAAGTTGAGAAAGATTAGACGATGCGTGCTATTTTGAGAAGTGAAGATGCACGTTGGCTACCCTTCGCGAAGCAGCGAAAGATGAGATGGCAAGTCTGGGTGGCAAGTGAGCCAGCGGGTCCCAGTGAGATGGCGCTGAGGTGGCGATGAGCAGGCAATCCAGTGGCGATCCAAGTGGTGGACAGGTGGTGATGACATGGCCGACAAGTGGCGAATAGATGAGGTGTCATCCCAAGTGGCAAACAATGGACCCTACTGACGAATCACAAGCTACCACATGGCAGGGCACAGGGCCAAAATGGACTGGAAAATTAAAGGTAAATGTATAGTTTCAACTATAGAGGAAAATTTGAAAAATTTAAATGATGGCCTGCATTGAGAGATTATTTTGCCCAGGGGTTATTTTTTGCTCAAGCATAGACATATTATATATCATCAAAAAGATTTCGTCAAGACGAGGAATCTAGTCATGCAGTCATTTTCAAGAGGTCTTAGATATTTTGAGAGCAGTTTCGACAAGAAGAAGAGGAGATATTTTTGCAATTAGGGAAAAAGGGACACATGGCGATCTCTAGTGCATTCTGGTTTTTTCCCCCATCCTTCATATTCCCATTTCTTCTCAATTGTAAGGGTTCCAGTTTCCAAAGGAGAAATCCAAAATTGCAGGTTCTAGTGATGACATCTTTTTATTTTTGCAAATGACAGTGTGTTTATTCTAGGTTTTCAGTGTTGTCTTTGTTGTAGATCTTGTTTTAGTTTGCAGGTTTACACATGTGCAAGGCATATGTGATTTTCCACAAAATTGTCTCCAAAATACCATTTGAATTTATACAATTTCATCTTATCAAGGATAATTTGAGGTATTTCTTTCAGTCTTCTCTGAGAATGTAATGTTTGTCTTTTGGGTATTCTTCAAGGAAGAATTTAAATCTTGAAACTCAGCATTAATGATTTTGAATGTGTATATTGGATATGTATGGATGATTTTGTGACAGAGCAGAGGATTGTATTAATGTAATGCATTTATACATGAAAATTTAATGTTGAGAGTAGCTTGCATCTGAAATTTCCCTTCCAGTTTTATGCATGACTCTGCGGCCTAGATAAGGCACTGGTCTTTTGTAACATTGAAGGATTGTCGAAACATCATTTAAAAATCCAAAATCAGAATATCTTTTGTTTTTTGTTCTATGGTTGTGTCCATCCATCTCATGATTCAAACATTGTTGAGTTGTAAGTGTAGATCTAGCCCATCTACAGTACCCTCCTTGTTTTTGAACCTTTTTGAGATCCATCTGCTTTTGTTGATGTTGTCTTGTGTGTAATGGGTTTGATTCAATGCATCACAGGTAAACCCATTGTCATGCCCAAACTTTTGGGCACGAACGGAATTATTATTATTTTATTTTTTTTTTAAATACTTAACTAAGTACGACTACCTTCATTAAATTAATGCAAACTAGTTTGGTCTTAACTATATTTTGCGTAAAACATCCATTGAATTAATCAAGCGATAATTAATCTAAGTCATGAACAAGCTAATATCTCTCCAAGAGAGTTATCACTAATCTTCCTTTCATAATTAATTAAACTCCCTTAGCAATTAATCTCAAGCTAAATATATATTTTCTAAAATGGATGGAGGAAAATAATAATTTCCTATAGTTCCCTAACTACTTGGGGTCTAAAATTAACTCATCCTAACTCTTTGATTAAATAAACTTTATTAAATCAACTATTCATTAATTTAAACAAAGCCCAATAATTTTCAGAATAGAGGGGGCCAACATGGTCAATTTAATCCCCTAAAGCTTACCCTCCCAAGAGTATAAAATCTTTTTTTTTATACTTTATTAAAATGCTCCTACATTTATCAATAATTTAAAAAACATTACTTAGCTTTACAATTAACTATTTGATCCCAAATGAATATAGAAATTAAACCACACATATATATAAAAATACTCATATATATATATATATATATATATATATATATATATATATATATATATATATATAAGTTTATGAATATATTTCCAAAGGAAGGTGGGGTCTTTATTTTATTAAATTATTCTACCTCCCTTTCCATACACTCCTAACACACACATACCTATTTTGAATCCTATGTGAGTTTGCCCTAACCCGAAACTAGGGTTAGGGCAAATTAGCTAACATCTTTTATTCCCCTTTTTTTTGTGTGTGTGTGTGCTGGGTGTGTGTATCTCTTTTATTTATTTTTATTTTTTTTAAGTGGTGTGTGTGTGCAGGTGTGGCGGCCCGAGCTCAACCCTTGGCCGAGCCGAAGAGAGGAGGGCGGAGAGAGGGCCGAGTGGCCAAAGGAGGCGGCGGCGGCAGGTTTTCTTTGCGCGTGGAGAGAGCGGCAGTGGGCGGGGGCTTCCCCCGGGCGCCACTGTGCTTACCCACAGTGCGGCCGAGCGCCGTCCACTGTGGGTAGTCACAGTGGCGGGCTGGGAGCGGTCCCAGTGCCGTTCACTGTGGTTACCCACAGTGGCGGCGCTGAAGCCGTCCACTGTGAGTAATCATAGTGCGGGCCAAGCCGCGTCGTCCCCTGTTTTCACAGGGGTTCGGCCCTTTGGGAGTTTAGTTAAATATTTTATTTTTTTTTATATTATTTTTTTTTTTATTTAACAATGTGGTAAAAAAAAAACTGCATTTAAATATATATATATATATATATATATATATATATATATATATATATATATATATATATATATATATATATATATATATATATATATATATCCCCCTTCTTTTGTTAGGAATTTTAACATGATATACATCACTGTGTTTTTTTTTTTGTTTATAAACAGAAATATCAGAATATCATTTAGAGAAATAAAATATTTAAATATGTATGTGTGTATATATATATACATGGAGATTTAAATGCAAAATAATACATTTCTTCATCTTTTTGCAAAACTAACCCAAGTAGGAAAATATATTTCTTAAGCAAATTTAAGTACAAGGTAAATAAAAATACAAATGGGTTTTAAAACCCAACCAATATTTCCCTTCAAAAGGAATTTTGAATAACATAAATACACTTCTTTTTTTGTAATTAAATACAACATAGCTCACATTTTTCTTTACAACTTCCGTAATAAATACATTTGACTTTTAAACTTTTCTGCAACATATAACAGCAACCAAGCTCTTTAATCTTTCTTTTCCCATCCCATGCAACCTGCAATAAAAACACAACTTGACCATGGAGAGCTCACCTCCCAGCCTAGGCTTACTAGAAGCCACCCCCGAGCTTGGAGAACCAAGCACTAGACGGGTTACAAACAAGCAACCAACACAACATATAGGGCATACACTCAACAAACACCTTCCCATCCCAAGCTACACTTTCACCACACTTTGTGATGTTCATTCCACGGGTGGAAGTGGACCAAGTACCATTGGGGAGATTGCAAGCCAAAAATTACAACTCAAGCCACCTCATGGAAAAACACATGCAACAAAAATACACCTCCCTACCTTATTCCCCCCAAAGGCTCAAAGGCCATATTTTCTCCCCTTATGACCCCCAAATGCATACACAAGGCTATGCAGCAAGGGTCACAAAGGACACCCTTGAGATCACTCTCCATAAGGAGAGCCTCTCACCCAAGGCTGTCATACTCCTTCCACCCCAAGACCATCCTACTCTCCCAAGAGTAGGAGGTCTTGGACACTCCCAAAACAAGAACACAAAACAAAAAGAAACATAGAATGAAAACTTCCATTTTCCTCCTACAACAATTTACATATACACAACTCTTCAACAAGCATTTCTTCCTTTTAAAAAAAAACAACTTAAACAACATAACAAAAGGGAATTATAACCAACCTTAATCTGCCAATAGGTATGTTAGATATAGTTGGGGATGAGCTGCCCAAATCCACACTAACTTTTTCCACCAATCTTTCCCAAAAATTCTATTCTACCACTAAATTTTCAAAGCAAGTGCATAATCTCCAACAATGGAGAGTGGGTGATTACTCACTAAGTCTCCAATTCTTGCCTAAGAAGGCCTCTCACACACTCCCCAACCCCTTGGGTGAGGTGAGAGTTCCCATTGGTTGCTCTTCCCAAACTCTTACACATTACTAAAACTGGAAAGGGAAAAGGTGAGAGAAGATGGGGAAGAGAGTTTGACATCAAAAGGGAAGGTTGTCTATCCTAGGAGGAACTTTCTAAGTTGAATTTTCGTTCACCTTGGAAACACCACTTTTTGAGGTGACTAAACAGTCACATGGGAGTAGTCACATGTTTCAAAATACCCCTAACCCATAGGTATACCCTTTGGACCTTTGGAAAAGCCCTAAAACTGACCCTAGGATTCCATTTAACCCCTTAGAAACCCAACTGAAGTTTACCTACGGGTCAAACCTGGGTTGACCACTCCCAAGACTCCCCACCCAAGGCAAATTTGGGACCACACTCATGTTTTTTTTTTAATGGCTTTGGTAGAAACAAAACTCCCTCCAAGAGACAAGTCAAAATCAATGACACTAATCAGCACATGTGTCAAGTGACACAATAAAAATACAATATAAAAATCACACATGGAATTTGTCTCTAGTAGGATTACACATATACATAAAAATTAATTTTAACACTCAAGCATCATACACTTCACAAATAAAATACATTACAAACGGGGTGTTGTCTCTCCAAATAGACAACCCCTGGCTTAACAAATGTACATTGGTCTAGGTTTGGTTCTCCATATAAATTCCATGGTCACATGGATAATTTTCCTGCGCATCTCAATTAACACATCAGTAATTCCAAATAATCACAATTTATACATAATTAAATTCATGGATTTCATTGCACATCAAATACTCATACATTTGGCAACAATAATTCAATATTGCATTCATTCAAATTTGATTCCACATAAGCAATTAACATAATTCTGAAAATTGAACCATTCCTAAAATAAGCATCATTTTTCTATCATCAAAATGAAGTCCTGCAATTCCAATAAAGACATTCACCATTTCAATGTAATTCTAATCTAGCAACATATAAAGTTTCATAATCATCATGCATAAAATAAAGCATCAATACATGTCAATGTGATCCAAATCATGAAGTCATATAGGTTCTAAATCCATAAAGCATAAAATAAAGCATCCATAATAGTCTCAATATGCAAATAACTGAAAATGTCAAACTGAGTCGGGGTAGGGCCTCACACCCATCTAGGCCTTGCAGAGCCTGAAGAGAAGAAGGATTAAATATCCTTGTTAAGTTGGTCCAGTTAGTCCTTTGAAATCATAGTTGAGGTTGGCTACCTTTCAAATTTTGGTTGTAGATTATACTGGTTGTTGATTTTGTTGTTCAGCATAAAAAGGAGCCAACATAGTACAAACAAAAACTTCTCAACAACTTATCAAGTTAAAACAATGCTAACTGATTATCTTCATCACTGAACTTAACCATGGCAATACCGGTTAAACACAGTAAGACTTCAGATAGCTAAACCAGTAAAACTGAATACTTCAAATAGCATTCAACACTTGATAACTTCTTAACCAATATACTCATGCATGTGTTGTATTAGTAATACCATAACCATTAGTGTTGCATGCATATTCACCTAAACAAAGACTACTTAATCATCACATGAAAAATGCACAACTCATGACACAGATTTTTCACGTGGAAACCCAAATGGGAAAAACCACGGTGGGGATGAATACCCACAAGCTTGTTCTTTTGAAGCTCGCTCTGTTAGGAGCCTAGTCAGGTTAAAGACTTTACAATAAGGTTTTGTTAGGAACCGATCCTGTTAAAGATCACCCGGTTAAGGGATGGCTATATACCCTGTTAAAGGTTACCTCACTAGAGGATTTGAAGAACTCAATGATCTTGAGTCACCTAGTTAGAGGATTTGCAATAAGCTTGTTAAAGCTACCCGGTAAAGGGATTTTCCTACTGTTGAAATGGCTAGAAGACAACAAGTAAATCTCTGATCTGATAACAATACTACATACTAAAGCGGATCCTTTTCAGCTCCTCTACTTTGCAATCACACTCTGCAGTTTTCCACTCACTGGTCTAGCAAGTATCTCATCACTTGGATACAAACACAACATTTTCCAACACAAGCAATAACAAACATCATCGACCTTATAGACAATAATTAGGTCAGTAGCATAAACCCTAAACCCTAAACATTTTAGGTTTATAATTACAAGCGATCCAATCCTGACCGTTCAAACACTTTTGCATAGAATAAAACAATCTCAAACAGATCACAAGTCATTCTGCATCGTCCATTCTTCACCACATATGGAAATCAGTAACCCATCACGCTCTCTTCACATACCGCTAAGAAGAATGTTGTAATGCCCCGCTAGGAACCCTAAAGGAAAAACATCACAATCTATGCAACTAAGGGTGAAGTAATTTTTATTTTTTTTAAAGAACAAGTGCTTGTATTAAACCATTGCACATCTAATAACACAGTGGAAGTCTAACTCCTGAAATTCCTAAGGGTCACCAATGAAGATTATTTCATAATAATATTAACACCACGGAAAAACCTACTGTTCAGCTTTATAGGAAAATTAAATGTTTAAGATAAAATTTCCACAATGAAAGAAATTCAAAGTACTCCAAAGCAATCATTTAATATATACAAAATAATTAAGTAACTAAAATAGCATGCATTCCAATGTTTATCTCTTTTACAATATTCAAAAATACATGTTTTCAAAAATTACATCATGAATTAAAATGTTACAAAATGAAGGTTACATAAAGTTTCGATACAAGACCTCAAGATTTCAACTGAACAATGGTCACGAACAAGTGCTGGTACATGAACCATGAACCAAGAACATTAGTGAAGCCCTTCCTCGCCTAAAGATACATTCCAGTACATCTGATGGGAAGTGACACTACCACCCGACCATGTGATTCCGAAAAGGAACCACCCCACTGTGTTGGAGATAGTAGATAACCTTCAAGCAAGCAAAATAAGACAAGTACAAAAGGACTACAAGACTCCACACACATCCATGTAACTCAACTCACAAAACACTAGTGACTCTAAGGAGAAAGTGTCATTGCATGTCTTACGGTGGATACCATGGTACAGCCTCCATAGGTCCCGGCCCCCATCCTGGGTTATCCTGGTAACCTCTCCCGAACCTCCAATTCCAACTAAGTCTCACGCGGACCCTACCAATCCTTTCATGAAGACAAGGTGGTAAGTTTTCCATTACAGGCCTTCTCGCTACATTATGAGCCCTGTAATAGCACTCACCTATGTGTGAGTCACATTATTTTATTTAACATTTATTCTACCCTCCCCTAATCATTTATTAGGTTATCACTTTCTTAACCAACTTCCGATGGGTTATCCTGTCACCACTTCGGGCACGGCCCCCGCTTGGAAGCCACTCTCTCTCATAGGACACTACAGGATAGTTCTCTCTATCAGAACTCTATGGCAACACAGACAGCCATACCTAATCCTAACATACCACAGGTGAAAGATACATAATTACTAACCTAAGGTTGACCATTTGGACCAAACTTGCAATGGCTCACTTCCTTAAGGTTATACATCTATACCCGACCAAGAACACAGTAACACGGGACATAATGACCATATAACTTAATGTATGATAAAATTTAGACTTGACTGCAACCACCATTTAAACAAGGCATTCTTACGTAATAACATCCAAACACATAAATAACTTGCAGTAAGAACAAACGTTGTCATTTGGTAGAGAAAAGAGATAATTTAACCTAAGACTCTTTAGGATAGTTTAGACGACATAAACTCAGAATTTAATACCTTACCACATGATTAAGAGATCAATTACTCTTGTTAACTACTATAGGGAAGCAACATTATATTATGGCAACCTTGATAATTTCCAAATTCCACTTATACCATAATTTAGGACAAAAGTAGATATATTTATTTCTTCATAAAAGTCTTACAAGAAGACATAGTACATTTCTCAACTTATAATAGATAGAAAGATGTCTTTATTTCTTGACACTAGAAGGGATACAACATGTTACATCACTCTTTCGGAGAAGACAGAGAAGTGCACTCATCAAACTCTATAGGATCTAAAGGAGTATAACCTTCATATTCACTTTCACTCAGGGGAAAATACCCCACGGATTCATTATCACTTAAGGGGGTATACCCCTCCGACGAGTCAGAACTTATAACTATCGGCCTTATTGGCGAGCTCTCTAGCTCAGGATCTTTTCCTTTTTCAATAGTAATTTCTTTTGTTGGACATTGAATAGGATCTTCTCCTATCTCTTTGCTCTCTTCAGGAGCTGGGTTCACCTCAGTAGGGATGTCATCCAAGACAGGCTTGATAGGTGTCAGAGAATCTTTCTTGACTTTCAGATTTTGGGCATATCCAGCTACGGATTTTTGAGCTGTCTGTTTGACACGTACCATTTCTATAACGTTTCAAAAATAAGCCATTACTTCCCAGACTCTCCTAGAGCAACATCTAATAAATCTTAATAACTAGGTTTTGAATGCAAGCTTAAATTTCTTTTATATAATAACAAGTGTGCAATATGTTCTTTAACAAAATTCCACTACTATAGCTATAACATAATTACACTTAATATTCTATGATTTTTTATAAACTAGCCCAAACAATAAATGATACTTTACCAAAACTATACATAAGCAAGATCATAATTATTACCTATAACTAAGACTTTGTAAATAATAATGATCCAAAACCTAAAGAAATTCCTAACCTTTTTGCAAAGTTAACCTGTATGCAAGACTTCAACGCCCTTCTGCCGAATGATAGCACACCTTGCTTACGAACCTTATCTTCAATATACTCCAAAACTCTATCACAAAAACCAACTCTCTTTGATTCTTCCTAAAATATTCTCTCTATCTCTCTATTCTACTCTATCTTTCTCTTCTATTCTAATTCTTTCCTCTTGAGTCCACCATCCTTCCTTCGATGCAAAATGAATTCTCTCCCCTCTTCCTTATTCCCCACCTCTATTTATACTAAAATTACCCATGACTTCTCCTACATCTAAGGCTCAGTTATGGAGTTTGATGAGGAGTCTTTAATGGATTACTTTGAGTTTCATCTTCACTTGATCTCCGCTCTTCAGTTATACACCAAAAATCATGGTAGACTGATAAAAAGGATGGAAGGGTCGGCAAGTTACAAGCAACTGTCAAACACGTACGTGTTTGTCATGGGCGAGATAATAGTCCTCGCTGCCAAGTCGCCTTCTCTTATATCACTTATGCCTCGCATTAAACTTGCCACTCGGTGTCCCTTCCTACATAGTCGCTATTATCGCCATGAGGAGTTGGTTCAATACAAACTGTCTTTACTATGCCTCCCACTGCATTCACTAACGTGGAGTTTGGTTCCATCAAGAAGGAGGAGTGGCAGTTTAGTGTGTTGAACAACGAGAGGGGTGTCGGTGTTCGCTGCAACGTGGAGAAGCTTTATTAAAATGGGAGGAGGCGTGTATAATGGAAGGGAGGAGGTGTGTGATATATGAGGGAGGAGGGTGGTCAGTGGTAATACCGACCCCTCCCTTTATTAAGGGGGGTGGTCGATATTACTATCGGTCACCCTATCCATTAGTTAAATTTACTTAACTTTATTAAACCCACCACCTTCCATTATTTAGTTTTTAATTTATTTTAATTTTATTATTATATGTTTAATATTTGATTAATGACTTTCATTAATATAACATTTAAACATTAATCCTCCATTATATATTTTGATTTGCAATATTTATGATTAATGACTTTTCATATATATATCATATTTAATATACTTCTCGCTTCTCGAACGTGTAATATATATATATATATATATATATATATATATAATTCTAATTTATATTCATGCATATTAAGAAACATAATAGTTTAAATCGGGGATATTATCCAATGATAATTCAATCACTTAAACATTATTTGAAATAACTACATATAAATGGCAGTTGCCCCCCCCGTGTATATAATATATATACATATATTCAAACGATCAAGTCGCAATTATCGAACTGACATGCATAAGAAACGCATATATTTGTAAACAACGTTAAGACACTAGATCACTTAACCCTTTTGTTTTCTTCCAAATATAAAACTACTTTTTACACTTATATACAAAATAAACATAACAATTACCAATAATATGCAATAATTAAAAGCACAAAACACACAAACTGAGAAAGCATCAAGCGACTTCTCATAAAGGTCAAACAACCAAATATGAAGACCGAACAAACGACAAAACGACTAACTGACAACACTCACCCAAGTGTAACTGAATAAAAATAGGGTCAACTACTATCTCCTTCACTTCCATCAAAAAATATAAGGCATGCTCAGGCCTGTGTAGCCGGGTGGAGACGATACCCCATACCTACCTGGTACTTGTACCTGCAATATCCTGCATCACCGAACCAAACATGCATGTATACCATATCGAAAACACAACATACACGCCGATGAAGGAGAATCGCGATGTTCCCTGTCTCACCGAAATGAGTGAAGGAAAATCATCCCCTTGCATCCAATACACTCGCAAATACACAACATACATTGCATAAATAAAGTTAAGTGTCAGTACATTGCAATAAACCATACTATGCCATAAATCACAAGTACATAAATAGTGTAAATAAATCATGCATCTCATATTCAAATTAAGCATGGAATAATGTCATATAAATCTGAATAACAATTCACGGTAATGTATCCACTGAGAAAGACGAATAGTAAAATATGAGTTCAAATGAGTAGGGGTACTACAAATGTACATTCCTGAGGTAGAAATTTAATGTAATCGATCTTCACATGCAAGATCCTCAAGGAAATCCTTCACGTGCACAAAACTAACATGGCATCTTGATCTCATCCTTATTTCTTAGCTAACTCATCACATAATGTCATCAGTTGCATCACACAAGCTAGATTGCCAAACCGGAAACCCTGGAGCTGAGACTACCAATCGGTAGTCACACTTAATGAAACCCTGACGCCGGTCCACTTCATCCCTTCATACTGGTTCTCCTACTTGAACATCAATAACAACTTCTTCCAATCTTCATACCGATTCACCTACACTTATTGACATCAATGACAACATATATTATCATCATACTGGTTCATCATATACCAACATAGGTGTGGGCACAGTAATAGGACCTACCTTAATAGGTAAGGTGATGATACCTAATGAAGATTTAGAAACATTATCGAAGCCTTGAATAGTGAGATAATCAGGCTTAATGAGAGATGTATCGGCATTGATTTTATGCAACAAGTTAATGCTAAAAACATTAAGGCCAGAACCATTGTCCACTAGTGTTCATCTTATTGTACTATCATTTATGATAACCATAATCATTAAAGAATCTTATTGGCATTGGATCTCACTAGTGGGTAACTCATCTTGGGTAAACACAATTTGAGCTTTAGGAGATGTGATAGAATCAATCAAGGAAGCCATATTATTGAAATTCATTGCGGGTGGGACATTCAAAGTTTTCAAGGCATCTTGTAACATTCCATGATGGGTTGAAGAAGTTTGAATCAAGTCCCAAAGGGATATCTTGGTAGGAGTAGCTTTGAGTTGTTAAATAAGATCATATTCCTTACCAAGAGTTTGTAAAATGTGAGATTCTTGAGGAAGAATAGTTCAAGGATCAGGAAGAGAAGTGGGAATAACCAGAGGAGGATTAGGTTGTCTATTGTTTCTTGTGTTATAAGTGTGGGCAACTGCATGATGACTCTCCTTTGTTAATTGTTTAGCATGACTATAAGTGCTCTTAGTGGGATTTCCTCCTTGCACAGTAATTATAGGTTTGTTAGGAGTACTAAAGGAATCATGAAAATATCCACCTTGAATAGTGAAAAGAGGTTGATTGGGAAGTTGTGAGGTTGAGGAAGGATAAGCACCTTGGACTACAAAAAGAGGATTTCTATGTTCATTCGCATTTATCATTTTGAATAACCTTTTATATGTATTGTTTGTGTTTGAATATTTAGGCAAAGACATAAAGTCATCAAGGGTGTCATCCAACAAAGCATGGTCATATCGATTGAAAGGTTTATCTTTTGATTCAAAGGGAGACATATCCTCATAAAGGGAATTGTTGTAAGCAACCATGTTGCTAGATCCAGTGGAGGATTTCATAGGAATGTACCCATAAGAGGAATCATTTAACTTATCTTTCTCATCACCACAAAATGGCATAGTAACAAGGTTGATTAGTTTTTGGCAAAATGAGGGTTTAGAAGGCTTAGGGTTCAAAAACTCATCTGGAGATTCATCTAATTCATCCTTACTAAACTAATAATCAATAAACTTGCATACATCATCAAAAGTATGAACATCTTGCAAATAAAAATCTGACATTTTGAAATGGAAATTGAATGAGATTTAAACACACAATGCAAGCAAATAAAGGGAAATCTCTTTTTTTTTCTTGAATTTTTCACTTTTTGGGGAATTTTATGTTTATAAAGCAAACGAGAGATGCTAAGTCTAGATCTAACAATGCAATGTAATGAAAAATGAGACTGTATTCACATCGGGTTCACCAAAATGTGTAGGGGAAAAAGTGAGACTAAGCAAACAAGCCCCAATCCCACTCTCATGTACACAGTGTGGAATATGAAAGAGCCTAGGGGGGTAATGCACTTTGGCTACTTCTTGTGAGGAAGAGAGAGCCAAGGATTACCTCTTAGGGTTTCTATTCCTTTGCTAAAAATAAGAAGAAGAAGTGATGCAAAGTGTAGATTTGAATGATTTAACCTAGAATACAAGTATGCCTAAACAACTCTAATCTGGAAATGCAGAATTGAGAATAACTGATATACTGTTGAAAAGTATAGATTAAGAGACAAATTGAGAGGTGCACCTATGCCAAAAATATGAGCCAAAATGTCTAGGACCAGAGTGCTACACCCCTGTCTTGATTCTGCAGACTAGAAGTTGTACCTGACAGACTGGGATCTGTGGATTCTAAACTATTGATCTGCCAAATTCTGTTGAAAACAGGGATGACCTGTTGGCTTGATGATGATGATGATGATAGAGTTGTAATAGATTGATTGATGACTTTAATTGTGTTTTCATTAATGGCAACAATTTTGTGTTAGTCATCTAAGTCATTTAGTCTAACCGGTAGAGTCAAACCGATAGAGGAAGTAGTTATACAGTGAACTGGCAAACAAGACAGCAAACTGGTAAACATGAATAGTGTTATGTTCAAGTGACCAGTACAGAAGATCGGTGAAGAGTTAAGTGTTGTGGTTTGGAATGTATGTTCATGACATTGGCAGGAGTCTGTGACCAAAATCACATCAACAAATTCTAAGTTTGGAGTGAGTTATGATGTACTGAGCAGTCAATCAGAAAGAACAGTTAATCAGTAGAGCAAAGTTACTTTGATCGGTAAACCGATAGACTGAATGTTTTATTTTTGAGTTATGATGTATGTGGCCAGCATGAGTAAAGTGTAATGCGAAAGATTGTCTAGATACATTGCACCTAGGAAATTGTTCCATGGAAATTAGTCTACTTAGCATACTTATTTATAAAAAGGTGAACATTGTGTGATGATGTATGAGATGAAGGATCTAAAATGAGAATATGTTTGTGCACTATAAGGTGAAGCTTTGTATTAATGTTTTGTTGGTGTTAGAAGCATAATTGAAGTGGATCTATCAGGCACAAAGGTGCTATATGCAGATCACTTACCTGTTGTTTCCTAACAGTTGCAGCAATATTAAAATCCCTAACCAAGTAGGTCCTAACAAGCCCGATCTTGTAAATTCCTTCACCAGGTGACTCATTAATTTGGGTTTAAATCCTTTACTAATTCTACTCCTAACAGGGTACATCTCCTAACAGGTCTAAGGTTGAAATCCCTTCACCGAGTGACTCCTAACAGGGTATGCTCTTAACAGGGCATTATTGTAAAGCTCCTAACTGGCCAGTGCATATTTTTGTGGGTACTAATTCCCACCATGGTTTTTCCCATTTGGGTTTCCACGTGAAAAATTATTGTGTTATGTGTTGCATGCTTTATTGGATGTTTGCATATGTGGTGATATTTCTTGCGTGCTTATTGTTTTTCAAGTTGCTTAAAGTGGTGATCAGATTTATATTGTTTTTGCTGGCACCGATTCACCCCCCCCCCCTCTCTTAGTGCCTTATAATTTTATCAATTGGTATCAGAGCCTAATTCCCTTAAGGCTTAACCGCTTGGGAAGGATACTTAAGACTATCATGGGGGATATGAGTTATAGAGAGCTTTCTAACCGGCTTGTAGAATTTGAAGAAGCCCTAGGTGAACTGAGGGTCAAGTACAAAGATTCATTTGTTGAAAGGAGAGAGCTAGCTGAGCAGTTGTATAAACTTAGTGAAAAAAGTTCATCTAAAGAAACTAACATTGATGCATTGGCTAATGAGGTGGAAAAACTGAATGATGAGAATTCAAATCTGAGGAGAGAGTAGGAAGCCTTAACCATTAGAATGAGTCAAGAGATGGAAGCTAGGAGGACTGTTGAAGATAAGATAAGAGAAAAGGATGGTGAGATCTTAAAGCTGAACCGGGAGATTGGTACCTTGCATGCACATCTTCATGAAGAAAAAGAGCAAATACAAACTGATCTAGACATGGCTATGTCTCTTAGAGAAAGTCTTATGAAGAAGCATGAAGATCTTACTAAGGAGTTGGTTGATGCTAATGAGATATTGGATAAATACAATAAGAGCATTGTTATGCTTGATGAGAAGATCCAATCACAAAGGCAGAATGGAGATACACATGGCTTGGGATACACAACCCTTGAGCAAGGAGAGCCTTCCAATAATAAAGACATCATGCCTAAAGATAAATCTGCACCTAAGAACAAGAAAACCACTCGTAAGAAATCCTACAAACTAGTATGCTTTAACTGTCATAAGGTAATTCATGTTGCTAATATTTGTAGAAGTAGATCCAGTGTTGTTAATGGTTATAGACCTAATACATATGATGGATATATGCCTAGCACTTTTAATGGTTATTGCTACAATTGTAACAAGTATGGGCATAGAGTTGTTGAGTGCATGTATGGAATGAATAATTAGAGACCTTACATGAATCAAGGTCTGGTGGTGATTGGAAGAGATCTTTTAATGATCGGAGAAACCCTAATTGGTAGAGACCTTATGTAAACCGGTCTAGTCCTTATGAAATGGAGAACAGATGGAATGTGATTTGCACTATTTGTCATAATTGTGGACATGTAGCTATGAATTGCAGAAGAACTGGTAGAGGCAATGCTAGTCCCTAGAGAGCATCTAGAATGGTATTTTATCATTGTCACAAACCGGGACATATTGCAAGGTTTTGCAGAGCAAGAATGAACCAACCAGTAAATCAGTTTGTTGACCAAAAAGGGAAGAAGAAGGTTGACATGGAGGAGACCATGAGTGAAATTAACAAGATTTGGAGAAAGAAGAGTGATGAGAAACCAACAGAAGACCCTAATTCTTCACGTACTATGGAGAATCTGTCACCAGTAAACTAAGGTATGTATAAAACTTAGGGGGAGCTTATTGTCAAATCTATTTCCAGACCCCTTGAAAGATGTGCGGTAAGTTAAATCTGCATACTTTGATTCTTTATGGTGTTATGAAGTTTTTTTGTGATCAAACTGGTAAGTTGAATGTGATATGAGAACTGGTAATAAGTTTTAGGGTTGAACAGTGATTAGGGTATGTTCAACAGATATAACATTTAATGCAGTTTATAAAAGGTAAATAAAAGTGTTTTACAAGTTTCATTTGTTACCTTTGCATTCTCAAGAGCATTTGGAGAGAGATTGAAGAAGAGTAGAGCTTTTGATTGCTGCATTGGCAAAGTTGACAATGGATTGAGAAGATTTGTGAAGTGAATCGGTGAAAGTGCATTTGGTTTAGAAACCCTAGCTGTGCAGGAGTTGAAAGGTATTCTTCTGTGATCTGATTCTATGTTTGATATTTTTCAATGGATACACCACACTTTGTAGATGTTACTGAAAGGCCTCAACCAAAATTCAAGAGGCATCCACATAAGTCGATTGAAACTGATCTAGTTGGAGCCCTATCCAGTGTACCTTATGGTGTTCTGCATGTGGAAGATATCAAATCTTATATTCACTATAAGTTGGAAGAACTTGCCTACCAAGTCAGGACTCACAGTGAGATCACTACCACACTTTTGGAGAGATGGGAGAATGACTTGACAGTCATGAAGACACATTTTGCTGTCATTTTTCTGAAAATGACATTGTAATATTTTGAACTCCTCTACATTTGGTAATGGAAATTATAATGTATTATATTCATTTCTTTCAATTGTATTTACTTACCTTTGTCATTGTTGTCAAAGGGGGAGTAGTATGTCAATTAAAATTTTGTTGTAATAGCATGCAATTGCTAAGGGGGAGTTTTGAGTTTTGTTTGTAATAGAAGGGGAATAGTATGAGTCATTGAGTCAGTATTTTTGTAATGTGACACTTAGACAAAAAATTTCCTAAGTGTTGTCATCAATGCCAAAGGGGGAGATTGTTGACTTGATGATGATGATAGAGTTGTAATAGGTTGATTGATGACTTGAATTGTGTTGTCATTGATGGAAACCATGTTTTGTTAGTCATCTAAGTCATTTAGTCTAACCGGTAGAGTAAGTAGTTATACAATGAACCGACAAACAGGACAGCAAACCGGTAAACAGGAACAATGCTATGTTCAAGCGACCGGTACGAAAGATCAGTGAAGAGTTAAGTGTTGCGGTTTGGAATGTATGTTCATGACATTGGAGGAGTCTATGACCAGAACCACATCAGTAGATTCAAATTTTAGAGTGCATTATGATGTACTAAGTAGTCAGATAGGAAGAACACTTAACTGGTAGAGCAGAGTTACTTAGATCAGTAAACCAATAGACAATGTTTTATTTTTGAGATATGATGTTTGTGGGCGACATGAGTAAGCGTAATGTGCAAGATTGTCTAGATAAATTGCACCTAGAAAATTGTTCCATGGATATTAGCCAACTTAGCAAACTTGTTTATAAAAAGGTGAACATTTTGTGATGATGTATGAGATGAAGGATCTACAATGAGAATCTGATTGTGCAATGTAAGGTGAAGCTCTATATTAATGTTTTGTCGGTGCTAGAAGAAGAACTGAAGTGGGTCTATCAGGCACAAAGGTGTTATATGCAGATCACTTACCTATTATTTCCTAACAATTGCAGCAGTATTAAAATCCCTTAATCGGGTAGGTCCTAACAGGCCTGATCTTGTAAATCCCTTCACCGAGTGACTCATTAATTTGGTTTTAAATCCTTTAATAAGGTTACTCCTAACAAGGTATAGCTCCTAACAGGGCTAAGGTTGAAATCCCTTCACTGGGTGACTCCTAATAGGATCTTCTCTTAACCGGCCATTATTGTAAAGCTCCTAACCGGGCTAGGCCTTTAACAGGGCGCATTCCGAAAGAGTGCATATTTTTGTGGGTGCTAATTCCCACCATAGTTTTTCCCATTTGGGTTTCCACGTGAAAAATTATTGTGTTATGGGTTGCATGATTTATTGGATGTTTGCATATGTTGTGATATTTCTTGCATGCTTATTGCTTTTCAAGTTGGTTAAAGTGGTGATCAAATTTATATTGTTTTTGCTTGCACTGATTCACCCCCCCCCCACCTCTTGGTGCCTTATAAGTTTGTCAGGACCATGGTGCCACACCTCTGTCCCAGGGGTGGTTTTTGCTGAGATCTGAGCCCTAGAACTATCTTTGTGCGCTCTATCAGTCCTAAAATTTGCAGTGACACTCGAATACCGAATCTGCACCTGTAGCTGAAAATAGGGTTTTGGGTAGCTATATGGGGTTTTGCCTTAGTCAAACCACTGTTTCAGTTATTTCCACCTCAACAAATAGCCGATTTGTACAATAAAATAGTGTGTGCAAGAACCTTGTGTGTGTGCAAGATCCTAGGATGAGAGTAAACAATCTAGAGCAACCCTAAAGAGTAAACCCTATATGCTTGTAATTGACAAAGTAAATGCTCTAAATAAATGATGCAAAGTGATATAAAGCATAAATATAAATCAAATTTATGTAATGATCCTCATACAAAGATATGGAAACAACATGAATTCATACCCAACCCTAGGGGAGGGGTACAAGCCAATCTTTAGTCGATGATCTCTTGTCGCTTTCCTACATATTCAAAAGCCCCCAATTGATGAAAGAATTATTTGTGAATGCTTGATAGGTGTTGTAGAATATTTTTTAAGACTCTAAATATCTTCTCTTTTGCTACATAGAAGGCTCCTTGTAATCGCTCTAAAATCTTTTTTATAGATTTTATTCCTTCGTCCTTCAAATGAAGAAAGAGAGCTCTTATGTATGAAACCCTAGATCTTAATTTCACCTTTAGGCCAACCTAGGATTTGAAATTCCTGCCGATCTTTTGGGGTTAAGCATTTTAATATCATAGAATTGTGCTCCCAAAATTTTGGGAAAAATGTTAGAGACCATGTTGCACTTGCACACAATCCAACCAACTTTTCACCAAAATTTCAAGGTCGTTAGATATGATAATATTAGAGTGAATCCCAAAGTTACAGCTAATTCTGAGATGTTTTGATATGTGAAATTGGGCCTTAAAGATCAAAATAGGACATAATTAGGGTTTATTATTTAATGATTAATTGAAGGAATACGATGAAAAGGGGCACTCTTAGGGTAAAGGGCCCAACTTTATAATGTGTGAAGTGATGAAATATAGATTTAGATTTAATTAAATTGATTAATTAAATGCTCAAAGAGATTAGAAATGTAAAATGCAAAACACACTAAGGCGGGTGCTAAACCAAGCGTGAAATTGTACCACCCTAGCAAGGGTGTACAATTTACGACGCTACACCTATAAATAAATAAACCAAGTAAATCAAATTCCATAAATAATATAAAAAGACTCAATTAAATATAATCCACAAAATAAACATCAACATTTAATAAACCCTCAATAATAAAATACATAAAATAGTAAATATTAATACCAATAATTAAATTAATTAATAATTAATAATTTAATTGATAAAATAACCAAGCTCCACAAGACACCCTAACATAGGGATCACATAAAATACCACATGATGCCTAACAAGGCAACTCTAGCCACAACATTGTTGGGTGAATATTTTGTCACCAACGTACCAATGACAAAATATGTATTTCACACACAGCTATGTTAAGACAAAGTCTTTCATCTCATCAAGGGGAGTTTCCCCAGAAGAATTTGGGTATTTTAACAACTTTGAAATTAAATTCGGGGGTAAGCTTAGGGCATGCAATTCTCTTTTTATTAAATTAAGGTATCTCCCTTCACTTGATGATATTTCTTACAACTAACAAAGCTAACAACTAATAGAACTTATTTACAATGATTTATAATATCTCAACAATCATGTAAGCTCAAAGTCTTACGTGAGTGCAACTTACTTTATTCACCACAATTACAACTATAATCACAACTCGTAGCTCAAAGTTTCCAAGATGTGATTATTTTTCTTAAAAACTAAGAGCAACTAATAGTCATACAAATCTTATTATGTAATCACTTAACTATTAGAAGATTTCCCAATTATGCAAATAGCACAAAGTCTACTTATCACAATTGGAAAGCTCTCTTACTCGCATAAACAATATCGCCAATAAGATTCAAGTATTTAGGAAATGATTATGAGAACTAGACATAAGAACAATTCAATCGTAAACACAATCTTCGACCCAACACAAAGTTTGGAAACTAGCGGATTGCTATCTTTATTTCCTTGAATCAATATTTACATCAAAAGCTCAAAGTCTTTGTTGAGGCAAAAATTTGGCAGAGTCTTGCTCCGCATAATAAAAGATAAATATTTACAAATGAGGTCCTCCTTATATAGGAAAAGAAGTTGAGAAAAAAGGTGGGCACAATTGAATAATTCAACTCCACAGTCCCACTTGACTACAACTATTACATAAAAAAATGCAATTGCAAGAAAATTTACAGTAACTAAGAATGCAACTACATGAAAAGATAGTGTCAATGAGGACACTTTATCCTTCATTTTCCCCCCTCATTGATTTTTTGGAATTCCTCGAACCTTTCTAGCGTAGCTTGCATTTCAGATTTGTCTAGCCCTGAAGTCACATTGGAAATGGCATGAGTATGAGATATGGAATCTTCGACTTCTACATAAATCCTTTTTTCTTTCTTCAGAACTGATTCAAGATCATCTAAGTTGATTTGGATTTCAATCAACTTATCAAATGACACTCGAGAAAATTGATCATCTATCAACTGGTCAATCATAGTGAGGAATTCCTGTTTGACGGTCTCATTGGGTAAAACCTTATGTTCTGTATCAAATAACTGGCAAGATAATTCTGATATTACTGATGAAATATTTGTGATTGCATCAGTACATGATTTATTGTCATGATTCATATCCTTTACTAGCATTTTCATTAGCCCATCCTTGTGTGCCAATATTGATCAGGTTTGGATGTACTCTCCCCGAGTCAATACTATGTTGTTATCAACAAGAATGTCTACTCTATACTCTCTCATTTTATCCCAAATCCTAAATCTTTCTCAAGTTCTATTATTTCTTGGGAGAATAGAGAATATACATTCTGAACATGTCCTTGAACATTTTCAAACTCTGTAAAAAGATTGAATGCAGAATCAATGAGATGTGTCCCTTCTGATTTCAAGTGATCAATCCATTCTTCCATTACCTTACCCCTTGTACCCAATCGCTCCACCTTTTTGAATGCTTCTATGTCGATTGAATAAACTATGGGTTGAACCTCTTGCGATGATTACGTTATTTTATGAAGCCCATTTGTCAGTTGTTCACATTTATGCTTCAGTTTATTCTTCTAATCCCTTTCTTGATCAAATCTACGCATTAGACAATTGAAAGCAGTTTGAGAATCTTGCTTGATGCTCACATGTGTCTCTACACCAAGTTCTACAATCTGCATAGTATAATCTACGAGTTGAATATTCTCCTTGTCCTTATCTGAAGACGGCATCAAGACCTCGACGTATTTCCTTTTACTTACTGGGTCAACTAAGATTTTGGACACAATCTTGGGCTTCTTGGTGACTTTCTGCTTGATAGGATGCAGTTGATCAAAATCAAAATCATCTAGTGAGATTACCTTCTTCTTTCTTTTGGGCACCACAATATCCAACCATGGGGGAGAGCTAATGTTTTTGTTGGAGTTGTGGTATCAGTTTGTGCAGTTGCAGATACTTGTATTGTACCCTGACTTGAAGTTATAATAGTCTAGGACTAAAGTTGTATCAATAACAATAGGAACTTGAGAAGAAGATGTTGTTGTTATTGTGGTAGAAACCAATATAGGAGTCGTTGTAGTGATAATGGTAGAAACAAGTGGTGGAGCCTTTGCAGTAACAATTCCTGAAGGAAGCGTTACTGTCTGTTTCTCTTGAGACATTTGTGCCATTGCTTCTGAAAAGTCTAATATTGAAGATTCAATCATAGACATAGGTACATCATCAAAAATTGGAAGGCTAGATAAAGTTACAAATTCCTCATCATCTTCTTCAACATCTAAGCCCTCGTCATCTCATTCCTCATCCTCCTCAACTGAATCAGATTCAATAGAATGAATCGTTACCTGAGTTGAAGCAGGAAACTATGTTGTTGTAGAAACAGTGGTAACTAGCGGTGGAAGTGATTCTCCCGCATCTTGTATTTCTTCTTCCTATGGTATTTCACCTTCTTCTTGTCCTTTTCCTCATTCCTGCAATGTTGGTTCTTCAAAAACATCCTTTTGTGCAACTTGAGATGAGTATTCCCCCTTCTTTGGCCCCTTGATAGTGAATTTGTAGCTAGGTTTCTTTCCTTTGACCTAGGAGATGAAATTGGTGGTAGCTCTTGTGGATCAGGTATGTTTTTAGTCCTCATTTCTGATGTTTTTCCCACATAACCTTCATCATCCTGATCATCACCAGAGCTTGTGGGTAGCTGCTTCATCCTGATACCTTTCTTTTGTAGCAATGCCTTTGTGTTTTCCATGATAGGTGCAAACCTTGAAGAAATAGATTTACTTTCTTTCTTCGACCACTGGATAAGAGGGAGGGGAGTATTAGCAATATTATTATTAAAATAAATAGGATCCACAAGATCATCAGTTGTATCCTCCCAGGAGTCTGGAATTTTAGATAAATCAAAGTTCTCAATTTTCTCAAGTGTGAGGCGACTGAAATCAAGTCTCCTCACATCTTCATCATCTCTACAATCATCCCAAACATCTTCAAGCCTGTGTACATGCACATAATTTTGATGGATTTTATTTTTCATTCGACAAAAATCAAAATTGTTGTGAGCTTTGAATCTTCTCACTGTTACCCACTACATTTCCTCCTCCATGGTTTTGGCCTTTTGAGTAGTCATCATTTAATATTTTCCAACTAATCGAGAGGACTTGAGACCAATCTTGTGTGAAGAAGACTATCTCTCATGTACATACACTAATTGTCTACATAGCTCCATGACAACAATTTTGTCTAATGGATATCTTGGTAGCATAAAAGGTTCACCAGTAAAGCAACCCACCTAGATGTATGTAAATGTTGGAAACTGTAGGAAAACACACTTGTACTCACAAACTTTGTTATAAGCAGCATCAGAAAGCCTCTTTTTCTGCAAATCCTTGTCAAACAAACATTTCCATACTACAAAGAATGCATCATTAACTTTGTGGAAATGACTTCACCAATTGAAGATGGTCAATTGAGAATAGTAATCCCATATTGTAGTTAGTCTTCTATCACCTTTTGTAGACAGACTTGGAAATTGCCTCATAGAGGCAGCTGCATACATAAGATAAGAAGTCGTGTAGAATTTCAATGTGGTTTTGACTTCTTTCAACTGATCGCAAATCGCACCACTGATTTTCTCACACCAGTCAATCTTATCATTCCCTTTCCTAATTATGTTCATATACCAACACATCCATGGTTGAAAGAAGTGAGAATCCATAAGCCCTTTCACTCAAGACAACAAGGTGACCGTGTCATTATGTTCTTTGGTGAAATCACTTATGTGAAAAGATTTTGGCCACCGAGAAGTTTTAGATGTTCGAGAACTTGACAAGAAAACATTATTGATGGTTTTCTTACATTTATCTTCATTTTCCTCATACCATTTATGTGCCCTTGCCTGAGTAATATCCACCACTTCCTCTGTATAAGAAGCTTTGAAGACATTGTTAAAATACTCATTGTCAAGATGGATAACCACATTTCCATCTGCATCTTTAACATGTCTGGTTGCAGGATCAAATCGTTCTATTGCTGCTAATACAAAATTAGGGTCATGAGCAACTACTGGAAAGGGTGCATACTTATGCAATTCACTAGCTGGAAGGAGCCTCCCAAACCCTCTTAAGAAATTCCTCCATGTCCACATGTCCAATCTTTGTGTCCCAAATTTGGTCCACATTTAATTTGACTGAACTTTCAAGAAGCATATTCAAGTACTTGTCGTATTTGTACTTCTTTGCCAGAGGACTGGACTTCAACACCAAAAATCAGTGTTCATAGAGTTAGCATCATTAAAATCATGCCTTCATTGATCAAAATCAAAACTGGAAGGCAAAAATGCCTTAGGAACAAAAAAACTGAAAATGAGCAGTTTGGGTTTTAAAACCTGACCTGCACTTGAAAGAATAAAAGTTGCATATCGGGAAAAATAACCCGACATGTCAATGGTAAAAAATTCTCTGTAGGTCGGGTTTTAAAACCTGACCTGCACTTGGTGGAAGGTCCACCTGCATGTTGGGAAATAAATCCCGACATGCAACTCAAAAGAAGCAGACTTTTGGTAGATCAGGTTTTAAAACTCGACCTGTCCTATGGGGGTAGGTCAATTGAATACATCGGGGTTTAAACCCCAAATTTTTCAAAGGGATAAGTCTCTTGCATGTCGAGAAATAAAATGTGACATGCAAGTCACAATTAACACAAGACATGTCGGGTTTTAATTCCCAACATGCAAATTATGTCGATTAAATGGCAGGTCAAAAAATAAATCCCGACCTGCCACTGAGGTAGAACTCAATCAATTGGTAGGTTGTAATTTAGATCCCAACCTACCCAAAAGGGAAAATCAAAAGACAAGTCAAAGTTTAAATTTTGACTTGCCATTTGGGGAGAAAAAGGCTGCGCAGGGAAGACGAGTATTGGGGTTCAAATTCTGACCCCCTGCAAATAGAAAACTCTAAATGAAATGCAAGCAAATAAACCAAATGCAAAAACCAAAAGGAGAAAAACACGAAGAAAATAAAAACATACCTGAAGATTGATAAAAAAAAATGCACAAAAATCATCGATCAACAAGCTAAAAATGTGGAAAGTAACCAGGAACAGTGGCAAAAGGGTATGGAGGAAAAAGTGGAGAAGATGGAAGCTCAAATTAGAAATTTGGAGGAAGGAAAAAATGCAATGAAAAACCTTCTAGGTATGATTTCGGATATCCTTACCTCTGTGACTAAGAATTTAGAGGAAATTGCCAAGTTTATTGAAGGTTCCAGCACTTCCAAACCTGTTGTGGATCTAGACATCGATGAGGACACTACTGAGGTAGGAACCGTGGAAGGTGCTCCTGGTGGTGTGGCAAAAAGATCTAGGGCTAGCATGAAAAAGGTTGCTTTGGCCTCTTCTAAGGATATCCCTAAGCTAGGGGATAATATTAAAGACTTGCAAGCGATTAGCGGAAATTTGGCTAATGCCCTTAAAAACATTAAGTAATATGTCTTTTGTTTTCTTTATGTTTTAGCTGGATGTTGTTAGTGTTGCTGGTTTTGTTGGGATTTTTTGCTTGATATTGCCCAGAACTTTGCTGGTATTTTGCAGTATGTTTTTTCTTGCTTCTTAATGCTTTTATCTATTAAGTTTCTTTTGTAAAAGGGTTTCGGGATCCCTTCAAAACCTATTTTTTCCCATAATAAAAAACAAGCCAAAAATGAAAATCACGAGCCTCCTACACTTAACTGCTAAAACCCCACGTGTAAGAACTCAGAAAATATAAATCAACAACTAAAAATGAAAAATAAAAAACCTAAAACGCGTTTAATAAAGGACTAAAAGTAAAATTAATGCACATTGTGCGCCATGCAGGTCAGGAAAAATTTCTTGATTTGCAGGAAGAATGACTCGCAGGTTGGGGGAAAATCCCCGACCTACACTTAATACATGCAAAAACACATTTGCATGTCGAGGAAAAAACCTCAATATGCACACCAAAGACACCTATACATCAGAAAAAATAAAACCCGACGTGTAGGAACAAAAAGACGCACATCTTGGACTTTAAAGTCTGGCCTGCCTTATCAAATGACCCACCATGTAGGTTGGATTTAAAACGTGACCTGCCAATTGAAGGCAAAGGCCTATAGGTCGGGTTTTAAAATCAGACCTGCAAGGGAAAACTTAAAGAAAATAAATCTAACTCAAAAAACAAAAAGACAAAAGGCTAATAACACAAAAAAGAGGCACAACTTACGAGATAAATTGGCCATCCTTGGAGTACATGAGGTATGAAACATACAAGTTTCATAGGGTTGCCTCACGAATTCAGTTCAGCTGAAATCAGTGACAACAACTGGCTTCGACTGGGGAACAAACTTCACCACTTAAAGATTGTAGAATCCAGATTTCTAAGTACCTGTATCCATTGGGCTATAGAGTCAAGTGACAAAAGATGACACAAAAAGACATTATACAAAAATTTACATATGTACATGATCTTCATATAGCTCCTCATTGAGTAAAGAGCTTGAGATGTTCTCCACTATAAGGAAGTGAGAACGGAGTTCCATCAGCATATGCAAGAAAATAGCTATGCTCTCCACAAACTTGATGAATAATGAAGGGGCCTACCCATAAGGAATCAAATTTCCCGTGCATCCCTTTTGGTTCTCTCCTCTTGTCCCATAGAAAGACTTGATCACCTACAGTGAATTCACAAGATATTGACTTTTTGTCAAACAACACCTTCACTTGACTTTGATGTGCAGAAATATGATCCACCACCTCAGCCCTTACCTCTTCCAATTGAGAAAGAAACATAATCCTCTTATCAAGCAAACTTTGGTAGGTCTCATCTTCAATGGCCTTAGCAAGATTCAAAGCTGGAAGTTCCAATGTGATAGGAATTTCAACATTCATTCCATACAAAAGTTGGAAAGGGGATATGTCGATTTACCTCTTAGGCATGATACAATCCACCCAAAGGGCATCAAAAAGAGCTTTATGCCAAGTCCTTTGTTTTTCATCAGCAAGCTTCTTGATAATGGTAACCAAGTTCTTATTGCTTGATTCAGCTTGACCATTTCCTTGCAGATAATAGTCAGGTGAATGTGAAAGGGTAATACCATGATCAAAACAAAATTCAATGATCTCATAAGATGAAAAGAAAGAAGTATTATCAGTAATAATCTTACGAGGAACACCAAAACTTCAAACAATGTTCTCTTTCAAGAATTGACAAACCACTGTTGAAGTAGCTTGCTTTGTGGGAATTGCCTCTACCCATTTGGTGAAGTAATATGTTGCAATTAGTATATACATATGACCTGCACTTGAGGGATTCACTGGTCCAATAGAATCTAACCCCCATTGCTAAAAAGGCTCCTCAATTACTACAGGCTTGAGAGATAAAGCAGCCAGCTTGGGCTTACCGACAAATTGTTGACATTGTTCACATTTTTGAATCCAATTGTCTGCATCCTTAAACAAGGTTGGACAATAGTATCTTGCACACAAAATTTTATGTGTCATGGCAGAAGCTGAAAAATGTCCTCCACAAGCTAGATCATGAAATGCTTCAAGTAACCTAACTTGTTGTTGCTTATCAATGCAGCATAAGAAATTGCCATCTATGCCTTTCTTATATAAACCATTGTCCCAAAGGACAAATTTCACTGCTTTCAATTTCAAAGTACGCTTTTCATTGCATGACAAATGTGAAGGACACTCACCATATGTAAGGAAGTATGTTAAATCAGATTACCACTCATTAGTGGTGCTGACAAACAAAAATTTAGGAAGAGCTTCATTCATGCCTTCATTCTCGAGCACTACTTATTCGTCAAATTTATTATCAGCAATTAACAGACACAAACCCTTACCATGAACCAACTTAGTAGGCTTTATCTCCATGTCATATTCCTGAATTTTCGCAACCCAGTTGCCTCTTTTAGTTCCAAATTCATGTTGTGTTAGAATAGACTTGACAATAGTATTAGGAACAATAGCAATGACATGAGAGTTGAGAATATAGAACCTAAAATATTTTACCCCTTTTACTACAGCAAAGGCATGCTTCTCTATTGCAAAGAATTTCAGCTCATGATTTTTTCAGAGGATAACTCATAAAAGCGATAGGTGACCCAACACCTTCATTGTTCTTCTACATGAATATAGCTGAATAAGTATGATCTGATGTATAACTGTACATTATGAATTCTTTTGTATAATCCGAACATACCAAGATTGGAGCATGAGCAATAGCTTCCTTAATTTCATTAAAGGCTTTCTTACCCTCAGGACTCCATTTGAAAAGAGATTTTCCTTTCATCATGTCAACTATGTGATGAGTTTGTTTGACAAAGTCTGGAATGAACCTTTGCAAGAAGTTTACTTTACCAAAGAAGGAATGCACAACAGTTTTACTTGCAAACAAAGAAAGACTACAAATAGCTTTAACTCTTTCAACATCAATCTTGATACTTTTCTTAGACACAATGTGTCCAAGCAACTTTCCCTCTGTAAACCCAAAAACTGATTTCTTGGGATTGAGAGCTATCCCATGTTGTCGGTACTTCTCTATCACTTGTTGTAGATGATGAAAATGTTTTTAACCACAATGAACTTACCAAGGAAATCTCAGAAAGCCAAATCCATTGCACACTGAAAAGTTGCTCTTGCATTTATCAGCCTGAAAGGCATTATGCGGTACACAAAGGCGCCCCATGGGGTTGTAAAAGCAGTTTTATGTTAATCTTGCTCAGCAACCTCCACTTGGTTATATCTAGAGAAGTTGTCCAACATAGACAACATCTTGGACCCGGTAACAGTTTGAAGGACTTGATCCATGATAGGCAATAAATAGTTGTCCTTCAAAGAAGCTTGATTTAAATTTCGGAAATCAACACAAATCTGAATTTCTCCATTCTTCTTGTGCACTTGCACAATGTTAGCTATCCAAGTGAAATGATGAATAAGAAAAATGATTCTTACCTTTAACATGTTTTGAATTTTAGCAAAAATAGTGTGAGATATCTTTGGGTTATACTAGCTCTTTTTTTGTTTAAAGGGAGCAAAACCTAGCTTGAGGGGAATTTCATGACGAAGTTCTTCAAGATGAAAAAGACTTCAAATAATCATAGGAATATGCAAGAACATCAAACTATTGCTGCAATAAAGTGACAAACCTTTGCTTTTCTTCACTAGAACAACATTTCCCAATATTAATCACTTTTGGATTATCAGTTGTTCCTAACTTTACCTGCTCACATTCCATTATGTTGGTCATTGTCTTCTATTGCTTCTTGACATAACGATCATGTCTACCAATGAGCTTTTCAAGAGATACAAGACCCTTGGGAATCTTGTTTCCATTCAACTGCAAGAACTTTTCGTCAATTTGAGGATCAACTTCTTCTATCGCATCTCTTGAAGGAAATTGATTGCTTTCAAAGTAAAGATCATCAAAATTATCAACAGTTTGCAAAAAAATAACAACATGTTGATCATCATTAAACACTTGCCAATTTTCAGAATTATCAGGAACACTTGGCCAAAAAATCATCTCAATAGTATACTTGGGACTTGAAAAATCCTTATGTGGAATTAGAAAGGTAGCAAAAACTGCCAAGGAAACTGCTCTATTATTGAATTCTCTTGGAATAATAGATATATCAAAAGCATCAAAGGCTTCTATTGAATCCCACACAAGATTGTGATAGTGCTTCAACCTATCACTTCTTGTTTGGTAGATACTCCTAACTTGACACACTATCAACTCTGCATCCCCTTGAGCATTGCAATTTTTAATTCCTTTCTTTTGAGCAGCACTCATGCCCCAAAGGAGAGCTTCATACTCAAAAGTATTATTAGTGTTGTCAAACTGCAATTTGAAAGAAAATGGAAAAAAATTACCAT
The DNA here is from genome assembly GCF_030272615.1 of Cryptomeria japonica. Taxonomy (NCBI): domain Eukaryota; kingdom Viridiplantae; phylum Streptophyta; class Pinopsida; order Cupressales; family Cupressaceae; genus Cryptomeria; species Cryptomeria japonica. The sequence goes on along the minus strand of NC_081408.1, from coordinate 525,231,774 downwards.
CAAGAGACACCAACACAATACCTACCCCTGATCCGTTAGAAGAATAACTATTGTCAAATTCCAAGGTCCAAACATCATTAGGACCACTCACACTGATATTGTCAAAACTGAAAGGTTCCTCTTGTGGAGTTGAAGAACCTACAGACTCCGCAATGACACTTTCATTAGCATTTGAATTCTCTTCAAGTGAATCCACATCTTCTAGTTTAGATATAACTAGAAATTCATCATCAACATACAAGAAATAATTTCCCATACCAGATGACTCAAAAATAATTTGAGCTCATTGATCATCAGACTTCACAACTATGTATTGTGATTCTTTTCCAGGTAGTAACTTCTTAATTTCCCCTCTCATAGGAATACAATCCTCTGTCATATACATACTCAACTCACCTCCAACATCTCTACGAAAATTTCTTCCAAGAAGAATACCATATGAAGCTAGCACATCAGCTACCAACACTGTCATTTTGATTTTCTTCTTTGGGAATGCAGCAAATGCAAACTATGCATCCTTAATCTAGCCTATCACATTATCTGATGCACCAGAATCTATGACACAATTACTTAACTTGTGACCAATAATCAATAATGAAATATGGAATGGTTCAATTTTCTCCAAAGGGGCAGGAGAAGTCACTAAGTTATTTTGAGAAACTTTGGACTTTTGTGGAGGATTTGGGATATTATCTTTTTCTTTGACAAAATTAACTAATCGATCAAACTAATCTGGATTAGACCTCAAGTTCTAATTCAGACATTTGAACCTTTGTTTTCTTAGCATGATCTATTATGTCAAATTCTTGAAAAAATTTTATCAAAGATTGAGAAAGATTGTCACTTTGAGGATTTGAAATATTTGGTGCACTGGTCTTCGGTGCAACTGCTAAAAAATTTGCAGGAGTTAAGAAAGCACTTACATGTTTATCCTTCGCATTATCTTTTAAAGGATTTGAGGTGTCCTTCGGTGGATTTGGCAAAGGAGTTCCACACTTGGCAATGGTACCTGGCAAGCGTTGTGAATCCTTCACTCATATTGAATCATCACTCGTTGCATTCGCTTGCAATTGATTGTCTTGAGCTTGCGAAAGAGTGAATACTGCAAAGACATCTCCATCACGTCCTTCCTGCACCTGATCTTCTTCATACTGCATGTATCGAAATCTAGAGTTGCCAGCCAATTCTACCTCTTCATCTTGTGGCATATTGGCATCTTCTTCACCAAAAGGTGGGAGATCATTTTGTTCCACCTCATAATAACCAGTAGCCAAATTTTGAGGCAACGCTTCCAATGCAAGTCTCTCTGGAGTCGAAGGTAACTTATTTTGATTACGAGCAACATAATTTGAAGCATTGTTAGGGAATGTTCTCCTTGGAACATCTTAGTGTTATTTGTGAGGAATTGGTTATTACTGAGAGTGGGGGTGAATCAGTAATAACAGTAAACTTTAACAACCACCACAAACTTCTTTCAACTCATAAATAGTACTGGTAATAACTGAAATCATATTGTTGGTCAGATTTATCAAACTGCTCATTTAAGTGTTCATCAACATGCATGCAATAGAAAGTTATCAACTCAACACATAAGAAATCAATCAACACATGAACACCAGGATTTTCACGTGGAAACCCAAATGGGAAAAACCACGGTGGGAATTGGTACCAACAATATTTTTGCACTCTTTCAGAATGTACCTTGTTAGGAGCCTAGCCCGATTAGGAGCATACCCTATTAGGAGTCTCCCAATTAAGGGATTTACTCTGTTAGGAGTAACCTTGTGAAAGGATTTAGAACCCAAGCTAATGAGTCACTCGGTGAAGGGATTTATACAATCTGATCTGTCAAGACCTACTCGGTTAAGGGATTTTGATTCTGCTACAACTATTAGGGAACAATAGATGTATAATCTGAAAATAGAACTCTTTACTTGCTTGTATAGATCCTTTCCTGCTCCAATCTGCTTCTCTCTTATAGACACACACACACACACTGGTTTGGCCAAACACTCTTCTTTTGATCACCGACACATTAAATCATCACAAACTTACCCTGTAGACTTTACAACTTAGTTAGTTACAAAACCCTAAGATTTACATCATAGATCATCATAGACCTTTACAAGTCATTTCAAATCATCGTATGGATCATTAAAATCAATTATAGTCATTGAATGATTACCACACATCGATCTGATACACTTTCAAACCCTTAGCTCATTCTACTAAGCACTTCGCTCATTCCCACGAAATTCGCTCCTTGTACGTGCCAAAACAATATCTTATCACTTCACACAGATTCAACCACGTCATCACCATCTTACAAACATAATATAATACACCACCGAACTCAAAATCATTACCGGTTATAAGATTTGAATATCGGTTCTTAAACCCTACTAAAACCCTATATAAAATACATCAGTCAATCACAAACATGACTTCCGATAGCGAAAACATGATGTGGCTCCGGTCATAACCTCATTACAATGTTATCAACACATGCTCCAAACTACAACACCAAATTCTTCATCAGTCTCAAGATCCAATTACTTAAGCATAACATAGTTTCACATTTATCGGTTAAAGTCCTATTTTCCAGTTAACTGTCAAATCCATTCCATAGCTTTTCGATCAATCATTTATGACTTAGATAACATGATAGAACAATGTAACCATATTTTCTATCAATGACAACACAAACTAATAATCAATCAAGTCATCAAACAACATCTCAACTATATCATCACCAACAATCCTTATATCGGTTCATCAATATTGTCACATCATCAGTTATGTCAATATGCCAACACTCAGTATGGTGCATTCCCTTGCGCAAAAATTTGCTTCTTGATTACTAACAATTCATTTGCTAGCTTTTGAATCATAGGGTCAACAAAATTTGTTGAAGAAGATGAGGCATCAACAATTTGAATATTCCTAACCTTGTTAGGATCCTTTCTTATCTAACCAGCGAGGATAAGATCATCTTCAACTGATATGGCCATCTGTTGTGCAGCAGCCAAATCTGCAGGATTATTCATACGCAAGAGAAAACTTACTTATAGCAATTGAACATTAATAAAGAATCATTTTAAGTTTCTAGCAGTAGGTTGTGATGTCATCAAAATGCGTTATACAACTTATTGAACTTTGCCACAAATTCTTGCATAGGCTCGTGTGGTTCCTTCTTCATTTGAGTCAATTGTGCTAAAAGCGCATGATCATCTTTAGCAGGCTTAAAAGCTTGCCTCGAACCTCGTTCTGAGGCTAGCCCAATTTATAATACAATTATTTGGAAGATGATAAAAACCAATCAACAGCTACACCTTGCAAAGTTTCAATAAATAATCTCACAGAAACATCTTCATGTTCAACACCAAGAACACCACATGCAATATAAAAAGAAACGATGTGCTCATCAGGATGTTGAGCACCATCTCCCAAAAACTTAGGCAAATTCTTTCTTGTGCCTTTTGGAAGTTCATGTAAAGGTGTCGTTAGGCTTAAAGGGCCAAACGCAGTACCCCAAGGACCTGGGACAACCATACTTAATGGATTGTATGGGGGAATTTCAAAATGATTGACGGTTGGGATAACCGCAACTTGCAAACTTGACACCTCAATTGGTATAGGAGACCGCTATGCCGTAGAAGGAAAACTCCTTGTTTGCTACAAAGGAGATCTTGATTGAGGAGGAGTCACAAAATGAAAATTATGTTGCTGCAAAAACTCAAAGGTAGGATCAACAATTCTTGTTGCTCATTGTCCACGAGTGTAACTTTGATCAGCCAAATTAGTACTTTGAGAAAATCAACAATATAGATATTACAATGGAAAAACACACTGCAACCCAAAAGAGAAAATATTGGTTGCATGTCGCTCCCCAGCAAAGTCGCCAAAAAACTGTTGGGTGAATATTTTGTCACCAACGTACCAATGACAAAATATGTATTTTACACACAACTATGTCAAGACAAAGTCTTTCATCTCATCAAGGGGAGGTTCCCTGGAAGAATTTGGGTATTTCAACAACTTTGAAATTAAATTTGGGGGTCAGCTTAGGGCATGTAATTCTCTTTTTTTAAAATTAATGTATCTCCCTTCACTTGATGATATTTCTTACAACTAACAAAACTAACAACTAATAGAACTTCTTTACAATGATTTATAATATCTCAACAATCATGTAAGCTCAAAGTCTTACATGAGTGCAACTTACTTTATTCACCACAATTACAACTATAATCACAACTCGTAGCTCAAAGTCTCCAAGATGGGATTATTTTTCTTAAAAACTAAGAGCAACTAATAGCAATACAAATTTTACTATGTATCACTTAACTATCAGAAGATTTCCGAAATATGCAAATAGCACAAAGTCTACTTATCACAATTAGAAATCTCTCTTACTCACATAAACAATATCACCAATAAGTTTCAAGTATTTAGGAAATGATTATGAGAACTAGACATAAGAACAATTCAATCATAAACACAATCTTCGGCCCAACACAAAGTTTAGAAACTAGTGGATTACAATCTTTATTTCCTTGAATCAATCTTTACATCAAAAGCTCAAAGTCTTTGTTGACGCAAAAATTTGGCAGAGTCTTGCTTAAGATAATAAAAGATAAATATTTACAAATGAGGTCCTCCTTATATAGGAAAAGAAGTTAAGAAAAAGGTGTTCACAATTGACTAATTCAGCTGCACAGTCCCACTTGACTACAACTACTACATAAAATAAAAATGCAACTGCAAGAAAATTTGTAGTAACTAAGAATGCAACTACATGAAAAGATAGTGTTAATGCGGACACTTTATTCTTCATTTTTCCCCCTCATTGATTTTCTGGAATTCCTCAAACCTTGCCAGTGTAGCTTGCATTTTAGATTTGTCTAGCCTTGAAGTCGCATTGGAAATGGCATGAATACGAGATATGGAATCTCTGACTTCTACATAAATCCTTTTTGCTTTCTTCAAAACTAATACAAGATCCTCTAAGTTGATTTGTATTTCAATCAACTTATCAAATGACGCTAGAGAAAATTGATCATCTATCAACTGGTCGATCATGGTGAGGAATTCATGTTTGACAGTCTCATTGGGTAAAACCTTTTGTTCTGTATCAAATAATTGACAAGGAAATTTTGATATTCTTGATGAAATATTTGTGATTGCATCAGTACATGCTTTCTTGTCCTGATTCATATCCTTTACCAACACTTTCATTAGCTCATCCTTGTGTGCCAATATTGATCAGGTTTGGATGTACTTGCCCCAAGTCAATACTACGTTGTTATCAACAAGAATGTCTACTCTATACTATCTCATTTTATCCCAAATCATAAATCTTTCTCAAGTTCTATTGTTTCTTGGGATAATAGAGACTGTACATCTTGAACCTGTACTTGAGCATTTTCAAAATCTGTCAAAAGATTGAATGCATAATCCATGAGATGTATCCCTTCTGATTTCAAGCGATCGATCCATTCTTCCATTACCTTACCCCTTGTACCCAATCGCTCCACCTTTTTGAGTGCTTTTGTGTCGACTTAAGAAACTATGGGTTGAACCTCTTGTGATGATTGTGTTATTTTATGAAGCACACTTGTCAACTATTCACATTTTTGCTTCCATTCATTCCTCTCATCCCTTTCTTGATCAAATCTATGCATTAGAGAATTGAAATCAGTTTGAGAGTCTTGCTTGATTCTCTCATGTGTCTCTACACCAAATTCTACAATCTACATAGTATAATCTACAGGTTCAATATTGTCCTTGTCTTTATCTGAAGACGACATCAAGACCTCAACGTATTTCCTTTTACTTACTGGGTCAACTAAGATTCTGGACATAGTCTTGGGCTTCTTGGTGACTTTTTTCTTGACAAGACCCATTTGATCAAAATCAAAATCATCTAGTGAGATTGCATGCTTCTTTCTTTTGGGCACCACAATATCCAACCATGGGGGGAGAGTTGATTTTGTCGTTGGAGTTGTGGTATCAGTTTGTGCAGTTACAAATACTTGTATTGTATCCTGACTTGAAGTTACAGCAGCCTAGGACACTAGCACTAGTGAAATTGTATCAGCAACATTAGGAACTTGAGAAGAAGATGTTGCTATTGTGGAAGAAACCAGTAGAAGAGTCGTTGTAGTGATAATGGTAGAAACAAGTGGTAGAGCCTCCACAGTAAAAATGCCCGAAGGAAGTGTCATTGTTTATTTCTCTTAAGACATCTGTGCCATTTCTTCTGAAAAGTCTAAGATTGAAGATTCAATCATAGACATGGGTACATCATCAAAACTTGGAAGGCTAGACAAAGTTACAAATTCCTCATCATCTTCTTGAACATCTAATCCCTCATCATCTTGTTCCTCATCCTCCTCATCTGAATCAGATTCGACACAATGAATGGTTACTTGAGTTGAAGTAGGAACCTGTGTTGTTGTAGAAACTGTGGTAACTAGCGGTGGAAGTGATTCTCCCACATCTTGTATTTCTTCTTCCTGCAGTATTTCACCTTCTCCTTGTCCTTTTTCTAACTCCTACAATATTGGTTCTTCGAAAACATCCTTTTGTGTAGCTTGAGATGAGGATTCTCCCGTCTTTGGCCCCTTGATAGTGAATTTGTAGGTAGGTTTCTCTCCTTTTGACCTAGGAGATGAAATTGGTGGCAACTCATGTGGATCTTGTCTGTTTTTCGTCCTTATTTCTTATGTTTTTCCCATAGGAACTTCATCATCTTGATCATCACTAGAGCTTGTGGGAAGATGCTTCATCCTGATACCTTTCTTTTATAGCCATACATTTGTGTTTGCCATGATAGGTGCAAACCTTGTAGAAATAGATTTACTTTCTTTCTTTGACCACTGAATGAGAGAGAGAGAGGAGTATTAGCAATATTATTATTAAAATAAATAAGATCCACAAGATCATCAGTGATATCCTCCCAAGTTTCTCAAATTTTAACCAACACCAAGTTCTCAATCTGTTCAAGTTTGAGGTGACTAAAATCAAGTCACCTCACATCTTCATCATCTCTACAATCAACCCAAGCATCCTCAAGCCTATGTACATGCACATAATTTCGGTGGATTTTATTTTTCATTCCATAGAAATCAAAATTGATGAGGGCTTTAAATCTTCTCACTACTACCCACTACATTTCCTCCATGTTTTTGGCCTTTCGAGTAGTCATCACTGAATATCTGCCAACTAATTGACAGGACTTGAGACCAGTCTTGTATGAAGAAGATTGTCTCTCATGTACATAGACTAATTGTCTACATCGCTCCATGACAATAATTTTGTCTGATGGATATCTTGGTAGCATAAAAGGTTCACTAGTAAAGCAACCCACTTGGATGTATGTAAATATTGGAAACTATAGGAAAACAAACTCGTACTCACAAACTTTGTTATAAGCAACATCAAAAAGCCTTTTTTTTTTGCAAATCCTTGTCAAACAAATATTTCCATACTGCAAAGAATGCATCATTAACTCTACAGAAATGACTTCGCCTATTGAAGATAGTCAATTGAGAATAGTAATCCCATACTAGAGTTATTCTTCTATCACCTTTTGTAGACATACCTGGAAATTGCCTCATAGATGCGACTACATACACAAGATAAGAAGTCATGTAGAATTTCAATGTAGCTTTGACTTCTTTCAACTGATCGCAAATCACATCACTAATTTTCTCACCCCAGTCATTATTGTCATTTCCTTTCCTAATGATGTCCATATACCAGCACATCCATGGTTGAAAGAAATGAGAATCTGAAAGCCCTTTCACTCAAAACAGCAAGGTGACCCTGTCATTATATTCTTCGGTGAAATCACTTTTGTGAAAAGATTTTGGCCACCGGGAAGTTGTAGATGTTCAAGAACTTGACAAGAAAACATTATTGATGGTTTTCATACATTTATCTTCATTTTCCTCATACCATTTATGTGCCCTTTCCTGAGTAATATCCACCACTTCCTTTGTATAAGAACCTTTGAAGACACTATTAAAATACTCACTGTCAAGACGCATAACCATATTTCCATCTGCATCTTTTAACATGTATGGTGGTGAGATCAAATCGTTTTGCTACTGCCAATACAAAATCGAGGTCATGAGCAGCTACTGGAAAGGATGCGTACTTATGCAATTCACTAGCTATGAGGCGAGATAGTCTGGAAGGAGCCTCTTGAACCCTCTTGAGAAATTCTTCCATGTCCACATGTCCAATCTTTGTGTCCCAAATTTGGTTCACATTTGATTTGACTGAACTTTCAAGAAACATATTCAAGTACTTGGCGTACTTGTACTTCATTTTCTTTCCCGTGGATAATCTAGGGGAGGGCTCAGACATTTGCCAGAGGACTGCACTTCAACACCAAAAATTGGTGTTCATAGAGTTAGCATCATCAGAATCACGCCTTCATTGATCAGAATCAGAATTGGAAGGCAAAAATGCCTTAGGAACAAAAATAGTGAAAATGAGCGGGTCGGGTTTTAAAACCTGCTCTTGAAAGAAGCAAAACTGCATATCGAGAAAAATAACCTAACATGTCAATGGTAAAACATTCTTTGCAGGTTGGGTTTTAAAACCTGACCTTCCCTATGGGGGTAGGTCAATCGAGCACGTCGAGGTTTAAACCCCGACTTTCTCAATGAGATAAGTCTCCTGCATGTCGGGAAATAAAACTCGTTATGCAAGTCACAATTAGTACAAAGTATGTCGGGTTTTAATTCTCGACATGCAAATTATGTTGATTAAATGGCGGGTCGAAAAATAAATCCCGACCTGCCACTAAGGTAGAACTCAATCAACTGGAAGGTCAGGATTTAGATCCTGACCTCCCCTAAAGGGAAATCAAAAAGCAAGTTAGATTTTAAATTCTGACTTGCCATTTGGGGAGAAAAAGGTTGTGTAGGGAAGACAAGTGTCGAGGTTTTAATTCAAACCCCCTACAAACAGAAAACCCTAAATGAAACGCAAGCAAATAAACCAAATGCACAAAATGGAAGGAGAAAAACACAAAGAAAATAAAAAAAAATACCTGAAGATTGATGAAAAACGCACAGAAATCATCGATCAACAAGCTAAAAACGAAAAATCACGATCCTCCTACACTTAACTGCTAAAACTCTGCGCGTAAGAGCTCAGTAAAACAAATAAACAACTAAAAATGAAAAATAAAAAACCTAAAACACATTCAATAAAAGATTAAAAGTGTAATTAATGCACATTGCGCATCGTGAAGGTTGGGAAAATATTCCCAATCTGCAGGAAGAATGACCTGCAGGTCAGGGAAAAACCCTCGACCTGCACTTAATACATGCAAAAACAAAATTGCATGTTGGGGAAAAAACCTCGATATGCATGCCAAAGATACCTGTACGTCAGAAAATAAAACTCGACGTGTAGGAACCCAATGACCCACAAGTCAAACTTTAAAGTTCGACCTACCTTATCAAATGACCTACCCTGCAGGTCAGATTTTAAAACCCGATTTGCCAGTTGAAGGCAAAGGCCTGTAGGTTGGGTTTCAAAATCCGACCTGCAAGGAAAAACTTAAAGAAAATAAATCTAACTCAAAAAATAAAAAGAGAAAAGGCTAATAACACAAAAAAGAGGCACAACTTATGAGGTAAATTGGCCATCCTCGAAGTACATAAGGTACAAAATAGAAAAGTTTCGTAGGGTTGCCTCGCGAATTCAGTTCAGCTGAAATCAATGACAACAAATGCCAAAACCGACAAGGTACCAACTAATCCTAGAGTATGTGAAGGAACTCATGTCACCTCCAATCAACTTGTTGTTGGGATTAAATACACGTTCAAATCTGTGAGACCAAGTGAAGTCGATGTCTAGTACCTATAATCCTACACAACACCAAAGGCTCTACAACAACATGCATATTGCATATAACATAAAATGATCAGGAAAGTGAAAGAGAGTGTGCAACATCACACCTAGCTCAAAGATGAGTGGTATAATATTGTCTCTTCCATGAATACAATGACAATACAAACATGGCAACCATACCATCCCAATAATACCATCATATCCCATAGAGCATAAAGTAGGGTTATCATATAAAATGATCTCATCACGAGCAAATATAAATCTCCACAAGACATAATGAATGCTCACAAATATCCAACATATGTCAAATCAACATAAACGTCTTGAATGTATCATCATCCATATAAACCGTAATATCAACTGTCAATATGAAATGTCAAGCATCAACTATAAGCATCCAAAACATAAATATATCCATAATCATCCATCTAAAGCATTGTAAAAGAGTCTAAGATGAGTCCATAAAGTCTACCAATGCATAAAAGAAAGATGAATCAAGGAGGGGCACTACATGAAACCATTAAACGTTATTTAAAAAACCATGGGATAAAACCACCCAATAAAGTAGTACCCATCTTGTCTCCAATCAAGATGCCTTATGATGTGTCAAACCACATATCAACATGTGTACCTCCATTTTACAACTCATTTATATGTCCAACGCATTTGTATATTTCCTATTTTAGGAAACCCAACTTCCAAAGGCCATCTTTTGAATCTAGTGTCTAATTGACCAATTGTTTGAAACATCGAAAAGCTTTTGATGTCCTTTATCAAGCTATAATTGACTATGATGGTAACAAACACTTTTGAGCCATTTGAAAGCCTCTAAATCTCTCAAAATTGACTCTACAACTTTTGTTTGCAACTTTCAAAAATGGAAATTTTAATATCTTCAAACCTACACATGATCTTGCAACAAAAATTTATCAACATTCTTATCTAAACAAATTCAAAGCTTTGGGAAAAATCTTGGACCAATATGTGCTCAAATGAAAACTTACTAAAAATAGTAACCTTATTTATATGCAAGGTTGAGACACTATTTTTCTAACAATTATAGCCTATTCTACAGAGAACATTAGATATAATGATGTAACATACAATAAGTTTGTAAATTCAAGCTATAGTGTTCTTATTTGTAACATCATGAAAGATACCATCACACAAATATTAAATAATATTGGAGCACCATTCATTAGAATCCATGTTAAAACAATAAGAAATCTCACTAGAGATATTAGAATTAGTGGGTGAGGTAAGAGAAAGCATGATGAATTTATAGTCCATGGATGGATCTTTAAGGGATATAAGGGAAGTAGCACTTTCCATTGCATTTGCATGTCAATTATCTTTCTATGGGATAGGATCAATGGTGTAAGAAGCAAAGTTCTTTAATAGTGATAACACTAAGTCGTGATATTAATATAGTTTACTTAGTTTTGCTTGATAAGTTCGCATTACTTGTCTTATGATCAAGTGTAATCATAAAAGATACGCAAGTGTTGAATTTAAAAAAATAAAGCTACACACAAACTAGCTATAAGGGCTTCATACTCATGAATGTTTTTGGCACACAAGCAATTGAGACAATAGGATAGAGGAATTGGCTTTCCTAAAGAAGGTGCTAATATGACATCAACATTTGAGCTTGTTCGTCATCTAGAACCATCAAAGAACAAATACTATGTCTTGTCTACATCCAAAGGGAGAACAAGACCATCAAAAAATGTATCTTGATTAGGAAGAGTAAAATGTGAAGGAGCATCAATTAAGTGGTCAATTAAATCTTGGCCTTTAATTACTTTTTGAGAAACAAACTTAAGGTAAAATTCATTTAACAATATAAAACATTTAGCCTTGTGTCTAGAAGATGCTTCAACTAATCAAATTTTATGATAACATGTGTTTCATAATTAAGAAGGTAATGACTCAACTTATAAGTTACAAAAATAAGAGCAAGACATTGTTTCTCAATAGTAGTATATAAGACTTCATAATTGAGTAAAGTGTGACTTATGTAATACACAACACATTCTTTGCCATCTTCACCATGTTGTGCCAATAAGGGTGCAAGAGCATTAGATGAAGTAGTACTATAAAAGAGAAAAGGATAATTAGGAGTTGTAGGTTGTAAGATACGAGGATTGGTTAAGTAATGTTTTAAATCATCAAAATATTTTTGACAATCCACATTCCATTTAAAAACAATATAATTTATTAAGAAATTGGGTGAAAGGAAAGGTCTAATCTGTGGGTTGTGAAACAAATTGATGAATAACCTGAATCTTTTCTTATAAGCTATGAAGTTGAAAATTGTTTCTAGGAGGTGGCATGTTACTTATAGCATCAATATTCTTGTGTCTTTCAATATCATGATGCAAAACAATGATTCCTAATAGTTTTCCACTATCAACATAAAAAACACACTTTCTAGGATTCAAGTGCATGTTATATTTATGAGTGTGTTCAAATATTTTGCAAAGGATTTTGACATGATCATGGCACAAAATAGATTTGGCCAAGATATCATTGGCATTGTGCTCCAAAAATTTATGCATATAGTCGTGAAATATGAGAGTCATAACACGTCGATAAGTTGCACCAATATTATTTAATCTAAAAGGCATGACAACCCAACAAAACATTCCCTAAGGTGTTATAAAAGATGTTTTATATTGATCTTGAGGATTAATGAAGATTTGATTATATCCAGAACAAAACATCCATAAAGGATAATAGGGCATGACTAGTGGTGGAATCAACTATCATGTCAATGTTTAGAAGAGGAAAATCATCTTTTAAAGAGGCATTGTTAAGGTCTCTATAATAAATGCACGTTCTAATCTTATTGTCTAGTTTAACAACAATAATTATGTTTTAGATTCAAGGTGAACAATCAATATAAAGGATAAAGACAACTTCTACGAGCTTCTAAATCTCAACCTTAACTAGTAACACCATCTTGGGTTTCATCTTTTGAATCTTTTGTTTGACAAGCTTGGAATTCAGAAGCCACACAATGTTATGAGTAGTATATTGAGGATCAATAGCAGGCATATCCAAATAATTCCAAGCAAATAGTTCTAAAAAATCTTGTAAGAGAGAAGAATGATTACATTGTTCATCAACATCTAGACATTTTCCAATTCTAATCATTTTTTAGAGTGTTATTTGGGTTTGTCATGACATCTATGGTATCTCCTACAAAATTATTATTACGTTCATGAACATCAAACAGATGAAGAAGTTCTTGAATCATTTCCAATATATCATTTGGCAATTCAATGTCTTTCCCAAAGTATGCTTTGACATTTAAACAATAGGGGAATCCATGATTATGATATGATACTGAGGACTTGATTATCATATACTCCCATGAATTCAACTAAGGAATCATCTGTTGAAAATATGTTAAATGAAGGTATGCTAGAAGAAGAACTAACATCTGCTAAGTGAGGATTGATTACGAGAATAGACTTAGAATAATTAGATATCACATTCACATTGTTATATGGTTAATGGGATGCTTTGGTAGGCTTTGAAGGATTCTAAACAAGTCCTTACAAAGCTTCACACATGCAGTCTTTTAAAGTAACTTTAATTTGTTGTCCATCTTTTCCACAAACATTGCCTCTATATCCACTCTTAGATAAGATATGGAAACCAGGACCATATGTTAGACACAATGCACCACTAAGAGGGAGGTGAATCAGTGGTTCTATAACTTTTCCCTTTAGCTATCCCTATGAAAGTATACTAATTAACAGATCTAGCTGAATGCAGACTTACCAGTTAGTGAGGAGACTAAACACAAATGTACTCACACACAGGGACATCACATAACACCAGTATGTATGAGGAAAACCCAAGATGGGAAAAACCTTAGTGAGTAATGTTGTTGGAGTCTACTGCTCCAATCTAGCCTCACAATTGAAATATGTTATAGTGTTTAGGGCTACAACCCAAGGAGCTACAACCCCTGTTTATGGCACCAACTCAAGGAGCACCAACCCCTGCACCGAGCTACAAATCAGTGTTCATGAAGATAACTTCAAATACAAAATTAATACTAATCTTACAAGTGAATCTTGTAACCATCTCATATACCTCTTTCTACCGATGAGACACCTTCTCAGCTATACCAACTCATTCTTCTGTTGCTCTCACCTGCTGCTTCCTTTCCGGTAAACTCTACCAGTTCACCTCTCCTTTGTTTTGCTCTACTAGATTTCCTCCTCACTTCTCTTCTCTTTACTAGTACTAAACTCTATCAGTTCTATGTTTGCCTTCTCTGCAACTTCCTTCACTTTCTGCTCTACCGGTATGAACACTACCGGTTCTGCACTGCTACTAGTTGAACTCTTCAACCTGGTTCTCCCTCACACTGCTCTATTCTCACATGAAGAAGTAACACTTGATCACTTCACAATAATATCTTCCTTTCTTTGGCAGCACTACTCTCTCATTCAACAGCCTGCATCTCTGATTTTGGCATCCATATTAATAAACTAGTTTTCCCGCCAGAAACCAATTCAAACATTGGGCGGTTAGGGTTTCCTCATCAATCTCGAGGCAAACAAAATCCAATCAGATCTCTTGCTTAGGTCCAGGTGCCAAAAACTCCCTGATTTGTCTCTATCGCTTATACTTCCTCGAGCCACACCCTTCTGATTCAATCCCCAAATCATGGGATCCATATTAAATGCATATCTGTAGAGGCAACTATCTCTGCACGACACTCCACCGACCTTTGAATTCTTTCCACCTCATCTCTACGTGGCTTCCATGTCACTATCCTCCTCTTCTTGAACAACTATATCAGTATGGATTGGATCACTGACCAATTCCATTATCGGGTTCATCTAACGGTATAATAACCCTGCCAGATAAACCCTCAAACCGGTCTATCATTAGCCTTGCAATCTGCTTCTCTTCCGGTGGACTACTCAATCAGTCAACACTCTTGCTAACCTACCTTATGCACATCTTCATTAGATGGGGAGTCTTCTGCATCTACACCTTGTCCGTGTTACCAATAATCACTCTTGATGACACCATTCCATCAACCTTTTCGCAGACTCCATCTTCAATCAAGCCATTTTCCTCTATACGCGTCTACTCAACCTTGCATTCTTCCCGATCCGCTCGAACCATATCTCAACTGGTTTGTCAAAGTGACAAACTCATTACTCTTCATCTATACTGACATCTCAACATGCCTTCTCAGTCAGTCCAGTGCATATCCGTGAATTCATGCACTCGAGGCATTCCTTTGATTCACCGGTAGATCTGGTGTGAGCCTTCAAACACTGTCAGTCATTTTCTTCTCATGATGACTGCATCTTTATCCAGTGGGAGTCCAACTGTTCTGCAACCACACAGCATACCAATGACCTGTTCATCCTTCTCCTCCTGTGTTGATGAGATTTAGGTAACATTTTGCCTCTTCATCACAAACAACAACTCAAGCACCTTGCCCAATGTCAACACTTCACTTATCAATTGACATACTCTCCTTGTTGATGATACACTATACCGATACCGGTAACTTTACCAGTGCTTTGCAACACAAGGTGATATCAAAGATATCTCAACTTGTACTCCTCCATGACAGTGTTGCACATACATCTCTCATATCGGTAGTCATCCCATATCGGTTGACATCAATGACAACCCACTGCCAACAATCTCCCCCTTTGGCATTGATGTCAACACATGTAGTATTTGGCATACTACATAATCCTTCTCTCCCTGTCTCTAATCCATTGATTCTTAACATATGTAGTATGTTGTATACTACAGAATCCTTCTCCCCCTTTGACAACAATGGCAAAGGGCACTATCAGGGTATCATTCCTCCTTACATTTACCAGGCACTGACATAATTTTTCTCCCCCTTTTTCTTTACTGAATGTATCTCCTCCTTTGATACCATTTTTTACAAAATATTACATCTTCTCACGTCACAACACTTGAGATGGAGGAATCAACCATCAACTGACACCAATTGAGCATGAAAATTTTATACCATTTGTTAAAATTCTCAATTGCAGAGGGATGTGTCAATGAATACTACTCACCTGTTGGTCACATTGCATCACCTCCTGTTTGATCCCAAATTTCTTTAGAATAAAATGTGATTGTACTATGAATACAACCAACCAAATGACAAGCAGATACCCATAAACATGAAATTCTACTGGGTATACCTACTACAATTTCCATCTTCTGCAGTTTGGGCAGTCAATATCTTTACAAGTTCAAGCATGTCGACTCAACATCATAAGCACTTGAACTCCCCCAGAGTCATATATTTCAGGTCATCTCCAGTCAAGTCTAATACCAGGGCTCCAATATTCACCATATACCGGTTGAGTTGTGCAACTGTGATCGTCTGATAATATTCCAACTTCATTATTTCACCATAACCTATGACATGATCCTGAATTCATACAATGACATTACCATGCCATAAATTAAACCGGTTAGCCCAAAAATATGCATGCCTGCATGATTAACCACCAAACCAATCATATGTCATTCAGGTCATCACCAACACCACCTAAGACATAAACTCCCATTCCATGTTACCAGGGCTATTGCAATGATCTCCAAGCATATCGTCTTACATAACAAACAAGTGCATGTTAGCATTCATACCGGTAACATCCTACACATACCGGTCTCCTGTACCAATCTACTATCACTACCAGAGCACCTTCCTATGACTCCTAACCTTTGTGTCATTTTATGTCTGATTCCAATTGTTATCTCATCATACTTTGACATAGTAGGAGTGATCCAACATTCCTCAATAGGTGTGTAGTCAAGGCAGCCTCTACACACACTTATCTTCTCATTTTCTTCTTTCATACCGGTTACAGTTTGTTCTTCCACGTGTCCTTGTTTACTAAGGGAATGACTGATAAATTCAATGTGCTACTCCCCCTGAGGTCCTACATCTCCTCTAAGCCTTAGGAGATATCACCTGTGCATTGAATGCACAGTGTCAGTCCATGATCTTCTTCCTCCATACATACTTGGTCTTATTCTTCTTCCCATCTTCAGTCTTGGGAGCAGGTCTTTCCTTCTTCTATTGATGGGTCCTTTCATTTCAGATTCTGCATCACACACAAAAGAAGTGCTATAGTAGCACACAACATTCATCCCAACTTCATGATTAGGGAATCTCTTAACATACCAGTTTGACCATCTTCTCTTGGTCATGTTGTTGTGTCTAGCAGCTGAAACCAGTGGACCTCTTGCTCCTGCAGAGACATTTCTCCTTTGGTTCCATGTAGATCTTTGACTTCCATATACTCTGTATCCACCTTTCTGCAGAGCTTAGTTGTTATACCGGCCTCCATGTGACTGCAAGTTCCTCTTCTGCATTCAAACTCTCTATGCCCAAATCCATTGCAATAATAACATACAATATTTGCATTTGTAGGGACAACAAATGGATTCTTTCTAGCATAACCGGGAGAGGGGATATGCATGTATCTACTCCTAGATACATTTTTCTCATGTGCATGATGTCTATGAGATCCTAGATTATTCCTTCTAGATCTCTTTCTACTTTCTTCTGCCCTATGGCTATAAGGATTACATGCTCAACAATAACTGGCAAAGGATGGCATAAGAATTACAAATTTATTATGTTGTGCATGGGGAGATCTTACCGATTTAGCATCTCCACTTCTCCTTCCTTGAGAATAGATCCTTGGTTGTCCATTTTGGGTAGCTCTTCTATCTAGTCTCTTCTTCTCCCACCCTTGCTTTGCCCTGTGGGTGGTAGCATTTCTTTGTCCTTTGCCAGTAGGAGGTCTTTTTTGCTGACTTCTCATGTTACTGCTTCCGATGAGGCTGTCTTCTCCCATCTTCACTTTACCTTTGGGATCTACATTGTTCCTCCTTCTTGCAACACCGGTCTTCATTCTTGTCTGCAAGTCTTTGCCAGTTGTACTTAGGTCAACCTTCTTCTGGGGAGAATTTATAACTGTGAAGGTTTGTCCCTTGTTTTCTCCATTCGAGGAGACAAACAAAATGTCATTGTGGAGGGCATTCTTGTTGGTGGAGCATTCACCGACACCACTTCCTAAACCTTCAGTGTCCTTGGCATGCTTTTGCTTCTCCAACATCTTGTTCAAGGCATCACTGCTGCCATCAAACTAGATTCTTACCCTGAGCTCATCTTGACACTTCTTAAGGTCATTTCAGATAACCTCCATCTCTCAAAGTAGTTGTTGATATTCTTTATGTTTTACTTCTAGCTCAGAGGCTAGATCATTGCACCAACACTCCTTGGTGTCTTCCTCTTGAGTCTTCAGTTTTGAGATGCATTTCTCATATTCTTCGAGGCATTTTGTCAATCAGTTCTGCTCCACTATAGAAGCATTCTTGAATAGCTTGTATTCCTTTCTTACTCTACTGAGTTCTTCAAGTGCATTTACAAGCTCTCCTTCAAGATCAACTTCTGCTTCCTTTCTTCTTCACCTTCACTATCACTGCCAAACACATCTTGTCGGTAGAAGTGATTTGCACGATCATTCTCAAATGTGTGTCTCTCATCTTCTGATTCTTGAGCCATGAAGAGGTGGGTTCCTTCATCATAATTGTTGCAGCTGCTAGTAGATCTGCCTTCATCCTCTGTAGACATATAAGATGCATTTCTCATCTTATCATCACAAGTCGGTTTTGTAGTAGTGGGCTCATTTCCATAGAGCTACTTCAATCTATCCCATAAGATTTTTGTCAATCTGCATCTGTCCACCTGCAAGGGGACATCATTGGATAGCTCACTGAGTGTAGCCTTCATTGCTGCTTCATTGCACTGGTTTCTTCTTTCTGTATCTAAATTGGTGGGAGGAGTGACTTTACTAGGGCAGCCATTTACAACAGACATCCATACATCAAACCCTAGAGAGGATAGGTAGACTACCATTCTACAACTCCAAATGAAATAGTTTGAACCATCAAAAACTGGAGTAGAGATTGACACCAAACAAACCATTGTGTCCTTAAGCCAGAATCTACCCAAGTTAGAGAAAGCTCATCTGACTGGGAACCTAGGCTCTGATACCAATTGTTAGACACAATGCACCACTAAGAGGGGGGTGAATCAGTGATTCTCAAACTTTTCCCTTTACTATCCCTATGAAAGTAAACTAATTAATAGATTTAGCTGAATGCAGACTTACTAGTTAGTGAGGAGACTAAACATAAATGTATTCACACACAGGGACATCACATAACACTAGTATGTACGAGGAAAACCCAAGATGGGAAAAACCTCAATGAGTAATGTTGTTGGAGTCTACTGCTCCAATCCAGCCTCACAATTGAAATCGGGCACAATGTTTAGGGCTACAACCCTTATTTAGGGCACCAACCCTTGACTTATTTATGGGCTACAACGCCTGCACCGAGCTACAACTCAGTGTTCACAAAGATAACTTCAAATACAAAATTAATACTATTATTACAATTGAATCTTGTAACCATCTCGTATATGTCTTTCTATCAGTGAGACACCTTCTTAGCTATACTGGCTCATTCTTCTACTGCTCTCACTTGCTGCTTCCTTTCTAATAAACTCTACCAATTCACCTCTCCTCTGATCTTCTCTACTAGATCTCCTCCTCACTGCTCTGCTCTTTATCGATACTAAACTATATTGGTTCTATGTCTGCCTTCTCTGCAACTTCCTTCACTTTCTGCTCTGTCAGTATGAACACTACTGGTTCTGCACTGCTACCGGTTGAACACTTCAACTTGGTTCTCCCTCACACTGCTCTGTTCTCACATGCTGAAGTAACACTTGATCACTTTGCAACACTATATTCCTTTCTTTGGAAGCACTACTCTCTCATTCAACAGCCCACATCTCTGATTTTGCCTTCCATATTTATAAACTAGTTTTCCCACCAAAAACCAATTCAAACATTGGGCAGTTAGGGTTTGCTCATCAACCTCATATAAAACCAAATCTAATCACATCTTCTTGCTTAGATCCAGGTGCCAACAACTCCCTAATTTGTCTCTATCACTCATACTTCCTCGTGCAGCACTCTTTTGATCCGATCCCCAAATCACGGGATCCATATTAAATGCATACCTGTCGCGGCAACTATCTCTGCACAACACTCCACCGACCTCTGCATGCTTGCCACCTCATCTCTACGTGGCTTCCATGTCAGCATCCTCCTTTGCTTGAACAACTATGTCGGTATGGATTGGATCGCCGACCAATTCCATTACCGGGTTCATCTACCAGTATACTAACCCTGCCGGTTAAACCCTCAAACCGATCTGTCATCAACCTTGCACTCTTCTTGTCTTCCGGTGGACTACTCAATCAGTCAACACTCTTGCTAACCTACCTTATGTATATCTTCATCAAATGGGGAGTCTTCTGCATCTACACCTTGTCCATATTACTGATAATCGCTCTTGATGACACCATGTCATCAACCTTCTGCAAACTCCATCTTCAATCAAGCTATTTTCCTCTATCTGCATCTGCTCAACCTTGCATTCTTCTTGATCCGCTCGGACCATATCTCAATTGGTTTGTCAAAGTGACAAACTCATTACTCTTCATCTGTACCGACATCTCAACATGCCTTCTCAGTCAGTCTAGTGCATATCCTTGAATTCATGCACTCGAGGCATTCCTTTGATTCACCGGTAGATTCGGTGCAAGCCTTCAAACATTGTCAGTCATTTGCTTCTCATGATGATTGCATCTTTATCTGGTGGGAGTCCAGCTGTTCTGCAACCACACAACATACCGATGACCTGTTCATCCTTAACCTCTTGTGTTGATGGGATTTAGGTAACATTCTGCCTCTTCATCATAAACAACAACTCAAGCATCTTGCCCAATGTCAATACTTCACTTATCAGTTGACATACTCTCCTTACTAGTGATACACTGTACCGATACCGGTAACTTTACAGATGCTCTGAAACATAAGGTGATAACAAAGATATCTCAAACTATACTCCTCCATGACAGTGTTGCACATACATCTCTCATATTGGTAGTCATCCCATACTGGTTGACATCAATGTCAACCCAATGCCAACACCATAAAGATATGTCATTTCTGAGAGAGATGGTGGAGCTTCATATGTGTCAATGTCATATCAATAAGAATTAGAAGTCTTAGTTGAATTAGAAGCATCTACAAATCATTCTTAGGTTGCTTAGAAGAAGTTGAAACCTCTTTAGATGCTACCATATCTTCCTCTAAGAGTACCTCTTTGGGTGAAGGAGTATCTTCGGTAGGAGATGGTGTATCCATTTGGATTGGAGAAGGAATTAAATAATTTAAAGGGGATTAAGATCCTTATCACCTTCTAAGGTATACATCTTATTGTTGTAAATAAACTTAAGATTGTGATGAAAAGTAGAAGGGAAAAATTGCATAGCATGAATCCAAGGTCTACCTAGAAGAAGGTTATATGTGAGGGTATTAGGCATGACATGGATGGGCATGGGTAAATTGACAAGACCTACTTTAATAGGCAACATGATTGTACCTAATGACTTTCTACCAACATTATCAAAGCCATGAATAGGGAAAGATTCAGGTTGAATAAGAGATATATCTACTTTAATTTGATGTAAAGATTTTATGCTACACACATTAAGTTTTGATCCATTATCAACTAGAGTACATATTATCATACTACCATTCATAAGCACAATTATCATAAGAAGTTCATATTGGTTTTAAACTTCCAAAAAGGGTAACCCATGTTGGTAAAATGCAATATTTGACTTTGTTGCATGCATACACTCTAACAAGGCTACTACAACATTAGGTATCATAGAAGGTGGAGCCACTATCTTTTGTAAATCTTCTTGGAGCATCCCATGGTAGGTAGACAAATTTTGAATCAACTCCAACAGGGATATCTAAGCTTCAGTAGCTTGAAGTTGTACAATAAGATCATACCCCTTTCCAAGATGTTAGGTAAAACAAGGTGTTAGAAGAGGCATAGATTGATAAGTAGGAAGAGAAGAAGGAACAAATTGGACAACACTGGGTTGATTATTATTTCTTGTGTTGTGTGTGAGCAATTTCATGATAATTATGTTGTTGATTCATCTTATCTCTTTGGGTGATTTGTTTTGCAAAGTGTAAGATGGAGTAAGAAGATCTAGTTGGATTCTTACCACCTTTAACATCAAACACTAGTTTTTTTAGGTTGAGGGACATCAAGACGAAGATACACAACAATCTTAGGCTTCTTAGGTTCATCCTTATATATGGTCACATGTATCATGTTGATCAATCTTCGATAAAGAGTTAGTTTAGGAGGCGTAGAGGATAACTCAATATAGATGAAGTCATCAAGGGATTCATCCAACATATCAAAGTCATCACTACTAAACAAATAATCAAAGGCATGAAAATCTTGTAAAAAGAGATCCAACACGGTTGGATAACTTACTTTCTCCAAGATAGTGATTATTTTTTTATTTTTTAAAGTTCTTGTTTTCTAATCTAAGAAAATAAAAAACTGCTCTATCTAATGCAATCAAATGATTCAATCTAATGAAATAAAGCATTGAAGGCATGAATGTAATCTAAAAAACATAATGAAAGACATGAAAAATGCATGTAAAACAATTTTTATTTATTTTTGAAATAAAAAGGAAATGTAACACATCAAGTCCACCAAAATGTTAATGATGAAAGAGAAATGGACAACTATAGATAGTGATTCAATTAGAACCAAACCCTCTTTCATTAAACATTAGAACACAAACCACAAAGGGGGATATGCCTGACTAACTCTTACTCAAAGCGACTCAAGCAACCTAGGCTCTATTCCTTAATTGCGTAAAAGATCACTTGATTGATTTAGATGTGAGATAATTAGGTCCTAAATCATGCATGAATAAACATATAAACTGATAAAAATTTGACAGATACACAAATAGTAAGCTGCTAGTAAGTACAAAAATGGAACATTGTCACATAAGTGCACCTATAACATAAAGTAGAACTCAAAATTGTTTATTAGAGGGGGTAGGTGCCATAGTCCTAACAAGTGTCTAGGTGAAAATGAGTGTTAGATATGGTCTTGGAATCCTTCCAATTGTCTTCCCTTCAAATTTTAGGTCAAACAAGTAGGTCTATGGTACTAGGCACCCTTGACTGGGCCTTTTCTACTAAACATTTTCTACAAGTCTTTGTCTTAGTTTGCTTTGTGAATTAGGCTTGAAACCTATATTTGAACCTGCAAATACACAAACAAGGAGGCAAATGGTGTTGTGGTTATATAGGGGCTTGCCTTGATAAAGCCCTTGCTTTGGTGATTTCCATCTCCATGGATAACTAAATTGGATTTGAAACAATAATGTGTTCTCTGAACCTTAAGTGTGTCTTAGACTGTGATGAGAAAATAAGTACATAAATGTAAATAAGAGCCTTGCTCAAGTATATTAGAGTGAATCCTAGATGAAACAATCAAAGGTGATTCATATATCGACTCAAGAATAAAAGAATCAAATAAATAATCATTAATAAAGGATAAATATCATATTTGAAGCTACAATGCATAAATGTAAGAATGACATGAAATCATGTACCAAATCCTTAAGGATATTTATGATCTAATCATCAATCAATGATTCCCTATAATCTTTCAAAAATCCTAGAAGCTTCCATCATGATGAGAAATAGTTGATGAAGACGCGATGTTGTTGATTATTCCTCAAATTTGCAAACCTGTAGACTCACTTTTGGCCCTAATTTCGCATCACAAGGATATATAAAGTTGTATATCACAAATGAGGAAAGTGAATTGCTTATGTATGAGTTACAAGCTTTAATTTGATAAAAGACTGGCATTGAACAATCATATCTAAAAATCAAGACTAGATTTCACAATATTAATTGTAGACACCTAAAATTGTCCAGTCTAATTAAATAAATATTTTATTTATTTAATTATCTAAGCTTAATTCTTCTATTAATTAAATAAATCTTTATTTATTTAATTAATTCATTTATCTTCTTCTAGCCTTATTTCTCATTTAAATAAATACATTTATTTATTTAAATTATCCTTTTCCTAAATTAAATAAATATTTTTATTTATTTAATTATCCTACTTCTTCTATTTATTAAATAAATCTTTATTTATTTAATTAATTCATTAACCTTTTCCACCTATGACACATGTCATTCATCTCTTAATTCCTATACTACCTACCTCTTTCATTATTTTGGTATTTCTTTTACCTACCCTCTAACCTTAGCCGACCTCTCTTTTTACACCTCTCAATCTTATCCCTCCATTTCATATTGTGTCTTCTATTTAAGAAGATGCTTTCTTCATTGTCAAACCCTAATCACTCATGCTAATGATCTTTCATGCAACTTACTACACTACGATCCTACTTGCAACCACATTCCGTTCTTTGTTGAGCTCTTGTGCATATAAAATCTGAGAGCAAATATATCAAGCAAGATCAATGGAGATAGGAAGAATGGAGATCAAAACCCTATTGGGCATGTGATGGTATAATCTTTGTGATTTCATTTGATTTGCATTGTCTTAGGTAATCTTCATATGTTATGGTGGATCTTTGTTGATTGTTAGGCTAGGGTTTAGTGGTTGGATTCATTTAGCCTTTCAATATTGTTATTATTGTTATCCATTTTCACCATGAACATTTTGGCACGCCCGATGGGACTCTTGTCCCTTTGCATTTAACCTTTTTGTTGCAGATGTTGCATTTTTGAAGTTGCAGATCGGACATTTTTCGACGGCATTTTAGGTTTTTCCGCGTCTGAAAGCGTTCGGATCGCGTCTCTGATTTTCAGAAGCGTCTGCGGTGTCTGGAATCGCGTCTGCGTTTCTGCCAAATTTTATTTTGCAGGTTTCTGAAAGGGGCATCTGTGTTTCTGAACCGCGTCTGAGCTGTTTCTGCCCGCGTCTGTGTCCGAGAGAGGCGTCTGTGTATTTTGGCCGCGTCTGTGCATCACAGAACCGCGTCTGTGTCTGGTATAACATCGTCTATGTTTTACTGTTTTGAAATTTTAAATTTTTCTTTGGTTCAATTTTCAGATTTCGTACTTAGGGTTTCAGATCTGGTTTATTTTTGGACTAACCCTTGCAGATCTAACTAACCAAGTTTGTGCAGCTTGATTTGGAAGCAAAAACGTTTTTGTTGAAGGCCCCTTTTTCACAAAGTCTTTTTGGGTTTTTCTAAAATTTACCTAACTTGTCTGCTTGCAGGAAGGGGTGATCATTTGAAACAACCCAAACTACTAACAAATTTTGTTGCAGGGCCTTGGCTAGGGTTTTATAATTTTGTTGTGTGCCTTGTTTTCATAGACTAGCAAACACTTCCATTGGTGCACTAAAATTGAATCATTGTCTTTTGTGTCTTGAGCAATAGGCTCTTTTTTTGTTTAATCTTTAGAGGGCCTGTCTTCCCGTGTGGTCATTAGGACTACTAGTGAGAAGAGAACGACCCAAGTGGTAGCGAGGAAAACCCACCTCATCCGAACCACTATAATCAAATGTATTCATGGTGAAAACTATGAATAACGTGTGCTGATTAGTTCATACCGACACTATGTCTCCCCATAAACCCGTTTGATCAAATTTATTTGATCATTTGTAGGGTGTAACCCCTACCGGCTGGGAGCCTTCTGTATTTACAGAGCTGAAAGTGCCGCATGTATGGCCACACGAGCGGATGCCCTTACTAGCACCATTTTGTTTTAGAGGCCCAAATCCTTCTAGTTGTTGGGGCAAGAGGTCGGACCTCTGGTAGCGGCCCACACACATACGGTTCTTAGTAGAGATACAAAGTTCGCCATGGGGAGTTTTCATGGGGACTGATGCTTGGCTGACCCGAGAAGTGAGTGCCGAGGGTGGAGCCAATGAGGTCAAGCATCTAAGTATCCGCTCTGAATAGCGTAGCCTCGGGGGTAAAACCCCATGTGGGATCAACAACTATTGTCTTGGCCAGCCATAAGAATTGTGCTTGACTTATTTTAAACATTCAAAACATTCAAGACCAAACAACAAAACATTGTGTCTTTTGTGTTTTCAAGTGTATGCAAAACAATTTTACATCAAACAACACACTTTTCTTGGAGTCATTTTGGAGTCTAAACACTTGCAAACATTGAGTCCTCATCAACATCGTGTCCTCTTGTCACGAAAAACAGTCAAACAGTCGGATTTGGTCACAACAAAACAACTTCACAGATTGGCAAAATTGCACGAAATTTACAGAAACGCGTCTGTGTCTGTTTTAACCGCGTCTGTGTCATCTAAGCGCGTCTGTGAAGGGCAGAATAGCGTATGTGTTTTTAGAAGCGTCTGTGTCGAACAGAGACACGTTTGTGTCTGGGAATCGCGTCTGTGCAGTATATAGTCGCGTCTGTGTTAGAAATTGCAAGAAAAATTTCACAGTCCAGCAAACACAAGGAATCAGTTTCAGAATACTTGAGCTTCCTAGGTTGTTTCTTTAGGTTTCATCTAGCATTCAACCTGTCCTTGGGTCTCATACAGTCCATCATTGCTTCACATCTCATTTTACATTCACAATTGTCTAAACTTGAGTCAAAAGGTCACTTGCTTGTCCTCATCATACTTTGTCAACACACTACATACAACAACACTTTGCTAAGTGGTCCCTCATCAAGGTTTCTTACCTTTGGGTCTCATTTGGTCTTACTTAGAGTCAAGGTCAGCTTACCTCATCAAGAGAAACTATCCTCTCTTTGGAAGTCACACCTACTCTACTACATACATACTTGGTCTTACACTTTGGACATTGCAAGTACACCTCAAGATTCATTTACATTCCATTTTACTCTTGGTCTTCCATACTCTTTTCATTTTTCATCTAGTCTCTCACATCTTGGTCAATACCTAGTTCATGGTTGAAACCAGCCTTCAAAAATCTAGGAGAATAGCTAAAGAAGCTCAAGAATCCGCAAACATGAGTTCTTATGAGTATGACAATAATTTATTCTTCAATCCTGAGCACACTACATTACCTGACATGGAGGTTTATAGAAACAATCCAAATGTGGAAAACACAGACACTACAAACAAAAATGCTACACACAATGACAATGTGGACAACTTTTCAATACAATCAGCAGATATAGAAGAATCCATAATGAATCCTCATTTCAATAGATTGGTTGAAGAGATAATGAGGAGAGATCGACAATACTTCTTACACATGATGGCACAAAGTGGAGCTAAAATACCTCATGACTTTGACATGTCTCAACTTATGGAAAATCGACCCTCGCAACAAACTCAATCCAACATGGATCAAAGGAGACCCAATAGTGGGGGAAATAGAGGACCGAATATGATGCCTGAGTCACCATCAGTTTTGCTTCAAAAACCAGAAATCCCACATACACAAGCTCAAACATATGATACTTACCTTCGAAGACCATTATGGAAACCTTATGCAGATAGATATGCTCAATCACATGCTCCAACTATGGATCAATCAAAACAAGTGGATACTCAAAGGCATCCTCAAAATTTGGACATAAGGAAACCTCATGTCAAATTTGGGGGCAACACAATGGAAAATGAAATGCCTATTGAATATGGTATATATGCGCAAAATAGATATGGGGTTCCTCAAGATGAAGCTATGCCAAGTGCTCCCTATATGCCGCATCAATATAGACCTCCATATGGACATGTCTACGATCAGTATCATCCATACATGCAACAAGCTCCTCCTCAAATGGGTGTTTCAAACACGGGGTATGTTACAAGAAATAGATCTCCTCCCAAGAGCAATTTGGAACAACAAATAAGAGATTTACAAAAGAAAATGGAGGACATGAGTACACCAAAACCAACATACACTATGAGAGAGATATGTCCTTATCCATTTGATAAGAGCATCCCAATGCCTCCATTTCCTGCACACTTTGTGACACCAAAATTTGGTAAGTATAGAGGAAAAGGAGACCCCAAGGCACACATAAGACAATTTTTCACAGCTTGCATTGAGGTAGCGGCAGAAGAAACATATTTGATGAGGTTGTTCCCGCAAAGCTTAGGAGATCAAGCTATGGAATGGTTTTCTCAATTACCTCCCGGTATTAAGTCATGGGGCGACTTAGCAGAGGCATTCATTCAGCATTTCTCCTACAATATAGAAATAGATATCTCAGTCACTACTCTATGCAATACTAAGCAAAAAGAGGGAGAATCTTTTGCGTCATTTTTACAAAGATGGAGAAATCTAGCTAGCAGATGCTCTTGTGAAATCCCACAGAAACAAATGGTAGAAATGTTCACTCAAAACGTTAACAAGGATATTGGCTATGATCTCAGGAAAGCTTGTTTGTCCACATTCAAGGATGTTATTGAAAAGGGCCTAGCAATAGAAAAGGTCTTAATTGAACAAGGAGTCATTAAGATATTCAAGGAAAACAAAGATGACTTTAAAGGAAAAGACAAGCCAAGATTTTGGAATAAGAACAAAAATACAGTTAATGATGGTGTTGTTGATGCCAATACGGTGAGACCCAAATTCATCTTTTCTGGATTAAGTTCTACAAACAATCAAGTGAATACTCAAACAACTTCTAGACCACGAAGGAAGTACACTCCATTGGGAGAACCACTTGAATCAGTCTTCAAAAAGCTGGTGGCAAACAAAGTGATCACAGTTCCAGATTTTCCTCCATATGAACCAAAGGTCAAACCAAATTGGTGGAATGATGATGAGTATTGTGAATTTCATAAGAGCAAGGGTCATAAGACAGGAAATTGCCATCGACTGAAGAACATTGTGCAAGATCTCATTGATAGAGGTGTCATTGAGATTGAGGGACATTCATCTAATCAAGAACATGAGATGTTTAAGAAACCATTCCCAAAGCATGGCAAGGGAAAAGGTAAAGCCACAGATGATCAAGCCAACTATACTAGAGCACCTTACAACTATGACTCAACTATCAACCACATCTCGATGGACAATCATATCTCTACTATTACTATCAAGAACAAAAATCCTGAGAATCCTCCTCAAAGACCCAAGATTGTTCTAAGAGGTGTGGGATCTTCGTCCGAGTCTACCTCTGAATGTCATGTTACAACCCGTTGAGGCAAGATTACGTTCCCAGGTGCCTCCACTAAAAACACCGCTTCTTCATCAACCAAACCTGAGTATGACCTTGTAGAACAATTAGGAAAGACACCCGCGCTCATCTCCTTCCTTGAGCTCTTACGCATATCTCCTGCTCATAAGGCTATTCTTGACAAAATCTTGAGAGACACTGCCGTCCCTACTGATCTGAACGTGGACCAGTTTCAAGCCATGGTGGGATACCTTTCCATTCCACATTCCCTTACATTCACAGAAGCCGATGACACCTCCGTATGTCAGCCACATAATGCACCTTTACATGTTGAAGCCTTTATACACAAACATCGAATAAAGCGAGTCCTGATAGATGGAGGAGCAGGTCTAAACATTTGTACATTGAGCACCATTAAACAGTTGGGATATTCTGACAAAGCTGTGAATTCTACAAATCAAATCACCATCAAGGCCTATGATGATGAAGAGCGTTCATCCAAGGGCACAGTCACCCTACCTCTAAGAATTGGGCCAGTCACAAAGGATGTGGTTTGTCAAGTCCTAGATCTAGATCTCACTTATAATATATTGCTAGGACGTCCTTGGATTCATAAAATGAGGGCAGTCCCATCGACATATCATCAATGCATTAAGTTTCCTCATAATGGAGTCGAGGTAACAGTCAACGGTGATCCAAATCCGTTCATATATTGCAATAACCTAAGATCACATACTGAGACCATCATTCCCAGTAATTGTGAAGCTGTTCCTTCTTCGGCATACATTGACCCTGAGTCATTGAAACCTTCGACATCAAAACAAGGTGAACTTAAAGGCAAATTTCAAGACAAAGGCATGGGAGAATACACTCTAAATCAGACAATGTATTTACGACAAGTCGTGAGCTCTCCAAAATAATATGGAAGGCCACATCCTAACAAACAAATCTCCATCATGGCATTCAAATGGGATCCTACTACCTTTCAAAGATGGGGCGAACTGGAAGAGGAAAATTTATACAAAATGCTTTACAAAGACATTGAAGAGGACACACATGATCAGATTAATATACCCTGTGAGAACTATGGCAAAGGCTTCAAGATTCTACAAAGATTCGGGTATGATGGAAAAAGTCCTCTTGGGTTACGCAAAGAAGGCGTCATGGAACCCTTACAACCTGAATTAACTGTAAAAAGGGAACGCTCAAAGGGACTTGGTTTTCTGACTTCCAAGATCCACACTAAAAGGACAGGAGAGGCATCACAAACCAAAGTTGCCAAAGTTCAACAAGAAGATTACTATTCCACAGATTCCAACGAATGGGAATGGGGTTCAGACAAATCCTCCAGTGACTATGAGCTCACCGAGACATTCAGAGAGCCAGATGAACCCACAGAAGAAGAGGAATTTTACAAAAAAATCAGAGTTGGTCAAGAAACAACTCATAAGGATTTCCCACAGTCTTCATTTCAAGGTCTTAGGTCGAAATCACATAGGATGAGGACACCTGTCCCAGAATGCGCTAATGGTGACGACAATTTGGATTCACTCATGATTGAAACTGATGAGGAGAGTGCCATCGATGACCTCGACGATTGCCTCGATATACCCGAATATAACCACATCTTCACTCTTAGCCCTGCAAACTCCGAAAACATTAAAAGCCTTCCCCTTGTTCACCACCAACTCATTGACTGGGATTATGAAGGACCAGCACAATTTGACACATTCCAAAATGACGAAGCTATTATTGACTATCTTGGCATACGAGATGATCTTCCCCCTGGAGACCACAAAGCAGGATACACCATAGAACTCAACAACGTGGCATATTTCGGTGAGGGTGTCGGACCTTCCAGTCGCAAAAATGTGAAAATAAGAACAAAACAAGGGTCTTATGGCGAAAACCACACTGTGGCGCTATCTGACTCCAAAAAAGTAAAAAGAAAGGACGTATCTGAGGGCGAAAACCTCTCTGAGGCACCCAAAGATGGAAGGCTCGACATTCTCCCAGCATCATATGAGGAAAAATCATCCATGTTGGTAGAGGAGACTATCAAGACAAACATTGGTACAGAAGAGATTCCACACAACATATTCCTGGCTCAATCCTTGACAGAGTCCGAAAGATCAAAATTCATAAGCTTCTTCAAAGAACAACAAGTCAACTTTGCATGGTCATACGCTGATATGCCTGGACTAGATCCGGATTTGGTAATGCATCATTTGACAGTCAAACCGGGGGCAAAGCCAGTGAAACAGAAATTAAGGAAAATGCATCCACAAGTGGCATTACTAGTCAAAGCAGAGCTGGAGAAATTATTGGATGTTAGATTCATACGCCCAATTGATTATCCCGAATGGATCTCCAATTTAGTACCTGTCAGTAAACCAGATCGCAGCATCAGAATATGCACAGATTTCAGAGACATCAACAAAGCTTGTCCAAAAGATGACTTCCCATTACCAAATATCGACTTGATCGTTGATCTCACAACAGGTCATGAAATGTTATCTTTAATGGATGGGTTTTCTGGTTATAATCAAATCAGGATTGCACCCGAAGATCAACACAAAACATCATTCACTTGTCCATGGGGAACTTTCTGTTGGAATGTCATGCCCTTTGGGCTAAAAAATGCAGGTGCTACATATCAAAGAGCAATGACCACTATCTTTCATGATCTCATGCACATAACTGTGGAAGATTATGTTGATGATCTCTTGGGTAAATCAATAGATAGAGATAAACATTTGGACATACTTTCAGTCGTCTTTGATCGGTTGGAAAAATACAAGGTAAGATTAAACCCCAAGAAATGTGTCTTTGGAGTAACCTCCGGGAAGCTCCTAGGATTCATTGTGTCCAAAAGAGGAATCGAAGCCGATCCAACAAAAGTCAAGGCTATCTTGGACATGCCGCCACCCAGAAATATCAGTCAACTTCGATCCTTACAAGGGAGACTCCAGTCTATACGAAGATTCATAGCACAACTTGCAGATAAGTGTAATCCTTTCCAGCACCTGCTACATAAAAATATCAAGTTCAAATGGGATGATAACTGTCAACAAGCTTTTCAGACGCTCAAAGATTATCTTTTGAATCCGCCAGTTCTGATGCCACCAGTTCCAGATCAGCCTTTGCTACTATACATATCAGCTACTCCAACAGCACTGGGGGCACTCCTAGCACAACAAATTGCTGACGGCAAGGAAAAAGCAGTATACTATATCAGTCGCACATTGGTGGGATATGAGCTAAACTACACACCGATCGAACGTGCATGTCTCGCTGTGGTCTTTGCTTCGCAGAAATTACGACATTATATGCTCACTCACAAGACTAAGTTGATTGCAAGGATTGATCCACTAAAATATCTTCTCAACAAAGCTACACTTACTAGGCGACTGGCCAAATGGGTAATGATCCTGAGTGAGTTCGACATCGAGTATGTGGACAGAAAAGCAATAAAAGGACAAACAATCGCGGATCAATTAGCAGATGCTCCCATGATAGATGATGCTCCTCTAAATTCAGAATTTCCAGATGAATCCATTCTAACAATATCACATGCAAAGCCATGGCAATTATACTTTGATGGCTCATACACACAGCATGGGGCAGGAGCTGGTATTCTCTTTATAACTCCTCAAGGCGATTCTATACCAAAATCATACCGCTTATCATTTCCTTGCACTAACAATATAACGGAATATGAGGCATTAACAACTGGATTACGAATTGCAGTTCAGTGGAAGATCCAAGAACTTCGTGTTTTTGGGGATTCTCAACTTGTCATCCGTCAAGCAACTGATGATTACCAAACAAAAGATGAAAAATTAATGCCTTACAAGCAAATGGTGGATGATTTGAAATAGCACTTCACAAAGATAGATTTTGAGCAGATACCAAGAGAGCAGAATCGTGCTGCAGATGCCATGGCTACAATCGCTTCACTAATTGACCTGCCTCAAAATGAAACCTGCTATGAGTTCCTAGTAGACAACCTGCTGGTTCCTTCATATGAGATCACTCCTACTGAAATGATATGCGTTGTTGGTCCCTAATCCCAATTATATGGGTCCATATTCACATACCTTCGCGATAATATCTTACCTCCTGATCTATCAAACAACCAACGCCGCACTTTCATTCGCCAATCCTCTCGATATGTCATTCTAGCTGATATCCTATACCGACGAGGTCTAGATGGCACTCTTCTTAGATGTTTAGAAAGCGACAAAGCTCATATTGCGTTACGTGAAGTGCATGAAGGGATATGTGGTCCACATGCTAGTGGTCCTACCTTGGCCAAGAAACTCATCAGGACTGGATATTACTGGCCCAATATGGAAAAAGACTCATATCAGTTTGTCAAGAAATGTAAGCAATGTCAAATTCATGGAGACCTCATACATGCACCAGCACAAGAACTACAACCACTTGCGTCTCCTTGGCCCTTTTGTCAGTGGGGACTCGATCTCATAGGCAAGATTCACCCTCCTTCTTCCAATGGTCATAAATTCATTATCATAGCCACAGAGTATTTCACAAAATGGATTGAAGTCGTGCCTCTCACACAAGTCACTGGGAAACAAATTGCTACCTTCATTCTGAACTACATCATTTGCCGATATGGTATTCCCAATTCCATTATCACTGATAACGGGCGTCCCTTCAAAAATCAGGATGTTCGTGAACTCTGTGAGCGCTTCCATATCTCCCATCGTTTCTCCACACCATATTACCCCCAAGGTAATGGCCAAGCTGAGGCATCTAATAAAACAATTCTTAAAATCCTCAAAAAGACAGTCGACGACGCTGGCCGTAACTGGCATATCCAACTCAATCCTGCACTTTGGGCATACCGCACAAGTGTCCGCACACCTACAGGAGCTACACCCTACTCACTTGTCTACGACGCTGAAGCCATCTTGCCTATTGAGGTCAAGTTACCTTCTTTACGGGTCTCTTTGCGAAACATCATCAATGATGAAGATTACAGGGTCTCCCGCTTACAAGAACTAGAACTGTTGGATGAACGGAGACAAACTGCTTTTAATCATCTTAAGGCTTACCAACAGCGAATGAGTCGCAGCTACAATCACAAAGTCAAGCCTCGCACAGTTGAGGTAGGTGACTTAGTCCTCAGAGAAAACCCCAAGAATCAGCAAGACAGAGATAAGAAGGGCAAGTTCGAACCAAACTGGCTTGGTCCTTACATCATCACAGCGGTATATGGATCTGGGGCATATCAGCTCTCAACTACAGAAGGTGAACCTTTGGAGGATCCTATCAACAGCATGCACCTTCGCCGGTTCTACACATAGCTCATCAGAGTATCCTAATTCAAAAAATACAAAAAAATTATAAAACAAAAAAAATCGTTACTTGGTGAAAACCTGGCAAACAGGCGCCTTGTGACACAAAAAAATTGAAAAATCGAAAAAAGTAAAGAGAAATAATTTCGTCCAACGGTGAAAACCACTTCGGTGGCGCCCTGGGCAAGTACCATGGTGAAAACTGGGTCACCAGTGCCATGCGTAGAGACATTGCTCCTCCCTCCTTCAGGATTCTCTTCATCATTTCACTTTGCACACACTCACAACCTATTCATTCATAATAAACTTACCCATTTCCATCATGGCTTGTTATTGATCTACCCAAGACTGGTTAGCCATTCATAATAAACCTCCCTTTTCACCTCCCTTTCCATCCATAATAAATCAGACCCTATCTGTGGCTAAGGCAAAATCCTACGTCTAGTGATGGGTGAACTGAGAACATCACATGTTTTGAGGAGTACAGTTTCTTCCAGCTTCCTTCAGTCTATCCGCGCGCAATTCGCAATAAAGCAACATTTGCATCACAGAATCCGCAATAAAGCAACATTTGCATCACAGATCCGTAATAAAGCTTCATCTTCTCCGCAATAAAGTATCAGTTTCATGGATTCAGTCAATTTTAGATGAGACACAACAACAACAATGGGCTTCAACAAAATCAAATCTTTCAACAGACTCAGACAACATTATGGTTTAGTGTTAATCTATCCCTTTTGTGAAAGTGAACATTGTGACCACAATCAAACATGACTTATACAAGTGACAAGAGACACTAAACTTGAGGACTACAGTGGATGTTGGTGTCGAGTCTTGGTTTTCTTTTGATTTTATCTTTTAATGACATGTCTTTTAGCTTTTCCAGGATGTCTCTGACTAGAGATTCTATCTCCAGGATGTCTTTGACTAGAAAGGCGAGGATGGGGTATCGTCACCTATTTTGTTTGCTGTTTGTGGATTGTCTTTTAGTAATGCTATGACTTGTCCAAGGATATGAGGACACTGTGAGTCTAGTATGAACTGGGGCATTCCTTGTTTGTGACTGTCTTATCTCCATGCAAACGGGTATAATGACTTTCTGGGTCAAACATATGCCTCGATTGTCATAACCTACTTGCCATAATAAAGCTCAATGATGATAATGCACAAGAAGCTCTTTCACTTTCATATCTTCTATCTTTCATCCCCCTTTCTTGATTGACTTCCATCATCCTTCTCGAGTCCGCGTAGCCTGCTATCACATGACTGAGTATAATGACACACCAAAAACATTTGCATTTCATGTAGCTGCACCTACATTACCACATATAAGCATCTCATACATACATATAGATATCACAACTGCATCACATCCTGCACACAACACCTGTTAGCACAATTTACATCTGCATTATCATATTCATCTGCATTACTTACATTCACATTTGCATCATGCATACACATATAAAACAAAACAAAAATAATAAAAAAATATTGCATTGTGTCATATACATATTTGCATCCGTATCATAAGCATGCATTATAAGAACATCTCATCACATAGGTACACATGCATATAGCTGCCGCAAAAATGAATCATCTCTCATATATAATCAAATGTGTCATGATACAATGATGTCAAAAGAATCATATGGCTACAAAATCACCCGCAGGTGTCTACAATACAAAAAAATGGTACAAATACCGATACAAGGGAGCCCTCTATGGCTATGATGAACTCCCTCCCTCGGAGCCGCCTGGCCTCGACGGAATCTGAGCTCTAGACGGACCCGCTCCAGGATCACCCTGCCTGTCTGGTGGTCGTGGAGGACCCGCGACCCCTCACCACCTGGGCCTGTCCCTCCTGTCCAC
The DNA here is from genome assembly GCF_030272615.1 of Cryptomeria japonica. Lineage (NCBI taxonomy): Eukaryota > Viridiplantae > Streptophyta > Pinopsida > Cupressales > Cupressaceae > Cryptomeria > Cryptomeria japonica. The sequence continues at coordinate 525,195,587 of NC_081408.1, read as the reverse complement.
CCTCCCTCCGAGGTGCCACCCTCCTCTCCCCAACTACTCCCCTCCGCCTCCGTCGGCCTCTGCCTCCATCACCCCCACCGTCCTCATCATCATCTCCTCCTACCTCTCCCTCCAGTAGCTCCCCTGGATCTGTTAGTCGAGGGAATGGATGCTCTGCCCAGTAAACTGTATACTCTGCATCCATACCTGCATCCTCAATCTCCGGCCACATATCCCAGGGTAGGGGCATCATCTCTGCCAGCTGTGTGATGGCCTGATCATATGATAATAATGGCCCGAACTGCGCCTGATCCCTCACTGTGCGGGCATACATACCCGAGCCTCGTGGCATCCTCTGGATCCTGCCAAACTGTTTGCCAACCCTATCCACTAGCTGTCTCTCCAGTATGTAAGGCGTCCGCCCAATCAAATATATGCTCCTGAAGGTATAAGGCAGCTCCACTGCGTCATCCTCCCACTCCTCGCACCCCAGGTACGGCCTCCAGATGACTACATCAATGTCATCTATCACACACCTCCAGTGCTCTAACCTGCCAATCCGAGGCTGTGAAGTAATCATATCATAAAGATGTACAAAGCTCCGCCCCTGACCTCTGCCCCTGAAGTGTATCGGGCGTGTGATAGGCAGATGCTCGTATGCCCACACCTATAGCAGTGTCACTCCACAACCCAGTCCCACTGATCCATGGTAGACGAACTGGTGCAGCTCATAATACAGATGTGCCAAGACACATGGACCCCATGCATACCTGGTGTGCTCAGTCACCAATATCTCCAGTGCTCCTCCCTAGCCCACTGCAACCACTGATGGCTCCTCCGATCACAGCTGGCAAGGCTAACCCTGTCGCAGTCATGGTATCCCATGCCACGTGCCCTGCTCGCATATCTAGCCCGGGATCCTAGAACACCTGTCTCAAAGCCTCCCTGTCTCCGTCACGATCATATGGGATTAGCTCTCCATCGATCGGTATATGCAATATCCTGTAGACATCCTCGAGGGTCACTGTCATCTCCCCCATCAGCAAATGAAATGTGCATGTCTCGGAGTGCCATCTCTCCGCCAGCGCAGTCAGCAAACCCATGTTTGCCTGAAACTCAGGCACATATAATACATGTCTCAAGCCCATCTCCTTGATGGCAGCTCTGTCCTGAAATGATAACTTTGGTCGCAACCTTTGTGTGGACGGGAATCTCTCCCGTGACTCTAGCATAGGCAGATACTCCTGCAGTCAAGCAATCAAACATGTCAGTTATCGTGGCATTCACTGTTCATCACAAAATGCTACTTGCTATCTAAATGCATATGGTTATCTATCCTAGTGACACTCACTGTTCATCACAAAGTGTTGCTATCTATCCTAGTAGTGCTCCCTGTTCATCACAAAGTACTACGTGTGTGACATTCCCTATTCATCACAAAGTGTTACTCACATTTAGCACTCCCTGTTCATCACAAAGTGCTACTCATCCTTTGGGTACTCCCTGTTCATCACAAAGTACTCTATCTTGGTGCTCCCTATTCATCACAAAGTGCCTTGATCTATCCTAGTCTTCCTAGAGGACCTGCTTGAGTGTATCCTCTCAGCAGCTTATCCAATCGACAGCGTATGTTCATCATAGAACTGCCGATTTGACCTAGAAGACTAAAAACTTGCATTTTCTGACACAAACGCGCTTTAAACTCACAAACGCGCCTCTTGACTGCACAAGCGCACTTACACAACGCAAACGCGCTTGTTTGACATAAACGTGCCTAAATTACTCACAGACGCGACTTTGGAACATAAACGCCCCTACAGGACATAAACGCGCCCGCATCAAGCACAAACACGGTTCCAGACATAGACGTGCCTGACACCGACACAGACGCGCCTGGCGGACATTGACGCGCCTGGCACCGACACAGATGCGGTTGCACGTTTTTGCACTTTTTTTTGTGCCCTATTCCTAAGCGCATTTATTGCTAAACTACCATGCATTAATGACAAAATTGAAATTCGTCAAAGTACGAGGAGGTTTGGTGGTACTTACCGGCTCTCCTGCCTCTGCTGGCCTCTGAAATCGGCGAACGCGGTCGAATCTATGTACGAAAGCCATCGCTGCTGACTGCTGCTGCTCTTTTCTCGCTCTGCACTGTGATCTCGTGGAGGTGTAGATGACAATTAGGATGTCTTTTTCCCGTGGTCTATCTTATAGCCTACCCTAGCCCTCGCCTTCATTTCCCGAGTCAGTCTTCCTCATCCCGTGACTTTGTCACTTTATTCGGTCAGTCCATTCTAGCCTTTCTTTCTTATCGAGAGATTGTCTGCAATCTTTTCAGACATTTTCATCCAATCTCTCGAGGGGGCATATTATTCCCATCCTGGGGCAACTCTGTATCAGTTCATCTTATCTTCTTTGAAACAACGCGACAAGCTGCATTGTCTCAAAGAGGGGCAAAATGTAGACACCTAAAATTGTCCAGTCTAATTAAATAAATATTTTATTTATTTAATTATCTAAGCTTAATTCTTCTATTAATTAAATAAATCTTTATTTATTTAATTAATTAATTTATCTTCTTATAGCCTTATTTCTCATTTAAATAAATACATTTATTTATTTAAATTATCCTTTTCCTAAATTAAATAAATATTTTTATTTATTTAATTATCCTACTTCTTCTATTTATTAAATAAATCTTTATTTATTTAATTAATTCATTAACCTTTTCCACCTATGACACATGTCATTCATCTCTTAATTCCTATACTACCTACCTCTTTCATTATTTTGGTATTTCTTTTACCTACCCTCTAATCTTAGTCGACCTCTCTTTTTACACCTCTCAATCTTATCCCTCCATTTCATATTGTGTCTTCTATTTAAGAAGATGCTTTCTTCATTGTCAAACCCTAATCACTCATGCTAATGATCTTTCATGCAACTTACTACACTACGATCCTACTTGCAACCACATTCCGTTCTTTGTTGAGCTCTTGTGCATATAAAATCTGAGAGCAAATATATCAAGCAAGATCAATGGAGATAGGAAGAATGGAGATCAAAACCCTATTGGGCATGTGATGGTATAATCTTTGTGATTTCATTTGATTTGCATTGTCTTAGGTAATCTTCATATGTTATGGTGGATCTTTGTTGATTGTTAGGCTAGGGTTTAGTGGTTGGATTCATTTAGCCTTTCAATATTGTTATTATTGTTATCCATTTTCACCATACACATTAATAACAACACATTAATCCCCCAAAATTTTGGGAAATCTTGCCCAATCTATGGAGAAACGCTCTATAGTACCAACAAAATAGGCCTTGCTGTTATAGGAAGCAAGACATTAAGGCCCTGATATTGGATCTGGTCCTAATTTTTGGATTGACGATGATTAAATGTGGAATACGATGTGTTGAAATTTGAAATAGGACGAGACTCATTTCCTTGAGTTGAGGGTTAAATTCAAGGCTAGAAATGGTCCTAGAGGGATTAGGGGAGTGTAAAACCAAAGCAAGTGCTAAGGAGAGTGTAAAATTGGACTCATAACTAAAGAGTACAATTTATGACATTACATTAAATAACCTGAAAACTATGTCTTCTATGAGAAATTCAATTTAATTTTGGATGCAATATTTTTCCTTTATAGCCAAAACAAAAATAAACTTTAGGTTTGTTTAAATTATTTGCAAGTAAGTAAATAATTATCCTTGGGGATTTACCTACCTTCTTCATTTTGTTGCTTTAGTACTAAGTAACATAGTTGTGAAATAAAAAAGATAAGTTTCCAATTAAACATATGTAATGAGTTTGAAAATTAGTATTTTTTTAAATTGTTAGTTGTGTGTGTTATGTTCACATTAAAATATGGGCATGAAAACGTTAGCTATTAGTTACATGTGCTAGTTGTTAGGTAGTTTGGGTAGTTAGTGGGTTGAAAAGCTTTTTATTTAGCTGATTAAATGCAATAAAATGAAAGTGTTGAAGATAATAGTCGACTAACAGTGTGTTGGAACCTTTGACTATCCTTTGTGTCATAATTTCAATATGGTATTAGAGTAAGTTTCTCATACCTCTTTGTTCACCTTCCATTCAATTGTTCTTCTTTATTCAAATTAGTTTATGCAACGATGGTATAGTGAAGATCACATGCAACAACCATTGTTTTATCCATCCATTTTTCTTGTATTTTTTCAAAAAAATTGTAGTACATACTACATATTGTGAATGCTAAATTTGTACCTATTTGTAAACCCTAAACAACCCTACCACAAGTTTAGATCTACAAAACTATTCAATAAACAATCAATAGAGAGCTCCACCATGCATGCAAATAATATAAAATAAACCAAATATACCTTCACATACACAATAGGCTTGTTTCCATTGTTCTCCTAACCTCTAAGATCTTGTGAAAATAGTTATTTGCTCTCAGCCTTAAGCACCTGCACAAGAGGTAATGAAAGAATGGAGTGTGTTTGCTTGATGATGTAAAAGCTATGATGAAAATATGATTGTGATGATGCGTGATAAAAGGATTTTGGCATAATGTTGGTATCAAAATGATTGTGGATTCATGATAATGAAAGGGAAGAAGCCTCTTTTATATAAATCTCAAAGAGAATCAAGGGTTTAGATTAAGAGATTGAAAGATGAATGGTCGTGATGTGTGAGAGTGAATAAGATTAAGAGGTTAATTTGAAATGGAGGGATAAGATTGAGGAGTAGGTAATTTAGAGAGATGTGTTGTCATGTGGAGATAAGGAAAGGGAAAAGGTGGTTAAGAGGAATTTGACACTTGTCACATGCCTACGAATTTAGATTACGATCCATGTGAACAAGTTGGATAGCAATGATTAGAAAGAAAAAGGTAATGATTTAATTAAATAAAAGTATTTATTTAATTAATGGAGTAAAAAGAGTGGGGTTAGGATAATTAAATAAATAGTAAATATTTATTTAATTTTTAGAAAGAAAAGGCTAATGAATTAATTAAATAAATAAAAATAATTATTTAATTAATAGTGGAAAAAGATAATAAGTTAATTAATTAAATAAAAATATTTATTTAATTAATAGAGAAAATCAAGGCAAAATAATTAATTAAATAAATAATTATTTAAATAAGGACAATTTCAGGTGTCTACACATACAAATTTGTTGAAATTCATCATCCATCTACATTTAATTTCTATTTTATTCCATATTGCTCACTCCTTTAATTGTTTTCACTCCATTTTGTTAATTTGTGTTCATGCTTAAAATTAAAAAACGGTGGCGATAGGAGGATTACTAGTTTTTGAAATATTTATACAATGCCCAAAGCAGTTAGATGCATTATTGGTGAAAATTAACATCTAAGAAGATTTGGAGTTCTTTCATTGAAGGGGGGAAAATGTGAATCAAGTGGTGGATTTAGTGACAATCTAGAAAATAAGACAATGACCAACTGAAGCCAATTGTTAATACAATGACAGAGTAAAGTTTTTATATCAGCACTAAAGGTAATGTTCATAATTTTTAATTAGTGCATGATATAGAATATGATGTAATAAATAAATAAATATTAATGGATGTCATGGCCGCTTTGGTTCCAGGGATTGAAAACCTTTGATGTTGGAGAAAGAGGGATTGCCTACCAACCAATGTCCAAAGATTCCTCATGGAGGAGAGTAGATCAAATCAACACACAAACCGATGAAAAATTGGTGGGCTTGGCTTATTGGTATCCTCCTTTGCTCAATTATGTTAGAATGGAGGTTGAGTGGTAACGAATACAATTTCAATTTTTTTAGGCGAGAGGTGGATTTTAATTTTTTGATGAATAAAAATGACAACAATGTTCTATATCATGCCATTAAAAGGGTGAAGGCCACTAAGAGGATGTGGATGCACTGCCCATGGTACAATTGGTCTAGTTGGAAGAGAGGGTGGGGCCCTAGTTGCAGTGGGACTACTATTGTGGGGGTGAAGGTGACTGATTTGGCACAAATGCCCTATTGGTGGTAGTACAACAAGCCCAAGTGGGAAAAAAGTGGGGCCCTCATAACAGCGGACATGTGGCAGGAGGATGAAGGCTACAAATATGACATGGATGCCTTGCTCATGGTTCAATAGACCCAAGTGGAAGAAGAGGTGGGGCCCACATTACATCAAGATTGATCAAGGGGTTAAGGGGATGAGGTGGCCTATCTGTGCATGGTATGTTTGTGTGGCCAACTTGGAGGACCATTTTATTATGACAAGGTGTTAATATTTTTCATGTTGCCCTGCCAGTGATTTGACACAAAATAGCAAGAATAAGAGATTTTTAATGGAAGCTTCTCGTGGTGTGATCTTTAATGTTTGGAAAACCTTGTGAAATCTCATTATTGGTACTATGGATGAGGGTTGGAATTATCAATGTTTAATGCAAGTGCCAAGAAATTATTACCCTCCATTGGCATGCATTTAACCTTGTCTATCAAAGATAAAGACTTTAAGTTTTTTTACTGACTATTGTTAGACAATTTGGGAATGTTAGGGCTAAGTCTCTGGTTTGGGTTTCTTCCTGCTACAGTGTTATCCATGATAGTTTTGGCCATGGGTGGGGACATGGTAAGAATTGAGCCTAACACTCACTTGAAATTAAAAAACAATGTCATAGTATGGCATATCTACAAGGAAGGAGGAGTGGCACGATTCATTGAAAGCATAATTGAATATGATTAAAATATGTCTATCTAGTTCGACAGGTCGTGGGAAGATAGGAGGATTAAGGTGGGGGATGTTTCATTCAAGGTTAGCGGTCATAGCAAAAGCTACAAGTCTCTCCACCAAAGGAAGAAAATGAAATAAACAAAGTTGGGTGATGGATAGTGAAAGTCTCACCCAATTCTTTCACTTCATGGAGGGTTTGCTAGAGCCAACTTGTCGGACCCATGGACATAGGTTTGCCTTATGATAATGAAATTATTTACTTTGGAAGGTAGGTTTGAAGTTTACTACTATTATCACCTTCCTTTGCTTAATCATTTTTAGAATCATGAGTTGTTATCCTTGCCATTTTGTCTTGTTAAATTCTTTGAAAACTGATGCAGGAGCATCCCCGATTCATGGCAATCTTGCATCAACAAAAAATATTTCCTTTCTGTTTTGCTTTCTGTTTGCAATTTCAGCGTTTCTTTATGTGTTTCTTGGATTTGGCTCACCGAAACCTGTGGAGTTGGATTTTGCTTGAAGACTTTATCATCTTCCTTATTCCTAAACCACGAAGCATTTGGATCATTTTCCGGCAAGTTATCGCTACCGGTTTACGAGATAATTTTTTGTTACCGGTTGCTTGGACCTATTTGCATTGGTGATCTGTCAGATCCTTTCCGTAGCTTGCGGAGCCCTGGGCGTTGATTCCATTGTTCCTTGGCATGTGACCGACCTTCCCTTTGATTCTCACTTCGTCCTTTGGATTTTCCAGAGGATTTTCTTTGTCGGAGGCCGACCTTGTTAGTTTTTACACGTTAGGTCTTGTTCTTCGGGTTTTGATCCCTTTTGGGCCGACCGGATCCCCTTGGATCGTATAAATCATTGTAATAGAGCATTAGAATGTATCTAAGGAGTTAGACATAACATAGAAGCGAAAATATTAAGTTTGAGGTCTCGATTGTGACCCGTTCTATATTTTGAGCATATTTTAGCAGGCCTGTGAGCCGATTACTATAACCCGGTTGTTACCGGTTGGTTGTAATCAGTTTTCATGATATAATTTAATCTATTTTTGCATTGCCTCCATCATGTCCTTGTGTTTCTGTTGTGTTTACTCTTGCTTACCAATCTCGAATGATCTCTTTGAGGACCCTCCTAGCCAATGTTTGCATCAAAAAATCTAGTCATGATGTTGTTGAGATGGCCAAAAATCATGGTAGAAAACTCCCCCCTCCAGCAAGGGTTGATTTTCTACCTCTATAATTTTCACTTGGCCCTTTGCTTGCCTAAACAATTGATGGCCTCAAAATCCCCCCTAATCTAATTCGCCCCCAAATGTTGCTATCCTAGATTCCCCAGGCTCTAGTAAAAAGAAATGCTTGTGAATCCCTATTGCTGCCAAAGCCCTTCCTCGTCCCGACTCCCTTGTTACCCCAACCCATGATATGGTGGTAGAAGGTATTTGTGTCCTCAAATAGTTAGCTGCTACATCCTCTACAAATAAGAAAAGGAAACCCCAGGGACCTTCCCCTTTGGCTAAAAAATCTAAGGTTACCATCGAGGAGGAGCGATGCGAAGGACGAGGGGTGGTGAGGATGACAACAAGAGTTGGAGTACCAATTGGAGACACTCTATCAGATTGGTTGGGCATATGGTTGGAAAAACTGAAGGACAAAATTTGGTTGACTATGAGGAGGAATTGTAGGACAAGGACACTATAGATAACGAGGATGCTGCTAAAGAGGAGGAGAAGGCTGCGAAGGACACAAGGAAGGAGGAGAGTTTGACTAAGTCCACTAGTGACAATTCATTGCACATTGGAGGTGATAATAATGAGCCTTTAGACATGACCTTAGAGGCTATGCTAGAGGAAGAGGACATCCACCTAGGGAGGAGCCAGAGCAATTGTACTATTTGTAAGATTACCGTGGAGAACAGGGAGGCCTTGAAGAAGAAAGTGATGGATATAGTGCAACATATGGTTAGTGTCTCCAAGTTTAGCTTGAAGGTGATGCATAGCTCAACCACCTTTATGTGCCTAATGCAAAAGAAGGTTCTCGGTAAAGATGTTGAAAAAGAGGGAACTTATAAGGAACTCTTTAAGTTCATCATTGAAGATTGGAGCCATGTGCTCAAATAGCCACTGGTTGGTTGGGATTAGTTGTTTGTCTTTTATTATATTATTCTACTAAGACTTTTATTGTGTTTAGTTTTTTGTTAAAGACTTTAAGTTGTTTTTTGATATGCTGAAAGTATGCTATTTGTAAGTGTGCTATCAGTTGTTAATGCTGCCTATGACTGTTAGCGTAAAGGACCAACACCCTTGTTTTACTACTTTTAACATAAAATACATGTTAGTATTAATTTATTAGATGTTTATTAATTGTTAAATGATTTAGATATTTATTAAATTGAAAGACTTATAAAACCAACTGAATATAATGATAAAATATATTAAAAGAAAAAATTATATAATTGATATGTGGAACCTCTAACTTTCCTTTATATAACAACTTCAATAAATTTTATTCCTACCTATAACATCATTAATTTACTACTTGTTAAACACTCAATTACAATATATCCTTTAGGTGGCCAATATACAAAAATAATCAATCAATAATAGTCCTTTGTAAAAAGGCAAACATAGAAAATACTTTCTATATTAGCAACGGCAAGAAAGTCATTCGAAAGCAACTTTGCTGGCAAAATTTAATTATATCATATTCCCAACAGGCGGACCCCACCAAGCTATCCATCCTTTATTTTTTATTTAAATACTTAATAATTTCTTTTAAAGAAAATTTAAACAACTTCTGTTCAATTTGGAATGCTGGAAATGAGAAGGTGTACCTAGTGCGGGGAAGTTACCTATATACAACTTTAATTCCAACACACATTCCATTTAATTTTCCAATTATTCCTTTTCTATCATAATTGATAATGCAGTAGCCTAAATTTGACTATCGAAAATGAAAACTTAAATTATATAATTTAATTTTTTTAATGTATATTAATTTTTTAAAATATAATTTCTTTTACATTTTATATTAAATTATAGAGTTATTTAATTTTCTAAGGTAAAAAGTAGATTGATTTTTTTAGAAATTGAAATCCAAAGTTTGAAAATTGATTTGAAGAATATTTATTTGAAAATAGAAATCTAAAATTTGAAAAATATTTATTTTTTATATTTTTGATAGGCAAGGGTACAAAGTACGAATACATCAACTCACGAAGACGAGGGCCTTCACAAAATAGTTTTTGCTACAAAATAGTTTTTGCTACCTAATACGAACACGCATAAATACATTTTTAATTAATAAAAATAATTTTAAAAAATTATAATACATTTCAAAAATTTAAATTTTGATACTTAATGATAAAAAAATACCATTAAGATTATCCAATATACTGCATTTATTAAATTACACTCCAAAATTTAAATTTTGATACATAATAATAATTAAAAAACAGACCATTACCGTTATCCATTATACCTAATTTATTAAATTACAACCCTTTATTATCTTTTTTGAAAATTTCGATTGCATTCTACGGCAAAAATCACAAAATCGGCCATACGGCTATCAAATTTAGGCAGTGAATCGAAGCGGCAATTTCTTTCTTTCTGTCATTTTCTGTCATTTGCTGCCGTTAACGCGGGCACGCGTTGACGGCAATTTAATCCCTTGGTAAGCGTCCATTCTCATTCCTCTCCCATTTTCTGTGGATTTTGTTTCATCTGCTGATTAATTTTCTAATCGCAAGAGATTACTTGCATTCTGTTGAAGTTCGTGCGATTCGAACCAGGAACCTTTTTCCAGGTTAGTATCGTTGTCTTCGAGAGGGCCTTCAGGACCTTTGATCTTTTTTCTGTTAATTGACGTGAAGCTGGCTGTTTTGTCTACCATCGGAGGTTTTTTTGCCTTGTTGAATTGGATTGCCCAAGGATTTTTTTTGTCTTTCATCGTTTATTAATTGAAACAAAATCGGCCGTTTGCTTGGCATCACAAATTTCGTTATTCTGTCTTTGTAGGTATTCTTTGTATTTCATCTTCTATCAGTTGACGTGAAATTGGTCGTTTGTCTGCTCTTAGAGGCGTTTTTGCGCTGTTGTGGTGAGGTTTTTCCGTTGCCTAGGTAGACTCAGTCTTCTGTCTTCTGTTAATTGACGCGAAATTGGCCTTTTGTCTGCCATCAGAGGATTCTTTGCGCTGTTAATTGAAACGTTTTTCAATGTCAAGGTTTCCTTTGTCTTTCCTCTTGTATTAATTGAACGAAATTAGCCGTTTGTCTACCGTCGAGAGTTGTTTCATATTTATTTTATTTTTTGCATTGTTGAAGTGAATTACCTATGAATATCTAGGTATACTTTGTCTTTCATCTTCTGTTTGTTGACACGAAATTGTTCATTTGTTACAAACCTTCAGAGGTTTTGTATTTTGTCGATGCGAATTTTTCTTTAATACCTAGAATTTTTATTTGTTTTACATCTTCTTTCAATTTATGCAGAATTGGCTTGTTTGTATACCATCAGACGGTTTTTTTATACTCCTAAAGTGGATTCTCCTTATACATTGGTATACTGTAATTAGCGTGGCATGTTGAAGTGAATTCACATTTAATTTCTGGTGTAATCTATCTTGATCCTTAAGTTTTCATGGGTAGTGACAACATGGTCGTCGTCTGAAGCAAATCAATTTGTTGTAAAAAGATTTTAGTTAGAGAATTGTCAAATGTTCTAGTCTTTTAAATAGTTTGGGAGTAGATATTTTAGTGTCCATGGATGGAAGAGATTGTTTTATGGCTTCTATGATTTATTTTATCATTGGTCTGTTTAAGTTTTTAATCATCAGATTACATTCTTTGTGGTTGATTCTGTAATAAATTGTTAAATAAGTTTTAAATGGAGCCCCTATGGCTTTAACCTCCGACAAAATCCTTAAACGTGCTGAATTTATTTCTGAAACTATGAGCTTATGCAAAAAAACAATACTTCAAGAAAATGGCCGAATTGTATTGAAATTCTTGAAAGATTAAACTATTAAATATTATTCCTTATCTGTTTCAGTTTCTTAGAAGTTTGATTTTACAGTTTTGGGTTACTCTTTATCCCTTTTGGCATTAAAGAGGAAGGAATGCAATCATATTTGCCAGGAAACTCCATTATAGGAATGTAGGCCACGTACCTCTCCCCCTACCCACAATTTTCTGGTGATTACACTTACATATAAAATAGCCATCTCCTTATTTGTTTACTTGTGTATCCTAATTTGATTGGTGTCCCTGTCCTCATAACGGTATCAGTACCCTTGCATCTCCTGGTATCACCGTGGAACATATCTAATATTAGATGATTCGATAACCAAAATAAATAGCTATTAAGAGTTATTGAAGCTTTTCACATTGACCTTGCCCATTTATATGTGCATGGCATGCATGTATATGTAAAATAGCGTTGGGAGAAATAAGCCAGATGAATGAACATTTGAGAGTTCTTGCAAATATTTTTTTCCCAATATTAGATTTGAAGCTGTTTGCAACTATTAGGCTTATGTTCTGTTCACATAATGAAATTTCTGGGAATTTGCATAACACAGGTTGCTAGGTGTATAGAGGTTTTCGTAGATTGGGGTTTAATACTATAATGATATGATTTTCTGCATTAAAGATTTGTTTATATTTTTATAATAAATGTGGTAATCAGTATCATGATAATTCCTCTCTATATTATAGTGATACATCAACTAATTTACAGTTTTTGATACGCTTCACAAACATGTGTCTAATACAAGCAAAAATTGGACAGGAAAAGCAAAATGCGTCGGTGGCTTTGTTGTGCTTGTTCAGTCGATGATGCTCCTGAACAACCGGAGAATCAATACTTAAATGCAACAAAGCCCTTCCCAAATGGTAGGCTATTATATTGTGCATCTCTTTCAAAACCGAATTATCAGATAATGATTTTTTCTTATGATGTCATAAAGTGCTTTATGTATTCACAGTTGTGTAACAATCTTAAACTTTTTGTATATTTCCTTGCAGACAAGGATTGTATCTTTTAGTTTGTTTGGCTTGAAATTGTGACCTTTTTGCCCCATCAAAAAAATCTGAATAAGCCATGTAAAGGCTTATTTACATTTGAAATCATTTTCTTTTGGATTACAGTAAGCGAAAAACAGCCTAAATTTAAGCTCATAAATATCATATTCTGCCCCAATATGCACTACATTCTGAGAAGGGTTTGAACCATTTCACAGATATGCAAAAATGTTATTTACCAAATGTCAACATGTATTAGACCCAATATATTATGGTTTTAGTGTTAGTCTTGCCTAGCAAACTATATGGTTGACAGTTTGGAATTTTGGAGACTTTAGGTAAGGTGATGCAGATGACTATCCATATGTTGTTTCTCCCATATATTCAGTCTCGCTGTAAACAAAAATAAGTCGCAAACCTTGAATCTTCCTTTACATTGCAGCAAACAATTATAAACTCTGGATGGAGAAGTGACTTACATAAGGATGAAACACACGGGAAATTGAAGCAAGCTGTAAAGACCACTTCCAAATCAGATGCAGCAATATTACTGTCTGTAAACCTGAAATGTTTTTTCACTTTACAGTAATTCATTAAATTTAAAAAATGTCCATTATTCTGGTTTAGGTTGCAGATCCCCCAAAATCGCAGTACCTAGTGCTTCTTAAACTACTCTTAACAGGAAGTTAGGTCTAAGTAGTGATTTTAATTCCTTCTAAACTACTCTTGAAAAGACAAAAAAACTATTATTTTCGGAAATACACTGAGTGACATGATTATAAAATCTTCCTGAATATCTCAACAAAAGTAACAAAGAAAAGTCCATTCTGGCATGCTTAATGAGGAGGGTTTGTTTTCCCAAGTGGTCCTATAATTTTGTGTCATATGGTGGCATAGCAGGGCTTCATAGATCAAGATTAGCCTGGTATTAAACAATTTTGATCACTTGTATTTTGTGATTTTTTTGGAAAGAAAAAAGTAAAACCAAAAACTATATTTCTTCCCGTAAGTTATGTATCAATTTTTCTCTTGCCAAAACACAACAAAAAATAGTACAAAAGAAAGATACATATTTTCCAAAATATTTGCCAAAACACGAGCAAATGGTAATGGTAAATTCTTGATTTTTTTAATTTTTTGAAGACAGATGCTCCTATGACATATTCAATAGTTTCACTGCATCTGACATCATTTTGTGATCAATACTGTTAAAGCATCTTCATTCATTTGTTTCTTTCAAACATGATCAGATTTATCTGAAGTAAAATTCTAATTTTTTTTAGCTGTATTTCAAAACTGGCTTTAATAAATAGTTAAAATTGAATACATAAATTATACTTATCATCTAACACTGTTGAGCCCCGTAGTTGATATGGTAAGATGGGAGTGTAATCCTTATGTTTAAAACTGTTGGAACACACTGATATGCTGAGGGGGGGGGTGCGTGAATTAGTATATCATCAAATCTCAACCTTTATTACTTCTCAACCAATTATCACTTAACTGTTATGAACATTAACATAATCATCAAAAACTGCAAACAATGGATGCAACCACACAAAACAACACAACACCACATTTTACGTGAAAACCTTAGAAGGGAAAAACCACGGTGAGCAAGCTGCTTGGATCTACTGCCCAGATCCAGCCTCACAAAGAATCATGAACATTACAATCAGTCATGAAGGCACCAACCTTTAGGAGACTCCAATCCCCTTCACAATACATCATTTATTTGCACCAATCCAAAGGAGACTGCAATCCCCTCCTCTAAGCAACAACTCAATACAAGAGAGGCACCAACCTCATACAAACCAAGAGGCACCAACCTCAGAACTGATTACAACACATAATAGACATCCTCTGTCTGAGATAGGATTAGAAAGATATCAGAAAGAGCCTTTGTTATTCTGCTTTGTCATTTTGACATCCTCTGGTCCACTTACTGTTTTATACTGCATACACCACCTCTGCATCAAATGATAGATCATGATTTGCAGTCTGAATAATTGAGCAATCTCCTCTGTCACAGATAACCTTAGTTATATCTCTATAATTACACAAACAGAATATAATTGTTCTTCCTTAAATACATGTTTGAGCAATTGGATACACCCATTATGTTGTCTTGAAAGCATCTAAACCGTCACAACCATTCTTCCATGTCGGCCTGAGACAAGTTAGACCCATTGCTTCACAGTTGGCTTCAAAATATTGAAATTCGAATTAGCAGCTAGCCGTTGAGCATGTTTGAATGTTGGTCGTCGATCTCATCCCTTTGCGACAGGATGAAGGCTCATGATGTGAGGTCACAAATAAACCAAAATAGACTTCCCGTTCAGGTCCGCTAAGAACACGTGACATGATTAGGCAATTTTGTGGCTACAAGCCTTGGTCCCACCAACCTTTCTCCGAAAGCATGCTAGCCGTAAATCCTCTATCATTGATTTGATTAGTCACCATTTTACAGTACTGCAACAATGAGATAAGGATCCTACAAACAACCTTGTGGGTGTGCGGGCATTGTTCGATCCACTGACATAGGGATGATGGGTCGTCATTCTGTGATTTTGCCACTAAAGGAGAATGGTCCCACACAGCTCTTGCGAACCCGCAGAAGCTGTTCAATCTCCAAGATCTGCTCTCAACCGTTGATCAAGCCTGTTAAATGATTAACCCTTCAACATACGAAATATTAAAGTCTTCATTCATCCTGTCGAATTGGTAACTGCTAGGCAAAGGGGCCGATGAACAACACGATCATAAAGGCTTAAGTGATAACTTAAGCATCACTTAAGCAACCGGCAGTGGGCAATACCAAGTCAACAAACAGATATAAGCTAAATGCATGTGCCCACAATATTAAGCTAGGGTTTAAAAGATATGAAATATAGAAACCCTAATCTGACCAAAGAGATTAAGAATTTGATTCCAGGGCCAAAACTGTCAGAACCAACTGATCCAACCAAACGAAAATATTTGTGACAACATGTCCAACACCTCTATGCCAATCTTCTGCAAATGTGATGCAACTTTAATCCTCTGCAATAACTAAAACAAGTCATGCCAACTTTTGCAAGTTGCATGACAACAATTGCAACTGCTTTGCAAACAATCTCCCCCTATGATGAACATCATAACAATGATTGCTGACAATCTCCCTACAGCCCTGCAGACTTGACATCAATGACAACAACAATTGCCAACAAAAACTGTACTATTATAGCTTTGTAACATCTAGGGCTTGGGTGGGTTCTGCTGTTAAATGCAAAAGATATCTGAACATAAATAGCACAGGAGAATTTATGTTTATAAAATCATTGCTGGAGAAGTAAATATATCTCAAATTAAAAACCTGTAGAGCGCATGGTTTTCACACGCGTTTATACAGTAAACAAGGCATCCTCCTCTAAATGCACTTACTTTTGAAATGGATACCCAATGGGGTGGCTTGCAAGACAGGCTTTACAATGTCCTCAAAGGGAATTCACTAGAGTTCCAAGCAAAGGGGGATGTTTGGGCCACTTGGAAGGAATACTCCTCTCACAAGTGATGAACTTGGATCTTTTCTAACTCTTATTTGCATTTATGCATCTTATAATAGAGCATCAATGGTCTCTATCCATATCTCTTTTGTTCCAGAGAACAACAGTAATGTTATAGCCATGGAGACCAGGATATATGAGAGCTGAAGAGGCTTGGAGTACCATTTATTTGACTTTGTTAGAAAATAGTATACAACTAGAATCATGATCCATTAGACATGCAAAGTGCATTGGTGAGATGGTAGTCAACTCATTGATGAGGGAATTTTGTTACCTAATAGTAGTTCATCAAGTCATTTTCTGATTGGAAAATTCAATAAAAAAATCTCTACAAATAAGAAGCATGGTAAGATTATGATCATTTTTAGTGTTATAAAAAGTAAATGTTATTTTGTTTGCTGGTTAAGAATTTCATTTATTTATGTGTGGATGAAGTAGACTCTTGTGAATATAAAGAACATTAGCAAGTTCCAAATTGTTAATCCTAGATGATTTTTGCAACAATATGTGACCGTAAGCCTTATTACCGTAAGCCTTATTCATTTTAAAGTTGGAGTTATTTACATATTAATTTTTATTCACTTCCTATTGCAATAATGTATTCATTTTCTCTCATCAGTAACTTTGTGTGTTCATCCTTACATCTTATGCTTATTAGTGGGATGCAAGTAAACAAGAGGATATCCATTTGGAACCAACTATTGAAGCAAGGAGGTTGAATTTTTAGGAGAAGATTTGGTCTTGAATTAAGATGATATTTAATGATGATATAGATTCCCCTTATTTGTAATGATTTGCATTAAACCATTGGATTCATCTGTGAAAAATTATTATCCGTTTGCAACACTATAGAGGAGTAAATAGAGACCTAAAGTGGGTTGGAATATTCATTTTAGTGGAATGAAAGTTTGAAATTTCATAATAAACTTTGTCTTGAGTCTAATAGATGATCATAGAAGATAAATAAAGAAGTTGACAGTTTGGGAATGGGGATGTGGTGCTGCTTTTTACAGCGGAACCACTAAAAAGTTTGATAGTCTAATTGCCACACTTGAAGGTTTCCATCTCCAAGTGCTACAAGCTGCTATACACAGCCATCACATATTTGAGAATAAAATTATTTTTTGTTTTTAATATGATAGGTATCTTCTCTTTTCTCCCAACGCTTCTTATATTTCATGCTTTCCTTTTATCCATTCCTCAATTATGGCAATCCCAATCAGTTAAATTGACAAGTCTGAGATAACTAAATCTGATCCATTCCTTAGTCATAGACAATCTAGTTAAGTGACAAGTCTGACATTACTAAATCTGACCCAGATAACTGACAGGAATACTCACTCCAACTCAAATGCCTTATTCCATTAGTTAATCCACTCCTAACTAAAGTAATTACGATTTATCTATCTGCTATTTCTATGCTGCCAGTCACTTACTCAACACTATGGATTAGAGGAGTGGACCCCATGTTCTACTAATGTTAAAAGGGGACATTACATTATGCTCTAATATGATATACCTTGGAGCCTAAGTTACCGGTTCGGGTTCGGGTTCGAAGAACCCGGTATGCCGGTACGGCAAAATTTTGAAAAGGGGTTAGGTTCGTTTGGGTTCATTAGTACAAAAACATGTAAATTTTTTTTATATATATATATATTTTGATATTTGTGAAGCCTATAAGCATGAATTAAAATTTGCATGTCACATAGCATCATATAAACAACAAAACAAACATAAGCTTGTAATCATAGCATCATGATGATACCATAATAGCATCATATACATCAAGTTTGATATCAAAATGACAAAATATTCAAGTATCATTGTTTCAACTTTCAACAATATAAAGTTTAATCATCAAATGGATCATCTAATTCATCCTCCTCCTCATTGACATTGACATTAGATGCGCCAATTCCACTTGCACTTGCACTATAAGTTGGCTCGATTTTCGAGTCATCAAGTGTCAATGCAAGAAGCTGAGAAGCAGGAGCATCCAAATCAGTATGCTCTGGCTCTATATCCCACATCTTCGTTTCCCCTTGTGTGTAGTCACGTTGTTTGTATGAAAGAAGACGTAGGTTGGAATGCACATATACTAAATTCTCCGCTCTTTTTGATAGCAGCCTATTGCGCTTTACTGAGTGGATGAAAGAGTATGTGCTCCAATTTCTTTTTGAAGCAGATGAACTAGCAACCTATAAAGACAAAGTAAACAATTAAAGTTATACATTAATAATAATAAAATTACTAGCAACCTATGAAGACAAAGTAAACTATAAATAAACAAAAACTTGTAAATTAAAAATTTTAATTAATTAAACTTACTTGTGATAAAACTTTTATAGTGAGGGCTTGTAGGTTTAGGAAGCATGTGCCATGGAAGTACCACCAGCTATGAGCATCCTTCTTAGATCTATGATGAAGTGCATCAACACTTAGACCATTCCTATTTGCAAATTCTATGAACTCATTTGTAACAACATCTCGCAAATCATCATTAGGATATAGTCTAAGAAATGCTGCCTTGTACCCATTAGATACTTCTAGATCTCTCCATGGTGGAATCCTTTCTGGTTTATCAAGAAACTGTCTGCTAACCTATAGTACTTAGGTGTCAAGGCATAGGCAAGAAGATGCAAAGGAGTGGTCATCTTATTCCACCTTTCTACAATAATTGCTTCCAGTTCTTTGAAGAATTTCTCCTGGGGGTCATTCTCTTTTTCATTTATAGTGACCTTTATTTTTTCAAGCATTGAGTCAATGCCATCATAAATCTCACCTATGCAAAGCCTATCCATGTTTGTATAGTGAATCATGCTCATGATGGGCTCAGTGATACTTAGGAGATATGTAACAAGATCCCACCATTTCTCATTCAATATTCTCTTCCTAATTTTTTCTGCCCTCTCAGTGCTACTCTGCTTCCATACAATCCAATTGGTGCTGATCACCATATTGCATAGTGCCACTCTAACTTTCACAAGTCGTCTTAAGATGATTGTGTTTGATGCAAAACGGGTCTCAGCAACCTATAACACAAATTATTAATTAATGCCAAATGATTAAAAAATAAAGCCAAACTTTAAAGAAGAAGACACAATATAGCTTACACAATGATATTATGAACATTGAAAATTAAAAAAATCAGAAAATGTAAAATTAAATTACTATTTCACTTACCTTCAATAGCTCCAAATTTGAATAGGTTCTAAAAATCCCTTGAGACATGTGGTGGTTTGTGATGAACATCTGGATGTCCTCAGCCTCTGCATACACATCTCTGATCCATTTTATTTTTTGCCCAATCCTTTGTAGCATAAGATTGAGTGAATGTACCGCACAAGGTGTCCAAAAGATGTGATCATAGCGTTGCTCAACCAACAAACCAGCAGCTCTACAATTTTTTGCATTGTCCGTTATGACTTGGACAACATTGCGAGGTCCCACTGACTCAATGGCGGAGATGAGAATTTCTGCAATAAATTGGCCATCTTTTATTTGGCCCTCACAATCCACAGCTTTCAAAAACATTGCCCCTAAAGGGGACACCGCTATGACATTGATCAAGGGACGGTTTTGTAGCATCTCTCCACCAATCTGAAACAATTGTTACACCTGTCTCAACCCATGAATCCCTTATGGGTTTCAATGCATCTTCAACCCTCTTCACCTCTTTCTCCAATAATGTTCCATGTACCTTCTCATAACTAGGGCCCTTATACCCTCTTGGAGTCTCATTAACACTTTTTATCATTTGCTTCCAATATAGGGAGCGAACAACATTGAAAGACAACCCATTTGCATAAATGCTCCTTACTATATCTTCGTCAGCAATGTCTCTACTCTCATTTTGGAATGTGGTTTCTAAAGGTCCCTTTGTTCTTTTGCGTGTCAAGGGTGGTTCACTTTGAGGTTCATTTGTGACAAAGAAGGGGTGGTCTTCTACTACAATATTGGGAATAGAAGGGGCTTGCATTCCCCTTGTTTTCTTTGATGTGGTTTGGTTCAATCTACGGGCTTCTCTCTCTTCTGCCGCCTCATGCTCCCTAATATATTTCATCACTGTCTCATTTGGTATAGGTTTACCATCTTCTCTAGGGCATTTTTTGATGCCTCTTCCTTTTATTCCACACAAATGGCCTACCACCCGATAATATGAACTATTACGTTCAATACCACATCCTTGGCATCTCCAACAAAATTCCCCACCTCCTGGAAGTTGTTTTATAATGTCAACATACTTCCATAAGGGAGAATTTGGATCATTTCTTTGTTTGCAATTGTTTGTTCATTGCCAATGGAGGAAGATGTAGATGCCATTCTAGTTCCTATGGCAAGAAATAATATAAACATATTCAAAAACAAAAACTAAATAATGAAAAAAAATTCAAGTTTCATGTTTGACAATTTGTGAAACAAAAATAGTTGGGAAAAAATGTTAAACCTACCTCTTGCAGCCAATGGAAGCTTGAAAATGTATGGAAATGATGCTGCAACACTTGTTGAAGCTTCAAAAATCAGTCTTCAACTCCTCCTCTTTGATCTTGGAAGCCAAATTTTGTTCACCATTTCTTCAATCTGCTCTCATAAAATTTTGTTTGCAACACAAATGAGGTGAAATGAGTGAATATAATGTTTTAGAAGTCATTTTTAGGGTATAAGTTTCACTTTTTAGCAGACGGAATTAATTTTTTTTTTTGGCATATAATTTGCCTTTTTGGGCTGCCCGGTTTCGACCTGGGTCTGCCCGGGTTTGACCAGGGACGGACCACCTCTAGGTTTTTCGAACCCTGGTCGAACCCGGTTCGAACCAGACCTGAACCAGGAGCCCGTTCGAACCAGGACCAGTACTTGGAGCAATCAGTACAAGTGGTGTTTGTCTCTGCTAACTCTGCTCACCTCTTTGACCTGTGTCATCTGTTCTTCAATTGTGCTAAATTGCTCTTTTCTTTTTTTTATGTCCTCAAACTTTCCAATCTGGAATTTTATTGGTTCCTCATTCAAGCTAGTATGTGTTAACAACACAGCATTTGGAAAAATTGATGCTGGAAGATATCAACTTGTCAAATTCATCTTTACAAATCAGAAGTGTGATAATTATTCCTGTGGTTCATTAAAACTTTGCATGTTCCTATCACACATGTCTTCTTCCAGTTAGTATATCCTTTAATCATTTTAACATCATACTAGTAATTGGACCTCTGGGTTCAATGGGCATGCCGATAGTTTTTATAAAACTTGTGGAATTTTTTAGATATATTTTGTAGAGTTTTAATTCGTTTGAATTATTTTGTTGTTGTCAGCTATATGTTGTCTACGCTGGCCTCTGTGTGATTTCTTTTTTGCCTACTTGATCGTGCACATGAAATCTGTGGAATGCCTAGTTAATTTAGGAGTTAGACTCACTACTATTGCAATTATATTTTCTGCTATGCACCCCCAAGTATCAGGGATTGCGATGGGGATTGCAGGGGACGACGAGACATGTTTCTAGTATGGAGATACTGTTGGGCCATTTTTTAGGGGACGGCAGTGGACAGCTTTTAAAACATATGGGAATTTTTAAAAATATAGAGAAATTTTAAATATTCATATCATAACATTGATAAAGCATTCATCATAGACACTGTAGAGGCTTAATACATAACATTAGACTTGAATTGATATTTTACATGAGAATTGACAAACAAATTAACAAAGTTTAAATGGTTTCGTTGTCAATGTGCAAACATATTATATAAGAATTATTACAAATGCCCAAAGGCTCCAAGTTTCAACTATATAATGACAAAGGCATAGAAAACATATGGCTGTCCCTTATCAGCAGATGCGATTGGTAGGTCTGTATCAAAATTGGAGCTCGAGTTTGATTCATTGCCAGTATAAGGGGCTGTCTCAAGCAAAGGAACCCCAACCAATCCCTCCTATGTCTCCTCCTCATCAATATGTATAGCATCTTTGGGATCAACATCCCAACGTAAGGCTGGAGTTTGATGATACTTAGGAGTCTGTCGATCCTGTACTTGCAAAGCACTGTGTACAGCCACCAACTTCTTCAATTGTCTAGAAGTAAGGTTGTTACTCTTGACTGATTGGATGAAGCTATATGTGGACCAGTTCCTCTCTGCAACAGAGGAACTGGTAATCTGTGAAAGAATACAATTGACAAGTAACCTCAACTCCGGTGCATTCTTGTCATGCCACGTCCACCATCCAATAGGGTTGGTTTGAGCTAGTGTAGCTCTATCCAACCTTGCCTCTCATTTGTTGAGGGTTGGATCACAAACATTGATGAATGCAAAGCCATTGTGGAAATTAAAGTAGATTCCTGTTTAGTATACATTTTCCCAAGGGCTTTCTTGAAGTTTTCTTTCATCTCTTCATCACGAGATGGAGGCACTCCCAACTTTTGCCACATACCATTTGGGCATCACAATGTACATAAGATGCTCCTCATAAAATCCCAAAGTAGGGTCTCTACTATGAATTGCTTGCTTGATCTGCCCAGGCATGCTATCAAAGGTCTCAAAAATCTATCCAAAGGTTACAAGAGTGAATATCAGCATATCTAATTACTCACACAATAGGCTCAACAGAGGAGCAAACATATCTTCTAGTGCAAACAAGTTACACAAATTAAAATGTTAAAAAAGAATGGAAATATTTTACAAGTTAGAAACATTAATAAATTATTAAATTAACCTTTAAAGTTAAATAATAAAATCAACAATTTTCTTACCTCATTGTGGACCACTAGTCATCATCAAGGATTTTTTGTTTCACACTTCTTCCTTCCACCATTCTTGCCTCTTGCCTTCTGCGCTACTTTGCATTGAATACCATTAATTGTAAAGCCTCTATGACCTCAAGCATCCTCTCTAAATGAAGTAGTTGGCATATCTAGTGTCTATGGGCTTGGTAAATTCCTTTCTCAAAAATGTCCTGAACAAAGCAAGTGAAGTGTGATGGTTGCAATTGAACATCTGCACATCTTTAGCCTCTACTACCTTTGCCTTCACCCAATCTATCTTCCCAATGTCCTTTAAGGTATTGTTCAATGCATGAACACAACATGGGGTCCAAAATGTGTGCTTATAAGCACCCTCCACCATCAATCCAGCTAACTTAAATACATGGGCTGAATCAGTCACTACCTATCCAACATTAGAGGCGCCAACCTCTTCTATGGCATTTCTCAAAATTTGAAATTGGTAGTTTGAATCCTTCCTTTTCCCCCAACAATCAATAGCTCTAAGAAAATAAGAGCCAACTGTACATGTGACAATAATATTGATGAGTAGCCGATGTTTGATATCGGTCCACCCATCCATTATGATGGAGCATCTATCCCTTATCCAAATTTTTCTCATATCTTCCATTAACACTCTCATCTTGGAATACTCTATCAAGGAAGGTGGTGCATAGCCTTATGTTTTCCAGGTGGAACAAATGAACGTTTGGTAGCTATCACATCTTTGAACATTTATTTAAAATCTGGTGGACATGCTACATGCAATTGTTCGGCATGAGCATAAAAAAAATTAGCAATAGGGGAATCAGCCACGTTTCAGGGATGGGGGCAGGGGTACTAGGGCTAGGGACATGTCCTTGGGGAGCATTGATTTTCTGGTATCTACTCCCCTCTCTTGTTGTTTTTAAGCATGATGGTATGGTCTAATTAGAATAAAATATTGGTAGTCTAGATTGTATTATGATTTTCTACCATATATTCTTATGGCATCTGAATTGTTTTGTTGATGGATGCATGTGTGAATTGTCTTCTTCCTTTTATAAAGAAGATTAGTCAAGTTGTATAATAACCTATTACTGTTCTCTTCTCTTGGCATGTTTAAGCATGATGTTATGGTCTAATATCGGTAATATAGATAGTAATTTCTACCATATATTCTGATGGCATCTGGATTGTATTGTGGATGGATGCATTTGTGAATTGGCTTCGTCCTTTTACAAAGAGGATTAAGCAAAGGCTATCATAACCTATTCTAACTTCTGAGATCAAATTAGAAACCATTTAAGTAAATGTTATAAACAGTATTATGGTTCTACTGTAAGATTACTCTTGGACTATAAGGTACTAGGATAGAGTATGAGATAGATTTAGGGTCATTGTTAGTAGTTAAAATGTCTCTCATCTTACACAATTAATTTTAGTTTCTTTATAAAAGTACTATTTGTATAGAAGAGTATAAGACTCATCATGTGGAAACCATGAGATGATTATTTTTAGCATGGTGGCTTTCATAGTTTTTGTTTTGTGAGGGATGAATCTGAGTTTGTTTTTATATTAGTTATATTAATTTTATTACTTTAGTTTCTTGAACTCTTTTAGTTGCACGTTATGGTGATAATATGTGAAATCAAATTTATGTTATTAGTGTCTCGAGAATGCAGAACATTAGTAAGAACATCTTATATTCATTTGACTTTGAATGACTTTAAAATAAGCCAAGTGAAATTTAGTGAATATAATGGGGACTTCAAAGGGAATTAGTAGTGTTATGTTAGCTCTGTCATCTTGAGATTCAGTGATTTTATGCTTCAATTTTTTACTGTGGGACTCCATAATTAACCAGCTTTTGTTGTAAATGTGATTTTTTACAATGTGTAATATGGGTACATGATAAGGCTTTTTCTGCAAATGTAGTGTACAGTTAGAAACTTAGAACAATCGTCAGTCTGGTGAACAACAATTAAATGCTATGATTTGACAAGGGTATGCATGAGAGGTTTATGAGCACCAATGTATAGTTTAAGAGTAAACTGAACCCATAGTTTGTTTATATTTGTGCTTCCATGTGAACTATATAAAACATAGATGACTCAAAATGTCTTGTCAACAAAACAATCCTTATCTTCTTGGATCATCAAATGCAGAAGCTAACTTTGCTCCCTTCTTTTGTGATTTTTTTTTAACTTCTCCCTTGTATGTAATCATCTAACTGGAAAAAACAAACTTCTCATTATATTTATTCACTCTCTCTTTCCTTGAATTTGTAGGACAAGTCCACCCCATTATCTTAAGTGGCTTTAAGAACTCTTGTATGGAATAGCGTAAATGCAATCTAAGCCCTCAAGAAAGAATATGCTTCTCAGATTGTTCAGTTATCTGAGCTCTTTTCACAGATATTTCAGTTATCTGAGTTCCTGTCACTGACATTTCCATCTTACCCAATCATTTACTTTACCATATAGAGGCAGGACTGTACACATTAATTATTTAATAGTTATAACTTATAACCATCAAAATGGACCTTGTCCTTTACTTGTGATAGCCAGTCTGTAAAAAAGGAGTTTTTAACTTATAATAAATGAAAGTGCTTCCTTTGTGACAACTAATGTTCTTTTATTTTGAAAAACATCTGTTAGGATATGTACTAATTTCTACGTTATTCCAAATCTAGTATAAATAAAATAACGTGAATGTTCTCTATACGTCAACTCAAGTTGCCCTTTAGCTTAATCTACCATGAGTTGGAAGAAGCAGTCTATAGAAGTCACCCTGAGGTTGAACCTGGCCCAGTTGTACCACCAAAATTTTAAACCTTGATAGAGACATGATCATGAAACATACCATCATCCTCACGAATTCAACTACAAACCTTAAATGGGTGGCATTGTTTAATTACATTGCAAGATCTAAGATATGAAGCAATCCATTTAATCAAGACGTTGAAAAAGTTAAACAGAGGTGAAATACGATAAAACAACCATTGTAATTATAAACACTCAATTTTCAACTCCATTGTAAGAGAAACTTGACTGCCTTTGTATCATCAACAAGAGATCGAACAGAGGATCTGGTTTAATAATGCGTAGAAACAAAGCTAATTCATGAAAGATGCTTGTTTGTACTAAAGAGGCAAAGGGCATAGTTGAGCTTGCTCTGAATTTTTCTGGCATGCATCTTCCACATCAATTTGGCATAGTGTTGAAAACAAAATGTGTGTGATTTATTAGAGTGGCATCTTCGTTGGGTTGAGATCTGCATAGTGTTGGTATGGTAAGGAAGTATCCTGGAGAGATCCTCTGAGGGATCCTCTTCTATAATGGTCTCTAGACTAAGAAGGAGAGAACTCTTGTCGGGCCTTGCCATCTAGAATGCATATGACCATTGTTGTGGAATGAGTGGATATACCTGTACCTCTTACTCCCTGCTGCGCTTTCTTCTGTAATGTCCCCTACTAGGAGGCTGCCTGCTTCCCAAAGGCTGACATACATTACTATGCATTATTATGTTTTAATTCATATTACTAAACTAATGAATGAATTATTATTCGTAATACATTCAATATTTATTATATTTAGACCCATCTTAATTTCTTTCCTAACTCTAATGAGGGATGGAGATTTACCGTCATAGGGCACTGACACCAATCTACAAGGAGGCTCCCTCAAGGTTTCAGGACTCCGTCCCTACCCCATCTTGGGCTCACCATCACTTGTGAGGATTTACTCGCCCCTCCCTACACACACCAACCTATCCTCTCATAGGCATTAGCAAATGAATTAAAGTCTAGGCCATTAATATAATAGTCTTTCATGTACTATGAATGTATATAAAATTAAGTATGTCTGTCATACATATTGCAGTCTATATTAATATTACTATTAAATTTTGCACAAGAACATTATCAAGCTTCATATATTAAGCATACATATTAAGCACATCCCCATGCATACCACAAAGAACAAGGATGTTAGTGCCTGTAACTTAATAACATTTCTGATCTGATCTGATCGATGGGGACGATATTGGATGCTTTTGATTCCTTTCCTTTATATCTTTCCATGTGAGGGAGAGGTCACACCTCTTCATCACCTCTTCATCATGTATGCCCTTTGGCAAGAGACACACCCTTTCACCATTAGCATCCTTTGAAAGAGCACAACTCTTCATTATTTCTGCCCTTTGAAAGGGACACAACCTTTCACAATCAGATCTGCACTTTTGATTCCCCAAATTATACCCCCTTCAAATGAGTTCTCCTCTCCCTTTTATACCTCATATTTGGGGGAGTCACAACTTATCATTTCATGCCTTTTGACCATTCATTAACTTTAATCAAATTTTAATTATATTCTTCTATATTTTAATTTAATTTTAATTTTTATTCTTTTGTATTCTAATGTTATTATTATTTACTATTAAATTATATTTCAAAGTGGGGACATTACATCTTCTCAAGCTGAAACCTGCACTTACTTTTCACTTGCCTTCTGATTTGTTCTTCATTTCTTGAGCAAATACAGAGGGTGAAAGATGTTATGAAATGTATGGATAGGTGAAGAAGAGAAGAGTGAGCAACCTGGGTTATGTAGTTCGCACATACCATTAATAGTTTGGGATGAAAAGTAATAGGATACTTTTGATTTATGAAGACACTAATCATAGTAGAGACAGACTATGGGGAAGATGAACATGTGGAGATGATTTCAAATGTCATGCAATATAAAATAAAATATTAGATATAGAGAGAAGCACATTTTAGTTATCTGGAAGTAGCATTTATAGAGTTTTGTTATCAATAATAGAGTGGGATAGGAAAATTGTCAAGGCTCTGAAACTATTTGTTGTTTGAAAAAGGGAAGTCAAGTATAGGAATTAATATAAAAACGTTGTATTTCAAATATTTTCTTGCAGACATTTTTTGGCTGCCAAGCTGTTTTAGATTCTTGCCATCCAAACACCCTTGGAGCAACCTCTGCCCTTAGGATTAGCCACCTCTGGGAAGCAGAAAGATTTGCATACTTTAGAGGAACAATTGCAAATTATTAGAAACACAAATAATAAGATTATTTTAAATTGGTATCATAATTTATTCATTATTGCATAAAGGCATCAACAACAGGACATCAAGGATTCAAATTTTTATCTGAAGTTATTGCATAGGTGCTCCTTTGGTACTTGTGACCAAACAAATGCAATTTGGACCCATATTAGACATGTGCAAACAAACATTTTTTTCTCAAACACAACAAATTGAAAGTAGACTTCCCATTGATCTGCTTTCACATGGGCCACCCATGTTACGTCACTTTATAGAACCAATAATTTGTTTTCTTATTGAGTAGTAGCAATACATACCTTTGAGTAACCATTGGGCATGTCATGGACCAGACAGCCTGCTGGGCATTTATAGTAGCATACAAGTGACATAGGACCAACAGTAGCTTGCTTCCATCAGATATGAACTCCATGACATCGGGCCTCTCCTTTTTCATCCTGCTCCTAATCATTTTTGGTCTCTAAAGAGCCAGGCTTGATTTGCATCACCATAGTTGCAGCAGACCTTTCACCTCCTAAACCATTTTCTTGAACAACTTATTTATAGATCAAGGAATACTTCTCATACGTGGCATGTTTTCATTTAGTGCTGTGTGAAAGTAAATAAAGATAGCGCTGTCTATAGTTGACTTCATATAATAATGATATCTTCTGCTGCTTTGTTGACTTGAAAAAAGCTTTTGACACTGTACCTAGAAGCAAATAGTGGAGTAGATTGGAAGAAATGGGATTTCCAGAACAGTATAGGGCTGCTGTCCATAGGTTATATGACCAAGTTCGGGCCAAATTTCGAACCAAGCAAGGATTATCAAACTGTTTCGGAAGTGACATTGGGGTCAGGCAGGGTTGCCTATTATCTCTTACGTTGTTTGGGTTATACATTGACAAATTAGAGGAGTGGATAGACAAGTTTGGTGGTGGGGGGATTCACTTGATCAGCTTCAATATGCAAATGATTGTATTTTAATGGCAAAAACAGCACATGATTTGAGAGAATACTTGAAAGCTCTAGAATGGTTTTGCCAAGAGGTGGAGATGTAGGTGAACACTAGCAAAACTAAGGTCACGATCTTTACCTTAAAGAGAAAGAAGGTTCATAGAGAATTTGTTTTTGAAAGAATCGCCTTGCAAGTGGTTAATGATAATAAGTATCTTGGCCTTGATTTCCACAATAAATTTAGCAGGGAAACATGTAGAGCAAAAAGGACACAAGGGGGGGATGGAAAGCCTTATTACAAAATAGTTGCAGAAGAGCTGAACTATGGGACTGGAAAACTAAGAGAACTCTTTTTGTGCTACCAGTGATACTGATGGTGCTATATGTGTGTGAAGTCTGGGGTAGCAATACATCAGCAAGAAAGTGGAATAAAATTGAGAGATTACAAAAACATATAATCACAAATAGCCTCATTTGTTCCATATGAGATTGACTTTGTTGAGGCCTAGGCCTTTCCCGTAGAGGCATCGGCTATGATCTGGTGCTAAGTTGTGTAAGAAGATTAGAGAACATGGAGCTGCCTCGTTGGCCCAAAATGGCAGCAGAAGAAAAATGAAGGTAGAACATGTGGATGAATAAGTGGGATATTAGCATAAAAGAGTGTCCAAATCAAAGATGAAAAACTCTTAATCAGCAATAAATCTTTTGGCCCAAATTTTTTAAAAATCGGCACTCGGTCAAAAATTGATAATAAATTGGCAAATTTATCGAGCATTTAAAAATATATAATGTCTTAAAATATTCTTAAAAAATACACATATACACTAAATTTATAGAACATAATAATATATAACCTCTTAAGAAATTTTTTTACGTTGATGAGTTCCATGGATGAGTTATTAAATCTAAAGCACTAAATGCATGGATTTATGGGCATCAAATTATACTAATAAAATAACTATTATAACTTTAACCATGTAATTATATTTATATTAATAAAATAATAACTAATAAATATAAATAAAATTAATATATTACATAAATCATGATATTAACAAAATATGAAAACATGATATAACTTAATAATATAAAAACATAATATTAAAGAAATGATATAAAGCACCTAATAAAAACAAAACATCGGGCCAAGAAGGGTTATCGGAATGAAGCTTTAGAAAACTAATTTTTTTCAAATATATTTTAATTAAAAAACGGTGCGTTTTACAGCTACGTATTTTTGATGAATTTTAGCGAACTTTGGTTGGACTTTTGACATCCGTCGAATTTCGATGTACGCTTAAATAAAGAAGAGTTTTCTACTCTTGACCGTGCAACCTCCCGTCGGAACTCACCTTTTAGGGTTGCATTGAATAAAAAACGATATCGCTTTTTTAGATGTGATATTTTCTTATTAGCTCGTGATTTTTTCTCATCAAACATCGTGATTTTTTGGAAGATTAAATCGTTCGGAATATTTCCTCCCGATAAATCACGATTCTAACAATTTTTAGCCGATTTTTACATCTTTGGTCCAAATAACAATGGGGAAATAAAAAAATGTGTGCAAGGAAAATTCAAAGAAAGCATGTGGACAAGGCAGCTTAGAGGAAAGGAGAATACTATATCAAACATTTCAATCCTACATATGATCATACACAAAAGAACTACATAGGAGCAAAAATAAAATGGAAAGCAAAAATGTTAAATGCTTAGCTAAGAACTAGTTCACAAATAAAAGGTGTTGCTATTGTACTCTAGAAATGGTGGAGACGAAATGGCATTACATCACGGAGTGTTCAGCTTACAAGGATATTTGGATCGATTACATTGAGACTCTAAACGTGAACACCTTGAGTAATTTGTTTGAAGAATAAAGGATAACAAAGGTTGCAGATTTCTTGACCAAGATACATAGTAGAATATCCAAGATACAAAAGGAAAAAGAAATTAAGTAGGTGTATTGTTGTCAGACTTTTCATGCTTATCTTAGGCTGTTTGGGTTCATAGACGTTATTAAAAACATTCATTCATTCTAGGCATTGCCTTCCAAATAGTAATAATTAAACATAAAGATCATGGAAATGTAAGTCATAAACAATTTACCAAGGTGGTGATTTTCTGATCAATGCATAGATGCAGTATTAGTTGACATTGATTATAGCAATAAACGATAAGAATTAAACAATTCTTCCTACCAATATTTGCACCGACTCATAGGCAAGTTTACAATTAAAAATTTATCAAAGTTGCACAAATTTCTAAATATTATAGGTGAAGATACAATCCAAAGAGCTTGAAGTGCATTCCATAGAGGTCAGAGTGCATGTACACCATCTTAGACAAGAAATTTTGTGCAACTTACAAATATGCATATTATCCCACTTATGTTAGATAGCTCATAGGTAAGCTTATAAACATGGATATCATCCCCTTTATTCTCATTATATTGTTGAAAAAGTATGAAATCAAATAATTTTATTGACAAGTTGAAGTCTAATTCCTACGTGTCAAAATCATGTTTTTATTTTTTAATCAATTTAAAAAACATTTTATTTATTTATCTTATTTTCTTAATGTTGATAAAGTATAATATGTAGTTTCTAAATCAAAATTAATAAAAATATTATTTATTTCAAATATTATTAGATTGATTTTTTTAATTGCAAAATATATTTTAGACTTAAAAATATGAAATTTTTGTAATATAAAAATTGCATGTATGTGAAATATTAATTATATTTAGTATAATACTTTTGTATTGTCTCCAATTTATACAAAAAGTTGATTTTCCTATATTTAAAGTTTAAAACAAAATAGGACAAATTTTCCAATTTATTTTTTAGATGTTGTGAATAAGAAAACAATAAATTAAATTAGTAGTAAATGCAAAGTGAACAATTTTTTTTTGTTTTCTATAATTTAAGGTATTGTTTGAAAAAAATCAATGGCCAAGATCTATTTCATTGTAGTCATTTTAATTTGTACCATCGGTCTATATATTTGATCTAGTGTTCCTCACTAAAGGAATGCGTATTAGCATAAAAAATTCCAAAATAAATGCAAGAGTCAATTTTTTAATCTGGTCTTAAGATTCATAGTTTGAGCTAATTTTATATTTTATGTCTTCATGGAGCATCTATGGTATCTTCACCTTAACTGATCCTCTTCTTCTGTGGATAAACTGCTTAAACCATAACTCCTTGATATGGAGGATATTATGATTTATTCTATCATACGTGAATTCTACTTGTGGCAATACCAAATCCCATGGTTTAGATCCATCGCTAGGTAAACTCTGAAGTAAATTTAATTAACCTGTTAGCTGTTTACATTTTCAGATTGCTCACTGTTTGGGAGGGTAAAAAGATCCAAACTGCATTTTTCTGTTTGATTTAATTGATAATGTGAACCATAAATCACTCAACATTTATGACATCTTCGTAATCTAATTAATCATTATTGAAACAATATAGTAATGTGTAATGCAGGATTATTAATTATATATGGAACATTGGATAAACTGAACTATCTTACTTAAGTGAATGATAATGACTAAATAGAATATATGCCTGCCATTATGTTTGCCTGGACAAGTTCAAAATCCACGATAAGCCCTCTGGTGGTTTCTTAGAAATTAGTGATGCTGTGCACTACTCTAGAGTCCATTTAGCTCACTTTCCTTTGCAAACTGACAAATTCAACATGTTAAATGAACTCCGAGACATCTTCATTGTTCACTTGAGTTGTTTCACAATTTCCTTTGCTTTATCAGGAAAAGAACTCGGAGGTATTGATGATTTTTTGTTCAAAATTGCTGACCAAGAACTTCAGAATATCTTGATAATTTATCTTAGGTTGCACCCACATGGTATCTTTTGTTGAATAGAGTCATCTGTAACAGAGTTTTAAGATGTAATCAAAGAATAATTTCCCCTTGATGATGAATCATGTAGTCTGATATCAAACATTGATGTAATCAAATTCTATCTCAAGTTTTTTCCGGACTGTTTTTTCTATTTGTTATGTGACTGTGAAAGCCTTAAAATTTTAATCATTCTTATGAATTGTAAGCATATATGGAAAAGATGTTTAGGATGTTATTGTGCTTAATTATCTAGTCAAGGGTGATAAATTGACTTCATTAATATTCATGGTAAGGAAAGTAATTGCCCTTGATCTCACACGTTGAGTAATTGGAATATTACAAAGGAGTTTTTTTAAGAAAGACGATTAAAGCAATCTAAAAAGTTTTATCTGAAGCTAAATCTAAGTCTAAAAATAGTAGTAAAAAAATTCATTCTAACATTCAAATAAAGTGTTTTGTGTTTGTCAGAATGGCATAGGATGATTTTTTTGGAACTTTGATTTGTTTGAGACAATTTACATCAAGGAAGGTTTGAATTTTTGAACCTGCAAATAGTGTATCTTTTTTTTGTTTGGGGAAAAAGTATGAGTTAATTGTCCTCACTGTTGAAATCAAAATGAAGATTGGCAGACACAAATTTGAAAATATTTTCCTAGAACACAAAATGCTTACAACAACATGGAATCACTATTGAAGTTACAAATATCATGCTTTAAGGGATTCTTGTACTCCGATAATGGTCGTAGTAATCACTAATTAACATTTTATGTGAGTTTAACTTTGAGTGACTATTCATTGTGGTTGCTGAAAGAAAAATGGTAGAATAGGGCTGAATTTATTTCAAGCAACTTGACTCCACAAGTAGCAATGTTACACAGAAAGTTACTTCTCAAATGAATATGTATTGTGTAGCTTCAGTAATTGTATTTTGCATCTTCTTTTGATTTTGAAGATGGAAGTAATGAGAACAAAGTGATCGTATTTCATTTTCTTTATTGGAATTTGAGAAGGAAATGCGTTTATATGTTACTAGATAACAGATATTGTGAAATAAGAACCGGTTTTGTAGGCTATTATTTTCTAGTATGAATGAATGTGAATGAAATGTGATCGATGATAGGATAACACATATTTTCAATTGTATGGATTCAACTGAAGTCCATATAAGTTCCATCTATCTTGCTGATTTCGTGGCAGAAAAAAGAAAATCCAACAAAAATGTCCCAAGAAAACCTTGATCTCTTCACTCAATTTCTCTATGATCCATTGCATATCATCTAGCTGCATCTTGATATTTGCAAGCTACTTTTCCAGCATGTTCTTGATGTTGGAGAGAACTCTTCATGTAAAACAGTGAAGAATTGCTTCAAATTAGGGATCTAGACATTGAAGATTCACTTTGAATGAGAAGTCTACATGGTGAAGCAGGTATTAGTGGCTAGCTAACAAATGATGAAGACCTAAATATGTTTGCAATGGCAAATTAACTAAAGCTCAAAAAAATTTCATGGATAGCTTGTGGACTATAATAAGTTGGTCGATAAGGAAGAAACTGAAGATTCATGGGAGTGTGGCTTTGATGGCCTATAGACTTTTGGCTATTATATAGTCTACACTGTGGAGTTTTAGTTGAATCAATTTTCAAGTGTGGGGAACTTACAAACAGTGCAGACTAGATAAATGAAATCGCAACAACTCATTGAAGCTCAACATATGTGCCCAATTATTTATTTTCTTGTTTCTGCATATTATCTTCGATTATATAAAGCTAAGTCACAGGATACGGCGATTTTCATGGATGAGGTTCGAATTTAATCGAATTTCAAACTTCTCTAAAAAAAATCGAATTTAATCGAATTTCCTCTATAAAGCACTGCTATCCGCCTCTAAACACAACTCAGCTGGTCGTGGGTATTCTTTGTATATGCTTTGTATCTATTGGGTCATGGGTGTCTGCAACTGCTGGGTCGCCCTTGGATTTTCTCCAACAAGGGTCGCTATTCTGATAATTTATTAGAAGTATACATATATTTAAAAATAAACAAAATTATAGAAGGCGAATTTTATCCGAATTTTTTTTCGAATTTTTCCCTTGTCGAATTTCATCCGAATTTCATGGCTGTCGAATTCGAATTCGAACTTGAACCTTGTGACTTAGATATAAAGTTTGTTTTTAATTTACTCACATATTGAACTTGCCAGAGTAATGGAATCTGGAGGATATTAGTTAATACTTAATATACAAAGGTAAATTGACAATGAAGAGTTACAACTTATAAGTGCAAAATAAAGCTTAACGTGTATAAAATTTAATTTACAGGAGAATGGTTTGTTATTGTCTGTTTGTGGAATTTGTGGATATACCACTACAAATGTTCAGAGATATTTGAGTAGTGATGCATCTATGAACATAGAATACAGGATACTCCTTGGCACAAAGGTTTCTCTTGCATAAATGTAACTTTTTTGGGGTTTATTCCCCTAACAAAATCCTAAAACTCATTGAAGCTCAACATATGTGCCCAATTATTTATTTTCTTGTTTCTGCATATTATCTTTGATTATATAGAGTTTGTTTTTAATTTACTCACATATTGAACTTGCCAGAGTAATCGAATCTGGAGGATATTAGTTAATACGTAATATACAAAGGTAAATTGACATTGAAGGGTTGCAACTTATAAGTGAATAAAGCTTAACGTGTAAAACATTTAATTTACAGGAGAATGGTTT
This sequence comes from Cryptomeria japonica, assembly GCF_030272615.1. Classification (NCBI taxonomy): domain Eukaryota; kingdom Viridiplantae; phylum Streptophyta; class Pinopsida; order Cupressales; family Cupressaceae; genus Cryptomeria; species Cryptomeria japonica. The sequence continues at coordinate 525,159,986 of NC_081408.1, read as the reverse complement.
GTTATTGTCTGTTTGTGAAATTTGTGAATATATACCACTACAAATGTTCAGAGATATTTGAGTAGTGATGCATCTATGAACATAGAATAGAGGATACTCCCTGGCACAAAGGTTTCTCTTGCATAAATGTGTCATCTTTTGGGGTTTATTCCCCTAACATTATCCTAAAACTTCTTGACTAATTATATTCTTCACTGTTCATAATGATCTGTAACAGAGATTTTGATCTTGATATTGAATTTAATTGTAATCCGAGGAAAAATGTGGAATAAAATCCTTTGCAGACTAAGAATAATAATAATTTATTGTTTTCCTACAATTTTTATCCTTCCTTTTCACTATTCCTGTTTAAGCTTATGCTGAATTAAAAAAATTCTAGGCTTGTTTTGTAATTATTCTTCCTTTTTCCATCTTGTTTTCTGTTTGGCTTGAACTAAAAATGTTATGTTGTGTATTGCATCTCTTGTTATTGATATACTATATTCACTTGTTATGTTCTAGCTTTGTTATCACTCTTTTTAAAGGGGTATGTTTGTGTTACTAGTCTAATAGATTTACAAATTGATTTAATTTTCAAGCCTTATTTGTTATATATAATCCTATCATTTGTGTTAGTGTAGGTATTTTATTTTCCTTAGTTAGATATTATGTATTTTCCTACACATTTAGTTTAGATTGCTTAGTTGTAGTGAGTGGGTCAAACAAAGGTAGATGACATCTTTTCATGAATGTAACTCCTACCTTTTTTTGAGTAGTTGAGTTACTTTTTTCATTGTTTGATCCTGCTTACCCTCTCTTCTATATGAATAACCACTTCTTTAGCTTGTTATCCATTCATGCTATTGTGAGATCTTGTTGCTTCTTGAGCATTTGCATTTCTCTTGTGAAAACTAACTCTATTCAACAATTTTGATTTTGTGTCACTGTTCAGGTAATTTCAGTTTATTTTTTAATCTAACATGGTATCAAAGTTTATTGTACTAGTTTAGGTCATTTGGTTTTGAATTTGAGAGATTTAGGGGGGCTAATATTTTGCATGTAGATTTCCTCAAAATCCAGTGAATTCTTCTCTTGTATCTTTGGACTATGTTATCATTTTCTTTGTGACCAATCAGATTTGTGATCCTGTTTGGTTCCCTTGTGGATTTTGGCAGGGTGCAAGCAGAAGTGCTCAGACAAGCCTGGGCAAACCTAGGGAGGATCCAAATGAATCACAATGAATCTGTCAATTTTTGGACCCAATTTTTTGTTTTGTTTTACTTTCATTTTTTCACCTTTGATTTTGATTTGGTTGCCCTGAAATGAATCCCAACTTAAAGTGCTAACTACAGTATTTCAAATACTAAAACAAACTCATTTTAGCTCATTTGATTGCAAAAGACAAATACCATTTCAAAATGCTAAACTTTCATATTTTCTTGTCATTCAACAAAGTGAGTTAAAAATTGACCATTAAAGGCTCCACAACAGTTGTATTGCTTTTTCTACACGTGCAAGTTTCCATTAGTTGCCAAGAAGATCGTAGAAGTCTTTTTTATAAAAGAGTTAGTCATTATTTTTTTCCCTACATTTTTTATTTACAAAGATGAAACAAACTGTCTTGCTTCACTTTTTTTTCATTTTTTTACAAATGTATCACTATGTTTAAAATTGCAAGAGATTGATTTTATTTATCTATTATTTGTTTTTATTTGTTTTGAATATGTTCTTTATAAAATTTGTTACCATAGCAATTACAATATAAGCTAGTTCTAACTCCATAGGTTGACCTAAACTCAGAATAGATCCAAGTTCTCCTATTTGTAAACATGTTGATATGATGGTTCTAGGTGGCAAGGTTCATATTTGGATTAGCAAAGGGTGTGTTCTTAAGTATTGAAGTTCATAGAGTCAGATGAAAGTCCATTTATGTGGAATTCTCGGACTAGGCATCAAAGCTTGTCCTAAAAAGGATGGTGACCCCATGCCATTAAATCAAGTGATAGCATATATTAATGAGCAAGAGCAAGCAGATAAGTACTAGGCCGTAGAGAGAATCATCATTTAGTAAAGAAAACATCAAGAGAAATGAAGCCTTTTGTGCCTCTATTTGAGCTCAATGTTGTGATAGAGAACCACCCATTCTAGGCCACTCCTAAAGAACAACCCACTACAAATGGAAGACCCAGGGGACCTTTGGAAATAAAATTTTAAAATGAGAATACATTGCCAATCAAGCCACAACAATTTGTATTTTTGCAAATGGGTTGGCTTCATTTGCTAGGACTCATCTTTTCATCCACCTAAGCTACACTTAAGGGGGTGTTAGTGTAGGTTTTTAATTTTACTTACTGGATAGTTATGTATCTTCCTCTCACCTAGTTTTGGGTAGTTCAAGTTAATTTTCTCATTGGTTGATCTTGCATCCCCACTCTCCTATATACATATCCACTCTAGCTTGTCATTCAGCTATGCTATTGTGAGCACTCAGAATACTGTTTTGCTTCTTGAGCATTTGCATTTCTCTTATGAGATCAAACTCTAGTTTGTAATTCATTTATAGTATTGTAAGCACTCTTAATACCATATTGCTTCTTGAGTATTTGCATTTCACTTGTGATAACTAACCCTATATAGCTATTTGATTCCCTGTCATTGCTAGAATAGTTTTATCTGATCAAGTTTCTTGCACTAGGTTTTGGTTTGCTTCAGTTCATTTTTTAATCTAGCAATTTGTAATAAAATTGTATACCATCCAGTGAGTATAAGGCATTTGAAAGGCAAAATGCCTTAATAGTACAAAGTTACAAACTTAATTTATTACCCTATCAAATAATTTGTACATGCAAAAGTAAATTGTGAACCTGAATATGCAAGCAGTGTATGATTTATGGCTAACTAGTGGTTAGGATAATTCATTATGACTCTAGTACTTGATAGTTCGATAATAGCATACTCAACAGGTCATTCAGAATAACAAAATAACTTTGTTGTGTATCACATTCCAGGAAACCAGGGCAATTCTAAAGCATCCGAGGGAACAAAGAATGACACTCCACAGAAAATACCTCCTATTGAAGCACCTGCTCTATCTCTAGAAGAGTTAAAGGAAGCAACAGACAACTTTGGTCCAAAATCTTTGATTGGAGAAGGGTCCTATGGAAGAGTATACTATGCAACATTAAGCAATGGTTCAGCTGCAGCAATTAAGAAATTAGATGTCAGCAGTCAGCCAGAGGCAAACCCAGAATTTTTAGCACAGGTATCAAGGACAGTACTGTTAGAGTATACCATTTTTTTTTGACAATAATCATACTATTCACAATTTAGTATTTGTTTTGTTATGTGCCATGTGAAGAATTTGTTGATTTCTTTTTATATTCTTTTACTGATGGCTACTTTTCAGGTTTGGTTAACTGTATATCTAAAGTCCTATCGTAACTTTTCCAACATTTCTGCTTTATGTATATAGGTTTCAATGGTCTCAAGGTTGAAGCATGAGCACGTAGTCGAGTTGGTAGGATACTGTGTTGAGGGAAACATCCGTGTGCTAGCTTACGAATTTGCAACAATGGGCTCCTTACATGATATTTTACATGGTATGATTGTAGTAGATGAATTTGATTTTTATTTATGTTTCAGGCAAATTTTTTTTTATTGTTTTGATCATTCTTGTTTTTAAATTATACTTCTATTCACTTAAGGTTCCAATTTGTGTCAAATGTAGGACGGAAAGGGGTGCAAGGGGCCCAACCAGGTCCAGTTCTTGATTGGATGCAACGAGTGAAAATTGCTGTAGGTGCAGCAAAGGGTCTTGAATATCTTCATGAGAAAGCTCAACCTCATATTATTCATCGAGATATTAGATCTAGCAATGTTTTACTTTTTGATGACTTCAAAGCAAAAATTGCCGATTTCAATCTTTCTAATCAAGCCCCTGACATGGCTGCTCGCCTTCATTCAACAAGAGTGCTGGGAACGTTTGGCTATCATGCTCCTGAGTAATTTTCTTACTCAAATCTTAAAATAAGTTTTTGATAATTGTTTAGGTGAAATAATTCATGAAGATGTGATTTTTAAATATTCTTCAAGAATTTCAATAGCATTATAGTCAGCCAAGAACCTTTTTATTTTCAATGGCATGGACATAGACTGTTGAACAAAACAAGCAAATGCCCTCTTAACAATTTCCTCACTTCATTTAATCTTGGTCTTCTGGGAATGCTTAATGTTATAACAGAAACATGTTTTTGACAGGTTAGGAAACCAATATTCTATGGTGTTTCCCCAGTATAAATAAGAACTAGGTCAAGGATATTGTTCTTAACAATATCAAGTGTAGCTTGTAAGTGGTAAATGTGGAACCCATATCCCTATGCCCATTTTTTTGCTGTTTTGATCAGGGGTTTCTCACACCTGTGCAATATCAAAGAAAGCATGTTTGCTATTGTCTGAAAAAGGTATGTTTATGTACTAAACTACTAATATAACGAAATCTGTTGGTAGGACCTGATTGAACAATATTTTGTTCAGTAATACAATCTAATGTGAGAAATGAAATCCTGTACCCCTATGCTCTTTTTTTCTTTTCCTGTGCAACATTGGAAGTAAGCATGTTTGCCATTGGCTGTAAAAGATATTATTTTAATGTAATTAACTAGTAATATAATGAAACCTTCCTGCGATGACCTGATTCAACAATATTCCATTCAGTAGGAGCACAAGCTTATTTGAGAATGAAATATAATATGTGCTATGTAGGTATGAAATACTAAATACAGAATGTCCAGAATATTTAGATGACAGATATGTAAATAAGCAATGTGGTGATGATCTCATTCCTACTCACTGCAAAAATACATGGCATTTAGCATAGTGACCAAGTGTATCAATTGGCATCTCGTTTCCTTCCAAGTACAGCTTTAGGCCAACCAAAAATTTCTAAATTATATTATTATTATTATGGGCTCCACCCACACCCTAAGAAATCACTAAAATATGAGAAAGACTGCAAGAGTGAGAATATTAGGATAGTGTTGATGTGTATTTTGTACACAACCAAACACAGAATAAAATACCTAAAGGTACCTTATCCTCTCTTCAGCAAAGTTTCCCGACTGCTGAAGATATCGCCGAAGGATCAGTCGAGGCAACTCCAAGGTTCTTGTATGTAGGATCTCTACTCATGGATAAGCTCTATGCAGTACGATGTGATTTTGCTGGAATCACAAGGGGACTTACACTTGACGACTGAACGTCTGATTTGCTTTGAATATTACTAGAACATAGGATTTCACTAGTCTAGATTTTGAAAAAAAAAGGAAAAGGATGAGGGCGAGGAAAGGATCTAATTCTGATGCTAAGAATGTAGGAGCAATGAATAACCTTTGATGAAATTCTAACTAAGTCTTGCTTCGACATCCCAGGACCATCTCCACAAGGTTAGTGCAATCTTCGGAGGAAAACTTTATGATGTTCAGATCATCGCTACAAGCATAGACACCGTCAGGTTGATGCATATCAGTGAAGAAGCGACAATTGAAGTGAAGCTTAAACTGAATGATTCCAATTGACTACACAAGGCAAGTCTGCAATCAACAAACTGCTAGTAGTATGGATATACGAATTTCACCATCAATCAAACACATTTCTTCCACTCATCTAATAACATGAAATCAAATCTGAGAAGTATAGAGACCATGTAAATTGTTGAATCGACCCATAGATTTCACCATTTCTTCAATGAAGTTTTACAAGTCTTTTACAACAACATCTTGGCAACAATCTTTGCCTTCTCTTTCTATTCTACTCTAATTGCTATTCTATCAACTGACTATTCACTATTTCTAACTATTCACCTTCTAACTACTGACTAACTATTATTATCCTTTACAAATGAGGAGCCAGGGCTTATATAGCGCCCTTAATACAATTCGATGGCTCAGATCAATTTGAGATCAATGGCCAAGATTTAACAATGAAAACTCTAATTAGGGTTTGTTACAACAAACTCAATTCTAGCCAATGAAATAATTGCATTATTTGGACACATGTCTTCTCTGGAATATTCGACCAATGGATAACCGAGGTAGGTACATCGAAGTTTGTGCCATTTTTGAGGAGTCAGGTACATTGAATCTGGACACGCTAAGATGGACCAATCCAACTAGAGGAGTGATGACTGGGACGCCACCTTGTTTGACACTTGGTTGATGCTCAATTTGGTGATGTTGAGAAGCTAACTTTAATTAACTCTTCTGAAACTATCTGCTTCTCTAACGGACCCTTGCTTTAACCTCCTTTGTCTTTGATGTGCAGGATGGATGGTGTACTTTCCTTCAAATGTTGGTCCTTGATGATGCTGGACTGGAAGTGGTCGTCCTCGATCTGGTCTTCTTTCCTCTGCAAAGCAAACCAAAAGATGATTAAGGACATACAATAAATTCATTTCAACATAGCATTTTCTACCTTAAATCATCAACAAGAAGATGTTAAAATGAAGCTTGCTCAATACTCTCCCCAGGGACAGGCCTTATAAGAATTTCGCCTTGGATCCTCTAGAAGGGTCAAGAGCGAAATTTGCATTCCTGGCTCAAATTGTTCTCACTTTGCAACTGTACTTGCTTAGATACATGCCCAAGGACGCTCTTATTCTCAACCAACATCAATCTTGATGCAAATTTGGGGCAAAAGAGAGGCTTTTAAGAATTTCGCTCTGGACCCTCTGGAAGGGTCAGGAGTGAAATTCACCTTTTAGGACAAAATCTATCATTTTTCCACTCCAAAATACCTTCCAAGGCAAGCACACACTAGTTTTCCTCCCTCCAGAGCCCAGGGATCCACGCCTTGACCTCTATCATGAGCAATTTGAGTGAAATTGAGAATTTCGCTCTGGACCCTCTAGAAGGGTCAGGAGCGAAATTCCTGTTTTAGGCTTATTCCTCCATCTTCTTCACTTTCAATTTATCTTGCAAGGCTTAAATAACCTCCTTCCAGTCTTTTCATGCCTTAGGAATCAAAATCCTATCCTGACACAAAGGGGGAATAGTGATTTTGATGAATTTCGCTCTGGACCCTTTGGAAGGGTTAGGAGTGAAATTCTCATTTTGCTTGCCCATTCACACCCAATTTGACTTTCTTCACTTCATTTCCTCTGGATTCCCTCACATTGAATTCATTTCCCAGCTTGGCAACATTGGTTTGATCTTCACAAGGCCTAAAAGGTCAAATTCGCTCACAAACCTAGCCAGGGACAGGACCTATCCAGAATTTCGCTCTGGACCCTTTGGAAGGGTCAGGAGCGAAATTCACACTTTTTATGGTCAAACATCTTTCCAAGGTATTCTAAATAGTTTTTCTCACCCTAGTCCAGGCCTGACTTAGCACAAAGTTTGGAGAAAAGGATGGTTTTAGTGTTTTTCGCTCTGGACCCTTTGGAAGGGTTAGGAGCAAATTTCTTCCTCTAGCCCAAAATCATCATTTTTGGAGACCAAAATCCATTCAAGGGCAATCTCAAGGGCTTCTATCATCTTTGTCCAGGCCTGGCTTGGTCTAAATGCGAAAGGAATAGGTGGATTTTAGAATTTCGCTCTGGACCCTTTGGAAGGGTCAGGAGCGAAATTCTTGATTTGGCTCAATTCCTTCAATTTCAATGTTTCCTAGCAACTTGAAGTTACTCCTAAAGACTTCTTCCATCCCAATTCACTTTAGTTTGCAATTGTCTTGTCACAAATTTGGAAAAAAGGTGGATTTGGTGAAATTTCGCCCTAGACCCTCTAGAAGGGTCATGAGCGAATTTCTTAATTTAGGCTTATTCCTCCATCATTTCAAGTTGAATTCACCTCAAAAGGCTAGAAAACACTTCTCCTCTCACATCCAACCCAAGTTTGACTTGATTTTGCAAGGGATAATAGGTGGTTGAAGAATTTTTGCCCTGGACCCATTGGAAGGGTTAGGAGCGATTTTCACCATTTGGTTCAATCCCTTCAATCTTGATAATCATTGGCAATTTGGAGTCATTCCTAAGGCCTTCTTTAATCATGATCCACACTAGATTTGGCATGAAACTAAGGGAAAAGATAGGTTTTGCACAATTTCGCCCTGGACCCTCTGGAAGGGTGAGGAGCGAATTTCCCTTTCTAGCCCAAAATCATAATTTTTGGAGACAACAATCAATTCAAGGACAATCTCAAGGGCATCCCTCATCTTGGTCTAGGCATGGCTTGGTACAAATTTTGGAGAAAATGATGGGTTTTAGGATTTTCGCTTTGGACCCTCTAGAAGGGTTAGGAGCGAAAATCTTGTTTTAGGCTTATTCCTCCATCATTTCAACTTGAATCCACCTTAAAAGGCAAGAAAACACTTATCCTCACCCATCCAAGCTACAAAAAGCCAAGTTTGACTTGACTTTGCTAGGAAAATAAGGGATTTTAGGAATTTCGCTCTGGACCCTTTGGAAGGGTCAGGAGCGAATTTCCTATTTTGAGCTTGTTTTGACTACTCCGTTACCTCAATCCAATATTCAAAGGCAAGAACACATCAAAGTCCTTCTAACCATGCCATAAAACTCAAGAATTTGACCATCTCCAAGAAGAAAATATGAGTTTCCAAGAATTTCGCTCTAGACCCTTTGGAAGGGTCAGGAGCGAAATTCACCCTCTTGGCTAAAATCCTTCATTTTTCAATGCTTTCAAACATTTCCAAAGGCCAAACATGTCCATTCTTCCTTTCAAGATACCTTGCAAATCAAAATTTGGTCAAACAAGGAAGGGAATGAGGTCTAAGAAGATTTTCACTCTGGACCCTTTGGAAGGGTCAAGAGCGAAAATCATTTTTTAGGCTTGATTCTTCATTTCTCCAATTCCAAACCACCTCAAGAGGCAAAGACATGCTATCTCACTTCCATCCACGCCATAAAAAAAGGTGTTTCTAGGAATTTCGCTCTGGACCCTTTGGAAGGGTCAAGAGCGAAATTCACTATTTGGCTCAAAATCCTTCATTTTTCAATGCTTTCAAACATTTGCAATGGCAAAAGATGTCCATCCTTCCTTTCAAGATGCCTTTCAAATCAAAATTTGGTCAAACTAGGGAAGAAATGAGCCTTAGGAGGATTTTTGCTCTGGACCCTTTGGAAGGGTCAGGAGCGAAAATCTTAGTTTAGGCTTGATCACTCACTTTTCAAACTTCAAACCACCTCAAGAGGCAAACTTAGATCATTTTTCACCTAAGGAACAAGGATTGATGCCAAAATCAAGTAGCAAATGAGGTTTATAGTGAATTTCGCTCTGGACCCTTTGGAAGGGTCAGGAGCGAAATTCTCTTTTAGGCTAAAATCTTGATCTTCAAAATCATCCAACTCCCTCTCAAGGCAAGAACATACCAATTCATCTCCCATCATGTCAACGCCTAGCCAAAACAAGGAAGAAAACAAGAGATATAAGGATTTTTCGCTCTCGACCCTTTGGAAGGGTCAGGAGCGAAAATCATGTTTTGACCTTGATTCTTGATTTTTCAAATTCTAATCTTCCTTGGGAGGCAAACATAGACTACTTTCCTTTCATTTCCACCTTGGTCCTGACTTTGGCTAAAGGAAAAAATGAGTGTTTTCAAGAATTTCGCTCTGGACCCTTTGGAAGGGTTAGGAGCGAAATTCTCTTTCTTGGCTAAAATCTTCACCTCATCCACCTTTACTCACCTCCTAAGGCTTAGAACAAGTCAAAATACTTCCATACATGCCTTAAAAACTAGGAATTTGGTCTTGACAAGTGAGAAATTTAGGTGTATAAGGATTTTTGCTCTGGACCCTCTGGAAGGGTCAGGAGCGAAATTCCTAATCTTGGCCAAAATCCTTCACATTTTCACATCCCATCACCTCAAAACTAGAACGTTGGCCCAAACAAGGGAGAAAATGAGGTTTTCAAGAATTTCGCTCTGGACCCTTTGGAAGGGTCAGGAGCGAAATTCCTACTTTGGGCTAATTTCCATCATTTTGTCACCTCAAATCTCCTCTCAAAGGCAAATGTGCATCAAAACCTTCCCATCACGCCCCAGAAGTCAACAAACTTGGTCATATCAAAGAGCAAAGTGGAGAAAAATGAATTTCGCTCTGGACCCTTTGGAAGGGTTAGGAGCGAAAATCATCCTTGGGCTCAAATCTTGACTTCATTTTCACATTTCCTCATTCAAACAAGCATTTTTACCTTCATTCAAGCCCGTGAATGCGTTAGTTCTAGGTTTTGGTCAAAGTAGAATGTCTTATGGAGAATTTCGCTCTGGACCCTTTGGAAGGGTCAAGAGCGAAATTTGACATTTTGGTCTCTCTGTCAGGATCATTTTATGGAATATAACATATAAGTATAAGAAAGAAGAATTTCTTCTTTCTTATACTTTAAGTTATATTCCATCTATACTGTTAGGATGTTTGAGAGTGGTTTCGGACCTCTAGGAGTTATATTGCAAAATCTAGTTTTTGGAGGATTCTTCAGTTTTCAAGACTTAGTCGAATTTCAGGATTAGGACATTCCAGACAGCCAAATTTCAGGACATTTGAAGATCAGGATGATATTCCAGACTTCATCACTCACCGACTCGACCTAACTCAGACCTTCAAGGATGATACTCACTCACCAAGCAAGACACAATTAGCAACAAGAGCAAAACCAAGCCCTAAGGAAGACTTTCAAAGAAACCCTAATTCTGGGGCCCCAAAGACTCACCTCGGCTCAAGCAGAGCCTGCCATCCTAGTGATCCCCCTGGTGACACTCGAAAAGCAAAGGCTAACAGACAAAACTCTAAAACCTAGAAAGCAAAACCCCACAAAGCGAAAAAAGTAGGGGTCCTGTTGACGTGTATTTTGTACACAATCAAACACAGAATAAAATATCCAAGGGTACCTTATCCTCTCTTGAATAAAGCCTCTGATTGCTGAAGATATCGCGAAAAAGGATCAATTAGGATGACTCCAAGGTTCTTCGATGTAGGGTCTCTACGTGTGGATAAGCACCAGTGGTCGTTGTGAATGCTGTTTCATCAAGGGGGCCTTACGTTTCCGAATTGTAGGAACAGAATTTCCTAAAACTAACAAGTTCTCAAAAAGATCAAAAGGTGGGGTTTGCAAGAGATGGATTCTAATCTAATCCTAAGGATGACTCAATGTAGGCTAGACTTGGTAAGATTCTACCAATTTCAGTATTGCCAAGGAATAACAACTCTACTGAAATTGATGCGATCTTCTACGGTGACTAATGATTTCTTCAATTCATCAAGAATCATAGACACTACCATGAAGGTACATATCAATAGTTCAATAATGATTGAAGGTTTAAGCAATCCAAATGTCTCCAGTTGACCACACAAGGCGTCCTTCCAATTAGTAAGAAGCTAGTGGTTTGGAACGTGAATCTCACCAAAGATCAAGCCCAACACTTAGTCCTTCAAACTTAAATACTACTTCGACTGAGAATGATTCAAGAAAGTAAACAACCATGAAGATAGCCACACGAATTGCAATAAAACACCATAACTTCAATATTTTATTGATCTCAAAGCCAAAATAGACAACAATTGCTTGAAATTCTCTCTTCAATGCTCAATCTTGCTACAAAATAACTTTCTGACTATCCAAAAGCTCTAATCTTCTAACTTCTAACTATCTGACTATATCAAAATGAAAAGGAGTGAGGGTATATATAGCATCCTCAATTACAATGAACGACCTAGATCAAAAGAAGATCAATGGCTGAGATTTTGACACCTAAACCCTAATTAGGGTTTGTTACAAAAAGTCCCCTTTTTATTGAACAATATTAAATGCATAGCCAAATATTTAATTGGCACAAAAATCTAGGAAACATAGACCAATGATAATTAAGGTGCCACATCATCTACAACAACCTCTCTTCTAGAACCTTATTCCCTTTCCAATGCTCTTTCTTAGCATATGCAATGAATCTAGACACAATTCCTTCAATCTCAGCAATAGGAATCTCGGGAAGATTCCTCATTCGTTCCTCCAAGTGGATAACCTGATCAAAGGCCTTGAGAAGAGCCGCATCCCATCCAGGTTCGAGTTCTTTGATTTTCTCAATCAGGAGCATAGTAGCGAACATTTGATCCCTTTGCTCATCTGTGATAACATTCTCATCTTTGCAAAAGATGACCTTGACCTTTTCTTCCAACTCTTGAAGATCCACATTTGTCTCAACTTCAATCCTCTTGCCAAGAATAGTACATAACACCTCAAACACCTTGTCCTGAATTGGATGGATGACTTCTTCAACTTGATTGCATTTGGTGCTGATGTCTTCGAAAAGAACTTCCTTCATCTGGAGCAGAGTTGACCACTGGAGTAAATTATGAGCTCCTCCATCCATTATCTTTTCTTGTGCTAGGATCTTCCTTGGTGTTTGCTTGATTACTTGTAGAACAGGAATGATAACATCTCTAGTGTGGGCAAAGGCGGCTACTATTATCATTAGGTTGTGGATGATCTCAAGGACCTGGATAGCTCGATGGATTGTCTGCATCATTCTTGTTGCAAATTCAACTGCAACTGTGTGGGATTTGTCAATCCAAGAGCTCATAAGCTGAACCAAGCTCTTGACTCTTTCTGCCTCGCCAACTGATTCAAGGGGAAGTGCTTGTACAGGAGACACTGCTGGATCCTGACGTCCCAAACGCTGATTGAGATGGCTAAAGTAGCCTCTCCAAGCACCTCTCTCTCTCTCAAGCTTTCTATTCTTTTCCATTTCTTCCTTAAGCTTCTCTTTAGGTATTTCAAATGAATCGGTTGCCTCATCCAGTGCCTGCTCAGCGGTGAGTGGACCAAGCTCAAATGTTTCTACATCATATTCTTCTGCAAAGATCTCACCTTCATACTTGTCCACCGCTGGTGTAGCTATCTGCAACTTCCTGGATCCTGTCTCATCTCTGATCATCTTGGTCATCTTAGTGGCCTTCTTTTTCTCCGTTCCTTCCTGAGAATTTCGTACAAGGCTTTCTAAGTCAATCACATTATCTTCATCCTCGATCACAATCACCCTTGTTAGTCTCTCCTTCAACCAATCTGGAATGGCAGATCTTGTCTCTCTAACTTGTATCTCTTTAGGCAATGGTTCTTCTTCTCGGAGAGGAGATGTCACTTCATCATCATTCTTGTCTTCATGTAGCTCATTGACTTGGGGAGATTGACTTGATGAACGTTGAGATGCCTGCCCTTCTTCGTGTTTATCATTCTGTACCATTGATTCCATAGATTCCTCGACTTCAGGTACCCTCTTCTCTTGTCCTACAACTTGACTCGTCCTTTTTTCATGTCGAGAAGATGTACCGGATGAGCGATCTCGATTGGCCTCTTGCTTCTTCTTGGAGGGTTCCCTTTTCTCAGGTCTTTCTTTCCTCTTTGCGCCTCTAGGATGAGGATTGCCTTCACTTGCGCTTCTAGGGTGAGGATTGCCTTCACTTGCGCTTGCTCCTCCTTCTCCTGGCCTTTCCTCCAAAGTAAAAGTCATTGGTATGTTCTGTTCTCTCAACTTTTGATGTTGTACATCTACCCATCTGCGAGTACATGACAAAACTGGAGCCATCAAAGCTTTTAAGTCCAAAACCTCAGGCTCGTTCCAATCTATCCTCACTGCTTTGTCTTCTCGGTCATAAGATGATTGGAGATGTCTGCCACTGTCCTGAGCTTGATCGGCCACTCTGTAAACTTTGCATCTCCTGATGAAATCTAAAGGCAATCTGGAATGCATCTTTCTTTTTACTTCTACATCACTTGAGAGATTCATCCAAAAGTCCTCTACCTGACATTCATGCCTGTACTTTCTACCAACTGTCTCTTCTATATACCCATAAGGATCAAAATTCTCCCTCAAGGCAAAGAATGAAAATGAATATAAGGCCAACTCCCTTTCTGCATCATCCAAGGCTAGAGCATTAGGACATACCTCAACTGAATTCCCTAGTATGATAGGCACAGGAATTCCATTTCCATGCCTGTGTCTGAATGCCATCGCATAAGCCGCCAACTGCCTAGTCACCTCAAGTAGCACTATCCTGTCTGTCGGATATCTCGGCAACATATAGGGAGGTGAAGGACACCCATGAACTCTAATATATGTAAACTTTTGGAATTGGACGAACCAAGCACCATACCTCTTTACAAGCTCTTGTGCATCTTGAGATAGCCGATTGTGAATCCCGCCTTGCAATATCCTGGTGATGTTCATCGTGAAGGTATCATTGACTAACTTGTAGTCACTTCCAGGTGGATGATGCAAATGAACATAAGAGTCACAAACTCTGACTTCCCCGGGTCTTCTTCCGATCACTCCTCTGTGAGGTAGTCCTGCATATTCGAAACTCCTGATCAAGGCATATATGATGTACGAGCTCATGTGGAATGACTTGGTAGGCTTTAGTCTCCTTAACTGCACGTCCAAGCAATGGCTAATAATTCTAGCCCAATGAATTGTTCCTTTTCCTTGAACTATTACCTGGATGAAGTAGAACATCCACTTCTCAAAATATTAGGCTTGAGGAGCCCCTGTAACTCGATTGAGTAAAGTTATCAAATCTCTGTATTCCTCCTGGAAGTCGATCCTATGTGGTGTGTTGGGAATCTTGCTCAGGCGAGGACGACTTTTGAGTAACCAATTCTTATTGATGATGCTCAAGCAAGTGTCTGGGTCATCTTCATACATGGACTTGGCTCCTTCTAAGCTTTTGTAAATCATATCTTTATGTTCTGGAAGATGGAGAGCCTCACTTATAGCCTCTTCTGAAAGGTAAGCCAAACTGTTCCCTTCCTTGGACACGATTGATCTTGATTGTGGGTCATAATGGCGAGCACACTCGATCATCAGCTCATGGCACTGGATCGCTGGAGGGAAACCGGCCGCCTTGATGATGCCACTTTCATTTATTCTCTTTGCGACAGGTGATGGTTTTCCAATGTAAGGGACCTCTCGAAACTTCTTCACACTGAAGTTTCCCAAGTTGGTATCTCCAATGTTGCTCCACTTTGACACGATCTTGGTCTCCAATTCTTCATTCCTCTGATCTTCCTTCATGAGAGCTGGACGACTAGTGGATGTTCCTGCCTTTGGGGTCTCCATCTTGACACCTCCACTTGAGAATTAATTCTAAGAAATGATGCAAAAATAGGAGAATTTGTTGGGCGAAAGATAGATCGAAGTCCTCCCTTTAGCAAAATGTACTTCCTCTAGTCGTCACAAGCATCAATTCCACCACCTCTAGCCTCCAACAAAATTCGCTCCAACTAGACCAGTTTTCGCACTTCTTTCTTGCTCTTCCAAATCGCACTTGGAGTAATGAATGAATGATTGATTAAAATTGCTCAAAACACCCCTACTATATAGGTGCTTACCACTTCATTTTCCATAGGCCGACTTGGTAAAATAGAACTCAAAATAAACAAAAATTAATAAAAGAAGGCCGACTTGACAAAATATTAAAATGATACCTCAAGCGCTCTATCTTTTAATTTTAATTTAATAATAATTAATTTCAAATGCCTCAATTAATAAAAAAAATCGATTTTCTAAGTCTCAAATTAATTATTAAATACCCATGCACCTTTATTAAATGCCAATTTAATTAAAAATTTTAAAATATTTCGAAGTTTTTAGCGAACTTGGCATCTAATGCGATTTGGAGGATATTAACGCCCAAGCATGGTAAAAAATAACGAATGTCAATAACCTCGCTCTGGTCCCTTGGAGAGGGACAGGAGCGCTCTTGCATTTTAAACCTTGTATTCCTTGCTTTCATGTTCAAAACCTCATCCTTGGCGTCCAAAATGGCCTTGTTATTTGGAACTTTGAGTTTAATTCACTTGATCTTTAGAAGGAGTGTGCCTTAGGACATTTTCGCCCTGGTCCCTTGGTGAGGGACAGGAGCGATTTTCTACTTTTGTCCTTGATCTTTATCTTTTAAATTGCCAATTCATGTTGTGGGGTAAGCAATGATCCCCATTGTTCATTCTATGCATGCTTAACTCGTTTCCTCAAGGCAAAATAGGCTCTCCCAAGATTTTCGCCCTGGTCCTCCAGTGAAGGACAGGAGCGATTTTTGCATTTGAGCCTAGGATTGTCAATTTTTGGAAGCAATTCCTTGTTCACCATTTTTTAAAAAGGCATTTCTCATCTTGCACCACCTTGCCTTGACATGATTTTGGAGGGAAATTGTTGATTTTATAAAAATCGCCCTAGTCCTTTGGTGAAGGATAGGAGTGTTCTTTAATTCATTGTACAAACTCTTGATCACATCAACCTCCAATTACCTTCAAAGCATAAAACATCATTCCCCACTCCTTCTTGAGTCTTGGAAACAAAAAATAGCATTTCAAAATGTTAGGCAAATAGGCATATGTGGGGATTTCGCCCTGGTCCCTTGGTGAGGGACAGGAGCGCTTTAGCCAATTGTCATCGAAATTTGTGGTCCTTGCAACTCCATTCCACCCTGAAGCACTTTAAGTATCATTCCAAACTTGTACCTTAGCCTGGATTCGTCCCAATTTGGAGAAAAGAGATAGTCTTTTAGGTTTTTCGCCCTGGTCCCCTGGAGAGGGACAGGAGCGATTATTGTCTTTTGGGTTGATTCCCTCCTTTGTGGTCCACTCAAGTTATATTCAACGGACAAAACACACCTCCCTTGACCTCTTCAAATCGTAAAATCACTTTAATCTTGCAAGGATAATGCAAATTTTGAAATTCAAGCTCCGGTCCTTCAGTGAGGGACAGGAGCGAATTTTGCCCTCTAGGCCAAATCTTTTCACTTTTCATCTCGAAATTCCTTTGCTAGGGAAGATATCATCCTGTTACAAGCTATGAACAAGAGTTCAAGTCCGAGAAAGGTCTTAAAAGGTGTGTATAAAGAAAATCGCTTTGGTCCTTCAGGGAGGGACAGGAGCGAATTTATCTTTTTTAGACAAAAGCTCCATCATTTCATTGCCTTTAATTAAGCCTGGATGCTCTAACATGTGTAATTCATCTTTCACCATGCCCTTGACGTTTCAAATTGACCAATCAATGCCAAGAATGACTCAAATAAGCCTTTTCGCCTTGGTTCTTCAGGGAGGGACAGGAGCGAATTTATCTTAATCCTTCAAATTTCATCATTTTCAAACCTTCAAAATCCTTAAAATCATTAAGTCACGTCCAATTATCTCCCCTGGAGACCCTGCGCAAAACAATTTTAAAATAAGTCAGAGACAAATATGCACTAAATAACATTTTCGCCTTGGTCCCTGGGAGAGGGACAGGAGCGATTTCACCTTTCTAAGCTAAAATATCCACAATTTAGGTCTTCAATCATTTCACAAGGCATAATTAGGTCATCTTCAAGGCCAGGAATCAGTTATCTTGAAAAAGTGGCATGGTCCTCTGTTTCAGGCATCATCTTGCCTCCAAAATTTGATCAAAATTTACCTAGGCAAAAATGTACAATTTTATCTTCAAAATGCTAACACTTAGACAAAATTTGAATTTTCCCAAAAGAACCCTGACTAGACCTAACTTGAGACATATCCGACTTCGTGACAGACTCACCCTACTTCAAAAATCTCAATCTTCGGGAGGATGCGTAATAACTTTCAAAATTTGACTGGACTTGGCTTGAAAATATCCAAAAGAAACCCCTAAGGCTTAGCCCTAGCCCAGACAACTCACTCACTCAAAATCCTAGAAGCAGAGAGAAGAACGGGCAAAACAAAAGCAAAAAGAGGGGGTCCCCATTTTAATGGGGCGATGTGTGAAATGGTCACAACAGGTCCCCATTTGTAATGGGGCGATGTGTGAATACGTCACAACAGATAGGAAGAGTGAGAACAAGAGCAAAAGGAAGAGAAAGTGCAAGTCCTCATGGAACACTTGAAAACTCTCATCATTTAGATTAGTTAGTGTCGTGTGTGTGAAGTAGGATACTTGCAGCTGCAACACAAACACTCAATAGATCATTTCAAGCATGTTTAGCAAATTGAAATCAAATGAAAGATAAACCATGACAAAGCGACCTATCGCCTCCAAAGAAATGCGAGTGTGGATTTGCTCTCAGATCTAGATGAGCAATCCCAGTGACTTGACTACACCAAGACGGAGGATTTAAAATGATATGATGTGCAAGCTAGATGAATGCATGGTTAAGCTAGATTGATCCAAGAAGCTAATTATGCTAATGGTATGCATTGATTGAACTAGATGATGATGCCATTAAGCTAGATGAGATTGATTATGCTAGAATATGATCAAATTAAGTTAGATCCAAGATGCAATTGCCTATAATAACAATGCTTAAATGATATGAGATGGATATGCCTATGATAACAATGCTTGAAATGAGATGAGATGGGATCTTTTGTGCTCCAAAATGGGGGATATTTATAGGATTTCCAAGGCCATGGGTGAGGTGGCAGGAATCAACGGTTAATATTGAGTCTGAAGATATAAGGATCAAATTGGAGGAGGTTGGAGAAGAGGTTGGAGGGAGGGACACTTGTCATCTCTGTGGTGACAAGTGTCAAGGAGCCTTGCTCATAGAAGGGCAAGTGTCCAAGGGAGGAGACATGTGGCATAAGTGCCATGTGTCTCAAGGGGAGAATATCCAACCCATAGGAGGTTAGGATAAGGAGGTTAGGATGTGCAAGATAGGATAGGGTTAGGTTAAGGGGTGGTTAGGTTAGGTGGTTAGAAGTTAGGATGCATGTGGGAAATCTAAAAATTCAAATAATAGGAAAATGCTAATTAACTTTCAACAACTCATAAATTGATTTGTTTTAATTAATTAGGGGATTAGAAGAAATGAATTAAATGGGGGGAGGATTAATTAATCAAAGGGGACTATTGAAATGAACTTATTAAATAAATCCTTAGATTTATTAATAAGTAGGTGAATGGGGAATTTAATCAAATTGCTAAAGAATTCAATTAAATTGGGAAGGGGGATTAATTAAATAATTGCTTATTTAATTAATTATCTACAGACCATTTTTAGGTGCATACAGTTAGATCCTTAGATTCACTGTGTTAGTGTTTTGAAGAACGAAGTTTTGGATCTTAATAGTAAGGACTTAGTGTTGCAGAAAACATATTGATAAAATAGTGAAAATAGTGTGCGCCATGAAGGCTTGTGGGGCTTGATTTGGGCTTGAGAATGCACCAAGGGTGCTGTTCTCAAATTTTGCAAGAGGCACTGCAAGATCTATGCAATAGAGAAATTATATCACCCTAAACATTTATCAAACAAAAAAAATTATAGTATTTGAATTAGAAATTTCATAAATGCATCTAAGTTCTAGATATTGGGCTTGACAAATAGACATTACTGTTTTAAATTTGTAGACAATGATTGAAGCCCTAATGAAGATTGGGTTTGTCCATTTTGCTATGGCATTTAGAAACTTTTTGTCATTAATTTTATTTGTTATTGTTAACTTGATGATGACTCTAATTTTGAAACTGAACATAAACTGCAATCCAACATCTTACAATTGAATTTTCAAACTAAAAATATTGATGCAAAGAGTGTTTAGGAAAAAGACAATATGCCAACATAAATTTTAACCTACCATATCTAAAGCTTAGCAAATGTTAAGATGTGACCATTTACTGACCTAAACCTAAGTTATTAGCTCTTGTTTGGATCTAGGTTCAAGTTTGCGGATTTGGTTTGTTGATTTGGCAAAAAAATTTGGGTGCTTGGGTTCACCTATACAAAAATAAATGTACATATATAATATAATAATAAAATAAATTATAATAGAACCGGCCTCGAGACTAAAAAAGAAATGGCTTGGAAGAGGAAACCTGTGATTTTCAGAGAGAACCAGGATAACCCTAAGAAAATCTTTGAATCGATTCCCTGTGAAATTGAAATGTTAGAAATTGTTAACAGGGACATCGCAGCATATGAGCAGTTGGTTGTTATTGGCCGAATTATGGGGAAGAAATTGGGCCATGAGGAAATGAGGCGATGGATTAAGGCAAACTGGGATAATGCAACGGGAGATATGTTTTATGACAAAACAGTTTTTATAATTGAATTTGAGGAGGATAGTAGAAACAAGATTATGGAGAAGGGCCCCTGGCTTATGGAAGGAAATTATGTATATGTGCAGAAATGGGTCCCAAAATTGGACCCAACGGTTACCTGCCCTGGGGAAAAGCCGTTATGGCTTCGTTTGTACAACTTACCTTTTGAATTTTGGAGCGAAGGTGCTATCCGGCGGATTGGGAATTCTTTGGGACAGACTCTGCAAATCGACATGGGTGATGATGATAACATCATTTATCTCAGAATTCAAATTTTGAATATATGAAAACCCCGCACTCTATTCAATTGGTAACTTCAGCAGGGACTTGGGTACAAAACATTGACATTGAAGAAGAGAAGTTTTTCTGCCTGAGATGCAGAAGAAGGAACCATAATGAAGAAGATTGTAAGGTTCTGACCAAGAAAGAATGGTAGAAAAAGCTCGATCAAAGTCATGCCCTGGCTAACCAATTGGAAGTGTTGGAAGACAAAGTGTCGGAGGAGAGAAAGTCCCCTTTGCCAGTCCCTCGTGTTGGAAATAGGGGAAGGCAGTGGTGTTGGTCGGGGGAAGGAAAAAGAAGAGGAATTTGTTGATTCTCATAGAAAGGAAGTATCCCGGGATGATACATCCCCAGGGATTGCAATGGATTTGGGTGAAAACAACAACCAAATCCTTTCCCAAGAACAATCTGTGGCTGTGCCTCAGAAAACTCCAGTCGTCAGAACAAAAACTGGTAGAAAGACGAACAACAAGAAAAGAACAGACGAGGAAATGCTTCCTGATCAAGCTTTGATTAGAACTTATATGACAAGGTCCAAGGGAGGAGGCCCTTCCCTTGGGGGGCAATGGAAGTCCTTACCTGGAATGTTAGGGACATTTGTGCCCCTAACAAAAGGTGCATATGATTAAGCGCCAAATAAATAACATGATGACTGACATGATTTTGTTGCAGGAAACCAAACCAAACAAGATTGAGATGGAAAAGTTTGTAAAACGATTTATAGGGTGGTCTGGTTTTGCTAATGATGCAAATGGTGCATCGGGAGGTCTTTGTATAATGGGGAGGATAAGGTGTCAATTCAACTTTTAGAAATAAATCAGAATTGGATGAAAGCCATGGTAAAAAGGTATGTTTCTAATTTATAATTCATTCTATACAATGTCTATGGTCCAACGAAAACATGGGAGAAACTCCTCTTATGGCAATGTATCCAAAATGATACGCAAAACCATGATGATAAAATCATTTTAGGGGGGGATTTTAATGCAATTTTACTTGCTGATTACAAACAGGGAGGTTTTGGTAGAATGGGACAAGTTCAATCTGATTTTGCAGATTTTGTAAGAATTAATGTACTGATGGATACTGTTCCTGCAAACGGTAAATTTACATGGACAAATAGGCGGAAAGGCCACTCCAATATTGCAGAGCGTTTGGATCGTTTTCTTTTGTCAGATAACTGGAATGAGTTAGATGTTCACCCAAGTGCCATAATTAAACCATGTCCCATTTCTGATCATCTCCCTCTTGCACTTAACCTGATTGAGGATTCCCATCCAATCAGATCACAGTTTAAGTTCGAAAGTATGTGGATGAGATGGCCTGGATTGGTGGAGAGTATGAAGGAGTGGTGGGCAGATATTAACCAGTTCAGTGGCACGAAAATGTTTGTCTTTTCAAAGAAACTTCAAGCTTTAAAGGTGAAATTGACAGAATGGAATAAATCCACCTTCAGGAATATTTTTGTAGAAAAATAAGGATTGAAGAAGAATTGGAATCTCTCAGCGAACTTGTCATTCAAAAAGGGATGTCTGAGACAGAATTTCTGAAGGAAAAGAAATTTCTTAAAGATTATGACGAGATCTTGGCAAGAGAAGAATGCTATTGGCGATCAAAATCCAGGGATGTTTGGCTTAAAGGAGATCGCAACACAAAGTTCTTCCATAACTCCACAAAAGCTAGGAGGAATTGGAATAGAATCTCCCAAATCCAAAGTATGGATGGACATATCATGGTTGAGAATACAGATATTGAAAATGAGGGGATAAAATTTTTCAGTGATCTTTTGGGAGGTGAAGGATGTAGCAAGAGACTGGATTTTTGAAGGAAAAGAAATTTCTTAAAGATTATGATGAGATTTTGGCAAGAGAAGAATGCTATTGGCGATCAAAATCCGGATGGACATATCATGGTTGAGAATACAGATATTGAAAATGTGGGGATAAAATTTTTCAGTGATCTTTTGGGAGGTGAAGGCTGTGTAGCAAGAGACTAGATTGCAGCTTCATAAATGATACTCCACCTTTGCTGATGGAGGTTGACAACAGTTTCCTAATTGCTCCCGTTTCCCCCGAGGAGGTGAAAGAAGCTACCTTTCAATTGGGACCAGATAAAGAACCTGGGCCAGACAGGTACACAGCTATATTTTTCAGAAGTGCTGGGACTTTTTGACACAAGATATTCTTGGTGTGTTAAAGGAATCTAGGTGTAAAGGGGAAATATTGAAGGAACTGAACAACACAAACATCGCTTTGATTCCAAAAAAATAGGATATCAATACCTTTGCTGGTTTTCGTCCCATTTCTCTATGCAATCCAATATATAAGGTTATCTCTAAAGTCATGGCAAACAGGTTGAAGATTTTGCTTCCAAAATTGATTTCAAGAGAACAAAGTGGGTTTGTTCCAAGTAGGAACATTGCGAATGGAGTCATCATTGCTCATGAAGTGTTGCATTCAATCAAAACAGATAATCTAAAAGGTATGATTTTAAAACTTGATATTCGTAAAGCATATGATCATGTGCAATGGAGATTTTTGATGTTAATTATGAAAATGTTTGGTTTCTAAAAAAAATGGCTTGATTGGGTATGGGGATGCATTTCTTCTCCTCGATGCTCGATTTTGGTGAATAGAGCACCATGCGGCTTCTTCCAAGGTGCTAGGGGGCTCAGACGGGGATCCCGTCTTCCTTTCTGTTCATCCTTATAGCTGATCTCTTAGTCGTAAAATCAAAGCAGAAGCAGTAACAGGGGGATGGCAAGGTATTCAAGCCATTCCATCAATGGCTTCCTTCTCCCATCAGTTATTTGCTGCTGATCACAGAAGCAGTAAGAATTAAGCAGATTTTGGAGGATTACTGCTCTGTTTCCAGGCAGATTGTGAACAGAGATAAATCCAGTATTTTCTTTTTCAACACTGGGCAGCAGATGCAAAGGTGGATTGGAGCTACTTTCAGGTTCACCATTGAAAGATCCCGTCCACTTACTTGGGGGTCCCTTACTTTAGCGGAGCTATAAGAAATAAATTGTTGCTGGAGACTATAGAGAAAATGAGGAAGAAAACGGAGATGTGGAAGGGGAGATGGCTGACTTTTGCAGGGAAGATTACTATGATTAAATCTGTGCTTGCAGCGGTGCCTATCTGCCTATCTACTTATTATCGACCTTGGAAATCACCAAGGGATCAGCCAAAGAAATGACGAAACTGCAAATTTATTTTATGTGGGATGGTGTGAATGAACAATATCGAATCCCATTGGTAGCCTAGGATACAGTTAAAAAGGACAAGGAGGCAGGGGGGCATTGGGATTAGAGACTTGATGCTTCAAAATAAGGCTCTAGGAGCCAAGCTTGTGTGGAGGCTGTTTGAAGAACCTACAACGTTGTGGAGCTTAGTCCTTCGCAACAAATATATAGACAACCTCAACCCGGAGAGAATTTTAACCATTGCAGATCCACTGGTTGGTTCCGCTATATGGAACTTCATGCTGAAATGTCGTGATCTTATCACCGATCATATCTCTTGGAAGATTGGTGATGGTAGAAGTGCTTTATTTTGGTTGGACTCCTGGAACGGGTAACGGCTCTGACCGATTTACCCGAAGTGGTTGAGTTGAGATTAACAGCCACGTCTTTGTTTGGAGACAAAGTTAAAGATTATTTGGTGCGTGATCCTCAGGGAGATGGGATGGAATATAGATGGAGGGATCTCTGCAGGGTGGATGCAGAGGTCGGAAGAATAGTGATGGAAGAATTGAACAAAAGGCACATTGTCATTGGGAGAAGTACAAACAAGATCATCTGATATGCGGCTAAAATAGGCAAATATGCAGTCAAGTTGGGATATAAGCTGGAGACTCTGGTTCAAGAGCGTTGTGAGTGGCAACATCTATGTTGGAGTACTATTTTGCCCAAAGTGGGAGCTTTAACTTGGTTGGCTGTTCGGAAAAAGGCCTTGACAGGGGAAAAATTGATGAGGCTAGGTTTCTCGAGACCTTTTTGGTGCCCAATGTGTAAGGAACAAGAGGAAACTTTAGACCATTTATTTATCAATTGCCCATTCGCTCGTGAGGGTTGGATTTTCTTTTTGAACAAAATGAATTGGAAAGGAGCTTTGCCTAGCATGATTGATGGGTTATTTAAATGCTGGCCCACTGTGAACAAATCCTCAGTTCGGGGAGGATTGTGGTATGCCATCCTTGCCTCAATTGTCTGGCACTTATGGAGAGAAAGGAATGCATGTATCTTTAATGAGTCCTCACTACAGTCTGTCCTCAGTAAGATTGAGGTGGGTATTTGTGAGCACATAAATACAAAGGTGGCTGAGAGGAAGCATATTCATTCCACCTGGTGGGATCTTTAGGTATCAAAGTTGTGCCCACATCTAATTCCACCCAAGGAAACTTATGTTAATGATAGAGCAAGGGAAGAAGCTCACTGGACACTTCCACCAACAAGGCGTCTTAAATTCAACTTTGATGGAGCATCCAAAGGCAATCCTAGATCGTTGAGTGCTAGATTTATGATTAGAAACGAGAGAGGAGAATTGGTGTGGGGAGGGTCAGTCAAACTCCTGGATGGCACTAATAACAATGCTAAGTATGCGGCTCTGCTTGGCAGCTTGAGGCTATCTGCAGATTAGAACCTTCGATCAATTGATATTGAAGGTGATTCTCTCAATGTCATTTGGATGGTCATCTCCAATTCCGCTCCCAGTTGGAAATTGGAAATGTGGCTCGAGGGAATTCGTGAGTTGTTAATTGATATCGATTTTTCTATAAGGCACACATATGGGGAGGCTAATAGGGATGCAAATCTCCTTTCAAATTGTGCCATTGATCAGGAGGATTCGGTGGTCATTTCAAATATGGCCGAGAGATGGGAGGGCCTGTCCTTGATTGCTCTCGGTCCAGGCTCACGAGAGATTCCCGTCCAGTATGTATGAGTTCACTGGGACAGATGGCAAGTGAAGGACTTACTTGTAGAACGGGTTTCCTACGAAGGACGATTTGGAAATCTTTGTGATGGGATTGAAATCTCCCTTTCCTGGATTTGATGCGCCCGTGACTATCCATTCATATGGCTATTTAATCAAAGCCCGATAAACCATTGGTAGAAGCAGTTGGAAGACAATGGCGATGTTTTCGGGTTCGATGCAACATGTTTTGATTCCTCAATGCGGGTGTGACTGTGATTTGGGCTCTGTAGCGGAGCAACTAAAAGCATTTTTCGTGCAAGATGGGGACGTCAAAGAGGAGGTAGCCAATAAGATCATGGAGAGGAAGATGTTGTCAGGAGATCACACACATAATGGAGCCATTTTGGAGCAGTTTGTCTATGTTATAGCACACCACTGGGAGTTTCGATGCCTCGGTGAAAGTAGTTAAGAGAATGGTGGTTCCTAGCCTCCAAGATGTTGCAATAGAAGCTTCGAAGGATTTGGACTCTACAACAAACACTGGTTTGATTACAAATGCTTGATGCATTGAACCGTGTCTCAAATCCAGTACGATCTGACCTAGATATGGCGGCTTGGCCAACGGATCCAATAATATGGAGCTAAATCATGCATAATCTCTTTGCCCTTCTTCTATTTTCACAAAACCATACATAATTTCTTCGGCCTTCTTTAATTTTCACAAGAGCCAGACTTGGATTTGGCACAAACTCAGTAGGCTGATTTTGGACTTAGACTTGGTCATGGCACATGCTCAACAATTCAAAAAAAGGATATAGAGATTATTTTAAGGAAATGCCTATTTTTCTATGCATCCTTTCCTAAATCAACTTTAAAAACATTAAAAAACTAATCAATCAAAAGCTACTTTGATCACGTATACAGGTAGTCTATTTTGCTAAATCATGCACAATCTCTTTGGCCTTCTTCTATTTTCACAAAACCATACATAATTTCTTTGGCCTTCTTTAATTTTCATAGGAACTAGACTTGGATTTGGCATGAACTCAGTAGGCTGATTTTGGACTTAGACTCAGTCATGGCACATAAAAAAAACTAATCAATCAAAAGCTATTTTGATCACATATACAAGTAGTCTTTGAACAAGGATAAAAGTAGGTCTGAGCTAGAGGTTGCAAAATTTTGATATATATAATTACATTGAGAAGCATTCTATAGTGTCATCAAGGACTATCATGTCATAACTTTGTCAAAAAAATAAAAAAAAACTATTTAGAGCTGACATTTGTTTAAAAAATAAATCTAAAACTACAAAATATCTCTTAAATAAAAATAAAATAATTCTTAATTAAATTTAATAAAATAACTCTTCAATAAATAAAATAACTTTTACGCAAAAAAAAAGGTTCTTCAAATAAAAATAAACATTGTAAATGAAATAAAATAATTCTGTAAGTAAATAAAATAGTTTTGGACTAATATTCTACAATAATTTTTAGATAGATGCATTTAAGATATCTATACTAGTTATTCTCAAGTGTTTTTGATGTCAAAACTCCTAGATTATGATATCCATGGCATCTAAAAAGAAAAATCACATAGTTATGAACTACAATATGTTAATTTTAGTACTTTCAGATTAGATGAAAATCAGAAAATCAGAATTTGTTTCTAACTAGGTTAATTAGATTTATTGGTTTTCAGATTTAAGCATAGTAAGAAATGAATGCAAAAGAGACAAGACAAAGTTACCCTGGGAAAACCTCCTAGGAGGAAAAACCCAGCCAGAAAAGATCCTCAGATCTAATTATGGTTTTAGATTCAATTGACAATTACACACTTATCTGGAGTATAGAAGTTGCAGTCACAAGGAAGATGATATAGAAGACTACACAGCTAGTTTGTTGACAATGATCATGATTTACAGTCCTTCTAACTTGTCTTGCTGTGCATGCACCTTTCAACTAGTTCACAGTCCTTTGCTTGAGCCTTCAATGGAGATCCCTGTCTTTGATGATAACTTGTGATCACCAATTAGATCTGCTGCACACACATGGAGTTCACTGTGATCACCAATTAGATATGGAGCTCGCTGTGACCTAACTGATACTCTGCTGCCTATGAATGAAGTTCGCTGCCCAAGAAGGATATATATCGCATTTACTTGAAACTGCATTAATGATATTGTGAGGTATATGTCTTATTTATAGGAGAGCAGCCACTCCTAATCAAGTCAGCTTATGATGAATTAATAACCTTTAATTTATTTGCATCACTTTAACCAAAACCCTTTATTAGATAGGGTCGGCCCTATTCATGTAAGCATGTTATCTTGCACGTAGCGTGGTATTGAGGAGTAGTGTGGTGTTAAGGAGTGTGTGATATATAGGGCCTAGCCCTAAGAGTGGCATGTGGGATTAGAAGGGCCCAGCCCTAAGAGTAGCGTGTGAGAGGAGAAGGGCCCAGCCCTTGGCAGATTCCAATGTTGCCTCAAGGCAATTGGAATCTGCATTCTACCTAGTTACAATCAACACTCCCTCTTAACTAGGGAGAAAGATAATCTTACGACCTGGTTACAAGATTAGGGCCCAGCCCTAAGTAATACATGCAATGTTTAAATTGTAATTTGAACTTAGCTGTCAACTTCAAATATCCCTGAGAGAGGATCACAACAAGTAGCCACAAATAGTAGCCCATAGTATCCATCTTGTACTGCCTGTAGAGAGTGGATGCACACTTGCAAGTCATGAATACATACACAATTATTCATGCACATCATGGAGTCTTTCCATGCCATCAATCACGTATATCCATCATACATTGTCTTTACCTCAGTCTTCTCCCAAAGAAAAATGTAACATCATAATCTTCCATCTTGCACCCAAGCATAGAGTGGAGATACATAATCATTGCTCTCCATAAGCATGGAATGAAAACATAGTCCTCCATCTTGCACACAAGCAAAGAATGGAATAAACATAATCGAAATATTTTAGTCTTCCATCTTGCACACAAGCATAGAATGGAACTACATAACATAATATTTCAGCTCGCACACAAGCATAGACTGGATCCACCTTACATTGCCCGCAGAGGGTGGATAGGATCTTTTCTACCATCTTACATTGCCCGTAGAGGATGGTTAACAATTATACTTCTCCCTGAGAAGATTACAATACCATCTTACATTGCCCGCAGAGGATGGTTACCAATTACACTTCTCCTTGAGAAGATTACAATACCATCTTACATTGCCCGTAGAGGATGGTTGAACATTTACAATACCATGTTACATTGCCCGCAGAGGATGGTTACTAATTACACTTCTCCCTGAGAAGTTTACAATACCACCTTACATTGCCCGCAGAGGGTGGTTGATACAACACAATGTATCACAGAGGTTGAGACTCCCTCTCAACCAAGGCGGTGTTCTCCATAGCTCCAAGTTTATCTCAAGCTTCAAGAGACTTGGTGAGAACATCTGCAACACAAGATTGTCCTGCCATAAAACACTGAATTTTCAGGTATCACTATACAATTCTAATAATAAATCAAAACAGCATAACAAGAATTTTGAGAAACCACACTGCTTCTCTTGATGCAACACTTGTAACAATGTATTTAGCTACAGTAATACTTAATGCAACTGAGGACTGTCCTTGTAGGTCCAAGAGATCGTAGCGGGTGAATGCTTGAAGTATTTTCCTTGTCTGTAACACTTCTTGACCAATCTGAATCTAAGCAGCTTCAGCCCATAATCAAATGTGTCTTGCAAACATCAAAATATGCTTAGCTGAAGCACTCGCCAATCAACCTGCCTCTATTCAGATGAATCTGCAAGATCGTAGTTGGCTGCAGACATACTCAACTTCTTCAAGTTAGTTTCCATATAAGTTTATAATCCATAATTCTAACACAACAATAGAAAACTTGACTTAGAATAATTTCATTAGATCCTTGCCACACTTCGAACCTAGAAGTAATGCATTTTAGGTTTAGATCTTCTATCTCAATTCTGAGCTAATTTTTTCTTATATTAAATCATGAGACTATCTTTATGTCAAAGTTTGATCATCGGAATTAACATTTCAAATACTTTAAGGAACATGTTAGAATCTTTACAAAAACCCTCGGCTTATCAAATACTCTTTCATACCAAGAGTTTTATTGAAGGTCATAGGGCTCCCTCTTAATCCTCAATATCAGACTGATAGCCAAGCATCATAGATCATAATTATTCATAAACAAGGATGAGAAATGCCAACTTCACCTTTTATGAATTGGACCCATGGTGCAATTATGATCAGGACATATCCTCAAACTTCTTCTAATTGAGTGAGAAGATCCTTATGCCTTACTTCAAAGCTCCCTCTGAAGTCACATCAATCCAAGCTTATAGATTTCTGATGTCAGTAAGGCCTTGCTCCTCGACATACATCACCTACTATATGAGGTTATATAAAGATGACCTTGGGTGAGGATCACAACATTCATGATAAGTTAGATGCGTTCTTTTAACAAATAACCAATGATCCATAGAATGTTGAGACAATACTTATATGACACAAATTAAAAGAACCAGCCTGTAACACATAACCTTGAAAAAATTGTACATCACCATACTTCACACTTCATGATAGTAAATACTCAATTGAAAAGTCAGCTTTATGTAACTATTATAGAATCATTCAATTGATAGTCAAAAGCTCAATCAGATCATAGGTGAGGAAGTACTGATAGAATGTTTACAAGAAGTATACTTACCAATGAAGATACTAACCAAGCAATGATAGTGAGAGCCCATACTTCCATGAATCAATAGCAATTAGTAAGCTACAGTATATAATAAAATAATTCTGATAAAGGATTTCAGATCAACCTCTAGATATCCAACAGCAAATACAAGCATTGAACAATAAATTCTTAACTCACTTATTTATGGCATTAATGAATACTTCATTTACTCAATTAGCAGCGATACTTATGTAATTGGCTTATTTTCCCTTACACACATAGATAAAGGCACACACAAATTAAACGAAGTTCAAAATAGAGAGTTAATATTCAAGTTCGCAATGTCTTTACAAATATATGAAGTTCAACTTTTCCTCATTGGAACAATTAATCACTAGATATTTAATGTGGGCATACTTCCATATTTAATTTTAGTATTTAATTGATCAGGTCACAGATAGGCACGTACACAAAATTTCCCCTACTAGGTCTAGGTTTGCTTTAACCATAATTTAATCTATTTCAAAATACTTATGACTTCAATTAATTTATCAATTATTGACAAGTAAATTGTTCATTTACCATACTAGAGAACTAATTATATCATACTAGATGATTAATTTTATCATCCATAATTCTTAATGCAAGTGTCAACCTACGTTACTACTTTAGTTCTAAGGAAGAAGGGGATGGCTATGTTACCAAAGCGCTTAGAGACCAAGATACAATAGGCTCCCTCAAGGTTTACAATTCCAAGCCCTTACCCTATCTTGGGACCATACCCTCAAAGTTTACGGGACCATACCCTCAAAGTTTACGGGACGCTGATCCTTACCCTATCTTGGGAATCATCCTATTGATTGGATTTAGACTGCCCCTCTTTGGAAACAACTCCATTCTCAACTTTCTTAAATAATGACAGTAGTAACAAGTATTAGGCTATAAGTATACTAACTTGTCATGTATTATGAATATATATGAAATTAAGTATAATTGTCATACATATTGCAGTCCATATTAATATTATTATTAAATTCTGCATAAGATCATTATTAGGTATCATATATTAAGCATGCACTAAGCACATCCCCATGCATACCACCTAGAACAAAGATGTTACTACCTGTAACTTAAAAATAGTTATGATCTGATCCGATCCGAGGTGATATCACTGGATGCTTTGATTTCTTTCCTTTATGTCTCTCAATATGAGGGAGAGGTCACACCTCCTCATCATGTATGTTCTTTGGCAAGAGACACACCCTTTCACAATCAGATCTGCAACTCTTAATTAAATTAGATCTTAACCACTACAAAAAGTTGCAACCAAAAATAATAAGCCCTTAACAACAATCTTAATTAACCAAGCATCCTCTTATAATGTTCGGTTTAACAAGGACTAAAATAGAAGATTCATTTATTTAACATTTAATGTTTTCATTGTTATCAAAGTCATCTTATTGAGAGATCCTTATATTTACAAACATGTCACCAAAGAAGGAAAGGACAAGAGACTGAAATTACATGATTATATCTGATCACTGGTTAGTACGAACCTATCTCTGATATTTCCATCAAGCCTATCTTCAACTTCTAACCCCATTAACCTGACCTGTGAATGAGACAACAATCTGAAAATAAATGAGAACTAACTCTGAAAATTGAAAGTTGATCTAGCCTATACAAAGAAACGGGACTCGGACTCGGGACACGGCGTCAGACTCGGCTGGACTCGGGAAAGTGAAAAACTCAAGAAATTTAGAGATTTTTAAAGATTTAAAACTTGTTTCAGACACCCTTTATTGAATACACCTTAAAGACACAAAAACATCATTAAACTCGGCTCATTTGATTACATACACAAGTATACATCAATCACATAAGCATAAACGCAAATTGTAGCTGAAGAAAATAAGAAACATAGATATATAAATATTGTCAAATGTATACAATATTACAAAACTCATGGAATAAAAAATCCATGTCATCATATGATCATTATCAAATGTTTCATACAAATACCAAAGGTAAATAGTAAATACTAAATACAACTACAAGTGTACAAGCCTAGGCTGAGAGGGCCGTGCACCCTCTCGCCCTGGCCCCCTGCGAAGGCGTTTAAAGTAGGTCCTGGATGATTCAGCAGCCATAGTTGCTTCCCGTGACACCATGCCATGCTCACCAACATCAGGAACGACTGTGTCATGCTCACCAACATCAGGAACAACTGTGTCACTCTGAGTCTCAGTATTTCCTGTCTCTGCTCATGCTCTCTGCTCCTCCTCTGCCATGGCTACAGCCTCAACCTCTATATCTACCTGGTCGATCCAATCAATGTCATCATCACTAAATACAGCTGTAGGAGTCCCAGGAGCTGTCTGATTCTCATTGGCCCACTCTACTTCAAGATTAACCTCATCTAGAATGATAGGAGACATGTCAACTGTTGCATTCTTTCTCATTCTCAGGCGGAGGTTGTAGTGAACAAAGACGAGATCATTCATCTTCTCCACAGATAATCTATTGCGCCCCTTGGAGTGTATGTGCTCAAACATACTCCAATTGCGCTCACAACCTGATGCGCTGCATGGTTGGCTCAAGATACGAATGGCCAACTTCTGAACATTTGGTGTCTCTGGGCCAAAAAAGTTCCACCAATGATCTGAGTTTGAAATGAGAAAAATAAATAAAATCAGTCTCACTCATGAACTCATTTAACAAGTTACAATATAGTATTGAATAAAACTAAAATTAAGCCTAACAATTTATTTTTACCTGGCATCATAGTTGTCCTACCGTCTTTGGCGATAGGACGAGAGAAGGTTTCCCCTTGTGCATCTAAGAACATCTGTAGCTCTCGAAAAAGGTCTATCTGAGAAGTACCAGCAGGTCCCATCTTCTCCATGATTGCATATAGCCCATTAAGGACCTCCGCATCAGCCTTGAAAGAAGGGATAAAACGGAATGCCGGATTCAGATAATAGGCTGTCGCATGGATGGGCCTATGTAGCTGATGATGCCATCTCCTATCAATGATCTCCCAAATGGGACCATACTTGCTCTCATCTGCTCCATAGACGAATCTGATGGCCTCCTTCGCCCTATCCATGCCCTCATATATATAGCCCATTGCGGGCTTATCTCCATCCGCAACTCACAACAAAACCACCAAGGGCTTAACAAACTGCAAAATTGAAAATATTGTGTAATTTAGAAAAATGAGCAAATAAGAGAATACATATAATAAGTTATAAAACATGAAGCTAAATTGTAGAATTTATAAAAAAATTACCTTCACTATCTCATCACAAGGGACCCAAAAGCCTTGCTCATCAAAAATGCAGTCTGCCATCTCTATCCCTGCAGGGGTGGTAGCATAGGATGAGGAAGACCACTCCTCACCAACAATCATACGTCTCAAGGCAGGCTTAGACCTAAGCATGGACTGCAATGTGAGGAAGTTTGTGGCAAATCTTGTGATTCCTGGACAATGCAACTCCTTCTGCTCTGTGTATTGTCTCATAAGAGCCAACACCCATGAATGATTATATACAAATTTACAGACATTTCTTGCCCTTTCTACACATCTCTTGACCCATGGGACTTTTCCAATATCCTCCAACATGAGGTCAATGCAATGAGCAGCACATGGAGTCCAAACTATAGATGGGTGCCTCTCCATCAATAGTCTACCTGCAGCAACATAATTTGTTGCATTGTAAATTGTAATTAATGGAGGTACAAACTACAAGATAGTAATTAATTTGCAAACAAAATTAGTTTGTAATCAAAAGTTTACCCGCAGCAACATAATTTGCTGCATTGTCGGTCACCACCTGTACCACGTTCTCCTCACCCACATCTTCAATCACCTCCTCTATCTGCTCACATAGGTAGGTGGCATTCTTGCAATGGGCGGAGGCATCAATGGACTTGATGAAAACGGTGCCCCCTGAAATAAAAAAATAAAGCTAGGTCAATGATCATTCAATAAACCATTAGATAAAAAATAAAAAATTAAAGACTATATGAAACTAAAATTAATCAATCACCTGCGGAAGAAACAAGAAAATTAAGGAGAGTTCTATTTCTCCTATCCGTCCAACCATCAATCATGATGGTGCAACCTTTAGTGCTCCATATGTGGCGTTGTTCATCTAAATCCTTTTTCACATCATCCACCATTCGAGACAAAATGGGTCCCCTCAAATCACTCTCACTAGGGGCTTTGAACCCCGCCCCGCATATGGTAATGGCATCAACCATTTGTTGCCAATAAGGAGACCTGTCGCAAAGAAACTCAATGAGATAAGTTAAGTATAAAAATTAAAACAATCAAAGTTATCAAACATAAAAGTTAGTAAAACATTCACCTGGCTACAAAGAATGGAATACAATTGTAGCTCCAAAACCTGCCAATTGCCATTTTAGCAGCATCATGGACCTCCTTGTTCCAACCCATGCCCTCAAGCGACGGTTGGGACCCAGGAGTAGTGCGAGGCACAAAGAAGGAATCCAACCTAGATTTACGAATCCTAGGTCCAATGGTAACATTCTCACTACAACTACTAGTGGTAAGAGCATGAGAAGTGGCGGTGGCACTGCCACTTATAGAAGCAGAAGCAGAAACGGAAGCACCAGCAGTAGCAAACTGAGTGGGACGATATGGAGGTAAGGAAGAAGGGCCTCCAACACAACCTAACCGTGTCCCTCTTCCTAAAACTATCTCTCTCCCAATGGCCGCTCGATCCTCCTTTTGTTTCTTTTTTCTTTCAATCTCCTCAACCATTACATAACAATCACGTATGGCCTTAGAGACTGCTTTTAGGCATGGTTCGACATCATGTCCACACACACCAGCAATATGGTATTTCAGCCTATATATACCTCCATGGAATATTGTTTGCAAAACATACATTTTGTTTGCCCCTTTCTTTGCCCTGGAAAATCCTCATGATATTTCCAAGCAGGGTCCTTTCTCATGGGGGGTCTAGAAGCTGAAGTAGACATTTTAGGATAGTTTTGTGAAAGTTGAAGTTGAGGCAAATAATAAAGTGAAGTTTGTTGCAATAAAACATTACAAATACAAAATCAAATTAATACATACATTAAAAAAAACTAAAGTAGGGTTTGTAAATTTTTTTTAAAAAAATTGTAGGGTTTGTCAAACCCTACAATTTAAAAAAAATAAAATTTACAAACCCTACATACAACCCTACATAGTACAACTACATACTACATGCTACATACAAATTACAAACATACAAAAGATCTTGCATACAAGAAAATGTAAAACTTTCAAAATAAATGAATAGAAAATGGAATTTTTGCATATAAGAAACAAAATAATGTTAAAAAAAACAATCTTACCTCTTACAACAAGCTTGAAATGAGCTGCAAACTCTTCCTATCCAACTCTTGATGCACCAAATCGAAACACAATGCAGCTCCAATGTGACAAATTGAAGAAAACTTGAGCTTCCTCCTTGCTGGTTTTTCTTCTATGCACCCTTGTTTTTCTTCCCAACTCACTTTACTCTTCCTTTTTTTGCAAGTGAATGAAATGAAAGTCACTTTTAGGGCTAGAAGACAATTAAAATTAAAAAACGGATTTAAAAAAACTTTCCAAACTATTTTTTTTTTTGACTTTTTAGTTGTGCCAACGCCGGCCGAGTCCAGGGCTCGGGACTCGCCGAGTTTGGCGATTTTGGGCCAAAATCGCCAACTCGACGAATGTGGCGAGTTTACTCTCCAGACTTGGCCGAGTCCAAGTCCGAGCCCCTGGGACTCGTTTGGCCTGACTCGGACTCGGACTCGCCGAATTTGGGCGATTTTGGGCGAGTCCCGTTTCTCTGAGCCTATAGCTCTGATACCATGTTAGTTTTAGTACTTTCAGATTAGATGAAAATCAGAAAATCAGAAAATCAGAATTTGTTTCTAACTAGGTTAATTAGATTTATTGGTTTTCAGATTTAAGCATAGTAAGAAATGAATGCAAAAGAGACAAGACAAAGTTACCCTGGGAAAACCTCCTAGGAGGAAAAACCCAGCCAGAAAAGATCCTCAGATCTAATTATGGTTTTAGATTCAATTGACAATTACACACTTATCTGGAGTATAGAAGTTGCAGTCACAAGGAAGATGATATAGAAGACTACACAGCTAGTTTGTTGACAGTGATCATGATTTACAGTCCTTCTAACTTGTCTTGCTGTGCATGCTCCTTTCAACTAGTTCACAGTCCTTTGCTTGAGCCTTCAATGGAGATCCCTGTCTTTGATGATAACTTGTGATCACCAATTAGATCTGCTGCACACACATGGAGTTCACTGTGATCACCAATTAGATATGGAGCTCGCTGTGACCTAACTGATACTCTGCTGCCTATGAATGAAGTTCGCTGCCCAAGAAGGATATATATCGCATTTACTTGAAACTGCATTAATGATATTGTGAGAGGTATATGTCTTATTTATAGGAGAGCAACCACTCCTAATCAAGTCGGCTTATGATGAATTAATAACCTTTAATTTATTTGCATCACTTTAACCAAAACCCTTTATTAGATAAGGTCGGCCCTATTCATGTAAGCATGTTATCTTGCACGTAGCGTGGTATTGAGGAGTAGTGTGGTGTTAAGGAGTGTGTGATATATAGGGCCTAGCCCTAAGAGTGGCATGTGGGATTAGAAGGGCCCAGCCCTAAGAGTAGCGTGTGAGAGGAGAAGGGCCCAGCCCTTGGCGGATTCCAATGTTGCCTCAAGGCAATTGGAATCTGCATTCTACCTAGTTACAATCAACACAATAGAGAGGAGTCCGGAATATGTATCAATCAGCCCAACATGACTAGCCCCAAATCAGTAGCTTAATGGTGAGTCATGTGTTCATGTCCCAGATAGGTCCTTGATGCTACTATAGCTGTTATATATATGTGTGTCAACAACTTCTAAGAGATCTGCTTGTGCTCTCTCCTCCATTGCTACTACCTCATCCTCGAGTTCAACCTAAGCAACCTATGTGTGATTATTCATAGTGAACACATTATCCTGGGCCTTAATAATCCAATTTGATAGTAGGTCAACCTTCTATAATGCAATGGGAGATAAATTTGAGCCCAAGATTTGCTTATGATAAAGGCAAATGTTTGAGTGAGCGTATAAAAGGTCATTCAATTTTGCATCATAAATCCATTTTGCTTGCTGGAATGTATATGCATAAACATATCCCAATTGCACTTGCTTGCTGACTTAGTGTTTCATGGTTGGCTCAAGGAACATATAACAGTCCTTCAAAGATTTGACACCTTAACACAACACCTCTCCCACATGCATCTAAAAGTAGAAAACAAAATAGAAAGTAACTCAATCTTCTTGTTCAACATTAATGTAAGAGATGTAAAAGTATTACCTTGAGTAACTTTTATTTGGGTGCAATGTCATTTGATTTGCTTTATACGCGCGCACACACACACACATAACATAAAGAGGACCCTTTGTTCAATTTTGAAGATCTCAATTTTGGAGATGATCATCTCTCTAAGCTTAGAATTTGTTTCCATCTACTCTATGACTATGTAGAGCCTACTCTAAGCCTTATCATCGACCTCAAAATTTGAAAGAAATTAGAATTTTATGATTTGGGAAATAACCAGCTACATATAATGGCTTATGAAGTTGATGATGCCATCACTGATCAGTGATCTCCCGTTTAAGACAATATTTGCTATCAACCCCACCATTCTCTAATGTTCTTCTTGCCTTTGTCCATGTCCTCATATGCATAGCCCATTACAATCATTTCCCCATTAACAACATGAAGAGGCTAACTAATGGCTTTGTGAACTGTTAAAAAATAACATAAATAAGTTGTAGTAAAAAACAAAACATAAACAAATAAAAAAAGATCTATAAAACTAGTAAAATGGACAAGGAGGACAGAATAAGAACTTAAAAATCTATTTTGTTGAATCCAAAAGTGCTGCTCTTTGGACCCTACCGGCTATCGGGGCATTGTGGTGGCACCTTGATAAACACTGGTGAAGTACGAGTCTGAGAATGCGAGCAGGAAAATTGTCCCTTTGGTGGTAGGATCACATGGCCCCCAAACAGTCCATCATGACGCCTAGAAGTTGCTACTGCATCGATAATGGCATTTTGCAGAATGAGAGATCCTAACAAGATATGGGCAGGGTTCATTTGATTGACATCACAAATCACAACCTTATATGGCGAAGTCGTCCGGCAAAGGCAAAATAGGAAAGTGCGAGTGCCGTTTTGGGAGCTTTGTAGAGACAAATTTGGGCGATGGCATACTTTGGAAGGGTCAGTTGCGTGAATTGCGAAAACACACTGAATATGCAGTTGATAAACCTGTTTCGCACTGAAGATTATGTGTATGATTATGTTCGGGGGCTCGTGGGCATCACTCTAAATTTTGATAGACATTGGTGTGATGCTACGGTGTTGGAAGTCGTTCTCCTGTCTCTGGTGGATATCATCGACTCGGGGGAGCGCGTGGTTGAACTGCTTGCAGGGTTCATAAAACCATTTATTGTGGATAGCGTTGCCAACGCCATTCTGAGTATGGAGGAAGATGTCAAAGTGAGCATACTGAAAATATACTTCCAGTTTGAGAACTACTTACCCTCTGATTCGGAGGATGATGGCGAAGAAGTAGGCAATGAGGATGGGGAAGATCGTGAGGATTCTGCAGAGGATGTTGAATCTGTAGACAGTGACACCATTCGTGAGATGGCCCGCAGGGAAGTGTGGAAGGAAGAGTGCGAGAGATTGAAGATATTCGGTGAGAATGCCTGGGAGGTATTTAGGTGTGTTGTATTCAATGGAAATATGGAATCTTTTCGAAAGGTAATTGAGTCTGATGACTGGTGGCTTCCGGAGAACTCCACCCGCAATGTAATCAGCATTGGTGAATTCGCTGCTGTGATCTATCAAGCCATTGGGGGGCAGGGGTAATTTCAGGGTAGTGTCGGATGAGAATTTTGGGTCTATTTGGATAGTGTGGGATGATAATTTTGGATCTTTATGTAATTTTGGGTCTATTTGTATAGAAAATGCTAGGTGTGCATAGACGAGTAGGTCTCTCTTGTCCAAAACTATATGTAATTTTTCATAGTCTCAAGCAATATAGGGAGCTATCCCCATTAATGGTAGCACTTTTCTTATTAAAAAAAAAAAAAAAAGTGCTGCTCATTAAAGACTAATCAAATATGTAATTTTTCATAGTCTCAAGCAATATAGGGAGCTATCCCCATTAATGGTAGCACTTTTCTTAAAAAAAAAAATGCTGCTCATTAAAGACTAATCAGAAAATCAACTTTAGTAGTTGGTCCTCAAGTATGAAGATTGTGATCACTCCTCATTGACAAACTCATGGTTCAAAGCAAACCTTGGTTGAAGCAAAAATTGCAATTGTGATAAATTGCTTACACCAAAGCAAAGTAACTTCTATGTTGTGCGTTTCCTTATTATGTTAAGGACTCAAGCGTGGCTGTATATATATTTGTAGCTGTTGATGGATAGCTTCGGTCGGATCCTTTGAGCCGACTATACCATCAAATGTGTGAAGGGCCTTTTTGGCCTTACACATGTGTTCGATTTATATATATTTCTGATTTTTATATTGAAACCATTGGATCCGCCACCTTGGAAGACGTATAATTATAATGTAATCTTTCACTAACAAAAAGACGTGTTGGTTACGATATCTCCGATCACTAATGAAGAGGCATAATTGTTAATTAGAAGCCGACCCTTGAAGGATCATGTTGTTTGGCATCACCAATGCGTGGGTATATAGTTCTTGTTCCCTTTCACTTCCAAGGCAATCGAATAAACATTACAACAGTCCAACTTTTCTCTATCTTCAGCGATTCATATTAAGCAGATCGTGTTCCTTCTCTTGCAGATTGGAGTGCATACATTCTACAGCAGTTCACATCATTCACTCTGCAGTCCATTGATATTCGTCTACAGCAGTTGGTGAATTAACCAAGGAAGACCAAGTCTTACAGCAGATCGTAGATTCTCTATTGTGGATTGTTAACATTCCTTTATAGCTTCAAGAGTGAAGCCAATTCATTGTAAAGACATCTATTATATTGATAAATACAATAAGGAACATTATTGTTGGATTTTTCACCTTGAAGAGGAAGGTTTTCCCAGGATAATATCGGTGCATTTGTGTTTGATTTTTTGCCTATCTAATCTGATCATTAAAACTTGACATGGTATCAGAGCCATGGTGAAAGAAAGATCGTGATCAGATTCTCTACAACTTCTAAGCTTTCTCTCCTCTCTCTCTCTCCTTCGAGAAGTATTTACTAAGTCTCGAAAATGGTGAACAGTCTTAAAGTTGAAGATAGGCTTGAAGGCGCATCTAACTTCACCTCATGGAAGTATAGAGTGCTAACTACACTTGAAGAAAATGATCTTCAATTTGTGGAGGAAAAGAAAGATCATGAGGAGAAGCTTCAATTTAAGAAAAATGCCATCAAAGCAAAGAAGGTATTAATCGACTCCGTGTGGGATCACTTGGTGCCTCTCATCTCCAAGATGACAACTGTGAGAGATATGTTCAAGACCTTGGAAGACTTATATGAGATTAACAACGTAAGTAGGGCTCTTGCCTTGAGGCAACAACTTCACCAAGTAAAGATGGCAAAGGGAGATTCAATCATCACCTACTTCATGAAAAGTTCAAAATTGAGAGATCAACTAAG
Source organism: Cryptomeria japonica (assembly GCF_030272615.1). NCBI lineage: Eukaryota > Viridiplantae > Streptophyta > Pinopsida > Cupressales > Cupressaceae > Cryptomeria > Cryptomeria japonica. The sequence goes on along the minus strand of NC_081408.1, from coordinate 525,119,286 downwards.
CGCAATTGGGGATCAAGTGATTGATAAAGACCTTGTCATGCTAGCCTTGAATGGTCTGCCTCATTCATGGGAGCCATTTATCCAAAGCATGTGTGGAAGATCCAAATTACCTAAGTTTGATCAACTCCGTGCGGATTGTGTTCAAGAAGAATCAAGATTGACAACTAGGGGAATTATCAAGAGCTCTCAAAATGAAGATACACATGTTCTTGCCACTCAATCTACCAAGAAACGTAAGAATTGGAAGAAGGGCAACTTCAAAAGGAATAGAGATCTGAAATTAGATTTCGCACCTGATTCTAGGAAGAAGAAAAAGATCTCTCTCGCATCCAGTGTTTTAGGTGTGACAAGTTTGGTCACTTTGCAAAGGATTGTTTGACAAGACCAAATCATCAAGGAGCAAACATCAATGAAGTCTCATCTCAGAAGGAGGTTGAAGATAACTCCAATGGTTTTCTTTTCATATCAGCATTATCAAGCAATGATCCTACATACAATGATACCTAGTTGATTGACAGTGGAGCCTCTAGACATATCACCGGCTATCGAGAGAACCTTTTTGATTTGGTGGAGGAGTCACATCTTCAAGTTATTATTGGGGATGATGCACGCTATTCTATAAGAGGATTTGTGCCACATCTCTAAACCTTGAATCTGGAGTTTCTCTACACCTAAGTGATGCGTTGTTCATGTTGGGGATCAAGAGAAACCTTGTGTCTATTTCAGCCTTGGAGGATAAGGGCTATCAAATTGCATTTTCTATAGGAAGAGTTCTTGCTTGGCCTAAGAACTCCAGCATCAAGACTGCTCGTGTGATCGGAAATCGACATGAGAGCTTGTATAAACTCTCTACTCTCCCTGTTTAAGCTCTTATTCACGATTCTTCCAGCTCCAGCGAACTTTGGAACAGAAGACTTGGACATCTCCACTTTAGGGCTCTTCCATCATTGGAGAAGATGGTAAAAGGTATTCCTAAACTTAATCATGTACATGATGGTACTTGTAAAGGTTGTGTTATGGGTAAAAATATTAAGAGTCCTTTTCATAGCAGTGAAAGTAGGTCTAAAGAAATTCTAGATCTTGTACATTCAGATTTATGTGGTCCAATGTCTATCCCATCCCTAAGTGGATGTTTGTATTATGTAACTTTCATAGATGACTGCTCTAGGAAGACTTGGGTTTATTTCTTAAGGTCTAAAGAGTCTGATGAAATCCTAGGTAGGTTTAAAGAGTTTAAAGCTCTAGTAGAAAACTTGTCTAGAAAGAAAATTAAAACTTTAAGGTCTGATAATGGAGGTGAGTACACCTCGGGTAGCTTTCGTGATTTTGTATTGAGGTAGGGATCAAGAGTGAGTTTTGTGTCCCTTACAACCCTCAACAAAATGGGGTTGCAGAAAGGAAGAACAAATCTATTGTTGAAGCTCCAAAAGCTATGATTCATGATCAAGACCTTCAGATTTTTCTATGTGCAGAAGCCTCTAGAACAACAGTGTATGTTCAGAACAAATGTCCTCACCGAATTTTGCAATACATGACCCTGGAAGAAGCTTTTTCAAGAATCAAGCCTGATATCAGTCATCTAAGAATCTTTGGTTGTCCTGTGTATGTTCGTATTCCCAAGGACAAGAGGACCAAGTTGGAACCTTCTGGCAAGAGAGGGATATTTGTGGGCTACAGTGAAACCTCCAAAGCCTACCGTATTTACATCCCTGGTCAGAAGCAAATAGAAGTAAGCAAGGATGTCACATTTGAGGAAGATGTTGCATTCAGGAAATCAAAGGGTTCATGCATGGAGATAGATGATGAGACTCCTCAAGACATGGATGTTGATCATGCTCTTGAGATTCAGAGGGAGTCTACAGAACCTGATATGAATGATTATACAAAACTTGAAGGATATTCTGGTTTTGATTGGGCAAGGAGTATTACTAATCGGAAGAGCACTTCTGGTTGTTGCTTCATCTTGGGATCTGCTATGATTTCCTGGTGTAGCAGGAAGCAGTCTTCAGTAGCTCTGAGCATTGTAGAGGCAGAATACATTGCAGCATGTGTGGCAACTCGCGAAGCAGTGTGGCTTCGTAAGCTCCTTGCAGGATTGTTTGGACAATCATTGGAGCCTACTACCATTCATTGTGATAACCAAAGCTATGTGAAGCTTTCAATCAATCCAGTGTTCCATGACAGAACAAAGCATGTTGAGATTTAGTACCACTATATCAGAGATATGGTATAGAGGAATGCTATTCAGTTGAGATACATTTGTATTGAGGAACAGAGGGTTGACATTCTCACCAAGCCTCTTGCCAAAGTGAAGTTTGTGCATTTTCGAGACAAGCTTGGGGTTGTGGAGAATGAAGCCCTTGCTTAGAGGGAGTCTCAGCATCAGTAATTACTTGATATGTATTTAATGCATTCTTCTCTATGAGAGAAGTTTGAGGTGCAAGCCCTTGTTATGCATTCTTCTCTGCAAGAGAAGTTTGAGGTATCAGCCCTTGTTATTCATTCTTCTCTGTGAGAGAAGTTTGAGGTATCAGCCCTTGTTATGCATTCTTCTCTGTGAGAGAAGTTTGAGGTTCCAGCCCTTGTTCCACCCTTCGCGAGTAGGTATGGTGGATGTCATGTGAGCAACTCCATGACTTTGCACTTGTGCGTATTCACCCTTTAGAAGTAGCCATGGTGAACGTCATATTGAGATGACCATATCACGTTGAGTGACTCCGTGATGAAGCACTTGTGTTCATTGACATTTCCATACATGGGAGTAGCCATGATGGATCCACCCTCTAGGAGTAGCCATGGTGGATGTCACTTTGTGATTTAGTTATCGAGAAGGATTCCTCCCTAGCTAAGAGGGAGTGTTGATGGATAGCTTCGGTCGGATCCTCTAAGCCGACTATACCATCAAATGTGTGAAGGGCCTTTTTGGCCTTACACATTTGATGTGTTCGATTTATATATATTTCTGATTTTTATATTGAAACCGTTGGATCCGCCACCTTGGAAGACGTGTAATTATAATGTAATCTTTCACTAACAAAAAGACGTGTTAGTTACGATATCTCCGATCACTAATGAAGAGGCATAATTGTTAATTAGAAGCTGACCCTTGAAGGATCGTGTTGTTTGGCATCACCAATGCGTGGGTATATAGTTCTTGTTCCCTTTCACTTCCAAGGCAATCGAATAAACATTACAGCAGTCCGACTTTTCTCTATCTTCAGCGATTCATATCAAGCAGATCGTGTTCCTTCTCTTGCAGATCGGAGTGCATACATTCTACAGCAGTTCGCATCATTCACTCTGCAGTCCATTGATATTCATCTACAGCAGTTGGTGAATTAACCAAGGAAGACCGAGTCTTACAGCAGATCGTAGATTCTCTATTGTGGATTGTTATCATTCCTATATAGCTTCAAGAGTGAAGCCAATTCATTGTAAAGACATCTATTATATTGATAAATACAATAAGGAACATTATTGCTGGGTTTTTCACCTTCAAGAGGAAGGTTTTCCTAGAATAATATCGGTGCATTTGTGTTTGATTTATTGCCTATCTAATCTGATCATTATAACTTAACAGTAGGGTCAATATCTATAGATATTGTGACCTGACTGACAATTGATTATATGCAAAAAAAATTGTCAAGCTCCTCCAAAAGAGTTTGGAAAAGGGATGGGTGCCTTTTCATGAGAAGTCTACTTGCAACTATATTTTTGCATTATCTATAATAATTTGTGTGACTTCCACCTCACCCACTCAAGCGTGACTTGTAAAATCTTGCAAATTAAATTTGTATTTTTCCCCTTCTCTATAGCATCAATGAATTTGAGGGAAATTGTACCACTTGAGGAAAAAACAAGGAAATTTAATAATGTATGGTTTCCCCTATAAATCCAACCATTAATCATGATGATGCAACCTTTCTTCCACCAAATCTCACACTGCTCTTCAATAATGGATCTTACTTCTGCTATCCGCATTCAAAATTGGGTGCCAAATATCTTCATCAATAGGGACTTTGAACCCTGCTCCAACAATAGTGAGATGGTTGCCTTTTCATGAGAAGTATACTCTCAATAACATTTTTTGCATTATCTATGATATGCATAACATCTGCCTCACCCACCTCAAGCGTGACTTTTTCTAAAATCCTGCAAACGAAATTTGTATTTTGCTCCTCTATATCGTCAATGAATTTGAGGGTAACTGTACCTCCCGAGGGAAAAACAAGGATTTCAATAACATATTTTTCTCCTATAAATGCAACCTTTTGACATGATGATCCAACCTTTCTTACACCATATTTCACACTTCTCATTAATAGTGGATCTCACCTCTGCTCTCTGCATTCAAAGTTGGGTACTGAAAATCTTCATCATTAGGGACTTTGAACCCTGCCCCAACAGTAGCAATAGCATCTGCTAAATTTAGTTTATAAGGATATCGAAACTAAAAACTTTAAAAAGTCACATTTTAAATTTTAAAAATTTAAAAACCACTCATAGTTAAAGTTCAAAATTAAAAAAAATCACATTTAAAACAAGAAAAGGAATTAATCACCTAGCCATATGAAATCGAATTGAACAATATAACCAAAAATGTCCAACTGCACTCCTTGCCATTTGATATTTGTCTCTATTCCAACCTATGCTCTCAAGCAATGGTTGGGAATTTGGAGAAATACATGGTATAATATATGAATCTAATTTTGATGTGCAAAGTCTAGGGCCAACAGTAGTGTTTGAATTGGAAAGAATGGAGGAATTGTATAAGTAAAATAGTCTCTTTGATCGATGGTTGTCATCTCTTCTTTTGTTCTCTTTTTAAGGTCCTTTTCTTCAAAGGACTCTAATTGTGTTTGGACCTCTCACACAACTTCAGGCAAGACTTGTGTGCACAAAGAAGTGTCTCAGCTAGGTATATGGGCAAGGTGAAGTTTTATTCAATTGATGGCTCCTCCTTGAATTTTGGTTTTGTAATAATTGCAAACCAATTCCCTTTTCTTGGCTCCTTGAGGGGCATGTTTCCAACATGTTTCTTTTTTTACTGGTGTCAACATTATGATAATTAGTAAATTGAAAGTAGGCTGCAAAAGAAAATAGGAAATATTTTTTAACATTCATATTTGCTGGTAAAGAGAAAGGGAGAAAGATAGAAAAATAATGGATTATGGAATAAGAAAAAAGAAGGGAAATTTGAAGAAAATAAGTTACCTTTTTTTTTAAATTTGTTTCTTGATCCATGAAATCATAATCGGAAGAGGACAATAAATGTAGCATGGAATGGTAAATGAAAAAAGAAGATAAAAAGGGATAAGTTAACTTTTTTTTTTCTTTGTTTCTTGATCGATTAAATCATAATCGGAAGAGGACAAGAAATGTAGCATGGAATGGCAAATGAAAAATGAAGACAAAAAGGACAAGCTTCAAAGAAGAACATTATTCAAATATGCTACTCCAAATCTGCAAATCGATCTATTTTGCTGCCCAAATCTATTGGTTGCATTTTGCTTAGACCTTGTTTTTGGTTCATTATGATCTCTTTCTTTTTGTTGTTACTTGTTGAGGGTCTATTAGCTGGATGAGTTGAATGGTGGGGACTCATTAATCCCAATGAGTCCATTGAGTCTGGCAGACTTGGAATCTTGTCAAAAACGCTAATGCTTGCAGATGAGTCTGCAGACCTTGTTTGGCCTCTCTCACCCCAGGACTCAGTGAGTCTGCTGGGTACCCAGCAAGTCCCATTACTATGGTTTTTATTTACTTTTTAAAAGAATTTATTCAACTCGTAATAGTCAAGCATGTAGTTAATGTCTCTCTACCTTCAGGGTAATTTAAAATTTTGATAGCTCTATATTCTTCAAGTTGATTACTTTCCTTCTAGTCTTTTTAAAGGTTTTAATATTCAACTTTTCTTGTTGAAATTGTCATGCCCAAAATTTAGGGCAAAACACAACCGACAAATTTTTTTTTTTGAGGCACTTATTCACATGCAACCTTAGCTTAAATAGTTATGACAACTTAACATGTGGTTCTAACAAATTATTAATTGATATTAAATACTAACATAACAATTTACGATAGTTCCTAAAATCAAGTGGGGCGAATAAAATTTATAAGGGAATATAAATTCATTCCAAAGTCTTTATCATTTCGCTTGTGAATATTAGGACATAAATTTAACCATTTCTCTTAACTAGACATTAACAAAATTTACTTGGTTCTATATTAATTACATATCAATTTTCCTCCATCCTGTAATTACGTTCCTCCTTTATACTTAATTTTATAAAGAAATTGGCTTCTATTAATTCAATACTAAAATCTATTTATTTGCGTTAATAATATCAAATGGAGCCGTTACAATTAAAGTGCCAATCATCAATGAGATGATTAATTTACCTAATAAAAGTTCCCTCTTGGGTTAATAGGGTTCACAAGGTTTAGTTCGCTTAGAGGGATTAATCTTTACGCCCCTACACTATCCTCTTATATTAATTATTTAATTACTTTATTTAATAATTTCATTTATTTATGAACATCCAATTAGATCTCCAAAATTAATTTACCAATTTCATCCAAATCTTTCATAAGATTGAACTCCAGAAACATTTAAAATTTATGCATCCTTTCAAAACATGCCCATTTGATTATTAAAAGCATATATAAGTTTATTAAAATATTTAGTCTAAAAATTTGCCCTATTCATCCATATTTTCAAATTCTATATATATATATATATAATAATATTTTTTTTTGTTTATTTCGTATTTACAAATCATGCATGCAAACCCTAACTTAAAATGTAAATCATAAAACACCCTATATATTCTTCAAAAAAAAACTCTTCTTTTCTCATGTTACCCTAGCCCTACCCGGGCTAGGGTTTTACTCTTAGTTTCTCGCATTGCAGGGCCGATCAAAATCAAAATCATGGAGGAGTGGCTGAATTTTATTTTATTTTAAAGGGGGAGAGGCAGTGGCGCAGGGGTTTTACCCGGCCGCCACTGTGTGCGCACACAGTGGTGGCGCGGGCGCCGCCCACTGTGTGCCCACACAGTGGTGGTCTGCGGGCCGTCCACTGTGTGTTCACACAGTGGCGGCGCGAACGCCGCTCACTGTGTGTTCACACAGTGTCGGCGTTGGCGCCGCCCACTGTGTGCACACACAGTGGGTTTCGGCCCTCCGCTCGAAACCCCATGTTTTAAAATTTATTTATTTTTTTATTATTATTTTTTTTATATATATATTTTTTTTAAAATAAGTTTTTATATATAAATAAAAAAAAATAAAAAAAAATAAATATATATATATATATATATATATATATATATATCTTTTACGTTATAAATACAAATATGGGTTAATTATGATTATAAATAAATATATATGTATATATATATACTTTCTATTTATATACATATATTCTAGATATAAACTTAAATAAACATATTTTGAATGCACTTAAATTATTTCTTTCTTTGCTAACCTTGTTGCTTTATTAAAAAATAGGCTAAATAATTTAGATTTATCTAAATATAGTTTTACTTTCTGCCAAAAATAGGGTAACTATCAAAATTAAATTCACTAAGAATAGTATAGATTTTATTTTCTGCAAAAAGATAAATAATAGAGTACGAAAATTTTAACAGCAACTACACACATATGTGATTATTAAACTAGATAGACTATTAAATTTCCAGACTTAAATTCTTGCAAATACATATGCGATTTTAATTTCTGCAACTTAATTTATCTAGAATTCTTTTAAACTTAGCCATGCAATAGGAATTAAATTGGAACTTTCATATTCGAAAACAGCATGCATGCGATCCTTAAATCATTTCTTTATTCCTTAATCTATTTCATATGCATAAAGGAGTAAAATAAATTTCATTTCTCTTTCCTAAATATTGTATAACCTACAATTATTAAAGTTAAGAAAATCTTTAGGAACTAAATCCAGATTCATTTCTTTAGTATAGCATAAAACAATATTTCATCTCTATAAGGTACATCAAATTACGAAATAACCTTCAATACTAATGGATCTCTCATTTCTATTCAATGAGGCTTTTACAAACATTTGATACATTTCTTTTCGAAAGATAGATACGACATAATTTTTCTATTACAATGTTGCAACTTAAAAACATAAACATTCCAATTCCCAAATCTTGTCTGAAACCCACAATCTCTACTTGTCCTTTTTCCTTTCTTCCAACAACCTGCAAATAAAACATAGGCTATGACCATGGAGTGCTCACCTCCCAGCCTAGGCTAACTAGTAGCCACCCCCGAGCTCGGAGAACCAAGCCCTAGACAGGCAACAAACATGCAAACACAAAAGACAAAAAAATACACAACTCAAACACAACCCCAACCCGGGCTACACTGCACCACACATTGGTGATGTCTTTTCAAGGGTGGTAGTGGACCAAGTACCCTGAGGAGACTGCAAGTATGGCCAAACAGATAGCCACCTCATGGCAAACTAAAGCATATAGCCACCTCATGGCAAACAAAATACATCAAGTATAACATAATCAGCCCTTTATTCCTTATGCCCCCCAAGGCATTCATGCCTTATTTCCCTCCTTATGACCTCCAATGCATAAACAAGCCATGCAGCAAGGGTCACACAAATTCCCTTGTGATCGCTCTCATAACAAGAGTCTCTCACTCGAGGGCTGTCACTTCTACCACCCACAAGATCCTCCTCTCTCCCAAGAGTAGGAGATCTTGATTACTCCCAAACACAAAACAAAGTATAAAACAAAATACCAAATAAATTTCCAAAAGGTCATGCACGGAAACAAATCTCTTTTTCACAAACATCACTTACAAACACATACAATAAGAAATCCATTATATGATGAATACGACCAACCTTAATCTGCCCAAAAGGTAGTCTAATTTTGTTGAGGATGAGCGGCCCAATTCCACGGTTCTTCTCTGTCTACCCTTAGCTAAAATTCTCAAAACCAATATTCTATCTTTTCTTTACAAAATTCTCTTGTCTCCAAAAATGGAGAGTGGGTGATTACCCTCAAATTTTCAAATTCTTGCTTAAGAAGCTCATTCTCTGAGTTCTCACAAGTTTCTAAAAACCAAAAAGGAAAGTGAGACAAAATGGAAAAAAAACTCTCATTCGAATAGAAAAGTTTTCAATTAGATCAAACTTCTAATTTCAATTTTCGCACAACTCAGAAAAGCCAATTTTTAAAGCGTCAAAAAGGTCACTTAAAAGTAGAAACTTGCCTAAAATTACCCCTAACCCCTAGGTATACCTTATGGGCTTTAGGAAACCCTATTAAACTACCCCTGGGTGTTCATTTAACCCATTTTAAACCCCTCTGAAGTTTATTTTCGGGTCAAACATATGTTGACCTCTCCAAAGATTCCTTTCCCAAGGTATTTATGACAACATGTTATATTATTTGAAAGAGCTATAGTCGAACACTTTCCCACCAAGAGACAAAAATAAAACATTTAAACTTAAATCCACACGTGTCAAGTGACACAAATAAAACACTTTTTACAAATTAAAACATGAAATCGTCTCTTGCGGTTTTTACACATTAAATTTAAATAACACTTAACACTCATGCAGCATATACTGTTACGAATAAAATACAACACAAACGGGATGTTGTCTCTCCAAATAGACAACCCCTGGCTTACGAACATACATAAGTCTAGGTTTGGTTCTCCGTAATTTTCCCATGGTCACATGGATAATTCCTGCGCAACTCAATTTACACATTAGTACTTCCAAATAATCTCATATAACATAAAACACATGAATAATAATGCACTACAAACACTCTGCATACAATATGCATTTATCAATCAGTACATCTTTCATCCAAATAAATCCACATAACAATTATCATCATTCACATAATTTTGATCCATACATTAAAACATGCATTCCTATTTCTATCCTCATAGTAAAGTCCTGCAAATCCAATAATGACATACCTCCTCTCAAGTTTATCCTATTCTAGGATCATCTAGAGTTCTATATCTATAAAGCATATAAATGAAACATCCACATTCATAAATGTCACCCATCACAAAATCATATAAGTTCTACATTCAGACATAGCTGACATACGTTAAATCAAGATTATCCAATCAATGGGTCTTTTAGGATTTCTACTTCATAACACATCAAAAGTACACCACTAGGTGCGATAACTCTATAACTTGGTTCAATTATTTTTCTCACAACCTATCTGCCTAACACAGTCCATTCTATTGAATTATAAGCATTTATTAATAGGTCAAACATGGTCAACTAAGTAAATCAAAGCTTGGTTTGGGGAAGGCCTTACAGAAATCAGCTTTTGACTTTAATGTCTAATGGTTATAATACTGTGCTTGGTCAGGTATGCAATGACAGGACAGCTGACTCAGAAGAGTGATGTATATAGCTTTGGGGTAGTTCTGCTTGAGCTTCTAACAGGTAGAAAGCCTGTTGACCACACAATGCCTCGGGGACAACAAAGTCTTGTTACTTGGGTAAGAATTGCAATTTTTGAGATTTTGATCTCTCATATAATACACCTCTGGAGTTCAATAAATAATTGATCATGTATTTGAGCTTGAGAGGGAGCATTGTTTAAGGAGAATTGAGATTTTTCATTTTACCTTTGAGAATACCGAATATTTGTTAGAAATTCTTTGTAAGCCTCTGATTTCTTGTATAGATTGTAGTATATTTCATGATCTAAAGTTGACCCATTTTTGCATCAGAGCTTTGCTCACGTAACATTTATTTATATGCTCTTTTGATTTTTGTTCTCTTTAGGCAACTCCAAGATTGAGTGAAGATAAAGTCAAGCAGTGTGTAGATCCAAAGCTGAAGGGAGAATATCCTTCCAAGTCTGTAGCCAAGGTGCAGATCCGTTCTACCATTTATGCCCTACTTTTTTTTAATAAGTTGCTTGGTCAAAGAGGAGCAAGAATGTGTCTGTTGAATGGATTGTGAAAATGCTAGGAGTTTTATTTTAATATTCTCTTTTTGGTTTTAACTTATTTCATTGTTGATTTATTGCAGTTAGCCGCTGTTGCAGCACTTTGTGTGCAGTATGAGGCAGATTTCCGTCCCAACATGAGTATAGTTGTAAAAGCTCTTCAGCCACTGCTCAATCCAAAGCCAGCAGCTCCTGCACCTGAAGCTTAGAATTGATGATCAGGCATGGTGCAGTCTAGTACAATTTCAGGTTGTGTTCAGCAAAGGTTTAGATTAATGTGATGGGATGTTATAGGGGCAGAGCCTTTGGAGATCACAGCTCAAAGTTTTAAGCAGCTATATTATTTGCAGTTCTCCAGCTTTTGTTCATGGGTTAGATTTTTTTCTGTATTCTTTTTAAATAGCTATTCTTTTGCCCCTTGTGAAGAATTTTCTACATGTACCGTAAACTTGATGTTCTTGAGCCAGTTCCAAGCAACAGATAGTTTGTCTGCTATATTTCCTAGAATCCTTGTGCTTCTTTATAGGTTCTGGGATTCCTTTTTTGATCCTGGTTGAGTTTGTGTTTGTAGTCTTGTTTTATAAGATATTTTTCCTATTTTCTTTACCTGTATAGGTCATGTATGTGGACATCTTGTTTGAGATTAGGGACTGCAATTATTATCATTATAATTTTGTGTAAGGCGATAACAGGAAGGGTAAATTATTCATAGGCATCAGAGATTCTTTGTGGGAGAAGTTAAAAATACTGAATATGCTTTATGGCCCTAACAAGGTAAATTGCCAGTCATTAATACACGTCTGTTTGCTTCGTTTGGAAGGGGTATGGATTGAATATAATCTTCTATGTTTTCAAATGCCTGCTCTGCTCTGACGAATCTTAACTGAAGTTTCAACAACATATTGAGTGCGATTAATGATCATATAATTACTTACCATGGAGAGATTTGATTCGTTTCTGCAAATTTTATTTTAGGTATGACAGCTAGAACCTATTTTTTGTTTCGACATGATATATGACTGTCTTTAAAAAGTTAGTCATTGAAGCTATTTGCTATTATTCCAACATGCATCTTCCTTGCTGTTTGCGTTTATTTGCTGAAAGCTTAGTATATTCTAATCAGTGCCTTCATGTCTGCTGAATATTCCAATAATATGTGATGATTTTCAAGTAATTTTGCTGTTTGCCTTAGGAATGATCATGAATTTTGAGATGAAGCTTTACATCATAACGTAAATTGTGACTCAACAAGTGATTAAACTGATTGAAAAATGTACAAAGTGATTGAAAGATAAATTGATTTTGTTTTATTAAATAGCAGTCCAATATTGTCTCTATGGGTACTTGGTATTATTAATTATCTATACTTTTATACACTCTAATGTACAACGTGATTTTGAAAGATAAATTGATACTCATATTTGTGCTACCTACTTAAATATCTAGTAAAATAATTTCAAGTACTTCTCTTCTTATTAGGTTCTATAAATTGATTTATTTTCAGATTAACAATTATTTAACATTCTTCATAATTGTACGTAGAACATGCTTAGAAATCTTAGACTAGAATGAAGAAGTATGTTAAGAACATATAGCCGAACAAAGTCTTACAATGATCGTTGGTAAGAAACAAATAATAAACATCTGATCATAGTTTTAATGGCTATATACTAGTTTTTCTTCCATTCACATGATGAAATGCTATCCAACAAGTTTCCAATGTGAGTGCGATTGCATTGTTAGAAAGGAAAGTGGGACACAGATCATTCTAAGCTTATGAATTCTTATGTGTTGGACAATAATAGGAAAATAACCATAGAATGTGTGGTGTAAAATATAACTATGTGGTACCATAACTAGAATATATGAAATAGAAATTATGCACAAATATACATCATAATCAACAATCTCTATATTTATATCAATCTCTTTCAGTATATAATCCTTGATACAAAGCTTTTGCATATAATTTTTTCTCTTATCTATTCGTGTTCTATTTCCTTCCTTGCATACATTCATATTTACTTTGTCTTATGATTCTTGACCTTGTGCTAGATGTTTCACCTGTGGCCTATGTTACTGAAAACAAGAAACATAAATCATGAAGACGTGTTTATATATATAAATAGATAGACACAATTTTATTATAAAATTTTATCCCACAAATAAAAGTGCGTGCAAGTTAAAGTTTGTGAAATATAAAACATAATAAAAATAAAGACCAAGAATATTATATACAAATTTTAAATAATTTAAAATGATTTTTCAGTTCAAGAATGAAAATATAAGTATCATAATTGTTTGTAATGATATTATATGTAATAATGAAAGATGTCATCAAAAGGTTGATGTTGGAGGAGTGCTTCTACTTGCGTCCCCTTTTTCCATTCCAATTGCAAATAAACTTTTTATCTACTGTTTATCTATATTAGATTCAAGTGTTTTTATTAGTATTCATCACTTCGATCATATGTTGAGCCACCATAGTTTCACATCCTATGAAGCTTTGATTTATAATTAGTGGAGGCTTGAGATAAAAGATGAAGATTTGAATGCATATACATGAGATCTTTTGCCTTTTTACTACCTAGTCCGATGCTTCATAGAATGGATCAAGGCATTCTCTCTCTAATTTCTAATTTCTTTCATAAACTTATTGATGTAAAATAAAAGTAAATAATAAAATAAATTGTTATTCAACTATCATATGACCAAATAGGGAAAAAATTACTTGCAATAATAGACAAATTGTGTTATCTCTTAGTAGTTGTGTTTTTGTTTCAAAATTCCCTCAAAATATTATGGGTTCAAAATTGAATTGTTCAAAAAGAACATCTCTATGAACACAATTATCTTCTCTATTGGTATATTTTGACATTTCCTTCTTGATTTTAGTAAGTTCCTCTCTATTTGGATAAACTCCATCCATATATAGGTTTGTCATTATGTGAAAATCTCATCATCTAACCATGGTTTTTTGTGAAATTGTTTTGGATTAAGTAGAAATCCAGCGTAATGAAGAGGGTTGTGAAGTGTCTTCTATCTTTTTAAATTATATTCCCAAACAATATCATGCGTCTCTTGATTAAATGATATTTGCCCAACATTAAATACATCTTGTAGCCTTTCCCTTATATAATCTAGTTTTTCAAACAAATCTCCCATTCATGGTTTATAATTGTCAATAAGACTAGAAACTTCAAGAATGGGACAAGGAAGTGTCAAAAGATTACTTTTTTATTATCAAATTAAAATTGATCCCTACCAATTAAGAGATTAGAAGTTTCATTACATGTGGTTGTTGCTACTTGATCTATCTTTCCCATTCAATGGACATCACCATTTGCTTTAATGATTGTTTTACTTTGACTATTTGATTAACCATGATAAAATTGGAAACAAATTGTATTTCTACACATCTAAGTAGTTGCAAAAAAGCATATTGTTTATTTGTAGTAGGTGACATAGAGTGATTTACGATAAAATCTTTTTTTTTAACATTTGCAACTATCTTACTAATCCAAGGAAGCTTATTGTGCAAATATTTAAGAAGCAAGTTAATGCAATGTACTACACATGATGTCCAAAAAATGTCTGGATATTAATCTTTGATCCTCCCTCCTATCCAAACATTGTTTGAAGCATTATTAGTTATAATTTGTACAACATTATTTATCTCCCTACTTGTTCAAATGCATCTTGGAAAAGACCTACCAAATATAATATGCATTTTTCACATGACTAGAAATATCATATGACATTATAAACGTTGTATTCTTAGGTGAAGAAACAAAAAATAATTAGTGGCCTATGTGCAATGTCAAACCAACCATTAGAAATTCTACAAAGCCTTTTATATGACCAACTATCATTATATGACCAACAATAGTGTGAATTTTTTAATAACATAGAGACACATCCTTTAGGTGCATTGTTAAACATCCTCATAGCCTCTTTCCATAAAAGAGACCTAGCTATGTTGAATGACATTCCACAACAGAAGGAAATTCTCCCAATAGCAACATCTACATTCTTTTTGTTAGTGGCATCAAACATTTTCCCAATTTGAGATTCATAAATAGAGGTAGAAGCACTTGAAAAGGGTGGCCTCCATGGTTGAGAATATTTTGATTGTCTCTAAAATAGATTTTAAAGGTTCTACAAAAGAAAACTCTTAGATCAAATCATATCTTTCCCCTTTAGGAATTTTATTGCAAACAGCTATTTGTTCTTTCTTTCCAACCTCTAACAAATGGTACCAAACTCATGCATGATGAATCATAGAAATGTCCTCATTTACTTTTTGTTAGCTTATACTTCCATGACATTTTTCATACTTTTAAGACACTATCTGAAACTTTCCTAGCTATCTTAAGTATCTGAGCATAATGGATGGTATGCATATCATGTTGATAAATGATGTGTGATTTTACAGAATGTTATAGATTTTGATGTTAATATTGTTGGTTAATGTTGATTAGATACTTTTGAATAAACCTATAGCAGAGCCAGTCAAAGGACGACCACCTACATCATGTCCAACCCTTGTAGTTGATGGAGGCATTGGTTGTGGAATGTGGGATGGTTCATGAATCCTGCTACCTTTTGTTGATATTGTTGATTAGGAATAAATGCAATCATGGGAATAAGGAGGAATTTGTGGAATGACAAAACATGGTTCATAAATAATTATGCCTCGTTCTTACACGTTTTCAGCCATAACTATTTGTTAATGATGCAATAGTTCGAAGAGAATTGTGACACTCGCCTTTGTTTAATTAGATGTTTATTGTTGTTTAGGGTAGAATAAGTCTTCTCCTTATGATCACGGGAGGATTAACATATGTTAGTAAGTTGTTTAGAGTTTTCAAATAATCCAATTCTCAAGATTATGTGTATATATGTTAGATCCTATCAAAGTTGATAGTTAGTCACTAATTAGTTGCTAGATTTTGTTAGCATTGTCTTTTTCAATCAACAAGTTTGTTATTTGTTTATGTATTCTCTTTGAATAGCAATGAAAGATGAATTTTCATCAATGAAGCTTTGAGTTGAGGATAAGATATTGATAATTGAGATTGTAGCCACTCAAGCAGGGCCACTTGAGGTACTATTAACTCTCTTAGTCATTTAGATTGTTGAACGTGTATAGCTTAGATTGTTGTTAATTAACAAAATAAATTGTCAACTTATTTGTTTTAGATTAATATGCTAACTATTAATGATAAGTTGTGTATAGACAAGTTGTAGCATAGTTAATTTTGATATGAGTATTATAAATTTTTAAGAAAAATATGTAGTTAAGATGTATGCTCAATGGCCCACATTGTGATAGAAACATGGCAACAATTATTCGTGATATGGTGATTCTTCTTAAAACACCTTAAGACCTCTATTGTCTTTTCTGGAGACCAAAGCAAAAAACATTTGAAATCCACCTATTCACCTATCTCATTTAGGTATATGAATAGTCAGTGACATACTAATCATATATGATGAAATTACTAAAATATTTTTGATGACTCTTTGAGTTTATATATTTAGTAGGATGATTGTTTTGTACTTAAAAGCATAAAAATTCACCTTCTTATAATAGGTGGATATCACCCTAATAAACTATCCAAGGAGCATACCTGATAAGGATAGCTCACTCGTTGCTTAATTCTTTTTTATGGATCATTACTATATGTATTAGCATGTCTACTTTTATTTTAAACAAGACAACAAATTATTCAGG
This sequence comes from Cryptomeria japonica, assembly GCF_030272615.1. NCBI lineage: Eukaryota > Viridiplantae > Streptophyta > Pinopsida > Cupressales > Cupressaceae > Cryptomeria > Cryptomeria japonica. The sequence goes on along the minus strand of NC_081408.1, from coordinate 525,102,567 downwards.
CTTGTCCTCATGAAAATATATGTTAATCTCCTTGCTACTAATCATTGGACTATATTTTAAATTTATGAGGAATATTATATGATCTTTGGCAAATGACAAGTTCATAATATTATGCACAAGGGTGAAATACAAAAGTAGCTCTTGAAGAATCAATATGGCTTTGAAGATTTATGGAAGAGTTCAACTTGATACGTATAAAAGTACCATCGTACTTGAAGTTATTTTACACTTTCCAAAGAATATCATTTTTAAAGAGAGAAAAGCATGTTGAAGATCATGGGCACCTTAGTAAAGAGAAAGTATTTCATCATAAAATTTCTCTCCAGTTCCACCATAAAAGCACATTGAAGATCATGGGCACACGCTATATATTGGAATCTTAGCCATCACTTATTAAAACCTCTATGCAGTGATTAGCTTTTAGGTGATGCCATTTAGGGGGAATGTACATCACACCACCGAGTGGCTAAATCTTAGATGTAAGAACTAAAAGACATAATATAAGACCTTTAGGCATTATATGCTCCAAATTCAATTTAATGGTTGGCCATAAGGAGTTGCCATTGAGGGGGAGTGTGCATAACAATGTTACCTCTAGATGTAAGACCTCAAGATGGCATCTTAAGTCCTATAGGCATCTAGTTATCTTCTCTTTGTAAATCTTCTACTTGTAAACGCATTGTATTAAGCCCTACAAGAACATTGTATTGTCCTATGGGCATATTGCATTAAGTCCTACATGCACCTTGTATTAAGTCTTAAGATCATACATTTTTCATAGAATAATTAATTTTAATAAGAATAGTTACCTACAATAACTATTGTATTGATAGGTTTATTTTCAGGAAAATTATGCTTTCAAATTAGTTTGTTTCTTCAAAGTTGATTTCCTATACATAGTCAATAGAATAGCTTAGAGTCTTCTCAACCGCACATACACTGCCAGTATCATCCAAGAAGATACACTTCCCTAGTTGATAATTAAATGTAGCCCATCTAAGTTAATAAGTTACCTGATAATGGATCTATAGGTCCATTGAATTGAATGCATGACTATTTTGCATCAATTTATTACACTTAGTTGGAGTTAGTCATTTTTGGTGTCATCGTCGAGGATGATACTAAGTTATAGCATCTCTGAGTTTAGATTTCTTTATATGTTGTTTGTTCCATAAACTGGAAGCTTTTCATTTTCAACTATAGGATTACTAGAATTTTCAAGATAAACTTCAAACCATTCTCTAACAAAGTGTAGGAAGACAACCCCTAAGCTCAACTTCCATTGCATGCAATGATAGAGGGATGCCTTAGGAAGATTCCTTCCATCAACATAGAACTAAGAGGAGATATTTGAAACATTGATACAACAACAAACCTAATATTCTCTAAAGAGTCAACCGCAAGAGCATCAACATGAATAGAAAAATCAATATACATAATGGCTGAAGAATTAGAGGATCCTACTGAGCCAATGACTATTGAGTTTCCAATTACTAAGCAAGAGTTTGCAATTTCTTTGAAAAACATACCTCCTTTCGCTTTTCCTAATCACATAAGACTTTGATACATCTTGTCTAAATTGAATGTCTTTTGTTGGAGTTATGACTATACAATTGATGCTTATAGGCTAAACAAATTTCTAGCCACTTTGAAAGATGCTACCTTTCAATGATTCATGTGCTGGGTAAGAATGCAATCACAAGTCGAGACAAAAGATCTTTGCAACTCAGATGTAAAATGCTACGAGAAGTCATGTCTTCTTGACACTTTTTAAGATTTTTGTAACTATGAAAATTGCTAGGAAATACAATACAAAAGATCTTTGCCCATGGTTTTTTCCTAGTATATTTTTGCCAGGTTTTTCCACATAAATCTATGTTTATTATTTTTTTACTTTCTTTATGTTATTCTGCAATGTATATTTTCACAGCAATTGGTATCAGAGTGATATTTTTTATGTAGAAGTTGTATCTTTCAAGAAACAAACAATGGAAAATAACATTGTTACCAAATTTGAGGTGCAAAAGTTTGATGGCTCTGATTTTTCTCTACAGAAGATAAAGATTCAAGCTTTATTAGTGAAGGATGGATTTGCCATAGCTCTTCAAGGGATAGTGTCAAAACATGTAGCCATGACCCCAATAGATTAGAATGAAAATGATAGTGCATGGCTAGAGCAACAATTCAATTATTTGTAGCGGATTCATTTTTGTTCAATGTTACAGAGGAGAAAACTGCATGACTTGTGGAAAAGCTCACAAAGTTGTATGAGATGAAGTCATTGGCAAATAAAATTCTGTTACAAAGCCAATTCTATAATTTGAGGATGTGTGACAATTCATCAATCGCATATCATATGGATGATTTCAACACACTACTAAGAAAGTTAGCTTTAGTGGGAGTAAAAATTAAATAAGAAGATAAGGCAACAATATTATTATGCTCATTGCCAGAATCTTGGGATCAACTGGTTATGGCTCTTAGTAATTCAACACCGAGTGGGAAGCTAGTCTTTGAAGATGTGTTAGTTGCAGTAATCTCTAAAGATTTAAGGCATAAGACTTGTCAAGGATCTTCAAATGAATCCCTAATTGCAAGAGGTAGAACTTAGGAAAGAGGAGATATTGAGCATGAACAAACGAGGTCTAAATCCAAGGGCAAGAAAAGAGTAAAATATTGGAACTGTGGCGAAAATGGACACATGAAAAAGAATTGCAAACTATCAAAAGCAAGCAAAGAGAATCCTAGTTAGTAGGCATCTTAGGCGAACACGGTAGAAGTTGAAACACCAATGGAGGGAGGAGAGGTATTAACTACTAATTTGAGAGGCTCTTTACTTCATATTTGGATTTTTTATTCTAGTGCCTCCTTTCATATGACTCCACATAGAGACTAGTTTTTTACGTACCAATCTTGTGACGGAGGTATGGTTACATGAGAAATGATAACCCATGTGAAGCTATTGGTGAAGGTGAGGTAAGAATCAAGATGTTTGGTGGAGTAGTAAGAACTATTCAACATGTTCGACATGTACCAGGATTAAAGAAAAATATGTTGTCACTTGGAGTTTAAATCGATGAACAAGGTTACTGATTCAGTAGAGAAAACAACTATCTCAAGGTAACAAAGGGCGTGTTGGTTGTGCTAAATGAAGAAAAAGTGGGAAATCTCTATAGGTTGGTTGGAGAAACTAGCAATGAAGAGGTTGCAATGGTATTGATGCAAAATAGACTCAATATCAATGTGGCATCAACAACTAGGCCATATGAGTGAGTGTGGTCTCAAGATACTACTTGATAGAAATCTTCTTCCAAGTGTCAAATTTAGAGATTTAAATTTTTGTGGACATTGTCTGTTTGGAAAACAGAATAGACCGAGTTTTTCTAGAAGTACTACCAAAAACAAAGAAGTTTTAGATTTAATTCATTCAAATGCTTGGGAAGCTCCTATAACATCTATTGGAGGTTCATCATACTTTGTTTCATTTATAGATGTCTATTCTTGTATGGTGTGGATTTCCCTTCTCAAGAAGAAATCTAAAGTGTTTAGTTATTTTAAAAGGTTTAAAACTCTCGTAGAGAATTGAAAGGGTAAGACTATAAAATGTCTATGAACAAATAATGGAGGTCCTCTAGTGTTATCTTGATTTGATTGTAACCAAAAAATTCATCCATTAGAGATAGCATAGCATGTCCCGTTGTCAAATCTACAATGATGTCTAAAGCAAAGTCATCCTTGGGGCATGCTTTATTAAAATCTCGAAAGTCTGTGCAAAATCTGAAACTCTTGTGTGGTTTGGAAACAGGAACAATGTTGGAGATCCACTCAAGATAATCAATTGATCTTATAAAGCCTACATCTAACAACTTATTCAACTCTTCTTTGACTAAAAGTGCTATCTGCAGATCATGCATCTTCCTCAACTTTTATTTTATTGGTTTAGCTCCTCGAGCTCCTGATAAATGATGCATGATGAGCTCTGGATCAACACCTGGCATATCTACATAGGACCAAGAAAAATTAACTTGCCTTTCTTTAAAGAATTTGATGAACTTGTTCTTTTCATGCTTTGATAAAGATGCTAATAGGTGAATGATCTTCAAACTATCTTCTATTCCAATGTTTACAAGTTATGTTGGTTCAATTAAAACTGAAGACCTCTCCTAATGAATTGGGTTGGGAAGCGTGTCAATCCTTTCATCCTTTGGTGCCTTCACCAATGGACCTGTCCTTTATTTTATCTTTTTCATGATCGAATCTTGTCGTAGCACAGTTTTCACCATTAGATCTATATTTTATTGTTATATTTTTGTGAATGGAAGGCTTGGCACTCTCTCCAAAATAAGCCACATTATTGAGTTCTATGGTGAAATTTGCCTTAGACCCAGATGGTCAATAATAACATGAACATTGTGGAAGGTATCAAGTTCAGGTGTTGCTTGTTGTTCCCAATCCATAAGATAGGGATATACAAATGGAAGGGGGTCATTTGGTTGATTTAGATCAAGTGAGATAATGGTTAGAATGAAAAAATTATCTAGGTTTATGATGGAATATCTAAGGTCAAGATCAATACTCTCCCCATAATTATCTGTCATGTTAGGTATCCGACCTTCCTCATCGGATTCACTCTCGATACTCTGTGAATCTAACTCTATTGGTCTAGACCTCGAACTTTATCCCTCATGGTATGTATTGGTAGAATGATACAAGTGGACTTCATCCACATGTTTATCTTCATAATATACCTTAGAAAGCCCTTCCCATTCATGAGAATCTGTTTACCTTCCTTCTTGAAATTTATGGATTTGGTCGACTAGATTTGTAGTAGCCTTCTCTATGATATCTCATTTATAACCTAGTCCTTTAGTGTCACACACAAATGATAAAGAAGGTTGTATTGGTTTAGTAAGTCCCTTTCTTAGCCCTATGGGACTGTGGCCATCATATCCCATTCTCTGCATAATAGTGAAACCTTTTCCATATTACTTAGTTGGTAATTATGTTTTTGGTTCTTAGGACTTATGATAACTTATTTCATCTTTGTATAACCATTACCTGATGTCTTTCTCCTCAATCTCATTTGATAGATTTTCCCATTTGTTAAAAGGATCGTCAAGATGCTTTGCATGAATCAAAGACCATTGTTTAGACATAGATGGTTTGCCATAGGATTTGGGTGAAAGAGGTAGTTGGGAAACACAAAAGGATTGGTCAATGAAATATTCTCCAACACCTTTGTCTTTGAGCTTAAATTTCAATTTAGCAGATTTAGTGGTAGAGGGGAATGAATTTGTCTAACCATGGGGATTTAGATGATGAGGTTGCACGATTATTGGGTACAATAGTTTCTTGTATAGGTTTAATAGTGAACTGAAATATGTAAAGGGGTACTCCTATGGTACTCACAATATTCAAAATCATTCCACCATGAGGGTTTAACTTTGGGTTCATAATCTCTTGCCTCAGGAAGTATTATAAGATTGTTTGCAATGAGTTTCCTTAAAGAAAATTCAATAGGTTCTCCCAATGGCATGAATCTTTTGCGGGGAGCGATGGAGACTTTAAGTTTAGGTGCATTAATTTGTTTGATTGTTTGATGAAGTATTATTTTGTGGACTTGATAGATTTAAGATGGGTTGTGTTGGTTTCACATGTTGAGCATTTGCAACTTCATCATTTACAATGCTTTTATTTTTGGTCCAAAACCTGGATTTGTCATTATTGTTGTTTAAACTAGTAGCATCCTTATAGATTTTAATCTATCATGTGTGTTAGGGATTAGGAAGATCTAGAGCAAATACAAATGAACAATTATATGTAGATACAAACGCAAATGATGAAGAAAAATACATAACATAGATAACATAGAGATTTAACTTGGTTCACCCAAGATGGGCTACATCCACAGAAGACAACCATGCAATCTTTTCTTATTATCCAGTAAATCAGTACAACACCATTACAATGCCTTTTACATTCCAGCTGCTTATAACGTGCAGTTTTTTAGGGCAACATACAAAGTCGGCTATTTGGTTACAACATTTTCTAGAGGAATTGGGCCAGATGCAAGAGGCTAGCCCATTGTATATTGATAGCTAGAGTTCCATTCATCTTGCAAATAATTATGCTCTTCATTCGAGGACAAAACACATTCATCTCAAGTACCACTTCATACGGTCTATTTTGGAGGATGGGCAGTTACGACTTGAGAATATTCACACAAGTAACAATCCTACAGATATGTTCACGAAGGTAAACCCACGAGAGAAGTTGATTTCCTCATTAGTTTCTATTGGCCTTATTGATTGAAAATAATAGAATTAAGGAACAACCAAGTCCAAGTGTCTTATCTAGTGAGAGTTGCAATTACAGCAGTGTCGGGAAGGATTAGTCTCCAAGTGGGATATTGTTTGGTGTGGAGCATGATCAGTCGCCACATAGCAACAATATCCCACTTGGAGACTGATCAAGCTCCACACCAAATAATCTCCCACTTGGAGACTAATCCAGGATGACACTGCTGCAATTGTAGCTCTAACTGGATAAGACACCTGGACTCGGTTGTTCCTCAATTCCATTATTGTCAATAAAGAAGGCCAATAGAAACTTATGAGGAAATCAACTTCTCCTGTGAGACTACCTTCATGAACATATCTACAAGATTGTTACTTTTGTGAATCTTCTCAAGTCGTAATTGCCCATCCTCCAAAACAGACTGTATCAAGTTCAAGTCCAAGTGTCTTATCTAGTGAGAGTTGTAATTGCAGCACTGTCAGGAAGGATTAGTCTCCAAGTGGGATATTGTTTGGTGTGGAGCATGATCAGTCCCCACATAGCAATAATATCCCACTTGGAGACTGATCAAGCTCCACACCAAATAATCTCCCACTTGGAGACTAATCCAGGATGACACTGTTGCAATTGCAGCTCTAACTGGATAAGACACCTAGACTCGGTTGTTCCTCAATTCCATTATTGTCAATAAAGAAGGCCAATAGAAACTTATGAGGAAAACAACTTCTCCTGTGAGACTACCTTCTTGAACATATCTACAAGATTGTTACTTGTGTGAATCTTCTCAAGTCGTAATTGCCCATCCTCCAAAATAGACTGTATAAAGTGGTACCTGAGTTGAATGTGTTTTGTCTTCAAATGAAGATTGCGAGATGAATGGCACTCTGGTTATCAGTATACAATGGGCTAGGCTCCTACATCTGGCCCAATTCCTCCAAAAAATATTGTAACCAAATCATCTCCTTGTTAGCTTTAGTAGTAGCCACATACTCATCTTCAGTGATTGAAAGTGCAACAACCTTTTGCAGTATAGAAATCCAACTAACTGCAATTCCCCCTACGGTAAAAACATACCTTATAGTTCTCCTCCTTGTATCAATATCACTTGCCAAATCAAAGTCAACATATCCTCATAGAGCAGCATTTGATCCTTTGAAACATAATGCCTTTCTAGTAGTACCTCTCAAATACCTGAGAATCCATTTGACAACATTCCAATGTTTCGTTCCTAGATTGCTCGTATACTTGCTCACAAATCCAATATTTGGCCATGTGCATACCATCGCATACATTAGACTGCCAACAGTTGATGAATGCAGGATGTTAGACATTTTATTTACCGCTTCTTTTGTCTTTGGACACATCTCCTTAGTCAATTTGAAATGACTAGCCAAAGGTGTACCAACTGCTTTTGCATTATGCATGTTGAATCTTTTCAACACCTTTTTTATATACTCACTTTGGGACAAAGTTAATGTTCTATTTTTCCTGTCCTGTGAAATCCTCATACCAAGGATTTACTTAGTTGCACCCAAATCCTTCATAGAAAATGACTTTGCTAGTTTCTATTTAAGTGCATTTATATGTTTCATGTTAAACCCAACAACAAGCATGTCATCAACATAAAGTAACAGGATAATATAACTATCATTATCAAATCTCTTAAAATAAACACAAAGATCAAAATTGCATCTCTTTAGGCCATACAGACTCTTCTTCAACTTGCACACTAACTCCTCCTTACCTTTGACCTCATATCCCTATGGTTGTTGCATGAAGATTTCCTCCTCCAAATCCCCATAGAAAAGTTGTTTTAACATCTAGTTGTTCAAGATGCAAGTCTTCTGCAACCACAAGACTTAGAATAGTTCTTGTGTATGGTGAAAAGTGGATAATGGAAACAACAATATTGAAAGACTAAATGAATTCAATCACAAAACCCTAGCCTAAAAACACCAAATATCCACCATAACATATGAAGATTACCTAAGACAATGCAAATCAACAAAATCACAAAGATTATACCATCACATGTCCACTAGGGTTTGAATCTCCATTCTTCCTATCTCCATTGATCTTGCTTGATATATTTGCTCTCAGATTTTATGTGTGCACAAGAGCTCAACAAAGAACGAAAATGTGGTTGATAGCTTGATTGCATAAGATTGATTAGACAATTAGAATGCTTAGGAGGATTGATAATGAGAGAAGCATCCTCTTATATAGAAAACATTGTAAGAAATGGAGGGATAAGATTAAGAGGTGTAAAAGAAAGATGGTCGACTAGGATTAAAGGGTAGGTAGAGGGAATAAGAAAATAATGAGAGGGTAGGCAGTGTAGGAATTAAGAGATGAATGACATGTGTCATAGGTAAAAAAGGCTAATGAATTAATTAAATAAATAAAGATTCATTTAATTAATAGAAGAAGTGGGATCAATTAAATAAATAAAAGTATTTATTTAATTTAGAAAAAGGATAATTTAAATAAATAAAAGTATTTATTTAAATGAGGAAAAAGGCTAGAAGAGGATAAATGAATTGATTAAATAAATAAAGATTTATTCAATTAATAGAGGAAGTTAGGATAAAATAATTAAATAAATACAAATATTTATTTAATTAGACAGGACAATTTTAGGTGTGTACAGTTCTAATTGAAGTCAATTTTACAACTGGAGAAAATATTTAATCAAAATCTATACCCTTTTTTTGTGCAAAACCTTTTACCATGAGCCTGGCCTTATATCTTTTCTATCCTCCATCCTTCCTCCTTCAACCTATAAAGTCATTTATTTGGCAAGGCTATTTTTCCTACAGGTAATGGGACTAAGTCCCAAGTCTTTTATGCCCAGCTCCCACTATTGTTTGGCATCAACCTCCATTGCTTGTTCATATCCTTCTGGTTCACCACAATCAGTTAATAAAATAGAATACAAAGAAGGAGAAAATCTTTCAAGAGGTCTACTTAACCTCGTAGAACGTCTAACAATTACAGGAGTTTGTGGGATATTTTGTTGTTGTTGAGCATCAGGTGCCAATGGCATTTTATTTTCAGGAATCTCATCCAACATCACATATTCCTTTTTGACATGTTCATGCTTCTTTCCTACATCTATTCTTTATGCATGACCTTCTCGTTGAATATATCTCTACTTCTAATTATTTTTTTATTTTCAAAATCTCATAACCGATAACCAAAGTCATCCATTCCATATCCAATGAAGGTAATTTTTTTAGATTTAGCATCAAGCTTGCTTATGTTTTCTTTATCAACATGGACAGAAGCTTCATAACCAAAGGTTTTCAGAAAATAATAATTTACCTTTTTACCAGTCCATGCCTCCTCTGGAATGCCACCATCCAAAGGATTTGAAGGTCCTTTATTTATCAAATAAACAATATTATGTACAGTGTCTACCCATAAATGTAGGGGTAATCCAACATGCAATCTCATGCTCCTTGCACCTTCCATGATGGTCATATTCATTTTCTCAAGACACACCATTTTCTTGTGGGGTTCCTAGAACCATCTTCTACCTTTGGATTCCATTGAAAGAACAGTAATCTTCAAATTCTTTGCTGCAATACTCGCCTCCATTATTAGATGTGAGACACTTTAACTTTTTTACTGTCTCATTCTCAACCAAAGCTTTCCATTTCTTAAAAGTTTCAAAAACATCTGATTTCTATTTTAGGAAATATGCCCATGTTTTCTTGGTTGCATCATCTATAAAATTAACATAATTGTATACACATAAAAATGGCTATGAGTGATTAAATAAATATTTTATATTTATTTAATGATTATTCTTCTATTAAATAGTTAATTGTTAATTTGAAAAGATTAATTTATTTAATTCATTTTTCCTGTCTTTCTATTAATTAATTCATCTATCCTATTCTTCTAATTAATTAAATATCTAATATTTAATTATCCTTTTAACCAAGTCAATTAAATATCTAATGTTTAATTATTTCCTTTAATAAATTAAATATCCAATATTTAATGGTTATTCTCCTATCCTATAGTCTCAAATATTAAATAATTTAAAAATTATTTAAATCCCTTTTCCAACTCACCTTCCATCTCCACTTCATCTTCCCTTTGCCAACTCATCAAACATGTGGCTAAGGAAATTAATATTTCTTAGATATTAATTCATCATTTATCTTCAACCTCCAAATTTAATGAATATCGTGTATGTGCACGTATTTCATAACCTCCTTCTATATTCTCTCCAACACCCCCTACATCTTAAGAAGGACTTGAGTCCACTTGTCCTATCATGCCTAAATATTCTCCAACCATCCCTAGATTCCCTCAGTCAGCAACCCAGTCAAGGTGAGATGAGTGACACTTGTCTTCTCCTTCCCCCTTTCTCTCAACCTTCACCTTTGCTCACAACCATCTAAATCTACAGATCTGATCATGATCGTTGATCTAAGCCACATCATCTCATCCTCTCAAAGTCTATAAAATCAAGAGATTCAGTTGAGAGAGAGTTAGACTTCAAGAATCTTCAAGTTAGACTTCAAGTGCATTTTCAAGCAAATCATTTGTAAAACTTATGCATCTATGAGTTTTAATCTTGAAGCAAAATAGCAATTATCATTTAGCATAATCATTTTAGCAAAATCATGTAGTATTGTATATCATAGCATCAGTTAACTACCAGTTATCAGTCCATTCTTCATATGCCATCTTAGAAGCTATCAATCCATTGTCTGAGAGCACACCATCTGCAACCAAGAACAGTGGAGTTAGGACACAATGAGACATAAACCATGAAGGTAATATTAGTATTTTTATTTCCTATGTATTTCATGTAGTTTCATTGGTTGAGTTTGGATTTCTTGTAGCATTTTCATTTGTATTTTGTGAAACTAACTTGTTGCAGGTAGCATTCCGAGATGAAATTCAAGTCGACACATTTGGCACCCACCGTGGGGCTCTTGGACCTCGCATATACCTTTAAAAATATCGCAAAAATTAAAATTAATGCATTTGTAATGCAAATTCACGCATGTGTGAATTCTGACAGCGCTTTTGTTCGATAGGTTAGCGCATTTTCATCACAAGTTAGTGCATATGCCATGCAGGTTAGCACTTTCATCTGAAAAAACTGCGCATTAGCATTGTTAGTTAGCGCTTTTGTCTTCTAGGTTAGTGCTTTTGTCCTCCACTTTTGTATCCGCAAAGCAGCACTTTTGTAGTCTAGGTTAGTGCTTTTGCTCTAAAGATTAGCGCATTTGAGAAGAAAGATAGCGCATATGCCAGAATAACGCTTTTGTTTCCAACTAACAAAATTTTCTTGCAGGTCTGAATGTCCAAGAAATTAGATTTTTTAAACTACTAACATGCATGTGCAGGATGGTGTTTAAGGCAAATTTTATGCATTTCCTCATCTAGTTAATTAAAGGCCTTATTTTGGGAAGTAATATATCATGTCTTGTTCATTAAGTCTAACTAAGAGGATAAATTGATAGCATGCTTGTTGGAGCAACATCTCCAAATAGGATTTAGCCAACAATTGCTTTGAAAAGGTTAAAAAGAACACTTATATTCCGTGTCTCGAAAGTGGTAGGTATATGCTCTCCCCTTAATTGGGTGACCAAAAAGCCAAACCCACTCTTTTATGTTTTCTTTACTTTCAAGCAATTAAATCCTTTAGAGGGCCTACCTTCTCAAGCTGCCTTGAGGGGGCCAGTGAGAGGGGAACGACCTAAAGTGGAAACGGGATAATACCGAGTCCATCCAATCCACGATAAATAAATCGTGTTTGTGACGAAAGTCCCAAACAACATGTGCTGATAAGTTCATACCGACACTATGTTTCCCCATAAACCCTATGGAGCATAACCTCTATAGGCTGGGAACCTTTTGTATTTACAGAGCTGAAAGTGTCAAATGTATGGCCACATGATCAGAAGCCTTTAAAAATAATTGCACATAGACTTTTAAAAAGGCTAAAATAAACACCATGCTTGTTGGAGCAACATCTCCAAATAGGATTTAGCCAACAATTGCTTTGAAAAGGTTAAAAAGAACACTTATATTCCGTGTCTCGAAAGTGGTAGGTATATGCTCTCCCCTTAATTGGATGACCAAAAAGCCAAACCCACTCTTTTATGCTTTCTTTACTTTCAAGCAATTAAATCCTTTAGAGGGCCTGCCTTCTCGAGCTGCCTTGAGGGGGCCAGTGAGAGGGGAACGACCTAAAGTGGAAATGGGCTAATACCAAGTCCTTCCAATCCACTATAAATAAATCGTGTTTGTGACGAAAGTCCCAAACAATATGTGCTGATAAGTTCATACCAACACTATGTTTCTCCATAAACCCTATGGAGCGTAACCTCTATAGGCTGGGAACCTTCTGTATTTACAGAGCTGAAAGTGCCGCATGTATGGCCACATGACCAGAAGCCTTTACTAAAAACCACTTGTACTAGTTGCCAACATATTTCTAGTTGTTGGTGGAGGAGGGTGGACCTCTGAAGCGGCTCACACACATACGGTTCCCAGTAGAGATATAAAGTTTGCCATGGGGAGTTTTCATGGAAACTGGTGCTTGGTTGCCCCGAAGAAGTGAGTACCGAGGGTAGAGCCAGTGGGGTCAAACATCTAAATATCTGCTTTGAATAGCGTAGCCTCAGGGGAAACCCCATGTGAGATTCAACAACTATTCTCTCAGTCTGCCATAAGATTTGTACTTGGTTGTGCATTTTGTTTATTAGACATTGTGTCTTCTATGTTTGTTACATGTTCTAAATGGTCAAAAATTGAAGAAAATTATCATCTACAAGTAAGAAAAAATCTAACAAATTGCTGAAAAGTTTGATCAAAAGGGTAATATGAAAGCTTTCCAACACTTGAAACACCAGATCAAAACCAAAGTGTCAAAACATCAGTATCAAAATAATTCTTGAAGTAGGTTTGTCTCTAAACCATCACGTATTGTCAAACTAGCTCAAACGACTAGGTCACTAATCCCACAGGTTATTCCCAAGAAGTTCTATAAACATCAACATTCAACAAGCTATTGATTCAAACATCTTAAGTGCAAAAAAATCATCATTGTCAAGTCTCTCATTAGGATAATCAAATCATCTATCACGAAGCTTGATCAATCTATACTAGGTTCATAATCTTGGATATATCTTTCCTATTTTGAACCTAGGTTATATCAAAATTAGAATTGCACCAACATTGGAATCAAACAAACTTGTAAATTGTCAAATGCTTATATAACTTTTAAGTATCACCTTAAGAAAAGAAAACCCAGTTATAAAGCTACTCAGAAAAGAATAAGATTCTTATATATCAATCACAAGATCTTATTAAAACATAGGACATTCCTACACCATTTTCGTCACTACTTACGTGGTTACGGTATAGAGTTTGACGATGAAATTTTGCAAAGACATGTTTTTCAACAAAGAGACGCTTTATCACAACGAACAAACAATAGCGGTAAAATCAACAAAGCATATCTTCCTAAACCAATAATCACCTATTGACTTTGTCCTTTGGAAATTTCAACAATTTTGAAATAATCACATGCCAGTTTGGACTAGAGCTCAATACGAACAACTTAGAAAACAACAACAAATGGAGGAAGAAGATCCTGTATTTCAAACTTTTGGGTTTATCGTTGTTGACGAAGAAGCAGTCAATAGCACCATTAGAGACCTCGAGCAAGATTTCAAATTTGATAGGCTAATGGAAAAATTGTTGACAAAGCAAAAGGAGAAATATCTTTTGATGTTGGCAAAATCTGGAGCTAAACTACCACAAGACTTTAACATAGAAAGCTTGAAACAATATGTGGAGGCAAGTAACACCCAAAACACAAATGATCCAAATAACGAAGATGTGAACAAAGAAAGTCATGAAGAAACAAGGAAAGAAAGAGATGACACGAGAAAAGAGCGTAGTGATAAAAGAACTCACGAAGAAACAAGAAGAAACTATGTGGATAATCCATTATCTAACCTTACTCAACAAATGCAAACTCTACAACAACAGATACAAGACATGCAAAATGGAACAAGCTCCAAGAAGTATTCATTAGAAGATATATGCCCATATCCTTTCGATAAAAATTTGAACATAATACCATTTCCGCAACATTGAGAGATTCCTAAATATGACAAATACGATGGAAAATACGATCCTTGGGATCACAATAGGGATTTTTGTACTATAAGAATAGAATTTGCTCATGATGAAACTTACCTTATGCATCTTTTTCTTAGGAGTTTAAATGGGCAATCAATGGAGTGGTTTTCAAGATTACCATTCGGAATCAAATCTTTTGAAGAACTTGTGAATAGATTTATTTCACAATACTCCTACAATATAAGGAATGAGATAACAATGCTGGATCTTTGCAATGTTAAACAAAAGAATGGCGAATCTTTTATAATCTTCTTACAATGATGGAAATGCATGTTTAATAGGTATCCCCAAGATGTACTTGATCAAGAAAAGATGGACATATTCATTGATAATCTTATTAGTGAAATGAGTTATCGACTAAGAATGCAATGTCCTCCCTCTTTTGTCAAAATGATCGAGAATGGTCTGAAAATAGAGACCGCAATGGTAAAGAAAGGAGAGCTAAAACTTTACAATAATTCATACAACAACAACAACAACAATGACAAACCCAAGTTCTAGTCAAAGAATAGGAATGTCAGCAATGAAAGAAATGACGATAATAGTACTACAAAACAACAACAACCAATTTTTAATCTATCAAGTCAAATCCCAAGAAATAACAATCCAGAAAACAATAAAGCCAAGTCCTTTTTCTCCAATCCTCAGAGGAAATTCACAAACATTGGAGAACCTTTGGAATCATCTCTAAAAACTCTGCTTGCCAACAAATTGATTGTTTTACCAGAGGCAAGAAGTTATGAACCACCGGTCAAGCCAAATTGGTGGAATGACAATCATTTTTGCAATTATCATTGAAATAAAGGACACCTAACAAATGATTGTCAGAGATTGAAGCACCTTATCCAAGATCTAATAGATAATGGAACCATCATAGTAGATAGCCATAAGATGAACGAATCACACCTGGCTTTCAAAACTCCACTTCCGAATTATGACAAAGGTGAACCATCCCAAATAAAAGATGGCAAAGAAAAAGCCAAAGTGAATTACACTTATACATATGATGATGTGGTAAATGTAATCATTGTTAAAGATAATCCATCTTCAGAGCCAATCAATGTTATTATGAGAAGCAAATCAAAGGTTACCTTTCCAGGTATAGCAAAAGACCCAACATCCACATCACAACAATACAATTTAGTAGAGAAATTACAAAGAATACCCGCTCAAATATCCATTCTGGAACTTCTCAAGGCTTCACCTATGCATAAGGAAATTTTGGAGAAATCTTTAGTGGAAACAACAGTTTCAAAAGATTTGGATGTAGATCAGTTCCAAAACATAGTAGGACACCTTATAGCTCCTCATTGCTTATCATTTTCTGAAAATGATGACGCATCCTTACAACATCCTCACAATGCTCCCTTACATGTTGAAGTCTCCATTAATAAAACTTGTGTTAAACGTGTACTCATAGATGGAGGAGTTGGCTTAAACATTTGTGCATTAAGTTTGATAAAAGCTTTGGGATATTCAGAAAATGCAGTAGACCTGAAAAATAAAATAACCATCAAGGCTTATGATGAAACAGAACGCTCTTCTAAAGGAACTGTTGTGCTACCAATAAAAATAGGACCTGTGGAAAGGGATACATTGTGTCAGGTTTTAGATTTGAACCTCTCTTACAACATTCTTCTAGGATGATCGTGGATTCACAAGATGCAAGCACTTCCTTCTACATATCATCAATGTGTGAAATTTCCTCATGAAGGATAAGAGATCACTATAATTGCATATTCTAGTCAATATTGCAATAATTTGAAGCCAGCACAAGATACAAGAGTTCCACGTAACAGAGAATCAGTATATCCTACCAAAGAAATTCAAGCAAAGTTATGGGAAACTTTTGAGGAAAAGCTCAAATTAAATGATGAAGGAATGGGAAAATATTTTTTGCATAATTTTCCACTTTCCCCTAAGTCGTATGGAAAGCCTATAGATATTCAATCAAAGACATCAGAAAGATCAAAACATATGTTTAAAGGGACATTTGTTAGTGCTGGAACTCTTGAAGAAGAAAATGAAGACAAAGACATTCTTGGTTGGTTGTACAAGGATGAAGATAAAACTATAGCAATAGCAATAGAAGTCAATATTCCCATAAAGCAATATGGCAAAGGTTATGAAATCATGCAAAAAATGGGATATGAAGGAAAAGGACCAATTGGTAAGCAACATCAAGGTATTTCAAAACCTATTTGTCCGCACTAACAATCCAAAGAAGATAAATCCGGGCTTGGATATCTTAAATCCAATCAAAGGCAACATAATCATCAACAACAAAAGTGGAGAAAGAAATCAGTTTCTAAAGAAGAAAATTGGCAAGAAAAGCTACATCAAGCGGCTGAAATAGTAACCAATAAACAAAAGAAGCAAGAAGAACACGAAAAGAAAGAAGAGGAGATTACCATCAAAGGTAAAGGAAAATATTGTCAACAAGTTCTGAAAATACAAAGAATGCAAAATCTGAACAAGATATTCTAGAAGCAGTAAAAATAGAGATGGCAAAAATCAATGAACTTTTTGCACCATGCAACATTCTAGTATGGTATAGTGGAGTAATCCTAGATCAGGATTCAGAGATAGATTCAAATGAGTATGAATGAGGTCCAGATGTCTTATCTACTACATCAAGTAAAGAACACAATGAAGACCAAGAAGCTATCACGAAAGAAGACTTGTCTATTACAAAACAAAAGATGGAGTTAGAAAGAAGGCAAGAAAAACTCAAAATTTAGAGAAAAGAGGTGTATGCAAAAAGGAAAGGGAATGGCAAAGACAAAGAAGTAATGCCACAAGAAGTACAAACAAGGATAGATCAAGCAAATGGAAATACAATATTTTCATTAAAAGAGGAATAAGATGTATCCAGATGTGGCAGAACCATAGAAAAAATAAGAGATAGTCAAGTTGGATTGACTATTAGTCCAGAAGAAGTTGAGTTTGAAAGGAGACACAATCTAGCAAAAGAATCATCTTTATCATGTACACAAGTATGTCTACTCCAAAATGCAAATGAGGTCAATCAAGAAGGAATTTGCAGTATTAAAGACATGCATGTTGATATAATCCATTCATTTAAGGGACAAACATCAGTTAAAGAACCACTTGAGTGTGAACTACAAAATGTTAATATTGGTTTTGTCAGGACTAATTCGGAGACGCTTGAGAAAGACAATTCTCAAAAACATTTAATCTATGACACTACCTATTCTATGCCAAGTTATGATCATTATGTCATAAATGTTGAAGCACCTAATGATGATAGTGAATATGACTTAACCCCTTCTCCATCCTGAACTAATTGATTGGGATAAATTAGATAAACCTGAACTGAATGTCTTTTCTAATGATCATGACTTAGTTGTGTACCTTAACATTGCTGAACCCATCCCACCTAAGATATCTTCCATTGCAGAATCAAGTGATGTTTCTCGTAGTCAGGAGAATGCCAAACTTTCTAGTCGCAAAAGCGAAATAAAATAAGGAAAGAGACCTATTGTTGAAAACCATTTCATGGCAACACTAGATCAATCAAAAGGGAAAACAAAGGACGTATATGATGGTGAAAACCTCTTTGAGGCGCTATAAGATGGAAAGTTTGACATTCTTCCTGCATATTTTCAAGAGACATCTGATATCCTGATAGAACCAACATAAGCAGTAAACATTGGTACATCAAAGGATCCTAAAATACTTCATTATGTTGCCTAATTATCAAAAAAAGAGAGGAAAGAATACATGGAATTATTTAAGCAAAGACAAATAAATTTTGCTTGGTCCTATGTAGATATGCCATGACTTAATCTAGATCTTATCATGCATCATCTTAATATGGATTTAAAAGCAAAACCAGTTAAGCAAAAACTAAGAAAGATGCATCCACACATTGCTCTTCTTGTAAAAACCGAGCTGAAGAAACTATTAGAAGTGGGTTTTATAAGACCTGTTGCTTATCCAGAATGGGTTTCAAGTATTGTACCAGTATTAAAACTAGATAAAAGCATAAGAGTCTATACAGATTTCAGAGATCTGAATAAAGCATGTCCAAAAGATGATTTCCCGCTACCAAACATTGACATAATAGTGGACTTGTCAGCGGGGCATGAGATGTTTTCATTAATGGATGGCTTCTCAAGATATAATCAAATAAGAATTGTACCTGAAGATCAAGAAAAGACAGCTTTCACTTGTGCGTGGGGAACATATTGCAGGAATGTTATGCCATTTGGGCTTAAGAATGCAAGAGCGACTTATCAAAGGACTATGACGACAATTTTCCATGATATGATGCATACATTTATGGAAGATTATGTCGATGACATACTTGCAAAATCTCATACAAGACAAGAACATTTAGACATTTTAAGCAAGATTTTTGACATGCTAGAAAGATATCAATTGAGATTAAATCCAAAGAAATGTGCATTTGGGGTAACCTCTGGAAATCTCCTTGGGTACATTATATTAGCTCGTGGAATTGAAGTAGATCCTGAAAAAGTCAAAGCTATCATGGATATGGAGTCACCTAGGAACATAAGTCAATTGCGATGTTTACAAGGAAGATTGCAATTAATCAGGAGATTTGTTTCTCAATTAGCAGATAGATGTCTTCCATTCACCCATCTTCTGCATAAAAATATTTCATTCAAATGGGATCTAAAATGTGAAGAATCTTTTTTGCAAATAAAAGAATATCTTATGATTCCTCCAGTACTAGTATCACCAACCAAAGGGAAACCATTGTTGCTCTATATCTCAGCAACAAATGTATCATTAGGAGCTCTCCTAGCTCAACATGATGATGAAGGAAAAGAAAGAGCAGTTTATTATATCAGTAGAACGCTTGTTGGCTATGAATTAAATTCTTCCTCAATAGAAAAGACATGTCTAGCAGTTGTATTTGCAACTCAGAAGTTGTGCCATTATATGTTGATTCATTTTGTGAAACTAATAGCAAAGATAGATCATCTCAAATATTTGTTGAGCAAGTCAACATTGACAGGGAGACTAGCCAAATGGGTTATGATACTGAGTGAATTTGATATAGAGTATGTTGATCGGAAAGCTATCAAGGGACAAGTTATCGCTGATCAATTGGCTGATGCACCTTTATAAAATGACATGCCTTTGCACATCAAATTTCCTGATGCAGATATCTTGACAGTAAGTACAAACTTTTGGGAATTGTACTTTGATGGTTCTTATACACAATATGGATTAGGCACAAGAATCTTTTTCATCACACCTCAGGGACACACAATTTTGAAATCATATAGACTGCGGTTTCCATGCACCAATAATACTGCAGAGTATGAAGCATTGGCTATTGGTCTTAAAATGGCCATTGAATGGAACGTGAAAGAACTACATGTCTATGTTGATTCACAACTTATCATCAACCAAATAAATGATGAATATCAAACAAAGGATGATAAGATTTTTCCATACAAACAACTAGTGGAGGAGTTTAAAGAACACTTTAAAGAAATATCATTCACCCAGATTCCAAGAAATGAGATAAAGTAGCAAATGCAATAGCTACAATAGCATCTCTCTTGCAAAATAAGGAGAATCAACAACGTTACGAATTTCTCATGGAAGATATATTAACCCCTACCATTCAATCCCATCATACCTACAGTATTTTCCATATATCAGGAACTAGTCAATCCTCATACAGTCAAACTTATTAGTATTTAAAAGAACATATCCTTCCTCTTGACTTATCTCACAATCAGAGAAGGAATTTTATTTCTCAGTCCTCTCGCTATACTATTATTGTTGATATCTTATATAGGCATGGTCTAGATGGTACTTTGTTGAGATGTCTTGAACAAGAAGAATCTGAGAAAGTTCTTAACGACATTCATGCAGGTATTTGTGGCACACACTCAAGTGGTTTAACATTGGCCAAGAAACTTCTTCATATGGGTTACTTTTGGCCTACTATGGAGAGAGATTCATTCACATATGCTAGAAAATGCAAACAATGTCAGATCCATGGGAATCTCATTCATGCACCAGCACAAGAGTTATATCCTATGACAGGATCATGGCCATTTTCACAATGGGGCCTTGATTTGGTAGGAAAGATAAATCCCTCATCTTCTAATGGACATAAGTTTATTCTGATAGCTACTGAATATTTTACTAAATGGATTGAAGCAGTGCCTTTAACAACAGTGACGGGAAAACAAATATCATCATTTATTTTGAATTATATAATTTGTCGCTATGGAGTTCCTATGACCATTATCACTGATTATGGAAGACCATTCAAAAATCAAGATGTGAAGGAGCTATGTGAACAATTTTATATCCAACATAGGTTTTCTACTCCATATTATCCATAGGGAAATGGTCAAGCTGAGGCATCAAACAAAACTATCTTGAAAATATTGAAGAAAACAGTCAATGAAGCTAGAAAACACTGGCACATTCAACTAAATCCTACTCTTTGGACATATCGAACTAGCATCTGCACTCCAACAGGAGCAAATCCATATTGTTTGGTCTATGGATCAGAAGCCATATTACCTATTGAATTAGAGATACCTTCTCTACGAGTATCCTTGCAAGGTCTTATACTAGAAGAAGAACACCGAGTCTCTCAACTCTAGGAACTTGAACTGATTCAGGAATGTCGCCAAAATGCAATAGATCATTTAAAAGTATATCAACAAAGAATGGAAAGAAGCTATAACCACAGAGTCAAGATGCACATTTTTCAAATTGGAGATATAGTTCTAAGGGAGAATCCAAGAAATCAGCAAGATCGAGAAAAGAAGGGAAAATTTGAACCAAATTGGCTAGGACCTTTGGTCATAGTAGCAGCATATGGATCAAGAGAATACAAGTTATCTACCTCTGAAGGTGATTGGTTTGATGAACCTATCAATTCTATCCATCTCAAGAAATTCTATGCTTGAGATATAAAGTCTTGAAAAAATCAACAAAAAGCATATAAAGTCCCGAAAAAAAAAATCAACAAAAATCATATAAAGTCCTGAAAAAAAAATCAACAAAAAGCATATAAAGTCCTTAAAAAAAATCAACAAAAAGGATATAAAATACCTAAAAAGTATAAAAAAAATGCAATAAGTTTAGATGGTAAAAACCTGGTAAACAGGCGCTATCTAAAAAGTGAGTTCCTCCATCTATGAGATCGCTTTGCGCACCTATCCACTCCATCCTATTGCCTACATCTATCTTACCTTATCCATTCTATCTTCCATCTTTCACATCCATTGCTC
The DNA here is from genome assembly GCF_030272615.1 of Cryptomeria japonica. Classification (NCBI taxonomy): domain Eukaryota; kingdom Viridiplantae; phylum Streptophyta; class Pinopsida; order Cupressales; family Cupressaceae; genus Cryptomeria; species Cryptomeria japonica. Next base: position 525,080,830 of record NC_081408.1, on the reverse strand, counting down.
TGAACCATTTAGCAAGAAATATGTAGCTTACCAATAGTTATCAATCTTTGACATACTTGTTGTAGTCACTGTCTTAGATTTTATCAAAATCAATCATATCTGCATTTGTATCTCGTCGTGGTTTGGATCTTCATCAATTCATACATTCATAATAATTTTTGTTTCCACTGGGGGAAAAATCCTAATTCCTTTTGCTAAGGTGATCTTTTGAATCTTTGAAAATCTAAAACATTCGGAAAACTTAGAAAAACCAAAAACACCTGGGCTTTTGAAACAGATAACGAGCAACAAAGCAACAAAAATCAAGGTATTTCATCGACAACTGAATCATGAAACTCAGAAACCAAAGAATCGATCAGCAAGTAATAAAGGATTATCAAAGACTATTCATCAAAATGATTATATCAGTTAATGACCATAAGAACATGTGAATGACATGCAGGATTCAGTGTTTATATCTCAATTTTATTGCTAATCATGTACTCTTTGCAACTCAAGGATGTCCATGACTAGAGAAGCTATGATGGGGCATAATTATTTTTCTTTGATTGTTGTTTGTGGTTTATCTCTTACTATTGTATGTACTTGTCTTAGGATATGATTGCCAAAAGATCAAGGAGGACATTCCAAGTCATGCATGAAAGGGGATAATCCTTGTCTGTTCTGCAAGCAAAACTCAGGTCAACTTGATCCATTACATCAAGTTGCTTGTATTAACTTTCTATATGAAAATCCATGTAAGGAATACTCGGGTCATCTTGAATCATTATGTCAAGTTTCTTGTATTTTCTTACAACATTTTAAAGCTCAATGATGAAATCAAGCACTGTTACAAGATAGCATATGAAGAATGGCAGTACAATTTTTAGTTAGATGATTTTGGATTAGCTCATTATTCATCTGCATTATAAGCATTCATGGTCAGTTTCATTATAAGCATACCATTTCATTAACAGATCAATGGTCATAAATAAATATTGAGTATACTTAGACAAACAAAAACAATTTGCATTTAATCATTATAGGTGCACTCATTTTTAGAATCATTTTAATCATCATCCATTTCATTTAGTTGTATATAAATCATTGCATTAATTTGCATTCAGTTAAGTGCATTTCATTCATCATGTAGTGTATCATTATTATTATTTGTATTATCATTCCATTAATGATCATTTAGTTGCAACTTTACACTTAGATTCATGAACATTACATATAAAATCAAAAACATTTCATATAGATCATTTGTATTTACATCATCATAAGCATTAAAGCAATCATTCATTTGAATTTCCATATATATCATTGAATTTGCATCATTTACATATCATTTAAGTTAGTAATCATTTTCATTTACATCCAAGATCATCAAAATCGAAAATCAACAAAAGCATTGATCATTGCATCATCATATAAAGCATCATCATCAAATAGAATAACATGCATACATATCATCATCCATCTAATCATGCATCCATATAATCAAAGCATATAGATCATCATCAAATAGAGTAACATCATAAAGATCATCATCATATAGAATCCATGTCTGCATATAGATCATAATAAAACAATAAAAGTCCAAGTATACAATGGTATCAGATAAACAATACAAGTGCCTCCAAATCAAGTCACGATTGTCCTGTACCACTACCACCTGACTTTGTCCGTCTCTGTGGATGTGGGCAAGAAGATCCTCCAGATGCATGTCTCCCATGATCACCACTCCTCTGAGGAGGTCCCATGACCCCACCACTGCTAGTATCCATCAACACGGTGGTATGATAACTACCTGCTCTCTGGCTCTCTGCAACTGCCTCCTCATATCATTGTTGCCAGTGGGAAGTCTCCTTCTCGGCCCAAACTAATTCTCTAACAGTGTCAGCCAAGAGAGTACCTGATCCAACCTGCTGAATATGATCAAGAAGGCCCTGAGTATCATGTTGTCTCCTAATAGCTCTATCCCTCTCAGCCATGAGAGTCTGCACCTATGCTCGAAGATGATCAATCTGTGCTCTAAGACTATCAATGGTCTCCTGCTCTGGCACATCATGCTCCGATGCATCTTGCTCTAGCTATCATGCGCACTGGTGCATCTTGCTCTGGAAAATCTTGCTGTGGTGCATGAACCCCAATCCCCTCCTCGCCACCACTCTATCCACCTATTGGCATCTCCATCCGAGTAGCTCTAAGAACCCATCGTCTAATAATTGGAATATGATCCTCTAGATCCTCATCATCTCCACCATGAGCTACAATAATTCCAGGGTCTGGCTGAATCTGTCCAAAATCAATGCCTCTCCCACAACCCCCATCCAATCCACTAACCCTACCTCCTCCTGTCAATGGCAACCCTCTCGGTGATCTCATACTTGCCCTGCCATGCTCCCTCCCAATCCGTCCAATATCTCTCCCACCCATAGGACGCGATCTCCCAATCCCGCCAACTGGTCCAAATGGTCCTCCACGGACTCTCAATCTAACTCCCCTCCATTCAGGTCTCCTACCACCCCACCTCCATCCCCACCCTCATCTCCATCTCCCCCGGCCTCCTGAGCAGCTCTGAGCTCTCATCTCCGTCTCCGTCTCCTAAAAACTGGATCATCTAAATCATCATCCTCATCTCCTGAGCTGGGAGGAGGATTTGTTGGATCAGTAATACGAGGAAATGGATGAGCTAGTATATATTGAGCATTATTTGCAGTAACCCCGGTATCAAGAATGTGCAATCTCATATCATAAGCCACTCTCGGAGTAGCAAGAAACTCTGCGTGAGCAATCTCAAATGACAAGGAAGGTCCCCAATCTCATCTATCTCTGTACCGTCGAGCATATATCATCACACCAGTAGGCATAGGCTGGATGTTACCAAACTGTCTAAGAATGTGACTAATCAACTATCGCTCAACAATGTAAGGAGTCTGACCAATGAGATATCTACTCTGCATGATAAATGGTAATGTCTGTGCATCATCCATCCATGGCTCACAATCAAGATATGGTCTCCAAGCAATGTTATCCAATGAATCAAGAACCCAACGCCAATACTCCATCTTACCCAGCTTATGTTGACTAAGGATACCTACATAAAAATACACATATGGCTGCCTCTCTCCACGAAGTTTGTGATGGATAGGGTGAGTCACAACAATGTGCTCCCAGCACCAGATCTGCAATAAAGTGCATCCTGTAGACAAACTACCACTTTCATAATACACCACCTGATGAAGATCATGATATAAATGTGCCAACATACAAACACCCCAAGCATATCGAGTATGATGCTGCATCATACTCAGGAGAATCTCACCCCATCCAACAGCAAAACCTTGCGATCGCCTATCAAGACAAATAAATCCTCCAATCAAACCAGCAAGAATCACAGGGAGAGTCTCATAATACATCACCATATCCTCCCATCAGATCTCTCCTCTAGTGATGCTATCATCAGCAAACACGGCTCTGCAAGCCTCTATCCCAACACGATCCTGAAAATCATACTGCACTAACTCGCCAGTCACTGGGATATGCAGAATCCTATACACATCCTCGTGTGTCACACTAATCTCACCCGTGGGCAAGTGAAAAGTGTTATTCTCACTATGTCATCTCTCTACTAATGCCATCAACAATCCTCTATTATGCGTAATCTCAGACATATACAACAAATGGTGTAAACCACAGGCATCTATATATCTAACCTTAGCCTATGTCAGCTCTGGCACTAAATAGCGTACTGTCAGTAATTTCTCCCGACACTGGAGAACATCAAGTTTCTCCTATTTATCAAGAGAATTCAACCAATCATCAACTATCTATCTATCAAATCAAACTGAAGCAACCTACGCTATCTATCTATCAAATCAAATTGAAACAACCTACGCTATCTATCTATCAAATCAAATTGAAGCAAATAAAGCTATCAAATCATTTTTAAAATCTATCAATCATGGTTTTCTATCAATCACTGAGTTCAATCAAAACTCTGCTAAGCTCTTGCATTAGAAACTAAATTGGTTTCTTAGAGCTAATCGATCAATCAATCAATCAATCAAGTCTCTATTCATCATACATGCACATCAAACACGTTAAATCTAATCATCAAAGTAATTTTTAGCTTTTTGCACTTATCAAAAACATCATTTTTGAGCATATGCGCTATCCTATTGAGCAAAAGCGCTATCATCCTTAGCATATGCGCTAACCCTAAGAACATATGTGCAAAACAAAGTAAAAGCGCTAACTTTAGCTGCAAAAGTGCTAACTTTAGCTGCAAAAGCGCTAACTTTAGCTGCAAAAGCTCAAACAAACAATTCAAAAGCGCTATCCAATGCAAAAGCACTATCATCCTTGGCATATGCGCTACCAAAAATAGCATAAGTGCTAATTTATGCATATGTGCTAAACCTAATTGCATATGCGCTAAATCAAAATGCAAAAGCGCTAACCTAATACCAAAAAAGGGAAAAATTTTAAAAAATTCAAAAACGCGCCCAAGAACATGACAAGTTACATGACAAGTTGAAAACAAAGCTCGGGATAAGATACATACCAGATACCCATAATTGGGAGGTCATTGATATCGTCAAACAAGCTCAAAATGATGGTTCTCCATAGGAATCACCATTTCGCCACCTCACCAAGAAAAATTTATTCACAAAGCTGACAAGGATAACAATGAAATTAAAATTAGCCTTGGTTAATTTTATATTTACTATTTGAAAAGTAATTAATGCTATTCAATGGGGCAATTTTTATTTTTTTTTACAAATGAATTTAATTGACGAAACTCTTTTTTATCAATTATCATGAGATCAATCGTTCAAAACAAAGTTTTCAACTATTTCACAATTAATCTCCTGAGGGGGCACATGATCAGGAATTTCATCTTCATCAGGTGCATTATCGAGACTTGATTTAATCTTTGAAACAATGTTGTTTTGACATCATTTCAAAGAGGGGCAAAATGTATACACATAAAAATGGCTATGAGCGATTAAATAGATATTTTATATTTATTTAATGATTATTCTTCTATTAAATAGTTAATTTGAAAAGATTAATTTATTTAATTCATTTTCGTGCTTTTCTATTAATTAATATTTTATTAATTAATTCATCTATCCTATTCTTCTAATTAATTAAATATCTAATATTTAATTATCCTTTTAACCAAGTCAATTAAATATCTAATATTTAATTATCTTCTTCAATCAATTAAATATCCAATATTTAATGGTTATTCTCCTATCCTATAGTCTCAAATATTAAATAATTTCTAAATTATTTAAATCCCTTTTCCAACTCACCTTCCATCTCCACTTCATCTTCCCTTTGCCAACTCATCAAACAGTGGCTAAGGAAATTAATATTTCTTAAATATTAATTTATCATTTATCTTCAACCTCCAAATTTAATGAATATTGTGTACGTACACATATTTAATAACCTCCTTCTATATTCTCTCCAACACCCCCTACATCTTAGGAAGGACTTGAGTCCACTTGTCCTATCATGCCTAAATATTCTCCAACCATCCCTAGATTCCCTCAGTTAGCAACCCAGTCAAGGTGAGATGAGTGACACTTGTCTTCTCCTTCCCCCTTTCTCTCAACCTTAACATTTTCTCACAACCATCCAAATCTACAGATCTGATCATGACCGTTGATCTAAGACACATCATCACATCCTCTCAAAGTCTATAATATCAAGAGCTTCAGTTGAGAGAGAGTTAGACTTCAAGAATCTTCAAGTTAGATTTCAAGTACATTTTCAAGCAAATCATTTGTAAAACTTATGCATCCATGAGTTTTAATCTTGAAGAAAAATAGAAATTATCATTTAGCATAATCATTTTAGCAAAATCATGTAGTATTGCATATCATAGCATCAGTTAACTACCAGTTATCGGTCCATTCTTCATATGCCATCTTGGAAGCTATCAGTGCATTGTCTGAGAGAACACCGACTGCAACCAGGAACAATGGAGTTAGGACACAATGAGACATAAACCATGAAGGTAATATTAGTATTTTTATTTCATATGTATTTCATGTAGTTTCATTGGTTGAGTTTGGATTTCCTATAGCATTTCCATTTGTATTTTGTGAAACTAACTTGTTGCAGGTAGCATTTTGAGGATGAAATTCAAGTCAACATAATAATAACAAGAGCCACCAAGAGATGATACCTGAGTTGGTCCCCATACATCTGAATGCACAAGTTCTAACTTCTCAATTTTCTTCTCTTTCCCAACCTTGAGAAATCTGATTCTTTTATGTTTCGATAAACATAATTTTCACAGAACTCTAAATCAATCTGCTTCAATCCTGGCAAAAAAATTTAGACTAAAGGATTTCATCCCTTTCTCACTCATGTGCCAAAGTCTATGGTTCCACAATTTTGAATCTATCCTTGCAACATCTAAATCAGATGTCCCTGCAACAACTTTTTCAGTAGCAGCTAAGGTAGAATATGTATTACCATTACACAAATACAATGTGCCTACCTTTGCACCTTTAATGACCTTCCTTACATTATTTATAAAGGTACCTATGCATCCTTAACTACCTAGTTGTCCTACACAAATTAAATTTCTTCTTAAATTTGGAACATGTCTTACCTCCTACAACAAGTCATTTCCATTCTGCAACTTAATTTTTATCTTGCCTTTTCCAACAATCTGATAGGGCTCATCATCACCCAAATATACCTATCCAAAGTCACCTTGAACATAATCTAGAAAATATTTTGTATGGGGTGTGGCATGAAATGAAGCCCCTAAATGTATTACCCAAAAATCATTAACATTATCTAAACATAGAATCGAGGCATCTTGTAAAGTATTACTTGCAACATTAGCTTCCTTATTGTCATCTTTGTTTTTGTCTCCTTGTTTGTTTTTCTGAGAGCAACAATCTTTCTTTAAATGTCCTGGATTTTTGTAGTACCAGCAATCCTTTCTTCCTTTGGATTGAGATCGTCCTTTCTTTGACTTCTCATACTCAGGGTCTTTTTCTCTTTCCTTTGATCTTCCCCTGTTCTCTACATTCAAAATAGTACCCGATGATGTTGAAGTCTCACTTGTGATTTTCCATTGCATTTCCTCACTTAGGATAACACGAATAACATCATCAAATTTCAAAGTGTTTGTACCAGAGACAGAGTTACTTGCAGCCATAACCAAGCTATTCCAATTTTCTAGCAAAGAACATAAAATTAAGAGAGTCCTAACCTCTTCATCAAAGTTAAATTTCACAGAATTCAATTGACTGGTAACTGTATTAAATTAATTTAAATGATCTACTACAGATCCTCCTTCACTCATTTTATATTAAACAAATGTTTCGTAAGAAATACCTTATTAGAAGCTAAGGGTTTCTCATATAGTTTAGCCAGTGTCGACATCAATCCTGCAGTCGTTGTTTATTTTGATATATTGAATGTTAGAGACAGTGCAAGGCACAACCAAATGGTTCCTAGTGCCTTTCTATCCAGAATATCCCAATCTTCATATGCCATTGTGGATGGTTTCTTTGTCTTTCCTTCCAATGGCCACCACAGATCCTTTTAATATAGGTAATCCTCCATCTGCATTTTCCATAACTGATCATTCTGGTCGTTGAACTTCTCGACCTTGAATTTGGTTTCTTCCATTGCTCCCACTCAAATTTGAAAGTCTCTACCAATTAATAGAAATACATGGCTCTGATACCAATTGTTAAGGATTAGGAAGATGCAGAGAAAAAAAAAATAACAATTATATGAAGATACAAAGACAAATGATGAAGAAAAATGCATAACACAAATAACAAAGAGATTTAACATGGTTCACCCAAGATGGGCTACATCCACAGAGCACAGTCATCCAATATTTTCTTATTATCCAGTAAATCAGTACAACACCGTTACAATGCCTTTTACATTCCAACCGCTTATAACATGCAATGTTTTAGGGCAACATACAAAGTCGGCTATTTTTAGGGTTTTTTTAATGTCGGTTTTGTTTTCAACAAAAAATGACAAAAAATTTTTTGTATGATCAGTCGCGACATATCAACACTTTGGCTACCAACATTTTTTCTATAAGTAATCTCATCTCAATAACCTTACTAAAAGAAGTGGGACATTGGATTTGGAGTTGATAGTTTAACTCTGTGTTTAGATTGTGTCCATTTCTATCATTTTTTTTTAGGGATGTATGGAAATTTACTTGAAAGTTGTCTCCATCTTTGCAAGAAGTTAGCAAAAGATTCTCCATTCTTTTGTATATAGTTGCAAAGATCTAACATTGATACCTTGTGTTCAATGTTATAGGAGAAGTGTCCTACAAACTTATCTAGTAGTTCGTTAAATGTTTGAATACCAGGAGGTAGAAGAGAAAACCATTCCATGGCTTGACCTCCTAAGCTATGTGAAAAAAGTCGCATTAGATATGTGCCATTGGGAGCAACTTCTAAACAAGAAGCACAAAATTCCCTGATATGGTCACAAGGATCACCTTTTACCTTATACTTGTCAAATTTTGGAACTTAAAAATAAGGGGGATACAGTATCATAACCAAACCTTTATCAAAAGGATAAGGAGATATGTCCTCTAGTGAATATCATTTTGTTGAGGATCCAATTTGTAAGTCTGCAAATTGTTGTTGCAAAGTCTTGATATGTTGATTAAGTGCATCTAATGGGCTCTTATCCTTTTTATCCTTCTCTATTTTATTTGTTTCAGTGTCATTCATATGGATTGTTTCTTTCAATTGTGAAATATAAAAATCTGGAGGCAACTTTCCCCCTTGTGCAAGCATAACCTGAAATATTTATGTGGTTACAAACATTTAACTTTTTCCATCAGTTTGTGAAACTTTGGATCTTGTTGAGCAGTCAAAATGTGTGCTTTAGATATGTCATCTTATTCATCCTCACTGGAGGTATCATGTCTATGTTTTGAAGTTTCTTCAAAGGGATCCATTTCTTTTATCTTGTTTCATTTGAGCCCTAATGTCAACCATACAAAGTTTATTTTATGATGTGCATGTATGAGAGTGAGATATGTAAGTGTGAGCATTGAATTGATTAAATGTAGTATGGAGAAGAGCTCGAAATGATAAGATATATAAAGTGCTTTTAACTATTGTGTTATCTCTTGTGTAGAAAGGTAATCTTGAACTATGATGAATAGTTATCAAAGAATGATCCAAAGTAAGTCAAGGGAGATCATGAATCCCACTATGATAGAGACTAACTTTGTCAAGATTTTTTTAGTATAGCTCCTAGATAAAGGATGATGAATCCTAATAAGGGGAACTAACTAAATTGTTATTGAAATGATAACATCTCAAAATCACTTTGTAAAAATCTTGTTTTTGTTTATTTGGAAAGATAAATTTGAAGTGTAGGTGTGAATTTTTCAAAAGAACGTAAGATGTCTCTATATCATTTGTATGTTTCTTGAAATGAATTCTCAGAGAAAAAGGGTATCTAAATCTATTTTCCTTGTTTTCTCAAGACCTAGTTTTATATCCTCTATTGTGGATGCATAGAAACAATAAGTATATGTGCAAGAACAATGATCATATGCCCAATAACAGAGTTCAGATGCATAGCAGAAATGTTCAAATGTCCAAAATTAGGATTCAAATGTGCAACTCTATATCAATAACTATTTTTTTATGAACTAGTCATGGAAACTGCTAGTAGATGGATGCGGGTGGGAATAAAATTTGAAAACTTGTATGACAACAGGTTCCACAGTAGATTCTAGAATAGTAACAGGAGGTGGAATAGGTCTAGCAATGGCTTTAGTGGCGGGTAGAGAGGTCAGCAGGACAAGTATTATCAGAATGCTCATCAAAAAAAATTCATACCTCAAAATTGACCATCCAAAAGGTTATCCAAACAAAAACAACCAGTGTTTGATATTTGTGAGGGTTATCGATCAAAGCATCCCCAAGAACTAGATACAGATAGGGTTTTTCTAGAAAATTTGTGGAAAGAATCAAAAGCAGATCTCTGAAACAAGAGTGTGCACGAGGGTCTCTCAAATGGATAGTCTCCATATTTTCTATCTTGGTCAAACACGATCCCCTTGCACAAGCCCTTTCCATCTTTGCCAAACTCTATACCTCTGCATAAGCCCTCTTTTCTATCATTCCCAAATTATTTACCCATTAATGAGGGAGGGAGCTCTCGACTTGTTAATAGTAGAGCGCCCTTCAGGCCAAACCACTTTTACAAACAAAGCGACAAGCGGCTAGTGAAAACTTCAATCGACATCTTGGTACCTACCTTAAAGTTTGGCGAAGGAAATAGATAACAAATGGAATGACTCAGGACAAGGATGCCACGGATACAGATCATCCTACCCGAAGAGATTCAAGAATGATTACCCTACTTGAGCACTTCCTTCTTCCACAAATTTCACGTCTCTGTGATAAATCCCTCATTGGTAATTTTTTGGAAATTCACACCTTCTCCTCTTGATTTACTTGTATGGGCTAAAAGGAACTGGAAAGGGATTGAAGATATCTTTTATATTGATAATGGATCTGAATTTTTTATTGCATCTTTTGAGTCTAAAGACAACAGAGATGTGGTTCATAAGCATAAAGGTTGGTTTTGTAAGGGTTTCGAGCTCTTCACAATCTCATGGATTACAAATTTTAAGCCTCATAAGGATATTTATCAATTTTCTCCTTTTTGGATTATATTTCTCTCTTTTCCCTTGGAATATAGTGATCTTGAACTTGTAGAGCTCTTTGTGAACCAGTTGGGCATTTTTGTCAAACATGATCTGGTTCCCTTCGAATTGACTCACCTTCCAATTTGAGTTTTTTTGCTTCTAGATCTTTCAAAACCACCCCCAAATACTATGTCTTTTACCTCCAAATTTGGTACCTAGAAGCAAACCATTACTGTTGATAATTTTGAAACAGTTGATTGTCACTCAGAATTCCTGGGTCATTTTAATTCACATTGTCAAGGTGTTGATTGTTCAACTCTTAGGGTCTGTCATGATCACTCTACTGACCCCTTAATTTTCTTATTTATCAATACTTTAGACAAAGAAAGTGATCCAAATCTCCAAATACAAGATGAAGTGCATATTTGTGAAGATTTATCCTCAAATTCAAGTCTCTATAAGAGTCCTATCATTGACAATCCTCATCAAGAAATATCTACGATGATGATACAGGGTATTGTTTTCTTCAATAGTTTAACTACTTTTGTTGTGTAATTCAGAATATCAATAAACAAATCAAAAGAATTTCACACCCATCAAGTTACAAAATGGTAGGGATAAAAGAATGCAATTTTCTATCCAAGGACTCAAACCATCAAAACCTCTTGCTCAAAAAAACTGGATTTGCACTTAAGACTAAAATTGAGAGGAAAGTCTCCTTTGGATTATAGAACCACTTTGTCCTAACGAATAATTATGAGATTCCTTCCATAATCTGAAGAACTTTCTAGAATCCTAAAAGTATTTGGGTTGATACACTTCCTCAATTTAAGTTACAGTAATGTTCACATTATAACGATTGTGCCATACTCAATCAGACTGGTGGGAACCTAGAAATCATGGCTAGGAGAATTTTGAGATCAATAGCTTCTGATCTATTTGATGAAATTGCCCATGAAATTCTTTCTATAGAGCATGAGGATTCTGGACTGGATGAAGTTTCTACTCTCCCTTTCAACTCTCCCTCTTTCTTTCCTCAACCTAATAAACAAAGTGAGGAGGTTATTCATGAAATGATTTCCACATAAATTGAGGGATATGGTCTGACAGAAGATATTGATTTCCAACACAATAGAGCATTTTTCTCTCCTCAACCTATTAAATAGAATAAGAAAGTTGATTTTGAATAAGTGGACTCACCAACTTATCCTTGTTCTCAGAATTTGAAGAAGGAAAGTGAACCCTCCTTGCTTTTTTATTTTAATTTTTCACATACTTTATCTATCTCTCAAACTCCTGCATCTCTTCAAGACTCTAAAAAGACTCCTAAAAAGAGAGGCAAGAAATCAAAACAAGACAAATTGCAGCAGTAAATAGATGCAGGAGTGCAGACAACATTGGATGACATATTTTCAATTAAAACTAGGTTGAGGGGGGCAAGTTTCTCTCCTCGACCACAATGAAAGTCCTTTCCTGGAATGTGAGGGGTATTAATGCCCCTGACAAAAGAGCCTGTATCAAGCAACAGGTGGATTCTTGTGGGGCAAATATTGTACTCATGCAAGAGTCTAAATTATCTCAACAATCATATGACTCAACAGTACTCAAATGGGGTAAATGGAGGTCAACTCATGTCTCGGCTCAAGGTGCATCAGGTGGTTTATTAACTTTATGAAACCCAAAATCAGTTTCCATTGAGTAATTAAAACTAAAACTTTTTGGAAGTGGATTCACTCTAAGAGGGGGGGTGAATCAGAGTGATTAAAATTTTGACTCAATTTTAACAATTAGAACTTTAAAATATTTAACAACTTTTTTTGACAGCTTGCAGCAAATGAGTAACAATGAAGTATCAAAACTTAGTGGATGTGAATTGACCTTATCAAAGCATATGAGATTGATTATTCAATAAACAAACTAAATAATCCCTTTTTAATGCTTTTAACCAAAACTAACTATGTAACAAAGAACATATATAAACATTACATGAATTTGCGGATATTATGCAATTCATATGTGAACTAAAATGTGCCATGTAGGAACCAAAGAATGTCATGAGCACAATAATTGCTAGGCCATCAATATTATTGAAACCTCACTTGTGAACAAAAACATGAGCATCTGAACAAATGTAACCATGAATAGTAAGTAGTATAAAGAGTTGTGGAGAACCTTATTGTCTGTGCACTAATCATGTCAAGTATCAAGTCATGTGTGAATCATCATATGAAACATGGTCATTAATAATAGCCATAAGAATGAGATCAAGACTCACTATCAAGATACCAAGAATGTCATATAGAATATGAGTCATGAGAAAATCAATGAAATGCCAATCAATCATATACCTGTATCATTGTGTCAAGATCTAAGTGATCACAATCACCTTTAGATGTATGAGATCTTCACATAATCAAAGATGTCAATAATGAAAGAACCAAAACTGCATACGTAAAGAACCAAATCTGCCAATGTCACTGTCAGAAAATCAAGTCCTTTTTGTCATCAAGGGCAAGAATAAGGGCAACAAACTCCCCCTTAGTCCTTGATGGAAAAAACAAGCCACCATTGAACAAAGATCACTATAAGCCAATGAACCACTATATGCCATCCAAAATGCCAACCACTGTATGCCATCCAAAATGTCAGAATTCCAATAATGTCTCAGAATTTCAAAATATCTCAGAATATGCAAAAGTCAAAGCTCAAAGCTTTCATCTCAATGATGCTCAAATCTCCCCCTTTTTATCTCAAGTACAAAGGGTAACAAAGAGTATAGCATAAAACCTGAAGAAACAATAATGCAAGATATGACAATGGGCAGCAATAAACCAAATAGAGCAACCAAATGCTGCTTTTGGAGAGCCAAGATCCCCCTTAACCTATGCAAATATTTAAGCAATAACAGATTGAGAGATAACTCCCAACCTCTCCCTGAATCTTTCAAAAGCTTCCTTAGGCAAAGCCTTAGTAAATATGTCAGCCACTTGTGCCTGGGTAGGCACATACAAAACTTGAAATTCATTAGCTAACACTTGTTCTCGCAGAAAATGTAATTTAATTGCTACATGTTTAGTGCGAGAATGCATAATAAGATTCTTAGAAAGAGTTATTGCACTTGTGTTATCACAAAAGATTGAAATTGGCTTAGCAACATAAATGCCCATATCTGCAAGTTGATAAGAAATACAAATCAATTGAGTACAACATGTTGTAGCAGCTATGTACTCATATTCAATAGTAGACAGAGTGACACAATCTTGCTTTTTGTTAAGCCAGGCAACAAGACAATCTCCTAGGAAGAAAGCAGCACCACTAGTGCTTTTTCTATCATCCATACATCCATCCCAATCAGCATCAGTGAAACCAACAAGAGTGAAATCAGTATTCTGAGGATACCATAAAACATAGTCTAAAGTACCCTGAATGTACTTGAAAATTATTTTCACAGTATTCAAATGAGGTTGTTTAGGTGCAGATTGAAAACATGAAACCAAACATACTGCATGCATCAAATCAGGCCTAGATGCAGTCAAATAAACCAAGTTGCCTATCACTAATCTATACTTTGATTGATTTACCTCAAGTGAGTCATCAGATTTAGTTAACTTGCAGCCAGACTCCATTGGAGTGCTAACCAGTTTGCAATTTGTCATGTTAAATTTCTTAAGCATTTCTTTTGTATATTTAGTCTGTGACAGAAAAATACCTTCCTCAAGCTGCATTACTTGAAGGCCAAGAAAAAGGTTAATTCACCCAACATGGACATTTCAAATTCAGATTCCATGATTTTAGATAACTTTTTAGACAAGGAGTCATTATTATAGCCAAAAATAATGTCATCCACATATACTTCAACAACTAGAATGTCATCATCTTCAACTTTGACATATAAGTTGTTGTCCACTCCACCTCTAGTGAATCCATTAGTTGTAAGGTGAGCATCCAATCTGGAGTACCAAGCTCTTGGAGCTTGTTTAAGGCCATAAAGAGCCTTTCTCAACCTGTAAACATGATCTGGTTTATCTGCAGATACAAAGCCTTCCAGTTGTTCCATATATACCTCTTCATCAGGATAGCCATTAAGAAAAGCAATTTTGACATCCATTTGGTAAACTTTGAAATTCTTGTAGCAAGATTAAGCTAAAAAGATTCTAATTGATTCTAATCTAGCCACAGGTGCATATGTTTCACCAAAGTCAGCACCTTCTTGTTGTGCATAGCCTTTAGAAACAAAGTGTGCCTTATTCCTAACAACTTTACTAGATTCATCAAGTTTGTTTCTTAAGACCCATTTTTCCCCTATAACATTTTATCATCTAGTCTAGGCACTAGTTCCCAAGTTTTTTTTTTCTCTATTTGACCAATTTCATCTTTCATTGCATTGAGCCAACAATCATTAATTAATACTTCAAAAACAGATTTAAGTTCAAAATCAGTTACCAGGCAATAGTGTTCACCCATTTGAGCTTGCTCATTAGCTCTTGTTCTACTTCTGGTAAGAACCCCTACATCCTTGTCACCAATGATCTGATGTTGCGGATGCTTCTTGATGACAACTTTGAAGGGTGTCTTTGTATATGTAACTACTTTGGAACTTGAACCAACCTCCTCATTTGATTCATCTGCTTCAGCAAATTTGGGAGCTTTGTCAAGTCCCATCGGAGTGTCCTCCTCAACATCCTGCAAATCATCACCTAGAAGCAACTGCTCATCAAATATTACATTATCCATTTCAACAATTTTATTCAATTTGTTATTGAAACATCTATAAGCTTTACTATGAGTAGAGTATCCAAGAAAAATACCCTCATCAGTTTTAGTTTGAAAAATGCCTAGATTTTCTTCATCTCTTTTAATATACCATTTGCAACCAAAAATTCTGAATTATTTAATGGAAGTGGCTTTACCATACCAAAGTTCATAAGATGTGAATGTAGATTTTACCCTGATTTGCACACGATTTAGGATATAAAAAATTGTATGAACAGCTTATTGCGAATACTTGTCAGGTAGATTTGCCTCTGTGAGCATTGTTCGTGCCATCTCCTTGACAATTCTATTCTTTCTTTCAACCACCCCATTCTATTGAGGTGTTTGGGCAGAAACATATTGCCTTTTAATTCCATGTTTTTTAGAATAATCCACAAATTCTTGTGATGTGAACTCACCACCCTTATCAAATCTTAAACATTTCAGTTTCAAATCAGATTCACGTTCTACCATCTTTCTGAATATTTTAAATCTTTCAAAAGCTTCAGATTTGTGCTTAAGAAAAGTGACCCATACCATTCTAGTATAGTCATCAACAAAAAGAATGAAATATTTCTCACCATTGATTGATTGTGTCCTTGTAGGACCACATAAATTTGTATGCACAAGTTGCAATGATCTTGTGGAAGAGTGTTCTTTGGATTTGAAGGATGCTTTTGTCTGTTTTCCCAAGAGACACTCTTTGCATATTGAATTTGTAGGTTTACTTAGGATAGGAAAACCTCTAACATTATGGTTCTTGCTGATGCAGACCAGGTTTTCAAAGTTTACATGCCCCAAGCATTTATGCCATAACCAATTTTCTTCAACTTGACCCATGAGACACATGCCTTCAATATTTTTAGATTCGGTAGAGTCAAGCAAGTTATAAATATTGCCAATAGTTCTTAATCTAGTAGCAATTGTCTTTCTTGAGCTACTTTTAATAGCACAAGCTTGAGAATTAAAGGACATGTTATATCCATCATCACAAATTTGACTGACACTCAGAAGGTTGTGTTTTAAACCTTCGACATAATACACATCATGAATTGGAGTGTCATTGTTTAAAAGTAAAGTACCTTTACCTCTAATGTGAATACCTGAATTGTCACCAAAATTCACGAAGCCTCCATCATAATCTTCCAAATGAAGGAACTTGTCTTTATCTCCTATCATATGGTGTGAACATCCACTGTCCAACACCCACAATGCTCTCTTATTAGAAAGAAGTGCAGTTTGCACTAGCATTGATTGCTCTGTGTTGGGTACAAACTTAGGTTTCCACACTTTTTCAGTATTTGGCTTTGACTTGCCTTGATTAGACGTATGTCTAAAAGTATTACACTTGAAACACTTCATTGTTCTTGGAAAACCATAGGCTTGTTTGTGTCCAAACATAGGAGTTCTATGCATCAGGATTCTACAAGTCCTAACCTTTTGGCCAAACTTGTTGCAATAAAAACAATAACCATTAAAGAAGCCAAATCTAAATGGTGTTATGTTATGAACATAGGGTTTTCTGTCAACTAGCTTAAAACTCTTCTTTGATGTTTTGGTTCTTTCATACTGTTCAACTTGTTTTTGCAAGGAACTGTCTTGCTGAGTGTGAATTTTTTGGTCACTATTAGTAACCAAAGTTTTCAAGTTTTCAACTATCTGCTTTGAATCATTTAATTCAACTTGTAAAATCTGATTAGTACTTTGATATGTAGCCACTAACTTTTTAAGCCTTTTGACTTCCTGAAGAGCACAAAGAAGTTCTCCTTCTAGATCTATTTCACAATTTTCAAGATCAGACAATTTATCTGCATTGCTAGATTGCCTTTTTACGGAGTTCAATTTCAGTCATAAAAAGTGTCTCATCACCTTCACAAGGTGAGTCATCTGTTTCATCTTAATATTCTTCTTTAGTAAAGAGACTATTCTTTTTCTTCAAAGTGTTAAACTTCTTTTTAGGATTCCAAGTTTTTTTTTTGTAAATTTTTTTCGGGTTTGTTCTCTTCATTGTTTTGATCACCAACATGACATTGAGCAGCAAAATGTCCAGCTTTACCATAGTTAAATCATTTGAAGGGTAATTTTCCCTTGTACTTCTTTTTTATTTTTCTAACAAGCAATGCTTCAATAGAATCTGAAAGTTCATATTCACTATCAGGTTCTTCTTTCTTTTCTGTTTTAAAAGCAGTCTCTTTAGAAGTAGAAGGATTAGTACCAATCCTCATTTCATAAGCTGTGAGTATGCTTTGCAAGTTATCAAGAGACATATTAGAAAAACTCTTCTTTTCTTCTAAGGTTGAAACCATAGTCTCAAATTTAGGCAGCAAGGTTCTAATAACCTTTCTTACTATATCTTGTTCATTAACTCTTTCGGCAAGGCCCCTTCGAGAATTAACAACTTCATCAATTCTAAGAAAATAATTTGCAATAGTTTCATCAACTTTCATTCTCAAAGACTCAAATTGATTCTTGAGTGTGAGAATTTTAGATTCTTTGACTTTTGCGTCTCCCTGATAAATAGTTTCAATCTTATCCCATATCTCATGGGCAGACTTGCAATGCATGACCTTAACAAACACATCCTTTGTGAGGCCACACAAGAGAGCATGCTTAGCTCTGGCATTTAATTCATGTTGTCTCTTAGCATCAAGGTTTGTGGCAATAGTATCAGGAGCATTGTATTAGGTGGTCACAATATTCGACACATTAACATCAACAAAGATCGGGTATGTTTCCATCCTAATCCTCTAGAACACATAATCTGAGCCATCAAAAAGTGGAGCTCTTGAAAGTGAGGCACCTTCTTGTGATTGATCCATTAAGACTTCCAATAAACTAGAATCAATCCATAGGACAGACCTATATGGAGGAACCCTACACTCTGATACCACTTGTTGGAAGTGGATTCACTATGAGAGGGGGGGTGAATCAGAGTGATTAAAATTTTGACTCAACTTTAACAATTAGAACTTTAAAACATTTAACAACTTTGTTTGACAGCTTGCAGAAAATGAGTAACAATGAAGTATCAAAACTTAGTGGATGTGGCTTGACCTTATCAAAGCATATGAGATTGATTATTCAATAAACAAACTGAATAATCCCTTTTTAATGCTTTTAACCAAAACTAACTTTGCAACAAAGAACAAATATAAACATTACATGAATTTGTAAATATTAAAGCACATGAACAATTAACATGACATGAACTTTGAATATAAAAGGACTGATAAACAAAGGTATCAGAACATTAACTAGTGAAACAAATTGAACAAGATTGGACACATAACACCATGTTTTTCATGAGTGGAAAACCCTCTTGGGATAGAAAAACCACTTGGTAAAATTCCTTTCTTATTAACTCAAAGAGCACCAACTCTGTATAATAAATTTAGAAGTATCAAACTTCAAGGAGCACCAACCCCTATGTCTCATACAATGTCAAAACATCTCAAGTTACAAACACCGATAACTTTATAATTGCACTATATCTTTGCAACTATAAAATTGTTAGTGATTGAACAAGTTTGATATGATAATAATATGCAGTGATTCGAATAACAAAGTGTTGTTAACACAGTACAAAAATGTCTTCCAATATCTCTGTATAACAATCAGAGATTTACAAAAGAACTCTGTGTAAAACCAAAGTAATCACAATATGCATCTTGTTTTTTTTTTTCAAAAATATTTAATATTTTGAACAAGAACCCTTTTCTCTTTGTAATTTTTTCAACATTACTAATGTCAAACAATCATGTATATAACAGAGTCTGAAAAATGTCAAGTCTTCTTGGGTAACCCTCGTGTAGGGTTCCTTTAACCCTAGATTTGGGTTTTTCATATAACTTCCCAAATTTGTTGCAAAAGAAAAAGACAAATACATTTTCACCATATGAAAATATTTTCTGCACTTTAAACCAAGTAAAACCTTTTTTATTTTTCAACTTAAACAGAATCATCAAGTGAAAAGCTATCTCTTTTACAAAATAAAAACCTTATTTACCCTTTCTATTTTGAAATAAAAGGAAATTAAGATAAACATTTCCATTTTCAAATGAAGCCCTCATTACCTTTTTCTGAAAAGTCAAACTACTAGCACTTCTTAAAAAAAACTAAAGTTAACACTTTTCTGTATTTCTACCTTATTCTGAAGAAAACAACTTGAAACTGGTTTTTACCTTTATTCCTCAAAAAATTTCACACTGGAAAACCAAAAAAGATTACTTGTTACCCATGGTAAAAAAAACCTAAGAAAAACAACACTGAAAATCTATAAGAGATCCCCACAAAATCGGCCACAAAAACCACCATTCGAATCTCCATTGTTTGTAGACCATCATAACTGAAACCCATAATGAATATCCAAGACAATGACTCTCTGTAACTGCTAGAATGTGTTTCATGATAGCGGTATGAGCTAGGGTTCGAAAACCACTTACAAAATGCTTTTTGCTTTCTTTCTTTTCTTATCTTATGTTCGAGCCCCAAACGGAATTTGATAACTTTCGAAATCCATCAAATTTTGTTAACAAACTTTCAAGTCCGAGCCAATTGAATGAATAAGATTGCCACGGAATTTCCAAGTCACTCAATGCTATATGCCACATAAGTATGAGCTCGGGTTTATCCATGAGTTTGACATATACAAAGTCGACAACACATTAGAAATATGCTCAACAAAATAATAACCAAAAATATATCATGCCGACAAGAACTTTTCATAGTGCTTTAATAAACATTGAATAAACATTGAAGCCCGATAGAAAATATTTCATGCTATTGAAAAATGTCGATAGCACTTATATGTGCTATATGAAAAATGTGTTTACCATGCACTATAAGGTGCAATTCATATGTGAACTAAAATGTGCCATGTAGGAACCAAAGTATGCCATGAGCACAATAAGTGTTAGGCCATCAATATGATTGAAACCTCAATTATGGACAAAAACATGAGCATCTGAACAAATGTAACCATGAATACTAGGCAGTATAAAGAGTTGTGGGCAACCTTATTGTTTGTGCACTAATCATGTCAAATATCAAGTCATGTGTGAATCATCATATGAAACATGATCATTAACAATAGCCATAAGAATGAGATCAAGACTCAATGTCAAGTATACCAAGAATGTCATATAGAATATGAGTCATGAGAAAACCAATGAAATGCCAATCAATCATATACTTGTATCACACTGTCAAGAACCAAGATATCACAATCACCTTTGAATGTATGAGCTCTGCACATAATCAAAGATGTCAATAATCAAAGAACCAAAACTGCATATGTAAAGAACCAAATCTACCAATATCACTGTCAGAAAATCAAGTCCTTTTTGTTATCAAGGACAAGCATGAAGGGCAACAAAACTAATTGGTAACAATTGGAGGTTCAGAGTTTTGATCTTTAGTTTTTCCTTTTCAACATATATGGTCCTACCTCTACAAGGGAAAAAACTCTTCTCTGGGAAGCTCTCACAGATATTGTACAGGGGGTCAATTTTGATAAAGTGATGTTGGTTGGAGACTTCAATGTCGTTGTATCTGATAATGAGAAGAGAGGAGGTATTTGTCTTCCGCAAAAAATAATGAAAGATTTTAGTGCATTTATATCAGATAATGTCTTACATGACATTGTACCAAGCAATAAAAATTTCACATGGACCAATAGAAGAAAAAACTTCTTGCAGATTGCAGAACGTCTTGATAATTTTTGCTTACATAAAATTGGCTTTCTTCCTCTTTACAACTCTCCTCAGAGATTTTTCCCCTCATTTCTTCTGATCATTTTACAATCTCACTCAATACAATTCAGGCAAATCAGAGGGATAAATGTAGATCAAACTTCAAACTTCAGAAAATATGGTTTAGACATCCCCATTTTCTTCCTCTTTTTAGGCAATGGTGGACAAGCGCTCCTTTCAAGAGAGGCATTAGGATGTATCAATTCCACAACAAATTACAATTTTTAAAGGTCCAAATTGCAGCTTGGAACATTCAGGTGTTTAAAAACATTTTTGTACAAAAGAAGGAGATAGCAATTGAATGGGCACAAATAGACGAACACATTATTCAACATGGAATTGATGCTAACTCATATGCAAAGAAGAAAGAATTACAAAGTATATGGGAAGAATTAGGTAAGAGGAGGAGATATACTGGCAACAGAAATCTAGAGAGCTTTGGCTTCATGAAGGTGACTGGAACACTAAGTATTTTCATGCTTCAACCCACTTTAAGAGGGTTGCACAAACTATTTTCTCAATTAAAGACTCAATCACAGGAAAGCATATTACTAATGCTCAAGAGATTCAGCAGGAAGGGGTAAATTTTTTTACTAATCTATTAGCACCATTACAAGATCGGTGTCCTAATGATGCCCAAGTTGAACATGATCTACTAGCACTCATTCCTACATTAGTTACAAAAGAAGACAATGATTTATTAATGAGGCTATTTACATTAGAAGAGGTTAAGAAAGTTGTTTTTTCGCTTCCACCAGATAAAGCATCAGGTCCTGATGGATTCACGACATTATTTTTTCAAAAAATCTAGGATGTTTTAGGATTTGATCTTCTGTTGGATTTGGAAGAGTCTCGAAAGAATGGGGTAATGTTAAGCCACTTAAATGATACAAATATAGCACTCATTCCCAAGACTAAACAACCAAGATCTTTTGCAGAATATATTTTATATCATTGTGTAACACAATGTATAAAATATTCATAAAAGCCATTTATTTGAGGCTATAGAGCATGATTTCTAAACTCATTTCTCCTAAGGGGTGGATTTGTACCAGGAAGAGAGATAGCATAAGGGGCCCTAATTTCTCATGAAGTGTTACATTCCATAAAAGAGAATCGTCTCTCCACTTGTGTGGTAAAACTAGATATGATGAAGGCTTATGACAAGGTCAACTGGGATTTTTTGATGAAAGTTTTGAAAAGATTTGGGTTCTTCAGCAAATGGTGTAAGTTGGTTTTAACATGTGTAAAAGGTGTCAAATTATTAAATTATCAGATTGTAAATGGCTCTCCAGTGGTCCTTTTTAACACAACTCAAGGTGTTAGGCAAGGAGATCCTCTTTCCCCTTTTCTCTTCATTATAATGACAGAGGCATTGAGTAGAGAAATCACTATAAAGAAAACTCAAGGATTATGGAAGGGGGTACAAATTCCTCACACTACCATTGCCATAACACATACACTTTTTGTAGATGACACCCTTTTATTTGAGAAAGAAACAATTCCAGAAGTCAAACAGATAAATCAAGTGTTAGATTTGTACTCGCAGGTCTCCGAACAAAAGATCAACCCTCAAAAATCAAAGGTATATATCTTTAATGCAAAGCTGACACTTAGAAGGAAACTCATTCAAATCCTTGGGTTCCAAAGTGCAAAATTGCCTTGTACTTACTTAGGAATCCCCTTCTTCATGGGAAATAATAAGATGTTGTATTGGGCCACTGTAGTAGAAAGATTAAAGGGGCGAATATCCTCCTAGAAGGCTAGGTGGTTGTCATTCTCAGGTCGTATTCTACTAATTAAAACGGTACTTGTCACAATTCCTAACTACTTTCTTGCAGTTCTTAAAGCTCCACCGTCAATTGTTAAGCAGATTGAAAAGATTATTAAAAAAATTCTATAGAGAGGGAACATGAATGATTCCAAGAAAGTTCCACTAATTTCCTTATAATGTTTGACAACTGATAAGAGGACAGGGGGAGTTGGTTTGCATGATATTGCTAATAGGAACTTAGCATTTGGTGGAAAGTTAGTATCGCATATGTATTCCAAACCAAATACTAACTATTGTAAAATAATGCAAGATAAATGTCTTGACACAGTTGACTCATCTAGAATATTTACAATTGCCAATCCTCCACAGGGGTCAGTTATGTGGAACTTTATTGCAGCATCAAGAGATATAATCACAATTTATATTACTTGGGAGGTTCATAATGGAGAAGAAGTAAATTTTTGGACTGATTCTTAGAATGGTTTCAAGCCTTTTCCCTTATTAATGAGCTTCATTTAGTTATGTCATTGATTTCACAAGCTTGGGTGATAAGCTAGTTGACTATGTAAATGCAGTTGAAGTATCAATTGGTAAAGTAATTTGGAAATATGTCTCCAACTTTCCAATTACAATGGCTCAAAAGATGTTTCCGAGTCAAATCATGAAGGAAAGAGTTGTGTTCTTCAATAAAAGCAAAGACAACATCATTTGGGCTCCCTCCAAGATAGGTAAATACTCAGTGAAAATGGGATATGAAGAAATTCTAAAAATAGAATCCCAAGATGTCTCGCAGAGAGCTTACTCTTTTTGTTGGAGTACAATGATCCCTCCCAAGGCTGGGAGTTTCACCTAGTTGGTTCTCAAAAATAGAGCCCTTACAAGTGAGAGACTTACTAAGGTTGTACTATGGAAGATAAGAACCATATTTTTCTTCAATGTTCATTTGCACAACAATGTTGGCAGTTTATGTTATCAAAACTTGATTTATCTATGCCTCTGCCACTTACGGTATGGGATCTGTATGCAAGAAAATGTGGTTGTCAAAATGAATAAATCAAGATCAAATGACCTACATACCAATGAGACATTTGGTGCAAGTATAAACTAATTTAAACTAGTTTAACTTCCCAAGGGGTGTCCCATTGTTCTCTATCTCACAGGATCCCTAAAGCCAATGTTTTTATCTCAGATCATTGAGAAAATGACTTAGGAATGACAAATCCAAGAATGAGTGATATTGTGATCCATATGCATGACTGCATTCTAAGATCTATATGATATGTTAAAAGCTATGATGATTAAGTTAAGTTGAAGATAGTGATATGATAAAGATATTAACAAATTATCCTAACATGATATACTAGCATGAATATTCTATGATATGAAATGAAATTTTTCTAAATGTTTATGATGATATTTTAACAAAGAGAGGCTAAAATGCTTAGTAAATCAAACTACAATTTAGATGCATGAAACTTGGATATGGATAATGAGGAATGAGAGCTCTATTTATAGGGAAAATAGGGCAATGGATGGTTAAGATTGAATAATATCAACAATGGTTAGGATTGAAAGTTACTCAATCCATGTTTACAATTTTCACCAATGAAATGGTGACAATTGTCAACAAGAGGTGGCTTGAGAGGAGATGCAAGAGGCATTAAATTCCTAAGAAGACATGAAGGTTACCTTAGGAGGTTAGGTTGAGGTTGGGTTAGGGTCATCCATTGGATAAAGCTTTTACCCAAGGGCTAAACTCTTGTGCAAGGGTTAGATAGGAAAACTAGGGTCAAAACCATGAGTGTTTGATGAGACTCTTGAGTTAGATAAGGGTTAAGTTATAGAGAAAGTCTCTAGCCATGAAAGGATGTTGAATTAACCATTAATGGTTTGGAAGACTTTGGGGACAAATTTGTAAGAGTCCTTCCAAATTTGGGGAACTCAACAAGTTATCTTGTTGAAGAAATCTAGTCTTTAATGCATTTAGAAGACTTTCTTCCAAATTTGAGATGGACCTCCTCAAACTTAGGGAAATGACATGATTAGAGGGATTAAGGCTAATTGATCAAGATTAGATGGGTTCTAGAAGAATGATTAGGAGGCAAGTGGGAAATGTAGGAGAGGGCAAGTGGGGGGATTTTTATAAATAAATTAGATTTATTTATATGCAAGGGTCAATTTAATTAAATGTTTAATTAAAAGGAAGAAAGGGGAATTAATTAAATAAAGTGATTTATTTAATTAAAGGCTAGAAAAGGTTTAGATGAATTTAATTAAATAAATTACTCTAAAGTGATTTATTTAATTAAAGGCTAGAAAAGGTTTAGATGAATTTAATTAAATAAATTGAGTAATTTATTTAATCAAATAGATGAAAATGAAGAAATTAATTAAATAGGATTTAATTAAAAGGAGGGATGGGGTTAAAATAAATATTAAAAATTTATTTAAGAAAGTGGTTAGATTTATACATCTACAAGATCTTTGTCAGTCTTGGCCACTGTTGTTTAAAGATTCTTTCTTTGCAGGGATATGGTACATTATATCGGTTGTGGTAATATGGTATTTATGGTGGGAACGCAAATAAGCATATATTCAGGAAAGTTTCAACTTCAATTCAAAATGTCCAAACAAAAATTGAGCAATCGGTTCCTGAAGCTGTAATGGCACATGTCCAAAATACCAAAACATGCTCATCATTTTTTTCCTTTTGGGATAACCACGTCCTTAAAATATGGAAATAAATTTCTCTACCATTCAAAGGTTCCCTAATGAAAATCCCTAGGGTAAAGGTCAATAGATGTGATGTCAAATGGCAGGCCCCGACTTCACCATTTCTTAAATTGAATTTCAATGGTGCCTCTAGAGGCAATCTAGGTGCCTTAGGTGCAGGTGTATGTATAAGGGATTCAGTTAGAAATTTGTCTACAAAAGTCATTTCCCTAAGCCATGGAACTAATAATATGCCTGAGGTTTTGGCCCTCTTGCATGGCCCTGTCCTTGCAAATACTATAGGTGTCACACATATTCATGTTGAAGGAGACTCTTTTCTTATTATTGACTCATGCAAGAAGAGAAATTGTCAAAACTAGAGAATTCATTATGTCCTTCAACAAGTTTGGGTGTTCTTGGACAAACTTGAGACATTTGCAATTTCTCACACCTATAGAGAGGGAAATAACCTAGCTGATCTCCTTGCAAATTTGGGTTCTGATAGGGGTGATGTGGAATTTCTTAATGACATGGATCAGTTAGAACTTTATCCAGAGCTATCAGAAATTATAAATAAGGAACAAGAAGACTTATCCTATTATGATGTGGGACGGGATCAAAGAACTTCAACTTGATCATATTGATGAGGAGTGAGCCAATGATCAAAACAATATACCTAAAGACACCCACAACCCTGCTATGCATTGTAATGTTAAGCATTAGAATATGCAATACCTAGTTGCAGAGGTACAAAGCTATTCACAGGTAAAGAAAAGGGTGTTTTGATAGTGAAAGCAACATTCCTAGTGAACTCATAGTCAGGATAGTTGCTATGAATTGTTATGCTAAGCATTACAATGTGCAATACCTAGTTACAGAGGTACGGAGCTATTCAAAAGTAAAGAAAAGGGTGTTTTGACAGTGAAAGCAGCATTCCCAGTGAACCCGTAGTCAGGACAACTTCTATGCATTGTAATGTTAAGCATTACAAAGTGCAATACCTAGTCATAGAGATATAGATCTATTCACAGGTAAAGTAAAGGGTGTTTTGACAGTGAAAGCAACATTCCTAGTGAACCCATAGTCAGGACAAAGATTATGCACAACATGTAAGATGGTTGACAAAGCTTGATCTCAGTCCATGATAGAGCAAAGGAGTTTTTGGATAGTCAATAGCTAATTCAAATGAAAAGGTTTTATTGTGGGCTTTCAATTTTATCTTCTAAGTGCTCTAGGTAGTTGGATCGGCGAGACTCTAGCCAATCTGGGAAATGCTCTTGGAAGCTCTGCCCATGATCGTATCGATCAGACTCTGGCTGATGAGAAGTTAAGAATCGTCATTGGGTTGACTCGGGATGTCGGTGGGTGTTTTACCAACAGAGTGTCTCTGGTCGATGGTGTGTGGTCGGGGTGACTCTGGTTGACGACTAGCTAGAGGGTGTTATCAGGCTGAAACTGGACCTCGGCAAGACTCATATCGATTTGGGAGGTCAAGTCGATGGTTGATCGCCAGGGTGAGTCTTGTCGGCGTGAAATATTATTAGGGTGACATTTGTCTTTGGTGTAATTTTTCTCATCTCTGCTCCACAGGTGTAGTCATACCAATGCACTTGCCCAGTTGTTCATCAACGGGACTCACATTGACTAGCTAATTGAATCCTGAAAGGGGATGGACTTTGTACATCAAACACACACCGATATTGGATTTGTAATATGTTTTAGTTTGTTTAGATTAGATAGGCATTTAAATCGGTGAGACTCTAGCCGATCTGGGAAATGCTCTTCAAAGTTTTGTCCATGATCGTATCGATTAGACTTTGGTCAATGAGTAGCTAAGAATCATCATCGGGGTGACTCGGGATGTCGATAGGTGTTTCACCAATAGAGTATCTTTGGTCGATGGTGTGTGGTCAGAGTGACTCTGGCCGATGACTGGCCAAAGGGTGTTATCGGGCTGAAACTGGACCTCGGCAAGACTCATTACCGATTTGGGAAGTCAGGTTGATGGTTGATCATCGAGGTGAGTCTTGCTGACATGAAATATCATCAGGATGACATTGGTCTTCGGTGTAACTTTTCTCATCTCTGCCCGACAAGTCTAGTCATGTCAATGCACTTCCCATTTGTTCATCAATGAGACTCACATCGACTAGTTCATTGAATGCTGAAAGGGGATGGAATTTGCATATCAGTTTGACATCTTAGACTCATGCCAATATTGGCTTTGTAATATGTTTTTTTAGTCGGTTTAGATTAGATAGGTATATTTTATCTCAGGCTATAACCGAAGGTTTTCTTTTCTGGTTATTTCCTCCTGATATGCCCTTTGAACCAGATTTTGTAATCTTATTATTATTAATATATATTAGTGGCTTGCCACTTTTTAAAAAAATACTATTTTTTATCAATTTTTATGATGTTTTTATCAATTTTCCTAAGTAACTACTATTTTTGAATTATTTGTCTCTGGATTTTGATAAGAAGACATAGTAGACAATAAAAGAAAATGGTTATTTTTCTTAACTAAACAATGAGTGTATGTCCAAGGCTCACAAAAATCCCAAGTTTCCATGGGTCTAACAAAATTAAAGACACATCAAACACTTTCTATACCTAAGGTCAAGGCTTCACTGCAATACATCAACCCACAACTTAGTGTTTTTTTTTAATGAAGTGTGCAACACCTAGAATAGGTGTATTACACTCTCGTCTTTGCAAGAGGGTCAGATAGGGAACTCCTTTTGAGAGCACCCAATTTCCTCGAAGGTGCAATTAGCCTAAGTTGCAATTGGATTGTAACTAAGAAATTTATTTTCCACTCAAGGAAACATGTATGGTGAGTATCTTGGGGGAAAAACCAATCATGCCCTTGCACTAAAAATTATCGCAGTGTTCGGTCAATATGAGGGTAGGCTTCTAAACTATAAGGTTTTTTAGTTGCTTTTCAGGAGACCCACATCTTGTGAGCATCCAACAAGCCACTTAAGTCTTTAACAAACCCTACTAGGAGTATAGAATACCTAACATAAATGTGGGTGCAGGGTCTCCTCTCAGATTGGCACTCTATGGAAAAGGCTAATGTAGTTTAGATCTTGGCTTTAGCCTCAATCAATTTGTATAGTGGCATGAAGGAAAGATCTTCTTAGGGTTGTCCCCTCTTGGAGGAAGTGTTCTCTAAGAGGTAGGCCCTTCTAAAACAAAACCAATAGATTATATATCCAAATTCCACAAAAGTGAAAAGAGGATACTTTCTCTTTATTTTGCTAAGGTTCTACAAAAATAAAAGAAATAGAAGTGGGTTTGGTTTTTTATCACCCAAGTTTTTATACAAGGGGAGAGCATACACCTACCATCTCACAAGCACAACAAACACACATTCATTTAACCTCCTAAGATTAAGTCTAAGTGCAACTAGAGTAATCTACACAAGATGCAATACTAGTATGATAAATAAATAAAAAGAATATTGAGTTAATCCCCTAAGTTAAACTATGGTTATCTTAGAATATGCAAAATGGATGTGTAAAATTTCTCTCCCCTACTTAGTCTAAGGGTCACTAGACTACCAATGCAAACATGAAATGCAAAAATGATGACCTAACAAAATCATAAACTTGCAAAAACAATTGTTATTAGCCTTAAAATAAATGTCGTGGACGTTCAAAAAGAACTGCACCACAGGTTAGTGACCAAGTTAGCTTAAAAACATAAACCGATAAAATAAAAACAACAAGCACCCTAAAAATGAAGTTGACTAGTTTAAATGTGCAGGAACAGACAGTGAATGCACATAAACAAAAGGCAGATGAGCAACGGAACAGTGCAAATGTGATACATAATTAATTAAATGCACAATAGAATAGTATGTATGTGTAGTAAAATTGGTTAAATATGTAGCAAGATGAATTAAATGTGAAAAAAAATTGGTTTAATGTGTAGCAAGATGGATTAAGTGCGCAAAAATAGAGAACTCATATTATTAAAACTAAAAACTGACAAAAAAACACAAGTTTTCCCTGTGTTCTAGTGTGGATGTGTAGGACTGGAACACAAATGCATAGGAATGCTCTGTTACGCCTCTGAACACTCAAAAACTCATTTTTTTGTTAAATTCAGGAAAAAGACCCCACAATGGACACCAAAAATGTGATGATGGAAAATGAAAAAATAGTAAAATCTAATAAGCTACCACAAAACCCTACAATTCTACTAAAACCAAAATCACCTATGAAACTAATGGAAAAACACAAATTTGCAGAGTATACCTTCAAATTGCAGATTTCTCCTTTGTGTCTCATTGTGTCCTATTGCTTGAGATCTTGATATTGGTTACTATAATTATGCTCTCAAAATGAACTTCTTTGTTACAAGATGACCCTAAGATGAATGAACTTGTGGTGGATTTGAATGCAAAGTAAATTATTCTACAATGCAAAACTAAGATGATAAAATAATTGCAATGATGAAGATTGTGGTGAAGCTAATGATAATGGTAGGATGAAACTAATGATATGGAGGCTATGCTAAATGAGATTATGAGACTACTATTGTAGTACCCCTCCTTGATCAGACTCTTTTTGTATGTTTTTGATTGACTTCAGAGGAACATTATTGTATATTGATTCAAATTTTATGCGATGTTATTTCATGTTTTATCTGGATTTTTGGTGTATGATTTTATGCAGTATCTCAGTGCTTATGATTAATGTTATTTTATGGATCATTATCATGGATTGACACTCTTACCTTATATGTATGATGTGTTATTTATGTGTTGTGTGTTTGCATGTGTATGGGGTGCGAGGAGATGATTTTCCTTCACTCACTCCGGTCAGACAGGGAACGTCACGATTCTCCTTCATCGGTATGTGTGTTGTGTCTGTATATATATATATGTCTACTATATGCATGTGTGGTTTTTTAGTGCAGGACATTGCAGGTACAAGTACTGGGTAGGTATGGGGTATCGACTCCACCTAGTTTCACAGGTTTGAGCATGCCTTATATGTCCGATGGGAGTGGAGGATATAGTTGTTGGACCCTAACTTGACCCGCAGTTACACTCGTGTGAGTGTTGTCAGTCGGTTGTCTTTCCCGTCTAGCTGGTATGCGAGTCATGGTGCTTTGGTTTGGTCATTTGTGAGTCGTCATTTGATCATTCTTTGTTTTGCATGCTTTCGTTCATCCGAATGGTTATTTAATTGAATGGATGATGCTATTATGTTGGCGTAGTTAGTTAATTATTATGTTATGAGATTATTGATTTGATTAAATTAATGATTTGCTAGATTAAATGGTTAAATGGTTGATTTCATTGTGTAAAGTTGCATTAATATATTTTGTGGAAGGAAATAAATAATTGCCTAGCCATTTAAGTGTTAAATGATTATGTTGAAGGAAAGTATTATGGAAAATAGAAAATAAAATTAAAAGCTTTTCTTTTTATCTTTCCATTTGACTTTTTCATTTTAATTGTTGGAAAAGAATTGTTTTTGGAAAAGAGGAAAATCTGATTGCTTTTTACTTTTTAAATAAAATTAATCTGATTGGTGAAAAAAACTTTCAACCTAGAAAGTTTAGGTTGAAATTATTTTCCCATATATTCCTAGAAATTTACGGGAATGGGAGGCAGAAAATTGGGAAGAGAAATTTGGAAAAATATTCTGGAAGAGGAGCTGGAATTTGATTTGGTTTGCAAGGACTGGGATTCTTCCACCATTTTGCTTCTAGTTTGCTTCAAGGTTGGATAATCTCTTCTTGTTTTGAAATTAAAATTTGATTTTTCAGTTGCTTCCTGTGTATGAAAGAAAATGCAAATCTTCTTGTAGAATCTTGTGGAATGATTGGAATGGAAGACGAAATGCCTGTTATTGTTGATTTTGTAAAGCTTATATCATATGATTGCTTATAGGAAAGAAATGGTTCATTTATCTATTTGTTGTATGTTTTTGTGTTCTTGAAAATCAACTTCTTCGATTGCCTCTTCTATTTGGAATAGAATGAATTGGATTTAGTTTGTTGTGTGCTTCCTATTATCTTATTGCCCAAGATTTGGGGTGCTTGTGTGATTGTATTTCACCATTTACCGTGTTGGTAAATATCCATTTGGAAATTGGATTTTGGCACTGTGTGTGTGTGCCCATGAAATGATCAAAGAATGAATCATTTTCATGTTTAAACGATTTTGGGCGTATTGATTTTAATGCTTTGGAAGGCATGTATTTTATTTTCTTATAGTGGACTTTACCTTACCCCGTGGCGGGCTAGTCCCACCACGCGGGTCAGTAGTGTATGTTGCTCGTAGGTAGCAGTACTATCGGTCGGCAGCGGTAGCAGTACTATCAGTCGGTAGGACTATTACCGATTGGTAGCAGTGCTACCTATCAGTAGCAGCTGCTACCGACGGTAGCAACACTACTGGTCGGTAGGACTGCTACCGGTTGGTCACAGTGCTACCGGACGGTAGCGTCTGCTCCCGATCAGCAACAACACTACCGATTAGTAGACCTGCTACCGGTCGGCAATAGTACTACTGACAAGTAGTGTCTGTGGCCTCGGCAACAGCACTACTATGGGTTGGCATTGACCCCCACTTGACCTTGTAACTGTACTGGTACAAATCAGTATGTGCTATGAATTTAATTTTTATTAAATGAAATATTTAAAGTGGTTTTTATGTTAAATAAATAGTGATTTTCAAGTGATTTTATTATGTGCATTAATAAATTTATCAATGGAAATCAAGGCATGAATTAGTAATGCAAATTGGTAATTTGGATATGTTTCGAAAATGAATTAAATGCCTATTAGGAATTCATGTTTAATTTGGTTGAATGTTTAATGTGGATTTCATTCTTGAATGAATATTGATTTGGAAATTGGATAGATGTGAATGTCGTAAAGAGTGTTTTATTTAATTTTAAATCAAAGATGTTGTAAGTGCTTATGATATTGATTTTCTCAAAGATTGTCTGAGTGTGGACTTAGTGAAATTAGCTTTCCTTGCAAGAGTTATATTGTGTTATTTCTCGTCTATGGTTCAGTCATTCTATGGTGGCGTATTTGGTACCTTTGACCAAGTGATATATGATGACTTCGTTGTCTTAACCATGTAGTGTCTTGCCTTATGGTTAACCAAGAGTCAATATGTCTTTGTTTTGATTACTTGTATTTGGATAGTGGTGTTATGGTTGTCTGCTTTGCCATAGGGTCCTCGTGGAGTGACCATGTTTGTTTAGTGTCCTTTGAGAGAGTGGCTTTTGAATGGGGAATGCACCCAAAGAGGTTGGCAGGATGACCCTTCGAAAGTAAGATAATAAGTGATAATCTAATTAATTGATTAGGTGGGTAGTTCTCAAACATTAATAAAGATATTGTACCTCGCGCATAGGTGAGTTCTTGTACTAAGGCTCATAATGTAGTGAGAAGGCTTGGAATGTCAAACCGACCACCTTGTCTTCACGAAAGGCTGGTAGGGTCCGCATGAGACTTAGTTGGAGCCGAAGGTTTGGGAAAGGTTACCGGGACAGTGAGTCGGGACCTATGGAGGCCAACCATGGTAACCATCATAAGCTATGTGATGACACTCTCTCTTTAGGTTTACTTGTGTGTGATGTCGGTTCACTTGTGTTTTGTGATATCAAGTCACTTGTGTATTTGTGATGTTGAGTCACCTGGATTATTGTGGAGTCTCTTTGTGTTGTCACGGTGTTGTATTGTTTGCTGACCATGTCATGTTTTTGCTTGCTTGAGGGTCCTCAGCTATCTCCTAGCACGGTGGGGTGATTCCATTTTGGGAATTACATGGTCGGGTGGTACTGCCACTTCTCATCGGATGTTCTTGTTCATACCTTCATGCGAGGATTAGCTTCGTAGGTGTTTTTGTGGATCGTGGCCCATACTTATCTCATGTTTTGGAGATTATTGTTATTTAAAGACCTATGTGATCATTTTATCATGATCTTTTGTAACCTTATAATTGGTTAAGTTGTATCATTATATGTATATTGAGAAGCCATGTATTGGAAGAGCAATGTAATCCTAAGATTGGGATGTTATTTATTAGTGTCCTTTATGCTCTGTGTACATTCTTATTGAAGAGGAATTATGTTGTATCCTTTCAATCTTTCAATGGTGTATCTGTTATTGCATATGGCTTCTTATGTTCATTATGTTATGATGGATTATTGGATTAATCTTAATTGTGGAATTTATCTTTTGGTTTTAATTCTTCATTGGTAATCCTTAAGGAATTCTGGTGTAAGTCATCTGCTTGTGTTATTGTGCATGTTGTGTTTAATGCACATATTATGTTTATACTTTAAAAAAAAAAATGTTTCACTCTTGTTGTGGGTTTTCCTTTGGGGTTCCTAGCGGGGCATTACATTTGGTATCAGCGCCCATGTTTCAACACTAGGTACTCTGGGTTTGTAGTGAGCCCATTCACCTTGACCTTTTTGTGTAGGTCTTGTGGTGTGACTCCCTTGCTTCTTTCCTTGCCTTTGATCTGAACTTTTCTCTCTTGTGTAGTGTTAGGTCATGGCTAGGAAAGCCAAGGGAGGTGGTCGTGTTGGTGGCCACACCAGAGGCAGAGGAGGAGGACGGGGTCGAGGTTCCGACCGCCATGGTCCTTTGCCACCACCCACTCATGCAAGTGTGGATAGGGATCAATCAGTTCATCAGGAGGGACCGCATTCAGGAGAACAGGTTCTCGAAAGGGAAGAGCTACGATAGATGTTTCAGGAGGTGCTAGATAGACTAGGCTCCAGACCTGAGGTGGATCAGCCCATCCATGCTTAGGTAGTGGAGTCCCATCAGTAGATTCTGGAGAGAGAGAGAGAAAGAGAGAGAGAGAGGGAGAGAGGTCCCAATGGACCAGGATCTAGCTAACATGGAGCACGTGAGGGAATTGATGAGGTCCAATCCTCCCTTCTTTGACAGTAAGGTACCGGTCTTGAGGTAGAGACCTGGCTTATCAGTTTAGATCGGTGTTTTGCCATTTATCCATATGATAGAAACACCAAGGCGAGATGCGCTATCATGCGTATCGAGAGTTTCACTTCTATCTGTTGGAGGCTAGAGGAGCAGAGGATCAGTGTGAGCATTAACACTGTGTCATGGGAGATATTTTTGGAGAGATTCAGGGCACGATTTCTCTCACCCCAGTGGAGGTAGTCGTGTGCAGACGATTTCTATGCTATGTGCCAGTTTGGGTTGTCAGTAGATCAGTTTGAGTATAGGTTCTATGAGCTCAAACAGTATGTCAAGATCGGAAATGATGAGGCTATGCTTGTTCAACACTTCTTGAGGGATCTTAATGACCACATCAGTGGAGGAGTGAGAGTTTTTGAGCCTGCTTCAGTAGAGGTAGTCATGGCAAAAGCCAAGCTGGTGGAGCAGAACCTTAGTCATGCTCATGGTGGCTAGTCTGGAGTTTAGATTGGGAGTGATCCTTTCAGTGGGTCTAGAGGGAGAGGGATTCAGTCCCAGACTATTGCACCTCTTAGGGGTCCTCAGGTACCCGCTAAGAGTGGTTAGCAGTAGCCTCCAAGAACGAAGCAGTCTCAGGGCTAGCAGGGTGGCAACTCTCAGTTTCAGAAAAGTGGGAACTGTCAGAAGAGTAGGCAGACCTTTCCAGGGCAGTCCTCGCAGGGTGCATCTCAGGCCCCTAGTGGGGAGAACTTTCAGCAGTCCAGTGGGTCATTTGGTAGTAGAGGACCTATTAGAGGAGCTTGCTTCTCATGTGGTCAGTTTGGCCACAAAGCCACTCAGTGCCCTCAGCGTCCTCACCAGACGAGTAGCCAGAGGCCACCCACATCAGAGCCAACAGTGGGGGATGCAGGTAGATCCCATAAATTATTTGCAGCGGTGGATGACCGCCAGGCTGAGCATCAAAGTACCATGATTGAGACTACAGGTATGTTGTGTGGTATTCCTATCTCTATACTTTTTGATTCTGGTGCTTTAGATTCTTTTATTTCTTCATCCATTGTGGAGCGATGCGGGATCGTTTCTACTAAGTAGGTGGATAGGTGGCAAGTAGAGTTGGCTACCAGTGTGCATGTGTTTGTAGATGCCTTTGTTCCCAGTTGTGAGTTGGACCTAGGACCCTTTGTCACTTCAGTTGACCTTTGAGTCATTCCTTTGGGGTCCTATGGATTTGTGTTGGGGATGGATTGGTTATCATCTCACAGCGCTCGTGTAGACTATCATCTGAAGACTGTAGAGTGTTTATATGACCATGGCAGGAGAGTGAGGATCGTTGGAGTTCAACAATCAATATCCTTACATATGATTTCCGCTATGCAACTTAGGCGGTGCATGCATCAAGGGTGTCAACTTTTTGTAGTTGCTCTTGAGGATGTGGATGAAGAAGAGAGTCGAGAAATTGCTCTTGATGGTCACCCTATTCTTTGAGAGTATGCTGATGTGTTTCCTTTGGATATTCCTGGTATGCCTCTGAAGCGAGACATAGATTTTCGCATTGACTTGGTTTCTGGTGTGGAACCTATTTCGAGAGCACAATATCAGATGACTACTTAGGAGTTGAGTGAGTTGAAGTTGCAGGTTGAGGAGTTGTTGGCCAAGGGGTTCGTTCATCCTAGTGTTTCTCCTTGGTGTTTGTCGGTTATCTTTGTTAAGAAGAAGAATGGTTCTCTTCGGTTATGCATTGATTACCGATAGTTGAATAAGATAACCATCTGGAATCGATATCCATTGCCTTGGATAAATGATCTTTTTGATCAGGTAAAGGGAGCCAAGGTGTTCTCTAAGATAGATCTAAAATCTGGGTATCATCAGTTGCGCATTCATGATGTGGACATTCATAGGATGATGTTTCGTACTCGTTATGGTCACTATGAGTTCATAGTGGTGCCATTTGGGTTGATGAATGCACCTTCAGTGTTCATGAGCCTTATGAATGGGGTTTTTCACACCTACCTTGGCCACTTTGTCCTTGTGTTCTTGGATGACATATTGATTTATTCTAGATCTATGGATGAGCATGAGGGTCACTTGTGTCAGTTATTGCAGTGCTTGAGGGAGAATCAACTTTTTGCAAATTTGGTGAAGTATGATTTCTTCCAGTCAGAGGTGAGTTATCTTGGTCATATAGTCTCAGGAGAAGGTGTATCCATGGATCCTTCTAAGATCCAAGCCATTGTTGATTGGCCAGCGCCGACCAATGTTTCTGAGGTTTGAAGTTTCATGGGTTTGGCCGGATATTACCGTTGCTTTGTGTAGAGCTTTTCTCGGATAGGCCACCCGATTACTTCTCTTCAGAGGAAAGGGAAGAAGTTCGTTTGGTCAGAGCAGTGTGAATTTTCTTTTCATACCTTGAAGGAACTCCTTGTTAGTGCTCTGATTTCAGTAGTTCCTGATCCATCCAGAGATTTCATGGTGTGCACAGATGCCTCTTTAGAAGGTATAGGTGCGATGCTTATGCAGGATGGACGTGTGGTTACCTATGAGTCTCGCAAACTCAAGGATCACGAGTTGAACTATCTAATTCATGACTTGGAGTTGGCAGTTGTAGTGCATGCGTTGGTTAGATGGAGTCATTTCCTGTTGGGGTGTCGGTTTGAGCTACATAGTGATCATCGCAGTTTGTAGTATATTTTCACGCAGCCAAACTTGAATGCTCGACAGTGAAGATGGATGGAATTCCTTTGCGAGTATGATTTTGAGGTTCGTTATATTCAAAGGAAAGAGAATGTAGTGGCGAATGCTTTGAGTCGTAGGCGGCATGAGGTTGCAACATTATCCCTTGGTGTGGACTTGAGTGAGAGAATTCTTGGAGTTCTTCCTCAGGACACCTGGTATCAGGATGTGAGAGTTGTGGCAGAGTCTGGAAGACCATTGGAGGGTAGATATTTTGGATATACTCTTGAGTCAGATGGTCTTCTTCAACATCTTGGACGGATCTATGTACCTCCTTTGGAGGGTCTTTGCATTTTGATCATGACTGAGGCCCATCGTGCACCTCATTCAGCACACCCTGGTGTCAAGAATATGCACACATATCTTAGACAAATTTATCATTGGGCTGGTATGAAACATGACATTGCTGATTTTGTGTCGAAGTGCTTATAATTTCAGCAGGTGAAGGCAAAGCATCAGCACCCTGGAGGGCTTCTATAGCCTAATTTGATACCGGATTGGAAATGGGATATCATTTCTATGGATTTCATTGTGGGGTTGCATGTTTCCTCGCATTGTCATGATGCCATCATGGTCATTGTTGATAGATTGACCAAAGTTGCTCATTTTGTTCCTATTCGATCTTCTTATACAATAGCAGTGGTGGCACGAGTCTTCTTGGAAGATATGGTGAGGTTGCATGGGATTCCAAGGAGGATCATTTCTGATAGAGACCTATCTTTACTTCAGCCTTGTGGACCTCACTTCAGCATGCTTTGGGGACCCAGTTGAACTTCAGTTCAGCTTATCACCTAGAGACCGATGGTCAGACTGAGAGTGTGAATCAGGTTTTGGAGGACATGCTTGGCATGTATGTTATGGACCAGCAATCGCACTGGGAGGAATATCTTTGCCTTGTAGAGTTTGCTTATAAAAATGGATATCACATCTCTATAGGCATGTCTCCCTTCCAGGCTTTGTATGGTCATCCTTTCTGTACTCCTTTGAGTTGGGATCGGTTGGAGGATAGGGTGCATTTAGGACAAGATTTGCTTTGTGAGATGGAGCAGCAGGTTGAGCAGATTCGTGGGCATTTGGTTGTTGCTCAGGATAGGGAGAATAAGTATGTTGATTCCCATAGAGTAGATTGTCAATTTTCTGTTGGCGACCGTGTGTTTTTGAGAGTGCATCCGCAGAAGAGTTTGATCTGTTATGGAAAGGGTTCTAAGTTGGCACCTTGTTTTGTAGGCCCTTTTGAGATCCTTGAGAGGATATGACATGTTTCCTACCATCTTGCCTTGCCGCCGAGTCTATCCCACATCCATGATGTCTTTCATGTTTCTATTCTTCAACCTTATCATCCTGATGTGACCCATGTTCTTGATTGGAACGCTTTGTAGGTTGAGGATGGGTAGCTTTCCATGGAGCCTGTGCGCATTCTTCTGCGTCGGGATTTGACCCTCAGGGGTCATACCATCAAGTAGGTAAGGGTCCTATGAGATCCAAGTGATGAGACCTGAACGACATGGGAAGATGTAGTGAAGATGAGAGAGCTTTATTCTTATATGTTTTAGTCTTCCAGGAATAAGCCTAGGCTTGGGGGGGAGGATGTAGTACCCCTCCTTGATCAGATTCTTTTTGTATGTTTTTTATTCACTTCAGAGGAACATTATTGTATATTGATTCAGATTTTATGCGATGTTATTTCATTCTTTATCTGGATTTGCGGTTTATGATTTTATGTAGTATCTCGGTGCTTATGATTAATGTTATTTTATGGATCATTATCATGGACTGGCACTTTTACCTTATATGTGCGATGCGTTATTTATGTGTTGCATGTTTGCATGTGTATGGGATGCGAGGAGATGGTTTTCCTTCACTCACTCCGATGAGATAGGGATCGTCATGATTCTCCTTCATCGAGGTGTGTGTCATGTCTGTATATATATATATATATATATATATATATATATATATATATGCACATGTGGTTCTTTGGTGCAGGACATTACAGGTACAAGTACTGGGTAGGTACGAGGTATCGAATCCACCTAGTTTCATAGGTCTGAGCATGCCTTATATGTCCAATGGGAGTGGAGGAGATAGTTGTTGGACCCTAACTTGACCCGCAGTTACACTCGTCTGAGGCTAGTGTACGAGT
Organism: Cryptomeria japonica; assembly: GCF_030272615.1. Lineage (NCBI taxonomy): Eukaryota > Viridiplantae > Streptophyta > Pinopsida > Cupressales > Cupressaceae > Cryptomeria > Cryptomeria japonica. Next base: position 525,041,360 of record NC_081408.1, on the reverse strand, counting down.
CATAGTGCTTTGGTTTGGTCATTTGTGAGTCGTCATTTTATCATTCTTCATTTTGCATGCTTTCATTCATCTGAATGGTTATTTAATTGAATGGATGATGCTATTATGTTGGTGTAATTAGTTAATTATTATATTCTGAGATTATTGATTTGATTAAATTAATGATTTGCTAGATTAAATGGTTAAATGGTTGATTTCATTGTGTAAAGTTGCATTAATATATTGTGTGGAAGGAAATAAATAATTGCCTAGCCATTTAAGTGTTAAATGATTATGTTGAAGGAAAGTATTATGGAAAATAGAAAATAAAATTAAAAGCTTTTCTTTTTATCTTTCCATTTGACTTTTTCATTTTAATTGTTGGAAAAGAGGAAAATCTTATTGCTTTTTACTTTTTAAATAAAATTAATCTGATTGGTGGAAAAAAACTTTCAACCTAGAAAGTTTAGGTTGAAATTATTTTCCCATATATTCCTGGAAATTCACGAGAATGGGAGGCAGAAAATTGGGAAGAGAAATTTGGATAAATATTCTGGAAGAGGAGTTGGAATTTGATTTGGTTTGCAAGGACTGGGATTCTTCCACCATTTTGCTTCTAGTTTGCTTCAAGGTTGGATAATCTCTTCTTGTTTTGAAATTTAAATTTGATTTTTCAGTTGCTTCCTGTGTATGAAAGAAAATGCAAATCTTCTTGTAGAATCTTGTGGAATGATTGGAATGGAAGAAGAAATGCTTGTTATTGTTGATTTTGTAAAGCTTATATCATATGATTTCTTATAGGAAACAAATGGTTCATTTCTCTATTTGATGTATGTTTTTATGTTCTTGAAAATCAACTTCTTTGATTGCCTCTTCTATTTGGAATAGAATGAATTAGATTTAGTTTGTTGTGTGCTTCCTATTATCTTATTGCCCAAGATTTGGGGTGCTTGTGTGATTGTATTTCACCATTTACCATGTTGGTAAATATCCATTTGAAAATTGGATCTTGGCACTGTGTGTGTGTGTGCCCGTGAAATGATCAGAAAATGAATCGTTTTCATATTTAAACGATTTTGGGCATATTGATTTTAATGCTCTGGAAGGCATGTATTTTATTTTCTTATTGTGGACTTTACCTTACCCCGTGGTGGGGCAGTACTACCAGTCGGTAGGACTGTTATCGATTGGTAGCAGCACTACCGGTCAGTAGGACTGTTACCGATCGATAGTAGCACTACCGGTCGGTAGGACTGCTACCGGTTGGTAGCAGTGCTACCGGACGATAGCGTCTACTACCGGTCAACAGCAGCACTACCGATCGGCAGCAGTACTACCGGCAGGTAGTGTCTGCAGCCTCAGCAATAGCACTACTGCGGGTTGGCCTTGACCCCCGCTTGACCTTGTAACTGTACCAGTACAAATCGATATGTGCTATGAATGTAATTTTTATTAAATGAAATATTTTAAAGTGGTTTTTATGTTAAATAAATAGTGATTTTCAAGTGATTTTTATTATGTGCATTAATAAATTTATCAATGGAAATCTAGGCATGAATTAGTAATGCAAATTGGTAATTTGGACATGTTCCGAAAATGAATTAAATGCCTGTTAGGAATTCATTTTTAATTCAGTTGAATGTTTGATGTGGATTTCATTCTTGAATGAATATTGATTTGGAAATTGGATAGATGTGAATGTCGTAAAGAGTGTTTTATTTAATTTTCAATCAAAGTTGTTGTAGTGCTTATGATGTTGATTTTCTCAAAGATTGTCTGAGTGCGGACTTAGTGAAATTAGCTTTCCTTGGAAGAGTTATATTGTGTTATTTCTGGTATGTGGTTCAGTCATCCTGTGGTGGCGTATTTGGTACCTTTGACCAAGTGATATATGATGACTTCATTGTCTTAACCATGTAGTGTCTTGCCTTATGGTTAACCAAGAGTCAGTATGTCCTTGTGTTTGACCACTTGTATTTGGATAGTGGTGTTATGGGTGTCTTCTTTGCCATAGGGTCCTCGTGGAGTGACATGTTTGTTTAGTGTCCTTTGAGAGAGTGGCTTTCGAATGGGGGTTGCACCCAAAGAGGTTGGCAGGATGACCCTTCAAAAGTAAGATAATAAGTGATAATCTAATTAATGGATTAGGTGGGTAGTTCTCAAAAATTAATAAAGATATTGTACCTCGCGCATAGGTGAGTGCTTGTATTGAGGCTCATAATGTAGTGAGAAGGCCTGGAATGGCAAACCGACCACCTTGTCTTCACGAAAGGTTGGTAGGGTCCGCATGAGACTTAGTTGGAGCCGGAGGTTCGGGAAAGGTTACAAGGACAGTGAGTTGGGACCTATGGAGGCCGACCATGGTAACCATCGTAAGCTATGTGATGACATTCTCTCTTTAGGTTCACTTGTGTGTGTGATGTTGGTTCACTTGTGTTTTGTGATATCAATTCACTTGTGTATTTGTGATGTTGAGTCACCTGGATTATTATGGAGTCTCTTTGTGTTGTCATGGTGTCATATTGTTTGTTGACCATGTCATGCTTTTGCTTGCTTGAGGGTCCTCAACTATCTCCTAGCACGGTGAGGTGATTCCATTTTTGGAATTACATGGTTGGGTGGTAGTGCCACTTCCCATCGGATGTTCTTGTCCGTACCTTCATGCGAGGATTGGTTTTGTAGGTGTTTCTATGGATCATGGCCCATACTTATCTCATGTTTTGGAGATTATTGTTATTTGGAGACCTATGTGGTCATTGTATCATGATCTTTTGTAACCCATTAATTGGTTAAGTTTTATCATTATATGTATATTGAGAAGCCATGTATTGGAAGAGCAATGTAATCTTAAGATTGGGATGTTATTTATCAGTTTCCTTTATGTTCTATGTACATGCTTATTGAAGAGGAATTATGTTGTATCCTTTCAATCTTTCAGTGGTGTATATGTTATTGCATATGGCTTCTTAAGTTCATTATGTTATGATGGATTATTGAATTAATCTTAATTGTGGAATTTATCTTTTGGTTTTAATTCTTCATTGGTAACCCTTAAGGAATTCTGGTGTAAGTATTTCACTTGTGTTATCATGCATGTTGTGTTTAATGCACATATTATGTTTATACTTTTAAAAAAAAAAAAAATGTCTCACCCTTGTTGTGGGTTTTCCTTTGGGGTTCTTGGCAGGGCATTACAACTATGCAACAATGAAAACTGGAGTGTTATGTTTATAGGCTTGCAAATGCTTATGATAACTATGTAAACTAAAGCCAAAGGCACAATTTGATTTTGTTATGATCTCGTAAGCTATTCAAAACAGCATGAAAGTATATATTAGCTATCTTCAAAATGAGGATGAGAGGCTTCCTTTTATAGGCAAATCATGGTTTAGATCTAAGGTGGAAAAAATCAATGGTTAAGGAATTGATCTTGTGAAATGGAGCATCAAGATTGAATTGGTTTAATGAGAGGAGAAATAGAAGGAAAATGTTCCTCCTACATTGGCAAGATAGAGGGATACATGGGACAAGAAGCCACATGACAAGATGCTCACAAAGAACATGAGAGAAAAGTGGAAGAAGGAGTCTTAGTTGTTGGAAGGTTTGAGGGAATATAGGTTTCATGAGAAACGTGTCTCTTGAGTATCCTTTGACCATGATGATGAGAAACCAAACTCTACAATGTAGGGAAGGTTGAGAGGAAATAAGAAATGGAATGCCACATAGGTATCCACTCTCATTTGACTAGGAGGTTTGTTGAGAATAAATGGCTAATTAAATATTAATAATATTTAATTTTGCTAGCAACATGGAGGTGAGGTGTAAGATGATGTATAGGATAATGTGGATGAGGGATGTGGATTTTAGGAGTGTAATTTTGTCTTAGAGGAATAATTAAATAATTAGGATTATTTAATTAAATATAACTTTAGAAGAATTAGGACATTTAATTAAATAAATTAAAATTTATTTAATTGTTGGAAGAATAGGATAAATGTGAATCACATAAATAAATTGGTATATTTATTTATTGATAGAGGATTAGGAATTAAACAAATAATAAATATTTATTTAATTTATTTCGAGTTATTTTTAGGTGTATACACTTAGAGTTGTTTTAGCTCTTGTTGCTAGTCTTGATTTGGAGTTAAAATAGTTAGATGTTAAAACAACCTTCCTGCATGGTGATCTCTCTGAGAAGATTTATACACAACAACCAGAAGGTTTTGAGGAAAAAGACAAGGAGAATCTTGTTTGTAGGTTGAGAAAATTGTTGTATAGTTTGAAATAGGTGTCAAGTTGTTGGTACATGTGGTTTGATTCCTTCATGATGATTTGGGGTTTTAGTAGATGCGAGGTTGATCATTATGCCTTATGTTTAAAGGTATGATGGCAACAAATTTATAATTCTACTACTATATGTTGATGATATGTTGGTGGCAGGTCCTAGCATGTATAAAATCATCCATTTGAAAACTCGGCTTGCTAGGGAGTTTGAGATAAAGAACATAGGAAGTGCAAATCAAATTCTTGGAATGAAGATACATAGAAATAGAAATAACATGAAAATATGATTTTGTGTTGCTTCAATATACAAAATGCACAACTAGTTAGTACTCCATTTCTTGTTCATAGAAATAGAAATAAGTTGAGAAGGTTTTGTGTTGCTTCAATATACAAAATGCACAACTAGTTAGTACTCCATTTCTTGTTCATATTAAATTATTTTCAAAACAATGCCATGGCATATAAGCAAAGAAGACACAGATGTCTCATCTACCATGGTCATCAGCAGTAGGTAGTCTTATGTTTGCCATGGTTTGCACCAGAACAAACTTTGCTCAAGAAGTAGGAGTTTTTAGTCATTACATGGCGAATCCAGGTAATGATCATTGGACAACTATGACATGGATTCTTAGATATTTGAGGGGCACTTCAAATGCTACTATTTTTTATAGTGTGAGTAGTCTTCAAGTTAATGGATATGTGGATGTAGATTTTGGTAGAGATAGAGATAAGAGAAAGTTCACTATAGGTTATGTTTTCTTCTTAGCTAAAGGTGTTGTTAGTTGGGTATCAAAGTTGCAGACAGTGGTGCCATTATCTACTACTGAAGAAAAAAATATGGCAACAACACAGGATAGCAAGGAGGAAATCTGGCTTCCTAGACTTTTGGGTGAATTACAAGTAAATTAGGATAACATGGTGTTGCATTGTGATAGTCAAAGTGCTTTACACTTAGCACGAAATTCAGCATACCATTCCATAACAAAGCATATTGGCATTCAATATCACTTTGTACATGAGGTGGTGGAAAGATGATATATTTCTTTGGCCAAGATACACACTGATATAAACCCAACAAATATTTTGATAAAGCCTATTGGTAGAGAGAAGTTCATTTGGTGTTAAAATTATCTAGGCTTGCATATTACTTGATGATAGGAAGCATTGGTATTGGTCTTTCAAAAGAGGAATTATTCATAAAACAAAAATTTGACTTCAAGTGGGAGATTTTTGGAATATGAAGTCAATTCTAGTGTTATTCTAGTAGTTATTAATAGTCAATAGTGGGTAGGGCACTAGTGTTATTCCAGTAGTGACAAATAGTCATCATGGGGTATCATGGTAGTTGCACGAGTCATCATGGGGACTTACTATTTTTAGCCATTTTGACATTTGTCTAACATGTAGTTGCGCGAGACATACTTTCTATTTTTGGAAAGTTGTCTTCAATTTGGACTCTACAACTCGAATCTAAAATGCTACATGAAGTCATGTCTTCTTGACACTTTTAAAGATAGTTGCAACTATGAAAATTACTAAGAAATACAACGTGAAGATCTTTGCCCATGGTATTTTCCTAGTATATTTTTACCAATTTTTTCCATGTAAATATGTGTGTTTACAATTTACTGCATTCTCTATATGATTCTCCATTGTATAGTTTTACAACAAAGAGATGGCATCTTTTGGATGTCATAGAAGGAGGATGGGCCACTTGAAGATTATGTGGAAAGATTTTAATTTTTTCTAAAGAAATCATGCTAGAATAAACTCCCCCTAGAGTCCCTTAAGTTAGTATTCCTAAGAGGTGTTAATGAGGATTGTTTATATGCCCTAAACCTGATTAGAGTAGGGGACATCTCTAAACTAACTTTTTAATCAATCTAAGAATTTTTTTAGAACTACTCATGATTAACTCTGAGGAAGTCGAAGGGTTCCAAATTCCTGCCAGCTATTGAAACATCTACTGGTGTTTCTAGGGTGGAGCTTAGCAACCTTATATAAAACATGAAAGAGGATATTATTAACCATCTTGTGACCCAACTAGACAATAAGCATTTCAAGAAGAAATAGGAAGAAGTAGGGACTGCTCTAATTGAATATTGTCCACATTGTCGTCAAAAGGAGGTCAATTGAAAGTGCAAGAAGGTTGATAGCATCTATGAGGAAACATGAGGAAGATCAAATTTTTGCACCTTAGAGGATGAGGAAGGACAAGATTTCTACATTGCTAAGTGCAAACACTTGCAACAGAGGCAATGTATGCCTCAAGACCTTTTGTCACAATTCTTCTTTCCTTGGGAACAATTTAAATCCTCCTAATTGGAATAGTCTAGCTTGGCATAATATGTTTAACCAACCATGGCCAAATGTTTCACCATCCAATTGGATTCCACAATAGGGGATGCAGCAACAACAACCACATCAATGTCCAAACTATAACCAGTAATGGCAAAATCCAAGGTCACAATAATGGTATGAAAACCAACAATGACAAAACTCAAATACAACTTACTCACAACCACAACAATCCTTGTAGAAACAACCAACCATTATGCCAAATCCAATTATGCCTGACTGCCTAGATCATCTCAATTGTCTGCTCAACCTACAACAAACCCTAGCAACAAGCCTATTCAACAAGCTTATACTAATGAGTCATCCACTACCCAACCTAAATGATTAAGGTTAGTGATGCACATGTACACTCAGATAAATCCCTTGTTGGCCCTTCATTGTCATAAACTACAAAACTTTCTAATGAGGAACCAAATATTTAAGTTACTGACAATGAGAAATTTGAACAAAACCAACCACATGTAGACATCACGAGCAAGGAACTACCATTCCTAGAATGGTTGACTATCTAAAACTTCCATGTTGAACTTGAATTAAACTTCTTGGGTCAGCTGAAGAATGTTTGCGTTAAAATACCCCTCGTCCAAGCCATTAAAGACATGTCAATCTATATCAAGACTGTCAGGGAATTGTGTCTCAAAAGGCCATGGAGGAAACCAAAGGATCCTCATACCATACATGTTATAGGATAGTTAGCTAACATCATGTTGAGAAATTTGGTTCTCCCCAAAATATTCAAACCCCGGTAGTCCTATAGTAGATGTGCACATTAATGGAACACTTATCAAAAACACTTTGATTGATCTTGGAGCAGCCATAAATATGATAACCAAGGAAACAATGAATAGTCTACAATTAATGGATCTAAGGCCTACACCCATAATGTTGCAACTTGTAGATAGGTCAACAATAAAATTAAAAGGTATGATTGAGGATTTAGTCATAGCACTTGACTCGTGAATACATAGAAGACTTCATGGCCTTGTAGCCTAAGGCCAACCTAGGAGGATACCTATTAATTTTAGTACGACTATGTGTGGACACAAAAAAATACCTTTATTGGCTATAGGTTTGGTAATATGATCATTTTCAATAGAAATGTAACAAATAAATTGGTCCTTTATCATCTTGCACAAGCTCATGCTAATTTAGAATAGCCTTTATAGTTAAACTTGGAAGATGATGAGCAATATTTTCTCAAGACACTCATGACCATATAAAGGAGTCTCGTGGTATATATTCAAGATGAGGGTGAAATTCTTGCCAACATTATACAAAACTCTTATGAGATGGATCCACGATGAGACCAATGTTTATCATGTTTGAATTATCCATTGCATGATTTTTTATCCAATGCTTTGTAGTTTACTTCTAAGATATTTCATGAACTACTCCCATACAATTCCATCCTTGATGTGTATGGCCTAGATGTTACTTTGTCATGATTGCAACAATACTAATGGAAGTATAACTAGCAAGACGATGTTAGTAATGAGTTGATAACTTTCTAGCAGTTTGAACTATTGAAGATGCTACAAAATCATACAACCACATTTGGTTGAGATTATCATGACATGAAGAGCATAGATCCTATCCTTTGTGTGCATACTATATACATCAATGAAGGATGAAAAATAGTGAAGCAACCCCAACGCAAAATGAATCCAACTATTAGGGATATAGTGAAAAGTGAGCTTCAAAAACTATTGGATGCATGGTTCATACATCTAATCTTAGATAATCAATAGGTCTCTCCACTAATAATAGTACCCAATAAAGGAATAAAATAGAGAGTATGTGTTGACTACAAAGAGCTAAATGCAACAACTAGGAGGGATCATTTCCCTCTCCCTTTCATTGACTGAGTGTTAGACTCATTAGTAGGAAAGAGATGTTTTTCTTTCTTGGATGGGTTCAATGGTTACAACCAGATGGAGATAACTCTTGAAGACTAGGACAATACAAACTTCACATATCCTTGGAGTACATATGCATATTTAGTCCTACCATTCAAATTATGTAATGCTCCAACAACATTCCAAAGGGATGTGTTAAGCATATTTTCAAAATTTTCCCATAATTCTATGGAAATATAAATGGATGATTTCACCACCTATGAGAATTCTTATGAAGAAGCATTGGAAAATCTAGAAAAATTCCTTCAAATATGCCAACATCATACTCTCTCTCTTAGTCATGAGAAATGTTTCATGATGATGGAGGAAGGAGTTGTTTTAGGCCACTTTGTGTCACATAAGGTAATTGAGTTGGATCCTAATAGAATAGAGATAATCTCTACTCTACTAGTTACCACAAAAGCAGATAGATGTAAGAAATTTTCTTGGCCATGCAATATAATATAAAAGATTCATTAAGGATTTCAATAAGTTAACAACTCCATGTTTGTCTTTCAATCTAAGGACATTGAGTTTGAATGGACCCCTACATACCAAGAAGATTTTGGGGCACTCAAAATATCTCTCACACGTGCACCTATTTTGAGAGGACCTAAATAGACAACCCCCTTTCACAATCATATAGATGCCTTTGACTTTGCAATGGGAGATGTTTCAAGATATAAATAATTAAATTTGGAATATGTTATTTACTACATTAGTAAAAAATTGTAGGTTGTTGAGATCAAATATATTGTGACAAAAAAGGAGATGAAAGTGGTAGTATATCATTAGTTATCTTATCTTTGTTCATATTGACCATAGAAGAATCTGATATTTTATGAACAAACTAATGGTTAGTGGGAGACTTGTTAGATGGCTACTATTACTACAGGAGTTTGACATCTCCATTGTTGACAAGCCAAACAAAGCAAATGTAGTAGGTAATTTTCTATCCAGGCTAAATATTCAAACAAAGGAACTAGTTGTGGGTGATTCTTTACCTGATGACCACCCGTTTCCCTTAATGATACATACTCCTTGGTATGTAGACATAGCTAATTACTTTGTTGTAGGAAAGACACCACCACATCTATCACCAAGAGAGAGAGACACCATTTGGTTGAACACATATTTCTATATTTATGGATGGTTATTTATTTGATATAGGGCCTAATAATGTTATGCACAAATGCATAAGTGAGGATGAAGTCTATGACATTCTTAAGGCTTTCCATGAAGAGCCTTATGGAGGGCACTTTGCAGCAAAGAGAATAACATTGAAGATCCTTAATACAAGAAACTATTGGCTAATGTTACATAAATATGCACCTCGATATACAAGAACATGTGGTCATTGCCAAAGGATGGGGAGACCTATAAGAAGTGATGAAATACCCTTGCAACCACAATTGGTGACTTCACCTTTCAAAAATAGGGCCTTGACTTCATTGGACCAATATAACCAACCTCGAACACTAAGGCATATATATTGGTGTGTATTGATTATCTAACCAAGTGAGTAGGGGTTAAATAATTGAAGTGTACTAGAGACACCAATGTAGCCACAATATTGCATGAGGAGATCTTCACAAGATATGGTGCACCTAGGGAGATAGTTATAGATCAAGGACCGTAGTTTACTTTAGAATTGATTGCACAATTGGTTAAGGAATATGAAATCAAGCATAAAAAGTCAACACCTTACCACCCATAATCAAATGGGTAGGTTGAGGTTACAAATAGGGAACTTGAAGCATTCTTGACAAAGACAAAGACAATTCAACTGCACGAAAAGGATTGGGTAACCAAATTACCAAAAGTAGTCTAGGCATGCAGAACAATATGGAAGATAGTTATAGGGTTTACACTGTAGACACCTAAAAATGTCTCACTAATAATATACTAATTATTCATCTTATTAATTAAATAATTCTTTAATTATTTAATTAAAATAATTAAATTCTTCTAAATTGCATTAATTATTATTCTTCACATTATGAATTATTCAATTTCCATCCCTCAATTCATTTCATCATTCAACTCTTTCTTAAATATTAATTAAATATTAATTATTTAATTAATTATGATTTAATTTCTTAATTAAATAACATTTATTATTTAATTAATTCCATTTCTAATGATTAAATAATTTCATTTAAATTATGTAATTCATTCATTCATTCTCCAAATCCCCAAATTTGAATTTCAATTAATTTCATCTTTCGAAATTCCAATTTCAACAAATTCCAAGTTAATGTGCATTTCAATTTCATGTTTCAAAAATCTATATTGAAATTGAAATAAAAATGAAATGTGAATTTCATTTCATATTCCTACAACACATGTTCAAATTCTAACTCCCAATCAATTCAGTCAACTGGGCAATCTATTCACTCATCTCCCAGTTAACCCAGTTAACTCCTCAAACACCTTTTTCAACTCTCAATCACCTCTTTGGAACAGAACAATCTAATCAGTTAACAAATCAATCAATTTAGTCATATGATCAATCAACCCACTTGACTCATCAATTAAATTAGTGAAACTCTCAATCAATTTTGTTGCAAACAATCTCCACCATTGATCAATTTTGTTCTAGAATGAATCTCAACCATCCATTCTCACCCTCCGAAATCTAAAATTCAACTAATCTCTTCTCAATTTCCTTAACCGTTATCTTCAGAATTATTGTGTCTAACTTATGCAAGTATTCCAACACAACACTGAGAACCACACCAACATGATGATGAATAAGAGCAATGGAAGCTATGATTTGAATCAGTAGAGGAAGTTTTCATTGGATTTTTATTCATTCTATTGATTTTGATTCTATTTCATTGTCATTTATTGGATTTTCTTAATTAGAATTGATTTCTAGTGGTTAATTCATATATTCTGATTAATTATGCATAAAAATCCTGTAAAATATACACCATGTTGGTTATTTTATATGAAAAATACTATACTCCCAATTGAATGTGAATATAGGAGGCTAAGGACAATATTACAACTGGTAATGGATCTAATTGAAGCTCAAAAAGATCGGTTGCACCAGCTCAATGCTTTAGATGAATTAAGGTTAGAATCAACCCACCACAAAGACATTGTACAAAAATAGAGGATTAAATGACATGACCAATTCATGAAAACTAGAAATAATTTCATGAAGGTGATTGGTCATTATATATGATTCTAGATATAGGGACCGTAAGGCTAAACTACAAACAGGGTGGCTAGGTCCTTGTGAAATAAAATATTTATTTTCAAATGGAGTTGTACTATTTACAACCATTTATCTAGTTTGATTTTCACTAATGGTAAATGGTCATTGCTTAGTATCTACAAGAAGCTATAGATTAAGGATGAGTTCTTCTATAACCTACAACAATAGTTCACTTCACCCTCTATATTAATTGCACTTTCATTGCCCACCATGCCTGAAGAATTTTTTCTCTCATCTCACTCATCCATCTCAACATTTGTAGAGGATCCTGTTGGCTCGTCTATTATTATTTCATAGGTATGATCACCTCGTAAAAAAACACGATCACACATTACACTTTCACTATCATCATCCATCTACACACTTCCACTAAAGGCGCCTACAACACTTTCAGAAGATGGGACCTGTAGCACCACCCCCAAGCTTATTTCTATAGAGACCTGACATGTTACAACTATTAAGGTTTAGGTAGAGTGGAGTAATAAATAATATTAAACATGATAAAAATAAAAGAGGCAAAAATAACAATTCACAATAACAAATAGATTTAACGTGGTTCACCCAATGTGGGCTACAACCACGGAGAAACAAACATCCACTTTTGATTATTATCTAATAAAGAGAAAATTACAATCTGATGATATTTCATATTTCACAACCACTTCTTTATCAAGCCCTTTTTGGTAGTTTACAAATGTCGGGATTCATATGCCAAAACAATATCTGACTCCTTTATTAAATAATGGGCACTTTTTGCTTTGGGGGCGCTACCCCTAGTCTTGGATTGGTGGCATTGCTCCCAACAACCCTTATTAGTGTCGCAGCCCCCTACTATGGCCTCCACCCCTGGGGCCCTTGCCGAGGGGATAGCCTCCCTACACTCCTCCATTAATTGATTTAGGGGGAAAATGCAGCTAACAAAGTCACCAAAATTTAAGCCCATTAGCATGATAAATTGCCACATACCAACAATCTCCCACTTGGAGTCTAATCAATCTCCACACCATATGAAGATAGCTAGTTGTGCATAAGTGCTTGTATATTCAACTCTTTAAACCCAAGTTGAGATACTAATGCCTATATTTACAATAATATCTAATTTTACTGCATACATATATTTTATCATGACTACCACTATACAAAATGGTAATGCTATCCATTTTAGTAATGGGGTTAATCCTATCAATCAATGTTTCATCTTCCACCAAGATTCCCTTTATTTTTTAAAACATCCATCAACCATATCCTCCACCTACTTACCACAATGTTCCACCTATTTACCATAATATCCCTTCAAATCCTCCATCACAATCCATTTTTTTATAAATCGGTTCACCTATCAATGTTGCTATAAACCATTTGTTTCAAAACATTCCATCCTTACAATGACAAATAGCTAACATGACCTCAATCCACTATCCCTTCATATACCACAAGTAGCCCACTTTTCATTGCCATCCTTCAAAGCCAACTCCCACAAAACATTCAGGTGCCTCATTTTGAGAAATACAATGGAAAAGGTGACCCCCATACTCATGTGAAAACATTTATGGCTTTATGTAGTGATTTCTTCTTTGAACAAAAACTTCTTGCATAACTCTTTCCCTAGATCATTTAAAGAAACTATTTTGAAATGGTTTTGCTCCTTGCCTAATAAACGAATTGATAATTTTCAACAATTGATAGATAAATTGTTGCAATATTTTCAAAACAATATGGGGCCACAAGTTACATTGACTTATTTACTGCATCGTAAACAAGGTGCTAAAGAAAAATTGATTAATTGCATTGGTATATATCAACATTTGTATTCACAGATTTCTTTTTCTCTTCTTGAGACTGATATTCAAAGAGTTTTTTATTGATAATTTGCAATCGTATATTAGAGAAAATATTTTTCTTTTAAAATACTCATCTTTCACACACTTGTGCATAATATTCTGTGAATATCAACTTAAAGTTAGTCAATATGGAGGTTCTTTGTCTTCAAATACAATTGATAATCTCAAAGGTGCTCATCAAACTTACCAAGGCTTTAGAAAACAAAACAAAAACTTCATCACTTGATAAACAACAACAATTCTTCGAACAATATTGACAATCAAGTTGCAACCACAACACCCTTTGTTGTAGCTCACTTATCTTATAAACCATTCAAGAATCACAAGTTCACACTACTTTTAAAGTCCTTACATACTATTATGCTTCAACTAATTAATAACAATTTGATGAAACTTCCTCATATCCATCTTATAGATCCTTAAAGTCTTTATCTCATTTGAGCCTGAAGACCTTTTGTCAATGCCATTGTCAACAAGGACATGACATAGAGAGATGTATGCATCTTAAAAATGAATTTCAATATCTCATCAACTCTAATATTACTGTGGCGGATGGTGTAAATGATAAAGGGAAAAAAAATGTAGCACCACCTAATCAAAACTTACAAAATTACCAATCTTTTGCATTCCCATTACATAAACATTGTTCAACTTAACAATCATAGTTATAGAGCCACATATGACTTACTCAACCAAAAAAATGTTGTAAATTTGATAGACAAAGAGAAACCTAAGCCTAAACGAAAAAAACAAATACATATATCCTAAAAAATGCACCTAATGGTCCATTATATATTAATAATAGAATCAATAACAAAACTCTCTCGTGGAGTTCTTATCGATCCACTATGTATGGTGAATGTGATTATAAAAGAATTTATTTATACAAATAAATTATATCAAGGCACTTATGATAAACCTTATGTCTTGATTAAGGTGCATGATGGCTTCACTTGTCTAACCATAGGTTTCATAACCCTTGTCGTTAAGGTTGGTTCTACATGCTTAGATTACCCTTTTACCATTATCCCTGCCTCAAATCAATTTTATGTAAATTTATGTCATCCTTGGCTCGCTTCTATGAAATAAGTCCCTTCCATAATCCATAAGTGTTTGAAGTTTCCTTTTGAAGGACAAGATAGAACCATATATCATAATTGTTTTCAACCCTTAACTAATTGCGGAAACTTTACCCTTGAATAATTTTGGCCTCACAAACCTCAACCAATCAAACCTCATGAAGATGTCATTTTCCTATCTTACCAAAATTTTAAAGCCCAAAGAATAGTTGACTTATCCTTAGGTAATCCTTTGGGATCCACTTCAACTACTACCCTTAAGGATCCTTTGACATCTATGGATATAGAATTAACTCTTCATGCCCAAAGGTAACGAGTGAACCACATTTAGCACCAAGAATCCTACCTACTCTTAATGTTCCTAGTATCTATGTTGTGGTCCCACCTCCATAATACTATAAAGGATAAAGATGTAAACACGTGGCAGGTTTAGAAGTCTTCTTATCTCTCAACCTTCAATGGTTTCTTTTGTTGGACTCCTCTTCTTCCTAGAGAAAATGAATAAAAGGAATCAATGTTGAGTGCTACCCAATTTCCTTTTATAGAAGCTTCAAATCATAACCAACGAAATCTTAGTGCAAGAGAAGACCGATGAAGATGATGTGCCAAGGCTTGTGATCTTGCTACAGTAAGTGAATCTTCTCCTAAGCAATCAAATGTCAATTTGATCCCACCTTCTCAACCTTATTTACCATTTATGTCTCCTATAGAGAAGCCTTAGCTTGTCTAGCCTCATCGAAAGTTGAATCTATCAATTCCAAGTGATTTTTTTCTCATGTTATCAAATCTCCTATCGTGATCAATTTAGATGATGATTCTTGATGAGTCCTGCAATTAGCACCATTTTACTGGTTTTATACCTACTTTTATCATAAATTTACCATGCTTTTGTTTAATTAATAATATATATGACATGTATTGAATAAGTATGTTATGTGTATTTTCATGGTTTATATGATGTCAATATGTTGTAAAGGTGTTAATGTAGAGAATTGCTTTCTCTGAGATGTTAACATATAACTTGAGGATTAGTAGTGATAATGCAACCAAAGTAAAATGTGCCTTGCTACTTGTGTGGAAGAAGTCGAAAGGATACTAACCAAAACATGATTGTTATTAAGACTTGTTGACTTTTTTTTAAATAACAAATGCATGAAGTAACTAAAGGAGCTCATAGGATGATGGATTTGTGCTTCATTAATTCACTTGCATGAATTATTTCTTGTTCTTGTCTTGTTGTTTACCATTTTGAATAAGAGTATAACTTGGATTAAGACTCGTGTTAAGTTAGTTGTTTTTATTCTTATTTGAATAAGTCATCTTTAGTGTTAGGGAGGATTGGCACATGTTTTTAGTATATTTGGAGAAGTAATTAGTCCATTTCTGAGGATTGTGTATAAAGTCCAATTCTGCTAGAGTTGGAGGATCTTCTTCTCATGTATGTAATACAAATTCGTTTTTGCCTAGATTTTTGAGTAATTAGAGAAGTATTACTATTGTTTGTTGTGCATTTGATGTTACGTCCCCTCAAGCAAAGGCTACTTGAGGAAATTTAATCCTCTCATAGTTAGTTTCATTGTTTTGCATTAGTTAAATAGTTCATTACCTTCATAGATTACTCATTATAGTTCATGCAATCTATTAATGAAGTTGATAGTTAGATTGTAAGTTAGGGTTGCAGTCTAGTCACAATGTTGTTTACCCATAGCCATTTCTAAGCTAACTTGATAATTGCCTTCAGCAATTGCTATGCAGACAAATTCCCATTTCAACATTGTTTATGTTTCAATTAATTGTTAGTTCTCTTTACACAACTGATAGGTGGCTTAGAGATTCCTTGGTTGCACATATAGTCCTAGCATCATCCAAGTATATACATCCTTGGTCAATAATTAAATGAACCTCTCTAGGACATCAAGTAACTCTATGTGGGATTAGTTGCCCAATTGAGCGTGTGCATTGAGTTGTCTACACCGACTTATTGTACTTAGTAGAAACCAATCATTTTTGGCATTGTTGTCGAGGATGGTGCTAAGGCTTGGGCTTACTAAGTTTAGATTTACTTCTTGTTGTTTTATTTGAGTTATTCAATTTTTGTTATTTGCTTTTAATGAGATTAAATGTTTTGATTTTAGCATTAGGAACAATAGACTTTAAGATCAATTTCAAGCTATTCACTAATAAGTGCAAGAAGGAAACTCATAAGCTCCACATTTTCATTGCATGCAGAGGTAGAGGGATGCTTTAGTAATTTTTATTCTCTCTACACAAATTCCAAAGGACTTTCTAGCTTCAATTATATGGCCAAAAGATTCAATAGACATAACAAAAGTGCTATAAGATCCATTCGTGCACCAAGAGATTCAATATCTTATGACGATACACAAACACAAGAAGCATCCACATCAACAAAGGATCCAACACAATAAACACTTACAACAATGACATGTATAAGTAGAAAACCCAATTGAACCAATTACTTTTGAGTTCTCCATCTTAGATCAAAAGAGAGCAGCAACACTTAAGAATATACCTCCATCTGTTATGCCTAATTTCTATGGCTTAATTATAGAAGACCCTAATACTTTTCTATTTGAATTTGATGTCTTGAGTCATAGCTATGACTACATCACTAATTCATGTAGATTAAAACTCTTCCCAAAAACCTTGAAGGGTGTTGTGTTAAGATGGTTTAAGGGATTGGTCAGAAATGCTATTACAAGTTGGGACACAATGAAGGAGAATTTTTTGCAAATATACCAGGATTTTTGCAAAGATTGAGACATGAAGAAAGAGGACATATTTAGGATGTCCCAAAGAGAAGATAAACCTCTTGAGGACTATATCGAGTTTCCAATTTTTTCTAAAGAAGCCTAGATGAAAACAAACTCTCTCCTGAAATACTCAAGCTAGTCTTCCTAAGGGATATTAATGAGGAATACATAGATGCACTAAACCTAATGAGAGGAGATGACATCTCTCAAGTGTCATTTAAAGACATCTGCAAGCTTTCTAGGAACTATTCTAGGTCTACTTTGAGGAAGAATAAAATCTCCACACTCATGTCCACTACCAAGACATCCAATAATATCTCTAGGGTGGAGTTCAGCAGCCTTCTTTTTGACATGAAGGAAGGTATCATCAATCATCTTGCATTAAATTGGACATCATTCACATCAGGAAGAAGCAAGAGGAGGCTAAAGAAAATCTCACAAAGTACTTCTCACACTATAGACAAAAGAAGTTCAATTGTAAATGTAGGAAGATTGTTGCTATCTCTGAGGAAAAGTTGACTCAATATGAGTTTCAAGCCTTGGAAGATGAAGAAGGGCAAGTTTTCTATATTTCCCATTGTGATACATGGAAAAAAAAGCAAGGTATGCCTCCAAATCTATTATCTTATAATGTTTCATTCCCTAGGGTCAATTCAAATGCTACAAATTGGAATTACCAACCTTGAAATTCAATGCCTGATTAAGAATGACAAGGTAATATAACATCAAACTAGATGCCATAGCAAGGGGAATGGCCATAGTAATCTTAGTATCAATTTACAATTTTTAATTAGTGGAAAAATCCTTAGAATCTATGATCACAACCATGGAGAGGAAACTAACAATGACAATTGTCCAATTTGTCCTACATGCAACAACAACAAAACTTGACCCAGTAGCTTGCGCTTATGCCTAATGCACTACCCCGACAACAAGTCATTATGCCTAACCAAAACATGTCTACCCTCACACAACCAAAATCACCACAATTGCTTGCTTATCTTGCACCTATACCTAAAAACAAGCTTGTTCAACAGTCTTACCCTAATGAGGCTACATGGTATTCAACTTATGCAATTGAAGTTAGTGATGTGCACCTATGCTCAAGAAATACTCTTGCTGGTCCTACATCTCCTCAAATCATAGAATTATTTGATGAATAACTAATAGTATACATCACTAAAAATGAATCACCTAAACAAATCCAACCACATGTTGTAGTTTCAAATAAAGAACCCCCCTTTCAAGAAAGGTTGGCTACACAAAAATATCATCCTAAGCCTGAATTTGACCTTCTAGGACTATTGAAAAATGTTTGTGTTAAGAGTCCTCTCATTCAAACTATTAAGGATGTATTAATTTATACCAAGACCATCATGTAAATGTGTCTTTAATGCCTAAGGAGAAAGAGGAAGGACCCTCATGTTGTCCATGTCATATGATAGATTGTTGATATCATGTTGGGTACCCTAGTAGTGCCTAAATACTTAAATATTGGTAGTCATTTTGTAGATGTGCATATCAATGGAACTTTTATTAAGAACACCTTTATTGATCTTGGTATAACAATAAATATCATGACAAAAGAGGCAATGACTTCCCTGCAACTACTAAACATAATACCAACACCAACCATGTTGCAACTAGTAGATAGATCCATTGTTAAACTAGAGGGAATAATTAAAGACTTGGTGATCACTATGGATTCATGAGAATACCCTATTGATTTTATGTTTTTTTACCCCAAAGACAATTTAGAAGGTTGTCCATTAATCCTTGGGTGACCATGGTTGACTACTCTTGATGCTTTTACTGGCTACAAATCTAGCAATATGATTATCTCCAAAGGGAATGTGATCAAGAAATTGGTCCTCTATCCTCCAACTCAGCCCTGTGCTAACCTAGAATAATCCATATGGCTGAATCCGGAGGATGAATATCAACATTCCCTCCAAAATCTCATGACAATAGAGAGTATTCCTATGATTGGCATCCAAGATGAAGATGTCGTTATTACTCACATTATTCAAAACTCTTAAATGATTTGGACCCATGACAGGAGGAGTTTCTATCTTGTCTAACTTGTCGACTTCATAGCCTCTTGTCTAGTGGAGATGCATCTACATCACCTTTTATGACATATTTTCAAAAAATTGAAATCTCAACGTATCTGATCTAGACATTGCCTCATTTATGAAAATAGTCTACCTTATAGAAGCGTATTTGGGTAAGACACTCAACATAAGCAATGAACTCATTGCATCGCAATGTGTTGACCTACTACAAATGCCTCAATCTTACACTCTACATTTGCATGGTATTATCATGATATGAAAGACATTGATCTTAGCTTATGTATGCATAGGATATATATCAATGAGGGTTGTAGACTAGTAAGACATACACAAAGAAGGATGAACCCAACACTCAGAGATATAGTCAAGGTTGAACTACAAAAGCTTTTGGTGCAAGATTTATATACGTTATTGCAGATAGTGAATGGGTGTTACCCTTGTTAATTGTGCCTAAAAAAGGAGGCAAATGGCGAGTGTGTGTAGATTACAGAGAGTTGAATGTAGAAACCAAAAAAATATCATTTTTCTTTCCCTTTTATTGATTAAGTGTTGGACTCACTAGCTAGCAAAAGGTACTTCTCCTTCCTGTATGGGTTTAGTGCCTACAATTAGATCAATATAGTCCCTGAGGATCAAGACAAGACTACCTTCACATGCCTACGGGGAACATACACCTACGTAGTGTTGCCTGTTGGATTATGCAATGCAACGACTACCTTTCAAAGATTGGACCTTGAGCATATTTTTTAGGTTTTCCCATGATATAATGGAGATTTATAGAGATGATTTCACTACTTATGGTAATTCCTATGAAGAGGCTTAGACAAAATTGGAATAGGTACTTCAAAGATGTCAAGACAATATCCTCTCCCTTAGTCATGAAAAATGCTTTATGATGATAAAAGAGGGAGTTTTACTTGGTCATTTTGTCTCAACCAATGGAATTCAAGTTGACCTTGCCAAAATTGAGATCATCTCAAGGCTTCTAGTACGATAAAAGTAGAGAGATGTCAAAAAATTTCTTGGACATGGTTATTATGGGCACTTCATAAAGGACTTTAGTGAGATTGTTGTGCCACTTTTCGCATTGCTAACCAAAGAGGTATTATTTGAATGGACTAAAGGTTGTTAACAATCATTTGAAGCACTGAAGAAAGCCCTCATTCAAACACTAGTACTTAAAGGACATAACTAGACTCTTCCTTTCTACTTATACATAGATGCTCCTAACTTTGTAGTTGGAGTCACGTTGGAACAAAAAGAATCTAATTTGGAATATGTAATTTATTACATTAGTAGGAACTTGCAAGATGATGAGGTTAATTATAAATTATAGAGAAGGAAATGCTTACCATCATTTATGCCATAAAAAAATTTAGGCATTATATCACTAGTTACTATATTTTCATTCATACTAACCATGCAACAATATGCTACCTAATGAACAAACTAGTGGTAACTGGTTAGCTTATCAGATGGTTGCTCTTATTACAAGAGTTTGACCTCATAATTGTTATCAATTCTGGGAAGGCTAATGTAGTAGCATAATTTCTCTCAAGGTTAACAACTTCCTAAAAAGATCCTATAGTGGATGATTCATTTTTAGATGAACATCTCTTTGTATTATCAGTTTATACCTTTATACCCCATGGTATGCAAATATTGCTAATTAATTGGTTGTATGGTAGACACCTTCACATTTGTCACCCAAGGAGAAGAAACAGGTGGTTCACCGCAACTCTTCCTACTTATGGATGATTTACATAGGGCCTGACAATGCCATGCATAGATGCCTCAAGGAAGATGAAACACTTGACATAATCAAAGCACCTCATGATGAATCCTCATGGTGGACACTTGGCAGCTAAGAGGACAACGATCAAGATTCTCAATATATATTATTATTGGCCTATTATACATTGAGATATTGTCCATTACACAATGAGATATGATAGACGTTAGAGAGTGGGTAGGCCTACCAAGAGTGATGAGATGCCCCTAGAACCAGAGCTAGTAGTCATGCCATTTGACAAATGGGGTATTGATTTTATTGGTCCAATACATCTAACAAAAAATCCTATATATTGGTATGTACTGGCTATATCACTAAGTGGGCGGAAGTGAGAGCTTTGAGGACTGTAAGAGACATTAAAGTTGCTCAATTCTTGTATGATGAGATATTTACAAGGTATGGTCTTCCAAGGGAGATAGAAACAGACTAGGGTCCACAATTTAATTTTGATTTGATTACACAATTGGTGAAGAAGTACGAGACCAAACATAAGAATTCAACACCCTGCCATCCACAATCTAATGTACATGTTGAGGTGATAGATAGGGAGCTTGAACACATATTGACTGAGATGGTTTAGCTGCACAAGAGAGATTGGGCTGCTAGATTTTATGAAGTGGTTTGGGCATACAAGACAATATGGAAGACAACAACTTGAGATTTACACCCTATAAACTTGTTTATGACAAGAACGTAGTATTGCTTATTGAATTTGAATATAGAATACTATTTACAATAGTTAAATTGGAAATTGATCTCAATCAAGTACAAAAGGACTATTTATATTAGTTAAATGCACTTGATGAGATGCAAATGGAAGCAATTCTACATATTGAGATTATATAGAAGCAAATAAGTAAATGGCATGATTAGTTCACTAAGACAAAGGAATTCAATGAAGGAGATTGGGCACTATTATTTGATTCACAAAATAAGGACCATGAGGGAAAACTACAAACTTGGTGGTTAGGGCCTATGAAATTCAACAAGTGTTTCCAAATGGAGTTGTTTATCTCACCACAATAGACCCAATTCATTTCTCATTTACAGTGAATGGGCATAGATTCAAGTTGTACAAGAAACCTCATAATAAGGATGAATTTTTATTCCACCTATAGAAGTAGTTCATCTCGCCACCCAAATCACCATTGGCATCAAACCCATTGAATGATATTGTGAGGTAGGAATTAGGCAAAGGAAATCATAACACATTCAATAGAAGCATGAAAATGAAATGTTTTAAAAGAAACGCAAACCAAATGCAAACATCTCTTTCATTGTTCTTCCATTGTTCTTCCATTGTTCTTCTTTCTCCTTAAAATATGTGGATCTCACCTACAAAGCAAGTGTTTTGCAGACAAGATGATAGCAAGATGAGATGAAATTGGCAACATAAGGATAATCAAAATGTGGTTGTTAAAAATGAGCAATGAGAGCTCAATTTATAGAAAAGTTGAGATTGATTGGATGACTAAGATTGATTTGGGATTGAATTAATCAATGAACAAGATTAAATGAGATGACTTGTTAAGTGGGGATAAAAAGGAAATTGCATTTCCAATGTTTAGGAAGAAATATAAATGAAAAGAGTTGATTATTGGAAATATTCATTTTCAACAAAAATATGCCATAATGAAATAGAGTTAAGTGAAAATAATTATTGGAAATATTCATTTTCACTAAAATATGTCATTTGAAAGTGGAGGAAAAGACTAGTGGAGAATTAGCAAGTTTGAAGAGATAAGGGAGATAGAAATTAGAAAGTGGAAGAGATAGTTGGAAATAAAAATTAGAAAGTGGAAGAGCTAAGTGGGGTCATAAATAAATAAAGAAAATTCATTTATTTTACCCACACATGGTAATTAAATAAATTAGAATAATTTAGAGAAAGGGTGTAAATAAATAAAAGTAATTATTTAATCATAGAAGAATAATTAGCTTGGAATAAAGGGATTAAATAATTAAGTGAATTATTTAATCGAAGAGGAATAGTTAGGATTAGTCGATTAAGATCAAGATTAATTGATTAGAAAGAGATAATGATGAATATTAATTAAATACTGAAAATTATTTAATTAATGGTTTAGAAGAAAAATAATTAAATAATTAAGAATTATTTAATTATAGAAAATTAGAAGAAGAATATTAGTACTAATTAAATAATTAAAATTATTTAATCAGTTTAGATGAAAAAGGTTAGTGAAAAGTGTCGTTGAAGACTTAGGACAATTTTTAGTGTCTGCAGATATTATTTTCACACCACCATCATCTCTTGTGCATTCACCTCACATGTCATTTGTGGATGAACCTGTTACCAATTTTCACACACAACTCAAATTGGCAGAGTTGGAGCAGTTATTGTTGTTAATGGTGAAAGGTACTTTTATTCATTGTTATTTGATCATAATTGAAATGAACAATTTCAATAAGTTTCAAATTTATTATGCAAAATCATAACAGAGGATTTTCAGAAAAATGCATAGTATTGTTGTTCTTTTCCATTTCATTATGAATGTACATAAAAGATTGCAAAATGTATTTTTGTTTCATTCTTTGAAGAAGAAAAAGTGTTTAGAAGTCCCACACAAGTCGTGGGAGTAGCTGAACCAACATATAACATATGAAATAAACTATATAACTAAATAAAAGAAGAAGAGAACATATAAGGAAATATAGCCATCATTGCCTGATGACAGTTTTCAGGTGATCTTCAAAGTTGTCATCTTCTCTTGCTCCCGGTCTTCAAACAAACCTGAAAATAATGAGAGAGAAGGGTTAGAGCTTCAGTTATGAGACCTTATATGTTCTACTAACAGAATATATTGTATCACATACGCCATAGTGATCAAACTGATTTCAGATGCATGCTAAAGAAGTTGAAAAGTATCAATCACCAAGGCATCTTATCATGAAACAAAAAGATACATTTTATTTTGCTAACATTGTTTGTTCATTGTGCAGGTACAGGTTCATGATAATATTCCATGATTAAGCATGTGGTGTAGAACGAGGCTCCCACAAGGGTTGAGCCCAACATGCTAACATGTCAATATAGCTTCAATGAACAAGGGCTTATCATTCACAATAGTGAACTTTCAAGATCACTATTACAAATGACATGTTGGTGTCCAATGGAACTATACTGACATGTTAAAAGGTTAGACAACCCTAATAGGGTCTCAATACAGAAAATCAGTTAAAAGGATTGTTATGATGTATCAGGCCCAGAACAATAAATGAAGAAGCAATGAAATATTAAGATATTGCATCTTTGTTGTAAGCATACAGTAATAGTGGCACAATGTCACATCAACACACTAGAAAGAGATGCAGTCCTATAGTCATAGGAGAGTGCTATAGTCAAGAGGATAGTCCTTTGTAATATATGGTATTTATTTTGAAAAGGACAGTGATCATAAAGATAATATGGCAATCCTCATACACTACACAAAGCACAGTAACATTGATAAAGCAAAGCCTTGACAATCATAATCCTTCATAAAATATAGTAAAAGGACAAAGATTTCAATGATTCAAGAATGCTAGAAGCCCACAAAGAAAGGATAACATTGTAACTTTACAATGTCTTATAGCAGTCATAACAATATAAGTCAATAAGCTCTGTGAAGAAATGAGATTCAAGCCCATAGTCTTCAACTGAGATTCTTAAAATAGTGTATGGATGGTGTGTAAGACATAGGCACAGTTATTAAGGTGATCCTGAGCAATCATATGTTTCATTAGTATCAAAAAAGGACTAAAGTAATGGTAGTCACGATCTCATAATTGGCAATGACAAAGTATTTATACAACAACAATGAGGTATGATGCAAATCAGAACAAAGAGTATTCAAGAAAGCCTAAATACAGTGAGTAATAACAGTCACTGTGTCAAGTGTATATCACTATCAAAACCTAGTGAAAAAGCTATCTCAACCTAAGAACAATATACATTCACATCAACCATCTTACTAAGCAACATGGTAGACAGTCACAGTATCATCTTCAGGCAAGCTAAATGCATTCCCAGAATACAATCAAATGGACAATAATAGTATTGACTGCCAAAGAACCCATATTAGGGCAAGAGACAAACCACAAATCACAGAAGATAATGATCAAGGCATTATAGTAGACATTGCAGTTCAAAGTATCAACAATCCAATGAAGATGAAGAATGTCACTTGTCATGATTTTGAGACAGAGTTAGAAGCTCAAAGGAGACTAAATGGTTAAATGATCACAGTAGTATGAAGAGTCCAAAGCACTCAAGGGTTTGTGATAATATAGTTTATCACTATAGGTTTTTATAAGACCAATATTCAGTCCAATGAAAATAAGGAGACACGGTTTTAGCAGTAAACAGAGCAACCTATTGACATACCAAGAAACAAATGCTAATGCAAAGATACGACATTCTGTTGGATTTTGCCAAGATCAAGGGCACAATGAAAAGCATAAAAGAGACAATAGAATGACAAGAACAAACTGTATTCTCATCAATATAAAAATGATCAACTGGATTAACCAATACAATGAATAGAGGCCTGCTTATATAGGCAAGGCCATATGGATGTATGAGCACACAAATATGACAAGTGGCTCAATGAGAAACAAGGGTAGGTAGGAAATAGGTGTGGGTAGGTAGGAGAAATAATATAATATTCCACATGAGGTGGATCACCCACCGAAGGTGGAATTATCACTCCACAATAAGTGGATATGATAGTGTAATAACAAGATCAACACCATAAGAGGTGGAATTTCTCCTACACACACTATCCCAATGAGGCACAAACACCCAAGTGTCTCATATCCAAACTACTATGTAATGCATTATCCTAAGTAAACTTAAGTAAGTGTAATAATATCCATGATGAATAATTATTTACACCAACACCCCCCCTTAAGTGCAACTAAGGGGAATGCACTTAAGTCTACAATGCAACTAAGCAAGATGGGTCCCGGCTACAAGGCCATGATAGGTACCCATGTACAACATGCATATGCAAGCAAAACAATGCAATGCAATCTCTCACAACCGGAGAAAAGGAGAAAACCCAGTGGGAAAAAACTCCCCCCCAAAAGAGAGATGAATGTACAAAAGAATCTCAAGGAGGAAGGAGAAGTCAGCTGACCCCCCCTAATGACACATCCCGCACCCCCAAGAGAGCTCGCAACTGCTAGAACTTACTCTCGGTGAAAGGTTTGGTGAATATGTCAGCAACCTGCTCTGCTATAGAACAATACTGCAAATCAATGACCTGCTCCTGGATGAGCTCTCGGATATAGTGCATATGAATCTCGATGTGTTTGGTCCGCTGGTGCTGGACCGGGTTCTTCGAGATGGCAATGGCACTCTGATTGTCGCAATATAGGACTGTCGGCCGTGGAGTAGTGAACCCAAACTCTGTGAGAATCTGCTGGAGCCAAATGGTCTCAGTCGCTGCGTTAACAGCGCCTCGATACTCAGCCTCAGTCGAAGAGAGAGCAATAGCATGTTGCTTCTTGCTCTGCCAACAAATGGGGCCCGAACCAAGGTGAAAACTGTAACCAGAAGTAGACTTACGATCAACTAGATCGCCAGCCCAATCGGAGTCTGTGTAACCAACCAAGCGAAGTCCTGTGCCTGCTGCATAGTGAATCCCATAGTGATGTGTACCCTGGATGTAATGTAGAATGCGTTTGGCGGCTTTCCAATGAAGCTCATGTGGTTCCTGCATGAAGCGGGAAACCATGCCAACTGCAAATGAAATATCAGGGCGTGTATGAGTCAAGTAGATGAGACTACCCACAAGCTGACGATACAAAGTGGCATCAACTAGTGGAGAAGAACACTGAGCCTCAAGCTTGACTCCTGAAAGAAAGGGAGTCGGGGCAGGCTTACAATCAGCCATATGAAAGCGTGCAAGTAGATCAAGAGCATACTTGGGCTGCGATAGAGTAATCCCGGAAGATGACTGTGAAATCTCAATCCCGAGAAAGTAGTGCAAAAGACCCAAGTCAGTCATAGAAAATCTGTCATGCAAAGCAGATTTGACCCTGCTAATGATGGATGCAGTACTCCCTGTAATGATCAAGTCATCAACATAGAGCACTAGTATCAAGTGAGAGTCATCCTGTCGCAAAATGTAGACATTCGGATCGGAATGACACCTGGTGAAACCTGCAGAGAGTAGAAAGGAGTCCATCTTGGCATACCAAGCCCTGGGGGCCTGCTTAAGGCCATAGATAGATTTCCTCAATCTGCAAACCAAAGAAGTATCCTGGATGAAACCCTGTGGCTGCTCCATATAAATCTCCTCATCAAGGTCACCATGAAGAAAGGCACTCTTCACATCCATCTGATGTACAGCCCAACCATGAGCTGCAGCTATAGCAAGTGTCAAACGAATGGAGTTCATCTTAGCTACGGGTGCAAAGGTCTCAGTATAGTCAACACCTGCAACCTGCGAGAAACCTTTGGCAACAAGCCGAGCCTTATACTTATCCACACTACCATCCGCTGCAAACTTAGTTCGATAGATCCACTTACATCGAACCATCTTTCTCCCCTTAGGGAGATGTACTAGATCCCATGTGTTGTTCCTCATCAAGGAACTATACTCTTCCTCCATAGCTTGGTCCCACTCAGGAACCCCTGATGCTTCCCTGAATGTCTGTGGATCGGAAGCGGTAGCTATAAATGCATGTGGATGATCCTGATGTTGTGATCGTGTTCTCCGTGTATCCAAAGGATCCCCAACAAGAGAACCCGCGGACTCAAGTGTCTGTCGAGCCCAACGAGGTCTAGGTGGAGGTGGAGAATGAGGCACCTCAACTACAAATGGACCCTGCGGAGGTGTAACCCTGCGAGTCAGAGTTGAGGGAGTCTCATCATCTGAATCACTAACATCACCATCCACAATGGAGGAAGGTGGAGGAGGTAGAGAGGCTAAGCTAGGAGAGCTTTCCTCAAAGTGAACACTCCTCTCAATGAATACCTCATGTGTCTCTGGATCCATCAATCTGTATGCCTTAACACCCTCAGGATATCCAACAAATATGCAAGGCCGACTCTGTGGTTCCAATGCCTTGCGTTTCTGTGGAGGTATGCGAGCCCATGCTGGACACCCAAAGACTCTGAAATGTCTCACAATTGGTTTCCTACCAACCCAAGCTTCAAAAGGAGTAATACCTTGTAAAGCTTTGTGAGGAACCCGATTCTGGATGTGAGTGGCACAACTGATAGCCTCTGCCCAAAAGGCGGGATCAAGAGAACGTGCATGGATCATACAGCTAGCCATTTCTTTGAGAGTTCGATTCTTGCATTCTGCAACCCCATTCTGCTGTGGAGTGTATGCAACAGAATGCTGAAGATCAATCCCCTCAAATGTACAAAAGTCCTCAAGTCTCTTGTTCACATATTCCCTGCCATTATCTGTACGAAGAATCTTGATCACTTTCCCTGATTGCTTTTCCACACGAGCCTTGAAGTCCTGAAATCTGTCAAATACTTCACTCTTATGAATGAGAAAGTAGACCCAAGTGAAGCGGGAGTAGTCATCAATGAAGGTAAGAACATAGCGGGCCTTACTAAATGAAGGTGCTGGAAATGGACCTGCTACATCACTGTGAACAAGTTGAAGAACTTCCAAAGCTCTCCAAGTTTTCTCTTTATCAAATTTCTCTTCGGGATGCTTGCCCATGGAACAACCTGAACATACACCCTCTGAAAAGCTGATTCGAGGAAGACCTGTGACCATGTCTTTAGTGCTGAGCTGCTGTAGATAGCGGTAGTTGAGGTGACCAAACCGCTCATGCCATAGCTTACTTTCTGAATTTGAATGAGTAAGCAAGGCCCTAGAAGGTGAACGTGGCACAAAGTGGGAAAATGAGTAAAGCCTTGAGTTGTCATTGACTTGTCCCACTGCTACCAAGGCATCATCATCAAGTTCTTTTACCACAACTGAATCTGGTGTAAACTCAACCTTTTTCCCATTCCCATAGTGAGTGATTTGGTAGATGGAGAGAAGGTTGGTAGACAAGTTAGGAACATAGAGAACATTCTCAAATGTTCCATCATCCATGTCAACTGAACCTTTCCCTTCAACCTCTACTTGTGTATCATCACCTATGTAAATGTGAGGTACCTTAGATGGCTCTAATGAAGAAAACTGCTCCTTTGTAGAACCCATGTGATAGGAGGCACCCGAGTCAAGTATCCATTGCTGTGAAGAACCTGTTTTAGCCACAAATGCTTGCCCTTTTCCTTTTGACTGTGAGGAGGAAGAAGATGAATCCTTCTTTGTGTAGGCGGATGGCAAGTTGATGTTGTTTTTCTTGAGAAGATTGGTTAACTCATCAACTTGCTTTGCGTGGCATCGATGCTCATCATGACCATACTTTTTGCAATATGCACAAGTTGGTTTATCCTTCTTAGGTGTTGTCCCCTTCTTGGAAGAGGATTGTTGATTGCCTTGTGATGGAGAGGATGATTGTCCCTTTTCTTGTTGTGGTTGAGACTTAGATTGCTTCTTCTTCTTGTTGGAATTTTTGCCTTGACTTCCTTGATTTCCTTGATTTGCCACCAAAGCCTTGGACTTTGAAGACTTGAGAAGCCCCATGTTCAACAACTTGGATTGTTCTAATATCAACATTTCTGTGAAAGCTTCAAAAGAAGGCATAACATAAGAACTCCCCACTGTCAAACGATGAGTTTGGAAGCTTGATACAAATGCTGCATACTCTGGTGCAAGCTTGTCCAACAAGTTGAATATCAATTGAGCATCCTTTTTGTCTATTCCACAATCCTTTAGCTTTGCTCTTAGCTCATTTGCTTTGGTTACATAATCTTGGATTGTATCAAAATTCTTGGGATCTAAGTTGGTGAGCTCATTATCAATCTGGTAGCCTCTGATTTCATCAACTTGTCCATACAATTTCTGAAACATATCCCAAGCCTCTTTAATTGTTTTACACTTCTCAATGTGGAAAATGAGGTCATCTGATACATACTTGCGTAAGGTTCCAAGAGCCATGCAATTCTTAGTGAGCCATTCTAAGTGAGCATTTGGATCAGCCTTAGGATCAGGAGGTGCTGTTATTGTTCCATCTATGTAGTGTGTGAGACCCTTTTCCATTAGTTTACTCCATACTTTAATTTTCCATGATGCATAATTATGTGGAGTTAATGGTGGAAACTTATTAGGACTCATTGCAACAAGAATGGAAAGAGCACAAAAGAGGCACAATCACACAAGACACCCCCCCAAATTCACTCAATCAAAGAACCCCCCCAAATGTGATGATTTTGGCACTTTATAAGTAGTGCGTATACAATGGGCCACTTGCAAAAAATGGCAAAGTGGACTTCTGATTTACAATTTTACAACTGCCTCAAGAAGGCCAAAAGAGACTCAACTGAAAATGCAAGAGATCTAACTAAGATCCAAACAATTTACAAGTACCTAATAGGCCAAATAAGACCAATATCTGAAAGTACAATTTTCACTCAAAATCTCTGAAATCTGATCATAGATTCTGAAAGTAGACGAAAAAATAAGCACTTTCAAAAAAAACGGCACCTGAAAAGGAGGTCGTACGAGCTCAAACGAGGCCTTTGAAGTTGCAGAATTGAGGATTGGACAGGTACAGCTGAGAGAATCCATAAATTCCGAGAAACCTGTGCATCAAAATCAGAAAATAACCACACCACTGCGAAGATCACGAAATTTTAGCCCATTTCAAAAAAAATTGCACCAAAAAAGGAGCAAAAATGAGCAAGATATGGCCTTCCAAAGTTGGACTGCAAAACTGAAAAGCCCAATGGAGAGGGGTTTAAAAATTTTCAAAAATTGCTGATGTGGCGCTGACGTCAGCAAAACACTGTGTTAAATTTGACGGCCGTATGACCGTCATGAAAACTTCGCTGCCTGGCTGACTGGGCGTCCGTACCGTACGGACGGATTGCGTGGCACGCTGACTGTGTATTCCGTACTGTACGGAATGATGACTGTGCAGGCTGATGTGTGCATCCGTACTGCTGACTGTGCGTACGGTGATCTGCGTGTCGTACGGATGTGTTTATCCACAGGCCACTGGCCGCCTGCCACGTGGCGGGCGTGGTCCTCCGGTCTTCGGGACTGGTGTCCGCGTGGCTGCGCTGAGCAGGGGAGCGGCGAGAGGAATTAAGCCGAGGCCGGAGCGGACGCGGGCTCGGAGCGGTGCCGAAGGAAGACCCGGGAAGCGGGCTGGGGGCGCCGCTGGTGACGCCGGAGCGGAGGGTGGCGGGACAGCTGGACGAGCCGGGAGCTGCACGGGAGGCGAAGCCCGAAGGGAGCTGCGGAGGCGGGCGAGCGGGGAGGTGTCGCCGGGGACAAGCGCTGCTCGGGCGGCGAGCTGGAGGCCGCGGTACGAGGGAGGCGCGGTGGACGATGCAGACGTCGGGCGGAGTACGCGTGTACCTGCGCGCACAGACCTGCAGGTACCTGCAAACAGCAGGTACGGCGAGCACGGGGGGGGGTCTGCGGACCCCCCAAAAACCAATGTTTGTTTTTTTTTTTTTTTGCTTTCCAATTTTTTCGATTTTTTTTTTTTTTTTTTTGATTTTCAAAACAATATTCAGAAAAACAAAAAATATATTTTTTTTTTTGAAAAAAATATATAAAAATTCGAAAATCCGTACGATATAGCTAAATTGGGGAAAAAAAATTTCCTCACCAAAATAGGTCGACTTTATAGTCAAAATTTATGGAAATGGCCTCCCGGATTCAACGGTGATGTCCAAATCGCTGTAAAATGCCTCCAAAAAATGAAGATCCCCAAATCCGAAAATAGAAGCCTTCCACGATGTCTCCAAAAACTGATCAACGAAGCCCCAATAGCTCTGATACCATGTTGGATTTTGCCAAGATCAAGGGCACAATGAAAAGCATAAAAGAGACAATAGAATGACAAGAACAAACTGTATTCTCATCAATATAAAAATGATCAACTGGATTAACCAATACAATGAATAGAGGCCTGCTTATATAGGCAAGGCCATATGGATGTATGAGCACACAAATATGACAAGTGGCTCAATGAGAAACAAGGGTAGGTAGGAAATAGGTGTGGGTAGGTAGGAGAAATAATATAATATTCCACATGAGGTGGATCACCCACCGAAGGTGGAATTATCACTCCACAATAAGTGGATATGATACTGTAATAACAAGATCAACACCATAAGAGGTGGAATTTCTCCTACACACACTATCCCAATGAGGCACAAACACCCAAGTGTCTCATATCCAAACTACTATGTAATGCATTATCCTAAGTAAACTTAAGTAAGTGTAATAATATCCATGATGAATAATTATTTACACCAACACATTCAATAGCAATTATATAGTCTGATCACCACAAAAAGGACTGTAAACCAGTTTAGAATAGTGCTAGCAAGATGTGACAGTCTTTAAAGGGCATTTGATAGTCTTTTAAGCATAAAGAGATCTAGATGTATTGCTCAATAATGGCTCATCAATGGAGTTACAGGTTAGATCAATCATGGGACCTCCACAAAGCAACCATAGCAGGGATTAAGGTTCCAAATAAAACCTAGAGTAGTCACCAAGCTTTGAGAACAAATAATACAAATGTTAAGAGCTAAAAGAATTCAATAGCATTGTCAAAGTTTGAAGGCAAAACATAGTTTCACAATCTCAGTCTGGAAAGAGATACAGGACTAAAAATATCCACAAAGAACAATGCCTAAGGTTGTGACAACAAGAAGGACTCACAACTACAAAAATAGCCACAATGATTAATGAAGGAGATAATAATGCTTATTTCAATAATAAAAAGCTACAACAAGTAACCCCGAATAGTAGCCAAAGCACCCAATAGAGCAGTCTATCACCACAAAAGTGATCTTCAAATTGATAGCAGAAGAGAATTCATTACAATCAATTATAGGGCATGAGGGTATTCCAAGGCATTAAGGGTAATATGAAGATAGTGACAGTCCATGTAAAGACCTTGATCATATCACCAAACAGAGTGCACAAAGGGAATTTCATACTACAAGATAATCAACTGGGAGTATTCACTATCAAAGATAAGAAGTCAAGATATCAATCAATAAATGATAGTCCATTTGAATGAATAAAAATCAAACCTTGCAAGAATCACTGATATAGACAATGAGAGAAGGAATCTATAATCTCTTAGGAGAGTAGCAATGCCAACGATTATGAACACCAGTTTCAGACAGTGAAGATCAAAAGTGTTCACCCACGTTTATGAGCCATAACCAACACTAGATTCAAGGTCATGGTGAAATGGATCAGCTCATTACAAGATCAAAGCAACATATTGGTCCTAGCCATTTAAGGCAGGCCCAAGAGACAAATATAGGTCATTTTCAAGCCAATGGAATGCTCACAGTAAATAAAGACTACTATATCAACCACAGAGAACCTCAAAGCATTCATAGACTAGACTTAGGCAATAATATCCATATCGTTAGGCAAGTATTGGCAGGTCATGTTCATCAAAGTCTTAATGCAATTACAGGAACAATCCACAAGATACAAGGTTATTGAGAACAATCATTCATAGTCATGGAAACAAAGAATACATTCATAAAAATGTAAACACAGTCCAAAGATCAGTCATGAAGATGCACTGCATGCACCATGTATCTTCAATCAAACAAAAGACTATGACAATATATTCAAAGGATTACAAACCCTAGAGATTTAGATGTAGTCACAAAAGGGCAGACCTAGAAGAATGCATAACAGTGATGAATGTAATAACAGTCACAGACAGGTCAAGGGTTTGTAACCTCAAAGCATCATCACACTTACAAACAATAATGAGATACAAGGAAAAGCATAAAACCATGCAATAAGAAGAATAAGATTTTTTGATGCAGCCATCAAAAGATAAAATACAGAGAATAAGAGATATAGTCACAGAGGATATGTGAAGACAAGAAGTAATGGTAGTGTAGTTCTTTGTATCTGCAAAACCCTAGATGATGAACAAGAAATAGCATTGTTGCAACACAAAAATAGCTACCTTTACACATGCCAAAATAATGATATCAAAGCCCTTCGAGCACTAAAGAACAATAACAACCCATATTCACCTCAGAACAAAAATAGTTTTTTTCAATTTCAAGCATGCAAAAGACAATATGCATAGAGATGCAAAAGCTACCACTTATATTCATGCATGTATAAAGGTTTTCACAAAAACCCTAAATATAGGCATGAATAGAAGCAAATAATTTTGCGAAAGAAATCTTTTGCACAAAGAAACAAAGTCATAAAGAAAGAAGAAATGAGTTACATACCACAAAGATCACACAGAAAAAACCGTCTCCTATGCAAGCCCTAGTTTGAGCTCCAACAAAGTGCATGGCAGCCAGAAGGAGAGTCTTCTTCAAGAAGACAAAAGAATGCAAAGAAAACAGAATGAAACATTTTTGGGGTTCAGAGTGCTTTTACTTGCATGCCCTAATTCGAGTTTGATGGGTTTTTTATTTTTATTTTTCATAAAATAAATCATGCATGTATTGTTGGCCCGTGGTCAAGACTTTTCGATCATTGAACCTATCTATGGAGCCCTAAAATAAAGGGTAAAAAAGCTTTTAAAAGATTTTTATTTTCTTTCGCCTTACATATGAGTTATAAATTAATATAGCTTTATTAATATTTTTAATAATAAATCTTAATAAAGCTATATTAATTTATAAAAGGAATAAACTAAAATTAAATATTTTTATTCTAGCATTTATTGAAAACAATATTATTAATTGTTTCAAGTAAATGTTAAAATAAAATTATTTAAAAAAGGCAAAAGCAATAACATGCAGAATTTAGAGAAAAGCATGATTTTTGATCAAGCTATAATAGGAGACTTTGGAGCAGTTTGCAGCAGTTCTATATCAGGTAGAGAGTTCTACTTCCATGCACCTCGAATCAAGGAGCTATTTTGGCTCACAAAAAGTTAAAATGAGAAAAAATTACATGTTCTTATGCATGCCTTTTAGGAAAATCCGACCAAGAAGATTCTTCATGCAGATTTTCAGAGAAAAAGCATTTTACTATCTTTAGTCCTTTTTCTTCTTAGGGCTTCTTTTCTATAAAGCCTTCTCTCTTCTTCTTTTTTCAATCAGTTCTTTCTTTTCTGCCTACACATAGCAGAAAAAGTATTGTAGCTCAGATTTTATGCATTGTAATAGATTTATTTTCAATAATCAATAGAGAAAGCATATTTCCTTGTTAATTATTCTTATTTTTCATTGTCAAATGAATGATCTGATAGAAGTATTGTGATTTAATTATGTATCCTTTACTCTGTCTCATTTATGCTTTGCAGAAATTAGAGATTTTATAGTAAAGTCAAGTTGTGGGTTGTGTTCATCTTATTTTCAATCAGTTGCATGTTGTGAAAATTCACTTTTCCTTCATACAACATTGAAAAGCTTCTAACCTTCATACAAAATATTTATGAATTTCATGATCTTATTTGATTTGTGAGATAAATTCAGATCTTTATTGAAACTAATTATAGTTTTAGGACAACAAGTAGAATTACACAATTTTGGGGCAATCACCTCCTATAGTTTTAGGATTTCAGTTTTAGCAAGCTTTTTATCCTTTTTCTCAGTAAAAAGGTTATTTTTAGGAGATTCATCATACAGGAAGCCGACCTATAATCCAAAGGTCTACTTTCAATATAGGCAACCCATAGGCCTAAAAGTATTCCCGTGTTTCACGGGATTGTTGGGTTTCATACTTAGCTTCGCGGGTGCAATCCTTCGTGACAACATAACCATCTGGTTCACTCGCAGCCACTCCATCCCAATAAAGTATCCTAGCTCTCACATGCACACACTGCATGAATTAAAAGTCACTTTTTCTTTTTCTTTTTCAATAGCATTAAAAAGCATGCAATCATACACATCAGTTAGGACCTATAACATCATGTCACAGATGGAACCTAACTTTGTGTACATGAAACCATTATAGCTCTTCATGTAGTTGTCAATTTTGTCAAGTCACATGCAAAAAAAGGAAACACAACTTTGCATGAAATTGTTCACATATTAATGCAAATGTTACAACACCTTTCTAATCTTGCGCATGAAGCAATATTTTTGCCCCTAAATTGAAATTTCTCCGATGTGGCACAACCATAAACTAAAGAACATAGTTTTGCTCTACAACTTCCATCACATCAATCACTCCAACTTCACTCTAAGTACATCTACTCCACTTTTTAATAGTTATCAACATGTCAAATATCACATTGCAAATCTTAAGTAGGTTTTGTAAGCATTAAACCATTTATTGCATAATGGATATTTTGACTTTGCAATTCGCATGCGTATTTATTTATTCACTTGTCATATATCATTAAAAAATACCAAGATTCAAATCCTTCATAACCCTTATCTACCTATAATTAATTTGAGGATAAATTAACACTTTAAGTTGGGGGGTAGTCGTAGTTATTTTTCTCTTCTGCACTATTGAATTTATTTTCATAATTATTTGGCAAGTCTAAGAACCCTGACCAGTTGTATTGAACCCTTGAGCTTAAAAGAAAAGAACCTCACTCTCTTTACAACTACATCACCTTGGAATTGAAAGAAAATAGTTACATTAAGGCTTCGTCAAACATAGAGGAGTCATGACTTCCACTCAAATTTCATCCTCCACTCTTCCTATATCTAGTTCCACACTAGTCAAGAAGGAAGGTGGTGGACTTGGTCAAGAAAAGAGAATGGTGGGAGAGAATCATAGGAGAAAAGGGTTTTTACATAACACAAGGTGTAGTTGTTAATGAGTCCATAGACTATAGGTTTTATGTGTCGAGATATAATCTTAGGTCCTATTTTTTTGGGTATAAGAAAATGTGTAGTTAGGAAGGGTGATGGGTCATGTAATTAGCACTAGTTTACATGGAGGCCACATATATGCCCCCCCTTCCCTCCTTCCCTCACCCCCCTTAAGATTTCAACATAGCCCTATGTTGATGTCTTAAGGTAGAAAGAAAATACAAGGATAAATACCTTCATCACCAATGATATATCCTTTAAGCTACACCAATGCAAGCTAAAAGAGGTCACAACTCTTTGAAGCAAGGAAGAGATATTGCAAACTATCTTTCAACAAGTGTAAAGGGGATCCTTTTTTAGAGATGCATGATGAAAGGAGGAAGAGATATTTTCTCAAAGAAATCTACCTCCATGAGAGATCTTTTAACAAAAATAACATTTTTGAGAAAGGAGAGGAGAAAGAGAGACAATGATGCACTTTCAACACCTAGGAGAGATTATTTATAAAAAATGATTTCAAGCAAGGAAGAGATCCTAAACCAAGGATACACACCTCCAAGCAAGGGTAAAATCCATACAAAGGATAAACAATTTTGTGCAAGAAAGGAGATTCGTATAAAATATGCTACTCACTAAAGGAAAAATGAATCCTTGAAAAGAGAGATTATTGAAATACTATCCTTGAGCTCCCCAAAAGGTAAGCTACTAATGTCACATATCGAGGAGCAACATAATAGGATAAAAGAAGTTCTAATGCACTACTTTTAAATTTGGATTGAGAAAAAGAATGAGATCCAATGTAATATGAATAAGAGTCCTATCATATAAGTCTTGAACGAATTCTTTAAAAGCTCTGGAATCAACTATAGAATGAGAATAACTATGATGAAGAGGCAATATATGCTAGACCATCTTTATTTTTGTAATTATTGATGTACCTTATGAAAGGACAAGAAATTTTTTTATCATGTTTGAGTCTCCAAAAGATTCTTGTTGCTAGCTTCAATTGTTCATTAGAGATATGCTTAATTTATTGTTGGGTAGGAGGATTAGGCTTGAATAAAAGAATTGATAAAGGAGGGGGAGGATTTTCATTATAGACCTCATTGAAATTTGTCGTGTAAGTAAATCTAGAAGATTCAACTGAATGAATAGATGAAGGAGGATTGATTTGGGCATGAAGATTCTTATTCCTATCATCATTATTCATGTTCATTTTTTTAGGTTGGAAAGAAGTGTTTTCATCATCTAAAGCTTCATCTTTACTCAATATTATGTTATGAGATATATCACGAATAAAATGTATAACATCATCTTGTCTCAAAATATGTTGATGATTAAGATAAGATTTTAGTGAATAAGGAGGATCTAGAGTGATAGATGTAGTAAGATTAACATTCTTACATTGTCCCTATTGCACAAAAAGTATCTTTATGTGAAGAGGATTCATAATTACTCTTCAATGTTGCATCTCCATTAGGGAGATCATTGAAAGGAGCATTAATTCTTTTCTCACGAATAAAATATAATCTAGGAGAGTGTAGTGTCATAAAATTATGACCCTAGCAGTTTTTGACTGCATTAGGGTCCTCACGCACACAAACTTGAATCCTCTAGCCTGATCAGAGATCAAAGATTGCTCAACTTGTGAAAACAACTTCTTCCTTGGCCTCTGCATCACCCCAGCCACATTATGCCCTGGAGAAAGGGGTAGGATAGGGGCATGGTGCCACTATCCCCCCTTGGGCAGGGGCGTGGCGCCCTATCCCTGCCCTATTTTAGGGCATGATCCTTCCTAGAGCATGCATTGTGGGTTGTGCCTCAGGCAGGAAACTCTCCCGATGTCGGCCTGTGACGAAATTCAAATCCACTAACATGTATTTAAGGGGCATTCGTCCTCTCATTTGCATAAAAAAAAAAGTGAAAGTTGGATAAGTTGGATGAGTGGGAAATTCACAAGTGATCAAGCATTCAAGAGCATTCAAGCATTCAAGCATTTTTTTCCAGCATTCAGCATTCTCAAGTCTCCCTTCAAGGCTAGGTGTTGCATACAAGTCAAGGATTCAACCATTGAAGAGGAGATTGATTTCAACATACAATTCCATGCAAGCATTTCTATCAACATTGCTACTACAACCTCCCTTGAGGTGATTTACAATTCAACCTTTTATTTACATCTACTTACTAGTACTTTCTTTCATTACTTGGTTAATTCCAAAACTGGGGTTTGACCTAAAGGCAAACCCCCAATCCCAACCCATTTTCCTCTCTTTTTTGTGTGTAGGTTGTAGGTGCGCAGGTGTACTTTCAGATTCAAGCTTCATTTGCAGAGGCGAAAAAACCCTTTTCATTTCACAGATTTTTCAGAGGACCGTGTACATTCCCGCCACTGTCCGGGCAACTTTTCCTCAAATTCGCAGGTTGACTTTGTCTCAATATTTCACTGCTAGATCCAAGTGCACAACTTTATCCCATATTCCGATCTCAAGTTATGATCGATTCTTTATCACTTTTGCACTACATAATTCAATCAATTTCCTTTCTAAATCAAACAAGGAAGAGGGGATCAACTTAGAATTCCCAATTCATTTAGAATTCAGTCTACCATCTTTGTGTGGAGAGATTGGATCTAGTGAATTATCTTCTCCCACTTTCCTAATGTAATGGTGAAAACTGCTTGAATGGTAATCAATAGTGAAACTCTCATCTCTCATTGAGGGAAAGGGTAGTTTTCCTCTTGATCTATCATTCACCATTTTCCCACCATTACATTTTGGTGAACTTGACATCTTGCATGCTTTCCTTTTAACAAAATTGCATATTTTTCATTTACAAGTTTCAAATTTCTGCAAACGTAGTGGTTAAATCATTAAAAACCCTAGTTTTTAAATTTAAAATTGAACTTGTAATTTGTAAAAATTGCTTGCGGTTATCTTAGATCTAAAAATTGTTTTGAGTGTCAAATTCAGCTTCCTCATTGTCTTGTTCAATTTGCAATTAAAATTTACAAAATTAAGAGGTTACTTGTTAAAACCCCAATTTTCAAAAATCATCTTGAACTTGTGCCAAAATTGGATTTCCATTAATTTTCAGATTTTTTATTGTTCTCAGATTTGTCTTCAATCCTACAATTCAAATTTTCAATTTCCCCCTTTTTTCCCAAAATTCAAATTTCAAAATTAAGTGGTTAGGTCATCAAACCCTAATTGTTAAAATTAATTGGATTTTGTGTGAATTTCAAATCAATTTCATTTACATTAAGATTTTTAAACATTTTCCAAGGTGTCCCTATCCATTAGGTTTGACCCTTTTCAAAATTATAATTCAATTCCTCTTTTTCTTCAAAACCCTAATAGGGTCCTATTTTCACATTTGCGCCTTCATTTCACCCATCTAGAGATCGCAAGATTCGCCAATTTTGGGGGGTTAGCTTTAAAATCATCATAATATCCATCCCTGAAAATTTTCAAAAAAAGTTGGTCAGACCATGTGCGTTCCTGCCGTGGTCCTCGACTTTTTTCCTTAAATTTTGGGAGACTGTTATGACTATATTTAATAGCCTAAATCCAAAAGATTGGCTGATTTTATCAATTTTTGATCCCTCTAGAATCAAAAATACCTTCAAAATTCCACATTTCAACTTTCAAGAAAAATTTTTAATTTAAGAGGTTAATTACAGTCTGCCCTGATTTTAAAAATTCTAATTTTAAAATTAAGTGGTATTTCCTTAGCCCTAATTTTAAATTTTCAATTTCCTTTCATTTTTGGAAATTGTGTCATTCTCTTCCTCCAACAAAGTTCAAATTATGTAATCATTATTTCTTGAATTTTGGCATTACTCAATTTTGTAAGCTTTGTTCTACAATTCAAAATTCAAAATTTCCCTGTGGTGCATGAGTTTTACCACTATTAGTCCTACCTATCATATCCCTGTTGGACGAAACATTAGAATTAAGGCTTCCCAAGGTTTAATTACCGAGGAGATGGAGTGTAATTTGGGTGACTTCTTTAATGAGGATCATGCTAATTATTCCCATCCTAATCATATGTGTATTCACCCCATTGATGGATCCCATGATGAAGAAGAAGCTTTAACTAGGGTTTCTTTAGATCAACTTTCTACATTGGACAATCAATTTGACAGCTTTCAACAATGGATGTCCCAAGAGTACCCTAATAGGGTAGCTCTTCCATTAATTGATGGTCTTAAATGTACGCTTCAAAGTGATAAGAATGGAATTGATATATTGGGTGGCATTGCACTTATTGTTGATTCTAATGTCATGCCTATCAAGAGTTGTGTCGAAACCCTAGGTTACTCACAACCTTCAACACAAGTCAATTCCTCTATTCCTTTGACTAATCATATGAATAGTATTCCTACTTTCACATCTAACATCATGGCCACTTCAACTCAAAATTTCATTCCTACAACCATAGGTCATGGGGGCAATCCCTCTTCTTCATTTAATCCCCCATTGATACCTATGTCTTCCATGAGTGTTCCTATTATTCCTCAACCAATCAGTGTGACACAAGGGGGCAATTCCTTTAACAACTTTATTCCTCCTTTAAGTGTCCCTTTTCCTACCCAATCATCACCTATGCCTACTTATCATAATGTCCCACCACCTTATTCTCAGTCCATGCCTTCTTTCAACAACATCACACCACCTTCTCAATCACCTATGTCTAACATCAATTCTTCTACCGAGATGACAATTAACAATCTTGCTCAAACCGTGTCTTCCTTACAACAACAAATTGCTTCTATGAGTCAATCCAAGTTTAGTGTGCCCACCTTTGATGTTGCGATCCCACTTTCTCTTGATATTGTTAAATTCGTGCCAGCTAAACATGTTGAGATCTCTCAAATGGAACTCTATAATGGAAAAGGTGATCCTCTTACGCATGTCAAAACATTTCAAACCTTGTGTACTGATTTTGCTTATGATCAACGATTGCTTTCAAAATTGTTTACAAGAACACTAAGGGATAAGGCCTTACAATGATATTGCTCTTTGCCTTCTTATTCTATCACTTCCTTTCAACAACTACCAAATGCTTTCATCCAACAATTTCAAAGCAACATTGGTCCTAAAATCATTTTGACTGATTTAATGCATTGTAAACAAGGTGTTAAAGAAAAAGTGATTGAGTTCATTGGTAGATATAAGCATTTGTGTGCTCAAATTTATTTTCATGTGCCTGATAATGATATTAAAAGAATTTTCATTTCTAATTTACAAAAACATATCAGGAAAAAGCTTTTTTTGTCTGAGTTTACTTTCTTTTCGCAGTTGTGCACAACACTCCATAATTATTAACTGGATGTGAGTCAAATGGAGCAATCCACTCCTATGGCAACACCAATCACGAAGGGAAGATGTAGGAAAAAAACTCCTGATGAATTAAGTCTCTGAAAACTACTCAAGTGTCCCCATGTCGGTGATGAAAGATACCCCCTCCAAAGGTGGTGAATTGCTCCACGTTGCTGAAAATGCACTCCAAGATCTAGTGGAGATGAATGTAGAACAAGTCCCAAAGACTCACATATCTCCTCTAAGGATAAAGAGACCTCCTCCAACTATTGTACATAAGAAACTACAATCATGTCAACCTCGAAAGAATGATCATGTGGAGAATGAACAAGATGGTTAGAGTGTTCCCTCACAACAATCGAAGAAGGATCGTCTTCATCAAAGAGAAGATGAATATCATCAATGATGTCTCCCAAATCTACAATGTAGGACTCCACAAACAAACTTGCAATGTCTATCAAGTAGTCATCCCATGAAACTGAAGCTGGAAGACAAGATATATCCTATTGCACTGAATCACAAGAAGGCAAAACTGTCACACTATCTGCATCATCAGGTGCAATAGGTGATGTGATATCAATAGGAGGAGATGAAATGCAAGGCTCAAGAATGGGGTCACATGTGAGAATCCCCAAGTTCAAGTACCCAAAGTTCTCCTCAAAAACTAAATCATCATGTGAAGAATCATCATATGTGAAATAATCCTCATCAACAAAATTTGAAAAAGGAATATAACCGATATGCATGATCAACCACCCTAGTCGCATTGATAGCTCTAGTCTCCAAGTCTCTAATGAAAACTGACTCAGGTGTGAACTCCACAATTCTCTTAGTTGCCCCATGTGTGATTTGATAGATGGAAAGGAGATTGTTTGTCAAATGGGGTACACACAACACATCATTGCAAGAGTTATCCCCAATGACAATAGATCCTTTCCCAATCACATCCATGTATGTATGATTGCCCATCAAAATCCGTGGCAGGGTGCAAGGCTCAAATGTAGAAAACATAGACTGTGAAGATGCCATATGATGAGAAGCCATCTCCCCGAATCATGACTTGTAGTAGCACAAAGAGATTTTTCTTTTCTTGTCCCAAAAGAGTGAGTCTTCCCACTTGTAGAAGCCATGAATGCTTGCCCTTTCCCTTTTGAATACAAGGAAGTGGAAGTTGATGAATCCTCCTTCTTATAGGAATTAGGCAAATCAATGTTGTGCTTTTTGAGGATGTGTGTGAGCTCATCAATCTTCTTAGAATGGCAACGATGCTCCTCGTGACCATCCTTTTTACAATAGGCACAAGTAGGTCTCTCCTTTGGTGGATTGTCCTTGGAAGAGGATGAATTTCCTTGGTGTGGAGAAGGTGGTGCTTTGTCCTTAGGCTTTGATTGCCATTTCTTCTTGTTTGAGTTGTCCTTTCCTTGATTTCCTTTGTTCCCTTGATTTTCCACTAATGCTTGAGACTTATAAGTCTTAAGAATGCCCATGCTTATCAACTTAGTTTGTTCCATCATCAACATTTCGACAAAAGCATCAAATGTAGGCAGTGTGTAGCTTGAACCCATTGTCATCCTATGGGTTTGGAAACTAGAAACAAATGTTGCATATTCTTGTGGAAGCTTGCCCATCAAATTGACAATTAGTTGAGTATCCTTCTTATCAATGTCATAATCCTTGAGTTGTGCCCTCAACTCTTTTGCCTTAGTGACATAATCTTGTATCAAAGTTCTTGGGATCTAACATGGTGAGATCACTATCAATCTAATATCCCGTAATCTCATCAACTTGACCATACAAGTCTTGAAACTTTTGCCAGGCATCCTTAATTAAGGTACATTTCTCAATATGAAAGATGAGATCCTTTGATACATACTTTCTTAAGGTACCAATTGCCATGATATTTTTAGTGAGCCAATCGAAGTGAGCAATAGGATCAACCTTAGGATTAGCGGGAGCAACAATAGTTCCATCAATATAATGAGTTGATTATTTTTCCATAAGTTTACTCCATACATCAATTTTCCAAGTAGCATAATTATGAGGAGTTAAGAGAGGAAACTTAGGAGAACCCATAGCAACAAAGGGAAAGAACACAAGAGAACGAGAGAACAAGACACACCCCCCCAAAATCACTCAATCAAAGTACCCCCCCCCCCCAAAAAAAAAAAATGATGATTTTGGCACTTTATATGTAGTGTGTGTACAATAGGCCACTTGTGAATAATGGCAAGGCGAACTTCTAATTTTGTTTTACAACCACCCCAATAGGCTGAGAACTGCAATGCAAAAGAACAAAAAGATAGATCTATGCAATACAAGTGCCAAATTGGCCAAAAAAGAC
The DNA here is from genome assembly GCF_030272615.1 of Cryptomeria japonica. Lineage (NCBI taxonomy): Eukaryota > Viridiplantae > Streptophyta > Pinopsida > Cupressales > Cupressaceae > Cryptomeria > Cryptomeria japonica. Next base: position 524,996,572 of record NC_081408.1, on the reverse strand, counting down.
CATATGTTGAAAGTACAATTTCTACTCAAAATCACTGCAAACTAATAGCAAATTATGAAAGTAGACAAAAAATTATGCACTGAAAAAAAAATGACACCTGAAAAGGAGTTCATATTAGCCCAAACAGAGTCCTGAAAGTTGCAGAAATGGGGATTGGACATGTAAAGTCACAAAAAACTGAGATTTCTAAAATATATGTCCATCAAAATCAGAAATTAATGCTACCACAAGAAAGTACACAAAAAATTAGCCCATTTCAAAAAATATTGCACCAAAAAAGGAGCAAAAATGAGCAAGATATGGCCATTTGAAGTTGAGCTGCAAAATAAAAAAGCTTAATGGGAGGGGGCTGCCAAAATTTCAAAAAAATGATGACTTCAACAATCTACGAGGTTAAATTTGACGGTCGTATGGTCGTCGCCAAAACTTCACCTACCTTGTTGACTATGTGTCCATATAGTAAGAACTACTGACATGTTTGCTGATTTGGCGGTACAAACTGGTCTGCATGGAAAAGCACGAATCGTTGACTATAGTCATGCATATACTGATGACTATGACACTAGGTGGTAGGTTCTGTGTGGCAGTGGCAGTTGGAAGCCTGCGTGGTGAGGGAAGGCCGTCAGAGGTGTAGACGACAAGGAGGCTAGGTTGTGAGGGAGCCGAGGTGGTCGACGAGGAAGCAATGGTCGCCGAGACCCAATGACACCGGGAGGATGGAGAAGCACGGGCCGACAGTGGCCGGAAGCTGAGAGAGTCGACAAGGAAGATGTCAACAAAGATCACCGAGGGAGCCGGTACAAACAACGGGCGGTGGGCCCGAGCCCTGCAGAAAGGAGTACAGGATGTTAGGGTAATTCAGAGGCACCTGCAAACATGATGACGCAGGGAGTAGTATGGTACAGGGGGCAGGGGTTAGAAACCACCCCCCCGCCCCCCCCCCCCCAATACAATATATACATATATTGATTTTTGATTTAATAAAACTTTTTTAAGTACAAATAAAATCTGCGAACATTTTAAGAAATATGGAAATAATAGAGTAAATTCATAGAAAAAATTATTATTATTATTTTTTTTGAAAAATTCATACCGTATGGCCAAATTGGCTAAATTTTTCCTCCAAGCCCCAAATTTGACTTTCACCCAATATAGGCGAATTTATAGTCAAAATTCATGCAAACGGTCACCCGGACGCGATGGCAAGGTCAAATATGGTCTAGGACGCCTCCAAAAGATGTTGCTCCTCAAATCTGCCTCTTGACGTCCTTCAACAATGCCTCTCAAAGATGAATCAATGATGCTCTAATGGCTTTGATACCATGTGAGATTTTGCCAAGATCAAGAGCTCAATGAAAAGTACAAAATAGAGAGACAAAATATAGGACAAGAATAAATTATATTCTCATCAATAGATAAATGATCAATTGTTCAATAGTTACGTATAATGACTATGAGCCTGCTTCTCATCAATAGATAAATGATCAATTGTTCAATAGTTACATACAATTAATATGAGCTTGCTTATATAGGCAAGGCTATATGGATATGTGAGCACACAAACATGACATGTGGCTCAATGAGAAACAAGGGTAGGTAGGAAACAGGCGTGGTAGGTAGGAGAAACAATAAAATATTTCACATGAGGTGGATCACCCACCAAATGTGGAATGTAACAACAAGACCACAAATGGTGGAAATTATCCTACACACACTATCCCAATGTGGCACAAACACCCAAGTGTCTCATACCCAAACTAAAATGAAATGCATTATCCTAACTAAACTTAAGTAAGGTGTAATAATATCCAATGTGAATAAATAGTTAAACCAATATCTTCCCCTCTCAGATAGAACTAATCTCCCTCCTAAGGAAAATTTTCCACCTACTCCTATGGATGTGACTTTACCTTCTCTTAAGGAGAACAACAATATTTCTCCTAAGGTTAGACTTGTACCTCCTCCTCGTGATGGACTTGATCTCCTTCCTACACCTAATATTCCTCCTTTCTATGGCATAGTTCCACCTCCTTCCTCTTATCAAGGGAAGAGGCCTGCTTCCCCTCTTATTCAACCAAAAATAACTCGACCTAAACCTTCTACTATCAAGGAGGGAAATGTTCCTACTTTTCAAAGTGTTCCTTCTCCTTCTCAACCTTCCACTAAGACTCGACGGAATCATTGTGTGAGAGAATGCTGACGAAGATGCTGTGTTTGAGCTCATGAAGCTTTCCCTCGAAATACTCAATCTCTACAAACTCCAATAGTTGACATGATTCCCTTTTCTCCTAAGCAAGATGTTCAACCAACATCTCCAAATCATAAGTTGCATAAAACATGTGATGGTTTTACTCCTATTCATGTTCTTGCTCCTCTTTCTTTAAACTTTGATGAAGAAATGGGTGAAAATGTTTTTCATAATGGCAACACAACTCCTAATGCTTCTAATAGTGAGTATGAGTGTGTTGATGTGGACAAACATTTATCGGATGAGTTTTCACAAACCCTAATCCTAGCTCCTAGAATCGAACAAAGTGACTTACAACATGAGCATAGTCCTTGTTTGGATCTTTCGATAGCTCCATCTGTTGTGCTTGATGTCGCTCCTCTGGCATGTTGCTCGCCTTCCCGAAATAGTGATCAACAAGGTCGGGAGGTGGATGCTGTGCTAGATTAGCAATATTAGCACTGCAGATCTTTCTCTCTCTCATTTCTTTCTCTTTTGTGACCACTCTTCTATGTGTATCCCTGTTCTTCTATTGTTCCCTTAATGTCTACTTGGGGATGATGCAAAGCATTGAGATATTTTCTTGGTCTCTTTCATGTTGACTCGAAAGACATCCTCTCTTCCCTTTCTTCTAAGGTAGTCTCCTTCTTTGGAGAATGAAGATTATTATATGCATATACATACATGATATAAATGAGTTATCATATAGCATACTGACCTCGAGGAAAGCGACACTACCTCATGTTTTGTGTTCATTATCCTTGGGTTTATACCTCGACTGGGGGCTAAATCCTTGCGATAGCGTGCTCCCTTTCTTTTCTCTCTTTTGGGTGTATCCCACCTTAAAGTAATCACTCCCAATAAGGTGCGTGCGATTGCTTTAACGTGGGGGCATACACTCCGCTCACATTTTCCTTCTTGTGATACTTAGAATTACTTAGTGAACTTTTTTTTGCTTTGTAATCTTTGTATCCTTGCTTTCATGACTCATAGTTAAGGGAACTTTGCTACTTACAGTCATAGTTCTCCCCTTCTCGATCTTTCCTTTTTACTTTGTCAATCAAAGTCGTAAGATCCTAAGTCCACTAGGGGCTTGGCGCATCTTGCCTCCTTTATGTGGTGAAAGTATTTTCAATCTTGTTCCTTGTACTTTACCGACAGTATTGGCGTACGCTTATACTCCCGCTAAAGTGGGGGCTAAATGTAGTGTCATAAAATTGCGACCCTAGTGATTTTTTACTGCATTAGGGTCCTCACGCACACAAACTCGAATCCTCTAGCTTGATCGAAGAGCAGAGATTGCTCGGCTTGAGAAAACAACTTCTTTCTTGGCCTCTACACCACCCTGACTATATTCTACCCTGGAGAAAGGGGTAAGACAGGGGCGTGGCGCCACTGTCCCCCCTTGGACAGGGGTATGGTGCCCTTGTCCTCCTAGGATAGGGGCGTGGTGCCCCTGTCCCTGCCCTATTTTAGGGAATGACCCTTCTTAGAGCATGCATTGTGGGTTGTGCCTGGGGCTGGAAACTCCCTCGATGTCGGCTCGTGACGAAATTCAAATCCACTAACATGTATTTAAGGGGCATTCATCCTCTCATTTGCATAAAAAAAAAGTGGAAGTTGGATAAGTTGGATGAATGGGAAATTCACAAGTGATCAAGCATTCAAGAGCATTCAAGCATTCTTTTTCAGCATTGAACATTCTCAAGTCTCCCTTCAAGGCTAGGTGTTGCATTCAAGTCAAGGATTCAACCATTGAAGAGGAGATTGATTTCAACATACAATTCCACACAAGCATTTCTATCAACATTGCTACTACAACCTCCCTTGAGATGATTTACAATTCAGTCTTTCATTTACATCTACTTACAAGTACTTTCTTTCATTGCTTGGTTAATCCAAAACCGGGGTTTGACCTAAAGGCAAACCCCCAATCCCAATCCATTTCCTCTATTTTCTGTGTGTAGGTTGCAAGTGCGCAGGTGTACTTTCGGATTCGAGCTTCGTTTGCAGAGGCGGAAAAACCCTTTTCGTTTTACGAATTTTTCGGAGGACCATGTACATTCCCGCTACGGTTCGGGCAACTTTTCCTCAAATTCGCAAGGCGACTTCGTCTTGACATTTCACTGCCATATCCAAGTGCACAACTTCATCCCATATTTCGATCTCAAGTCATAATCGATTCTTTGTCACTTTTGCACTACATAATTCAATCAATTTCCTTTCTAAATCAAACAAGGAAGAGGGGATCAACTTAGCATTCCCAATTCATTAAGAATTCAATCTACCATCTTTGTGTGGAGAGATTGGATCTAGTGAATTATCTTCTCCCCTTTCCTAATGTAATGGTGAAAAGTGTTGAATGATAATCAATAGTGAAACTCTCATCTATGTTTGAGGGAAAGGGTAGTTTTCCTCTTGATCTATCATTCACCATTTTCCCACCATTACAGAGAGGTACAAGTATGATTCATTTCAATGTCATCTCTAGGATAGCAAGGGTATCATTATCATTTGAAATAACCAAAGCTTTTACGAATTCCAAATATTTCATTATTTTATTTATAAATATCATCATATGACGACATGAGACATGTACGAAACCTTTGAGAAATTAATTTGATGAAGGAAAAATCTTTGAAACCCTCACAATGCAATACATTAAGGCTATATGAATGAATGCAAACAACATAAAGTGAAAGAAACTATTAATTAATACATGATTTTGGCAAATATAGCTAATAAGTAATGTAATCACGTGTGAAATAGAAAAAGCAATTAGATTTTGTAAATTCCATTATGAAAAATCAGATTTTAAAATACCCAATCAAAAATATGCAAAATGTTAGAAGCGCGAGGTTCACCAAAAATGTAATGAGGTTAAATGAGGATCCACTAGTTTAGCTACATAAACAAGGAATTAATCCACTTCCAATCAACATTAACATTAAAGGGTGATGAAATCAATAGATTCAACCTCAAGTCTATGGGGACGAGGGTTGAATACAAAATGGATTCTACTCTCCTTGATTGAGTTGAAAATGAGCGATTAAAATGATATGAATTAAATGCAATATCTAGGGTTAGAGATGTGAAATTGACAATAAGCATCATGCATAAATAGTTTCATATGAGATATGTGATCATAAAGTATAGATCTAGGAATAGGAAGCAGAGAGGAACCCGTATCTAAAATTCGGGCTTGAACATGCGGGACAATGGTGCTTGGGCACCACTATTTAGGAGTGTTAGATGTGGAACACACATATATTTTTGGGATCGGGATGCTGTTCTAAGTGTCTCCCCGAAATTTTGTTGGAAAAGTGTTGGACAAGAGTGTGCAAGTGGCCTTGTCCTTTCTTTTCTGCCTCTGCAAAAATTGGTTTTGTGCGTCTTTGTCTTCTCTTTCTAAATTTGAATTTGTTGTCTCTTGGATCTATCACTTGCAAATACAAATGATAAAAATGGTGTTGTTTGATAGGGGTTTGCCTCTGGTCAAACCTTGGGTTGGAATTAACACTTGAATGAAATCGATAAATTGATTTAAGGAAAGCTCTAAAGTAGAATGATGAATGTTATAGCTCAATATTGTTATAGTTGATGATGGTTGATGATGCAATGCTCTTTGAATGTAACTCACAAGTGTTGATGCAATAACATGACAAGACATGATAAAATAATCAATCATGAAAGCATGCTTTCATGAAGATTGTTGCAAATTTCTACTCCATAATGTTCAAATTTGAAGAATGCTCGAAGGATATGGTGGGATCAAATGTCACCTCGATGCTTGTAGATGGATTGATGTATGAATGAATTATTTGTGGATCATGGATATGAAAATGAATTGAAAGGATGCTCTTATATAGGGTTCCCATTTGGTATTTCGTAAATTAGGTCAACCTTCAATAGTCATATTAAAGTGTTGGGATTGGGAACCAAGTGGTAGAAACTAGGCACCGACATATTCAAAATAGGCATAGATTAGAGGGATAAGGACACCCAAATGCCCTTGTCCACCCGAAATAGGGTGAATAAGGTGCAAATCAAGTGCAATCAGTCTTGAGGTAGAGGTTTATATCACCATGTAAACATATGACTTCAATTTTTTGGTACAAAGGCTATAAATACACTCAGAAAAGAGCTAGGAGAAAACACATTAAAGCAAGGGCACAAAAAGGAGTGTAGAATTATAAGGTGTTACAATTTATGATACTATAGTTTCTTCCTAAGGGGATAAATGTTGTTTAATGATCATGGACCTGCTTCTACATCCAGTTTCAGGCATCTACCATTGGTGTACATTCTACATTGGAGGGGGTTACATGGTCTCTCTTATTCTCTCTCATGGGGGGACTTTTTCCTCACATAGAGTTTTGTCCTTCTCATTCTTCTTTGTGAGTATTTTGTATTTTCATCTCTCTTTTGGGGATGAGTTTTTTCCTATGAGATTTTCTCCTTTTCTCTGTTTGTGAGAGATTGTATTGCATTTGTACATGGGTACTTGTAGGATTTTGCCAAGATCAAGGGCACAATGAAAAGCATAAAAGAGACAATAGAATGACAAGAACAAACTGTATTCTCATCAATATGCAAAATGATCAACTAGATTAACCAATACAATGAATATAGGCCTGCTTATATAGGCAAGGCCATATGGATGTATGAGCACACAAATATGACATGTGGCTCAATGAGAAACAAGGGTAGGTAAGAAATACTAGGGGTAGGTAGGAGAAATAATATAATATTCCACAAGAGGTGGATGACCCACCGAATGTGGAGTGTAACAGCAAAATAAGACCACAAAAGGTGGAATTTCTCCTACAAGCTCTATCCCTATGTGCACACTTCCCTAAGTGTCTCAAATCCAAACTACGAAGAGATGCATTATCCTAAGTTAACTTAAGTAAGTGTAATAATATCCAAAATGAATATTTATTTACACCAACAGTACCTAACATGGCCTAGATATTGAGACCCATCTTGCATTATTTTTATTTGTGTACATTCTCCCTAAGTTGCACCTAAGGGGGTGTTGGTGTAATTAAGGTGTTGTACCTTGTTAGTTCTTCACCTATGTTCTAATTACACCTTTCACTTAAGCTTACTTAGAGACCACACAAGAAGATGCTCGCTTTCGGTGGTATTATCACATTATCACTTTCCACCTCATGTGGAACTTCCACCTTTAGTGGTTTTATCATATTATCACTTTTCCACCTTAGGTGGGTGATAAGTTATCACTTTATGTATCATGTCATAAGATTAAGACACTTGTCATAATCTCATGCCTTCCTATGTTTTGCCTTGGCCTACTTAACTAAGGGGTATCCTATGTACTTTGATATATTCCATTGATTCATCCTATTGCATTCTATTGGAGTTATCTTTTATTAGTCAATCATTATTTATTTAATTATTAGTCTATTATACTCTATGCTTAAGCTAAACTTAGGAATCTTATAATTTTTTAGGGTTTTTCTCCTTTAGGGTTTCGAGTATCCTCTTATAAGGATTCTCTCTTTGTATTTTCATAACAACTGTAATTACTAAATTGCATTCTTGTTGCACAATCAATATGACTCCTCTTTTCTGGATCTCTGAATTTTGGCCTCCATAGCCTTTTTGCTTCTCTCCTTCTATGACAGGTTTTCATGCAGGTGATCCTTGGGAGCTGTAGAGTTGATTTTTCCTCAACTCCAATATGGTATCAGAGCTCCAAATCTGCATGCCCCCGTTCTCTTCATGAGTTATTTTGGGCCTTGTTCTTCAAATCTGTGTATTCGGGGGTTTGTGTAGTTTTTTTTTTTTTTTTTTCCATTTATGGGGGTAGCTGATTTTTGATACATTTTGGTGCCAAAAGGACCTCCCAATTGGATTCAAAAGGCTGATTCCATGAATTTTGATACATAATTTGCCTATTTTTTATGATAGAGGCATCTGGGACATGATTTTTTATTGGCATGTTCTTCGAAGCATGAAAATCCATACGACTGTACCTGTAAATGCGTTAGAAGATTTTTGTTTTACTCTCTTTATGCCCTACAAGAGGGTTTTTTCTTCTTCTTATGGTCGTAACTTGGTCATACGGAGGCGCATTTTCAAAAACCTTATATCGTTGAAAAAAGGTCTGTCCGAGCTCTGTCCATATCTAGAGGTTTGAAATTTTGATTTTTCTTTTTTGATGGTGTTTTTTACTGTCAAATCCAGAGGTTCCTTTTTGCACTCCCAAAGACATCACTTGAGCATTCGAACTCCATTTTTCAAAAACTTTATATTTTTGGAAATCTTGTTCTGTGTACTTTCCAATCATATGAGTTTTCTTTCCAGATTTTGCTCCAGGTATATTTTATTCAATTTTTTGCTTTTCAGCACTCTGGTGAATATCTTGGATGTTTCAGGTCCTGGGATCTCTTTCTTTGAGTAGCATGTCTCGTCTTTGGTTGTTCTTTCTGTTTCCAGTCTTTTGTCTCTTCTGATCATTGTAGCATTTTATTTATGCAAACACACTGAGATAAAGTGCCATCATGCATTGTATACTTGGGATCTTGCACGTCTTGTGCCTTATTGTACATGCACTACTTATAAAGTGCTATGGGGGGTTGATGTTTGCCTTTGTTTGCCATCTACCTTTGTCATGTGAGTGTTCCTTCCACAACATTAGCCTCATGATGTGTGTCAAGTAAGTGTTCCTTCCACAACACTATGTACTTTCTCTGCACCTTCAATGTTCCTGGTTCTTCGTCATGCAGTTCTTGTTGGTTGTTGTTTTCAGTGTACCTATCCCTCTCCCTTTTCAGCATTATGGGGAGGTTTGTCCTGTTGTTTTAATGCTTCCTTGGTTCGATTGATCAACTCTTCACACTTTGGTGTTTCATGCCATCTGTATCTTCGAGCTCAATTGTTTGCCTTTGTTTGCCATCTAATTCGAGTAGTGTCATTTGAGGGCACTCATGTAGATTACAGTATTCTCTACCTAGCCATGTTCTATTTTAGTGGAGGTTCTTCAGATCAACAGTTACTCTTCGACAATGTTTGCAACTATTTCATGCTTCAGTGGTGTTCTTCATGCCCTTTTTTTGTTCCTATCTTCTAGAACACTCTTGTTTGGAGGCTTCTTAGCCCTTCAATTGAGCTTTCATCTCTTCTTGGAGAGGAGTTTTGTTCCCACAGGGTTTTCTCATTTTTCTCCACTTTACAAAGATTTTATTGTACTTAGGTACCTCATCAGGCCTAGTTGCCGGGACCCATTGTTGCTTTCTTGCATTTTTTACATGCTTTTTTAGTCCTTAGTTCTTTTTTAGCTACTCTCTAAGTTCATCTTAAGGGGGGTGTTGGAGTTAACTTTTATTAGCTAATAATTATTTATTTAATTATTAGTCTATTATACTCTATGCTTAAGCTTAACTTAGGAATCTTATAATTCTTTAGGGTTTTTCTCCTTTAGGGTTTCGAGTATCCTCTTATAAGGATTCTCTCTTTGTATTTTCATAACAACTGTAATTATTGAATTGCATTCTTGTTGCGCAATCAATACGACTCCTCTTTTCTGGATCTCTGAATTCTGGCCTCCATAGCCTTTTTGCTTCTCTCCTTCTATGACAGGTTTGCATGTAGGTGATCCTTGGGAGCTGTAGAGTTGATTTTTCCTCAATGCCAATACATTCTTCATAGGAATACAATTTATTCTTGTCATATTGATTCTCTCTTGTTATTGTTCTTTCCATTAGGCTTCTAGATCTTGGGTGGCTAACTTCATAGCCAAATATTACAAGAATGAACTGACATAATGTATCTATAGATTCATTTACCTTCACCTTCCTTGTGTCAAAATATGTCATGACATTGTTTACAAACACATTTGAGGAGATAATTAGATTGCTAAGATCAAGTTCCCCTAGTTCAACCTCTAAATTGATTGATCTTACGGTTCTAAACAAATGATTGAAGATAACATGCATAGATGTGCAAATGACCTACATGTAGTTCTTTGTCCCTTAGAACTCTAAGTGTGTTCTATATATTTTTTATAGTCCTAATATCTAGCATGATATTATGTGCATATTGAATATCTTTAAATATTGAGATATATAAGTTACATAAACATCTCTCAAGACCCCATAACAAATATAAAATATGGGAGGAAAAATTACAATTAAAGTTTGAATGTTTAAATTTCGAACACGATTTTGTGTGTTTGGAAAGAGCTTAGTTTTAAATTGCAAAGAACAAATATATGATAATATAAGAAAATATGTGAAATAATCAATTAAAATACAAACTCAACTCAACATAAAAAAATATCTCATTTGTCAATATGTAATTATTTTAAAATATTCCATAAAATAGACTTAAAACTAAATGAAAAATAATATAATTGGAAGATAATCCACCTTAAACTATACAATTTAGCTTCCTTTATCCTTATCAAAGTGCAAAAAGACAAAAAAAAAACTCTATTCAAAAAAATCATATGAAAGTTCGGTTAAGTGCACAAACCAACAATGCACGGATATATATATACATATATAGCAGGGAACTCTCAATTAACGTGCTAATTACAAGTGACACTCAAATCCAATTTTCAATGTACTTGTTATTAGAACGAAGAATCGCATCCTTATGAGCCAACAATATTAGCCTTTGGTTTTGACGGAAAACAAAGGTGGCAAAAGCAAATAGAAAATATTTCTTATGTCTTAAAAAATCCCAGCGCAGCAGATGAAATCGCCACCGTTGAAGAGGAACATCTGACGGCTGACGTCGAGCAGATCTGTAGCAAGTGAATATTGAATATTGTGCATGAAGGTATAAGCTAAGCTTGTATTTTTTTCACCTTGTGCACGAGAGATGCAGGACTTACCCGGATTCGATTTCGGGATCATTGGCGGACGTTGTGAAATCTCCACTGACAGCTGAAATTGAAGGTACTCTTGTCATTCTAAATCCGTAAATTTCACATTCATGCTAAAAATTTGAAGAACATTAAGCGATTTCTCTGTTTTGAGTACATTAGGGTTTCTAGCTGTGGTATTGGAAACGAGGGTTTCTTTGCTTAAAAGAAAAGAGTTTTGATAAAATGGTTACTATTGAAGGATAAAATAGAGATCACTGGGAAGAAAAGGATAATTGTAAAAATCATCTTAATTTATGTTAATAGTACGTTAGGGTTTGGTAACGAGAGTTTTCTTTGCTTAAAAACAGTGATGTAATGACTGCTAGCGAACTTTGACAGTACACACGTGTCTGTGGGAAGAAAAAATTACCATGAAAAGTATCTTAAATTGCTTTTTTGATATTACATTAGGGTTAACTGTGACATACAAGCTAAAAATAGATTTCGAGAATGACTGCTAACGGAAGTTTAAAAAATTAATACCAGTGGATAGAAAAAGAAATATCGAAAGTATGGTGGTTGCGAGAGGGTGTGCATAATTTTGAAAGGAATAATAGGGGTTTGAAAGAGAAGTTGGACTTTCGAGCTAGAATGGGGTCGAAGAATAAGAAATCCGGTGGAAAGAAGAAAAAGACCGACGGCAGCAAGGCACCCTCAGAGAGCCAGCCGGAATCTGGCGCAGATGCAGGAACAGAAATGGAGCAAACAGAGACAGATAAAGCTACCGTTGAGAGTGTTTCTTCGCCTTCAAAAAAGAGGAAATCTGGTTCAGATGATAGGAAAGAAAAGTTGGATGCTTTAGATGAGACTTCTTCTGCTGCTGCAGATAAAGCTGGGAAGGGGAAAAAGATGAAGAGTGGAAGGGACGAGGGAAGAGCGGAAGAATTGAGCTCTGGGGCTTTGGCACGGCAGCTGCGGCCAAGGAAGCAGCCCAAGGTTTTCCAAGATGTGACCCTAGAGGAGGCTGATGCCACACGTATAATTGGAAGGAGAATTAAGGTATTTTGGCCTCTGGATGATAAATGGTATGCTGGACATGTGAAAGAGTTTCGTGCAAAAACAAAACAACACCATGTTGTGTATGATGACGGGGAGGAGGAGTGGCTTGTGCTTAAGCAGGAGAGAATTAAGATCTCGGTTGAGCATGGGGAAGTGTTTGGTAAAAGTGTGGCTGCTGGTACTGCTGTGCCATTCAAAGTTCCACCATCTGTGAAGGAAGGTCAAATGGAAGTGGATAAAGGAAAGAAAAGTGGCACTAGCGATGGGAAGAAGAACGGTATCAAAGAGAAGGATAGCGATGGCGTTGTCACAAATGTCAAGAAGACTGGTTCCAAGAGAAGACAGGGAAGTGCAGTTGATAATATTGAGAAGAATAATGAGAAAAGCAAGAAGGAAGTTGAAGGGAAGGCAGGGAGTGAGGACAAGGAGGAGGAAAATGTGGTCAAGAGTAAGCTCGTGGAGGACAAGATTGACGATGGAAGAAGGAAGGAAGAAGATGGAGGAAAGGCGGGGGAAATTAAAGCTGAGGACCAGGATGCCAAACAGGTAGATGATGTTGGTGATGGCAGTGAGAAGAATGAAGGAGAAGCAAAGAAGGAAAACAAGGACAATGTTGAGAATGAGGGTCAGGTCCAAGGGCAGGCAGCAGAGGATGTTAAGAATGCCAAAAAGCCAAAGAATTCAAAGAAGACAGCACCACGGACTAAAAGAGGAAGTGGGAAACAAACTCAGCAAAAGCATATATCTGTAGATCAGATGGAAGATGTAGATACAGAGCAAGAGAAAGTAGCAGATACTGAAGGTAAACAGGAAATCAAGAGAGATGAGGATGTCAGGGTTAAAGAAAATGCAAGCTTGAAGGAGGTCAATGCACCTGAGGTTGATTCCACAGTTGATGATGATGGTGAGAAGCAACAGAAAACAAAAGAAAGTGTTGCATCTTCTAGAAAGAAAGTGGATTCCAGTGTTTCAGTTGGTTCAGATATAGGCACAGCAGACGATGCTGGTGCAAAGCATTCAAACAAAGATGTTAGGAAGCAGCCAGATCAGGCTGATAAGCAGGATGAAAAGAATGCAAATGTGTTGATTGCAGAACAATCAGAAGAGCAACCAAAAGTTGATGTACCAAAGCAAGCAAATGAGGATGAGCCACTTAGGCCAGTCACAATTGACCAACCCGATGACAAGCATTCAGATGCACGCGGAAGTGATGTGAAAGCAATTGAAAATCAGGTTGATATAAAAGATGATGATCAATTGAGCAAAAAACCTAACAAGAAGTACCGTGTGAAGGTAAAGTCCAGGTGAGCAGGTTTACTTGAGTTTAGATCATATAGTATGCTTATGATGGTGGCAATGTTGTACTTGATTGGTATTAATTATGTGAATGGTTTTCAGGGAACCCGGGAAGAAATAAAGGAAATGCGGAAGTGATAGTTCTGGTTATGATCCTGTAAAAAACATTGTAAGTCTTCCTTAGTGTTTTCAATTGCATACAAATATCTTTTCTTTTCTCAGAGAGGGTAGACTTACTCTGGTTTGGAGCATTGTTGTTCAGTTCATATTTGCCAATTCTTCACACCAAATGCAAAACATTTTCATAGGTACAGAACTGGGAAATTAAATTAGGAATTTCTATTGTTTGTAATTGATTTTCTTGCCTTTCAGTTTTAGTACTTGTTGGTATTTGGCAGTCGAATTCAGTACTAAAGATTTGCTAGATGTATTGCGTGCAAGGATTGCAACTTAAGTGTTTGACTTGAGATGGTGATGTTATACTGTTTTAACTTTTAATTAATGGCAGTAGGTTTCAGAGCTCACTTCTTTGCTAGTGCTGGATGGAAGGTAAGATGGAATGCCTTTCCCCTAGTCATGGAGGGAGAGAATGCAGTGGCTTGGGATAGGGGTGCCTCTCCTACTGCTAGCTAGAATCATAACCCTGTGCTCTCCTCCCCCTACCTCAACAATGGTGAGGTGGGGGTGCCGTACTATAATTGCTAATGCCGCTATTAAAATTTAAAGCTATAATTCTCCCCCATCTGAAATGATCATGAAGTGCATCTGGAGTGTGGGGGAATGGTAGAAAGGTTGGGGTGGGAGGGAGATTTATGCACCTACCCTCCCCCTAAAGTGTATGGTTTGAAGATTTTGTTACATTTTTCTCTATATAAATGTTTGAATTGATTAAGGAGGCACTGCCAGTTGTGTTTTTGTCTGCGCCATTGAAATTAATATCTGTTTCCTTAGCTCTTACCTTGTCTAGATTGAAATTGTCATTAGCTTTCCTTTCTTTATCATTTTTGCTGAGATCCTCAGGCCAATGCAATTGGTATTTTCTTAAAACTATTTACCATGAAATTTTAAATTCTATTTTCAGATTCTTCCTGGTTTTTCCTGAGTGGTGTCCTTAACTAGCCTCTTTCGTGTGGACCTTATCCTTTAGCCATTATATTCTAGTGTTGGATTTTGATTCTTCAATTCTGAATGCTCATCGTAGTTTTTCTTTAGTCTTTCTTGTAGTTGATATTTTAAAATTTTTTTTTTTTTTAAAAGATTCTAAATGATCTTTTCTTCACTCTTTAATAATGGTTTATAGTTATGGCATAATATTATTCCTATGTTCCATGGCATTTCTGGGACAAGCATTTCAAGAGATGGTGGGATGTCTTTGAGGGATAGCAGTTGGGGAGGCCATTTAATGGGGGTGGCACAGGTTGTGTGCTGTTGGGGAGTGACTGTGTACAAGTTTATCTGTATGTGATATCAAGATTCAATTATGGACATTTCACATAATGCATCAAATAATAAATTTGAGATTCAATGTTTATCGATAAGTATAGCAGCAATAAAAATTCAAAACTTCATCTTTTGATTATGATAAATTATTTTTGCCTTTTTTTCCCCTAAATACACAGCTGGGATATTGTTAATCTGTTAGGCTACAATGTTATGTATACTTCTGCAAATGCTGCCAAAAATCAGTCCAAGATCTTGCAAAATTAATTCCAAATGCACTGTATGTTGTCAATGTGATGAATAAGTGAGATGTTGAAGAAGAATTGGAAGAAATGATGATACTTTTCTGGTATGAAAGGTATTTATGCAGCATTAATTTTTTTTAGCTCAGACTATTGATTTTCTGCAATCTAACTTGCAAAAATTTACTTAGTTTCTGTGAAAAATCACTAGTGGTTAAAATTATGAGCGACTTGCCCCAGCCCAAGTATTTTTCTTGTGTCTACTTGTGAGTTAGCAATTTTTGAATTGTGGTTCAAACATTGTAAAAGATCAAATGAAGCCACAATTATTCTGAAAATTTCTAGGAATGGTTCACAATGAACAGAAGTGACTGCTGAAGTGGCCATGTTTTGTGGCTGATGTTTCTTGCATCAAGAAACATGACAGATGAATGATAAGTATTGGCTATTAGAGACGGCAACTGGCTTTCTTGCCAATAGACAGCAACAAGGCCGAAATATTGTGATTCATGGAACCAGGGTCTTACTATAACCTGCCTTCTTTAATATCCAATCATTAATTTGGTGCAAAATTACATGTTATATGCTGGGATCAAGCTCCTTCCTTCATCTTGTTGCTCATTTTCTTCCAAGTGTTCTCGTTGCCTTATTTTTCTGTTAGAATATTTGAAGGGAACCATATTTTTGTTTTTGTTGTCTTTTTCTCTGTATGAAGTATGAACTTGTTAAACTCTACAGAGCTCAATGAGGCTGTCTCATTTTTGAGTGCTAGAGGATTTACCCCCGATCAATTTATTATTGCCCTAATATCAACATTTCTCTGAGTTTCTGGGATGGGAATGCAGGGATATGGATGGAATTTTTTTTCCTATATTTTGGGAATGGCATTGGGGCGGCTAATTAAATAATAGCTAAATGTTAATGTTTAAGTAAAAAATAACCATAAGGTTAAAGTAATTGAAAACAAGAGATACAATGATATTTTTTCTCTCTTTTGGTTTTTGATCTTTTGATTTGCTGGAGTTGGTGGAACATCATCAGCAACATCAATTCTGGCCTGTCATTACAGATATGTGCCTCATAAGAAGATTGATGGTAAATTTGTCAAAAATTAAACCTTAAAATTACAGGTAAAATGAAGAGTTAGCTACAATTTTTAATAGTAAAAAGTAAAAACAGCTCTATATTCTGGTAAAATTCAGAAGGCTAATATATTGTAAAATGAAGATTTGGCTACAATTATTTTAAATATATGTGTAGCTATGGAAACATATTAAATCCCGGATCATGCTACAAGGAAAAACATTCAGGTTATAATAACTGAATTTTTCCCATAGCATCATCAATTTTGTTCCATTAATTGAAACACTATAATCTTATTAATCAGCTATTTCTGCAAATTGCCAAATCTTTTGAAATGTATAACTGTAACTAAGAGGATATGGTTACTCCTGAGACCAAGTTTTGGTGGACGAGATAATAGTTACCTATCAGTATTTTCTTTTCTCTTTCCCTGTTTGACATGAGTAGCAAGCTAATTATGATGTACAGGGGCATAAACATTAGACTTGAGAAAAAAAACCATATTTTAAACAAAACCTATCTCAAATCAAATACAAGTAAATTGATCCAACATCGAGAAAGTTGAGTAAGAAACAATTTGTTATATTCTTTCTTCAATTTTCAGAGGCAATCAACCAGCAGCTATGGTATGTGATGGCTGGGGAGCTTTATAAATCATGTTGAACAGGGGGCTTACTGATGTACCTGGGAGGTTGGACATAACCATCCCCAAATGTAAGTTTGACAAGGGGGACGTCCCAGGAGGTGTTACCAAGATTTAGGAGATGTCCCTCCAAAAATCTAAAGACTGGAGAGTGGAAAGGACATCTGTCACTGTCCCCAAGATGTCCCTAAACGGGGTTACTCCATAAAATCTATGGGGATGCCTCAGCTAGTTACATTGCTTAATATAGAGCTTCAATTAGTTTGGACTGGATACGCTTTTCTGAAATTGTTGATTTTGCTTCGCTTTAAGAAGATGCTAACTTTCCTTGAAGACCTAGAACTATACATAATTGGTTACACTAAGATAAAAAAACATGGTTTAAAGTTCCTTTGTTCAATGCAGAAAAATGTCTGATTAGAAAAATGGAAATAGCCTTTTGGCTTATACCAAAATATATATGAAGGTGACAATCTATATCTGGCAAATTGTGATTTATTTGGACAAGTAGATGACAAATATATGAAAGATTCTGAATGCATTTTATAGTCTTGGTGATGAATGCAAGGAAAAATAGCATGCACACTAAAGAATTAGATATTTTAGGTTTTGAAAGGGCGTTCTATCTAGTTAAAGTTTATAATGGAGGCAACAGAGATAGTACCATATTGTAAATTAAGATGCTACGGGGGTTGGATTACAATTATTCCAAAGCATGTGAAACCATTGCTTGCACATATATAAATATGAACGTGTATATGCTCCAAGATCAGAAATGGCCACTTTGAAACTTTATGAGTGTGAGTAGTAGGAACAGGGACAGCTAGGTGTAATACTAGATAATGGAAGAAACTTTATTAGTAAGTTACAACTTACTATAAACACCAATAGCCTCATTTGGATGGGAAATAATCTTTAATGCCATGTTCTCTGTGAATTGTGTAAAGAATATTGATGTAATGCTCAATTGAAAAATTAATATATTAGATTTGGAATTTTTCTTTTGAAATATATTATGAGTTTAAATCCAAGTTGCTGGTTCGGGCATGTGATTGGGTACACAGGTATGACATCTACCGCTCCCCACTTTCCTGATTTTGGTATAGCTGGGTATGGCCATAATTGATCATTCTATTAATTGAATGATATATTGTATGTGTCAAATCAATACAAAATACTAAATAAGTAATCATGGCCTTTATTCTTCTACATTGCAACCACAGGGTAAATAATCAAGTAGAGACCTGGTACTCAGAAATACAGTGAATATTGCATAAATCGAGCTAGTTTTTAATATCTGTAACTAGAACATATCAGTTATTTTAATTTATAATTTTGGCTCTGTTAAATTCAACAATGTTAATCACCCAGTTCCTGTGAGTTTGCCTGGCTAATAGCATTGAAATTCCTATTCTGATAATCAGATTTGTTAATGTGACACCGAGCTAAGAAATGAAAAATATAAATCTTGTTTGAATTTGGTTAAGAATGGAGGCATTGTCATGGTTATAATAATTAGCAAAAACACAAAGGTATTGAAATGTTGTTCTTTGTCTCTGGTAGAACAAAGAATGGTCAGTCATGGAGATCTAAAAGGTCAGATGAGGACTATTAGTTCTAAGCTCGATACTAACCGGGGGTCACATTTAATTAATTTTCAAGTGAGTTTCAATCTGTAAAAACCTCTGGTGCTATGGTAATAAGTGATATTCACTGTCAGCAGAGTAGTTGAATCCATAAATAGAGGGCACTGCCATTGTTTTAACTTCCTGCTACACCAACACTCATGGATATTGTTGACATAAATTAAGATGTGGAATCCAGTAAGTTTAAGCATCACTTTGGTGTGTATTTTTGTTTCAAGGGCATTTCTGATATGAACAATCTTCTCAACCAATTTTTTAATATCTTTTATAGGCACACGCGAACACAGAATAAAATACCATAAGTATCTTATCCTCTCTTGAACAAAATCTCTCGGATGCTGAAGATTAGCTTAAGGATCATTCGAGACGACTCCAAGGTTCATGAATGTAGGGTCACTACGTGTGGATAAGCTTAGTTGGTTTAATATGATTATTCTAGAATCACAAGGGGACTTACATTCGAATGCCTGAATGCTTGATTTATTGGAACTTAAGTCCTATTTACTCAATTGGAAGATAAAAAAGAGCAAAAGAGGTAGGGTTTGAGAGAGTCTATGCGAGGACCTAGAATGTAAGAAGATGAATGAATGACTTTATGGAATCCCACTGGGCAAGGTCTCACCATCAAATAGAACAATTTGACACAAGCTCAGTGCAATCTTCTAAGGACGTTTCAAAGATGTTCGAACCAATACCACCAAGCATTGATCACCATTCAAGTTAATGCATAAACAATGAGTGTAGGATGATTCAAAGTTAAGCTCATGTTATTCTAGTTGACCACACAAGGCACGCTCACAATCAGTAAGAGGCTAGTGGCATGGATTAGGCAGATTCCACACAAATGCATTCAACAACTTCTTCCATTCAATCTAATTATTTACCATCTAACATGAAGATCCAACAAGAAACCATGCACATTGTAAAGAAACAACACACTTCACCATAACTTCAATGAAAATGGAGTTCATTTACAACTTAGGCAACAATTTCTGCCTTCTCTTCCTACTCTACTTCTAACTTCTATTCTATTCTCTTAAAACTATCTATTTACTGTTAGCTATTCTACTCACTATTAGCTATTCGCTATTAACTAGTAACTCTTACAAATGAAGAGCTTAAGCCTTTTATAGTGCTCTCAATACAATTCAATGGCTTAGATAAATTTGAGATCAATGGCCAAGATTTTACAATAAAACCCTAATTAGGGTTTGTTACAACAAACTCAATTTGGCCAATTAGATAATTACAACACATTGGTATGACCAATGGATAGCAGTGGTAGGTGCCTCGAAGTTTGTGCCATTACTGGTGAGTCGGGTACATTGCATCTAGACATGTTGATGTAGACCTTCCCTGATTGGTGAGTGGTGACTAGGACGATGACTAGGATTCCACCTCAACTTGCACTTGTAGGGTTGACTTGTCACCATGAAGGGATGTTGAGAGATATCTCTTGATACTAAACATTATCTAGCTCGCTCAAAGTAGTGGTGATGGGAAGTATTGATGTAGCTAAGTCTTTCTTCCATCCTCGCCTGCTTGCCTTTGGGTGATTGTATGAATTCTCCATCACGTTCCTTTGATCTCTTCATGCCTCTAGGGTGTGGTGAGAATCTTTGGCTATCTTGAGATCTTCTCCTCTTGATGTTCTTGTATTTGCATGATGAAGCTTTTTTGAAGGCATCTTCCTTGTATCTTGCCCTTGGTGTTGAAACTTTCTCCTTGATGTCTTTACTCCAATCTTCCTCCAATCTGATCTCTTAGATTTCATACCTTGCTTCCTGCAAAACAAACAAATGGGCATCAACCTCACATGATATATAACCTTTACACACTCTTACTTTGACTTAATTTCTTATTCTACATATGCAGGTCTGATATGTGTTTCTATAGGGGAGATTCCTCCTTTTGATAAGTGAATTCACTGTCCAGGAAGTATCCTTATTATCTAAGGGTGAATCTGAGCTGTCTAATGATGAGATCTGTCTTCCTTGATCATCAGGTCTGTTCCTTTAATTTCTAATTTTGCCCTTGTGAGAATGATATTGTTGGTAAATTCGTCTTGCTAATGATTGAATTCTTCCCCAATATACTTCGCTGTCTTGAACTTGAAATTCACTGACTGTTGGAGCTGCTTACAAAATTCGCTGATGGAAAAGATGATGTTTTGTTTTGATGCTAGAAAGATCTAATGAACTCCTTTATATATGTGGCCTAGCGTAGAGACATGTCTTTGGGATGCACGGCCGACTTGATCTAGTGTAAATAAAAATGTAAATTACTCCTATTGATGCTGGCCGACTTGGTAAAGCTCACTTTCCTTTCAATCAATTCGAATTTTAAATTACTTTGAGTGCCAAAATACTTGCTTTATGAGATTTTGCTGTGTGCCTTATGCAAGGTGCATGTCTTTCGGGTGATGCAATGATTTCGCTCTATGTAGTTGCTAGGGACAGGTCCTATATTTCTAAATTCGCTCTGTGACCAGCCTAAGAACAAGACTCCAGTCAAACTTTCACTCATCGTCCTTTCTAAGGACAAGACCTAAATGGAAATTTGCTCCCTGACCCTTGCAAGGTACGGTCTTACCAAGCTGCTTCATGTTATTCAGGCGATCAAGGTTAAAACAGATAGCTCGCTTCATGTCCTTTCTAAGGACAGGCCTTATAATTAAATTCGCCCTTCGTCCTTGCTAAGGACAAGACCCTTATCTCATTTTTTTGCTCTCTGTCCTTTGTGAGGACAGCTTTCAAGAAATGGTACACTCTAAGACTGGTTCAAGGACAAGTTTTATAATCAAGCTCGCTCCATGTCCTTCCCAATGACAGGACCTATACCTTGAATTTGCCCACTTAAGAAGACAAGTCAATTTGAAGAAGCTCTCTCATCGTCCTCCTCAAGGACAGGACCTATATCCAATTTTCGCTTATGTCCTTCATAAGGACAAGATCAAGATAGGCAAAATTCACTCTGTGACCTCTCTAGGGACAGGACCTATATGACGTTATCACTGGCTGGCCTTTGAGAGAACAAGGCATAAATTAAATTTTTGCTCTGTGTCTCCCTAAGGACAAGCTCCAAAAGGTGAATTCGCTCCAAGACCAGCCTAAGGACAGGGCATAATTCATTTTCGCTCTATGACCAGCCTAAGGACGGCATAATTCATTTTCCCTCTATGACCAGCTTAAGGACAGGGCATAATTCATTTTCGCTCTATGACCAGCCTAAGGACAAGCTTATATGACAGTTCGCTCTCTGATCCATGCTCTTGGAGTAACTCTTAAACTTTGCCTTTGAACTTGCTCTTAAAATCACTCCTTCCTTTGTACTTAAAATTGACTCTTGAAGACCAACACATGAAGTTCTTTTTCAAAACGATGATGTCTAAATTGAACTTTTAAGGAGTCAAAATATACAATCTATGCCAGATCAGTGAGTGAAAGGATTAAAACCATTTGTGTGAGTTGATCAAATCAGATCATTCTTTGATTCTTTTGTTGACACAAAGCAAATTGGTGTTTTAGCTTCCATTTGCATTGGCTTATCTTTCTGATCAAGTGATGATTACCCTTCCCTGCTAAGACAGATCGGTCTTTTGGCTTTATTTGCATGCAATGATATCAATTCTTTCATTTCAAATCGGTGTTTCTGCTCTCATCTGCACAACCAAGGAATCTTGATCAGATTTTGATCACTTTCTCAATCCTAGAGAAATCGGTCTTGATGATCTTATTTATTTTTCTCTGATATTTGCTCTTGATTACTGGATTTGTTTCTCAATCTGCACTGAATTAGACTACTTGATATTTGGGATGAATGTTCTATCCTCCCCTTCCTAGCTTGCCATATTAAATCAGAATTTGGAAATTCTCATTAATGTCTGATCTTGCCCAAACTTGCTGTTGTTGTTCCATGTCTGATATTGTAATGGAATTCTTTCAAAATCTGCCCCTTTGCTTTTACCTGCAAGACAAACAAAAAGATATCAAACATCGTAAAGTATATATTATCTTTGTCTATCCTTCATCTCTTATGTGCTCTGATTTTATATGATCAGATTATGTTATCAGTTCTAACAGATCATTCTCTCGGTCTATTTCACTGTGCCTTGATGCTTGGATGATGTTTTGAAAATGAAGTAAATGCCTTCTTTATATTGGGCATTGGATGTTAGAGGTCTTTTACTCTATCCTCCTTAAAGTGACACATTCTTATTCAAAGGCCAGCTCCCTATCTTCTGTGTTGCCACACCTTGCCTTTATATTTTACCGTCGATTAAAGGGGTTTGAGCATGTGTCATAATGGTGAGGTGGATACTAAAAAAAATATGCCTTTAAACTTTTTCTCCATCTTAGAATTTGCTGGGGCCCACACAATGATGTGGCTTGGTAATTAAAAACACTTAAAATCCCCAAGCTAAAGCTCGGTGGTCCCAGCAAGGAAAGTCCTTAAAAATCTTATTTGATTCTCCATTTTTGAGTATGTGGGGCCCAAAAGGATGATATGATACGGTGGAGAGAAATATGAGGGGGTGGGGGGAGTGGTAGAAAATGTCAAGGGTAACTGCTGCGTGGAGAAAGAGGGGAGAATGGGATGTTAGAGGAAAGGGGGACATAAGGGATAAAAAAGGTGGAAGGCGGGAAATACGTGGGGGGAAATGAGGTTTAGGATGTGGGGGGTAAAAGGGGTTGGAAGGAGTTAGGATATGTTGGGGAATAAAGTGGAGCGGGAGGTATAAGGGGTAGTAAAAAGGGTAAGGGGGTAGGGTGGTAGGTTAGAAAATGTAGGAAATGGAAGGTAGGTTAGGATGGGATATGGGTAGGCTAGGATGGGGGTAAAAGGGGTTGGAAGGAGTTAGGATATGTTGGGGAATAAAGTGGAGCGGGAGGTATAAGGGGTAGTAAAAAGGGTAAGGGGGTAGGGTGGTGTTGACGTGTATTTTGTACACTATCAAACACAGAATAAAATACCTAAAGGTACCTTATCCTCTCTTGAGTAAAGCCTCTGATTGCTGAAGATATCGCGGAAAAGGATCAATCAGGATGACTTCAAGGTTCTTGTATGTAGGGTCTTTACGTGTGGATAAGCTCTCTGTGGTATGATGTGATTTGCTGGAATCACAAGGGGACTTACATTTGATGATTGAACGTCTGATCTGCTTTGAATATTGCTGGAACACAGGCTCTTACTAGCTTAGACTTGAAAAAAAAAAGGAAAAAAGATGAGGGCGAGGAAAGGATCTAATCCTAACACTAAGAATGTAAGAACAATGAATGATCTTTGATGAAATTCTAACTAAGTCTTGTTTTGACATCACAGGAACATCTCCACAAGGTTAGTGCGATCTTCGAAGGAAAGCTTTATGATGTTCAAATTATCACTGCAGGCATAGACACCATCAAGTTGATGCATATCAATGAAGAAGCGACAATTGAAGTTAAGCTTAAGCTAAATGATTCCAGTTGACTACACGAGGCAAGTCTACAATCAACAAACTGCTAGAAGTATGGATATACGAATTCCACCATCAATCAAGCACATTTCTTCCACTCATCTAATAACACGAAATCAAATATGAGAAGTATAGAGACCATGCAAATTGTCGAATCGACCCATAAATTTCACCATTTCTTCAATGAAGTTTTACAAGCCTTTTACAACAACCTCTTGGCAACAATCTTTGCCTTCTCTTTCTACCTTACTCTAATTGCTATTCTATCAACTAGCTAATCACCTTCTAACTACTCTCTATCTGTCTTCTAATTGCTTCCAACTATATTCTAACTAATTGCCTTTACAAAATGAAATGCCAGGGCTTATATAGTGCCCTCAATACAATTCGATGGCTTAGATCAATTCGAGATCAATGGCCAAGATTCAACAATGAAAACCCTAATTAGGGTTTGTTACAACCATTACATAACATTTAATGCTTGACCAATGATAAAATTGTATTGCTTGGACACATGTCCTCTCTAGAAAATTCCACCAATGGATAGCTGGGGTAGGTACATCGGAGTTTGTGCCACCTTCCATGAGTTAGGTACATTGAATCTGGAAATGGTGAGGTGGACCACACTGATTGGAGAAGTGATGACTAGGATGCCACCTCGTCTGACACTTGTATCTTGGTAGATATTCAACTTGATGTTGTTGAGAAGCTAGCTTTAATTAATTCATCTGGTACTATCTGCTTCTTCAACGAACCCTTGTTCTAACTTCTTGTGTCCTTGATGTGCGGGATGATTGATGTACCTCGCCTTGGAATGCTGGATTGGAAGAGGTCGCCCTTGTCGATGCTAGGCTGGATCGAAGAAGGTCGTCCCTGTCGATGCTAGGCTGGAGGAGGTCGCCCTTGTCCTTGATTGATCGTCCTTGATCTGACTTGATTTTCCTTGAGGAGAGTCCTCCGACTTGTAGATCCTCCGGGCTTTGGAGTCGCCATCTTGATACCTACACAACATTTCAAAATTAGTAATATATCTTGAAATCTAAAAATTAAACTTTAAAAGGAAGATTCAAGATTTTAATTAGGAAACTTCATGATAAATCTTGAGTTATCATTTCCTAATTAACCATGTAATACTTAGATTTTCCAAAAAATGTCTAAAAAATCAAACCTTGAATAAGGGTGTCAAGATGATTTTGCCATACCTCCTCTTGAGAATTAATTCTAAAAAAAATGATGCAAAAATAGGAGAATTCGCTAGGCAAAATGTAGATCAAGACTCCCTTTAGCAAAATGCGCCCCCTTTAGTCTTCACAAGCATCAACTCCACCACCTCTAGCCTTCAACACCTTCAAAACATCTGGAATTTATCCTCCAATCTAGCAAGAAATACGCCTCTCCAATAGCCTTCAAGATGAATTTCGCCTTCCTTAGTCTCCACACTTGGTAGAGATTCGCTCCACACAAGCTAGATTTCGCACCTCCTTCCTTGCTTCTCCAAATCGCACTTGAAACAATGAGTGGATGATTTGAATAATGAAAAACACCTCCAATATATAGAGCGCTCGCCTTCTACATCTCTCCATAGGCCGACTTGGTGGAAAAAATAAACAAAGATTAATAAAAGGAGAAGGCCGACTTAATTAAGCAATAAAAAATGATACCTCAAGCGCTCTTCTTTTAAATTTTAAATTAATAATAATTAATTTCGAAATGCCTCAATTAATAAAAAAAACGATTTTCCAAGGCTCAAAATTAATTATTAAATGCTATGTGATTTTCATTAAATGCCAATTTAATTAGAATTTTTAAAAATATTTCGAAGTTTTTTGGCGAACTTGGCATCTAGTGCGATTTGCTAAAATAAGGCAAAAAATAATGAATTTTGATAACTTCGCTCTGGTCCCTTGGAGAGGGACAGGAGCGCTCCTGCATTTTTGTCCTCCATCCTTCATTTTTTACGTTCAAAACCTCATCCTTGACGTTCAAAATGGCATTTTATCTGGAACTTTAAGTTCAATTCATGTGATCTTTGGAAGGAGCTTGCCTTAAGGCATTTTCGCCCTGGTCCCTTGGTGAGGGACAGGAGCGACTTTTGGTTCATTGCACAAACTCTTGATCATATCAACCTCGAATTACTTTCTAGACGTAGAACATCACTCCCCACTTCATCTTGAGTCCTGGCAACAAGAAATAGCATTTCAAAATGTTAGGCACTTAGGCATTTTGAAGATTTCGCTCTGGTCCCTTGGAGAGGGACAGGAGCGATTTTGCAACTATGAGCTTACTTGTGTTTTGCTAGCCTTCGAAATTATCTTCATTGTACCAATCACGCCCCTTTTCATTCATTTCAAACATAAAACTTGCTTTGCCTTTGCCCGAAGTTTGTCTTGTGAGAAAATCGCTCTGGTCCCTTGGAGAGGGACAGGAGCGCCTAGTGCAACTTGGGTTGATTCTCTCCTTTGTGGCCTATTCAAGTTATATTCAACGGGCAAAACATACTTCTTTTGACCTCTTCAAATTGCGAAATCACTTAAATCTTGCGAGGATAATGCAAATTCGGAATTCAAGCTCCGGTCCTTCAGTGAGGGACAGGAGCGATTTTTGTCCTCAAGGCCAAATCACTACAATTTTCATCTCAAATTTCCTTTGCTAGGGAAGATTTCACCTTACTTCATGCTATGAATAAAAGTTAATGTCCAAAAAAGGTCTAAAATTGTGCATATAAAGAAAAGCGCTCTGGTCCTTTAGTGAGGGACAGGAGCGAATTTGACCTTCTAGGCAAAAAACTTCATCATTTCATTGTCAAGTCTGGATGCTCTATCATGCTCATTTCGTCCTTCATTGTGTCTTTGATGTTTCAATTTGACCAAACAAGGTCAGGAATGACTCAAATAAGCCTTTTTGCCCTGGACCCTTGGTGAGGGACAGGAGCGCTTTGCCTTGGTCCCTTGGAGAGGGACAGGAGCGAAATTCGCTCTGGATCCTCAGTGAAGGACAGGAGCGAAATTTGACTTTTTGAACTCTCTATCAGGATAATTTTTATGGAATATAACATTTAAGTATTCTTATACTTTAAGTTATATTCCATATATACTTTCAGGATGTTTGAGAGTGGTTTCAGACCTCTAGGAGTTATATTGCAAAATCTAGTTTTTTGAGGTTTTTCAGTTTCCAGACTTAGTCAAATTTCAGGATCAGGACATTCCAGACTTAGCCAAATTTCAGGATCAGGACTTCACTCAAGCCGGACTTGCTATCCTATTGATCTCCTCGACAGCACTCAAAATGCAAAGGCTAACTAACAAAACCCTAAAAGACCTAGAAAACAAACCCTAAAAAGCAAAAAGCAAGGGTCCCCATTTGCAATGGGGCGATGTGTGAAAACGTCACAACAGGTGGTAGGTTAGAAAATGCAGGAAATGGAAGGTAGGTTAGGATGGGATATGGGTAGGCTAGGATGGGGGTAGGTGATAAGATGGAAAGGTCAATGGGTATGAGGTAGAGGCAAGCTTAGGAAAATAAGGTAGGAAATGGGAATAATTTAGTAGGTAAGGAGGTTAGGATGTGGTAGGCTAAGGGGTATAGAGATAGGAGGGTGAAAGATGTAGATGTGGGCAAAGGTAGGTGTAAATGTAGATGAAGGGTAGTGGATGAGTATACTAGGATGGGGAGAGGGTTAGGTACGTAAAGGTATAGGTTAGAAGATGGGATGTAAGGTAAGGGACATGGAAGTGGTAGGTTATGTAGAAATGTGAAGGAGGTTAAGGCATGGGGTATGAAAGGTTGATGGAGGATAGAGGATAGGATAGGAAGGTGGGTTAGAAGGTATATGTTAAATGGAAGTGAAGAGTGTTAGGGGAGGTGGAAATGGAAGGAAATGAAAATGGGAGTGATTGGGGTTTGGGCACCCACTGACAGGATCAGGAGAAGTGGAAGGGATTATGCCTTGGTTGGGCAAAGGGAATGTTAAACCTCACTTCATCTCAAAGAGAAAGACTTGGCCAGCTCCTAAGCAACTACGAACAAAAGGTTAATAGCAAAGACTCGACAACAACCAACTAAGCTAAGACAACTAACCTAGAAAGCAAAAAAGTGGGGGTCCCCATTTGCAATGGGGTGATGTGTGAATACATCACAACACCAACCAGATGCACAGAGAAATTTGATAGTGAAATATGCAATTTCTACTTGCATCCGGCATCAATGAGAACAAATTATTTTGCATTCTGTGATATTGGATATCCTTAAGGCTTAATATACATCCTAGAAAACAGGGATGACACAAGGTAGGAAAACTCATGGCCCTCCAGGAGCTATTATGGTTTTTTGCTAACTTACACAAAATGTACAAGTTTCCTTACTTGTATATTGACTTTACACAAGATTGGTTAAATCATTGGGCCTTAAGCGATTACCATACATGATGTGCTAGAGTGGAGGGTAGAATTTACCACAACTATACTACAAGTGTACTCCCCAATAAATACAAAGTCAAATTTTAGGTTGGATGCTTGCGATGTAATGATTCTAATGTACTGCGTGTCAGGCTATAAAGACACAACAGGTGGAGGACAATCAAGTTCCAATATGAATGAAGTGGGGGAACATGAAAATGTGATGAATCGGGGAGAGATTATCTCCTTATATATGGATAAGAGAATAAAATATTACGATCTTCTGAGTGAAGGTTTCTTCATTAATTGATTGTATCAATGCAGGACTTCGGTGGGATGGAACTTTGTTCCCAACCAAAAGCGTTGTTTATGAGCCAATTTACTCATTTATGTTCTATAAATTTATATTAGCATGTACGCTTACCATGATAAAGTGAGATATGAGACTATTTTTGTTCCTTTATTCATGTTTCCATATACGGCCAGTCTTAGATGATCTAAGGAGGCCATGGATTCATTGATGTCAGTGGGAGATTTTTCTCCACAATGTATTCCTCTCAAAATAGATGGTTTAATGAAAACTCCGTACTTGCTTCTAAGGCACGTCCTTGGGTTTTATATTGATTGGCGAATTGGCCTACCAAATTGACCTGGAATCACTGGCATGTTGAAACAAAAAAATGTCTATGTATTTTACATTTCCACTCACAATGGGTTCTGAAATCTCATCAAATTTTAGATATTTTGAGAATGTTAAGAATTAGATGCCTATGTATACATTTTCCACAATTTGATTAAAAAGTTATGATAAGTTAGGGAAAATTTTGAATTTCTCAAACTGCATTGGATCACGACTTTGAAGTACTGACACAAATAGAATTCAACTGATGAAGTATATGAGAATGTAGTGGATGTTAAGGAAGCTGAGAAGAGGACAGAAGGTAGAAGGAAACACCAGGCAGTGGGACCACAACTTACAGTTTCCTCTGTGTCTTCTGCACTAACCAATTTACTTTTAAACCCAAAGATGTGTTTTATTACGAGGATTCTTTTTGCATGAATTTTTTAAATCCAAAATTGTATATCAAGAGGTCCGTGGACAAATCACATGGGAAGAAAATTTGAAAGGCTGTTTGCCGCTACAACTGGTAAATTAAATACATGAAATAATAATGTACATGACAATGCATACCCGACAGGGCAGTAAAATATATCTTTATTCGCACATGCAATTATTATAAAGGAGAAGACCAGAGCTGGTAGGCCAAGGATTACAATAGATCCGACTATCTCGTACTACCTTGGCAGTACACAACATATTTAATGAACCCGACGGTTGCTGAGAGGAACACAACTGTCAACCAACCAACACATAACTACTGAGAGTGACAACCCACTTAATATAATTAATTAATACATTGGCAGATAACACAAAACCATAGGCATTTTATGCCGTCTACATCATTCCCCCTCAAAAGAAAAAGTCGTCTTCCAGACGACAAGTAAACATCAAGTAACATCTGAAAAGACTAATGACAAGAGTGTAGGAAATGACGTGTATTCGACAACCCCAACTTGTAGTGTACCTACCAAATCAAATGGGGGTTTGGGGGCAACGCCCCCAATGGGGTCAAGGGGCAGCGCCCCTTGCGGGGGTCTGGGGGTAGTGCCCCTAGCGGGGTCAAGGGGCAGCGACAGGGCACGCTCCCTATCGCGGTACAGGGCGGGGTCGAGGAGCAGTGCCCCTGCCGCCAACACCAATTTACAACCTTCAGAACCACACGAAACTCCATGGCGCACATGATTTTTCGTGATTTGTTAAGACACCAAAAACAATGCTGGTGAAGTCAAAAAAGAGCTTTAACCAACGTATGCAACATGTCTTGAAGAAACCACTTTGCTGGACGAAACGATGGCATTGAGAGGATTGTACAACATATGACACGATGAGAACTCCACATGTAGACTGAGGTTGATGACCTACGATTGATTGGTGACATTGTTGTACGATGCGAAAGAAATGCTCTAGTCGTACGGTGTGGACAATAGGCTTTGTCCCTAGGAGATGAAGTATCCTTTGTACGGTGTGGGCAATATGATCTATCCGTATGTGATGGAATTGACGTACGACAATAACTCCTTGGAACTTCAAAATGTGCATTGGCAGGAAGGAACGATGCACCAGTTGCTTTACGGAATGAATGCACCTGCGATACTGTACGAGATGAATGAACTTGCCATGCCATACGGAATGAGGGATATGATGTAGAATGGACTTGCCATGCCGTACGGAATGAGCTGAAAGCCGTACAATACAAAGCAATACAAAGCAATGACATTTCCATGCCATATGAAGTGAAAACAATTTTGGAGTCCGTAGTGGATAATATATCCCAAGCTGTACTATAGAAATTGGAGGTCGTATAGACAGAACGAGAGGCTCCCTTGACAATGAGACTACCGTACAGGGAATAACCTGCTATACATAATGTGTATTATTTTTCTCACTCTCCAACTCCCCTTTCAATTTGATAATTTTCTTTGGCTCCATTATTTTTTGCGTTCCATTTCCCATCCCTCCTAATTCCCTTTTCCTTTTTCTGTGAATTTCTAGTGTAGTTAATTTCCCTTGACGCTTATTTGTATGCTCCACATTAAATATTCTTCCCTTCTTACTCTGGGATGTATCATTCACAATTTTACGTACTTTCCTTGGTTGCTTTTCACAGAGAATTGTAGCTTCAAGAAAATTGCATGCGAGCGAAAATACCTCATAGTCCTTCATTTGCCAATGGTAGAGTCCATTCGGGGAAATCGTCTTATCTTCAGAGCAATCTTCCAATTCAAGCACCCCTTCATCATTGGGTTCCATATCGTTCCTCCCTTCATCCATACCTAACTCTCCACCCTAAGACTCAGAGTTGGAGCGTGCCAGTTCTTCACTCATCGCCTGGTTCCTCAAGTCAATGACGTGCTTCCTCCTGTCACTCACGATCGAGAGTGTGTTCCGCTTCCAGTTATGATTCACCTTGGCAGTAACCAACCATTCCCTCCCCAGGAGTGCATCGTATGCCTTCTTCTGTAACTGGATGACTACAAAGTCCAAGAAGAATTGTTGTTTCCCAATCATTACTTTTTGTGCCATCAATGTTCCCAACGACTGGATGCCGTGCTAGTTGGCACCTATCAAGTGGAAGGTTGGCGGCCAGAGTGTCGGCTTCCCAAAACATTTCCAAGTGTCTTCTGCAGTACGTGTACTACCGAGCCTCCAACCACAATGGTGTTTGTCAACTTCCCCATTACTTCCATCTCGACGATTGCCGACTTCCTCCCAATGCTTACCATCAGCAACATTGGATCATTGGACTCATACCCTTTGGGTGGTGGTTTTCTCGTCAGTTCCTTCTCGTGTGGCTTACATTGTTTCTGGATGATTGTGTCGTCAATGACTGTGTTGGCAATTGCCATTGTCAGTTGCGGCATAGTTTTTAGAAGGTTTGCTACCTTAATGGGTATGGTTGTTTGTAGCACCTGCCGGACTATGTTCTTCTCGGACTCGCGCAATGACGTACCTACAATTCCATTGGAAGTTACTTGTTCCTTCGCTAACACTTGTTCTACTTTGGCTCGTTTCTTTTCTGTACCAGAGTTTGAATACACCGCCTTCTTTGTCTGTGCTCTCGTGATTGCCAAAATTGCATCCACATGTTCCTCCACGTCCAACATATTAATAGCCTTCTGCTTCGGGCAGTTGGTGTCTTCATGATTCCCCCGTCCACACCATTTGCACATAGTTGTACATTGTCTTTCTTATTCTGGCAATCTCTTGCAAAATGTCCCCATTGACTACACTGTCTGCACTGTATGATAGGACGTCCTCTAGAGTTGTATTGTATTTGATTTTGCCCTCGTTGATTTGGTGATATATTATGTGGTTTCGATGGGCTAGACTCCCCTTTTGTGAAGAGTACTTGTGCACTTCTCGTTTTCAAATTGTATGGGCACTCCTTGATTGAATGCCCCAACACTTGGCAAATCTCACAAAACATATTTCTAGGACAATTACCTTTCGTGTGCCCCTCACTTTTGCATTCAGTACACCATAGTCCATTACTTTCTTTATTGGTTCCTTTCTCGACCTTGAGTTCTTTCCATTATTCTCAACATATCCTGTCGAAGGGCTCGTACAGTTTTGGATTCTTTGTTAGTGCTCCCTTCGGTTCTCTCATCATCGTCGCTCTTCCTCTTCTCTGTGGAGGAGGTTTTGTTTTCACTCTCGATATCCATTGCCCGATTGTAAGCATCGGCGTACGAGGATGGAGGCACTACTTTCATCTTCTTGCGCAGTGAGGGTATCAATGCCTCCATGAACCACCTCTTCTCGACCCGTGGGTTGGCTGGTTCTCCATCTTGGTCAATAGTTCTTCGAGCCTACAGTTGTAAGCTAAGTCACAAGGTTCGAATTTGAATTCGAATTCGACAGCCATGAAATTCGGATGAAATTCGACAAGGAAAAATTCGAAAAAAAATTCGGATAAAATTCGCCTTCTATAATTTTGTTTATTTTTAAATATATGTATACTTTTAATAAATTATCAGAATAGCGACCCTTATTGGAGAAAATCCGAGGGCGACCCAGCAGTTGCAGACACCCATGACCCAATAGATACAAAGCATATACAAAGAATACCCATGACCAGCTGAGTTGCGTTTAGAGGCGGATAGCAGTACTTTATAGAGGAAATTCGATTAAATTCGATTTTTTTTATAGAAGTTTGAAATTCGATTAAATTCGAACCTCATCCATGAAAATCGCCGTATCCTGTGACTTAGGTTGTAAGCACATACACTCTCATTTTTCCCTTGCTTGGTATTATAGATTTCGGCCACGATCTCATTATCATCCCCAGGAGTTTGAATTCCTACTCCAAAGCCTTCTTCAAATTATTCCATCTTGTTTTGTACTGGGCATCGAGGTCAGTATACCAATCAATTGCCATCCCCTAAAGGGTGGCCGAAAACGCCTTCAACCAGTAATCCTTGTCATCTTGGCCATTTGCCTCCCAAATGGTTATACATGTTTTGCAATGTCGTACGGGGTCCTCTAATCCATCCCCCGTGAACTTCAGCAGTTTCTGCTTTTCCTGGGTGTTCACCATTATTTTCACTTGCAAGGTACCTTGTGTGTCAGACCTGGGTGGATTGTTTCAACCACTACGTTTTAGTGCTTTTCCTGTACTCGACCACGTAGGCGTCCTCTACATGTCCACCTTCAGTGTCCCCAACACTCGAGTACTTCCAGGTGTGTCGAACTTGGTGGATTGTTTTGACCGCTACGTTCCGGTGCTTTCCTTGCACTCTTGGCCACACACGCGTCCTCTACACGTCCACCTCCAGCGTCCCAACACTCCAGGTACCTCCAGGCTTTGACTCGTCTTTGTGCTCCCTCCGGCTAAGGGTCGACAAATCACCTAATCGCTTGGTCTTGACCACCTTGTGGCCTCTTCTCACTTTTAATGGGGTCTACAGATATGAATCACTCAAGGCTGTCCCGATTTCTTTTAAGGCAACGATTCCAAAATGTTTACCGCTACAACTGGTAAATTAAATACATGAAATAATAATGTACATGACAATGCATACCAAACACGACAGTAAAATATATCTTTATTCGCACATGCAATTATTATAGAGAAGAAGACTAGAGCTGGCCGGAAAAGGATTACAATAGATCCGACTATCTTGTACTACTTCCTTGTTGATACACAACATATTTAAAGAACCCGATGGTTGCCGAGAGGAACACAACCGTCAACCAACCGACACATAACTATCGAGAGTGACAACCCACTTAATACAATTAATTAATACATTGGCAGATAACAAATAAAACCATAGGCATTTTATGCCGTCTACAAAGGCCTTGCACAATTCCATTTTCATACCAAGCCATTTCTCTATCATTTGAAGGCAGTTCTTATTTTGTGGGGTTTAGTGCTTCTTCCTCTGGTTTGCAAAAATATGCCATAGTGGTTTGTGTTGATGGTGTTTTTATGCACTATGCAACACGGATTAAAATACCAAGTGTTCTATCCTCGCTTGAATAAACACTCCCCAAATGCTAAGTTGCATGATCAAATGGTATGATTCCAAGGTTCTCGAATGTCAGGTCTTGATGTGCTCTTGGATAGACTTAGTTGCATATGATGTGATATTGCTGGAATCACAAGGTGGACTTACGTTGAATGCTTGAATGCTTTGAATATCGTTGAAATGTGGAAATTTTACTTAACTTAAAGAAAGGGAAAAAGGGTGAGGGTTGAGAAAGCTAATCTAACTCTAAGGATATAAGAGTCATGGACAATCTTTGATGAAACTCAACTAAGCTTTGCTTTGATATGCAGTGAACATCTCCACAAGGCTAGTGTGATCTTCTAAGGATAGCTTGATGATTTTCAAATGACCACTACAAGCGTAGATACCCTCAAGGTGAAACATATCAATGGAGGATTGATAATTGAAGTTAAGATTTGGCTAAGATGGATTCGGTTGACTACGCAAGGCACTCTACCATCAGCAAGGTGTTAGTAGTATGGATATACAAATTTCACCATTGATCATACACAAAGTTCTTCCATTCATCTAAACAACATGAAAATTAAATGAGAAGTAGAGTTCATGCAAATGTTGAATCGACATATGAATTTCATCATATCTTCAATGAAGTTTACATGCTTCTTACAACAATGTCTTGGCAACAATCCTTGCATTCTTTTCCTACTCCACCCTAATTGCTTGCTATCTATTCTTGAACTACTTACTATTGATTTACCACTATTAACCTTTGCAAATGAAAGAGTGGAGCCTTATATAGTGCTCTCATTACAATGAGTGGTTCAGATTGATCCATAATCAATGGTCAAGATCGAAAGATAGAAAACCCTAATTAGGGTTTGTTACTCCCATTACAAAGCATTTAATGCTTGACCAATGATAAAATTTACAAAATGTAGGACATGTCCTCCTTCGATTTTGACCAATAGATGACAATAGTAGGTGCCTTGAACTTTGTGCCCATGTGTAGTTAAAATCTTGTTAGATGAGTCAGGTGCATTGAGCCTAGACGCCTCATCTTGAAATAATGTAACTGGATAAGCGATCACTGGGTGCCACCTTACCTTGCTTGATCTTTGTAATTCATCACAAGTGTGTGATTTGTGATTCTTCTTGATCATCTCACTTTCATCTTCTTGTTTGGGAATTCTGCCTTAGTGCTGCATTTGATGTAGACCTTGTAATGCTTATGCTTGATCCTTCCTTCTTGCCTTGAATCATTGATCTTAGTCCTTGTGTGATCTTGTGAAATCGTTTCCCTTCAAGCAGCTTCTTTGCATGAGCCTGAGACTTGAAGTGTTGCAATTGAAGTGTGCTAGCATATCATCATGCTGATCATGTTCTTTGCACGTGATGAAATCTTGATGTTGTATGTGAGCTGATAAGTCCTCATCTTGGAGCTGGTCCTCATCACTCGTTGCTTTGCATGTTCATCCTACTTACATCAAACCTGGAAACAAACATAACTTGAATCAAAACATTGTAAAAAGTACTTGATCAAGATTTCCATTACCTTCTCTAAATCTGGAAAAGAATTTTCTGATCGTGGAAACATCTGATTTTGAGTCTGATTTATGTCTGATTTCTCACTTTATATGCCTGATTTGATAGGTTTCAGGTCTGAGACAGGCCTGATTTGCATTGGTTTCAGGTGGCAAAGGAAGTTCATGGATCTCATAGGGCAAAGGAAGTGATGTCAATGCCTTGGCTGGGCAAAGGAAGTGCTGTCAATGCCTTGGCTGAGCAAAGGAAGTACTCCAATCCTTAAGGTGCACATCCAAGGTAGCAAAGGAAATGATCAAAATCTTAAGGCGCACATCCAAGGTAGCAAAGGAAATGATCAAAATCTTAAGGTGCACATCCAAGGTAGCAAAGGAAGTAACTCAATTTAAGGTGCACTTTTGGGGGTTCAAAGACTGAGCTCCAAAGCGCAAACATGGAATGCTTACCTTCCGAAAGCAACTTGCCTTAGCCAAATTTCAACATTTCATTTCCATTAGAGCGAGCAAAGATGTGAATCATTCATTTCTGAAGCCTTGAAAACTAACTGACCTCACTTCATCCAAAGAGAGAGCCCTGATTTGACTACCTTTTAGCCACTTAAGATACTACACCTCTTCCAAATGAAAAGCTAATAGCTAAAGATTAAAACTTCCAATGACTAAGCTAAGACAACCAACTTAGAAAGCGATAAAGTAGGGGTCCCCATTTGCAATGGGGCGATGTGTGAAAACGTCACAACAGGTTGCATTACCATCCTCCACTCAACAGCATGTGACCACGTTGTCATTCATAGAGATGATGAAAGAGGCACTTAGTTGAGTCCCTGCTATGCAGTTCCCACTAAAGAGGAAGTAGATCTATCAGTAGGGCTTGGGGTAGCTGGTTTAGACAATTCTTTTAGTCCAATGCAATCACTTGAAATTTCAAATTGGAGTGCATAAGCTCAACTTACAGAATTGGAGCATGTGGATTCTCAATATTTGTGCAACTAATGAACATCTTCCCTACCTCTTCATGTGCATACACTGGTAATGCTGTATCATGTAAGAGGCAATTTCTTATATAGCACTACACATTTTTACATTTTTATGTTTTGCCACTGTTTCTACAATGGTGTTACACACAATTTTCTTTCTCCTAGAGTCACTCCCAACTTTGCTACCTTCTGTTTCCACTTTGATGATCACTTCTCCTCCTGTTACACAAAAGCTTGAGATAGATGTTTTGTCTTCACAATTTATGTCTTGTTCATTGATTCTAGATTACCTATGTATGGTGGAGCCACTATCTCTATTGCACCACCTAGAATTGGATGGGACCATGTGGACTTCACCTATGTTGGACAATAGATAGTAGAGGGACCCTTTTTTGCTTTTTTGGTAGTATTTCAAATATTTTATAAATATTCTACTCATATGAGCAGCAATGTGAGACCAATACAATCTTTTGTGAACACTTATTAGAGACTAATACAAGCTTCTTATGAGAAAACACCCAAGAAATCACCTATTCAAGACAAATAGTAACTACTTTGAAATCCACTTTTTTACAAATCACGTCCACATAAAAGCCAACTATGGAAGGCTAAGATTTATGACTTAGAATTCCACATTTGATGCCCAAATGGGATTTGAACTTGGGTCTCCACAATGAAAATACAATGTTTTAACTGATAAAGCTCAGTCCATAGGTTGGAAAAACCATTGCTAAATCGATATCAGTTTAAAGGCAGGAAGGTAATCCAACTCAAAATAGCAATAAAAAGAATGAGAAACAAGGTCATTGACAAACAGAGAGACTGAGTGTTGTTGTAGATAAGGCACATGGTGAGGAGATCACGCTAGCAAATATTTCCTGAAGAAATGCTGCAGACAAAATAGTTAACAAACATGAGGAACAACTGAGTTTCTGAGCAACATCATTGGGGAGTGTGAAAGGACATTCAAGAATTCATGAAACAGTCTACACACGGCTCCAATTTCTATATTACTATTAACATTAACTTTGATGAGATTGAAGAAGCATTGGTGACCATGTACCTTATTATTATTTCACTTTATTATCCCTTATAGTGGCTACTTAGTGATGAGAAGAAATGCTTAAAGGAAAATCAAGAGAAGATTAAAATCATTGTTATCTTGTTACAAAAATACAACAAGAACGTTCGTTTATAGGCCAGTTTGGGAAAAGAGAAGTAATGTGGTTCATTTAATATACAAGGAATATAAGGTCCAAGGTGCAAATTTTTGAGCAAAGCCTTAGAGTGGCGTTTAGAATTGATGTGGTCAATGTGTAGAATCGTCATGTTATGCAAGCCACCAAATCATAATTCAAGTAGCTGGTCAGAGCAGCGGCAATGCCTTAAAAACATAGTGAAATAGAGAAGTTCAGTGTGGTGCAATGTTATCTCAAAGGTTATGTTGTTGATACATTAGTGAAGATGGAAAAGTTCAAGACATATGCTGGCAAAATAAGAAGATCAATTGTGGGCAATTGAAGAGCTATCCCTAAGGAATGTCATGTGCTGACAGTTTAATTTTTCCCTCTTTGGGCACAATTCATCAAGAGGATGAGTTATTGGTTTTAAAGTCTTCGTGCAGGTGCCCATTCAATTAGAGAAGCAGGTTTCCCACTTCTTGCAAGCTTTCTCTTCTGCTGTGCTACTGCTGCTCTTTGGTTTCGAAAGCATACACGTGCATTTATAGACCAATTAGAAACCTGACTTTAATCGGTCTTTCCTGCCTCACTAGCATTATTTTATCAAGATGTTTCAGATAGAGATGAAGAAAATGCTCAAACAACCATGCAGATGAGAAGTTTGACTACTTTGTGACTTGATTGGGCTAGTGTCACTAGCAGTTCTGAGCTCTGAATCTCTATCAACTGAGATCTGAATCTATATCAACTAACACTTCCTTTTTCTTTTCAGAGAGCATGTTTGGATTCTACTGTATGCTTTTTTTGTAGGGTGTTTCTACTGTGAATGCTTGCTTTGTAATGAGATGGTGTCAAACTGGTGCAACGGACCTTAACTACGATCTTCCTTAGTTTTGAATGGCGATCAAAGTGTTCACCCTCTGTTACATACTGGGAAATCTTTGAAAGATTTGTAGCAGCACCCAAATTTTCAAGATGAAGATTATTATTAGAACAAGGATGAATAAAACATCCTTCACAGATCTGTGGTCATCATCAAAGTTACCAATTGAACCATTCTTACGTGGCAATGGTTCCATATTTTCAATGCATGAGATGTTTAAAATGTTAAATGATTTTTTTAAAACACTGCTAGCAACCATTGGAATATATCTTTGAAATATTGAATCCTTGCATTTAACATGCAGTATGGTTTTTTTCTGCATCAACTCTCTTCTGTTGTCATTTTAGCCTCTTCCTTTATGAAATCTCTTTCTGGGTATCTCCAAATAATTGCCAAAGGATTGCTGCAGCCTTGAAGTCTTTCCGATTTCCTTTGGTACTGTATCAGGTGTATGTCTAACTCCTTTTGATGGATCTGGATTATGCCTGCTACTCTTACGGTGTTTGATCAGTATATCTCAGCTCCTCTGAATTTCCATCAGTGTGAAAAAAAAAAGATTTGTCTTATTTCCTTTTGGTAGACTACTCAAAATTTCCTCCATGATTCACAGGCTGTCTGGATTAGAGGTTTGATACCACTGTAATAACTTCTACTAAATACTTACACAAATAAACCAAATCAACCCATAAAGATTCCAGCAACAAATAATTTTACTTTTCTTTGATTCATAAATTCACATCTGAATGGAAATATATTAAAGTGTAACAGCTTAGTGGGTGTACCCAGCACACACAATGACTCCTTAACTTTTAGAAATCTGCCAATGTGCTAGCAGGCAACCAGAACTCCTCATTACTGCTGTGTTGAAATTTCTGTCTACAGAACTTGCTATAACTGCACATATGGGCTTTTGTCCCAGGCACCAAAGGCTGAAGCTGTGTCAATCTCAGAAGAGTGTTTTTTTAGTTTTCATTGTTCAAAGATCATCCCTCTTTCTTTGCAGCTGCTTATATTCTCCCCTTATGAGATCCTGAAGTTATGGTTATTGATTCCATAACTGGAGGTGCCCAACTAACAAAAAACCCCATGAATAATGGTGACTAACAAACAACCCCCACAAATTATGTTGTTCACCTAACAAACAATCCCCACAAATCACTGACAGTTAATTGACTCATCTTGTCCCCTTTTTGCTTAGGATGAATGCAAAGTGGCCTGATTTATTATTATCTAACTAGCAGAAACTACAAACATACCCGTCTGGGTCGTAACTATTTGACAGAAACTGCAAACGCACCTGTCTATGCTACTTCTATGTTGATAGACCACTCTTTTAAACAAGGTACGTCACAAAACTTAAGTCAATAGCCTCGTAGTCTCTCTTGAAGCTTGCCTGTATCTTGCTCTATTATTGCCACCCTTTGATTACTTAAAATGTTTCATGTCTAGCGCTGTGGTGTCAAGTTTGAAAAATGCATTACCAATTATATTAGGCTTAGCCTTGTTGTAAATTGGGTGGATGATGTGATGTGACCAAAAGGTGGGTATTGCTGAGCAAAAGACATTGTAACTGATTCATAGGGAAGGCAAGCAAAGCCACAGCTTATTTGAGAAATTCAGCCTGAAACCTCTTACAGGCTGTTGTATCGCTGTTACAGAACTCCCAAATAGCTATGTTGTTGTTACTTATAGAAATTAGAAAGTGAATTTCAGGAGGGAGGAGGGGGGTGACTGTGATTATGGAATGATATTGAATATCATAGAATGTTAGATTACAAGGCTCAAGTTTAGGGTTCATATTTGTGATAGTGGTCTTCCTGAGAGGAGGTACAGCTAAAAGTTTCTGGATAATGATGTAACTTAATGAGGAGTGCAAGTTTCCTTCACTCAAAAAACACATGTTCTATTGAAGGAGATGACAGTAATCTCTACCCATGGATGATATGGATGGCAGATAATGAACTATAGGGTAAAACAGAACCTTTGTATGTGAGGATGAGGTGGAACAAAATGTTGAACTATAAAGGATGAGGTAAAATCTCATACTTGGCAGCAATGGGGAAGGGAGTGGTAGTTGGCCATAAGATGGGAAAGTTGGACAGTATAATCAATGGCATACTCAACATCAATGTGGATGGTGGCTACTGAAGGAATGAATTGGGGTTAAGGGAGGGGGTGGATGACCTGAAGTCACACAAATAGTTAAAAACTCATTCTTGGCAGCAAGAGTGGTGGGGTGTAGTAGTAGTTGGTGATAAGGTGGGAAGTTTGACAGTATAATCAATGGCACACTTGACATCAAAGTGGGTGGTGGCTTGGTGGTTATTGGAGGACTGAATCAGGGTTAAGAGTGGGGGTGGATTACCAGAAGCCATGCAAATTGTTAAAGCCAAAACAAGAAGATCAGCAAGAGGCAGCTAATGGGAGATTAGAAATTGAACGAATGTGGGAAATCAAAGATATACTAGCAAGAACATATTCC
This sequence comes from Cryptomeria japonica, assembly GCF_030272615.1. NCBI lineage: Eukaryota > Viridiplantae > Streptophyta > Pinopsida > Cupressales > Cupressaceae > Cryptomeria > Cryptomeria japonica. The sequence goes on along the minus strand of NC_081408.1, from coordinate 524,955,109 downwards.
AATCTGGCCAATATCCTCACGTTGAAGTAAAAATTCAAACATCAATTGCAAGTTGCAGCTACAAACTTTGAGATGGTCAAAATGTTTGCAGCATAAATAAATCCTTTTGGATATATAAAAATAATCTTGAAGCAGTTGGGATTGACAAAACCTGGGGCCATTCTAATCAGATAATTATAAAATGCCAATATGTGTAATAAATGACTCAGGCAGTTAACCATTAGAAATTGAACGAATTTGTAAAATCAAAGATATACTGGCAAGAACATATTCCAATCTGGCCAATATCCTCATGTTGAAGCAAAAGTTCAAACATCGATTGCAAGTTGCAGCTACAAACTTTGAGATGGTCAAAATGTTTGCAGCATAAATCAATCCTTTTGGATATCTAGAAACAATCTTGAAGCAGTTGGAATTGACAAAACCTGGGGCCATTCTAATCAGATAATTATAAAATGGCAATATGTGCAATGAATGACTCAGGCAATAAACTTATAGAGGTTACTTGTTTTTAAGCCTCAAGAAATGATACTGGTTTCTTGTGTGCCAACATGTGGTTGGGTTTTGCAAATCCTGTTTCTTAGCCATTCATTGGGTTTCTTGTTCATTCCAATGGAAACCTGTTTGTGTTTTAATGAGCTATAGTTTATCCATTTGAAGTTTGTTGGGTGGCTAGAGCTCAGGAAACATGATACAGATTTTCAGCTTATTAAAGGCAATCTAATACCACATAAACCCTAAAAGGTAAACTGGCGAGGAAATTTGTTTGACCTTTTTCAAGACCTTTTAAAAATCTCATATATGTTTTACTTGCCAGTATGAACAACAGACCTGAGAGAGCAAAATTTTACAACTATATGGATCTTGTTTGAGACTAATGGGAAAAATTCTACCATTACTCAGCTTCATTTCTCAGTCAGATTCCAGTGGGGAGGAATTCTATTTTGTGTCGTTGCTGCTGACATTATCTTACTATCACAGATCTATGGATCTTGTATTTGTTTATCTAATATTTCTTTCCTTTACGAATTTTAATTTGTAATTACTAATTATAGCTAAATTTAGCGATATGAAGTTTTAACTATCATTTGTGTGTGGCATTTTGTGATCATGATAGTGATGATGTCTCAACCTTTAGGTATTAATTTCTGTATGATGAACCTATGAAGGGAATGATGCTGTCTGATATCTGAATCTTCAGGGCGTAGGTTTTGGGTCATTACGCAAATTGTTAAAGAGAGAGGATTTAATTTTTGTATTTTATTACAGATATTGTTCAATGTGGCATACATAACCCAATACCCTTAAGAATTGAAACTCTGTATGCTCTATGAAATATACACACTTTTACCACTTCACCTACTCAGTACAAATGTGTGGAAAAGTTTACTGTGGCTTCCTGGCATGGTGAATACTTCCAAGCCAATGCCTTCTTGGATGCTTGCACTTGCTAGCTTGTTAAGCAAGAATCAAATTTGCAGGGTTGTTTCTCACAATTAATTGTAAATTGCCAATTATGTTCGCTACCAATATTGTTCAGTCAATGACAACTACCAGAGGGCATATAAGAATTGAAATTGGGACCTATTGCACTCTTAGCAAGAATAATACCACTAAACCTAATGCCCCCGACCTTTTTAATATAGAAATACAGGAAATACTAGTTCTTGTGGAAGCCTCCAGTCCTGTTTCTTGACATTTTGCTTTGACTGTCAAGTTTACTGTTTCTTATTTGAGGCCACTTAAGCCAATTTTCTGTCATTCATATACCTACACTGTGCAATAGTATGAACAATGAAAAATGACACTTAAAGGGTGTCTAAATTTTTCAGAGTATTTATATAAAAAATTCAAATAGTACTGATGTTAAAATGCTGCTATTTTTTTTGAAGTTCTACTACAGTCAACATCTAACACCTTGTTCTCATATTTTAAGCATACCATTTTAGAACTTTGAGTCCGTCAAGTTGAAGTCAGTTGTTCATCCTGTACTCTCAAATATTGAGAAGGTCCCTTGTCATTGAAGTATGATCGAGTCAAAAAATCACCACTCTTAGTGGTTTTAGTCGTAGGTGATTTTGACATGAGTTGGTGTATACAAAGTTGTAAAAAATTGTTAACATCAAGATATATAATTGTGTGTCAAATTAGTTGTGGCAGTCCTGTTATATTCATGCAAGGTATAAGAGCATAGAAAAGGCACATCAAGTGTTTGACGAAATGGTTGCAGAAGATGCATACTGATGGGATACAGTATTTGCAGCTTATGGGATGAATGGTTGTGATGAAGAGACACTTTTTTTTTTCTCATGGAGTTGGCATTGAAACATATAAAATCCAATCATAATCTACTTAGTAGGACAAGGCTGGAGCTTAGTATTAAGGATTCTAATTATAGTGCCTTTACAGGCAGGGCAGCAGCTTTGGAATTGTTGAAAGATTTTGTGGCAATGATAGGTCCACATTCTTCTGTGCTTATTCATATTATTTCACATTTCACAGAAGAACTCCAAATACCATTTGTTTTGTCCTTTGCAGTTAGGGATTTCACTCTTACATCATATGAGTACTCCATATTTTATCCAGATGATTCACAGTTATTTTCTTCCAATGCTTGCAATTGTTGTTATAGTGGTTATTATGTCTGGAGAGAAGTTGTAGCAGTGTATGTGGATAATGACTGGCAAAAAAATGGAGAATCCTGATTTCTGTCTTGCAATGGGAATGAACCTTAGCAGAAGGGTATTTGTGTAAGAAGAGTAGAGCCAATATCGCCAGCATCTACAACCAATCTTAGTGGCACAATACCCAAAGACAGTGGAGATTTCTGCAATTTGGTGTTGTTAGATCTCAGTGGAAACAAATTTATTAGAAAGCTAGAGATGATAAAGTTTGCTTTGGCATCAAGACAAATGAACTGTTCTTGCACAAGTAGTTTGTAAATGCAAAATCTTGTAGGTCTCCTTGGGATACAATGTATGAAGGCTCTGCATCAACCATCTCTGGCATCAAGTCCTCTTGGAGCTAAAAGAACAAGGCCAACGTGACTGCCATCATTACCATTGTAGTTGCTGCAGTTACAGCTGTAAATATATGCTTAATTGTGTCAATGGATGTCAGAATCCTTAGAAAAGAAGAAGAAGAAGAAGATATAATTGCTTGCTTACGAGAGCACACCGCATTCTCTAGGCTTGAATATGATCATAGATAAGCTTGATCTCCTGGCAAATGCTTGTCATTAAAGTATGAAGAGTGGGAGGCAAGGACCAAAACTTTGCTCAACAAGAAATGTTTGATAGGAGTTGGTGCCATTGGCACTGTATATAAAGCATCTTTTGATGGAGGATTGACTATTGCAGTAAAGAAGCAAGACATGTTAAGGTAAAATTAAAGCTCAAAAAGAACTTGAACAAAAGATTGGTCATCTTGGCAACTTTCGACATCCTAATCTTGTTAGACTACAAGTATATTATCAATCATCAACTATGCAACTCATTTGAGCTGATTTCATCCCTATTGGAAATATTTACCGTCATTTGCATGAAGGTATCCAGGGCACTAACCCCAAATGCATTTTTAGATTGCATTAGAAACTGGTAAAGCACTTGCATATTTCCACCATAACTGTAAAAGCCTTCAATATTACATTTTGATACAAAGTTGGCAACATTCTCATGGTTGATGATTTTGAGCATCACTTAACAGATTGGGGACTTGGCAAGCTGCTGCTAATGTTAGATTCTTATATAGCTGCAAGTATGAAGTTTCATACTTGTCTATGTTGTGCCAGAACTTTCCTGCCAGAGCTTGAGCTCAAATTTGTTAATAGAAAGATGTGATGTATATTGTTTTGATGAACTCAAGGGATCTTCTTAGAGTCTAATAGATTACATTTTGGTATTGCAAGATATTCACCAGATGGAATTGTTGAAAGACTTAAATTAATTGCAAACAAATACATTTGTCAAGTATGATGTCAAACTCCTTGACTTTTACCAGCATCCTGCAACCGGTGATAAAATGGGAGTTTTCGTAGAGGGTATGGACATTGTAATGTTCCCACTTTGAAACATAATTTTAATAATAAACTAAGTTACCGGTTCGGGTTCGAAGAACCCGGTACGTCGGTACGGTAAAATTTTGAAAAGGGGTTTGGGTTTGTTAGTACAAAAACATGTAAATTTATATATATATATTTTGATATTTGTGAAGCCTATAAGCATGAATTAAAATTTGCATGTCACATAGCATCATGATGATACCATAATAGCATCATATACATCAAGTTTAATATCAAAATGACAAAATATTCAAGTATCATTGTTTCAACTTTCAATAATATAAAGTTTAATCATCAAATGGATCATCTAATTCATCCTCCTCCTCCTCCTCCTCATTGACATTGACATTGACATTAGATGAGCCAATGCCACTTGCACTTGCACTATAAGTTGGCTCAATTTCCGAGTCATCAAGTGTCATTGCAAGAAGCTAAGAAGCATGAGCATCCAAATCAGTATGCTCTAGCTCTATATCCGACATCTTCGTTTCTCCTTGTGTGTAGTCACGTTGTTTGTGTGAAAGAAGACGTAGGTTGGAATGTACATATACTAAATTCTCTGCTCTTTTTGATAGCAGCCTATTGTGCTTTACTGAGTGGTTGAATGAAAGAGCATGTTCTCCAATTTCTTTTTGAAGCAGATGAACTAGCAACCTATGAAGTCAAAGCAAACAATTAAAGCTATACATTAATAAAAATAAAATTACTAGCAACTTATGAAGACAAAGTAAACTATAAATAAACTAAAACTTGTAAATTTAAAATTTTAATTAATTAAACTTGTGATAAAACTTTTATAGCGAGGGGTTGTAGGTGTTAGAAGCATGTGCCATGGAAGTACCACTAGCTATGAGCATCCTTCTTTAATCTATGACGAAGTGCATCAACACTTAGACCATTCCCATTTGCGAATTCTATGAACTCATTTGTAACAACCTCTCGCAAATCATCATCAGGATATAGTCTAAGAAATGCTGCCTTGTACCCATCAGATACTTCTAGATCTCTCCATGGTGGAATCCTTCCGGGTTTATCAAGAAGCTGATTGCTATAGTACTTATGTGTCAAGGCATAGGCAAGAAGATGCAAAGGAGTGGTCATCTTATTCCACCTTTCTACAATAATTACTTCCAGTTCTTTGAAGAATTTCTCCTGGGGGTCATTCTCTTTTTCATTTATAGTGACCTTTATTTTTTCAAGCATTGAGTCAATGCCATCATAAATCTCACCTATGCAAGGCGTATCCATGTGTGTATAGCGAATCATGCTCATGATGGGCTCAGTGATACTTAGGAGATATGTAACAAGATCCCACCATTTCTCGTTCAATATTCTCTCCCTAATTTTTTCTACCCTCTCAGTGCTACTCTACTTCCATATAGTCCAATTGGTGCTGATCACCATATTGCATAGTGCCACTCTAACTTTCACAAGCCGTCTTGAGACGATTGTGTTTGATGCAAAACGGGTCTTAGCAACCTATAACACAAATTAATGCTAAATGATTAAAAAATAAAGCCAAACTTTAAAGAAGAATACACAATATAGCTTACACAATGATATTATGAACATTGAAAATTAAAAAATTAAAAAAATCAGAAAATGTAAAATTAAATTACTATTTCACTTACCTTCAATAGCTCCAAATTCGAATAGGTTCTAAAAATCCCTTGAGACATGTGGTGGTTTGTGATGAACATCTGGATGTCCTCAGCCTCTGCATACACATCTCTAATCCATGTTATTTTTTGCCCAATCCTTTGTAGCATAAGATTGAGTGAATGTACTGCACAAGGTGTCCAAAAGATGCGATCATAGTGTTGCTCAACCAACAAACCAGCAGCTCTACAATTTTTTGCATTGTCTGTTATGACTTGGACAACATTGCGGGGTCCCACTGACTCAATGGCGGAGATGAGAATTTCTGCAATAAATTGGCCATCTTTTATTTGGCCCTCACAATCCACAACTTTCAAAAACATTGCCCCTTTAGGGGACACTGCTATGACACTGATCAAGGGACGGTTTTTAGCATCTTTCCACCCATCTGAAACAATTGTTACACCTGTCTCAACCCATGAATCCCTTATGGGTTTCAATGCATCTTCAACCCTCTTCACCTCTTTCTCCTATAATGTTCCACGTACCTCTCATAACCGGGGCCCTTATACCCTCTTGGAGCCTCATTAACTCTTTTTATCATTTGCTTCCAAGTTGGGGAGCGAACAACATTGAAAGACAACCCATTCGCATAAATGCACCTTACTATATCTTCGTCAACATTGTCTCTACTCTCATTTTGGAATGCGGTTTCTAAAGGCCCCTTTGTTCTTTTACGTGTCAAGGGTGGTTCACTTTGAGGTTCATTTGTGGCAAAGAAGGGATGGTCTTCTACTACAATACTGGGATTAGAAGGGCCTTGCATTCCCTTTGTTTTCTTTGATGCGGTTTGGTTCAATCTACGGGCTTCTCTCTCTTCTGCCGGCTCATGCTCCCTAATATATTTCATCGTTGTCTCATCTGGTATAGGTTTACAATCTTGTCCAGGGCATTTTTTGATGCCTCTTCCTTTTATTCCACACAAATGGCCTACCACCCGATAATATGAACTATTACGTTCAATACCACATCCTTGGCATCTCCAACAGAATCCCCCACCTCCTGGAAGTTGTTTTATAATGTCAACATATTTCCATAAGGGAGAATTTGGATCATTTCTTTGTTTTGCAATTATTTGTTCATTGCCAATGGAGGAAGATGTAGATGCCATTCTAGTTCCTATGGCAAGAAATAATATAAACATATTCAAAAACAAAAACTAAATAATGAAAAAAATTCAAGTTTCATGTTTGACAATTTGTGAAACAAAAATAGTTGGAAAAAAATGTTAAAAAACCTACCTCTTGCAGCCAATGGAAGCTTGAAAATGTATGGAAATGATGCTGCAACACTTGTTGAAGCTTCAAAAATCAGTCTTCAACTCCTCTTTGATCTTGGAAGCCAAATTTTGTGCACCCTTTCTTCAACCTGCTCTCATAAAACTTTTGTTTCTAACACAAATGAGGTGAAATGAGTGAATATAATATTTTAGAAGTCACTTTTAGGGTATAAGTTTCATTTTTTAGAAGGCGGAATTCAAAAAAAAATTAAACTTTGCATGTTTTTTGCCTTTTTCAGCCGCCTAGCCGCCCGGGTTTGACCTGGGTCTGCCCAGGTTCGACTGGGTTCGACCAGGGACGAACCACCTCTGGGTTTTTCGAACCCTGGTCGAACCCGGTTCGAACCGGACCCAAATCACGGACCCGTTCGAACCAGGACCCGTACCAGGGGGTCCAAGGGTGAACTTGGTAACCTAGATAATAATTAATAAATAATAATAATAAAATCAAAATACGAAAGAATAAAATATAAAAATTAAATTAAAATGTAAACAGGGTTCGACCAGGGTTTTTCGAACCTTGGTCGAACCTGGTTCGAACAGGACCTGTACCAGGGGGTCCAAGGGCGAACCTGGTAACCTAGATAATAAATAATAATAATAAAATCAAAATACGAAAGAATAAAATATAAAAATTAAATTAAAATGTAAACTAATATAATTAAATATAATTAAAATTAAATTAAGTTAATGAATGGTCAAAAGACATGAAAAGTTGTGACTCCCTCAAACATGAGATATAAAAGGGAGAAGAGAACCTCATTTGAGGGTGAATGCTTAAGGGAATCAGAAGTGCAGATCTGATTTAAATAAGAACTGTAGATCTGATAAGACTACAATGAGGAGGCATGACCCTTTAAATGGATGTCTCTTTTCCAAGAGATGTGTCTCCTCAATAAAATAGGATAGTATAAAAGGATGTGGAGTAAAGGGAGGAAAGAAACACAAGCAGAATCACACCAAAGAAGATAGTCAGCAGATCGAAGAGGAAATAATTCTGCTAAAGGAAATAAAGGAATTTTAGATCAAACCTCTAGCCATCCAACAGCAAATACATCAAAGAAATTAATCTTCAGATCAGGCTTAAAACAGTAGTCTGATATTTTTTTCAGATCTGCCCTTCTCAGCACTTTATACTCTCACAACCGCTGGTGGTATATATATACATGTTGTTTATGCATATAAGACATTCGGCAGATCGAAGAAGACATAATTCTGATAAAGGAAATAAAGGAATTTTAGATCAAACCTCTAGTCATCCAACAGCAAATACATCAAAGAAATTAATCTTCAGATAAGGCTTAAAACAGCAGTCTGATATTATTTTCAGATCTACCCTTCTCAGCACTCTATACTCTCACAACTGCTGGTGTTATATATATACATGTTGCTTATGCATAAAAGATAATGCTTAGGTGTATGATTATATGATAGAATATAAGATATGCCTGATTGTCTGAAATCCATCTTGTAGGAAGGGCCTGGGGTGTAAGCAAAAGGATTATGCAAGGCTAAGTAAGTAGGCAGTTCTAGAGTTGACCATAGTGGCTCCTAGTACCAGAGGGCACTTACGTGGAGAGCCAAGTAACCCACTTACGACCCCCATCCATATCCAAAAGGTGGCAAGTGTCTTTAGGGGAATGAGACATTGATGGGGAAAGAAGGTACAAGCCACCAAGCAATAGGACTGTGGTAGACATCCACTCTTGGGCTTGGTGTAGAAATGGCTTCGAGCGGACCTATCATGTCTCTTTCTTCAAAAGCTAATATGCATGTATAATAATATTTTGGTTAGTTGAATGCAATGTAATCTTATCCAACCCTAGTAACTGAATATACATATATTGTATATGTTTCTTATGTTATGACTGCAGGATTCAAATTCAGAATCACATTATTTAAAGAGATATTTTACTTGGTAAGATGTAACTCCAACCCTAATTTGCTACAATTGTGATTCTAGGGCAAACTCTAGGACAGGTTAGGAAGGGGACATTATAGACATCCATCAAAGCATAACTTGAAGAGGGTATTTCCCAGATGTTGCAGCTGCCCAGACTAGGCATGTGAACCGTTTGACAAAATACCTCCCTGAAATGTGCACCTACAGCAGTGGCATTCGAACGTATGACAATATGTGTCAAAGAATTGTTGTAATACAGAGTGCAATATTTGATGGATGTGCACAAAATGGATTTCTTTAGAAAGTTTTAGAGATATGAAGTAAATGTATTGATGTGTGTAATGCCAAATTCCATATTTTTGGCTGCACATCTCCGAAAAGGTCCATGAACAGCCATGGAAAGACAGGATAAGCACAAAATAGATTTGTTGAGATGCACTCAGTAACTTTTAAGTGATTGCAATGGACCATGTAGGTGCAGTAATTTTCAGCACAACATTTTTTTACACACTAGTTGGCAGTTTAATCCAGAAGCTTGGATGTTGAAGTGGCTGGTGCTTTGTAGACATTTAAGAAAAATGTGAATGTACAGAGCTGTTTAACCAAATGTGTCATGCAATGTGCAGCTACAGCAAGGGAATGTGAACTGTTTGACAGAATACCTGAACAGAGTGGAGCTCATGGGAATTTAGGATTGCAGGCTGTATGCAGAATGCTCATGGTGACAATGAAGTTTTGGATTGACAAATTACAAAGAATCATTGTGTGTGAATGCTACAGAAAATATCAACAGCAAATATTTTTCTCATAGAAGCGCACACCGTTTATCTGAATGTCAAATTTTAGTGAGGAACTTATATTTTATTATAAAGTTCACGTTTCTAATGTTTGTAATAAAATATTTTAACGGGTCAAATGTTTGGTCCTGGGAATTGAATGAATTTATTTATTTTATAAATAATAAACCTATTTAAACCCAAAAAGGAGAGGTGGGGCTGTTGAAAAGTAAAAAGATGATTTTTTTTTTATGTATATTTCCACAACTGAAAATAGAAGGGGTATTTTTGGCCCTTTTTTATAGGAGCAATGTATAGGGATTGTTGTAAATTTTTTATGCCCAGATTTCTGGGAGAATATTTTTGAACTTTGTCACTTCGTTTTCTGTGCATCTCAGGTTACTCTTATGTCTAATTTGTAATCTATTCTTCATTTTTACTTGTAAGTTGTGGCTGCAAACTATCGATCTTCCTTTCTTTTGTTAATGACATATGTAGAAATTGAACTTGTTATTTATTTGATTCTGTATACTCTTTCCATTTCTTTTGTTAATGCCATATGTAGAAATTGAACCTGGTATCCATTTGATTTTGTATACCCTTTCCATTTGCTTTGAGCAATCCCAAATAGTTTTTTGTATTTATTCTATTCAGGGTTTCTTTGATTTTTCCTTTTTATTCCCTTTCCCTTTCTTCCCATTCTTTTATTTTGATTTGTAACATGGGAATTCTTAGCCTAGCTTGAGCCAGGTGAGGCCACAAATGGGGGACCTCATCCTTGGTATGAACACACAACATTAATGCATATAGTCCAATCTTGCAAGTGTGTAGCCCACAAGGAGCCGACAGTTTGCGAGCATATTGACCCAATAAGGGTTTGGAGCACTAAGTCACTTGGCATGAATTCCAACAACATCAATCTCAAGGTTCAAATCCATGAGTGCAATGGATCAATAAGAGCACAAGGCTTGCAATCACAATGTCCAATAGATGTTTAAACCTTGGTGGCCACGATTCAACCATCAAAGTATTTTATGAACAGCTAAAATTTGGGGGTAAATTCTTTTGATCGGAGCTATGAACCAAACTTATCAATAGTTGATGTGGTAGAGGGAAACCATGTGAAGTTGAGCTTGGGCTAATGGCTCTATAGGTAGAAAACCTCACCTTAATGCCATAGGGTCTCCCATAAGTTTTTTTGGGGTAAATGCTTTTGATCAAAGCTATGAACTAGATTTCTTAATTGTTGACGTGGTAGAGGGCAACCCTAGAAGGTTGAAACTCTGGCCAATGGCTCTACATGCAAAAAGCCACACCTTCACGCCTCAAGGTCTCCCCTGGATTTTGGGATGAATGCTTTTGATTAGAGCTATGAATTGGGCTTCTGAATTGTTGACGAAGTAGAGGGCATTCTTGCGAGGTTCAAACCTGGGCTTATGGTTTTATAGGTAGAAAGCCCCACCTTCACACCACATGGTCTCCCCAAAATTTGGGGGTAAATGCTTTTGACCTGAGCAATGACTTGGACTTCTCAATTGTTGACTTTGTAGAGGGCAACCCCATTAGGTCAAACTTGGGCTGATGGTTCTACAGGCAGAAAGCCTCACTTTCATTGCATAGGGTCTTCCAAAATTTTTGGGGTCCGGTAAACACTTTTGATCAGAGCTATGAACCGGATTTCTCAATTGTTGATGCGGTACAGGGAAACCTCATGAGGCTCAAACTTGGGCTGATGGCTCTACACACAGAAATCCCTACCTTCACACCATAGGTTCTTGCCTCCTTTATACTCTATTTTTTGCTTTTTTGGTTAAAATTACCTAAACCCCCCAAAAAGCCCATATCAAATGAGTGAGCTGCCTCTATTATACATAAAGGAAAACCTGTTACAAACACACTCTGCTGTCCATCGGGTGAGTCAGGACACACTGCTGTCCATCAGGTGAGTCAGCAAGTTTACCTGGTAACACACCCAAGTCACCGAATTGGAATTAGTGTAGGCATGGGTATGTTGTGTCAGCATGGCAAATTTGATAAACAAAACCAGCCTAAAAACAGGAATTAAGTTAATTTTTTGAAAAGCTCCTCAATTACTATAATTATAATATATAAATTCCGTACATAACAAATAATTATTGATATATATACACTGTTTGTCATATATATATATATATATATGTATGTATGTATATATATAATGTGATAAACAAAACCAGCCTAAAAACAGGAATTAAGTTGATTTCTTGAAAAGCTCCTCGATTACTATAATTATAATATATAAATTTTGTACATAACAAATTATTATTGATATATATATACACTATTTGTCATATAATAAATATTAAAAATTGTTTTCTGTATAATAACTATTAATAATATAATATAAAGTATACTGATCATTTATATTAATATCCTTTGTGAGGCAAATCATGAGCATATTTGAATAGCTGGGTCATTGGTCTTTGCTACTGGTGGTGAATTTTAGGTAATCAGATGTTAATCTAGTTACCTAAGTTATAAACCGATTGAGAATAAGCAGAAATAACAATAAGAACACACAACACAAGACACAAGTACCCTGGGAAAACCTCCCTCTTGGAGGAAAAACCCAGCATGAAAGATTCAGATCAGATTCTTAATTATGAGCAGATTACATGAATCAAATTACTTATCTGATTTGGTTGCCAATCTAAGGCAGACTGAACCTAGCATATGCAGCTGTAGTGTGTCTTCAGAGAGAGCAGAATATTGACATCAATTGAAGAGCGCATCACCTTGCCCAGCAAGTTGTCCAATGGGTTCGCTCTCTAAGATGCCTGATTCGCTGACTGTTCTTGCATAAGACTGATTGCACTTGATAAAAAGGATTATTGTTGAGTAGAATGAATCTTGTTTATATACAAGATTCATGTTTGAGTCTTCTAAGTTGGCCTTACTAATTTCCTTTATTTTACATATTTCGATTTGCACTTTGGCGCCCAATTTGGGGCCTACATACCTTGCAACTTGTGACACGTTTCCTGTTTGGGGCCCAGCCCTATGGATTGCAAAACCACACGTTACATTTAGGTGTGTGTTTCACACATTTCATGTGGAGGAATACATAATATGTTGTGTGTGAACATTAATGGGTCCACACGTTAGGAAATGGTCCTTCACATGATACAATGTATGGTTATTGGGCCCAGCCCATTACAAATGAACAATACATAACTAATTCACACGCCACATAGTAAGAATAGGTCCAGCCCTATTACTTAAGTTGAATTCTAATGTTGCCTTCGGCAATCAGAATTCAACTTTTATTTTTCTACCTAGTTACAAAAACCAACAGTTGGATGCTCTATCAACATGTGGAATTCTCCTCTCCTTCTCTGTTCGCTGTTTTGGATGGTCAAGACAAAAAAGTTCAAAGTACTCCAGTGTAGTAGTGCTTTCGTGGTCCTAAAACTGACAATAAGGAATGAAATACAGCTCCTAAAACCCACATAAGGAATGAAACGTGGTGCTTCAAGAACTTTAAAAAAGAATGAAATAACGTCGTTTAGGGTTTTTGGAAGTCGAAGAGTAAAAAAAATATGTTGAAATTATGCCTTTATTTGGAGTTGCTGTAGAAATGAACTGCAATTGCCATGCAAGTTTCATAATCTTGCTTGAGTTTGCTAGCTTCAAACTGAAAAATAAATTGAATGAATGATTCAATAATCAGATAATCTATTCAACAATATACAAGCGTATATATATAGATTACAAGACGACGTTCTAAACTAAGAGCAAGTCGTTTAAAGTGAACTGCCAAAAAGCTAAACGCTAAATAAAGCTTAAAAGCTAATTAACTAAAAAGAAAAAGCTAAATGCTAAATAAAGCTTAAAAGCTAATTAACTAAAAAGCTAAATGACCATTAAACAAGGAACTAAATATAGGTGACTAAAATATAATTAAATATTCTAACACCCTCCCTTAATGGTCATTCTATCTACTAACTACCCTATAGAAGACATTGCAGGTCTTTTGATCACAAATGAAAAGAACACTCTGCTGCAGTGGAGACCCTCCCTGGATCTGAAAAGTGTTAATGACCAAGAATACCAGAATCCATCCAACCTTTTGATCACAAATGAAAAGAACACTCTGCTGCAGTGGAGACCCTCCCTGGATCTGAAAAGTGTTAATGACCAAGAATACCAGAATCCATCCAACCTAACATTGGGTAACCAAACTGAAAACTCAAACCATGATTTTGAGGAAAATTGGCAAACCCTTTTGCAGAAGAGTATCAACTCCAAAACTGACTGCAAGATACCACAGTTGTAGATGTTTGCCCTGGCAGGTGCGACCCAAACTAAATGCAACAAAGCACGATTTTGAGGAAAAAACTGTCAAACCCTGAAATAGGAACCCTCGAAAAGAGAATTTACAATTTTGAGGAGAAAATCGAAAAACCAAGAAATCTGAGGTTACAAATCATCGTTTTTGTGGAAAAAAAGGGTAAAACCCAGATAATTAAAATCTTACGCGAATATCACGGATTACAGATGAGATAATTTTTAAGGGAAAATTATAAACCCTGTGAACAATTTTTGAGGAAAAAATCGTGAAAACTCTCCCATGATTTTTTGTGGAAAAAATCAGAAAACCGACAAACAATTTATCAAGAAAAAATTGTGAAAACCCTTGAAACGATTTTTGTGCAAAAAATCGAACAAAAGCTTGAAACTTTGCATGGCAAGACCCAAAACACCACGTGGTAAGACACCAAACATCACGCGGCAAAACATCAAACATTATGCAGGAAAACACCAGACAACATCACGTGGTAAAATACCAGACATCACGTGGTAAAACAACAAACCTCACGCGGCAAAATAGCAAACATCACGTGGTAAAACAACACTCCCTGATTTTTGAGGAAAAATCAAGCAAAACCCTCCCATGATTTTTTTTGTGGAGAAAAATCAGAAAACCCACGCAAGCTTTGCAGATGACTGATAATAATTTTTAAGGAAAAAATTCTAAACCCTGCAAACAATTTTTGAGGAAAAAAAATGTGAAAACCCTGGGACTTGTAGGACGAGGTCTGGCCTAAATCAATTTGATCAAGGCAACAATATTCAGATATCGTGAACATGCAGTGTTTCCAGGTGTTGTGGCAGTTGTTGAACTTTTGACTGTGTCCAACATGATGTTGGTCAAAGATGCCATCACAAAAATGGAAGTTGAACGAAGTCAATTTGATTCAAAAATTAGAATAGAAGCAGCTGCACAAAAAATCTGAAACCCTGGAGGAGTATTCTGACACAAATTCCAAGGCGCGAATTTCGAGGTTTGGAAGAAACCCAAAAATTAAAAAAATTATGCAAACTTTAAACAGCATAAATGGTGCCCAAAAAAAAACAGCAAAAATCCCAACGTCCACAGAAATAGCAGAAATTGTGAATTGTTTTTAAATTCCAAGGCAAATTTGCTAGCACAAAATTTGAGGTGCGGAAAACGAGGCACCCAAAAAAATATGAGACCAACCCAGAAAAGCTCTCGGAATATAGATTCGACAATTCAAAAATTGAGGCATGGAAAACGATGCACCCCAAAAAATCTAATGACGACCTAGTTGAGGTCTCGAAAACCCACCAAGAATCTGCAAGTAAAATAAAATTTTGACTTGAACTGAAGGGTCAAAACCCTAGTCGAAAATTGCAGAAACCTTAGAAAAATTTTCAATCTGCAAAAAAAAAAACTCCAGGTTGCAGACCTGAAAATGTCCAGAACTCTAAAGAAAACATGAATGGCTGCCCAACATGGAAATTCGCCCACAAACCAGAAACCCTCAAAAAGCATTCAAAAAAGCAAAATCGAAAAAAATCTGGAAAATATTCCAGAAAGGAGGTCATGAATTTTTATTAAAAAAAAGTTGCCAAACTTTAAAGAATCCCATCGACCCGCTCTGATACCATGAAAAATAAATTGAATGAATGATTCAATAATCGGATAATCTATTTAACAATATACAAGCGTATATATAGAGATTACAAGACGATGTTCTAAATTAAGAACAAGTTGTTTAAGGTGAACTACCAAAAAGCTAAATGCTAAATAAAGCTAATTAACTAAAAAGAAAAAGCTAAATGCTAAATAAAGCTTAAAAGCTAATTAACTAAAAAGCTAAATGACCATTAAACAAGGAACTAAATATAGGTGACTAAAATATAATTAAATATTCTAACACAAACACTAGAAGATATCAGCAAGAAAAATTGTTATCCTGTCTGAACCCACAATGCAAGTAAATCCAGATTTTGATTCTGATGTGTTTTGTACCTGGACTCGGCCTAATTTTCTGCTGATTTGGTTACATAGTCTGACACGTGCTTTCCATGGTCAATCTGGCCTCTTTTACCAAGACCAAACCCTCAAAACTTTCATTCCTGATCATAAGTATCAATTACTTGTACATTTGTTTACAACCCTTAAGAGCTTATACTAATTACATGGACCTTTATTAACAAACTTCTTTTTGGTGCATATTAGCATGGGCTGTATGATAATTATTTGAGATATTCAGATAGATCTCTGGTAGCTAGGTTGTAAGTTGTGTGCAGTATACATGTAAAGGTTACTAATTGTTGTGTAAATTTGACTTGCCTTGTAGAGTTGGTTGACTGTTTTCGTTTCCATTGATTTTTCTTTTTCCTTTTGCATACAGAAGTTGAATTATATTTGCATGAAAATGACGTGCATCACAATATTGACTAATATAATTACAATCACTGCAAAATCCTGAATGATGTAATCTGACAAGCCAGTGTGACTTTGGAGAGACCAAAGCTTCAATGAGAAAAAAACAAGCTTGAATACGTTTACATAAGTTATTTGTAGAGGAGCATCCGTTACTTTATAATCAGGGCAACATAAATAACACTTTTGTGGGAATTATAAAACAAGATTGTCACATAACAAAACAACATTACTCGCTGAAAATTCTGGAACATTAGGTGATCTGACAGCCAATGTGACTTTGGAAAGCACCATTGAGAAAAACTTCAGCCTTGAACCATGTGAACAGTTGCAAAGATTTATTTGTAGAGAATCATTGGTTACTTTATAATTGAGAGTGACAGAAATTACACCTTGTGGGAAATTCAATTATAATACAAGATTGTCACATAGAAGGTTTGAAAAGGTTAGGAGAAAAGCCTGTTGTACCTAGTCTCATTCCAGATACTATAACCTACAGTCAATAACCCATTAACATATTTACAATCTTTCTACAACACTTTGCAATGAGGAACCGTAACTTTGTTTAGATAATTCAGGAAATTCATGAAGCTGAGATTCTTAGACATTGACCATGCACAATTGAGAAAATATCTTCGCTTTCTGATAATGGAGGAAAAACTTCAGGTTCTTACACAGACAAGGTAATCAAAATCTGCCAGAATGAAATCAGGTTGCGACTTTGTAAGAGCATATCAATGTAATACCAGAGTGGAGGGCTTTGATCGTCATGGATCCAGATAATCGGTACAAGTCATTGAAAGAGGGGCAACTCCAAACTATGGTAACAACTCGGCAATACTAGAAAGAGCTTAATGTAAAATGAATAATGCCGGTTAACCTCTACTAGAACTAAATGCAACAAAAAGGTTTGCAAAACAACAAGAAACAATTTTTGCAGTGGTGTACTGGATAAAATAAGGGTATTAGTTAAAAAGGGGCCATGGTCCCAAGAATAACTGGGGACTGGTAAATTCCAAAAACGAGGGTAAACTTAAAATAAGGGTAAAATATGGAAGCCTTTGAACTTCAGTATTTTGAATAGATTTATAAAGTGATCTTTTATTATCCTTTGGTAGAGTTTGAGACTATTCTCCCCAGTGAAATTTTCATGATACAAAGTGAGTGCTGCCTAATGCTTGTCTATGTGGCTTCTAGTATAATGTATACGATTAGGCTCATGTACTATCATGCTTCATCCTGATCCATGCGAGCATTGTCTTATGTTGATAGAGTGCCTCAAAATTGGACACCTTTCCTTCTAAATATTCCAATTTGTAAGCTTTGCTCACAAAATCCAATTTGCATAACCAAAGTTACTAATTTGGGTTTGCATATGTTGGTATGACCAAAAATATTGGGGTTGGGTACATTTTGGGTCGTCAATACAAAAACAAATAAAAATCATAAAAATATACATATTTTAGCCTAAAAATAGGAATTAAGTTAAGATAACCACAAAAAATGCATATTGCCATATAATGAACAAAACAACCATATTTGACTGAATTGATGAAAAAGAACAGAAAAAGAGAGCCATATGAAAGAATTAGATTTAATTGAGCAATAGTCATTTAAATATTAAGAGAAACAATATTAACATAACAATATTATGTGGTAGTGTCCGTATCTTTGAGCATAACATATGGAAATAATGTAGGGTTGAATTATTAAAACTGCATTGCCACTTGAATTCCTAAATTATCCTTTGTTCTGGTCATAATTTTGTGCACACGTCATGACGAAATCTACTGATTGCATTTTGATGAGGAATTCTGTAGCTTTGCACTAGACCATTGGCTTTGAGGTTCTTAGTTTTCCTGGACATGTTTGTCTCATTGACAATCATCCTCGCATGAAACTTCTATAGGCCTACATGTCTTAGATTAGTTTTTGTGATATTTCCCATGTCCGTTAACAGTTTTGATGGTGGGATGACTCTTTGAATTTGTATGTTATTTTTTCATTGTAGAGGTCATACGATATGAGAAAATACCTGAAAAAGTTTATTGTAGTTTAACATTTGGTATTCACATTTTACCAGTACATTTTATATTTCAAATAATTAAATTCATAATTCAACACCTTAGGCATTTTTGACTTGGATGATATAATTTAATGAAAAGTTAAATTATATTATCCAAGTAAAAAATGTTACAATTCTTCAAATTCTAGGAGTTAAACCCTTTAAAATGAGTGTTTTGTTGTTTTGTTGCATTTTGGGTTTTGAGTCCGGTTTGCATGTTGTATTTTGGGTTTTGGATTTTGTAATTAAGTTGTAAGCTGCAAATTGTAAGTGGAGTTTGGGTTGCAACTGGACTTTTGACCAATTTGCATAAAAACTACAAATTGCAAATACGATTAAGCTTTTGACTTGCAATTTGCAAAATGCAAATAATTTTGGTAGTTTGGACTGCAATCAAACTTCAAAGCTCAGTTGCATTTTGCATAAAACTTGCAAAATGACACCAAACTTTGGAATACTCATAAGGGTGGTATAGCTATGTTTTCAAAGTTTAACATTTTCCATTGACAAGTTTCTAGGTCTAAGGTTAGCATAGGTCCAAACAATCAAAATTTCAAGAAATTTGTAACAAAAATCCTAAAAGTTAGGGCATAAAGTTTGACAGAGATCAATGCAAGAAAAATCAGTTAGGTTTAAAATTTTGAAGATTTTTTTTTGGAAATCAAAACTTGCAAAAATGACACCAAACTTCAGAATAGTCCTGAGGGCATTGGTTTAATTAAGTAGTGAATCTTCATTGTCTGTCATTGACAAGTTTCTAGCTCTGAGGTTTGCATAGGGCCAAATAATCAATTTTTTTGATGAAAACCTTAAAATTTATGGCATGAAATTCGACAAAGATGAATGCAAGAAAAACCATCTAGGGTTGGAGTTTTGAACAATTTATTTTGGAAATTGGACTTTAATAGCATTTAAAGCATATAATAAAGATTTAAACAAGGATTTTCAAATATAAAAGCAAAGTCCAATCGTAACAAGGGCCGAAGGCCTCAAAATGCCAAAATTTTTTTGAATGCACAAAAAAAACTAGAGGGAAGAAAAGAAAAACTTAGATGGTTGTGCAAAATGTTGCTAAATAGTTGGAAATTTGTGGGGAATTTAAAGTGCTGGAAGAAGTCAAGTAGTTGCGTGGAGCTTGAGTGTTAGAAATATAAAAAGGCAAATGCAATTGAAATACCTCGGGGTTGTAACCCTGCTTAAACACAAGCTTCAGAGTTTTGGGGAATCATGACAACTTTCAAGTTGCAGAGTTGAAAGGGGTTTAAAAAATCAAATGACTTTGCACTTTAGTAAATAAAACAATATTAACTGTGCAAAAATCAAACCTACCAGCTTAAAGGTTTTGGAGGTAGTTTGCAATAAACCAATCCTGAGTTTCAGGGAATCATGACAACTTGCAAATCACAGAGTTAAAAGTGGTTTGGGAACAAGTAGAAAATTTCTATTCAAGTAAATAAAACTATATTAACTCTGTACAAGTCAAAATAAAATGGCCTCTTAAACACCTTAGATATTTTTGTCTTGGATAATATAATTTAACGAAATGGTATATATGTCAAAATAAAGTGTGAAGGCAAATATTGCCCTAGCCTTGTGAAAAATGCAAATCTCATCCCTAAAATTTAAATTTTTTACATGAATGAACATGAACTGTACTTGAATCTGGCCCTTTAAACCAACTTGTATCTATTGAACATCTTAAGTGTGATGCAATTATTGCTTCTTAGCCTATCAAGAACGCATCCTATACTGTTGTAATTGCATGGATGTACCTGCCAGAATCTGGAGCCGAAAATATTAATAATTTCTGCCCCCACAGCCAAACAGACCAGAAATCTTGACTGGGAATGAACTGGATCCGGATCTGGCCCTTTTTGTGGGTGAACCAGTGACATAGGTTTTAACCATTATAAGATTATAACTTGTATCTATTGAACATCACGAGTGGGCACAATTATTGCTTCTTAACCTTTCAAGAATACCACCTACAGTGTTGCAATCGCTGTTTGTACAAGGAGTGTTCATCTCAGGTCATGCCTGGCAGTCTTGGATAGAATTCTGTAAACTTATTTTTTCATTTTTAAGTCCGTTCGAGTGGAATTTAGCTATGCAAATGTTGGACCCTGCTTATGTTATGGTTCAGCCTGGATTACTTAGTTCATAATCTGAGCTTTCCAACATGTATATGAACCTTGAATTTCAAGTATGGGGTGTCTGAGAAGTAGGATACCAAGATTAAATAATAATGACAAATATTTTTAGTTTTCTTATGAGTTAATTGTTGATGTATGGCTAGGTCGGAACCTTCTAGGGGCCGTCCTAGCATGTTTGATGGCCAAGTGGCCTGTCGGCCTTAGCCATAATGATGATATAATTTAATATGTAATCATGGGTGGCATCATGTAACTTGTAAAGCAATTAGGTCTGGCCCTAAATAGGCAAACCCCTTGTGCAATAATGTAACTTGTCAACATGTATTGGTCTGGCCCTAATTGGGCATCATATGTAACTTGTAATTAGGGCCGACCTGTATGTAACTTGTAATTAAAGGTCTGATCCTATTCTTGGCGCCAAAACTACAAGGCCAACTATGATCTATTGGAGGCATTAATTCATATATATACAAGATGATTTGTGATCATTCTACAATCAAAACAAAACAACCAGCGAATTATCTATCTCTGCAATCAGTGATTTACTTCTGCATGTCAGTCATTCTAGACCTGGGAACTATCTCCTTATTGGCGAATTATCTAGGGCTGGCAGACTGATGAAAGTGCAGCGAATTCATCAGACAAGGACAACGAACTTGTATTCAGATTGGCGAACTTCATTTAGATCAGCGATCATCTTCATTCTGGGCTGCCGAATTAATTCACAGTGACAGCGATTTGCCCTTGAAGGATAATTGATCAGATTACTGTATGACAGATAAGTTTGCCTTAGTTTTGGTTATGCCCTAGCAAGGGAATATTGTAAGTCTGCTACTGTGTTTTGATCTAATACAATCTGAGATATTTTTTGCTGGGTTTTTCACCTCCAAGAGGGAGGTTTTCCCAGCGTACTGCTGTGTTATGTGTGTTGCATTTGTTATTTTCTGTTTACTGTTATCAGTCTGATCCTAAAATTAACATGGTATCAGAGCTAAGGTTGATTCAGTTGTAATCAGCCTTTGTGATAGCAGTGCTCCTACTTCACAATTTCACTCCATTTCCAGCATTGAAGATGGTGACCTTATTGCACTTGAAGAGAATGACTTGATGGAGCTTTGAACTTCACCTCGTGGAAGGGTAGAGTCCTTATTGCACTTGAAGAGAATGATCTACTTCAGTTTGTAGAAGGAAAAGATCAACTTGAGCCTGAAGATCAAGAGGATAAACTTCAATTCAAGAAGAATGCAGTCAAAGCCAAGGAGATCCCGATTGACTCCGTAAAGGATCATCTTGTTCCTATCATCTCCAAGATGTCTTTAGCCAGAGATATGTTCAAAACATTGGAAGGGATGTATGAGATCAGATCAACACCACAAGTAGAGCACTTGCATTGAGGCAACAACTTCACCAAGTCAAGATGGCAAAGGGAGAATCATTCATATCCTTCTTCATGAAGATTGCAGAATTGAGAGATCAGCTTAGCGCCATTGGAGATGAAGTTGTGGACAAGGATCTTTCATGCTAGTGTTTAATGGCCTTCCTCACTCTTGGGAGCCATTCATCCAAAGGCATAAGTGGGAGATCCAAATTTCCCAAATTTGATTGCCTTCGTGCTGATTGTATTCAAGAAGAGTCAAGGTTGATATCAAGAGGAATTGAGCATAATCATTATGATGTGGAAAATCAAGTCCTTGCTACACGCTTCTATGGAAAGAGGCAAAAGAAGAAAGAGGGATAGAGACAGAGGTCCAGATCGTGTTCCGAAAAAGGACCTATCTCACATTCAATTTTTTAGGTGTGACAAGTATGGCAACATTGCCTGAGAGTGTAAATCTAGGTCTACTCCTCTAGCTTCTTTTGTGGAAGTTGACATAGGCACACCTCAGGAGGAGCCAAGGTCAAATGTCAACTCAGAAGGGTTCTTGTTCTAAAAGTAGGAAATGCCATTTTTTAGTTTCAGAGGAAGCTTGACATTTCAGCTTCACAGGGAGCCACATCATCATTTGGTTAATACATTTTTCTCTGTGATGGAGAAATTTGAGGTGAAAGCCCTTGTTAATGAGTTCTTCTCTGTGAGGGAGAAGTTCGGGGTGCAATCCCTTGTTAATGCATTCTTCTTTGTGAGAGAAGTTTGAGGTGAAAGCCCTTGTTTCGCCCTCTGCGAGTAGGCGTGGTGGAACCACCCTCTGCAAGTAGGCATGGTGGTAATGCACTCTTCTCTGGGAGAAGTTTGAGGTGAAAGCCCTCTTCCATCCTCTGCGAGTAGGCATGGTGGATGTCATGGAAGAAATTTCATGATGTAGCACTTTTGTTTATCTACCCTCTGCGAGTAGGCATGGTGGATGTCATGGAAGAAATTTCATGATGTAGCACTTTTGTTTATCTACCCTCTGCGAGTAAGTATGGTGGATCCACCCTTTGCGAGTAGGCATGGTGGATGTCATGGAAGAAATTCCATGACTTAGCACTTGTGTTTGTTCACCCTCTTGGAGTAGCTATGGTGAACGTTATGTTGAGATGATGACATCACTTTTTTGTGAAGGGCACTTGTGTTCATTTCCATTCATGGGAGTAGCCATGATGGACCCACCCTCTGGGAGTAGCCATGGTGGTTGTGTTCATTTGCATTTTTCATGGGAGTAGCCATAATGGTTGTCACTATGTGACTCGGTTATTGAGAAGGACTCCTCTCTAGCTAAGAGGGAGTGTTAATGTATAGCTAGGTCGGAGCCTTCTAGGGGCCGACCTAGCACATTTGATGGCTAAGTGGCCTATTGGCCTTAGCCATAATGATGATATAATTTAATATGTAATCATGGGCGGCAGCATGTAACTTGTGTAACTTGTAAAGCAATTAGGTCTGGCCCTAAATGGGCGAACCCCTTGTGCAATAATGTAACTTGTCAACATGTATTGGTCTGGCCCTAATTGGGCATCATATGTAACTTGTAATTAGGGCTGATCTTTATGTAACTTGTAATTAAAGATCTGATCCTATTCTTGGCACCAAAACTACAAGGCCGACTATGATCTATTGGAGGCATTAATTCATATATATACAAGATGATTTGTGATCATTCTACAATCAAAACAAAACAACCAGCGAATTATCTATCTGTGCAATCAGCGATTTACTTCTGCATGTCAATCATCCTAGACCTGGGAACTATCTCCTTATTGGCGAATTATCTAGGGCTGGCAGACTGATCAAAGTGCAGCAAATTCATCAGACAAGGACAGTGAACTTGTATTCAGATTGGCGAACTTCATTTAGATCAGCAATCGCCTTCATTCTGGGCTGCCAAATTAATTCACAGTGACAGCGATCTGCCCTTGAAGGATAATTGATCAGATTACTGTATGACAGATAAGTTTGCCCTAGTTTTGGTTATGCCCTAGCAAGGGAATATTGTAAGTTTGCTACTGTGTTTTGATCTAATACAATCTGAAATATTTGTTGTTGGGTTTTTCACCTCCAAGAGGGAGGCTTTCCCAGGGTACTGCTGTGTTATGTGTGTTGCATTTGTTATTTTCTGTTTACTGTTATCAGTCTGATCCGAAAATTAACATTAATCACCAGACTTTTGACTATTCATTTCAACTTTCAAGGACACAAGTCACTACCATGTAGAATGACTTTTTGGCTCCCACCAAGAGCCCAAAGTTACTATTTTTAGTAAGTTTTCTATTTTTTGTATTGTAAAGCTATATTATTGCTGAATTCAGAGCACGTGAGCAGAGTGGAAGGCATATGTGCTTGCTACAGAGTTTGCTCATCTTGTATATGCTCTTGGTTGAAATAAGAATTTATTTTGCTTAGCTATTCCATATTTGTCAGTCTTGTTTAATTTGAGTTTGTTCAAATGTTATTTATCATATAGTGTGTTCCACCCAAATACATGATTTAGATCAAAGGGCCATTTTCCATACGTGATATGGTCTAGATTAAGATGGTTTCTTTTTTATAGTTATGTCTATTTCTTAGTGGTACTTTATTTGACTGTGTATTTGTCAAAGTTTGTAACTATTAGCATTTGTACAAAATATGTACCACATGAGACTTAATAATGGTAAAATTCTTGCATCAGCGGGTGACAAAATCACATTGGTGCTTGTGTATATATGGCTTCTTGTTTGCTGGTATACTGCAAATACATAAGAATATGATATGCATCAATCATCATTCCTTTTGGGGTGAGGTTGTTGGCAATATGGTGTGTTTTCAGTCAATAACCATTGAAATGGAAAAACAAAAGTAGTACCTAAATGTGATTTAATGGTTTTATAAGGGAATCGTCGATAAAGTTGATTAATAAATTTCTGTTGTTTTGTTTGTAGGACTGATGATTTATGAGCATTACGTACCATGATAGATTTTCCATGCCTAATGTTTGCCATGAAACCATGCTGGGACATCAGTATTCTGCTGTTTCGTATGGCTGATGGTTGTTATCACTTATCCATGATGCTTGCCAGAATTACTTGAATATAGGGGGACACAGTTTTATTCTCATTCAATCTCATGGGTAAGATTTGTCAGGCTAAGTATTTCACTTTTAAAGTGAGGCTATGTACTGTTTCCATCCCACTGGCAATTTTTAGGCTGTGGAATTCTTCATAACAAGAACAAGCTTGAGAAATATTCTCATCTGTTTACAAGAGTAGATTTATTTTCATTTTCTTTCCTTATCAGCTCCCTTTTTTGGTCCATTGGATATGATTAGAGGGCCTATATTTGAAGCACCAAATCCAAAGGTTTTTCTTTAGAAGTATGAGGTAACAAGTTTTCATTTATTATTGGGAGATGAAAGAGTCAACAAAATTTGTGCATGCTTGCAAGATTGGTTTAAGTAAATTCAATGTGCTGAAATTTCCATGTTCAATATGTTTATTTTTTTGATTGTCTCCTTTTCAGTTTCCGATAGAATACGTTGACGTTGCATGAACATCATGTACAGTTGACAGATATTCCATGCCTAATGTTTGTCAGGAAATTGTGCTGGCACATCAATATTCTACTGTTTTGTTATTGCTCATGGTTTTTATCCATTATGTTTGACAGAGTTACTTGAATAGTGAGATGTAATTTTTTCTCTTTCAACCTCTTAGGTAAGTTGCCAGTCCAAGTTCTTCAATTTTAAATATTTGAGGTTATGCGTTGTTTCCATTCTTCAAGGATTTTTTTAGTAACCAGAAAAATGATGTGTGCTTTCACCTGTTTACTATATTAGATTTGTTCTCGTGGTCATTTCTAATCAACTTCTGCTTACTCTCCATTAGATATGAAGGCTTATACTTAGCACCAAAATCAAAGGGTTCAATTGGGGGATGACAGCCATCAAAATGTATGTGCATGCTCTGAAGATCAATTTGTGCACCAGAGTATGCTGAAACCTGTGTTTGATATACTTATTATTCAGTTTCCAATACAATTCTTTACCCTTGCACAGAGCAATAGTAGCGTGGCAAATGAAATAGTAAAATAATAGCTTTATATTAAATGAAATAGAAAAATGTACTGGCATTTTGTGGGTCCGTTTGATGAAAGTTTTCATGTATTGAAAAATGATATACTGTTATTTATGTAGTTTAGTTTGTGGTAACCGTAATAGTCTACCAACTGTGATGTGAGTGGTTAAAAACACGATCTCTACAAGTTGGCTATAATTAAAATGGTTTCTCTTATATAAATGTTCATACTCATGGCTCAAACACAACACTCTTTACTGAACTATTAACGTGCCCATTGGGGCTTGAGTCTCTCAGTTATAGTGATTGAAGGGATATTCCATGAAGCCAACTCCACCTCAATGTATTTTTAGGGGTAGGCCCTACTGGTAAGTGCTTTGCCTGAGTATGTGACAACTTGGAGTAAACATGTTTTTTGGTCAGAAACGTTTTAAGAGCCCAAACCATGAAAACTTGCAGATGATTAACTAATGTGACTTAATGCTAGGGCTTATGGTTTGTCTATTTAAAGAATGCTTATCCTATTTAATCATTCTTTAAAAAAAAAGGAATGATTGATTTATAGAGTACTTCAAAAACACAAACGGTTGAAACTAAAACCACCATAAAAACTAAAAACCCTTAACAAACTCGAAACAAGCATCCCATCTACCCACACCTCTAGTCGTGTCAACAGCCCTAGCCTTCATATCTTCTACAACATCCTTTCTTCCAATCACGTGACCTTAGGCGAAGCCTGATTATGAAGCTGCAAGTCTATTAAACTTCACTCCTGGAAGATTTGTACCCTTTGTTTGGACTGTATCAACCCTTTAGAAATAAGAGACGGCAAAGTGAATATGCTATACCCCTTTAGGCACTTTGTTCATGGGTGTTTTCCGCATGTTAGTCAAGGCCTAAATAGTAATCCTTAACCAAAATCAACTCCCTACAGACAATGACATTCTCCTTCCTCGTGAAGCAAAGGTCTTTCACAGAAACCATCAGACACTGGCAAAGAGTCTAGTCTTAACATTTCAACAACCACCTCATTGTTAGAAAAGTGAGAAGGCAACAATAAATGCAGAAGCCAAAGCTGATGCGTAGCATTTAGAACCTCCACAGCTAATTTCTAGATAAAATCTTCACAATTGGAAGCCTTTGATGGTGGAGGACCATCCATTCCTACAACCGCATCACTCTTAACAGAAACTTGGAGTGGAGTCGTGCATTCTCTCTATAGTTGAAGATAGCATGCTACCGACTATTAGGGGTTTTCCCTCTGAAAGGGGACCCTTTTTAGTAGTGATTGCTTGGCCATGAAAACAAACACGCGACACAAAACAATCTCACACAGCTTGAAAACTTTTCATCATTCAACAGTTGTCAATAGCAACTATTTACCAAAAACAATTTGACAATGAAGCATACAAGCTCAAGCACATCTTATATAGATCAAAGAACCATCATGAGATTCAAATGTGCTGTTTCCAGTGTTGAAAGGAAATTAACGAGACAATCCATAGTCTCCCCATGTTCTCCTTTGCTAGTCTCTTGCTGATTTCTGTATGGTTTTCTTCTTCATTGAGTTCTTGCATGAGGGTCTCTAGTGCTCCCACAAAAGGAGTCTGCTCCTCCCTGTATCATGCACGTGTACCCATGCGATAACTTCGAGGTAAACACTATTGTGGTTCCATCTTGCACGAATCTCTCAAATTTCTTTTTAGCCAACTTCATGACAATGGTAATCTGCATATCGACATTATAAAAAATGAATCTTCTCAAAGACTCAGTAAGCAGCCTGGCCTTACCTTGATATTTTTCCTCGTTTCTAAGAGTCCAAATTTGACACAAAATTTTACAAGATAACAAAAACCAGGGAATATTAGACCTTTTTAAGCCCTTTATAAAGCCATAAACAATATCGTGATAGGAAATAATGTTAGAGAATTTAACACCAAATATGTTCCATAATTCTTCAGCTATAATACATTCAAAGAATATGTGAGCAGTGGATTCAGAAACCTTGCAAATGCTACAAACATCAATGCCTTGTTCATTGTTTTTAATAGGTAATCTTTGCAAAAGAAACAACCATTTAAAGCATTTTATTTCTAGGCATAACATTACTGCCCCATAAGATAGTGAAAACATTTTGCCATTCCTTAAGAAACAACCATTTAAAGCATTTTATTTCTGGGCATAACATTACTGCCCCATAAGATAGTGAAAACATTTTGCCATTCCTTAGAACAATTAAAATTCCACACGTTATTAACATGAGAAATTAAGTGGTCTGCAGATTTGCTGAGTTTTGGCCTTCCCTTCCAGACCTTCATCATTGGGTGAGTGATTCTTGGAAGCCTTTAGTTGCTTATGGCATTGAGCTTTTCTCGTGTGCTAAAGGTTTTTTCATTGCTTCTTTTACCTCTACTCTTGATTGTGATTTGGTTCTGGGAAAGTTGTGGTCTTGGGGGGATCACTCTCTCTCCATTAAGCCCTGGTCTTCTTCCTTCAACCCCCTTACTGAATCTCTATCTATTCATTCGGTTTGGGTTCGCCTCCACAACCTCCCCCTCCATTTCTGGGAGCCTTCTTGCTTTGAGGCCATCAATAACTCCATTGGGAGTTTCTTGAAGGTTGACGATGCCACGACCTCCATGGGTCACTCTACCTTTGTTCGCCTATTAATTGATGTTGACATATCTCTAGCCCTCCCCAGGGATGTGGTTCTTATGGTTGGGGATAAGCCATGGGCTCAACCACTGGATTATGAGGGCCTCCCCTTTCGTTGTCGAAGGTGCTTCTCAACGGGCCACTTAGCTTCAAATGACTCTCTCTCCTGCCGTAGAGGCGCTGCTAGTTGGTGGAAGGATGCTACTGAAGATCACTTGACAATTAATGCTTTTGACTCTGTCTCGGTTGAATCCTCTCGAGATGAGGTGCCCCTTATTGCTGATGATGCCTTTGCTGAGGTTACTACTGTTGTAGACTCTTCCGTCTCCTTGGCTCCTACATTCGTTGCTCCTGATCCTCAACTTCGCTCTTCTCTTGGCAATTCTGTTTTTCTTCAGCATCAGTCTGCTGTGTTTCTGCAACAACAGTTTGCTGGTGTTCTGCTGCAGCAGTCTAGCAGTGTCTTTGCGGGGTCTCCCCTGCCTGATTTGTCTTTGAATATTTCTAATGATAGTGTTGCCTGGATGGTTGTTTGTTGCAGGCGGAAAGGAAAATCTACCCCCCTTCCCCAGCCCCCCCTTCGTCAAGTTGTGGATTCTTCCCACTCTTGAGTTAGGTTGGTTTGTTGATGGTTTGACAGATGGGTTTGTTTGGCCTGTCTAACTTTGTTTGTTTGGGGTTTACACCCTTGCTTGGTCTATTTATTTCAGTTAAACTGTTAGCTTTGTAAAGGGTCAGTGCCCTTGTTATCGTTGCCTTATTTATCAAAAACATGAGATATTAAGTCCTTATTGCAACATAATGATTCGTAAATAGATTTAGCCTTGGTGTTTCCCATTTGAAGAGTTTGAATCTATCCTCCACTGAGGAACAAACCTTGGGAAGTAAGAGATCAGAGCATGCCTCCCTCAATACTATATGTTCTGGAGGGGGGCGAGGGGAGTTGATATTGCTGGCTAAGAGGGCTCCATGACATTTATACATCTTTAAAGCAACTAATGCCTTTTAGATTCCAAGTTTATTGAGCATTGTTAACGAAGGGCAAAGAGTCTTGCCTTTGTGGGTGAGGTTCCACCAAATGGATCTCTCCCCACATAAGGTGTCATCATCAGTACTGATGTCATTGTGAGAAATCAGGTTTCTAATTAACTCCCAAGCCTTCCATATAGCCTTGAAGACACTAGAGGTTGTAGGAGAAACAAGAATTTTTCTAGTGATTAGCTCACTAGAGGGGATCAACTTCTAGGTTTTGGCTTGTTTGGGAATGACTAACTTGATGTTGTTCCTAATGAGCAACTTCCATGGCTCATTTCCATCATGGGCATGAAAATTCTACTTAGCAGAAAGGGCAATTCCCTATAACTCGAGATCTTTAAGTCCCAAGCCCCCCATTTTCTTCCTTAAGTAGCATCATTGCCAATTGAGAAAATGCCATTTCTTGTTACCTTTGTTGCCAGACCATAAAAACCTCCTAATCTATTTCTGAATGTCATTGATTTGGTAGTTACTAAACAACCAAATTGAAGCATAATAAATATTATAGATGATAGTATTTTGTGATTAACTTGCAACTTGCTAGCCATAGATAAGTATTGTTTGTTCCATTTGCTAAGCTTGTGGTCAATCTTACTTTTAATCCACATCCACATGCCCTGCTGCCATGGATTGACTACAAATCGAATACGAAGGTACCAACATAATAGATTTGGTTGAGGATATCTTGGCCCATGAAGCCTCACAAAGCATATCTTTTTAAGTAGGGAATCCATATTGGCTTCCTCAAGCTTCAAAAAGAGTGCAATATCATTTGCAAATTGTATGTTAATCAAGTTTTCATTATTAGGAAGAGAAATACCCTTAATCCTTGGGGAATAGGAGTCACTAAGAAGGTAGAATATAGCATTAGACACAATAACAAATAATGCTGGTGCAAGGGGGCAACTTTGTCTGATGGATCTCCCTAGGGTGAAACTGTAGTTGTAGGATCCATTGACTTTAACCTGGCCAAAGGCATTCTTTAGTAAAACCTGATTCATTTGACAAAAAATTCATGGGAAAGCCAAAGCCTTCCAACAATATAATTAGAAAATTCCACTCAACCTGGCCATATGCCTTCTCAAAATTGATCAAGAACATGGCCACATTTTGATTAGTTCTAATTGCCCAACTTATAGCTTTCCAACTTGTAATGAGATTCTTGAGGATACACCTACCTTTAAATCTAGTCTGAGTGCTAGTAACAAACATGGGAAGGATGTTAACGAGTCTGAGAGCAATAATTTTTGCAAGAATCTTGTAAGATACATTAAACAATGTTATTTAACTCCAATTTTTAATGAGGGATTTGTCTTCAGCCTTAGGGAGGAGTTTGATAACACCTTTGTGAATATCAGTCACCAGTGAACCTAATTTGATAGCTTCCTCATAGACATGAAACGAGTCATGATCGATCTAGTTCTTAGCCTCTTTGTAGAATTCCATAGGCAGTTAATAGGAAAAAGGGTTGGTTTTCAATTTCTTATTGAAATGGAACTTATAATTTCTAATATAGGTTAGCGGTTTAGAGTTAGCTCCTCTGTTTAGTATAAGACAAGGATTTAGAGTACCTATTAATTATAGTATATTAAATCACATTTGTCAATAACTAGAGAATTAACAACTACAAAAAAATCCCCATCATATAGTTATGAAAAGAAAATAGAAAAGGACCTCTTCTTTTTCTTCTATTTTTGGGATTTAGTGAACAAAATATACATGTCAATTTTTTGTTGACTTTTTTCGTATAGATCAATGGGGAATACATATTGAAATACACAATATATATAAAACAGGAAACATTCAATGCAATTAGATAAGAATAAAGGAATATTTGCAATTCCCGAATTTGGTAAAATACAACTTGAAGGGTTTGATCGTTTTATTGATCAAGGCTTAATAAAAGAACTCAATAAGTTTTCAAAAATTGAAAGCCCAAATAAACAAATAAAATTTCTCCTTTTTGGGAATGAATATAAATTAACAAAAACTTCTACTAAAGATAAAAGATGCTATATATATGTCTTTTATATATCACTATCAGTTATATGCATCAACAAAATTGATCAAGAAAACTAGAACTCGTGAAAAGATAAAGAATTGGATTTTATATTTGGGAGATATTCCTTTAATGAATTCTAAGGAAGTTTTACAATTAATGGAAATTACAAAGTCGTGGTCAATCAAAATTATCTATATTGGCACAATGATTTCAGGTTTGGGAGGAAGATCAAGATTAGAGATCAATAAAAAAACCAAAAAAAGATATAGATTTGTGTAAACAGAAACAATTTTTTTTTTTTTGTTACTTTTCTTATTGGCCATGGATCTAAATTCCAAAGATATTTTCAACTATAAGAATATCTTAGCATTTTTCAAGTACTTGGAGGAGTATTATACATATTTCATACTGAAGTACAAATTTGAAGTGCACGATTACTAAATCCTCTCCTAAATTGAAAATTTATACGTTGGATTTTTTTGATGTCTTCAATTTACTTAATTGAACAAGACTTTTGGAATGGGCAACAACATGGTTGCAAGTTGCGCAAGATTCCTTTCTTCAAAGTACAGACATGCTTTTGCTTTCTAAGTGGGAATGGGGTCCACCTCTCACATGCTTCTGCACTCCTTCTGCCCTGTCCATGGTACAAACCACAATTCCCTTGCTTATTTTAATAATCTTAAATACCTCCTCTTATTAACTTTCGACCAGGAGGAGTACTATACATATTTCTATTAATATGGCAGGAAGCAAAAAGCCATTTTGGAAGTTTATAAAGAGCTCTACATAAGTGATGAGAGAGAAAAATAAAATTGTGAATTTTTCGAGTCTATATATGAAAAAGTACAAACAACATTTTTTCAAACAAAATGTGTATTAGGAAAAACTGGTAGATGAAATCGGAATTAAAAACTATTTCCTCAAAAACTTTCTTAGGGATAAGCGCTTTACATGTTACTCCCATCTTTAAACATTGAATCCTACGTTCTCTCGGTCGATTTTCAACTGTAGTCTGAAATAGCATTTGTGGCCTTTAACTTTTCCATCGACTGTAGCTCCTAATTGGTGAACCACATAATTTAGGAACTTGCATCTGTAGTTCCTCAATTCCCAAAACTGTCGATTACCCGATTGTTCTTCGACATCCTCGACTTTGAATTGTTTTTGTCGCTTTCATAATTGGCTAATCAGAGATTTTTAGTGTTGGAGTTGTTGGATATGGTTGTTCATTGCTACTGCTAGGATATGTTGTTGTCATTGATCTCAACATATTCCTATGATTTATTCCGGTGAGATTGGGAAGATCTTCTGATTTGGTTTTGTAGTTTGGTTTCGCTGATCACTGTTTTGCAGAATCCGGTATTTCTTTCGGTATATTCCGGTGTGATTAAATCTTGTGTTGAGGTTTTGGGATATTGTTTGGGATGATCTTGTGTATCTTCATTTCAGATGGTTCGTGATTTGGTGCCCCGCAAGTTATCTTTCTTTGTGACAATTTCTGATTGGTTGTGTTCTTGAGTTTTCTAATGTTGATCGATAAAGATTTGATAAATGGTGTTGGTGCGGTTGTTGATGATGATTCTAACGTGCTTGCCGATGTTTCCTAGTCGTGTCCTATTTGTTTTGGCGATCCGTATTGAGCGTTGTGCGAGTTTGTGGTGGTTTTCATCAACCGATGATGATTTTCGTGTTATGCGTTATTTTTGGTGGTGTAGTGTGTTGTAGTTGATCTTGGCGTGATTTTTTGTGAATGTGATCATTTGAGAATTTAAATTTGGTCCATGCTTTGTAATGTAAATCATTATATTGGTCCAGTGGTGGATCTTTGTGTCGTGTAATGTAATTTTTGTAATTGTGAGTTGAGGGTTGAGGGTTTTGCTGACCCTGTTATCAAGGTTGATGATTTGTATATATAGATGAGATATTCATGTAATTTAGGTATTAGTATTGTGTCTGCATTATCAAAGAGAGGTGAATGTGCGAATAAGAGATTTATCATTTAGTGAAGTGTTGAGGTGAGATTGGTGTTGCAGAGCAGACAATTGTGCTTAACCGAAACTCTCATCGAACATTTATAAATGCTATCATTGCAGTTCATTTCTTTCGGATTGTAGTCCGAATCATATTGAGTATTGAGCTCTAGGCAGTGTGTCTGAATGCATGTTCATTCCCCATTGTAATATTTTTCACAGACTACTACAGAGTATCATCTTATTGTGGGTAGGTTCCCACCGTGGTTTTTCCCTTAACCGAGTTTTCTACGTCAAAAATCTTGGTGTTGTGTGTTGTGCTGTTAATTTGCTTATCCGTTTATTGCTGCAATTTATCAATTTTTGTTTTGGAGTTTAATTTGCTGTATCTGGTGAAGACTGATTCATCCCCCCCTCCCACTCTTCCTTCTTGATTGCAGCTAACAATTGGTATGAGAGCTAGATCCTTCGGTAGAAGCTTAATCACTTGAGGAGATTCGAGATGGTAGCTCAAGGTATCATTTTCAAGAAGGACAGTCCGAGGTTTGATGGAAGTAACTATACTGTATGGAAGAGTTGGATGGAGCTGCACTTGAAATGTCTTGGAGAGGATTACTAGAAGATTACTAAGAATGTCTATGTTGTTCCTCAAATTGGACCATCTACTCCTGATGAGGTTAACTAAGCAAAATATAACATCAGAACGAAGGAAGCATTGTTGAGTGCCCTGACTGATTCTGAAATGACAAATGCCGTGGGACTTCATACCGCACATGAGATCTGGAGAAGCTTGAGATCCTGTATGAAGGTGATAGTCAAGTGAAAGTTGCTAAGTTGCAAAGTTTGAAAGGAAAGTATGAGACATTGAAAATGAGAGATGATGAGAACATACATTCATACATGGCTAAGGTGAATGAACTTTTCCTTGGTATCCAATGTGCCGGTGGAAAGATTGAGGAAGATGAGATTGTTGCTAAGGTGTTGAGATCTTTGCCTCCTGCCTATAAACATAAGGTTATCGCTATTGATGAGATCCAGAGTGTGACTACAGTAACAAGAGATGTGTTGGTTGGACAACTTGCTGCATTTGAGCTGAGCGAGTTTGGAAAATCACATGGAAAGTCTGAGACTGCATTTAGAGCATCAACACTTGTATCCGGTAAGCAAAAA
The DNA here is from genome assembly GCF_030272615.1 of Cryptomeria japonica. NCBI lineage: Eukaryota > Viridiplantae > Streptophyta > Pinopsida > Cupressales > Cupressaceae > Cryptomeria > Cryptomeria japonica. Next base: position 524,920,177 of record NC_081408.1, on the reverse strand, counting down.
TATGATTCTAATGAGTGCAGGATATCCAGATATGAAAGAGAAAAAAGAGAGACTGCAGAGCAAGAAAGAGAGTTTGATGAGCTTGAAGCATTGATTGTTCAGAGATTGCCTAAAGGTGCTGGTAAGTATGATGGAAAGTTGTCCTTGAAATGTTTTTCTTATAATAAAATAGGACATCTTGCTTCTAGATTCCAGGAGAGAATGACTAAGTATGATAGACATGATGAGTTTGATAAGGATGATAGGAATGATAGATATGAGAAGCATGAAAAATATGATAAGCTTTATAAGTCTAACCAAAAGTTTAGGAACTAGAAGAACTGTTATTATGCTGCAGATGAAGGTGTTACAGATGATGAATCAGAAGGAGACGAAGTTGTGTTTATTGCCATTAAAGAAGATAGACCTGTACTTATTGATTCCACTAGCTGTTCTGTTGAGGATAAAACTTTGGCTGCTAAGGTAGAAGAAAAGGGTGAATGGGTGATTGATAGTGGTTGTTCACATCATATGACCGGTGATAAAAGAAAATTTGTAAGCATAGAAAGGTGTGATGGTGGAATAGTTAGATTTGGAGGCCTGTGTGATTCATGGGAGAGGTTCTATTTCTTTTGATGGTAAGTATAACACTGATGATGTCTTGTATGTAGAAGGTTTGTAGCATAATTTTTTGAGTGTTGGATAGATGGTTGATAAGGGTTATGATCTACAATTCAAGGATGGTAAATGCAAGATCTTAAATGACTCTGGTATAGAGATTGCATCTGGGACTAAGACTGAAGGTAATATTTTTCATTTGAATGCTGGTGAGAAAAGTTGTTTGATTGCTAAGATAGATGAGAGTTGGTTGTGGCATAGAAGAATGTGTCATGTAAACTTTGACTTATTGATTAAGATCAGTTCTACACAAGATGTTAGATCTGCCTAAGATTGTTAAACCTGTTAATCCGATATGTAAAGAATGTCAGTTGGGTAAGCAAACAAGGATTTGTTTCAAGAGTAAACAATATAGATATGATGGACTGCTAGATCTTGTGCATACTGACCTGTGTGGACCTACAAATGTTAGAAGTGTGCAGGGTGATAGATACTTTATACTACTAATTGATGATTATTCCAGGATGATGTGGGTTATCTTTTTGAAGGAAAATTTAGAAGCATTTGACAAATTTAAAATATTCAAAGCTAAAGTTGAAACTAAGTCCGAATTGAAATTGAAGTGTCTAAGATCTGATAGAGGTGGAGAATTTTGTTCTGATGAATTCAATTCATTGTGTGAGATGTATGGAATCAGAAGACAACTATTTGCTCCTAAAGCCCCACAACAGATTGAAGTTGTTGAGAAAGAACTGTATTGTTTTGGATGCTGCAAGAACTATGTTGATTGAAGGAAATGTTCCGAAGGTCTACTGGAGAGAAGCTATTAGCACTACAGTCTATACATTTAGTAAAGTTCATTTCAAAGGTGATACCGATAAGAACCCTTATGAGTTTTGGTTCGGTCATGTTCCTACTGTGAAATATTTCAAAGTTTTTGGAAGAAAATGTTATATCAAGAGAGATGAGGATATTGGAAAGTTTGATGCTAGAAGTGATGAAGGTATCTTTTTGGGATATCCTACAAAGAACAAAGCCTATTGGTGCTATAATAAGAGATTGGGAAAGATAGTTGAGAGTGCAAATGTGAAGGTGGATGAGAACCTTGGAAATGAGATCAAAGCTTATGATGATGGTCAACATGTTGTCTTAGCTCCTATTTAGCCTGAAGAGCCTAAGCAGGATGATCCAATAGAGACTGTTAATTTGGATGTTGCTACTGCTGGTGATGATGTGCAAGAACTTGAGGATCAGAACAAACAAAAGACTCTGAGGTATGTTAAATTGAAATATTCTAAGAATTGGATTATTGGTGATAAGGATAAAGGTGTGATGACTAGAAGAAGGTTAGCTGCAAAAGAAGTATGTTTAATTTCTAAAGTTGAACTTAAAGATGTTGTTAAAGCTTGTAAAGATGAAAAATGTATAAGAGCCATGGAGGAAGAGTTAGATCATATTGAAAAGACCAACACTTGGGAACTTATGTCTAGACCTAAGGATCAAAATGTTATTGGTACTAAATGGGTATTCAGAAACAAATTGAATGAAGCCAGTGAAGTAGTTTGAAATAAAGCTAGATTGGTATGCAAAGAGTATTCATAGCAAGAAGGAATTGATTATGAAAGAAATTTTGCTTTGGTTGCCAGAATTGAAGCTGTTAGACTGCTACTTGCTTATGCTACTTATAAAGATTTCAAGTTATATCAGATGGATGTCAAATCTGCATTTTTGAATGGTGATCTAAAGGAAGAGGTTTACATTGAGCAACCTGATGGAATTTCACTGTCAGATGATGGAGAAATGGTATGTAAGCTGAAGAAAACACTTTATGGATTGAAACAAGCTCCTAGAGCCTGGTATGCTAGATTAGACAAATATTTGTTGAAATTGAGATTTTCTAAAGGTGATGTTGACAATAATCTATACTTTAAGATTGAAAATGATAACATTCTGATTGTTGAAGTCTTTGTTGATGACATTATTTTTGGTGGTGATGATGATATGGGTATGAAGTTTGTTGGTGATATGCAGAAAGAATCTGAGATGTCTATGATTGGTGAGATGAAGTTTTTCTTAGGTTTGCAGATTGCATAGATAGGAAAATGTATCTTTATATCTCAAACTAATTACGTGAAGGAACTGCTGAAAAAGTTTGGACTAGATGATTCCAAACCGGTTGGAACTCCTATGGTGACTGGTTGTAAATTGTCCAAAAATGATGAATCTTCAAAAGCTAATTAGAGTTTGTATAGATTTATGGTTGGTGGACTGCTATATCTTACTCAAACTAGGCCTATCATTATGCATGCTATGTGTATGGCTGCTAGATATTAAGCTGATCCAAAGGAGAATCATGTCACTGCTGTTAAGAGGATATTCAGATATCTAAAGGATCTATGGATTATGGGATATGGTATCTGAAGAATGATGATTTCATGTTGTGTGCCTACACTAATGTAGATTGGGTTGGTGATGTTGATGACCAAAAGAGTACTATCGGCGAAGTATTCTTTTTAGGTAAGAAATTGGTTTCATGGGCTAGTAAGAAATAAAATTCAGTATCTTTTTCTACTGCTGAAGCTGAGTACATTGCTGCTCCTAGTAATTACACTCAGATAGTTTGGATGAAGCAAATGTTGAAAGATATTGGAGTTATTCATGATGAGCCTACTGTTATATACTGTGATAATTCCAGTGTTATAAACATGTCAAAGAATCCGGTGCAACATTCAAAGAATAAGCATATATTAATCAAATACAATTACTTGAGAGAGCAAGTCAGTGAAGGGAAGGTGAAGTTGGAGTATGTATCTACAAATGAACAAATTGTTGATATTTTCAGTAAGCTTTTGCCTGCAGATACATTTGTCTATTCGAGAGACAAGTTAGGAGTATCCAGCCCTCCTGATGAGAACTAGATGCATTGAGTTGCATCGATCCGGTGAATTTTAGAGCCTTATCCCTTTATCTGGATTGGTGTGTTGGTGCTGCTCATCTATTGGAGTAGTCTGTTGATTTGGTTGTGTATCCCAGGGGGAGAGAGTCTGATTTTCTGTTTTGAAGATCTTTGGCATTGCTGTCAAAGGGAGAGAGAGATCAAGTGAAAAACTGCATTATCTATCTCGATCTTAGGGAGAGTTTGCTGGTGATATCTTCTTTCTTTGCATTGACTGTTTTTCACTTTCATATGTTGACATCAATGCCAAAGGGAGAAATTGTTGGAGTTGTTGGATATGGTTGTTCATTACTGCTGCTAGGATATGTTGATGTCATTTATGTCAACATATTCTTGTGATTTATTCCAGTGAGATTGGGAAGATCTTCTGATCTGGTTTTGTAGTTTGGTTTTGCTGATCATTGTTTAGCAGAATCCGGTATTTCCTCCGGTATATTCCGGTTTGATCGGATCTTATGTTGAGGCTTTAGGATATTGTTTGGAATGATCTTGTGTATCTTCATTTTAGATGGTTCGTGATTTGGTGCCCCCCAAGTTATCTTTTTTTTTTTGTGACAGTTGCTGATTGGTTGTGTTCTTGAGCTTTCTGATGTTGATCAATGAAGATTTGATAAGTGGTGTTGGTGCAACTGTTGATGATGATTCTAATGTGCTTGCTGGTGTTTCCTAGTCGTGTCCTATTTGTTTTGGCGATCCACATTGATCGTTGTGCGAGTTTTTGGTGGTTTTCATCAATCGATGATGATTTTTGTGTTATGCAGTATTTTTGGTGGTGTAGCGTGTTGCGGTTGATCTTGGCGTGATTTCCGGTGAATTCGATCATTTGAGAATTTGAATTAGGTCCATGCTATGTAATGTATATCATTATATTGGTCTGGTGGTTGATTTTTGTGTCGTGTAATGTAATTTGTAATTGTGAGTTGAGGGTTGATGGTTTAGCCAACCTTGTTATCAAGGTTGATGATTTGTATATATAAATGAGATATTTATGTAATATAAGTATTGGTATTGTGTTTGCATTATTAGAGAGATGTAAATGTGTGAACAAGAGATTTATCATTCAGTGAAGTGTTGAGGTGAGATTGGTGTTGCAGAGCAAACAATTGTGCTTAACCGAAACTATCATCAGACATTTGTAGATACTATAATTGCAGTTCATTTCTTCCGGATTGTAGTCCGAATCATATTGTAAGTTAGTGAGACTTCCTTGAGGGTTGTAGCCTTCTGGGCATATGTCTTTTAAGCAGTGAGCTCTAGGCAGTGTGCCTAAATGCATGTGCATTCCCCATTGTAATATTTTTCACATACTACTGCAGAGTGTCATCTTACTGTAGGTAGGTTCTCACTGTGGTTTTTCCCTTAACAGAGTTTTCCACGTCAGAAATCTTGGTGTTGTGTGTTGTGCTGTTAATTTGCTTATTTGTTTATTGTTGCATATTATTAGTTTTTGTTTTGGAGTTTAATTTGCTGTATCCAGTGAAGACTGATTCACCCCCCCTCTCAATCTTCCTTCTTGATTGCTGCTAACATTTAGAACTCAGGAACTCGTCGACATGTATGGTTTGAGGCTTTGGAAATCACTTGATACCCCGACTAAATGATCTATCCACCTCCCAAGGCACAGTCTTTTCAAGATATCTATGCGCAAAGTGCATTAATGGATGATTAGATGGTGAAGACGTATGGGTTATTAGCACGATTTCTAAGATGAGATGGAAGTATTTTTACTGCCAAAAATTAAATGAAATTAATGTTGCATCAGAAATAATATTGGTTGAAATGTGTGGACAGTATTGACATGATTTTCGAAAAAGAATGATATTATTGTATTGTTGTGGAAAATCAATATCATTCGTCAATAAGCCAAAGGTGGCAACATTTTTAGTTTCTTCCGTTTTTAGAAATTAAGCTAGAAAATTGTTACTTGACAAGTTGGCAGCTTTGTGTAGGTGATTCTCATATTTTGGAAAGGGATAAGCGGAGATTCACAATCCTCCCCTACAAAAGGGAAATTGTTGTACTAAAAAATTTCATCACTAAACCTGATTGACTCATAACATAGAAAGATTCGTCCTGCAGTGAGTCATCACCATAATGGTACTTTCAGGGGAGGGTCTTATTCCAGTTATGTAGCCGGGCAAGAATATGATGAAAAGTCTATATGAAGATATTGTTTTCAGGCTTACCGTTCTGGCTTGGGAATGCCACAATAGTGACAAAGAATTCGTGATGGCAACTATAGTGTTATCCAAAGAAGAAGAGAAAGATGAAATTATTCTAATGTCCCCTAATTACTTATACTTTAATTTAACCTAAATTTGCCCAAATCTAAAATAGGTAATTAAGTTTATGGGAGTACCTTTGTATACTGTTTTCATGCAACAGAAGATTAGAGAACATATATGAAGTGATGCTTATAAACTGAAACATATGTTAATGAATTAGATTGAGTGATAAATTTTTAATGTATTAATTACCATTAGTATTGTATTTGTTAGATAAAATTAGATTGTAGGTTAGTTGCCATTCTTTATTATCCAATTTCTCAGTGCACTAGGATAGTTTGTCCAAGAGACCCTCCACCCTTGGCCCAAGAGCAGATGCTACATCCCTCTTGGCTCCATGTGGTAGGTGATAAGCATCCATCATGGAGTGGCGTGCCTAGCGAGGTGTCCTATCGCCGTTTCTCCTTATCTCAACCACCTCCTCTGTTAAGCCCAACAGTAGATTCTACATCCCATGTGGTAGGGGTCAAACATCCACTATGGAGTGGCATACTTGAGAGAGGGTACCTCATATGTAATGAATCATTTGTGTTAGTCCAATTATATTCGTTCTTCAATTCTATTATGATAATCATAGTTGTCACAAATCCCATTACCTTATATTATCTTTAATGCTTCGTGTTAGTATTAAGCTGTATTAATCATTATTTGCCATTATTCCCTTACACACTAACTCATTTGGGTGCATTTTTCGATGAACATTTCCGACGAACTATGGGATTCCTTTCGTTTTGTCGGATCTTACAAGACAAATTGTGTCAATTTTTTTTAAAAATATTGCCTGACGTTTATCGGAATTGCAATGAAATCTTTCCCGACATTCGTCGGAATTTCGATGAAAAACTAGAAAAGTGAAAAAGTGAAAAAAAATCGCATGTGAACAACGTTTTCCGTACTTGCGACATCATTTTTCTTGGTTTGTGAAAGTTATAGACCGAATTTTCCATAACATGATTTTTTTGCCCGTGAAGAAAAATCATGTCAGATAATATCATCGAAGAACAAAATAAGGAGACAATTGCTAGATTGTGGTCTAGCTTGAAAAGAAAAGGTGATGGGAAATGTTATTGTCCTTGCAAAAATTGTAAGAGCTTAAAGACTAGAAGAATTTTAATCACAACAACTAAGAAACATTGTAGGCAACATGGTCACATTGAAGGGGGGCATGATTATTGTCCATTGGTAAGTTGTTCATTATATGTGTTTATATTGATTGCATTTGTAAATGTTTATATCATTCTAACAATTTATATACATAAAAGCCACTTGTTAATGAGATTATGATCATGGTTTATTTTTGTTGACCATTTTTATATAGGTGGAATTCCCTAGGGCACATGATATGGATTACCACGACCCAGAGAATGTGGTTTTCCAAGTGGAGGAACATGGAGGTGTGAATATCGAAGCTGGAGATAATGATTCTATGGAAGAAGATGATCATGCGTCAGAAAACACAGTTGAAGATGATGGTACAAATACATTGATCCATGACACATTTAATACTGACGCAACAGATCATGACGATCAAGATGACTTTGATGTTGTTCATGATTTACCTGTACTTGAGAAGGCATATGAGCCCCTTTACGAAGGCTCTCAAACAACTCTTCTCTCTGTTGTATTGTTGTTGGTGAACTTGAAGGTTATGAATGGTCTATCCAACATAACAATATCATGTTATGAATGGTTTATTCCATGGATGTCAATAAAGAGGGAGCACATAATGTTGGCAATGATTGTTCCAAGTATTTTTTTTCATTTTATAGTCATGTACATTAAAAAATATATATATTGCAGTAAAATGGTTATAATAATTATGTAATGTTTTTGTTCATTCAACTAGGTAAGTACCAAGTTAAAGATATGAATGTATATATCGAGCCTCTTATCGACGAGTTGCTGAAGTTATGGAATGGTGTCACTATGTATGACATCTCTAGATCAATAAGACAAAGACAATTTCAATTCCATGCAATGCTTGTATGGACAATCCATGGTGCCCCAGGGCTAACACATTTTTGTGGTATGTTATAATGTTCAACTTGCGCATATTAATATTGTTTAATTTTTAAAGTATAAATAATGGATTTAAAAAAAAAATACATTCAATATATATTTATAAAAATTAACATATTTAATCCAATTATACATGATCTTGCAGGGCTTCAAACAAAGAGAAAATTTGCATGTTCAATTTGTGGTTCAAAGATGAAATCTCATCATTCAACAAGTTTAGGAAAGCAGGTGTTTGATGAGTATAGGCACTTCCTCCACAAAAATCACATGTATCGAACTACTGAAAAATATCTTTTCAATGTCTTTTCAATGGGAAAGCAGAGACTACATAAAAACCATGAAGAATGACACCTTGCCTATGGAAGTTGGAATATAATAGAATTAATCGTCATGGTAATTCATTCAATCTAATTATTTATCTATCATATATGTTTGGAATTTATATTTTTATATTGGGTTTCGTTTACTCATGCTGTAATTGACGATGATTATCGTTGTTAACTTTTTAAACTTATATGCTTCATGAGGGTCGTCAAGGCATTAATTACCATCTTCCAAAGGGACTAACAATTTATCGCAGATAATTTAGGAGGCTGCCCTACTATGAGCAACTACAAATTGTGCATTTGTTTGATACTATGCATATTGGAAAGAATATAACAAAGACGTTATGAAAAATATTGGATGGAAGACGTGACAAAGAAAAAATTATCAAAATTTGTAGTGACATTCATGAATCCAATCATGCAATGAAAAATGTCATTCAATTAAATAGTGTTGGGGACCAAATTAATATAAGTGCCCTTCCTTGGTTATTAACAGAGCAACAAAGTAATGCTATAAAAGAGGTCATATGATAAATTAGTTTTCCCACAATATTTGTTGCGAACATGAACAATCTCATAACAAAAAAAAGTGGATTTGGGTCAGGGATGAAAACTCATGATTGACATACCTTTATTAGGGTAATTCATGTTCTTTTATATTTTGTATATATTTGTATACTGCATGTACTTTTCATTGTATTATGTTTAGTACTAGTTTTAGAAAAATAATAAAAAGATCATTTTATAATTGTTGCAGTATGTTCTACCTTTATCTCTCCCAGACCACTTCGACAATAATGTCAAACAAGTTATATATGATCATGAAAAAATACATGAGACAAGTAGTGTTATTTGTTCAATTTGTTGTATAGGTATTATATTTGCCATTTGTTTTACTTGTTATGTAATATATTGTATATTATTTTGTTAATTCTTGTTAATATATTTGCGTCTCGAAACACTTGTAGATGGTTGTCATCTAAAGAAATCCATAAAGAAGATATTAAATATTGAAAAACAAAAATTCCTTGTCTAATGTGGGAAATGCAAAAGTTTCTACTTTCGACATTTTTCAATGCACAAGAACACTACCTCATACACCAAGTTGAGGGGATTGAATTGTGTGGACTTGTACACACAAGGTCAATGTGGATGGTTGAGAGGCACTTGATATTTTTGAAGGTTTTAGTTCGACAAAGAGCACACTGTGAGGGTTCTATGGTGGGAGGGATATATGATATACCAGACTATGGTGTATATTACTGAATATCTTCCTAAGTTTGTAGCAAATATCCATGTAGATTGCATTTGAGATCCCAATTCCATTAACAAATTCGAAGGGGAGTATCTGATGGGGAAAGGTAGATTGAGGAAAGTGAGAGGTAATTATTGGATGTTCATGAACATTAATTTGAATACATTTTATATTTGGTTTTATTGTAGTTAATTAATTATTAATTTTCAATATACACCAGTTGTAAATTTCTAGTTATTTTTTCTACAGTTGCTCGAGAGTGGGATGCACTACATTTGTATGTTGCAAACAATCTTGATTGGATAATGGTATGGATTGAATGATGTCAACAATCTGATCGCACATTAACATGGGAAGGTGTGGCTTCATTGGTTAAAGAAGCTCATTGTAATAGAGATTCCAATGTTACATCAAGGAAAATTGATTTGACATATGGTTTAAGAGATAAACAGGTACGTATAAATATATTAATCACCCATATTATTTAATTGTAATGATGTATATATATATATATATATATATATATATATATATATATATATATGTTGTTTTTTGCATACATTCGACCAAGAATAAATATGTTTATCAACTGACAATGCAATAATTTTAACATGTTTGACATATTGCAAGTGAAACACCACAAGGCTATGTGGTGCAATGGTCATAAATTTCACATCAAAAAGTTGGATGACACGGAGAAAACTTGTGATTCTGAGATAACTGCAGTATTTCAGGTGACTAATCTTTCATCTAGAAGCGCCACACATCCTCAAGTCTCATAAAATTGATACTATGGGATTTCAGACGATACACTTGAGTGTGACTTTGGGTCCTTCAAATTAGTTTTTTTCGTTGTCCAATGGTACAGGCTATGATTGAATGAAAATGATCCCGACAGAACTATTATTGAACATGATAATGGATTTACAATGGTCAATACAAGGTCATTTGAGCGAGCTGGAAATGAGCCCTATGTTCTTCCAAGTCAATGTGAGTAGGTATTTTACTCAGAGGTTCTACATAAACTGGGTTGGTCATTTGTTGTTAGACATGATCCTAGGGGAAGGCCGGTAAAGTATAATGTCATGGAAGAAGAAGATACAAAAGAACTAGAAGATGATGTACATTATGATTAGGATCAACAATTAGTTGATGATATGTCTGATGAAGATGTCGAAGAAGAGGAACATGATCATGATGATGTAGGAGTTAATGTTCATGAAGATGATGCCATCAATGATGATGATGATGATGATGATGATGACCAATAATCCTTACAATGTCGATTATGGATCGGAAGATACAGACAAAGAGTTGGATGAAGAAGAATATCAATGACATGATTTAAATGTATGATGTATGTGATTAGTATATTATCTATTTGATATTGATTTCTTGATATTTTTTTGGTGAAATCTAAATGTTGTGATTATGTGGGAGGACTTGTTTGTAATTATGTGGGAGGACTTGTAGTTTGTGATTATCTTTACATGTCAAGTCATTTATACTTTTACGTTACAAATATTTGTATCATGTTGTGTTCCCTGCTGAGATATTTATGGAAAATTTAATGGATGAATTATTTTAATGGTTTGTTATGCAATAACACAATGATTTCTATCATGATGTAAGATGCACCTGATACTATTTAGCTCATTTAGCTTGAAATGAAACCCATCCAAAAATACACATTCCCCCTTAGAGAAGACAAATTGCATGTCATTAACACAATAATTCATAGAAGATAGCACAAAAGATATGAGACAAAAATCAATGTTCTCTTTATTGATATTTAAAATAAAATTGATACATTCATGAAAATATTACAGTGAGTCACTAAAACTGCTAGAAGACTCTTTTCTATTATATTAAGGTTTCTCTAATGCATATAAATCGAGAGTGTGGAATCCTTCTTCTTGGCCTTGAATTCCCTTTTATAACACAAGGGAGCAAAACAAGCCTCAGGCCGAAGAAGACACATGTCAAAATCTAATTGCATTACAAAAAAGACCTTGACCTCTGTGTGCAACCTGCATTGAATGATGGCGACTGAAAAAATATCATCTTGGAAGCTCGAGCTGTGGGTCTACAAAAGACGTTCTCACATCTGTACTTCATATCTACTTTCGCCAGGATAAAAAACTGCAATCTGGCAGGTGTCTTGGAGACTGCTCCTTGCCGGCTGAGTGTTCTAATCATTTTCCGAAAATGAACATCTTGCACAAAACTTTTAGGCATAGCAAAAATGGAAAGGCCGTGACTAGTCCTCTTCAGGGTTCTCTTCTTTCAAGGAGCAATATTTTTTATGTAGTGCCTCAATCTCATCAGCTGACCAAGAAAAACCCTTCAGGCTATGCAATTTATTCATAGCTTCATTTGTTTCGTGGGTAGGCACAACTACTACTCGTAGGGAAAAGCTATGATACATTTTCTCTACTTTCATAATTTTATCAACAATATTAATAAATGTATCTCCTTGGTTTGGATCACCTTCCAAGGATGTCAAGACGATGTTTATTGCTTCCTGGAAACCCTGTTTCCATTCTTCTAAGCTCTTAGTTTGCCCGTCATCTGTCAAAATTGTAGGGACATGCCAATATTTGAGTCCCTGGAAAGAATCAATCATTCCCATCAATGATTTCCTTTCCTCCTCTATGTTGGGTAAGTCTCTATTCAATAAATTATAATTTTTTCAAGTTACCCCTACAATCTGAGGTGGCCGAGCCACATTTTTCACTGCTAACATAACCTCCTTTAAGGTTTGACCCTTTGGCAGCCACATAGCTCTTATTGGTTGAAATAATGCAATGAATTCGTCAAGATGACTTAGGAGCTTGGATGTCAAAGAATATGAAGTGTGGACTTCATCCAATTTATCAAGGATTTTATTTGAAATTCTCAAAATTGAATCTTTCCTAATTTTAAAATAATTGCTTACAACTTCATCTTTCACCCTTTGCATTTCTTAGTTTATCTTCTCAAGCTCCTCGGGTCTAATTCCTCCAGAAGAGTCAGCTGACATCTTCTTTATTTGCTCTTTCAATGCAATTTTCTCAACAAATAATTCATTATACTTGGTATTCAAAACAACATGCATTTCCTTTAGCTTTATATAGTTTTTCTACAAATCCTCTACTGCGAGCTGAGCAAATTGGACTTAATGCTTGGAAATTGCTATAGCCTCTGAAGCAGTAGTATCCTATAAGGTCCTTACAACAACATCCCCCGTTTTGTGTTGCACCCCTTGCAAAACTATGGGCTTTTTAGTGCTAGGGGCCTTTGACCATAAACCAAAAGCTTTTGAACTTATATTTACACCGGAGCCATGATCTCCAAACTCTCTAGCAAAATTGGGGTCCTTCTGCCGCATGATCTGATCTAGCAAGAAAATTCTCTCAAAATTCCACCTTGGGATAAGGAGCACTCCGCTTTTCACTACCATTTCTCTGGCCTCTTGAGGAGTATAATCAAAATTGTTCCGATCAAAATTGCTGATTTCTTCATCTGACACGTTCTTCAATTTCTCCCTTAGCCAAAATGATCTAAACTCAGGGGTATTAACAAAATTGTCATCCGCCATAAGGTTTTTTGAAGCAATAATCCTCTTATCATCTGCTTCTTCTATAGGGATTGTGCTTGGGATGAGAGCCATGTCTAGATCATTAAAAACTTTGACATTTGCATCATCTTGGAATGTATCCCTTGGAGGAGAAGGTGGCGACACCGAAGTATCAAAATCCTCCTGGATATCTGCAAAGTTAGAGTTTTTAGCCTTTCCTCTTTCAATCTTCCTAACCTGCTCTGTTGTTACCCCCTCATCCTTCTGTACACCCCCTTTGGAGAACTTTGTAGGTGCTTCCTCAGTCTGAACCTTGGAGGTTGGATCAATTGGTTTTCCTTTGTATTCCACACCCTTTTCCTTGGCCTCTGTTCTCTGCAACTCCTCCTTTATTATATCATCTTCCTTAACATGAAAGACATTCTAGCAAAATCATCCCTGAAGTGCCGAAAGGAACCTACAAAATTGATATCTTCTTGTTTCCTTTCCCTTTCAAATTTAGTCATGAGGTCCCACTTCTTCGTCCTTTGCTCTGCCTCACGTGGATGAACATTCCTAATAAGATCTTCTCTTTCTACAAAAGAATGAAAATACCCCTTTTCCTTCAATTTATTTACTCTAATGCCATTTATATAGCCTTCGGGGTCAAAATGTTTGGCTTGGGAAACCCTCAGCCTGTAATTCTTCACCAAAAAATCATGTACCTTCTGCAAGGTCTTACAACCTACACTAAATTCATTGAAAACAATTTTCCTGGGGATAAATTTTCCTTTTCTATCAGATTTGATTTTCTCCCTCTCCATCCATATCATTTGCTAGATGGATTCGAGGAATGCTAACCTTGGAGAGACAACAATAGGCAATACATGGGGTCCTTGCTCACATCGATAAATTCTTATTATTGTACAATTTTCATAAAAGAAGAAATCCCCAAAATTGTGGGTGAATGCACCCTGAACGTAGACATGCTCATCAACCCTGCAACTCTTTATTCTCAATATTTTGATTATCTCTTTAGGCCTCGACAGTACTACCTCGAGTCTTGTGAAAATGTCCATCACAAAATGGTCAAAGAATACACAAAAATCACCAAACTTAGATCCCTTGCCCCAAACCCGGGTCCATCTTTGCACCGACCAATGGAGACATATGTAGGGATCATTTGTCTTTATTCTCAACTCTGGGCCCCAATATGATCTGTTTTGATAAAGAATTAAGTGACAAACCAATGAATAGTGCAAGACTACCAATTTTTCCTCCTTATTTTCAGCTCTCACCAATCCCTCATGAATCTTCTCGTGAATAGCACTTGCAAAATCATACAATTCATTTATTATGGGGTGTTGAATGTTGATGGCCATCATCATAAAATCAATGGGCAATTTGGTGAGCCCACAATTAACTCCAAGGACCTGCCCTAGTGCATAATAGGTTTTAACAAAATAGGGCTGAAAACAATCAAGCTTGAAGGGCTCCCTTTCAGATGGCAGGACATAGTTCTTTGAATCTTTGTAAAGTTTCCTCATGAAATGAGGAACAAGATCCTTCTTGTAGATGTCCTTTTTGTTCTCATAGTCCCTCTTCAAACTATCCCTATTTATAATTGTGAGGGCAGACTTATGTAAATAAAAACATTGAATGATAGCTCCGGGAGAGATGTCTAGTAGGACATATCCTTCAGTAGTCCTAACTATCTGGCTTGGAACATCATATGCCTTTTTCAGCTCCCTTATGAGCATAGGCTCTACAAAAACATTGGGCACCACCAATTTGCCAAGGTTCAATGTCCAAGGGTTGCACACTGAGATGACCTTGTCTCTGTTGCCATAGAATGAATGAAAAATGTCCAAACCCCTTTCCTTGGTGAAGGCATCCCTACACCCCGCCTCTTTGTCATTGAAGACAGTCCTCAGATGATCCCACATTGTGGATCCCTCAAATAATTCCAGCATGTCTTGGGATAGGCTCCTAGTCTGTCTGGTTTCCCTCCGTGAGATTTCTTCCAATCTCTATTCAACCTCTTTTGCAATTCTTCAGGGGTCATGGCAGGAGAAAGAGGAGCAATAGGTTGCGTTGGTGGCTGCTCCACCTGAGTTGATGACTCCCCTTTGGATGACTTCCTAGAGCGCTTTGCAGGCTTGGGGGTCTTTTCTTTTGTTTGAGCAGCCTCTTTGGCTGGCTCCTGAGGGTTTTCTCCATGTGGGATTGACTTTTGAGGAATTGGGGCTTCCTTAGTAGATGGATTAACTTGAATAGGAGCATCATGTGCAGGGGATGGGGTTTCAGTAGAGGTGGCTTTGACTGAAGCCTTCTTGGTGCTCAACCTCTTCTTTGTTGCGGGCTTCCTTGTTTTAAGAGCAGGAGAGGGCTTATCTGAAGATTCACTATCAGAAATGATAGTGACGGTCTTTCAGATGGTTTTTCTTTTTCTCTTTGTGTCCTTCTCTTTCAGAGGGGAGCTAGCTTCAACCTTCTCTGATACTTGTGGGGCGGTTCTAGGGCTTGGTTGCACATAAGGGGCACCTGCAATTTATTTCATGAGGGGAAGCACATTTAGAGGTGTAGCCTTAGTGATGGAAATTGAGGAGCTTGCCTCAGTTACACGGGCTTTCTTGGCAGCAAGGGTAGCAGATTGCTCAGCAGGGGATGCCATCTTAACAATTTGGACTGATTAAAAACTTGGAAAACAAATGCAAGAGTAAAATCTACTGACTTCTAGGGAACACATGCAGACAACTCAAGATATTATTGTAACAGTATGATAATACACACAAGTGGGAAAAAAACACTTACTGGTTTTCTCTTCAACTAAAAATGCTGGGAAGCACGCTGGAATGCTGAAATTTGCCTTTTTTCTCGCTCTATGTTGCTTTGAAATCTCTCTAGATGCAAGGAGAGAAAGAATGCCACTGAATTTTCAATTTATTGCAACACCATTAATTCATTCATGTTGGATAGAGGTAATCGTTGGCGCCAATTTTGAATTTCATTCGTTGATCTAGTAGTTGATGATCAGTATTGCTTGTTGGCCTTCCCTGAATAATGACATGCATTCTCTTGAAGTTCCTCATGTCAAATTAGAATTTCATACTCCATAGAGCCTCCAAAACCATCTTAAATTTCTCTGCGGGATAAGCTTCTGTTGTAATTTTCCTTTGTTTTACTTATCCCGTGGTGTCACTAGCCATTCCTTCTATCTTCGTGGGATAAGCTTCTATTTTCTTTCCTTGGAGATCTTATCCCGCGTTGATCTTAACCCCTCTTTTCGCCTTTCGCCTACAAACCCCTTTCTTTGTGTTTTTATCATCCAGAGGATAATCTTTTGAACTAGCGTTTTCTAATCCTAGAGCATCTTTCTTATCCCCACGGGGACGCGGGAGATAAAGATTTCTCTTATTTCCCCTTCACAATTCTTATCCCGCGATGCACCTTTGAGTTTCACCATTGTTCTGGATCTTTGCTGCCCCACGAGATAAACCCTTTTACCTTTTGCTTAAGTATTTTGTTATCCCGGGACTCTTTTCTTATCCCCGTGGGGACACATGGGATAAGAAAAGCATTGCATCCTTCATTGTTGAGTGATCCTGTGTTGCCTTGTAATGCTATTCTAGTGGCATGGAAATCCTGCGAGATAAGCTTCTGTTGTAATTTTCCTTTGTTTTACTTATCTCGTGGTGTCACTAGTCATTGCTTCTATCTCTGCGAGATAAGCTTCTATTTTCTTTCTTTGGAGATCTTATCCTGCGTTGATCTTAACCCTTCCTTTCGCCTTTCGCCTGCAAGCCCCTTTCTTTGTGTTTTTATCATCCACGAGATAAGCTTTTGAACTAGCGTTTTCTTATCCCGAAGCATCTTTCTTATCCCCACAGGGATGCAGTGATAAGAATTTCTCTTATTTCCCCTTCACAATTCTTAACCTGCAATGCACCTTTGAGTTTCATCGTTGTTCTGGATCATTGTTGACCCGAGGGATAAGCCGTTTTACCTTTTTCTTAAGTATTTTGTTATCCCAAGACACTTTTCTTATCCCCACGGGGACACATGGGATAAGAAAAGCATTGCATCCTTCATTGTTGACTTATCCCGCGTTGCCTTGTAATTCTATTCTAGTGGCATGGAAATCCTGTGGGATAAGAATCCATTTATATTTATGTCAGCCCTTATCCTGCCACCATTTCACAATGTTTCTGGTTCATTGCGCGATAAGCTTTTACCGCTTGTTTTCTTTGACCGCTCCTTATCCCGTGTTGCTCCTTGCTCGCTTTGTAGTTGTCATGGGATAAGGACTCCTCTATCATTCTTTCTTTCTTCTTATCCCGGGGGGTTAAAATTTGCATTGAAATCACTTGCGGGATAAGGAACAGGGGCAATTCCTTTTGAAATTTTATCTTGCACAACCGAGTTACTTGGGGTTAGCACTTAAGTGATCATTTAGAACATGTGGAAAACTTCATGGGTTAAGTGTATGTGCGCGTGGCCTTCCTAGGAAATAAAGGACTTAAGACGCAAGGTTTTTAGCAATACTTAAGTCGCCTTTGTCACTTTAGAAATTCTTTTTCTCTAAAGCTCTTTCGCCCATCTCAGCTATCTCCATGGGATAATCCTCTGTTTTAGATTTCCCTTATTTTATTTATCCCGCGATTTCATTTACCCCTTCTTCTATCCTTGCGTGATAAGATTTTGTGTTTTGCCTTGGAATCCTTATCCCGCGTTTCTCCTAGCCTTCTGCCTGCAAGCCCTTTTCCTTTATGTTCCTACCATCTGCGGGATAAGCCTTTGAACTAGATTTGTCTTATCTTGTAGTACTCCTTTTATCCTAGCGGGAATGCGTGGGATAAACTTTCCCTTATTTCCAGCTTATAACTCTTATCCCACAACCATCTCTGAACAAGAGGAACACATCGTGGGATAAGACTTCCTCTTCTTTCCTTTAACACTCTTATCCCGCGGTGCACCTTTGAGTCTTACCTGTTGATATTTCATTCACCTGTTGTGGATCTCTGCTCCCCGTGGGGTAAGCCCTTTTACCCTTGTCTTAGTTATTTTCTTATCTCGGGACTCTTTTCTTATCCCAGTGGGAACACATAGGATAAGAAAAAAATAGCATCCTTCTTTATTGACTTGTCCCACGTTGCCCTGTAATGTTATTATGGTAACTTGGAGACCCCGTAGGATAAGATTTCCCCTTTGTGCCTAAGACAACCGTTATCCTACGGGCCTCTCATAGTGCTCCTCGATCATTGCGGGATATGCCTCTATTGCTTGTTTCTTTTAGCCGCTCCTTATCCCGCGTTTCTTCTTTGCTCACCTTGCAGTTGCCATGTGATAAGGATTACTTTGTAATTCTATCATTCTTTTTATCCTGTAGTGCCAGGTCATTGATGCAAATGTGTTGCGAGATAAGATGCACTATTTGGAAACTATCATTTCTTTATCTTGCGAGGTTGAAAATAACATTGAAACACCCAACGAGATAAGGGACAAGGGGCGCTTTCTTTGTTAATATTATCCTGCACGACCAAGTCAATTGGAGTCGGCACTTAGGTGATCAATTTTAATTTCTACATATAATTATAATATCCCATAGGTCAATTTAAATTTCAAATTACTCTGCAAAGCAAAAGACTTTGAAAAACTTCATTCCCATGAGGAAATGCAAAAGACTTCGAAAAACTTCATTCCCGCTAAGCAGGAGAGGATCCGATTCACAGACGGTGGTGAATGAAGAGTTCATTCATGCACATAAGAGGAGATTCCCAGGCTGAGAAAATTAGTTTACATGTGAGCAATCACTTAGCTTCATCTTATGTGCATTTCAAACATAATCATAATTCTTTGTTTCCCTTTTCAATGTTCTTCTAGGGTTTTTTAGGGACTTGTTCTTGGTATTGCAAGGGTTTGTATGCTCGATGAAGGCTTTGAAGGATGTTCTTTGAATGTTGGGATCATCTGTATGCATGCTTTCTTGAAATCAAGGATGTCAACTATTGGGCACAAAATCACCTCATACATGAAAAAATAACACCAGTGCCTATCCCCGCCCAAAATAGCCTTGGCCAGACGCCACAACACATCCGAAGTGAGCTCATCACAATAAAAAAGTTTCCTGCGTTGCTGCTGAAATGTCTCCTCTGCACATAGGCAGCTCAACCCAAAGTGATGGACCATTTTCCCTCAATTCTCCTCCTACATTCATTTCTCAATCTACCTTCCTATTTATCCTCAGCGTTATGATTTCTTGTCCTTATTGAACCTCAGACTCTGTCTAAAAGAGAAAGAAATCTGATATCCCAAGAAAACCAAATCCATCTTTGCATTTGAAGTGTCCTAATCTCTTGCCACCTTCTCCCAATGTCCCTTCATTCATGGTAATTAGAGCCTTATTTTCGTCTATCATGATCACCTCTGTCACTCTGGATCCAAATATGTGGTTTGGAATCAGATCGGTACCCTTCCTTAGTCGTACCTATCCAATGCCTTCTTTTTTCTGCCTCCACGAGGATTCATAGTCGTCCACTAGAATTTGTTCCAAATCCTCACTCGGGATTGCGTCAAAAACCTGGTCATCCTTTGTCCTTAAAATTATTCCCATGTTTTTCATGTAATCTGGAGCCATGTTCACCTCCCTGAAAACACGTCTGACCTCATAGCCGAGAACTTTATTTAGAGCATCCATAATGTCCCTCAGAATCCTCTGTATTTTCCAATTTGGTGTGGCCCCATTCTTAACAGTGTTGATAAGTATCTATTCATCACCTTCTATCAATATAGAGTTCAAAACCTTCTCTATAGACTATCCGAGTCCTCTAGCAATATAGTAGCTATAGATGATGCTAGGCAAAGGTATATACGGGCCTATAAGATTGCTACAAAGCAAGGGTCAGGTGTTGAAACAAACAAAGCCAATATAGAGTCAATTAGTTGCTATGATGGTGATGGAATGCAATGATGGTGATGAAATGCCATGACAGTCAAATTACTATGGATTGTCATGGCATTCCATCACTATGAAAACACATTTCTTTGAGAATTTTTTTCAAACAGTTTGCTGCCTTGTCTATGCAAGGTAGCGAACCATTTGATTGACCTTCATATAAGATGTAAGCTAACATAAGATAAATGAATTACATATGCAGGAACCTGAACCCCTTTGACTAGGATCCTGCACAGTCTACATAAAGGCAAGGCGACGATTCTTCTCATGGATCGACAGGTATAAGTCAATACACCCTATTAAAACCATTTATTATTTGCTTGCTTTCTCTTTACACCCATCTTGGAGTGGTTTAATAATAAGCTAGGTTTTAGCAACTATATTTTATCAAAAATTTAATTTTTTTCTCACCTAAACCACCTCGACATCCACATGGTATATCTCATTTTAGATAATCTCATATACGAGCTCAACAACATGGAGAATGCTCAAGAATGGTGAATTCTTCAGTGATCCTCGACCTTATCTGGAGCATGAGATAGTAGGACACCTCAACATACATAAAAACTTGGAAATATGTCTTGATTTTAATGATTTATGACAAACCATAAGTGAAACAGACAAGAAATCGATAACCTAATGACATCTGCTAGCATATACCAGTGCCTTACTCCATTGGGCTCTGAGTTTCTGAAATATCACTGAAACTTGACATAAATTTATAGAATAGCTGATTAAATTTTAAACAATACCGCCTTACAGTAGAATTTTATTTGCAATTTCTTACCCGAACTACTTATAAAATCCTAGTACAAGCTTTATCCCTCTGTAATCTCATTCAAGCATTTTAATTAAGCCCTTGGATTAAAACATGAAATGAAAAATTACTTACATCATAACAATGCAATAAGCAAATGGAACCCTTGATTCCATTAACTCAAAAGAAGATAAAATCATACACAAGAGAGTAAGGATTTTGAAATTATATCTATATTAACTTCAAAAGCTATCTTCTATCAGATAACTGAATATATTTCATTTACAGAAGAACCCATTTGAAATTTGAAACTGATGACTATCTTCTATTTTGCTATGCAAAATGACATTACAATTCTCTACTATTTACTCATGACTTCTGAAAACTAGAACCAAATCTTGCATACCAGACCTACACAAGAGACCCTATTAAGAGATTTTGGAACCCTTTCTAATGGCCTTGATTTCCCTTTTATAGAAAATAAGAAAGCAAAAATCTTGAGGCCAAGAGACACATGTAATCTAGCATGAACAAGCCAAGAAAGCCATACACAAAACTGTTACAAAATATTCCTTAAAACTACCCATACCTTGGCACCCGTGATAAAACAAAATCACAATTTGTAACTGAACATTGCTAGAAACAAAAGTACTTGAGTCGTGCCACTATCATCCTGATGTCTTCAATCAGACTGTGAGATGCTTCGTTTTGTTCTACACAAGATTTCCCTTCCCAGAAGGGAAAATGGATCCTGGCAAGAAGTAAAATCGCTCACAAACTAGAGGAAGATCTCCGACCTATACCCAGGATCAGAGAAAGTGGAAAGAGAAGCTTATAGGGAAACATAATATGTTGGGGAGGGGTTTGTTGGCTTGATGATGATTGTAATGGATGACTTCATGTGTTGTCATTGATGGAACATGTACACACACATATGTTCACATTGTCATTGTAATCTTAGACAAACCGATATTACTTCTAAAGTTACTTGTATTGCAACCGATCTTGGATGTTTAGTTTATGATGGTTTAGAGAGTGTCAAACCGGTATATGTAGACAACACGTATATGGAGGAATGGCTTGACACCATCTTGGAGATTCAACGAAGACCATCAAAGAAGCAAATGGAGGACAATCGGTTTACACATTGATAGTGGTTAACTCCTAACCGGTATCAGTGTTCCAACCGGTATTCATTGATTGTGTGATGAGTTATCACCGGTCATGATGATTTACCCCTAACCAACAAATTTGGTGACAATTTGTGATGAGTTATGTTTGATTGTCCAGATACAGTGCACCTAAGAAATTGTGATATGATTTCTAAGCTGACATGAAATCTAAATGTCTATATAATGACATTATGATGAACTATTTTGATGATATGATATGATGCAATATAGAAGGACTAAGTTGTTGAAGGCATTGCAGAATATGTTGGTGATGCAGTTTTGATTGAGTAGAAGAGGATTTATTCAAGTAAGTTGTGCTACTTCTAGATCACACCACCTGTTATTTTCTAATCACTACAACATTCAAATACCCTAGCCTGGTAAGCTCTAAGAAGCTTCATTGTACAAATCCTTTAACAAGGTGATCCATTAGTTTGGATTCTGAAATCCTCTACTGAGGTTACTCCTATTAGGGTACTACCGTTAATAGGGTCTAGCTCCTAACAGAGCTTTGAGATATTTAACAGGATTCGCTCCTAGCAGAGCATCTTTGTAGACCTTAACCGGTCGGTTATCTATTACTGTAGATAGTTAACTTGTGAGTCCCATCTCACCGTGGTTTTTTCCATTTGGATTTTTCACATATAAACACTTGTGTTATGGTGGATGTTTTACTTATTGTGGATGCTTTAATATCATTTTGGATTGCATGGATAGTGTTTAGTAAACTTGTTAAGTATCTCAACCGGTCAGTGTTTAAAGTGGTATTGTTTTTGCTGTCACTGATTCACCCCCCTCTTAGTGCTTTATAAGTCTATCAATTGGTATTAGAGCCAAACTTCCTTAAGGCTTAATCGCTTGGAAGGAAACCCAAAAGCCACCATGGGGGATATGAGCTGCTTTGAGATGGCTAGAATGCTTGAAGCTACCAAGGAAGAGCTTGAAACCCTAAGGGTCAGATTTAAATCTTCACAAGTCAAAAGGAGAGAGTTGATTGAACAACTATTAGAGATATCTGATAATAGTTCTTTAGATGAAGCTAACATTGATGCATTAGCTTAACAAGTTGAAAAACTGAACGATTAGAAACTAAGTCTGAGAAGAGAGTTAGAAGCCCTAACTACCTGCATGAGTCAAGAGCTGGAAGCTAGGAGGGAAGCTGAAGACCTTGTCAAAGAAAGAGATCATGAGATTACTAAGATTAAATAAGAGAGTGCAACCCTGTATGAACATTGGCATGAAGAGAAAGAAGAAAAAGAGGCTTTGCAACTAGATCTTGAAATGACATCATCCCTAAGAGAGACTCTTACAAAACACAATGAAGATCTTACCATAGAAATCACTGAGGCTAATGGAAAGCTGGAAAAGTTCAATAAAATTTCTTCTATGTTGGATGAGCAGATCCAATCTCAGAGGATGAAAGGAGATACATCTGGACTAGGATTTAACTTATCTGAGAAAGGAGAGTCTTCTGGAACAAAGAGCAACATTCACAAGGACAAAAATGCTCCTAAGACTAACAAGCCTACCAGTAAGAGAGTTTTTAAACTTGTTTGCTTTATCTGTCTTAAACCTGGATATACTGCAAATGTGTGTTGAAACAGACCCAATGAGAATATAGGCTACTATGCAAATACTAGGTATGTATCTAGGGGATTTGAAGGTCATTGTTTTACATGCAACATGTATGGACATAGATCAGTTGAATGCAAATATGGAGAAAATAATCTAGTACCTCACATGAATCAAAGACCTAATGGAAATTGGAAGAGAACCTATGACAACCGAGGTAACATGAACTGACACAAACCTTATATCAACCGGTTTAGTCCATTTGAAATGGAAAAGGTAACTAATGTCATTTGCACCATTTGTAACAATTATGGTCATGTGGCTATGAATTGCAGAAGGAGATCTGGGAGAGGAAATGCAGGACCTTGGAGAACATCTGGAATGGCCTGCTATCATTGTCACAAACCAGGATACACGACAAAGTTCTGTAGAACCAGAAATAACAAACCGATTAATCATTCTATAGACTAGAAGGGTAAGCAAAAGGTAAATATCAAGGAAACCAGAGAAGAAATGAACCAAATTTGGAAAAAGAAGAGTGATGATATGCCTGAAGAAGAACCTAATCCTTCACCTAGTGTGGAGAATCCTACACCAGTGAATTAAGAATTTTCAACAAGGCTAAGGGGAGCATAGAAGTACATCTATTTCTGGACCCCTTGAAAGATGCGTGGTAAGAAAGTTTACATTTTTGAGTTGTTATGTGTGAAATATTGATATCCTTGTCTATCAGTTTTTCGAAAAACTGTCAATCGATCTCACAAAGGTTAATATTGAATGTATCATTAAGAGGTGTATTAGGGTTTGTAACCCTAGCGGTCAAACAATTAATGTAGTAGGTAAAGATGATAAAAGAAAGTTTTACTATGTTATTTTTATCCTAAAAGCATTCGAAAGAGAATTCTTGAGAACTTACAGAGCAAAAAGAGAATTGCTAGCTGGTTGTGGATGAATTTGTGTTGTGAATTAAAAGATTGAAGCTGATTCAAATATTAGTGAAGGTGGAACTGGTGTGCATTTGAGTAATCAATCGAAAGCCGAGGCAACGCGAGATAATTAAGGTATTTCTTTGTAAATCACTTTCAAATCGAGTTTATTAGAATGACTTCATCATCTAAGCAAGTAGAGAGACTTATGATCACATCAGAACCTATGGAGATTGTGGAATCTGAGCAAATAGTGTCTTACAATGCTTTATCTCAAGTTCATGATGGTGTTATCGTAAAAGGCGATTTGTCTAGTTATATTGATTGTAAAATTGAATATTTAGGATCATTGTCAATATACTCTCAATTGAAATCCCTGTGTGATAAGAGCGACAAGATCAAACCCGAGTATATTAGGGTTTATGAGAAGGGTTTTCACAATGCAGCGTATTTTCTTGAGGATTTTGAAGAGGAACATGTTAGAATCATTCTTAGTCGAGTTCATGGTGAAAATATGTATCTTGAAAGGTCACATACGATCACTAAGGAAGCTATCCATGCCGTGACTAGTTTTTGATCAACCGATGAAGTTCCCAAGATGAAGTGAATTTCTAAAGAGAGTGTAACGACATTAACTCAGTCTACCTCTGATGGGCGTGCATTTTATGTTAATAACATTAAGGACCCAACAAGTAGATTGGCTACCATGGTTATAGGATACATGATATTCTATTCCAGTAGAATGAACAGTGTGCCATCTGTAGCAATACATACAACCTATAGAATGATTGCTGAGAACACAGATTATGACCTATGCGAGGCCATAAGAAGTTAATTAATGTTGAATCTACAGTCAATTAAGAAGGACAACAGTCAAAAGTTCAAATTTGGTACTTCAATGAATTTCAAAAGAAAATGAGTATGATTCTTAGGCTACCTGAAGATGTGAAACATTTTGCTAAGGACATTATTTTCATAGTCACCACTGATTTTTGTCTCATGGAAGCTATCGAACCCAGAGAGGATGAAATGGAAGACATGAGATATGAAGTCAATTATGACTTATTGATCGGTTATGCTAATAAATTATTGGCATCTCCAGTGGACAAGAAGAAGAAAAGACTGGGTACTTTTGAGGAGCAAACTTCAGAAGTTGAAACCAGTAGTGCTCAATCTAAGAGGGGTAAAGGAAAGAAGAAGTAGGTTGAGAAAGCACCCCTAGTATCAACAAGTACAAGATTGACACAAAGTGTCCAAGTCAAGAAGGAACTGACACCTAAGGTATACATAAAGAAGCAGACTACGCCGGAGAAGAGAGGTCGACAATCGATTCTTAAAGCAAAATCTGATGATACCGACATTGTGGAGGAGCCAAAGAAAGTGAAGGCAACTGGTAAGAAAGCCAAACCAATTGAAGATACCTCTCAACAGGGTATTCCCATTAAAGATTTGTCTTACAAACCTATGTCTAATTTTGAGAGAATGGTAAAAACATTAGGGAGGAATATGTTTGATATTGTTAAAGAATGTTTTGATTCATTTGATGAAGATTAGAAGGAACAAATTGTTCAACAGGTAATCAACTACTTATGTCAATACAATCGATTACCTCTGGATCTTAAAAATGATATTTTTGATTCTTTATATTTTATTCTTCTGAATAAGTGGGAAGAGGCTGTGGAGAAAGATCAAGAAATTATTGATAATGTATTTATTCAATATTTTCTTGATTTGTCTAAAGATGAATTAGCAACTTTACTCGATAAATTCAAAGGAAAATTTCATTTTAAGACAAGAAGATTGATGTTAGTAAATGGAAAGGTGCAATTTGTTGAAGTATGAACTCATCAGATAGCCAAAAACATTCAACAGATGCATAAGCATACAAAGTCTCATAATGATGATCAAACAAAGACTGAAGGTAAACCGAAGTCAGATGGAGAAGAAACTGTTTCACCAGATATTGATAAGCATAAGGGTGACACTACCCAACCGGTGATCTTTGTTGATGACATACAAGATACTATTGATCTATTTTGGGAATATTATTGAACCAGATAAGTAGCCACCAGTTATTACTATTTCATAGGTTAAAACAGTGGAAATACCAACAACTCAACCAAGTGTGGATATTCCACCCCCACCGGTAAAAGATAAACAAATGAAAACACAACTACCACTGGTTTCACAAGCTACTCAGGAGAAACTTGCAGAAAAAGTTGAAGAGAAGCCCTCTGAATAGGAAAATGAACAAGAGCAAGAGAAAATTGAGGAGAAGAAATCTGCTGAACAAGAAAAGGCGTTAGTCAAGCAACAAAATGATGATGATGATGATGATGACTCATTAGGCATCAAAGGGCCTATAGATGTAGAGAATATGAGTGCATCATAACTAATGGAGATTGCAACTATGATGCAATCCAGGGCTCAGAAGAAGAGACTTAAGGAACAGAGGAAGGAAACATAAACTATCCAAACTGTTGTGAGATTTTGTCTAGTCTTCTACCAAAGACTGCTATAGGGAAATTGTCAACTCCTATTGGCAAGCTTGGCTAGTTGGTTGCTGATGCCTTTGACCAACTAAAGTCCCTTGAAGAAGGTGCTCAGACTTTAGCTAAGAAAAATTACAGAAAGAAAAGAGGTGAACACATCATGAAAGATATTGATACAGGGAAGATTGGTTTATCCTTGAATAAAGATCTTTTGAGAAAAGTTATTGAAACAGGAGGGAAAATTCTAGCCTAAACATATAATATTTCATTTTTATATATGGACTTACTTCGGCGGTGTATAGAGACAAAACAAGAATTGGAAAAGATATGTAATGCCTACATACCTTTCCAAGAT
Organism: Cryptomeria japonica; assembly: GCF_030272615.1. NCBI lineage: Eukaryota > Viridiplantae > Streptophyta > Pinopsida > Cupressales > Cupressaceae > Cryptomeria > Cryptomeria japonica. Next base: position 524,892,972 of record NC_081408.1, on the reverse strand, counting down.
TCAGCCTTAATTTTTGGCAAATTGGTAAGATATGTATGATTTTGAACAGGCAAAGAGACTTCGATCCTTGAAGGAGTTAAATAAATTATTGAGACCTAAAGTGGACATCCTGCAACAAGCTTATAACCACCATTGATCACTGAAACCTTACTGGAAACATGGGAAAATGAATTTTCTCAAATGAAGCTTACTTTCAGTAATATTTTCTTGAAAATTGAAGTGAACACTCCTTGATAAAGACTTTTACAGTTTTTGTATATGTAAACTTTTGGTGCAAATATATATATTACTTTTCAATTTGGCATTGTTGTCAAAGGGGGGGTAGAAATATGTATGTGTTGTAAAAATTTTGTATGTATTGTTAAGGGGGAGTAGAAATATGTTTGTTGTACAGTTTTTTTGTAAGCACACTTAGTTGTAAAGTTATAAAATTTTCTAATTGTTGCCATCAATGCCAAAGAGGGACATTGTTGGCTTGATGATGATTGTAATGGATGACTTCATGTGTTGTCATTGATGGAACATGTACACAAACATATGTTCACATTGTCATTGTAATCTTAGACAAACTGATATTACTTCTAAAGTTACTTGTATTGCAACTAGTATTGGATGTTTAGTTTATGATGGTTTAGAGAGTGTCAAACCGGTATATGTAGACAACCAGTATATGTAGGAATGACTTGACACAAGCTTGGAGATTCAGTGAAGACCATCAAAGAAGAAAATGGAGGACAATCGGTTTACATGTTGATAGTGGTTAAATCCTAACCGGTATCGGTGTTCCAACCGGTATTCATTGATTGTGTGATAAGTTATCACTGGTCGTGATGAGTTACCCCTAACTGATAAATTTGGCGGCAATCTGTGATGAGTTATGTTTGATTGTCCAGATACACCGCACCTAGGAAATTGTGATATGATTTCTAAGCTGACATGAAATCTAAATGTCTATATAATGACATTATGATGAACTATTTTGATGATATGATATGCTGCGAGATAGAAGTGCTAATTTGTTGAAGGCATTGCAAAATATGGTGGAGATGCAGTTTTGATTGAGCAGAAGAGTATATATTCAATTAAGTTATGCTACTTCTAGATCACACCACTTGTTGTTTTCTAATCACTACAACAGTCAAATACCCTAACCGGGTATGCTCTAACAAGCTTCATTGTACAAATCCTTTAACAAGGTGATGCATTAGTTTGGATTCTGAAATCCTCTACTGAGGTTACTCCTAACAGGGTACCACCTTCAACAGGGTATAACTCCTAACAAAGATTTGGGATCTTTAACAGGATTCGCTCCTAGCAGAGCACTTTTTCAAACCTTAACTGATCAATTATTTATTACTACAGATAGTTAACTTGTGAGTCCCATCTCACCGTGGTTTTTCCCATTTGGGTTTTCCACGTATAAACACTTGTGTTATGGTGGATGTTGTTGAAATGTGGTGACTGATCAACAAAGTACTGTACACTCAGCATGTATCCTTGGTGGGGTATTTTTTTTGGGTATTTTTTTAAAGAAAACCGACATTGTAATAAAACCTTAAAAAGGCCGACTTTGTTTTTGCTCTAAAAATGCATGTTATAAGCGATTGGGATGCTTAAGGCATGGTAAGGTTGATGTACTATTTTTGCTAGATAATAAGAAAGATTGGACGACTATGTATGGTGGACGTAACCCATTCTGGGTGAACCACGTTAAATCTCTGTGTTATCTGTGTCCTATTTTATTCCTTTATCTTTTGTATTTAAATCTGCATATAATTGTTAGTTCATATTTGCTTCGGATCTGCTTGAAACCCTAACAATTGGTATCAGAGCAAGGTTTTCTGTAAATTGGCAGGATTTTCAGATTTGAGTGGGAGCAATGGAGGATTCCAAATTCAAGGTCGAAAAGTTTAACAGCCAGAATTATCAGTTATGGAAAATGCAGATGGAGGATTACCTGTATCAAAAGGATTTGTGGAGGCCATTAGAAGGAAAGGCAAAGAAAGCGACCACAATGTCAGATGAAGAATGAGACATTTTAGATAGAAAGGCACTGAGATCCGTTCGATTGTGCCTTGCACCGTCTGTAGCTTTCAATATAATAGAAGCAAAAATGACTATAGATTTGAAGGCGACATTGGCTAAGCTGTATGAGAAACCCTCGGGTTTGAATAAGGTATTTCTTATGAAGTGTTTGTTTAATTTGAAAATGAGTGAGGGAGGATCTGTAGCAGAGCACTTAAATGAATTTAATACAATTACCAGTCAATTGTCTTCGGTAAAAATTACTTTTGCAGAAGAGGTTAGGGCTCTCTTGATTTTATGTTCTTTGCCAGAAAGCTAGAATAGCTTGGTTATGGCTGTAAGTAACTCTGTCTCCAGAAAAAATACTTTGGTATTTGATGATATTGTTGGTGTTATCCTAAGCGAGGAAATGCGAAGGAAAAACACATGTGAGACTCCAACATCATCAAGTAGTATTTTGAATGTGGAGAATAGAGGAAGATCAAAGGAAAGAGGAAAAGACCCTTGGAATGAGAAGTCACGAGGGAAGTTAAAGAAAGAACGCTCTCAATCTAGAGGAAATAAAGATTGCTGGTACTGCGGAAAGCCTGGTCATCTAAAGAAAGACTGTTGGTCTCGGAAAAACAAATGAGAGAAAAATGAAAATAATAGTAAGGAAGCTAATATTGCAAGTAATACTTTATAAGATGCTTTAATCTTATGTTTGGATAATGTTAATGATTCCTGGGTAATAGATTTTGGGGCTTCATTTCATGCTACACCCCATAGAAAATATTTTCTAGATTATGTTCAAGGTGATTTTGGACAGGTATATTTGGGTGATGATGAGCCCTATCAAATTGTTGGAAAAGGAAAGATAAAGATCAAGTTGCATAATGTAAATGACTAGTTTCTGTAGGAGGTAAGACATGTTCCTAATTTAAAACAAAATTTAATTTCTGTAGGGCAACTAGGTAGTGAAGGTTGCATAGTAACCTTCTCAGATAGTATGTGGAAGGTGACTAAAGGATCATTAGTAGTAGCTAAAGGTGCGAAGGTAGGCACATTATATCCGTGTACTGGTAACACTTACTCTACCCTAGCTGCTACAGATAAAGTTACTACAGGGACAACAACAATAGATGTTACAAGAACAGATTCGATAATATGGCACCATAAGCTTGGGTACATGAGTGAGAAAGGGTTGAAAATCCTTCACTCCAAAAATCTATTGCCAGGACTAAAGAAGATTGATTTAGAGTTCTGTGAAAACTGTGTTTATGGCAAACAAAAAAAAGTTAGATTTCTCAAGGTTGGGAAAGAGAAGAAGAGTAAGAAGTTAGAGCTTGTGCATTCAGATGTATGGGGACCGGCTCAGGTATCATCTCTTGGTGGCCTTTGTTATTATGTTATTTTTATTGATGAGAACCAGAAAAACATGGGTACATTTCCTAAAACAAAAATCAAATGTTTTTGAAACTTTTAAGAAATGGAAAGCTTTGGTTGAGAATGAGACAGGAAAAAGGTTGAAGTGTCTCAGATCGGATAATGGAGATGAGTATTGCAGCAAGGTATTTGAAGATTACGGCTCCTTAAATGGGATTAGAAAGTAGAAGACAGTTCCAAGAACTCCACAGGAAAATGGTGTGTTAGAGAGAATGAATAGGACTATCATGGAACGCACGAGGAGCATGAGATTGCATGTTGGATTGCCCTTACATTTTTGGGCAGATGCTGTACATATTGCTGTCTATTTGATAAATAGAGGACCTTTAACCCCTTTGGATGGTGGTATTCCAGAGGAGGCATGGACTGGTAAAAAGGTAAATTATTCTTTTCTGAAAACCTTTGGTTGTGAAGCTTTTGTCCATGTTGATAAAGAAAACAGAACCAAGCTTGATGCTAAATCTCAGAAGTGTACCTTCATTGGATATGAGATAGATGAATATGGCTATCAGTTATGGGATTTTGAAAATAAGAAAATAACTAGAAGTAGAGATGTTATATTCAATGAGAAGGTTATGTATAAAGAACAGATGCAGGAAAAGAAGCATGAACATGACAAACAAGAATATGTGGTGTTGGATGAGATTCCTGAAAATGAAATGCCACAGGTACCTGATGCTCAACAACAACAAAATGTCCCATAAACTCCTGCAAGTGTTAGACATTCCACGAGGTCAAGTAGACTCCTTGAAAGATTTTCTCCTTCTTTGTATTTCATATTATTAATTGATTCTGGTGAATCAGAAGAATATGAAGAAGTAATGAGGTGGATGCCAAACAATAGTGGGAGCTAGGCATGAAAGAGGAGATGGACTCCTTGATGAAAAATCAGACTTGGGATTTAGTCCCTTTATCTGCAGAAAAAGAGCCTTGCCTAACAAATGGGTTTATCGGCTGAAGGAGGAGGAAGGAGGTCAGAAAAGATATAAGGCCAGACTTGTGGTAAAAGGTTTTGCACAGAAAAAGGGTATAGATTATGATGAAATATCTTCTCCAGTTGTAAAAATGACTTCAATTAGAACTGTACTTAGTCTTGTGGCTACAGATGATTTACATCTTGAACAATTAGATGTGAAAACAACTTTTCTCCATGGAGATTTGGAGGAGGAAATTTACATGTTGCAACCACAGGGATATGAGGTCAAAGGTAAGGAGAACTTGGTGTGCAGGTTGAAGAAAAGTTTGTATGGCCTAAAGCAAGCACCCCGACAATGGTATTTAAAATTTGATAGCTTCATGGCTGAACACGGTTATCATAGATGTCATTTTGATCATTGTGTATATTTTAAGAGATTAGATAATGGCAGTTATATTATCCTGTTGCTTTATGTTGATGACATGCTTGTTGCTGGGTCTAACATGGAACACATAAATGATCTTAAACATAAATTAGCCAGGTCATTTGCTATAAAGGATTTGGGTGCAGCTAAGCAAATTTTGGGTATGAGGATTACACAGGATAGAAAAAATAGACCTTGAATTTGTCCCAAAGTGAGTATATAAAGAAGGTGTTGAAAAGATTTAACATGCAGGATGCAAAAGTAGCTAGTACACCTTTGGCTAGTCATTTCAAATTGACTAAGGAGATGTGCCCAAAGGCATAGGAAGAGGTAAATAAAATGTCTAACATCCCGTATTCATCAGCTGTTGGTAGTCTGATGTATGCAATGGTATGCACAAGGCTAGATATTGCACATGCAGTGGGAGTTGTGAGCAGGTTTATGAGTAATCCGGGTACGGAACATTGGAATGCTGTGAAATGGATCCTTTGGTATTTGAAAGGAACCACTACGAAGGCATTATGTTTCAAAGGATCTAATGCTGCTTTGAGTGGATTTGTTGACTCTGATCTGGCAGGTGATATTGATTCACAGAGGAGCACTACAAGGTATGTTTTTACTATAGGGGGAACTACAGTCAGTTGGATCTCTAGGCTGCAAAAGGTTGTTGCACTTTCAATCACTAACGCTGAGTATGTTGCTGCTACAAAAGCCAACAAGGAGATGATTTGGTTACAATGTTTTCTGGAGGAATTGGGTCAGACACAGGAGGATCGCCCATTGTATACTGATAGCCAAAGTGCCATTCATCTTGCGAAGAACTCTGCTTTTCATTCAAGGACAAAGCACATTCAACTCAGGTACCACTTCATCCGGACTGTTTTGGAGGAGGGTCAATTACGACTTGATAAGATTCACACAAGTGAGAATCCTGCCGATATGTTCATGAAGGCAGTTCCATAGGAGAAGCTGATTTCTTCATCAGTTTCTGTTGGTCTTCTTGATTGATAATTGTGGAATTTATACCAGTCGAGTCCTAGTGTTTTATCCAGTGGATGTTGCATGTACAATGGTGTCGTGTAGTATCAGTCTCCAAGTGGGAGATTGTTGAAATGTGGTGACTGATCAGCAAAGTACTGTACACTCAACACATATCCTTGCCAGGGTCCGGGAGCGAGAGCCCCCGAGAAAATTTTTTTTTGGTTTTTTTTTTTATGAAGACCGACATTGTAATAAAACCCTAAAAAGGCCGACTTTGTTTTTGCCCTAAAAACGCATGTTGTAAGTGGCTGGGATGCTTAAGGCATGGTAAGGTTGATGTACTGTTTTTGCTGGATAATAAGAAAGATTGGACGACTGTGTATGGTGGACGTAACCCATTTTGGGTGAACCACATTAAATCTCTGTGTTATCCGTGTCCTGTTTTATTCCTTTGTCTTTTGTATTTAAATCTGCATATAATTGTTAACTCATATTTGCTTCAGATCTGCTTGAAACCCTAACAAATGTTTTACTTATTGTGGATGATTTAATATCATTTTAGATTGCATGCATAGTGTTTAGTAAACTTGTTAAGTATCTCAACTGGTCAGTGTTTAAAGTGGTATTGTTTTTGTTGTCACCGATTCACCCCCCTCTTAGTGCTTTATAAGTCTATTAGGGTTGCAGCTTCCATGCCGTCGCAGAGACGACTGGTTGCCACTCCCCACTTAGACACATCCTTCTTTCATTCCCTTGTGGGCTCCTTCCTCAAACCCCTTGCCAGCTAGTGGCAGAGTAGAAGCAGCGGATGTATCATGAGTGGTTTTTTCTGATAGGAAATGGCTTTCACGCCCCCTCTAACAATCCTTCAAACTTTCACAACCCTTTTGATAATAAGAAAACTCACACAATAGAAAGAACATCCATCTGGTATCAACAAGCACACAACAACTCCATGCACGATACTGCTCAAACAATATCTTCTTCAGAAAGCAAAGAGACTCATTTTCTCTTCTACCAACTGAACTACCACCTTATTGTATTTATAATCAAAATCACTTCACTTAGTGGTGTCTATTCATGCAAAAAAATCTTCCTATATGCTTGCTTCTATCTATTCACCATGCCAGCTATGAACTAGGTAAATCATGCATGTTAGACCCAGGACACCGTCAAATTCCAACTTTTTCACAAGGAAAATCAATCCACTGCTTTTTTGTCAAGATTCACCTTACATGGATGGTTTTGTTTTGATCTTCTCATCTTGGGACTGTGCAACTTTGCTTTAAAATTCTTTTAGAACACTAGATTATCCTCTTTGAGATCTTCTCAAAGTTTGAAGGGTTGTGAAAGTTCAAGGATTGTCAGAGGGGCGTGAATGCTTTTTTGACTTTATCCCTCCGTGAGAATCCTTGACAACAAGAATCCTCTGATTTTACTGAGAAATCCATACTTTTATTTCCAACTCAGAGGTTATCCAAATTCTCTTATGCCTCCAAAACTGTTGTCCTTGCTTGTCAAATCAATTTTGACTCGATACAAACTTTCATAAAACTGGCCATTTGAAATGAGTCGGCATCCAATCGTCCTACCTTGTTACTATTTTCTCCAAGTTGACAAGCTTGCACTCTGTCCATTCTAACTTACCCACATAGATAACATACCACGCCTTTACAACACCCTTATAAAAATTGTTTGAAACTCCGTCATAGATCCTATCCATCTCGGCGAATCACACGATCATTGTCGCTGAATCTGACACTGACCTTCAATATGGCAAACGGGTCCAATCCAAAGTATAACTTGGCATAGCCAACTCACCGCTTACTTCACCTCGATCAATGACCCCACCATCGGCTTTTCTTCTCACAATAAAAATTGACCCTTTCCTAACTATCTCTCTCATTTGATGGAGTGCAGGTACCACCAAATAGGTATTTGTCATATATGTCCTCGAGTGAGGGAAATTTAGGAAGAGAAGAGGAAAGCGAGATATATAGTAGGTCTAAAAGAGGGAGATCAACTAGAGGTTAACAGATTAGAATAAAATTCCATAAACACATGGAATTGTTTCTTTCTCAGGGGGGGTCTTGTTCTTATTATGACGAGAGCATAGGCGACATCGAGGTGCCCTTGAGGTACAAACATCTACAGAAACAATGGGTGCCCAAAGAACTTCCTCTAGTAAACACTGATTTTTGTGTTAATGGGAGGATATATCGCATAGCATCATCGTCATTACATGGTTTGGGCCTATTTTGCATGGACAACATAAAGGTCTATTACAATAAAGTTTCTGAATTGGAGTATGTCAGACCCTGTTACAATTATAAAAATTGGATGCAACTGGTTTGATATACATGAAGTATGCCTAGGTATGCACTGTCAACAAATTATATACAACTAAAAGATAATGATCAAAGTAAAAGAGTGGCTATGTACATGGAATATTGCAAGTTTTATAAACAATACATGACTTGTGTCAACTTATAGGCAACCCAATTGCATATTCGAGGCGCACGAGGGAAACCGTGTATTTGTATGTGCGATAAAATCAATAAGTGCAAGAGAAGAGCTGCCAATTGATTACAATTTGAATCACATAGATACAAACAAAGTTACTATCGTGGGGGTGGTGCGTACTTATATATACCATTTAAACCAACCTCCAATTAATGACTCCAATATACCATTTTATTATTAAGTTTTTTGGGTAAGTCTATTGGTTTCATTTCGGTAATGTTATTTTATATTTAATTTTTCTCATAGTGTGACATTGATCCAACACATAGCACAGACCGAGATGTAGCTTCGAGCACTTCTACCGAGCAGGTAAACCTCACTATAATTGTACAAATTAGATACAAGCAAAATGTTATATTATTATGTTCTTTTCTTTAGAGTTTTGGATTATTTTTGATAGTATTCCACAAACCCTACTGAAATGATAAGAAAGACGCAAAAAAAAATTAATAAAGAAATTCTTAAAATTGTTATTCATAGTCCCTCAAACTTATGAGATACAAGAGAGGGTGACACAATTGACAGAGAGAGCACAAAACTTGCAAGTAAGCAGTCATGAAATCTTTAATTATAACATAAGTTCATTCATGGTTTATATTTTATACTCTTTTATGTCATGAACTAAAATATGTATGTGTTATTTTTACAGGAATTTTTGCGTCCTCATGAAGCTGGTGGTCATTATCAGGGTACTCCAGGTAGTTCAGGTGATGACCATGTTCTATGCATACACCACCTCATATTTTTACATGTTCCTATCCTTCTGTTAATGTTTTATTGTTTTTATATTTATTGTATTATATATTTAATGTATTAATCTTTAGGTGTTGTCCATGTTCCTGTGCATTCACCACCTCACCCAACCTCATCATCGATACCTATATTGCCCACTGCAATGTCGACAACATGAAACATGCAGTCATCGAGTACTGCACCGACCTATGCAACAAGACATGCACTTGGGGATGTAGAGGCCACTAGTGGTGATATTTTAGTAGCATTTCCTAGATCTTCCCGTATTACTAGTACGGGAACGTTGTCGGTCATATTTGTGGTGACCGATGATCTTGTTCCCATAAAGATAGAGAAGGTTCTAGGTACTTTAAAATAATTATTATATATAGTCCAATTGTAATTTACTTATTGATCACTCATTTTGGATTGATGATCCCATGATTTTTTTGCAGACAATGATATTTTTTATAAACATCTAAATGATATTACATTGGATATCTTTAGGCCCACCATATGTACACGGTAGAATGCCCAAAATCAATAATTAAAAGATGGACTCATAAACCGTTTGGCTGTGTTGTTCGGAAATGACACATTCAACAAGACCAAGGTCTTTTAGAAAGCTGACACATATCTAAAGTATGTGAGGGACCAATATAGGACACATTTAGAGAAAAACATAAAGTACGAGCATCCCTCCATGATTCTAGAGAGGGAGTGAAAGGACCTGGTTTTAGATGGAAATGAGAAAGATGAAAAGAGAAAATGACATACACCACTAGGCGAAGGAAGGTATGCCATACTATTAACAATGTAATTATGTACTAATTACTCTTTATTTAAATAATCTAACATATTTCAAACTTTTCATAGGTTGTTCGACACATTGAAGGCAACTGAGGCAAGACTAGAAGAACACAGGCAACACAAACTTGGCTTTGGTGGTTATATGAAAGTCGCACGAAATATTAAGTATCAATAAATTAAATATCGCATCGAAATAATAAATTGCAAACTTTTTTTTTTAATCAAACAATAGAAGCAAAATTCATGATATTAAGCAAAAATGCAGGGCTCTAAATTCAATAGAGCACCCATAGAAGATGACATGAAAATTGTCTTCTAGTAAGGCTATGGAGCCGTGACTGAACGTCTAAGAGAATTGAGTGGGATAACACAAGATTTCAATGCATCCGTCACACAGTTAAATAAGCTAAATGAAAATTATTTAAAATTGAATACTTGAGCAATAATCTATTCGATGTTAATTTCCAACATGAAGTGACTATATTTGTTTTAAATAAGCAAGCAATGATAACAATGCACATGGCATTGGAATGCAGACTACTAAGGGTGGAACACAACCTGCACATGATGAAGGTTGTGGTGTGCATCCCGGTACTAGAGGTATTCACGTGCTATACAATTTTTTTTTATGTAATTATTAAGACAATTAAACATCTTTAATTGAAATTGATGTAGTAATTAATGTAACCTTTTTTGTTTTTATTTTAGAGCATGTAGAGCATGGTGAACAAGTGGAGCATGATCAGGGTAGACAACATCAGGAACGTGATGTGCCCCCATTAGGTAAAGAGGACCACTGCTATTCCTTAAAATAAATTTAATTGCAATTGGTGTATTAATTAATGTAACCTTTTGTGTGTGTTTCAACTCTAGAGGATTTAGAGGGTGTTCAACATGTTGAGGATGAGATTAGACAAAATGATCAGGAAGATGATGTGTCCCCATCAGGTAAATAACACCCCTGTAATGTTCTTTTAATTAATGAAATACTTGTAACAATAATAAAAAACATTATGAATTTAACCCATTTCTTTGTTATTGCAACGGAGCCCCCTTTGCCTAGGCGTCCTCATCATGAGGACAAGACTAGGCATACAATAAGATCACGAAAAGAGGGCACAACAACTGAAGAGGGGGAAAATGATGAAGAAAACGATTCTCCACTTAGTGTTTACTTAGATTCAAAAAAAAAAATAAAAATAAATGACTGTAATAATACTATTTGTTAATAAATGAATTTTATGTGTTAATGAATGATATGTGTTAATGAATAATGATGAATGTTATGTGTTAATGAATGTTATGTGTTAATGAATGTTATGTGATAATGAATAAATTCTATATTTTATTAATGGATGAAAGAATGAATGAATTTTATATGTTAACGAGGAATTTAGAGTGATGTTATGGGGGTGGGAAGGGCCAAATGAGCTTCCACCTTCACGTGGTTGGCCATGTTAAGTAGAGAATATTATACTATTCTTGAAAGAAAGAGAAGCCCAATAAGGTAACACACTTTTCAATATTTCATTATGCTCCACTGTTAATCTTATTGAATAATATGTATTGAATCTTAATTGTAGGGTTCAATAGAGCCAACACGAACAACAACACAAGAAGTTACTTAGTGGAGACCATCAAAGGTATGGTCCTTGATTAAGATTTTGTTGTTTATATTCATATTGCTGATTATAGAAAATAGATTTTGTTGTTTATATTCATATTGCTGATTACACAGGCAAATATTCATTGAACTTTTTAAAAGGGCAGTCACCAAATACACCAAATAGTTGTCCAAGTATGAGATCAAAGATTAGCAAGTATGAGTCATCAAATACACCAAATAGTTGTCTAAACAAGTGCTAGAAACCACTATGAAATATAGTTTTCACTTGTCCTTGAACTGAGAACTTCAACATTTTAATGGACTACATAGGCCACTGCCTTAAAAAATGAGCCAACTTCACATGAAATTGGTCTAAAGTAGAAATAATAGTAAAAGGAACATCTAAGGTTTTAAATTCAACTTTAACTTGAGGGCGATGGAACCAATGGTGGGACAAGTGAAACCATCATGCACCTTAATCAAGACTTCAGATTTATCATAATTATCTCGGTTCTATGTTGAGGCTTTTAACTATAAATGTAGCTTGATCTTTGACATTTTGTAACAATGGCTGCATTCTGTTGTGATCGATACTCTTGATAGTCTATATAACTGTGAATTGTCTTTTTCTTTAAATGATGTTACTATTTTGACTGTGTATTGCAGGTCTATCAGACTTTGGGACTATCAAATATTTATTCATATTGCTTCTACGATACTATCATGTTCTCATTTATCTAAAACTTATACCCCTTTAACCCTAAATCATTGTAACTACCTTTGGCCTTTTTGGTATTGGATCAAATCCTTACTTGGGTAAAGTTGTTAACTGCTTCTACTCTGTCATTAACTTACTACAATTTTTTCTGATCCAATCCTTGTATATGAACAACTTTGCTTATGGACTGTAAGAGGTCACTTTGTGGTTTGAAATCTTTATAATCTTAGTGTGTTGCTATGATTGTAATCTCTGCATCCTTTAACCCTTCAACCCTTCATGACCTTGTAGGCCATTTCTGACCTATAACTAGTCACTTTACTGTAGTAGAATGCATAATGGCTACCTATCTTTATTAGGGCTTTGCATGTTACTTCTGTCATTTTCCTCACTCTCATATCCATGCTTTATCAAGGTCTTCATTACCCAAATAGTCCCTCTTGGCTATGTTTGTATATTGTTAAAATATATGGGATTGTTGATTTTGTATATTGTTAGAATATATAGTTTACCATAGTTAGGTAGTCATTGAGGTAAGGAGTTATATAGGGGTAGTTCAATATTTGAGAAAGCTTATCAAATCATACTCCATATTTTCAATTCTCTATATTCCCTGATGGCAATTTTTTAAAAAAAATATAGCTTGTTCGTCGGAATTCTGACGGACATGCCCAACATAGGCTCCGATGAGAGTGCTTTATCTGTGACAAAATATTTCGTCGCAGACACAACACTCTTGTTGGAGCTTCCTTGCATTTATTGTCAGAATTCCGACAAAGAAGGACACTATGTTTCAATAGGAAAACCTGTGATGAAAAATTTCATTGTAGGTGCACCATTCTCGTCGGAGCTTCCTTGTATTTTTTGTCGAAATTTTGACAAAAAAGGGCATTATGCTCTGACGGGAATGTTGTACCTGCAACAAAAAATTTCATTGCAAGAGCACCATTCTCGTCGGAGCATAATGCCCTTTTTGTCGGAATTCCGATGAAAAAACCCAGTGCATGGTTTTCTCGAAAGATTGTTTACTTCGTCGGAATTCCAACGAATTAGACAACCACATTATGTATCAAATTTCGACAAAGAAGGCATTAGATTTCCGTCAAACATCTATCCGTCGAATAACCTGAAATTTTTGTAGCAATGAAATTTTTTTTGCCGTTTCGTCGGATCTATGACAATAATATGTTGGAATTACGATGATAGTTTGTCGGAAAATGACCCCAAATGAGTTAGTGACAATATGATAACAAATTGTGCAAACTAAATTTGATTGCCTTATTCATCCTTGGCTTCATTGACAAAGATGTAAATATATATTGTGTTAATACAATGATATTATGTGAAATTGTCTTTAAATTGCTTCGTCCTTTTTATGTTCTGATTAATAAGAAAAACAGGTTTTCAGGACCCGAAACCTTTAACAAAGGAGATTAAGAAATATAATCATAGAGTATCCAGACCATAAAAAACTGCTTACAAAATGAATGGAAAAAAGCCAGTAAACAGAAAGGACAACAAAAGATAGAAACAACAAAACAACAGAAACCAGGAAAACACTGCACAGTTAAAGAGTCTTCAGGAGGTCCTTCGCCTTAATCACCAACTGGTCATAGGTGGCCGCAACAACTTTGAGTTCATCCAGGTCCTTATTAGGCTTCTTCTCCTTCTTTTGACCACTGGTTCTTGTTCTAGGTCCTTGAACATCTCCCGTGCCTTCAGTGTCAAGGTCAATTTTCAGGGTGTCCTTCTCCTCATCCAATTTGCTGATGAGAGTTTTGGTACTGCCAGTAGAGACCTTCAGAATGTTTAAGCTTTGCTCTGCAATACTTTTGAGACATTCCTCAATTTTGTTGACTTTACTGACAGTTCCCGACATAGTTTGATCCATAGCATTAGCATTTGCTTTCCTCTCCAGCAGGTTTTTCTCGATTTAGTTGACAATGGGGTTGAAGGAGTCTCTTATATTTTCAGCTTTAGCAACAGTATTTGTCAAATCCTCCATATAATCTGCCATAGTCTTCCCTTCACCAGTGTTGATAGTTTCCAGAATTTGGATTCTGTGGCTGAGCTTCTTGTTGTCATCCAAAAATTTCTTGTAACTGGTGATTAACCATTCCACAGTGTCCATAAAACCTTTCAAACCCTCAGGAGGAGGGTTTGAGGAGGGATCTATCTTATCGGAGTTGTCCTGTTCCTTATTTGGTGTGTCGCCAACAGTAGCTTTACCTTCAGCCCTATAAACTTCTCCAGTGGTCACCTCCTCCAAGTTCTGGTCAGCTTCCAAATTTTTTTTCTGCTTATTTCCTCCAACTCCTTCACATTCTCATCCTTTCTCTTTTTTTTTTTGTTTCTGGTCTAAGTATGGACTTTAGTTTTCTTTTTCAGAGAACCCTAGGGTTTCTCCTTCTCTGAATCTTCATAGACCTCCTCCTCCTCCTCTGAGCTTATCTGGAGAATTTTGCCTTTAAATTTCTTTCCATTTGACGAGGAAGGCCTGGTTTTCAAATGTTTCTTCTTCTTACCTACTTGAACTTCTGAGTCATCCATACTCTTCTCAGAATCGCTCGTTGGATCACTGTCAAAACCCTCATCCAAAGAAAAAAAGAGTCCGACCCATCCCCCTCAAACTCAAAAATAGAGGGTTGCGGGCGGGTTATTTGGTTAGCCTTGAGGTGGTCATAAATAAGAACCATTAAGCCTTGATGCATGGAAATGTCACCCGCAGGGTTCTCTTTATAGGCCTTAATAGTGGCATTCATAGAACATAACAGAAAATATGGAATGTTAACCTTCTCGTCATGCCTAAAATGATTCAGCAAAACAAAATGGTAGTCGTATACTTAGTGAATCTACCATCCAAAGTAATATAGTGCATTATAACAAAAAAGACCTCCCTCCATGGTTTAACAAAAACCCTAGGGGGATAGTAAGTTTTACTTAGCTTCACCAGGTGTTTTTTCTCGTTTTCAGTTTTAGGATATCTTTCAATGGTCTCCTTGCTCACTTTTCTGTCTCTGTAGTAGTTGCTTCGTTCCCTTCGGAGACCCGTGGCCTGGGTAATAAGGTCTTCATCTATGACAACAGACTTGTCTCCCATCTTCAAAGTGCCCCTTTCTCCAATTTTTACAAAAGAAATTAGTGACTGTGGTGTCCCATCCATGGAGCCTCTCCATAAATTTAGAAAACCTGCTCTTCTGCAGAATGTTCCAGACCGCCTCCTTTTGCTTCCACTCCTTACAACTGCTAGGTTTGTAGCGACATCTATTTCCTCCCATATTTTCACTATTCAGAGCTGAATGTCAAAACATGCAGAGAGGTTTAGACAGAGGGTTTCACGGAGCTACCAAATTTACCCAGAAAGCATGGGAAGTGATTGATTGAGTGTTATAATAAATGGTACTGACAATCTTATAATTGATCGAAGCACTCCTTTTAATCCGTTTCATTATTTTTTTGTACACTAGTGATCTTTGGGGTGCTATTATATCGGTCCTTAAAAATGATTAACCTGACATCCTCTAGAAGGCCTTGTTCTCCCTTCCAAGTAATCATTTCCTCTTGATTGACTGTCGTATTGGCTGCCTAGTCAGCAGAACCATTCGCTTCATGGTAGATATGAGATATGTAACTTTTCTCAAAAGTGTTAATGAGGTGTCTAGCAGCCTTTATAATGTTATTGATAGACCATGAGGGCTTAGAGGTCCCCTTGAGGCATTTGATGATGTTGTTAGATGTTGGCATTACAATAAGAAAGATTGTTGATATTCAATAAGGATATTGAGAGGGTTGTTGAAGATTATTAATATAATTGAAGAAGGATGATAACTATCTTTATAACATTATTTTGTCATTGATATCAAGAAATTGATTATCTAATTCAGTATGATGTTGCCATATCTTAAGAAGATTGATTAGAAGAGAATTAAGATGTCGGTAAAAGACACAAAAAGAATGTGATGAATAAAGGGAGGAATAAGTTATTCAATGAGAAACTATTACCGAGTTAGACAATGATGAGATCATGATGTTTAGATTGTTTTGATATCCTACATATGTTGTTGATTGTAAGTTTAATACTATACTATGCAACTGAGCAAGGAACCTAGTCGGTAAACCCTAAGGTTATCGATATTGGTTAATGAAGGCAAAATGTCTACCAAGTAAAGTTTAGTATTTACCGAGTTGCAACTGAGTTATGACAGTGCGCATGGGATGGATAAAAATATTATTTAATGAAGGACAATGATTACCTAGAGATGTATAAATGATTGGTATGCCATGTATGAAGTTTGTTAAGGATCTATGGCAAAGGAAAATCGACAGGAAGATCTACAGCACAAATTGAACCGCAATAACCTTATGCAAGTTCCAAGATAGGAATGTAAGTCCCGAGGTAAGGTAAAATGTTTTCAGATTGAAAGGATACATTGAACCTAGTCAAGTTTGAAGATCTGATGGCTAAGATTGATCATGGGAAATGTGATCAAGGAGATTTAGCGGTTAGCAATTGTTTATAAATAAGAAATTGTTGATAAAAAATGTATGCGGGCAAGTGTATGCACAAGGATGCTACATAGTGATTACCGAGCATAGAAGCTTGAAGACCTGTTTGAATAACAAAGTAGAAAGCCCAGCAGAGGGACAAGATAAGTCCTATGACTAGATTGTTTTGAGCAAATAAGAATTTGCTTTAGCATTTTAGATGTGAAGTTGCAGATAGATTTTATTACTATTATTTTGTAAGTGACAGAAAATCTCTTAACCGAGTGGACTTAACAGTCTTATATGTAAACCCTTTAGCAAGGTAACATTCTAAGTAAGTGTTTGAAATCCTTTAACAAGGTCACTTCTAACAAAGTGAAGATCCTAACAGATCTGAGGGAAATCCCTTAACTGGGTCACATCTAGCAATGTGTTTGTAATCTTTAACATGATTTGCTTTTAACCGATCATACTCTAGAAGAATATATTTCTTAGTGGGTCCAAAATCTCATAGTGGTTTTTCCCTAGTTGGGTTTCCACGTTAAATATGGTGTTATGAGTGTTGTTATGATTATGTGTTCTTAAGTTTGCATGTTTAACAGTTTTTGGTTAAGTTGCTGAAGTATAAGTTATTGAGGTTGAATCTGTTGATTTTATGAAAGTTGAAGTTTGTATGATTCACCCCCCCTCTTATCTTGTTAGCTATTGGCATTGGTACTTTACATTAAGTATCAATACTAACAATTGGTATCAGAGCTAAGGACTCCGGAAGAAATTTTTTAAAGGTACTTGAGGCAAAGATCCGAAGATGTATAAAAGGGATGCACCGAAGCTGAACAAGTCGAGTTTCTCCACATGGCAGAAAAGGATGAAGCTACATTTATCAACAATTGGAGAATATGCAACATATTATCTGGAGAATGATTACATTGCACCGAGCACCAACCCTATGACCTTGGAAGAGATTAAAGCAAAGCAAGAACATATTCAAGCTATGATTGAAATAACATCAACATTGACCGACTTAGAGTTTAATGATCTAGAAGGCTGCAATGATGCAAAAGCAATGTGGACTAAGCTCACATCTATGTATGGATGTGATGAACATGTTCAAAGAGAAAAAGTAGATAGTCTAAGAGGACAACTTGGATCCATGAGGATGAATGAAGGTGAGAACATAACCCAATACAGTACAAGACTAAAGGAGATTGTCAATCAAATTAAAGGAGCAGGTGGAACTATTGAAGAAAAAGATATAACAAGTAAGTTGTTGAGAACCCTTCTACCAGCTTATGCTATTCGAGTCTTTGCAATAAATGAATTGAGATCTGTACCTAACATGCCAGTTTCTTTGGATGCTACTATTGGTAAGCTACATGCATTTGAGTTAAGTAATTTTGATAACAGTGGGTCTTCAGTAAATAAAGTAGAATTTGCATTCAGTTCTTTTCATATTGGTGAATCTGATGATTACAATGAAAGAATGAGTAAGTACTCTGAAGGAGATCACAATGGAGCAAGTGAAAGATTTTGCATGAACATGGAAAAAGTGCACAGACTGTATGAGGAAATCAAGAAGCAAGAAGAATTTGAAGCATTATTAGCCAGAAGGTTACCGAGAGGAAGATGTAAGTATAAAGGAAAGCTACCTTTAAAATGTTTCAATTGTGATAAAATAGGACATATGACTTCTAACTACCCTGACAAAGAATCTAGTGAAAAGAGAGAATACCAAGATAACAAGCAGAAAGATAACCAATACAGAGGACATCGAGATTTTAGAAGGAGAGATAGAAAGACATGTCTAGTAGCAGATGAGGAATCCAACGATGACAAATCTGATGAAACTGATACTGAGGGAGTTGTTTATGTGGCTATTAAAGATGGATCTGATGAGGAAAGGTATGAAGAAAAATCCCTAATATCTCACATAAATAATAATGATTCTTGGATCATAGACAGTGGATGCTCACATCATATGACAGGTGATAAACACAAGTTTGTTAAATTACAAGACTATGATGGAGGCTATGTAAGATTTGGTAATGATGCACCATGTCCAGTGAAAGGTAAAGGATCTATAACACTTCTTGACAATGCTAAATGTGATGATGTATACTGGGTTGAAGGATTGAAATACAATTTGTTGAGTGTAGCACAACTAAACAATACAGGATACCGAATAGAATTTTAGAAAGGAATTGTCAAAGATCATGACAAACATGGAAAGTTAGCTGCTACCGGGACAGAAACAAAAGGTAATACATTTCATCTTGACTCAACTTGGAACAAGTGTCTTTATGCAAAGATAGCCGATACCTGGTTATGACATAAAAGGTTTTGTCATGTAAATTTTGATAATCTTATCAAAATAAGTAAGAAGCACCGAGTAAGAGGTCCACCGAGTCTTGAAAAACCTGAGAATGCTATGTGTCGAGGATACCAGATGGGTAAGATGACAAGATCAATCTTTACAAGTAAGTCCTACACTTCTAAAAGAATTTTAGATCTAGTACACATTGATCTTTGTGGTTCTATGAAAGTTCAAAGTTATTATGGTGATAAATATTTCATATCATTTGTGGATGATTACTCAAGGATGATGTCAGTTATGTTTTTAAAAGAAAAATCAAAAGCTTTTCAAATGTTCAAATGGTACAAAGCAAGAGTTGAAAATGAAACAGGAAGACAACTGAAATGTCTTAGATCTGATAGAGGAGGAGAATTCACTTTTGATGAATTTAACTTATACTGCAATGATCATGGTATAAAGAGGCAAGTATCTGCACCGAGAACACCTCAGCAAAATGGGATAGCCGAGAGAAGAAATAGATCAATTGTGGATTGTACAAGAACCTTGATGATAGAAAAGAGGGTACCTCAAACATTTTGGAGAGAAGCAATCAGCACTGTAGTTTACACCCTGAACTGAGTTCAACTGAAAAAAGGAACTATGAAGACACCATATGAGATCTGGTATGACAAGAAACCTAATGTAAGTTACTTTAAAATCTTTGGAAGTAGATGTTATGTTCACAAAGATGACATAAATGGAAAGTTTGATCAGAAAAGTGAAGAAGAAACATTTCTTGGTTATTCTTCTAGAAGTAAAGCATTTAAATTTCTGATCAAATCATCTAACAAAATAGTGGAAAGTGCAAATGTGAAAATTGATGAATTTACAAAAAGAAATGATGAAAGAAATTCCAAAGAACCAGAAGATTATGAAGAATTTGTTTATGTTCAACCAAGAAGTACTACCGAGAAAGCTGTTGAAGAAAATGAAGATAATGTCCAGCTATCGAGTGATGAAGAAGATCATACAGAACGTACCGAGTCTATATTAGCCAAATATGTCAGAAGACATCATGCATCAAGTCAGATTATAGGAGATAAAGATGATCCAGTGATGACAAGAAACAAACTAAGACATAACACATGTCTGATTTCTGAATTTGAACTGAGAATAGTGAAAGAAGCATTTAATAGTGAAGATTGGGTAAATGCTATGACAGAAGATATTGATCAAATCAAGAAGAATGACACATGGACACTAATCCCAAGACCAAAGGACAAAAATGTAATCGGTACCAAGTGGATTTTCAGAAACAAGCTAAATGAAAAAGGTGAGGTCATTCACAACAAAACAAGACTAGTTTGCAAAGGTTATGCTCAAGAAGAAAGAATAGATTATGGTGAGACTTTTGCACTTGTGGCTAGACTTTAGGGAGTAAGAACATTGTTGGCATATGTTGCTTTCAAAAATTTCAAGGTATATCAAATGGATGTTAAATCTGCATTTTTGAATGGTATACTAGAAGAAGTTTTCATTGAACAACCTGAAGGATTTGTTGAAGACAAGAGTAAAGATTAGGTATGCAAATTGAACAAAGATTTATATGGTCTGAAACAAGCGGGTGAACTCACAAAGTTGGTTCCCACTTTTTGGTACCTCCTGAATTTTGCTGAAATCGTACATTTTTTAGAAAATATAATGCTTTAAGTTTTAAGAGGTCCCATTTCAAGTAATTAATTGAAGAGAGTTAAATCAAAGGCTCTTAGATCAAAATTTCTTGGATAGAACCTCTCTACTTCTAAATCATACTTGCAATGGAGTCTCATTTGCATCTATCAAATGTCGATAAAAAACCAATTTTACATTAGCTTTTGAGGGGGTCAAATTAATTCATTTAAAAGTTTTTTTTTTAGGTATTTAGTTCTTATTATAAGCTTTCCAAATAGTATAACTTTAAATATATTTAATTTCTTATGAATGTAGGTTTTTCATCGAACATGAACTTCTTTGTTCAATGCATTGGGAAAAATAGTAAACTAATTCAAAAAAATTCTGAAAAATTTCTATGCACTAGGTATTGGTGTTTTCTTTCTAAAAAAAAAAAGAAAATTGAATTTTGATAGATATAGAACAAGTTATGTGTTCAAACATACACCTATATCCGAATTATAATTAATCAAACTTCAAAACTTAATAAAATGAAAAATATTCAACATATCACTATCAAACCAGCTGCATGCCCTGGGTATTTATGTTACAAACTAAAATTCAAAAGAATTAAGTTTTTATCATTTATAGAAAAAAAATTATGCGTTTCGGGATACACATCACTCTTAAAAAATGTTGTTTGCTGTAAAAAACTACTTTTTGAGGGAGATGAAAAAATCAATAAAATTTTATTCAAACAAATTTGAAAAAAACATATTTAGAATCTACAAACAAGATGCTAAAAATCACTAGTTTATATCATCTTCAAATTCTTAAAGGTTTAAAAGATATAGGTGTTGGAAAGTGAAGGTTTTAAAAAAAATATTCATCTAAGTGTCAAAGTTGGTCAAAAAGTGGGAACCGGTATTGTAAATTCACCTAAGCACCTAGAGCATGGTATGAAAGATTGCACTCTTATTTAATCAAGATTGGTTTTATTAGGACAAGTGAAAACAAAAATATGTACATGAAGAAAGATGAGGACAATGGAATATTGATCTCAGTCATATTTGTTGATGACATTATATTTTGTGGTAATGACTCCTTATGCAAGAACTTTGGAAATGAAATGTGCAAAGAATTTGAGATGTCACTAATCAACGAGACAAAGTATTTTATAGGTTTACAGATATTGCAAATGAAAGATGTGATTTTCATTACTCAATCCAAGTACATAAAGAAAATATTGAAGAAATTTGGAATGGAGGATTCTAAACCAGTAAGTACTCCTATGACTACTAACTGTAAATTATCAAAGAATGATGAATCTGCATTTGTTGATGAGACACTTTACCGATCTATGATTGAAAAATTGCAATATGTTGTGCATAGTAGACCAGATATAGCACATGCAGTAGGTATTGTAGCAAGATTCTAGGCAGATCTTAAGGAAACTCATATGACAACAATCAAGAAAATTTTCAGATACCTGAGAGGCACTGAAGATTATGGCTTAGCATATAGAAAGAGAAATAATTTTGATTTAAAAATTTATACTGATGCTGATTGGGCAAGCAACATAGATGACAAGAAAAGCACAAGTGGTGGAGCTTTCTTTTTGGGAGAAAGACTAGTAAGTTGGCTTAGCAAGAAACAAGGATGTATTTCTCAATCTACAACAAAAGCTAAATATGTTACTGCAGCATTGAATTGTACCAATATAGCATAGATCAAACAACTGTTGAAAGGTATAAATGAGAAAGTTACCGAGCTAGTAACTATCTTTGTGATAATACTAGTGCCATTAACATTTCAAAGAATCCAGTGATGCACTCTAAGACAAAGCATATATCTATAAAGTATCACTATCTCAGAGAAGAGGTTCAAGAGAAGAAAGTTGTGCTGGAATATATCAGTTCAAAGGAGAAATTAGCAGACATCTTCACAAAGCCACTGCCAAGGGACACTTTTGAGTATCTTAGAAGCAAGTTAGGGGTCCTACCCCTATCTTCTACTCACTGACCGAGTTCGGTGAAAGCATCAATTTGATGAATCTACAGAATATTATGTGTAGATTGATGCTGATTTACGCACTTTAGAAGGTTTTCTAAAGGTGTGCAAAAAAAAATGAATAGAGACAAGTCGATCTTTCCAAGACTGAGATGTTAGACAGCAAGGCAAATCACTTCACAGAGGAAGAAATCATGATTTAGTTCTTTTACTTTTTGGCATTGTTGTCAAAGGGGGAGAAGACTAAATGGTTGACTGCATGATAACGCCCTGAATGATGGAAATAATAGAAGACTAATGACAGGGGGAGTAGATTGCAAAATGGAGAAGACTAAGTGCAAGTCAACAGCTCAGAAGCCTATTGACAATGGAGAAGACTTCAGAAGACAATAGATCAAGGATAACAGGAGAAGTCTAACAGCAATCTGAATTCGAATCAATTTGAATATCTTGTTGGTATTACCATTTAATTGTTGGTTTTGCCAACAATGCCAAAGGGGGAGATTGTTGGCATTACAGTAAGAAAGATTGTTGATATTCAATAAGGATATTGAGAAGGTTGTTGAAGATTATTAATATAACTGAAGAAGGATGATAACTATCTTTATAACATTATTTTGTCATTGATGTCAAGAAATTGATTATCTGATTCAATATGATGTTGCCATATCCTAAGAAGATTGATTAGAAGAGAATTAAGATATCGGTAAAAGACACAGAAAGAATGTGATGAATAAAGGGAGCTGTAAGTTATTCAATGGGCAACTATTACCGAGTTAGACAATGATGAGATCATGATGTTTAGATTGTTTTGATATCCTATATATGTTGTTGATTGTAAGGTTAATACTATACTATGCAACTGAGCAAGGAACCTAGTCAGTAAACCCTAAGGAACCTAGTCGGTAAACCCTAAGGTTATCGATATCGGTTAATGAAGGTGAAATGTCTACCAAGTAAAGTTTAGTATTTACCGAGTTGCAACCGAGTTATGACAGTGCACATGGGATGGATAAAAGCATTATTTAATGAAGGACAATGATTACCTAGAGATGTATAAATGATTGGTATGCCGTGTATGAAGTTTGTTAAGGATCTATGGCAAAGGAAAATCGACAAGAAGATCTGAACCGCAATAACCTTATGCAAGTTCCAAGATAAAAATGCAAGTCCTGAGGTAAGGTAAAACATTTTCAGATCAAAGGGATATATCGAACCTAGTCAAGTTTGAAGATCTGATGGCTAAGATTGATCAATGGAAATGTGATCAAGGAGATTTAGCGGTTATCAATTGTTTATAAATAAGGAATTGTTGATAAACAATGTATGTGTGCAAGTGTATGTACAAGGATGCTACATAGTGATTACTGAGCATAGAAGCTTGAAGACCTGTTTGAATAACAGAGTAGAAAGCCCAGCAAAGGGACAAGATAAGTCCTATGACTAAATTGTTTTGAGAAAATAAGAATCTGCTTTAGCATTTTAAATGTGAAGTTGCAGATAGATTTTATTATTGTTATTTTGTAAGTGACAGAAAATCTCTTAACCGAGTGGACTTAACAGTCTTATATGTAAACCCTCTAGAAAGGTAACATTCTAAGTGAGTGTTTGAAATCCTTTAACAAGGTCACTTCTAACAAAGTGAAGATCCTAACAGATCTGAGGGAAATCCCTTAACTGGGTCACATCTAGCAATGTGTTTGTAATCTTTAACAGGATTTGCTTTTAACCGAGCATACTCTAGAAGAATATATTTCTTAGTGGGTCCGAAATCCCACAATGGTTTTTTCCTATTTGGGTTTCCACGTTAAATCTGGTGTTATGAGTGTTGTTATGATTATGTGTTCTTAAGTTTGCATGTTTAACAATTTTTGGTTAAGTTGCCGAAGTATAAGTTACCGAGTTTGAATCTGTTGATTTTATGAAAGTTCAAGTTTGTATGATTCACCCCCCCTCTCATCTTGTTAGCTATTGGCATCTGTACTTTACATTAAGTATCGGTACTAATATTAGAGTCCCCTTCAATCCATATGTAGGGGCAATTCCATCTTTTTGCGAGGAGAATACCTTGGAGTGCTACCATTACTTCTGCCTTGTGGTTTGTTTGGCTTCCTACTGGAACAATAATTATTTTGTTGCATATACCTTTGTCATCTCTAAGAATAGCTCCACATCTCACAAGGCCCAGATTACCTTTTGCAGTGCCATCAAAATTGACTTTGGACCAACCATGAGGGGGAGTTTGCCATCTTTCTTCTAATCTTTTGTTTTGCTTGGGGTCAGAACAACCAACATTCTTCAAATTCCAGGAACTTAAAATGTGAGATTCCAATGGGTTGGTCGAAAAGCAGGGACCCCCAATGATCCCAATGTTCTCCACAATTGTCCATTGTATTTTCTGGAACACCATATCCTGAGTAAAAGAAGTGTCCCTAAAAATATGATTGTTTCTTTCTTTCCATAATCCCCATAGAATGTGAGGGAGTGATAACTGCCACAGAGATCTCAAAAATGAGTTAGACCAATGGTAATTCCAGGAGTAGAACAACTCACTGATAGTGTTAGGAAACACCCAATCAGTGCAAAAAATCTTAAGAAATCTTTCCTAGATCGAAGCAGAATAGGAATAGTGGATAGACAGATGGTCCACTGACTCTTCCTCCTGAAGACACAAAGCACACCTATTAGGAAAGGCAAATCCTCTACCCTTGAGGTTATCTAAGGTCAAGATTTTATTTTGAAGAATAGTCCAATAGAAAAGGTTGATTTTGGGGGTCAGACCCTTTATCCAAGCTTTAGACTAGAAAGGATTTTTAGAAGGGTAGGGGAGAGGACACCATACATTGAAGAGACAGTAATAATACCTTTGGGTTCATATTTATAAATGAGGGAGTCTTCCTCTTTATTCAACCAGGCCGAAGACAAATGATTTTTGAGCTTGATAAGGCTTGGGTGAATACTTTCAATGTTCTACCATTTATTACCAATCCAATACCCTTCAACTAAAGGACCAAAAGTTTTAATATAGGAGGAGGCATAAGGGGCCCATTCTAGGAAATTTGTCAAAGGTTTATCAAAAAGCCAGGGGTCTTCCCAAAGTTTATCTTTCCTACCATTGCCTACTTTCCAAGAAACCCCTTTAGCAATGCTATCTCTGCACTTAGAGGCATGATTCCAGATATGGGACCCATTAATGCTGATTTCGTAATTGATAAAAGAGGAAAGAGAGGAGGACAAAAGAGAGTACTTATTCGCCAGATTTTACACCATTCACTATCTGAGTGGAACATTCTCCAAACCTGTTTAGACATGAGAGGTTCATTTAAGTTCCAGATTCTTCTCAGGCCTAAACGTCCTTTACTTTTCGATCTGCATACCTGATCCCAAGCCACAAGAGACATTATTTTCTTATCCTCAATCCCTGACCATAGAATTTTTCTTTGAATTTTCTCAATTGCATTAGCATACTTGACTGTAATTTTGAAAAGGCTCAGGGCATAGATAGGTATGTTTTGAAGAGAAGCTTTAAGAAGTTGAAGCTTTCCAGCCTGACTTAAAAGGGCTTCTTCCTTTTTATGTTATTATTGACATCAATTTAATTAACATTACATTCAATAGTTCAGATTCAATGATATACAAATATGATTATGATATGGAAGATGTTGTTTTATCATATTATAATATTAGATCAGAAAGTACCAAATACATAACTGTCACTGTTTGCTCCTGTTTCCTATCTCTGCTAGTAGCCTTGATAATCTCCTCTATTGTTATTGCTTAGTTGTGTCAATAATTATTGGTTGTTTGTTTAAGGATCCTATCACTAATTTAACTAATCATTCTTCAATCTGATTGTTCTTCCTTAAGGCAACGATACCCTTAATTGCAATCATTATCAATTGCTCATAATAAAATGTGAATATATTAAAAACTTTTCTAACCAAAATATTGGAGGGGGGATATGATAATATGAACATTATAAGGTTTTGTATTAAACATACATATTAAGCACACTCCTATGCGTACCACTAAGAACAAAGATGTTACTACTTGTAACTTAATAACAATTCTGATCTGAACTGATCGATGGTGATGTTACTAGATGCTTTGATTCCTTTCCTTTATATCTCTCAATGTGAGTGAGAGGTCACACCTCTTCATCATGTATGCCCTTTGGCAAGAGACACACTCTTTCACCATTATCACTCTTTGAAAGAGTGCAACTCTTCATTATTTTTGGCCTTTGAAAGGGACACAACCTTTCACAATCAGATTTGCATTTCTTATTTAAGTTAATTCTGCACTTTTGATTCCCCAAATTATTCCCTCTCAAATGAGGCTATCTTCTCCCTTTTATACCTAATATTTGGGAGAGTCACAACTTATCATTTCATACCTTTTGTCCATTCATTAACTTAATTAAATTTTTAATTTTATTTAATTATATTCTTTCATGTTTTCATTTTCATTTTATTTTTATTCTTTTAAATTTTAATTTTATTTTATATTTACCATTAAATTCTATTTCAAAGTGGGGACATTACAATGATCGAAACCCATATTCAACAAATGATCGAGGAATCCAAAAACTCTGCACTCCAAGATAATTGAGATATGACACCTTGCTGGTGCTACATTTCATGCTTTTATAAGGTCTAAAATAAAGTAACTTGTTGGTTTTATTTAAAAAAGAAAAACAGTCGTTTTCAAAGACTGTTATTCTCAAAGAACAATTACAATTTTTTTTTGTATATATAGCAATAGGCAGAAGAAAGTAGGAGGAGGACTGATCCCCCTTGTACTTTGATGCATGAGTGAGAATCGATCGATTACCATTTTTGAGGTGTTTTTAAATTATGTTTTGGAAAGTGATAGTATGTTTTTTCTTTCAGAAACATAATATTTATATTTATAAAATGGAGACTTTGTGCTTTGAAAGTGATTTGAAGAATGAAAATTGTTTGAAGCTTTGTATTCATGCACGCTCTTCTGGTTAGCATTTACTTTGAGATTTGCAATCAATTATTTGATTTCATGTGCATATTACATTATGGATGTATATGTTTATAGAACTTCGAGTCTTGATGCATTTACATCATCTGAGAAGAATATTTGTTAGTTTCTTATGTCCGTTTATCATGTGTAACGAATGGGTGAACTTTGAGTCACCTATTTGTTTCTTTATCAAATTTGTTCTTTCCTTTTGTTTTATTTCTATTTTTGCCTTTTTTGCTTTTTGGTTAAAAGCATATCCCATTTAAAAATCCCCAATTATATCATACGAGGGAGTTCTACCTCTAAAATTTAGAACAAAGTTGTTAATTTAATTAGCAATTTCTCAAATTGTTTGTGGCATATTTGTCTCTATCAATAGGGCGCAAAGGGTTCAATTTATCTTTTAGAAGGGACAAATTTGTGCACAAACACATATATCTTTGGCTTTTTGGCTATTTGGGGAGTTCATTTTAGATGGAAATAATTTTTGGTAATATATAAGGAAAGAATCTTTGATGTCATCTTGATCTACCAATTCTCTACCTTCCTCACATACTTTATCAATTCTTTCCATAAATTCTTTCTCTCTCAACATGTTGAAGAAAAACTTGGATCCCATATCTCCTTGTTGCAACCAATTGATTCTAGCTCTCACCTTCAGGTCTTGGATTTTCTTAGTCTGCATACTCCTTAACTGTTTTATGGTAAGATCTAGTGATTATGAGATTATCTGGCTGGTTGGATCCAATTGGATTTGGGATTCAATATTGAGGAGGTTATCATTGAGCTCTTTTTCCATCCTTCTATCATCTTTGGCCTTCTTTCTACCCATAGTTTGAAATAGGGTTTTCCAGCTATTAACATTCTTGTTCCATCTATCAATGGCAAATAGAGTGCTATTATCCCATTTGTTAATTTGACTTATCATATTAGATTGCACACATAATATCTTGATCTTTAAGAAAATTATTGTTGAGAATGAAGTTATTGTTAATCCTATGAGGATTTGGTTAATACTGAGAGGGGGGGGGGGGGGGTGAATCAGTATTAAGACCAATTGAAACTTCAACTCCAAAAACAAACTTATATCAGATTTGAAACCATTTAACAAATGTCTCAACCTCTTTAATGAGATCTAATCATCTGTTTATTAGATTTTCTTAACACATTGATCAAATCATTTATCACAACTATCAATAATTTCACCACCTAACCAATAATATAAAATTGATCATTTACCAACTCATTAACCTTATCAATAAGATTAAAAATTTTCTCAAACAACCCCTTATCAGTATCGGTAACCTCTGATAAACTTTTGGTAAAACATTATAATTGGTGTCTCAGAAATAATGCATGAAATGAAACATAAACAAGAACATCACATGAAAACCATTCGATACATGAACACCATAAGTTTTTGACGTGGAAACCCAAATAGGAAAAAACCACGGCGGGAGTTGGCACCCACAAATATTTGTACTCTTTCGAAGTACGCCCTGTTAGGAGCTTACAATACGCTCGGTTAGGAGCATGCCCTATTAGGAGTCACTCAGTTAGGGGATTTTCCTTGCAACCCAATTAGGAGCTTGATGATCCATTAGGATCAACCTTGTGAGAGGATTTAACACTCTTTTGAGAGTTTCCCTATTAGGGGACTTAAATGTTTTAAGCCCTATTAGGACGTACTTGGTTAAGGGATTTAACTTGCTGCAATTGTTAGGGAGCAAGAGTGAAAGAATGATCTGTTACTTGCACTTCTCTACTTTCTTGATTAGATCTAGTTATACACAATACTCTGCAACTCTCAGGCAGATCTCACACTTCTCTTGGATGACTTAACACATTCTCTAAGACCATTGACACACTAAACATCAACTGTGTCATCCTAAATAGCAATCTCAACTAGGTCGACCACAAAACCCTAATTACATCTTGAATTTATAATTAAAATCACAAGAGATCATCACAGATCGTTATACAGATCATTACAACAAATTACAATGCAATATCAACCGTTGGTTGATCATAACCCATCACGAAAATCCGATATGTACCAAAGTCAAACCCTTAAAACACTCTACTAAGAGTTTTGTTGATTCCCAATAAAATATTCTTTTAATTGCACCAAAACAACTATCAAAATTTCATGCAGGTTGTGTCATGTTACCAACTTCATGTAAACTTGTCTCCGATCACCGTCATAACAAAAATCATTACCGGTTTGATTATTTCTTCATTGGTCTTAAACCCTACTAAAACCTTAGCAAAACTTCATTAGAAATTTGAAACATGCCTTCTGATAATCTCCACAAGTTCTGGTTTGGGTCACATACACCTTTCCATGATACAAGTTCACCATCCAAACCACAAATCACCAAACATAGCCAATCATCGGATCCTATCAAAACAACTTTGCTTTATCGGTTAAAGTCCTATTTCACAGACTTTATCTCTTTGCTGGTAAACCCTGTTTCACAGTAAACCAAATCACTTAGATGACAATTAAAGACATCAGGAACATCAGATGACATCAGTTGCCATCAATGACAACACAAATAACTGATCATGTCATCTTTTCATAGAATCTCAATCTCTTCATCACCAATAGACTTCTATCCTTTACCGACGCAGTCATCCAACTTCAACTGCATCACTTGCATCTATATTAGTTATGCCAAATGCCAACAATCTCCCCCTTTGGCATTGATGGCAACACCAATAAGATATACAATCAGAGTAACATTATCATCTGCAACTAGCTTGCCAATATCACTTCTGTCGGTTCTCCTCCTTTTGTCATCTCCCCCTTAACCAATGCTTCTCTCAATCTGATCTTAAACTTCTCCCACATATGCAATATCTGATTTCTTTTATTTTCTTCTCCCCCTTTGAGAACAATGCCAAATATGTAAATGCATCACTTGTCTTCAATTCTGTTGCTGTCTCTTCCATCATCTTTGCTACTCAGATTAGAAAAATTATAACAAGGCATTAAATCAGAACTTTACATCAGACTTGCTCCCCCAAAAGAGTAGCATGCACCTTCATCAATCCTTAGGGAAAAATAAACATGAAATCCACAAGATTGATGGATCTCCATCATTATAGTTCTTTCGATGTAGGGGTCTAACCCCTAGTTTACCTCTAAGAAACTCAAAGGTAGCGTTTGGTAAGGACTTAGTAAAGATATCGGCTAATTGATATTTACTCTTCACATAGTCCATTTTCACCTCCTTTTCTTGAACTCTTTCCCTTAGGAAGTGATACTTCAATTCAATGTGCTTGGTTCTGGAATGAAGTACATGATTCTTAGAAATGTTTATTGCACTTGTATTATCACAATAGATAGTCACCGGTTCTGACATATCTATCTTGAATCCTTCTAGCACATGTATCATCCATATTGTTTGCGTACAATTCATGGATGCAACTATATACTCAGTTTCATCTGTAGATTGAGAAACACAAGTTTGTTTCTTGCTCGTCCATGCCACTAATCTTCCTCCAATTAGAAAAGCTCCACCGATTGTGCTTTTCCAATCATCCAGCCAATCAGTATCAGTAAAGACATCCAAAGTAAAATCTCCTTTATAGGGATACGATAAACCATAGTCTATTGTGCCTTTTAGATAATGAAAAATTCTCTTCACAACCACCATGTGACTCTCTTTAGGTTGTTTTTGAAATCTAGCCACTAATCCAACAACATGAGAAATGTCCAGTATGCTATGGACAACATAGTGTAGCTTGCCAATCATAGATTTGCACCCTTTTTTACTAACAATAGGGGAATCATCTTCCTTGGATAACTTGCAACCAAAGTGTTTTTTAGTGGCGAATGTTCGGCTTTTGGCAAATTATGCGATTCCATTTTTCCAGAATTGGAGAATAGTATTGGACAACACGGTGGCCAAATCGCCCAGAATTTTGGCGTTAACAGTGAATGTATTTCAGATTCTCCATTGACCACATACCGTTTCGCGTGGATGCTCGTTATATTCACCTGGAATCACTCAGACATGGGTATTAGATCACCACCCTTATTCGCTAGAAATAGTAACACGACACTGTACCCATGACCTATTTCACCAACGATTAATTAAATCTTCATTGCACGAGCCGACCTATTTTTCTAATTGTTAAATTTTACGTTAAGCATAATGAGACCCAATTCACCAATAACAATTAAAACATTATAAGCATTCAAGGACCCATTTCACTAAATTCCAATGCATATAGAGCATAACACCTACATACAAATCGGAGGGCCAATAAAACATTATAATCATTCGAGGACCGATTTCACCAAATTCTAAATTTCCAATGCATATAGAGTATGACACCTACATACAAATCAGAGAGCCAATAAGATGCATTTTGAAAAGCCTGCTAAATTCGCCAAAAATGGAATCATGGATTGATATAAATACAATTGAAAGTTTGAAACAGTCTTCCTTACAATTTATTCATGTCTGATTAGTAAATTTGGGAGCTCTCGATTCGCGTTGCACAATTTGAGTTGGAACCTTGAAGTTGATTATAGAGCGGAGGGCCAGAGTTGCAATCTTGCAACACATGCCCAAACATTCCTGATTCCTAATTTAGAGAATTGAGAAAGCGTAAAGGTGAGTAATCATTTCTTCATACTTCATAGTATTAGTTTTAATTCATAGTGAGAGGTCAAGATGTCAGACAATGGTGAGACTCCTCAGGGTGGTGAAGGGATTGAGATGCCAGACAAGGGTGAGACTCCTCAGGGCGGTGAAGGGTTTGGGAGGCTAGACAAGGGTAAGACTCCTCAGGGTGGTGAAGGGATTGGGAGGCCAGACAAGGGTAAGACTCCTCAAGGCGGTGAAGGGAATGGGAGGCCATAAAAATGCCCAAAACTTAGAGATACTACCATAAAGTCTTACTTTGGAATTGGCAAATTTCTGGTCCATCAACTTTTGCAGTTGCAAAAGCCATTCACAGTAGCTCACCACCACCACCACAAGGTGGGATTGTCATTGAGTTAAATGCGTCAAATGAGGATGACAATACCAACATAGGAGAAGATGTTATATGGGATACCCACAATGAGATAATTCACTTGGATGGAATGTTGGTATTATTGACATTAATTTGTCATTGATGTCAAATTGGTTTGGAAAGGTCATTGGTAAGTAAGAAAAGAAGTGTGACCGGTATAGGAAGAAAAAGACATATGATGGAAAATGCACATATGAGTAAGCAGACAGAAGGAAGGCTATCGATACACATGAGTTGTGTCATCTACTGGTTATCAAGCTTTGCGGGAAGGCACAAACTAGGATGAAGTTTGTTTTGTTTGTTATGAAGGCACAATACCGGTGAGCAGAACAAAGAGGTTGTGTTGCCAGTACAGAGGATGTTTGTTGGTCATACCAGTAAGGTGAACTAAGCCAATAATCAATCTTGGTCAACAAATAATGTCAAATCGACATAGGAATCCAAGCAGAGGTGGATGTTGCCAAACATGACAACTAGATGCCAAGTGGAGGTATTACATAGGTTGGTGGAGTGTGCATCGATGTAACAAATCAGCAAGCAGGTTGGCTTTTATGAAGAACCCGCAAGTCACGGAGGAGGCTAGAGGATTGCGGCTCAAGGAAGGCAAGTTGGCAAAGCGACTACACTGATCCTGCAAGAAGATTTGATCTTAATACCCATTTGATGAAGGAAACAACAAAGCCATTAATAGCGAATGACAAAAAAACAGAAAAACATGGTGCAGACCTCCTGATTTAGAAAACACACATTGGAATGTGAAGCTTTGTTGGTATTGATTGATGTTATGAAGATCATATCCCTGGAAAAATAGATCTAATCAAATATGATTGAGTTTGAGATGGAGAAAGAAAAACCTAACACGACAGTGTTGAATGCGGTTTTAGGCGGGAATCCTAGATTATAAAGAGAGGTGCTCGAGACAAAGCATGGATGCTTAAGGAGAAGAAGGAGAGTGAAGAGAGCTTGAGTGTAGAGAAGAATCATCTCCCTTAGAATTTATTCAAAGAAACTTGCAGAGTGAGTTAACAAGCAAACCAGTGAGAGGGTTTAACCGGTAGTGATAGAGTATCGGTAAACTGCAACATGTCTTACAGTTGAGCTAACTAGTGAGGTGTGATTGATCAAGAAGGCATCTAAGTGTGACACAATGTAATGTGAGGCTATGAGAGAGAGAGAGAAGAGAGGCCAAAAATTAGAGAGAGAAATCTATTAACCGATAGTGTGAGATCTAGTGAAGAAGAGAAGATTGTTAACCGACATAGATCTTTTTGATCAAGAGTTGCATAACTCATTTGCAACCAGAAGCTATAACTGTATCAAAATTGTATTTCACTATACATCACCAAATTGGAGCTTGGTGCAGGGGTTGGTGCTCCTGTGGTTGGTCCCCTAAATCTTTGTAATTCAATGTTTCACTTGTGATGCTGGATTGGAGCAATAGTCTCCATCAACATTTCTCACCGAGCTTTTTCCCATATTGGGTTTTCCTTGTACATCTGTTGTTGTGGGTTGCATTTGTGTGTTTTTCTTCTTTGGTATCCTCATTTGTCTTAACCGGTTTGTCTGTTTAGTGCTTAGGATAATAACTGGTATTCTAAGGTTGCTTTGAAAAGGAAAAAAAATTAGGAATCACTGATTCACCCCCCTCTCAGTGGTACTTTGTGTTCAACATGAGAATGCTAGCACTGAAGATGATGTTGGTAGGAAGAAAAGAAAAAGAAAAGTAAAAATGGGGTGGGAGTGGGAAATGACAAGGAGCTTTAAGCTTGATTGGGTAGAAAAGTACCCATTCATTGAACCAATCCCAAACAATGATGAACAACCAACAAAATGCAGGTGTAAGATTTGTAGCTGGAAAACTAAAAAAGAGAAGAAGTTGCAGCTAAACATTGACACCATAGAAAAACATATTGGTAAGGTTTATGAAAAAAAGATCATAGATGGAAAGGAAACACTAGTGGTAAGATGGAAATCAATGGAAGAATGTCTTCATGATAAGTATGCCGCAGAATATAAAGAGCATAACCACAAAATGACACTAATTGGTAATAGTGGAAATACAATCAAGGCTAGGATTGAACATGCAACGAAAGATGCAAACTTGGAAAAGACTATTCAGATGAGTGTTATTTTTCATATTTTGTCGAGAGGGTGTCCTATGAAAAATTTCTCAGAATATAGTAATTTATTATCTTTTTTGAATGTTCCTCACTATCCAATGTTACATTGTTCAATAAACATTGGATGGGAAATGACAAACTATCTCGCTGAGGTGGAAAAGAAAATT
This sequence comes from Cryptomeria japonica, assembly GCF_030272615.1. Taxonomy (NCBI): domain Eukaryota; kingdom Viridiplantae; phylum Streptophyta; class Pinopsida; order Cupressales; family Cupressaceae; genus Cryptomeria; species Cryptomeria japonica. Next base: position 524,858,061 of record NC_081408.1, on the reverse strand, counting down.
TTATAGGAGAGTGTAAAAGAGTCAAAATTCATTTCATTATCCATAGATGAAGTTACTATGGTAGATAACACTGCTTGGGTCTGTATGCATGTGTATACCGTAAAAGAACACGTCCGCCAAGCTCATCTACTCTGTGTTCATAAAATAAGGGGCAATTTAACAACAAAAAAATTATATTTGGAAGTTAAGAAAGCTTTGAATGAAATTGTTGGTATGGATGACTTGACAATTGCCAAGAAGTTGGTGTGTGTTGGAGCTGCAGTAATGCAAGGTCAAAGGACCGGTTTTTGCACAAGATTACAAACTATTATTGCACCATACATGCTTGGAATTCACTGCATGGCCCATCGAATGAATTTAGCATCTAGAATTGTAAGCAATTTCCCTACAGTGTAAAAAGTTGAAGATATCGTCCACGAGCTCTAGTCATACTTCTGTCGAAGTCCTAAACATTTTGTAGAATTTCAGATTTTTTCTGAGGGAGTAACAACAGGAAACAAGCTTCTCAAGGATGTTGAGACCAGCTGGATCTCCTTGCGTGGACCAGCGGAACAAGTTCTAACATAATATTAATCCTTGATCAGACTAATGTACGAGCAATGCGTCACAATAGACAAAGCTCTTGATCTCTTACATAAGTTAAGGGATATAGAGACTCTGTTAACTTTAGCTAGTCTTCCCCCCATGCTGGATTCAATGAACAAACTTATTAAGAAAGCCCAAGACAAAACTATGTATATAAATGAGTATAGCACTCTACGTAAAATGACATGCTTGGCCCTGGATGGTCTATATTTAGATCTAATAGGGCGAAGCCCAAATTTTTTTAGGCCGTAGATAATTATAGATTTGAATCATGCTGAAATTTTTTAACATTTCAATGCAAAAAATGTGTTTTGTGTCTTTGTAAAAGGATTTAAGATACCAATGCACCAATCTAAGACGGGAAAGCGAGACAAAGCACTTCCAGTGAAAAAGGAACATTTTGACAAGATTGTTAAATCTGTTAATGATAATTTGAAGTCTATTACATACGAACTTTCAACTGAGATTCATGAAAGATTCCCTCAAGAAGAAATACTTGAAGCCATGGGTTGTGTGTATCCTCAATCTTGGCATCCATTTGGAGATAATCCAAATGACGCAAAGGTGTTTAATAAAAAACTAAAGTAATTGATATTGACATTTTCAAAAGATGCATATTGCGATGGACAACCAATAGAAGGAATTTTAAATTCAGATCATCTTAAAAAACAATGTAAATGCTTTGCATTGTGTATGAAACAATAGCTGGAAAACTTCGAGAATCCATTTGAACTTGGATCAATAAAAAGGCTTTGGAAAATGATAGATCAAAGTGTAGTATTGCATACTTCAATACCAGAATATTTCAAACTTGCTGATTTATGTCAAACAATGATATTGGGGTCGGTGGAAGATGAGAGAGTTTTTAATGCATTAGGGCTTTGAAATCAAAGATCGGAAACAAACTAGACAAAAATTGGAAACTTGCTTGAGGTTGTTTGTAACATAGTATTATGTCAGAGATTTTCCTTATGATAGGGCACTGAAAATCTGGAATTCCATGTGTGAAAGACGAGGGCTATACAACACTTCAAAATTTGGTGGTGCTACTGCTAGTCCTGAGACAAATAATGGATCTCAGAGTTAGCATGAAATTGAAGACGGAGAAATTTTTGAGTACCTGACTCAGAATGAAGATGGACCTATTAGTACTAGTCAGGTTCAGGATCTTGAGTCCATTTGGGATGTAGAAGCCTCAGAGTCCCTCATTCCAGACTGAGTCACTAAAGTGAATTATTAGTCAATTTTTAGGTATTTATACTGCACTTCTTGAGTCATATTAGTTATTACAATTTACAAGTAACAAAACTATAGTTGTTGTTAATGATTTTTTATATTGTATTCCTTGAAATTGTCAATCAGAACATATACTTATTTTATATTTTTAATTGTGAATTTAAATTATTAGTAAACAATTAGAATTTAGTTTACGATAATTGTTTGTAACTGCATGTTGATTGTTACCATATATTTTACTTCTAGTTTAAGAAATTTTTAGTCTTGACTCTTAGAGCTAAGAGAATATATTTAGTTCTGCATGAAGTTTGATTCTTGAGCATATATTATCTGTGGTAAATTGGTTCCACATTATGCTTAACATGAAATGCAACAATTTGTGTCATAAGATCTATTAAATTATTTATATTGCATAACTGTTAGAACCTTTCTACATTAAATGCTTAACATGATGTTAGAACAACATTTTTTCCATTTTTATAAAATGCCAAATCCAAGGTTCAAAATGTCCTCTGTGATCATAATATTCGTCTTAAAATATGATACATTCCCTTCTTCAAATTGTTCAAATTCAAAAATCTCCAATACCATTCATATCGGGAAAACCAGACAAAGTCTGTCTGACTTCAAAGGGTCACACCTATTAGGACTGCAAGTTTTTTGGCTAAGTCATGTCAAGCTTTGATTCATGTCATGGGTTTATCCTCTGGTTTTATGGAAGTGTCTTTTCCTGAGTTTTGGTCATGTTCATGGCGATTAGGTTTTTGTGTTTATTTTTTGTGTTCGTTGGCTAGTTGTCATGCGTTGAAAATCTGAGTTGTCCTCTCTTTATTTGTCCATGTCAACGTCAAAGGGTGGTCAAATGACCGGTTAGACATGTTTTATGTTTCATCTGTAACTCACGGATCAGTTTCATGTTTAACATTTTAAGTGGCGAGTTAGCGAGTGTTGGTTTGGGTTCGAATCGTGAGGTCTCTAGCTTTTTGGGTGTTAGAGTTTTATGTTGGCAAGCTGGATATTGTTAATGAAATTGCTTTGGTCTCAAGGTCTCAAGTTGGTCTGATGTCATGCATGTTGGCATCAAAATAAGTTTATTGGTATGATGATATTGAGAAGGTTGTTGGAGATTGATGATATAATTGATAAAGGATGATTACTGTCTTAATAATATTATTTTGTCATTGATGTCAAACAATTGATTTTCTGATTCAGTATGATGTTGTCTTATCTTAAAGAGTATGTTTTGATAAGTATAAAGATGTCAGTAAGTGGCACAGAAAGAATGTGAAAATGAAGGGGAGTAATAAGTTATTCAATGGGCAACTATTATCGAGTTAGACAATGATGAGATTATGATATTTTGATTGTCTTGATATCCTATATATGTGTATTCGAAGACTGAATAAGAAGGAGAAAAGATTTCATGCAATAGAATGAGTAAAGGTTTGATACTGTTCTATTTTACCGAGCAAGGAGCTAGTCGGTAAACACCAAGGTTATCAGTGTCGGTTAAAGAAGAAAAAAGTTACCGAGTAAAGTTCAGTATTTACTGAGTATCAACCGAGCATTAACATAATGCATTGGATGAATATATACATTATTAAATGAAGGATGCCAATGAGCTAGAGATTTATAGAAGATTAGAATGTCGTGCAAGAAGTTTGTTAAGGATCAATGGCAATGAAAATTCAAGAGTTAAATCTACAGCATAGATTGAATGGTCATAACCGAGCACAAGTACCAAGGAAGGAATACAAGTTTCAAGGAAAAATAAAATGTTTTTCAGTTCGAAGGATTCAATGAACCTAGTCAAGTTTGAAGATTTGATGGCTAAGATTAATCATGGGAAATGTGATTAAGGAGATTAAGCGGTTAGGAATTGCTTATAAATAAGGAAAAGTTGATGAACAAAGTATGCGGGCAAATAGAAGAGCAATGATACTGCAGAGGTGATTACCGAGTACAGAAGATTGAAGATCTGATTGAAGAACAAATTGAGAAGCCCAGCAAGGAGGAAGATAAGTCTTATGACAAGATTATTTTGAGCACATAGAGTCTGCTTTAACATTTCAGATGTGAAGTTGCAGATATATTTCATTACTATTATTTATTTTTGTAAGTGACGGGAAATCTCTTAACTGAGTGGACCTAACAGTCTTATTTATAAATCCTCTTGTAAGGTAACATTCTGAATGAGTGTTTGAAATCCTTTGACAAGGTCACTTCTAACAAAGTGCAAGATTCTGATAGATCTAAGGGAAATCCCTTGACCGGGTCACATCTAGAAATGTGTTTATGTAATCTTTAACAGGATTGGCTTTTAACCGAGCATACTCTAGAAGAGTATATTTTCTTAGTGGGTCCAAAATCCCACAGTTGTTTTTCCCTATTTGGGTTTCCACGTTAAATCTAGTGTTAAATGTGTTTTGATGTTTCAAGTTTATCAGTTTATGAGTTTGAATGATTTACAGTCATAGTTGCATATCAAGTAAGTTCTACCTAGGTTGAATCTAATGAATGTTTTGTATTGTGAGTTTATCTGATTCACCCCCCCTCTCATCTAACTTAACAATTGGTAGCAGAGCTAGAACTCTGAAAGAAAAGTTTAAAGGAACTTGAGGCAAGATCCAAAGATGTATAAAAGGGATGCACCAAAGTTGAACAAGTCAAGTTTCTCCACATGGCAGAAAATGATGAAGCTGCACTTATCAGGAATTGGAGAATATGCAACATATTATCTGGAAAATGATTACACTGCACCTAGCACCTACCTGATGACAATGGAAGAAATAAAGGCAAAGCAAGAACATATTCAAGCAATGATTGAAATAACATCAGCATTGACCGACTCAGAGTTTAATGATCTAGAAGGTTGTAATGATGCCAAAGATATGTGGAATAAGCTTATATCTGTGTATGGTGGTGATGAACATGTTCAAAGAGAAAAAGTAGACAGTCTAAGAGGACAACTTGAATCCATGAGAATGAATGAAGGTGAGAACATAATCCAATACAGTGCAAGGTTAAAGGAAACTGTCAATCAAATCAAAGGAGCAGGAGGAACTATTGAAGAAAAGGATGTAAGAAGTAAGTTGCTGAGAACACTTCTACCTGCTTATGCCATTCGAGTCTCTGCAATTAATGAATTAAGTTTGGTACCAAACATGCCGGTCTCTTTGGATGCTACTATCGGTAAGCTATATGCTTTTGAGTTGAGTAATTTTGATAACAGTGGGTCTTCGGTTAACAAAGTTGAATCTGTATTCAGTTCTTTTCATCTTGATGAATCTAATGATTATAATGATAGAATGTATAAGTATGCTGAAGGAAATCACAGTGGAGCAAGTGAGATTTTGCAAAAACATGGAAGAAGTACACAAACTATATGAGGAAATCAGAAAGCAAGAAGAGTTTGAAGCATTATTGGCCAAAAGGTTACCGAGAGGCAAAGGTAAGTATAAAGGAAAGCTACCTTTGAAATGTTTTAACTGTGATAAAATTGGACATATGGCTTCAAACTATCCTGACAAATAATCTAGTGAAAAGAGAGAATACCGAGATGACAGACAAAAAGACAACCAATATAGAGGGTACCGAGACTTCAGAAGGAGAGATAGAAATACATGCCTAGTAGCTGATGAAGAATCCAATGATGAAAAATCTAATGGGACTGAGACAGAGGAAGTTGTATATGTGGCTATCAAAGATGGATCAGATGAAGAAAGGTATGAAGAAAAATCCTTAATATCACACATAAATAATAATGATTCTTGGATCATAGATAGTGGATGCTCACATCACATGACAGGTGATAAACACAAGTTTGTTAAATTAGAAGATTATGATGGAGGTTATGTAAGATTTGGTAATGATGCACCATGTCCTGTGAAAGGTAAAGGATCTATCACACTTCTTGACAATGCTAAATGTGATGATGTATATTGGGTTGAAGGTCTGAAATACAATTTGTTGAGTGTAGTATAGCTAAACAATACAAGATACTGAATAGAATTTCAGAAAGGAATTGTCAAAGTTCATGACAAACATGGAAAGTCGGCTGTTAATGGGACTCAAACAAGAGGTAATACATTTCATCTTGACTCAACTCGGAACAATTGTTTGTATGTAAAAATAGAAGATACCTGGTTATGGCATAAAGGTTTTGTCATGTAAATTTTGATAACCTGATCAAAATAAGTAAGAAGCACCGAGTAAGAGGTCTACCGAGCTTGGAAAAACCTGAGAATGCAATATGCCGAGGATGCCAGATGGGTAAGATGACAAAATAAAGATTTACAAGTAAGTCTTACACTTCTAAAGGAATTTTAGATCTTATACACACCGATCTTTGTGGTCCTATGAAAGTTCAAAGCTATTATGGTGATAAATACTTCATATTATTTGTGGATGATTACTCAAGGATGATGTCAGTTATGTTCTTAAAAGAGAAATCAGAAGCCTTTCAAATGTTCAAATGGTATAAGGCAAGAGTTGAAAATGAAACAGGAAGACAGTCGAAATGTCTAAGATCTGATAGAGGAGGAGAGTTCATTTCAAATGAATTTAACTTATTCTGCACCGAGAACACCACAACAAAATGGGATAGCTAAAAGAAGAAACAGATCACTTTGTATATTATGCCAGAACCTTGATGATAGAGAAGAGAGTACCTCAAACATTTTGGAGAGAAGCAATAAGCATTGCAGTTTACACCCTGAAGTGAGTACAACTGAAGAAATGAACTATGAAGACATCGTATGAAATCTGGCATGACAAGAAACCAAATGTAAGTTATTTTAAAATATTTGGAAGTAGATGTTATGTTCACAAAGATGACAGAAATGAAAAATTTGATCAGAAAAACGAGGAAGGAACATTTCTTCGTTATTCCTCTAGGAGTAAAGCATTTAAATGTCTAATCAAATCATCTAACAAAATAGTGGAAAGTGCAAATGTGAAAATTGATGAATTTGTAGAAAGGAATGATGAAGGAAACTCCAAAGAACCAAAAGATTATGAAGAGTTTGTATATGTACAATCGAGAAGTCTAACCGAGAAAGTCGATGAAGAAAATACTCAGTTACTGAGTGATGAAGAAGATCATATAGAACCTACCAAGCCTATATTAGCAAAATATGTCAGAAAGTCAGATTATAGGAGATAAGGATGATCCAGTGATGACAAGGAACAAACTGAGAAAGAACACATGTCTGATATCCAAGTTTGAACCGAAGATAGTAAAAGAGGCATTAAGCAATGAAGATTGGGTGAATGCCATGACAGATGAGATTGAACAAATCAAGAAAAATGAAACATGGACATTGGTCCCAAGACCAAAAGAGAAAAATGTAATCGGTACAAAGTGGATTTTCAGAAATAAGCTAAATGAAAAAGGTGAGGTCATTCGGAATAAAACAATGCTAGTTTGCAAAGGTTATGCTCAAGAAGAAGGAATAGACTATGGTGAGACTTTTGCACCTGTGGCAAGACTTGAGGGAGTGAGAAAATTGTTGGCATATGCTGCTTACAAAAATTTCAAGGTATATCAAATAGATGTTAAATCTTCATTTTTGAATGGTATCCTAGAAGAAGTCTATATTGAACAACCTGGAAGATTTATTAAAGAGAAGAATAAAGATCAGGTATGTAAGTTGAACAAAGCTTTATATGGCCTAAAGCAAGCACCTAGCGCATGGTATGAAAGGCTGCACTCCTACTTAACAAATATTGAATTTATGAGGACTTGTGAAAACAAAAACATGTATATGAAGAATGATGAGGATAATGGAATACTGATTTCAGCCATATTTGTTGATGATATTATTTTTTGTGGAAATGAAATGTGCAAAGAATTTGAGATGTCATTAATTGGTGAAATAAAGTATTTTATAGGTTTACAGATACTACAAATGAAAAATGGGATTTTCATTACTCAATCCAAGTATATAAAGGAAATCTTGAAGAAATTTGGAATGGAGGATTCTAAACCTATAAGTACTCCTATAACTACTAATTGTAAACTATCAAGAATGATGAATCTGCATCTGTTGATGAGACACTTTACCGATCTATGATTGGAAAGTTGCAATATGTAGTTCACAACAAGCCTAATATAGCACATGCAGTAGGTATAACTGCAAGATTTTTTGCAGATCCCAAAGAAACCCTTATGACAACAATCAAGAGAATTTTCAGATACTTGAGAGGCACTAAAGATTATGGTTTACTATATAAAAAGAGGAATGATTTTTACTTAAAAGTCTATACTGATGCTGATTGGGCAGGAAATATTGATGACAGGAAAAGCACAAGTGGTGGAGCTTTCTTTTTGGGAGAAAGACTAGTGAGTTGGCTTAGCAAGAAACAAGGATACATTTCACAGTCAACAACTCAAGCTGAATATGTCGCTGTAGCATTGAATTGTACCAATATAGCATGGATCAAACAATTCTTAGAAGGTATGAATGAGACAGTTACCGAGTCAGTAACTATATTTTGTGATAATACAAGTGCTATTAGCATTTCAAAGAATCCGGTAATGCACTCTAAGAAAAAGCATATCTCTATAAAGTATCATTATCTAAGAGAAGAAGTTCAAGAAAAGAAAGTTGTGCTGGAGTATGTTAGAACAAAGGAACAAATAGCAGACATCTTCACAAAGCCACTGCCAAGGGACACTTTTGAGTATCTCAGAGGTAAGTTAGGGGTCCTATCCCTATCCAGTACTCGCTAACAAAGTTCGGTGAAATCATCAATTCTATGACTCTATAGAATACTATTTATGAGTTGATGCTGATTTACACACTTTAGGAGGTTGCCTAAAGTTGTGCAGGAAACAGTGAATGAAGACAAGATGTCCCGACCGAGACTGAGATGATACATTTGTATATGTTTTAACAACAAGGAAATTACTTCACAGCGGGAGTAATCATGAATCAGTTTTACTTTTGGCATTGTTGTCAAAGGGGGAGAAGACTAATGACAGGGGGAGAAGATTACAGGAGATGTTTACAACTCAAGGATTACAGGAGAAGAATAACAGTAGTCCGAATCAATTGGAATAAATCAAGTTGGTATTGCCATCAATGCCAAAGGGGGAGATTGTTGGCATTACAATAAGTTTATTGGTATGATGATATTGAGAAGGTTGTTGGAGATTGGTGATATAATTGATAAAGGATGATTACTGTCTTAATAATATTATTTTGTTATTGATGTCAAGCAATTGATTTTCTGATTTAGTATGATGTTGCCATATCTTAAAGAGTATGTTTTGATAAGTATAAAGATGTCGGTAAGTGACACAGAAAGAATGTGAAAATGAAGGGGAGTAATAAGTTATTCAATGGGCAACTATTACCGAGTTAGACAGTGATGAGATTATGATATTTTGATTGTCTTGATATCCTATATATGTATATTCGAAGACTGAATAAGAAGGAGAAAAGATTTCATGCAATAGTATGAGTAAAGGTTTGATACTGTTCTATTTTACCGAGCAAGGAGATAGTCTGTAAACACCAAGGTTATTAGTGTCGGTTAAAGAAGAAAGAAGTTACCAAGTATCAACCGAGCAGTAACATAATGCATTGGATGAATAAATACATTATTAAATGAAGGATGCCAATGAGCTGGAGATTTATAGAAGATTGGAATGTTGTGCAAGAAGTTTTTTAAGGATCAACGACAATGAAAATTCAAGAGTTAGATCTATAGCACAGATTGAACGGTCATAACCGAGCACAAGTACCAAGGAAGGAATACAAGTTTCAAGGCAAGATAAAACATTTTTCAGTTCAAAGGATTCAATGAACCTAGTCAAGTTTGAAGATTTGATGGCTAAGATTAATCATGGGAAATGTGATTAAGGAGATTAAGAGGTTAGGAATTGCTTATAAATAAGGAAAAGTTGATGAACAAAGTATGTGGGAAAATAGAAGAGCAGTGATACTGCAGAGGTGATTACCTAGGACAAAAGATTGAAGATCTGATTGAAGAATAGATTGAGAAGCCCAACAAGGAGGAAGATAAGTCTTATGACAAGATTAGTTTGAGCACATAGAGTTTGCTTTAACATCTCAGATGTGAAGTTGTAGATATATTTTATTACTGTTATTTATTTTTGTAAGTGACGGGAAATCTCTTAACCGAGTGGACCTAATAGTCTTATTTGTAAATCCTCTAGCAAGGTAACATTCTAAATGAGTGTTTGAAATCCTTTGACAAGGTCACTTCTAACAAAATACAAGATTCTGATAGATCTAAGGGAAATCCCTTGACCGGGTCACATCTAGCAATGTGTTTATGTAATCTTTAACAGGATTGGCTTTTAACTGAGCATACTCTAGAAGAGTATATTTTCTTAGTGGTTCTGAAATCCCACAGTGGTTTTTCCCTATTTGGGTTTCCACGTTAAATCTGGTGTCAAATGTGTTTTGATGTTTCAAGTTTATCAGTTTATGAGTTTGAATGATTTACAGTCATAGTTACATATCAAGTAAGTTCTACCTAGGTTGAATCTGATGAATGTTTTTTATTGTGAGTTTATCTGATTCACCCCCCCCCTCTCATCTAACTTAACAATGCATTATAGCCATGAGATTTAGCGCGTAAGTCATTTCATACAGTTGTCACTAGCTCTCATGTTTGTTTAATGTTAGCATTTTTAGGTTGCGAGCTAGTGACTATACAGTTTGCGGTTAAGTTTTATGGTTATTGCCAGCTCACAAGGTTAAATGTCTGAAGAGGTGATCAAGTTATGATCTGGTGACAAGTTCGGTTTGGGTTTATATCGCAAGGTCTCTAGCTTTTTGGGTGTTAGCACTTTATGTTAGCAAGCTAGGGATTGTTAATGAAATTGCTTTGGTTTGGAGGTCTCGAGTTGGTTTGATGTCATGCATTATATCCGTGAGAGTTAGCAAGTAACTCATTTCATACAGTTGTCACTAGCTCTCATGTTTGTTTAATGTTAGCATTTTTCGTTCGCGAGTTAGCGACTAGACAATTTGTGGTTATGTTTTATGGTTATCGCTAGCTCGCGAGGTTAAATGTGTGAAGATGTGATCAAGCCATGAGCTTGCGAGTGAAGTGCTAGCAGTTAAGAGATAAACAATTTTATGTTGGCAAGTACGTGGCAAGGGTTAAAGTTACCACTATCTCTAGGTCGCTATGGTGATGAGGACTTAACATTTTGAGGTCCAGAATTGGCGAGTGGTGGTTTAGTTGCCCTCAGTCGCTAGCTCTCGAGGTTATGAAGGCTTAGCATTTTCATCTTGCAAGCTAGAGATACATTCGTAAGGGCTTGTCTCGAGGTCATGGGATTTTCTAATGGGCAGTCTTTCAGGTAGAGGGCTGACGACTGTGTGCCACATGTTTTAATGACTTTACGAGGACTGTTGAGGTGTATAAAAACAAAGGGTCGGGACAAATGACAAATTGACACGTGGATTGTTTTGGTGCCTTTTGCTGAGTAAATACTAAAGTGAAATTTCATTCTAAGATAGTTTCTAAATTTTGCATACAACTCATTATGACATTATTGTTTTTACAGCTAGTAGCCTAGTTTGCAGTTTTAAATTTTTAATGGCCGAATGCATGAGCATTAATGGCCGAGATGACAACTAGTTCTTTCAAGGCCAACAAAATATAAAGGGAGGATTGTGTTAAGTATTTTGCACACTCACAATGATTTATGAGCCTTGGTTCGAGTGTTGATGGTGTGAGTGGTAGCTTTCTCTCTGCAACTTCAAGCTGTAGGCCCTAGGGTTGTGAAGGTATCAATTTCTCTGGTATAGCTGTAATTGTGCATAATTTGAAGTCGTGTTCTTTAAGAAGATGACTAAAGCGACGAGTAGCAGCAGTTCTTAGGCGTCAGGGAGTAAATCAACTAGAGAGATGAATTATTCAGAAGAATTTATTGAATTGCTACTAGGCACATCTAATGGGTTGTCTATGAATGAGTATTCCTGGAAAGACACATGCATCCAATGCAGAAACCCAGAGACCCCTGATATTTCTGGCGTTTATCTATTTTACATACTTCTAGAACAACAGGGTAAAGGGAGTTCCCATGTATAATCCTTGGGACTTGAACATGGCTAAACTGGTTGTACCTGATGTATACATGGATGTGGACCTGGTTAGAGAGCTGGCAAAGGCATATTGCCCTATAACTAGGGTAATTCGAAAGAAGGATAAATCTGCCCTAATTACCATCAATAGGGCCAATTTTGTTGAAGCTTTCCAGATATCTGGTGCAACTTGCATGGATTTAGACCTAGATAGAGAAAAGAAGGATTATGAGAATATAAGAATGTTCTGAAGAAGCACACAATTCCCCGATACATGCTTAGGTTTGGCAGCCGGTCTCTGATTCCAATTCCTGACAATGTGGAGGAGTTGTTTGATTTGAGTACTTTCAATTTCTATATGAAGTGTACAGTTTATGGATTATGTTAGATGTTGGGGATGGATGGGACCAGTATGGTGCCAACTGAGCTTTTGATGATGGCAATGAACATTCAACACCCAAAAGTCAATACAGATTATGATTATATGGGATATTTGGTGCAACACATCCATGATGCCTTCATGGACATCCAATAAAATTCTTCTATCAATAATTTCAAACATCATTCCATATTGATGCACCTAATTTTGTAGTACAATACAGACAAGATGGACAAAGAATTGGTACTAGAAAGAGTGGAGTTTGACATGCCTATGCCAGTACAAAAGTAGACATGGGTGTGGAATAGTAGCACTTACGATTCCTATTTTCTTTATTTTCAAAATTGGATTGTTTTACCTATCACAGATATGTTAGGAACAAAGAAAGAAAGACTTATCCTAGGTGTGAGGAGGTTTTTGAGGCTAGAACAATTTGTCTGTAATTGGCCCATTACTCATAATTGGGGGGATTTTTATTTCTTTGATAATTTTACTGACATGAGGGTATAAGGGTGTACTCAACCCCCACACATTTTACCAAAATTTGTTCCAATGAGATTAGCCATAATTGAATTCATTTGGCAGCTCACTTTAGTTGATAAAGAATATTTATTAACTCACAAAAAGGGCACTTTTTAGCCTATTTTGTGGGTAGTTCCTAACTTTACCATGGGCAAAACAGCCTTAGATGACATTAACAATTGGTTAAAACGATACAAAATGGTAACTGCTTATTCTAGGTTTTGTTACCCTAAGTAGTTTATGAAACTTGCACTAAAGAGAATGACACCTTGGGCACAAGTGAAACACCATGAGCCTCTTGATGAAGAGGATGTAGTCAGGAATTTGACAAAAAGGAATGTTGTGCAAGCGAGAAGAAGGAAATGGGGTAATTTGATGAAGTTAGAACAAGAATTCAAAGAGAGTGACCCCACGTTCGTTGGTTTTTATCATCAAGAGGGTTATTTGGAAAGAATGGAGAAGATGCTCAATGCTTATGAGGACTTAATGGCTCAAAGGCTAGGACAAAAGGAGCCACAAGAACCAAAGGACGAATTATCCTCTCAAGGCGATACGCCTATTGATCAGCTAGTAATGGATGTTGACATTGTTGAGAGTGGTGATGAGGTGGAATCTATGAGGGAACCACTTGTGAAAAGACAAGAGGTTGAGCAACAAGGAGAATCGGTAAGGAAGGACCCTGCTTATGAAGTGGTTGTTGAGAAAGGTAAATACTTTCAAGCTATCAGACAAAGGCTTAGGGAGAAGCTAGCAGAAGAAGAAGTGGGAGAAGTGGATTTACCTCTTTCTACTCACATGGATGAAATGATTATGCTATCAAAGTCTTGTATGGAAGATGGTTCTTTCATAAAAAACATATGAGTTGAAAAGTTTCCTAATCAAACTTAAGCAAAATGAATTGAGAAAAGAATTGGATTTGTGAGAGGGAGGTAAAGAGAAAAATGAACAAATTGTTCAAGCCCTCTAGCTGTATGATCCTAACAGTGAGGGTTTAACGATGGAACAAGCAAGATTCCTTGTATAAAATAGTGGTGTTACATCATTTAATCTGACATCTAACAATCCTCCTTCGGTTGGTCTGGATAAAGAGCTTGAGAATGATTGTGGAGCTAGAGAAGCCCTTTTGTGTGCACTTTCTGATCAATAAATTATGGGACTAATTGATAAATCAACTGCAAAGGCTATATGGGACAAATTGGAGACTCTAAATGAAGGTGACCCTATTGTTAAAATTGCTAAACTTGATGGTTACTAGGTAAGGTATGAAAATATGAAGATTGAAGAAGATGAAAGGATTACTACTTTTATGGAGAGAGTTAATGAGATTGTTTTGAGAATTCAATGTTGTGGTAGATCTCTAAGAGAAGATGAAATAGTTTCTAAAGTACTGAGAGATTTACCACTAACTTATAATATGAAGGTTAATGCTATTAATGAGCTTAGAACTATGGAAAAAACCTTTGTTAATAGGGATACCTTGGTTGGGAAATTATTTGCTTTTGAGCTTGAGGAATTTGGCCCTTTTGGAACTGTTAAATATGAATATGCTTTTCATGCATCTACATCAAGTATCGACAAGAGTGATTGGAAATATTTATATGTGAAGGAACTAGAGGATATGAAGAAAGAATATGAAGAGTTTGAGAAACTTGAAGCCTTGTTTGCTAGAAGAGTACCTAAAGGACCAACATGAAGTAAGTATGAAGGAAAATCACCTTTTAAATGCTTTGCATGTAATAAGATAGGTAATTTTGAATCTAGATGTCCTGAAAGGAATTCAAGATTTGAAGAAAGAGCTAGAAGATCTTTTAGGCCTAACCATGATTATCATAACAAGCATAAGTATAGGAAAAACAAAGACAAATTATGCTACTATGCGGAATAGGAAGGTGTGAGTGATTCTGATGATGAATCGACACAAGATTCAGCTAGTGGATTCGACAATGGAAAGGAATGGGTATTTCTGGCTATCAAGGAAGATGATCTGATACCTAAAGAGAAGGCCCTTGCTTCTAAAATTGAAGACAAGGATGAATGGGTAGTTGATAGTGGATGTTCACATAATATGATTGGAGATAAAAGGAAGCTCTTATCTATGAAAAATTTGATGGTGGTCTGGTTAGATTTGGAGATGACAAAGCATGCATGATCAAGGGAAAAGGAACAATATCACTGGACGATAAGCATAAGACTGATACTGTTTATTATGTTGAAGGTTTAAGGCATAATATTTTGAGTGTAGGGCAATTGGTGGATAAGGGATTTTAGTTACAGTTCAAGGATGGAAAATGCAAGATTATCAATAGATCTAGTTTGGAAATTGCAACTGGTACACAGACTAAAGGTAATATCTTTCATTTGAACTCCGATGAGATGACATGTTTGATTGCACAAATTGATGAGAGTTGGCTATGGCATAAGAGGTTGTGTCATGTGAATTTTGATTGCATTATGAAGATCAGTTCTACTAAGAAAGTTAGAGATATACCTAAGATTGTAAAGCCCTATAATCCAGTATGTAAAGAATGTGAAATGGGAAAGCAAGTTGGGATTTCTTTTACGAGTATACAAGATAAATCTAATGATTTTCTTGATCTTATTCATACTGATTTGTGTGGTCCTGCTAGAATCAAAAGTTTTCAGGGTGATATATATTTCATGCTAATCATTGATGATTATTCTAGAATGTGTGGGTTACTTTTCTAAGGGAGAAGTATAAAGAGTTTGAAAATTTTAAAATCTTTAAAGCTAAAGTTGAGACAAAAACACGATTGAATAATAAATACTTAAGGTTAGATCAGGGTGGAGAATTCACATATGGTGAATTTAACAGTTATTGTAAGAAGAATGGGATAAGAAGACAACTATCTAAACCTCAGACACCTTAGCAAAATGGAGTTGTGGAAAGGAAGAACATAACTATCTTGGATGCAGCTAGAACCATGATGATGGAAGCTAATCTGCCTCATATCTACTAGAGAGAAGTCGTAAGCATGACAATATATACATTCAACAGAGTTCATATCAAAGGAGATACCGGTAAGACACCTTATAAGTTATGGTTTGGTCATACATTGATAGTTTAGTATTTTATAATCTTTGGTAGTAAATTCTATATCAAAAGAGATGATTCCATTGGAAAGTTTGATCCTAGATGTGATGAAGAAAGATTTCTTGGTTATTATAATGAAAGAAAAGCATATAGATGTTATAACAAAAGATTGCACAGAATTGTGGAGAGTACAAATGTCAAAGTGGATGAGAAGAACAAAAGTCAAATAAAAACTTATGAGAGAGAACCGCTGGTGGAAATGATCATAACCAAATCAGTAGCACCTATACCGAAACAAAATGTTGAATTAGTTACTGCAACAGTATCAGAAAATTCAACAATAACTGAAGATTAGGATAGAGGAACAAAAATTCAGAAGACTCCTAGGTATGTAAGGTTGAATCATTCTAAAGATCAGATCATTAGAGACAAAACAAAATGATGATGACAAGAAGAAGGTTGGAAGTTGATGAGGTATGTTTTATTTCTCAAGTTGAACTGGCATCAATAATTGAAGCTTGTAAAGATGAATATTATATGAAAGCTATGGAAGAGGAGTCAGATCAGATAGAAAAGAATAACACATGGACTTTAGTTAGCCGACCCATAAATAAGAATGTTATTGGAACTAAATGAGTTTTCAGGAATAAATTAAATGAGGATGGACAAGCTATGAGGAATAAAGATAGATTGGTTTGTAAAGGATAATCTCAGAAGTAAGGAATTGATTATGGTGAAATCTTTGAACCGATAGCTAGGATTGAAGCTGTGAGATTATTTCTTACTTATGGTGCTCATAAGAATTACAAGGTTTATCCAATGGATGTTAAGTGTGCATTTCTGAATGGAGATTTTGAAGAGGATGTTTATATTGAGCAACCTGATGGATTTTCACTTTCAGATGACAAAAACATGGTTTGCAGGTTAAGGAAAGCCTTATATGGATTGAAACAAGCCCCTAGAGCTTGGTATGCAAGACTGGATAAATATATTTTGAAGCTTGATTTCACTAAAGGTAATGTTGACATTAATTTATATTATAAGATCACTAATGATGACATATTGATTATTGAGGTATTTGTTGATGATATTATTTTTGTAGGTGAAGATAAGTTGTGTATGAAATTCTCTAACAATATGAAAAACAAATTTGAGATGTCTATGATTGGAGAGATGAGATTTTTCTTAGGTTTGTAGATTACTCAAACTGATCAAGGTATTTTCATCTGTCAAACTAAGTATGGTAGAGAGTTGTTGAAGAAATTTTGTATGGAAAATTGTAAACTAGTTAGTACTCCTATGGTTACAAGTGAGAAATTGACAAAGAAAGATGCATCTACATCACTAAATCCTACTAAGTACAAATCTATGATTGGTGGTTTGTTATATTTGACTTAGACTAGACCAGATATAATGAATGCAATTTTTATTGTGTCAAGATATCAAAGTGATCCTAGAGAAAATCATGAGAGTGCGGTGAAAAGGATTTTTCAGGTATTTGCAAGGAACAATTGAATATGATTTGTGGTATCCTAAAAATGATGACTTTACATTATGTGCATATATAGATGCAGATTGGGCTAGAGATGTTGATGACCGGAAGAGAAAATTTGGTGGAGCTTTTTCTCTTGGAAAGAAACTTGTTTCATAGATCAACAAGAAGTAGTCATGCACTTCTTTATCTACTGCTGAAGCTGAGTACATTGGTGCTACTGCTAACTGTACACAAGTTCTATGGATGAAGTAAATGTTGAAGTATATAAAGGTGGATTGTAATGAACTGGTAGTTATTCATTGTGATAAATCTGCTGCTATTGATATATCAAAGAATTTGGTATTTCATTCTAAGACAAAATACATATCTATCAAGTATAAATTTTTGAAGGAGAAGGTGGAAGTAAATGAAGTCGGACTAGTTTATGTGAACACTAAAGAGAAAATTGCAAACATTTTCACTAAACCTTTGCCTAAAGAATCATTTGAGTACTTCAGAAATAGGTTGGGGGTTTCTGCCCCTACGATAGAGACCTGAGTGATGTTGATTGGCATCAGTTTGGTATGCATTATCAGAGTTATTAATCATTCCAGATTGATGTGGTGGTGATAATACTCAATGGGAGTAGTCAACTGTATGTTTCAGAGGATTTATGATCTTTCCTTGATGTTTATGCCAGATCTTTGGCATTGATGTCAAAGGGGAAGAGAAATATGTGAAAAATAAAGCTTAACACAATATCAGTCAAAAGGGAGTTTGGTTCAAAACTTCATTGCTATATCATTTTGTGGGAGATTGTTGGCTATCTTCCATTGAGGGAGACTTGTTTGGAATTTCTTGGCACTTGGATGTTTTTCAAATCTACCGTTGCCATCAATGCCAAAGGGGTAGATTGTTGACAATTTGAAATTGATTATGTGTTGCATTGATTGCAACACTAGTTGTTTTGGTTGTTTATCAGTTTCTGATTGGTTCTGGTAGAGTGGTTGATTATGATATTGATCCGATAGGATCTGGTATGCTTTGGTTTGAGGAATTGGTTTGGATATGTCATTCATGCTATTTAGATTTGTATCACGATCAGTTGGTTCGAGATTTGATGACTCAAGAGCTATCATTTGTTCTAGTAAGCCTTTTGGTCATCGGTAAGGGTTTTACCGATAAAGCTTTGTTGAAGATCTTTTGATGCACGTGATAAGTGGTGTTGGTGCGGGTTTTAGATGGCTTTCAGAATGCTGTTGGTTATCTTGTTCATGTTCCAGTTCATCGGTGGTGTTGGATTTGGTTTATGGCGACCTATTTTGGGTCCGATATTATCTAGGTCATGGACCAATTTCTGTAACGTGTTGGAGGATGTTTCTGATGCGCTTTCGATGAGATTTAATGATTGGTTTACATTGTTTTTGGCCCAATCCGGCTTGGTTGATCATTGGATTATGGGTTTATATTATGAATTTATTGTATTATCTTTTAGGTGGCCGACCTAATTGTTTAGGTCTCGGGTTGGTATGAAGATGATGTAAGATCTCTTTGTAGATCATGAGTTGATAGATCAAGCTTATGGGATGATCTATGTGTGAATAATGTTGTAATCATATGCAGAACATTTGGTCGATCATAGGTGATCTAATTGGGTTTGTAAGAGAGGTTTAAGGCCTCTGGTATTGAGCTTAATCGAATCTGTACTCAGGATTAGGAGATGCTATACTTGTAGTTCAGTCTTCTTTTCGGATTGTAGTCCGATGTTTATGTAGTTAGTGAGTCTCCTTTTTGTGATGAGTAGTGTGCTCTAGGTTGTTGGCCTTCCTGCATGTGTAGGCCACTCATATTGTAATCACATACTTACTACAGAAGTATTATCTGATTATGGGTAGGTTTCCCACCATGGTTTTTACCTTTATCGGGTTTTCCATGTACAAATATTGGTGTCATGTGTTATGGATGAATGGTAATTGTTTTGTGATTTATGTTTATGCTTAATTTCTATATCAGTTATTTTGGTATTTGGTTTATGCATTCCGGTATTGAATTTATTCTATCTAACAAGTAAATCACAAGGAAATTCAAAAATCTTATCAATATTTCTTGTCACTGTCTTCTCACCTAGGCCTTTTTCTTCCTCCAATTATTTGATTAGTTCCTCTAAAACTTCCATACGAGGCTTTGGAAACTTATAGTTTTAACATATATTTCCCTAGAAGGAATCACATCATTACCAACCAAAACATCTAAAATAAAACCTTTGAGCTTTGACCAGGCATCAAAATCATTTTTATGTGTAGTAATTTATTGTAACAAGACATTCAGTGTCACATCCAATTCAGATTTAACACTTTCCATATTGTTAAACAATTTGGAAGTAGAACTCAAAAGGTGTGTTCCTTGATTCAGGATCTTTTCCATCCATTTACCCATTTCTCTACCTCATTGGGTAATCCGCTTAGCTTGTTTTATGAGTTGCTCATCAATTGATGAAGTCACTGGCTCGATTAATTCTAAATATTTTGTTATATTAACTAACACAGTGGTGAGTTATTCTACTTGTGCCTTAAGCTTATCTTTCTTGACCTATCTTGCCACAAGAGTATCAAAAGCTAACTAAGTATCTTCCACTGTACCTTCATGAGTCTGTTTCCCAAGTTCAACCATTTTTATTATGTAGTCTTCTACTTGGGATTCATTTAAATTTTTACCAAGAGGAAGCTCTGTTATTTCTGCATATTTTTTCTTAGCATTATCCACCTTAACCCTTGAGATAGTTTTAGCTTTCTTAACGGTCTTTGGTTTGACAAACACTAGTTGACCCAATTCAAAGTCATAAGGAGAAATAGCCCCGCTTCTCCTCTTAGGAATGCTAGAAAGAAACCAAGGTGGCAGGATGAAGTCATCTTCAATACTTGCAACCAATGTTTGGGAAGTAGTTTCTTGACCTTGAACAATAGTGGTTACAATAGGAAGAGTGGAATTCATAACAAAAGATGGATTTTATGTAGTTGACACATTGGGTAAGGGCCCTATATCGACGACATAAATTTATTAAAAGTCCTCAAATAGAGTTGATGACACTTCACAAAAAATTAGAAAAGTGGAAAACACATTTTCAATGTTATCTTGATGAGTGTCCAAGACAACTTCATTAGTAGTAGAAGGAACAATAGAAAGAGTCACACTAGGATTATCTGGCACATATGAAATAGTGGACCCAAATGGTACAAATTCAGAAATAAGAACTTATGGAGATGTATAAATTGAGACATGACTTGATAACTAAGAAACATGCTCCTCTATATCTTTTTTGTTGTTCTTCATCATGTTGTTGTTGTTGGCACTATTGTCATTGATGTCAAGGGATGACAAGAGGTTGCAGAGAAATAGGTAGCAGTCGTGCATAACACAAATATAGGAGAAGACATGTGATGTGCATAACATGCAGGTTATATAGTCATCATACAATTTTGAATAACACATCGTGTTATGCTACATGGGCCTCAGTCGAGCTCATTGACTCCACGTGTTGGCAACGTTATAGAGTTACGTGTTGGTAAGTTGTACATGTGGGGCCCTCTTTGGTGCGTCAGTTGTCGCACTTGACACTCGACAAGAAAGTCTTCAGTGTTTGACCGAGTCCCAAGTTGGGTGTGGTGAGTTGTGATTTCCATGTAACAATAGTTGTTTGGTTCACGTGTGTCGGTGGGTTCTGTGGTATATTCAAATAAAGGAAAGAGACCATGCAGGATAACACTTGAGCAAAGAGAAGGCCATCCGCAACTACCCTGTGACGTTGAAAAGAAAGATGCAATAGTCGTGTGTAATGCCCACCAAAATACCCTAGAGAAATAAACCAAAATCTACTAACAAAAGGAGATATTTTTTTTAAAAATTAATCCTCACTACCACACTAACACTAACATCTAGAATGCAACATTACTACTATTTTCATTGATGCATTATTAACTGTATACATGATCACATAAATGAACATGAACATAACCAAGTATCATATTATGCAAGCAAAACATCTATTTAATCATTAACATAACTCCATAATAAAATCATATAATACATCTCCATTCCCTAGGGTATCTCAATGCCACTACTTGGCATTAAACTAATAAATCACATATCCATCTATAACATCATATACTATCATCTAACTAAAAATTTACTTCCCATGCAACTATGATAAAACATAATCACATACACATAAATCTATTTCCTTTCATACTCTTTAGGTTCATTTTAAAGTACCAATCAAATGTTCCTAATACCTGTCTTTACTCATTTGAACACTTAACACATCATGAAACTAAATGCATTTATCCTTCTTTTACTAATGTTATTCAATTATTTCCTCAAACACAACTCATCAAGAATACTATCCAAATGCATCTACAAGAACATAACAACAAGTATTTATCTACATCCAAATAGGTTTTCAATCTACTAAACAGGTTCAAGAGTCATATGATTCTACAAGAACAAATACAATCTAATATTCCAATCCCCTAATCTCAACATAGGACTTCATTCTCAACATGATAAACATATCTATATCATGAACCACATACCAATACATCATCTTATTACAATAACATAGTTCATCTACATCAAGTTTAATTATATAAGAGCACATGGAGCAAGCACATAGTCTCTTTAGCTACATCCTATCCTAATTCTTAATAATATAAGCTAAATAGAAACACATTCATATTCCTCATTTACAAGACATCGTAATATGGTAACATCTCTAATACATAGAAATCAACACCATAGGACACCCACATATTAAAAAGACATACAATCCATACAAACTACAACTACTCATATATATTTTCAATATCTCAAGCTATCTAATATTGAAGATTACATATTTCCAATCAAGGCATACATGGTCGTTAACACATTCACTATCATCACAAGCTATAGACAAAATATTACATTCATATTTCTTAATCATTTAATTCCTTTCTAATAAAGAGTAACTTCTACAATAGATTATCCTTTAGAACAGTCTTATCCAATATATTTCACTTTGCAATCATCCTACTACAAGTTCTATTATACATGTTCTCAATACATTGATTTCATAGTCTTGTTTACATTTACATCTTTCATAACACATGATATCCATTCTAATTAAATAGATATGCTTCAAAGAATCCAAGAGCATGATGAGATACTATAGATCCAGATCCATGCATGCTAACATCCAAGGAAGAACATCCCAATGGTAGAAGGCATCAAACCACTTGACCATTTGGAACCAAATAGGAACCACCCCCTATGCTAAGAGATGACATAAGGTTCCAACTCACACTCAAGACCTAAGCTGACACCTAACAACCATAGGATACACCATGACACTACAAGACTCCAACATAAGAATACAACATCAAAATACATCACATGGCTAAGTCAAGCAATCAACCTCCAGAGGCACAATCAACAACAAAGGGGCATATGGATAATAGACACATGTGGGATAGAGTGTCATCACATGCTAACCTCATGAGGCATATGTCTCCACCTTGGAGTCACTCAAGGGAGATTGTGTATACCACTCCAACAGTCTTCCCAATCTAGGATCCCCAAACCCCCTCCTTGGGTCCGTCCAATTGGGGCATAGAACATCATATTATTTATCTTGATTAGGTGAATTCCTAAATACCCAACCCACTAATCAATTATTAATAATTTTATCGCTTGTAAATTAAACCATAAACTCTTCATGTGGTTCCATCATGTATAGTCCCCCTCCTAGAGGCCTAATGGTCACAACCTTGGTCCACACATAGAAGAGCCCACTCTCCCCAACCATGGAACAAGACCATAGGGTAGAAACATAAAAAAATACATCATACAACAACATGAGACTAAAAATAGAAAGTATTCACAAATACCATTACAAATCTGATTAAAACTGAATCATAAAGGTAGCTATGATCATGCAAACAAATGCCATAAAACAAAGATCATGCCATAAGATCAAAGCATCAAATTTCAACAATAAAGAGAGACTCAAGAGTGACATAAACACAAAAATAGGACAATAATATGAATCCAATGATACCACATAGTCCTTAACAATGAGGCACAACATAACCTCTCGCTGGAGCTACATATAGTCATCCTCAACAATAAGCAATACATACATCTTGTTGGAGCAACATTCCAAAGCTCAACCAAAAAGTGAAAAATAATTGTTGCATCCCAAATAGGATTCAAACACATCACAAAAGTATTGATCAATGCCCCAAAATCATCAATACATCAAACCCTATCATCTGGAGTTCAAAATCAACAAGAAAAGTCAACCGGAAGGTCAAAAACCCTAACCAAAAATGCCTTGATCTTATTTTGGTGATTTTGTCTTACTTTGGCGCTATTGACTCCCAGTTTAGTTCTTTTGTCACTTGTTTTAGCGCTTTTGTATCAGGGAACCCACTTGCATAAAATGGGACAAAGAGGTATACAAATAGGTTGAGATTGGAAAACAGACCTGCAATTGATCCAAGAATGACCCAAAACTCACCAAGAACCATAAAAAAAATAGAATAGGGGTTTCAAGACTCAAATAAGGGCATCCAAAGAAAAATCTAGACTCAAATAAGGGCATCCAAAGAAAAATCTAGACTTCATCAGATAAAAGAAATGAACAGGAAGAGTTGTAGACACAACCGATTCCATACAATTGAATCAATAAAACCCTAAACACGAGGAGGCCTTGAAATAGGATATACAAAGACAGATAAAGCTTTTAAAACACCAAAAAAAAACATAAGACAATATTTAAAATCTCAGACAACCCGAGGAAGAATTTTTCCATACCCAGCAAAACGACAACCAAATTTTCCCAAATCAAGTGCAAAAACAATCCAATCTTCTCCCTTACAATTTTCTAATATTAAGAATCAAATTAGTTCCATTCAAAATCCCCAAAACAATCTTTGGTAAACACTTTGCATACAATCTTTTCATAATTAAATGTTGAGTGCAGGAGAACAAAGCCAACCTAGAAAATGAAGCAAAGAAATAAAAATCGATGGAGAAATATTCCACATCCAACAAGCCTCAAGCGCAATCCAAATTCCAAATCCTAAATCCAAAACCTTCAACAAATCTGAAAATTCTCCCTGAAAAACCAACCTCCCATGAATGCACAGGAAACCATAAAAATACCAAAAATTAAACCCCAAAACTATATATAAATTCGACCAATCAAAATATTCCCCAAAACAATACATTATACCAACCTTTGCATAGTTCAAGGAAGGTATTTAATAAATATATTTTATTTACCTAACTCACCATTTGACCAACCAAATAAAAGGGTAGGTAGGTTAATATTATTTCTAATAATCAAAGAGGGGAGTAAAAAGACAAATAATTAAATAATAATTATACATCCCATAATAATAAAATATAATTCACAAATAACATGATTTATTCTCTCAATAAATAATAATCTGCATGAATATGAATAATATTATTTATCAATAATAAAATACCAACGCATAGGTTAAATTATATCAATTAATTAAATAACCATTATTAAATAAATTAATCATAAATAAATAATAATAATAGAAAATCAAGAGACATCATAAAAATAATAAAATAAAATAAAATAAATATAAAACTCCTTTAATCAACATTAAATAAAAACTCAATTAAAATAAAAGTAATTAAACAATAAATAATAATTAAACCTCAGTTAAACATTAAATCAAATAATAAATTGAATCAATAACTTAAACATTAATCAATCAAAAATAAATATTAAATAATGAAATAACACACGTCTCCATATGGGATAAACATAGACTTAAAACATCTTACGCCAAAGGGAAAATGACACAACTCAAGACTCTAACCTCAACTTGCGTCGTGATGCAATCAACAAGGTACACAACTTAAACTTATAGTGTGTGAGGGAAACTATGTCACCTCCGATAACTTTCCATTGGGATAGAGACACGCTCAGACCTGCGAAGCCAGGTGGAGTCGATGTCTAGTACCTGCAAACCTACATCCAACACTAGACACAACATATACAATACATATACATTATAATAAATATGCAAGTGATAGAGAATCACGACGGCATATCATGTTCACAATGAGTGATATGACATCGTCTCTACTCACGAAGACAGTCACACAATAAATCATCAAACATCACATAGAATCATAATTATGAAATAGAGTTAGCATCAACTCATCATCATAAGTCATATAATCCACATGAACAATGATCGCATATAAATCCATCCATCAAGGTGATTCTATGTACTAACATCTACAAGAATCATCAAATGCCACATATCATAAAGTATGCCTCACATCATTAGTCATAAATAACGTAAATCCACATAAGGTAACTAGCATCATTGATACCATCTTGGATAGTAACAAGGTCATAAATAATCACCTAAGCATCAACCATAAGTCTAATTAGGTCTATCAATATGCAAGTCTAGGAGGGACACTACAACATGCATGACAAGAGTTTCATTGAGGTCAAAGACCCCTACTATCCTGCAGTGTGATGAACAAGAGTTTTGTGACTGTGTAGGACAAGAAAAAGACAAGGGAAATGTATCCCCTGCCATCCTGCACTACTGATGACTAAAGAAAGTTGGTCCTATGGGATGAGAAAGCAATGGGAGGATAAAGGCTTCTCACTATCCCGCAATGTTAAGGAGGATGAGATGATGGCCATGTGGGGCCACATGCAGATAATAGTAAATGTTTTCTGCTATCCTGAACCAATCAATATTGGTGTGTGATGGTTGTGCAGGATAAGATAGTGAAGTGAGAGTAGGATCCCACTATCCCGCAATATGCATAGGGATGAAAAGAGGATCCTGTGGAGTAAAAGAGAACAAAGAGAAAAACGAAGTCTCTTATCCCACATGGGTTAAGAGGTCATGTCAAATTTCATGCAAGATAACATAAGGAGAAGTTAGACATGTCCCCAACTATCTCGCGATGTCAAAGACCATAAGTTAGAACTCTTGCGGGGCAAGAGAAATTGAATAATTGTGCATCTCGGCAGTCCGCATGGTTAAAGAGGGATCGTAAATGATGATGTGGGATAATGTAAGGAAAGAAGAGGTAGTCTGATTGGACTCAATAGTCCATGTGACAATTGATCAAGGTTGACCAGGTGACCTGGATATCGATTAAGAAGAAATTTGATGACATCTATGCATGCTGATAGTCACAAAGTTTTACATGGAGGCTAGCTGGCTTTGACCGAGTAATCTGGATGAAGAAAATGGAGACATGTGGCTCTCTAGTGATCAAAGAAGATATCTGATATGCTGAAGTCAGTGAAAATGGATTCAAGTGTGGTAGTTGTCGATCTTTTCAGGGTAGGTCAATAGAGGATGGAGAATGCATTAATGGCGACAGAGTTGCAGTCTGGTTGTGTGGCTCGAGGAAGAATTCCTGATCTCTTTGGGTAGAGGAAGATTACTAAATTGTGTAATCTAAGTATAGAGAATGATCTAAAGATAGAAAAGATGCATTTAATACAAGTAGCCAATCTGAGAACAGATTTAGGACAAATAATAAAATCTCCTATAATAAAGATCTCCAAGGCAACTGAATTGAATAAAATATTAAAATTTTTTTTGGAGAAAAATATCTAACGTGCATAGAGCTGATTGAATATAGCAATCGATGTGATGATATTTGATATCGGTAGGTGTGGTTTTTGAGATAGAGATAGAGGTGGAAATAAAGATATCTCATCTAGAAAACTGAGTGTGTTGAGTGTAGATAGTGTGTTGTTGTTACAGAGAAAAAAAATAGAGCAATCTAAATAAGTAGAAAAAACAAGAATAAAGTATTCTACAAGGTGGAGCTGTAGCAGAGTGAAGAAGACAACCAGATAGAGGAAGAAGAGGAGACAAAGGAAGAATTTCCAGAGGTAGAGAATTTCATTCTCAAGATATGAGAAATTTGTAAGTGTTACAAAACTCATTTGTAACAAGGTTTTATCATTGCATTGTAAACCTTGATAATCATTGTAAATCTATCAGTGGGTGCTCAGAGTAAGGGTAGGTGCTCCTTTGAGTAGGTACTCATAAAATCACAGGTTGGTGCCCTAAATATCAAGGGTTTGTTCTCCTTTGGTTGGTGCCCTAAAATTCAAGGGTAGGTTCTCCTCGGGTTGGTTCCCTAAATTTTAGGGGTTGGTGCCCTAAACATTGTAATCTATTGTTCACCGTGAGGCTAGATTGGATCAATTGACTCCAACAGTATTGTTGGCATTCTACACTCTAGTGAGAAATGATGGTGTTGTCATTGATGGCAACCTATCGGCAACCTACTGGATGCCTTCAAGCACCGGCACCGACAAACATCAACACCGTCAGACACTTCACCGACAACGACAACAATGTATACCAACACTCCAGCCGAAAGGATTAAACTTTTGTTTATTATATTTAATTGTAAATATTTTTTGTAAAGCTGACATGGCATATTGTAATAGACTCATATATGTATGAGATCTTGTAAATTATTTTGCAAGGATGGACATATGACGAATATGGTAGAAGTGATGAATGAATATTAAGGCAAATTTTGTATAAGGTTTATGGTTATAGTATGAGCTTAAACCAGTACTGAACCTGGCATAGCAGATGCTGAATTGTAGCAGTACATTATATTGGATTTTCATAATCCATTTGTAAGTCAGTGAGACTTCCATTTTGTAGATTGAGCAGTGAGCTCTAGGCAGTTGGCCTTCCTGCATGTGCAGGCCCCTCATTGTAAGTAATATCCATTCATTGGCTAGTGAGTGAATATTGTGGGTCACAAATCCCACCGAGGTTTTTCCCACACAAGTTTTCCTCATTAAAAATCTTGTGTTATGGTGTGTTTTCTATGTTGTCTTTACTATTCCTATGTACTGCATTGATTCTTGTTTACCGATACACTGTTTTGGAATGCAAAATACTTAATAAGGTTAAATATTCTGTTAACCGGTTAGATACTAATTAACCCCCCTTTCAGTACCTTTGGGACTATCATTAATCCTAAAAATTGGTATCAGAGCTTGGTCCTCTATTTTTAAAAGTCTAAAAACTTAAGGAAGATTCTGACACCGACATAGATGGAGAACTTAACAAAGCAATTAGAAGGAGCTCTTGTGGACTATGATTCAGAGAAGTTGAATAATATAAAACTTGAAGATGATCTGATGACTACACAGGAATTCATTCAAGGACTTCAAGAGAATCTTACTATTGCTAGAAATAAGAGAAAAGAACTTCATGAGAAGATGCAAAGTGATGATGATGAAAAGGAAACTCTTAATGAGCTTGTAAAGAAGACGAGGCAAGAAAACAGTACTACGAGGAATGAAATGCAAGATATGACTATGAGATTTTGTAAAGACATTGAAGACAAAAAGAAGAATGAAGATGACTTGACTAGGAGACTCAATGATGTTGGAAATGAAAATCTAAGACTCAGTCATGAAAATGATATGTTGAAGACAGATTTGATTCACATGCTACATGATAAAATTGAACTTATGAGACAAATGAGAATTCTGGAAAATGAGTTGGCTATTGCAAATCAACATAAAGAGAAATTCAAGAAAAGTTCAGAAGAACTTATGATATGCTGAAAAGTCAGAAACCTAATGGAGAGACTAATGGACTTGGATTTGAAGTTGGAGAAAGTTCCGATACTGCAAACAATCATGATCACAGTAAACCGGCAAGACAACCAAATGCTTACAAAAAAATGGGAAATGCTTTAACTATAACAAGTTTGGTCATAGAGAAAATCAATGTAGATCTAGAAACAATTAGAACATTAATGCACCCACTGGTCAATGTTCCAAATGCAACAAAATTGGTCACAATTCAGAAAACTACAGAATGAATGTAAGATGTTATGTTTGTGGAAGATTTGGGCACTTATCTAATCAATACAAAACACAAACCGACATAGGATATGGAAAGGTTATTCAGAAGAATAATGTGACTTGTTATGCTTGTAACAAGATTGGACATATTGCAAAATTTTGTAGAAGCAAGACTTCACCGATAAATAATAAAGGACCCAATTTGAAAGGCAAAGAAAAAGTTGATGAGGTAAAGCAAGAATTTTCAAGGCAATGGACTAGAAAGACAGATCAAAATGTTGATGAGACTATTCCTTCACCGGTAGGACAGAGTATTACTCCACTGGCAGGAGATTCTTCATCCAACTGAGAAGTAACCCTTTGGAGGTATTGCAGCAAGTTGAACATCATTGTAATGCCCATACCCTAGTCGGACTTTTAAAACCCATTTAACCTTGATTGACTTCCTTTGTGGCATTCTTGAATGGTAGATTAACCGATATGCAATGTGTAGCTTAGATAATATAAATAAATTGTGCATACTTATTATTGTGCTTTTGCATTGATTTTCGTGTAAATGCAATTGTTTCCTAACCCTTGTGATAAATCTTGAGCTGACGTCTTCATTGAATATGTATTTGTATATGCATGCTTGTATGAATTCATGGGTGCAGGAGATTGCAGGTACAACATCGCTTAGGGCAAGGTTCATCTCCCTTGGAATTTGCAAGGTTGAGTATGCTCTTTCATCTTTTGAATTCGGATTTAGTGGTCGTATAACTCTTGTCTTGCCTTAGCCATGGTTAGGTGAGCATCGTGTGTGGATTCGTGGGGCTTGCATTTCATTGGGATGCGTGTCGAGAGACTTGGAGGACTTCCTTGATTTGCGTGCCTTGCGCGAGGTAAGTGAGGTTTGTTATCCTAAGTATTAAATTTAAAATTATGATTAAACGTACACATTAGAGATATAGAAATTTAAATAGGTAGTTTCTTTTATACGATTAATCAGTAATTAAAGAGATTTGCCTTAAATTATTATTGTAGCTAGCTTAAGGTATTTAACTGGGGTTAGCATGCTCATTTACACATTTGCGATATTTACGCATTTGTAGTTGAGAAATTAGAATAAATAAGACTCTTGTATTAGATTAGTCTTTTATTTAAAAGTGTCGCTTTATTTTGTTGTAGCGAGTTAATTTAATAGTTAATTTTAATAACTACGATTTTAATAAATTATGCATTTTAGAAAGGAAAATTTTTAAAGTCATTTGGGAGATAGAAATAAATTACTCATTTCCGCATTTTGGAAGAAAAGGGATAAATTATTATTATTTAAACGAAATTATTTCCTTTTTACTTGTATAGTTGATATAGTATAAAAAGATTGATTTTTAGAAAATTAAAATTTAATCAAAACGCCTTACCCGGTAAATAGTCCCAAAATATAAATGCAGGCCTAAATCGATATTAAGAAATTAAAATTTAAAACTCAATAAGAAAAAGAAGCATTTTAATTTTAATAGGGGAAAACATATGAGATTAATAAATAATGGTAATGAATGACTTCCATTTGGGACTTTCAATCATTTTATTTTTAAAAATAAATACCTAATTTCGAAATTGAAATTAGGGCAAAAATTAGGGTTTTCTTTTTAATCTTGTTTGGTAAGCATTTTGGGGGCTTCTTGGCCTTTGGTTTTTTTTTTGGAAAAACATGGTTCTTGCAAGGGAGATTGGGGGATTTTGGAGAGGGATGAGGAATGAGAGCAGCTGATTTGGGAGCTCATCTTCATCAAAATCTCTTCCTGGAAAGCGTTGGAGGTAAGAAATTTTAATCTCCCCTTTTGTTTATTGTTATGCCCTCCATGAAATGCTGAAAAAAACAGAGAGGATTGCTACCCATGAATGTTTATTAAGATTTAGTTTTCAGTTGGTTGTTGCTATGAAAATTCTGGAAAATGCATTGATTATGAGTTTCTTTGGTTTGTTTTTGGAATGTGAGTTTCTTAAAAAAAAAAAAATGAACAAATATAGAGGTTGCTGGAAAACGTTTTTTTTAAAAACCCCTGTTTGCTGTGAGTTAAGCTTCTGGAAATTGTTATAACTTTATGACTGTTTTTTGTTTATTCCTTAACAAAATATATTTTAAAAACAAATTTTTTTTTTAAAAAAAAAACCAGGTTTTATGCCCCCACGGCAGATGCTACCAGTTGGTAGCGAACTGCTACCAAATGGTAGCAGCGTTGCCTTTGGTAGCGCCCTGCTACCATTTGGTAGCAGCGCTACCAAAGGTAGCTAGGCTGCCAAGGGGGGGAGGGCCCACGTGGATGTCCACGTGGGTACCCTCTCCCTCTCTTTTTTGAAATTTAAAATAAGTTTATTTTAATTGTTTTATTTAACCGTTATTTATTTTATTATTATTTTATATAATTTGTTTAAAATGAAAACAAAGAAAATAAAGTTATATCTATGTCACATATAAAAAAAAGAAGAATTTCAGATTCATTTAGTGAATTAAAAGAATTAGTATAAGGGAATTGAATTCTAGTTTTCGTTGATATTAAGTAATTTTAAATTCAGTATCTTATCTTAGTTAATTTTCAAACTTAGTAAATCATACACTTGGAGTTCGAGAAGCAACAATTTAGCAAATCCTTAGCCTAATACCAGTTTTAATTTCATGTTGATTACTTCATACCCGGGTTAGTACTGCCATTAACATAGAAGAAATAGTGATGGCGGTTTATTAAGAGTTTTAAGTAAAAGTTAATTTAGCTAGTATATCGAAGTATCGACATTATTAGTCAGAGCAATATGATAGAACGAATACCTCTACCGGATAATGCCTATGCTGAATTTAATCTTCTATTATTGAATTTGGTTATGTAATGGTAAGTCTTGACATGATAGTGTTGGTTGCAAGTTGGTCAAGCCCCTAATTAGGGAACCGTCAAATAAGAGTATCCAGGATTGTTTGTTTCTTTTTGTTTGTTATGACTCATTTTGACCCGCTTCTAAAAGGGATCTTTATGTAATTAACGTCCGAGGTGTCTGTTGTATATTGATTTTATTCGCCTAAGTGGCAAGATGTAAAAGACTCATAAATCATGTATTTCTAACAACATAATACCAAAGGGGTCTTGCAGTTGAGTAGACCCGGAGATGTAGCCCATCCGGGGTGAACTCCGAGATCATATCTGTGTTATGCGATGTTTATAGCGTACTAGTTTTATGTTTTAAATTATCTTGAATGGTTGTATTCTTGCATAGTGTAAAGTGTAAATTAAACGAATTCAAAGTCAAATGTATAACATTTTTTCAGATGGATAAACGTAATTATTCAAGTTCATAAAATGTTGTGAATTATGAATATGGCATGGTATTTAAATATTGAAATTAAAGTGTGGAAAAAAGGTAAATTGGTAATGTTAATTTAAAATGTAATAGTGGAATAAATTTAATTAGAATTACTTTATTGGATTAACTTGATATTGAGCATATCAATGGAATGAATGTAAAAAGGAAATAAAGTTAAAATTCATGTCATAATTCCTAGATTTAAAACTAAAGGATGAACATCATATAAATATCTATCTGCTTACCTTAGTAAATGAATCACGCCATGTCAATTATGTTTCATTACATTGAATGAATTTGATAAGTTATTTCACGTTTAAATCTTAACAATAATCCTCATCAGATTAATTTGATAATTCGTGAGGACTCAACTAGGCATCCATGTTGTATATTGGATGGATATACTTATTAATCCATGTTGTAATTATAATCAATAATCCTCACCAGATTACATTTATAATTGGGTGAAATCAATTGGATATCCATATTTTTAATCCCTTATAAAAGGAATCCCTCATGATTGCTAAAATTAAACTAAAATGGAAAAGTAGTTGATTTGTTGTTCAAACATTAAATCCTAGTAAAAGTATCTCTCTCATTTTAAGATCATTTAACAAGAAGAGAACAAAACATGAGATATGCAAAAAGATAATTGTATTTTAATCCGAATAGAAGGACGTCATTATGATCTTATCTCTCTAATCTTGAAATGACGAATGTCATCTAGTTAACGATTCTTTAAATTGAAGGATGCTCTCGTGTGTTCTAATGCAGACCCATCTTAATGAAAATTAGCCCATTTACTTGCATTATTAAAACTTCAAATGTATACTATGGCTACTCACATTTTACCTTTCATAAAAGAACTTCAACTCATTAGTAGGCTACGCATGATAACAAATGAAGAGACCTCACTCTACTCGTGGAAGTTTAATCCGAAAGAGACAAATTTATCTTATTAACCATACTGTTTAATATTTTAAAAGAGGTATCAAATGTGGGTGAATATTTTAAAATCAAATGAAGGAATCCTCACTTTACTAATCATAGTTTAACCTTGAACGAACGCATCTCATTAAGCACATTTATAGCAATAAAGGATGATGTCAAGTGTGGATGGTTATTTTAAAACTCTAATGAATGAACTTTGTTATATTTAAAAACGCTTGAACCCATTTGGAGACCTCCTAATGTAATTATGAATTAAAGTGCGATGAATAAATAATCTCCTCAATGACCTCCTAACCATCGAAGTAATTGAACGCCTCCTAAAGATATAAGGTGTTAAACCATTGAACACATATTTAATCAAGGACTATGCATTACCTCGTAATTAAGATATCCAGTTTAATGGATCTAATGACGCAAGTTGAGTTAGGTGTAAGGATGTGTAATCGCATTAGGAAACTCCTTAGGATTGGCTGAGCCTTCCGCTGTGGTATCTAAGTTGACAGACAATCTCCATTGTATTTTAATGTCGTGTCTAATAATGAATTGAGTTAACTTCAATTTAACTTAATAATGTAACTTTTCATTAACGCTCTTAATAATTGTTTAAAAAAAAAAAAATTTACACTCTATTTGAGTGTTTTTAATCTAAACCCTTAGGGGTTTCCTGGCGGGGCATTACAATCATGCAAATTACTCTCGGTAGATGGTGTGAAGATGAATTTCTTCTCTACCGACAGATGTGTTAAGTTTCACTTAACCGACGAGCTTTT
Organism: Cryptomeria japonica; assembly: GCF_030272615.1. Taxonomy (NCBI): domain Eukaryota; kingdom Viridiplantae; phylum Streptophyta; class Pinopsida; order Cupressales; family Cupressaceae; genus Cryptomeria; species Cryptomeria japonica. Next base: position 524,823,775 of record NC_081408.1, on the reverse strand, counting down.
AATACATTTGTTGGAAGAAAAGACATTATAAATCATTGGTTTTCCCTCTTTTTCAATTCATCGAGCATTCAAACTTTCAAAGAGTGCAAAATCCGAGCAAAGGCATCCAAGGTGAAGAAGTGAAGCGATTTCTCTCAAGCACTCAACCATTATCAGACAACTTAAGGTATTTTTCAATGGCTTCCTCCTCTGCTCCAGAATTAATTGCAAACCCTACTGTTGTGGAAGTTGTGAAACACCCTAGGTCCGTTTTTAAGATCATTCCCAAAATAGCTAAGCAAGATGATTCTATAGGTGCTTTTTCAAAAATTCCTAAAGGTGTTGCTTATGCTGAAGACCCTAGAATTTATATTTATTGCAATGTTGAGGAATTAGGTTTTGAGGAAGTGTTGAAGATGTTTAAAACTACTATTTGTGATGAAAATGGAAATGTCAAACTTGAACACAAGGTAATTGAAACTTTAGGTTTTGTGGAAATCTTGGACATCCTTGAATTTCCTAAGGAGGTAGTGAGAATTGTCCTTAGCAGAGTTCATGGAGAATTTCTTTGGCTAGATTCAGTTTGCAAAATCACTAAGGAAGCAATTGGGGCAGTGACAAGTTTATCCTCCACCAGTAGTAGGCCAGATAAGACTAAGAAGGTACCTAATAACACATTCATGACCTTAACAAGAGCAACATATGATAGCAGATCCCTGAGAGTAAATGCCATCAAGGATGTAAATGTCAGATTCATAAGCATGATCTTAGGCTACAAGACCACACATGCAAACCGACTCAACTCAGTTTCTTGTCTTTGCATTAAAAGTGCTTATGATATGGTGAATAATGATGCAAAAATAGATGTATGTGAGTGGCTAAAGGATGAATTAATAGACAACCTGAAAAAGATAAAAGGAGATAAGAAAAGAAAATTTCGTATTGGAAATCTTCTGGTATGTCTTATGTTATATTTCACAAAAGAAGTTCTTGGTATTGGAAAGAAAGATTTTGGATATGATATACCGGTAGGAAAACAATTGCTAGAAATATTCACCGGCTTGGGCACTGATAATGAAAACAAAATAACTGAGTATTTTAAAACCTTCCAAGCAAAAATGAAAACCAGGGTGAGACTACCACAGAGTGTAGTAGACAAGTACAACAAAGAAATATGTTTTGTGATTAAAAAGGATGAAATATGGATGGAAGCAGTTCTTCCTAGAACTGTATGGGTAACTAAAATGGGGTATGAGGCAAATGTAAACATTATTGAAACTTATGCTAAAGCCCTATTAGAAGCACCTAGAGAACTTGCAGAAAAGGCGTTTGGTAGTGCAAAATTAATTGAGAGTGATGTACAAATATTGAAACAAAGGAAGAAAAGAGAAAAGTACATAAGGAGTGCATCTAAACAAGTAAAGGAAATAAAAGAAAATGTCATGAACCTTATTGGAATAAAGGAAAGTGACCTAGAAGGATTGCAACCAGAGGCACACATCTCACCGATTGGTACATCATCTGACAGTGAGATACCTGCTAAGTTTAAGAGAGTTGATAGAAAGAGAAAACCTTCACAGGAACCCTCTCCTCCACCCAAGAAAAACTCTTTGAGGAAACAATAAAGAAGTGCACGGAACACATTAACACACTTTTACCGGCACTGAATAAAACAACTTTGGAGTACAAGGAACTATACAGGGACACATGCAAGCCACATATGTTAACACAAGATATTGAAAAGAAAATAAGCACAGTACAAAAAGAGATAGATGATATAGCTGATAATATCATTGGTTCATCTGAACCTATATCAGTTATTGAGCAAGAGATAGCAGGATTTGAGGAAAAGATGGAGAAATTAGAGAAAGAGAAAGAAAGGATCAAGGCAAATGCCAGAGAGCTTAAGCACAAACTCAGTCCTAAATTAGACAACCTTATCTCTCTGAGGAAAGAGATCTCTGAGGCATTAATTCAAGGGAAAAAGTCACTGGAGGAGCATATGCATCATATCACCGGTACAATCCAAATAACTGAGGCAACCATGAAGGACAACAACATATTCATACAAAGTGTAAACTTGGTTTTGGCTGACATATTTTTGATTGTAACCAACCAATTACAAACTTCAAGGTGAAATTATGCACCCATTTGACAATTTTTGACAACCTTTGTCATTGATGTCAAAGGGGGAGTAGTGGACAGAGAAAAATGGCTAATTAGAGGAGATCATCTGCTTAGGGGGAGCACACATTTTTTGGTAACTTTTTGGACTTCATTTTTGGAAACAGCTTTTGGATTTTTCTCATGAGTGTTGCCATCAATGCCAAAGGGGGAGATTGTTGGCATTCTACACTCAAGTGAGAAATGATGGTGTTTTCATTGATGGCAACCTACTGGAAACCTACTGGATACCTCCAGGCACTGGCACCAACAAGCATCAACACCAACATACACTTCACCAGCAGCGACAACAATGTATACTAACACCCCGGCCGACAAGAATGAACTTTTGTTTATTGTATTTAATTGTAAACATATTTTGTAAAGCCGACATGGCATATTGTAATAGACTCATATATGTATGAGATCTTGTAAATCATTTTGCAAGGATGGAAATATGATAGATATGGTAGAAGTGATGAGCGAATATTAAGGAAAATTTTGTATAAGGTTTATGGTTATAGTATGAGCTTAAACCGGTACTAAACCTGGCATAGCAGATGCTGAATTATAGCAATACATTATATTGGATTTTCATAGTCCATTTGTAAGTCAGTGAGACTTCCATTTTTTAGATTGAGTAGTGAGCTCTAGGCAGCTGGTCTTCCTGCATGTGCAGGCCCCTCATTGTAAGTAATATCCATTCATTGGCTAGTGAGTGAATATTGTGGGTCACAAATCCCACCGAGGTTTTTCCCACACCGGGTTTCCTTGTTAAACAACTTGTGTTATGGTGTGTTTTCTATACTATCTTTACTATTCGTATTTATTGCATTAATTCTTATTTACCAGTACACTATTTTGGAATGCAAAATACTTAATAAGGTTAAATATTCTATTAACCAGTTAGATAATGATTCACACCCCCTCTCAGTATCTTTGGAAATATCATGAATCCTAATAATCATTTCTCACCAAGTTTTTTTTCCCTTTGTGGGTTTTCCTCATAAACCTTGTGTTGTGGCTTGTGTGTGTGTTCTTAATTTATTTGCAGTCTCAGTACTTGCACACATAGTTAAAAGTTTCACCCCCCCTTAGTATCCATTTGTGTTCTTCAATTGGTATCAGAGCCCTAGGTTCCCTTACTATAAAGCTTCCTCTAGCTTGGGTAGATCCTATCTTTTGAACGCAATGGTTAGAAATGAATCATCTTCTAAAGAACCTATGTTTGATGGCACACATTATTCCTTTTTGAGTAGAAGAATGGAGACATACTTGTCTTCTCTTGGGTTTGATATTTGGATGTTAGTAAAGAATGGATATACAGTTCAATCAAATCCTCCTACTAATCCTGATGCTAAACGGGAATATGAAAACAATGCAAAAGATAAGAATGCTATCTTAGGTGTTATGTCTGATACAAAGTTTGTGAAAGTCATGCATTGCACTTTATCAAAAGCAACATTGGATAAGCTACAAAGCATATATGAAGGAGATACTAAAATAAAATAAGCCAAACTGCAAAATTTAAGAACTCAGTTTGAAAATCTGAAAATGAAAGAAGAAGAGAAGATAGCTGACTATTTGCAAAGAGTGGATGAGATTGTGAGCGCAAAAAGAGGACTTGGAGAAGATGTAATAGATGAAATAACTGTAAAAAATGTCCTTAGATAATTAGCTATAAGGTATGACACAAGTTTCTGCTATTGAAGAAGCTAAAGATCTAAAAGATTTCTCTATGGATGAATTGTTTGGTTCTCTATCAGCCTATAAAATGAGGATAGTAAGTGTTGAACCTTCAAAAAGAGAGGTTACCTTCAATACCACAAACAAAGAAAAAGAACCAACTACAAATGAGGATGAAAATTATTCCGATGCTGTTGTAGCAAACTTTGTAAGGAATCTCAAAAGAGGTTCAAGAAAGTACAAAGGTAAGTTGCCTTTCAAATGTTTCAACTGTGGTAAAATTGGAAACTTTTCATCCAAGATGCGTCATGGAGAAAATGATGAAGATGAAAAGAAAAACATGAAGACTCTTGGCAAAGAAAAGATGAAGAATTGTTATAATCCAAGGAGAAGAAATTTTAGGTGAAAGAGTAGTCTTTACACATTTGAAGATGATGCCTCTGATGAAGAAAGTGTCTTTGAAGATTGCTATAGTGAAGGTGAAAGAGAAGTCAATCTCTTTATGGTACAAGGAGAGTTATTTGATGAACATATTATTGATGATGAAGAGGAAGTTGAAGCTATAGTAGATCTTGAAGGTGAACTAGAAGAACTTAGAAAAGTAAGAAAGGAATACAAAAAGGTACAAGAATGCTGCTACGGAAGAACAAGATCTACTAAACAAATCACTCGAGGAGTCAAACACAACAATTTTTGATTTGAGAATCTAGTTGGAAGAAGCAAAAAGGATGTATGAAGTAAAAAAATCATATTTAGAAAAGAAGGATAAGGAGTGTCAAAAATTGGAAGTAGATCTTGTAAATCTAAGAAAGGAATTGGGAAAGAATAAGGATGAACTCAACATGAAGATTAAGTATGGTGGAAAAATTGAAGCATTAGACAAGACTTTAAGTAAGCAAAAGAACAACAAGGACATCAATGGTGTTGGATTTGAAAATGGATTTTGTTCTAACAGTAAAGATTCATCAGGAAAGTAGATACAATTCACCTCTTCAAGTGAAAGTGAAGCCAAACAAATGTTCACAGTTAACAAGCCCAATGAAAAGAAGACATATTTTGTTGCTACAAAGAATCAATCAACAATTCAACATGTTGATCCTAACAGAAAATCCACTGTTGAAAATAGAGGCTGCACAAAGGTCAAGGATACAAGGAGGAAATCAAGAAGACTAAACTATGTTGATCCAATGATGCAAAGTTCTTCAGCGGTAGTGTTGCAAACCCACACACTCTCTCACCTTTCACTCTCACAATCTCAAGCCTGTGAAGGCCTCAAATCATGCCAAAACCTAAACTTGAACTTTATCCCTCAAAAGGGTTGGCAAACACCTTCACTATGCTCTTAGGGTTTCACAAGACTTTCACAACCTTCTTATCATTGATGGCAATAAGGTTCTACAGGTTTAACCGACAATAGACTTCACCTATCGGCAATAGGCTTCACCTACCAGCATTGATAGATACAACAAGGCTCATTCAAACCAGAAGAAGATTATCTTGGTAAATTATAATTCTAGTTTCAAATACCCTTTGGGAACTTCTCTCAGACTCCAAGGAACTAGATCTCCAGCTTGCTCCGACACTCCTAGACACCTATTTGGGTCACAAACCTAGTTGATTAGATTAGGATTGGGTTACAAATGACGTGTATGGGAATGGGACCACAAGGAAGATCCAATGATTTAGAGGGATTTTCATATGTTTGAATGTACCAATTCAACCGTCTAACTCCTTCTAATGTCTGGCATCATGCAATCCATCAATTTTTGACTGTACTAGTCTAAGCCCTTATAAAGTTTAGGCTAGGGCTTGGTGATAAAAGTACGAATCCAACTCCCCTGATCTCACCCATTTGGAATATAATAATACACCCCCCTAACTTGCATCCTATAAAAGGCCATTGGGAGCCAATGACTAGATTGCAAGTTAGGGCCTCATCTTTGCAACACCCTAGGGAAATTAAGGGTTTTCAGATCTGTAGAAGAAAATTGTTGATATATCCTCCCAAGAACCACTTCAAGGGGTTAGACCAGATTCATATGAAATATTATTCATTGTTCTACTATCCAAAACCAAAGTTTTACAAAATCATTCAACGTTCTATATAGACAGTACAAAAAAGTAACATAATTCAGGCAAAATCAGATTTGTTTCATTTCATACTCTCCACCAAACTTCTCCAAATCATTTCGTGCCTTCAACCAAACTTTCTCATCAGTTTTAAAAGAACAAATAGGCTCCTCTCAATGACCACAACCAAATTTGAAATTTTTGTGACCGTTGGAAAGAGGTTACATTCCAACCGACAACTTTTCAAAAGTTGCTTTGACAATAATGACAACTTTTGCAACTTTGAATTCCTAAGAACCTAAACCTTACCAAACACATCTAAGGACATCATTAACCTATAAAACACTTAAGACAACATTCTAGGATCATAAACATAACATTTCATGATTCAAGCCCACATGGCCTAATGGACCTGTAGGCTTATATGTGCACCTATAGGCTTATATGGCCTAATAGACCTACATTTGAACTTGTACCTTTAGCTCTTTGACACACCGCACACTCTGAAACAAATTTCCTCACATCTGATTGCATTCTTGGTCAAAAATAAAACCTTCTAACCAACTCAAGTGTCTTATCAAGTCCAAAATGTCCTGATAAACTCCCACAATGCTTTTGTTTGACAATATTCTCCCTCATTCAACAATTAGGAATACAAAGCTGACTACCCTTGAAAAGTAAACCTTCTTGAAGCATATACTCAGAAAAATTAGTATGATACCTTTCATTCATAGTTTGACAAACTTCATAAGCCTCCTTGAAATCTGCATCTTCTTGGTACACATCCTTCATAACAATGATTCCCATGCTTTCTAATTGAATCTCTTGGATTACCAAGTTCCTCCTACTAAGGGCATCTGCAACTTTGTTTGCCAATCCCTTATTATGCTTGATAGTGAATGTGAAAGCTTGAAGATACTCCATCCATTTCATGTTCCTGTGATTGAGTTTCTCCTGCCTGTTCAAAAAGCTTAAAGCATGGTTGTCAATGTAAACAATAAATTTCATAGGTAATAGATAGTGTCTCCATTTCCTAAGAGATGGTACCAAAGCATACATCTCTAGATCAAAGGTTGAATATTTTTGTTTTGAGTCATTTAACTTCTCACTGAAAAAGGCCACAGGCCTACCCTCCTGAATCAAGACTCCTCCTACAAGTTTCTTAGATGCATCACATTCAATAGTGAATACCTTATGAAAATCAGGAAGGACTAAGATGGGCTTCTCTGCAATCTTTGTTTTCAAATACTCAAAAGACTTGTTAGCTTCATCATTCCAAACAAATTGAAACTTTCTTCAACTCCTGATGGTATTTATCATAGGAGCACTAACCCCATTGAAATTTCTTATAAACTTTTTATAAAAGCTTGCTAAGCCATGGAAATTTTTTACCTCACTTGCAGATTTAGGTGTGGGCCAATTGAGGATTTCCTCTACCTTGGATGGATCCATTCTCATATTACCTTTGGAAACAACAAACCCAAGAAACACTTCCTCCTGCAAGAAAACATACTTGTCCAAGTTGACCTTCAACTACTCCTCATGCAAACTTTTCAATACCAAATCCAAGTGCATCAGATGTTCATTTCTATCCTTATTGAAAATCAATATATCATCCAAGTATACTACCACAAAATGATTGATAAAGGGCTTAAGAACCTCATTCATTAACCTCATAAAGGTACCGGGGGTATTAGAAAGCCCAAATGGCATTACAATCCATTCAAACAATCCTTCATTGGTCTTAAATGTTGTCTTCCATTGGTCTCCATCTCTGATCCTAATTTGGTGATAACCAATTTTCAAGTCTATTTTGGAGTAGTACTTGGCCCCTCCTAGACAATCCATCAAATCCTCTATTCTCATCATTGGGAACCTATATCTTATTGTTATCCTGTTTATAGCCCTAGAGTCTGTACACAACCTCCATGTTCCTTCTTTCTTAGGAGCTAGCACTGTCGGGACTGCACATGGGCTTATATTCTTTCTAATGAACCCTTTCTCAAGTAACTCTTAGATCTGTCTTGCAACTTCTACATTTTGTTCAGGGGTTAGTTTATAGGCTGCCTTGTTAGGAAGGGTAGCACCTGGTATAAGGTCTATGCAATGACTGATTTCTGTTTGAGGAGGTAGAGTATCTATGGTACAGTCTGCAACAATTCCCTTATACTTATCTAGCAGATCTTGAACCTCCTTAGGCCCTACTTTCCCTTTTGCCTCATGGCTCTTAGGCTACTTCTTAGGTTCATCCCTAGGCTTGAAAACTATAGAAAAGAAAGGAGTATCCTTCTCCTTCAAATCCCTCATGAATTCTTTCTCATCTACTAGCATGACACTAGTCATAATGTGTTTGTCCTTACTGTCACCCGGGAGAGGGGTCATGGTAAAGTTCTCTCCATTTTTGGTGATGGTATATACATTCTTCCTACCCTCATGCCTAGCATCGACATCATATTGCCAAAAACTACCAAGTAACAAATGACAAGCATCCATTTCTACCACATCACACAACACTCTATCCTTATATTCACCAATTGAAAAATCTACCCACACTTGTTCACTAATCAACACTTGTGTCCCTTATTCAACCAAGATAACTTATAAGGATAGGGATGAGGAATTATTTGCGAGTTAATATTGGCAACCATCTCAATAGAAGCTATGTTATCTGTGGATCCAAAATGTACAATGACCTTACAAACTTTCCCTTGTACCTTGCAAGTGGTTCTAAAAATAGATCTCGTCTGAGGCGGTTCTTTGCTGATTAGTTCCTTCAAGAGAGTCCTTTTTATCATCAAGAGCTCTCCTTGCTCTGGGTCTGCAAACTTTGAAGTTGATGTGTGGTAGGAGGTCACGCTCTGACTATCTTCCTCTTGAATCAAATGTGCTCTTCTTTCATCCCCTTAACCACCATTTCCTTGCTTCTCTAGACACCTAAAGGATTGATGTCCCACCTGGTTACAAGAGAAACACCTACCGATGAAAACACTAGGTCCTCTTCCACCAAATATTCCTCTTCCATTTGCTCTTCTCCCTCTAAAACTACCTCTGTTCCCTGATTCTCCCTCATGTTCCTGACTACTTATTTCTCCTTGAGGTTTATGGTATGATCCTCTACCATTGAATCCGCCCTTACCTCTGAAATTTGTACTCCTTCCTCTATTATGGTGTTCTCCTCTCATCTTTTGCTTCTCTTCAATCCTAAGTGCCATTTGATAACACTTATGCAATGATTCAAGATTAAACAAATTGAGTTCATCTTGAATGTTGAACTTAAGGCCATTCATGTACCTTGCTAACTTTTGTGTCTCACTCTTTGGTATCTTTTCTTTGAGTGTCATTCTGTGGAACTCCTCGGTGTAGGCACTAACATCCAGATCCTTTTGCCTCAAATTTTGTAGTTTCTTATGTAGGATTATCTCATAATCCTTAGGGACAAACTGCTTCTTAAATTCTGACACCATCCTCTTCAATGAAGTGACGGGGTTCTTACCTTCCATCATTCTTTCCCTTTGTAGGATATTCCACCGACTAAGAGCTGGACCTTTCAATTTTGACTTAGCCACCTTTACTCTTTGGTTATCCTTCACCTCCTCATATTAAAAATAGTTTTCTAAGGCCTCAATCCAGTCCTTTCACTCCTCTAGATTCATCTTCCCTTGAAACATAGGTAATTCTGTCTTAGTGTCTCTTCCACCTACTCTCTTAAGGGCCTCAATGAATTGCCTTTGATTTGTAGGTACAACTAGGTTCTCTCCTTGTTCTTCTCCTTATTCTTCTTCTTCTTCCTCAGAGTCTGAGCCAACTTCCTTCCCAGCCTGATCCTTCTTCAACTTTGCTAGTTCTTCTTCCATCCTTTTGTTCTTGGCTATTTGCTCCCTCACTATCTTAACCAATTCTACATTGGTGACTCTAGAGGGTATCTCCTCTTCACTTTTTCCCTTTGTTCGATCTCCCATGGTTTAAACTCTTCCCAAGTTCTTCTAGAGCTTTGATACCATGTGATGCAGAGTTCTTCAAAAGTAGTGTGGCAAACCAACACTCTCTCTCACCTTTTTCTCTCATAATCTCAAGCTTGTGATGGCCTCAACTCATGCCAAAACCAAAAATTGAACTTTATCCCTCATAAGGGTTGGCAAACACCTTCACTATGCCCTTAGGGTCTCATAAGACTTTCACAATCTTCTTATCATTGATGGCAACAAGGCTCCACATGTTCAACTGTCAATAGACTTCACCTACCGGCACCGACAGATACAACAAGGCTAATTCACACCTACATCAAGTTTATATCGACAGAAGATTATACCAGTAAATTATAATTGTAGTTTCAAATACCCTTTTGGAACTTTTCTGAGACTCCAAAGAACCAGATCTCCAACTTGCTCCAGCACTCCTAGACACCTATTTGGGTCACAGACCTAGTTGATCAGATTAGGCCTAGGTTAGAAAGGAAGTGTATGAGAATGGGACCATAAGGAAGATCCAATGCTTTGGAGGGATCATCTAATGTTTGAATGTACCAATTCAACCATCTAACTCCTTCTAATATTTGGCATCATGCAATCCATCAATTCTTGACTGTACTAGTCTAAACCCTTACAAAGTTTAGGCTAGGGCTTGGTGGTAAAAATACCAATCCAACTCCCTTGATCTCACCCCTTTGGAATATCATAATACACCCCCCTAAATCGCATCCTACCAAATGCCGTTGAGAGCCAATGACTAGATTGAAAGTTAGGGCGTCATCTTTGCAACACCCTAGGGAAATTAAGGATTTTTAGACCCGTAGAAGCAAATTGTCGATATCTCCTCCCAAACACCACTTCAAGGGGTCAGACCAGATTCATATGAAATATTATTCATTGTTCTACTATTCCAAACCAAATTTTTACAAAAGCATTCAACGTTCTGGTACGGAAAAGTAATAGAATTCAGGCAAAATCAGACTTGTTTCATTTGATGCTCTCCACCAAACTTCTCCAATTCATTATGTGCCTTCAACCAACCTTTCTCATCAGTTGTACAAGCACAAATAGGATCCTCTCAATGACCACAACCAACTTTGAAATGGTTGTGACCATTGGGAAGAGGTTACATTCCAATCGGAAAGTTTTCAAAAGTTGCTTTGACAATAATGACAACTTTTTCAACTTTGAATTCCTAAGCACTTAACCCTTACCAAACATATATAAGGACATCATTAACCTATAAAACACTTAAGACAACATTCTAGGATCATAAACACAAAATTTCATGATTCAAGCCCACATGGCCTAATAGACCTCTAGGATTATATGTGCACCTGAGAGGTTATTGACCACACAAAGACATTTTATTACATCTAGGTTGATCCTTGAGATCCAACCTATTATGACAACATAAGTAAACACAAAACAAACACTAGACACCCCTAATGGCATGAAAACACCATGAAAAGAAGAGGTGCCCTGTACCATCCAAGGAGACCAATGAGAAACAAATTCAACAATGATTGGTATGTACCTCAATTTCATTGGTACTGCTATAAATGTAATACTTATGGTCATAGAATTATTGAATGTAAGCTTATGCATAATTCTCCGTCAAGTTTTGAAAGTAGAAATCAATTTGTTGCTCATGGGGATATGAAATGTAGGATAAATGTGTCCCAGTCCTATAATAGTTTTTCAAATGCATCATTCAATGTAAATGTAAAATGCTACCATTGTCAAAATTTGGGCCATATTGCAAAACATTGTAAGATAAGGATTGCTAAGCAAAATAAGGTTGTGTCAACCTTGGAACCAAGAGTCAATCCAAATCAGGAAACAACAATAGAGAATAAGATAGAATCAAAACAAGCTTGGGTAGAAAAGGAGAAGGACAATAGTAAGTCAAGTTTGGTTGTCCAAATTTTCCTACATGCTAAAAGGAAAATCCTTTGGGTAGTTGATAGTGGCTGCTCCAATCACATGACTGGAGACAAGAATAATTTATTAAACTTGAAGATTGGAATGGTGGTTCAATGAGGTTTGGAGACAAATCAATAATCAAAACCGAGGGTAAAGGTACAGTAAACATTGATGGCAAGCTAAAATCTCATGATCTTTATTATGTGGAATGTTTGAAACATAATTTATTAAGTGTGAGTCAAATGTGTGACGAAGGATATAAGCTTACACTTGATTCCAAGGGGTGTGAAATCATAAAAGAGAGTAATTGTCAACTAGTTGCAGAAGGTAAAATAATAGATGGAAATGTATATAACTTAAAGGAATGTTTTGAGTCTCAATGTATGATGGGACAAGTTGACGAGAGCTGGTTATGGCATAGAAGACTAGGTCACATAAATTTTGATAATCTTGTTAAGGTAAGCAAGAAAGGGTATTTAAGACACATACCTCAAATTATTAAGCCACCAAGCACCTTCTGTGATGAGTGCCAAAAAGGTAAGAAAACAAAGCTCATCTTTAAGACAAAAGAGTATTCAACTACAAGACCTCTTGAGATTGTGCACACTGATTTGTATGAGCCTGCAAGAACAAGAGCTCTAAATGGAGAAAGATACATCATTCTGTTTATAGATAAATTTTGAAGGATGACATGGGTCACCTTTTTGCAAGACAAGTCACAAGAATTTGAGAGATTCAAGCTCTTCAATAAATGGTTGAGAAGGAAAGTGGATACAAGCTGAAGTATCTAAGGTCAAATTGTGGAGGTGATTTTACATCAAATGAGTTTGAAGACTACTATTGGAGACATGGAATCGAAAGAAAATATTCAACCCCTAGGAAACCACAACAAAATGGTTTTGTGGAAAGGAAAAAAAGAATAGTCAAGGAAATGGCAAGGACAATGTTAAATGAAGCTAATATGCCTTATGTCTATTGGAAGAGGCAATTCACATAGTTTTATACACCTTAAAAAGAGTAAAACTAAGGGTGAACAACAATATGAAACCTTATGAACTATGGCATGATAGTTTATCCTCAGTCAAGTATTTCAAGGTGTTTGGCAACAAATGTTACATTAAAAGAGATGAAGATGGATTAGGTAGCTTTGAATCAAGATGTGATGAAGGTATTGTCTTAGGCTATTCTACTCACAACAAGGCCTATCAGTGTTTCAATAAAAGACTCAAGAAGGTAATTGAGAGTGTACATGTGAGAATTGATGAGGATATGCACAAAGGAAAGAAAAACTTAGTAACTTAGATTGAAGAGCCAAATGTTGAAGATGAAGATCAATCTGAGAGAAAATATGAAGAAGAAGCACCAAACAAAGCCCCAAACAAATATGTGAAGAAGAATCATGTTGAGGATTAGATTATTGGCAATAAGAATGATGGTGTGTAAACTAGAAGGAGAGAAAAGAACACTGAGCAAGTAAAGTTTTGCCTTATGACTGAGATGGAACCATAAACATATGATGAGGTCAGCAAAAGTGAGAAGTGGATGAAGGATATGGAAGAAGAGTTGTAGCGGATTGAAAAGAAAAAAACATGGGAATTGGCTCCTACACCTATAGAAAAAAATGTCATTGGGACTAAATGGGTCTACATGAATAAGATGAATGAAGAAGGCAAGGTAATATTGAACAAGGAAAGGCTTGTATGCAAGGGATATTCTCAAGTAGAGGGCATAGATTTTGAAGAAACTTTTTCACCTATTGCAAGACTTGAGGCAATAAGAATGTTCCTGGTATTCTCTACATTTAAGGGATGCAAAGTATATCAAATGGATGTTAAATCTTCATTTCTCAATGTAAATATAGAAGAAGAAGTGTACATAGACCAACCTGAAGGGTTTTAGCAGCATGAAGATGAAAAATTTGTTTGTAGATTGGAGAAAGCATTATATGGTGTAAAGCAGGCACCTAGAGCATGGTATTATAGGTTGGATAAGTACTTACATCAACAAGGATTCAAAAAGGGAAATTCTAATAGTAACTTGTAAATTAAGGTGGATGGAGATCACATGATCTTAGTTGTGGTATATGTAGATGAAATCATCTTTGGAGGCAATAAAGATATTCTATGAAAAGAATTTGTTGATCAGATGTAGTTAGAGTTTGAAATGTCTATGCTTGGAGAGTTATCATATTTCCTTGGTTTTCAAATATCATAGCAAAATAAGGGCATATTCATTTCACAAACCAAGTATGCTAAATACATGTTGAAGAAATTTCAGATGGAGGACAACAAACCAGTTGGTACCCCTATGGTGACAGGATGCAAGTTAAGAAAAGATGATGAGTCACCTAGTGTAAATCAGACCTTATATAGATCCATGATTGGAAGCCTATTGTATCTTACAACCTCATGGCCTGATATAGTTCAAGCAGTGTGCATGGTTGAAATATTCCAAGTATCTCCTAAGAAATCACATGTCAATGCTATTATGAGGATATCTAAGTATCTGCAGAGAAGACTTGCTTATGGCTTATGGTATCCAAAGAAAGGAGATTTCACTTTGTAAGCCTATACTGATGCAAAATAGGTAGAATGTGTAGATGATAGGAAGAGCACCAATGGTAGAGATTTCTTCCTTGGAGACAAGTTAGTGTCATGGCATAGTAAGAAACAAGAGTCCATTTCATTATCAACTATTGAAGCAAAGTATATTGAAATTGCCACATGTTCTTAAGTCCCGTGGATGAAAAAAACTCTTAAGAACATTCAGGTAGAGTTTCCAGATCGTATTCCCATCATGTGTGAAAAATAAAGTACAATCCATATGTCAAAGAACCCTGTCATGCATTTGAGGACAAAGCACATTGCAATCAAATATTATTTTCTTAGAGAAAAGGTCACAAAGAAAGAGGTAAAAGTTGACTATGTGTGCACCGGTGATCAAATTACTGACATTTTCACTAAGCCCCTGTCTAAGGAAAACTTTGAATATTTGAGATAAAAATTAGGTCTTCCACCCATCTTCAACACTTAAGAGTTTCTATGTAGTCTGTGATTTAGGGGGAGCATACTATTTTATAGTTTCCACCTTGGAACCTCATGTACAGTCTCAGGGGGAGCTCTAAATTTTTATAAGCAGTACTAGCACTACTTTTTTATATTGTAATAATGGTTCATCTAGCTATAGACAATAGAGGTAAACCAACATGAATAAAGGACATCTTTTAAGAAGTTGTAGAGGAAATTTCTATAGTATTGCAGATGTGTCATGATCAAAATTGGAAGTTTCATTCATGGTTGTAGAAAATCAAAGAGGGAGAACGTGAGCAGTTGCCAGTTGGTTACTTCACCCTTTTCCATTGTTGTCAAAGGGGGAGAAAATGATGAAATGATCTATGAGTGGTTTGCAATTGTGTTGACATCAATGCCCAAGGGGGAGATTTTTGGCATTATTGTCATTGATGTCAAGGGATGACAAGAGGTTGTAGAGAAGTAGGTAGTAATCATGCATAACATGAAGATAGGAGAAGACATGTGATGCATATAACATGTAAGTTATGCAATCATGCATGCAATTCTGCATAACATGTACTATTCTATAGGGGCCTCGACCAGGTTCATTGACTCCATGTGTCGGTAGCGGTTTGGAGTTATGTGTTGGTGAGTTGTACATGTGGGGAACTCTTTGGTGCATCGGTTATCACACTCGGTACTCAGTAGGGAAGTCTTCAGTGTTTGGCCGAGTCTTGAGTTGGGTGTGGCGAGCCATGATTTCCATGTGACAATAGTTGTTTGGTTCATGTGTGTTATGGGTCCCATGGTATATTTGAATGGAGGAAAGAGACCGTGCAGGATAACACTTGAGTGAAGAGAAGTCCATCTGCAACTACCTTGTGACGTTGAAAAGAAATATGCACTATTCATGCAGGACAAGAGTTTCATTGAGGTGGAAGACCCCTCGCTATCCTGCGACATGATGAACAAGAGTTTTGTGACTATACGGGACAAGAAAAAGACAAGGGAAATGTATCCCTTCCATCCCGCACTTCTGATGACCAAAGAAAGTTGGTCCTGTGGGATGAGAAAGAAATGGAAGGATAGAAGCTTCTTGCTATCTTGCACCATTCAAGAATGGTGTGCGATGGTCGTGGAAGATAAGATAGTGAAGCGAGAGTAGGATCTCGCTATCCCGCAACATGTAGAGAGATGAAGAGCCTATGGGGTAAAAGAGAATGAAGAGAATGATGAAGTTTATTATCTTGCATGGGTTAAGAGGTCATGTCGAATGTCATGCGGGATAACAAAAGGAGAAGTGAGACATGTCCCCCGCTATCCCGTGATGTCAAAGACCATAAGTTAGAACTCTTGTGGGGCAAGAGAAATTGAATAATTGTACATCTTGCCAACCCACATGGGTAAAGAGGGCTTGTAAATGATGATGCAGGATAATGTAAGGAAATAAGAGGTTGCCCAATTGGACTTGATAGTCCACGTGGTGGTTGATCAAGGATGGCCAAGTAACTTGGATGTCGATTAAGAAGCCTTTTGATGACATCTGTGTTGGAATTTTGATGATATTTGTACTTAGTTGTGATTGTCATTGATGGATACACACTTATTTGCTGTATGAGTTATTCTCAACCGGTAGTATGTGATGTATTGTTCAAACCAATATTATATGCCAATGTATGCATATTCTTTATTTGTAGAAGACTATCAGTGTTTGCAAAAGGAGCTTACCGGTCAAAGCATGACCAAGGACCTCAAGCGGTATGAGGACTCCAAGAGTCAACCAATCTTTTTTAAGATTGGAACACTATGTTCCAGTTTACCAGTCTTTGTTTATAAACCGGTAATCGATATACTTTGTTTTGTTAACTGACAAACTTGTAAGTGTGATGAGTTATCATCCATCGACACCGATGTAGTGATTCTATGCCATGTTACAAATTGTGTCTAGATGCATTGTATCTAGGAAATTGTAATCTAATCTCATTGGATTGACATGAAATCAGATTCCTATATGAGGACATCATGCCTAGGGTTTTGAAGGAGTTGTGTAGGAAGATTAGGTCTTTGCAATTAGTATCTTGCGACAGAGATTGAACGTGCGAAGGACATAAGACTGAAGTGATGCTGCAATGTATTAATAGAGATCAATCAAGGATCTAACTAAGCATTTTGTGCTACTTTATAGATCACTTACTTGTTGATTACTAATCTCTTCAAAAAATCAGAAACCCTTAACTGGGTAGGCTTAGTTAAGCCTGTTCTAAATCCTCTAACAAGGTGGTTCATAGTTGTGGATCTTAAATCCTTTAGCAGGGTAGTCTTTAACATGACTTATCTCCTAACAGAGATCAGGATTCCTAATAGGATATGTTCTGGTGAAGAACATTGTATGACCTTAATCGGTCTGACCTTAATCGATCTGGTTGCTATTCTGCAGATAGTAAACTTGTGATTTTTACTCACTGTGGTTTTTTCCATTTGGGTTTCCACGTCAAAATATCTTGTGTTATGGTGATTGTGTTATTGTGGGTGAATTCTTTATTTTCTATTTGTCTTGTTTGCATATTAACCAGTTTGCTGTTTAAAGGGCTATATCGGTCTGCAGTAAAATTGCTCAAGTGTTTGGTAAGGTTTTAGGGAATACTAATTCACACCCCCTCTTAGTATTCATCAATATGTACATGTCGATAGTCACAAGATTTTTTGTGGAGTCTGACCGAGTAATTTGGATGAAGAAAATGGAGACATGTGGCTCTCTAGTGATCAAAGAAGATATCTGATACGCTAAAGTCAGTGATAATGGATTCAAGTGTGGTAGCTATTGATCTTTTTAGGGTAGGTTAATAGAGGATCAAGAATGTATTAATAGTGATCGAGTTGCAGTTTGGTTGTGTGGCTCAAGGAAGATTTTTTGATCTCTTCGGCAGAGGAAGATTACTAAACTTAGTAGTCTAAGTATAGAGAATGATCTGAAGACATAAAGGATGCATTTAATATAGGCAACCAATCTAAGAACATATTTAGGATAGAGAATAAAATCTCATATAGCAAAGATCTCCAAGACAACCGACTTGAGTAAAATATTAAAATTATGCATTGGAGAAAAATATTTGATGTGTACAGAGTCGATTGAATCCAACAACCGATGTGATGAGATTTGTCGATTGAATCCAGCAAGAACAAAGTATTTTGCAAGGTAAAGTTGTAGAAGAGTGAAGAAGAAAACCAAACATAGGAAGAAGAGGAGACAGAGGAAGAGCTTCAGCAGACAGAGAATTTCATTCTCAAGATATGATAAATTTGTAAGTGTTACAAAACTAATTTGTAACA
Organism: Cryptomeria japonica; assembly: GCF_030272615.1. Lineage (NCBI taxonomy): Eukaryota > Viridiplantae > Streptophyta > Pinopsida > Cupressales > Cupressaceae > Cryptomeria > Cryptomeria japonica. Next base: position 524,805,642 of record NC_081408.1, on the reverse strand, counting down.
AGGTTTTATCATTGCATTGTAAACCTTGATAATCATTGTAAATCTCTAACTGGGTTCTCAAAGTAGGGGTAGATTCTCCTTTGAGTATGTGTTCATAAAACCAAGGGTTGGTGCCTTAAAAGATCAGGGGTTGGTGCTCATTGGGTTGGTGCCCTAAATTTCAAGGGTTGGTTCTCCTTTGATTGGCACCCTAAACATTGTAATATGTTGTTCACTATGAGGATGGATTGGAGCAGTAGACTAAAACAACATTTCTCATCGAGGTTTTTCCCCATTGTGGGTTGTCCTCATAAATCTTGTGTTGTGGTTTGATCTATGTGTGTGTGTTCTTAATTAATTTGTAGTCTTGGTACTTGTACGCAATTTTTTCTTTTTAAAATGCACCTATTCATCCCCCTCTCTGTTTCCATTTGTGATCTTCAATTATTCCTCCTCGAGTTGATCTACATCAATAGTCTCATCATCATGCTCCCCTTATTCTTCTGGTTCTTGTTCTTTCTCTTGTTGAACACTTGAAGTAGAAGATTTTTCCTATTCCTTCCCTTTACTCATTCCTATAGTGAACTTGTATTTGGGAGCTTTAGGGAAAAAAATAGGATCTTGCCTGTTTTTTGTTCTTAAATTTGACCTTTTTCTTATAGGTCCAACAACATCATCCTTTGATTTGGTTATAAATGACTTCAATTGGATTTTTTTTGTGTTAGCCAAATATTTGTATTTGCAAGAGTCCCTTGAAATCTGGTTCTTATGGAAACCACCTCCTTTTGGCACCATTGGATAAGAGGAAGAGGAGTATTAGCAATCTTCCTGCTATCATACATAGGGTCTAGGATATTACCATTGTCAACCAAATCATTAGGAACATCTTCTAGATTGAGTTTTACTATTTGGTCCTTGGTGAGGCAACAATAATCAAGTTTCCTGACATCTTCTTTAGCCTTGCAATCTACCTAGATATCCTTAATTCTTTGAACACGAGTATAAATCTTTTTCAATTTATTATTCATACCTCCATAGTGGAAGGTACTCCTATATTTGAATTATTTCATTGTCACTCTCCTTATTTGATCTTCCATATCTGTTTCCTTGAAAATTGAATTGATAGAGTACCTTCCAATAGATAATGAAAATTTTAAACCTACTATGTGAGAACCTAACTATTTATCATGTACCACTACCATTTGTGATGCCAAATCCATCAGAACAATCTTGTCAAATGGATATCTTGGGAGCATGAAATGTTGATCATCATAGCATCCTATTCTGATATAGATGAAGGTAGTAAATTGCAAGAACATGCATCCATACTCATTAACAACTTCCCAAGACTCATCAAATACACTATTATTTTCCAGACCCTTGTCAAACATGCACAATAATAGCCAAAGAAGGAATCATTAACTCTTTTAAAATAATATAAAGTTTCCTTATGAGTTAACTAGGAATAATGTTTCCAAACTGGAACATGCCTTCTATCTCCATCTGTAGATAAACTTGTGAAATTCCTCATAGTAGCAACAACATACACCAATAGTAAGTCATGTAAAATTTCAAAGTGGTAGGTACCTTAGTGAACTATTCACACAAGTCATCATTAATCTGCTTTCCCTAGAAGATCTTCTTGTTTTTCTATCTGATGATATGAATGTATTGATACATCCATTCATAATAGGTATTGGTAGTAGGAAGACCTTTTATCCTATTGAGAAGAGTAATAAAATCATTCAATTCTTCCTTAAAATCATCAAGGGAAGGTCTTGGCCATCTATAAATTGTGGGCCTGGGAGTCTTCAACCAATTATTATTAATGTTTTTCCTGCACTTATCTAAATGTTTCTCATAATAGGCTTCAACAAATTTTATATCTATGTCTTCATATTTACCTATACTTGGACACTTGAACAAATAATCAAAGAAATCTTCATTCAACATAATCACCTTATGTCCATCTATATCCTTCACACTTTGACTTATAGGATCAAAATGATTAGCCACTGCGAGAACAAACTCTTGATTTTGAATGGACATAGTAAATTCTACAACCAGATGAATACTACTATTGATGGTAGGTTCCATCAAATAGCAGTGTGGAGGATTTTCAACTTGGCTCAAAATCTCATCAATGTCCACATGGCCTATTTTAGTATCGTTGATGTTTGTAATGTTTGACGCCACCATAGATGGTGAAAAGACTAGATGGGAGTCTTGCTTCTTGAAATTCATTGTCTTCTTTCTTGGATATGGCTTTGACATCTATAAATAGCTTGAACTGTAGCAGAGTTCAAAGAGATCCTCTAAGATTAGATGAAATCTTCATCATGAGAAAAATATCTTCAATATTCAGAGATCTTGAACAAAGATATATTCTTTATACTTATAAAAGTTTCTAAGTATAAGGTACAAATTGAGTTCACATGCCTAATTTGCACATTGGAAAAACTAGATTAAACATATTACTAAGTACAAATTGGGTTCACAAACCCAATTTACACCTATAGTGAAAAGGTGTAATATGTTGTGTAAATCGAGCTTGTGAACCCGATTTACATCTCTGGAAATAATCGATGTAACACAATTTGCATGGTTTGGGTCCATAGGCCTGAACTACACATGGAAAAACATATTATTGGGTGTAGTTCAGGTCTATGGACCCAAACCACACCATTTTGGTTTAAACTTGGCAATAAACTTGGCTTGTGTGGTTTGGGTGTTGGCATTTTTGATGTTTATGTTGTGATTGTCATTGATGGACACACACTTGCTTTGAGATCACCTTTTGTATGTATGATTTATGCTGAACTGATATTTGTTCCAAACTGGTATTGCATTATAGTCTATAGGCTATCGGTGTTTTGCAAAAAGTGTTTACCGATCTCAAGCGGTATGGAGACCTCAAGCAGTTCAAGGATCTCAAGTGGAGCGAAGAAACTGAAGCGGCAGTTATCATTTTCCCAGTCTTCATTTTTGGACAACCGGTAATTGGTTTAATGTTTAAACCGGTGTTACTCTGTGATGAGTTACCAACCGGTAATCGGTAAAGTTGTATGAACTGGTAATACTCTGTGAGAGTTACCAACCGGTATTTTTGTGATGAGTTACCATCCACCGACACTTTGATGGTGATTTGTGCCATGTTATTAAATGTGTCTAGATGCAATGAACCTAGGAACTTGCAATGTAATCCTATTGGACCGACATGAAATCAGATTCCTTTTTAAGGACATCATGTCTAGGGTTTTAGAAGAGGTAGCTATTAAGGTTTTTGGTGGTTGATGAGTTTTTGTATGTGGGATCTTAGGAGAGAAGATCAAGTCTGTGTGCTATAACAGAGTGTGGATTTACTGAAGACTGAAGTAATGCTGAAATGCATTAGCAATGAGCTATCATGGATCTAACCAAGCAGATTGTGCTATTTGCTAGATCATTCACTTGTTGATTACTCACATCTTTGACAAGTCGGAAACATTTAACTGGGTAGGCCCAGAAAAGCCTTTGTAAATCCTCTAACAAGGTGGTTCACATCTGTGGATCTGAAATCCTCTCACAAGGTAGTCTTTAATCAGACTTATCTCCTAACAAAGATTGAGATTCCTAATAGGATCTGTTCTGGTGAAGAACATTGTATGACCTTAACCGGCCTGATTACTATTCTGCAGATAGTTACTTGTGAGTTTCATCTCACCGTGCTTTTTCCCATTTGGGTTTCCATGTCAAAATCTCTTGGGTTATGGTGATTGTGCTTCTGTGGGTGAATGCCTTATTTGCTATTTGGTTTGCATTTGTGTTAATCGGTTTTTTAGTAAAATTGTTATACCGGTTTTCTACTAAACTGTTTAAGTGTTTAAGTTCAGTATTTTTTGGTATACTAATTCACCCCACCCTCTTAGTATTTATCAATTAGTATCAGAGCCAACCTTTCTATAAGTTTAACCACTTGGAAAGAGATATGGGGGAGTACATTGTGAGGGAACTTACTCATCGACTCACTCAGTCTAAGAAAGCCTATGATGAACTCAAAGTCAAGTATAAGGCCTTTGTGGCAAAAAGGAGAGAGCATGCTGAGAAACTGATGGAGCTAATTGAAAATAGTTCCTCTGATGAAGTGGACATGGAAGCCCTAGCTGGAGAAGTTGAAAAGCTGAATGAGTCTAATGCCAACCTGAAAAGGTAGCTTGAAGGACTGACTATCAGGATGTGTCAAGAACTTGAGAACCAGAGAAAAGATGAAGATCTGGTAAAAGACAAAGATCATGAGATCTCCAAGCTGAAGCAAGAAATCAGTGCACTTACCGCTCATCTCCAAGAGAGAAAAGTGGAAAAAGAGGAAATACAAGGTGAAATGAACATGGCTATTTCTGAGAATGCAACCTTGAAGGAATCCAATGCTACTATTGCCAAGGAACTTACTGAGTCAAAGGAAATACTTGCCAAATTCAATAAGAGCACTGTCAAGCTAGAGCAGAAGCTTGAATCAGCTAAACCGGTGAAGAATACCACTGGACTTGGTTTTTTTGGTTATGAGGAAGGTGAGACCTCTAGAGAAAAAGATGTAGCATCAAAGAAGCAACCGACACCAAAGGATAAAGGTAAGAAAAAATTCAAACCTGTTTTCTTTAATTGTCTCAAGGAAGGACATATTGCTAATGTATATAGAAACAAGGCTTACAATAACTTTCCTTACTTTTTAAACAATAAGCCTAGGTCCAATAGATTCAATGGAAATTGTTATGCATGCAACAAGTCTGGGCATAAAGCATTTGAATGCAGGTCTGTCATGCACACCACCGGAAGGTATCCTCAAAGGAGTCAAGGAGTCTTTCCGAACCCTCTGGGAACCGGAATCCAAACCAATTTAATACCTATAATCATCAGTCAGGAAGTGGTGGCTATCAAGTGACAACCGGATGGAGAGCAACCTATTTGATCTGTCATGGTAGTGGCCACACAGCTGCAACATGCAGAAGGAAGAATGAAAACATGAATAATGGACCTTGGAGAGCACTGGGAACGATTTGCTATCATTGCAACAAACCAGGTCATACAACAAGATTCTGCAGAACGAGAAAGAATATATCAGATGATATACCGGTCACTCCAGAAGGAAAGATTGATGTTGAAACTATTCAAGTGGATATGAAGAAAACTTGGAAAAAGAAGCCAAAAGAAGTGTCTCAAGAAGAACTGGTTTCTGCACCTAGTGTGGAAATCTATGAACCGACAAACTAAGCTACAGGAAAGCTTAGGGGGAACAAATTGGTGAAATTTTTCAAACCCCCAGTTTACACCGATAAAAGACCTTAACTGGTATGCGATACCTGTCAATTGGCAAAAGACCAAAAACTGTAAAAGGCAAATTAGGGTTTACGCCCTAATAGTTGAGCATTTATTATGGTAGGTAAAGAATTCATTTAAAAAGGATTTTCAAGTCATTTTCACTTATCAATTTTTGAGTGAAGAAGTTTTCAAGTGTAGAATGATAAAAGGTGATTTGTCTTGCAATTCAGAGAGATTTCAAAACCCTAAAGAAGAATCTGAAGATATCATCAATCATTCAAGTGTAGAACCCAAAGCGGTAATCCAACAACTGAAATGGTGAGTGTCAAAGCAGAAATTGCAAGCCCTAAATCTTGACATTCAAAGGTATTTCTTGAGTTTCACTGTTTATCATGGCTTCAACATCTCACTCTAGCTCTAGTGCACCCGTTGATTCAGTTGATTTCATACAACAGAAGGCAAAATATAATGCCCTATCCCAAATTCCCATTGGTGCTATAGTAGAGGAAGGTATTTCGGATTACATTGACTATAAAATTGAAGACCTAGGATCTCTAGCGATCCATTTTGAGTTGAGTTTGTTCTGCGGAAAGGACAAGAAGATCAAATGGGAATTTAGCATCGTGGAAAAGAAGAAGCTTCACAATGCGGTCTATTTCCTTGAAGAATTCTCAGATGATCACATTCACATCATTCTAAGCATAGTGCATGGTGATAAAATGTATTTAGAGCGGACGCAAGACATCATACCAGAAGTGATTCATGTCGTCATCGGTTTCTGTAACTTTGGTGAAGTGCCAGCCCTAAGGAAGATCAGTAAGATTGAAATGACTAATCTCACCAGTTCTATGAGCGACCAAAGGGGAATGACCATCAATACCATCAAGGACGATCTGGTCAAGTATACCTGCATGGTGATAGGTTATGAGACATTCTATGCTAGCATGATCAACTCTGTCTCTGCTGCAGCGGTAAATGCTGGGTACAGGATGATTATGGAAGATGCCTCGTTTGATTTATGCACCTGTATGCAAAGGCAACTCCTAGTGAACTTGAAGTCAATAAAACAAGACAATGCCTTGAGATTTAAATTCGGACAACGATTGGTCGTATTGTTCTTCTACTTCCAAGGCTACTTTCCAGGAGTCGGTGATATTCAGTGGTTTGCTGACCAACCGGTTACAAAGAAAATCAGGGAAAGTCTACAAGCGGTTGGAACCAATTACCTTGAAGTCCTGAACAAATACTTTGATGAGTTCAGATGCAAGATGAGCCAAAGGGTGAGAATATCTAGTGATATTGTCAAGAAGTATGAAGAGGACATTTGCTTTATTATTAAAGTAGATGAGTGCATAATGGAGGCTGTTGAGCCTAGAAAGGAAGAAGTGGAGCCTATGGGTTATGAGGTAATGTATGCTACACTACTTTCCTCACTTCTTGATTCCAAGGAGAAGAGAACCGACACCTATCTGGAGAGGATTACACCAGTTGAGGAGCCCTCAGTGAAGAAAGGGAAGGTAGTACCATCTGTATCGGCACCGGTTACTCTAGTGAGTCCTAAAGTGACCAAGTGGTCATTGGCAAAGAAGAAACTGCCAAAGTTTTTGAGAGAAAGCATAAAACAAAAAGCAACACACTAGACTCAGAAGATACTATATCTGAAGAACCGCCTAAGAAAAATAGGCAAATGAGGAAGAAGACAAAGGCAACCAGCAGTGAACCGACATCATCAACACCGGTAAATATTGATATCTCCTCTTACAAACCTTTGACACTTGTCAAAGAACCATTAAGAATATTAAGAGGAAAGTGCTGAGTGACTTAGTAGATTATTTTGATGATTTCAATGATAATGAGAAGGAGGAAGTAGAACAGGTAGTCATTCAGTATTTATGTATTAATGACCGGTCACCATCAAAAATTAAATATCTGACACTAGATTCTTTATATAATTCTTTGGACAACAAATGGCGCATTGCCATAGAAAAAGAACAAGAAATAAGAGAGGAAATATTTGCACAATATTTTCCTGATGTGTCCAATTCCAAACTCTATGAAGTTATGGAAAAATATAAAGGCCTCTTTTTTATGCGAAGAAGGAGACTCTTGTTGCTAGAAAGGAAAGTCCCTGAGGTGGTAAAAGATACCCACTCTCATGCTCAAGCTGCTCTGAAATTTCATCAAGTATCCAAATCCAACAAGAAGGCTGAACAAGAACCATAAATTGCAAAACTGGATGAGGTGTATAACAGTGAGGGAGAACAGGTCACTGAGCAAATGGACCCCATTGATGTTGATGCCCTAAATGGTGAAGATGTTACCCATGATACACCATCAGAAATGGCAGGACAGGAGAAACAGGAAGAGGAGAAGAAGAAGAAGGAAGATGAGAAGAAACAGGAAGTGGAGAAGAAGAATGAAGAAGAGCAGAAATAGGAAGTGGAGAAGAAGAAGGAAGAAGAGAGGAAATAGGAAGAAGAGAAGAAGAAGAAGGAAGAGGAAAGGAAAGAAGAAGAGAAGCGGAAAGAAGAAAAAAGGAAGAAGGAAGAAGAGAAAAGAAAGAAAGAAGTTGAAGAGCAGAAGAAGGAAGAAGAAGATAAGCAGAAAGCCAAAGAAAAGGAGGAAGCAACAAAGAGTGCTCATACAGAGACCCCAAAGGCAACCGGTGATAAAGCCAAACCGACTGACATCACCAGTCCCATTGACCTCTAGTTTGCAAATGAAACAGAGCTATTGCAAAGCATTAAGCTTGCTCAAGAGCGATTGGATGCACTATGGAGGAAAAAGGAGGAAGATGTGATTCAAACTGCGGTGGAAACACTCACCGGTTTGATTCCCGGTACCAATCTCCCAAGTACCGATTCCTCTTTAGCTCAATTGAAGCTTTTATGCAAAATTGTAGAGGACCAAGTGCAATTCTTAGAAGATGTTGCCAAAGCTAATGCCAAAAAGAAGCATCAAAAGGCTTTGAACACTACCTTGGTGAAAAAGTTAAATGAGCTCCGATCTGATTTGCAGAAGGCACAAAAGGACATTAAAGCTGTTCTGGATGAGGGGAATCTACTACTCAGCAAGATATGTCAACCCCATCTATTTTGTGATGATGTTCATTCTTAGAAAGACAAATTGCAAACTAATTTGCAAACATTCACAAGCACCTTCAAGACGCCATATGATTCCTTTACCGCTTATGGGCAAACCGTTCACCGGTTTCAACTTTAGGTTGCAAGAATTGATTTGGAGATCAGCAATTAGACCTGGGATTTGTAGGAACTACAACTGGTTCTACTACCAAGACTGCAAATAGTTCAAAAATGCTATCTCAATCTCGATGCCTTGACGGTTACTCAAGAGATGAGTACCTTGGACGCCATGGAGGAACAGGTATCCCAGATGCAAACGGAGAGTGAGGTTGCTACCTCATTGCTTGAGTCATGGTCTGTATCTATGAAGACATTTATGCAAGACTTTAAATCGTTTTTTGACAAGTTTCACTCTTTATTGTCATAAACTCTTATTATTTTAATGCTAATGGACACAGGGGTTATTCAGTTGCACTTTGTCATTGTTGGAAAAGGGGGAGTAGTATTTTGTATTCAAAATTTTGATGCATGCTATGTATACTTTCATGTTTATCTTTGTAAGGGAGTAGTATACATTGTATTTTCTACAAAAAGGATAGTGTATATGCTTAGGGGAAGTAGTTTTGATTATGACATATTTTTGTTGTAAAATACTTAGATGTCAAAATTTTCCTAAGTGTTGCCATCAATGCCAAAGGGGGAGATTGTTGGCATTTTTTATGTTTATGTTGTGATTGTCATTGATGGACACACACTTGCTTTGAGATCACTTTTTGTATGTATGAGTTATACTCAACCGGTATTTGTTCCATACCGATATTGCATTATAGTCTATAGGCTATCGGTGTTTTGCAGAAAGTGTTTACCGATCTCAAGCGGTTTGGAGACCTCAAGTGATTCGAGGATCTCAAGCGGAATGAAGAAACTGAAGTGGTAGTTATCATTTTATCAGTCTTCATTTTTGGACAATTGATAATCGGTTTAATGTTTAAACCGGTATTACTCGGTGATGGGTTACCAACCGGTAATCGGTAAAGTTATATGAAGCAGTAATACTCTATGAGAGTTACCAACTGGTATTTTTGTGATGAGTTACCATCCATTGACACTTTGACGGTGATTTGTGCCATGATATCAAATGTGTCTAGATGAAATGAACATAGGAACTTGCAATGTAATCCTATTGGATCGACATGAAATCAGATTCCTTTTTAAGGACACCATGTCTAGGGTTTTAGAAGAGGTAGTTGTTAGGGTTTTTGGTGGTTGATGAGTTTTTGTATGTGTGATCTTAGGAGAGAAGATCAAGTCTGTGTGCTATAACAGAGTGTGGATTTACTGAAGACTGAAGTAATGCTGAAATGCATTAGCAATGAGCTATCATGGATCTAACCAAGCAGATTGTGCTATTTGCTAGATCATTCACTTGTTGATTACTCACATCTTTGACAAGTCAAAAACCTTTAACCGGGTAGTCTGTTGATAGTTTAGAGACCACATTGAAGGTTTTGTCCCCACCTTGGAATGTGATGAAATCCTTAGGACTAAGGGTTGCAGGAAAAAACACCAACAAGATGGTGACTCTACTGGGGACTGTTTAGAATCTTTGGCTAAAAGTGGATTTAGTTGTGATACAGGTGAGACTATAATGGCCCATCCGGTTCTTTGACAAGATGACGACTCTACTAGGGAGGAATGAGTCAGAGTCTCTAGAGATTACATGTTGTATCCATTGAAGAAGATTCCAGTAGTTGAAGTCTGAAATTCATTTCAGATTTGAAGCTTTTATGCCTGGAGAAAGTTTTATTTGTATCTGATTTAAAGAAGAATGTGTGTTCGTGCTATTGAGAAAGACCCAAATGAAATAATGCTTCAAATGGATTCCAAATGTTTGAAAATTTTCCTCTATTAAGGAGGTGGTGACTCTGTCAGTAAAGAACCTGAGATTTGAAGAGGATCTTCAAAATTGTCAGTTAGAAAGAGGATAAACAACAAATTCAATATTCCAAGTATTTTTCAAAACTGTAAGGAGATGTTTGTTCCCTTCAGATGATATAAGCACTAGATTAGGGAAAGAATAAAAATAATATTAGCATACTTTTGAATTGTCATCTGGTATTTTCTTTGTACAATCAAAAGAAGTATGTATTCTCTTGATGTTTATGTTTCATGAGTGGAGATCTTAGCATTCTTAGGTTATGTGTTATGAAATTTTAAGATCTCATGGTTGTAAAAGAGTATCTATAAGAGCATAGGGGTCAAACGTGTTTCAATCTATGCATCCTTGTATAATTTCAAATGTAACCATGCCTTCTGGGTTGTCACAATCATGTAATAGAACAACTTTCAGCACCAAAAGGTACAAAGCCATAAATTTTAGTGGAATTTATGGTTACCCAAATCCTATTCCACTTTCTTGGCAACAAAAATAAAGGAAAAATGAGAGGGGGGATGAATCAGTTTTCACCGGATTAACAAACTTAAAAATAGATCTGATAAACTGCAACAATAACAAAGATAATCAAGTATATATCACAACACACAACACAAAGATTTTGACGTGGAAAACCTGGTTAAGGAAAAAACCATGGTGAGAACCTACCCACAATAAGATGATACTCTGCAGTAGTATGTGAAAATATTACAATGGGGAATGCACATGCATTCAAGCACATTGTCTAGAGCTCACTGCTCAAAAGATAATGACTCGGAAGGCTACAACCCTCAGGGAAGTCTCACTGACTTACAACAAGATTTAGACTAAAATTTAGAAGGAATGAACTGAAATAATAACATCTCCAAATGCTTGATTACAGTTCTGGTTAAGCACATTTGTTTGCTTTGCAACACCAATTTCTACTCAATCACAACACCAAAGGATGAATCACTTGTTCATACATACACCACTCTTTGATAATGCAGACACCACCTCTGTATCTAAATTACATGCCAATATCATCTATTTATACTATTCATCAACCTTGACAACAAGGTCGACTAAACCCTCAACTCACAATTATAAAATTACATCACACAATACAAAGATTGACCACCAAACCAATATAATGATATACATGAGATAATATAGAACTAATTCAAATTCCCAAATAATCACCTGCACTGGAAATCATGCCAAGATCAACTGCAACACGCTACACCACCAAGAAAATCACATAACACAAAGAACGTCACCAGATCAACAAAATCACCAACAACTCGCACAACGATCAATGCGGATCATCAAAAAAAAAATGACACAATTAGGAAACACCAACAAGCATGTTAGAATCATCAGTAAAAGCTACACCAGCACCAGTTATCAAAGATTCATCTATCAACATCTAAACCTCAAGAATACTCAAACAACAACAATTGTTATGAATAAAGATAACTTGCAGAGCACCAAATCAAAAACCATCTAAAATGAAGATATTCAAGACCATCCCAAACAAACTCCCAAAGACTCAGCTCAAGATCTGATCACACTGAAATATATAAGAGGAAATACTGAACTCTGCAAAGTACTGATCAAAAAAACAAACTGCAAAACCAGATCATATGATATGATCAATTAAAATTCCTAGATTATCAAAACCAATACAAAAGAATATAGTGATACTATAAATACTCCAAACACCAAACAAAAATCCTAATAAACCAATCTGCAAGCACCAGAGTAGGAATATGCTGACATCAATGGCAACAACATATCCTAATAGTATAAATGTCCAACAACCTCCCCCTTTGGCATTGATGGAAACATATGAATGTGAAAAACAATCAACGCAAAGAAAGAAAATAACTCCAAAAAAATCCCCCTAAGATCAAGCAAATAAAACAATTTTTTTCACATGCTTCTCTCCCCCTTTGACAACAATGTCAAATATCTCAAAACAGAAAACCAAACTCTCCCTCTTAGATAAACAAATCATGATTATCTCCCCCTTTAAACCAGATAACCAGAATACTCTACCAGAGGAGCAACACCAACTCATAAATTTGTATAAAGAGATAAGACTGCAAAGTCTACTAGTTTGATGCAACACAATGCATCTAGTTCTTATCAAGAGGGGTGGATACCCCTAACTTGTCTTTAAAATAGACAAATGTATCTATAGGCAAAGGCTTAGTGAAAATATTAGCAATTTGTTCCTTTGTAGACACACATTCCAACTTCACTTCCTCTTCATTGACTTTTTCTCTCAAGTAATGATATTTGATTGACACATGCTTAGTTTTTGAATGTTGCACCAGATTCTTTGACATATTAATAGCATTGGAATTATCACAATATATGATAGTAGGCTCATCATAGATAACTCTGATATCCTTCCACATTTGCTTCATCCAAACTACTTGAGTGCAGTTACTAGCAACAACAATATGCTCAGCTTCAACAGTAGGTAAGGACACTAAATCATGTTTCTTACTAGCCCATGAAACCATTTTCTTACCTAAAAGGAATGCACCACCGATAGTACTCTTTTGATCATCAACATCACTAGCCCTATCCGCATCAATGTAAGCACATAGCATGAAATCATCATTCCTCGGATACCACAAACTATAATCTACAATTCCCTTCAAGTATTCAAATATCCTCTTCACAACAGTGACATGAATCTCTTTCAAATCATCTTCATATATAGCAACCATGCACACAAAATGCATAATGTGAGGCCTAGCCTGAGTAAGATATAGCAGTCCACCAACCATAGATCTGTATAAAGACTGATTAGCTTTTGGAGATTCATCATTTTTAGATAATTTGCAACTAGTCACCATAGGAGTTCCAACCAGTTTGGAGTCATCTAACCCAAACTTCTTAAGCAATTCCTTTACATATTTACCTTGAGATATAAATATAAATTTTCCAGTATGTGAAATCTATAAACCTAAGAAAAATTTCATCTCGCCTATCATAGACATCTCAAATTATTTCTGCATATCACTGGTAAACTTCATCCTCAATTCATCATATCCTCCATAGGTAATATCATCAAAAAGGACTTCAATAATCAAAATGTTATGATTCTCAATCTTAAAATATAGATTACTGTCAGCAATCCCTTTATTAAATCCCGATTTCAACAAATACTTATCCAATCTAGCATACCAGGCTCTAGGGGCTTATTTCAATCCATAAAGAGCTTTTTTGAGTTCACATACCATGTCTCCATCATCTGATAATGAAAAATCCATTAGGTTTCTCAATGTAGACTTGTTCTTGAAGATCACCATTCAAAAAGGCAGATTTGACATCCATCTAATATACCTTGAAATCTTTATATGCAGCATATGGAAGCAACAATCTAACAACGCCAAGTCTGGCTACCAGAGAAAAAGTCTCCTCATAATCAATCCCTTCTTTCTGTGAATATCCTTTGCATATAAATATTACTTTATTTATGACAACTTCACCAGTTTCATTGAATTTGTTCATGAATACCCATATAGTACCAATAACATTCTTATCTTTAGGTCTAAGCACAAGCTCCCATGTGTTATTCTTTTCAATCTAATTTAATTCTTCTTCCATAGCTCTCATCTAGTTTTCATCTTTTCAAGCTTCAACAACATCTTTAGGTTCTACTTTAGAAATTAAACATACCTCTTTAGTAGCTAGCCTTCTTCTAGTCATCACACCTTTATTTTATCTCCAATAATCTGATTTTCAGAATAATTCAATCTTACATACCTCAAAGTCTTTTGATTGTTCTGATTTTTAGATGCCTGCATCTCTCCACCATTAGCAACAACATCTAGATTAACTATCTCTACCAGGTCATTTTGTTTTAATTCTTAGGTCTGAATAGGATTCAGAATAATGTGTTGACTATCATCATATCGTCAATCTCTGATTTCTTTTCCAAGGTTCTCATCCACCTTCACATTTTCACTTTTCACTATCTTTCTCAGTCTCTTATTGTAGCACTGATAGGCTTTTCTCTTTGTTGAATGTCCCAAGAAAATTCCTTCATCACTTCTTGCATCAAAATTTACTATGTCATCATCTCTTTTGATATAACATTTGCTACCAAATATTCTGAAATGTCTCACAGTAGGAACATGACCAAACCATAGCTCATAAGGAGTCTTACTAGTATCACCTTTAATATGAACTCGATGGAATGTGTAAACAACAGTGCTAATAGCTTCTCTCCAATAGATCTTTGGAACATTCCCTTCAATCAACATAGTCCATGCAGTATCCAAAACAATTCTACTCTTCCTTTCAACAACTCCATTCTGTTGAGGGGTTCTAGGAGAAGATAATTGTCTTCTAATCCTATGCTTCTCACATAATGAATCAAACTCACTGGAACAAAATTCACCACCTTTGTCAGATCTCAAACATTTCACCTTCAATCCTGACTCAGTCTCAACCTGTGCTGTGAATATCTTGAATTTATCTAATGCTTCAGATTTCTCTTTCAAAAAGATAACCCACATCATCCTGGAATAATCATTTATTAGCAACATAAAATATTTTTGTTGGTATTTGGCATAACTAATACAGATGTAGGTGATGTAGTTGAAGTTGGATGACTGCACTGGTAAAGGATAAAAGTCCATTTGTGATGAAGCGATTGAGATTCTATGATTATAAGTCTATTTGTGATGAAGAGATTGAGATTCTATGAATAGATGACATGATCAGTTATTTGTGTTGTCATAGATAGCAACTGATGCCAAATGATGTTCCTGATGTCTTGTTTTGTCATCTAAGTGTTTTGGTTTACCAGAAGACATGGTTTACCAACAGAGAGCTAAAGTCTATGAAATAGGACTTTAATTGGTAAAGAAGAGATGTTTTGATTAGATCTGATGATCGATGATGATTGGTGATTTGCGGTTTGGATGGTGAACTTGTGTCATGGAAAGGTGTATGTGACCAAAATTGGAACTTGTGGAGATTACCAAAAGGTGTGTTTCAAAATTCTGATGAAGTTTAACTAAGGTTTTAGTGGGGTTTAAGATTGGTGAAGAAATCATCAAACCGATAATGATTTCTGTTATGACGGTGATCGACGACGAGTCTACATGAAGTTGGTAACACAACACAACCCGTGTGAAAGATTTAATTGTTGTTTTGGCGCGATTCAAAGAAGAATTTCTTGGGAATCAACAAAACACTTAATAGAGTGTTTTGAGGGTTTGACTTTGGTACAGATCAAAATTTTGTGATGGGTTATGGTCAACCAATGCTTGATATTGCATTGAAATTTTTGGTAATGATCTGTATAATGATCTGTGATGATCTTTTATGATTTGAATTGTAAATTCAAGATGTAGTTAGGGTTTTGTGGTTGACCTAGTTGAGATGGTTATTTAGGATGACATAGTTGATATTTATTGTGTCGGTGGTCTTAGAGAATGTCTTAAGCCGTTCAAGAAAAGTGTGAGATCTTCCTGAGAGTTGTAGAGTGTTGTGTATAGTTGGATCTGATCAAGCAACCAAAGAAGTGTAAGTAACAAATCATTCTTTCATTGTTGTTCTCTAATAGTTACAACAAGTTAAATCCCTTAACCGGGTAGGTCCTAACAAGCCTTAAACATTTAAGTCCCCTAACAAGGAAGCTCTAAAAAAAGTGTTAAATCCTCTGACGAGGTTGATCCTAACAGATCGTCAAGCTCTTAACCGGGTTGCAAGGCGAATCCCCTAATCGGGTGATTCCTAACAGGGTCTGCCTCTAACCGGGTGTATTGTAAGCTCCTAGCAGGGAATACTTCAAAAGAGTACAAATATTTGTGGGTGTCAACTCCCATCATGGTTTTTCCCTATTTGGGTTTCCACGTCAAAAAATTATGGTGTTCGTGTGAGGAATGGTTTTCATGTGATGTTCTTGTTTATGTTTCATTTCATGCATTATTTCTGAGACACTGGTATGATGTTTTATCAGAATTTTATCATAGGTTACTAGTAATGATAAGGAGTTGTTTGAGAAAGTATTTGATCTGATTGATAAGGTTAATGAGTTGGTAAATGATCAAGTTTATATGATTTCTTTGGTGGTGAAAGTATTGATAGATATGGTAAATGATTTGATTAATGTATTAACCGAATCTGATAAAGAGGTTGTTAGATCTGATTAAAGAAGTTGAGACATTTGTTAAATGGTTTTAGATCTGATATAAGTTTGATTTTGGGTTTAAAGTTTAAATTGGTCTTAATACTGATTCACCCCCCCTCTCAGTATTAGCCGGATCTTCATAGGATTAACAATTGGTATTAGAGCTTTGGTCCTCTGTGTGTAGAAATCCTAACTGCTTGAGGAAAAGATTATGAGGAATTCAAGATGATGAAGAAAGAGGATCCCAAGTTCAACAAGGATAACTACAAGATCTAGAAAGACATAATGAAGATCTATATCAAAGGTCTTGGTGCCCAATATTGGAAGAAAGTTGAAATAACATATGTTGCTCCTACCACTAATCCCTTGACACTGGGTGAACTCAAAGAGCATCAAGATAACATGCAAGCCCTAGAATTTATTGTAAGTACTTTATTTGATTCAGAATATATTGATGTTCAAGGATTGGAAACTGCAAGCGAGGTTTGGGAAAATTTGGAGATAATCTATGGAGGAGATGGGCATGTTCAAAGAGCCAAAGAGGAAAGCTTGAGAGGAAAGTTCAATGACATGAGAATGCTTGAAGGAGAGAATATTGCACACTATGGTCAGAGAATCAAAGAAGTTGTTGGCGGCATAAAGAGTGTAGGAGGTAAAATAGAAGATGATGCAATAGTAAGTAAAATTCTCAGTTTTCTTCAACCTTAGTATGCTATGAGAGTATCGATAATACAAGAACTTATATCTATTTCAAAGGATAAGGTGACTGTTGATTCATTGATTGGTAAGCTTACAGATTTTAAGTTAAATTAATTTTGACAATAGTGTAACAAAATCTATTGAATCTACCTTTAAAGCTTCTATTACTGATTCATTTGCTAGAAAAGGAAAATTTATGTCAAAATCATGCGTGCAGGACAAGTCATGGAAGTAACCAGGGAAATGAAGACAATGAAGATCAAGTGATGGAACTTGAGGCATTGTTAGCAAAGAGATTTACAAGAGGCACTAGTAAGTATAAAGGAAAGCTATCTTTGAAGTGTTTCTCTTGTAATAAAATTGGTCATATTTCTGCTAACTACCCTAACACCGATAAGAAAGAGAAGTTTAGAAGATTCAAAGGAAAGGGCAAGAAACATTTTTATGTTGCAATAGATGAAGGTGTGACCGATGAGGAGTTGGAAGAAAAAGATGACAATGAAGAAATTGTGTTTGTAGTTGTGAAGGAGGAACTGTCTGATGAAAAGGCACTAGTATCTCATATGGAGAACAATGATGAATGGATTATAGATGGTGGTTTCTCACACCACATGACCGAAGATGAAAGTAAGTTCATAACCCTTAATGAATTTGATGGAGGTGTTGTTAGATCTAGAAACAACTTTCCTTGCATAGTGAAAGGTAAAGGTTCAATTTCTCTAAATGGGAAGAGTAATGATGATGATGTGTTTTGGGTTGATGGTCTTAAGCATAATCTTTTAAGTGTTGGTCAGCTCAATGATAAAGGTTATTTTCTTGAGTTTAAGAGTGGAGTCTATAGAATTATTGGAGGTAATGGTGAATTGATTGCTACCAGGAAGCAAACTAGAGGTAACTTATTTCATTTGAATAGTAATATTAATAATTGACTGGTTGCAAGAATGTAAGACATTTGGTTGTGGCATAAAAGATGTTGTCATGTTAATTTTGATAATTTGGTTAAGATAAGCAAGTCAAGTGTTGTAAGAGGATTGCCCCAACTTGTCAAACTGGATAGTGTGATATGCAAAGATTGTCAAATCAGTAAGATGACCTCTATTTATTTCAAGGGAAAGAATTGTATTTTTAAGAATGTTTTAGATTTAGTACATACTGATCTCTGTGGCCCTATGAGAACAAAGAGTTATTACGGTGATAGATATTTCATGATCTTCCCGATGACTATTCTAAAATGATGTGGGTGACATTTTTGAGAGATAAATCAGAAGCATTTAATAAATTTAAATCATTTAAAGCTCTGGTTGAGAAAGAAACCGGTAAGAAATTGAAGTGTTTAAGATTATACCAAGGAGGTGAATTCACATTTGATGAATTTGTTAAGTATTGTGATGAACAGGGTATAAAGAGACAAATGTATTCTCTAAGGACACTACAATAGAATGACATAGCAGAAAGGATGGACAAAACAATAGTTGAAGCTGTAAGAATGATATTGTTGCAGGGTAATGTATCCAAAATGTTTTGGAGAGAAGCGGTCAGTACTGCTGTATACACTCTAAACCGGGTAGTGGTAAAAAAAGGTAACAATAAGACACCCTATGAGCTATGATATGGAAAAATACCTTGTGTAAGTTATTTTAAATTTTTTGGAAGTCAATGTTTTATTAAGAGAGATAACTACACTGAGAAATTTGATGCAAAATCTGATGAGGGAACTTTTCTTGGTTACTCTTCTAAGAGTAAAACATGTAGATGTTATAATAAGAGAACTAAGAAAATTATTGAAAGTGCTAATGTAGAAGTTGATGATCTATCTGATAAGTCTAAAGGTACAAGAAGACCAGAACCTGAAAAGGATGATAATGAGGAAAGTTTATGATCATTGAACCAGAAGAAAAGAATGATGAAGAACCGACAAATGCAGAATTGGATGTTCAACCGGTAATCGATGACAGTGAGGAAGAAGATGAAGAACCTGATGAAGAAGATGTAGAACCGACACAGGAAATACCTAGATATGTCAGATTGAATCATTCACAAGAGAGAGAACTAAGAAAATTATTGAAAGTGCTAATGTAGAAGTTGATGATCTATCTGATAAGTCTAAAGGTACAAGAAGACCAGAACCTGAAAAGGATGATAATGAGGAAAGTTTGTGATCATTGAACCAGAAGAAAAGAATGATGAAGAACCGACAAATGCAGAATTGGATGTTCAACCGGTAATCGATGACAGTGAGGAAGAAGATGAAGAACCTGATGAAGAAGATGTAGAACCGACACAGGAAATACCTAGGTATGTCAGATTGAATCATTCACAAGAGAAGATAATTGGTGATAAGAATGTAGGTGTGCAAACCAAGAGAAAAATCGGAGATAACTTATTTTTGATATCTACAATAGAACCCAAATAGTTAAGGAAGCACTAAAGGATGATGATTGGGTAAATGCAATGAATGAAGAATTAGATCAAATTAAGATTAATCAGACATGGTCACTTTTTCTTAGACCAGAGGATAAGAATGTAACTGGAATAAAATGGGTCTTTAGGAATAAATTGGATGAAGAAGGAAAGATTGTAAGAAATAAGGCAAGGTTTGTTTGCAAAGGGTATGCTCAAGAGGAAGGTGAGGATTATGGTAAAAAATTTGCACCTATTGCTAGATTAGAAGGAGTAAGGATTTTGCTGGCATTTGCTGCATATAAGGGATTCAAATTTTACCAAATTGATGTAAAGTCAGGCTTTCTAAATGGGATTCTAGAAGAAAAAGTGTACATTGAACAACCAGATGGATTTTCCTTGATCGATGATAAAGACATGGTGTGTAAATTGCATAAAGCACTATATGGTCTTAAGCACGCACCGAGGGCATGGTATGAGATATTACATGGACATCTGATCAAAATTGGATTCCAACATACCAGTGAGGACAACAACATTTATTTGAAGACTGATGGAGACAAGATGTTGATAGCAGAAGTATTTGTTGATGACATAATTTTTGGTGGAAATGATGATATGTGTATGGACTTTACTAATATAATGAAAAATGAATTTGAAATGTCTCTAATCGGTGGAATTAAGATCTTTATTGGCTTACAGGTTCAATAAATAGACGGTGGTATCTAATTGTATGATGAATCAATAAGGATCCAGTAAACTACAGAGAGGGGGGGGGGTGAATTAGTAGATAGAAAACTGACATAAACTTTTCACCAAACAAAACAAATCCTCAAGTCAAACTCAGAACTGTCTGGTTCAAAAACTGAACTATCAAATTGCAATATGATAGTCAAGTAAACCGGTTGACTATCATAACAAAATAACAGTAAAACAACTCTGAAACTCAAAAACCTTTTAACAAAAACATCCAAATACTTTACTGACAAAAGTAAAAATTCATTTCAGATTATTGTCTGCCATCATATCATATCTAAGTGGATTTAGCTGTTAAGAAAATTAATCATATCAAAATAACCATAAAAACATTCACCACTTGACACAATGATTTTGACGTGGAAACCCAATTTGGAAAAACCACAGTGGGGATGAATACACACAAGTATTCTGAAATCTTTTGAAGTTCGCACTGTTAGGAGCCAAGCTTGTTAAAGCTTTACAATAAGTCCTGTTAAGAACAAATCCTGCTAGGGACGACCTGGTTAAGGGATTGACTATAATGCCCTATTAGAAGAAATACCCTGTCAGGAGTAACCTCGATAGAGGATTTGAAATCCAAGCTAATGGATCACCTGGTTAGAGGATTTAGATAACACTAAGCTTGTTAAAGCTTACACGGTTAGGGGATTTGACTGTTGTAATTGTTAGAGAACAACATGGGTTTGCTAATCTAGTGAATAACACTACTCTACTTGATCAGATCCTTTTTATGCTTCTATCTACCTTTACACATACTATAGATACACCATCTGGTTCGGCAACCAATCACTCTTACATTCAACCAAAATTGCCAACGCTACAACAAAAAAACTCATTGACCTTATAAGAAAAACAATAGGTCGATAACACATCATAAACCTAAGATCTCATAGAGATTACAAAAAAATCAGTTCAAGTATGACCATTGGATTACATAGAAATTACTTGAACATCATTCAAGACAACCTCGACCGCTCTTTGATCACCGCTTCATAGAACACTGTAACTCATCATGTGGTTTCCATTACATGCAATGAACTTTCTCATTCCCAAGATAAAACCGTTATCTCTACATGCCAAAAATCATTTGAAACTCTTCTTATACAACATGCATACGTGGCATAATCATTACCACTCATCATTTGATCATAAACTAATACAACCAATTCACCAAACTCCATCAGTTAGGGTTTAGCATATAAATAGGTAGGGTTTACTGGTTGATCTCACTCCTTCTCTAGTAATACCGATTTCCTTCACAAGCTCAAAAAGGTTGCAAAACAACATTATTACAACATCATTACCGGTTATAATTAACAACAATGACAACAAAAAAGTTCATCAATGCAATCTTCATGCAAATGCCAACAATATCTTTATTTTTTAGACCAAGTATATCAAAGAGGTGTTGAAGACTTTTGGCATGGATGACTGCAAACTAGTAGGAACACCGATTGTTACAGGTTGCAAGTTGTCAAAGGAAGATGATTCCCCTGCTGTTAGTGAAAAAGAGTACAAATCTATGATTGACAAGCTACACTATGTTGTCCATAGCAGACCGGACATTGCTCATGTTGTTGGATTAGTGGCGAGATTTCAAAAAGAGCCTAAGGAGAGTCACATGGTGGCTGTGAAGAGAATTTTTTGATATCTCAAAGGCACAATAGAATATGGTTTACGATATTCTTATAAAGGAGATTTTACTTTGGATGTCTTTACTAACGTTGATTGGGAAGGTAATGTGGATGATAAAAAAAGCACAACCAGTGGAGCTTTTATACTTGGAGGAAGATTAGTGGCATGGATGAGCAAGAAACAAACTTGTGTTTCTCAATCTACACCTGAAGTAGATTATGTAGTTGCATCCATGAATTGCACGTAGGCAATATAGATGATACATGTGCTAGAAGAATTCAAGATAGATATGTCAGAACCGATGACTATCTATTGTAATAATACAAGTGCAATAAACATTTCTAAGAATCCTGTACTTCATTCCAAAACCAAGCACATTGAATTAAAGTATCACTTCCTAAGGGAAAGAGTTCAAGAAAAGGAGGTGAAGATGGAATATGTGAAGAGTAAAGATCAGTTAGTTGATATCTTTACTAAGCCCTTACTGAAGGCTACCTTTGAGTTTCTTAGAGGTAAACTAGGGGTTAGACCCCTACACCAGAAAAACAAGAATGATGGAGATCCATCAATCCTGTGGATTTCATGTTTATTTTTTACTAAGGATTGATGAAGGTGCAATCTACTCCTTTGGGGGAGCAAGTTTGATGTAAAGTTATGATTTAATGCTCTGTTATAATTTTTCTGATTTGAGTAGCAGAGATGATGGAAAAGGCAACAACAAAATTGAAGACAAGTGATGCATTTACATCTTTGGAATTGTTGTCAAAGAGGGAAAAGAAAAGAATAGAAATAAGATATGGCATATATGGGAGAATTTTAAGATTAGAAGATCAGATTGAGAGAAGCATTGGTTAAGGGGGAGATGACAAAAGGAGGAGAACCGACAGATGATGTGATATCAAAAAGCTAGTTGCAGATGATGATGTTACTCTAATTGTATATCTGATTAGTGTTGCCATCAATGCCAAAGGGGATATTTTTGGCATTTGGCATAACTGATACAAATGTAGGTGATGTAGTTGAAGTTGGATAACTGCACTGGTAAAGGATAGAAGTCCTTTTGTGATAAAGAGATTGAGATTCTATGATTAGAAGTCTATTTGTGATGAAGATATTGAGATTCTATTAATAAATGACATGATTAGTTATTTGTGTTGTCATTGATGGAAACTGTATGCGGGAAAAGTGGGCGAATAAAACTTATACGTCTACAGAAACTAATGTCAATGATGTTCCTGATTTCTTTTTTTGTCATCTAAGTGTTTTGGTTTACCGGAAGATAGGGTTTATCGACAGAGAGATAAAGTCTATGAAATAGGACTTTAACAGGTAAAGTAGAGATATTTTGATTGGATCCAATGATTATTGATTTGCGGTTTGGATCGTGAATTTGTGTAATGGAAAGGTGTATGTGATCGGAACTAGAATGTGTGGAGATTACCGGAAGATGTGTTTCAAATTTTTGATGAATTTTTGATAAGGTTTTAGTAGGGTTTAAGACTAGTGAAGAAATCATCAAACTGGTACTGATTTCTGTTATGACGATTATCGACAATGAGTCTACATTAAGTTGGTAACATGACACAACCCGTGTGAAAGATTTAATTATTGTTTTGGCATGATTCAAGGAAGGTTTTATTGGGAATCAATGAAATGCTTAGTAGAGTGTTTTGATGGTTTGACTTTGGTACATATTGGATTTCCGTGATGGGTTATGATACGATCAACCAACGATTGATATTGTATTGTAATTTGTTGTAATGATTTGTATAACAATTTGTGATGATCTCTTATAATTTGAATTATAAATTAAAGATGTAATTAGGGTTTTGTTGCTGTCCTAGTTGAGATGGCTATTTAAGATAACACAATTGATGTTTATTGTGTTGGTGGTCTTAGAGAATGTGTTAAGCCATCTAAGAGAAGTGTGAGATTTGCCTAAGAGTTGCAGAGTATTGCGTATAATTGTATCTGATCAAGCAATCAGATAAGTGCAAGTAACTGATCATTCTTTCAATGTTGTTACCTAACAATTGCAGCAGGTTAAATCCCTTAACTGAGTAGGTCCTAATAGGCCCTAAAAATTTAAGTCCCCTACAGGGAAACTCTCAAAAGAGTGTTAAATCCTCTCATGAGGTTGATCCTAATAGATCATCAAGCTCCTAACTGGGTGACTCCTAACAGGGTCTGCTCCTAACTCGGCATATTGTAAGCTCCTAACATGGCTAAGATAATAATAGGGTGTACCTCAAAAGAGTACAAATATTTGTGGGTTCCAGTCCCACCATGGTTTTTCCCTATTTGGGTTTCCACGTCAAAAACTTATGGTGTTCATGTGTGGAATGGTTTTCATGTGATGTTCTTGTTTATGTTTTATTTCATGCATTATTTCCGAAACACTGGTAATGATGTTTTATCAAAAGTTTATCAAAGGTTACCGATACTGATAAGGAGTTATTTGAGAAATTATTTGATCTAATTGATAAGGTTAATGAGTTGGCAAATGATCAAGTTTATATGATTGCTTTGGTGGTGAAAGTATTGATAGATATGGTAAATGATTTGATTATTGTATTAACCAAAATTGATAAAGAGGTTGTTATATCTGATTAAAGAAGCTGAGACTTTTGTTAAATGGTTTCAGATATGATATAAGTTTGATTTTGGGTTTAAAGTTTAAATTGGTCTTAATACTGATTCACCCCCCCCTTTCAGTATTAATCGGATCCTTATAGGATTAACAATCTATCTCCCTTCATACTTCTAACATTTGTAGGTCCACATAGGTTATTATGCACAAGATGTAGCAATCCAACATATTTATACTATTTTATCTTGAAATAAATTCTTGTTTGCTTACCCAATTGACATTCCTTACATACCAGATTAGCAGGCTTAACAATGTTAGGTAGATCTCTAACAACTTGAGTAGAGTTGATCTTAATCATTGAATCAAAGTTAACATGACACATTCTCCTATGCCACTGTTGGCATTATGTGAACCAGTATGTGGACATAATGACATTGTATGTTGTCATTGATGTCAATCTGTTGAAGAGGTATGAACTGACATATGTGAGAACTGGTATAACACTGTGAACTGACATTTATGCCAAAGTGAAGCGGTGTGCTTGTTCAAGGTGAACTGACATATGGTTATGGGAACCAACACATGGAAGCGTTGTATGACTACCGGTTGGTAGTCTCAACTTCAGGGTTTCCGGTTGAAGTGCTTCAAGTCTATATGGCTCAACCAGTGATCTTTGTGTAATGAGTAAGCAGTATAACAAAGAACAGATCATGTTGCCACATCAGCCTTGTGCACGTGAAGGATCTTGCATGAAGAAGACTATCCCTATCTACCTCAGGAATGTGAGAAATTTGTAAACGGTGAAAACACGTGATGGATTATCAGCCGCCATGAAATCGGTGGATAATGAATGATGGAGAATGTCTTGAGATTTATTCAAGATCTACTGCATTTAATACAGTATGATCAATGGTCAGGATTGAATTGTTTGAATTCCTTAACCTAACAGGTCTAGGGTTTAGGGTTTATGCTACCAACCTGTTTGTTGTCTTATAAGGTCAATGTTTTGATTCTTTCAGAGGTTGTTGGCAAAAGCTATGTGTGAGTATCCAAGAGAAGGGATACAAGATCCTTCTCAGACCAGAGGAGAGAAGTGATACCTGCAGAGTGTAAGTGCAGAAGGTGAAGAGGAGCTTAAGCAGATCTGCATTGGCATTGAGTGTTGTTACCAGATCATTGTAATACCTGTTGATCTCTAACCACCTCAACAGTTGGAAAATCCCCTAACAAGGTAGCCTTAACCGGCTTGTTGTAAATCCCTTAACAGAGTAACTCAAAGTTATTGAGATCTGGAAAGCTAGAGAGCTCTGGAAATCCTTTAGCTATTGAGTTCTTGAAATCCTCTAACAAGGTACCCTTAATTGAGTATTGTAGCCATCCGTTAATCGGGTGATCTCTAACAGGATCGGTTCCTAGCAGATCCTTTTGTAATGTCTTTAACCGGACAAGGCTTCTAAAAAAGTGGACTTCCAAAGAGTTCAACAACAAGCTTGTGGGTATTCATCCCCACCGTGGTTTTTCCCAGTCGGGTTTCCATGTGAAAAAAATGTGTGTCATATGTGATGCTTTTATCTTGTAATGCTTTGTTATTGCCTGTTAAGTATATGATGGTTATGTGTTTTATGCCTATCAATAAAATATGTTGAACTAGCTATTGTGAAGATATGATGATAGATTACCTATTCATGCATAAGGGTGAAATGGTAGTGTAGTTTTGAGTTGAGTGGAAAACTCAGTGAGTAACCAGTTTATGATTGTTTTAGTTTTTCTGAATTTTATCGGTTGCACTCTGTTTCAAACCGATGTCACTGTTTGTTAGTCATTTGGAGTAATTGCTATTGAACCGGTTTAGGTCTGTATTTTGTCTGTACTGATTCAACCCCCCTCTCTTAGTACCAGTTTGGTACTATTCGTTCATCATTGAGTTATCAATTGGTATCAGAGCATCCTCCAGGTCCTCTATGTTATAATCTTAACCGCTTGAAGTAAAGATGCCAGACAAATGATGAAGAGGGAAGGTCCAAAGTTTAACAAGGAAAATTTTGGTATATAGAAAGATAGGATGAAGATATTCATCATAAGCATGGGTGATCAACACTGGAGTTATGTTGAGAATGTCTATGTTGTCCCTACCAGTACTCTCATCGATGACTAAAAGAGAGAGATACAAGAAAATGGGCAAGTCATGGAAGCTCTCATTAGCAGTCTATCTGACATTGAGTTTATTGATGTTCAGAACAAGGTAAATCCCAAAGAGATATGTGATGCTCTTGAAAATATCTATGGTGGTGATGAAGATGTAAAACAGGCTAAGGAAGAAAGTTTGAGAGGGAAGTTTGAAGATATACGGATGGTTGAAGGTGAGACCATTCAGCAGTATGGAATAAGAATCAAAATAGTTGTTGGAGAAATTAAGAGTGCAGGTGGTAAAATAGAAGACTCCACTATGGTAAGCAAAGTCCTGAGATCCCTATTGCCAGTCTATGCAATAAGGGTTGCTGCTATTCAGGAGTTGAGATCAATAGACAAGACTAAGGTATCCTTGGACTCCATCATAGTAAAGTTGACAGCCTATGAGCTAAATAGTTTTTATGGCAGTGTTCAAAAAACTGAATCAACTTTCAGAGCTTTTGCTGTACCATCCAGGAAAGGAAAAGAAGCAAGCACTAGTGGTGAACCAAGACAAAGTAGAGTAATGGATGATGATGAGTTTCTGATGGAATTTGAAGCTCTACTTGCCAGGAAGCTTCCTAAAGGAACCGGTAAATACAAAGGTAAGCTACCTTTGAAATGCTTTTCTTGTAATCGGATAGGATATATTGCTATAAACTGTCCTAATGGCGATATCAAGGACAAACCGGAAAGGTTTAGGAAATTCAAAGGAGGAAACCAAAGAAACTGTTTTGTGGCAGTTGATGAAGGTGTCACAAATGAAGAATTAGAGGATGAAGAAAATGAAGATATTGTGTTTGTTGCTATCAAAGAAGATGTGTCAGACAAGAAGGCTCTTGTCTCCCGATTTGATAATTCCAATGAGTGGATCATTGACAGTGGCTGTTCTCACCATATGACTGGTGACCAAAGCAAGTTTCTATCCTTGGAGGAGTATGATGGTGGTGTGGTTCACTTTGGCAGTGATGCACCATGGATGGTCAAAGGCAGAGGGTTCATCTCTCTGAATAGAAAGAGTAGTGCTGACAATGTGTACTGGGTTGATGGTCTCAGACACAACCTTTTAAGTGTTGCCTAGCTGAATGACAGTGGCCTCACTCTAGAATTCAAGAATGGAGTTTGCAGAATCAAGGGAAAATATGGTGAATTGGTGGCACTGGCATGTAGACCAAAGGTAATATATTTCAGCTGAATGCAAATATAAGCACATGTCTTATGGCCAAATTTGATGATAGCTATATATGGCATAGGAGACTCTGCCATGTAAACTTTGATAACATTGTAAAGGCCAGTAAGATCAAGGCAGTTAGAAAATTACCTGTGCTAAGAAAACCGGATAGTACCTTGTGCAGAGAATGTCAATTGGGGAAAATGTCTTCCTCAAACTTTAAAGGTAAATCTTTCACTGTTGACAACTTGCTTGATCTTGTGCATACTGATTTGTGTGGTCCTATGAAAACTAGGAGTGTGCAGGGTGATAGGTACTTCATGATTCTCACTGATGACTGCTCAAGAATGATGTGGGTCACATTCTTGAAAGACAAGTCTGAATCCTTTGTAAAGTTTAAAGCTTTCAGAGCATTAGTGGAGAAGGAAAGTGGTAAAAGGATCAAGTGTTTGAGAACTGATCAAGGAGGGGAATTCACTTCCGGTGAATTCAACAAGTATTGTGAAGAATTTGACATCAAGAGACAACTGTCTGCCCCCCGGACTCCACAGCAGAATGGCCTAGTAGAGAGGAATAACCAGACTATGGTTGAAGTAGCTAGAACCATGTTGATTCAAGGAAAGGTAGCTCACACCTTTTGGAGAGAAGTGGTGAGCACTGTAGTCTACACAATGAACCGGGTACTTATCAAGAAAGGTAAGGACAAAACTCCTTATGAGTATTGGATCGATAAGACACCTGTGGTTAGCTACTTTAGGGTATTTGGTAGCAAATGTTACATCAAGAGGAGTGAACATCAGGGCAAATTTGAAGCTAAATGCGATGAGGGAATATTCTTAGGATATTCCACCAAGAGTAAAGCTCTCAAGTGTTACAACAATAGGACTCAAAGAATTATGGAAAGTATCAATGTAAGAGTTGATGAATCCTCTAAGAAAACTAAGGAAACCGATAGTGAGAAAGTTGTAAATGAACAGGTTGCAACCTTCTAGGAACCGGTTGTCAGTCAACCAAGTACCAGTAACAGTGTTCCTGAACTGGTGAATGCTGATACTGATGAAGATGAGGATGAAGAGGAAAAGCAAGAAGAACCAGTCAAGACCATTCCTCGGTATGTCAAGATGAATCATGATCATAAGAAGATCATAGGAGATAAGGATGTAGGAATCCTTACAAGAAGAAAGATCAGAGAAAACTCATGTATGAGCTCTGAATTTGAGCCTAAATCATTTAAAGAGGCTCATAAAGATGAAGACTAGATCAAGGCAATGGAAGAGGAACTTGACTAGATAGAGAAAAATGGTACATGGTCCTTGGTACCCAGACCAGAGCATAAAAATGTCATTGGCACCAAATGGGTGTTCAGAAACAAGCTGAATGAGGATGACACAATGATTAGGAACAAAGCTAGATTGGTGTGCAAAGGATATGCTCAAGAAGAAGGAGAAGACTATGGAGAAACCTTTGCTCCTGTAGCCAGATTGGAAGGAGTTCGTATGCTTCTTGCATAAGCAACTTTTAAAGGCTTCAAAGTATATCAAATGGATATAAAATCTGCATTTCTAAATGGTGTACTTGAAGAGGAGGTGTATATTGAGCAACCAGATGGGTTTGCCCTATCTGAAGATAGTGGCATGGTATGTAGGCTACATAAAGCCTTATATGGTCTAAAGAAAGCACCTAGGGCATGGTATGAGCACCTACATTCCCATCTTGTGAAGATTGGATTTGAGAGAACAAGTGAAGATAACAATATCTATTTGAAGCCTGAAGGAGATTAGATCCTGATCTATGAGGTATTTGTTGATGACATTATCTTTGGTGGTGATGACAAGATGTGTCATGAGTTTGCTGATGAGATGAAGGAAGAGTTTGAGGTGTCACTCATAGGGGAGATTAAGTTCTTCATTGGACTATAGATTCAATAGATGAAGGATGAAATCTCACTCAGTCCAAATATGTCAAAGAGGTGTTGAAGACCTTTGGCATGGAAGATAGCAAACCAGTTGGTACACCGATGGTGACCGGTTGTAAACTATCCAAAGAGGATGACTCTGCATTGGTTGATGAGAAGGAATACCGATCAGTGATTGGTAACTTGCATTATGTAGTGCATAGCAGATCAGATATTGCACATGCAGTTGGCATTACTGCAAGGTTCTAGAAAAGTCCAAGAGAATCCCACTTGGTTGTAGTCAAGCGGATTTTTAGGTATCTGAAGGGGACTACTTACTATGGATTGTGGTATCCATATAGCAAGGACTTCAACTTGAAAGTGTTCACAGATGCTGATTGGGCTGGTAATGTAGATGACCGGAAGAGCACAACCGGTGGTGCATTCTTCCTTGGTGGTAGAATGGTCTCATGGATGAGTAAAAAGCAGAGTTGTATCTCTCAGTCTACAGCGGAAGTGGAGTATGTTGCAGATTTCATGAACTACACTCAGACAATTTGGATGAAGCATGTACTGAAAGGCTTCAAAATCCCTGTACCTAAACCGGTAAGTATATTCTGTGATAACACAAGTGCTATCAATATTTCAAAGAATCTGGTTTTACATTCTAGAACCAAGCACTTTGAGCTTAAGTATCATTTCTTAAGGGAAAAGGTTCAAAACAAAGAGATTGCACTGGAGCATGTGTCCAGTAAGGAGCAGTTAGCAGACATATTCACCAAGCCTCTTCCAAAGACTACATTTACACACTTAAGAGGTGAATTAGGGGTACTACCCCTTCAAGAGATGAACTAAAGGTATATTCTCCACATCAGTCATGTATTGCATAGTCAAATCTTTCTTCAGGATTGATGTGTTGAAGGATGCTACTCCTTAGGGGGAGCAACATAATGGAACCGGGAAGCTTGTTCCTCTACTTTGGCATTGTTGTTAAAGGGGGAGAAGATGTAAAGTGGAGAAGATATCTGCAGAAATTGAGAAGATGTGAAGCGGAGAGATATCTTTGTATATTGCCATCAATGCCAAAGGGGGAGATTGTTGGCATTATGTGAACTGGTATGTGGACATAATGACATTGTATGTTGTTATTGATGTCAATATGTTGAAGAGGTATGAACTGGCATATGTGAGAACCAGTATAACACCGTGAACCGACATTTGTGCCAAAGTGAAGCGGTGTGCTTATTCAAGGTGAACCGACATATGGTTATTCGAACTGGCACATGGAAGCGTTGTATGACTACCGGTTGGTAGTCTCAACTTCAAGGTTTCCGATTGAAGTGCTTCAAGCCTGTATGGCTCAACTGGTGATCTTTATGTAATGAGTAAGCAGTATAACAAAGAACATATCATGTTGCCACGTCAGCCTTGTGCACATGAAGGATCTTGCATGAAGAAGACTATCCCTATCTACCTCGGGAATGTGCGAAGTTTGTAAATGATGAAAACACGTGATGGATTATCAGCCACCATGAAATCGATGGATAATGAACGATGGAGAATGTCTTGAGATTTATTCAAGATCTGCTGCATTTAATATAGTATGATCAATGGTCAGGATTGAACTATTTGAATTCCTTAACCTAACAGGTTTAGGGTTTAGCGTTTATGCTACCGACCTGTCTGTTGTCTTATAAGGTCGATGTTGTGATTCTTTCAGAGGTTGTTGGCAAAAGCTGTGTGTGAGTATCCAAGAGACGAGATATGATATCCTTGCTAGACCAGAGGAGAGAAGTGATACCTGCAGAGTGTAAGTGCAGAAGGTGAAGAGGAGCTTAATCGGATCTGCATTGGCATTGAATGTTGTTACCAGATTATTGTAATACTTATTGATCTCTAACCACCTCAATAGTTGGAAATTCCCCTAATAGGGTAGCCTTAACCAACTTGCTGTAAATCCCTTAACAGGGTAACTCAAAGTTATTGAGATCTGGAAAGCTAGAGAGCTCTGGAAATCCTTTAGCTATTGAGTTCTTGAAATCCTCTAACAAGGTACCCTTAACAGGGTTTAACCCTTAACCGGGTGATCTCTAACAAGATCAGTTCCTAGCAGAACCTTTTGTAATATCTTTAACCGGACAAGGCTTCTAACAGAGCAGACTTCCAAAGAGTTCAACAACAAGCTTGTGGGTATTCATCCCCATCGTGGTTTTTCCTAGTTGGGTTTCCACGTGAAAAATATGTGTGTCATATGTGATGCTTTTATCTTGTAATGCTTTGTTATTGCCTATTAAGCATATGTTGGTTCTGTGTTTTATGCTTGTCAATAAAACATGTTGAACTAGCTATTGTGAAGATATGATGATAGATTACCTGTTCATGCATAAGGTTGAAATGGTAGTGTAGTTTTGAGTTGAGTGGAAAACTTAGTGAGTGACCGGTTTATGATTGTTTTAGTTGTTCCGAGTTTTATTGGTTGCACTCTGTTTCAAACCAGTGTCACTATTTGCCAGTCATTTGGAGTAATTGCTGTTGAACCGGTTTAGGTCTATATTTTGTCTGTACTGATTCACCCCCCCCTCTTAGTACCGGTTTGGTACTATTTGTTCATCATTGAATTATCAGCCACAACCAACTTTCATCGATCTAAGCAATCAAACAACTTTTGTCACCATCATTCAAGTGAAAAATATTACCTTTAGTCTTAGTTCCAGATGCAATCTCTATACGAGAGGCATTTAGGATCTTGCTTTTACCATTCTTGAATTGAAAATCATAACCTTTGTCAACCATTTGTCCAACACTCAAAATATTATGCTTCAAACCTTCAACATACAGTACATCATCAATATTATGCATACCATCAAAGGAAATAGAACCTCTACCATGGATCACATAGACTTTGCCATCTCCAAATCTCACTATTCACCATCATACCTTTCCATACTCACAATTTTTTTATCATCAGCCATATGATGTGAACAACCATTGTCAATCACCCATTCATCTTTTTCCTCAACTTTAGCAGCTAAAGCTTTGTCCTCAATAGTGCAGCTAGTGGAATCAACAGGTATCGATCCATCTTCTTTAATGGAAAGAAACACAACTTCATCTCCTTTTGATTCTTCATCTGTAACACCTTCATTAGTAGCAAAATATAAGTTCTTTTGATGCTTATACTTCTAGTTAGACTTGTAAGGATTATCATACTTCTCATGCTTGTCATATCTATCATTTCTATCATGCTTATCAAATTTATCATGTCTATCTTATTTAGCCAATCTCTCCAGACACCTAGAAGAAAAATGTCCTACCTTATTGCAAGAGAAACATTTCAAGGGCAATTTTCCATCATACTTACCGGCTCCTTTAGGAGATCTTCAGAAAATCAATGCTTCAAAATCATCTAGATCTCTTTCTTGCTTCCATCTCTCTCCTTTCTCTTTCATATCTGGATATTATGCATTCTTCAGGATCATACTTTTTCTTTCTGGATATAGATGCTCTAAATGTTGTCTTAGACTTTCCATGCGATTCACCAAATTTGCTCAACTCAAATGCAACAATCTTTCCAACCAACACATCTCTTGTTACTGTAGTCACATTCCGGATCTCATCAATAGAAACTACCTTATGTTTATAAGTAGGAGGCAAAGATCTCAACACCTTAGCAACAATTTCGTCTTCTTCAAGGGTTCCACCATCACATCTAATACCTAGGACAAGATCATTCACTTTAGCCATAAAGAAATTTATATTCTCATCTTCTCCCATCTTAAGCATCTCATATTTCGCTTTCAAGTTGTGCAACTTAGCAACTTTCACTTGTTTATCTCCTTCATATAGGGTTTCAAGCTTCTCCCAGATCTCATGTGTGGTCTAAAGTCCCATTAAATTTGTCATCTTTGAATCAATCAGGACACTA
This sequence comes from Cryptomeria japonica, assembly GCF_030272615.1. NCBI lineage: Eukaryota > Viridiplantae > Streptophyta > Pinopsida > Cupressales > Cupressaceae > Cryptomeria > Cryptomeria japonica. Next base: position 524,771,968 of record NC_081408.1, on the reverse strand, counting down.
AGCAATGCTTCCTTCTCTCTAATGTTATGTTTATCTTGCTTGATCTTAGCAGTAGTAACCGGTCCATTCAGAGGAGTAGAATAGGCATTCTTTGTAATCTTCCAATAATCTTCTCCAAGACATCTCAAGTGCACCTCCATCTAATTCTTCCATATAGCATAGTTACTTCCATAAAATATCATACTCTATTTCTTAAAGATAATACCTCTAGTTGCCATCCTGGATCTCCTCAAGCAGTCAAGATTCTTCTGGAGGATCTAGCTCTGATACCAATTGTTGGCAACAACAATGAAGGAAAACTAAGAGGGGGGAGGGTGAATCAATTTTCACTGGATTAGCAAAATTAAAAATAGATATGATAAACTGCAACAATAACAAAGATAAGAAAATAGATAGCACAACACACAACACAATGTTCTTGACGTGGAAAACTCGGTTAAGGGAAAAACCACGGTGGGAACCTACCCACAATAAGATGATACTCTGCAGTAGTATGTGAAAATATTACAATGGGGGATGCACATGCATTTGGGAACACTACTTAGAGCTCACTGCTCAAAAGATAATGTACAACCCTCAGGGAATTCTCACTGACTTATAACAATATTGAGACTACAATTTGGAAGGAATGAACTGAAAGAATAGCATCTCCAAATGCCTGATTATAGTTTTAGTTAAGCACATTTGTCTGCTATGCAACACCAATTTATGCTCAATCACAACATCGAAGGATGAATCACTTGTTCGCATATACACCACTCTCTCATAATGCAGACACCACCTCTATATCAAAATTACATAGCAATATCACCTATTTATACAATTGATCAACCTTGACAACAAGGTCAGCTAAACCCTCAACTCACAATTACAAAATTACATAACACGATACAAAGATCAACCACTAGACTAATATAATGATATACATGACATAAAATGGACCTATTTCAAATTACCAAATGCTCATCTCCATCAAAAATCACACCAAGATCAACCACAACACACTATACCACCAAGAAAGCCGCATAACAGGAAGAACATCACCAGATAAAAAAAAACACCAACAACTCGCACAACGATCAATGCGGATCATCAAAATAAATAGGACACAATTGTTACTACTTATCTAGTTTCCATTAGTTTTTATATTAAAAGTCATACTATATATTCTAGTTGGTTAGCACTATTGAATCATGCAGTCGGTATACATAGAGAAGTCGATATGCACAGTCTAGTCGGTTATAGAAGAAAGCAGTCACAGAACGCAGTATACACCGAGCTGTCTACTGAGTATCTTTTTGAGACTACCGAGCAGTAAAGATGAGACACTGAGTTGATATACACCAAGTGAAATGTGTTACTAGATACATTGAACCTAGACATGCATATGAAAACGTGTTACAAGATCGAAACACATCTAACCATTATCACATTGGAAATTGCACCAGAAGATTGTGTATGATTTTAAGATCAATCTAACCAATGAAATATTTTGTATAGTTATTCATTCAAGGAATCATGTTTGTAAGATCGAAGCAATGAATTGGATCATCATCTTAAGAGATCTATTTATACAACATGAGTTAAGGGTGTATATGTGTGTAAGAAGACTGTTACAGAGACACAGAGGTCACCGAGAAGGTTTTCAGAGAACAGTCGAAGGACAGAGTAAACAAAAGGGTTTACCGAGTTACTATATGGGTTATTGAGGTATGCTCTAAGCAAGGTAATCTATTCTGAGCACATAGAATCTACTATAACATTTCAGATGTAAAGTTGCAAATATTTTTAATGATTTTATTGTAATATTGTGAAGTTGAAAGAGAAACCTTTAACAAGGTAAAAGACTCTAATCAAGTCTATAAATTGTAAAGCCTCTAACCAGGTGCAACATTAAGAATAAATGTTGTAAAATCCTTTAGCAAGGTAGATCTAACAGATCTTGTTACTCCTAATAGGGTAAGCTATCAGAAATAGCTAAAATGTAGCTCTAACCGAGCACTCTTTATTATTGCAGTAGTGAAGTTGTGGGTGCCATCCCCACCGTAGTTTTTCTCTCTAACCAAGAGTTTCTGCGTAATCAAAATATATGTGTTATGGAGTGAATCATGTATGATTGTTATCTATTTTCTTTAACTTTATTTTATGTTACTGCACTATTCTATTTATGCATAACAGTAAAGTTATTATTCAAGAAAAGTCTTGAAATACTGATTCACCCCTCCCCTCTCAGTACATTAGCTTTCCATATTGGGCTTAACAATTGGTATCAAAGCTTGAATCTTGGAAAAGGGTTTATCTACCAAAGAGAAATATCTTATCAATGGAAGGCTATAAACAATCTCGGAGGATTGTATATCTGCAAGAAGAGCTGGATCATGCTAATCAAGTGATTGCAAACATGCAAAGGCAAATGCAAAAATATCTGAAAGTAAGAAGAAGATTATCTGACGACTTGCAAGATTCTCAAGAGTTAGTGGAACAAATTGAGACATCATCTGAGAATAATATATCTAAAGAGACTGAAGAAATGATTGGAGTATTGAAAGAAAAGAACAAAGCATTGGCTGATCAACTAAAAGGAATGAAAAGAGAACATGAACATTTTAGTACACAAATGACTAAAAATCTAGATGCATTGAGGACAACTGAGGATAAAGCAAGAGATCTACAGAGAGAGAAACAATAACTTGAAGTCTTAGTATCTGATAAGAATGATGAAATCATAAGGTTGAATGGGATTCAACAAAATATGTTAGATCAACTAGGTTATGCACATCATGAAGCAATTCTGAAGAATGATGAGAATCAAGCATTGAAACTTGAAGTATCAAGGTTGACCGATGAACTTGAAATAGAGAAGAAATCTAAAGAAACATTGAAGAAGAGTTATGAAGCATCAAAGATGTTGGATGAGCAATTGAATACAAGAAGACTCAACAGAGATGGAGGACTCGGTTACAAAGGAAAAGACTCTACCGAGAAAGGAATTCATACTACCGAGAGAGGAGAATCATCAAAGCAAGCTGGAAACAGAAATAACATAAAAAGACAGAAGCCTATTTGCTACTACTGTGGAAATCAAGGTCATACTGCCAACATGTGCCAAATCAGAAAAGGTAAGCAACCGAATATCACTAAGTCTAATGGTTATTGTTACAATTGCAATAAATATGGTCACATATTTAATCAATGTAGGACAAAGTTTGTTAACAACTATCAGAAAACAAAATTCAAAGGGTTTTGTAGAAACTGCAATAGATATGGACATAGTACTAAGAAGTGCTGGCTTAAGCAAAAGAACTACATGTGGTCTGCACACCGAGCAAACACTAGAGGTTACCAAACTCACACAGATCCTTACCGACAATATGCAGTAGTACCATGGGATTACAACACAAGGATATGGTGTGAATGTTGTGGAAGATATGGACATATTAGTGCCAACTATTTTATAAGGTTTGGAATGAACAACTGAAGATCATGGAGAAATCCTGGTATGGAATGTTTTTAGTGTCACAAAGTTGGACATTTAGCTGGAGATTGCAGAGATCAACCTAGAGGAAACACTGAAGAAATAAAAGAAAAATTAAAGATGATTTGGAAAAAGAAAGAAATTGTGTCAAATGAAGAAAGCACCTTACCTACCGAGTTAGGTGCACCTATTTCCAATTAATTAGAAAAGGTATGAAGGGACTGCATTCTCTGAAGGTTAAAATCATAACAGTTCCTATTCTATTATGTACTAAATTCAAAATCTGCATAGTTAAGATGCATTAGTAAGTTTGGAATTCTATCAAAAGTACTTTACAAGAAACCTGTCAAGTCGGTGAATACAGGAAGCGTGTCAAGTTGGTAAATGAAGGAAATTTGGTTACTCAGTTAAAATGAAAAAAGAGAGTAAATTGGTTAAAGGTAAACCGAGTGCATTTAATGTTTTGACCTAACCCGCACAAAGCCCGATAAGGTATTTTGTGTACTTAAAAGCATTTTCGTGGTCATTTACATTCACCAAGTTTTTGAAAGAGTAGAGCAGAGCGAATCAAGGTGATCAAACCTCATTCAAAGCGAATCCAAGGTATTTATGTCAAATCTCATCCCATTATCAAGCTAGTTTACCAATCTTATCAAATTGCTATTATCTGCTGAGTGTGAAGCATCTGTTGTTTGTAAATCGTCAAACCCTAAGGATAGTTTGCTAAGTTTTACCTGAAATCAACAATGGTGCCCAAGATCCAAGATCCCATAGTTGTCAAGAATGTGGAGAATCCCTCACTAAAATACACTTTGACTCCTAAAATCGCCTCTGAACTGGATGGCAAAACCGCCTTTTCACTCATCCCGGATCGAGTCTTGTTAGTTGAAGATGTGAGATTCTTCACCAAATGTCATGTTGAAGAACTCGGTCATGTTGAGATTAGAGACACCTATGATGAATTATGTACTGATGATGTATTAAATAGCAAGTATGAACACATCAGAATCAAGGGATTGACTAAAGCCCTAACCTACCCTCATGTGTTCAAGCCCCAATGGGTTAAGTTTGCTTTAAGTAGAGTTCATGATGATTTCATGTGGCTAGAAGAGCAACCATTCAAAATCACCAAGGAAATCATTCATGTGATCACTGGTTATCCTATCTATGATCATGCATGAGCTCAGAAGATGATATCACAGAAGGAGTTAATCAGTTTAACCGGAGTAGAATCTGATTACAGAGGACTAAAATTGAACAATGTCACTGATGCAGAACTTAAGTTTGCCATTAGAGTAATCAGTTACTGTTTCTTCCAATCAGCAAGGGAAAATAGTGTACCTTGTGCAGCAGTTGACTTAGCCTATAAAATTGTGAAAAAGGGAATGAAAGTTGACTTATGTGAAGTATTATTGAAGAACTTGTTTGAGAACCTAAACACAATAAGGAATCCAAAGAAGAACAACTCGACAAATACAGTGAAGTTTTGTTCACTTCTTGTATGCATGTTTTTCTACTTTGAGAAATTCTTTCCATCAGTCGGTAAAGTAGTTTGGGAGCTACACCGACCAATCACCAGTCAAATTAATGACTTTATCAAGAAGTTGGGAGATAATTTCAATGATATAATGGATGACTACTTCAGCAAATTTCAAGAGAAGATGCACAACAGGTACCGGATTCCACCCCAACTGGTAGAGAAATATAAGGATGATATATGCTTTGAGGTAGATACTGATTATTGTTATGTGAATGCTATGGAACCTTTGGCTCAATCTTTGCCACCAATGGGTTACGAGATTGACTTTGATATCACACAATAGCAAATTGATGCATATCTTTCATTACCAAGGCATGCTACTGAGCTAGGATATGGAACTTATGAAGAAGTTAAGGAAAAGGTAAAAATGAGCATTGTAGTACCCAAGGCTACAAGAAAGGCTACAAAGATGATAAAGGTTTTATCTGAGAAATTCAAAGAATAATCTTCCTCTACACCTGTCAAAGGCACTCTTGCCATCACCAAAGAGGAATCAAAAGCTCAAGAGGTAGCAATAACATTGAGCACCGAGTTGCCTAAGGGTAAAGTGTTGAAAAGAAAGAAACTGGACACTTCAAAGGCCCTACCGACTCCACCAACAAAGAGACCTAACACAAGAGCATCGGCTGCATCACCGAGTAAGAAACAAAAGAGTGTTACTGCTCCCAAGGTAACCAAGACCTACAAGAAAACTACTTGGAGACTCATTCTGGTAAAAGAGTCTAGTGATACAGAATTTGATGATGCAAACAAATTTCAGATTGTAAAGAGCAAGAAGGTAAATATTCATAGTGTTGAAAACTTCTGTGCCAATCTAAAAGAATATGGCGAATTTGTAGGATTTAGATATGTCAAGTATGAGACTAGGAATAATGATGAGAAGAGACAAATTGAAGAAGCTATTATTTGCACACTTCTAAAGTTTCGGCTAGCTCCATTAGAACTAGTAAAGTCACTTCCAAATGAGCTTTACTTGCATATTGATAATAGGTGGAAATATGCAATGGACTCAGAGAAACAAATCAGAGAAAGAAGTCTAGTCCATCCATTTCCTAATATGTCTGTAGCAGAAATAAAGGAACACTTGACAACCTACAATTCAAAATTTCTTGTCAAACTGAGAGCCTTAAAATTGATGAATGGGCTATATATTGATGTAGAGAATGAGACAAAAGCAAAATGGCAGGAAATCTTCAAAACTAAGGATGTCGGTGAACAATCTAAAGTTGAAATTGTTGATGTCATTGAACAAGATCCTAATGTCACTGAGAAAGGTCTTGATTCTACCAAGCAAGACCCGGTTGACACTATTCAAATTGATGAAGATGTCATGGATGCAGAAGCACCAAAGCAGGAAATGATCGAAGGCACTACATATGCCAAACTTGTATCTAGTGAATCTGTTTTAGAACAAGTTCAGCCTTACCCACCGATCAATCAACCTATCTCTACCAAAGCTCCTCAGGATATAGCACAAGGCACCGAAGGTCACAAGTCTGAAGCAGCAGAAGGTATGACTCAATAAAAGACTTCTCAAGTACCCTCGAGCATCGAAAATGTAGCAGCTGAGACACCCAGTACTAAGACACCGAAAGACACCACAATAGCTACAGGAACCAATCAAAGTGTTGCCTCTACCGAGCAACCTACCGAGGGTCAACAAGCCTCTCAAGCTATTGTCTTGGTCCACCCAACCAAAGGTAAAGAGAAGAAGGTGAAAAAGCATAGTTTCAAAGTTGATTTATCTAAACCAATAGTGTTGTCCAATGTGGATATCTCAAAATTAAAGGGGCAAACACTTATTGATTTTGGTGAACTATGCAAAGCAAAGGCCGAACAAGAAAAATAGATGGCCATTCAAAAGAAGAATAAAGTACTTCAAAAAGTGAAGACACTGCTAACAGATATGCTACCATCAGCTATAGTGTCAACCGATGTAGCCATCCACATTCAATTGGATGAACTCCTTAATCAAATAGAAACATCCGGAGTAGATGCATCTGAGTGCTTGAGCAAGCTAAAAGTCAAGGAGCTTACTGCAAAAATGATAGAAGAGGTACAAAAAGCTCTAGCTATTGGGAAAGTCAAGCTTGTCAAATTCATTGCTGAGTTGTCCCCTCAACTCAAGCATATTCTTTATTTATTTTAGAAACTTTGCACATTTTCTATATTCATTAAAGATATCAAGAATAAAACTGATGCAATTGAGAAAGAGATCATTGATCTCTCAAATAAGTTGACCACTGGGCCCAATTCAGTTCAGAATTTTTATACAAAGCTTCAACAGCTCATGGCTCAACAACTGGAACTAAGAAATAAAGAACATAGGATCAGGATGGATATAATGACACTCCAGACATTATTCCTTCCTCATCTTTCATCAGTTCAAGAATAGATTAACTGAGCTAAACACCTATCTACTACACAAGAGGGAAGCACTCTTGATGGCTTAATATCCCTATTGGCTGATATTCAAGCACAAACTTCTTTAATGGAAAGTGTAAAGGATGCACTCTCTGTCGCTCTTACCGACGCCCAGAAGAAGTATAAATCTATTTTTGATCAGTTACCACCCCTGGATGGAAATTAAGTTTTTGATGTTTGTCAAAAAGGGGGAGTGATACTATATAAGGGGAGTAATATAATATATTGAGGAAGTGATACAGTTTTGATATAGTATTCAGAGTATTGTATATAGGGGGAGTATACTGAGCAGAGTATGTAGAGTATCCAAGGACAGTAAGCAGAGCTTATAAGCATAGAACCAAGCATGTAAAATCATAGTTATGTACAGTATAATGATAAGGGGAGTATATCTGATTATACTATTTCATTGACTATTGTATATATTGTCAAGTATAGTCATTTTGCAAAGTATATAGATTTTTGAGTTATGACTTTGAAAGTAGTTTTTGTCAAACATCTCAACTAATGTCAAAAGGGGAGATTGTTACTACTTATCTAGTTGCCATTAGTTTTTATATTCAAAGTCATACTATATACTCTAGTCGGTTAGCACTACCGAATCATGCAGTCGGTATACACAAAGAAGTCGGTATGCACAGTCTAGTCAGTTACAGAAGAAAGCAGTCACAGAACGCAGTATACACCGAGCAATAAAGATGACACACTGAGTTGATATACACCGAGTGAAACGTGTTACTAGATACATTGAACCTAGACATGCATATGAAAACGTGTTACAAGATCGAGGCACATCTAACCGTTATCACATTGGAAATTGCACCAGAAGATTGTGTATGATTTTAAGATCAATCTAACCAATGAAATATTTTGTATAGTTATTCATTCGAGGAATCATGTTTGTAAGATCGAAGCAATGAATTGGATCATCATCTTAAGAGATCTATTTATATAGCATGAGTTAAGGGTGTATATGTGTGTGTAAGAAGATTGTTAGAGAGACATAGAGGTCACCGAGAAGGTTTTCAGAGAACAGTCGAAGAATAGAGTAAACAAAAGGGTTTACCGAGTTACTATATGGGTTACTGAGGTATGCTATAAGCAAGGTAATCTATTCTGAGCACATAGAATCTGCTATAACATTTCAGATGTAAAGTTGTAGATATTTGTAATGATTTTATTGTAATATTGTGAAGTTGAAAGAGAAACCTTTAACAGGGTAAAAGACTCTAATCAAGTCTATAAATTGTAAAGCCTCTAACCAGGTGCAACATTCAAAATAAATGTTGTAAAATCCTTTAGCAAGGTAGATCTAACAGATCTTGTTACTCCTAACAGGGTAAGCTATCAAAAATAGCTAAAATGTAGCTCTAACTGAGCACTCTTTATTATTGCAGTAGTGAAGTTGTGGGTGCCATCCCCACCGTAGTTTTTCTCTCTAACCAAGAGTTTCTGCGTAACCAAAATATATGTGTTATGGAGTGAATCATGTATGATTGTTATCTATTTGCTTTAACTTTATTTTATGTTACTGCACTATTCTGTTTATGCATAACAGTAAAGTTATTATTCAAGAAAAGTTTTGAAGTACTGATTCACCCCTCCCCTCTCAGTACATTAGCTTTCCATATTGGGCCTAACAACAATTAGGAAAAACCAACAAGCATGTTATAATTATCAGTAACAGCTACACTAGCACCACTTATGAAATCTTTATCAATCAACATCTGAACCTCAAGAATACTCAAACAACAACAAATGTTATGAAGAAAGATAACTTACAGAGCACCAAATAACAAACCATATGGAATGAAGATACACAAGACCATCCAAAATAGTCTCCCAAAGACTCAACCCAATATTCAATCACACCAGAATATACTAGAGGAAATACTAAACTCTACAAAGCATTGATCAGAAAAATGAACTGCAAAACCAGATTATATGATATGATCAATTAAGCTTCCCAGATCACTAAAACCAATACAAAAGAATATAGTGATACCATAAATACTCCATACACCAAACCATAATCCCAATAAACCAATTTTCAAGCACCAAAGTAGGAATATGTTTATATCAATTACAACATATCCTACCAGCAACAATGTCCAACACACCTAATAATAGAAAAGGACTACCCAAATTTAGTGGAGAGAAAAATCAATCAGTTGAAAAGCATTTGCAAAGATTTAAGGACTTGATGGATGATTATGAAATTGATCATAAGGATGCTATCGTGAGGTTGTTTGTGCAATCTTTGACAAATAAAGTAAGGGAATGGTTCTCAAATTTATTCCCACAATCCATTAATTCTTGGTCATAATTTCAATCAACATTTAAAGAACAATTTGGTGAGTGGATTAGTGAGTTCTCTTTTCTCACTAATTTCTTTGACATTCACATTGAGAAAGAGGAATTGGTATCAACTTTCAATCTAAGATTTATGAAGACTCTGATGAGGATTCTTGAAGGTCCAAGACCAAGTGATGATCAGGCGTTGTGTATATACTTGGGAGCATTTGATCCTGATATTAGTTATATACTAAGAATGGAGGAACCAACAAACTTGCATGCATTAGAAATTTCTATGAACATAGAGAAAGTTGTAAAGTTTGGGATGATGAGAAGATTCAAGCCTAAGAGGTGTTATGAGGAATCCTATGCAAATGAGAAACACAATTTAAAGGTTGTGAACTATGTTTCAAATGATTGTCAACATGATACTCCAGTTAAAAGCTTTGACAGTGTCCCTCTGATGTTGATTATATCATTCATGAGGTAAAAGTTGAGCCAAGAAGTTGCATAGTGTATCCCGATGAAGTGAAAATATTCCAGCCTATGCAAATGCCTCAAATATTTGTCCAATATGATGTATATGAAGAACCACTAAAAGCGTATACACTTGAAATAATGCTATTTCACATTGTAGATAAGATTGCTCCTCAATATTCTTATTAGCAAAATGTTCCTAATATGGCATGCATGGCTGAGAAGGCTAAAGCTCACAATGGTCAGAGTAGTTACACCAATTCTATTGAAGCTAATGAAGATTTTCTCTATGAGGATCATAGCCATGAGTATTTATCTCATGAAGCCAATGTGGATGGTAATTATTTTGATGTGGCAAATGATGATATTGATTCTGACTATTCTTTTCTTGAGGACAACATTAAGGATAGTGTTGAAAATGATTTTAATGAAGTTTCTAATCCCCCATTTGATGAAGAGGTGGACTTAGATCAGGTGGTGCTCAAGCATAATGTATTTAGGTGGATGTAATAAATTTTCTAATCTACTATATGAGGAGATGTTTGAGTTTTCAGGTGATTTAAGTGTTGCATCAACTTATGAGATGAATAGGTATATGGACCAAGATGTGATATTTGATGTAATTCCATCTTGTGATACTATGTCTTCTTTTAGTGCTGATTCTAATGACATTATTGAGCATAGTTTAGATGTTTGTTAGCGTGGTTTGCTTGACAAGGCAAGGAGTCATGAAACTAATAAAAAGTTAATGTGTCCCTGGTGAAAATAAAATATGTAAATCAGAATCAGAGACTTCAGTTTCATGCAAAATGCAACCAAATAATGTAATGAATAACATTTATCAATTAAATGATTATTCGGTTGCATATGAAAATTGCTACATATTGTACACATATGCATTACCAAATGAATGTGGTGAATATTCATTTGGAGATGATAGAGAAAAAATCATAAAAAAGAGTTCAGTACCTAGTATTGAGCATTAAAATGGTACACTTAATAGTGATGGTGGAATGTTCACACATACTATTAAATGTGCCAAGGATTGTCTATGTGATCAGTTTGCTCCCAATGGTATTTTTGGATTGATAGTCACATGTTTAAATAAGAATCAGATTTTTGATAGAGGTAAATATCAGCTCTACAATTTTGGTGGCCTTGGGCCACCAAATAGAGTTTGGATCTAATTCTTTAAAGTAATACATACAATGGTATGAACCCAATGGATAATGCATGGTATACTTCTACCAGAGATCTGAATCCTTTCCATGCTTTCAAGGGGTATGCATCCCCAACTAGAGCCACTGTTAGCCCTAAATTTTGACCCCATTGAAGAATTTTAGGACCCTGCAAAATTTTGAAATTAGATTGGTGGGAATGTTCCTTTTGAGTTATTAATTTAGTATCCTGATCAACATTAATTATATTTTAATCACCATTCGAAGAGGGAGGAAATGCCATTTTAAAGGTGGGCCCTTGATTCTTGTCCACATTGCTCAGACAAGAAACTTATATAGAGAAAAATATCCTTTCCCTACAGAGGCAGGTCCTGTGCATTGTGGGGTTGTTCAACATCTGTGGTTATTCCAAAAGGCGCTCCTTAGAAAAGAGATCGATACTCAACAAGAGACATTTTTTGGTCTGGCCGAGTCATGTTACAAAGAGTTGGACACGTGGTCGTTTGAAAGGCCCCGCCCTCTAGTTAGGTAAGTTCTGAGTTTTGCGATTGTAAGAAATTAAAAACCACTCAGAACTCAATGGGAATGTTTTTTCCACTTAAGAAAGTCCCAAGAAAGCAAGAAGAGGATAATGTGTGTTGAATAAAGTCCAAGATGGTAGCTCCATACTCGGTGAGATGCCCGAATTGGTCTTAGCGATCCTTAAGTAAAAGGGAAGTGGAATGTGTGGTGATTGTAAGGGATGAGCTGTCAACTCGACACTCGGTAAGGTGCTTAAGTTGAATACAACAAGTTTTGAGTTCAAGAAGATGGTATGCTGAGATACAAAGAGGATAGAAAAGGATGACGTGTGTCATTCTCAAACGCACAAGCCGAGTTTTTTTTGTCTCTTCTGGGACTAGCAAGGTGGTCTTTTCTTGGCATATACGGATGACGTGCCAATTATAGAATTATCCAATTGTAAGCACCTATATCTTATGCATTCCTTGAGATATAAAAGGAATACCAAGGTTGTATCAAGGGTTCTGAATTTTTTCATTTTCTAGGCGGGTAGAATAGGACATTGTATAGCTCTTCGCTAGAGAAAAATTCTTGAGGGAATGAATGTACAAATCTTGCAGTAATTTCAAATAGTAAATGAGAAGACTATTATATTATTGCAAAATTGTCTACATTTGTATTTTCTATTTTCACATGAATCAAAATGTTAATGATGTTTTGATTTTTCTTGACATTTTCCATGTTAATGTGTGATTGTGTTTATGGGTTTCCTTCAAGGAAGGAATTAAATTTTATATGCAAATCATTATGAACTTAGGGAATAGTTTATGGATTAAAAAGAATGGTTTATGTAACAACATAAGGAGTTGCATTAATGTAAGGTATTAATATCTGAAAATATTACTAGTTCAAAGTAAGTTACTATTTAGGTTAGCATTTGTGAATAAAGAATCAAATCTGTGCCTTGGGATAGACACTGGCCTGTTGCGGTCCGAGATTTGTTTCGGAAACATTTCTATAATCAATTTTCTTTCTGCCCGTTTTCCCCCTTTTAATTTTTCTGTATGTGTGTTCTTGGATATTCTTGGAGGTGGAGCAGATGGGATTTCACTTGAGTATAAAGAAATGTATGTAATGTCCTTATGTGTTTAAGAATATTCCATCTCTAGTAGGCCTGCAGATTGAAATGTTGCAAGGTTATTATCTATGCAGGCCCAAAATAGGAAAACCCTCCTGAGTACGATGAAGCTCGAAGTGAAGAAGGTTGTGAGAGCTTTGTGCTATTGGAATTATTTGAACTTAGTCTATTGATAGTTTAGAGACAACATTCAAGGTTTTATCCCCACCTTGGAATGTGATGAAATCCTTAGGACTAAGGATTGCAGGAAAAAACACCAACAAGATCCATGGACTTGAACCACATCTTATTAGATTAAGGTGTGATTCTGAGCCATGGGCTTGAATGATACCTTTAGAAAGATTATTTTGTAGGGTCTAAAAGAGGGAAGTTTGAGGCCATGGGCCTGAACTAAACACAAACCCTAAACTTAAAGCAAAAACTAAAACTTATGAAAAAATGTAAAAATAAGAAACAACGAGATACCTTGAAAAATGACTTGAGAATGAATGAGAAGATGAAAAAGATAATGAACTTCACCTCCCAATCCGAAAGACACAGAGAAAATGAAACAAAAACACCTAAGAAATAGATCAAAAGAGATAAAAAGTCCTATTATGAAATAATCTTTAAAAAACAAATGCCCTCAAATGTGTGCATTAAATATGTGTATTTTAAGTTCATGAGCTTGATTTATATTGATTTGTATATTTTGAGTCCGTGGGCCTAAAATGCACCATAACCTAACCCTTAGGTGTAAAGTCGGGTTTGTAACTCAACAATACATCTAAGCAACCAAAACAAAAAACTAAATCTAAAAATGATCCAAAGAATGGATTAATCCCTCTGGATCAAAATTAAGCTTAGAGTTTATGGGCCACAATTTTGACAAAAATTGTGGGAGATATCCCAAAATTTCACTAAGCTGAAATTGAGGATAACACTATTCCTCTCCTATTAAATAATTCTCTTAATTATTTAATCATTTATCCTAAACTAATCATTATTCCAAGGTTAAATAATATTTTTAATTATTTATTCCCTTTCTCCAAATTCTTCTAATTAAATAAATTTTGAATTTATTTAATTATCCCAAATGTGTGTGAAATAAATAAATTTTATTTTTTATTCTCAAACCACTTAACTCTTCCAGTTTCCAAATTTCTCACTCTAACATGTCTATTTCGTTTGTCGCTCAACTATTCCATCTCCTTTCACTTAACTGTTCTAGCTATTTCCACTTAACTCCCATTTACTGATTTTGTTTCTCAACTCTTCAACGTTTCCACTGATTACTCTTACTTGCCAATGTTTTGCCCCACTTTGAAAATGGTAGCTTTTGTTGAAAGTAAGAATGAACTTTGTTTATTTTCATTTAACTTATTCATCACTTCTCATTTCCCCCACTTCCAAATGGCAACTTTGAGTGTCATTTAATCCTATCCATTGATCTCCCAAAATCTAAATCAATCCTACCCATTGATCAAAAGCCCAATCTTCTATATAAATAAATCTTTCATTTTATTTCAATTAAACCACAATCTTTGATATATTGTTGCTATCACAATTCTAATATTTCAAATTGCGTAAGTGCACAAACAAATTTGAGAGCCATTTTTCAAGAAGAATAAGGACAATTGAGGCTACATGAGATAGATGCAAGATAATTTGGTTTTCTTTTGTTTTAATGCTTTCAATTTCATATTCTCTATTAGTTGAGTAGGCATTTAGCTTAGAACTTGGGTTTTGTGGTTGCTCTAATGTTCTTTTCTTGACTCCTAATTTTCTACATGACATATTCATTCTGGGATTTATTTCCTAATGATTTGGATTATCCTTTTGACATAAATATAATTCTAATGTTGGGGTGTGAGTTTGGATATGAATTGGGGATTCCTATATGGACTCAATATTTTGATTTCATAGGACTATATTTTGGATAGGACTCTCTAGAGTGGTCTTGATTGGTGATGGTGTGCATGATAGAGGTTGATCTAGGATTTTTTGATCATGAGTTGGAATCACTTGGATTTCATGATTATCTAGTGTAGATATCGCTGGGGGGTAACTGTAAAGGGTGTTATTATTGAATGATTTATTTGATTAGGATAGTGTGGATTGCTTTTGTGAAGCTTTAGGGGATAAAGGAATCATGCGAGAGATGGAGGCTTATTTTAGGCCAGATTCTTTGAGATATCCATTGTCAGACATGGGTGGAGGATTTTGATCATGCTTACAAAAAGTGGCTTAACGTATGATTATTTTTTTATTAGGTGATCTATGAATATTATTTCCATAGTTATCTTTGGATGAATCGATGGGATGATCTTCAATAGTAAAGTCACTATGATCGATGAGGTCCTATTTTTTTTTTTTCAATTTTATGCAAGTGGGATGTGTATGTCTTTTGGTTCTATGGTATTCATAACATTTGGTATCTTTCTACCATGGGTGTTTAATTTGAGGCTCATAGTGAATAATTTTAGGTAACATGATAATATTGGACTACACCAATTTTTGTAAGGAAAATTCAACTTATTTCACCTTTCCTTATTACAGTGAAAGTAGTCCAAACTAGGAGATAGAGTTAACCTAAAAGAACTTATTACACCTTTTCATGCATCCTTAAACATCAAACATATTGTCCCACATCATCCCAAGTCATCAATAGGGTAATATGTAGATGAAACATGTAGCATATTACCAGTCAGCCCAAAAATACAACATCCAAATTTACACAATGCAACTCAATTCAAGACTTAGCAAGGCCCAAAAGTATCTCAACACAACCTCCAATATTGGCACAGATCCCTAACTACATAGCATAAGCTAGAGAATAAGATTTGTCTATCAAACAACCTAAAAATTAACTCTAGACAAAGTAAAGAACCAAAAAGTTCAACCATTGTTATGTGAACCACATAGAGACATTCCTTAAACACTGAATGCCATTCCCATCCACTTCTTTCTGTGAGGTCCCACCTCGACTCAGTCTGACATTTCAGTGGTTTTTATGATGAGACTATTATGGATGCTTTATTTTTATGCATTATGGATTTAGAACTTATATGATTCCATGATTTGGATAACATTGCTATATGTTGATGTTTTATTTATATGCTTTATGATATAGAACACTACATGATTTTTGAATAGGATGAATTTGCGGTGATAAATGTCGTGATTGAATTTGTAGGACTTTACTGTGATGATAGAAATATGATGTATGTTTTAAGTGTGGATCAAAATTATGAGAATTAAGATGAATTGCTTATGTGAAATTGCTTGGATATAAGATGTATTAAATTGTTTAGATGTAAATTGTATGCAAGTGATGATGTGTATTATTATTCTTGTGATTTATATTATATGAGGTTAATTGAAGCTACTAATGTGTAAATAGAGATGCGCATGAAGTTATCCATGTGACCATGGAAATATTACGGAGAACCAAACCTAGACCTATGTATGTTCGTAAAGCCAAGGTTTGTCTATTTGGAGAGACAACATCCCGTTTTTGTGTTGTATTTTATTCATAACAGTAAATGATGCATGTGTGTTAAGTGTTATTTAATTGATTTATGTAAAATCCACAAGAGACGATTTCATGTATAAATTTGTAAAAGTATTTTCTTTGTGTCACTTGACACATGTGTGGATTTATGTTTGAATTTTTAAATTTGTCTCTTGGTGGGAATTGTTTAACTATAGCTTTTTCAATTAATGTAATGAGATTCCATAAATGCCTTGGGTAAAGAATCTTTGGGATGGTCAACATAGGTTTGACCCAAAAATAAACTTCAGAGGGGTTAAAAAAGGGTTAAATGGACACCTAGGGGTAGTTTAATAGGGTTTCCTAAAGCCCATAAGGTATACCTAAGGGTTAGGGGTAATTTAAGGCAAGTTTCCACTCCCAAGTGACCTTTTAGACACCCTAAAAAGTGACTTTTCTAAGTTGTGCGAAAATTGAAATTAGAAGACTTGAACCTAGTTGTAAACCTTTCTTTTCGAATGAGAGTTCCCTTTCCCATTTTACCGTACCTTCCTTTTTAGTTTTTAGAAACTTGTGAGAACTCTCACAATGAGCTTCTTAAGAAAGAATTAGAAAATTTGTGGGTAATAACCCACTCTCCATTTTTGGAGACAAAATAATTTTGTAAAGAAAAAGATAGAATTTGGTTTGAGAATCTTGGCTAAGGGTAGAAAGAGAAGAACCGTGGAATTGGGCTGCTCATCCTCAACAAAACTAGCATACCTTTGGGCAGATTAAGGTTGGTTGTATTTTTCTTATAATGGATTTCTTATTGCATGTGTTTGAAAGTATTGTTTGTGTAAAAGACTAGTTTCTGTGCATGTTCTTTTGGAAATTTATGTGGTATTTTGTATTTATACATTGTATGTGTGTTTGGGAGTAATCAAGACCTTCTACTCTTGGGAGAGAGGAGGATCTTGTGGGTGGTAGAAGTGACAGCCCTCGAGTGAGAGACTCTCATTATGAGAGCGATCACGAGGGATTTAATGTGACCCTTGTTGCATGGCTTGTTTATGCATTGGGGGTCATAAGGAGGGAAATAAGACATGAATGCCTTGGGGGGCATAAGGAATAAGGGGTTGCTATACTTGATGTATTTGGTTTGCCATGAGGTGGCTACATGTTTTTCCATACTTGTAGTTCTCCTCAGGGTACTTGGTCCACTACCACCCTTGAAAAGGACATCACAATGTGTGGTGTAGTGTAGCCTTGGTTGGGATGTGTTTGAGTTTTGTGTGCATTTTGTCTTTTTGTGTTTGCATGTTTGTTACCCATCTAGGGATTGGTTCTCCGAGCTTGAGGGTGGCTACCAGTTAGCCTAGGCTGGGAGGTGAGCACTTCATGGTCATAGTTTGAATTACTTGCAGATTGTTAGAAGAAATATCAGGGCATGCAGTTATGGCGGAAAATGTTGATTTAGGAAAAATGTTGTAAATGTATTTATTACCCTTTGAAAAATCCTCATTTGTTTGAAAAAAAGAGGCTATTTGTAAAATAGAAATAAAGACTTGGGGATATGTTATTTGTTATATATATGCAGAAAATATCATGTTATTTTGTAGAAAAGATAAATGGTTTATTTATAAGTTCTAGTCCTAAAAGTTGAGGATAGATCTTGTTGAGTATTTAATATCTCTTGAAAGGAAATGAGTTAAATTTATTCTTTTATTTAATTGAAAAGAAATAGAATTGATTTTGCATGCATGCAAAGGTTGAAATATAAAAGCATTTAGGATTATACATGGAAATGTAAAAGTATTTTAATTAAATCTGTGATTTTATTTTATCTATGGTTTTATTTCAAATGCAGAATATAAAATCTAAATTCATCATAACCATCTCTATAGTTTAAGTTAATAAATTCTTTATTTAATTTAGTTGTTGTTTTAGGATTAGATAATTCTATTATTTATTTTTATTATAGAAAGTACATCTATGTTTTAGCTATAAAGTATCCAAATCTGTCAATTAAATAGTTGCTGTAGATTTTTGCATAGTCTGTCGATTTAATTATTGCAGGAAATGAAGATCTTAACCTATTATAGTTTTATTTAAATAAAATCAATATTTATTAGGTTGCTGGTAAATTCATTAAATTTAGTCCTTGATATAGTTGAAGTTAAGTATTTTAAAATACTAGCATTATTTAATTACAAAAAATAACATCTACAGTAAACAATTTAATGACTTTACTTTTGTTGTAATTGAAATCAAAATTTTTCATAATCCATCTAATTTACATTTCGCATCTAGGAAATTTATGCAAAGAGATAAATTAAAAGGAAACAATATAATGCCTCAGTAATTTGTTCAAATACTCACCTAACTTCAAAATACTATGGACTCTTAATTATATAAATTCTGTTTTTTTTTTTTTTAAAATAAAAATATAGTTATATATAAATATATATAATCATATACATGTAGATTTCATGTATATACTTATATATATATACATATAAAATATCATATAATTACCTACGAAATCAATGTATATATATATATTTGCACATAAAAATGTATATATATATATAAATAAATATATATAAATAAATATATATATATATATATATATATATATATTATAAAAAAATAATAATAAACAAAAAAAAAAAGATTGCAAAGGAAAACAAGGGGGGCAACTGGGGCCTCGGCCGCGCAGGGCACGCAGGCCCTGTGCGGGCCGCGTCCCTCATAGAGGCTGCAACCTCTGTGCGGGCCGCGACTCTCACAGGGGCTTGTAGCTCCCTGTGCGGGTTGTGCTCCGCACCAGTGGGCCGTGGCCACTGTGCGGGCCGCGACTCACATAGCGGCCAAGGCCACTGTGTGGGCCGCGACCCCCACAGTGGGGCGACCCACTGGGGAGCATTGCCTCTGCCCAACCACCATGGCCGCCGCCGCGAATTTCCCATTCGGCCCTGCAAACAAAATCCAAATAAAAAAAAAAAAAATATTAAACCCTAGCCCGGGTAGGGCTAGGGTATTAATATAAAAATGGTAAAATTCAAATTGTAAAGAGTATTTTATAATGCAATATCCCTGGCTAGGGTTTGCATGATTTTATCTTTTATAATTTTGGAAAGAAATCATTATATTAATTAAATATATATATTTCTATATATGTGTTTATATATATAAATATAATTATTTATATACACATATACGAAAATAAAATTAGAAAGTTTGGAAATTAAAGAATTAAGCAAATCCTTAGTTTTAAATTTTTTTTTTTTATCTTGGAGGTGAATCTAAATATAGGTATTTACTTTATAGATCACACTTCTTTATGATTTTAATTACTAATGAAGTATTATTTATGTTAGATTTAACTTGATTGAGGCGTTTACAAATTATATATTAATGAAGTCAATTTTTTAAATTTAAATAGAATTTCTAGTATCCTGGTCTATCGAATTTAGATTTTTGGATTTAGAATAATCCTTGGGGCTAAATTGAAAAGTTAAAATAACATTTGTTTATTTTAGGATTCCGTAATTAATTTAAATAAAAAAAAAAATTGCATACTTGAAGCTAGTAGAAAAAAAAAAATTAACTATAAACATAGTTAAGACAAAACATGTTGTAGCATTTTATATTTGTCGAATTAATGTTTTTTTTAAAAAGTTATGTTTTTAAAATTTTTTTTTTATCCCGTTCTTGCCCTAAATTTTGGGCATGACACTTTCATACTGTCATGCAAAAAAAGGATGGTGCAACCAAACTAATACAAAGTTCTTTATACCCAAAAGCCTAAAAAGCATATTCATGATTTAGATCATTATCCAACATACTTATGGTAGACTTAATTACTTAAAATATGAATTGAGACACTACACAAATAATATAAGTGCATGACCCACTAATTTGTAGGACCATAAACAACAATGCAAAGAAATGTAGAGAGTTTTTTAAACCAGTCTCAACCAACAAACAAATTGTCAACATACTGTATTCACTAGAAATCATCTGTGGGAACACCAGGGACCTAAAAAATATAGGAGTGAAACACCCACAACACACACTAAATCCCAAATTGTGAGATCATATCTTCAAGTGCGGAGAAATGCAAAGCATTCTTTCAGATAGCCTTCAAAGAATCTTCCTTCAAGTTCACACTTCATCAGTATTCAGAGACCAAATCACCTTTTAAGTACCATTTGCTCACTCGAGCAACAAGGGAGATATAATAATATCTTGTTGCACACACAAGAAATTAACAGCATATCGACTTCATCACCATAATTATAATCCTTAACTTAATGCTTCTAATCCTCATGTTAATATGATATCAGCATGATAACATATCATCTAATAACAAAAAAGGAATGACACCTAATCATGAACTTCATCATAGCTTAGAAATATCTCCTCTACACACAAATTTACGTGAGGCATCAATGACAACCCCTAGACACCAATGACAACAATCTCCAATATGCTAGCTAACATGTTTGTGTTAAATGATAAAATAGTGATGGATGAATGATCTTGGAGAATGTTTGGTAGGAATTTATTATTTTGGGAGAAATATGTGTGGTTTTGTGGAAGGTATGTATTTTGGTTTTGAGATGAGGTTTTTATTTTTATTCTATGGGATGAGGCTTTAGTTTTGAGGTATATTATTTGAGTTTTGTGGGATGTAGGTTTTTGTAAGTATGATAAACATGGGTGCTTAGGAGATGTAATGTGAGAGAACTTATGTATTGGTCATGGGCATGGATCTATGGGTATAACTATTGTTTTTAATATTTTTTATGGGGATAAACATGGTGATATTGTTAGGTTAGAGGTTTTATTCATAAGGGGCATTATGAATTGTGAGGTATATTTTGGTAGTTTAGATCTATGGAGGTTGGATAACTTTGAGGCATAGATAAATTGGATTGGTAGGATTTGTAGGTTGGTTATAATGGAATGGTCTCATAAGAGAATGAAGGTTGGTTTGATTGTTGAATATCCCAAACAATCGAGAAGGGGGATGAATCAGTTGTACCAATTAAAATATTTTACTTAATCCATAGAAACAGATTTGGTAAACAAACTTTTGATAAATTGATATAAGCATGAAAGAGCACACACATAAAAGATACACAAGAACACTAGATATACATGGAGAACCCAAGGAGGTAAAAAAAATGTAGAATACTAATTCTCAATTATGATACACTTGCTAGGGTGACACTAGTAAAGGTTATTTTTACAAAGGGTGGCTCATTGCTAGAATGCTCATTGCAACCTTTTGTAGTCACCTCTACAACATTAATATCCTTTAAATCTTCCTAGAGTAGGTCTCTCTAAGATGGGATAGAAAGAGCATCCCAGATAGAGACATTAAGGCTAGCCTTTTTCATTTGCTCCACTATGTTGAATAGAACCATAGCCTTAATGAGAGCCTTTGTAGTAGTTGTATCTAATTTTGACATTGTAGGAGCCTTAGGTGGTTCTCTCTTCTTGACATTTTGTGACAAATCTTGATCTTTATTTAGAGCAACCACCTTATCAGATGTCTTTGGAGTTGGAGATTGCATGGCATCTTGGGAAGCTTGGGATACCGTGGTAGTTGTATTAGGATCTATGGCCCTTTTCTTAGATCTTGTATTGTTGACCATAGAGTCACTATTAATTTGATTAATACCACAAAATTCATCCTCCTACCAATTCATAAAAGAAGAATCCCCTTGCATATGGTTTGGACAATCACCAAATTGTTGTTGTCCTAACATGGTTGGCTCACCTTGTGCTATCAAGGCATGAGGGAACTCACCATTCTGACATGATGTCTGATTATGCGGCTAATTGCACTGATTACACCAATCTTGTTCCTGAGCAACATTTTTTTGCATTGGAACTAACACCTTTGAAGTACTTGGAGCCGAGGGATTTTAAATATTCAAGGGATTGACATTAATCCAAAGGTTTTTACCTTGAAAGTTTGACCTCTGCTGATAGTTCTGATTTTCTGGCTAATAAGGCTTGTTGGCCTGAGATTGTTGTCTCTTTATTGCAACCAATTCATTACTAAACCCCTACATCATGGTTTTGATTTTGGATCTAATCTCTTGAATCTTTGAATATTGAGGAATTGATACATGTGTGAGCACTTGACTTATTGATATCATTGGTATGGGTGCCAAGGTAGGCTGCTGTGTAGGAGCCTTTGGGAATAAGTGCATTGGAGGTCTACGAACAACTTCCCAACCTGTATTAAGTAAGTTTTTGCTCTTATGGAAGTGGCATAATCTCCTGGAAGATTATCTCCTCCCATTGATTGTATCATTGGAACAATATCATTATTTAAATCTCTAAGAAAGTAGAAGAATGCATGATTTGAAGAGGGTTTTACCAATGTTGGGATTCTATCCCAGGTCTTTTGAAATCTATAGTTGACGTCTCTCATGAACTCATGGGGTGCTCTCTTAATGGTTGTTATCTACTCAACTAGTGACAAATGGTCACTCCTATCTTCAAAGTGCTTGCACAATTTTTCTCCCAATTCATCCTAGTTGTGAATGGAGCCAAAGGGTAGACCCATATACCATTATAGGGTCTTCCATTTGAAAGAAGAGGCAAGAAGACTCATTACAACATTGTCCTCTGTCACATAAAACACCACACAAATTATTGCAACATCTTGGATGTGTTCATCTAGGGTGATAGAGGTTTGTCCAGTAAAGAATGGTATAGCTTTTAGGGCTGCTATTGGGATATCATTTTTTTGTGCTAATATCAAAGGACTGCCACCATTAAAGGTGACACATGTGCTCTAGGGATTTTGATAGAAAATAGTGGCCTATTAATATGTATGGCAGGTCCTTTAGGTTGTAATATCCTTGCTATAGGAGGGGTAGAATGGGGCCTTAGGGGTGTGGATGCTTCTTCTTGATTTCCCCTAACAGGTGACAAGGAATTCCTACCCTCTCTTCTCCTATAATTTGAATAAGGAAGCTAGATAAATTGGAAATAGCCTCTTGAAGATGATATAGTTTGTCTTCTTGGCATAAAAATTGCAATTGGTCATCACCAAGAATTTGAATTTGTTCCTCATAGTCATCAAGTGCTTTAATTGATTTCCTCCAAAGGCTAGATTGCTAAGAGCAACATTGAATCCTTAACATATGTGTTGAAATATGTGTCCCACTAGGAATGCCAAAAATTATTGTCACAAAAGTCAACCCGCTTAATGAACAACCTTGATCATCAACCTTGTGACATGTTGAGATAACCTCCAAGTGTGGGACCTTGCATTATTAAGGTTGAATCTCCAAAGAGGGTCAACTTCCTCTCCAATCTGATGCAAGTGTTGGTCTAACCAAACACTGATAAATCCTAATATATTGATTTTGAGGGGAAAAGGGGAATAAGGAATGCATGAAAGGGGAAAGAGGTTTGCACCTAGATTGAAATTGATCTTCCCTTCCTATAACTGCACAAAAAATCAATAAGACTACCCAAAGAATGCACAAGATCCTATCCTAATCAGTTTCCTAAGGATGCATGAAGGTTGGAATTCTTGTAAAATGGAAAGAGGAACTAAAATAGTTCATAGGTGACATCCAAAGAGAGATCAACACAATCACCTATAACTTAGGAAAACAAATAAGAATGCATTCAAACAACAAGGTAAAATCATTACACAAATTGTAAGAATTCAATGAAGGCAAAATAAGAAAATTATTTTAGTGCAAAGGCTAATCAATTTATAAATACAAAGAAACATAAGTTTTTTGTAAAATAAAGAAAGAAGATCCCTATAAATAGGTTACAAAATTGCCTTAATAGGTTAGGCATAACTCGGGTTGAGCTACAGTTAGAAAGCCTAACTCCTCTGGGTTAAGTTAAAAAATATCATAAGAGAAGGATCAAATCAAAAGATTGATCTGATAGCGCGAATAACAGTCTAAAAATATCTTCCCCTACTAGGAAGAAATAAAATCATTGCAGATAAGAGGGAATCTCTGCATATTAATGCACTGGGATGACATCTGTAAGCCATGCAAGTCTCCATTTTGTATTAAAGAGCTACAGGTACAATCAAAAATTGTCCTTAGGGTTACTTCTGGAGTTAAGGAAAATAAATCCAGCAGTTGGAATGAAATTCGATTGGGTTTGGGGCACCGACCAAGGAAAAACTTGGATTCAACCGCTTGGTCGGTAACTACACTACACAAACAAATTAAATTCTCACTTGCCTTGCAAGTTTGAATTCTAGCCCTTCAATCATGGAGGACGCGTGAAGATGGATGCACATGATGACACCACATGGCCCCTTAAAGGACTTAGTGAAAGTTTAAAACATGGTCATTGATCGGCCCCTTCAAGTGAAAATCTACGGTCGTAGATGTGCTACGTGGTGATCTGAGTCCACTTTGTCTATCGTTGCTTTGTAGAGCATGAAACTTTAGCACTTTTCATTTCTGCAAAATGGTGAAGGCAATCGCCATTTCATGACTTGATATCTCTTTTGTAAAACCATCATTGCGAAACAACGATATAATTTTCCTTCATCATGACCATTATCGCCATTTCACAGGTTGAAATGTTTCATTGTCTTTAATCATCGCAAAATGGCAATAACCCTTTATGTTGCCACATCTATTTTGTGTCTTTGTGGGGAGGACCTTGCCTTTCCATTTTGCCTTTATGAAATTATGAAGACTTTGATCTTAGCATTATCTGCCTTTAGCCCTCCTATCGCTATTTCATCAAGGGGGCCCCACCATGGGCCTTCCACTTGGTGAAATAATGGAATTCATTTATACTTAGCCATCGAAGAGCCTTTTTTGCCAGTTCACGGGGGGAACAAAAAGAGAAGTCCCTCACTTTGCAAAACAACAGAAGCGTTGAAGCTTGTGAGTCGGTAAAGGGAAAATAGGGGGAAATGGCCCCGCCCTGACTTAAGACCCTTTAACCAATTCTCCTTATTGATTTTGACCGGTTGACCTGGTCAACACAAAAATCTAAATTTAGAGCTTGAGAAGGATTAAAAGGTATAAAACCTTAGGGTTTAGGGTTTTAGGGATATTTTTAAGGTTTTAGTAGGGTTCAAATGGTGTTTTCTTATCCAACTAGGTCTTCTCAAATCGGTATTTTTTAGGGCTAAGATTGACATGAATTTAGTCACAACTTCATTACCCAACACCTTCTCCCTTAATAAATGATATCAAATAGATATATGCTTTGTTCTGGAGTGAATTATTGCATTCTTAGAGATATTTATTTCACTTGTATTATCATACATGATTGAGATCAACTCATCAAACATCACACCAATATCCTTTAATATTTGTTTCATCCAAAGTATTTTAGTGCAATATGATGCAACTTCAATGTACTCAGCTTCTGTAGTTGATAAAGACACAAAATTCTACTTTTTTCTTAACCATGCAACTAATCGAGAACCAAGGAAAAATTCCCCACTACTAGTACTCTTCCTATCATCAACACTTCCTACCCAATCTACATCAGTATAGGCTTTTAGAGTAAAATATGATCTTCTGGGATACCACAATCCATAATTTTTTGTACCTTTCAAATAACTAAATATCCTCTTTTCTGCAACAACATGTGACTCTTTTGGATCTTTCTAAAATTTGGTTGCAAGGAAAACAACATACATGATATCTAGTCTAGTACCTATCAAGTATAATAGCCCTCCAATCATTGATTTGTACTTTCTTGCATTGGTCTTAGTTGATTTATCATCATTAGTCAACTTGCATCCAATTGTCATAGGAGTACATACCGGTTCAGAATTTTCCAATCCAAACTTTTTTAACAATACTTTGACTAAGAAATACAAATAGCTTTACTGTTTAGATTTACTTGCAATCTAAGAAATAAATTCAACTCACCAATCATAGACATTTCAAATTCCTTTTGCGTTTCAGCAACAAAATAATTGCACATGTCATCATTTCCTCCAAAAATAATGTCATCCACATATACAATAACAATTAGGATATTTTCTGATTCAACTTTTAAAAAAGTATTACTGTTAGTAGACACCTCTTGAAATAAATGCTTGTCTAGCCTTCCATACCAAGCTCTAGGTGCTTGCTTTAACCCATAGAATTCTTTCTTCAATCTACAACCAATATTCATATCATCTAACAACTTAAATCCTTTTGGTTGTTCACTATAAGCTTCTTCTTTTAATTCTCCATTCAAGAATTTTGACTTTACATCCATCTGATAAACTTTGAAATTTTTGCATGCTACAAAAGCCAAAAATATCTGAATAGCTTCCATTAAGACAATAGGAGCATAAGTCTCTTCAAAATAAATGCCTTCAACTTGAGTGTAACCTTTCCATACTAATCTAGCCTTGTTTCTTACAACATGACCATCTTCATGCAACTCATTCTGGAACACCCACTTCATTCCAATAATGTTCTTATCTGATGGTCTAGGGACCAATTCCCAAGTTTGATTCTTCTTAATTTGATCTAACTCTTCCTTCATAGCCCTCATCCAATTCTGATCATTACATGCTTCTATAACTATCTTAGGTTCAGTTTCAAAAAGTAAACACAATAGAACTTATTCTTCAACAACATTACTTCTTGTAATTAGACCTCTATTCTTATCTTTGATGATTTGATTTTCAAGGTGATTCTTCTGAACATACCTCAAGGTTTTAGATGCAGTTGCCAAAGCAACCTAAGTTTCTTTCTACTTATCTTCTTCTCTACTTTTCTTTTCTTCTTTTCCCACAGACTCATCAGATTCATATCTTGCTTGTATGCCTCAGTCTTTAGAAATATTTTTGCCAACCTTCACATTTTTACTTTCAAAATTTTTATTTAGTCTCTTGTTGTAACAACTGTAAGCTTTTCTCTTTGTAGAATATCCTAGAAATATACCTTCATCTGCTCTACTATCAAAATTTTCATGATTTCCTTCATCTCTACGGATATAGCATTTGCTCCCAAGAACTTTGAAATACCTTACTGAGAGAATCCTTCCATACCATAACTCATATGATGTCTTTCCATAGTTCTTTCTTAATAGAACTCTATTAAGGGTATATATTCTAGTGTGCATTTCTTCTCTCCAATACACTTCTGATAGGTTTTCTTCTTTGATCAAAGTTCTTTCTACTTATATATTTATGTTCATTCTTTCCACTAAACCATTTTGTTGATCTGTCCTAGGGGCAAATAAATGTCTCCTAGTCCCATATTTCTCATAAAAAGTATCAAAATCATCAAAAATGAACTCCCCTCTTTTGTCCGATCTTAAGCATTTGATTCTTCTATCAACTTCATTTTAAATTTAGCCTTGAATATCTTAAATTTTTCTAATGCATCATACTTTTTTCTTAGAAATGCAACCCAAGTCATTCTAGAATGATCATCAATTAAGAGCATACTTCTCACCTTGTGAACTCCGTATTTTGGTTAGACCACATAAGTTTGTGTGTACCAAATCCAACAGTCCAGTAGAAGATTGTTCCTTTCCTCTAAATGTTCCCTTTGTTTGTTTTCCCACTTGACATTCTTTGCAAACACTATTATCTAGTTTAGTTAGTCTTGGTAAATCTCTCATAGCTCTTATCAAACTAATCTTCACCAAATTGTCAAAATTGATGTGACACATCCTCTAGTGCTATAGCTAAATTTCACTAATATGAGATAATAAGTAATGTCCAGTAGCAGCTTCCAATTGATACATGTTTCTATGTGTCCTCTTTCCTATAGTAATAACAGTTCTAGATCTCTTCTGGATCTCATAGCCACCATCCTAAAAAACAACATTAAAACCATTTTCGCACATCTATTTAACGTTCAAGAGACTATGATGTAATTTTTTCACATAGTATACATTGTTAGTGTTATGTTTTCCATCAAAATTAATAGAACTAATTCCAACAATCTAAGTAGTTTGATCATATCCAAATCTATCAAAACCACCATCATACTTTTCAAGTTATATAAACTTTCTTTTGTCACCAGTCATATGATTTAAATATCCACTACCAATCAACCATTCATTTCTATCTCTCCTAACATGAAATTTTGATGCAACAATTTCAACAACCTTAGATGTTTCCTTATTATTGCTAGATTTAGTTTCATCTTTTTCAAGCAAGAATAAACAATCACTATCTTCATAATCTGACTCATCATCTTTAACATAGTAGGATTTCTTATTGAACTTTCGTTTGTTTTCCTTAAACTTTTGTTTTGTTCCTCTCTTTAGACATCTATATGCATAATGACCAATCTTTCCACAGTTAAAGCATTTAAGGGGTAACATACCTATATACTTGCTAGTTCCTCTCTTCATCTTTCTCACAAAGTTTGCTTCCATCTCGTCTAGGCTCGCAT
Organism: Cryptomeria japonica; assembly: GCF_030272615.1. NCBI lineage: Eukaryota > Viridiplantae > Streptophyta > Pinopsida > Cupressales > Cupressaceae > Cryptomeria > Cryptomeria japonica. The sequence goes on along the minus strand of NC_081408.1, from coordinate 524,743,100 downwards.
CATCTGAATCTCCATCTGAAGCTTTTAATGATTTAAATGTTGTCTTTGTTATTTCTTTGTCTTTACCAAGCTTCCTCATCTCAAATGCAATCAAGGTGCCATACAATTGTTCTCTAGTGAATTTGGATGGATCTTAAGTTTATTTAATAGTTGAAATCTTGTCACTGCAACATTATGGTAAAGTCCTCTTGATCTTCTCTATCACATCCTTATCAACCAAGGTACTGCCAAGATCTCTAATCTCATTCATTGCACTATCAACCTTCTGAAAATAGCTTGTTATGTCTTCACCTTCTTCCATCCTCAAGTTCTCATAATTTCCTTTAGTAGTCTTTCTCGTTCATATTCTTCATAAGCTTCAATCCCATCTGAGGTAGTAGGACCATTTTTTAGCATCACATACTTCGTCTCCACAACTTTCCAAGTCTTGTAACTTAGAGAAATCAAGTATCCTCTCATCTTTACTCTCCAAAAAATATAGTCAGATCCTTCAAAGGTAGGAATAGTCAATTTATGTGTCATCTGATCTTCCTCAAGTGGATAGTCTCACTTTCTAAGAACCAAATCTTTGATACCAATTGTTGAATATCCCAGAAAACTAAGAGGGGGGTGAATCAGTTATACTAATAAAAATATTTTACTTAATCCATAGAAACATATCCGGTAAACAAACTTCTGATAAATAGATATAAGCATGAAAGAGCACACACATAAAACATACACAAGAACACCAGATATATGTGGAAATCCCAAGGAGAGAAAAACCATGGAGAAAGCTAATTCTCAATTATGAAACATCTATTAGGGTGACATCAGTTAAGTTGATTTTTACAAAGGGTGGCTCAATGCAAGAATTATTGCTGCAGGTGGGCTCACTACCCAGCTAAAACTGCAAGAAAAAGAAGGGCTCACTTCTCGAAAGAAGAAGGTAAAAGAAAGAATCCACCACTGAAGTACAACCGCCACAACACTATAATGTCGGAAGAAACCTTTGGCTCATTGCTTCTAGTACCAAACAACAACAGCACACAATCTCACCACTCAACCTCAACTCTTCACAACCTCACACACATTTACAAAAAATAGATATTCCTTTTCAATCCACTTGCTTCCATTATATTTTCACATTACAATCACCCCAAATTTATATTGATCTCTTGAATTAAGAATCTCTTCAAGTTGGCCAAAAGAATAATTCACCGAAACTCAATTTGAAATAGGTCCATACTAAATATTCCCATCATGTAAAGGAATGAAAATTGAACCACACCACAACACATCATTGATCAAAACATAACATTATCCATATGCCAAAAATGTTGAAGCAAAAATAGAATCATTCAAGGTCAATTGGACCCAAAATGAACATATCAACAACCATGACTCTAAAGCTCATCATCACGTTCCAAATCGGAATATCAAAGATAAATGTATGAGTAACATAAATCCAAAATCTCATTAACAAAATTAGAAATGTGGAGAAACATAAAGCTCTGCAAACTCTACCAAAAAACGTCATCACTGAATAGACTTCTAGAGCATTACTTCTAGACCACCTAAACATAAGAATAACACCTTAGATAATATCGAATGACATACCAATACATCATATAAAAAATACAGAGCATAAACTACTCATTGAATCACATAATCAGTGTGTTGACATCAATGATAATGATACTCACATACCACCAACTTCACATTTAAAATAGCGATAATTATGTTGGTTGGATTAGAGACATGTTTTGAGGATTGGAATTTGATATAGATGCTTTAACTTACATAACCATTTCATCAAACTAACTCATGATGTTTGTTTGTAGGTTTTGGACTATGATAAGGTATATTTTGGTCAAAGATGATGATGTGTTTGATAGTTTATGATACTTGATTGATAAGTGATAATGGATAAGACTAAAATGGTGAAAAGTTTATCTAGATCTCATATAGTATTATCAAAGTTGTGTGATATGTTGTGTTCAAATCCAGGATCTACCCCAGTTGTTAGATTGTTTTTTATTAAATAAATAGGTTTTGAAGGGACCCTGAAACCCTTACATCAAAAAGATACTAAAAACAAAGAAAATAAACCCAACATTAAGCCATCAACAACAACAAAGAAGATAGCTAACAAACAATAATAAAACAAGGACAGGTCTGACTAATTTTTACTATAGTTCCTTGAGAATCCTGATCGTGTCTTTATCATTTTTGATAACTTGATCATGTATGACCAACATATCATTCAACGCTTGGGATTTATTCTCACATTTTGGCTTTGGGTCCTAGAATATGCCCCCTTAAGACTAGCTACCCCTTATTTACCAGAATCATCAACAACACCCATTGGATCTAGTCCCACACCAACAACGGCCACATCACTGTCATCACCTTTAACCTTCTTATTATTCACTCTCTTCCAAAATAGTACCTATCATCTTATTCTTCCCCTTCCCCTTCCCCTACTTCAAGGATTTATCAAAAAAAATTTGAATACCTTTGTCAATCCTATGGAGAGTTTCCTTACTCATCCAACCATAGTTTTGAGTTTTCTCACCTTCATTGTATCAATCTACAAGAAGATTTTCTCACCTTCATTGTTCTTTTAGTGTCATAAAATTAACACCCTAGCAATTTTTTACTGCATTAGGGTCCTCACGCACGTGAGATCGAATCCTATAGCTTGATCGAAGACCAGAGATTGCTCAACACTTAGAAACAACTTCTTTCTTAGCCTCTGCATCACCCCGTCCACACTCTGCCCTGGAGAAAGGGGTAGGAAAGGGGTGTGGCACCATTGTCTCCCCTTGGAAAGGGGCATGGCACCCTTTTCCTACCAGGACAGGGGCATTGTCCCCTACCCTATTTTGGGGCAGGACCCTTCCTAGGGTTGCATTGTTGGTTGTGCATCGGGCGGGAAACTCCCCCAATATCGGCTCGTGACAAAAATAAAATCCACTAACATGTATTTTGTTGGAAATTTGGAGGAATTGATTATGTGCTGCATTGATGTTTTGTCATTGATGTCAACACTAGTTGTTTGGATGCTTTACCGACACCCTTTTGGTCCCGGTAGGTTGAGTAGTTTCTAGTTGGTTTGGTTCTGGCATGGTCCAGTATGGTTTTGTTATCGAATTGGCTTATTCATGATACTCATGTTCATATCTAGTAAGTTGGTTTTGGTGTGGTGATCAGATGCTATCCTGCTTGCTTGGAAGCTTGGCTTGTGGTTCTGGCAAGGGTTTCATTGGCAGAGCTTTTGATAAAGATCTTTGGTGATATGCATAAGTGGTGTTGGTACAACTTTTAGTGGAGATTTAGGATGTTGTTGGTGGTCATGTTTGAGACTTGGTGGATGGATATTATTGCTTTAGCATGTGTAACTATATTGGGTCCCGGTTGATCTAGGTTATGGACCGACTTAATGTAACATGTGGATTTGACTTCTCGATACATTTCCAGGATGTCTTATGTGTTCGATATTATTTGTTTGGTCTAAGAATGACATGTTCTATAATTATGTAATTGGTTTATTGTCTGGTGGTTGACCTAATTGTTTATGGTTGAGGATTTGTATATATATGATGTAAGATCTCATTGTAGATCATCATAAGTATAAGGTCAGGGAATGGATATGGTTATGTAATGTGCGAATAATGTAATATCATTCAGGTAGAGGATTTGGTCGATCATTTGAGATCAAATTGGGTTTATGTAAGAGGATTTAGTCCTTAGTATAGAGCTTAACTAGAACTGTACTCAGGCATAGGAGATGTTATCTTTGCGGTTCAGACACTTCTCCAGATTGTAGTTTGGATTTCTATATAGTCAGTGAGGTTCTTTTTGTGATGAGTAGTACACTCTAGGCTGTTGGCCTTCCTACAAGTGCAGACCCCTCAATTGTAATCACATGCTTACTACAGAAGTATTATCTGACTGTGGGTAGGTTTCCCATCGTAGTTTTCCCCTTTACAGGGTTTTCCACGTATAAATCTTGGTGTCATGTGGATGGTATTTATTCTATGATTATTGTTTATGCTTAATTGGTTTAACTGCTATTCCGGTACTTGGTATAAGCATTCTGGTATTAATGTTTTGGGTTCCGGTATTAAAGTTTTAATTTCTAAATGTTCTGGTAATCTGTGACAATTGATTCAACCACCCCTCTCAGTTGCCTTCCAATTATTTGAACTGTCTAAAAATTGGTATAAGAGCATTGATCCTCTCTGCAGATTGCTTAACCACTTGAGGAAGATCCTATGGCGACTAACAATTCAAGTTCATCTAGTTCATCTAGAGCTATCTTTCAGAGAGATACCCCTAGGCTTGATGGAACAAATTACACAATATGGAAGATTCAGATGGAGACTCATTTGAGATGTCTTGGCAAGGATATTTTGGAGATCACACAGAATGGTGTTACACCTCATAATCTAGCATTGGGCAATCCTCCTTCGGAAAACTTGGATAAGGAGATTGATAATGATTGTAGAGAAAGACAAACCCTCTTGTGTGCACTTTCTGATCAGGAAATAATGAGATTGATTGACAAATCATCTGGGAAGGCTATATGGGATAAGTTGGAGACTCTTAATGAAGGTGACCCTACAATGAATATTTCTAAACTTTATGGTTACTGGGTGAGATATGAAAAACTTAATATGGAAGAATATGAAAAGATTACTGCATTCATGGAAAGGGTAAATGAGATTGTTATAGGAATTCAATGTTGTGATGAAACTCTGAGTGAAGATGAAATTGTTTCTAAAGTTTTGAGAGCCCTACCACCGGCTTACAAGATGAAGGCTACTGCTATTAATGAGTTGAGAACAATGGCTAATACATCTATCAACAAAGATACCTTAGTTGGAAAATTATCTACCTTTGATCTTGAAGAATTTGGACCTTCTGGAGTTGTGAAGTCTGAACCTGATTTTCATGCATCTACATCATCAACTGACAAGCAAGATTGGAAATCTTTGTATGCAAAAGAATTGGATGATATGAAGAGAGAAGATGAAGATTTTGAGCAACTTGAAGCCCTATTTTCTATAAGAGTACCTAAAGGATTGACATGAAGTAAGTATGAAGGAAAAACACCTTTTAAATGTTTTGCATATAATAAGATTGGTCATTTTGTATCTAGATGTCTTGAAAGGAATTCAAGATTTTAAGAAAGAGTTAGAAGATTTTTTAATCCTAACCTTGGATATTAGAACAAGTATAAGTATAGGAAAAACATAGAAAAATCGTGCTACATAGCAGATGAGGAAGGTATTACTGATTCTGTTGATGAACCGACATAAGACTCTGCTAGTGGTTCCGATAATGGGAATGAATGGGTGTTCCTGGCTATCAAGGAAGATGTTTCGGCACTAGAAGAGAATGTACCTAAAGAGAAGGCACTTGCTGCTAAAATTGAAGACAAGGATGAATGGGTAATTGATAGTGGTTGTTCACATCATATGACTGGAGATAAAGGGAAGTTTCTATCTATATTTGCAAGAATTTAATGGTGGTCTGGTTAGATTTGGAGATGACAAAGCATGTATGATCAAAGGAAAAGGAACTATATCTTTGGATGGTAAGAACAATACTGACAATATTTATTATGTTGAAGCTTTAAGGCATAATATTTTAAGTGTAGGACAATTGGTGGATAAGGGATTTCAATTATAGTTTAAGGATGGAAAATGCAAAATCATTAACAGATCTGGTTTGAAGATTGCAACCGATACACAACCAAAAGGTAATATATTTCATTTGAATTCCAATGAGAAGATATGTTTGATTGCACAAATTGATGAGAGTTGGATATGACATAAAAGACTGTGTCATGTGAATTTTGATTACATTGTGAAGATTAGTTCAACTAAGGCAATTAGAGATATACCTAAGATTGTGAAGCCTTATAATCCGGTATGTAAAGAATGTCAAATGGGTAAACAGGTTAGAACCTCTTTTAAGAGTATACAATATAAATCTAACGATTTTCTTGATCTTATTTATACTAGTTTGTATGGCCCTACAAGGTGATAGATATTTCATGCTAATCATTGATGATTATTCTAGAATGATGTGGGTTACTTTTCTGAGGGAAAAATATCAAGCATTTGAAAAGTTTAAAACCTTTAAGGCTAAAGTGGAAACTGAGATAAAATTGAAGATTAAATGTTTGAGGTCAGATCATGGTGGAGAATTCACATCTGGTGAGTTTAATAACTTTTGTGAGAAGCATGGTATAAGAAGACAATTTTCTGCTCCCTGAACACCTCAGTAGAATGGAGTTGTGGAAAGGAAGAACAAAACTATCTTGGATGCTGCTAGAACAATGATGATGGAAGCTATTCTACCTCATATCTACTGGAGAGAAGCAATGAGCACAATGGTTTATAAATTAAACAAAGTACATATCAAAGGAGAAACTAGTAAGACACCTTATGAATTATGGTTTGGCAATACACCTATAGTTAAGTATTTCAGAATCTTTGGTAGTAAATGTTATATCATGAGAGATGATATCATTGGCAAATTTGATCCTAGATGTGATGAAGGCATATTTATTGGTTATTCTAATGAAAACAAGGTATATAGATGTTATAACAAGAGATTGCAGAGAATTGTGGAGAGTGCTAATGTCAAAGTGGATGAGCTGAATAGAGGTCAAAAAAGAGTTTATGAGAAGGAACCGATGATGAAAATGATTATATCTAAACTGATAGCACCTTTACCAGAATAGAGTGTTGAACCAATTACTCCGACTTTATCAAAAAATTCAATAGTAACTGAAGAACCGGGAAGAGGAAAAGAGAGTCAGAAGACTTCGAGGTATGTGAGATTGAATCATTTAGAAGATCAGATCATTGGGGATAAGAACAATGGAGTAATGACAAGAAGAAAAATGACAACTAATAAGGTATGTTTAATTTCTCAAGTTGAATTGGTATCAGTAATTGAGGCATGTAAAGATGAATATTGGTTGAAAGCTATGGAAGAAGAATTAGATCAGATTGAGAAGAATAACACATGGACTTTGGTTCCCCGGCCTAAAAATAAGAATGTGATTGGAACTAAATGGAGTTTTAGGAATAAATTGAATGAAGATGGTCAAGCTATAAGGAATAAGGCTAGATTGGGTTATGCGAACAGTAAAGAGCAGATTGCAGATATCTTCACTAAACCTTTGCCTAAGGAATCATTTGAGTACTTCAGAGACAGATTGGGGGTTTCCACCCCTCCGAAAGAGAATTGATTGATGCTTTTTGGCATCAGTCCCGTATGTATTATCAGATATATTTTTCATTCTAGCACTGATGTGGGGATGCTACTGCTCAAGGGGAGTAGTCATCTTTGTGATTCAATGGTTTATATTTTTGCTTTAATATTTTTTTAAGATTTCTGGCATTGATGTCAAAGGGGGAGAGATATTGATGTGAAAAAGAAATACTTAAGGAGTTGTATACATTAGGGGGAGAGATATATGTATAATTCAGAGCTTTACAGAGATATCATTCACAAGGGAAGTTTTGTCTTTGTTTTAGAACTTCATTACTACATCTGTATGTGGGATATTGTTGGTTGTCTTCCATTGGGGGAGACTTGTTTGAAATTTATTGGTACTTAGATGTATTTCACATCTAGTGTTTCCATTAATGCCAAAGGGGGAGATAGTTGGAAATTTGGAGGAATTGATTATGTTTTGCATTGATTTTTTATCATTGATGTCAACACTAGCTGTTTGGATGCTTTACTGACACCCTTCTAGTCCCGGTAGGTTGAATAGTTTTTGGTTGGTTTGGATCCGACATGATCCAGTAGGCTCCGATATGGTTTGGTTATGGAATTGACTTATTCATGATACTCATGTTCATATTCAGTAAGTTGGTTTTGGTCTGATGATCAGATGCTATCATGCTTGCTTGGAAGCTTGGCTTGTGGTTTTGGTGAGGGTTTCACTGGCAAAGCTTTTGATGAAGATCTTTGGTGATATACATAAGTGGTGTTGGGACAAATTCTGGTGGAGATTCAAGATGTTGGTGGTGGTTATGTTCGAGACTTGGTAGATGGAGATCATTTCTTTAGCGTGTGTCCCAGTTGATCTAAGTTACGGATCGACTTAATGTAACGTGTGGATTGGACTTCTCGATACATTTCCAGGATGTCTTATGTGTTGGCTATTATTTGTTTGGTCTAAGGATGACATGTTATGTAATTATGTAAGTGGTTTATTGTTTGGTGGCTGACCTAATTGTTTATGGTTAAGGGTTTGTATATATATGATGTAAGATCTCATTGTAGATCATCATAGGTATAAGGTTAGGGAATGGATATGAATATGTAATGTGCAAATAATGTAATATCATTCAAGTAGAGGATTTGGTCAATCACTGGAGATTGAATTGGGCTTATGTAAGAGGATTTAGTCCTTTGGTATAGAGCTTAATTGGAACTATACTCGGGCATAGGAGATGCTATCTTTGCAGCTCAAACACTTCTCCGAATTGTAGTCTGGATTTCAATGTAGTCAGTGAGGCTCCTTTTGTGATGAGCAATGCGCTCTAGGATGTTGGCCTTCTTGCAAGTGCAGGTTCCATAATTGTAATCACATACTTACTGTAGATGTATTATCTGATTGTGGGTAGGCTTCCCACCATGGTTTTTCCCTTTACAGGGTTTTCCATGTATAAATTTTGGTGTCATGTGGATGGTATTTATTTTGTGATTATTGTTTATGCTTAATTGGTTTAACTGCTATTATGGTATTTGGTTTAAGCATTCCAATATTAATGTTTTGGGTTCTGGTATTAAAGTTTTAATTGCTAAATGTTCTGGTAATCTATGACAACTGATTCAACCCCCCCTCTCAGTTGTCTTCTAGTTATTTGAATTGTATAACAATTAAGGGGCATTCATCCTCTCATTTGCATAAGTTGGAAAAGTGGAAGTTGGATAAGTTCAAGTTGCATGAGGGATTGAGTATTCAAGAGCATTCAAGAATTCAAGCATTCCTTTCTAGCATTGAGCATTCTCAAGTCTCCCTTCAAGGCTAGGTGTTGCATTCAAGTCAAGAATTCAACCATTGAAGAAGATATTGATTACAACATTCAATTCCACACAAGCATTTCTATCAACATTGCTATCACAACCTCCCTTGAGGTGATTTACAATTCAGTCTTTCATTTACTTCTAATTGCAAGTACTTTCTTTCATTATTTGGTTAATTCTAAAACTGGGGTTTGACCTAAAGGCAAACCCCCAATCCCAATCCATTTCCCTCTCTTTTTTGTGTGTAGGTTGTAGGTGCATAGTTGTACTTTCGGTTTCGGGCTCCATTTACAAAGGTAGAAAAACCCTTTTCATTTTGCCGATTTTTTGGAGGACCGTGTACATTCCCGCCACGGTCCAAGCAAATTTTCCTCAAATTTGCAGGGCGACTTTGTTTCAACATATTACTGCCAGATTTAGGTGCACAACTTCATCCCATATTCCGATCCTAAGTTATAATCAATTCTTTGTCACTTTTGCACTACATAGTTCAATCAATTCCTTTCCATTTCAAATAAAGAAGAGGGGATCAACTCATCAATCCCATTTCATTCAGAATTCAATCTATCTTCTTCTCATCGAGAGGTTGAATCTAGTGAATTCTCCTCTCCTCTTCCAAATGTAATTTGGTGAAAAGTGTTTGAAGGGTAATCAATAGTGAAACTCTCATCTTTCTTTGAGGGAAAGGCTAGTTTTCCTCTTGATCTCATCATTGACCGTTTCCCCACATTACATTTTGGTGAGCCTGACATCTTGTATGCTTTTCTTTGAATAAAATTGCACATTTTTCATTTGCAAGTTTAAATTTTCTGCAAACTTAGTGGTTAAATCATTAAAAACCCTAGTTTTTAAAATTAAATTTGAACTTGTGATTTGTAAAAATTACTTGTGGTTATCTTAAATCTGAAAATTGTCTTGTTTATCAAATTCAATTTCCTCATTGTCTTGTTCAATTTGGGAATCAAATTTACAAAATTAAGAGGTTACTTGTTAAAACCGTAATTTTCAAAAATAATCTTGGACATGTGCAAAAATTGGATTTACATTTAATTTTCAGATCTCTGATTGTTCTCAGATTTGTCTTCAATCCTACAATTCAAATTTTCAATTTCCCCTCTTTTTCCCAAAATTCAAATTTTAAAATTAAGTGGTTAGGTCATAAAACCCTAATTTTCAAAATAAATTGGATTTTGTGCAAATTTCAAATCAATTTCATTCCAATTCAGATTTCTAAACATTTATAAGGCGTCCCTATACATTAGGTTTGACCTTTTTCAAATTTGCAATTCAATTTCTCTTTTTCTTCAAAACTCTAATAGGGTCCTATTTTTACATTTGCGCCTTCATTTCGCCCATCTAGAGGTTGTAAAATTCATCAATTTTTTGGGGTTAGCTTTGAAATCATCGTAATATCCATCCCTGAAAATTTTGAAAAAAGTTGGTTGGACCATGTGTGTTTCCACCACGGTTCTTGACTTTCCCAAAATTTTGGGAGACTGTTATGACTATATTTAATAGCCTAAATTCATAAGATTGGCTTATTTTGTCGATTTTTTATCTCTCTAGAATCAGAAATACCTCCAAAATTTAACATTTCAAATTTCAAGAAATTTTTTAAAATTAAGAGGTTAATTATAGTCTGCCCTGATTTTAAAAATTCTGATTTTAAAGTTAAGTGGTATTCCCTTGGCCTTAATTTTAAAATTCCAATTTCCTTTCATTTTTGGAAATTGTGTTTGCTTCTCCCAACAAAGTTTGAATTGTGTAATCATCATTTTCTTAAATTTTGCATTAATCAATTTTGTAACCTTTGTTCCAATATTCAAAATTCAAATTTTTCCTCTAGTGCATGAGTTTTACCACTATTAGTTCTACATATCCTATCCCCATTAGATGAAGCATTACAATTAAGGCTTCCCAAGGTTTAATTACCGAGGAGATGGAGCTTAATTTGGGTGACTTCTTTAATGAGGATCATGCTAATTATTCCCATCCTAATCATGTGCCTATTCAGCCCATTGATGAATCCCATGGTGAAGAAGAAGCTTCAATTAGGGTTTCTTTAGATCAACTTTTCACATTGGACAATCAATTTGATAACTTTTAACAATTTATGTCCCAAGAATACCCTAATAGTGAAGTTCCATTAATTGAAGGCCTTAAGCACATGATTCAAAGTGATGAGAATGGAATTGATATATTGTGTGGCATTGCACATATTGTTGATTCTAATGTCATGCCTATCAAGAGTTGTGTCGAAACCCTAGGTTATTCACAACCTCCAACACAAGTCAATCCTTCAATTCCTTTGACCACTCCTATGACTAGTATTCCTACTTTCACCTCCAACATAATGGCTACTTCAACTCAAAATGCCATTCCTACAAACATTGGTCATGGGGGCAATCCCTCTTCTTCAAATAATCCTTCATCTTTACCCATGTCTTCCATAAGTATTCCCACTATTTCTCAACCAATTAGTGTGACACAAGGGGGTCATTCCTTCAACGACTTTATTCCTCCTTTAAGTGTCCCTTTTCCCACCCGATCATCACCTATGCCTACTTATCATAATGTCCCACCATCTTATTCTCAGTCCATGCCTTCTTTCAAAAACATAATACCACCTTCTCAATCAACTATGTCTAACATCAATTCTTCCACTGAAATGACAATTAATAATCTTTCTCAAACTGTGTCTTCTTTACAACAACAAAATGCTTATATGAGTTAATCCAAGTTTTGTGTACCCATCTTTGATGTTGTGAGCCCACTTTCTCTTGATATTGTTAAAGTCGTCCCACCTAAACATGTTGAGATTCCTTAATTGGAACTCTATAATGGAAAAAGTGATCCTCTTACACATGCCAAAACATTTCAAACCTTGTGTACTGATTTTGCTTATGATCAAAGATTGCTTGCAAAATTGTTTACAAGAACACTAAGAGATAAGGCTTTACAATGCTATTTCTCTTTGCCTTCTTATTCTATCACTTCCTTTCAACAAATGGCAAATGCTTTCATCCAACAATTTCAAAATAACATTGGTCCTAAAATCACTTTGACTGATTTAATGCATTGTAAACAAGGTGTTAAAGAAAAAGTGTCTGATTTCATTGGTAGATATAAGCTTTGTGTACTCAAATTTATTTTCATGTACCTGATAATGATATTCAAAGAAATTTCATTTCTAATTTACAAAAAGATATCAGAAATTTTTTTTTGTGTCTGAGTTTACTTCCTTTCCACATTTGTGCACAACACTCCACAATTATCAACTAGTTGTGAGTTTAATGGAGAAATCCACTCCTATGGCTCCAAGTTATAAGGGGGAGAGTGCTCAAAAACCTTTTGTGAAGTTCAAACCAACAAAAAGATTCATCAACTTCAATGATACAATAAACAACCACAATGCGAATGTTACAATAGGTGTGCCTTCTAGTTCTAAAGTTTTCCAAAGAGAAAGACAATTTACTCCTTGGAATGAATATTTACATAGTATTATGTCTTAGTTGTTGCACAAAAATGTTATCAAACTTCCTCCTATAAAATAAATTTATCCTTCAAAACTTGCATCCCCTTATTTTGATAACAATTCCTTTTGTCAATTTCATTGTCAGCCTGGTCATGATACTGAGAAATGTTTCGCATTGAAGAATAAGATTCAAGACTTGATTGATAATAATACTATATCTATGGTAGGTGTGAATGATAAAGGGAGTAAATTAGTATCTCCTCCTAATCAAAATCTTAAGATTTTTACTGTTCCCTTGCCTTCTCATACATCTAACATTATTGAGATTATGCCTAATTCTTTCTCTTCTGAGGAACTCACCTCTATGGCTCCAAACTTGGTTAATATGGTAGAAACACAGGATATGCCTAAGGATCCTTGTATTACATTTGACCCTAGTGAGACCATTAGAGCACCTGATGGTCCTTTATACATAGCTGTGAAGGTTAAGGATATCCCTTGATGTGGTGCCCTAATTGATCCCTCTTGCATGGTTAATTGTTGGAATCCAATAACACTGAGAGGGGGGGGGGGGAATCAATGTTATACTAGAATGATCAATTTTAGCCTTATTAAAACATGCATACACCAACAAGTATACCGGTACATACATAATTGAAAGAAGTAAAGCAATCAATAAACCAATCACATAAATGAGAATCATAACACAAAATTATATATAGAAAACCTCGAAGAGGAAAAACCACGGTGGGATTTGTGACCCACAATATCAATCCACTGGCCATATGAAGAGATATTACAATATATAAGGGGTCTGCACTTGTAGGAAGGCTTATAGCCTAGAGCACACTGCTCAATCACAAATGGATCCTCATTGACTACATATAAATATAGACTACAATCCGAAGAAGTGTTGAACTGCTTAAGATAGCATCTTCTATGCCAGAATATAGTTCCAATTTAAGCTATGTTTGTTCCAGTCTAAAACCCTAAACCCTTTACCAGAATAACCCTTACATGAACATCCTCACATACATAATCTCTCTGATATATTTTGCATTATATCATATTTGCATATCCATCACCATATATGTTACTCTTCCTTTTTAAAATGATCTAATCCAACTGACCTATATACCCTATACAACTTATCATGCCTTATGTCGGCTTACAAAGATATTTACAATATCAAATTACATGTCGGCTAGATAACATGAATGCATAAATATTAAAAACAATTGTTGATGCCAAATCCAAGAGATGTCGGCCTCCAATACCGATAACCATATTCTAAACCATGTTAGCCTACATTGCCAGTAGCCAAAGAAATCCTTATGTCCTGTCGATGCTAGTGTCGATGTAGTGTCTGTGAAGTGCCTGCCGGTACACAATTGAACCAAAACATGAAGCCGGAATTAGATGTCATGTTTCCATCAATGAAAACATAGTGAAATCAACCAATTGAGTGTCAATTTCCAACAATATCCCCCTTTGGCATTTATGGCAACACTCATGTGAAAAATGGTCAAGGTTTCATCTGTCAGTTCCATCCTGCCTGCTCCCCCTGAGCTGAATATTCATTAATGCAAAATACTCCACATCTCCATATCTCCCCCTAATGTATTCAAATCCTTCTATTATTTTTCACATCTATATCACTCCCCCTTTGACATCAATGCCATCAAAAATTCTAAAAAGAATATCAAAGATCCAAAAAACTGTACAATGAATATCCCAAAAATATCTTACCGGAGCTTAACAAATTTCAAAATTTCTGGATAAGCCTTCTCCAATAGCTCAAGATAAGTATCCCAACTAATTTTGAAAGTGCTATAAATGGATACAAGTCCACTTAATATATGTGCAAATGACTCTTTCTCATTTACCTCTGTCAGTGTGGACTTTCCGACCATATCCATACATTCTTTCTTATGTACAGTGAGTGAATCCAATTGGGGACTCACCAAGACTCTCAGACTTCTTTGTCTTCTTATAATTTTGTCTCTTTCCTTCTCAAGAATAAAAATTTGGGCTTCCAAAATCAAAATTTGACCATCAATGGATGTAGTCAGTGAAGTCAATTCATCCTAAGAATTAGCTATATTTGCAATTTTCTCCTGAAATTCTTTTATCTTCTTATCCACATTAAATGTAAGTATATCAGTATTACAATATACCCTATAAATATTTGTACACTTCTTTAAAGAATTATCTATTAGTTTCATCTTTTCATCAATCTTCTTCTTCTTAGATTCGATCACCTGATCAAATGAATCTCTCTTAGCCTGAGTGAACCTCTCCAGTGCTTACCGATTTGAAATTTGATGTAAGGATTAAAAATCCTTTAAAATATGCTCAATAATTGTCTTAAGCTTGCCGGATGGGCTCGCTTCATTGTCAATCTTGCACTATGGGACTAGTCTATATAAAACAGTGATTGACTGATTAATAATCTCTTTATTTGTAGATCCCTCCATTAGTTTTTGTGTTGCCATCATCATGAGTTTAGTAGGACTCATCTTTGTTATGTTTTTCTTTACAACCTGCGAGGTGTCAATTGACAATAATGATGGACAAACTACCGGTTCTCTGTCGGTTTCCCCTTTCTTCTCCTTTGATGATTTGTCCTTTATGGATTCCTTACTTGCATTGGTGGCTTTGCCACTCGGTGCAGTCTCTGTAACTGTCAGTTCCTCTGTAGGAACTGTAACCTCAACCTATACATTTGTATCTAGAGGACTGTTATCCTCAAAATTAGTATCTTGTACATCATTAACTTTTTCACTCTTTGTATTAGCCGGGATCTCAATATTTGTCTATACATTTGTATCTACAGGGGGCTTGATTTCCACTATCTTAATGTTTTTCAAAATTGAGGGTGAAGTACCCATAATTCCCTTTCCTTTTCCTTCAACCGAGGTGTCTACAGTGTCTATCTTTAATTCTAATGAAGTAAAGAATCCTCCATTCTCTCCAAAGAACTTAACCCATGCCTTTTGAGTCTCCTTTATTATCTCATTTACCCTTCCTAACATCAAACTAGTTATTCTATGTTTTCTATTAAAGTCTTTTCTATCTGCCACCTCAATTTGCTAGTATTTGATTTTCAATTTCTATTAAGGCTTTCTTATAAATATCCAAGTATAATAAGACTACTTTCTCTACCTCTAAGTGTTCATAATAAAACTGTACATTCTTTAACATGCCATCCTTAGTGATTTCATCTACTAACTCTGCATAAGTTTTAGGTGGAATGATAGTCACATTACCAGATTGAATTGCCAAATCGATGTCACTCTTCTTCTTCCTCTTTGCAGTATCAGATGTAGCTAAAGTGGTTACTTTTGGTGCTTCCTTATGTGCTAGTATTTTGAATGTAACCTTTCTAACTGGTTAATTTTTAGCTTCTACCTTTGTTTCCTCTGTTTTCTTCCTTACAACCCTCTTGAATGCCAAGGGTGTGTCATCCTCAAATTCAAACTCTGTTGTAATAGGCTCAATGTGTACTTCTAGATCCTTCCTCTTTCTACCTTTCTCTGGGACAACATCAATTAATGCTTTAATGTCTTGTGAGACCTTCTCAACAAATTTGCTAGCCTTTCCTTCCTGCTTCTCTCTCTTATTTCGGTTGAACTATGTTCTAACCTCTTGTGATTTTTGTTTCGTAGTACCAGAGGGCTTCTTTGCCTCATCAATAGGTGCATCAATAAAATTTTTTTCTTAAGCCTCAAGAATCTGTGCATCCACTTCATAGCATTTAACATTCATTCTGCAATATTTTGTCTTATGACCATACTTATTGCATTTAGAACATTTACCGAGAGTAGAATCAGGGTTTTGATTTGCTCTGTTTCTACAATGTCTAGCCATGTGACCATATCTATTGCAAACAAAACATCTACCATTAAATTTATAAGCATTAAATTTCCTTATCGGTGCCTTATGGTTTTGATCTTTATTAGCAATACTAGAACTCTGTCCTTGCTCAAATCCAAGTCCACTGGAATCTCCAATCTACTTTTGTCTCTTCAATAACTCATCTAGTTGTGCTGAGCTAATCTTAATTTTTTCTTTATACTCACTTGCAATAGTTAAATCTTCTCTCATAATTATTATTTGTCTCTCAAACTCTTGTTCATTACTCTAGGATTGTACTAAATCAGTTCTCAACATAACATTCTCATGAACCAACCTACCACATTCTTCAAATTTGTTCTTCAGGGATACGACAAGATTCTCTTCCTTTTATTTCATCCCTCAATCTCCTTAGACATTCTCATAGCTATAACTTGCACTTCATTTTTCATAACCATGTTCTCCTGACTCAATTTCTGGCATTGTTCCTTAAGTTCATCTTTCTCTTCATCATCCTGACTTTGCAAAAGTTCCTTCCTCCTAGCCTGAATAGATGATAGCCTCTCTTGTAGGACAAGAATGAATTCCTTAGAAAAATTCAATTCATCTTGTAGCTTTAAGTTCTTCAACCTTTCATCATCATAATCTTCAAGTGTCATCTCAAGTTTCTTCTCCAAATCCATATCAATGGATTCCAGATTCAGGATCTTCCTCAAGCTGTTAAACTTCCTCCGAGGCACAAGGCTCTGATACCAATTATTGGAATCCAATAAAACTGAGAGGGGGATGAGGTTAATTAGTGTTATACCAGAATGATCAATTTTAGCCTTATTAAAACATGCATACACCAACCGGTATACCAGTACATACATAATTGAAAGAAGTAAAACAACCAATAAACCAATCACATAAATGAGAATCATAACACACAAAATTATACATGGAAAACCACAAAGAGGAAAAACCACGGTGGGATTTGTGACCCACAATATCAATACACTAGCCATATGAAGAGATATTACAAAATATAAGGGGCCTAGACTTGTAGGAAGGCTTACAGCTGAGAGCACACTGCTCAATCACAAATGGAGCCTCACTAACTGCATATAAATCCATACTACATTCCAGATAAGTGTTGATCTGCTTAAGATAACATCTTCTATGCCAGAATACAGTTCTGGTTTAAGCTCTATCTATTCCGGTCTAAAAGCCTAAACCCTTTACCGGAATAACCCTTACATGAATATCTTCATATACATAATCTCTCATATATATTTCACATTATATCACATTCACATATCCATCACCATATCTGTTACTCTTCTTTTTTAAAATGATCTAATCCAACTAACCTATATACCCTATACAACTTATCATGTGTTATGTCGGCTAGATAACATGAATGCATAAATATTAAAAACAATTGCCGATGCCAGATCCAAGAGATGTTGGCCTCCAATCCTGATATGTCAGCCTCCAATACCGATAACCATATTCTAAACCATGTCATCCTGCATTACTGGTAACCAAAAAAATCCTTCTATCCTATCGGTGCCAGTGCTAGTGTAGTGTCTATGAGGTGCCTGCCGGTACACAACTGAACCAAAATATGAAGCCGAAATAAGATTCTATGTTTCCATTAATGACAACATAGTGAAACCAACCAATTGAGTATCAATTACCAACATTAATATCATAACCAAAGAGTATTCTTTCACTTTATGATTGCATAAACCACTATATGATGCTTCTAATGTGGTTGTGAAGGTATTTGATGAATTCTCTCGTCCTACCATTCGTTCTATCACCCTTCCTATTGAAGTTTATACTAAATCCATGGAAGTTGACTTTGTTATCATACCTTCTTCTAAGCAATTTCGTGTGAAGTTGGGCTATCATTGGCTATCTTCCATGAAGGCTATTGCTTCTCCAATCCATAAGTGTCTAAAATTTCCTCACAATGAAGAAATCATAATTGTGAACCATATCTTATTTCATCCATCTAAAAGAAGCCCTGGTGTTCCTATTGATCTCTTTTGGCCTAAAAACTTTTAATCTCTTCCATCAAGGAGTGATGCTCTTTTTCAATCTTATAAAAAATGGAAGAACGATAGGATTTTATCCTTAAGTTTACTTAGATCCCCAACACTTGACATTCCTATTATTCTTTATGATGAGGTTATTCCCCTCACAGATAGAACTAATCTCCCTCCTAAGGAAGATCATCAACCTATACCTATGGATGAGACTTTACCTTCTCTTAAGGAGAAAAACAATATTCTTCCTAAGGTTAGACCTGTACCTCCTCCTCATGATGGACCTGGTCTCCTTCCTACACCTAATATTCCTCCTTTCTATGGTGTAGTTCCACCTCCTTCCTCTTATCAAGAGAAGAGGCCGGCTTCTCCTATTGTTCAACCAAAAAAACCTCAACCTAAACCTTCCACTATTAAGGAGAGAAACATTCCTACCTGCTCAAGTGATCCTCCTCCTTCTTAGCCTTTCACTAAGACTCAATGAAATCATTGTGTGAGAAAATGCTAATGAAGACACCGTGTTCGAGCTCATGAAGTTATCCCTCAAAATACTCAAACTCCTCAAACTTTGACAGTTCACATGATTCCCTTTTCTCCTAAGCAAGATGTTCAACCTACATCTCCAAATCATAAGTTGCACAAAATGTGTGATGGTTTTACTCCTATTTATGTTCTTGCTCCCCTTTCTCTAAACTTTGATGAAGAAATGGGTGAAAATGTTATTCGTAATGGTAATACAACTCCTAACGCTTCTGATAGTGAGTATGAATATGTTGATGTGGACAAGCATTTATCGGATGAGTTTTCACAAACCTTAATCCTAGCTCTTAGAATCGAACAAAGTGACTTACCACATGAGCATAGTCCTTGTTTGGATCTTGTGATAGCTCCATCTACTATGCTCGATATCACTCCTCTGGCATGTTTCTCACCTTCCCGAAATAGTGATCAACAAGATCGAGTGGCGGATGTTGTGCTAGATTAGCAATATTAGCACTATAGATCTTCTCTCTCTCTCTCTCTCCTTTTTTTTGTGACCATTCTTATATGTGTCTCTCTGTTCTTCTATTCTTCCCTAAATGTCTACTTGGGGATGATGCAAATCATTGAGATCTTTTCTTGGTCTCTTTCATGTTGACTCAAAAAACATCCTCTCTTCCCTTTCTTCCAAGGTAGTGTCCTTCTTTGGGGAATGAAGATTATTATATGTATATACATACATGATATACATGAGTTATCATACAACATACTGACCCTGAGGAAAGTGACACTACCTCATGTTTTGTGCTCATTATCCTTGGGTTTATTCCTCAATTGGGAGCTAAACCCTTGCGATAACGTGCTCCCTCCCTTCTCTCTTTCTTTGGTGTATCCCACCTTAAAGAAATCACTCCCGATAAGGCACACGTGATCGCTTTAACATGGGGGCATACACTCCACTCATATTTTTCCTTCTTGTGATACTTAGAATTACTTAGTGAACTTTGTTTTTCTTTGTAATCTCTGGTATCCTTGCTTTCATGACTCATAGTGAAGGGAACTTTGCTACTTGTAGTCATAGTTCTCCCCTTCTCGATCTTCCCTTTTACTTTTTGAATCAAAGTTGTAAGATCTTAAGTCCACTGGGGACTTGGTGCATCTTGCCTCCTTGATGTGGTAAAAGTCTTTCACTCTTGTTTCCTTGTACTTTATTGGTAGTATTGGTGTATGCTTATACTCCCGCTAAAGTGGGGGCTAAATGTAGTGTCATAAAATTATGACCCTAGCAACAATTTTTGACTGCATTAAGGTCCTCATGCATGTGAGATCGAATCCTCTAGCTTGATTGGAGACCAAAGATTGCTCAACCCTCATAAACAACTTCTTTCTTGGCTTCCACATCACCCCGTCTGCACTCTTCCCTGGAGAAAGGAGTAGGATAGAGGTGTGGTATCATTGTCCCCCCTTGGAAAGGGGTTTGGTATCCTTGTCCTCCTAGGATAGGGGCATGGCGCCCTTATCCCTGCCCTATTTTGGGGCAGGACCCTTCCTATGGTTGCATTGTTGGTTGTGCATTGAGAAGGAAACTCCCTCGATGTTGGCTCATGATGAAAATAAAATCCACTAACATATATTTAAGGGGAATTCATCATCTCATTTGCATAAGTTGGAAAAGTGGAAGTTGGATAAGTTCAAGTTGCATGAGCGATTGAGTATTCAAGAGTATTCAAGCATTCAAGCATTCCTTTCCAGTATTGAGCATTCTCAAGTCTCCTTTCAAGGCTAGGTGTTGCATTCAAGTCAAGGATTCAACTATTGAAGAGGAGATTGATTACAACATTTAGTTCCACACAAGAATTTCTATCAACATTGCTATCACAACCTCCCTTGAGGTGATTTACAATTTAGTCTTTCATTTACATCTACTTGCAAGTACTTTCTTTCATTACTTGGTTAATTCCAAAATTGGGGTTTGACCTAAAGGGAAACCCCAAATCCCAATCTATTTTCCTCTCATTTTTGTGTGTAGGTTGCATGTACGCAACTGTACTTTTAGATTCGGGATCCATTTGTAGAGGTGGAAAAACCCTTTTCATTTTGCCAATTTTTTGGAGGACCATGTACATTCCCGCCATGGTCTGGGAAAATTTTCCTCAAATTTGTAGGGAGACTTCATTTCAACATATTACTTCCAGATCCAGGTTCACAACTTCATCCCATATCCCAATCCTAAGTTATAATCAGTTCTTTGTCACTTTTGCACTACATAGTTCAATCAATTCCTTTCTATTTCAAATAAGGAAGAGGGGATCAACTTATCAATCCCATTTCATTCAGAATTCAATCTATCTTCTTCTCATCGAGAAGTTGAATCTAGTGAATTCTCCTCTCCTCTTCCAAATGTAATTTGGTGAAAAGTGTTTTAAGGGTAATCAATAGTGAAACTCTTATCTCTCTTTGAGGGAAAGGCTAGTTTTCCTCTTGATCTCATCATTCACCATTTCCCCATATTACAGTTCTAAAAGCCCCTACCACAACATTTCTAAAGATCATAAACCTAAGCCTCCTATTCTTGAGTGACATCCTCATTCACCAGGCTACCAGTCTCATGCGCAACTTCCACCTTCTCACAACTAGGCACAAAATCACTAACACTCACCTTTCCAAAGATAAGTCTTCCTTTTTTCTATTGACTAGCCTTACCCTTAACATTAGAATTTCCACAAACACTACTCTTACCTTTTCCCTAATATCCTTGTTCCTCAGATAGGGTGGACCACACCAAAGACATATACCCAAAATCCTCTTCATCAATATCATAACCCTTAGACCATGACCGAGTCTTAATGATCTTCTTCAAAGGGACACCTTTTTTCCTCTTTACAATGTGATAGCAATTATCCTCATTTGAAGGCATATCTTTAGGGTCAGTACACATCTTAGAATCATGCAAAACAACATTTTAGGCATATTTAATTTTGCGCTTACTTATGGAGATCTTAGGGGGTAACAAAACCACCTTTGCATATTCCATTATTAGGACTATCAACCTTTTATGCATAATTTGGGAGGTTGGGTCCTTAGCATGATCCTTCATAGTATCTTTCACATTATCTCTTAGCTAGTAGGTCATTACTTCAGGAACCTTTCTCTAATACCAATTATCTAACACTATCGAATGCTGAGAGGGGGTAGGTGAAACAAAATACACTAAAACTTTATCAGATTTAACCTTCTACTTATGATTTGTTTCATATATCTTATTCATGAAAGTAAATAATTGAAACCACAAAAGCAACCGCACAAGAGCACCAAATTTTTTACACAGAAAGCCCAAACTAGGAAAAACAATGGTGAGAAATATCTCACTATAAAATAATCGGATTACAATGTTTAGGCCAGAGGCCAAGGATTTCACTACCCCTGAGATGATTTGCAAAGATAAGATACACAAGGGACTTGCAAATATTAAAAATCACTTCTTTAGGATAAGATACAATACCTCTGATAGAAATAAATCAATAGGGTTGAACTATAGAGAACTTCAACCACTAAAATGTTGATCAAAGTTCACAATTCAAAACACATTAGAAACTATCTTCATCGCTACTCTACTACTCTGATACACTTTTTAGACTATTATAGTGCTTCACATTAACTTTGTATAATAAAAAAAATTCTCATTCATCAATAGCAATGTAGCTTTGTTTCAAGATCATCAATAGTCTTCCTTTCTTCATCAAGTAGCTTTCTCATATAGGAGATATTCTCTTTTGATTTATAACACTTGTCCATTCTTTCATCTATATCTACTAGAGCATGCCTCAATTCTCTATCCATGTCTAACACAAAATTAGTGTCCCATTCTTGTTGTTCCATAGCATCCAAATATCTTTCAAAAAACACAGTGTTCAAAGCTCGGGTCTACCTTAGCTATTAGGTTCTTACTTCAAGAACCTTGCTTTGATATCAATTATTGAACATTATTGGATGTTGAGAGGGGGGGTAAATCAACATACACTAAAACTTAATCAGATCTAACCTTCTACTTATCATTCATTTCATGTATCTTATGCATGAAATTAAATAACTAAGACCACAAAAGAAACCACACACGAACACCAATATTTTTACATGGAAAACCTAAATTGGGAAAAACCATAGTGAGAACTATCTCACTATATGATAATTAGATTCTAATGTTTAGGCTAGAGGCCGAGAAGCTCATTGCCTGTAAGATGAATTGCAAATCTAAGGTGCACAACGTTAGGGAAAGATACACAAGAGACTTGCAAACAATGAAGACCACTTCTTCATGAAAAGATACAATACTTCTGATAGAAAGACATCAATAGGGTTGAACTATAGAGAACTACATTAATTGAAATACTTATCATAATTCACAATTCAAAACACATCAGAAATTATCTTCAACACTTATTTGATACACTTACAGACCACTGTATTGCTTCACATTCACTTCTCACAATATAAGAAATTCTCATTCATGTTCCCACAATGTTTCTACCATTTATATACTATTGCATCCTAAAATTGCACCCCTTGTAATTTTGACCACATTTTGAGGCCTCAACTTAACGGTCTCATCCCCATGCTTGATCGGGACCTATTTATGCCTCCCTTATGCAACCAAGCTTCATCTTTTCACTTTGCACCTTGCATAGACCCTTTTTCCTAGCCTAAATTACGGTAGGACTAGGATGCCATGCCCTCGTCCCCACCAGGAATAGGGTGCCACACCCTGGGCCTCCCTAATTAGGATCCATTTTGGCTCCTAAGCCCTATCTCAAATTTGAGTGGGAATTGATTCCTCATGTCAGCCTATGTTGGAAAATTAAATTTTTGATGATAGGTAGGTATATAAGGAAGTCTTTGTTGGCATTTTGAGTTTATTGGCATTTTGCATAGAGATTGCATTAATGATATGTTGTCATTGATGTCAATTGAACCGGTAAAAGGTATTCATGTTATTGTTGATATTATTGTTTTTGATATTGGCTAGTAACCAGTAAGAAGAGAGTTGTAGAAGATATTGTAACTAGTATGTATACTTTGTGAGTTGAATCGGTGAATCGGTGTAAAGGGTCAAACCTTTCTATGTAATGTAACTAGTAAACCCTATCAGCTGTTAAACCCTAACTGATCAAGTTTGTTGGTTTATTATCTAATAAGTGATAATGATGAAGACACATGTGATCATTGTATGAGAATAAATTCAAATTGGTTTGATGCATTTTCTTATTGTCTAGGGAAGGAGAAAAGTGGATTGCATTTAATACACAACATGTGATGAGTTAATAAGTCCAATGGAGCTGTTGGAATTGTCTTGAAGAATGTGAAGAGATTGTCATGATTTCTAATGGTCAAGATTGAACCGACTTGTTTGTAATCTCAATGATGAGAATTAGGTTTTTGTTGTGTTACCGACCTAATTGATTTGTATTTAAGGTCGATGAAGTTGTTTGTAAAGGTTGTTGGAAAGATTGGTAGAAAACCTGTTGAGTGTGTGGTTGCCCACCAAGTGAATGGATCTACACTTTGAGTGGAGGCAAATTGAAGCTTAGAAGGATTTGATCAAGCAAATGTAGTGTTTTGTGTGTGAAAAAGTGAGCCTGTAGCTGCAAGAACAACACTTCAATTAAGTCATTATATGCATGGTTAGTAATCAATAATCAATAAATAATAAACCATAGCAAAGCGACCAATTGCCTTCTAAAAGATGCGAGTATAAGATTTCTCTTAGATTTTTATAAGCAATACCAGTGACTAGACTACACCAAGATGAAGGATTTAATCTATATGATATTAAGCTATATGGATGCAAGATGGATGAATAATTCAAGCAAATAATCAATTTCAAGCAACAATGGAAGCAATAATGGATGTAAAATGGATGCAAATAATCTAAAAAACATAATAATCTTCAATGACTCCAGAGCAAAATTAGCGTGATAATAATCTCCAAGCGTGTTCTCAAAAATCTTTGGGGTGAATTGGAATGAGAGCCGAAGATTGAATTTATAGAGAATCACAAGAGAAATGATGAAAAAGCTCAATTTTAGGATTAATTGAAAATAATTGAGAAATCATGTTCAGTTAACCTTGAGATAGATTCCAATTATAGTTTAATTGAAATGCATTCAAATTAGAAGTCCAAGTTGCATTGGAAAATAATAATAAATTAATTCCATGCATATATGATGAAAATAGATAATTCTTTAATTTATTCAAGAAAAAGGTCTTTTCAATGCAACTGAACTTCTTTTTCTGAAAAGCTTTGAGTTCTAATTTTAGAGAATAATTCAATAATTCAATTAAATTGCTTTTCCAATTTCAAGTTCTAAATTTAGAAAAAGAAATAATATCTCAAGTTTGATTTCTCTCTCAATTCAATTCTTTTTGTTTTATTTTCAATTCAACTCTTTGTAATAAATTAATCCTTTTTGCATGATTGAATGGCAAATTTATTAATTAATTAAATATGCAAGGATATTTAATAAATTAAAATGAGATAATTGATCAAAATGATATTATTGGAAAGGATTTGATTAATTAAATAAATATTTAATTAATATTGAGTAGTTGATTTGCCATGTGATATTTGATGATTAAAGAATTAATAATGTGCTCAAGATTGATTTAATTGCCTTTGGTTAGGACCTTGGTGATGTTGTCAAGATTAAGGGCCCATGGTTTAGATGACCAATTTTAGGGTATTACATTTGCCCCTCTTTGAATTAATGTGCGAGCAACGCGTTGGTTCAAAGAATGTGTGATGTCTAGGAGATGCCAGTTCTGAACTTGATTGATCACGAACTAGATGAAAAGCAAGGTGTTTAGCTTGATTCTAAGCCACAAAGCTGAATGAAGTCTGATTAAAGTGATACCAATCCTGAACTTGATTGAACTGAGGAACGATAGAAAACAAAGATACCGAACTTGAACTTGATTGATCAAGAAGCAGATCTTACTGATCTAGAACTTGATTGATCTTAGATACAATGATTGATGATAAAAATCGATCTTGAACTTGATTGATCAAGACACGATGAGCAAAGAATAAACCATTCGGCTTGATCAAGAAACAAATATTGAACACCTACTTAGATTTAGTGTGATCAAAGATACTCTTGAAACTTTTGATTGAATTTAAACAAATAATCAGCTTGATTTGGAGCGATGAAACTGATTAACATCAAGAGATTAATTCAGATGAAAGACAAATATCAGCTTGATTTGAAGCGATGAAATTGATATACCCCTAGCGATTGATTCGATTCAGATGATCGAGAGATCTCAACTTGATGTGAAGCGATCAAGCTAAGATGCCCCTTAGCAATAAGGATTGATTTTCTTTAGTTGAAAAGATTTTGCTCGACTTTTGATGAAGATTTGAAAAATTTTCTCGACTTGTGAGATGTGAAGTCATAAGGTCGTGAGTATGCCCCCTCGGGAGCAAAATCAAAAGATAGCGAGGGATTGATTATAGGCAATTGTTTGGCGAAAATAAGTAATTTGAGCACAAATTGATTTTGAGGTTTTTTTGAAAATTTCGGCGTTGATTTATGATTGAGCGTAGAGTTGATCAAAATGTTGATGTGTAGAATGAAACTGAAGTAAGATTCAGCATTAAAATTTGAGCGCAATTTGATGAAAGAATGAGCATTTGATGAAAAAAGTGCTAAGTGGTCAAAATTGTGAAATTGGCTAGCAAAATGATCTCGAATTTTGATTTTGATCTCGAAAATGGAATCAGAGCAGGCAAATTAGCTAAGGGTAAAATTTTCATAACCACCGGAGCAATTTGAAAAATTAGGTTTTAGGCTATATATGGGATGAAAGTGTCATTTTCAAATCATTTTAACCCTCCAAGTTTGAAAATTCAAAAAGCCTTCTGCGAAGAAAAATGGTGGTCTCTACTCGTCAGCATCGATTTGAGCACCAGAGACATCACAATCAACCCCGAAACTATGAGCCAGCGGTAAGTGATCAATCTTAAGCCTCTTTATG
This sequence comes from Cryptomeria japonica, assembly GCF_030272615.1. Classification (NCBI taxonomy): domain Eukaryota; kingdom Viridiplantae; phylum Streptophyta; class Pinopsida; order Cupressales; family Cupressaceae; genus Cryptomeria; species Cryptomeria japonica. The sequence continues at coordinate 524,716,178 of NC_081408.1, read as the reverse complement.
TTTCCAATTTTGAATTTTTTTATCCTTTTTTGAAGTTTTTCACGGGTTTTGGGTCGGGTGTCTCGGTTTATCATGCGAGACAGGATCTTGTCTCGTACAAGAAACTAGTAAAAAATCTTTTTTCGTTTGAGCCTACTAGTTTTGTCTTACAGAGTCCACCCTTGTGTCATACGACAGGTTTGTTAAAAGACCATTTTGTCATGCTAAGTCTGTTAAATTGTCATTTGAGGCTGTTTTCTTGTACGAGAGCCATTCCTAACTCGTACGAGATGCTGCTTGACTGTGTTTTGTTGTTCGAAAGACAGTGATCATTTTTGAAAGTGTAAACACAAAATTTTGGTTTTGGATTTGACTTATTTGGATTTGCGTGATGTTTAACTTCTCTTGTAGGCTCATTTGGAATGTTTTCTGATGATCGTTGTTGGGTTTTTGTAGGTTTGATTACCTCCTATGCTCTTCAGATGTGTATATCCACCTACGATGGCATTAGTTTGTCATCTATCTGAGGTTGAGCAGGCTCATGTTGATTTATATGGCTTGACTCATCTATTGCGATTACCTGATATCCATGTGAATCATAGAATGCTCACGACATTGGTTGAGCATTTTCATTCGGAGTAGAATACATTTCATTTGCCAATTGGGGAGTTGACTATCACTCCTGAGGATATCTACAGGATCCTTTGTATCCCTTTTGCTGGGGATAAGGTGGATTATGATACTATGTTGTTACTTGGACTACAAGCTCTTAGGAATGTATTTAGGGACCCCAACATTTTGACTCGTTCCATGAGTTGGGACATTCTTATGAGCAGGTATAGTGAGGAGTATCCCCTGGCATGTGTTCTAGTAGGTTTCATTGGTTGCTTCTTGATGCCGGACATAGGGCAGCAGGGTTTCCAGAGCGGATGGGGCCGGATGCTAGAGAGGTTGATAGAGACCACTTAGAGAACTGGTTGGGGCTCTTGTTTATTGGCCCACATGTATCGAGAGATGCATGAGATTGTTTACAAAGATGGGCGGAGCATGGCCGCGGGTGTATACATTTTATAGGTGTGGGCTTGGGAGCACCTTCCCGTTTGTTGGCCGATTGTTGATGATAGCAGAGAGCCAGGGCAATCGATTATTTACAGGTATGCTGGATATATTACGTAGCCCCATCTGGGCAAGACAGATTTTTGGCGACGATAGCTCGATGACCTTTTTGTGACATGCCCACTGATCGGGAGATCACAGATTGTTGTGGAGCGATTCATTGTTTCACGAGTGATGAGGCAGTACGGCCGGCCTCAGGGGATCTCGCAGGAGTATACAGCGTATGCTGGCTATGCTTATGAGGAGAGGCAGGGATGGTCTCCACAGTTGTCATATGTTTTGGCTATGCAGGAGCTAACAGGTTTACATCGCCTGAGATGGGATTACCTGGAGGATGTAGCGGATGCAGAGGTATTGCCCCAGTATAGGGATTACTTTTAGTAGCATCCGTTCCCTTGATTTATAGATCCAGGAGAGTAGGCTCCTCATATTGAGGATGTGGAGGATGATGCCCCCGCACCGGCACAGGGATAGGGCCAGAGGCAGGGATAGGCACAAATATTAGAGGCTCCATGACGGACTGGTGGTGATCCTAGTGCTAGCAGCAGTAGGGTGCCAGCTGATGTTGGACAATAGAGGGGTGAGGGTGGATCCCTTGGGAGAGTAGGCATGAGGTTGGGTGGTGGAGAGGAGGAGCGAGTAGCTCCGAGGTAGGGTCTGGCAGTGGTGGGATGAGTAGGGTGGAGCCACAGGTGGAGATGGCAATGGAGATGGTGGCAGAGAGCCTACGAGAAAGCAGGGGGCTGACACAGGACAGTCGATGAGAGCACGTCTTGTATAGCTGCAGTCACAGTTGACAGTGGCTTGGACTCAGCTGGCGGAGCAAGAGTAATAGCTGGTCGAGGTTAGGGCTGAGCGTGACTGCTAGATCACAGCATTGAGAGAAGAGTCGAGAGTAGAGATAGAGTCTCTACGATAGGAGGTGCTTCTCCAGAGTAGTAGGGCAACTTATTATGTAGCGGCATATAGTGTCGCAGTTCCTGTTGCACAATAGGTGCAACCCCATTCATAGTATATGGCTAGACCAGAGGGAGCACGAACACCTCGATAGGATCCTAGGCATCAGGCTCTTGCTCCTCCACCAGGCGATGAGGGAGAGGGCACCAGCTAGATGATTCATTTTTTTGTAGCTCGAATGTATATTTTTTTGTAGACACACCCATTTTTTGTAGCCTATACGATTCTTGCTCCGATGGGAGTTTGTATATGTCATTGGACATCATTTTGTACTCTTATACTTGACATTATATATATACGAGATCTTATTTGACTTCATCATACTTGTGTTGATTCGCTTATGAGATGTCTCTTATATGCTTTATTCTATATGTATGCATTTCTTTTCCATATAAATGTATGTAATGCAAATGATTATGAATGTATATTTTTGTTTCTTTGATATGCAAATAAATGATAATGCAAATAAGTAATAATGAAATGTATGCAACTAAACATCTCAAAACACAAGTACTCAATCAAAGAAATGATGATGCTTTCAACTCTCCTTCAGAAGATAAAGAGATTATGACCATACCAAAATCACTCTAGATTCACAAATATGCGAAATGATATACAAAATGATGTACAAAATGCAACCTAAACCTAGTCACTGGATTTAAAATACTTAAGATTCATCACTAAGCATAACGAACACAACAAATAGGTTAGAGTTCTTTTCTTTTTCAATGTGCAATATTAATTATCTTGTTCGCAATGACCCTTTTTTCGTTCATATCCTTGGACAGATTTCACGGGGACCCGAATTGCATCATAAAGAAATTCCCTCAAAACAAACAAACAAATGATATGGACCTCCCTATAGCATACAAATAAGTGAAGTTGAGGTATGTGAGGCGATTTCACCTTGATGTGAAGGCTCTTATCATAGACACCTAGCTAATTTATATGTTTCCAGATCATCAGGATCATTCCTACAAGCAGAAAACAAAGAAAATATTATGCCCCCAATCCTTGCTCCTCTTAGTCACAATAGACTTCCTTGAGTTACTCAGAGGGACAATAATCAAAAATCAATATAAAAGATAGCATACAAAGAAAATTTTCATTCATAGCGCAAACTGTTTAGTGAATGTTTTCCGTTATGTTGTTTTGCTTGTGAACTCGGTGATAAAACTCTTTGGTAATTAGGAGACAGGTGACTGACTGGGAGTGGACGACCAGGTTTCACTGACAGAAAAATGACTTGGTTGACATTGCTTAGTGTTAGGGTTCCCATAGATACTGAGAGGGGGGGGTGAATCAGTATCTGACTGGTAATGAATTATTCTTAAAACTGAATATGCAGAACATAAAGTAACAGTATACCAGTATGCAAGAATTAATGTAAATAACATAATAAAAAACATCCACATGAAAGGAATACCATAACACAAGATGTTTAATGAGGAAACCCGGTGTGGGAAAAACCTCGGTGGGATTTGTGACCCACAATATTCACTTACTGGCCAATAAGAGAATATTACTTACAATAGGGGTCTGCACATGCAGGAAGGCCAACTGCCTAGAGCACATTGCTTAATAAGAAGTCACACTGACTTACAATGAGGATTATGCAAATCTAATGATCTGTACTGCTTTACAATAGCATCTTCAATGCCAGATTCAGTACTAGTTCTTGCTCTATTCTTTACATATACCCTTGACCTACAATTCGCACATTAGGTCTGCCTTATAATTTTCTTTATGCTTCCTATCCATATCATACAAATGACTACAATGATCTCTTTTATATACAAGAGTCATTTTACAATTTGCCAAGTTGGCTTACAATAATAAACAAAATATTACATATCAAAAATTCCGTCAGCCTCTGTGCCGGTATACATGTTCTCTTCTGTGCCAGTGTACATCTTTTGTGCCAGTGTCGGTGCCAGTGTAGATTGATCTTGCTGATGCCAGTGCACTGTCTTGTTTGAATAATGCTTTGCTGGTATAATGTCTTGCCAGTGCCATAGGATTGCAAGGTTCCCTGTGTAATGCTTTGCCGGTGCAATAGGATTGCAAGGTTGCCTGTGTAATGCTTTGTCGATGCCATAGGATTGCAAGGTTGCCTGTGTAATGCTTTGCTGGTATAATGTCTTGCCGGTGTCATAGGATTGCAAGGTTGCCTGTGTAATGCTTTGTCAGTGCCATAGGATTGCAAGGTTTCCATCAATGACAAAACCTTCAATCACACACAATGTCTCATTGGAGTGTCCATATGCCAACAATCTCCCCCTTTGGCATTGATGGCAACACTCATGAGAAATTTCAAAAGATATCCAAAAAAAATGTGTAGACCAAAAATGTGAGAACTCCCCCTGAACATGTGATCCCTGTGTTTTGAATTTTCTCATCCTACTACTCCCCCTTTGGCATCAATGACAAAGGTTAGTAGATTTTGTAGTTGTACCAATCCATAACCTCAACCTTGTAGTTGGGTAGTTATTATCTGAAGAATATCTCTCAAAATTAAGTTTATACCATCCATAAACTTCTTACTGTCTTTTATTGTTGTCTCAGTTCTGTGTACTGTACCGGTGAGATGCTGCAAGTGCTCTGCCGGTGTTTTGCTTCCCTGTGTTAGTACCTATGAGATTTCCTTCCGCAGAGATGCTAAATAGTCCAATCTTGGACTTAGTTTAGATCTCAAGAATTTTGCCTTGTTTATTATTTTCTCTTTCTCTCTTTCTATTTTGAGCAATTCTTCCTCAAAATTTGTTATCTTTTCCTCAAAAACTGATAATGTATCGGATGAGTTAACAAAATTATCTACAAGTTTATTGATCTCTTCCTATACCTTGCTCATCTTTTTGTCTACATCTATGGTCAAAAAGTTTATCTTACAGGTGTCTTTGTACAGAGTTTTGTACTCTTTCAATAAATTGTACAGTTCTGGTAGAAGTGTGTCAAATTCCCTGTTACACTTCTTTATTCCTTCCTCAAAGAAATTCCGTTTCTCTTTTTCTACAATTTCCTTTATAGATTCTACCTTTGTTTGCTCAAAATTTCCAGAAATATATTTACAAAGTGTATCCAACTAGCCTAAAGAATCTTTATTGTCTATATTACAATTAGGAGCTATTGATTTCAAAAATGGAATTGAATCATCTATCACTTTATAAGCTTGCGAGCTATAATCAGTTATTTTCTTGATAGATTCAAGTAATACCTCAATCACATTTGATGGTGACCCAACAAACTGAGTGCCGGTGGAAGTGACCAAGCTTGTATTGACCTCTGGTAGGTTTGTTTGTGTCTGCATTTCTTTAAGCACTGGTTTTCCTGCTTCATTTCTTACCGGTGGCATCTGTTCTGGAGCCTTTAGCTCTATTGGTTTCTTTGTTTGTGTTCCAGATTTCATCTTTTTCTCTGTATTTGTTGCCGGTTGCTCTGTGTTTCCTGTTACTAGGGGCTCTTTGGATATACTTGATTTGTCTGTTGTATCCTTATCTACCACTATGTTGATCTTCTGAGTATCAACATTCACAGTATATAGGACTTCAGGATTAGGATTATTATCTTTTGTATCCATACTCTCAGCTATCGATTGATCTTCTGTAGTTGTTGTTTTTACCGGTGGGGTATTTAAAGGAGGTGGGGGTAAGTTGTCTCTAATCTTGATACTTGGTGGTCCACCAACTTTACCTTTCCCTTTGTCCTTCTGATATACCAGAATGGGCTTGGGATTCCTATATTCTTCTTGTTTTTCTTTTTCAACCAAGAATATATCCCAACCATTTTTTGTTTCCTTTGAAACTTTTGTAACTCTACTTGCCATTAGTGAAATTTGCCAGTGTGCAGTGGAAAAAACTGCCCGGTTGGCCTGAGCTATCAGATCATCAATTTCCTTAGGTGAGTTAACCGGGTATACTACAAGTAATTTTTCTATTTTAATTTTCTTATCCAACTCAATTATTCCTTGCCTTCTGGCCTCAAGTCTTTTATATAGATCATCAGGAATTTCATTTAGGATTTGCATCAAAAACTTTTTATACATGTCCATGTGTAATATAACACTCTCCTCAACTTGTCCTTTCTCATCATTTGTTAAAGTGTCATATATTTTCTCTATGTTTTTTAATTTACCTTCCTCTATGATCTCATTCAATAATATGTTAAGAGGGGCCAAGTTAATGTTTGTCTTCTTCTTTTTGGGAGTCAGCTTCTTCTTAGGTGTGACTTTCTTGACCAGAGATCTCACGGCTTGTTGCTTCTGTCTTGTCCTTCTAGGTGAAGGAGTGGTTGCCGGTGAGGGGTCTCTTTTCCTGACAACTCTTTTGAAGGTTGCTGGCATATCTCCTTCTGAGGAGGTACCTACCGGTGATAGATGAGTTTCAGGTTGTTGGGCTGCCAACTCATCTTCAGTTATGCCGGTTTTCTTTAATACATCTTCCTTTATGGCTTTTGCTTGTCTGGATCCTTTTCTCACAAATGCCTCAACCTTTTTCACTCTCTTCTTAGATTGAATTTGACTTTCTATGGTCTCAACACTACTAAATACTTCTTCCTTTGGTTCATTGGGGGCTTCCAGAAGTGTTTTGGCATAAGTTTCAATAATATGATCATCGGTCTCATAACCCATCTCTGTTACCCAAATTGTTCTTGGGATGACTGCTTCCATCCAGATCTCATCCTTTTTTATTACAAAACATATATCATCCTTGTATTTTTTGACAATTTCTTGTGATAGTCTGATTCTTTTATTCATTTTGACCTTTAGGGCTTGAAAATACTCATTGATATTCTTTTCTTTGTTTTCACCCATGTTGTTGAATAAGTCAGATAATTGTTTTCCTACCGGTATGTCAAATCCAAAATCCTTGTTGCCTATACTGGGAGCCTATTTGGTTATATGTAGCATTAAGCATACAAGTAAATTTCCAAATCTAAAGGTTCCTTTCTTATCCTTCTTAATTTTTGCTAATTTGTCAATTAACTCATCCTTTAACCATTCACAGATATCAATTTTTACATTGTCCTTAACCATGTCATAAACACTCTTTATGCATAAACTGGAAACTGAGTTAAGCCTATTAGCATGAGTTTCTTTGTAACCTAAAATCATGCTAACAAATCTAACATTTGTATCAGTCACATCATTAACCCTCAATGATCTCTTGTCAGATGTTGCACCAGTTAAGTTTGTTACTAAGTCATTGGAGACCTTCTTGGTTTTGTCGGGTCTGCTACCAGTGGAGGGTAACCCTGTTACTGCTTTTACAGCTTCTTTTGTAATTTTATGCACTGAGTCAAGCCAAAAGAATGAATCATGTACCCTGCTCAGAACTATCCTAACCACTTCCTTGGGAAATTCAAGAATGCAGAGGATTTCAGTGAATCCTAGGGTTTCAACAATTTTATGCTCAGGTTTCACATTTCCGGAATTGTCACATATAACAGATTTATACATGTTTTTAATTTCTTCATCACCTAATTCCTCTATGTTGCAATGAATATACATTCTAGGGTCTTCTACATAAACAACACCTTTTGGAATTTTTGAAAAAGCACCTGTGTTGTCATCTTTCTTAGCTACCTTAGGAACTAGCTGAAACACAGGCCTAGGTCATTTTATATCTTCGACTATTGTAGGGTTTGCTATGAATTCAAGTGCAGAGGAGGATGCCATGATGATAAATACCTTTTTCTGCCTTTGGATGGATTGATTGCTGAAGTGCTTTGCCTCTTTGCTCAAAATGCCTTAGCTTGGAAATCTTCGCGCTCTCTGAAAGTTTTGAATTCACGGTGAAATGAAATGGAGCCAAAAACCTTATTTTATAGAGTCTTTTCTACTACCTACCACATTAATTGCTTGCCGGTAATATATTAGCTTAACTTTATTTGTCGGTAGTGAATGATTTTCAACTTCTTTTCTCTAGCTGAGGGAATAATAACACATGTGTCATTAGATTGCCAAACCCTCAAGATATTTTTCTTCAATTTGATGAAGAACATCCTGCCGGTGGAGCATTGCTCTGTCCTGTCGGTGGAGCATCATATTGTCCTGCCGGTGGAGCATTTGTTGGTTCTATTGGTGGAGGAGTATCCCCAATATTTAGATCACCTTTTATAATCCATTGCTTTGAGAATTCTTGCTTAACCTCTTCAACCTTTTCTTTACCTTTCAAACTAGTACTTTTGTTGTCTACCGGTGTACCTTTACTTCTACAAAATTTAGCAATATGACCAATCTTGTTACATGCATAACAAGTTACATTATTTTTTCTGAATAGCTTTCCCATAACCTATGCCGGTTTGTGTTCTGCATTGATTTGATAAATGACCAAATCTTCCACAAACATAACATCTTACATTCATTCTGCAATTTTCAGAGTTATGACCAATTTTGTTGCATTTTGAGCATTGACCAGTGGGAGGATTGATGTTTTGATAATTCCTAGATCTACATTCATTTGCCCTATGACCATATTTATTACAGTTAAAGCATTTTCCATTGAATTTGTAAGTATTAGAAGGTCTTACACGTTTGTTGTGATCCTGGGTATTTGCAGTACCGGAGCTTTCTCCAACTTCAAATCCAATTCCAGAAGTGTCACCTTTGGGTTTTTGATTCTTCAATAAGGTACCAAGTTCTTCTGAGCTTTTCTTGAATTTTTCTTTGTGTTGATTTGCAGTTTCCAATTCCCTTTCCAAGATTTCTTTTTGTCTCATTAGTTCATTCGAGTCATTCTGAGTATGCATCAGATCTGTTTTCAACATGTCATTTTCATAGCTAAGTCTTGTGTTCTCATTTGCTACATCACTTAGTCTTCTGGTCAATTCTTCTTCATTCTTCTTTCTATCCTCAATCTCTTTGTAAAATCTCATAGTCATATCCTGCATCTCATTTTTTGTTGTCATGATCTCTTGTTTCAATTTGCTTATCATATCATTTAGTGATTCCTTTTCATCATTCTCATTTTGCAATTTTTCACAAAGTTCTCTTCTCTTATTTCTTGTAATAGTAAGATTTTCTTGAAGTTCCTGAATAATGTCCCGAGCTACTTTTAAATCATCTTCTAATTTGATATTTTTCAACTTCTCTGCATCATAGTCAGTAAGGGCTCCTTCAAGTTGCTTCATCAGATTTTCCATCTTTACCAGTGTCAAGATCTTCCTCAAGTTGTTAGGCTTCTGAAAATAGAGGACTAGGCTTTGATACCAATTGTTAGGGTTCCCATAGATACTGAGAGGTGGGGGGGGGGGGGTGAATCAGTATCTGACTAGTAATGAATTATTCTTAAAACTGAATATGCAGAACATAAAGTAACAGTATACCGGTATGCAAGAATTAATGTAAATAATAGAATCAAAAACATCCACATGAAAGGAACACCATAACACAAGATGTTTAACGAGGAAAACCAGTGTGGGAAAAATCTCAGTGGGATTTGTGACCCACAATATTCACTTACTGGCCAATAAGAGAATATTACTTACAATAAGGGCCTACACGTGCAGGAAGGCCAACTACCTAGAGCACACTGCTCAATAAGAAGTCACACTAACTTACAATGAGGATTATGCAAATCCAATTATCTGTACTGCTTTACAATAGCATCTTCAATGCCAGATTCAGTATTGGTTCTTTCTCTATTCTTTACATATACGCTTGACCTACAATTCGCACATTAGGTCTGCCTTATAATTTTCTTTATGCTTCCTATCCATATTATACAAATGACTACAATGATCTCTTTTATATACAAGAGTCATTTTACAATTTGCCAAGTCGGCTTACAATAATAAACAAAATATTACATATCAAAAATCATGTTGGCCTCTGTGCCAGTATACATGTTCTCTTCTGTGTCGGTGTACATCTTTTGTGCCGGTGTTGGTGTAGATTGATCTTGTTGATGCCGGTGCACTATCTTGTTTGAATAATGCTTTGCTGGTATAATGTCTTGTTGGTGCCATAGGATTGCAAGGTTCCTTGTGTAATGCTTTGTCGGTGCCATAGGATTGCAAGGTTGCTTGTGTAATATTTTGTCGGTGCCATAGGATTGCAAGGTTGCCTGTGTAATGCTTTGCTAGTATAATGTCTTGCTGGTGCCATAGGATTGCAAGGTTACCTGTGTAATGCTTTGTCGGTGCCATAGGATTGCAAGGTTGTCTGTGCAATGCTTTGTCGGTGCCATAGGATTGCAAGGTTGCCATCAATGATAAAACCTTCAATCACACACAATGTCTCATTGGAGTGTCTATATGCCAACACTTAGGATATGTAATGTGCTTTGTCGAGTAACCTAAGACTAGGACATTGATTAGTTTCAATTCATGAGGGTTCCAACAAGCCAGGATGTCACAAAAATGACTGAAAATATGTACAAGAGAAAGCAAAAGATGCATGAAAGCGGGAAATGCCAACATTGCGTTGATAGATGAAGCGCTTGAGTACAAGAGGTGCCTGTTTGCCAGGTTTTCACCTGCTTAGCAAAGATTCATTTTTTTTTACCAAGGTTCCTGTTTACCAGGTTTTCACCAGGGCAATTATTTTTCTTTTATATTTTTTTTTTCTTTTTTCTATTTTTTTTTTGGATTTCTTCAGGACTTTTTTTCAGCTGTACATGTTTGCTGGAGTAGAGAATGCTAAGAGAAGAATTTCTTCAAGTGGATGGTGTTAGTCAGTTCACAGAGCTATTCTCCTTCCAAGTTTGAGAGTTGATAGGCACCAGAGTCGTATGCTGCAGTAACAATGTAGGGACCCAGCCAGTTGGGTTCAAACTTCCCTTTATTGTCGTGAAACTATTGATTTTTTGGATTTTCTCTCAGAACTAGGTCACCAAATTGAAATTCTCTTTGTCAAACCTTCTTGTTATATCCTCTAGACATTCTCTTCTGATACACTCTGAGATGATCAAACGCCACTTGCCGACGCTCATCCAGCAATTCGAGTTCTTACAATCTAGATATTATATGATCTTCATCAGTAACATGACCTTGCAACGAAACTCTTAGAGATGGCATTTCTACTTCAATAGGTAATACTACTTTGAACCCATACACCAAAGAGAAAGGTGTAGCCCTACTAGGTGTTCTGATACTTGTTCTGTAAGCCCATAGTGCAGGATTGAGCTGTAGATGCCAATCCTTCCCAGACTTGTTCATTGTTTTGTGCAAGATAGTTAGTAGGTTTTTGTTAGACGCCTCAGCTTGTCCATTACCTTGAGGGTAATATACTGATGACCAGTGTTGCTTTATTTTGAATTTCTCACAAAGCTTGTCCAAATATTTATTCTTGAATTGTCCTCCATTATCAGTCACGATGGATGAAGGTATCCCATACCTGCAAATGATATAGTTCAGGATGAACAAGGCAACTTGTTTACCAGTTGCTTTGATGAGTGGAACTGCCTCTATCCACTTGGTGAAATACTCAGTGGCAGTTATGATGAATTTATGTTTGTTGGATGAAGTTGGATATATCTTACCAATGAGATCAAAGGCCCATTGCTGAAAAGGCCAGTGTGTTATAAATGGTATGAGGTCCCTTGCCGGGGCATGTATGAGATTTCCATGAAGCTGACATTTCTCACAAGTCTTAGAAAATTTTATGGCATCTTTTTCCATATCTGGCTAGTAGTAGCTAGCCCGTAATAGTTTCCAAGCTAAAGTAAAACCATTCAAATGAGATCCATAAATACCTTCATGGACTTCTGATAATGCACATTTAGATTCTTCAGTTTCTAGACATCTAAGCAATGTACCATCCAAACCTCATCTAAATAAATCGTTAGCTATGATAACATACCGCAAAGCATTTCGAGTTAGGTTTCTTTTCTCATTACGAGTAAGGTTTTCAGGGATAATTTGATCGCATAGATAGGAATAGATGTGGCTGTATCAGGATGAGTCATGTCCAATAATAGAATAGACTATTTGGGTCTCAGGAGAATCATAAGCGGGGTAATATAACTCTTCCACCAGGAAATTAAAGCAAAAATTGGACTCATGTAACTTAGGTATAGATGCCAAGGTGGCCATAGCATCTGTTGCTCTATTCGCTTATCTAGGAATCTGTTGGAATGATACAAAAGCAAAGTACTTTTTGAGATCGTCCACCATCCTCTTGTAAGGCATCAATTTCTCATCTTGAGTCTGATATGTATCGTTGATCTGATTGATAACCAGCTGAGAATCTCCATAGATATGTAATTCAACAACCTTCCATTCAATAGCTAGTTTTATCCCATTCACCAAAGCTTCATATTCTGGAATGTTGTTTGTGCAAGGGAATAGAATCTTATAATACTTTGGGATTGAATACTTCTGAGGAGTAATAAATAATATGCCAGCACCTGAACCATTTTGAGTAAAGGAAACATCGAAGAACATCTTCCAGGGTTGTTGAGTAAGATGCATTATTGATTCATCTGGGAAATCGATGTGTAGTGGTTGAGTATCCTCAAGTGGAGCTTCATCAAGTTGATCAACAATTACCTATCCTTTTATGGCTTTGTGTTCCACATTCAATGTCAAACTCTGTAAGGATCATTACCCATTTCACCAATCTTTTAGTGAGTGTTGCTTTATTAAGAAGATATTTGAGTGGATTGATTTTGGCCACCGACTTGACTGAATGTGCTAGCATATAGTGCCTCAGTTTTTGTGATGCAAAGACTAATGCCAAGCATGCTTTTTCTATTATACTGTAGCTCATTTCATAAGACACCAATGTCCTATTGATGTAATAAATAGCTTGTTCTTTTTTGTTGTCATCATGTTGCGCCAGAAGTGCCTCTAGTGATGAATCAGTTGCTGATATATATATAAGATTAGTGGCTTACCTTGAATAGGTGGCATCAATATTGGTGGATTAGACAGGTACTCTTTTATCTGCTGAAGATGTTGTTCACACTGCTGATCCTAGTTGTATATTATTCCTTTTCTCAATACTTTTGTAAAAGGTTGAGCCTTGTTTGCTAGCTAAGAAATGAATCTTCTAATGGATTGGAGACGTCCCTATAGACTTCTCATTTGACTGATGTTCTTTGGAGGTGGCATTTCCATTATAGCTTGGACCTTCTCAAGATCAACCTCGATTCCCTTCTTTGAAATGGTGTAGTCAAGTAGTTTACAAGATGTCGCTCCGAATGCACACTTCTTTGGATTTAATTGGAGCTTGATTTTTTCCATTCTGTCAAGCATAGGACCTAACTCTTGAATATGCGTTGATCTTTTCATAGTCTTCACTAAGGTGTCATCAACATAATCTTCCATATTCTTATGCATCATGTCATGAAAGATAGTTGTAACTGCTCTTTGATAGGTCACCCCTACGTTCTTTAACCCAAATGGCATAACGTTCCAGCAAAAGGTTCCCCACGCACAGGTGAAAGCTGTCTTTTCTTGATCTCCAGGAGCGATTTTAATCTGATTGTAGCTGGAAAATCCATCCATTAGTGAGTACATCTCATACCCAGCTATCTTGTCGACTATCATATCAATATTTGGCAATGGAAAGTCGTCTTTTGGACATGCTTTGTTGAGATCTCTAAAATCTGTACAAATTTTGATAGATTTATCTGCCTTCAACATAGGCACTATGTTGGAAATCCATTCAGCATAATCTATTGCTCTGATAAATCCAACTTTGAGCAGTTTCTCTAGTTTAGCTTTGACCAATAACACTACATGCGGGTGCATCTTATGGAGTTTTTGTTTAACTGGTTTTACTCCCGGTGTGATTGAGAGATGGTGCATAATGAGATCAGGATCCAAGCTTGGCATATCAGAGTACGTCCATGCAAAGTTTATTTTCTTTTCTAAGAATAGCTGAGTGAACTCCTTCAATTCTTCTAATGATAGTGATTGAGCTACATGAATGATTTGTGGTGTCTCTTGATTCCCAATATTCACTGGCTGAGTTGGCTCGATCAATATGGAAGACCGCTCCTGGAAATGATTGGGCAGTATACCAAGTATCTCACCTTCAGGTGCCTCAAAGAGGTTTTCACCTTTAGGTACGTCCTTTATTTTCTCTTTTTTAGATTCTGACACCGCCACAATATGGTTTTCACCATCAGATCTTTTATTTTTATTTTTCTTGTTTTTGCGACTAAGATACTTGATATCCGCTTCAGTCATATTTTCACTCTATTCATTGGTGGAAGAGTTTATAGGTTTGACTGCATTGAGATAATAGGATAATGTATAGTCATTGGCAAAAGTAGGTATATCCATGGGTTGATTCTCTAAAGTACAGTCAATCAATTCAAGATGTACTAAGGACAAATTTTGGATAGGTTCAAGAGCGTTCATGGTATTGTTATCACAGTTGCGGATCGAAAAGTCGAGTTCCAGAATGATACCTTGCGTAAGTGTCTCAAGACCAGGAAGAGTCAAATAATGATTATTAAAGTTCATGTTAATATTTAATCGATCTAATCCAATATATGTACTTGTAACATCATTTACTACGCCAGACTGGACGTCATATCGTGGTTTAACAACAATAAGACTAGTAGGCATCTTTTCATTGTTTGTATCAGATGATTTAGAATTTGAGGCTAAGTGGATATCATCATGAATAAGACTGTCATCAAAGTCATCAGAGTCATTGGATGAAGTTTCTAGGCCTTTTTCAGGTGATTTAGTAAGCATATGTATGGTATCAATACCAATATCTTTAATGCTACAAGTTCCTTCATGTTGTGGTTCATTTGTCATTTGTATCTGACACACCTGTTGACATGATCTCATTGTTTCTATGATTTGTTGTCATCTACTCCATTCAGCTTCCTCTGGACTGATGGCTAGCTCTTGTTCTATAGCTTCCAACTCTTCTTATGTAGTGCTATAACTGATTTGTTCTGTTTTAGGATAAGGGCACATAGATGAGAAGCTTTCTGGTATTCTTCCTTCTTTCAATCCTTGTTCATAATTTGCTTGCCTCTTTTGTCTAATTTCTTGTATTTCCTTTTCTAGTTTTATGCGCATCAGCTCTTGAGTATCATCTATGACACCACTAGATTCTTCTGGAGTTTCTGTAGTGGATGTGTTTGAAAGATAGTTAGGACCCCATTCATACTCGTTTGAATCAGTCTCGGAATCATCTACTTGTTGCCTGCCAGTATATGTAACTAGAACTTTTAATGTTGCAAACAATTTTTAGATTCTTACCACTTCATCTTTTATATCCTTAGGAACCTCAACTTCTTGTATTATCGTAGCTGATACCATCGATGCCTGGGCACTGACTATTTCTTCTTTCTTGACTGTTGATTCCTCTTTCTCTTTTCTACACTCTACTTTTGTTTTTTTAGTGTCTGCTTCATGTAATGTTAAAGGCGATATCTTTTTCGAGCACTTAGACTTAGAAACATGTTTTTGTTCTGATGTCTTTTTTGGATTGTATCCCAGTCCAGCCTTATCATGTGTGGATTTGGTTTATAGCTGAATTAGTTCAGTAATACCTTCTTTCTATTTGCCCAAAGGACCAGTACCTGAGTACCCCATGCGTTGAATCAATTTTGTAACCATGACCATATTGGTTTGAGGAAATCTCACAATGTCGTACCTCCTCATTTGGACTATCTTCCTTAAAGAGCTAGTTAAGCACAACATCCTCTTCTATTTCATCTGCCAAGGAGGTAGAAGACTGTATAAAGAGACCATCATATATAGTATTCAGAGCCGAAGTTTGTGTTCTCATAGCCTCTGATGGTTTGCCCAACTGTTTTGGTGATGGAGGAAGAGAAACTAATGATAGTACCGGTTCTATCTTGTAGCCATCCATGCCGGTATCTGTAATCTTCAATCTCTTTTCTAAGTCTTTCATCAATGTTTCTGGATCTTCATTTGGAGAGGCTACCCTATTATGTGGCACAAAAGTATCTGCACCTTTTATCAATGCATTAAAAATGACATTTGTATCAGCAGTAATACTGACTTCAGCTCCATTATAAGGAAACTTTAAGCATTGGTGATATGTTGACGGTACTGCCTTCATTTCATGAATCCATGGCCTACCCAGTAATATATTGTATGACAATGGAATATCAAGAACCTGGAAAAGGACATCTCTCTCTACCGGTTCCACTCTGATTGGTAATGATACCGGACCTTTGGAGGTCCTCTCTTCCTCATCATAGGCCTTAATTATTATTTTCTTGCCAGGATCAATGACATTTTCAGAGAACCCTAGTTGTGTAAGCAGATGATAAGTACATATATTCAACCTCACACCTCCATCTATCAAAACACGTTTGACTCTGTGTTTGTGGATCATGGCTTTAATATGCAATGACTGGTTATGTGGATGATTTAACAAATTGTCATCTTCTTCAGAGAAGGTCAAATAGTGAGGTGAAGTCAGATGACCCACCATTGACTGAAACCAATCAATGTCTAAATCTTTTGGAATGTTGGTAGTGAGCAATGCTTTGTCTAGGATTTCCTTGTGAGCAGATGAGAGATGTAGAAATTCAAAAATTGAAATTTGAGCATTTGTCCTTTTTAACTGTTCAACCATGTTGTATCCAGAGGATGATGATGAGGTTAACCTTTTAAATTTGTCCAAGGTTGATTCCTTTTGTTTGTTTGGCAAGGCTGTTGGATTTGATGTTTCTTGAGCCGGGTTGGAAGAACTAGCTCCTTGGAGGGTAACTTTCTTTTGAGATCGGGTCAGAGCTCTTGCATATCGTGATTCATTTGGTTTATCTTGAACTATAATCACATTGCAATATTCTGAGTGTGAAGGCTCAATCATGTTGATAACATTCTCCCAGCTGGCATAAGTATAATTTACCTTGGCACCTCCTTTGGTCTTTGAGGAATCACCTTGTTCGTAAGCACGAAAAGGGTCTTTAAATGCTTTATGATCAACATTGGTTGGATGATTCCCAACAACAACTTTACCAGCATCTATGAGATCTTGAATCTCATGTTTTAGCTTCATGCAATTGTTTATGTTATGACCCTTATTCCGATGGAAGTCACAAGTATTCATTTTCTCTCCATCATCTTGGTTTGACATCTAGATCATATGGTCTAGAGTTATCTGGTAGTGTTATCAAGTTGTTTGCCAATAGAGTCTTGAAAGCGGATTCATATGATTCTTCAAGAGGAGTAAAATCACGCTTAGGTTTGGAAAGCCAAGGATTTTCTTTGAACCATTCCTTTGTTTTCTTTGGCGGATTCTCTGCTACAATCTCAGCAGCTTTAAGTGCTTGTGTACCACTAGCCAAGTTGAATATTGTGGATTTTGAGTTGGTTTTGACAGTGTCTACTACTCCATCATTAACAACATTCTTGTTGTTGTCTTTGGCAAATTTCCAATACTTGTTCTTCTCTTTAGAGCTAAATCTTGTTTGTGTTTCTTTCCAAGGTGTGATATCTCCTTTCTTTATGAGCACATCTTCCATTCGAATGGCATTATCTACCATTTTGTTAAATGATGGGTGTACTTGTATTTGCACACTATATTTCAGTTCGGGGACCAAGTTATTGACAAATATATCCATTTTCTTAGAGTCTGGAATAGGTCATGGGCACCTAGAGAACATCTTTCTCCAGCGTTGGAGAAAAGTAAGAAGACCTTCCCTTATTTTCTATTGAGTATTACAAAGATCAATCATAGTCACAGGATGTCAAATGTTGTATGAGTATTGTTGTAAAAATAGTTGGATTAGTTCTTCAAATGTTTTTATTCCTTTGGGTAGACTTGAGAACCATTCCATTGCTTGACCCCCTAAACTCCTTGGGAAGAGATGCATGAGGTACATTTGATTGTGCATGAATTCCATACAAGCAACACTAAATTCCCTAACATGATCTTGAGGATCTGAGTTACCATCATATTTGTCAAATTTTGGGATTTCCACTCATGGAGGAAATGGAGGCATGTGTAGATTTTTGTCAAATGGAAAGGGACATATTATTTCCAGAGAATATTGTTTTGGGGACTTGTCCTTATTCTTCAGTTTTGTGACCTCCATCTGCAAAGCTAGTAATTGTTTGTGTACCATGAGTATAGGTGAGTCTTCCTTTTTAGTAACAAGTGTTTGAACATCATATCCAATAGGAAGTTTGGCACCTTGTTTTGCTAGTTCTAAGAAATAGTCTTCCTTCTCTCGGGTCATGATAGTTTTCATCATTTTTCTAAAGTCTTTGTCTTTCTGACAGTCAAGGATTTCTTTTTCTAGAGGTTCAACGTCTTTGTCAATCTCACTTGATGATGAGGAGTCATTATGATTTTTGGAAATATTATGGTCGTTTTTGTTTCCATCATTGTATTCTGTCTCATGTATGGTGGGAGATTCAGGTTCATCAAAAATTGGTCCGCCCGATGACGACGGCATGTCAGTGAGTGGATCCTTCATGTAAAATGGATTATCTTGATAGGTGAAGGTTTGTTCTTTGCCTTTGGCTTGTTTCTTACGAGAACTCCTAGTTTGAATAGGCATCTTTATGGATTTGTGTGACCTAGAGTTGTTTGTGATGCAGAGGTCAAGATCAATTTCAGAGCTAGTTGTTTTGTTTAGAGTATTATTTAGGAGAAACAACTGAGATTTAGTCTGATTTCAGGAATGATCTATCTTGTCTAAGACGTTATCTAAGTTGATTCTAAGCATAGTGTAAGATTCAGTCTGGTTTCAAGAATGATCTATCCTGTATAAGATGTTATCTAAGTGACTAAAATTTGATAGGTAGTTGATTGAACTAGCTGAAAGGTGATCAACCAAATCGTGCAACGCAAATGGCAGAGGTACACTATCTTGATCTGTTTATGCTCAGGAAAATGATAACCAGTATTATGTTTGTTGTAAGCTGTTTCTAGGCAAGTTTGACTGTTCTATTCTGACAAAACCAGAGACTCGTACGACAGTATTTTCTAGACTAGATGACAATTTAGCAGCTACAGGATGATAATAGTTTTATTTCGTATGAGTTGCTACCTCATACCGTATGACAAATGGGCATGTGCAGGACGACAAAAGACTGAGGGCAATTTTGTCTTGTACAAGACAGGATACAGTGCAAAATGATAGATGACTTAGACTCGTACGATAGATAATATGGTATAGGATGACAAACCAGTAGACTCGTACAACACATGACCTAGTACAACACGATGGATTATCAGACTCGTACGACTGTTCACAGGACAAAGTCTAGAAATTCTGAGTTTTTTTGATTGCTGAGTATGATAACTGAGTATGACTAATTCTGAGATGGACTAATTTTTTACCAGGATAAACTAGTTTCTGACACAGACAGATTTCCAACTTAAAATGGATTAGTTTCTAACAAGGACAGAGTTTTGACTTAGGATGGACCAGTTTCTGACACGGACAGAGTTTTGACTTAGGATGGACTAGTTTCTGACACGGACAGAGTTTTGACTCATTGAGTTGTTTCTGGTCATCACCAATTTTTGGTATTTCAGTTTTTGTTTCAAGGATGAAAACACAGAAAACAAGTAGTATGCATAGTGACTCCAATCACAACATGCAAATCCTAAGAAATTTGGTGAGGAAAGAAAACCTTTTCTTGTTGACTCAGGTACACACCCAATAGCTAATTAGAATACGGCCGCTGAGTCACACACAATGGATTCTCAATGCCATATTATCCAACTCCAAATGCTAATGGGGGTACGAAATGACAAGTATCTTGGGAGAGTCACTATCTCTCTTGCACAAAGATTATCCCCCTTTTGGAGGTGAACCAGGTAGCTTCTAATTTTAAATTGGATTTAGTCAGGGATCCATTCAGCGCGTCGAGGTATAAACTCAATTAAGAGGTCTCCCAGCCTTGAAAACCAAGGTTTAATATACCCGAAGGTACAAAGGAGAGCTATTCCTGAGCACTGCCGTTGACTTGATTTCATCAAATCATGTTTATTTTATAGTGGGTTGGAGTACTTGGTGTCTAGCCATTCCCACTTAGGTCATTCCCCTCACACCGGTCGTAACGACTTTAAGAGTTTTTCAACCCCTCAGGAGGGCAAGCCTACTAAAGATGTACAAATCTCAAACAAAGAAAAAGCTTCAAGGGTATGGATTTCTGATTGTCTAGAAAAAGACAAGAGCATACTCTCCTACCTCTCAGAATCTTCTAAAAGCACGAAAGACAAATTTGTTTTTTAACCAGATAGCAAGTTAGGTTCCTAAAAATGAATTTAAAGAATACACGTTGTTTGGTCGATTCTCCTTAGGCAACCTGCAAAGACAACGAATCAGTAGTCATATTGTCTTTGTGTGATAAGCATATTCTTCGACAAACGTTCTGCAAAAACTAATTAGGCTGTGAAAAATTATGAGATAGACAAATAAACAGTCAGGGTCAGTCGTCAAAATAATTAATCAGAAATGAGAAAATTATGAAATTTGGCTCTTTTACTAGAAAATACAGAATCGTACGACAGACACTTGACTCGTACGAGACAGGATGCAGTATTGTGCAAAATAAGATTGTTGATGATGTCTGCTTGTATGATAGAGGATTTCTACTCGTACGACAGAGGATCTGCTTGTACGATAGCATATTTGCAATTCATGTGACACCTGCAGTTTGTCATTTCAGCCTATAAAAATTGTCGTACGAGATGTACAGACGAAAAAAAAAACCGAAAAATCTGAAATCTAGAAAATAACAAAAAAAAGTGGTCAGTCTTGGAGGCCGAAAAAAATGTAGTCTTCGGGCCCCACGGTGGGTGCCAGAGATGTGTGTGTAAAAAAGTGAACCTGTAGCTGCAAGCACAACACTTAATTTAAGTCATTATATGCATGGTTAGTAATCAATAATCAATAAATAATAAACCATAGCAAAGCGACCAATTGCCTTCTAAAAGATGTGAGTATAAGATTGCTCTTAGATTTTTATAAGCAATACTAGTGACTAGACTACACCAAGACGAATGATTTAATCTATATTATATTAAGCTATATGGATGCAAGATGGATGAATAATTCAAGCAAATAATCAATTTCAAGCAACAATGGAAGCAATAATGGATGTAAAATGGATGCAAATAATCTAAAAAGCACAATAATCTTCAATGACTCCAGAGCGAAATTAGCGTGATAATAATCTCCAAGCGTGTTCTCAAAAATCTTTGGGGTGAATTGGAATGAGAGCTGAAGACTGAATTTATAGAGAATCACAAGAGAAATGATGAAAAAGCTCAATTTAGGATTAATTGAAAATAATTGAGAAATCATGTTCAATTAACCTTGAGATAGATTCCAATTATAGTTTAATTGAAATGCATTCAAATTAGAAGTCCAAGTTGCATTGGAAAATAATAATAAATTCCATGCATATATGATGAAAATAGATAATTCTTTAATTTATTCAAGAAAAAGGTCTTTTCAATACAACTGAACTTCTTTTTCTGAAAAGCTTTGAGTTCTAATTTTAGAGAATAATTCAATAATTCAATTAAATTGCTTTTCTGATTTCAAGTTTTAAATTTAGAAAAAAGAAATAATATCTCAAGTTTGATTTCTCTCTCAATTCAATTCTTTTTGTTTTATTTTCAATTCAACTCTTTGTAATAAATTAATCCTTTTTGCATGATTGAATGGCAAATTTATTAATTAATTAAATATGCAAGGATATTTAATAAATTAAAATGGGATAATTGATTAAAATGATATTATTGGAAATGATTTGATTAATTAAATAAATATTTAATTAATATTGAGTAGTTGATTTGCCATGTGATATTTGATGATTAAAGAATTAATAATGTGCTCAAGATTGATTTAATTGCCTTTGGTTAGGACCTTGGTGATGTTGTCGATATTAGGGGCCCATGGTTTAGATGACCAATTTTAGGGTATTACAAGTGCTACTCAGACAGATCAAGAAAACCTGTTGTTTTCTAACAATTATAGCAAAAGTAAAATCCCTTAACCGGGTAAGCTCTAACAAGCTTGGTTACTCATTAAATCCTCTAACAAGGTGGTCCATTAGTTTGGATTCTTAAATCCTCTAGCGAGGTTACTTCTAACAGGGTATTGTGCTTCTAACAAGGAATATTTGTAAATCCCTTAACCAAGTGATTCCTAATCAGAATTAGTTCTTAACAAGACTTATTGTAAAGCTCTAATAGGCTTTGGCTCCTAACAGGGCAAACTTCGAATGAGTTCACATAGCTATCCTTGTGAGTCCCATCTCACCATGGTTTTTACCTATTTGGGTTTTCCATGTATAATCATTTGTGTCAAGTGGTGAATGCTTTTGTGGTTGTGATCTTATTTGTTGATTTGGTTAACTTCTGATAAGGCATGTTAAGTAGAAGCATTGAGAGATGAATATGTTGAGTTAAGATTAAGCATTGTTGATGTTTACAAGATTGAAGGTGTTTATTGTTAAAAGTTGTCATAACAGTTAAACTGGTTAATGTCAAGTATTCGTAAGAATATTGATCTTGGAAACTTTGTATCAGTTTTTCAATATACTGATTCACCCCCCCCTCTCAGTATTCTACCAGATACTTATTCTTTCATCATAACATCAATTGGTATCAGATCTATCCAGGTCCTCTTAATCTAAAATCCTAACAACTTGAGGAAAAGATCTTGTAGATCATGATGAAGAAAGAAGGTCTGAAGTTTAACAAAGATAACTATAGAATATAGAGTGACAGATTGAAGATTTACATTAAAAGTCTTGGTAGTCAGTATTGGGATCATATAGAGCATAAGTATACTACACCTACTGGACCCCTCATTGATGATCAATAGAAAGAACAACAAGAAAATCACTAGGCATTAGAAGCTATTATCAGTTCCCTGTCTGATGTTGAATATGTAGATGTTCATGGTCTTGAAACTGCATATGAAGTATGGAAGAAAATTGAAGATATCTATAGCGGTGATGAACATGTCAAGATTGCTAAAGAAGAGAGTTTAAGAGACAAGTTTGACAACATGAGAATGTCTAAAGGTGAGAACATCCAACAGTATGGTCAAAGGATCAAAGAGATAGATGGAGAGATAAAGAGTGCAGGAGGGAAAGTGGTAGATGCCACAGTAATCAGTAAGGTGCTAAGAACCCTGCTACTAGTCTATGCTATCTGAGTTGCAGCTATTTAGGAGCTAAAATCCATTGACAAGACAAAGGTAACTCTTGACTCTATTATTGGCAAACTTACTACTTTTAAACTAGATGGCTATGATGGTAGTGTACAAAAATCAGAATTTGTGTTTAGAGCTTCTATCTCTAACCCATCTGTGAGAAGAAGTAGAGATACCAATAATGACTATGAATCTAGATCCAGCAGAGATGTTGATGATGAAGATGACTTAGTGGAACTTGAAGCATTGTTGGCAAAATGACTACCTAGAGGCACTAGTAAATATAGAGGTAAGCTACCTTTAAAATGTTTTGTATGCAACAAGATTGGTCATATATTAGCAAACTGCCCTAATGGTGAAAATGATTACAAGAGAGACAAATTTAAGAAGTACAAGGGTAAAGGCAAGAGAGATTGTCTTGTAGCTATTGACAGTGGTATTACTGATGATGAATCTAATGATGATGTTAGTGAAGATATTGTGTTTGTAGCAATTAAGGAAGAAGTATTAGATCAGAAGGCAGTAGTATCCAAAATGGATAACTCAGATGATTGGATCATTGATAGTGGTTGTTCACATCACATGACCAGTGATCAGAGAAAATTTATTTCCCTGAAGGAATTTGATGGCGGCGTTGTCAGATTTGACAATGACTCACCCTATATGGTAAAAGGTAAGGGAGTTATTTCTCTTAATGGGAAGAGCAGTGCTGATGATGTCTATTGAGTTGAAGGCCTAAAGCACAATCTGTTAAGTGTGGCACAACTTAATGACAGAGGTTACCTGCTAGAGTTCGGAAATGGTATATGCAAAATATTTGACAACAAAGGTGAATTGATTGCAACTGGGAAACAGACCATAGGTAATCTATTTCATCTCAATCCTAAAGTTAGCAACTGTTTGATTGCAAAATAAGATCATAACTAGCTTTGGCATAGGAGATTTTGTCATATAAATTTTGACAATATTATTAAAGTAAGCAAGTCTAAGACAATAAGAGGTCTGCCTCAGCTAGACAAACCGGTTAATGCTCTTTGTAAAGAATGTCAACTAGGAAAGATGAATTCTTCAACTTTCAAGAGAAAGTCCTTCTCAGCAGAACACTTGTTAGGTTTGGTTCATACAGACCTATGTGGACCAATAAGAACAAGAAGCATTCAAGGTGACAGATACTTCATGATCTTCACTGATGATTGTTCAAGGATGATGTGGGCCACATTCTTGAAGGATAAGAATGAAGATTTTAGAAAATTCAAGGCATTCAGAGTTTTAGCTGAGAAAGAGAGTGGCAAAAAGATAAAATGTCTAAGAACTAATCAAGGCGGTGAATTCACTTTTGCAAAGTTCACTAAATATTGTGATGATAATGGTATCAAGCGACAACTTTCTACACCAAGGACACCACAACAGAATGGTATAGCAGAGAGAAAGAACCAGTCAGTGGTTGAAGCTGCTAGAACTATGTTGATACAAGGAGGTGTATCAAATTTCTTTTGGAAAGAAGTTGTAAGTACAACTATCTGTAGACACCTAAAATTGTCCAGTCTAATTTATTTATTTAATTATCTAAGCTTAATTCTTCTATTAATTAAATAAATCTTTATTTATTTAATTAATTCATTTAACCTCTTCTAGCCTTATTTCTCATTTAAATAAATACATTTATTTATTTAAATTATCCTTTTCCTAAATTAAATAAATATCTTATTTATTTAATTGATCCCACTTCTTCTATTAATTAAATAAATCTTTATTTATTTAATTAATTCATTAACATTTTCTACCCATGACACATGTCATTCATCTCTTAATTCATACACTACCTACCCCTCTCATTATTTTATTATTTCTTTTACCTACCCTCTAATCATAGCCGACCTCCTTTTACACCTCTCAATCTTATCCCTCCATTTCATATAGTGTCTTCTATATAAGGAGATGCTTCCTTCATTATCAAACCCTAATGAGCTAACTACTTGATCAATTGACTACACTACGATCCTACTTGCAACCACATTCTGTTCTTTGTTGAGCTCTTGTGCATATAAAATCTGAGAGCAAATATATCAAGCAAGATCAATGGAGATAGGAAGAATGGAGATCAAAACCCTATTGGACATGTGATGGTATAATCTTTGAGATTTCATGTGATTTGCATTGTCTTAGGTAGTCTTCATATGTTATGGTGGATCTTTGTTGATTGTTAGGCTAGGGTTTTTGTGGTTGAGTTCATTTAGCCTTTCAATATTGTTATTATTGTTATCCATTTTCACCATATACATTTTGGCACGCCCGGTGGGACTCTTGTCTCTTTTGCATTTAACCTTTGGTTGCAGATTTTGTGTTTGAAGTTGCAGATCTGACATTTCTGACAACATTTTTGACATTTTCGCGTCTGCATACTTTCGGATCGCGTTTTTGATTTTACGGCGCGTCTGCGACATCTAGAATCACGTCCGTTTTTTCAACAAAATTTTATTTTGCAGGTTTTTGAAAGGCGCGTCTGTGTTACGAAAACGCATCTGTGTCATTTTTATCCACGTCTATGTCTGGGAAGCGCGTCTGTGGTTTATATCCACGTCTGTGTCTCGCAGAACCGCGTTTGTGTCACATAGTCGCGTCTGTGTCGAGGGTAATCGCGTCTGTGTATTGCCTGTTTCAAAATTTTGAAGTTTTTATTGATTCAGTTTCGGATTTTGCACTTAGGGTTTCAGATCTGGTTTATTTTTGGATTAACATTTTCAGATCTAGCTAACAAAATTGGTGCAGCTTGTCTTGGAAACAAAATCGTTTGGTTGAAGGCCCCTATTTTCACAAAGTCTTTTGGGTTTTAAAATTTACTTAACTTGTGTGCTTGCAGGAAGGGGTGATCATTTGAAACAACCCAAACTACTAACAAATATTTGGTGCAGGTCCTTGGCAAGGGTTTTTGATTTTTATTGTGTGCCTTGTTCTCATAGACTAGCAAACACTTCCATTGGTGCACTAAAATTGAATCATTGTCTTTTGTGTCTTGAGCAATAGGCTCTTTTTGTTTAATCTTTAGAGGGCCTATCTTCCTGTGTGGTCATTAAGACTACTAGTGAGAAGAGAACGACCCAAGTGGTAGCAAAAGAAAAGCCATCTTCTTCCAAACCACTATAAATAAATGTATTCATGGTGAAAACTATGAATAACGTGTGCTGATTAGTTCATACCGACATTATGTCTCCCCATAAACCCGTTTGATCAAATTTATTTGATCATTTGTAGGGCGTAACCCCTACTGACTGGGAGCCTTCTGTATTTACAGAGCTGAAAGTGCCACATGTATGGCCACACGAGCGGATGCCCTTACTAGCACCTTTTTGTTTTAGAAGCCCAAATCCTTCTAGTTGTTGGGGCAGGAAGTCGGACCTCTGGTAGCGGCCCACACACATACGGTTCTTAGTAGAGATACAAAGTTCGCCACGGAGAGTTTTCGTGGAGACTGATGCTTGGCTGACCCGAGAAGTGAGTGCCGAGGGTGGAGCCAGTGAGGTCAAGCATCTAAGTATCCGCTCTGAATAACGTAGCCTCGGGGGTAAAACCCCATGTGGGATCAACAACTATTGTCTTGGCCAGCCATAAGAATTGTGCTTGACTTATTTTAAACATTCAAAACATTCAAGACCAAACAACAAAAACATTGTGTCTTTTGTGTCTTCAAGTGTATGCAAAACATTTTTACATCAAACAACACACTTTTCTTGGAGTCATTTTGAGTCTAGACACTTGCAAACATTGGGTCTTCATCAACACTGTGTCCTCTTGTCATGAAAAATAGTCAAACAGTCAGATTGGGTCACAACAAAACAACTTCACAGATTGGAAAAATTGCACAAAATTTGCAGAAACGCGTCTACGTTAGGCATAATAGCGTCTATGTTGTCTAGCCACATCTGTGAAGGACAGAATCGCGTCTGTGTTCCAACTGTCAACATTGCATTTGGCAAACAAAAAATCTCATAAGCGCGTCTGTGTTAAACAGAGCAGAGCCTATGTCGGGAAACCGCGTTTGTGAAGTATACAGGCACATCTGTTTCCAAAATTGAAAAACTGTTACAGTGCAGCAAACATAAACAAGAAAATCTCAGAAGCGCGTCTGTGTTAAACAGAGCCGCGTCTGTGTCAGGAAACCGTGCCTATGAAGTATACAGGCGTGTCTGTGTCCAGAATTGAAAAATTGTTACAGTCCACCAAACATAAACAAGAAAATCTCAGAAGTGCGTATGTGTTAAACAGAGTCGCGTCTATGTCAGGAAACCACGCCTGTGAAGTATACAGGCGCGTCTGTGTCCAGAATTGAAAAACTGTTATAGTCCAGCAAACAACACAGTCAGTTTCAGAATTCTTGAGCTTCCTAGGTCATCTCTCTAGGGTTTCATTTAGCGTTCAACCTGTCCTTGGGTCTCACAAAGTCAATAATTGCTTTGCATCTCTCATTACATTCACATTTGTCTAAACTTGAGTCAAAAGGTCACTTGCTTGTCCTCATCATACTTTGTCAACACACTACATACAACAACACTTCACTAAGTGGTCCCTCATCAAGGTTTCTTACCTTAGGGTCTCATTTGGTCTTACTTAGAGTCAAGGTCAACTTACCTCATCAAGAGAAACTATCCTCTCTTTGGAAGTCACACCTACTCTACTACATACATACTTGGTCTTACACTTTGGACATTGCAAGTACACTTCAGACTCATTTACATTTCATTCAACTCTTGGTCTTCCATACTTTTTCCATTTTTCATCTAGTCTCACACATCTTGGTCAATACCGAGTTCATGGTTGAAACCCGTCTTCAAAAATCTAGGAGAGAAACTAAAGAGGCTCAAGAGTCCGCAAACATGAGTTCTTATGAGTATGACAATGATATCTTTTTCAATTCTGATCATAATACATTACCTGACATGGATGTCTATAGAAAAATTTCAAATGTTGAGAACATGGACACTATAAACAACAATGCTACACACAATGACAATGTGGACAACTTTTCAGTACATTCAGCAGATGTGGAAGAATCCATTATGAATCCCCATTTCAATCGATTGGTTGAGGAAATAATGAGGAGGGATAGACAATACTTCTTACAAATGATGGCACAAAGTGGAGCCAAGATACCTCATGATTTTGACATGTCTCAAATAATGGAACATAGACCTTTGCAACAACCTCACTCCAATATGGATCAAAGGAGACCTAATAGTGGAGGAAATAGAGGACCACATATGGTACCTGAATCACCATCAGCTTTGCTTCAAAAACCAGAGGTCCCACATACACATGGTCAAACATATGATACTTACCTTCGTAGACCATTATGGAAGTTTTATGCAGACAAATATGCTCAATCACATACTAATGCTAAGGATCAACCACCAAAACAATTGGATGTTCAAAGGCATGCTCAAAATTTGGACACAAGGAAACCTCATGTCAAATTTGGGGGCAACACAATGGAACATGACATGCCTGTAGAATATGGTATACATGCACAAAATAGATATGGTGTTCCTCAACATGAATCTATACCAAGTGGTCCATATACACAACATCATTACAGACCTCCTCCATATGAACATGTGTATGATCAATATCATCCATATATGCAACATGCTCCTCCTCCAATTGGTGCCTCAAGCATGGGGTATGGTCCAAGAAGTCGATCTCCACCTAAGAGCAATTTGGAGCAACAAATTAGGGACTTACAAAAGAAAATGGAGGACATAAATACACCAAAGCCAACATACACAATGAGAGACATATGTCCTTATCCATTTGACAAGAACATTCCAATGCCTCCTTCACACTTTGTGATGCCTAAATTTGATAAGTATAGAGGAAACGGGGATCCTAAGGCACACATAAGACAATTTTTCACAGCTTGCATTGAGGTAGCAGCAGAAGAGACATATTTGATGAGATTATTCCCACAAAGCTTAGGTGATCAAGCTATGGAATGGTTCTCCCAATTTCCACCTGGAATTAAGTCATGGGGTGACTTAGTAGAGGCATTTATTCAACATTTCTCCTACAATATAGAGACAGACATATCAGTCACTACTTTGTGCAACACCAAGCAAAAAGAGGGAGAATCTTTTGCATCATTTTTACAAAGATGGAGAAATCTAGCCAGCAGATGCTCTTGTGAAATTCCACAAAAACAAATGGTAGAAATGTTCACACAAAATGTTAACAAAGACATTGGCTATGATCTAAGGAAAGCTTGTTTGTCCACCTTCAAGGACGTCATTGAAAAAGGCTTAGCGACAGAAAAGGTCCTAATTGAACAAGGAGTTATCAAGATATTCAAGGAAAACAAAGATGACTTTAAAGGAAAAGACAAGCCGAGATTTTGGAATAAACAAGAACATGGTCAATGATGGTGTTGTTGATGCCAACACAGTGCGACCCAAAGTCATCTTTTCGGGATCAAGTTCTACAAACAATCAAGTGAATACTCAAACAACTTCCAGATCATGAAGGAAGTACACTCCGTTGGGAGAACCACTTGAGTCAGTTTTCAAGAAGTTAGTGGCAAACAAGGTGATCACAATTCCAGATTTCCCGCCATATGAACCAAAGGTCAAACCAAATTGGTGGAATGATGATGAGTATTGTGAATTTCATAAGAGCAAGGGTCATAAGACAGGAAATTGTCATCGACTGAAGAACATCATACAAGATCTCATTGATAGAGGTGATATTGAGATTGAGGGACATTCATCCAATCAAGAACATGAGATGTTTAAGGAACCATTCCCAAAACATGACAAGGGAAAAGCTAAAGCCACAGATGACCAGACCAACTATACTAGAGCATCCTATAACTATGATTCAACTATCAATCACATCTCGATGGACAATTATGTCTCTACTATTATCATCAAGGACAAAGCGTCTGAGAATTCTACCCAGAGACCCAAGATTGTCCTAAAAGGTGTTGGATCTTCTTCTGAACCTCCTCTGAATGTCATGTTACAACCCATCAAGGTAAAATCACTTTGCAAGGTGCTCCAGCCAAGAACACCGCTTCCTCATCAACCAAACCTGAGTATGACCTTGTAGAATAGTTAGGGAAGACACCCGCACTCATTTCGATCCTTGAGCTATTACGCATATCTCCCGCACATAAAGCCATTCTTGACAAAATCTTGAGAGATACTGTTGTCCCTACTGATCTAAACGTGGACCAGCTCCAAGCCATGGTGGGATACCTTTCCGTTCCACATTCACTTACTTTCACAGAAGCTGATGACGCCTCTGTAAGTCAGCCACATAATGCGCCATTACACATTGAAGCCTTCATACACAAACATCGAATAAAAAGAGTCCTGATAGATGGAGGGGCAGGTCTGAACATTTGCACATTAAGCACTATCACACAATTGGGATATTCTGATAAAGCTATGAATTCTACAAACAAGATCACCATTAAGGCATATGATGATGAAGAGCGTTCATCCAAGGGTACAGTCATCTTACCTCTCAGAGTTGGGCCAGTTATGAGGGATGTGGTCTGTCAAGTCCTGGATTTAAATCTCACTTATAACATATTGTTAGGACGTCCTTGGATCCATGAAATGAGGGCAGTTCCATCCACATATCACCAATGCATTAAGTTTCCTCATAATGGAGTGGAAGTAACAGTTAATGACGATCCTAATCCATTCATATATTGCAATAACCTGAAATCAAAGATTGAGACCATCATTCCTAGTAATCGAGAGGCTATTCCTTCGTCGGCATACATTGATCTTGAGTCATTAAAACCTTTGACATCAAAACAAGGTGAGCTTAAAGGCGAGTTTTAGGACAAAGGCATGGGGGAATATACTTTCAATCAGACCATGTACTTATGACAAGTCATGAGTTCCCCAAAAGAATATGGAAGACCACATCCTAACAAGCAAATCTCCTTCATGACGCTCAAATGGGACCCTACTACCTTTCAAAGATGGGGTGAACTAGAAGAGGAAGATTTATACCAAATGTTTTTCAGAGACAATGAAGAGGAAACACAAGATCACATCAATCTACCATGTGAGAAATATGGCAAAGGCTTCAAAATTCTACAAAAATTTGGGTATGATGGAAAAAGCCCTCTGGGGTTACGAAAGGAAGGCATCATTGAACCTTTACAATCTGAATTGACTTTCAAGAAGGAACGCTCAAAAGGACTTGGTTTCTTAACTTCCAAGGTCCACACCCAAAGGACAGAAGAAGCCTTACAAATCAAAGCTGCCAAAATTCAACAAGAGAATCACTATTCAACAGATTCCAACGAATGGGAATGGGGTTCCGACAAGTCTTCCAGTGACTACGAGCTCACCGAGACATTCAGAGAGCTAGGTGAACCCACAGAAGAGGAGGATTTTTATAACAAATTCAGAGTTGGTCAAGAAACAACCCATGAGGAGTCTACATAGTCCTTGTCTCAAGGTTCTAGGTTGAAATCACATAGGATGAGAACACCTGTTCCGGAATGCGCTACTAGTGATGATAATTTGGATTCATTCGCGATCGAGACTGATGAGGAGAGTGCCATCGATGACCTCGATAATTACCTTGACATACCTGAATATAACCACATCTTCACTCTTAGCCCTGCTAACTTTGAAGACATTAACAACCTTCCCCTTGTTCACCACCAACTCATTGACTGGGATCATGAAGGACCTGCACAGTTGGATACATTTCAAAACGATGAAGCTTTTATTGACTATCTAGGCATACGAGATGATCTTCCCCCTGGAGACCATAAAGTGGGATACACTATAGAACTCAATAGCGTGGCATATTTTGGTGAGGGTGTCGGACCTTCCAGTCGCAAAAATGTGAAAATAAGAACAAATCAAGGGTCTTATAGCGAAAACCACACTGTGGCGCTATCTGACCCCAAAAAAGTAAAAAGAAAGGACGTATCTGAAGGTGAAAACCTTTCTGAGGCACCCGAAGATGGAAGGCTCAACATTCTCCCAGCATCATATGAGGAAAAATCATCCATGTTGGTAGAGGAGACTATCAAAACAAACATCGGTACAGAAGAGGTTCCACACAACATATTCCTAGCTCAATCATTGACAGAGTTCGAAAGGTCAAAATTCATAAGTTTCTTCAAAGAATGACAAATTAATTTTGCCTAGTCATACGCTGATATGCCTGGATTGGATCCAGATTTGGTAATGCATCATCTGACAGTCAAACCGGGGGCAAAACCAGTAAAATAGAAATTAAGAAAAATGCATCCACAAGTGGCATTACTAGTCAAAGCAAAACTTGAGAAATTACTCGATGTCGGATTCATACGCCCAATTGATTATCCTGAATGGATCTCCAACTTGGTACCTATCAATAAACTAGATCGCAGCATCAGAATTTGCACAGATTTCAGAGACATCAACAAAGCTTGTCCAAAGGATGACTTCCCATTACCAAACATTGACTTGATTGTTGATCTCACAGTAGGTCATGAAATGCTATCATTAATGGATGGATTCTCTGGTTATAATCAGATAAGAATCGCACCCGAGGATCAACACAAAACATCATTTACTTGTCCATGGAGAACTTTCTGCTGGAATGTCATGCCTTCCGGGTTAAAGAATGTAGGTGCTACATATCAAAGAGCCATGACTACTATCTTTCATGATCTCATGCATGTAACTGTGGAAGATTATGTTGATGACCTCTTGGTCAAATCAATAGATAGAAATACACATTTGGACATACTTTCAGTTGCCTTTGATCGGTTGGAAAAATACAAAGTAAGATTAAACCCTAAGAAATGTGTCTTTGGAGTAACCTCTGGGAAGCTCCTCGGATTCATTATATCCAAAAGAGGAATTGAAGCGGATCCAGCAAAAGTCAAAGCTATCTTGGAAATGCAACCACCAAGAAATATCAGTCAACTTCGATCCTTACAAGGCAGATTCCACTCCATTCGAAGATTCATAGCACAACTAGTAGATAAGTGTAATCCTTTTCAGCACCTGCTACATAAAAACATCAAATTCAAATGGGATGAAAACTGTCAATAGGCTTTCCAGACGCTCAAAGATTATCTTCTAAATCCGCCAGTTCTGATGCCACCAGTTCCAGATCAACCACTGTTATTATACATTTCAGCTACTCCAATAGCATTGGGGGCACTCTTAGCGCAACAAATTGCTGAAGGCAAGAAAAAAGTAGTATATTATATCAGTCGCACATTGGTGGGATATGAGCTAAACTACACACCAATTGAGCGTGCATGCCTCGCTGTGGTCTTTGCTTCACAGAAATTACGACATTACATGCTTACTCATAAGACAAAGTTAGTTGCAAGGATAGATCCATTGAAATACCTTCTCAATAAGGCAACACTTATTGGGCGACTGGCCAAATGGGTAATGATACTGAGTGAATTCGACATCAAGTATGTGGACAGAAAAGCAATAAAAGGACAAGCCATCGCAGATCAATTAGTAGATGCTCCCATGATCGATGATGTTCCTCTAAGTTCAGAATTTTCAGATGAATCCATTTTGACAATGTCACATGCAAAGCCATGGCAACTATACTTTGACGGCTCATATACACAGCATGGGGCAGGAGCTGACATCCTCTTTATAACTCCTCAAGGGGATTCTATACCAAAATCATACCACTTATCATTTCCTAGCACTAACAATATAGTGGAATATGAGGCATTAACAACAAGATTACGAATTGCAGTTCAATGGAAGATCCAAGAACTTCGTGTTTTTGGGGACTCCCAACTTGTTATCCGTCAAGCAACTGGTGATTACCAAACAAAAGATGAAAAGTTAATGCCTTATAAACAAATGGTGGATGGTCTGAAACAACATTTCACAAAGATAGACTTTGAGCAGATACCAAGAGAGCAGAATCGCGCCGCAGATGCCATGGCTACAATTGCTTCACTGATCGATCTACCTCCAAACGAGACCTGCTATGAGTTCTTGGTGGATAACCTTTTGGTCCCTTCATATGAAATCATGCCTACTGAAACGCTATGCATTGTCAGTCCCGAATCCCAGTTATATGGTTCCATTTTCACATACCTACATGACAATACTTTACCTCCTGATCTATCAAATAACCAACGTCGCACTTTCATTCACCAATCCTCTCGATATGTCATTTTAGCTGATATCCTATACCGGTGAGGTCTAGATGGAACTCTTCTTAGATGTTTAGAAAGCGACGAAGCTCAAATTGCGTTACGGGAAGTGCATGAAGGGATATGTGGTCCACATGCTAGTGGTCCTACCTTGGCCAAGAAACTCATCAGGACTGGATATTACTGGCCCAATATGGAGAAAGACTCATATCAGTTTGTCAAGAAATGTAAGCAATGTCAAATTCATGGAGACCTCATACATGCGCCAGCACAAGAAATTCAACCACTTGCGTCTCCTTGGCCCTTTTGTCAATGGGGACTCGATCTCATAGGCAAGATTCACCCTCCTTCTTCCAATGGTCATAAATTCATTATCACTGCCATAGAGTATTTTACAAAATGGATTGAAGTCGTGCCTCTCACACAAGTTACTGGAAAACAGATTGTTACATTCATCCTTAACTATATCATTTGTCGATACGGTATTCCTATTTCCATTATCACTGATAACGGGCGTCCCTTCAAAAATCAAGATGTTCGCGAACTCTGTGACTGCTTCCATATCTCCCATCGTTTCTCCACACCATATTACCCCCAAGGTAATGGCCAAGCTGAGGCATCTAACAAAACAATCCTTAAAATCCTAAAGAAGACAGTCGACGATGCTGGTCGTAATTGGCATATCCAACTTAATCCTGCACTTTGGGCCTACTGCACAAGTGTCCGTACACCTACAGGAGCTACACCCTATTCACTAATCTATGGTTCTGAAGCCATCTTGCCTATTGAGGTCGAGCTACCCTCTTTACGGGTCTCTTTGCAAAATATCATCAGTGATGAAGACTACAGGGTCTCTCACTTACAAGAGCTGGAACTATTGGATGAACAAAGACAAACTGCTTTTAATCATCTCAAGGCTTACCAACAACAAATGAGTCACAACTACACTCACAAGGTCAAGCCTCACACATTTGAGGTAGGTGACTTAGTTCTCAGAGAAAATCCTAAAAATCAACAAGACAGAGAGAAGAAGGGCAAGTTCGAACCAAATTGGCTTGGTCCTTACATCATTATAGCAGCATATGGATCTGGTGCATATCAGCTCTCAACTACAGAAGGTGAACCTTTAGAGGATCCTATCAACAACATGCACCTTCACAGGTTCTACACATAGCTCTTCAAAGTATCCTAATTCAAAAATACAAAAAAAAAATTATAAAACAAAAAAATCGTTACTTGGTGAAAACTTGGCAAACAGGCGCCTTGTGACACAAAAAACATTGAAAAAATCAAAAAAAATAAAAAGAAATAATTTTGTCCAATGGTGAAAACCACTTCGGTGGCACCCTGGGCAAGTACCATGATGAAAAATGGGTCACCAGCGCCATGCGTAGAGACATTGCTCCTCCCTCCTTCAGGATTCACTTTCATCCTTTCACTTTGCACACACTCACAACCTATTCGTTCATAATAAACTTACCCATTCCCATCATGGCTTGTTATTGATCTACCCAAGATGGTTAGCCATTCATAATAAAACCTCCCTTTTCATCCCTTTCCATCCATAATAAATCAGATCCTATCTGTGGCTAAGGCAAATCCTACGTCTAGTAATGGGTGTGGAACTGAGAACATCACATGTTTCGAGGAGTATAGTTTCTTCCAGCTTCTTTCAGTCTATCCGTGCACAATCCACAATAAAGCAACATTTGCATCATAGATCCACAATAAAGTTTCATCTTCTCTGCAATAAAGTATCAGTTTCATGGATTCAGTCAGTTTTAGATGAGACACAGCAGCAACAATGGGCTTCAACAAATCAAATCTTTCAACAGACTCAAACAACATTATGGTTCAGTGCTATCTATCCTTTCTGTGAAAGTAAACATTGTGACCACAATCAAATAAGACTTATACAAGTGACAAGAGACACTAAACTTGAGGACTACAGTGGATGTTGGTGTCGAGTCTTGGTTTTCTTTTGATTTCATCTTTTTTTTTTTTTTTGGTGACATGACTTTTAGCTTTTCCAGGATGTCTTTGACTAAAGATTCTATCTCCAGGATGTCTTTGACTCGAGGATGGGGTATCGTCACCTATTTGTATTTGCTGTCTGTGGATTGTCTCTTAGTAATGCTATGACTTGTCCAAGGATATGAGGACACTGTGAGTCTAGTGTGAACTGGGGCATTCCTTGTTTGTGACTATCTTATCTCCATGCAAACAGGTACAATGACTTTCTGGGTCAAACATATGCCTCGATTGTCATAACCTACTTGCCATAATAAAGCTCAATGATGATAACGCACAAGAAGCTCTTTCACTTTCATATCTTTTGTTTTCCATCCCCCTTTCTTGATTGACTTCCATTATCCTTCTCGAGTCCGCGTAGCCTGCTATCACATGACTGAGTATAATGACACACCAAAAACATTTGCATTTCATGTAGTTTCACCTGCATTACCACATATAAGCATTTCATACATACATATAGATATCACAATTACATCACATCCTGCACACAACACCTGTTAGCACAATTTACATTTGCATTATCATATTCGTTTGCATTACATACATTCACATTTGCATCATGCATACACATATAAAACATAAACGAACCAAAATAAAATAAAATATTGCATTGCATCATATACATATTTGCATCCATATCACAAACATCACATAAGAACATCTCATCACATAGGAATACATGCATATAGCTGCCGCAAAGATGAATCATCTCATATATAATCATAAAGTGTCATAATACAATGATGTCAAAATCATATGGCTACAATCACCTGCAGGTGTTTACAATACAAAATGGTACAAAATTGATACAAAGGGAGCCCTCTAAGGCTATGATGAACTCCCTCCCTCAGAGCCGCCTGGCCTCGATGGAATCTGAGCTCCTGAAGGACCCACCCCAGGATCATCCTGCCTGTCTCCTCTATCTGGTGGTGGCGGAGGACCCATGACCCCACCACTCAATGCCTATCTCCTCCAGCTCCCTCCCGTAGCTGTCGCTATACGTGACGGTCTATGGAAGCTCCTCACCCGCTGATCTACTGGCACTGCACCATAGTAGAGGTCCCTCCAGTAGGCTATCTCCTCTCCTGCTCGTAGGACATAAGCATATCCGGCCCCTATGTCCTCTGCTGCCTGCCTCCCAGCCCTCAGTGTTGTCTCAGCCTCTGTGTAGTGCTGGATAGCCTGATCCCGCTCTCGCTCAGTATCCCTGAGCCTAGTCTTGAGCCGATCCCTCTCCCTCTCCAGATCCTGGATCTCATCGGCTTGGCCCTGACAGATCTCCCTCAGACCTAGCAGCTTGGCCTCCACTGGGTCAACCACCTCTGCCTCTACCCCTGCGTGTGGCTCCTCCTTTGCGGGTGCCTGCCCCTGTGCCTGTACTGGTACCTGTCTCTGTCTCTGTCCTTGTATCTGCACCTGCTTGGGACCTTGTGCTGCTGGCACCTGTAAAGGCAATCCACCGCGACCCCTCACCACCTGAGCCTGCCTCTCCTCTCCACCCTCCCTCTGAGGTGCAACTCACCTCTCTCCAACTACTCCTCTCCTCCTCCATCGGCCTCTACCCCCCTCGCCTCCACCATCATCCTCGTCACCACCACCATCTCCCTCTAATGCCTCTCCTGGATCTGTCAATCGGGGGAATGGATGCTCTGCCCAATATGTTGTATACTCAGCATCCATCCCGGTGTCCTCGATCTCAGGCCACATGTCCCAAGGTAGAGGTATCATCTCCACCAGCTGAGTCACTGCCTGATCATATGACAGTAGTGGCCCAAACTATGCCTGATCTCTGACTGTGCGGGCATACGTGCCTGATCCCCGGGGCATCCTCTGAATCCGGCCAAACTGTCAACCAATCCTGTCTACCAGCTACCTCTCTAGCACATAGGGCATCTGCCCAATTAAGTACCTGCTCTAAAAGGTGTACTATAGCTCAATTGCGTCATCCTCCCACTGCTCGTAGCCCAGATATGGTCTCCATATGACCTCATCAATGTCATCAATCACTCGCCGCCAGTACTCTAGCCTGCCAATCCGCGGCTGTGATGTGATCATGTCATACAAATGTACAAAGCTACATCCATAACCTCTACCCCTGAAGTGTATCAGTTGGGTAACTGGCAGATCCTCGTAGGCCCATACCTACAGCAGTGTCACTCCACAACCCAATCCCACTGATCCACGATAAACAAACTGATGAAGCTCGTAATACAAGTGTGCCAGCACACATGGTCCCCAGGCATATCTGGTATGTTGTGTCACCAGTGTCTCTAGTGCTCCCCCCAGCCCACAGCCAACCCCCGTGTCGCCCTATCCAGACATAGGAACCCATTGATAGCTCCTCCGATCACTGTCAGCAATGCTAACCTTGTGGTTGTCATGGTGTCCCGGGCCACGTGTCCTGCCCTCATCTCCAATCCAGGGTCCTGAAATACCCGTCTCAATGCCTCCCTGTCTCCATCTCGATCGTATGGGATCAACTCCCCATCAATCGGCACCTGCAGAATCCTGGATACATCCTCTAGGGTGACTGTCATCTCACCCATAGGCAAATGGAATGTGCACGTCTCAGAGTGCCATCTCTCAGCTAGCGCAGTCAGCAAACCCATGTTTGCCCGAAACTCAGGCACATACAGTATATGTCTCAGACCCATCTCATCGATAGCAGCTCTGTCCTCGACTGTCAACTCAGGTCGCAACCTCTGAGTCGACGAGAATCTCTCCCGTGACTCTAGCATTGGCAAATACTCCTGCAGTCAAACAACTCAATCATGCCAGTTATAGTGGCATTCACTGTTTATCACAAAATGCTACTCGCTATCTAAATGCATATGGCTATCTACCCTAGTGACACTCACTGTTCATCACAAAGTGTTGCTATTTATCCTAGTGGTACTCCCTATTCATCACAAAGTACTACATGTGTGACACTCCCTGTTCATCACAAAGTGTTACTCACATTTGCACTCCCTGTTCATCACAAAGTGCTGCTCATATTTCAGTACTCCCTGTTCATCAAAAAGTACTCTATCTTGGTACTCACTATTCATCACAAAGTGCCTTGATCTATCCTAGTCTTCCTAGAGGACCTGCTTGAGTGTATCCTCTCAGCAGCTTATCCAATCGACAGCATATGTTCATCACAAAACTGCTGATTTGACCTAGAAGATGCACATTCATACTTTTCAAACGCATACGCGCTTACATGACATATACGCGCTCAAAGACTACATAGACGCGCCTGGACAACACAAACGCTCCTTCCTGACACAAAAGTGCCTATGCTCTGCATAGACACACCTAGTTGACATAGATGTTCGTTCTTGGCACAAATGCGCCTGAACAGCACAGACGCGGCCGCATTTGACACAGACGTGGGTCCAGACATAGACGTGCCTTCTTGACGCAGACGCGCCTGGACGTTTTTTGACACTTTTTGGACCCTACTCTAAGCACATTTATTACCCTATTCAACATGCATTAATGACAAAATTAAATGAGTCAAAGTATGAGGAGGTTTGGTGGTACTTACCGGCTCTCCTGCCTCTGCTGGTCTCTGGAATCGGCGAACGCGGTCAAATCTGTGAGTGAAAGCTATCGCTGCTGATTGCTGCTGCTCTATTTTCGCTCTGCACTCTACTCTTGTGGATGTGTAGATGACAATGAGGATGTATTTTCCCTTGTGGTCTATCTTATAGACTGCCCTAGCCCTAGCCCTTGCCTCCCGAGTCAGTCTTCGTTATCCCGTGACTCTGTCACTTTATCCGGTCAATCCATTCTAGCCTTTCTTTCTTATCGAGAGATTGTCCGCAATCTTTTTAGCCATTTTCATCCAATCTCTCGAGGGGGCATATCATTCCCATTCTGGGGCAACTCTGTATCAGTTCATCTTATCTTCTTTGAAACAACGCGACAAGCTACATTGTCTCAAAGAGGGGCAAAATGTAGACACCTAAAATTGTCTAGTCTAATTAAATAAATATTATCTAAGTTTAATTCTTCTATTAATTATCTAAGCTTAATTATTCTATTAATTAAATAAATCTTTATTTATTTAATTAATTCATTTAACCTCTTCTAGCCTTATTTCTCATTTAAATAAATACATTTATTTATTTAAATTATCCTTTTCCTAAATTAAATAAGTATCTTATTTATTTAATTGATCCCACTTCTTCTATTAATTAAATAAATCTTTATTTATTTAATTAATTCATTAACCTTTTCTACCCATGACACATGTCATTCATCTCTTAATTCATACACTACCTACCCCTCTCATTATTTTATTATTTCTTTTACCTACCCTCTAATCATAGCCGACCTCCTTTTACACCTCTCAATCTTATCCCTCCATTTCATATAGTGTCTTCTATATAAGGAGATGCTTCCTTCATTATCAAACCCTAATGTGCTAACTACTTGATCAATTGACTACACTACGATCCTACTTGCAACCACATTTCGTTCTTTGTTGAGCTCTTGTGCATATAAAATCTGAGAGCAAATATATCAAGCAAGATCAATGGAGATAGGAAGAATGGAGATCAAAACCCTATTGGACATGTGATGGTATAATCTTTGAGATTTCATGTGATTTGCATTGTCTTAGGTAATCTTCATATGTTATGGTGGATCTTTGTTGATTGTTAGGCTAGGGTTTTTGTGGTTGAATTCATTTAGCCTTTCAATATTGTTGTTATTTTTATCCATTTTCACCATATACACTATCTACACAATGAACCAAATTCTGGTAAAAAGAGGTAAGGACAAGACCCCATATGAGTACTTGTATGTGAGATCACCTGATGTTACCTATTTAAAAATATTTGGTAGTAAATATTTTAGTAAAAGAGGTGACTACAAAGAAATTTTGAAGCTAAGAGTGATGAAGGCATATTTCTTGTCTATTCCACCAAGAGTAAGGCCTATAAATGCTTCAACAACTAGACACAAAAAATTGTTGAGAGTGTTGATGTTTGTGTAGATGAATGTCGTGAAATTTTAGAAGGAACTAGTTCTGAGAAGAAGGATGAAGATCCTTGCATTTTTCTTTTAGAACTTGAAACTGTTAAATCAGAAACCAGTAAAGCAAATCCTGATGTACTTTTTCAACCAGAACAAATAAATTCAGAGGAAGATGACAATGAAGAAGCTGAACTTGAAGAGAATAATCATGTTATTCCTAGGTATGTGAGACTGAATCACAGTCCTAAATAGATAATTGGGGATAAAGATGTTGGAGTACTAACTAGAATGGGAATAAGAGAGAAATCTTGCATGATATCCACCTTTGAACCCAGAAATACTAAGGAGGTATTTGGTGATGATCATTGGGTGAAAGCTATGGAGGAGGAGTTAGAACAAATTGAGAAGAACAACACTTGGACCCTGGTACCCCGACCGGTAAACAAGAATGTTATAGGTACTAAATGGGTATTCAGAAACAAGTTAAATGAAGATGGTGTTGTAGTTCGCAATAAGAAAAGATTAGTATGCAAACATTATGTGCAAGAAGAAGGAGAAGACCGTGGAGAAACTTTTGCACCAGTA
The DNA here is from genome assembly GCF_030272615.1 of Cryptomeria japonica. Taxonomy (NCBI): domain Eukaryota; kingdom Viridiplantae; phylum Streptophyta; class Pinopsida; order Cupressales; family Cupressaceae; genus Cryptomeria; species Cryptomeria japonica. The sequence goes on along the minus strand of NC_081408.1, from coordinate 524,674,310 downwards.
GCAAGACTGGAAGGTGTCAGAACACTACTTGCATTCGCAACTCATAAGAAGTTCAAAGTATACCAGACGGATGTCAAGTTTGCATTCTTGAATGGGATACTGGAAGAAGAGGTTTATATAGAGCAACCTGATGGTTGTGCATTGACAGATAAGGAAGACATGGCATGCAAACTGCATAAAGCTTTCTATGGATTAAAGCAGGCACCCAGAGCATGGTATGAATGACTTCATACTCATCTGATGAAGATAGGCTTTGCTAGAACTAGTGATGACAACAACATTTAGCTCAAGTCTAAAGGAGATTATATACTGGTCAGTGAAGTATTTGTAGATGACATTATATTTGGAGGAAATGATGACATGAGTAATTTTTTTGCAGATGAAATGAAGAATTAATTTGAGAAGTCATTAGTAGGGGAAATAAATTTTTTTATAAGATTACAGATACAATAGATGAAGATGTTATTTTCATTACCCAATCCAAGTATGAGTGACTGTAAACCAGTTGGATCCCCAATGGTTATAGGTTGTAAATTGTCCAAGGAAGATGCATCTAAGTCTATAGATGAAAAGGAATTCAAGTCAATGATTGACAAATTACACTATGTTGTTCACAGTCGACCAAATATTTCCCATGCAGTTGGTATTGTGCCTAGATTTCAGAAGAATCCAAAGGAGGCACATCTGATGGCAACTAAGAGAATCTTTAGATATCTGAAAGGTACTGTTGACTATGGATTATGGTATCCATATGGTGGAGATTTTGACTTGCAGGCATACACAGATGCTGATTGGGCAGGAAATATTGATGACCAAAAGAGTACTACCAATGGAGTGTTCTTTCTAGGAGGAAGATTAGTCTCATGGAGTAGTTAAAAGCAAAGTTGCACTTCACAATCTACTGTTGAAGCTGACTATGTAGCAGCTTATATGGATTGCACACAAGTTATGTGGATGAGGCACATTTTGGAAGGTTTGAAGATGAAAATCTTAGAACCTATAAAGATTTTGTGTGATAATACAAGTTCAATAAACATTTCTAAAAATCTTGTTTTGCATGCAAGGACTAAGCACATTGAATTGAAATATCACTTCTTGAGGGAAAAATTTCAAAGTAAAGATGTTATATTGGAGCATGTTTCTACCAAGGAGTAACTTGCAGATATCTTTTCCAAACCTCTGCCTAAGACCACTTTTGAGTATCTTAGAAATCAATTGGGAGTTGTCCCTCTTCATGAAGTTAGTTGAACATGATGTTGATTGCATCAGTCCCTGAATTACTTGTAGAATCTTATATGGATTGATGAAGGAGTGGATGTATTGCACAGGGGGAGCATCAAGTTGCAGAATGATGATGATGCACAGTGAGAGAAGAATTACATATTTTACTTTCACTTTGATATTGTTGTCAAAGGGGGAGAATAATTATTTGATTGAGGAGAAGAATTATGTGTCTAATAAGGTGAATACTTGGTAATGTAAACCAGGATTCCTATTCACCAATGGAAGGCTGAAGACACACAGAGAAAGGTGAATACTTGGTAATGTAAACCAGGATTCCTATTCACCAATCTTAGCAGCAATCAGAGGCATTGATATTTGTATTTCCATCAATGCCAAAGGGGGAGATTGTTGGCATTTTGAGTTTATTGACATTTTGCATAGAGATTGCATTAATGATATGTTTTCATTGATGTCAATTGAACTTGTAAAAGATATTCATGTTATTGTTGATATTGTTGTTTTTTATATTGGCTAGTAACCAGTAAGAAGAGAGTTGTGGAAGATATTGTAACCAGTATGTAAAGTCTTTGAGTTGAATTGGTGAACCGGTGTAAAGGGTCAAACCTTTCTATGTAATGTAACCAGTAAAACCTATCAGTTGTTAAACCCTAACCGATCAAGTTTGTTGGTTTATTATCTGATAAGTGGTAATCATAGAGACACGTGTGATCATTGTATGAGGATAAATTCAAATTGGTTTGGCGTGTTGGCTTATTGTCTAGGGAAGGAGCAAAGTTGATTGCATTTAATATACAACGTGTGATGAGTTACAAAGTCCAATGGAGTGGTGATCATGGAGTAGTTGGAATTGTCTTGAAGAATGTGAAGAGATTGTCATGATTTCTAATGGTCAAGATTGAGCTGACTTGTTTGTAATCTCAATGATGAGAATTAGGTTTTTGTTGTGTTACCAACCTAATTGATTTGTATTTAAGGTCGATGAAGTTGTTTGTAAAGTTTGTTGGAAAGATTGGTAGAAAACCAGTTGAGTGTGTGGTTGCCCAGCCAATGAATGGATCTGCACTTTGAGTGAGGGAAGATTGAAGCTTAGAAGGATCTAATCAAGCAAATATAGTGTTACTCAGACAGATGAAGAAAACCTGTTGTTTTCTAACAATTATAGCAGAAGTAAAATCCCTTAACTGGGTAAGCTCTAACAAGCTTGGTTACTCATTAAATCCTCTAACAAGGTGGTCCATTAGCTTGGATTCTTAAATCCTCCAGCGAGGTTACTCCTAATAGGGTATTGTGCTTCTAACAAGGCATATTTGTAAATCCCTTAACCGGGTGATTCCTAACTAGAATTAGTTCTTAACAAGACTTATTGTAAAGCTCTAACGGGCTTTGGCTCCTAATAGGGTGAAAATTGAAAGAGTTCAGATAGCTATCCTTGTGAGTCCCATCTCACCATGGTTTTTACCTATTTGGGTTTTCCACGTATAAACATTTGTGTCAAGTGGTGAATGCTTTTGTGGTTGTGATGTTATATGTTGATTTGGTGAACTTCTGATAAGGCATGTTAAGTAGAAGCAGTGAGAGATGAATATGTTGAGTTAAGATTAAACATTTTTGATGTTTACAAGATTGAAGGTGTTTACTATTAAAAGTTGTCATAACAGTTAAACCGGTTAATGTCAAGTATTCCTAAGAATATTGATCTTGATTGAGATATGTTTACTTTGTTTGATTGAGTTTGAGCTTGAGAACTTTGTATCAATTTTTCAATATATTGATTCGTCCTCCCCCTCTCAGTATTCTACCAGATACTTATTCTTTCATCATACCATCAGTATTCCCCTCTCATTTGGATATACATTTATGAAGGTGGAATTGGCACTCAAGCATTCAAACATTCAAGCATTCAAGCATTCATCATCAAGCATTCTTCAAGGCTGCATATTCTTCATCTATCCATTTGAGAAACATAACATCATTAATTTGCAAGCATGTGTGTTAGGGTTTTGTCATGTTCATGCCATTTCATACAATATATTTGATTACATCTAAGAAGCAAAGAATCATCATCATCTATTGTATATTTGAAGGTATACTTTTCCATCATTTATTTCAAGAATTTGAAGTATTTCATTCAAGGTTGATTCCAAACTGGGGTTTGACTTAGGCAAACCCTTATTCCCCAACCCCTTTCTCCTTCTTTTTGTGTACACAAAGCAGGTGGGTAGTTGTACTTCTGGAATTAAGCTTTATTTGTAGAGACATAAAAACCCTTTTCGATGCACGGAAAGTTTGGAGGACCAAGAGAGTGGGTGACCTGGTCCGAACACATGGTCCCTGCTTCTTTTGGCAAATTTTGTGGAGTAGCTTGGAATCATCTCAAATTTCTCAGATCTAGGCACACGACGAAATCTCGAATATGTAGCTCATTGTTTTTGCTTATTTTGTCTTCAATTTCAACATTCTACTTATTCAACTTATAAAGAGGGTCAAACACATTCCAAACATACTCAATCTACTCAGTATTCAGTCCTTGTGTCATTTAGGATTTGATCTAGTAGATTCGTCCCCTCTTTTGAATGTAAAGTCTTCCAAGTGAAAATTGACATAGTGGATTCTCCTTTCCAAGTGGTGAATTTGCTAAGCCTCCAATTTTCCACTTTACATTTTGGTGAACCCAACTCCTTACACCATTAATTTTAATTTTTGTTTTCAAATCTGAGTGTATACAATTTAAAATTCAAATTTTCATTTACAAGTTTGATTTCCCTACACATTTAAAAAATTTAGAGGTTAATTTCACTAAAACCCTAATTTTTAAATTCAAAACTGAGCTTGTGATTTGTATAATATGGATTAATTATTTCAGATCTAAGCATTCATTCAATTTGAAAATTCAAATTTTCATCTACAAGTCAATTTTTTCAATTAATTTTTAAAATTAAGTGGTTAATTTCAAAAACTCTAATGTTTAAATTTTTAAATTGAGCTTGTGGGTTGTTTAAATTTTGATTTTCTCTCTTCAAATTTGGTTGTTAATTCAAATTTCAATTTCAAATTTAAATTTTAAAATTAAGTGGTTAATTAAACAAACCCTAATTTTTAAATTAATCTTGTGCATTTTCCAAATTTCCAAATTTCCAAATTCCAATCTTAGATCTATTTTTCAAATTTAAATTGTCAATTAAGTGGTTCTTTCTACAAGACCCTAATTTTAAAATTTATTTCTCTTGTGGACAATTTAAAAAATTTAAAATTAAGAGGTTATTTAACAAAGCCCTAATTTTAAAATTAAATTTTCATTGGATAAATTCAAATCTTCTAGTGGGTAATTTTAAATTTAAATTAAAATTAAGAGGCTATTTTCAAAGTCTTAATTATAAATTTAAATTTCCTAGGAGGTTGCATAAGTTTTCAAAAATTGAATAATCATTTTTCTAAAATTTTGAATTATTCAAATTCCAATTTCCAAATCTCAACTTTCAAAGTCTCATTTCCAGATCTCATCAATTTACATAAATTAAGTGGTTTTATTTATAAAATCCTAATTTATTTCAAAAAAAATTGCTTGGACTTAAACTTCAATATCCATCATGGTAATTAATGGATTTGATTTATCTGCTATTTCACATATGATTACATTGCTACTTATGTATATTTATTATAATCATGTGTTGGATTATGGCTTATTTCACTTTATGTTACTTCTTTTCATTCATAGCACTTGGACATATTGCATTTTTCAGATTTCCAAGTTGATTCCTTTTCATAGATTATTTCTCAAAGCTTTTATTTTTCATATATGTTGTGTTATGATGATATTTTGGGGAAAATGCATTTCATATGTACATCATCTAAAATATTTTGTAGATCCTAATTGATCCAAATTATGGATTCGGATGACAACACGTGAGTGAGAACCTACGGTATTGTAAATTTTGTTTACATGAACAAGAAAACATAGAATTGAAGCAAGCCAAAAAGTGTTCTATTCAATTCAAAAATCCAACATATATCAATCTAAGGGATTCCAAGGGTCACCAATAGTCACATCTTGTTTATTTACATAATAAAATCTAAAACTATGAAAATTTCAAAAAACTATATAAAATTTTGTCCTAACTTTAACTAGGCATAACTTTCTGCACAAGACTCAAAATTACGAGCCATTTAACTCGTTGGAAAGGTATCCAAGAGTTGGAGGTGAAGTCCTTAAAAAGTGTGCCTTTGGCAACATTCTAAAGGCCAAGCCATACTTTCAAGGGCTAAAAATGCCCCGAAGGCCTTCAAAAATGCCAATTACTAACGTCTAGAAAAACTAAAGAAAATATAAAAATATTTTTCCACTGTTTCATATTTGCTTATGATCATTACTTCCCCCTTGGAAAGAAATGGGCCCCATTGCATCAACACTCTGAATAAGAGTTGGAAAACATTCTTGAAGCTGCTCCCTGGTAACCACTTTCCTTGTTGAGCAATCTGCCCTGCTCGAACCACCTTGTACAAGTAAATCTGTTGTTGTTTGAGTGTTTTCACCATGGTGTCCACAATCTGAACACATTGGAATGGGGTAGCTACATTTGGATTCAATTCTGTAGTGGAGATTGTTTCTGCCACATCTACAACATCTAATAGTGGAGGAAAATATGGCTTCAAGAGTTCCACATTGAAGACTGGATGAAGACCAAGAAATGGACGTAAATTAAGCTCAAAAGCATTATCACCAACTTGCTTGATGATTATGCATGGCCCATAACACAAAGGATGAAGCTTCATATTAGCTCCCTACAATCATTCCTTCTAGATATGCAACCACAACTTATCCCCGACTTGAAAATTATGAGTACGATGTGCATCATGTCTCTCCTTATATTTCTTATTGGTGTGCTCCAAGATTTCATGAACTTGTTGTTGCAGATGATGAATTCGATCAATCAACTAGGCTGCCTTATCTTCCTCCTTACCAACACATGGAACCAGATTAGGTTGAATAAGTGGTATGGAAACATCCATGGGTGCAAGTGGCTAATAACAAAGACAAACCTCAAATGGGTTGTGGCTAGTTGAACTCTGAATTGCTCTGTTGTAGCTATGCTGAACATATGGAAGACTTTCATCCCATGTGCGGGGATGTTTTGAGGGGTACATTCATAGGATGTGTATGATCATCCAATTCACTACCCTGTTTGGCCATCTATTTGAGGGTGGAAAGTAGTAGACTTTGTTAATTTTGTGTCCATCTTTTCCCATAGTGTAGACTAGAACTTACTAAGAATAATGTTGTCCCTATTTGAGATAATGGTATTCGATAGACCAAAATGAACCCAAATGTATTCAAAGAAGAGCTTTGCAGTGTCCTCTACATAAATTGTTTTTTTACATGCCACTATTACTACCATTTTTGAGAACCTATCTACCACAACATACACACAATCATGGCCTCTTTTGGTGGTAGGAAGACTAGACATAAAGTCCATAGAAATTGAATGTCAAGGTTTTTCAGGAACAGGAAGTGGTGAATACAACCCAAGTTTACGATTGGTAGGCTTAGCAATAGCACATGCGGTACAAGCTTGAATATATGAAATAACATCATTTCACAACTTTGGCCAATAGAAATACCTTTGAAGTATAGAATTAGTCTTACCTATACCAAAATGACCAACAACCTTACTATAGTGAGCTTTCCATATCAACTTTTTGCGTTCTACATTGGGCACACAAATTTGGCCAAGGTGACAAAGCATTCCATCCTACAAATAGAAGTCATTCACTTGATGTCCCTTCACCAATTGATTATAAACATCTACAAATTCAACATCATTCTCATACAAGCAAGCCCAGGCTTTAGTTTGATGACTACATGAGTTCAAAACCATACTTATGGCTGCAATTGGAGGCCTGCTCAAACAATCTCTTACTTTGTTAATGCTTCCCTTTGTGTGGCGAATATTGAGGTGAAATTGTTGAAGATATGTTGACCATCGTTTATGTCGATCATTTTGTAACTTCCCTTGTGTTTGCAAAAATTGAAGAGGTTTGTGATCTGTGTGGAAAATTTAATGTTTCCACTGCTTACAGGCTTGAACAATAGCATATAGTTCCTTGTCGTAAGTGGCATATTGACGCGCTGTATCAAAAAGTCTGATTGTGATATGCAACTGGATGACCATGTTGCATGAGGACTACTCCTAGAGCATATTCTGATGTATTTGTTTGTATTTCAAATGACTGTTGCAGGTCAGGAAGAGATAAAATTGGTGCAGAACATAACCTTCATTTTAGCCCCTCGAATGCTTCCTATTGAGCACCTATCCATTTAAACTTTGCTTGTGCCCCCCTGCAAGGACTGATTTAGAGGTCAAGGCAAATGGGAAAATCCCAACACAAATAAAAGTTTGCCAACCCAAGGAAACTTCGTAACTCTGTGAGATTTCGAGGAGACGACTAGTCCTTAATCACTTGTATATTCTCTAGATCAACATGGACACCCTCATTGTCAATAACATATCCTAAGTATCTAATACTCTGCATACCGAAGGAGCACTTTTCTTTGTTTGCATAAATACCATGATCTTGTAAGGTTGAGAGAATTTTTTCCACATGTTGCAAATGTTCCTCCCAAGTTTTACTGAAGATGAGTATGTCATCAAGATATACCACCACAAAGGAATCAGTGAATGGTCTAAGTATATGATTCATCATTCTCATGAATGTCACTGGAGCATTTGTTATACTGAAAGGCATCACTAGCCATTCAAACAATCCCTCTTTAGATTTGAAAGTTGTCTTCAACACATCGGCTAATTCAATTGGTACTTGATGGTACACTGATTTCAAATCAATTTTTGTGAAGGATCAGGCCCCTCTAAGCTAGTCCAAGAGGTCATCTATCCGGGGGAGTGGATACCTATTTTTGACTGAAATTTTATTCAAGGCCCTATAGTCAATACAAAGTCTCTAGGTTCCATCCTTTTTCTTTGCTAGAACAATGGGGTTGCCACAGGGTGATGCACTTGGACGAATATGTCCCTTCTCAATCAATTCTTATATTTGCCTCTTAATCTCATTATTCTCTAATATTGACCTACAGTAGATTAGTTCATTAGGTAATGGAGTTCCTGGTATCAAATCAATAGTGTGTCTCACTTGGCAGTGTGTAGGTACCCCAATTGGTAACTTAAACACATTTTCATATTTCATCAAAATTTGATCCATTGATCTTTTCTACAATGTTGTGGTGTTTGTGATGGCATGGGAATTATAAATTGATTTCCTTTCTTCTTTAGAATGAATCATCAATAATATAAATGTTCCCATTTTGGCAACCAACCTCTTACATTGCTTGGCACTAATCAAAGAGGTATTGTATGCAGAGCTTACCTCTGGTATTCAATATTTCTGCCCACCTAATCCGATTGTCATGCTGTGAGGCCTAGACTCATAAACACTATGTCGTTGGTACATATATGGTTGTCCCAATAGAAAATCACAAACATCTAAAGGAGCCACATCACAGATTACCTCATCTTTGAAAGGCTTTATGGAGTATGAAAGGCGACATTGTTGGTGCACTTGGATATCTCTCCCTTGACTTACCCATCCCATTGAATAGGGTTGCGAGTGGGTTGTTGTTTTTAGATTCAGTCTCTTCACAGTTTTTGTTGATATTAGGTTCTTTTGACTTTCGCTATCAACGATAAAGTGCAGGGATTTTCCTCCAACCCACATCTGTGAATGGAACAACCTCTCCTCATCCTCCCAGGGAAATATCTTTGTAGTAGCTACCGTTGCATATGGATCAACCTCAATGACCTGTTCATGACTTTCTTTTGTGCAAGTTTTTGCCACCTTAGGTTCTGCCTTGTCCTCATGCGTCTTCATCATTAAGCTTTTTATGGTTCTACAATCTTTTGTGTTATGAGAGGGACTCTTATGGAATTCACACCACATACCATTCTCTTGTGTCTTCTTCATACTCCAAGTCTTTTTTGTTGGTGAATTGGGAGAGGGTTCCTTAGAGGTTTGTTACCATGTAGTGTTGCCACCTTCACCCTTCCATCTGTTGTTTGCGAAGTTATCCCTCCTTCCTTTCTGTTTGAATTTCTCCTCAATTTTTGTAGTAAATTTATATGCACTAGGTAAAGTCTCTATGTTCAAAAATTCCATTTCAGTCTGGATATACATGTGGAGTCCACTCTGATATTTCAAAACTTGGTGCTTCTCACAATCTTTGATACCAAGCTTTGCTACTAAGGCATGAAACATATTAGTATATTCTTGAACAATTTGGTCCTTCTTCTATTGAAGCAATTGCCACTACATATATTTTTGTTCATATGTATTAATAAGAAATTATTCCTCCTTTATGTGTTCCATGAATTCTCCCCATGTGGGTTTTTGATAAAAAATAAAAGTGCTGCCATTTTCTGTTGCCTTGGATGCTAACTTCACTTCCCACAAATATTTCACATTATTTTAGCTTTGAGGAGAGCTAAAAATTCCCCGAAGACCTTAAAAAATGCCAATTACTAACATGTATAAAAACTAAAAAAAATATAAAAATATTTTTCCACTGTTTCAAATTTGCTTTTAATCACTAATCCTAGAGATGACAATGAGAAAATTAATACTTGTACCACCCCTAGGGTATATAATGTGAATGAAGAAAGAGCTAATATTGCTATCAATGATGTTTTTAATGGAGAGCAATCATTCAAGAGCAACATGGCCCCATCTTCTTCTCATACGCATACCCTTGCACAAGGGAGCAAGGTCAAAATGTTGGTGTGTCTATCTCTCTAGATCCTTCTCATTCTCCTTGAGCCTATCTTAAACATAAAAATATTTTTAGAGAAAATAATGTCATGTATTTCATTCATGATCTCTCTCCACATATAACATTAAGCAAAGATGAGGCCTTAGATGATAAGGATATTCCTTCCCAATTTACCAAAGAAGATATGAATGATGAAAGGAAGGAAAATCCTCCTCTGCAAGATATTCCTTCTTCATCTAATAATCCTTTCATTCTTTCTAAACATCCTTACACTAAAAACTTCAAAGAAATTCATTATAATGTTCCCCCGCCTTCTCAATTAAAAGATTCTTATAGGAGTGGCTTCAACATAATATCGAAACAAGGTTTTCGAGGACAAGGACTTGGAAAATTTGAACAAGGAATTTAAGTCCCTATAAACCCTCCTACACAAATAACCATAGAAGGCCTAGGAAATTATAATAAATCTCCTATGGATTAACTCCTTATGATTCAAGACTTCAAAAATCATCTTGCATGACAACAAGCCATTAGTGCTTGCAAAAGACCTTCTTTCTCAAAAACTCATTTTTGTTCATTTCATCAAACCTATGATCACCATGTTGATGATTATCTCAATTTTCAAAATTTAATAAAAGAACTTATCGATAGTGGTAAAGTTAAAATCATGGATGACAATCCTTCTTCTAATAATAATAACTTTGGTCCTCAATCTCAAAAGAATAAGCCTACAACTATTAATGATCAAGAAAAAATAGCAATTAGAATCTTTTAGAGATTGAAGTATGATGATAATAATATTGCTTTTCCTTTCATTATATCTAATTACAATTATAAGCAAAAGAAAGATGATTCACATTGTCTTTTTCATAATTGTTATTCTCATTCTCTTGGAAAGTGTAGAGAATTTAAGGAATTTGTTCAAGAACAATAGGGTCGTGCTCATATATGTATTTTAGCTAATCTTGCTCTCTTTCTAGGTGAAAAGGTAGCGCCTTAGCACTCCTCTCCCCTCATGTTTCTCCTCACCCTATGACACAAGAAGTAAATTTAATTAGGGGATTTTTTTCATTAGTGGTGGTGCTTCTTCAATTTCAAATATCTTGGGGTAGCAACATGATTTCCCCTTTTTCTCTCCTCTTTCTAGGGTTTCACTATTTTCTTTGTGGTTTCATTATTCATAACTTCATGTCCCTTCTTGTATGGAATTATCCTTCATGTGAGCACATGCTTGTTCCTTGGATAGAACCTATTCCTTGCTTGAAACGGTGCATTTATTATGAATAATCTCTCCTTAGAGAGATATTGTAAACCTTCTTCTTCCTCTTTCTTTCTCTTTGAAAATTACCTCTTCTTTTGTCTTATTCATCACTTGATATCCTTTCTTGCATAGAATTATCCTACATGAGAGTACATGTTTTTTCCTTAGTTAGGACTTATTCTTTGTTTGAAATGGATTGTCTTTGTGAATAACCTCTCTTTAGAAGTGTAATTTCTTCTTTGTCCTCTTTCTTGGGGGTCAAGGATGCCTTTTTCTACCTCTTTCTTTCTATCTAATGTATTACTATTCCCTTTAGGGGGCTGCATTTTTCATGTGTTAATATCCTTTCTTTCAATGGTATGTCTCTTATGAATAATACCTCCTTTAGGGAATATGTGATCATTCTTTCTTTCCCTCTCTTTCTCTTTGAAGATTACCACTTCTTTTAAGATGCATTTTACATAAACTAATGTATTTTCTTGCATTGGATATTCATTCATGTGAGTATGTTGTGTATTTCCTTATGCCTAATCTCTCCTTAGAATATTGTGTATTTCTTCTCATTTTCCTTACACTTGGGGGGAAATGATTAATTTATCATCCTCTTTCTCTCCTCTTTAAGGATCTACTTTTCCTTGGTGGAGTGGTATTTGTTCATGATTTGGTGTCATTCCTCATGCAAAGTTATTGTTTGCTCAAGGATTCTGTTTTATACAAGAGTTGTAAGTCCTTGACTACAACCTCTTCTTCACTTGGTAATGTATATCTATCATAAACTTACCCCTCACATTGGGTCAAAAGTGTGCCATCCTTCATCAAGAATCCCTTTCACCTAGCAATAGGAGGAAGGTAGGAATTCTTGTTCTCTTTTCTTTCTTTTGGTAGAAGATGTTATGTTTGTTCAAGATAGATCCTCTTGGAGGTAGATGTATTTCAAGCAAAGATCTCTTCTCCTCCAAGGATCCCCTTTACACTTGTTGCAAGATATCTCTTTTTCAACTATCTTATCCTTGCTTGAAGAGTATACCCTCTATAGCTTAGGATTTATGACATTGTTGCGTAAAGGGTATCTCCTTGGTGTTGAAGGTAAGGTATCCTTTTCTATAGATTCATTAAGATACCTACATGGAACTATGTTGATATATTGAGGGGGGGACACCCATATCGCTCCCTTGTACCTTATTGTACTATACTCTTGCATATCATTTTTTGCATGTCTTAAATGAGGTGTTCATTCTCAGAACCATAGTAAGAAATATTACAATGAGATGCTTCACAATCAAAACCAGACCCAACATTTGATATATGTCTTAGATGGGGTTACACATTATCATAAATAGAAAAGTCTTAAATGAGATGGCCTCAAAACCAGACATGTATCTTCGCCACTTAACATTTACACATTTACACACACAATCATCCCTTGGCATTCACATTTACATTACATGTCTTAAATAGGTTGAAGCACACTAAAAAATAGAGAAAAGACTCTTACAAAGGGTTCTATAAACTTGAAACCAGACATCACTTGCACACACACACAAGGATGGGTGGAACTAGCTACAAATAGCTAGACTATTCTTACTCTCCTCCCCACATGGATCACCTACATAAAAACATCTAGGGTTGAGTAGTCCATGTCTTTTTTCATCATTCTTCTCATGGATCACCTGGATAAACACATCTAGCGTGTATTCATGCTCTCTCTTCTTCCTCTCATGAACTCATAGCTTTTCTATTGACAGTTCATGGATGATGCTTGCTTTTGTCTTTTATGTGATCACTTGTGTTCATGAGATGACATTTTTCAAGAATGATATTAGTTGTTGAGACATTTTGATATTGAGGTCTCTTCAGTTAGTTGACTTAAGGTCTTGTTTTTGGTCTCTTAACTTTTGTGTGTTTTTGTGTCTTTTCCTTTGTTTGCTTGTCTTTTTGTTTTTGCCTTGTTTTGTGTGCCCTTGCATATGTTTTGAGCAAATTAAGATCCTATTATTGGGGGATTAGTTCCTTGAAATTGGTGATATCTAATACTCTTTGTGATCTTGCTCCGCATTCCTCATTTTCTTCATCTCTCTTTCTTCTACTTTATCGTGAGTATTTGCGTAAGCTCATACTCCCGCTAAAGTAGGGGATAAATCTAGCATCCTAAAATTGCATCCCTTATGATTTTGACCATATTTTGAGCCCTCCCCTTAACGGCCTCATCCACATGCTTGATCGGGACCTATTTATGCCTCCCCTATGCAACCAAGCTTCATCTTTTCACTTTACACCTTTCAGTATAGCCCCTTGTTCCTGGCCTAAATTAGGGAAGGACCAAGACGCCATGTCCTGGTCCCCACTAGGACCTAGGCGCCATGCCCTGGTCCTCCCTAATTAGGACCCATTTTGGCCCCTAGGCCCCATCTCAAATTTGAGTGGGAATTGATTCCTCATGTCAGCCTATGTCAGAAAATTAAATGTTTGATGACAGTAGGTATAAAAGGAGATCTTCCCCTCTCATTTGGATATTCATGAAGGCAAAATTGGCACTCAAGCATTCAAGTGTTCAAGCATTCAAGAATTCAATCATTCATCATCAAGTGTTCTTCAAGACTACATATTCTTCATCCATCCATTGGGGAAACATTACATCATTCATTTGCAAGCATGTGTGTGTGTTAGGTTTTTGTCATGTTCCTGCCATTTCATACAACATATGCAATTACATCTAAGAATCAAAGTGTCATCGTCATCTATTGCGAATATGAAGGTATACTTTTTCATCATTTATTTCAATAATTTGTAATATTTTATTCAAGGTTGATTCCAAACTGGCGTTTGACTTAGGAAAACCCCTATTCCCCAACCCCTTTCTCCTTCTTTGTGTGTGCAGGAAACAAGTGTGCAACTGTACTTTAGGAATTAAGATTTATTTCCAAAGATGGAAAAACCCTTTTTGATGCGTGGAAAATTTAGAGGACAAAGAGGGTGGGTGACTTGGTTTGGAAACACAGTCCCTGCTACTTTTGATAGATTTTGCGGAGAAGCTCTAAATAATCTCAAACTTCTAAGATCTAGGTGCACAACCTCACTATTTTTGCTCATTTTGTCTTCAATTCTGACATTCTACTTATTCAACTTACAAAAGAGGGTCAAACACATTCCAAACACAATCAATCTACTTAGTATTTAGTCCTTGTGTCATTTAGGATTGGATCTAGTAGATTCATCCCCTCTTTTGAATGTAAATTCCTCCAAGTGAAAATCAACCTAGTGATTTCCCCCTTTCATGTGGTGAATTTGCTAAGCCTCCAATTTTCCACTTTACATATATTGTTAGCATTTTTGATGATGTTGTTGTGATTGTCATTGATGGACACACACTTTCTTTGAGATCACTTTTTGTATGTATGAGTTATGCTCAACTGGTATTTGTTCCAACCGGTATCATGTATTATAGTCTTTAGACTATCGGTGTTTTGCAAAAAGTGTTTACCAATCCCAAGCGGTATGAAGACCTCAGGCAGTTCGAGGATCTCAAGTGGAATGAAGGAACTAAAGTGGCAGTTATCATTTTCCCAGTCTTCATTTTTCTCAACCGATAATCGGTAAAGTTGTATGAACTAGTAATACTATGTGATGAGTTACCAACCGGTATTTTTGTGATGAGTTACCATCCACTGACACTTTGATGGTGATTTTGTGTCGTGTTACCAAATGTGTTTAGTGCAATGAACCTAGGAACTTGCAATGTAATCCTATTGGACTGACATGAAGTCGGATTCCTTTATAAGGACATCATGTCTAGGGTTTTAAGAAGGAGTTAGGGTTTTGTGTGGTTGATGAGGTTTTTTCATGTATGATCACAGAAGAAGATTAGGTCTGTGTGAAGATATGAAGACTGAAGTAATGCTGAAATGCATTAACAATGAGCTATCAAGGATCTAACCAAGCATACTGTGCTAGTATTTAGATCACTCACTTGTTGATTACTCACATCTTTGACAAGTCTATAACCCTTAACCGGGTAGGCCTGACAAAGCCTTTGTAAATCCTCTAACAAGGTGGTTCACAATTGTGGATCTGAAATCCTCTCATAAGGTATTCTTTAATTGGACTTATCTCCTAATAGAGATTGAGATTCCTAACAGGATCTATTCTGGTAAAGAACATTGTATGACCTTAACCGGTTTGGTTACTATTCTACAGATAGTTACTTCTAACTTTCATCTCACCGTGGTTTTTCCCATTTGGGTTTCCACGTCAAAATCTCTTGTGTTATGGTGATTGTTCTTCTGTGGGTGAATGCCTTATTTGTTGTTTGGTTTGCATTTGTGTTAACCAGTTTGTTAGTAAAACTGTTATACCAGTTTACTGATAAACTAGTTAAGTGTTTAAGTTCAGTATTTTTTGGTATACTAATTCACCCCCCCTCTTAGTATTCATCAATTGGTATCAGAGCCAACCTTTCTATAAGTTTAACCACTTGGAAAGAGATATGGGGGAATACATTGTGAGGGAACTTACTCATCGGCTCACTCAAACTGAGAAATCCTATGATGAACTCAAAGTCAAGTATAAGGCCTCTCTGGCAAAAAGAAGAGAGCATGCTAAGAAACTGATGGAACTAACTGAAAATAGTTCCTCTAATGAAGCGGACATCGAAGCCCTAGTTGAAGAAGTTGAAAAAATGAATAATTCTAATGGCAACCTAAGAAGGGAACTTGAAGGACTGACTATCAGGATGTGTCAAGAGCTTGAGAACCAGAGAAAAGTTGAAGATCTGGTAAAAGACAAAGATCATGAGATCTCCAAGCTGAAGCAAGAAATCAGTGCACTTGCTGCTCATCTCCAAGAGAGTAAAGTGGAAAAAGAGGAAATGCAAGGTGAACTAAACATGGCTATTTCTAAGAATGCAACCTTGAAGGAGTCCAATGCTGTTATTTCCAAAGAACTCACCGAGTCAAAGGAAATACTTGCCAAATTCAATAAGAGCACTATTAAGCTAGAGCAAAAGCTTGAATCAGCTAAACCGGTAAAGAATACTAATGGACTTGGTTTCTCTAAATATGAGGAAGGTGAGACCTCTGGAGCAAAAGATGTAGCATCAAAGAAGCAACCGACATCAAAGGATAAAGGTAAGAAAAAGTTCAAACCTGTTTGCTTTAATTGTCTCGAGGAAGGACATATTGCTAATGTATGTAGAAATAAGGCTTACAATAACTTTCCTTACTTTCTAAACAATAAGCCTAGATCCAATAGATTCAATGGACATTGTTATGCATGCAACAAGTTTGGGCATAGAGCATTTGAATGCAAGTCTGTCATGCACAACACCAGAAGGTATCCTCAAAGGAGTTAATGAGTTTTTCCTGAACCCTCTAGGAACTGGAATCCAAACCAGTTTAATACCTATAATCATCAGTCAGGTAGTGGTGGCTATCAAGGGGCAACCAGATGGAGAGCAACCTATTTGATCTATCATGGTAATGGTCACACTACTGCAACATGTAGAAGGAAGAATGGAAACATGAATAATGGACCTTGGAGAGCACCTGGAATGGTTTGCTATCATTGCAACAAATAGGGTCACCCAACAAGATTCTGCAGAACGAGAAAGAATATATTGGATCATATACCAGTCACTCTAGAAGGAAAGATTGATGTTGAAACTGTTCAAGCGGATATGAAGAAAATGTTAGGCCCAATATGGAAAGCTAATGTACTGAGAGGGGAGGGGTGAATTAGTACTCCAAAATTTGTCTTTTGTAATAACCTTACTATTATACATAAATAGAATAGTGTAGTAACATAAAACAAAACTATAATCAACTGATAACATTCATACATGATTCACTCCATAACACATATATTTTAGTCACGCAGAAACTCTTGGTTAGAGAGAAAAACTGCGGTGGGGATGGCACCCACAAATTCACTACTGCAATAATAAAGAGTGCTCGATTAGAGCTACATTTAGCTATTTATGATAGCTTACCCTGTTAGGAGTATTAAGATTAGTTAGATCTACCTTGCTAAAGGATTTTACAACACTATATAAGTGTAGCACCTGGTTAAAGGATTTACAATTTATAGACTTGGTTAGAGTCTTTTACCCTATTAAAGGTTTCTCTTACAACTCCAAAATATTACAATAGAATCAATACAAATATCTGCAACTTTACATCTGAAATGTTGTAGCAGATTCTATGTGCTCAAAATAAGATTACCTTGCCTATAGCATACCTCGGTAACTCATAAAGTAACTCGGTAAACCCTTCTTTTTAATCCGTTGCTTGACTGTTCTCTGATAACCTTCTCGGTGACCTCTGTGTCTCTGTAACAGTCATAATGCCTTGTGATTTCTCATGTATCACATAAGTCTTGCTTCATATGCACATGCACACACATTTCTCATATTCACATCTCTATTTCTAACCCTAAATTCATGCTGTATAAATGGACTTCTTAAGTCAGTGATCCGATTCATTGCTTCGATCTTACAAACATGATTTCTCGAATAAATAACCATGCAAAATATTTCATTGGTTAGATGACCTCAAAATTATACAAAATCTGTATGTGCAATTTCAATTGTGATAACGGTTCTGTGTGCCTCGATCTTGTAACACGTTTTCATATGTGTGTCCAGGTTCAATGAATCTGGTAACATGTTTCACTCGGTGTATATCAACTCGGTGTATTATCTTTACTGCTCGGTAGACATGAAATATCACTCGGTAGACAACTCGGTGTATTATCTTTACTGCTCGGTGTATATCAACTCGGTGTATTATCTTTACTGCTCGGTAGACATGAAATATCACTCGGTAGACAACTCGGTGTATACTGGGCTTTGTGACTGTTTTCCTTTTGTAACCAACTAGACTGTACATGCCGACTTCACTGTGTGTACCAACTGCATGATTCGGTAATATTAACCGACTAGAATATAGAATGACTTTGTATATAAAACTAATGGCAATTTGATAAGTAGTAACAATCTCCCCTTTTGGCATTAGTTGAGATGTTTGACAAAACTACTTTCAAAGTCATTACTCAAAAATCTATATACATTACAAAATTGACTAAACATGCAGTATATACATTAGTCATTAAAATAGTATAATCAAATATACTCCCCTTATCAATATGTTGTACAAAACTCTATAATCACTGTTCTTTCCTCTGTTCATGCTCAGTTCACTGCTTGGTATACTCCCCCTGTATACTACACTTTGGTTGTTTGATTCTTTGAATACTATACACTCCTGAAGATATACTCTGATATACTCCCCTTTTTTGACAAACATCAAAATTTAGTTACCATTGGGAGGGGGCAACTGATCAAAGATGGATTTGTACTTTGTCTGGGCATCGGCGAGGGCGACAAAAAGTGCATCCTTGACACTGTCCATTAAAGAATTTTGTGCATTAATATCAGCCAATAATGAAATTAAGCCATCTAAAGTGCTTCCTTCTTTTGTAGTAGAGAGAGAGGTGGCTCAGTTTAGCTATTCTTGAACGAATGAAAGATGAGGAAGGAATAATGTTTGAAGTGTCATTATGTCCATCCTGATCTTGTGTTCTTCATTCCTCAATTCCAATTGTTGAGCCATGAGCTGTTGGAGCTTAGTATAAAAGTTCTGAACTGAATTTGACTCGGGGGTCAACTTATTTGAGAGATCGGTGATCTCTTTCTCAATTGCTTCTATTTTATTCTTAATGTCCTTAAGAAATAAAGAAAATGTGCAGAGTTTCTGAAATAATGAAAGAATGTGCTTGAGTTGAGGGGACAACTCAGCAATAAATTTGACAAGTTTTACCTTGCCAACAACAATTGATTTCTATACTTCCTCTATCATTTTAGCAGTTAGCTCCTTGTCTTTTAGTTTGCTCAAGTATTTGGATGCATCTACTCCAGATGTCTCAATCTGATTGAGGAGTTCATCTAATTGAATATGGATGGCTGCATCGGTTGATACTGTAGTTGAGGGTAGCATATCTGATAGTAAGGTTTTTACCTTCTGAAGTACTTTATTCTTCCTCTGTATGGCCAGTTGCTTCTCCTGTTTGGCCTTTGCTTTGCACAGTTCATCAAATTCATTGAGTGCTTGCCCTTTCAATTTGGAGATGTCTACATTGGGCAACACTATCGGTTTTGATAAATCAATTTTGAAACTATGCTTTTTCAATTTCTTTTCTTTACCTTTCACTGGGTGAACCACTACTATAGCTTGAGAGGCTTGAGGACCCTCGGTAGGTTGCTCGGTAGAGACAACACTTTTGTCGGTTTCTTTAGCCTCGGTAGTGTCCTTCGGTGTCTCGATGCTTGGTGTCTCAGCTGTAACATTTTCCATGCTAGAAGGTGCTTGAGAGGTTGGTGCTTGTGAAGTACCTTCTGCTGTAGACTTTTGACCTTTGGTGCCTTCTCCTATAGCCTAAGGAGCTTCAGTTGCATCAGGTTGATTGATCGGTGGGTAAGGCTGAACTTGTTCCAAAACAAATTCACTTGAGACAAGTTTTGCATAAGCATTGCCTTCTATCATTTCTTGTTCAAGTGCCTTTGCATCCATGATAGCTTCATCTATTTGAATGGTGTCTGCAGGGTCTTGCTCGGTGACATCAGGCTCTTGGTCGGTGACATCGACTATTTCCACTGTAGATTGTTCACCAGCATCCTTTCTTCAAAAGATGGTCTTCCATTGCTCCTTTGTTTCCTTCTCTACCTCTATATATAGGCCATTCATCAATTTCAAGGCCTTCTATTTTACTGTAAATTGAGTTTGGTTGTTTGTCAGATGTTCTTTTATTTCATCAACCGACATATCAGGAAAGAGATGCACCAAACTTCTTTCTCTGATTTGTTTCTCCGAGTCTAGGGCATATTGCCATCTGGTTTCAATATGTGCATATAATTCCTTAGGAATAGAATTACATACTTCTAATGGTACCACTCAAAATTTGAGAAGTGTACAAATGACAGCATCTTCAATTTGCCTCTTTTCATCAGCTGATTCGGATTCATATTTAACAAATTTGAATCCACCAAATCCACCATGTTCCTTTAGATTATTACAAAAAATTTCTACACTATGTACATCTACCTTCTTGCTTTTCACAATCTGAAATTTATTTGCATCTTCAGATTCGGTATCACGACTCTTTTGGGAAAATGAGTCTCCTAGTAGATTTCTTGTAAGTTCTAGTTACCTTAGGAATGGCAACAGTCTTTTGTTTCTTACTTAGTGATGCAACAGAGATGCCCTTGTGTTAGGTCTCTTTGTTGGAGGGGTCGGTAGAGCCATTGAAGTGTCCTGTTTCTTTCTTTTCAACACTTTTCCCTTAGACAATTTAGTGCTAAGTGTTATGGTTGTTTCTTGGGCTTGTGTCTCATCTTTGGTGATGGCTAGAACTCCTTTGATAGGTGTGGAGGAAGACTCTTCTCCAAATTTCTTAGTTAATGCCTTAATCATCTTTGTAGCTTTTCTTGTAGCCTTAGGTACTACAATGCTCATTTTTACTTTTTCTTTCCTTTCTACATAGGTTCCATACCTCAGCTTGGTAGTATGCCTTGGCAATGACAAATAGGCATCGATTTGCTGTTGAGTGATATCAAAATCAATCTCGTAACCCATAGGTGACAAAGATTGAGTCCTCGGTTCCACAACATTCACATAGCAGTAATCGGTGTCTACCTCAAAACATATTTCATCTTTGTATTTTTCTACCAGCTGTGGTGGAATCCGGTACCTGTTATGCATTTTCTCTTGGAACTTACTGAAGTAATCATCCATTATATCATTAAAGTTATCACCTAACTTCTTGATGAAGTCATTGATTTGATGGGTGATTGGTCGATGTAGTTCCAAACAACTTTACCGACTGTTGGAAAAAACTTCTCAAAGTAGAAAAACATACACACAAGTAGAGATCCAAATTTTAGAGTGTTTGCCGAGTTGTTCTTCTTTGGCTTCCTAATTGTGTTCAGATTTTCAAACAAGTTCTTCAGTAACACTTCACACAAGTCAAATTTCATGCCTTTCTTAACAATTTTGTATGCTAAGTTCACTGTTGTACAGGGTACACTGTTTTCTCTTGCTGATTGGAAGAAATAGTAACCAATTACTCTGATGGTGAATTTGAGTTCAGGATCAGTAACATTGTTCAACTTCAAACCTCTATAATCTGATTCAACTCCAGTCAAACTAATCAATTCCTTCTATGATATCATTTTCTGTGCTCGAGCATCATAGATAGGGTAATCGGTGATCAGATGAATGATTTCTTTAGTGATCTTAAACGGTTTCTCTTGTAGCCACATGAAATCATCATGCACTCGGCTTAGTACAAACTTGACCCATTGGGGTTTGAACACATAGGGATAGGTTAGGGCTTCAGTCAATCCCTTGATTTTGATATGCTCATACTTGTTATCCATTTTACCATATGTGCACAATTCATCATATGCATCCTTGATCTCAACATGACCGAGTTCTTCAACACGACATTTTGTGAAGAATCTCACATCCTCAACTAACAAGACTCGATCCGGGATGAGTGAAAAAGAAGTCTTGTCATCCAGTTCAGATGCAATTTTGGGAGTCATAGAGTATTTTAGTGAGGGCTTTTCTACATTGGTGACAACAATGGGGTCTTGGATCTTAGATGCCATTTTTTATTTTAGATAAAGATTGACACAAGAACCTTAGGGTTTGAGAACTTAACACACAACATACGCTTCACACTCAGCAGATAACAACTTAATGAGTTCGGTAAACTAGCTTAGCAATGCGATGAGATTCAATGTAAATACCTTGGATTTTGCTTTGAAGATGGTTTGATCACCTTGATTCGCTCTGCTCTGCTTCTCAAAAACTTGGTGAATGAAAATGACCGCGAAAAACCTTTTAAGTACTCAAAAATACCTTATCGGGCTCCGTGCAAGTTAGGTCAAAGACATTAAATGCACTTGGTTTACTTAACTTTCTTTCCTTTTTTTTTTTTGCTTTAACCGAGTAACCAGATTTGCTTCATATACCAACTTGATAGGCTTCCTGAATTCACCGACTTAACAGTTTTCCTGTAAAGTGCTTCAAAATTTTTGATAGAATTTCAAACTTACTCCTACATCTTACTATGCAGATTTTGAATTCAGTACATACTTAGATAGGAACTGTTTTAAGATTTAACCTTGTGAGAATGCAGTCCCTTCATACCTTTACCGATTAATTTGGAGTGGGAGCACCTAACTCGGTAGGTAAGGTGCTATCTTCATTTGACACAATTTCCTTCTTTCTCCAAATCATCTTTAATTTCTCTTTTATTTCCTCAATGTCTTCTCTAGGTTGATCTCTGCAATCTCCAGCTAAATGTCCAGCTTTGTGACAATGAAAACATGCCATACCAGGATTTCTCCATGATCTTCAGTTATTCATTCCAAACCTTATAAAGCAGTTGGCACTTATATGTCCATATCTTCCACAACATTCACACCATATCCGTGTATTGTAATCCCATGGTACTGCAGAATATTGTCGGTAAGGGTCTGTGTGAGTTCGGTAACCTCTAGTATTTGCTCGGTGTGCAGACCATATGTGGTTCTTTTGCTTAAACCAACACTTCTCGGTACTATGTCCATATCTATTGCAATTTTTGCAAAACCCCTTGAATTTTGCCTTCTGATAATTGTTAACTGACTTTGTCCTACATTGATTAGATGTGTGACCATATTTATTGCAATTGTAACAATAACCATTGGTCTTAGTGGTATTCAGTTGCTTACCTTTTCTGATTTGACACATATTGGCAATATGACCTTGATTTCCATAGTAGTAGCAAGTAGGCTTCTTCCTTTTGATGTTATTCCTTTTTCCAGCTTGTTTTGATGATTCTCCTCTCTCGGTAGTGCAGATTCCCTTCTCGGTAGAGTCTTTTCCTTTGTAACCGAGTCCTCCTTCTTTGTAGGGTCATCTTGTGTTAAGTTGCTCATCCAACATCTTTGATGCTTCATAACTCTTCTTTAGTGTTTCCTTTGATTTCTTTTCTATTTCAAGTTCATTGCTCAACCTTGATACTTCAAGTTTCAATGCTTGATTCTCATCATCTTTCAGATTTGCTTCATGATGTGTATAACCTAGTTGATCTGTCAGATTTTGTTGAATACCAGTTAGCCTTATGATTTCATCATTCTTATCAGATACTAAGACTTCAACTTGTTGTTTCTCTCTTTGTAGATCTCTTGCTTTATCCTCGACTGTCCTTAATGCATCTAGATTTTCAGTCATCTGTGTACTGAAAAGTTCATGTTCTCTTTTCATTGCTTTTAGTTGATCAGCCAATGCTTTGTTCTTTTCTTTCAACATTCCAATCATTTCTTTAGTTTCTTCAGATATACTATTGTCAGATGATGTATCGATTTGTTCCACTAACTCTTAAGAATCCTACAAGTCATCAGATAATCTTCTCCTTACTTTCAGAGATTTTTGCATTTGCCTTTGCATGTCTACAATCACTTGATTTGCATTATCCAGCTCTTCTTGTAGATACACAATCCTCCGAGATTGTTTATAGCCTTCCATTGATAAGATCTTTCTCTTTAGGTAGTTAAACCATTTTCCAAGATTCAAGCTTTGATACCAATTGTTAGGCCCAATATGGAAATCTAATGTACTGAGAGGGGAGGGGTGAATTAGTACTCCAAAATTTGTCTTTTGTAATAACCTTACTGTTATACATAAACAAAATAGTGCATTAACATAAACCAAAACTATAATCAACTGATAACATTCATACATGATTCACTCCATAACACATATATTTTGGTCATGCAGAAACTCTTGGTTAGAGAGAAAAACTGCGGTGGGGATGGCACCCACAACTTCACTACTGCAATAATAAAGAGTGCTCGGTTAGAGCTACATTTAGCTATTTCTGATAGCTTACCCTATTAGGAGTATTAAGATCAGTTAGATCTACCTTGCTAAAGGATTTTACAACACTATATAAGTGTAGCACCTGGTTAAAGGATTTACAATTTATAGACTTGGTTAGAGTCTTTTACCCTATTAAAGGTTTCTCTTACAACTCCAAAATATTACAATAGAATCAATACAAATATCTGCAACTTTACATCTGAAATGCTGTAGCAGATTCTATGTGCTCAAAATAAGATTACCTTGCCTATAGCATACCTCGGTAACTCATAAAGTAACTCGGTAAACCCTTATGTTTACTATGTTCCTCGACTATTCTCTAATAACCTCTCAGTGACCTCTGTGTCTCTATAACAGTCATAATGCCTTGTGATTTCTCATGTATCACATAAGTCTTGCTTCATATGCACATGCACACACATTTCTCATATTCACATCTCTATTTCTAACCCTAAATTCATGCTGTATAAATGGACTTCTTAAGTCGGTGATCTGATTCATTGCTTCGATCTTACAAACATGATTTCTCAAATAAATAACCATGCAAAATATTTCATTGGTTAGATGACCTCAAAATTATACAAAATTTGTATGTGCAATTTCCAATGTGATAACGGTTCTATGTGCCTCGATCTTGTAACACGTTTTCATATGTGTGTCCAGGTTCAATGAATCTGGTAACACGTTTCACTCGGTGTATATCAACTTGGTGCATCATCTTTACTACTCGGTAGACATGAAATATCACTCAGTAGACAGCTCGGTGTATACTGGGCTTTGTGACTATTTTCCTTCTGTAACCGACTAGACTGTACATACCGACTTCTCTGTGTGTACCGATTGCATGATTTGGTAATATTAACCGACTAGAATATAGAATGACTTTGTATATAAAACTAATGGCAATTTGATAAGTAGTAACAGAAAACCTGGAAAAAGAAGCCAGAAGAAGTGTCTCAAGAAGAACTGGTTTCTGCACCTAGTGTGGAAATCTCTGAACTGGCAAACTAAGCTACAAAAAAGCTTAGGGGGAAACAAATCGGTGAAATGTTTCAAACCCCTGATTTACACCGGTAAAAGACCTTAACCAGTATGTGATACCTGTCAATTGGCAGAAGACCGGAAATGGTAAAAGGCAAATTAGGGTTTACGCCCTAATGATGAAGCACTTATTATGGTAGGTGAAGAATTCGTTTAAAAGGGATTTTCAAGTCATTTTCACTTATCAATTTGTGAGTGAAGAAGTTTTCAAGTGCAGAGCGACAAAAGGTGATTTGTCTTGCGATTCAGAGAGATTTCAAAACTTTGAAGAAGAATCAGAAGATAATATCAATTGGTCAAGTGTAGAACTCAAAGCGGTAATCCAGCAACCGAAGTAGTGTGTGGCGAAGCGAAATTTGTAAGCCCTAAATCTTGACTTGTGAAGGTATTTTTCAAGTTTCTCTATTTATCATGGCTTCTGCATCACACTCTAGTTCTAGTGCACCCATTGATTCAGTAGATTTCATCCAACAGAAGGAAAAATATAATGCCCTATCCCAAATACCCGCTGGTGTTATAGTCGAGGAAGGTATTTCAGATTATATTGACTGTAAAGTTGAAGACCTAGGATCTCTAGTGTTCCAGTCTCAGTTAAGCTTATTCTGTGGGAAGGACAAGAAGATCAAACTGGAATACAACATCTTGGAAAAGAAGAAGCTTCACAATGCAGTCTATTTCCTTGAATAATTTATAGATGATCACATCCGCATCATTCTAAGTAGGGTGCATGGTGACAAAATATATTTCAAGCAAACACATGAGATCATACCGGAAGCAATTCATGCAGTCACCAGTTTCTGTAATGTTGGAGATGTGCCAGCCCTAAGGAAAGTCATTAAGATGGAAATGACTAAGCTCACTGGTTCTGTGAGTGACCAATGGGGAATGATCATCAATACCATCAAGTACGATCTGGTCAAATATGCCTACATGGTGACAGGTTACCGGACATTCCATGCTAGCAGAACTAACTCTGTCTCTGCTGTAGTAGTAAATGTCGCCTATAGGATGATCATGGAAGATGCCTCGTTTGATTTATGCACCTATATGCAAAGGCAACTTCTGGTGAACTTGAAGTCAATTAAACAGGACAATGCCATGAAATTTAAATTTGGACAACTATTGGTCAGATTGTTCTTCTACTTCCAAGGCTATTTTCCAGGAGTCGGTGATATTTAGTGGTCCGCTGACCAACCAGTTACCAAGCAAATCAGAGAAAGTCTTCAAGCGGTTGGAACCGGTTATCTTGAAGTCCTGAACAAATACTTTGATGAGTTCAGATGCAAGATGAGCCAAAGGGTGAGAATATCTGGTGATATTGCCAAGAAGTATGAAGAGGACATATGCTTCACCATTAGAGTAGATGAGTGTATAATGGAGGCGGTTGAGCCTAGAAAAGAAAAGGTGGAACCTATGGGATATGAGGTAATGTATGATATGCTAGACGGGTATGCTTCTACCCTACTTGCCTCACCACTTGATCCTAAGAAGAAGAGAATTGACACATATCTAGAAAGGGTTACACTAGTTGAAGAGCCTTCAGTAAAGAAGAGAAAGGCAGTGCCATCTATATCGGCACCGGTTACTCCAGCAAGTTCTAAAGTGACCAAGCGGTCACCGGCAAAGAAGAAACTAGAAGTTGCACCCACCAAGGTATTTGAGAGGAAGTGGAAGACAAAAGGCAACACACCAGACTCAGAGGACACAGAATCTGAAGAATAGCCTAAGAAGACTAGGCAAATGAGGAAGAAGACAAAGACAACCAGTAATGAACCGACATCATCAGCACCGGTAAATATTGATATTTCCTCTTACAAACCTTTGACACATTGTCAAATAACTATCAAGAATATTAGGAGAAAAGTGCTGAGTGATTTAGTAGATTATTTTGATGATTTCAATGACAATGAGAAATTGGAAGTAGAACAGGAAGTCATTCAATATTTATGTATTAATGGTTGGTCGCCATTAGAAATTAAATCTGTGACACTGGATTTCTTATACAATTATTTAGATAACAAATGGCACATTTCCATAGAAAAGGAACAGGAAATAAGAGAGGAAATATTTGCTCAATATTTTCCTGATGTGTCTAATTTAGAACTTTATGAAGTTATGGAAAAATATAAAGGCCTCTTCTTCATGAGAAGAAGGAGACTCTTGTTGCTAGAAGGGAAAGTCCCTAAAGTAGTAAAAGATACCCACTCTCATGCCAAAGCTGCTCTGAGGTTGCACCAAGTGTTCGAAGCCAACAAGAAGGTTGAACAAGAACCGGAAATTGAAAAATCGGATGAGGTGTATGATAGTGTAGGAGAACCGGTCACTGAACAAATGGACCCTATTGACGTTGATGCTTTGGACGGTGAAAATGTCACCCCGGATACAACAAAGGACAAAGCTAACAAAGAGAAAGTGGACAAGGAGAAACATGACAAAGAAAAGGCTGACAGAGAGAAAGTGGAGAATGAGAAAAAGAAACAAGAGGAGGAAAAGAGAAAACGGGAAGAGAAGAGGAAACAAACAGAAGAGGAGAAAAAGAGCAAAGAGGAAGAGGAGAAGAGAAAAGAAGAAGAAAAGAAATAGGAAGAGGAGAAGAGAAAAGAAGAGGAGAAGAGGAAGCAGGAAGAGGAGAAGAAGAAACAGGAAGAGGAGAAGAAGAAGAAGGAAGAAGAAAAGAAATAGGAAGAGGAGAAGAGAAAAGAAGAGGAGAAGAGGAAGCAAGAAGAGAAGAGGAAGAAGGAAGAGGAGAAGAAGAAGAAGGAAGAGGAGAAGAAAGAAGAAGAGAAGTGGAAAGAAGAAGAAAGGAAGAAGGAAGAAGAGAAAAGAAAGAAAGAAGCATAGGAGCAAAACAAGCCAGGAGAAGAAAAGAAAAAAGCCAAGGACAAGGAGGAAGTGGCAAAGAGCGTACAAGTGGAGACCCCAAAGGCAACCGGTAGTCAAGCCAAATCGGCTGATATTACCAGTCCCATTGACCTCCAATCTGCAAATGAGATGGAGCTGCTGCAAAGCATTAAGCTTGCCCAAGAGCAACTAGAAGTGTTGAGGAGGAAGAAGGAGCAAGATGTTATTCAGACTATGGTGGAAACTCTTACCAATTTGATTCCTGGTACCAACCTCCCAAGTACCGATTCCTCTCTGGCCCAATTGAAACTCTTATGCATAGTTGTAGAGGACCAGGTGCAATGCCTGGAAGATGTTGGTGAAGCCAATGCTCAAAAGAAGCATCAAAAGGCACTGAACACTGCCTTAGTGAAGAAGTTAAATGAGCTCCGGTCTGAACTTCAGAAGGCACAAAAGGACATAAGAGATTCTATGCATGAGGGGAAATTACTACTCAGTAAGATAAGCCAACCCCATCTATTTTGTGATGATGTGCTTGCTCAGAAAGACAAACTATAATCTGACTTGCAGACATATATAAGCACCTTCAAGATGCCCTATGATTCCTTCACCATATTTGGGTAAACTGTTTACCGGTTTCAACTCCAGACTGCATGAATAGAGTTAGAGATCAACAACTGGACACAAGATTTGTAGGAACTTCAACTGGTTCTACTACCAAGATTGCAAATACTTCAGAAATGATATCTCAATCTGGATGCCTTAACGGTCACTCGAGAGATGAGTACCTTGGATGCCATGGAGGAACAAGTTTTTCAGATGCAAATGGAAAGTGAGGTTGCTACCTCATTGCTTGAGTCATGGTCTTTATCCATGAAGACATTTATGCAAGACTTTAAATAAGTTTTTGACAAGTTTCACTCTTTATTATCATAAACATTTATTATTTTAATGATAATGGAAATAGGGGTTATTCAGTTGTACTTTGTCATTGTTGGCAAAGGGGGAGTAGTATTCTGTATTTAAAATTTTGAAGCATGTTATGTATACTTTCATGTTTATCTCTGTAAGGGAGTAGTATACATTGTATTTTCTGCAAAAGGGGTAGTGTATATGCTTAGGGGGAGTAATGTTGTCAAACACTTAGATGTCAATTTTTTTTCGTAAGTGTTTCCATCAATGCCAAAGGGGAGATTGTTGGCATTTTTGATGATGTTGTTGTGATTATCATTGATGGACACACACTTGCTTTGAGATCACTTTTTGTATGTATGCGTTATGCTCAACCAGTATTTGTTCCAACCGGTATCATGCATTATAGTCTTTAGACTATCGGTGTTTTGCAGGAAGTGTTTACCAATCCCAAGTGGTATGAAGACCTCAAGAAGTTTGAGGATCTCAAGTGGAATGAAGGAACTAAAGTGGCAGTTATCATTTTTCCAGTCTTCATTTTTGTCAACTAGTAATCAGTAAAGTTGTATGAACTGGTAATACTCTGTGATGAGTTACCATCCACTGACACTTTGATGGTGATTTTGTGTCGTGTTACCAAATGTGTCTAGATGCAATGAACCTAGGAACTTGCAATGTAATCCTATTGGATCGACATGAAATCGGATTCCTTTATAAGGACATCATGTCTAGGGTTTTAAGAAGGAGTTAGGGTTTTGTGTGGTTGATGAGGTTTTTGCATGTACGATCATAGAAGAAGATTAGGTCTGTGTGAAGATATTGAAGACTCAAGTAATGCTGAAATGCATTAACAATGAGCTATCAAGGATCTAACCAAGCATACTGTGCTAGTATTTAGATTACTCACTTGTTGATTACTCACATCTTCGACAAGTCTGTAACCCTTAACCGGGTATGCCTGGCAAAGCCTTTGTAAATCCTCTAACAAGGTGGTTCACAACTATGGATCTGAAATCCTCTCACAAGGTAGTCTTTAATTGGACTTATCTCCTAACAGAGATTGAGATTCCTAACAGGATCTATTCTGGTAAAGAACATTGTATGACCTTAACTAGTCTGGTTACTATTCTGCAGATAGTTACTTGTGAGTTTCATCTCACTATGGTTTTTCCCATTTGGGTTTCCATGTCAAAATCTCTTGTGTTATGGTGATTGTGCTTCTGTGGGTGAATGCCTTATTTTTTGTTTGGTTTGTATTTGTGTTAGACGATTTGTTAGTAAAATTGTTATACCGGTTTACTACTAAACTGGTTAAGTGTTTAAGTTCAGTATTTTTTGGTATACTAATTCACCCCCCCCCTTAGTATTCATCATATACCAACTGCAACTTCAATGACATCAACTAGGTTGACCTAATTAGATGTAACATGCAAATACAAAATAGTCGGCCAAAACAAACTCCAATGGAATGCAAAAGGACAAATGAGACATGTGATGCATTACACCATGTCAAAACACCTTCGTGTCCATCCTAAATCATCACCCATAGATCCACACACAACTGCATTGGCCAAAACATCATAGGTCAGGTGAAAAAGATAAAGTGGATAAGGTACACCAAAACAACTAACACCAATTATGATGTAGACCACCAAATATGCAAGAGGATGCCCAATATGGCATCATCAAACATCCATAACCCTAAATAATTGAACTGCATCACTAGAATAGTAGTAGATATGGGAATACAACACATTTGTGTACACTAACACTAAAACAATCACACATGAATGAACACCAACTGCATATCCCAAAAATTAACACCAAAGCTTTGGAAACATCATGATACACCTTTATAAGCCTTCTAAAGCATCCACAAATAGATTTCTCACATCTACATGATTACATTGCTATCCCATTATAACTACACTATATTGTACCACATCTAAACCAAAGAATGTAACCAAGTTGCACATCAAGATCGACAAGTTTGACATTAATGACAACAAGAAGTCAAATTTGCAACAATATCTCTCTTTTCATTCATGGCAAACACGTGTACAAACTCTTAAATTACTCCCCCTTTGAAATCAAATATAAAGGGTGTCTTATTACAACAAAATTCAACAACCTATATACAACTCCCCCTATCTACAAACTTCCTCAAAATTGGAAGCCAAAACTATGTTACCAACATGTCTGTATATATATAAAATTAAAATTTTCTTACCAAAAAAACATTTAACCACCTTGTTAAGCTAGGGGTATGATATTTTGATGGATGAACTTGAGATGAGCCCAAGCAGTACTCCAATCAACTCTTTCAAAGACCCAAAGGTTACACTAACTCTCCATATTCAATAGAATATTCTCTACCTCTTCACAACTTCTCAAAACCTTCATTGTCTTACTTAACTCTTGAGAGTCTATAAGAATCTTCACCATAGCGGTGAGGTGCATATCTATAATATCTCTCAAATGGTAAAAATTCTTCTTGACATGCTCCTTTTGATTCATCAACAAATTAATTTTTATGTACATGTTCTCTAACTAAACTCTTCCTTTACCATCTCCATCGTCCTGAAAGTTCACTGACTTAGACAACTCTACAATTTGGCTTCCAGAAATGTTTATTTGATTATGTTTTTCTTTAGTTAACTCAAGCCACTTGTGAAAAAATTGATATGCTTCTACAACACTATCTACACCCTTCTGAAAAATACTTATATCTCTTGTAGTTAGTTATGTGCATTTGTGTAGTACCCCTCCCCGATCAAACTCCGGTTAACCTAGTTTGGCCATGGTTGACCTTATTAACAACTTGCATGGATGGTTGGAACACTATGTTAAAGAAGCTTTGATTCAATATGATGGACCATGTTGGTAGGGTGGTTGAGTGAATGTTGACCTCCTTGTGGATCATTAGATGTAATTTTCCTATGTTTCATATATATATGATAGGGGTGTCGTGGCCCTACCTCGAGCCCATCATAAGCATATTTTTCATTTCTGCTATAGACTTATCATTCGAGATAGAACCTTGATACATTATGGTCATGAGACTATTTGACACATAATCTTCATGAAAACTAGTGCATATGATGTATTCCACATTATGCTTGATTTTAGTACTTATTCTTGGTGATGTTCTAATATTTTGATGCATGCTTATTTGGTGACAGGTTTATATGATTTCATTGGTGTTGCAATGAGCATATGATCACATGTGAATTCTTGGGAAAAGTACTTGAACTATGTTATGGAATTGTCTTACCTTGCAGTGCATATTTTGATGTTGTGTTTGACACGTATTTCCTTGCATGTATATATATGCATATTGTTTTGGACCTATTGATGTGTGAATTGAGATGTGTAGGATATTAATCCATGTAACCATGGAAGTACATGAGAGATCTAGGCCAAACCTATGTGCAATAGTGAAGCCAAGGTTTGTCTATTTGGAGAGACAATACCTCGTTTGTAACGTTTTATTTCGTATGAGTAAATGCTTGTGTGTATGTTCAATTGTCAATTGTTAATTTATTCTTCCAAAAATGACATGTCCAAGTGTAAATTATGATGTTTTGTGAGTTGGAATATGACATGTCCTTGGGAGGGAAATTGTGAAACCCTATGCATTTTCAAATATCTTGTAGTGGTCTCAAAAGATAACCTGGTTAAAAAGCCTTTTAGTTTGGTCAAATCAAGGTTGACCCGTAGGTAAACTTTAGGTGGGTTTTTGGGTGGTCAAACTAACTCCTATAGTTGTGGTTAAGTCACTTTTGAAGGCCCACTTTATATACCTATGGGTAAGGGACATTTTTAGCCTTGTAACCACTCACATGTGATTGCCAAGTAATTTCAAAAGTGGGTTTTCCAAGATGGACGAAAATTTAGCTTTTTGAAGATTGACCCTTGGTAAGACAACCTTCCATTTCAGTGATTGATGCTCTTCCCCACCTTACACTTCCCTTTTCAGTTTCCTCTTTTAGAAACCATGTAAGAAGGTTGGGAAGACCAACCTATGAGCTCTCACCATCCTTTTCCAAGGAAGTTGAAAGATGTGAGGAGACTTCTACTCAGGAGGAGAAAAATTCTAACAGATTTTCATTACCCACTCTCCAATCTTGGAGATCAAGAGTTTTAAAGGATTTGAAATTTAGAAGGAAAATTAGCTAAGGAAGATTGTAGCTGGTTGGATTTCTTGATAGTCTTGGATTGGAAGCTCTCAATCACCACATCCATTGCAGAAGTTGAGGTTGGTGCATGGCACCCTCAGAATTTAAATGTGTCTTCTTGATGTTTTGTTTCTAAATCTGCATGTTTTAAAAGGTGTTTATTGATCTATTGTTATTTTGATGTGTTGTTGCATATTTTTTTGAATTCTTTTCATATGGTTGTGTTTATGGGAGTTAAAACCACACTCACCCTTGGGAGGGTAGAGTAGTCTTGGGGTGAAGGGAGTTTGACAGTCTTAGGGTGTAGAGCTCTCTTCTGGGAAGAGAGGGAAACTTGGATCTAGGATCTTTGCTACATTTTATTATTTTATTTCTATAAATTTGGGGGCCATAAGGAGGGTTTGACATTTTTGCCTTTGGGGGTCATAAGGGGTTTTGTTTTGGGTCATGAGAAAATAAGAGAGACGAAAGAAGAAAAGAGAGAGAGAGAGAGAGAGAGAGAGAGAGAGAGAGAGAGAGAGAGAGAGAGAGAGAGAGGTTGTTGTTATAATGAAATTCAATGGTTAATGTTATGGAGGTATTTATTGCTAATTATTTTGGTAGATCTCCCCTTTGATTTGGTCCACCTTCACCTCTATGTTTCAAGTCATAATTTGACTTTGTGCAAGCTTGGGAAAAAGGGAGTTTTTGTTTTAAATTTCTCTATTGTGAAAACTCTAATTTGTATGTGTGTAAGCATGGTTGTAACCTATTTGGTTTCTAGATCTCCCTAGCTCGGGGGTGGCCTCTTGTAGGCCTAGGTTGAGAGATGAGTCTCCATGGTCACAACCAAGAGTTCTTTACTTGCAGGTCTTCAAATTGGTTGAGAAGATGAAGGAAAAACAAGTTCTTATGTGGCTATTTGAGGATTGGATTCGAAAGTTCCTACATGTTTACTTTCAGATTTTATCTCCTCTTATGTGTGCAAGGAAATTTTGGAAAATATTGTATTCCTCTTGTTCTACTATTGAGCTTACAAAAGGGAACTATGAGTAAGACAAATATTGTAATGAGTTAATGCATTAGCTTGCATTTAAAATCAAAGAAAAACATTGGAATGTTTAGTCCTTTTACTAGGGTTGTTGCATTTGCAAGTAGGTGGAAATAAAGTCATGTATTGCCCTCTCTCCTACCCTTGTATTTCATTATGAACGTAAAGCAAAACTGAAAGAAAATTAAGTGTTCACAGATTTGTATGAGTTTTATTCTGTATATAGTTCTTTGCAAGAGTTAGCCTTTTATCCAATATCCATATAATGGAAAGAAACAAAATTAATAGTAGGTTTTCTAGTAGATTTATACTTCTAGTTATTGAAGAATAAAATGTTTTCTAAATTTTGTTTTTCCATTAAGGTTCAGATAGGCTTTAACATGATTTAAATATTTGTCTAAATCTGATTTATCTTGAAGTAATGATCTGCATTTTTCAGACATTAAGAAGGAAAGAGAAATAGATTTAGAATCATTATATATTCTGTTTAAAATATGTTTATTGAGTAAATCAAATAGTTCAGATTTTAATCACTACTTTAGCATGTCAATTGTTCTCATGAAACCAAAAATGTTAAATCTGAAAGTATACATTTGAAGCGTTTTGTTGTTCATCCCGCAACTAGTAAATCTGAAAAGAAAAAAAAAAGAAAAAATAATAGATGATATACATTTCACTGTAGGAGTTTTAAAGGAAAAATAAATATACATATATATAAACAAATATATATACATACATATATATATATATATATATATATATATATACATACATATATGTATACATACATATGTGTATACATATATGTATATATATATGTATACATATATGTATGTATATATACATATATACATATATATTTAGCCCAAATCTACCATTATAACAATCTGGAAAGGAAACAAATTTAAAAACTTAGAACAAAATAAAGAAGAATATGATTCTTTGATAACATATTTACATGAAAGAGTATAGCATATATGAATATATTTTTATTTCAAAAAGAGGGGTCTGATTTCTGAACCCATCCAAATCTGAGAATCTGATAAACAAATCAGATTTAAACCTACACCTATGCCTTCATACTTATATATATATATATATATATATATATATATATATATATATATATATATATATATATATATATGTATGTATGTATATGTTTAAATCCGTTTAAATCCTAAAACAAAAAATAACAAAAAAACCTATTAATAAGGGTCGACGATTGGGGGAGCCATGGCTCCACCCCACCTCCCCTCGCCATTATTGGGAGTGACCCCAGGGGGTGGCGCGACCGCCACTGTGAGTTGTGTCCCATAGGTGGGTTCGGCCCCTGCCTCCATTCTTTCTCCTGCACAGTTGCCACAACCGAGTTTTTCCCTACCAAAAAAAAAAAGTTTTTAAAAATTAGATGCCCTAACTCATAAAAAAAAAGTTACGGCAACAGTTTCAAAAAGGGGGTTTTAAAAGAACTTGGGGTTTGTTATTTTTTATATAATGTTACATTATTTTTTAAAAGATATATATATGCATATGGATTAGTATACATATAAGAGAGGATTTAAATATGTATATAAGTACACAAACATATAGATAGATAGATAGATAGATAGATAGATATATTTATGACAATTGGAGAGGTATATAATACATTTTCACGTAAGTAGAGATAGTTAGATGATTAATTTGTGGGGAGATACGTATTAAGGTTGGTAAATACTTATGATTTTTAAATTAATATTAATATAAGGAAATTATATATATATATATATATATATGACAATTGGAGAGGTATATAATACATTTTCACATAAGTAGAGATAGTTAGATGATTAATTTGTGGGGAGATACGTATTAAGGTTGGTAAATACTTATGATTTTTAAATTAATATTAATATAAGGAAATTATATTAATACTAATATAGTTGGAATCGAAGATTTCAATTGAACGATATAATTAACGTTAAAGTTGTAATGGCACTATTGGAATATTTTATTCAGCTTTAAAAATAGATGGGATTAGTAGTAACTATAAGTAATCAAAATATAATTTATTAGTAAGATGAATTGAATGGTTTTCAACACTAGGTTAAATGTAGATAATTTAATTATTAATTAGCTGATAGGTTTAGGAGATATTTTAATGTCGCCTTAGGGGTCAGTGTATTTAATCTTATTTAAAGAACTATACCCCATTGAAGTTATTAAAGTAAGGAGGTATGGGGAAAGTTAAATTACCCCCCCCCCCACTCTAAACTAAGTAACGTTCACATTACCCCTTTAGTTAGGAGTTAAATTAGATGTTTAATCGCTCGTATTAAGGACCTTATTAAGTTGACACTTAAGTTATCAAATTAGTGGAACAAAGAGAACAACCTCATCTAAACATTACGTAAAGCACAGGTAATTAGCGCTTTAAAAAAATTGTTGTTGTGCTTTTTTGCCCAAAAGTTTGGGCATGACAATCTGCATGCTTATTTATTGTAGTGTCCTAAATTGTACACGACTAGCATCCTAAATTGTACACAACTATAATTTTGTCCTCACTTAGGTCTCACTTTGGTGTTTTATCCTCTAAGGCCTCACTAAAGAACTAATTCTACTCACACCAACTATTAAACACAACTTTTCATTATCTACACTATCACCCCTTGATCCTAGATCCTTGATTTCCAAGACCATGGCACCTAGGACCATGGTCCTCTAAAAAAGGGCCCATTTTGGGGTTTCATAATGGTCACCTAATTTGGGTGGGTACCTAGATCTTGTGTCATCCTGTGTTAGAAACTCAATGTTTTTTGACCAACAAGTATAAAAGGAGGTATACCCCTCTCATTTTAAACCCTAATCAATCAATTGAGAAATTACACTCTAGAAAATTCAAGTGAGCAAGCAATCAATCTTCTATCAAGCATTGGAGCAGAATTGAAGTCAAGATTCAAGCATTGGTGATGGCATTCATGTTCTATGTTTTATGAAGACAGTCTACATGAAACCCTAATTCCTTGGTGGAGACAAACAAAACTTCATTAATGTATATCATTATTATTTTATTCATTCCAGTCCTTCCCTCAAAAGGAGAGTATTTTGTTGTACTACTTCATTTAAATTTTCAATTCAATTTCATGGTTAATTACAAAACCAGGGTTTGACCTAAGGAAAACCCCTATTCCAAAAAATTTCCCCCTTCTTTTGTGTGTGTAGGAAATAGGTATAGAGCTACGCTCGAGAATATCGACAGATCACAGAGATGAATAAGTTACCTTTTGACTATGATACATTCAAAGGACCAGGCCGAATTAGAGTAGCATAGTCTTGAAAAATCAGGCCAAACTTTTGGGAACATATCCAAATCATCTTCTTTTGCTTAGATCCAAGTTGGTGGCCCCATATGACTTATGTAGCTCACTTTTTCTATCAAATTGCTTCAATAATTGACTATCTTGCCCTAAACTTTAACAAATTCAAATAAATTCAATTTAGGGAAGAAAAAGCTCCATCTAGGAGGTCTGGAGTCTAATAGGAATCTTCATCTATCAAGTTTATATCTATTAGATTTCATCTTCCTCTAATGTAATGGTGAATTAGGCCATTTAGTGGTTTTATTAACTTAATTTAACCCTAACCCTAATTTTACAACCAAAACATTTACTAACTCTTCTAATCTTTTCTCCTTTGTCTTCTTCTCAACATCTTTCAAAATTGTAGCTTCCAAATCAAAAGAATGATCCTTTAACTTCTTAAACAATACTTGTAGCTTCTTTGCATCACTCAATCATTCATCTAAAGTAACCTTCAGAAGTCTCTTATAGAAAACTCAGTGTATCATTCACCAAACTAGTGCACTCCAACTAAGATATAATAAATTTCTTCCTCATAGTATGATAGAGGACATCACTCAAATGCAATATATGAGGAAGAGATAATCTACTAAGGGAAATTTGAACTTGAAAAATGGGTACATGTAGTACCTCTTCAATGGCAACCGGTTGGAACTTTATTTGCAACTACGACAAGTCTAATGTTGAATCTTTGGAATGTTCAAAAGACTCTCCAATAGAAAAATTTCTCATTTCAGCTTCTACGTCCTTCTCCTTCTCCTTCATAGATCTCTCCTTCTTCCCTTTTGTCTCTTCTTTTGTTCTCTCTTCTATCTTCTCATCCTCCTTTACTTCTCTATTTTTCCTTCTCCGAACTATCTTTATTCTCTTATAATTTTTGTGTTCTTTCTTTTTCTTTTTATTCTTCAATCTTCTCCTTCTTTTTTCCCTCTTTCTTTTCCTTCTCTTCAATATCATCCAAAATCTTCATTGACACATTATTTACATCTTGTCTTGCATCTACCTGATCACCTTGAACACTTTTTAATTTTTGATATGTTACAAATGTGGTTGTTGTTACACCAAAAGATCAACTTGTTAATTCTCGTTACAATCACTAAACTTATAGAATCTATATGAGGCAGTTAAGCCATGTCATAGACCCAAGCACTACATTGCACAACACAAGGAGACCAAGGGCGCACACCTTGAAACAATCCCCCCCCCAGTGCAAGTGAGGGGTTTAAACCCGTGACCAAGCTCTGATACCACTTGTTACAAGTTTGGTTGTCATTGCACCAAAAGATCGACTTGTTAATGCCCGTTACAACCACTAAAATTATATAATCCATAGGAGGCAGTTAAGCCATGTCACAAACCCAAGCACTGCGCTACACAACATAAGGAGACCAAGGGTACACACCTTGCAACATGATATTCATTTTTATCTTCCAAAACAACCATATTGCTAGTTTCTTCTAGACTAGTTCCTATATTTATCTTCTCCAAGGAAGACAAAGTAACCTTTAGTTGTTTTATTACCTCCATGGATTCGTCTTTTGTCTACTTTTCTATTCTCTTGATATCTTTTAGATCTCCTCCCATGATCAAGTTTACCCTTTCTTTTATTATGAATATTTTATTTAGGGATTGTTTAATTATTGTCCTTTATTTCTTTGACAGTGGTTTGGTTATCATATCCAGTGCTTGAGTACTTAAATTTGACTCCATTACTATGAAATTTCTTTTCTTTGTCGATACTTCCCAAATTTATTTAGGCAGTTTCTCTTCAAAGGTAATCATAAACTTGATTACCACCTTCTCAATCTTCTCCTAGTATGTCAAAGGTGTATCTGGATACATCCCATTAGAGAACTCCAATGATTCATGCTCACATATTACTTTCACTAGACTGTCAAGTCCCAAAGGCTAATAATTTGGATCATCCTCAATATTCATCTTATTTTCTTTTGGCTTTGTAGGAACTTTATTCTTCACCTCTTTTCTCTTCTTGGTAGGAGTCACTTTCAAAGTGACCAATGATATTTTTCTTCTACTTAGAGGCGCTATGTTCTCTTTTTATTCTTCTTCTTCCTCTTATTCCACCTTAGTCTTATTGGACCTTGTCTAGATATTAAATTTTTCATTATGTACTTCCTCATTCGAGCTGCTAATTTCCACTTCTTCCACTTTAGGCTACAGATCATCTTTCTTTTTGTAGCTTTCTATTTTCGCCTAGGTGCCTTCTTCTCACTTGTTACTAATCGAGAAGGGGTTCCAAAGGAACCTATCTTCACTAAAGAGGATGTGGACATAGACCTATTTCTCCTTTTCACTTGTCTAGATGTCCCCTCAATAAGAATCACACTAAATGATTTCGCTATCAAAGATAGACCAATATCCTTGTACAACTTATCCATCCTCTTATTATGTCCTTTCTCTATTTTTTCTTGCCTCATATTAGCTTCAATTTCTCATATGGTACCAAATCTAGTCTCATTAGGATCTATCAACATTTGTATAATTACAACAATATGACTCTCAATCTCTTCTATAGATACTTTATAGGGTAGCTTTGGTACCCACGTAGTTCTCATCTCAACAACTTCAATATAAAAATTATCTCCACTCACCCAAAATGTGAATACATCCTTATAATTTTGTACCACATCTAGAGGAAAACTTTCTCTTTATTGCATAGTGTCATAAATATTCTTAAAGCAACTAGAATATATTGTATTGTGTGCTTTCTATGTTGTCTAAATTGTATTGCAATGGGAGAAAACTTATCCCAAACATGATCCTTAAGTCTAGAAAGATCATTTATAAACATGAATGCCAATTAAATAATCAAAGATCCATATTTGAAAAGGTAGTTACTTTTCTTCATTCTATCTAGGTTCTCTAGCAACACTTGTCTCAACAATTCACATAGATTGAATCTCTCTCCAGCAACCACCATCTAATGTGTAGTGAAAATAGCTATAGTGATGGAAAAACCCTCCTAGTTTTGATAGTAGATCTTGTATGCCATAATCTTTGTCACATATTGAATGCATGGATCAACAATATCCTCTACTTTAATTTCCCTTCCATAAGATCTAGCACCAATCAACTCTACAACAATGTCATTCTTTGCAGTCTTATTCTCCGGAACTGTATTGGTGGAGCACAAATGAGTTAATGCTCTAATGGAATCCCTTTTTATATTTCATGATCGGAACAAATACATTATATCCTCATGAATATGAATTAAAATGGTCTTAACCCACTCCTCTTCATTGCTAAAATTGATAAATTCCTTCCAAACATTCAAACTCATTGCATGAATATTCTTATACTACTCCTTGAAGGTAATTAAATATTCTTCTATCCACTTATCCTAGATATCATGAACTTTAAATGACTAACCATTTCCAGCTTAACATGGGGTGAACCCACGATAGTGGGTTACACTTTTTTGGATGAAGAAATTGCACTCGTTTGTCCAAAACATAATTTTGACCACTTTCAATTGAATGTCATGTTCGATTGGACCAAAAAAAATTGTTTGATCGAACGTATTATTTTAAATACGTTTGACCGAATATAAAATTATTAGAAAAGGGGTTTCGATTGAACTTGGGTTTGATCAAACCCCTTTTTATAAGTTTTTTTTTAAATAACCTAGTATAATTCTTTTGATGCTTCCGGATTTGATTGTGTGAAATAATTATATCATCAAAAGAATTATAGCATGGATTGTGGAAATCTGATAGTATTAAATAACATGGTAGTTAAAAATATTTATGCTAACCATGTTTGATAGAATAGCGGTTCGATCGAACCTTGTAGAGTTCGATCGAAACCCTTTTGATAGAACATATGTTCTATCGAACCCCCTAACTAGAGATCTCCTCCTGAAGCTCTCCTAATTTTTTCAGATATTTGGCCTTCAAAGCTCTAATTGAGGGCTCAAATGGAGCAATCTTGACAAACCCAAATTTATGATAGTATTACTCAAAATAATCTTTCCAATGATTATAATTTTAATATATATTGAGTTTATTATGATTTTTTTT
The DNA here is from genome assembly GCF_030272615.1 of Cryptomeria japonica. NCBI lineage: Eukaryota > Viridiplantae > Streptophyta > Pinopsida > Cupressales > Cupressaceae > Cryptomeria > Cryptomeria japonica. Next base: position 524,632,728 of record NC_081408.1, on the reverse strand, counting down.
AGATTAACTAAACATAGGTTTCTCACCAAACATCAATTGATTTGTTCAACACTCATGGAAAAAAATAAAAGTAGTGAAAAAAATTCTGAAAAATATCTATGTAACAGGTATTGAAGTTCTCTTTCCAACAAAAAAAAATTAAATTTCAATACATACACAACAAGTTACAAGCTACTAAATGAACATATGTCAAAATTATAGTTAACTCAATTTCAAAACTTAATAAAATATGAAATACTGAAGATAATGTTATGAAACCAATTGAAAACATTAGATATTGGTGTTACAAAACTAAATTTGAAAGAATCACATTCATATCTATTTTATAAAAAAATAAGTTATGCCTTACCAAATGAGTATCACTCCTTATAAATGTTGTTCATTGTTAAAAACTAATTTTCGTGGGAGATAGAAAAATGGATACAAATTGATTCTATTTTATTTTTTTTAATATATATTTAGAATCTACATACAAAATGTCACAAATCACTAGTTCATATCATCTACAAATTCCTTATGGTTCAACACTAATAGGTGTCTGAATGTGAAGTTTTTTCTCAAAATGCTTATTTCAATGTCAAAGTTGGCTAAAAAGTGTAACCCACTATTGCGAGATCACCCCATGATGTATTCTATAACATATTTAATGTACATACTATTGATTGAAACCCTTGAAAACACACCTTCTTTATCTTTCACCATTGCTACATATAGATATAGCTTAAACATAGATCATGGCTTTAATTCAGGGTCTACATCAACTGGAGTCACCATTTCACTCTCTCACAAATTTCATAGAGAACTTACAATTTGTAGGAAAAACACTTCAAATGCATCGATCACACAAGAGGCTCGTTTGCATGCAAGATCTCTCAAGATAGCAAGTTCACAAACACTAGTATAAATATGGTATATAAATGACCAAGTGACTAAAAATTTTAGTCACGACAACTAAAAATGACTAAATTATAGTCATTTTTTGAAACACAACTACAAATGACTAATTTAGTCATCAGATAAGAAACACAACTAAATAATTAGTCACGCAAATAAATATGACTAAATAAAAGACTATTGCTCCTTTGTTACAACTAAAATCATATTTATGCTTCAACAATAGTTATGTGTGATGGCATTATGTTGTCATTGATGTCAACTAGTATGAAATGGTCGCCAGTGAGTAGGTAGTGGTGACCGGTATGGGTGAAGTAAGTTATGATATCAACCGGTATGAAGGATGAAGCATGCAAGTAGATAGTAAAGGTATGTTATTGGTACATATGAAATGCATCATCTATCGATAAAGTAGGATCACCGGTAAGGCAAAGCAAGCAAGCAATCAAAAGAAGAACTGAAGGATGTGAACCGGTATACACAAAGAAGTTCAATATTGTTGGTAAATGTACTGAGATGTTGGACTAGCATGTTTAATGGAAGGCCAAGTTGATCCATCAATAAAGAAGAGGTCTACAGATATGAAGGACCATTGGTGAAGTTAGGTTATACCAATAAGGTGAGTTGAACCAATAATCAATCTTTGGTCGATGAAGGATGCCAAACTGACATAGAAAACCAAGCATAGGTGGATGTCAACAAGGATGTCAGGTGGTGATCATGTAGAGGTCGGTGAAGTATTCATCAACGTAACAGTCAACAAGCAGGTCAACTTTCATGAAGAACTCACAAATCATGGGAGGATGGCAGAAGGTTGCGGCTCGAGGAAGACATAGTGGCAAGTGATTGAATAGACCCTACAAGAAGATATGATCATTTTTCCCATTTGATGAAGGAAACAACCGAGCCTTTAATGGCATTTGATAGAGAAACGCATAAAAGTATGTTGTAGACATCCAAATATAAAAAATGCACATTGGAATGTGAGGGGTTGGCGGTGCCGATTGATGAATTGTGGATCATCTCTCTAGAAAACTAGATCGGATCAAATCTTATATGAATCAAGTTGGTGAAGGAAAAACCTAACACGACATCATTTGAATATTGTTTTGGTGGGAACCCTAAAAGATAAATATGTGAGCTCAAGACTCGAATGTGTTGATGCTCGATGTGAGGTGTGAGTCAGAAGAGAGTCTAAGCAAGGAGAAAGATTATCTACCTTAGAGTTTATTTTGATAAAGTTGCAATGTGGGTTAGCAAGGTGAATCGGTGAGAGGGTCTAACTGGTAGAGACAGAGTAACCGGTAAACTATTACAGCTCTAGTAGTCAAGCTAACCAGTGAAGAGTGATTGGTCAAGAAGGCATCTAAGAGTGACACAGTGAAGTGTGAGGTTGAGGGAGAGAGAAGAGAGACTAGGAGTATCCAGTGAATGATCAGAGAGAGTAATCTGATAACTGGTAGTGTGAGAACCAGTGAAGAAGAGGAAGTTGTTAACCGACAGACATCCATTGATCAGGTGTTGTAGAACTCATTTTCAATGAGGTGCTATAACTATATCAAAATTATATTTCATCATACAACACAGAGTTGGAGCTTGGTGCAGGGGTTGGTGCCATAAATCATTGTAATCTGGTGTTTCTTTGTGAGGTTGGATTGATGCAATAGACTCTGACAACATTTCTCACTGAGGTTTTTCCCATATTGGGTTTTTCTCGTAAATCTGGTGTTGTGGGTTATGCATTTGTGTGTTTGCCTCTTTTGATATCCATATTTATCTTACCCGTTTGATCGTTTATTTCTTAGAGTGATAACCAATGTTCTAAGGTTGGTTAAGAAGGAAATATTTCAAGAACCACTTATTCACCCCCCTCTCAGTAGTACATTATGTTCAACAATTGGTATCATAGCCTAGGTTCCCAGTTGATTAAAGCTTTCTCTAGCTTGAGTAGATTCTAGTTAAAGAACACAATGACAAGAAATGTGTCTGCCTCCTCAAAAGCCCCCATGTTTGATGGATCTAACTATGCCTTTTGGAGTAGAAGAAATTAGACCTATATTTCCTCACTTGGCTTTGATGTGTGGATGTCTATCAAGAATGGGTATACTGTCCTTAGTGTTCCTCCCACTGATCTAGATTCTAAGGAGTATGAGAACAATGCAAAGGCTAAACATGTTATCTTAAGCGGGCTATCAGATAATGAGTTTAGGTCATGCATTGTGCATCCACCAAGGAGACTTGGGATAAATTGCAGATACTATTTGAAGGAGATGCCAAAGTCAAAGAGGTCAAGATGCAATCACTAAGAGGTCAGCTTAAAGGCATCAAGATGAAAGATGAAGAAAAGATTGCAGAATACCTTCACAGAATAGATGAAACTGTAAACACCATCAGAGGACTTGGAGAAGAAATTGTTGATGAGATTATTGTCAAGAAGGTACTTAGATCTCTCACATCTAAGTATGATACTAAGGTTTCTCCCATAGAGGAAGCCAATGATCTGAAGACCTTCACAATGAATGAGCTATTTGGCTCTCTAACAACCTATGAAATGAGAACAATCGGTAAAGCATCCTCAAGGAAAGATGCAACGTTCAACTCCACCAAAAAGGGCAAGGAAGAGGTTGCCAATAAAGGATCTAGTGAAGACTTGGATGTTGTTTATGGTAAAAATGGAGACAACAAATATTGAAAGACCAAATAGATTCAACCACAAAACCCTAGCCTAACAACAACAAAGATCCACCATAACATATGAAGATTACCTAAGACAAGGTAAATCAACAAAATCACAAAGATTATACCATCACATGTCTAATAGGGTTAGAATCTCTCATATTTTGTGTGCACAAGAGCTCAACAAAGAACAGAAATGTGGTTGATAGCTTGACCGCATATGAAATTTCAAATGCTAGAATGCTTGGGAGATTAGAATGCATAGTTGAGGGTTGATAGTGAGAGAAGCATCCTCTCATATAGAAGACATTGTAGGAAATGAAGGGATAAGATTAAGAGGTGTAAAAGATAAATGGTCAGCTAGGATTAAAGGGTAGGTAGAAGAAATAAGAAAATAATGAGAGGGTAGGTAATGGAGGAATTAAGAGATGATGACATGTGTCATGGGTAGAAAAGGTGAATGAATTAATTATATAAATAAAGATTTATTTAATTAATAGAATAAGTGGGATCAATTAAATAAGTAAAAGTATTTATTTAATTTAAGAAAAAGGACAATTTAAATAAAAGTATTTATTTTAATGAGGAAAAAGGATAGAAAAGGATAAATGAATTAATTAATTAAATAAAGATTTATTTAATTAATAGAAGAATTAGGCTTTAAATAATTAATAAATAAAAATATTTATTTAATTAGAGAGGACAATTTTAGGTGTCTACATTTTTCCCTTCTTTGAGACAATGCAGCTTGTCGCGTTGTTTCAAAGAAGATAAGATGAACTAATACAAAGTTTCCCCAAGACGGGAATGATATGCCCCCTCAAGAGATTGGATGAAAATGTCTGAAAAGATCGGAGACAATCTCTCGATAAGAGAGAAGGGATAAAAAGGAATGATAAGATAGGATAGAGTGACAGAGTCATGGGATAAAGAAGACTGACATGGGAGACTAGGGCTAGGGTAGTCTATAAGATAGACTATGAGGGAAAACATCATCATTGTCATCCACACATCTAAGAGATTAGAGTGCAGAGAGATGTTAGCAGCGATGGCATTGGTGCATAGATTCAATCGCGTTTGCCAATATCAGAGGCCAACAGATGCAGGAGAGTCGGTGAGTACCACAAAACCTCCTTTTACCTTGTTGCATTAATTGTTTTCATAAATGCATGCTAGGTAGGGTAATAAATGCAAATTAGGTATGTCAAGTGGGTCAAAAGATGGGAAGGCACATTTGTGTTGGTGCCAAGCACGTTTGGGTAGGTTAGGCGTGTGTGTGTTGAGTGTAGCCATGTCTATGTCAGATGCGAGTGCATTTGTGAAGTGCAGGCACATCTATGTGGGGCAGGCATGTCTGTGCAGAACAAGGGCACATATGTGAAATGTAGAAACATTTGTGAAGTATGTAAGCGTGTTTGTGTCATGAATGTGCATTTATGTCTTCAAGTTCAAATCGACACTTATGTGATAAACATACGTTCTCCATTGGATAAGTTGTTGAGAGGATACACTCAAACAGGTCCTCTAGGGAAGACTAGGATAACAAATAGGGCTAGGACTGACAATTCTATGATAGAACATTCATTGCCAATTAGAAAACTACTCAAGAGGATACACTCAAGCAGATACCCTAGGATAGGATATAGCGATGCACTTTGTGATGAATAGGGAGTGCCAAAGAAATTGATAATTCTGTGATAGAACATACATTATCAATTGGATTAGATTGAAATTGAAAATTATGTGATAGAACATACGTTGCCAATTGGATAAGCTACTCAAGAGGATACACTCAAGTAGGTTCCCTAAAAGATAAAAGAAGCACTTTGTGATGAATAGGGAGTACTACTAGGATAGAGTGCCATATCAAAATAATAAGCACTAAGATAAAAAAAAAGTAGCACTTTGTGATGAACAGGGAGTACTACTAGGATAGAGTGTCATATGATAGATATAAGAACTAGGATAAAAGAGAAACACTTTGTGATGAACAAGGAGTACTACTAGGATTGACATAGTTGATTTGCTTGACTGTAGGAGGACTTACATATGTTGGAGTCATGAGATAAATTTCCTTCGACTCAGAGTTTGTGAGTAGAGTTGACATTCGAGGATAGAGCAACAGTTGAGGCCATGGGCTTGCAATATATTATGTATGTACCTAATTTTTAGGCGAATATGGGATTGCTGACTGCATTAGTTGAGAGATGGCACTCAGAGACATGCAATTTTCATTGGTCGATGGGTGAGATGACAGTCACCTTAGAGGATGTATACAAGATACTGAGGATACCGATCGTTGGGGAGTTGGTTCCTTATGATCAAGAGGGAGATAGGGATGCACTGAGACGAGTGTTTCAGGATCCAAGACTGGAGATGAGGGCAGGACATGTGGCTTGGGACACCATGACAGCGATAGGATTAGCGCTATCAATAGTGTTGGCAGGAGTTATTAGTGGGTTCCTCTGTCTGGATAAGGCGACACGAGGGTTGGTTGTGGGATGGGGGAGGACTCTGGAGACATTGGTGACTGAGCACACTAGGTTTACATGGGGGTCGTGTCTACTGGAACACTTGTATTATGATTTGCATCAGTTTGTGTATCATGGATCAACAGGATTGGGATGTGGAGTGACATTATTGCAGGTATGCGCATATGAGCATCTTCCGATTACATGACCGATGCACTTTAGAGGCAGGGGACATGGGCGCAATTATGTACATTTGTATGATATGGTTACTTCCTAGCTATGGATTGGGAAGCTAGAGTATTGGCGACGAGTTATTGATGAGGTAGACAATGTAGTATGGAGGCCTTACCGAGAGTGTGAGGAGTGGGAGGATGATGTAGTGGAGTTGTTGTATGTATTATGGAGTAGGTATCTGATTGGTTGGACACCATATGTGATTGAGCAGCAGTTGATTGATAGGGTAAGCAAGTGATTTGATGGGATACAATGGATGCCACGGGGGTCAAGGATGTATGCACGCACAGTGAGAGATCAGGCTCATTTGGGTACTTTGATTGTCTTATGATCAAGCAGTGACACAGATGCTAGAGACAGTTTTAATGCCTTGGGATATTTGGGCAGATGTGGAGGATGTAGGGATGGATGCAGACTATAGTGCATAATGGGTAGAGCATCCATTTCCATGACTGACAGATCTAGGAGAGCCAATAGAGGGGGATGGTGGAGATGGTAGAGATGATAGTGGGGATGGTGGAGGTAGAGGCCGACGACGAAGGTGGGGGGTAGTGGAAGAGAGGAGAGTGGTTCAGAGGAGAGATGGAGGAGACGAGAGATAGGTGCATGTAGTGAGGGGTAGAGGTGGATTTCTATTATAGGTGCCAGCAGCATAGGCTCCTAGACAGGTACAGGGACAGGGATAGGGACAGGAGCAACCATAGGGACAAGGTGAGGGGGGAGGAGAGGAGGAGGATGAGATACTATCCTTGAGGGAGGTCTATCAAGGATAGGCAGATGAGATCAAAGATCTGGAGAGAGATGGGGCTAGGCTCAGGAGACAGTTGAGGGACACTGAGTGGGAGAGAGATTAGGCTATTCAACACTATATGGAGGCTAAGACAACACTGAGGGCAGGAAATAAGCTAGCAGAGGACACAAGGGCCAGATATGCCTATGTTCTTTGGGAAGGAGAGGAGATAGCCTACTGGAGAGACTTTTACTATGGAGTGGTGCCACCAAATCAATGGGCTAGGAGCTTCCGGAGACCGTCGCGGACTACGACGACCACTGGAGGGAGAGACAGGAGATAGGTATCTAGTGGTGGGTTCATGGGTCCTCCACCACCACCAAATAGAGGAGACATGAGAGATAATCTTGGGGTGAGGACTTCTAGGTCTCAGACTCCGTCGAGGCCAACTAGCTCCAAGGGAGGGAGTTCATCATAGCCTTAGAGGGCTCTCTATGTATCATTTTTGTACCATTTTTGTATGATGATGTAGACACCTTTGGGTGATTGTAGCCATATGATTTTGACATCATTGTATCATGACACTTATGATTTTGAGATATATATATGAGATGATTCATCTGTGCAGCACCTATATGCATGTGTACCTATGTGATGCTTATGATATGGATGCTAATATGTACATGATGAAAGGCAATATATTTTTGTTCTTTTATGTTTTTATATGACATGCATGATGCAAATGTGAATGTATGAAATGCAGATGAATATGATACTGTACAGGATGAGATGCATGATATGCATATGATATACTAATCAGTGGTGTGTGTAGAATGTGATGTAATTGTGATATCTATATGTATGTATGAAATGCTAATATGTGGTAATGCAGGTGCAAACTACATGAAATGCAAATTTTTTGGTGTGTCATTATACTCAGTCATGTGATAGCAGGCTACACAGACTCAAGAAGGACGATGTGTGAGAGGTGATAAATACAACACCACAAGAGCCCAAATGATCTCTGCAAGTTGAATAAACCTGTTACAAGGAGAAGCAAGGATGCAACAGAGAAAAACATAAACATAGGAAATGCTCAAGAATATGAGAGCTTTGTATTCACAAAAATATGTAATCGTATAATGATACAAAAAATAATAATTCAACCTCTAATAGGTCAAAAACCCCTAAAAGGGAAAACCCTAGGCTTGCACATAATAATTAATAAAAGAATTAATTATTATGCACCTAATGTTAGCTTAAGTGTAAAACAGATAAAGGGGAACTTAATTAATTAAACATATATCGTTTAATGAATCAAGTAAAGACCTGATTACTCTAACACCCCCCCTTAAGCTAGACTTAGGGAGAAGATAAAACCTAGAACAACTACTGAAAGCAGGAAAGATGGGTCCCGACAACAAGGCCTGATCAGGTACCCAAATACAAAGAAATCCCTATGAAACAGAGAAAAAAGGAGAAAACCCAGTGGGAAAAAACTCCTCTCCAAAAAGAGATAAAAGACATGCTGAAAGAAATATGAAGGAAGGAAGGCCTCATAAAGATCCCCCAAGGACAAATTACTTCACCCCAAGCATAGAGCGCAACTGAAGATAGCGTGGTGATGCAAAAGGTTTTGTGAAGATCTCTACAACCTGCTCGGCAGTGGGAATGTACTCCAAATTGAGAGAACCATCCTGAATCAACTGGCGGATGAAATGCATGTGAAGCTCAATGTGCTTTGTCTGCTGATTCTCCACCAGGTTTCAAGAAATATGAATAGCACTTTGATTGTCACAAAGTATAGTGGGACTATTAGGAGGAAAACCGAACTCAGTCATCAACTGTCGAAGCCATAAGATCTCCTGACTTGCAAGCACAACAACTCGGTACTTAGCCTTTGTAGATGATAATGCATGAACAGTCTACTTCTTGCAAGACCATGTGATAGGACCAGAGCCAAGACAAAAAACAAAGCCAGAAGTAGACTTCTGATCATTGACATCACCAGCCCAATCTGAGTTAGTGTAGCCAACAATGTGAGGTTCCCCTGATGTGTAGTGAATGCCATGAGAAATAGAGCCCCGAATGTACCGCAAAATATGTTTGGCAACTTTCCAATGACTCTCATGAGGATCATGGGAGAATCGAGAGACAAGGCCAACCACAAAGGAAAGGTCAAGATGAGTGTGTGTCAGGTACAACAAACTACCAACCAACTGCCTGTAAAGTGTAAAATCTACTGAAGGAGTGGGGGCAAGTAGTAATCAAAACAATGCCTAACTGAAGACTAAATCACCTGAAGACCAAGAAAATAGTATAGAAGACGGAGATCTATCATTTCAAATTGGTCCATCAAAGCTCGTTGAACATGTTGAATCATAGAGGATGAGCTACCTATGATGAGGAGATCATCAACATATAGCACAAGAATCATGATCTCACCCTCAAGATGTTGAATGTACACTATGTGATTGGAATGATAGTGTGTGAAACCATTAGAGAGAAAGAAAGAGTCCATCTTCTCATGCCAAGCCCAAGGGGCCTGTTTGAGACCATACAATGAACGCTGAATTCTGCAAACCAAAGAACTGTCCTGCACAAATCCCTGAGGCTGCTCCATATAGATTTCCTCTTGTAGATCTCCATGCAAAAAAGCACTCTTCACATCCATCTGAAAAATGAGTCATCCCCTAGAAGTTGCTAGGGATAGTACAAAGTGAATAGAGTTCATCTTGGCAAGAGGGGAAAATGTCTCGGAGTAATCAATACCCTCCTCAACTTGCGAGAAACCCTTCGCAACAAGATGGGCTTTGTACTTATCAATCGAACCATCAACAACATACTTGGTGAAATACAACCATCGGCACTGAACCATCTTTCTACCCTTAGGAAGAGGAAAGAGATCCCAAGTATTATTCCTCGTCAAAGAAGAATACTCCTCCATAGCAGAATCCCACCCAGGGTGTCCTGTTGCCTCTGAAAACTTCTGAGGATCATCTGAAATGGCATGACTCAAAAGACTAGAACCCATATTATGAGAATGGGTGCGACAAGTATCTGAAGGATCACTGACCACAGATCCTGTCACCTCAATAGTAAAGTGAGCCCACTTGGGCATCTGAGGTGGAGTAGGTGGAGGTGGTGGATCATTAGCAGCATCATCAGAATCATCCTCAAAATGATTATGAAGAGATGCAGTGGGAAGAGTAGGTAGAGGGGTAGACATTGGAGACAAGGTATCCACAATGGGAAGGCACTCATCAAACTGAACATCCTATCAAAACAGGACCTCTCTGGAATCAAGATCAAACAACCTGTATTCCTTAACATCCTCACAATAGCCAACAAAAATGAGGGGTTGGCTCTTCCACTCCATTATTGTCCTCTGAGTATCATGAATAAATGTCCATGCCTCACTGCCAAATACTTAGAAAAAAGAAACATCAGGTTTGTCATGAGACCAAGGCTCCTCAGGAGTCATATGTCGAACCACCTTATGAGACATCCGATTCTAAATGTAGTTGGCACAATTGACTGCCTCAGCCCAAAAAGATGAATCCATGGACTTGGACTAAATCATACAATTCACCATCTCCCATAAAGTCTTGTTCTTTCTCTCAGCGACACCATTCTGCTGAGGGGTGTAGGGAATAGTAAAGTGATGTTGTAAACCATGCTCAGTGCAAAAATCTCTGAAATCCTGATTCACCTACTCTCTCCCATTATCTGTACGTATCCACTGAATAGAACAACCAGAATGCTTCTCTACAAATTTCTTGAAGGTTCGAAATGAATCAAAGACATCAGACTTGTACTTAAGAAAGTACACCCATGTGCATCTACAAAAGTCATCAATAAATGTGAGTACATACTTGGACCTAGAAAAAGAAGGAGTAGGGAATGACATGAGGTCACTCTGAATCAACTCCAAAGGTACCAAAGCACGAGGGGCTCTTCCCTTCGGAAAGGGATCCCTGTGATGCTTGCCAAGCACACAACCATGACAAACACCATCAATGTAGGAAATCTGTGGGAGCCCAAGAACAAGTGCCTGTGTAATCATCTGCTTAAGATATCTGTAATTGACATGGCCCAAGCACTCATGCCAAAGCTTACTCACTAAATCTGTATGTGCTATAAGAGATGAACCTGTACCCGCAGAGGGCTCAAATCCATCAAATCTATAAAGATGAGATGTAGTATCAACACTCCTAGTAGCCACAACCAAATCAGAGTCATGGAGGTCCCGAATAACCACATCATGTGGTGAGAACTCAACTGTCTTACTAGAGCCAAAATGACAAATCTAATAAATGGACAGGAGGTTCATCAAGATGTTAGGTGCAACCAGAACATCCTGCAGAGTACCCCCATCCAAAGAGACAGAACCCAAACTCAAGACTGAAAGCTGAATAGAGTCACCCATTGCAATTTATGAAGTACCACAAGAGGCAAGAGAAGTAACCAACTGCTGATTGTGAGTCATATGGTGAGAAGCCCCAGAATCTAAAATCCAAGTAGACCCATAGGTTGAAGCTCGAGCATGACCTTTCCCTATGGAAGGAGAAGATGCCTGAGGTGAGGAGATGTGATGTTGTTGCATGGCTTCCTCTAAAGCCTCTAATCATTTCCAACACCTAGAAACTAGATGTCCTTCCTTGCCACAAAAACTGCAAGTATCTCCTGATTTCTTCTTAGTCTTGGAGGAAGACTCACCGGACTGTGAAGATTTCCCTTGTTTCAGATTAAATGGTGGTTTAGAATTAGAGGAGGTGGCTTGGAGGAATGCTCACTACCTGCATAATTCTTCTTTGGCTTCAATTTCTACTTTTGCTTCTCCTTATATGATTGAGAAACCAATGCTTTGTTCTTGGACCCTGAGAGCATGTCCAACTGAGAAAGGTAAGACTTCTCACAAGACAAACACTCACAAAACACATCAAAGGTAGGCATGGTAAAATGAGAACCCAAGCCATCCATGGTGGAGTAGAAAGCAAAGGCAAAAAATTGAAAAGGACCCTGAAGCTTTGAAAGGATCAAGTGAATGCACTCTAGGTCTGTCTTGATCTTTCCAAACCCCTAGAGAACAGATCTAGTAGTCTTGAATTTGTTTAAAAAATCCTTAATGGTGGGAAAGGAATCAGGTGACAAGGAAACCAACTCTGCCTCAATCTATAATTCCTAGATCTTATTAACTCTCCCGAAGAGAGTCTCAAACTTCAACCACATAGCTCGAGGAGTGAGAAAAGCATCAAAGTGAAACAAAAGACTGTCGGAAACATGTAATGAGAGCAAACCCATGACCTCATCCATCTTGTTTTTGTGCTGAAGAATCTCAAAAGGATGCTACAATAGAAGATGAACCTCATCCAAACAAGACCAAAACACTCATTCCCTAAGGAACCTCATGATGTGAGGCTTCCAGGTGTGATAGTTGTGTGATGTCAACAACTCAACTGAAGACTCTTTCATGAAACTTTGCACCTGTACCGACTTGTATTTTTTATTATTATGTGATCTTTCAAAATAGACATAAGATGCAGAAGGGTTTGTTTGTTTTGAGAGTTTTGGTATTCTATATTTCTGATATAAATGATAGAAAGTGAGAAAAAACCACCCCCCCACAAGAGATAAACCCAAACCCTAGTACATACTAGTGAGAATGAAGCAATGCATAAGCAAAAACACTTCAAACTAAAATCTTATGTACCTGATAAAATATATGAGAAACAAGATCACATATATGAATAGATCATGTTGAGAGCTTTCCAACGCCTATTCATTTTCAAAAAATGGAGCTTGTTTGCACATTCTACGGCCCTAGAAGTGCAAAAAAGTGACCCCACTTTGATTGGACAAAAGTACAATCAAACAACAAAGTTGAAAATAAATTCCAACACCATGAGGTCCAACCCCCCCTACAAAGAAGAAAAAACCAACCCCCCCCCCCCCTACAAAGGCAAGAGAGAGGGACAATAGAGGTAGTCTGGTGGCAGGACTGGGCAGAGGTGGCCTGGGGGCGGCGCTCTGGCGGCGGAGCAGGCAGCACAGGGGGCGGTGGCAGGCATTTTTCAGCAGGCAAGTGGACCGGCAGTGATCGGGAAGCAGCCGACAGATGGGAGGAGACTGGCAGGGGCCCGACCTGTCAAGGCCGACAGCGCAAGTACTGGTCTGCTGCAAGGCCAGGGGGCCCACGGTACCTTGCGTATCGTGGGTTGAAACCCCAATTTTATTTATTTATTTATTTTTTAACTTTGCACAAATTTTGAAATAATTTAAAAAACAAAAAAACAAATTTCGGCCTAAATGTCGTAAAAAGGCAAAATATTGATTTTTTGAAAAAAAAAATCTCAAACTGCGTGCCAAGGTCATATGACCTGGTACAGAACAAAAAATACCCCCAGAGGCTCAAGTGTTGAAAGTGATCAAACTTTATATGACCATAGGGGTTTTTGGGCCTTCTGATCACGATGGTGAGGTCCGTTTAGGCCCAAAGTGCTTAGAAAAGGGCCTATCCCTAGGTGCACAAAAAAAACTTCTGAAACCCCGGATTTGCTTCTAATGTAAAAAAAACTCAAAACAAGAATAGGTAGCTACAGATCTGAAGCTTTGATACCATGTGAGAGTTGATAAATACAACACCATAGGAGCCCAAATGATCTCTGCAAGATGAATAAACTTGTTACAAGGAGAAGCAAGGAAGCAACAGAGAAAAACATAAACACGGAAAATGCTCAAGAATATGAGAGATCTATATTCACAAAAATGTGTAATAGTATAATGATACAAAGAAAAAAATTCAACCTCTAATAGGTCAAAAACCCCTAAAAGGGAAAACCATAGGCTTGCACATAATAATTAATAAAAGAATTAATTATTATGCACCTAATGTTAGCTTAAGTGTAAAAGAGATAAAGGGGAACTTAATTAATTAAACAAATATCATTTAATTAATCAAGTAAAGACTCGATTACTCTAACACAGTGGAGGTCAATCAAGAAAGGGGGATGGAAGATAGAAGATATGGAAGCGAAAGAGATTATTATGCTATTATCATCATTGAGCTTTATTATGGCAAATAGGTTATGATAATCGAGGTATATGTTTGACCCAGAAAGTCATTGTACCCGTTTGCATGGAGATCAGACAATCATAAACAAGGAATGCCCTAGTTCACACTAGACTCACAGTGTCCTCATATCCTTGGACAAGTCATAGTATTACTAAGAAACAATCCACAGACAACAAAGAAAAAAATAGGTGACGATACCCCATCCTCGCCTTTCTAGTCAAAGACATCTTGGAGATAAAATCTCTAGTCAGAGACATCCAAGAAAAGATAAAAGACATGTCACCAAAAGATAAAATCAAAAGAAAACCAAGACTCGACACCAACATCCACTGCAGTCCTCAAGTTTAGTGTCTCTTGTGACTTGTATAAGTCTATTTGATTATGGTCACAATGTTTTCATTTGCAAAAGGATAGATAGCACTGAAACATAATGTTGTATGAGTCTTTTGAAAGAGTTCATTTGTTGAAGTCCATTGCTGATGTGTCTCATCTGAAATGGACTGAATCCATGAAATTGATACTTTATTGCAGAGAAGATAGAACTTTTATTATGGATCGGTGATGCAAGTGTTTCTTTATTGTGGATTGTGAGCGGATAGATTGAAGAAAATGGGAAGAAATTGTACTCCTCAGAACGTGTGATGGTCTCAGTTCCACACCCATCACTAGACGTAGGATTTGCCTTAGCCACAGATAGGAGTTGATTTATTATGGACAGAAAGGGGTGAAAAGGAGGGATTATTATGAATGGTTAACCAATCTTAGGTAGATCAATGACAAGCCATGATGGGAATGGGTAAGTTTATTATGAATGGATAGGTTGTGAGTGTGTGCAAGAGTGAAAGGATGAGATGGAATCCTAAAGGAGGGAGGAGCAATGTCTCTACACATGGCGTCGATGACTCGATTTTCACCATGGTACTTGCCCAGGGTGCCACCGAAGTGGTTTTCACCATTGGACAAATTTATTTCTCTTTATTTTATTTTCTTTTTCTTTTTCAATTTTTTGTGTCACAAGGCGCCTGTTTGCTAGGTTTTCACCAAGTAACGATTTTTTTATTTTTATGATTTTTTTGTATTTTTTGTATTTTTTTTATTTTTTTGTATTTTTGAATTAGGATATATTGAAGAGATATGTGTAAAACCTGCAAAGGTGCATGCTATTGATAGGATCCTCCAAAGGTTCACCCTCTGTTGTTGAGAGCTGATATGCACTGGATCCATAAACTGTTGTATTGATGTAAGGACCAAGCCAATTTGGTTCGAACTTGCCCTTCTTCTCTTTATCTTGCTAATTTTTGGGATTTTCCTTGAGAACTAAGTCACCCACTTCAAATGTGTGAGGCTTTACCTTGTGATTGTAACTACAACTCATTCATTTTTGATAAGCCTTCAGGTGATTAAAAGTAGTTTGTCTTCGTTCATCCAATAGTTCTAGTTCTTGTAAGCAAGAGACCCAATAGTTTTCATCACTGATAATGTTGTGCAAAGAGACTCATAAAGATGGTAACTCGACCTCAATAGGCATGATAGATTCAGCACCATAGACAAGTGAATAAGGTGTGGCTCCTATAGGTGTGCGAACACTTGTACGATAAGCCCAAAGTGCGGGATTAAGTTGGATATGCCAATTTCGGCTAGTGTCATCGACTGTCTTTATGAGGATTTTAAGAATGGTTTTATTAGATGCCTCAACTTGACCATTACCTTGGGTTTAATAGGGAGTGGAGAAATGATGGGTAATATGGAAGCGATCACAAAGTTTACGAACATCCTGGTTTTTGAAGGGACGTCTATTATCGGTGATGATGGAAAGAGGAATACCATACTAGCAAACAGTATACTTAAGAATGAATGTAGCAATTTGTTTTCCAGTGACTTGTGTAAGAGGCATGGCTTCAATCCATTTTGTGAAATACTCGGTGGTAGTGATAATGAATTTGTGGCCATTGGAAGGAGGGTGAATCTTTCCTATGAGATCGAGTCCCCACTGACAAAAGGGCCAAGGAGTCGCAATCGGTTGAAGTTATTATGCTAGCACATGCATAAGGTCTCCATGAATTTGATATTGCTTACATTTCTTGACTAAATGATATGAATCTTTTTACATATTGGGCCAGTAGTATCCAGTCCTGATGAGTTTCTTGGCCAAGGTAGGACCACATAGAATGTGGACCACATATACCTTCATGAACTTTGCCTAATGCAATCTAAGCTTCATCCCCTTCTAAACATCTGAGAAGAGTTCTATCTAGACCTCGATGGTATAGGATATCGGCTAAAATGACATATCGAGAAGATTGGCGAATGAAAGTACGAAGTTGGTTGTTGGATAAGTCAGGAGGAAGGGTGTTGTTACAAAGGTATGTGAAAATGGAATTGTATAACTGGGAATCAGGACCAACGACACATATCATCTCAGTAGGAGTTATGTCATACGAGGGAACCAAAAGGTTATCCACCAAGAACTCATAGCGGGCTTCATTCTGCAGCAGATCAATCAGCGAGGCAATAGTAGCCATGGCATCTGCGGCTCTATTCTGCTCTCTTGGTATCTGCTCAAAGGTTATCTTTATGAAATATTGCTTGAAGTCATGTACCATTTTCTTGTAAGGCATTAATTTTTCATCATTTGTTTGGTATTCATCGGTTGCTTGATGAATTACAAGTTGAGAGTCCCCAAAAACATGAAGTTCCTGGATCTTCCACTGAATTGCAATTCGTAATCCAGTTGTTAATGCCTCACATTTAGCTATATTATTAGTGCAAGGAAATGTTAATCAGTATGATTTGAGAATATAATCCCCTTGAGGTGTGGTAAAGAAGATGCCAACTCCTTCACCATGCTGCATGTATGAGCTGTCAAAGTATAGTTGCCAAGGCTTTGTGTGTGATACTGCTAAGATGGATTCATTTGGAAAATTTGAAATTAGAGGAACATCATCTATCATGGATGCATCTGCTAACTGAACGATGATATCTTGTCCCTTTATTTCTTTTATGTCCACATGTTCAATGTCGAATTCACTCATGATCATCACCCATTTGGCTAGTCTACCAGTGAGTGTCACCTTATTGAGAAGATACTTCAATGGATCGATCCTTGCAACCAGCTTAGTTTTATGAGTTAGCATGTAATGTTGTAATTTTCGTGAAGCAAAAACCACACCGAGACACACACACTCAATTGGTGTGTAGTTTATCTCATAACCAACCAAAGTACAGCTGATGTTATATACTGCCTTTTCTTTGCATTCAGCATCTTGTTGCACCAAGAGTGCCCCTAGTGTTGTTGGTGTAGTTGATATGTAGAGTAACAGGGGTTGTTCTGGGACCGGTGGCATCAAGACTGGTACATTCAGAAGATAATATTTGAGTATCTGAAAATCCTCTCGACAATTATCATCCCATTTGAATTTAATGTTTTTGTGTAGCAAGTGCTGAAAAGGATGACATTTATCTGCAAGTTGTGCTATGAATCTTCGTATGGACTGGAGTCTTCCTTGTAAAGATCGACGTTGACTGATATTTCTTGGAGGTGGCATTTCTAATATAGCTTTGACTTTTGTTGGATTAGCTTCAATTCCTCTTTTTGAAACAATGTATCCAAGGAGCTTCCTAGAGGTTACTCCAAAGACACATTTTTTGGGATTTAGTCTCACTTTGTTTTTTTCCAACCGATCAAAAATGACTGAAAGGATGTCCAAATGTGTGTCTCTGTCTAATGATTTTCCCAAGAGATCATCAACATAATCATCTATAGTTATGTGCATAAGATCATGAAAGATAGTAGTCATGGCTCGTTGGTATGTAGCGCCTGCATTCTTTAGCCCGAAGGGCATGACATTCCAGAAGAAAGTTCCCCAAGGACAAGTAAACATTGTTTTGTGTTGTTCCTCGGATGTAATTTTTATTTGATTGTAGCTAGAGAATTTGTCCATCAAAGATAAAATTGCATGACCTGCTGTTAGATCTACTATCAGGTCGATGTTTGGCAATGGAAAGTCGTCCTTAGGACAATCTTTGTTGATGTCTCTAAAATCTGTACATATTTTGATGTTGTGATCTAGTTTACTGACTGGTACTAAGTTGGAGATCCATTCAGGATAATCAATTGGTTGTATGAGTCCGACATCCAACAATTTTTCAAGCTCCACCTTTACTAATAATGCCACTTGTGGATGCATCTTTCTTAAAAAAAAATTCACTTGCTTTTCTCCTGGTTTAACCGTCAAATGAAACATTAGTAAATCCAGATCTAGTCCAGGCATATCGGTATATGACCATGCAAAATTGATTTGTCTCTCTGTGAAGAAACTTATGAACTTTGGTCTTTCTCTCTCTGTCAGAGATTGTGTTAGGAATAGGTTATGTGGAATCTCTTCTGTACCGATGTTTATTTTGATGGTCTCCTCTACTAACATGGATGATTTTTCTTCATATGATGTCAGGAGAATGTCAAACCTTCCATCTTTGGGCACCTCAGAGAGGTTTTCACCCCCATATACATCCTTTCTTTTTACATTTTTGGGGTCAGATAGTGCCACAATGTGGTTTTCACCATAAAACCCATGTTTTGTTTTTATTTTTACATCTTTGCGACTGGAAGGCCCAACACCCTCACCAAAATATGCCACGCTATTGAGTTCTATAGTGTATCCTGCCTTATGGTCCCCAAGAGGAAGATCATCTCATATGCCTAAATAGTCGATGAAGGCCTCATCATTTTGGAATGTGTCGAATTGTACAGGTCCTTCATGGTCCCAATCAATGAGTTGGTGGTGAAAAAGGGGAAGGCCTTCAATGTTTTCAAAGTCAACGGGAGTAAGGGTGAAGATACAGTTATATTCAGGTATGTCAAGGTGGTTTTTGAGGTCATCGCTGGCACTCTCCTCATCTGCCTTGATCATGAACGAGTCTAAATTGTCACCACTAAAAGTGGATTCCGAAACGGGTGTCCTCATTCTTCTTAATTTTGACCTAGAACCTAAAAACAAAGACTGTGTGGGATCCTCAGGGGTTGTTTCTTGACCAACTCTAATTTTTTTATAAAATTCCTCCTCTTCTGTGGGTTCACCTAGTTCTCTAAATGTCTTGGTGAGTTCATAATCACTGGAGGATTTTTCCAAACCCCATTCCCATTCATTAGAGTCAGTGGAATAGTGGTTCTCTTGTTGATCATTGGAAATCATGATTTGCAATGCTTCTTCTTATTTGCGAGTGTTTACCCTGGAAGATATGAAACCCAGCCCTTTTGAGCACTAATTTTTAAATGTCAATTCTGGTTGCAAAGGTTGATTGATATCTTCTTTTATTAAGCCAAGAGGACTTTTACCATCGTACCCAAACTTTTGTAGTATCTTGAATCCTTTGCCATATTTTTCACATGGTATCTTGATGTGATCTTATGTATCATCTTCAGGGGTTTGTAAAGCATTTTGTATAAGTCTTCTTCTTCCATTTCACCCCACTTTTGGAATATAGTAGGATCCCATTTTAGCGTAATGATAGATACCCGTTTAGAAGGATGTGGTCATCCATATTCTTTTGGTGAACTCATAACTTGCCGTAAGCACATGGTTTGATTTAGAGTGTATTCACCCATGCCTTTATCCTGATATTTCTCTTTAAATTCACCTTGCTTTGATGTTGAAGGTTTTAATGATTCAAGGTCAATATATGCAGAAGATGGGATAGCTTCTCTATTAATTGGAATTATTGTCTCGGCTTTTAGCCTCAAATTATTGCAATATATAAATGGATTAGGATCACCATTAACTATTACTTCAACTCCATTATGAGGACATTTAATACATTGATGGTATGTAGATGGGACTACTCTCATCTCATGAATCCATGGACATCCTAGCAATATGTTGTATGCAAGATCGAGGTCTAGGAATTTATAAACCACATCCTTTGTAACTAGCCCTACTCTGAGAGGTAAAGTGACTGTGCCTTTGGATGAATGCTCTTCATCATCATATGCCTTGATGGTAATTTTGTTTGTATCATTTACATCTTTATCTGAATATCCCAATTGTATTATTGTGTTTAAAGTACATATATTGAGACCAGATCCTCCATCTATCAAGGCTTGTTTTATTCGATGTTTGTGTAGGAAGGATTCAATGTGTAAAGGTGCATTATACGGTTGGCTTACGGAGGCGTCATCAACTTCAGTGAATGTAAGAGAATGGGAACGGAAAGGTATCCAACCATGGCTTGAAACCAGTCCACGTTTAGATCAGTCGGGACAGAATTTTCTCTCAAATTTTTATCAAGGATGGCTTTATGTGCAGGGGATATGCGTAAAAGCTCAAGGATGGAGATAAGCGCGGGTGTTCTCCTTAATTGTTCTAGTAGTTTGTACTCAGGTTTGGTTGTTGAGGAAGCAATGGTTTTAGCTGGAGCATCTTGCAAAGTGACCTTACCTCGATGAGTTGTGACATTACATTCGAAGGTAGATTCGGAAGAAGGTCCAATGCCTTTTAGGACAAATTTGGGTCTTTGGGTATATTTTCAAGCATTTTGTCCTTTATGATAATGGTAGAGACATAATTGTCCATCAAAATGTGATTAACAGTTGAATCATAGTTATAGGATGCTTTGGTATAGTTGGCTTTCTCATCCGTGGCTTTGGCTTTTCCCTTGTCATGTTTAGGGAATGGTTCCTTAAACATCTCATGTTCTTGATTGGATGTATGTCCTTCGATCTCAATGTAACCTCTATCAATAAGATCTTGCATAATGTTTTTTAATTAATGGCAATTTCATGTTTTATGTCCCTTGCTCTTGTGATAACTGCAATACTCATCATCATTCCACCAATTTGGTTTGACTTTTGGCTCATATGGAGGATTGTTTGGAATTGTTAATATCTTGTTTTCCACTAGTTTCTTGAAAGTTGATTCAAGCGGTTCTCCCAATGGGGTGTATTTCCTTCGTGGTTTTGAAGTTGCTTGAGTATTCACTTGGTTGTTTGTAGAACTTGATCCAGAAAGAATGATTTTTGGTCTCACTGTGTTAGCATTGACTACGCCATCATTTAATGTGTTCTTGTTCTTGTTCCAAAATTGTGGTTTGTCTTTTCCTTTAAAGTCCTCTTTGTTTTGTTTGAATATCTCAATGACTCCTTACTTAATTAAGACCTTCTCTGTTGCTAAGCCTTTCTCAATGATGTCCTTAAAAGTGGACAAGCAAGATTTCCTCAATTCATAACCAAATTCTCTATTGACATTTTGGGTGAACATCTCTACCATTTGTTTTTGTGGAATTTCACAAGAGCATCTGCTGGCTAAATTCCTCCATCTTTATAAGAATGATGAAAATGGCTCTCCCTCCTTTTTCTTGGTGTTGCACAAAGTGGTGACTGATATATCTATCTCTATGTTATATGAGAAATGTTGTATGAAAGCTTCTGCTAGATCACCCCATGACTTAATTCCAGGTGGAAGCTAGGAGAACCATTCCATAGCTTGATCACCTAAGATTTGTGGGAACAATCTCTGTTAGGTCTTGGAGACAACTGAGATGGGGGGGGGTGAATCAATTGTCAAATAAATTCAAACCAAAATTATCTTAACCAAAACTTAATGCTTAATGCCAGTAAACCAAACTTTATGTCGGTAGATAGTTTTATCAGTTAATTGCGATATCGGTAAAGATTAATGCATGAAACAGAAAGACAATAACATCCACAGCACATAACACAAATATTTGTACATGGAAACCCTGTAAGGGGAAAAACCACAGTAGGAAACCTTACCCACAATTAGATGATACTACTGCAGATAGTATATGTGTACAATATGGAGTCTGCACATGCAAAAAGGCCAGTTCCCTAGAGCTAACTACTCAATCACAAAATGGGAGTCACACTGACTACAATTGGATGGTTAAATCCAATGATAATGTACTGCTCAAAATAGCATCTTCATATGCTGGATTCAATACTGGTTAAGTTCTAATATGCCTTCTTCAAACCTTCCTTCAATCTTCAAATGATGTCTGTGTGTATAGCTCTTCTTATTTTTGCATATTCGCACTTACATTCCCATTACCAATCCTATATCAATCTCACAAATGAGATCTTACATTTATACCATAACCTAAGACCAATTGAGTAGGTTGGCTCACTAAAGATATTATAATAAAATCAATTACAAATAAATCAATAAGTGATGCATCATGTTGACTCAATGCATTTACAATAATAATAAATCATCTCCATAACGTGTCGTGCTGATCTAGAATAGATATGATTGTCAGTGCATAACCTGTACCTATTTGTCGGTAACAACAAATATACAAACCCGAATAGACCAATAACCAAATCACCAAAACCAAGTGATCAAATAATGTCTTCAACATAACCAAGTAGTCTTCAAGTCATTCCAAGTGCCGATGTATAATATAGCCTATCGGTGAACCAAATACCAGTGATTGTGCATAAGTCATTGACTTGCTGGTGAACATAACCAAAGATCTCCAAGTGCTGATAAGTGTTGACAAGTGTTGACAAGTATTGACATCAATGACAAAACCATATCAACATATCCAAAATACCAACAATCTCCCCCTTTGGCATTGATGGCAACACAAGATGAAAAAACCATCAAAGTGCCAAAACAGAAATGCCAAAAACCAAAAAACCAACAATCTCCCAAAGAGATCATTAACCAGAAATCAAAATACATAATGTCTCTTCCCTAGGAGTAATCTCTCCGAAAGATAATGTGTTTTTCCATAATATCTCTCCCCTTTGACATCAAATGCCAAAGCAACATAAAACCAAATACAAAATACCAACTTATTACAACATTCCAACTACTCCCCCTGAGAAGTAGCTCTCCTCATCAAAGCCAGAATAAAAGATTTATCTATTAATTATGTTGGTTGATGACAAGCATCAATTGTCTAAGTCTCTACCAGTAGGGATATAACTCCAAGATGCTCTCTAAGATATTCAAAAGTCTCCTTAGGCAAAGGCTTAGTAAAAATATCTGCAATCTGCTCTTTACTATTCACATAAACCAATTTCACTTCTTTTGCTTCAACATTTGCTTTCAGAAAATTGAATTTGATAGAAACATGTTTAGTCTTTAAGTGAAATACTAGGTTCTTTGATATATCAATTGCTACCATATTATCACAGTAAATAGTTATAAGTTCCTTGCATTTTACCTTTATGTCCTTCAACATTTGCTTAATCCATAATAACTGTGTGCAATTCGTAGTTGCTGCAACATATTCTAATTCTGCTATTGATAGAGAAGTACAACTCTATTTCTTGCTCAACCATGAAATTAGTCTACTACCAAGAAAAAATGCTTCGTCGGTGGTGCTTTTTCTGTCATCCACATCTCCTACCCAATTAGCATCTATGTATGCACATAAATCAAAAATTTCATCTCTAGGATAAAATAAACCAAGATTTGTAGTGCCTTGTAGGTACCGAAAAATCCTTTTTACTATTGATTCATGATTTTCATTAGGATTACTTTGAAATATTGAGACAATACATACTGCATTCATAATATCAGGTCTTGTTTGTGTCAAATACAGTAAACCTCCTATCATAGACTTGTATCTAGTCAGATTAACAGGTGTTGATTCATCCTTCAAAGATAGTTTATCAGTTGTAGTCATAGGTGTGCTTACTGGTTTAGAGTTTTCCATGCCAAATTTCTTTAGTAATTCCTTCAAGTACTTAGATTGACATAAGAATATACCTTTATCAATCTGTGAAATCTACAATCCTAAAAAGAATTTTATCTCCCCAATCATAGACATTTCAAATTCTTGCTACATTTTATTAGAAAAGTCTTTACATAATCCATATTCTCCTCCAAAGATTATATCATCAACAAAAACTTTAATAACCAAGATGTCATCATTGGTCACTTTGTAGTATAGATTGTTATCTACATTACCTTTAGTGTATTCAAGCTTCAAATGATATTTGTCCAATCTAGCATACCAAGCTCTAGGAGCTTGCTTTAGTCCATATAAATCTTTCCTTAACCTGCAAACCATATCTTTGTCATCTATCAAAGAAAATCCATCAGGTTGTTCAATGTAAACTTCTTCAAGATCTCCATTCAAAAATGCACATTTAACATCCATTTGATATACTTTATAGTTCTTGTGTGTTGCAAAAGTCAATAATAGTCTGACTACCTCAATAATAGCTTTAATCCAATATTTATCTTCACATGCCTCATTAATATTTGTAGGTTCAATTTGAGAAATAACACATACCTCTTCATTTGCCAATCTTCCTCTAGTCATAACTCCTTGAAACTTGTTTCCAATTATCTGATCTTCAGAGTGGTTCAATCTTACATACTGGGGTGTTTTTACTTGTTGTTGTTCTTTAGTGACTGTTGAATCCTTAGATGATGCCGGTGTAACTGGATCAACATTTTGTATCGGTGTACTCATAGTAGGTTCAACTGTGATTATTTTTATTGCTGGTTCAGAGTCCATGTACCTTGAATTTCCTCTAAACTGTTCATCAATCTTCACATTTGCACTCTCAACAATTTTCTACAATCTCTTGTTAAAACATCTATATGCCTTGCTCTTAGATGAATAACCAATAAATATTCCTTCATCACTTCTAGGATCAAATTTTTCCAATATACTCATCTCTTCTAATATAGCATTTACTTCCAAATATCCTGAAATATTTAAGAGTAGGAGTATTACCAAACCATAGTTTATGAGGGGTCTTACCGGTTTCACCTTTGATGTGAACTCTATTGAATGTATAAAGTATTGTATTGAATTCTTCTCTCCAATATATATGAGATATATTTTCTTCTAATATCATACTTTTGGCTGCATCCAAAATAGTTTTGTTTTTCCTTTCCACAACTCCATTCTGCTGGGGTGTCCGGGGTGCTAATAATTGTCTTCTGATCCCATTCACTTCACAGAATGTATTAAATTCCTTAGATGTGAATTCACCTCCTTGATTTGATCTCAAACATTTGATTTTCTTATCGGTTTCATTCTCTATCATTACCTTGAATAGTTTGAATTTCCCAAATGCTTCAGATTTCTCTCTGAGAAAAGTAACCCAACACATTCTAGAATAGTCATCAATGATTAGCATAAAATACCTATCTCCTTGTATACTTCTAGTTCTTGCTAGACCACATAAATCAATATGAATTAAATCAAGAACATTGTTAGATTTCTCTGGAATACTCTTGAAAGTTGCTCTAACTTGCTTTCCAAATTGACATTCCTTACATATTGGATTGTGAGGTTTAACAATCTTAGGTAAATCTCTTACTGCCTTAGTTGTATTGATTTTCACAATGCAATCAAAATTTACATGACAAAGTCTCTTATGCCATAACCAACTTTCATCAATATGAGCAATCAAACATGCTTTCTCATTGTTATTCAACTAAAAGATATTACCTCTAGTCTGATTACTGGTTGCAATTACCAAACCAGTTTTGTTTAAGATTTTTCATTTACCATTCTTGAATTGTAACTGAAATCCTTTCTCAACTAATTGAGCAACACTCAAAAGATTATGCTTCAAACCTTCAACATAGTAAACATTATCAGTATTGTGCTTACCATCAAAAGATATAGTTCCTTTTCCTTTGATCATACAAGCTTTATCATCTCCAAATCTTACTAGACCTCCATTGTAATCCTAAAAGGTTAAGAATTTACTCTTATCACCAGTCAGGTGATGTGAACATCCAGAATCAATAATCCATTCATCCTTATCTTTAATTTTAGCTAACAGGGCCTGCTCTACCAATTGAATAGTAGGTGCCAGTTGATCTTCTGTTATAGCAATAAAATCCCATCCATTATCTATCGGATCCTCATCAGAATCATCAGTAACTCCTTCATTAGCATAATAACAAGATTTATCTATATTCTTCTTAAACTTGTATCTCTGATAATCAGGGTTAGGCTTATATGTTCTTTTAGCTTCTTCTCTTAATCTTGCATGTCCATCAGAACACCTAGAAGCCATATGACAAATTTTATTGCAATTGAAACATTTAAAGGATGCTTTACCTTCATACTTACTTCCAACTGGACCTTTAGGCATTTTCCTTGCAAATAGTGCTTCAAGCTCTTCCAGTTCTTCATTCTCCTTCCTGAATTCTTCAAGTTCTCTTGCATAAGGCTTTCCAATCAGATTTCTCAAATGATGGTGATGATGCTACAGATGATGATGATTCCTTGAAAGCTAAATATGTCTTTATAGTAGCAATAGGGCCAAATTCCTCAAGTTCAAAAGCTGAAAGTTTCCCAACCAAAGTGTTTCTAGATACTGATGCATTAGGCTTTGTTCTCAATTAATTTATAGCAGTAACTTTCATTTTATATGTCAGTGGCAAAGCTCTTACAACTTTAGAAACAATCTCATCTTCACTTAAGATTCCTCCACAATATTGTATACCCAAAACAATTTCATTTACTCTTTCCATAAAAGCAGAAATCCTTTCATCTTCTTCCATTTTTAGATTTTCATACTTGACCCGAAAGCATTCAATTTTTGCAATTTTGACTATGGAATCTCCTTCATTCAATGTTTCCAATTTGTCCCAAATAGATTTAGCAGTAGATCTATTTGATAATCCCATGATTTGTTGATCTGACAATGCGCTCAAAAGTGCTTCTTTTGCTTTGTAATCATTTTCCTCATCTTTAGCCAAATTTGGTGGATTAGGTCGACCTTGAGTAGGAGCACTATAACCATTATTTGTAACATCCTATATGTCCTTTCCAATGCAATTCAAATGTGTCTCCATCATGATCTTCCATATGCCATATTTGGTTCTATCAAGTTTAGGATTGTCCTTCCTAAAATAGCTAGAAGACATTGGATCTCCTCAAGCTATTAAACTTTTGCAAAAAAAGGACTAGGCTCTGATACCAATTGTTAGGTCCTGGAGACAACTGAGAGGGGGGGTGAATCATTTGTCCAATAAATTCAAAGTAAAATTATCTTAACCAAAACTTAATGCTTAATGCCGGTAAACCAAACTTTATGTCGGTAGATAGTTTTATCAATTAATTGCAGTACCGGTAAAGATTAATGCATGAAACAGAAAGACAGTAACATCCACAACACATAACACAAATATTTGTATGTGGAAACCCTGTAAGGGGAAAAACCACGGCGGGAAACCTTAACCCACAATCAGATGATACTATTGCAGATAGTATATGTGTACAATATGGAGTTTGCACATGCAGAAAGGCTAGCTGCCTAGAGCTCACTGCTCAATCACAAAATGGGAGTCACACTGACTACAATTGGATGGTTAAATCCAATGATAATGTACTGCTCAAAATAGCATCTTCATATGTTGGATCAGTACCGGTTAAGTTCTGATATGCCTTCTTCAAATCTTCCTTCAATCTTTGAATGATTTCTGCGTGTATAGCTCTGCTTATTTTCACATATTCGCACTTACATTCCCATTACCAATCCTATATCAATCTCACAAATGAGATCTTACATTTATACCATAACCTAAGACCAATTGAGTAGGTCAGCTCACTAAAGATATTACAATAAAATTAATTACAAATAAATCAATAAGCAATGCATCATATCGGCTCAATGCATTTACAATAATAATAAATCATCTCCAGAATGTATCGTGCTAATCTGGAATAGATATGCTTGTCGGTGCATAACCTGGACCTATTTGTCGGTAACAACAAATATGCAAAACCAAATAGACCAATAACCAAATCACCAAAACCAAGTGATGAAATAATGTCTTCGACATAACCAGGTAGTCTTCAAGTCATTCCAAGTGTCGGTGTACAATATAACCTGTCGGTGACTATACATAAGTCACTGACTTGCCGGTGAACATAACCAAAGATCTCCAAGTGTTGATAAGTGTTGACAAGAGTTTACAAGTGTTGTCATCAATGACAAAACCATATCAACATATCCAAAATACCAACAATCTCATCAAGTATGTTTCTTCCACTGCTACCTCAATGCAAGCTATGAAAAATTGTCTTATATGTGCCTTACGGTCTCCTTTTCCTTTGTATTTATCAAACTTTGGTTTCACAAAGTGTGTAGGAAATGGAGGCATTGGAATGCTTTTATCAAATGGATAGGGACATATATCTCTCATTGTGTAAGCTGGTTTTGGTGCATTGATGTCCTCCATCTTCTTTTGTAAGTCCTTTATCTGCTGTTCCAAATTGGTTTTGGGTGGAGACCGACTTCTTGGAACATATCCCATGCCTGAGCCACCAGGTGGAGGAGGAGGATACTGCATATATGGATGGTATTAATCATAAACATGTTCATATGGAGGAGGTCTATAATGATACTCCATATAGGAACCACTGGGTATAGAGTCATAATGAGAAATGGAATATCTACTTTGTCCATGCATAGCATATTCTATAGGCATGTCATGAGTTTGTTCTTGTGTAGTGCCCCCAAATTTGACACGGGGTTTTCTTGTATCCAAATTTTGAGCATGCCTCTGGATATCCAATTGTTTTGGAGGTTGGTCCTTAGCATTGGTATATAATTGAGTGTATTTATCCGTATAAGATTTCCATAAATGTTTGTGTAGACAAAGTTGTTCATGAGATGCTCTTTCATGAGTATCATAAGCTTGACCATGTTTATTTGGGACCTCAGGTTTTTGAAACAAGGATGAGGGTGACTCAGGCATGAAACGTGGTCCTCTAGTACCTCCACTATTAGGTCTCCTTTGATCCATGTTGAGTTGAGTTTCTTGCATAGGTCAATTTTCCACTATTTGAGACATCTCAAAATCATGAGGTATCTTAGCTCCACTTTGTGTCGTCACTTGTAAGAAATATTGTCTATCTCTTCTCATGATCTCTTCAACCAATCTATTAAAATGGGGGTCCATGATAGAGTCTTCCACTTCTGCTGAATGTACTAAAATGTTGTCAACATTGTCATTTTGTGCATCATTGTTGTTTGTATTATCCATGTTCTCAACATTCTGAATGTTTCTATAGATGTCCATGTCAAGTAATGTGGTATGATAAAAATTAAAAAAGATATCGTTTTCATACTCATAACCACTCATGTTTGCGGACTCTTGAGCCTTTTTATCTTCTCTCCTAGATTTTTAGGAATAGATTTCAACCATGAACTGGGTCTTGACTAAGATGTGAGACTAGATGAAAATGGAAAGAGTATGGAAGACCAAGAGTTGGATGGAATGTAAATGAATCTGAGGTGTACTTGCAATGTCCAAAGTGTAAGACCAACTATGTATGTAGTAGAGGAGGTGTGGCTTCCAAAGAGATGATAGATTCTCTTGATGAGGTAAGTTGACCTTGACTCTAAGTAAGACCAAATGAGACCCAAAGGTGATAGACTTTGATGAGGGACCACTTAGCAAAATGTTATTGTATGTATTGTATTGACAAAGTAAGATGGGGACAAGAAAGTGATCTTTTGACTCAAGTTTAGACAAATGTGAATGTAATACAAGGTGTAAAACAATGATGAACTTTGTGAGACCCAAAATAGGTTGAATTCTAGATGAAAACCCTGAGAAATAACCTAGGAAGCTCAAGAATTCTAAAACTAATTGCTCTTGTTTGCTGGACTGTAAGTTTTTTTTCCAATACTAAACATAGACATGCCTGTATACTTCACAGACGCGGTTACCCAACATAGATTTGATAGGATATTGCACAAACGCATTTCTAAGAATCTTGTGAATACAATTTGCTATGATAACAAATATGCATTTTTGTCCTACACAAACGCGGTTGCAGGACACAAACGTGATTAGACACTGCACAAACGTGTTTCCAAAATCTGAGTGCTATTTTTCCAATTTGTAAAGTTGTTGTGACCAAATCTAAAATTTGTGACAAGAGGACACAATGTTGATGAGCACTCAATGTTTGCAAGTGTTTGGACTCAAAATGACTCAAAGAAAAGTGTGTTGTTTGATGTAAAAATGTTTTGCATACACTTGAAGACACAAAAGACACAATGTTTTGATGTTTGATCTTGAATGTTTGAATGTTTAAAAGAAGACAAGCACAATTATTATGGTTGGCTAGGACAATATTTGTTGATCCCACATGGGATTTCCCCCAAGGCTACGCTATTCAAAGTGGATACTTAGATTCTTGACCCCATTGTCTCCACCCTCGTCACTCACTTCTTTGGGGCAGCCAAGCACCAGTCCCCGTGAAAACTCCCTATGGCAAACTTTGTATCTCTACTAAGAACCGTATGTGTGTGGACCGCTCTAGAGGTCCAACCTCCTACCCCAACAACTAGAAGGATTTAAGTTTTTTAAAATAAAAAGGTGCTAGTAAGGGCATCCGCTTGTGTGGCCATACATGTGACACTTTCAGCTCTGTAAACACAGAAGGCTCCCAGCCAGTAGGGGTTACGACCTACTACTGATCAAATAAATTTGATCAAATGGGTTTATGGGGAGACATAGTGTCGATATGAACTAATCAACATACATTACCCATGGCTTTCACTATGGATAGATTTATTTATAGTGGTTCAGAAGAGGTAGGTTTTCCTCGCTACCACTTGGGTCATTCCCTCCTCACTAGTAGTCCTAAGGACCACACGAGGAGGCAGATCCTCTAAAGATAAACACAAAAGAGCCTATTGCCCAAGACACAAAAAACACTGGTTCAATTTTAGTGCACCAATTGAAGTGTTTTTTAATCTATAAAAACAAAGCACACAATGAAGATCAAAAGAAAACCCTTGCCAAAATTCTGCAACAAAGATTTGTTAGTAGTTTGCAATAATACCCCTCTTGCAAGCACACAAGTTAGGTAAATTTTAGATCCAAAAGACTTTGTGAAAAAGGGGCCTTCGACAATACGATTTGCTTCAAGGACAAGTTGCACCAATTTGTTAGCTAGATCACCAGATATTAGCTCGACTAAACCAGATGTAAAATCAAAATGATGAAATAAAGCCCTAAAAATTGAAACAAAAATCAAAACTGCAAGACCCAAACATAGACATGATTAGATCCCACACAAACGCGGTCATGTGACATAGACGTGACTTTAGACCCCACAGACGCGGTTCCGTGACATAGACACGACTTTGCAACACGAACGTGGTTAAGAGATTCACAAACGTGATTTGGGAACATAGACGTGGCTCTGCAAATCTGAAAAAATGTAAAATATTGTCGGCAACACGAACATGATTTCAGAGGTCACAAACGCAATAGAAAAACAAAAACATGATTCCAAAAGATGCAGACGCGAAACTGTCGAAATGTTGTCGAAAAATGTTAGATCTACAACTTCAAAAACATAAAATTTGAAACCAAGATGTTAAATGAAAAAGGGACAAAAGTTCCACTGAGCGTGCCAAAATATTTATGGTAAAAATGGAGACAACAAATATTGAAAGACTGAATAGATTCAACCACAAAACCCTAGCCTAACAACAACAAAGATCCACCATAACATATGAAGATAACTTAAGACAATGTAAATCAACAAAATCATAAAAACTATACCATCACTTGTCTAATAGGGTTTGAATCTCCATTCTTCCTATCTACATTGATCTTGCTTGATATATTTTCTCTCAAATTTTATGTGTGCACAAGAGCTCAACAAAGAACAGAAATGTGGTTGATAGCTTGATCACATATGAAAGTTTGAATGCTAGAATTCTTGGGAGATTAGAATGCGTAGTTGAGGGTTGATAATGAGAGAAGCATCCTCTTATATAGAAGACATTGTAGGAAATGGAGGTATAAGATTAAGAGGTGTAAAAAATAAATGGTTGGCTAGGATTAAAGGGTAGGTAGAAGAAATAAGAAAATAATGAGAGGGTAGGTAATGTAGGAATTAAGAGATGAATGACATGTGTCATGGGTAGAAAAGGTTAATGAATTATTTAAATAAATAAAGATTTATTTAATTAATAGAAGAAGTGGGATCAATTAAATAAATAAAAGTATTTATTTAATTTAAGAAAAAGGACAATTTAAATAAGTATACAATTTTAGATTGTATACATTACCATATGTCCTCTTGTCTTCATCTATAGTCTGACCGATAATCTTCTTCTTTATCTTGCAGATGGTAGAATCAAAGGTGAATTTATAACCTTGTCCTAAACCAAAAGAGTATAAAATATCTTTCACCGGAAAAAGATCTTGTCCTAGTGAGTGCAAACTGAAATGCCTAAGATCAAACCGAGGTGGAGAGTTCACATCAAATGAGTTTGAAGATTACTGTGAAAGACATGGAATCAGAAGGCAATACTCAGCCCCTAGGACACCACAACAAAATGGTGTGATAGAAAGGAAGAACAAGACAGTCAAGGAGATGGCCAGAACTATGTTAAATGAGGCAAGGTTGTCGTACATGTATTGGAAGGAAGTGATTCATATTGTTGCATATACCTTGAACCGGGTTCAACTAAGAACAAACAACAAAACGACATCTTATGAGTTGGGGTATGACCAAAAACTATCAGTCAATTACTTCAAGGTATTTGGAAGCAAGTGTTTTATCAAGAGGGATATGGATGGTTTAGGTAGTTTTGATTCCAGGAGTGATGAAGGAATCTTCCTTGGTTACTCAACAAACAGTAAGGCCTATAAATGCTACAACAAAAGACTAAGAAGAGTCATTGAGAGTGTGCATGTAAGAATTGATGAGGATATGCACAAAGAAAGACAAGCACAAGTGAACCGATATGATGATTTTGGTGATGAAGGTGAAGAAGTTCATCTAGACAATGAACCAAAAGAAGCATCTAAAAAGGTCCCTAACTGGTATGTGCAGATAAACCATCTGGAAGAGAAAATTTTAGGTAATAAGAGTGATGGTGTACAAACTAGGAGAAGACTTGCCAAAAATGATGAACAAGTCAATTTCTGCCTTATGACTGAAGTAGAACCTAAAAAATTCAATGACGCCAGCAAAAGTCAGAAATGGATGGATGCCATGGAAGAAGAGCTGCAATAGATTGAGAAGAACAAGACTTGGGAATTAGTCCCAAGACCGAAAGACAAGAACATCATTGGCACAAAATGGGTCTACCAGAATAAGATGAATGAAGAAGGCAAAATTGTTAGGCATAAAGCTATACTTGTGTGCAAGGGATACTCTCAAGTAGAGGACATTGATTTTGAAGAAACATTTGCACTGGTAGCTAGATTAGAAGAAATTAGAATGTAAAATATTATGTTTGGTATTATGTTGTCATTGACATCAACCAGTATAGAATGGTTACTGGTGAGTAGGTAGTGGTGACTGGTATGGGTGAAGTAAGTTATGATGTCAACCAATATGAAGGATGAAGCATGCAAGTAGATAGTAAAGGTATGTTATCGGTACATATGAAATGCATCATCTATCGGTAAAGAAGGATCACTGGTAAGGCAAAGCAAGCAAGAAAAATAAGAACTGAAGGATGTGAACCGGTATACACAGAGAAGTTTAATGTTGTTGGTAAATGGACTGAGATGTTGGACTATCATGTTTGATGGAAAGTGAAGTTGATCCACCGACAGAGAAGAGGTCTGCAGATATGAAGGATCGTCGGTGAAGTTAGGTTATATCGGTAAGCTGAGTTGAACCGATAGTCAATCTTTGGTCGGTGAAGGATGTCAGACCGACATAGAAAACCAAGCATAGGTGGATGTTGACAAGGATGCCAAGTGGTGATCATGTAGAGGTGGGTGAATTATTCATCGACATAACAATCAGCAAGTAGGTCAGCTTTTATGAAGAACCCGCAAATCATGGGAGGATGGCAAAAGGATGTGGCTCAAGGAAGACACGGTGGCAAGTGATTGAACAAACCCTGCAAGAAGATCTAATCTTTTCACCCATTTGACAAAGGAAACAGTCGAGCCTTTAATGGTGTTTGATAGAGAAACACATAAAAGTATGTTGTAGACATCCAAATATAGAAAAAACACATTGGAATGCGAGGGGTTGGCGGTGTTGATTGATGAGCTACAGATCATTTCTCCAGAAAAGCAGATCGGATCAAATCTTATACGGATCAAGTTGGTGAAGGCAAAACCCAACACGACACCATTTGAATGTTGTTTTGGCGGGAACCCTAAAAGATAAATATGTGAGATCGAGACTGGAATGTGTTGATGCTTGATGTGAGGTGTGAGTTAGAAGAGAGTTTGAGAAAGGAGAAATATTATCTACCTTAGAGTTTATTCTAAGAAAGTTGCAGTGTGGGTTAGCAAGGTGAACTAGTAGAGACGGAGTAACCAATAAATTGTTGCAGTTCTAACAATCAAGCTAACCGGTGAGGAGTGATTGGTCGAGAAGGCATCCAAGAGTGACATAGTGAAGTGTGAAGCTGAGGGAGAGAGAAGAGAGACTGGGAGTAACTAGTGAGTGATCAGAGAGAGTAATCTGATAATCGGCAGTGTGAGAACCAGTGAAGAAGAGGAAGTTGTTAACCGGCATAAATCCATTGATTGGGTGTTGCATAACTCATTTGCAATGAGGTGCTACAACTGTATCAAAATTGTATTTCATTATACAAAATCGAGTTGGAGCTTGGTGCAGGGGTTGGTGCTCCTTGGGTTGGTGCCCTAAATCATTGTAATCTGGTGTTTCATTGTGATGTTGGATTGGAACAATAGACTTCAACAATATTTCTCACCGAGGTTTTTCCCATATTGAGTTTTCCTTGTACATTTGGTGTTGTGGGTTATGCATTTGTTTTGCCTCTTTTGATATCCATATTTATCTTACCGGTTTGATTGTTTAGTGCTTAGAGTGATAACCAGTATTCTGAGGTTGGTTAAGAAGGAAAGATTTCAAGAAGCACTGATTCACCCCCCTCTAAGTGGTACATTGTGTTCAACAATGTGTATGTGTATGTGTATGTGTATGTGTATGTGTATGTGTATGTGTATGTACACATATCATATACATACATACATACATATATTTCACTAATTCATTTACTAATCTAAATTTATTTTATTCGTCTAGAGCAATAAACTTGATTATTAAAAATTTATTGTCTAATATGGACATAAGAAGGTTGATAAACTAAGTAACAAAAGAATAAGGTTATAATAATATTTCACTAATATATTTATTAATTCAAATCTATTTTATTCGTCTAAAGCAAATAAACTTGATTATTAAAAATTAATTATCTAATATGGACATAAGAAGGTTGATAAATTAAGTAACTTTTACCATTTTTGCCCTTAAGTAAAAAATAGGCTCCTTGGTTTTATTAACCAAAATTTTAGAAAAAAGGGGTCAAATTATTATCCTATTTTTTTATATTGCCAAAGGAGCTTTAAGGGGGAATAATGTCTCTATTTACCTTTAAAAGTTTCAAAGTGATAATACGTTTTTGAGTTCCTCTTTTTTATTTTTAAAGAAGTGAGACTCCCAAATGATCCAAGTAGGCAGATGTATTATGGAGGGAAAGAACAAAGTTAAAACAAATTCTCACTAACTTGACCCCAAAAAGGCGACTCGGGTTTAAGGTTGTTGTTGAAGGTATGGAAACCCTAATTGGTAAGCAAAAGGAAACAAGTTTTTGTGCATAGACAACCCTTTTGATGGAGAAAATGAGTTTGTAACAGCAATGGTCTTATTGTAGTAGCAGCATTTTTCAAGCATTCACAACTTTTATCAGAAGAACATTAAGTTTGCGTAAAGAGAAGAAGCAGTTCCAAAGTTATTTACAACAGTAGTTTTAGAGCAGTCAAGAGCTTGTGTTGAATGGGTTTCAATGTGGAGTATGTGTTCTAACAGCAAGGTATATAAGAAGATCTCCTTCGAACCCACATAGCTTCTCATACAAATCTCACACAAGATCATGCGTACAACATTTTCCAAGGTTTGTCTCATCTTTCCAAAACCTTTGCATTATTGCTTATAAGGAGGATTTCAATATTTTACGCTCATAAAAGCTTCGAGTCTTGTATTGCTGAAAGTACTCATAATTTTAGATAAAGGGTAAAGGGTTACATTCATAATGTATCTTCTTTTCAAATATTCAGAGCTCTTATTGTAATATTAGGGTTAGCAAAGCCTAAAATAAGCCACATCCCTCGAAGCAATCTTATTATGTGAATGATATAAAAGGTTTCTCACTAATACCATTGTTATCCAATTTTATCCCTTTGGTCCAAATTGAGTGTAAAAGGTTTCAAACTAATTTTTTTAAGGTTGATGAGGTGAGGCAAGATTTTTGTTCTTACAAAGGAGTTTGAAACCTTGAAGTTCATATTTGAAGTATCAAAGAACTTTGTTATTAATTTGAAATGTCAAAGTTGCCTTAATTATGTTTTATTCCTTGGAAAAGATTTTTCAAAAGCAAAGAAATGTGAAAAATCATGTGAGATTTCACTTGGGAAGGAATTCTAAATGTTTTAACTTTTCAAAGATCCCAAAACTAGCTCTAACTTGTGGTTAATGGAGTCAAGGATCAAATTTCATTAAGAGTTAGTTGTAGATTCAAATAGGAAAAGCCGTAGTTTCATGTTTTGTTCTCTATGGCCACCAAAAAATGAGAAGCTTCAATTAGGGAAGCAAGTTGCAAGGAGTTAACATAGGCTTTGATGAGTATAACAACACATTTTTCTCATAAAAAGTGGATCTATGGAAGTGATTGCAGCAAAAGAAGCTAACAATTCAAGTTTCAGCAAGTTGTAGAAGCAATTATCATTGAAGAGAATAACAGTCTTGAAGAAAAGCCACGGTTAAATGGTAAGAAAAAAGAGGAAGACAGAAGTTTCCAATGGAAAAAGGTTTCAGGTCTCTATTTCAAAGTGCATTAATTGATCTTTCTATTCTTGAGGAGATAATTTTTTAATTTTAGAAGATATTTTATTCATTTCTTGAGAAATATTCGCTGTCTTTTATGGGATGTTATGTTGCTCTTTCCAAGGGCTTCTTGTCACTTTCTCAAGGTCACCATTAACAAAATAAAATGAGTAATAAAGAATATATGATAATGAGACATGGCCTTATGATTAAAAATTATTTTCACATCTGGAAAAATAGATTAGAAATAGTCATTTTCAGATTTAAAAAAGTGATTATTAAAAGTCATTTTCAGATTTGAAAAAAGAGATTGGAAACAGTCATTTTCAGACTTAAAAAAGAGATTTAAAGTCTGAAAGTCATTTTCAAATTTGAAAAGAGAAAGATATAGGGCAGCCAAATGACAACAGACTGATTTTTATGGTATTTTAAGACAATATAAGAGCCTACAAAATAAAGATGAGAGCCTAGCCAAATGATAGGGTGCTAATGGTTTGTAAAGACAGTGTTTTAAAAGAGAAACCAAAAGATATGACTATCGAAACAGGACAAGTCTAATCCAACAAACAGTGGTAGGCTATAAGAATTAAGTACAGTTGAAGAAAAAAAAAATTGAATATCAAAGCCTTCATCAATATAAGGAAAAAGGTTTGATTGTTTTAAGAAGATGCAACTATAGCAAGCAAATCAAAGCCCAAAAAATTTAAGATTCAAGACACAAACACAGAGCAATAAAGTGAATTCCCTATTAATATATGATATTGATCTTGAATGAACATAAAAGCCAATGATAGTAACAAGCAGTCCACGGTCTTCAAGAGCCAGAACACTGTCAAAACAACCCAAACACAAAGAAATGTATTAGAGCAACAATCAAGGTTGCAGTCATGCAACAATGACTAGAAAGAAGAGATGTTGATCAGCTAGGGCAGTTCAAAGAAATCATGGAAAAATGGTTACAAGGACAAAAGCCAACCCCGTAAGCATGCATATAGATATATCTTAATCAAAAATTCAGTCTTAGTGCAAGTTTAAATGCAGTCATATAAAGTTTTTGCAGTCACAGAGAGCATTCATCTAGCATCCTCCATGGCCTAATGATATTATGGAGGGCATTCAAAAGACATTATGACTTTTGAAAACTAATGAGGATAGTTATAGCAGTCTCAGGTTAAACACTATAGCCTGCTCATCTTCCAAGCAACCATCACAAAGACTACATCCATACAGTTGATAAATGATGATAGTAGTAAGTTTATGAGCAAGAAATCTTTCAAGTTTTCAGTAGTGACAGTCTTAATACACTCCAAAAAAAAAAAAGAGTAAGGGACAGTCATTGTTTAACCATTTGCATGTTGTCTTTAGAATATTGAATCCATCCTTATGTTATTTTTTTGTCAACTTTTGAGAAAGAGAGATGTTGTTTCAAAAATCAGAGGTGAGAAGTTAAATAGAGAAGTATCCTCTCAAAGCCATGTATTGTATTCAAAAGGCATTTACAATAGTAAATATTGTCCCAAGCATAAAGACCATCACCAAAAAGATACCAGTTCAAAACCTAACATAAATAGTTTCAATATGACTCAGATCCATGACAAAACATAAGACACAAAATAAAGTGTTTGAAATCATTATTAGAGATCAAAACCGAGAGGGACACAAATATGTCCTCAACTCAAAGAACATTCAAGACTATCCTTGGACAACAGAGAATCTTCTAGAAATTTCAGTGGCTTTTGTATATGAGGATGATCAAAGTGCAAAAGGAGGACAGTATAAAGGTTATTAGACATATCAACATGACAATAGTAATCAAGGTATGAAGTCTAAATAATGACAGTGGGAAAAGAAGAGATGTAATCCCAATGAAAGATCCAAGGGGCCACAATGGAAATAAGACAGTGATTCTTCCAGAAGCATCAATTCATTCAGGGAACACAATGACAAGAATGGTGGAAAGATCATAGTAACCCACATAGTGAGCAACATCTTTCACAATGCATATAGTGAGCAGTTTGAAAGTCAAAGCACAAATGAATCACAAAGAACAGTGAACAGAGATACATAGAAGGCTTCATGAATACAAGCTACGAAAGACGGGCCAAAGCATCATTAAAGTTAAGTGACAAATCACAGGATTATTAGTAATCAATGCAGTGATATTCCTGAAACATAGAATCACTATTTTGTTCGAGAGAAATCTTAGCATTATTTTTTTTAGGGTTCACCCATTGTCTATGATCAATGGGATAACAAATAAAGGAGGTCACAACAATATTTTTGACAATCATATCACCATAAAATCATGATAGTGAAAGAATCCTATAGCAGTACAGAGCAGAAATAGAAGGGATATTCCCAGTTGGTAGCACCTATCAAAATCCTTTCATAGTCTAAGGAACAAAGCCACAAGATTGCAGTGAACACATGCTAAGAAGCTCATTGATAATAAGCTTTGAATTTTGAATTTCAGAAATGCCATCGATTAGGGGACCTTAAATGGGTAATTTCCTTCCTTGCATTTTGTGTACTCTATGCAGTTTGTTGTCCATGCTGGGAACATGTTGGGAACCAGCATCCATATTTGGAAGAGGTTTTAGCTACAAATTGTGTTGGTTGAACAGTTTGAGAGGTGTTTAACCCCGTAGATGCAGTTGATGACAATAAACCATTATGAGACTATCATGCAATCAAATAAACATCCATCAACTTAATATCCATATGCATACAATATATAATCATGCCACAGTTGAAGCAATCAAAAAAGATAGTTACTCAGTGTGTGTTGCTTACTTGAGAAGCTGGTATGCCATTAGATGGTTGCACGGATGGTGGAACTGCATGAAAATTATTAGAGCCTGAATAAAATGGCACAGAACCTTGTACATGTTGATTAGGATCCCATGACCATTGTCCAACATTATTTTCCTTTCCGAAAGGATCGACAATACCTGGCGATGGCCCACGAATTGGCATTTGTGGTATCAGTGCTACTACTAAAGACTAATGGGTCTAAAAAAGGGTCTGCGGATGGGGATGGGGATGGGGATGGGGCTACAGTAGACTATGGAACCCAATCAAATGTGGCCCATCCACCATTATTAGATGCAGAGTTTGTAGAAGATTGTCAAACTGAAGAGACTCCAAAAAGATCTTTTTGAACAGCTGAAGATGGTTGTGAAACCAATGGGGCAGAAAAAGGATCATGATATGCAATTGTAGATGGTTGTTTAACTGAGGAAGCTGCAAAACGATCTTGTTGTATAGTTGTAGATGGTTGTTTAACTGAAGAGGCTGCAAAAAGATCTGGTTGTGTAGGAGCATAGGAGGGCTCAGGTTCTGCACTGAAATCTATCGAACTTCCTGAATTGGCTCTTTTCAGGGTTGGCGAAGTACCTTCTACTAATCCCATGCTACTCGAAGATGCAGTTCTCTGCTCTGAATTTCAGGCTGGTAATTAGAGATGTAAATCAGTCACTTTTTGTAACTCATTAATTTGCATAAAACATTCATCAAGAAAGAGAGGATGATCAATACTATACTGTAATAACCCACCATGATTGATCCAACAAAAATTGAATATATTTTTTTTCTTTATTACGTTTTATTCAATTGCATACTCTGGGCATCCATCCAAATAGGACTGGGCATTCATCCATTCGGGATGAGCTTCTAACCATACGGGTTAGGCAGTTGTCCATACGGGACGTAAATTTCATCTATCAAATACGGGATAGGCATCTACCCATACAGGGTAGGCATCCATCCAAACGGGATAGGAGATGCTCTGGCCAGAGACTTAGACTCATCGGGACCATTCGGGTCCTGAGCCACTCACTAAGTACTACATTCTTCTAACAAGAATGCACCGAGGTCGCCGTCCTTAGGAGTAATAAGAAAATAAGACAAGCTTGAATTCCGCCTCGGAATTTGGCTTAAAGCCTCGGGAAGTCAAGCGAATCCATACGGGATTCCTTCCGAGTATGCATTGAATTGAGTTTGATTATCTTATCTTTCGATTAGGATTCTTACTCAACCAAGCCTAGACCCCACCCACGAACGCCTGAGTACGAGGGACAACTCCGTCCCAAGACTGCCTACATACCCACTTCGGCGTGGGATCAAGGCGTAAAGTATGTAGTTCTATCTTCTAATCTATGGTTTGATGTAAACTGATTTTTGTGGGTACGCAACCCTTTCTAGGGTCAGTGTCCCAGACAGTTTCTCTGCGGTTGCTACCCACGAAGGTAGCACTTAAGCGAAGGCTCAAGATGGCCTATTGCTTGTGGCCTAACAAAATAACTAGATCCTAATACTTAACATGAGCGTCACCCAATTACAAATCACCAATATCCCTTCGAGGTGAATAAATAGATAAATAAAGTCATTTTCACGAGAGCTCTTAACTAGACCATCCCTAAGAGGGGTTTACTATGGTTTATCTCAACGGATGTGAAATTCAATTAAAAGTTATCTTATTAATTATCGATCCAAGAGGGATTACCCGCCCCTTGGATTTTTAACTTCCAAATGACCCTTATTACTCCCCGACGATTTATAGGGACGATGCCACAGACGTCATTAATGCAGCTTTATTAGGCGCTAAGTGCAGTAGTTCAACACGACGGCATTACCCGTAAGCGTGACCCAGAGGCACCATATATACCGAACGCTGCTAGTTTTGGTTTTCCAACTTCCTTTATTTAATTTTCTAACTACGAATGACAAAATGAAAGCGTAAATAATTGAAGTAACTACTTGAAGTGTAATTTGCATAGCAAATGAACTTGCATAATAGTAATTGCATGGAAGATATAATTATCCTAAAAAAAATTCGCATGCTATGAACCATTAACGGAAGCAATTAATCTATGATGAAAGATGACTTAACGAATCCAAAATAACGATTAAATCTAAGTACTTGTAATAAGGTAAGTTAATCTCAATCGAGTGTCTTAAAAATTTTAAAGTTTATTTAGGATAGTTTAATTACTATCTTGCTACACATTAATCCCATTTTCAATTGAAAGTCGATATCCTTAAATTCATACTAAGGAAAAAAAATCATCATTTCCTAATGTCATTATTATCAACTAAAGAAGAAAAAAAAGACTAAATAAAAATTAACTTTGTTTCCTTTTTTTTTTTTTTTTAAAAATAACCAAATTACAATTTCAAATTTCGAAACTTAAATAATAATAAAAAAAAACTAAATTCTAACTTAATGGCAAAGAGGGCTTGCATTGTTTTATAATAATATAGAGGGTTGCGGGGTGGGGACCACGGGTCCCATCACCCCTGCGGCCCTGCATGCGCAG
Organism: Cryptomeria japonica; assembly: GCF_030272615.1. Taxonomy (NCBI): domain Eukaryota; kingdom Viridiplantae; phylum Streptophyta; class Pinopsida; order Cupressales; family Cupressaceae; genus Cryptomeria; species Cryptomeria japonica. The sequence goes on along the minus strand of NC_081408.1, from coordinate 524,590,530 downwards.
GTCCGCAGGGATGAGGGGACCCTGCGGGCCCCTCCGTACCCTGCAACGGTTACTATGTAACCGTCCCTGCATGCGGCCTACCATTAAAGCAAAACGCCATGCGTTACGGGCGAGGGTGAAGTTCGAAAGTTTTATTTTCGTTTTTTAATTTTTTTTTGTTTTTTATTTATTTTTTTGGGTTACTTATATATATATATATATATATATATATATATATATATATATATATATATATATATATATATATATTTGTTATAGTATTGACATTATCATTTTATACAGGAGTATTATAACAAAAAAAAAATAGGTAATTAATAATGTTGCAGGTTTGCCTTAGGGACAAAATGAAACAATAACCAGAGGGATTCCTTTTTTTTCCATTTCTTTGTTTTCTACAGGGAAATTCATTCACAGATAGAGGGAGTTTATTTCTTTTCTTCATTTCTTCTGTTTCCTACACAGGGAAAGCTTATTCACAGAGAAAGGAATTCATTCCTTTACACAGGAAGAAAAAAAAGATTTCATTCACAGAGAAAGTTATCCATTTTTATTTTTATTTTTACACAGGGAAAATTCATTCACAGAGGGAGGAGATTTATTTATACACACAGGGAGATCTAATTTTTATCAAAATAAACTGAAGATAATAATCTAATTTCCATTTACTTGAAAACTAATTTCTTATCAGAATTAGAACAATGAGTCTTATTTTCAAGAAAGAAAATGAATTTCATTCTACAAATCTGAGACAAAATAATGAATTTTATTCTCTAAAATCTGAAACTAATGTATCTTATTTTCAAAAGAAATGAATTTCATTCTACAAAATCCAAGATAAAACAATGAATTTTATTCTCTAAAATCTGAAACTAATGTATCTTATTTTCAAAAGAAATGAATTTCATTCTACAAAATCCAAGATAAAACAATGAATTTTATTCTCTAAAATCTGAAACTAATGTATCTTATTTTCAAAAGAAAAGAATTTCATTCTACAAAATTTAAGACAAAAACAATGAATTTTATTTTACAATAAATCTCATTCTTTACAAAAATCTAAAAACTAAATTCATATCAAGAATTTTAACAATGAACCTTATTAAAACCAGGATTCTCATTTTCTACAAAATCTAAACTAATTCTTTAACAAAATACAATTAAAATTTCATACTCATAATTAATCTAATCAAATCTAATCTACCATAAAAATGAGATGCATGAACTAATTTGGAGGAACCTGGATGCTTGAAGATGGTGTGGAGTCCTCCTTGATCCTCCAATTTGAAGAAAAATCCTCCAACAAAATCCTTGCTGCCAATGAAGTGGATTACCAAAGAGAATTCAACTTGCAGAAATTTCTTATCAAGATTAGCTAGCTTTTCCTTTGAAACTTGTTCCCATTTTATAAAAGAAATTACCCTTTTCCCACTACCTATTTTTTTAATTTAAAAAAAGAGATTCTTCTCCCAATTTGGCCTCCATGCAAATTAATTAGGCTTAGTGGGAGGAGTTACATGCAAGGAGGTGGAGAAGCCTCTAGAAGCTTCTTATTCCTCCTACAACATGTGCCTTAATTTGGGTGAGGGAAATTAAATAACAATTTTAAAATATATATGCATTTTCCATGTGTGTGTGGTTTATTAATTTATTCCCTTACAATATTCATTCCATAATTCATCCAAAGAATATAAATAGAGTTTTGTATTTTAAATCAAAAAAAGTGATAAAGGAGGGTTGTGACATCCTCCCCCCCTTAATCGGTGCATCGTCCCGATGCACTTATTAAATGTATTCAAAAGAGTTTATAGTTCATGTTCAAAACAAAAAGGGAAATAGCTGCTGCATCTCCTTAGTATCCTCCCAGGTGGCATTCTTCTCGTCGTACTGGTCCCATTGCACTTTGCACTGATCAACCTCTCTGTTGCGCAACTGGCACTGGCGCCTCTCCAAGATTCTGAATGGCTCTATCATTATTCCCCCCATTTCTTGGACCTGCAAGGCATCCCAATTCAAAATGTGTTTCTCATCAGGTACATATTTCTTAAGAAGAGATACATGGAAGACATCATGGATTCGGCTCAATTGGGGAGGCAAGGCTAACCGATAAGCAACTGGATTAATTCTTCCCAATATTTCAAAGGGTCCGACATAACGAGGTGCAAGCTTAGTCTTTTTCCCAAATCTTATGGAACTCTTGTGTGGCCTAACCCTTAGGAAGACTTTCTCTCCTACTTCAAACTCCCTTGGTGTTCTGTTTTTATCTGCATAACTCTTCTGCCTATCCGAGGCTTCCTTCAACCTTTGCCTAATTTCCTTAGTTTTCCTTTCCATTTCTCTCAACATATCTGGCCCAATAATCACTCTATCTTCAAGACTATCCCAACTCAAAGGTGTTCGACATGGTCTACCATACAAAGCTTCAAAAGGTGCCATTCCCAAAGATGTTTGATATGTATTATTGTAGGCAAACTCTACCAAAGGTAGGTACTCTTCCCATTTTCTCTGTTGGTCCATGCAGTACATACGAAGTAGGTCTTCCATAATCTGATTTGTCCTTTCTGTCTGACCGTCGGTTTCCGGGTGGTATGCGGTGCTAAAATTTAGTTGAGTCCCTAGGGCTGATTGAAGTGTGGTCCAAAACCTGGAAGTGAATCTTGCATCTCTGTCTGATATGATTTTCTCTGGTACTCCGTGCAACCTAACTATCTCCTTAATGAAACGTCTAGCCAAGGTGGGTGCATCATCTGTCAGATTTCCTGGTATAAAGTGTGCCACCTTAGTGAGCTTGTCAATTACCACCATTATTGCATCATGCCTAGAAGGTGACATGGGTAGCCCTTGTACAAAATCCATACTAATAACTTGCCACTTATGTTGGGGTACATCGTGCGATTGTAACAATCCAGCTGGGTGCCTATGTTCTGCCTTGACTCTTTGACACTCCAAACATTTGGCTACATACTTGACAATATCGTTCTTCAACCCTTGCCAAAAGTATAACTTCTTTAGATCTGCATAAAGTTTGTTAACTCCTGGGTGGCCTGAATAAGGGGCATTGTGAGCCTCCGATAAAACTACTTCCCTTAAATTCCCTGAATTAGGAACATAGATTCTGTTATTGTATCTGAGTAGCCCATCTTCATCAAATGTGTACCCTTCAACCTTAGGGTCGGTCGGGTTGTGTCTTATAGTTAATTCGACTTGCTCATACCATGGGTCATGTCCTTGTTCATCCATTACTTGCTTTTTGAAAGAGGTTTTGAAGGTTGCTATAGTCATCAAGTGTCTTCTCCTACTTAAGGCATCTGCCACCCTATTTTCTTTCCCCTTAATATATTCGATCTCAAAGTCATATTCGCTTAAGAACTCTAGCCACCTTCTTTGTCTGGCATTTAAGTGAGGTTGGGTAAAGATGTATTTTAGCCCTTGGTTGTCCGACTTAAGCTCAAAGGGCTTCCCTAGTAAGAAATGTCTCCACTTTTGCAGGGCATGCACAATTGCTGCCAACTCTAAGTCGTGGGGTGCATAATTGACTTCATGAGTCTTTAGCTTCCTAGATTCATAAGCCACTACCCCTTCATCTTGGACAAGTACCCCTCCTAACCCTTCAATAGAAGCATCTGTTACAACTGTGAAGTGTCCATTTGGGTCTGGTACCTTTAGAATGGGTGCTGAAGTTAGTTTTCCCTTCAAGATTTGAAATGCCTTATCACTTTGCTCGGTCCATACAAACCTTTTGCCCTTCCGTTGCAACGAGGTGATGGGATTTGCTATCTTAGAGAATCCTTCCACAAACCTCCTATAGTAACCTGCTAGCCCCATAAAGCTTCTTACCTCTGAAACATTCTTAGGGATTGGCCATTCTACTATCGCCTTTATTTTATCTGGGTCGACTGCTATTCCTTCCTTCGATATTATATGCCCAAGATAGTGAATCTTTTCCTCAAAGAAGGCGCATTTGGACAATTTTCCATATAACTTATGTTCTCTCAATCTTTGCAAAACAATCTGTAGGTGCGCTAAATGTTCCTCTTCATTTCTAGAATAAATCAAAATGTCATCCAAGAATACCAAAACAAACTTATCCAAGTAGTCATGGAATACACTATTCATCAGGTTCATGAATGCAGCTGGGGCATTAGTTACTCCAAAAGGAACTACTGTGAATTCATAGTGTCCATATCTCGTCCTGAAAGCTGTCTTTGGAATGTCTTCTTCCTTAATTCTGAGTTGATGGTACCCTGACCGAAGATCTATCTTGGAGAAAACTGCCGCTCCTTTCATTTGGTCAAAAAGGTCCTCTATGCGAGGTAAGGGATACCTATTCTTTATGGTAACTTTGTTCAACATCCTATAGTCGATGCATAGCCTTAAGGTTCCATCCTTCTTCTTAACAAATAAAACTGGCGCTCCCCATGGTGATACACTTGGCCTTATTAATCCCTTAGCTAAGAGTTCCTCTAATTGCATTTTGAGCTCTTGTAATTCGGTTGTGTTCATCCGGTAAGGTGCCTTTGATACTGGTTCAGCTCCTGGGAGTACTTCGATAGAAAAGTCAAACTTTCTCTTAGGGGGTAAACCGGGTAGTTCTTCTGGAAAAACATCCCTAAACTCTCTTAAGAAAGGGGTATTTTCAAATGTTGGTGTATTTTCCTCCTTCCCTTCATCAAATTCGACCATAAAGATTTGTCCTCCTCTTCTCCTTTCCTTCTTTAATTGCATTGCTGAGATAGTTTCTACATTAATGGGTTTAAACTTTCCTTGGATTTTGACCCTTTTCCCCCCATCATCCAAACATTCAACAATTTTGCTATAACAATCTACATTAGCTTGATGGTCTGCTAACCAACTCATTCCCATAATTACATCATATAATCCTAAGGGTGCCACATAGAGATCTACCCTTGTTTCGAACTCAGGGAATTGTACCTTTGCCCTTGGTAAGCACTTAGTTACTTCTCTAGTTGCCTTATCCCCATATTGAACCGTCCATGATGACTCCATTTGATTAACTTTAAATGCATATTTGTTCACTAATTCAGGTGAGATGAAACATTCAGATGATCCCGTGTCAATTAGAATTGATATTGGTTGTTCAAATAGTGTACCTGTAGTTTCCACGGGAACATTCTGGTATCTTCTTCTTTGGTTCCTAACTGCTGCATGAATCCTCTGTTGGGGCCCTTGTTGGGGTTGATTGGCTCTAATTTGTCCTTGCATCCTGGGGCAGTCTCTAGCAAAATGATTTTCCCCGCACATAAAGCATCCGCCTGGAGGACCTCTCCTACCTTGATTTCTAGGGGGATCATTCCTTGTTTCATTTCCCCTGGGTGGATAAGTTATCCTGTTCTGCTGGTCATTCCTGTTATAGTTGCCTCTGTTATCATTGCCCCTGTTATTATTGCCCCTGTTATCATTGCCCCTATTATTGTTGCCCCTGTTATTATCATTTCCATTCCTCTGATATTGATTAGGCGGTGGTCTCCTTTCGGAAGAGTTATTCCTTTGACCCTTGTTGAAATTAGTGTTTCCATTGAATTCTTGCTTCCTTTTGAATGAGTGATTCCCATTATAGTTTCGTCCTGCTAGTGTCTGAATCTTCCTCTCTTGCCTTAGGGACTTTTCAAGTACTTCATTCATATTTCTGGGTCCATGCATGTCAACCTCTGCCCCTATGTTGGTATTCAGCCCCAAAATGAACTTCCTTGCTTGGCCTTCTTCATCCCTTTGGTACATAGGCACATACTTAAGCAACTTGGCGAATTTATCCCAATATTGTTGAACGGATAGGGACCCTTGACGTAGGTTATGGAATTCTGTCACTTTCTCATCAAAGAACAATTGAGGAAGCCACCTATCTCGAAAATGGTGAACAAATTGATCCCATGTGATTGTATCCCTGTTATACCCATTTTGTTCCTTGGTGTTGGTCCACCAACTAGCCGCCTCCCCTGTGAGTTGATAGGAGCCCCATAAAGCCTTAGTTGTTTCGCTGAAATCTCTTAGCTCAAAATATTTCTCCATTTCATTTAGCCAATTCTCAGCCCCTTCACCAATCTGCCTCCCATCGAACTTAGGAGGGGTGATTTTCTTCAAATCCTTGGAGAGTTCTAATATGTTATTTTCCTTTCCATTACCCATCACATTTCCTTGATTGCTACCAGGGTTTCCATTCTCGGTACCACTTCTATTCTCATAGTCATTCTGCCTTTCCCTAAGGTCCTACAGTGATTGTTCCAGGAAGTTGATTTTATCTCTTTGTTCGGTTAGAAGGTCGATTATAGCTTGGACCCCATCTCCGTTATTACCTAGGTTGTGTCGATCCTCTTCATGATCTTCCTCGTGGTTTCCTTCATGGTTTTCCTCATGGCTTTCCTCATGGTTTTCCTCCCTTTGACTCCTAGTACGTCTTCCATTACCCCTTCCTCTTCCTCTTCCTCTTCCTCTTCCTCTTCCTCTTCCTCTTGCCATTCGAGGTTTTACCTGGAAGTTAAATTATGTAGTTAGTTTTCTTTTTGTAGAATAAAATTTAATTTCTATTATTGTAAAACATTCCCTTAGTTGAATAAATTGAAGTGAGCACAAGGCCTAGATTTGAACCTTTGCTCTGATACCACATGTAATAACCCACCATGATTGATCCAACAAAAATTGAATATATTTTTTTTCTTTATTACGTTTTATTCAATTGCATACTCTGGGCATCCATCCAAATAGGACTGGGCATTCATCCATTCGGGATGAGCTTCTAACCATACGGGTTAGGCAGTTGTCCATACGGGACGTAAATTTCATCTATCAAATACGGGATAGGCATCTACCCATACAGGGTAGGCATCCATCCAAACGGGATAGGAGATGCTCTGGCCAGAGACTTAGACTCATCGGGACCATTCGGGTCCTGAGCCACTCACTAAGTACTACATTCTTCTAACAAGAATGCACCGAGGTCGCCGTCCTTAGGAGTAATAAGAAAATAAGACAAGCTTGAATTCCGCCTCGGAATTTGGCTTAAAGCCTCGGGAAGTCAAGCGAATCCATACGGGATTCCTTCCGAGTATGCATTGAATTGAGTTTGATTATCTTATCTTTCGATTAGGATTCTTACTCAACCAAGCCTAGACCCCACCCACGAACGCCTGAGTACGAGGGACAACTCCGTCCCAAGACTGCCTACATACCCACTTCGGCGTGGGATCAAGGCGTAAAGTATGTAGTTCTATCTTCTAATCTATGGTTTGATGTAAACTGATTTTTGTGGGTACGCAACCCTTTCTAGGGTCAGTGTCCCAGACAGTTTCTCTGCGGTTGCTACCCACGAAGGTAGCACTTAAGCGAAGGCTCAAGATGGCCTATTGCTTGTGGCCTAACAAAATAACTAGATCCTAATACTTAACATGAGCGTCACCCAATTACAAATCACCAATATCCCTTCGAGGTGAATAAATAGATAAATAAAGTCATTTTCACGAGAGCTCTTAACTAGACCATCCCTAAGAGGGGTTTACTATGGTTTATCTCAACGGATGTGAAATTCAATTAAAAGTTATCTTATTAATTATCGATCCAAGAGGGATTACCCGCCCCTTGGATTTTTAACTTCCAAATGACCCTTATTACTCCCCGACGATTTATAGGGACGATGCCACAGACGTCGTTAATGCAGCTTTATTAGGCGCTAAGTGCAGTAGTTCAACACGACGGCATTACCCGTAAGCGTGACCCAGAGGCACCATATATACCGAACGCTGCTAGTTTTGGTTTTCCAACTTCCTTTATTTAATTTTCTAACTACGAATGACAAAATGAAAGCGTAAATAATTGAAGTAACTACTTGAAGTGTAATTTGCATAGCAAATGAACTTGCATAATAGTAATTGCATGGAAGATATAATTATCCTAAAAAAAATTCGCATGCTATGAACCATTAACGGAAGCAATTAATCTATGATGAAAGATGACTTAACGAATCCAAAATAACGATTAAATCTAAGTACTTGTAATAAGGTAAGTTAATCTCAATCGAGTGTCTTAAAAATTTTAAAGTTTATTTAGGATAGTTTAATTACTATCTTGCTACACATTAATCCCATTTTCAATTGAAAGTCGATATCCTTAAATTCATACTAAGGAAAAAAAATCATCATTTCCTAATGTCATTATTATCAACTAAAGAAGAAAAAAAAGACTAAATAAAAATTAACTTTGTTTCCTTTTTTTTTTTTTTTTTAAAATAACCAAATTACAATTTCAAATTTCGAAACTTAAATAATAATAAAAAAAAACTAAATTCTAACTTAATGGCAAAGAGGGCTTGCATTGTTTTATAATAATATAGAGGGTTGCGGGGTGGGGACCACGGGTCCCATCACCCCTGCGGCCCTGCATGCGCAGGTCCGCAGGGATGAGGGGACCCTGCGGGCCCCTCCGTACCCTGCAACGGTTACTATGTAACCGTCCCTGCATGCGGCCTACCATTAAAGCAAAACGCCATGCGTTACGGGCGAGGGTGAAGTTCGAAAGTTTTATTTTCGTTTTTTAATTTTTTTTTGTTTTTTATTTATTTTTTTGGGTTACTTATATATATATATATATATATATATATATATATATATATATTTGTTATAGTATTGACATTATCATTTTATACAGGAGTATTATAACAAAAAAAAAATAGGTAATTAATAATGTTGCAGGTTTGCCTTAGGGACAAAATGAAACAATAACCAGAGGGATTCCTTTTTTTTCCATTTCTTTGTTTTCTACAGGGAAATTCATTCACAGATAGAGGGAGTTTATTTCTTTTCTTCATTTCTTCTGTTTCCTACACAGGGAAAGCTTATTCACAGAGAAAGGAATTCATTCCTTTACACAGGAAGAAAAAAAAGATTTCATTCACAGAGAAAGTTATCCATTTTTATTTTTATTTTTACACAGGGAAAATTCATTCACAGAGGGAGGAGATTTATTTATACACACAGGGAGATCTAATTTTTATCAAAATAAACTGAAGATAATAATCTAATTTCCATTTACTTGAAAACTAATTTCTTATCAGAATTAGAACAATGAGTCTTATTTTCAAGAAATAAAATGAATTTCATTCTACAAATCTGAGACAAAATAATGAATTTTATTCTCTAAAATCTGAAACTAATGTATCTTATTTTCAAAAGAAATGAATTTCATTCTACAAAATCCAAGATAAAACAATGAATTTTATTCTCTAAAATCTGAAACTAATGTATCTTATTTTCAAAAGAAATGAATTTCATTCTACAAAATCCAAGATAAAACAATGAATTTTATTCTCTAAAATCTGAAACTAATGTATCTTATTTTCAAAAGAAAAGAATTTCATTCTACAAAATTTAAGACAAAAACAATGAATTTTATTTTACAATAAATCTCATTCTTTACAAAAATCTAAAAACTAAATTCATATCAAGAATTTTAACAATGAACCTTATTAAAACCAGGATTCTCATTTTCTACAAAATCTAAACTAATTCTTTAACAAAATACAATTAAAATTTCATACTCATAATTAATCTAATCAAATCTAATCTACCATAAAAATGAGATGCATGAACTAATTTGGAGGAACCTGGATGCTTGAAGATGGTGTGGAGTCCTCCTTGATCCTCCAATTTGAAGAAAAATCCTCCAACAAAATCCTTGCTGCCAATGAAGTGGATTACCAAAGAGAATTCAACTTGCAGAAATTTCTTATCAAGATTAGCTAGCTTTTCCTTTGAAACTTGTTCCCATTTTATAAAAGAAATTACCCTTTTCCCACTACCTATTTTTTTAATTTAAAAAAAGAGATTCTTCTCCCAATTTGGCCTCCATGCAAATTAATTAGGCTTAGTGGGAGGAGTTACATGCAAGGAGGTGGAGAAGCCTCTAGAAGCTTCTTATTCCTCCTACAACATGTGCCTTAATTTGGGTGAGGGAAATTAAATAACAATTTTAAAATATATATGCATTTTCCATGTGTGTGTGGTTTATTAATTTATTCCCTTACAATATTCATTCCATAATTCATCCAAAGAATATAAATAGAGTTTTGTATTTTAAATCAAAAAAAGTGATAAAGGAGGGTTGTGACATATACTTTACTCTTTACTTTGAAAATGAACATAAAACATTAGTCTAGAAACTATAACAACAATTCTTACCAATGACCGTGTTGATAGTTCACCATCCATGTTGCTATTTTCTCGAGGAAAATCACTAACTCGAAGAGTTAGAACATCATCACCCAAAATATCCCTTATAGGAAGAACAGGCGGCGGGCTGAAATCCCTCTAAATATTTGGTGATCGCTCCTTTGTTCGACATCTATCAGGTGTATTAGGATAACGACAGTCTTCAAAAAAAATTCTATCACCCACACTTTCAAAATTGCTTGGACTTTTCCTGTAGATATCACCATATCGCCGAGTGTCCTGTCCTAGACTTGTCTTGTAGGTATCATCATATCATTGATTGTCCTGGTAACCTATATCATATGTCTTCTATCTGATTCATATATTCATGGACTTCTTTTTTCATCATAATTATTTCTTCTATCGTCATATCCTTTATCATCATTATGACCTCGATCATAACGAGTACCTTTCCCAGGACGATCACCATAACAACGTTCTGCATATTGATCCTCATATGGAGGACAATGAGAGTCTGACCTATATGAATCAGGTCACCTATTTTCATAGGCATCATCTCTATAACCCTATCAAAGCATGCATGGCAGCTATTCAATAAAAAAAAATCTAAGACTAAATGCATTAAATCATTCCAACCAAAGGTAAATTTGAACTCAATATACATTTCAGATGGTATTGTTGCAAGGCAAATGGCTATATTAATCACAAGAAACATCAATTAAGGAGCACCATATGACTGTAAAATTTACAAGTAATATCAACTAGGTGCAGCTACAATGAGCTCAAGGTTGACAGGGAATATATAGAACAACGATAAAATCATCAAAGGCCAATAAAGCCTTCAAAGAGATAGTCATATGTTGACAATAAGAATACAGTCAAGGATTAGAGGTCTTGAAATGTGCAATGAGGAGTAAGTTTTGAAAACTTCATTTAATGAGAAAAGTCACAGCCAAAGAACATATGATGACTTCCATAGCAGAGACCTTAATCATGTAAGCAAGCCATTAAATGGAGGATAACGAACGCAAAGTTACAACGTACAAATGTAGCCATAGAGAATAAAGTCATTGTCCTAGGACATAGGGAACATAGACAATATATGGAAATAGTCATTCATGATTGTTATTAAAGATAGAAGAGAGACATTCACAGTGATCTTGTCAATGTTAATACACAACAACAGATCAAACATCTCAAGCCAATGATTATGAAGACATAAAGACCAGTTAGTGAATAAAAGAACAATCCCAAATCTTTGCTCAAAATGGTTGCAAATATTCTTGGATATCTCACAACAGTAAATAATCATGAGGAACAATAACCTATAAGAGTTTGGCATGATCAAATGGAAAATATTCAAAAGTCATAGCTAATGAGCACAATGAGCACATTCAAAGAATATATAACCCTGTGATAAGAATGGCATAACAAAAGTAAGTTGTGACACTTTGAGGAGGAAATCAATGAATAGACACAGATGGAGGCAAAGCTACTAGACACTTGATAAGGAGATGATTCAAGCAAACACAGTCATAGTCAAGAGCATTGAAGGACAGTGCTATAAAGGTCTGAAAAACAGTCATAAAAGACTTTAAAACTTGTTGGATGACTTTAAAGATTTTTCTTGCTTTCTTTTTGTACTTTAATCAGTCCTACAGTCATCTTGCATATACATCCCTTAATAAGGGACATCATCTTCATTTATATCTCTTTGTCTTTTATTGCATTCATGAAGTCCTTTATCCTAATCTTTGTCTCTGTAATATCTTGCACTTCAGGATTGTCATTAATCCATGTTTTAACATGACTGTCAAGAAACCTTACTTTGTCTTTACACTGTTTGAGATCATTATCATATTAGGTATTATTTATCCCTGCATGTCATGTTCAAACAGAGAAAATTTTGTTTATCCCACAATCATGATTGCATTCTTTAAGACTATGACTATAATATTCTTTACAATAAATCACCGTCATCACTGTTTATACCTTTTACATGTATATTGCTTTCAATGGGCCTGTTACAGTTTCATCTACCACTACCATAGATGAGATCATGTAATCACATTCAATATAGAACTAATCAGTGACAAAGAAGTTTTGATTAATTAATTTCATAAGTTATTCCTTTATTTTTTAAGTATCAATCAGTACTGAGAGGGAAGGGGTGAATTAGTACATTACCGGTTTCAACTAATTGAAACTTTTACTTTAAGTTTGAAATAATTAACCATTCACCAATGTAAACATTTACTGCAGAAGATTAAGCATACATGAAAAGATACACAATGACACACAGATTTATCTCGTGGAAACCCAATAGGGAGAAAACTATGGTGTGAGTAGGAACTCACAAAATTTGTACTCTTCTAGAGTACGCCTGGTTAAGAGCCATCCCTATTAGGAGATTACAAAGACACTGTTAGGTGCCACTTGGTTAAGGGATTTTGAACAAGACCGGTTAGTGCCTTTACCCTGTTAAAGGTAGCCTGGTTAAAGGACTTAGAACATCAATCAAGATGTCACCCGGTTAAGGGATTTTTACAATGGGACCTGTTAAAGTCCACCCAGTTAAGGGATTTATGTTGCAGTTGTTAGAAAGCAACAAATGGATGATCTGCTAAAACTGCTACTCAGCCTAATCAAATCACACTGAAGAATCACACTAGATCTGCATTAGTTTTGTCTGTTCTACACAACTCTGATTTCCTGAATGCACTATCAACTCTACCTTCTGCCGATTTGTTGATCCTTGAATATCACACTACCGGTCCTTTGTCACTTGAGTCACCACTCTGTGAAACTCCACTCTACCGGTCTTCTGTCATTCGGCCCTGCAGTCTCTTAAACTTCCCATGTGTCCAATTTCACCTTATCTTCATTCACCTTGACAACAACCATCGCCTGAATGAGATATGTGTATTTATAGACCTTTTTGTCTATCACCAACTTTCCCTCCAAAACATACCTTCCAAAATTCTGTTGTCAGGCCTTAAGTTACGCCTTTGAAATCATGCAGGATTCTCTGTCAATATAGTCGAACATGCCGATAAGTTCGTTGGTTGACTAGAGAACACTCCCAATTTAGCTGGATGTAACTGAACATTACCAACCTGTCGATTACCGACTCTTCTGATGTACCGATCAATACCTGCCTGGCCAATTTCCTCTTGTATACCGGTCTGTTCTTTTCTTAGTTGGTGAACCTCTTCTGTGTCGATCTATTCACCACTACGTGATCTTCTTATTGTTTGTCGGTTTACTCACTTCTTGCTGGTCTACTCACTGCCTACAGGTCTACTCACTGTCGATGGACTGTGAAGACTAAGAAGATATTGTTGCCAACAATGACAACCATACCATTTATTGGTCATACAAAATGTATCAGAATGCCAACAAACTCCCCCTTTGGCATTGGTGGAAAATACTACAAGCCACTACAAAATTGTGCCAGCTTTGGCCCCTGTTTCTGACAAGATTCCAAAATTCCCTCTTTTCCCATTAATGGCAAAGACTCCCCCCAAAAAAATGTCAAAATAAAGCAAAAATATCTTTAAAGTTTTCTAGAGCCACTTTCAAGGAAGATTCCCATGAAGATTGAATTTGTTTCATGGTGGTGAAGTGGCCATGTAAGACTGCAATGAAGACCTCCATATCATCAACTGTCTTATAGTCAGGTGCATGTATTAGGTGGTCTGCTTCATTAATGTTTAGTTGCATGAAATCAATAATTGGTTCTAAATAGCATAGGAGCTCTAACACACTAAGACTTCTTTTGTCTTCTTCATCTTTCAACCTTCTGATTTTATGATTGAACATTTTGACTTTTCCAGTAAAGGTTGATGTTGAACTGCCAAGAGGATCAAAAGAGCTTACTAGACCTTGAATCTCCTTTTGAATATGATTTCTTTTATCTTCTAAGTCTTTGATTAAAGCAGGAAAATTTGAATATTTCATCAATAGTTGACCAACTTGCTGCAGTATGGTTTTAACTTCTTTTGTTCTGGTGGAAAGAGCAACTTTTCCAATTGTTATCTGCTCCATTAGGTTATCTCCGCTCTTTGTTTCATATTGCCTTACTGCAACCTTCTCCAGATCGGTTGCCTCTGAACTAATTGCTTTAACCAGACTATCTAACTGATCAATAATGGGTATAGTATCATCAAATGCAATGTATGGGATGAGATCAGAGAATTTTTTTGGTAGAAGTGAGGATTCTTGCCTTCTTTTTATTTTCTCTCAGTTTTTCTGAGACTTTCATCAACTGCTTGGGAGTCATTTTCTTTATATCAATGACCGAGTCACCTTCTTCTTTTTCCTTTATTCCTTCTTCCTTTTCTCTAGTCTCAGCTTCTGAGCTAGTTGTTGTGATGATTCTTACCTTTTTCTTTCCACTATCATTGTCTAAGTCTAACTTCCTATTGGCCGGAGGAGTATTCATCACTACTGTGTTATTCTTTATTTCCTTCTCTTCCTCTTTTCCTTCCTCTGCTTTCTTCTCTTTCTCGTTTCATTCCTCTGCTTTCTTCTCTTCCTCTTTTCCTTTCTCCGTTTTCATCTCTTCCTCTTTTCCTTCCTCTGCTTCCTTCTCTTCCTCTTTTCCTTCTTAAGAGAGAATAGGATTGGGTGTTAATAAGGTTTTGTGAGGTGTATCCTCATAAGGAATGTCTTCAACTAACACTTCATCTTGACCAAAAATCTTAGTTTTATCAGCTTCCTTCACCAGTGAAGTATGAACCAGTTGTTCAATACCCTTTGTTAGACTGGGGATGTCTAACACAACATTCCTATGATATCCTCAACTATGAAAGTATCAAATCCTTCAGTGGAGTCTTTTTCCTTAGCTTTTCCTTTGTCAAGGACAGCTGCACCTTTGTCCTATTTTGTATCTTTTTCAATTTCTTCTTCAGCTTTCTTTTGCTGGTTCATAATTTCCTTGCACAAAGTATCACCTTCAGCATGTACTTCTCCCACTTCTCCTATTGCCACTCTCCCAGTTCTATTCCTTATTTTGAAGTGTTGAATGCATTCTTCAGCCACTAGTGAAGCTTGATCAAGGTCTAAGTCATGTCGCACTTCCATGAGTGCTTTTATTATGAGTTCCTTTTCAATAGCTAGTGTTGTCTTCCATCTCAAGTATGATGGGATAATGCCATATAATTCACTAGGAGTTGTACAAAAATTGTGCAAGTTCCATATCAGAGCATCCTCAATTTTCCTTTTGTCTTCTTCGTTACTGATGGAATATCTCCTTCCAACATCGCCCAGACCTCCAAACTCTTTAATCCCATGTACCAACTCATCAATTGTTGGAGCTTTGTTCCTCCCACTTCTTCTAACCTCCTTTATTTCCACATCTGATAAGGTATCAGTGACACCACCTTCTTTCTCATCCTTTTAAAGCTTTGGATCACTCTTTTTCTTTCTGGTGTAAGTCACTCCTACTGATCTATCTTTACTTGGTGAAGATACCGGAATACTTAGATCCTTTTCCTTTGAATATGTTGTAGGCTTAGTTGCTGCAATCCCCTTAGGTTTTGTCCTTGTCATTTTTCTCTTTCTACCTATTGATTCTTCATCTTTAGCAGGTGTGGCCCCTATTTGCACACTCGCATCGATGGAGGTAGTGGCACCAAATGCTTCACCTCCATATTTCTTATCAAGGGTATCAATCATTTTCCTTACTTTCCTTTTTATGATAGGCACTAGAAGTCCCTGTTTAATTTTAGAGCTTGCCTCCTCATATGTTCCAAACCTTTTTGCTTTCAAGTCTACCAGTTTAGACATAAGAATATTGATATGAATTTTAACAAGATCTGTTGCAACCTCATAACCCATAGGTGGAACCCAAAAAGTTCTGGGTTCAACTGCTTGAATATTACAACAATGTGTCTACAAGAAAACAGATGTTGTCTTTGTATTTCTGCACTATTCCGGTTGGAATTCTTTCTCTCTTGTGCATCCTAATTTGGGATTCCTTAAAATATCCCCACATTGCTTCCCCAACTTTATTTCCCAGATCCCTAATCGTTTCACCTATCTTAACCATGATAGGCTTCTCATGTGACCATACTACACTACCCTTACCAGGAAATATTTTTGCACATAGAAAAATATACATACCAGTAGTGAGCCATATTTGAAAGGTTGCTTCTTGTCCTTCTTTATTCTTTCCATGTTCACCATGAATTGACTTTAAATCATCTCACATATATCATATGTTGCATCTTCTTTAATAATTCGGTATCCAGTATGGATGGCACCGCTTAGCACACTATTCATCCGGCTTGATTGATAAACCTTGTATACCAACTATACAGAGGCAAATCTTACTTCAGCATCCTTGATATGGGTGATTTTCATTTCTCTACTATCACACCGGGATTTGGTTAACTAGGTAACTTTAGTTGATGAAATCATTCTTAGGGTTAATGCTTCAACAGCTGCACTGAACCCTGTCACTCTTCGAATCACCTCCTTTGTGATCTTGATTGGTTCATGACCTTCCAGCCATAGAAATTGATCATGAACCCTGCTCAATACATATCTAACCCAGTCACCATGAAACTGATCAGGAAAGTCAACAGCATTGGCCAAACCCTTTGTCTTCAGAGGGAGAAATTTTTCTTTCAATTTACCATTGTCATAGAACCCATCAAACTCATTTCGAGTGAACTTATCTCCAAGTTCTTTGAGCTTTCAATAAATGTAGGAGTGAATATCTTCTACCAACAATACACTGGAGGGCACAGATGATAAAGCATCGATCTTGTCAATTTCACCGGCTTTCATCGGGTGCAGCTTGAATTCGAGTTGGGGTTCCTTGATAGCTTCAACCAACATAGGAGTAGATATCGACGCTACCATGCTGACCTTCAAACAAGCCTTTCTCAGACGTGGTTGAAAACCCTTTCCTAGGGAGTACCAAACATGACTATCGCTCTGCTTGACTTTTCCACACAAACAAAGCTTGGAAAATTTCAAATCGCCTTTGATCACACAGGAGCTCAAGAAATTTCACAAGTTAGTGTAAATGAAAATGTGTTAATATTTCTTTATTTATCCGTGGAGATTTATCGGCGCTACGATCCAATGGTCAAATTTGAAACTCACAACTTAAGGTACACCGATTTGACTTTACTGGTTATATGTTGCCGATACCGATACACAAATAAACAACTCACAGAACTAACTTCAATTAAGAAATTTCAGACTAGCTTTTATGCATCACAACTATGTAGATAAACGCATCCATATATTTGTTGAGGGGATTCAAGACTAATCTTACCATATGTGATCCTCCTGGTCATCAGTATGCCTAGTTAGAAGAGGAAATATCATCACCGATGGATGATGGCTTGGTTTCAGAATGTCCTTGTCTTTCTTTTCCTTCATCCTTCTTGATCCATGTCTTTTTCATTTCATCTCTTATTTCTTCAGTTGTCTTCTTTCCTTTCTAGTTATTTTGCTCTTTCTTCTTGCTAAACTGGTTCTTGACTACATATCGGCTGTAGGGTCGGCTCCTGCATTCTCTGGCCAAGCGGCCAATCTTATGGCAGTTAAAGCATGCCATACCAGCTATCCTCCATGGTCCTAAATTGTTTCTCTGGCCCGTTCTCATTCTACAGTTTTTTGCAACATGACCAAGATTACCACATGTGAAATAGGTGGCATTCAATTGATTACTCCTTTTGATAGGACTAACTGGTTTGAACGATGATCTTGATACATTTGTCTTCAATCTGCATTCTTCAGATCTGTGTCCAAACTTATTGCATGTGAAGCAATGTCCAGCAAATCTTCTTCCACTTGGCATACTGCTAGATTGAGATCTGCACTCATAAGCAGTGTGGCCATACTTATGATAATTATGGCAATAACCATCAAAGGTGAAAGTCTTCTTTTGACTAACTGGTTTGTTTCTACAGTCATTGGTCTTATGACCTAACTTACCACAATGATTACAAGAGAATTTGGAAGACTCCATACCTTTTGCTTCTGGATGGTTTCTTTTATCATCCTTCATCTTTTTGGATTTAGATGATTCTCCAGTTTCCATAGGACCTGAACCGGGGTAACCAAGGTCAGTTGTATCCTTTGTTCTTCTCTAAGCTTTCAACTGTTTATCTACCTTTTTAGAGATTTCATTGAACTTTGTGAGCTTCTCATTTCTCTCATTCTTAGTTTTCAACTCACTCTAGAGTTGTTCAATCTCTTTCATCAACTTCTCCTTTTCTTCTGCATCGTCATTTAGATGTTTGTGCATATATTTATTCTCCTGAGTTAGAACTTGGATTTCTTCATCTTTATCAATCATGATTGCATCATTTTCTCTCAGGGCATCTTCAGCAAGCCTCCTGGCTCTTTCAGCTTTAGACAGTTCTTCTTCTGCCTCCCTTTTTCTTTCATCAGCACTTTTGTTGGCTTCCAGTATCTCAGTCATTCTCAGGGCTTGAACTTTTTGTTCTCTTTTGAGATGAGTAATTTCTTTGGTTAGCTTCTTGTTCTTTTCCATGAGTTCTGAGACTGCTTCTTCAGATCTACTATATTCAGAGAGTTGATCTATGATGTCTTGACTCTCATTTATTTGTTGAGATAATTCCTTTCTTTTTACAAGAGATTTTCTCAGTCTCCCTTTTAGCTGAGCAATTATTTCATTGGCTTCATCAATCTCCTTCTGATACTAGTACTCTTCCATGATCTTTATCCTCAAGATGTCAAGCTTCACTTCAGAGGAATTATGCTCTGATACCAATTGTTAGTCCCAAATGGTACTAAGAGGGGAGGGGTGAATATTTACGGTTTTAACTAATTGAAACTCTCACTTTTAAGTTTGAACTAATTAACCATTCACCAATGTAAACATTTACTGTAGAAAAATTAAGCATTAATGAAAAGATACACAATGACACACAAATTTATCTCATGGAAACCCAATAGGAAGAAAACCACAGTGTGAGTAGGAACTCACAAAATTTGTACTCTTCTGGAGTACGCCCGATTAAGAGCCATCCTTGTTAGGAGATTACAAAGACACTGTTAGGTGTCACTCAGTTAACGGATTTTGAACAAGGCCGGTTAGTGCCTTCACCTTGTTAAAGGTAGCTTGGTTAAAGGACTTAGAACATCAATCAAGATGTCACCCAGTTAAGGGATTTTTACAATGGAACCTGTTAAAGTCCACCCAGTTAAGGGATTTATGTTACAATTGTTAGAAAGAAACAGATGGGTGATCTGCTAAAACTGCTACTCATTAGCCTGATTAGATCACACTGAAGAATCACACTAGATCTGCATCGGTTGTGTCTGTTCTACACAACTCTGATTTCCTAAATGCACTATCAACTCTACTTTCTGTCGATTTGTTGATCCTTGAATATCACACTATCAGTCCTCTGTCACTTGAGTCACCACTCTGTGAAACTCCGCTCTACCAGTCTTTTGTCATTCGGCTCTGCAGTCTCTTAAACTCCCCTTGTGTCCAATTTCAACTTATCTTCATTCACCTTGAAAACAACCATCTCCTGAATAAGATATGTGTATTTATAGACCTTTTTGTCTATCGCCAACTTTCCCTCCAAAACATACCTTTCAAAATTTTGTTCTCAGGCCTTAAATTATGCCTTTGAAATTATGCAGGAATCTTTGTCAATATAGTCAAACATGTCGATAAGTCCGCCGGTTGATTGGAGAAGACTCTCGATTTAGCTAGATGTAACTGAACGTTACTAGTTTGTCGGTTACTAACTCTTCCAGTGTACCGATCAATACCTGCCTAGTCAATTTTCTCTTGTATACCGGTCTACTAGTTGATTTCCTCTTGTATATCGGTCTGTTCTTTTCTTAGTCGGTGAACCTCTTTTGTGCCGATCTATTCACCGCTACCCGATCTTCTTATTGTTTACCGGTTTACTCACTGCTTGTCGGTCTACTCATTGTCTGTCAATCTACTCGCTGCTTGTCAGTCTCCCCATTGTCGATGGACTATGAAGACTAAGAAGATTATGTTGCCAACAATGACAACCATACCATTTACCGGTCATACAAAACAATATCAGAATGCCAACACATTGCTTCCTTTTTTAGTGTCTAATAAATTATCAAACTACAATTGATCAATAGGTAGGGGAAATGGATAAGATTTTCTAGGAAAGGAAAGTAAAGTATATTGGAGTCTGTGAGGCTAGTGTAGATACAATAAGAAGAGATTATGCAGTGCATCCTATTATTGCAGTATAATTTGAATGGTTCTTATGGTCTTGAGAGATTGAAGAAGAAATAATTCCTACATGCAGGTACTACAATTGCTTTATACTATTTCTAATCTATTTGAGAAAATGTGAAATAAAATCAATCTCCTATGCATTCATAATAATTTATGTCAATTCTCTTAGTTGACTTGATCATGAGACTGATAATGCCTTTGACTCTCTTTACTGTTTTTTTGTTTCTTTGCTAGACTTTTATTTCTTTGTTAAGGCATTGACCTATGTCTGATCAGCTATTCAATTTGTGCATTGGGATTAAGATGCATCCCAATCCTATTGCAACCATGTTGCTTAGACTCTACAGAATTACCTTTAGTGAACTGATATTCATTTCACAGGGACTGTAATGTAGCAATTCTTTACTACTCTATTATTGAGTTTTTGTTGTCACTATTTTGTGGAATCATCCTTTATCACTGTTATTATTGCAAACAACTCTCTTAAGTCTAGGATTGTTCAATGAATATAACCAGCCCATTATCCTTTGCTTTGAGATGCTAAAAGATTTTTATTTGATGTAGATTTTGCATGTTTAGACCTTGATCAATTTATGATAATATTTGATCAATACTATCCTTTAATGGATCATCCTTTGACTTTAAAACAACCCTCTAAGGATTGTGTATCAATGATGACTGTGTTATTCCATGGTAGACCTGTGTCTCTCAAAAGGCCTCACCTCTACTACTCAAAGTGCAAAGTAGTCTTAACAAGTTTGTGCTCCAAATGCAAAGTAGCCTAGTGGTAGATCTTTCACAAAAATAGTATTTTGTAGGGTAAAGAAAAGCTACAACACTTGATGAATTTGTGGCAATACAAAAAGAGAATGCAGTGAGACGCAAAGGCTATAATCATGCATTCCAAGGGCTGCCCATACAAATCTATAGTAGTCTCACAAGGGTCAAAGTGATTGGACCTTAGCAAAGATAGGAGAGAATAATCTTTGTATCAACCATAGACCATTAATGACCAATACACAGTCCTAGATACAATAGCAATAGCATATACAATCCATGAAATAGAAGCAATAACAGTCCAAAGGAATAGCAATAGTCAAAAGGTTGTTAGGGTAAGAAATGAATAAGAAGCCTTGTAATAATATAAAAAGATAGTCAACATAGTGATACAATCCTAAAACACCTTGAAAATAGTCACTTTCAATAGGAGAAGCAATAGCAACTAAAGGGTCATGAGGCCACTATCAATTCATAGATCGGGCTAAGAATATAGTTATCCAAGAAGATCAATTTTGATAAAACCCTCATGAGGAATTAAAGGGTAGTTTGAGGGATTAGCTAGGATTATCCTTCTAGACAGTGGGAAAATGGAACTATTAACACAAAATTTTGCACCCCTGGTGATCAGGCTTGACCACCAACCTTGTGAAACATTTAATCAACCTCTCATGTGTGGGACCTTGCATTGTTGTGAGGTTTAATCTCTAGAGAAGGTCAACTTCCTCTTCAATCTGAATACAGAGTGTTGGACCAACCCAGCACTGATAAAACTAATCTATGGTCTGACAAGGAAAAGGGAGAAGGAGGAAAGGAAAACTGAAAGGGAAGGAAAGGGGTTTGCACCCAGACTGAAATGATGATCTCCCTGCCTATAGTTGCACAAAACATTGATGAAAATTACCCAAGGATGCACAAAATTCTATTCTACTTAGCCATCTAAGTGTGAGTGAAGGCTAGGAATCAACACGGTCACTTACACTGCAGAAAACCAAAGGAGAAAGCATTCAAACAAAGAGGTAAACACTTATAGATTGCAAGAATCAAATAAAGGCAAGAAAGATAATTTTATTGATGAAAGGCCAAGGCAAATTTACAGATACAGAGAGACATAATAATTCTACATGAGAAAAGAAGGGAGAAAATCCAGAGAAAAATGTACAAAATTGCCTTTATAGTTTAGGCATAACTTAGATGGTTACATTGAGAAAACCCTAACCCTACCCAGTTTAGGTTACAATAAAAAATTAGAGAGGAGAAGAGATTAGATTGACATATCCGATGGTGTACTATAACAACTCTACAAGTTAGTGCTCGTCTCTGGAAGCGTGAAAAAAAAACCCCTCAACGAAGTAATCCCTACCAACAAGCATGGCTGAGCACACTTGCAGGGACAAAAAGTCTTTGTTCTACATTAAAGAGGGCATGGTGGCGTCTGAAGTAATGACGAGAAAATCTGGTGGTTGGAGGGCGATCAAATCAGATATGAGGCGTCGATTGAGCAAAAAATGACTTCGACCATCAGGTCAACAACCACCACCTGCAAAAGATTTTAAATGCCAATGACAGCTGCAAGTTTGAAAATCGATCATTGATCTAAGATCTCATTTGCAGATGGACATGTGAGATCTCACCATGTAAGCGCGCTCAAAAGCTCAATCAAAGATTAAAACATTGTCATTGGATCGGGCTTTATGAAGATCCAATGACCATGGGTGGCTGACGTGGCACCCCGAGTCCATGCCTCAGTGGTTGTGTTGACCATTGATTGCACTGTATTCTTACCCTGCAACATCGCTATGGGTCCCTTTTAACCTCGCAGGATAAGCGTTCTTCTTTGATTCTGCTTTTCTTTTTTTATCTCGCGGGACCACTTGTGTCTTTGTTTCCTCCCATGGGATAAGTGTTTCTTTGATTTACTATTTTTTCCTTATCTCACACCATTGTTTTGTTCCCATCTTTGCCCCGCGGGATAAGAGAAATCCTTTCACTTTACTTTGTCTTCTTTGTTTCCTTATCCCACAGGACCTTATCCCATGAGATAAGGTTTTCTCTTTGTTTCACCTCGCAAGATAAGCCAAAAGTCTACCTGCCTTTGACTTCTCTTGTCCCACGACCTCTTTGATGCATTTGTTCCACTTTGCGGGATAAGAGAGGAGATACACCTTGCCTTTGAAAATTCTTATCCTGTGGCCTCTACTTGTTGCGCTAAAAAATCTTGCAACTGGTAAGAGGAAAGGGAAATTCAGTGCATTGATGACCGAGAGCCCCTCCAACCAGTGGTCAATAAAATGACCCAATCTTAGTGGTTAATAACATGACCCGGTCAATAACACGACCTGTTATTGACACATCATATAACCCTCATGTTATATGACTTTGCAAAATTATGAAGAAGAAGCTAACTCTGTTGAGACCAATATCACGACATGTTATCAGTATTGACACACGAAATGTTAGTTACACTGAAATCCTGGATCTGAGCTCTACTAAGATTGGCACAAAAATTGCCAACAAGAACCAAAGTGTAGTCATACCAAAGATTAAATGGTGGTCTGCTAGTTTACACAGTGAGAAAAAGCACTTTCAAACGAACCTTCATTACCAAATCCAGTCAAACGGCAGTCCATGAAAGTTAATGTGAAACAACAAGGAATAGAGGACAGTATTAAGAAATCAAGAAAACTGTGATAGTTAGTGACAAGGCCATCAAACATGATTTACAATCAATGAATGAAATACAATATTTTTGTAGTGAAAAGGGGTTTGTTGCAGTTTTGAGAAAGTTTACATCATCATGAGTATTAGATAGATACAAAGACCATCAATTTCAAATCAAAGGTATAATACTCAGCCAAAATAAGTCTTATATACAGTAAAGAACCCAATGTATAATAGTAAATGCATTCATTAGGTCAATATGTAGTCCAAACATCCCAAAAGAGCATAGATATTATGATGCTACAGTAACAAGTGATCATGTTAATATTAGGATGCACTCCAAAGTGACCTCTTCTTGGGCTTCCTTTGTGACTATGTCTAGACCTTTCTATACCTTGTCTTCACACTATGAAAGGCTCTATCTTTTTTACATGATTTTGTTTTGTAGGGTTATTGTCTTTGTTGTGAGATCTTGATCTTTATGCTCATCCCTTGATGGTAGGGTTTCTCCTTGCACTGTATTTTCTTTGACAGCTCATTGTATTTTCATGACTGCTACAAGCTTTTGTGAGCCTTCTATATCAAGCAAAAGACTATTCCTTATTCATTAATGATGATCCCACTGTAGTGATGCCTTGTGGTGAGAATGATTTGTTTTTGGAGATTTGAATTGGTGAGACATTTAAATTGTATATGCTTCTATTTATGTGTTTAATGGGTTTGCTCATTGTGCTTTATGCCTTTATGTCTATGTCTTCAAAATTTGATACACAAAAGGGTATCTATTCATTGTCTAGATGCCTAGATGTATTCACAATTATGCCTAGGAAACTATACATTACACTAAATTATAGGTTATTTAAGTTGTGACAGGTTGCTAATGGTATCAAGAAGGTTATCTTATCCATCAGGCCCTTCCAAGTCTAAGTGCTCCAGTTGCGATAGGTTGGCAATGGTGTGAGGGAGGTTATTTAAGCTATCATGTACCTCTAAATCCAAGTGTTGCGACTATGATAGTTAAGCCACATATATGTGTATGCGTGTATGAATATCATATGTATACATATATGTATCTGGATATATGTACGTAGATACTCACATATCATACATATATGTATACATATACATATATTTAATATACATATGCATTTTTATATGGATGCATGGCTTAAACAACCCTCTTGGTACCATTGACAATCTTTCACAACTGTAGCACTTGAATATGTAAGTGTCTAAAATCATAAATAAATAAACTGGTACCATTAGCCTATACTTGGGCCAAATCCTATATATATAGATACATCACCACACCATTTGGTGTTGTAACTGGTTTAGGGTTTATGTGCATTTGTGTGTGTGTGTGACAAAGGGAAATTATATGTATACACATGTATATTCATATATGATATATGTATGTAGATACTCACATTTCATACCCATATTTGTACATGTACATCTATAATACACATGCATTTTTTATATGTATGCATGGCTTAAACAACCTTCCAGATAGCATTAGAAATCTATCACAGTTGTCGAACTTGAATATGAAACAATTTCCTTCCTATTGCATTCTTCTTATGTATTAGAGACACTATTTAATATTTTGAGCACTCATATTCAAGTACTGCAGTGTTGATATTTTCAACATTGTTGGTTGTCTACTTCTTTCTTGCTTGTTTTCAGTGCTTGTATCTATGGGTTTCTTGTGATGATGCATTAAACAATTGACATAAAATCAAGAATCCAAACTACAAGGGCAAATGGAAGGCTCCATTGATTAACAATCCTAGTAAGCATTTTTTTATGAATGATGTATCATTGGGGTTTTAAATCTTTAAAAGCTTATGGTATCCAATACTTTAATACTTAACACTATATTGTAACTTTAGTGTGAATAGAATTCAAGGATGACCTTGAGCTCTATGTATACCCTAGTTTGAAATATATTGGAATTGAGTTATGCCAAGTTCGTATATGTATTTCATCTTTAAAGTTGTCACTCAGCCTACTTGCAATGTCTTGTTTGACTATGAGTAATTGATTCCATTTGACAATCTATGTTTTCTTATTTTCTTGTACAACGGGTCAAATTAGGAACCTTATTTGATAATATTTTAGTGTCTGATGACCCTGAATATGAAAAGAAGTTAGAAGAGGTGATATAGGGCAAAAACAAAGATGTGAGTCAATCTTGTTGTTTTGAAATCCTCTCTTGTAGATATTTTCGCTGATTGTAGAGGTGGTCATTGTAGATATTTTAGCTTAGTGTAGAGTTGGTCATTGGTAATTGAAATCCTCTCTTGTACATATTTTAGATAGTGATGTTATGTCCTTAAACATTGATTATTTATCATCAAATACTTGATTTTGTATTTTGTAGAAATGTATGTTTATATGCTAACATAGGATACATGGTATAATTATTCTTTAAAGGGTTCTAGCTCAAATGGAAGAGCACGTGATTTACAAGCAGGAGGATGGTGGTTTGATTCCATCGTGCCCTAATATGACTAAATATATGACCAATTGACGGAAAAATAATGATTAAAATGACTAAATATACTACCAATTGACAACAATTAATGACTAAATAAATGACCAATTAACAACAATCAATGACTAAATTAACGATTAAATCAATGACCAAATCAATGACTAATTAAATGACTAGTCAACAACAATCAATGACTAAATATATGACTAAATCAACGACCAAATTTATGACTAAATCAATGACCAAATTGATCAATAAAAACAACCAATAAATGACTAAAATAGTTTAGTCATAAATTTGGTTGCGTTATAAATGACTGACAATAAACTACTAATGGTCATGTGACCAAGATTAGTCATTTATATGCAATTTTTAGAAGTTTTTTTAGTCATATGTTGTTATTTTTGTACTAGTGAAGTGATCAAAATGATTTTAAAAAGCCAATTTATCCATTCAATTCACCTACTTAGGGTTAATCTAGCATAAATGTATTTTACCATTGGAAATCATAAAGTTGATACTCTTGTAGAGTGGTGAAAATTAGGGTTTCCACCACTAGATGTAGTAAAACCACTAATTTTACTTAGGGACCAATCACATTAAAGAGGGGTGAATCCAATAGATCTAGCCTCAATCCAACAAAGATAGGGCTAAGAATTCTAATTAGATTCATTGGTTGGAACTTAATCCCTTCTTTTAAGTTGAATTGTGAAAATGCTGAAATTAGGGTAAATATGAGAATGTTGAAGAGATAGGGCATAAACAGTGAGCTACAATTGTCAAACAGAGCCATGAACCTAGATCTAAGCAATATGTGGATGCTCAAATTTGTTCCCAGAAGGTCAACCTAAATTGTTGAGACCAGAATGCACGTCACTCTAGGCCTTTGAACTTTTTACCATCCAAAGGGAACCTATTCATCTCTATGAATAATGTTGATCCTAAAAATTTTAGCTTTGTAACTATTTCTTGTACATAGAAAGAAAGGGGAAATTATTGGGAATAGGGGTTTGACTAAGAAAAACCATAGTTTAGGAATTAACCTTTAATTAAATAATAAAAATACTAAAATAAATAATGCAAAGATATACCTCAAATATGTAATTGTTGATGATGATGTTTTTCTTACGAATGTAATCACGTATGTTATATGAAATGGCATGAACATGACAAAGCCCTAATCACACACACATGCTTGCATATGAATGATGTATTTTTTCTCCACAATGGTTGAATGAATAATATGTAGCCTTGAAGATCTCTAACAATTCTTGATGATGAATGTTTCACAGATGCAAGAATGCTTGAGGATGAATACTTAGAATGAATAGATGAAATTAGGTTGATCAAATATCTTTATATAGGGGTATCTAGGTCATTTACCGATTAGGTCGATCTCCAATGGTCATGCAAAGCCATATAATTGAATTCCCACCAGAGAGATAGGGTCTTTGCCCCATTTAAAAATTGGATCCAACTAAGAGGGACCAAGGCATTGGGCGCGCTGGTCTAGGATAAGAGTGTCGGCACCCTAGTCCTTTTCAATAAGGGACCACAATTAGGCCCTAGGGAGAAGGACACCTCTCTGGGAAGTTCATTAGTGGGTGTACATGGAATCAAAACTAGAGATTGGGCACAAAAAGAACCTAGATAGGTGATGAGGAGGGGCTATGATAAAGTAGGGGCATAAACATGAGGTGTAAATTGGCCCGGTCATAATTTACGATGCTACAAATGTGTTTCATCAATTTTTACAAATGATGTTGCAAACTAACAAAACCATTTGCTATCCTTTGAAAATACTCTTACAATCCCTACCATGCTAAAAACGATGCGGCATCTGAATCACAAGGGGTCCCATAAGATCTTTAATCAGTTCTCCCCCTCAGATAGTGCATACTATCTAGTTACCAAAAGAGGAATTTGCACTATTAGAAGGTGAAAACCCATCCTCTATCTTTTCTTCCACCTTCTCATTTAATTTCTTCACCCATGTCATCTTCATCTTCTCCTTTTCTTCATTGATATCAATCTTCTTTATTGAATCAGTAGCCTTCTCATTATTTCCTTTGCAAAACCTAGAAATGTATCCTAATTTATTATAGTTATAACAAGTCAGACCTGGTTGTGGACCATTTCCACTTCTTCTGACATTAGATCTACACTCAAAAGCCTTGTTTCCAAATTTTTTGCATGCTTAACAATATCTATTGAATGACTGAAAATTTGTACCATAGTTTGTATTCACATATCCATTCCATACCATCCTACTTCTACACTCATTTTATTTGATTCCAAACTTTTTAAAAGAGTAGCACTAACCATTAAATAATTGGCTTCTACATTCACTATCTCTATGTACAAACTTACTGCACTAAAAATAATTACTACCTGGTTTGAGTAGGAGGAGTCCTTTTAATATTGTTCTTGCTCCATATCAGAAAGAAACCTTGTTGATCTTTGTTAGTGTCTTTCAATTCATCCCTGACCTTTTCTTTCCCTTTATCTCCCTCGTTGGGAATCATTTTGTTTTTCTACTGAGCATGCGACATCACATCAAGCACTTCATGTTGTAAATATGTTATTCATGTTGTAGTTTGATTGTACACAGACAATGTATGTATGAACATATATTGAGCAAATGTATGGAGTCTATTTGAATATGTTATTAATGGAAAATATTGTTGGCATGTTGTGTTTCAGGAGAATGTGTGACCTTCTATTTGGTATGGTTATCATAGATGGTTGCTCTGGAGAATTAGTGCAAAGTTTATGTATTTTTCAGGATGTTGTGAAGGAATTTGTTGCATTCCTCATATTTCTAGTAATCTAAGGGTGTTATGGATCACTAGATCATGTTCTTAACATATTATATCTCTTTTTGTGGTAGTCTGCTTATCCTATTTTTGGTTTGGATTAAGAATTTGTGTAAAATGATTTATTTTGGGGTACAAGCTTATGTGTTTTGGTTTGATTGGTTTTGTGTGATGAGTATAGATCCTTTTTGGAGATAATTAGAATGTGTGTCGACATGGTGTGAATCTTCACATGCATTTTTTTTCCTTCTGCATAAGTTGTATAAATCATTTTTTGGGTTAATGATGAATATACACGCTACATTTTCTTTAGGTGGACTTTATGAAGGATATTGATGATCTAATTTGTATATATACGTCAAATCAATTGAGTTATAAAAGATATGATATGGAGGTGTGTATGTAAGATATACAATGTGATTGTGATGCAAGTTTAAGGTGATACTAAGGTCCAGATGTGCTACTATATAGAAATGGAGATTGGATCAAATGAGTATTAATCTATGAATTGTTATTCACATATTGATAGATGTGTTTCTCTTGTAGTTCAATATTTTAATTTTATTGTGTCTGGTGTCCTTTATCTATGCAAGTCTCTTTTTGTATCTTTCCCTAAGTTTGTGTGCCTTGGCCTGCAAGTCTGAGTAGTGAGTTCCCTAGCCTATAGCCTAAATCATTGTAAATACTTAATACATATACTGTGTGTTAGATTCTCACCATGATCTAATTTGTATATATACGTCAAATCAATTGAGTTATAAAAGATATGATATGGAGATGTGTATGTAAGATATACAATGTGATTGTGATGCAAGTTTAAGGTGATACTAAGGTCCAGATGTGCTACTATATAGAAATGGAGATTGGATCAAATGAGTATTAATCTATGAATTGTTATTCACATATTGATATCTGTGTTTCTCTTGTAGTTCAATATTTTAATTTTATTTTGTCTAGACAATTAATTTGTATCTTTACCTGAAGAAGTGTCCTTTATCTATGCAAGTCTCTTTTTGTATCTTTCCCTAAATTTGTGTGCCTTGGCCTGCAAGTTTGAGTAGTGAGTTCCCTAGCCTATAGCCTAAATCATTGTAAATACTTAATACATATACTGTGTGTTAGATTCTCACCATGGTTTTTGTTAGGACCCAAAGGCAACTGAGAGGGGGGGTGAATCATTTGTCAATTAATTTCAACCCAAATATAACTTAATCAAACTTGATACTTAATACTTGTAAACCAAACTTAATATCGATAGATAGATTAGTAGTTAATATTAATACTGGTGAAACTCAATGCATATGATAGAAAGAGAAAGAACATCCACAACACATAACACAGAGATTTATACATGGAAACCTTGTAAGGGGAAAAACCATGGTGGGAAACCTTACCCACAATCAGATGATACTACTGCAGATAGTATGTATATACAAATGGGGTATGCACATGCAGAAAGGCCAACCACTTAGAGCTCATTGCTCAATCACAAAATAGGAGTCACACTGACTATAATTGGATAATTAAATCCAATGATAATGTACTACTCAAAGTAGCATCTCCAATGTTGGTGTCAGTATGGGTTAAGCTTTGATAATCACCTTCAAACCTTCCTTGAACCTTCTCTATGGTCTGCTCATATAATCTTCAATATTCACACATACCATGCTACAATACCATAACCATATACCGTCTCTCTATTCTATATCTTAATTTTTCATGTCACAAATGAGATCTTACATATATACCAAAACCTAAGACCAAATGTGTAGGTCGGCTAATTAAGAATATTACAATTAAATCAATTATAGATAAGTCAAGATGTGATGCATCATGTCGGATAGATACATTTACAACAATATCCAGTTAATTAAATCATTTCCATAACGTGTCGTGCTGATCTGGAATAGATAATGCATGTCAGTCCATAACCTAGACCAATTTGCTGATAATAGCAAATATGTCAGCCCGATTAGACCAATAACCAAAATACCAAAACCAAGTGTCCAAACCATGTCTTCGACATAACCAAGTGTTCTCCATATGATAACAAGTCATCCTCAGTGTCGGTGAACAATATAAACTGTTGGTGAACAATATATTGGTGACTGTGCATAAGTCACTGAGCTTGTCGGTGAACATAATGTGTTGGTTCAATATAACCAAAGATATCCAGAAGGATAAGTGTTGACATCATTGACAAAACCAATACAACACATCCATAATACCAACAATCTCCCCCTTTGGCATTGATGGCAACACAAGATGGAAAAATATCTAAGTGCCAAAACAGAATGCCAAAAACCAAAAACCAACAATCTCCAGAATAGATCAATACCAGAAATTAAAATACAAATGTAGAGAGTATATATCACTCCCCCAAAAAGTAAACTCTCCCCAAAGGATAATGTTTTTCCATAGATATCTCTTCCCCTTTGACATCAAATGCCAAAGGAATATAAATACCAGATAAAACCAATTCATGGAGCCAATTATAATAATCAATTGTTATATCCAACTTCTCCCCCTGAGAAGTAGCTCTCCTCCATCAAAACCATAAAAAAAGTTTCTCTGTAAATTCTATCGGTTTGATGCCAATCATCAGTTTTCTAAGTCTCTATCGGTGAGGGTATAACCCCAAGTTGTTCTCTGAGATATTCAAAAGTTTCCTTAGGCAAAGGCTTAGTAAAGATATCTGCAATCTGCTCTTTAGTATTCACATAAACCAATCTCACTTATTTTGCTTCAACATTCTCTTTCAGAAAATTATATTCGATATAAACATGTTTAGTTTTAGAGTGAAATATCGAATTCTTAGTATATCAATTGCTATTGAATTATCACAGTAAATGATTATAGGTTATTTGCATTTTACCTTTATGTCCTTCAACATTTTCTTAATCCATAATACCTGAGTACAATTAGTTGTTGCTACAACATATTCTGATTCTACTGTTGATAATGATGTACAGCTTTGTTTCTTGCTCAACCATGAAATCAATCTGCTACTAAGAAAGAATGCCCCACCGATGGTGCTCTTTCTATCATCTACATCTCCTTCCTGATTTGCATTGGTGTATGCACATAAATAAAAAATTTCATCTTTAGGATACCATAAACCAAGATTTGTTGTGCCTTATAGATACCGAAAAATCGTTTTCACTCCCGATTCATGATTTTCTCTAGGATTACTCTGAAATCTTGGAACAATACATACTACATTCATTATATTAGGTCTTGTTTGTGTCAAATACAGTAAACCTCCAATCATAGATTTTTTGGATTAACATGAGTTGAATCATCCTTCAATGTCAATTTATCAGTTGTAGGCATCGTAGTACTTACCAGTTTAGAGTTTTCCATACCAAATTTCTTCAGTAGTTTCTTCAAGTACTTTGTTTGACATATGAATATACCTTTATTAGTCTGTGAAATCTGCAAACCTAAAAAGAATTTTATCTCCCCAATCATAGACATTTCAAATTATTCCTACATCTTATTAACAAAGTCTTTACACAATCCATCTTCTCCTCCAAAAATGATGTCATCAACAAAAACTTCAATAACCAAGATGTCTTCATTAGTCACTTTGAAATATAAGTTGCTACCAACATTACCTTTAGTGTAACCAAGCTTCAAAAGATATTTGTCCAATCTAGCATACCAAGCTCTAGGAGCTTGCTTCAATCCATATAAATCTTTCCTTAATCTGCAAACAATATCTTTATCATTTGTCAATGAAAATCTATCAAGTTGTT
This sequence comes from Cryptomeria japonica, assembly GCF_030272615.1. NCBI lineage: Eukaryota > Viridiplantae > Streptophyta > Pinopsida > Cupressales > Cupressaceae > Cryptomeria > Cryptomeria japonica. The sequence continues at coordinate 524,557,621 of NC_081408.1, read as the reverse complement.
CAATGTAAACTTCCTCTTCAAGATCACCATTCAAAAATGCACATTTTACATCCATTTGATATACTTTATAGTTCTTGTGTGTTGCAAATGCAAGAAATAATTTGATTGCCTCAATTCTAGCTACCGATGCAAAGGTTTCATTGTAGTCAATTCCCTCTTTTTGTGAATATCCTTTACACACTAATATTGCTTTGCTTCTAATTACCTTACCATCTTCATTAAGTATATTTTTGAATACCCATTTAGTTCCAATTACATTTTTGTCTTTAGGTTGTGGAACCAATGTCCATGTATTGTTCTTTTCAATTTGTTCTTATTCATCTTCCATAGCTTTAATCCAATGTTTATCTTCACATGCCTCAACAACAGATGCTGGTTCAATTTGAGAAATTAAACATACCTCTTCATTTTCCAGTCTTCCTCTTGTCATGACTCCTTGATACTTATTACCAATTATCTGACTTTCAGAGTGATTAAGTCTTACATACCTGGGTGTGTTCACTTGTTGTTGTTCTTTAGTCACTGTGAAATTCTCTGATGATGTCGGTGTAACTGGATCCACATTTTGTACTGGTGCACTCTGTATAGGTTCATTTGTGATCATCTCAATTGCTGGTTTAGAATCCATAGATCTTGAATTTCCTCTAAATTGTTCATCTATCTTCATATTTACACTCTCGATGATTTTCTGCAATCTTTTATTAAAACATCTATATGCCTTGCTCTTAGATGAATAACCAAGAAATATTCCTTCATCACTTCTAGGATCAAATTTGCCAATATACTCATCTCTCCTAATGTAGCATTTTCTTCCAAATATTCTGAAGTATTTAAGAGTAGGAGTATTACCAAACCATAATTCATAAGGTGTCTTACTGGTTTTAACTTTGATGTGAACTCTGTTAAAAGTGTAAACCGTTGTATTCACTGCTTCTCTCCAGTACACATGAGGTAGAATTAATTCTAATATCATACTCCTAGCTGCATCCAGAATAGTTTTGTTCTTCCTTTCCACAATTCCATTTTGCTGAGGTGTCCAGGGAGCTAATAGTTGTCTTCTAATTTCATTCACTTCACAAAATGTATTAAACTCCTTAGATGTAAATTCACCTCCTTGATCTGATCTTAAACATTTGATTTTCTTACCGGTTTCATTCTCTACCATCGCTTTGAATAATTTCAATTTCCCAAAAGCTTCTGATTTCTCCCTAAGAAAGGTAACACAGCACATTCTAGAATAGTCATCAATGATCAGCATAAAGTATCTATCTCCCTATAGACTTCTTGTTCTTGCTGGACCACATAGGTCAGTATGAATTAAATCAAGAACATTATTGGATTTCTCATAAATACTCTTAAAAGTTGTTCTAACTTGCTTTCCCATTTGACATTCCTTACATACCGAATTATGAGGTTTTACAAACTTAGGTAAATCCCTTACTGCCTTAGATGAACTAATCTTTATAATGCAATCAAAAATTACATGACAAAGTCTTTTATGCCATAGCCAACTTTCATCAATATGTGCAATCAAGCATGTTTTTTCATTGTTATTCAAATAAAAGATATTACCTCTAGTCTGATTACCACTTGCAATCTCCAAACTAGTTCTATTCATGATTTTGCATTTATCATTCTTGAATTGTAACTGAAATCCCTTTTCAACTAATTGGCCAACACTCAAAAGATTATGCTTCAAACCATCAACATAATAAATGTTATCAGTATTGTGCTTACCATCAAAAGATGTAGTGTCTTTTTCTCTGATCAAACAAGCTTTGTCATCCCCAAATCTTACTAGACCTCCATTGTACTCCTGAAAATATACTTTTATCACCAGTCATATGATGTGAACATCCATAATCTATAATCCATTCATCCTTTTCTTCAATTTTAGCTACCAGGGCCTACTCTACCAATGGAACAGTAGGTGTCGATTGATCTTCTTTTATTGCAACAAAATCCCATCCATTGTTTGTCGGTTCTTCATCAAAGTCATCAGTAACTCCTTCATCAACATAGTAACATGATTTGTCTCTATTCTTCTTAAATATGTATCTCTGATATTCAGGGTTAGGCTTATATGTTCTTTTAACTTCTTCTCTTAATCTTGCATGCCTATCAGGACATCTTGATGCCATATGACCAACTTTATTGTAGTTAAAATATTTAAATGGTGCTTTACCTTCATACTTACTTCCTATAGGACCTTTAGGCATTTTCCTTGCAAATAGTGCTTCAAGTTCTTCCAGTTCCTCATTTTCCCTCCTGATATCTTCAAGTTCTCTTGCATAAAGTGATTTCCAATTAGATTTATTTGATGATGATGATGCTTTGAAGGTTAAATCTATCTTAATTATAGCAATAGGACCAAATTCCTCAAGCTCAAATGCTGAAAGTTTTCCAACCAAGGTATCTCTAGATATTGATGTATTAGGCATTGTTCTCAACTCATTAATAGTAGTTACTTTCATTTTGTATGCTGGTGGCAATGCTCTCAAAACTTTAGAAACAATTTCATCTTCACTTAAGGAACCTCCACAACATTGTATTTCTAAAACAGTTTCATTAACCCTTTCCATAAAAGCAAAAATTCTTTCATCTTCTTCCATTTTCAGATTTTCATACCAGGCCCAGAAGCATTCCAGTTTTGTAATTTTGATAGTGGTATCTCCTTCATTTAATGTCTCCAATTTATCCCAAAGAGCTTTAGCAATAGATCGATCTGATAATCCCATGATTTGTTGATCTGACAAGGCGCTCAAGAGTGCTTCTCTTGCTTTGCAATCATTCTCTTGATCCTTACCCAATGTTGGTGGTGCAAGGGCACAAGCCTCAATTTCATAATTTCTTGATTGAAAATTTCATTTATTTGATAGAAAGGTGTTGGGAAGGATCAAATAATCCTTTGTTTATGTTTTTTTTTGTAATAAGATCCTAAATGTCCATTTTGTAAGGCCTGCGGACCTCGGGTGCATTATAAACCCTATGATCAACTATGGTCAAAGGGGACTTAGGATGAGTAGAATTAGAGAGTAAAGGTTGTTTTGGTCTATTTAGATCCATTTAAATGTGTTTAAGTCCCTAGGTCGATGACAAAATTAGTTTGAATGACAAAATGCAAAAAATGTCAAAAATTGACAAAAGTTGTCAATTTGTAAAGCAACTTTTCAAAAACTTGTTGTAATTGGTTGCCCAATGTTCATAACCACCTCCAATCAGTTTTAAATTTTTTGGGAAAGCTATAAAGTGCCTCAACAAACTCGTGTGGGGTTTGTTGTGGGTGGAATTTGTAAACTTGATATTTGAAATCTATAAAATACTGCATTTTTTCAGAAAATTTGTTGTTATCACGCTTGGTACAGCCCTGTCCAGCCTCTAAAGTGAAAAATATCTTCATGGGAGTTTAGAGGGTTAAGTTAAATTTATTTTTAATCAAACCATAGGTCTATAGGTGGAGTATTGAGGGAGAAAATTTGTAACAGATCCAAACAACCCGTGAAAGTTCCCTTTCCTAGGGTTTCAACTTCAATTTCCCATTTCTTCCAAATTCACCATGGCAAAATTCTAAGACTTGGTGCAATGGAGGATTTGGGAATGTAATTTAAGATTCAAAAGGTTCAAAAGTGGAGGAATCATTTTGGGTAAGATTTTGGTGAATTTGGCCAGGCATCTCCATGTGACTGGCTGTGGGAATTGAACAAAATTCATGAACAATCCCCATAACTTTAGTTTTAATGCAACCTAGGAGTTATGACTTGGTAATTGGTGATTATTTGGATACCCCAAGGTTCTCCAATAATTTTTTTTGTGAAATTTCTTGTTTGAGGGATAGTTCCTTTGTAAGGTGCTCAAATTAGCCCTTATTAGCCTAGATGAGGGTTTATTGGAAATGGTATTTGCAAGAGGTTCCAGAACTTGTCATTTTGTAGAAAATGCTGCCCTGGGTTGGTGTTCAATAAAATCAAACAATATTGGCCTGTCCTTTGGATTTTTTGGGTGGGAAGCCAAAAAGTGAGTTTTGAAGGCTAATAGGTCTAAGAAGCCAATTTGCACTTTGTGACTTTTGGGACTTGAACAACCAAATTAGAGGGTTGTTTGACATCATTTTAGTTTTTAGGAACCTATCAAACCTTTCTTGAGCCTTTGTTGGCCTATAAAACTATTTGGAGGGGTTGTGAGCAATTTGAGCCATTTCTAGCACTTTTGTCTGTGGGGTTTGAAACCAAATATTGATAACCTTGCACACTGTCCCATTGTGGGGTTATGGGGATGAAAATAGGTGACTTGGGATTTTTAATTGATTCTCATAAAGGTGTGAGGCTTGGTTGGAGTGAATCCTTGAATGGAGGGTTTTGTTGCTTGGTTGAGCAAGTGAGCAACTTGGAGCATTTTCAAGTTGTTTGAACCATACCTCTACATCAATTGGTATCAAAGCAAGTATGATCCTTAGGAGAAATATTGTTTCAGTTTATCTATGTCAAGGGAATAAGATGAGGTTGAGTTGTCCTCAGGGATGACTAATGCACAGATAGTGAAGTTTTTGAAGGATCAAAACTTGGTTCACAAGATTGATTCCTTGCAGAAGGAGGTTGATAGACTTAATGGGGAGCTTCATAAGAAAAGTGGTGGAAACTATAATTTTGTTGAAGAGGGGAGTGATGAGGAAACCCTTGAGTAGAGTGAGGAAGAAGAAGTGTCTGCTGATTAGAGACTACTTGTGAAGACCCTGAAAGCCATGGAGAGAAGGACCATGGATGTTAGGTTGGACCTACCTTCCTATGATGGAAACTTGAATCTAGATGTTGTTGTGGATTGGATTGATGCCCTCACAAGATTATTTGAATGTGAAGACATACCAGAAAGTCAAAGAGTTAATATTGCTAAGTCCAAGTTGAAGGGATCAGCCCTTACATGGTGGAATTTCACTCAAGATGATAGGGTGAAGGAGAAGAAGAATCCAGTGACCACTTGGAAGAAGATGGTTTCATTGATCAGGGATGCATATGTTCCAAATGATTATGAAGTCCAACTTCATAAGAGGAGAATGAGTTTGAGACAAAAGGAGATGAGTGTCTTAGATTATACTCAAGAGTTCCATAAATTGGTGATGAAATCCAATGTAGTGGAGCCTGAATGTGTGAAGCTTGCAAGATACTTGCAAGGGTTGAGAGTTACCATTCAAGATGAACTTAGTATAAGTAGCCCTCCCATAGTCCAAAAATGTTTTAAACTTGCTTTGAAGGTTGAAGAAAAATTCAAGAGGAAGAGTGATCAAGGTGGAAGAGGGAGAGGGCAAAAAGACTTTGGAAATAGGGGCATAAATATGTCTCAAGGAAGAGCACAAGGTTCCAAAGACCTTGGTGAATCAAGTCAAGGGAATGAACAAGGGGAAGGAAGATCTAGAGGATCTTTCAGAGGAAAGAGAGGAAGCTTTAGAGGAAGGGGTGGTGGAAGAGGCCTAGAAGGCATAAAATGCTATAGGTGTCATCAAATGGGGCATGTTGCATCCAAATGTCCAGAGAAGGAAAACAAACAAGTTGAAAGGAGATAAAATTTGGTGAGAGATGAGGACACACATAGTGTTCACTCTCATGGATCCTTTGTGCAACCTAAATAGGGAGACATCATTATGATGAGAAGGACATTGATCAAGGCACCTAGTCCACCAGAGCCACCCCAAACAAAGACACTCTTCAGGACTACTTGTAGAAGTGGTGACAAAGTATGTAGTGTTGTGATTGATTCAGGTTCTACTGATAATTTTCTTTCCATTGAGGCAATAGAGAAACTGAAATTGAAGAGGATTAAACATCCGAGACCCTACAAGGTATCATGGATCACAAAGGGGTAGCAAACCATCATTGAAGAACAAGCATGGGTGGAGTTTTCTATTGGCAAGTACAAGGACAAGGTACTTTGTGACATAGTACCCATGGAAGCATGCCATTTTTTGTTGGGAAGACCATGGCAATATGACATGAAGTCATGTCATGATGGAGAGAAGAACACATACACCATCTAGTACAAAGGTGAGAAGGTAACATTACTACCCCTACCTGATAATGGTGAGGAACCAAAAGACTCTAAGTTTTTTTTTCTAGGAAAGAGTTTTTATAATGTTTGAAGGAGGAGGATACTCCTTGTTATGCTTTGGTTGTATTGCCAAAACAGGAAGAAAGAAAGGTGCACAAGAAAAAGGAAGAACCTAGGAGGATAGGACCAAAAGAGGTGGCTGATTTGCTTGAGACCTATAAGTAAATTGTAACCAAAGAGTTGTCTGATACCCTACCTCCAATCAGAGAGATTAGCCATAATATTGATCTAATCCCAGGGGCTACACTCCCAAATAAGGTTGCCTATAAGTTAACACCCCAATAGAATGAGGAAATTGCAAGACAAATCCAGGAACTCTTAGATAAGGGTTTGATTTCTAAAAGTTTGAGTCAATGTGTTGTTCCAATCGTGCTAGCACCTAAGAAAAAAGGTACATGGAGGTTATGTATGGACTCAAGGGCCATTAATAAGATCACTATCAGGTATAGGTTCCCTATGCCTAGGATTAAGGACTTGTTGGATCATCTAGGGGGTTCGAGGTGGTATTCAATGGTGGATTTGAAGAGTGGGTACCATCAAATCAGAATAAGGGCTAGAGATGAATGGAAGACAGCCTTTAAGACTAATGAAAGTCTTTATGAGTGGAGAGTGATGCCATTTGGCTTGTCCAATGCACCTAGTACATTCATGAGACTCGTGAATGAAGTTATAAAACCTTTCCTTGGTAAATTTGTTATTGTTTACTTGGATGATATTCTTATTTTCGGTAAGAATAGATATGAACATATGCAGCATTTGAATTTGGTCCTTAAGAGATTGCAGGAAGAAAAGCTCCTAATCAATGTGGACAAGTGTCTTTTTATGTAGGAAGAATTGGTGTATCTTGGTTTCATAGTTTCAAGTGGAAGCATCAAGATGGATCCTGAGAAGGTGGAAAGCATCTTGAATTGGCCTTCTCTAAGGTCAATGACTGAAGTTAGAAGCTTCCATGGCTTGGCTTCCTTTTACAAGAAGTTTATAAGAGGTTTTAGCCAAGTTTGTGCACCTATCTTGGAAACAATCAAAGGGGGGGAAAAGTGCAAGTTTGTGCAGACCAAGGAAGTTGAGGAGGCTTTTCAAAGTCTCAAAAAAAAAGGTAGAAAAGCAACCTATACTTGCTTTTCTAGATTTCCAAAAGGTTTTTACAATTGAGTGTGATGCATTTAATGTTGCTATAGGGGCTGTTTTGAGCCAAGAGGGTAGGCCCATTGCATTTTTTAGTGAGAAAATCAATGAGGCAAAGAGGAAGTATTCCTCATATGATTTGGAAATGTATACCTTAGTTCAAGCCTTGAAAAAGTGGAGGCATTATCTCCTTCCAAAATAATTTGTTGTTTTTACTGACAATCAGGCACTTAGCTTCTTGAATAGCCAGGAGACGTTGAGTCACAAGCATATGAAATGGGTAGAATCTATCCAAGAATATACCTTTACCATCAAACACAAAAAGGGAGTTGCAAACAAGGTGGCATATGCCTTGAGTAGAAGATCCTTGATAGTGCAAGAGGTGAAGTTGCAAAGTGTGGGGATTGACTCCTTGAAAGGTATGTATGAAGGTGATGAAGACATTCATGAAATTTATAAAGTTTGTTCTGATTTTTATGAAGCATACCATGTTGAATATGTTGATTACTTGATCGAAGATGGTTTATTGTTCAAAGGACATCAACTATGCATTCCTAGGTGTTCAATGAGGGAGAATATTGTGAAAGAAAAGCATTGTGGAAGCATGAGTGGACATTTTGGGTTGGATAAAACCCTTGAGTAGGTAAGAAGACACTACTATTGGCCTAAGATGCAAAGTGATGTGAGAAGATTTGTTGAAACATGTACTATTTGTCAAAAGGCCAAAGGTACTTCCACCAATGCAGGTTTGTATCAACCATTATCCATACCTACAAGGCCTTGGGAAAGTTGTAGTATGGATTTGTAATGGGATTACCTAGGACTCAAAAAGGCTTTGATAGCATCTTTTTTGTTGTAGATAGGTTCAGTAAGATGACACATTTCTTACCATGTAAGAGTACAAGTGATGCAACCTATGTAGCAAATTTGTTTTTCAAAAAGATTGTAAGGATATATGGACTTCCTCTAACAATTATGTCTGATAGGGATGTGAAATTCATTGGCCATTTTTAGAGAACCTTATAGAAGAGGTTGGGAACAAACTTGAACTTTATTTCATCCTACCATCCACAAACAGATGGGCAAATTGAAGTTGTGAATAGGTCCTTGGGAAACCTATTGAGATGCTTGGCAAAGCAATATGGAGAGAAGTGGGATGATATACTTCCACAAGCTGAATTTGCATTCAATGATTCTATGAATAGAAGTACAGGAAGGAGTCCATTTCAGATTGTGTATGGGCCAAATCCAAGAGGCATCTTGGAGTTGAGAGAACTTCCATATGATGGGCAAACAAGTTCTGATGGTGAACAATTTGTTGATAGCATGAAGGAAGTGCATGATCAAGTAAGGCTAGCCCTCCAAAAGAGTTCACAAAAGTACAAGGAACTTGCTGATAAGAAGAGGAGGGATGTACAATTTCAGACTAGTGATATGGTGTAGGTGTACCTGAGGAAAGATAGATTACCAAAGGGGAAGCATACAAAGTTACTCATGAAGAAAGTGGGTCCTTGCAAGGTTTTGAAGAAACATGGGCTAAATGCCTATGAGATATCTCTTCCCTCTAACCTTGGTATTTCTCCTATCTTTAATGTATGTGATCTAACACCTTATAAAGGGCATGTTGCTGTAGGTACAAACTTTCATGTGGACGAGATTCAAGAGGACATTGCTGATATACCTCCTCATGCACCAAAGAAGCCTGAAAAGACCATTGATGAAAGGGTCATCAAGAAGACCGGAAATAAAGAATATAAACAATACCTTGTGAAATGGGTAGGACACCCTATTGAAGAGGTAGTATGGATGGATGAGGCAGAAATTCTGAAGCATGGCACTTCTTTGGACCAACTTATCTCATGTGGAAATGAGATCAGCCCACCCCGGGAGTATGGTGCAGGGGCACAAGCCTCAATTTCATAATTTCTTGATTGAAAAACTCTTTTTTTTGATAGAAATGTGTTGGGAAGGATCAAATAATCCTTTGTTTATGTTTTTTTTTGTAATAAGATCCTAAATGTTCATTTTGTAAGGCCTAGGGGCCTAGGGTGCATTATAAACCCTATGGTCAACTATGGTCAAGGGGACTTAGGATGAGTAGAATTAGGAAGTAAAGGTTTTTTTGGTATATTTAGATCAATTTAAATGTGTTTAGGTCCCTAGGTTGATGATAAAATTAGTTTGAATGGCAAAATGCAAAAAATGTCAAAAATTGACAAAAGTTGTCAATTTGTAAAGCAACTTTTCAAAAAGTTGTTGTAATTGGTTTCCCAATGTTCATAACCACTTCCAATCAGTTTTAACATGTTGGGAAAGCTATAAAGTGCCTCAAAAAACTCGTGTGGGGTTTTTTGTGGGTAGAATTTGTAAACTTGATATTTGAAATCAATAAAATACTGTATTTTTCCACAAAATTTGTTGTTATCACGTTTGGTATAGCCTTGTCTGGCCTCTAAAGTGAAAAATATCTTCATGTGAGTTTAGAGGGTTGAGTTACCTTTATTTTTAATCCAACCAAATGTCTGGAGGTGGAGTATAGAGGGAGAAAAGTTGTAAGAGATCCAAACAGCCCGTGAAAGTACCCTTTCCTAGGGTTTCAACTTCAATTTCCCATTTCTTCCAAATTCACCATGGGAAAATTCTAAAACTTGATGAAATGGAGGATTTGGGAGTTAAATTTAAGATTTGAAAGGTTTCAAAAGTGGAGGAATCAGTTTAGGTAATATTTTGGTGAATTTGGCTAGACATCTCCATGTGACTGGCTGTGGGAATTGAACAAAATTCATGAACAGTCCCCATAACTTTAGTTTTAATGCAACCCATGAGTTATGATATGGTAATTGGTTATTATTTGGATACCTTAAGGTTCCCCAATTTTTTATTTTGTGAAATTTCTTGTTTGAGGGATAGTTCCTTTGTAAGGTGCTCAAATTAGCCCTTATTAGCCTAGATGAGGGTTTATTAGAAATGGTACTTGCAAGAGGTTCTAGAACTGTCCTTTGGTGGAAAGTGCTGCCCCAATTTTGTGTTCAATAAAATCAAACAATATTGGCCTTCCCTTTGGATTTTTTGGGTGGGAAGCCAAAAAGTGAGTTTTGAAGGCTAATAGGTCTAAGAAGCCAATTTGCACTTTGTGACTTTTGGGACTTGAACAACCAAATCAGAGGGTTGTTTGGCATCATTTGAGTTTGTAGGAACCTATAAAACCTATCTTGAGCCTTTGTTGGCCTATAAAACTATTTGGAGGGGTTGTAAGCAATTTGAGCCATTTTGAGCACTTTTGATTGTGGGGTTTGAAACCAAATATTGATAACCTTGCACACTGTCCCATTGTGGGGTTATGGGGATAAAAATAGGTGACTTGGGATTTTTAATTGATCCTCATAAATGTGTGAGGCTTGGTTGGAGTGAATCCTTGAATGGAGGGTTTTTTTGCTTGGTTGAGCAAGTGAGCAACTTGGAGCATTTTCAAGTTGTTTGAACCATACCTCTACATCAGTTGGTGGATTAGGTTGATTCGGTGTAGGACCAACATAGCCATTCTTTTTAGCTTCCCATATGTCTTTTCCAATGCAATTCAGATGTGTCCCCATTCTGATCTTCCATATACCATAGTTAGTTCCATCAAGTTTCAAACTGTCCTTCCTGAAAAAGTTAGTTGCCATAGAATCTCCTCAAGTTGTTAAACTTCTGCAAAAAGAGGACTTGGCTTTGATACCAATTGTTAGGACTTGAAGACATCTGAGAGGGGGGAGTGAATCAGTTGTCAATTAATTTCAACCCAAATATAACTTAATCAAACTTGATACTTAATACTTGTAAACCAAACTTAATGTTGGTAGACAGATTAGCAGTTAATATTAATACTGGTGAAACTCAATGCATATGAAAGAAAGAGAAACAACATCCACAACACATAACATAGAGATTTGTAAATAGAAACCCTATAAGGGGAAAAACCACTGTGGGAAACCTTACCCACAATCAGATGATACTACTACAGATAGTATGTGTATACAAATGGGGTCTGCACATGCAGAAAGACCAACCGCCTATAGCTCACTGCTCAATCACAAAATAGGAGTCACTCTGACTACAATTGGATGATTAAATCCAATGATAATTTATTGCTCAAAGTAGCATCTCCAATGCTGGATTCAGTACTGATTAAGCTTCGATGATCACCTTCAAACCTTCCTTGAACCTTCTCTATGGTTTTCTCATATAATCTTCAATATTCACACATACCATGCTACAATACCATAACCATATACTGTCTCTCTATTCTATATCTTACTTTTTCATCTCACAAATGAGATCTTACATATATACCAAAACCTAAGACCAAATGTGTAGTTCGGCTAATTAAGAATATTACAATTAAATCAATTACAGATAAGTCAATATGCGATGCATCATGTCGGCTCAATACATTTACAACAATATTCAATTAATTAAATCATTTCCATAACATGTCATGTTGATCTGGAATAGATAATGCCTTTCAGTCTATAACCTAGACCAATTTGTCAATAATAGCAAATATGTCAGTCCGACCAATAACCAAAATACGAAAACCAAGTGTCCAAACCATGTCTTCAACATAACCAAGTGTTCTCCATATGATAACAAGTCATCCTCAGTGTCGGTGAACAATATATTGGTGGCTGTGCATAAGTCATTGAACTTGTCGGTGAACATAATGTGCTGGTTTAACATAACCAAAGATCTCTAGAAGGATAAGTGTTGACATCAATGACAAAAACAATGCAACACATCCATAATACCAACAGTTTTTTCCAATTTGGGTTTTCCACATAAAAAATTTGGTGTTCTTGTGTGGATGCAACTGTTGTTTCAATAATTTATTTTCATGTAGTGATGAATGAATGTTCTGGAATAAATATTTTAATCTAATTACATTTTAGTATATGTTGATTAACCCCCCCTCTCAACATTCAGTAGTGTTCAACAATTGATATAAGAGATTTGGTTTGTAAATAGATAGTTTAACCATTGAGGTAGATCCAAGATTTGAACACTATGTTTAAATTTAATGATTTGGATACTATGGAGCAACATGACTAGGAAGTTAAAGGTACTGTGGATATGAAACGAGATTTGATATTTTCTCTAGAAGAATTGGACGAAAGCAAGTTCATTTGCAAAAAGGCTGAATTTAAAGTTGCCTATTCGAGAAAGCAACTTGATGAAGGAAGAAAGGCTATGGATAATCTTGACACCAAGTTGAGCAACAAAGTTGAAGAATATACCAGACTTGAGAAGGAAGTGCATAAACTAAGAAAGGAACTAAAGATGCAAAGGAATGGATAGAAAAAGGTCTAAAGTTGAAAGGCAGAAGTGAAGTACTTGATGCCATGCTAAGTGATCAAAAGAAAAAGAAGGATAAAGATGGTCTTGACTTTGAGAAAGGTCAAATTTCTAAAGATAAAGGAAAAGAAAAGGTCGAAGACACTAACAAGGATCAACATGATTTCATTCTTGTTTGGAACTATAAGAAAAATGACAAAAGGTTTTCTCCAGCTACATCCAAGTACTCTTTTAATGGCAATTGTTTTTCATGTAATAGAATTTGGATAAAAGGCTAGGGAATGTAGAAGTCAATTCAGGAATCAATCCTTTAATATAACATGTTATTCTTGCAATAATTTTGGACATAGAGCTATTGAGTGTAGAAGTAGAATGATTTGGAATGGATATGGAAATGTAAACTATGCTCAATCTTTCAATGGATTATGTTATGCTTGCAACATATATGGGCATGAAGCTATTGAGTGTAGGTCAAATAGGAGATTCGTAAGAATTGGTAATGGTAGAATGAATGGAGATGGACCATAGAGAAATATGGTATGCTATAATTGTAAAAAAATGGGACATATTGTGAAATATTGTAAAAGAATGAGAAGTCTAATGGTCTGACAAAGAAAATTGACATCAATCAAGAAAAGGAGAAAATAAAGATGAAATGGGTAAAGAAATTAGAAGATAAAGTTGAAGAGAAGATCAAAGATGGATCCACACGTACTGTGGGTGTTGATCCCTCTTCTAGAAACTAATGAAGATAGCTATGTCTAAGAGGGAGAATTGAAAGCAAATCTAAAATCCCCCCTTTACTGTTTGATGCTAAAGTGCTTTAATCATGAAAAAGTTCAAGAAGCCGTTTCTGGAGATTTCTAGATGATATGATTGGTTTGCAAGGTTGTTAAGTGAGAAAGGTAACTAAAACAATATATATCAACTTTTTAAAAGTGTTTTGGTAAAGGTGCATTAATGATTGTCAGACCCTAGTTGATGTGTATATATTGGGATCTTTGTGCTCATTTGTTCACTTGTGAATTGATGAGAGCCCTTGTTTAAAGGTAATTTATGTGTGATCAATGTGGTTGAAGGAATTATTGAAATAAAATCCTAGTTGTTGTGTAAAGAGTAAAGATGTCAATTCTTGTTGGTGTTGACCCCAAGTTGGAGCCACGACCCATTCTCAAGTTGTCTGGTATGTGGCAATTGTTAAAGACAAAGATGGTGCATTTTCAAGAGTTTTGATTCACTGTCTATGCACTAAAGATATTAGGGAATATATCTATGTCATCATAGAGAAGGTAAGTCATGTAAAATTTGATGATCTCTAGAAGGATTTGACAAAAAAATGATTTGATTACCCTTAGAGCCAATACAAGAATATTTTAGAGTTAGGGTTAAATATATGGAAAAAAGTTCTCAATTTTTCTTATGACACTAAATGGATTAGAATTATTCTGAGATGGATTCATGGAGATACAATGTATTTGGATAAACTCTAGAAGATCACGAGGGATGATATAAAGGTTTTGACTAGCTTATGTTTGAGTGACATCATTCCAAAAAAATAAATTTGTGAAGAACCATATTGTTATAGAGTTAACTTGTTCAATATCACATGGAAGGGAAATGATTGTTGAATGTTAGACACAATGTGCCACTGAGAGGGGGGGTGAATCAATGGTTTACAAAATTTTCCCTTTATCTACCCTATGTGTGAATATTGGTTATCATACTATTACCTAGTGGGTCTATTGGTAAGATAAATCAAGACAATGTAATGCAAGCATAAACAAGGGCACGTCCCATAACACCAATATTTACGAAGAAAACCCAAGATGGGAAAAACCTCAGTGAGAAATGTTGTTGGAGTCTACTGCTCCAATCCAGCCTCACAATAAAACACTTTGATTACAACATTTAGGGCACCAACCCAAGGAGTACCACTCCTACAGTTTATGGGCACCAACCCAAAGGAGCTACAACCCTTGCACCGAGCACCATCTTAGTGATCTTCAAAGAATCATTATCAACTACAAAAGTAATAACCTGTTACAAGTGAATCTTGCAACCACTGCATATAATCTCTCTACCCATATCACCCCTTCTCTACCTTACCAGTTCTCTACTCTTCCTATCACTCTATCTCTCTTCAGCTTTCTGTTGGATCACTATCTTCTACTCTTTGCTACACTCTTTTGTTGTTACCTTACCGAATCAATTCTTTCGGTTACCTTTCTTATGCTTTTTCTCTATTGAATCTTCTCTTCACTTTCTCTGTACTTCAACACTCTCTACTATCTTCCAACTGGTTCTAGCATTGCCGGTTGACTTCATTGATACTCTCTTGCAACTTGCTGGTTGCTTTAACCTTACCGGTTAAACCTTTGCTAAAACCTATTACCAGTTGTCTCCCTTCTGCTCAATCTCTATGACCCTCTGCAGATATCACTCTTCATCTACTTTTCTATTCATCCTTTAGCATTACTTGGCATCATCTCTATCTAAGGCAACAACAAATTCAGTCTTCGGCCTCCATATTTATAATCAGACATTCCCGCCAAAGGAAACATTCAAACTTGGCATCTTAGGGTTTCTCCTACTGATCATGATGCACATCAAATCCAATCATAGCTCCTTCCAAAGATTGATCACCTGCAACAAATCAATCAAGCTCTGCCAATCTCACGGCTTCCAATACATGTTTTTTAAGTTTAGTAAACATGGCCCTATATGTTGACCCGCATCTATCAAAAGCCATAAATGGTTCGATGATTTTCTTCACCAAATTTGATCTGTATCCTGACATCCTACATCAATCAGTGCACTCCATGGATTTGATCAGATATATCCTGCCTTGAGCCGCAACCCCTCTGTAACTCAACCCACAATAGTCATAGTCAACATTAAATGTTGACCAACTCTACAACAACCTCACCATCATGGTACTTCACTAACCTTTGCAATCTTGCCACTTTAACTCCATGTGGCATCCCTATCAGTATCCATCTCATTTTAGACCTCTATGTTGGTTCAAACAGGATCACCAACCAAACACTCAACTGGTGCACACCTACCAGACATCTAACCCTACTAATTCTCTAGTAACCCTGTTGGTATGTCTTCTCTTAGCACCTTTGTCAACATCCACCTTAGCTCACTATGTCGAACCAACATGGTCACGGACCAATATCACACAACTGGTGTATGCTTCATACTACCAGTCCCTCTTTGCCTACCAGTTAACCTTCTTGCCTTCTCCTTCCTTGTACCGGTGGATCTTGTTAGCTCGGTCATCAATCATGTTGATCATCAGTAGCAATCTTGGATGACACAACATATGCATCATCATCAGAATGAGAGCATCTCACCTTTGTCTCTCTATCCACTTGGTTGTATGTTGGTATTCTCCTTGCTTACCGATAGTGTGCATGATATCTTCATGCCAACTATCTCCATCTGTTATGTATCCAATCACTTGCCTTTTCTTATTGAAGCAGCACATACTTTGTCACTCTTCTCTTCATCCGGTGGGAGTCCAGTTGTATAACATCCAACTCTTAAGGATGGACTACACATGCTTCACCTACGGTGTTGGTGTGAGTTTTGTAACATTCCAGTTGGCAGCCACTCAAATCCAACACATTACTTACCGGTCATCATACCATATCGGTCTCCAATGCATGTCTACAATGCCAACATTGACTTGTGTACTAGTGACCTGCAATACTTGGCTAACATCAATGTCACCAATACACATCAATCTCCCACACCGGTTATGCAATACTGGTTGACATCAATGACAACACAATGCCAACATTTAAGACATCAATGATTCAAGAGTGAATTACATAACAAAAGGCATAGTATACAAAGTCTATTTTCAAAATTGGGTGGGTTCTACAACTACAATTGTGATTCATACTTCTTTTCAAATGGTGGTTGCCAAACAAAGATTCGACCTATGTGAACTGATTTTGGAATACCTAATGGAGAACTTAGAAAAGAGAGAAAATTAAATACCCATTCAAATATGGTTCATTGATTATTTGTCGGTCTTTCATGTATATGAATGAGATTCCCAGAAGGGATAACTATGTTTGGTAAAAGACAACACTTATTGGATCACAAATTGGGTAATATGTTAAGAGTTTTAGAATAGATGATAAATAATATCAAAGGAATTTTAGTGGATGGTTCAAATATTTTCAAGAAATGATGCAATAGATAAAGAGAGATTTCCTCCTAATCTGGTCTAGAAATACAAAGATACTTTCGCATTCCTTGTAAGCAGAGATAATTCCTACATAATGGTAGGAGAACCCAGATTTGCATGGATTCTATAACTTTCGTGTGAATTTTATGAGGATTTAGTTGAATCGAATATTACTAAAATAATTGGGTTGGAAGGAGACCCTAATGAACCCCACTTTGGAGTAGTAGAAGAGATAGAGGCAAAATTGAGAGAGGAAAGAAGTAGTAAGGGACTTGATAAAATAATGCAAAATATATTTAAATATATGGGTTTACTGAGAGTTGTGGAAGCTTATGGTCAAAGGTTGATTAGATTTGTGTCTACATCACCTCCGATGGCGTTGAGTTCCTCTAGAACTCTTTCTAAGGCTACATCTATTGAGCAACATGCACCAAGAAAGAAAGAAAAGGATAAGAGGAAGCTTATCGAGAGAAACGGTGAGGAAGAAGAAATTGAAAAATAAAAAATTGTAATCAATCCTAGGAAAAAGAGAACTAAGATGGAAGATGTAGAGGAAGAGGACCTAGTGCCTCCTGCGAAGAAGAAAATAGTTTAGACCTCTATCAAAAAGAAGGAAATGAAGAAGATCAATCAAAAGAAAGATTCCAAGGAAGAAAAACTTGAGGATGATCCCCTCTATCAGCCACACAGTTTGGATAGTCTTGTAAATGCAATTTTCTTATATAAATCTTCGGCATATGTTGTAGACATGTATGAAGAATCTCAGTCAGTTGATAAGGAAACTATTGAAAAAGCTATAATCAAGTATATAATTATTTTCAACAGAACATTGAGTTATATTCAAGATGAAATTCCTAAAATCTTATTAGAAGCTCTGATAGAGAAGAGGAAGAAGGTTATTGTGAAAGAAAATGATATTAGGACAAGTGCTATGGACAAGGCTTGTATTCCTTTATTGTAATATGTTAGGAGTAAAATTTAGAAAACTCTTAATGTAAGATTTAGGAAGAAAGAGAGAGTAAATCTAATTATGGGTGAAACCCTTAATACATTTAGAGATAATTGTTCGTCAATTGGATAATATAGTCTCTGAAGTTATCGAAGAGGTAGTAAAGGCTTTGTCATTTCCTCCAAAGAAGACAAATAAAGGATTAAGCATTGGTGAGTCAAGTAGAAGCATACATGCTCCGAAGAAAGGAACAGGGGAACAAAGGATCAATATAGCAGGTCGAAAAGTTGTTGTAGATATTCAAGTGCATTTTGAGAAAGTTCTTAGTAGTGTAGATAAGTAGAAATTTGAAAAGGAAATAGTGGATATTATAGGACATGTAAATGCTAATGATTAGAATGATACAAGTCAATTCATAAATGATGCAATGGAGATACCTATTGATACTAATAAAGAGGTAACTGAAGAAGAGAAAACTAAAATGAATACTTGACACAAGAAGTAACAAAGAAGACAATTGCAAAAGGAAAGGAGGAATTATGTTCAAAGATAATTCAAACTTATCTAGAGAAGGGAACTGGGAAATCATCTATAGTGGAATATTTTAATGTCTCTGAGGTAGTTAAGTTAAAGATGGATATTAAACCTAGAATGACATCTGAGGTACTGCAGATATGGATAACTCAATGGAGATTGGATCTAGACAAACTATTACCCTACCAAATGCTACAATTGGGTGATGCTCTCCATCAAAAGGCCAGAAATAAATGTTTTGTGTACAAAGAATCAGTTGAAGATATGATGAATTTTCTCCATGAGAAACTTTCAGATGTTAAAATTGATAAATCATGGAGTGATGAAGAAGAATTGAGGGCTTTATTAAAATAACTAAAGGGTCAAGCTTCATGTCTTGAAATAAATATTGAAAATGTTGCGGAAAATAAAATGTTGGATAATAGATTAAGATTGCTAACAGATAAGTGTGCAGAGGCCCACAAACATTTGAAGGATAGTATTGCAGTATTTGAGCAAAGAGTGGATAGTGTAATACAAGTTTATAATTTTTGTCATTCCTTTCCTGAGTCTACAAGCAAAATTCAAAGGCAAATTGAAGCTCTTGAGGCCAAAATATTGTAAGAATCTAAAGCAATTGATCTAAAGAATGATGAGGATGCAAAGGCAAGAATATAAATAGTTGAACAGATTGGTGGAGCAAAAAGAATGTTTGAAGAAATATTTTTACAAATTAAGAGATATTGTTGATATGAATCTCTCTATCATTGCAAATATTTTGAAAGATTCTCAATCACCGATTGCATTTGTATATGTTTATATGAGTTTTGATATTGCAAAACAACTTATTTTGGAGATGGAGTCAACTCAAAGTTCCAATCTCTATGGAAGTCGATTGGAGTTCTGTCTAGATAGAATTACAGGTTATTCAAAAAAAAATCATAGTCCCTTCCCTACAAAATGTACAAATGGATCCTTGGTAAGGAATTTTTCAATTGTGTACATACTTCTTTTTGAGTGCTTATTTTGATGGAGTAAATTGCATATAGGGGGAGCTATGTATAACAAATTCATTATATAGCACTTGCATACCCCTTGTCTTTGATGTCAAAGAGGGATAAGTTTTAAAGAGATATGTGTTGGCATGTTACCATCAATGACAAAGGGGGAGATCATTTTAAATATGTTATTTAGGTTGTCATTGATGTTAACACTTTGGTTTGAAAGTTGTCTGGTTATATATAGAGTAGTTTGGTTGTACACAAACCGTGTATGTATGAATAAATATTGTGTGGATGTATGGATTATATATAAAGATGTTCTAGATGGAAAATATTGTTGTCATGTTGTTTTTTTGGAGAATTTGTGGCCTTTTGTTTGGTTTGGTTATAACAGATGACTATTTTGAGAATCAGTGTAAAGTTTATGCAGTTTTAAGATATTATGGAGGAATTCATTGCATTGATCATCTTGCAAGTACTCTAAGGGTGTTAAGGATCATTGGATCATGTTCTTAGCATGTTATGTCTCTTTTTTATGGTGGTCTTCTTACCATATATTTGGTCTAGATTAATAATTTGTGTAAAATACTTTATTTTGGGGTACGAGGTTATGTGTTTTGGTTCAAGGTGTTGAGTATAGATCCCTTTTTAATATAATTGGAAGGTGTTTCAACATGGTGTGAATATTGACATGCCTCTTTTTCCTTCTACATAAGTTGTATAAGTCATTTTTTGGGTCGACGATGAATATACATGCTACATTTTTTTTAGGCCAACTTTATGAAGGATATTGATGATCCTATTGGTATAGGACAAATATGGAGATGTTGATGTAATATGTATGATGTGATTATAATGCAATTTTTAGGTGATGTTAAGGTATAGATGTGCTACTACACAGAAATGAAGATTTGATCAAATGAGTATTAATTTGTGAATTGTTATCTGCATATTAATAGATGTGTTTATCTTGCAGTTCAATTTTTTTTTTTATTGTATCTAGATAATTGATTTGTATCTTACCCTGAAGATGTGTTTTTCAGCTATGCAAGTCTTGTTTTGTATCTTGCCCTAAGGTTATGCACCTTAGCCTGCAAGTTCATAGCAGTGAGCTCCTTATCCTATGGCCTAGTCATTGTAAACATTTAATACATATATTGAGAGTTATATTCTCACCTTGTTTTTCCCAGTTTGGGTTTTGCACATAAAATTTCTAGTGTTCTTGTGTGGATGTGGTTGTTGTTTTAGTTATTTACTTTTATACATATGTGATGAATGAATATTGTGGAATAAATATTTTAATCTAATCAAGTTTTAGTATATATTGATTCACCCCCACTCTCACCATCCAGTAGTGTTCAACACTTCACTGCCACCTTTAAGCTTCAATCCTTTGTCAATTTTTTCTTTTACGTCTTTCAAATCTTTCTTCAACATTTTCACTTATTTCTCAAGTTTGATACATTCTCTAGATTTTTCATGTAGCTTTATTTCAAGATCATCAATATCCTTCCTTCCTTCATCATGTAACTTTCTCAAATAGGAGATCTTCTCTTCTACTTTCTTACACTTATTTTTGCTTTCATCTAGATCTGCTAGAGCATGCCTCAGTTCTCCATTCATGTCTAGCACAATATCAATGTCCCATTCTTGTTGTTCCATATAATCGAAATCTCTTTTAGAAAAAAATTTGTTCAAAGCCCAGATCTACCTCAATTGTTGAACTATTACTTTAGGAAGCTTGCTTTGATACCAATTGTTGAACACTATCAGATGTTGAGAAGGGGTGTGAATCAACCTACACTAAAGCTTAATCATATTTAACCTTCTAATTATCATTCATTAAATATATCTTATGCATGAAAGTAAATAACTAAAACCATAAAAGCAACCACACAAGAACACCAAGATTTCTATGTGGAAAACCCAAACTGGGAAAAACCACGGTGGAAACTATCTCACTATATGATAATCAGATTACAATGTTTAGGCTAGAGGCTCAGGAGCTCACTTTCTCTGAGATGACTTGAAAAGTTAAGGTGCAAAACCTTAGGGAAAGATACACAAGGAACTTGCAAACACTAAATATCACTTCTCTAGGGAAAGATATAATATTTCTAATAGAAAGACATCAAAGGTTGAACTATAGAGAACCACATCTATTGAAATGCTTATCACAACTCACAATTCAAAGCACATCAAAAACCATCATCATTGCTCTAATACACTTTTAGACCATAGTACTACTTCACATTCACACCACAAAATATAAGAAACTCTCATTCATGTTCCCACAATGATTCCACCCTTTATATACCAACCACAACCTCAATGAAATCAATTAGGTTAGCACAATTAGATCTAACATGCAAATATAAAATAGTCAGCCAAAAATGAACTTCAATACAATGCGAAAGGCGAAAATGGGATGTGTGAGGCATCACACCATGTTCGCACACTTTTCTATCCATCTTAAATCATTTCTCGTAGATCCACATGCAATTGCATAAACCAAAACATTATAGGTCAGGTGCAAAAGATAAAGTAGTTAAGGTACACCAATACAAGTAACACCAATTATGATGTGGACCACCAAACATGCAAGTGGATTCCCAAAATGGAATCACCAAACATCCACAACCTTGAATAATCAAACTACATCACAAAATACTAGTAGATGTAGGAATGCAATGTATTGTTGTACACTAACACCAAAACAGTCACACATGACTAAACACCTATTGTGGGTCCTAGAAATCAACACCAAATATCCAAAAACATCATAGTACACCTTTATAAGCCTTATAAATCATCCACAAATAGATTCCACACATCCACATGAGTACATTGATATCCCACTATAACTACACTATATTATACCGCATTCATACCAAAGAATGTAACCAAGTTGCACATGTGGATCAATAAGTTTGACAACAAGAACTCATATTTACAACAAAACTTAGACTAGATTAATGAGCATAAGTGAATAGATGGGGGTTGATGAAATAAACCAACTTAAAATTAGCTTATACTCCTAAGCTAATTTATGAGATCTAGATAACTTAAGACAAATTTTGGTAGATCAAGGATAATTTGCTAATTTTTAGATACTTAAAAATTTACAAGTGCTATGATTTTGAGGAGATGAGGTATTGATGAATGAGTGATTATTAGATTGTTTTAGCTCTATTTTTATTAGAGGTTTGTAAGTACATAGACAATGAAAAGTGGATTTTCAATACTTTATGACATGATATGAAAATACCAAATGATGTAACAATTGTGCCAAAATATGCAATGATTGCATCAAAATATGTAAATATTCTCAAAACATGTTAATTACAGCAAAAGAAGTGACAATTGAGCCAAAAAAAATGGAATATATGCATGAATATCAAGGAATGGTGACAAATATTTCATAATTGAGACAAATGCACCAGAACAATGAAAAATGCACCAAAATAGTGATCAAAGGGTTTAAAAGGTTAATTTCAGATGAATAATTGCAATGTTGGACAAACTTTTGAGAAACATGGTTGTTTATAACTAATTTTGGACTTATTATTGAGTGATTTGGACAAGTCATAGTAAGAAGACATAATGGTTTTTGATATCTTTCTAAGGTAGTAAGGCTTAATCGTTTCACTAGTATAACACAAATAAAAAATGGCAGACACAATAACAACCTAATTTATTCATGTAGGAGTATTTTTGATAATGTAGGCCCAAACAATAAAAAATTCTAGAATTGTGCATACATGTTCCACTTTCAAGAGATGGAAAGTACAAGTCCAATGGCCCAAGGGCTCACATTTTACCTTAATTTGAAGGTTTAAACCTTTAGCTTGAAGGATATCTATCTTAATCAAGATGATACATGTTGGGTAACTTTGAGCATGATACTATACCTTGCACCCCACTATCAAAATGACTGAAGGTTTTAAAAGCTTCTAAAAATAGGGTTTATAGTGGGTGAATATGTGAATAAAGAGCACATCTATTAGAGTCTAAGATTGAGGGATCTCTCCCACTCTCCTCTTTAGCCAATCTCAGTAGACCAAGGGTATTGCAGCTTGTTTTTGAACGATGTTGGCCACTTCGTGGGTACAAATTTTGTTCTCCCACCTTTATATAGATCACCAAAAAATGAGCTTGAGGTCAAACCCTAAGATAATGAAATCCCTAGGGAAGCCTCCTACTAAAAAAAGAAAAGAAAATAAAAAAAGTGTTGGTATATTTGGTACACCCAAGTTCACATGAAGTGTGATGGGAAAGAAAATGTACATTACAACTCTTGGGAGAACAACTAACGTAAATGTGTGTAAACATATCAGACATGACAAATAGTTTAATTACCAACTAATTACTTTAGTCTTTAACATCTAATTAGTGGAAGCCTTCGACAAATGTCTGTTGGATATTGTTGGACTGATGTTTTGTCATTGATGCCAACATGTTCTTTTGCGTATTCCAGTGCTGTAGTCAGATTAAATAAGTTGGTTTGGTCAGTGTGTTGCAGATGAGTTGTTGTGGTTTAATGGGTTTTGAGATGCATCGGTGAAGTTGTTAGAAATAAACCAAGACTTGTTTGTAAGGGTTATTCTCATATGTAAGGTATTGATTTTGAGGAGACTTTTGTTCAGGTAGCTAGAATTGAAGTTGTTAGACTATTTCTTGCTTATGCTACTTACAAAGATTTCAAAGTTTATCAAATGGATGTCAAGTGAACCTTTCTTGATGGTGAGCTGGAAGAAGAAGTCTATATTGAGAAAACATATGGATTTCAGTTGATAGAGGAAAATGATATGGTTTGCATATTGAAGAAAGCATTGTATGGATTGAAGTAAGCCCTAAGAGCCTGGTATGCCAGATTGGATAGGTATTTGATAAATCTTGAAAGGTATTGCTGACAGTAATTTGTAATTCAAAATAAATAATGATAACATCTTGATTGGTCATTTTTTTGTTCATGACATTATTTTTGGTGGAAATGATGGTTTGTGCAAGAAGTTTGCAAATGATATGCGGAATGAGTTTGAGATGTCTATGATTGGTGAGATGAAATTATTTTTAGGATTGAAAATTACCCAGTTGAATAAAGGTATCTTTATATCCCAATCTAAGTATGTGAGGGAGTTGTTGAAGAAGTTTGGTTTGGATGAGGCAAATCCAGTTGGTACACCTATGGCGATCGGATGTAAGTTGACAAAGGATGATGATTCTTTGAAAGTAAATCAAACTAGATACAAATCTATGATTGGTGGATTGTTGTACTTGACTCAGACTAGACTAGATATTATGCATGTTTTTGTCTTGTTGCTAGATTTCAAGTTGATCCTAAGGAATCTCATGTTGTTGTTGTTAAAATAATTTTCAGATATTTGAAAGGGAGTTGATTTTGGTTTTTGGTATCCTAGAGATGGTAATTTCACTTTGAGTACTTTTACTGATGTTGATTGGGCAGGTGATGTTGATGACAGAAATAGTACTAGTGGTGGTGCATTTTTCTTAGGAAAGAGACTGGTTTTATGAGCAAGTAAGAAGCATAATGCTATATATTTGTCTACTACATAAGATGAATACATTGATGCTACTAGCAATTGTATGTAGGTGATTTGGATGAAGCAGATGTTGAAGGATATCAGAGTTATTTTTTATGAGCCTACTGCTATATACTATGATAATTCAAGTGCTATAAATATTTCTAAGAATCCAGTGTTGCATTCAAAGACTAGTCATATATCAATCAAGTTTCATTTCTTGAGAGAGAAGGTGAATGAGAAGGAAGTGAGATTGGAGTATGTGTCTACTGTAAAGTGGAAAATTTGGGCCTAGCAAATTCACCACGTGAAAGGGGGAAATAACTAAGTCAATTTTTACTTGGAGGACTTTACATTCAAAAGAGCAGATGAATCCACTAGATCCAATCCTAAATGACACAAGGACTTAATAATAAGTAGATTGATTGTGTTTGGAATGTGTTTGACCCTCTTTTGTAAGTTGAATAAGTAAAGTGTTGAAATTAAAGATAAAATAAGTGGAAACAGTAAGCTACAAATTCAGGATTTTGTCGTGCACTTGGATCTGAGAAGTGTGAAATGATTCAGAGTTTCTCTGTGAAATCTGCCAAAAGTAGCAGGGACCGTGTGTTTGGACCGAGATGCCCACCCTCTTGGTCCTCCGACTTTTCGCACATCGAAAAGGGGTTTTCCATCTTTGCAAATAAAGCTTAATTCTAGAGGTACAACTACACATCTATATCCTGCACACAGAAAGAAGGAGAAAGGAGTTGTGATTAGGGGTTTGCCTCAGTCAAACCCCATTTTGGAATCAACCTTGAATGAAATGTTGCAAATGCTTGAAATAAATGACGGAAATGTATACCTTCAGATTTGCAATAGATGATGATGATGATTTTCTTCTTAGATATAATCACATATGTTGTATGAAATGGCATGAACATGACAAAACCCTAACACACACACATGCTTGCAAATGAATGATGTAATTATGCTCCAATGGATAGATAAAGAATATGCAACCTTGAAGAATGCTTGATATAGTCGCCTTGCCTTCTTCACCCGGTTGCCTTATTGCTTGTTGTTCTTCCAAATGAGAGGGGAAAATCTCCTTATATACTTGCATATTATCAAAATTCAATTTTTTTACATAGGCTGACATGGGGGATTTATTTCTTGCTCAAATTTTAGATAGGGCCTAGGGGCCAAAATAGGTCCTAATTAGGAAAAGACCAAGGTGTAGATCCCCTCCCCAATCAAGCTCTGGTTAACTCAGTTGACCATGGTTGACCTTACTAATAAATGCTATAATTCAATAGGATGGGCTATGTTAGACGGAAAGATTGGTGAGAAAAGTAATTGAACCAAGTTACGGAATCATTTCACCTTGTGGTGTACATTTTGATGTGCTACGGATACATAAGTTTTTATGATTCTAGAATAGGATAACTTTGAGATGATGTATGTCATTATTGGATTTGCAGGACTTTATTATGATGATAGAAATAAGATGCATAGCTTAAGTATGGATCAAAATTATGAGGATTATGATAATTACTTATGTGGATTTATTTGGATATAAGATATATTGATTTGTTCAATGTCAATTGCATGCAGAGTGTTCAATGTGTATTCTTATTCATGTGTTTAATATTATATGAAGTTATTTGGAATTACTAATGTGTAATTGAGATGTGCAGGAAAATTATCCATGTGACCATGGAAACATTATGGAGAACCAAACCTAGACCTATGTACATTCGTAAAACCAGGGATTGTCTATTTGGAGAGACAACACCCCGTATGTATCGTATTTTATTTGTGAAAGTAAATGTTGCATGTGTGTTAAATTGAATTATTAATTTGTGTAAATCCAACAAGAGACAAATTCCATGTGTAATTTTGTAATGTATTTTATTGTGTCACTTGACACGTGTTGATTTATGTCTTGATTTTTGGCTTGTCTCTTGGAGGGAGTTGTTTCAACCATAGCCTTTCAAACATTTGAATGTGGTTCTAAATTTTCCTTGGGTAGAGAGTCTTTGGAGTGGTCAACTCAAGTTTGACCCGAAAGTTAACTTTAGATGGGTTTCTAAGGGGTCAAATGGACTCCTAGAGGTAGTTTAAAGGTTTTTCCTAAAGTCCATAAGGTATACCTATGGGTTAGGAGTATTTTTAGGCATGTAACTACTCCCATGTAACTGTTTAGTCACCTCAAAAAGTGGGTTTCCTAAGGTGAGCAAAAATTCAATTTAGAAGGTTTCATCTAGGTTAGATAACCTTCATTTTTTATGTGAGGTCCTTTTCCCCACTTTCTCTTACTTTTTCCTTTTTCAGTTTTAGTAACCTGTGAGAAATCTCACTGAGGCCTTTTTAGGCAAGGATTGGAGATTTTATGGGTAATCACCCACTCTCCATTTTTGGAGATCATGCAATTTTGAAAAGAATAGTTTTGGGATAGAATTTTGGCTAAGTGTAGAAGAAAGGATTGTGGAATTGGGTTGCTCATCCTCAAACTAGTTCTAGCAAACCTTTGGGCAGATTGAAGGTTGGATTCATCTTCTCCCTTTCATGTTGCATGTTTATGTTGGAAAGATTGTTTGTATGTATAAGTTGTTTTCTTGTGTTTTCCTTTGTGAAATTATTATGTGACCTATCTGTTATTTCTTTTATGCATTTTCTTGTGAATTGGGAGTAACCAAGGCCTCCTACTCTTAGGAGAGTAGGATGGCCTTGTAGGTGGAAGGAGTTTGACAACCTCAAGTGAGAGGCTCTCTTTATGAGAGTGATCTCAAGGGTTTTATATGTGACCCTTCCTACATAGCCTTGTGTATGCATTTGGGGGTCATAAGGAGAGAAAGTATGGCATGGATGCCTTAGGGGGCATAAGGATGTGGGGTTAATGTACTTATGATATATCTTTGTTTGCCATGAGGTGGCTTTGTGATATACCATTCTTGCAGTCTCCTCAAGGTATTTGGTCCACTTCCACCCATGTAAAAACATCACATTTTGTGATGAAGTGTAGCCTTGGTTGGGAAAGTGTTGTTGTGTGTTTTTCCCTTGCTTGTTGTGTTTGCATGTGTGTAACCTATCTAGGGCTTGGTTCTCCAAGCTCGGGGGTGGCTTCTAGTAAGCCTAGGCTGAGATGTGAGCTCTCCATGGTCATAGCCTTCTGATTTATTTGCAGGTTGCTTGGAAAGAAAAGAAAAAGGCAAGCTAGGAGTTGTTAGTTTTACTTGATTTGCAGAAAAAGATTAGGAAATGGGATATTAAATTTTAGTTGCAGCAATGTAAAAGAAAAGCTATATGTTGTATTTATTTATTTTTTTAAAATGTATTCATTTTATTTAAAGTCCTTATTTAATAGAAATGAGAGACTAGTTGGGTATTTCACCCATTTGTAATGTTGACCACATTGTATCCCAAATATGCTTTAAAGAAATGCATTATCCTATTCAAGTTATTGTTGCGGAAATAAAATGTTTATTTTGGATTAAGTTCCTATAGTTATTGAAATAACATTTGTTGTATGCATGTTATTTCTGAAAAATAAAAGTTCAGTTTAGTTCCTTATGCATACTGAAATAATGGAAAAGAGAGAAAAGTAAGCATATCTATTCCCTTTTACAAATTATGGATAAAAAGATTTAATTTGTCTATCTCTAAGGAATATTTCAAATCTTTTCTAGTCTAATATAGTTGTTGTTAAAATTTATTAAATTCTATCACTTTATTTATTTGCAATAAATAAATCTAGAATTAGTAATCCATCTCTAAAGTTAGCAAGTAGATTGACCATAGAAAAAAGACATGCTTTATTTAAATCTGATAGTTTTGAAAATCTGATTTATGTGATTTAAAAAAAAAAAGAAATACATTGTCTATGTCCCATATTAAATAAATAAAATAAAGGTAAGAGCTTGTTGGCATTTTTGATGTTTATGTTGTGATTGTCATTGATGGACACACACTTGCATTGAGATCTCCTTTATATGTATGAGTTAGAGCACAACCAGTATTTGTTCCAACCGGTATGCTGTATTATAGTCTTTAGACTATTGGTGTCTTGCAGAATGTGTTTCCCGTCTGAAGCGGATTAAAGCAGCATAACACATTTTTACCAGTCTTCATTTTTGTCAAAACTAGCAACCGGCATTTTATATGAACCGGTAATACTCTGTGATGAGTTACCAACCAGCATTTTGTGATGAGTTACCATCCACCGATTGTTTGACGGTGTCGACACCTAAACGGTGCTTTTTGTGTCGTGGTACCAAGTATGTCCAAGTTCATTGAACCTAGGAAATTGTTATGTAATCCTATTGGACCGACATGAAATCAAATTCCTTTATAAGGACATCATGTCTAGGGTTTTAGGTTGTTGATGTGGTTGTAGCAAAAGTTCATGTTGTTGCTAGGGTTTAAGGTGGTTGAGGAGTTGGAGAGAATATGAATGTATAGAAGACTAAATTAATGTTGGAGTGCATTAGGAATGAGCTATCAAGGATCTAACCAAGCAGTCTGTGCTACTAGCTAGATCAAACACTTGTTGATTACTCACATCTTTGACAAGTCTGTAGCCCTTAACCGGGTAGGCCCAAAAGCCTTTTTTAAATCCTCTAACAAGGTGGTTCACATTTGTGGATCTAAAATCCTCTAGCAAGGTAGTCTTTGATCGGACTTATCTCCTAACAGAGATTGAGATTCCTAACAGGATTTGTTCTGGTAAAGAACATTGTAAGACCTTAATTGGTCTGACCTTAACCAGTTTGGTTCCTATTCTGCAGATAGTTACTTGTGAGTTCCATCTCACCGTGGTTTTTCCCATTTGAGTTTCCACGTCAAAATCTCTTGTGCTATGGTATTTTTGCTTCTGTGGGTAAATGCATTATTAGCTATTTGATTTGCATGTGTGTTAACCAGTTTGTCTACTAAACTGTTTTACCAGTTTACTATTAGTCTTGCATAGTATTTAAGTGCAGAGATTTTTTGGCATACTAATTCACCCCCCCCCCCTCTTAGTATTCATCAATTGGTATCAGAGCCAACCTTTCTATAAGTTTAACCACTTGGAAAGAGATATGGGGGAATACTCTATAAGGGAACTTACACATCAGCTCACTCAGTCTGAGCAAGCCTATGATGATCTTATGGTCAAATACAAGGCATCTCAAGCAAAAAGGAGAGAACATGTTGAAAAGTTGATGGAGCTATCTAAAAATAGTTCTTCAGATGAAGCACACATGGAAGCTCTAATTGCAGAAGTAAACAAGTTGAATGAATCAAACTCCAACCTGAGAAAGGAGTTGGAAGGACTGACTATTCGAATGTGTCAAGAGCTTGAGAACCGGAGGAAAGCTGAAGATCTAGTGAAAGAAAGAGATCATGAGATCTCCAAGCTGAAACAAGAGATCAGTGCCCTAACTGCTCAACTCCATGCAAGCAAAGTGGAAAAGGAAGACATGCAAGGAGAACTGAACATTGCCATCTCTGAGAATGAAAACACGTTGGAAACAAATGCTGCTATTTCCAAAGAACTCTCCGAGTCAAAGGAAATACTTGCTAAGTTCAACAAGAGTACTGTCAAGGTAGAGCAAAAGCTTGAATCTACCAAGCCAGTCAAGAATACCAATGGACTTGGTTATTCCGGTCATGAGGAAGGTGAGACCTCTGGTACAAATGCTGGAACATCAAAGAAACAACCGGCATCAAAGGATAAAGGTAAGCAAAAGTTTAAACCTGTTTGCTTCAACTGTCTTAAAGAAGGACATACTGCAAATGTGTGTAGGAGTAAGGCTTACAACAATTTTTCTTATTTCCTAAATGATAAGCCTAGATCCTATAGATTCAATGGTAATTGTTATGCATACAACAAGTATGGGCATAGAGCATCTGAATGCAGGTCAGTTATGAACAACATTGATAGATATCCTCAGAGGACCCAAAGAGCTGGTCGTGAACCTTTTGTGAACCGGAATCACAACCAATTTAATGCCTTCAATCATCAGCAAAGAAGCGGTGGCTATCAAGCGGCAACCGGATGGAGAGAAAACTGTATGTTCTGTCATGGTCACAGTCACACTGCTGCAACATGCAGAAGGAAGAATGGAAACATGAACAATGGACCTTAGAGAGCACCTGGATTGGTCTGCTATCACTGCAACAAACCGAGTCACATTGCCAGATTCTCTAGATCAAGAAAGAACATATCTAATGATATATCGATCACTCCGGAAGGAAACATGGATGTTGACACTATTCAAGTGGACATGAACAAAACTTGGAAGAAGAAACCAGCAGTGTTACAAGAGGAACTGGTTTCTGCACCTAGTGTGGAAATCATGGAACCGACAAACTAAGCTTCAGAAAAGCTTAAGGGGAGCAAATGACAAAAATTTTCGAACCCCTGGTTTACACTGGTAAAAGACCTTAACCAGTATGTGATACCTGTCATTTGGCAGAAGATCGAAAATGGTAAAAAGGCAAATTAGGGTTTACACCCTAATGGAGGAGCATTAATTGCGGTAGGTGAGAAATATGCTTAAAAGGATTTTTCAAATCGTTTCTCACTATCAATTTTCAAGCGAAGACATTTTTTTCAAAGAGCAGAGCGATGAAAAGGTGATTTGAGCTGAGATTTTGAGAAATTGAGAAACCGCGAAGGAGATTCAAATTCAAACTGCAAACGGTCAAGTGGAAAACACAAAGTGGTGATTCAGTAACTGACAGAGTGTGAAGTGAAGGAGAATCTGCAAGCCCTAAATTCACGTGTTTCAAAAGGTATTTCTTGAGTTCTTAAAAATTCTATCATGGCTTCTACATCTCATACCAGTTCTAGTGCATCTATTGAGTCTGCAAGTTTTATTCAACGAAAGTCTAAGTATAATGTCCTATCACAAGTCCTGGCTGGTGTGATAGTAGAAGAGGGAATTTCTAACTACATAGATTGCAAGATTGAAGACCTAGGGTCTCTAACCATCCACTCCCAATTAGGTTTGTCTTGTGGAAAGGATAAGAAGATGAAACTGAAGTATGATATTTTGGAGAAGAAGAAGCTCCACAATGTTGTTTACTTCCTGGAGGATTTCACAGAGGATCGTATAAGTATCATTTTGAGCAGAGTCCATGGTGACAAGATGTACCTGGAAAGAACACATGATATCATGCCATAGGCAATTCATGCAGTCACCGGTTTCTACAACACAGGGGAAGTGCCAACCCTAAGGACGGTAAGTAAAACTGAAATGTCCAAGCTCATTGGTTCAGTGAATGACTCACGAGGCATGACAGTCAATTCTATCAAGGATGATCTGGTTAAGTATGTCTGCATGGTGATAAGCTATCAGACATTCTCTGCCAGCAGAATTAACTCTGTATCTGCTACAATGGTAAATGTTGCTTACTAGATGATAATGGAGGATGCATCATTTGACCTGTGCACCGGTATGCAAAGACAACTCCTGTTGAATCTGAAGTCGATCAAACAGGATAATGCACTAAGGTTCAAGTTTGGACAACTACTAGTTGGGTTGTTCTTCTATTTCCAAGGCTACTTTCTAGGAGTAGGAGATGTCCAGTGGTCTGCTAACCAACCAGTGACTAAGCAAATTAAGGAAAGCATTCAAGCAATTGGAACCAGTTACCCAGATGTTTTGAACAAGTATTTTGATGAGTTCAGATAGAAAATGAGCCAAAGAATGAGAATATCAGGTGACATCATCAAGAAATATGAGGATGATATATGTTTCACCATCAAGGTGGATCAATGCATAATGGAGGCTATTAAGCCTAGAATGGAAGAAGTGGAGCCAATGGGCTATGAGGTGATGAATGATATGATGGAAGGGTGTGCCTCTACCCTTATTGCCTTGCCGCTTGATCCTAAGGCAAAGAGGACTGGAACCTATCTGGAAAGGGTTACACCGGTCGAGGAACCCACTGCAAAGAAAGGAAAAGAACCTGTAGTGAAGAAGGCAAAGGCAGTGCCTACAGCATCAACATCGGTTACAACAGCAAGTCCAAAAGTGACCAAATGGTCACCGACCAAGAAAAAACCAGAAGCAACACTAGCTAAAGTCTTCGAGAGGAAAAGGAAGACAAAAAGCACTACACCAGACTCAGAGGAAACTGTGTCTGAGGAGAAGCCCAAGAAGGAGAGACAGACAAGAAAGAAGACAAAGAATAAACCAGCATCATCTGCACCGGTAAATATTGATATCTCCTCTTATAAACCTTTGACACATTGTCAAAGAACAATAAAGAATATTAGGAGAAAATTGCTACATGATTTAATTGAGTATTTTGATGACTTTAATGATGATGAAAAGGAAGCGGTTGAAAAGGAAATAATTCAGTATTTATGTGTTAATGACCGGCCGCCTTCAGAAATTAGATCTGAAACACCAGATTCTTTGTATAAGTCCTTAGACAATAAATGGTGCATTGCCATAGAGCAGGAACAGGAAATGAGAGAAAAAGTTTTTGCTGAACATTTTCCTGATATATCAAATTCGGAACTGTTCAATGTATTGAACAAATACAAAGGTCTTTTCTTCATGAGAAGAAGAAGACTCCTGTTACTGGAAGGGAAGGGTAAGGAAGTGCTCAAGGATACACACACTTGTGCTCTACAAGCTCTGAAGATGCATTGAGTGGCTGAAGCCAACCGGCAAGCTGAGAAAGAACCGATTATAACAAAACTAGATGAAGCATTTGATGATGAAGGAAACCCGGTTGATGAACCGGTCGACACTATTGATGTCGATGCCCTAGACGTAGAAGATGTTACTCAAGAAACACCATCTGAGACAACAGGATAGGAGCAACAAGTTGAACAGGTTGATAAGAAAGCCGAGGATAGATAGGAAGCGGCAAAGGAAGAGGCCGAGTAGAGGAAAAAGGATGAAGAAGAGAAGAAGAAAAAGGATGAAGAAGAGCAAAAGAAAAAGGATGAAGAAGAGAAGAAGAAGAAAGATAAAGAGGAGAAGAAGAAGAAGGATGAAGAAGAGAAAAAGAAGCAAGAAGATGAAAAGAAAAAGAAAGAAGAGGAAGACAAGGAAGAGGAAAAGAGGAAGGAAGCAAAGAAGAAGAAGAAGGAAGAGGAAGAAAAATGAGAGGAGAAGAGGCGAGAAGTAGAGAAAAGGAAGAAGGAAGAGGAGGACAAAGAAGAGGAGAAAAGGAAAGAAGCATAGAAGAACAAAGCAGAGGAGGATAAGGAAGCAGAGAAGAGGAGAGAAGCGGAGAAGAAGAAAGTGGAAGAGGAAAAAGCAGGAGAAGCGGAGAAGAGCACCCAGATGGAGACTCCGAAGGCAACCGAGAGTCAAGCCAAACCGGCTGATCTCACTAGTCCTATCAATCTCCAGTCTGCAAGTGAAATAGAGCTAATGCAGAGCATCAAGGTTGCTCAAGAGCACCTCAAAATTATTCAAAGGAAGAAGGAGCAAGATGTAATTCAAGCGGCTATGGACACTCTTACCGGTTTGATGCCCGGTACAAATCTTCCCAACACCGATTTATCACTAGCTAAACTTAAGCTCCTATGCACAGTAGTAGATGATCAGGTGCAGAGCCTAGAAGAGGCAGCAGAGGCAAATGTCAAGAAGGAGCATCAAAAAACTCTTAATATAGCTCTGGTGAAGAAGTTGAATGAGCTTCGGTCTGCACTGAAGAAAGAACAAAAGGATATAAGGGAAGCTCTAGATGAGGGGAATCTTCTACTCAGCAAGATCTGCCAACCCCATCTGTTCTATGATGATGTGCTAGCTCAGAAGCAAAAGCTTCAAATGGACTTGCAGTCCTACATGAGCACATTCAAGCCACCTTATGATTCCTTTAC
This sequence comes from Cryptomeria japonica, assembly GCF_030272615.1. Taxonomy (NCBI): domain Eukaryota; kingdom Viridiplantae; phylum Streptophyta; class Pinopsida; order Cupressales; family Cupressaceae; genus Cryptomeria; species Cryptomeria japonica. The sequence continues at coordinate 524,523,042 of NC_081408.1, read as the reverse complement.
AACTTATGGGCAAACCATTCACCGGTTTCACATCCAGTCAACAAAAATGGAGCAAGAGATCAGCACCCGGTCAAGAGATTTGCAGGAGCTACAACTGGTTCTACTCCCATGATTGCAAATTCTTCAGAAGTGCTATCTGAACTTGGATGCCTTAACAGTTACACAGGAGATGAGCACAATTGATGCCATGGAAGAACAGGTCTCCCAGATGCAGATAGAAAAAGAAGTAGCTACCTCCCTACTTGAGTGTTGGTCTTTGTCGATGAAACATTTCTTGCAAGACTTTAAATCTATTTTTGACAAGTATTATTCCTTATTGTCATAAACTTTTATTATTTTTATATCAAATGAAAATAGGGTTGTTCAGCTATACTTTGTCATTGTTGGCAAAGGGGGAGAAGAATTCTATTTGGGAGAAATATCTAGTAATCAAAATTTTGATATATGCTTTGAATATCTCAATGTTTATGCTTTACATGCAAAAGTGTTATACATTGTATTGTTAAAGGGATAGTGTATATGCTTAGGGGGAGCAATTTTGCTAATGGCATGATTTTGTTGTAAAACACTTAGATGTCAAAATTTTATTTTCCTAAGTGTTGCCATCAATGCCAAAGGGGGAGATTGTTGGCATTTTTTATGTTTATGTTGTGATTGTCATTGATGGACACACACTTGCATTGAGATCTCTTTTATATGTATGAGTTAGAGCACAACCGGTATTTGTTCCAACCAGTATGTTGTATTATAGTCTTTAGACTATTGGTGTCTTGCAGAATGTGTTTCCTGGTCTGAAGTGGCATGTTGACTCCAAGCGGTTTGTGGATCCCAAGCGGTACAAGGGATTAAAGCGACATAACACATTTTTACCAGTCTTCATTTTTGTCAAAACCAACAACCGGCATTTTATATGAACTGGTAATACTTTGTGATGAGTTACCAACCGACATTTTGTGATGAGTTACCATCCACCGATTGTTTGACAGTGCCAACACCTAAACGGTGCTTTTTGTGTTGTGGTACCAAGTATGTCCAGGTTCATTGAACCTAGGAAATTGTTATGTAATCCTATTGGACTGACATGAAATTAGATTCCTTTATAAGGACATCATGTCTAGGGTTTTAGGTTGTTGATGTGGTTGTAGCAAAAGTTCATGTTGTTGCTAGGGTTTAAGGTGGTTGAGGAGTTGGAGACAATATGAATGTATAGAAGACTGAATTAATGCTGGAGTGCATTAGGAATGAGCTATCAAGGATCTAACCAAGCAGTCTATGCTACTAGCTAGATCAAACACTTGTTGATTACTCACATCTTTGACAAGTTTGTAGCCCTTAACCGGGTAGGCCCAAAAGCCTTTTGTAAATCCTCTAACAAGGTGGTTCACATCTATGGATCTAAAATCCTCCAGCAAGGTAGTCTTTGATCGGACTTATCTCCTAACAGAGATTGAGATTCCTAACAGGATCTATTCTAGTAAAGAACATTGTAAGACCTTAACCGGTCTGGTTCCTATTCTGCAGATAGTTACTTGTGAGTTCCATCTCACCATGGTTTTTCCCATTTGGGTTTCCACATCAAAATCTCGTGTTATGGTGTTTTTGCTTCTGTGGGTGAATGCATTATTAGCTATTTGATTTGCATGTGTGTTAACCGGTTTGTCTACTAAACTGTTTTACCGGTTTACTATTAGTCTTGCAAAGTGTTTAAGTGCAAAGATTTTTTGGCATACTAATTCACCCCCCCCCCCTCTTAGTATTCATCAGAGCTATTATATGCCAGATAGGTTATGACTAATGGTTATTGAAGAAATGAACTAATTGAAATAACCAACAAGCTGGGTATTTTAACTACTATCAATATGCCTGATGCTACACATTAAATATTTCATGCCTAAGAAATGAAATCTATAACTATTGATAGGTTGTCATTATTTAATTATTTCCTGAAAGATTTTTTAAAATATATATATATATATATATATAAAAGTAAATCTATATTAACCAAACCCTAAAATACCCCTTGAAATATTATATGTGTATATATTTATATACATAAATATATATATATATATTAGAAAATACAAAAGAAAGGGGAGTTTTAAGTTATTTAAAAAAAAAACAAATAAACAAAATGGGGAGCCTCCCCCCCCCCCCCCCACCCCCGCGCTGTGGGCGGCGACCCCCAGCGGCGGCCACAGCTGTACTGTGGGCCGCAACTCACAGACGAGGTGGCTTCACCCCCCCCCCCTATGGGCGGCAGCAGCCGTGCTGCGGGCCGCATCCCATAGCAGTAGCCAAGGCCGCCTCTGTGGGCCGCGACCCGCAGGCACGACTGCGGCCGTCCCTACGGGGAGCCCCCATGGTTTCCCCACCGCCGCACCAGCATTGAAACCCCTACGGCCGCCCTCTTTCCGCCTCTGCTCGATCTCCCTCAGCCCTGCAAACAAACATGGATAACATAGTTAAGCCCTAGCCTGAAAGTTGGGTTAGGGCAAGCCAACAAAGTTAGAAAGAAAAAAAAAGGGGTTAGCATGGGTATTTTTATATTGTTAGGGTTAGAATCTTTAAAGAAATTAAAAGGGGGGGGAATCCATTTCGAACTCCGAAGAGGGAATTCCCCATCCTTCTAATTTAGTAATATATGTGAGTTTCCTTTGTTTGAAGGGATCATATATATATAAGTTTATATATGAAGGTATAAATCTAACTTTAGATTAATTATTTTATTTAAACGTTCATATTTTATATATGTTTATATAAACATTTGAATATGATGTTTTGTTTTTAATTTTTTTTTTAAATTTTGGAGTTTAAACTTTTAGGAAATTAAAATAATTTTTGTAAGTTATTTTGGGCCGTAGGGGATTTTTTTTTTTAGTTCACCTAAATTTAGGCTTGACGAGAATAAACTTTATAGGGCAAATTTTATTACAGATTTATTTAGCCCTTTAGTCAAATTTTAGACACATTATAATTATTGTTGAAATAATTCATGGGATTTAAAAATCCAATTTCTAGAGTTAATTTAATTAATTCCTACAATAATTAAAAAGATTATTTGAGATTGATAGTATCTCTTGTCAATTAATTTAGAGATTTTTGCGTAAATAAATTTATTTATTTATTAAATGGTGAGATAATAATAATTTCTTTGGAAGAGGATATCATGGTGGAATTATATATATTCGAAAATAAGTCCAAGACCTTGATCTTGCGAACTCATTTAGCCTAGATGGAATCTTATACTAAATAAAGCAATTAATATTTTAACGTTTGACACTTCAATTTTTAATTGTGCGATTAATTAATATTAGTACGTTAAAATCATATTAATAATTAATTTATAGACACAAGATTTAATCAACTTATAAAGGAAGGATGTATTATCACGGATGGAGGAAACTTGTTAGGAGATAAATAATAATTATTGAATCAAGTAATTATATTAATGCCTATTTAGTAGAAGTCGAACTAATTAAGAATTATAATTTGCAACTGTAATAAAAGGGACATTCGATGTGAATTTATTATTGTCCTTATAAAATCATTTTGTTTCGTTTGATTATAGGAGTTATTGTAATTTGTTATGTTAGGAATATCCTAACTTTGTCATCTAGGAGTTTTATAGAAACCTAAGGCTTCTAGATAAATTTGTTCTATTCATCGCTCACGTTAGAAAAATGTTTTATTATAATTTAAGATTCCGTTTGGAACAACCTGTTAAGTTGTCACATCTAATTAAACATAGGTTGCATATAATTAAGTGTTTCAAAAAAATAAAATTGTTGTTTAGGTTTTTGCCCAAAAGTTTGGGCATGACATTTTGGTATCAGAGCCCTAGGTTCATACACTGGTGAACATGGGCTACATTCATAACTTAGTTGAACTAAACTATGGCTTTGAAGTATAACACCTAGGTAGAAACTTGCGAAATAACAAAGTGAAACATAAGTGAAAATTCTTCTAAATCAACAGATCAACATATATCAATTCAAGGGGTTCCAAGGGTCACTAAAAGCCCTGAAATTTGAAACTAATTAGTCATAATGTTTATGGCATAATAAGACCCCAAAGGCTACAAAAAATTTAAAACTATAAATATTCTCGGTATTTAATAAACGAAATTTAGATCATTAGTACTTATAAGGTTACCATTCAATTGGAACCCAAATGCAATTATTGCCCTAATCAAATCAAGTATGAGGAGTTAATTCTACAATAAAATACCTTTGATGGTAACTAAGAGAATACCATCCATCGAGGTATGTTCTTGACTTGGCAAGTCAAGCAAGCTAGTTAGACATAAGATGAAGGCACAATAAACAAGATAATTGAGATAGCGACAACTCAAGTTAATTTTTTTTAAGCTATGCAAAAATTTTGGTGGTTCGAGGACCACGACCGCCATTTGAGACAACAATGAAGAAGAGTTAAGAGGTACTCTTGTGAATATTAGAAAGAAGCATTAACCTATCCTAATGAATAGGTGCCTTAAGTGTGTGGTCAGGCTATGTTGCTTATTAAGAGCATTTGTTAGACAATCCTTGTAGCAACGCAGAGAAGCTAGAGTTGTATAAACCTGAAGATAAGGACTAAAATGATGAATGACAATCTCCTTGATAAGTGGGCCCTAGTAATATTATAGATGAATTAACTAAGGAGAAAGGATACATGAACTTCTTGGGTTAAAGCACGTAATTGCAATAAACCCTAAGTTCATCCGTAGTTATAAAGCATGTAATCTGGATTGTTGTTTGAATCTTGTAAGGTAGTGAGTCTTCCTCAGGGTTGTAGCCCTTCTTGTATTTGAGCAATGAGCTCTAGGCAGTGTGCCTGAATGCATTTGCATTCCCCATTGTAATATTTCACTTACTTCTAACAGGGTATTATCTCATTGTGGGTAGGTTCCCATGGTGGTTTTTCCCTTAACTAGGTTTTCCACTTCAAAAATCTTGGTGTTATGAGTGTTATTAATGTGGTGTTGATTTGTCCTTTCATTGTTGATTATCAGATCTGAATTTGTGTTCAAGTTAAGTAAAGTTTGTGTGCAAATTGATTCACCCCCCCTCTCAGTTTGCTACATTGTTGCCAACAACATCTTGCAACATATTTATCAACAGTTTAATTTTTTATCTTCTCATGTTTGTCAATCTACATAAATAAGTTACTAATTTCATTTTTTTGTCGTTTTTCAATGATAAATAGGTTGCACATATTTGGTCAGTGCCTAGAAAAATTATTTGGTCAGATGAAAATATAATTATTTAAAATAGAAACAAAGGTGGCAAAACAAAAAATGGAAGTGTTGTAGTACCTAATAGAAATTCCAAAATAGTAATAGATGTGCCAAAATAGGGAACAATTGTGTTAGAAGAAGCTTGTGTGAGTTTCCTACAAGAATAATGACAAACACAAAACTAAAATTAAAATATTGTTAGCTTGAAATATCAGTGATTTGTTAAAGATATCAAATTTTCTTAAAACACCACAATATATGTAAGCAAGGAACAAAAACTTTCACAACAACATCAAAAAATGAAACAAAAGTATCAAAACAATGAACAAATGAGACAAAACATTGAATAGATGAACAAATACATCGGACAGAAGCACCAACCCATGCGTGTAAGCTTAAAAACATGAGAATTATCACAAAAAATATTAGCTAGGTACATCGGTCCCACTAGTTCTGTCAAAATGTCAAGATTGAAATTGTGAACAAGGTTAACCACAAAATCCTAAATGAATTCACAATTAAATCAAACCTATCAATAAAATATATAAAAGAAAATGCATAAATAAATAAAATAAAATAAAAAGGTTATACCTTCTCACACAATTGCTTCGCTTATCACCATTGTCCTTCAAGCTTTCTTTGAAGTACTATAATGTTGCTCTCAAATTTGTAGCACAACCACAACTGCATGAAAACTTGAAGATAATGATTTTATGAAAATTGTGTTACCCAAATTCAATAAAAGAGAAATGAATTTATAAATGTTGAGATGAAAATGAAGATAGAGAAAGATAGAAAATTTTCATGTTTAATAAAAAATAATTAATGCCGAGAGGCATTCTACAATAGCAGCACAGGGTGGAGTGAAATTGCATGAGGGTGTTAATGTAAACTTTTATTTTTTAGTTTAAATTTGACAACCATTCACATGTCAAAATATAAATATTAATTATAAACTTAATATTTTTAAAATAAACACCATATAAAATAAAAACAAAGATATTTAAAGTTAATCTATCATTTCATAATTACAATATTCTTTTAAAAATATATATTTTATAAATTTTGATTTTTAATTAAAAAAATTAAAAAATGATAAGAAGTTTAAATATAAAAAACTAGATGTTAATTATCAAATTAAAAAAATTATATCAAGAAAAAAATAATTTCAAGATAAATAAAATAGTTTCAATTGATATCTCTCGGCATTTCTTTAGATAGATGTATTTAAGATATCTATATTAGTAAAGATATTTTATTCTATTTTTTAATTGTGCACACAAAATTTCTATTTCAAAATTTGAAAGAGAGTAGAAGTTTCCAAAGAAGAAAGTTTCTTTAAAAGCAAGTTAATTTTCCCAAAATGTAGATTTAGATAGAAATTGCAAGAAAAAAAAATATTTAATTGAATAAAATGAATAGTATTTAATTAAATGGAATAAATGATGAAAATGAATTAATTAAATTGTTTTAAAAATTATTTAATTAATGCACAATAGAAAAATAATTGAAATTACTTAATTGTTAAAAGAAAGAGTGATCAAGTAAAAGCTTTAATTTATGATACATAATAGAGGATGGCACAATCTCTAGGTGGAGCAGTTGTGCGACTAGGGTCTTTCAACCATAGCCTCACCTTTCTCTACATTTTTCAAAGTCTCTTAGGCATGAGAGGGGGTTTCTTAGTTTTGTAGGCTCCTTGAGGTAATTTTTGGGGGTTTTGGTTGGTTGATTCAACATTTCTTCTAGAAGCTTTGTTTGTTTGTTGGTGGTTTTTGAATTTGATTGCCACATGTGGGGTGCTTTTTCTATGTAATTTTTACTTTTGATAGGTTCTTCTAATTGTTATATATTATCTATTTTTCAATGGTAGATCTTGGTGTTGTTCTAAGTATATCATTTTTTAAGGCCCTAGTGAGGTTAGATTTGTCTTCTTCTCTACATGCAAAGGCAATTGGTCAATTGAATAAGGCTTCAAATGGTGAGATCTCTTCCTTGAATGATGGGCTTAGATTATCAAAAGTGAATGGTTGTTTGGAGAGGAGCCAAGATTGACTAGTCCTTTTTATTCAATTGATACTATTGCAAAAGATGTTAATTACTCGAGAAATCATGTGTTAATCTATAAGTTTATGGGGATTCAAATTTCTCTTCCAATTTTGGAATCATGGGCTCGTCAAACCTAGAAAACAAGGGAGATATGGAGGTTATGTCAGTAGATAACAATTTATTTATGATAACCTTCTCATTTCTAGCAGATTAAAATAGAACCTTTGATGTAGGGCCCTACTTCTACAACCAAGTTGGCCTTTTCATCAAACCTTGGCATGCAATCTTTAATTATGTAGAGTATCTTCCTTCAAGGGTTTCTATTTGAGTTTGTCTCCCAATACTCCCACCAGAGTTTTGGAGGAATGTCATTATTCATATGGTAGCTCTTTTTTGGGGAAGCCGATAGGTTTATCACAACAATTTATATATAAAAAGTAATCTCTTATGCCCAACTTTGTGTTGAAATTTATTTGAATAATCTATCACCAAATTATGTAGAAAAATTTATTGGATCCTCTTCTTGGATTCAATAGCTTGATTATGAGTCTTCCTTTTTGGTATTGGATATGCCATGAGTGTGGGCATTTGCAAAGAAAGTTTCCTAGAATCAACCATACAACTAATTTTGCTAAGATACTTTCTCATCTTGTACCTAAATTTGATAAAGGGAAAGGCTCTATGTCAGAAGGGGTTGTAGATAAAGAGCTTTTTATTCATGTGAATCCATGAAATAAGGGTAGAGGACAAAATAGAATTCTCATGGATACATAGGGAGATGATATCTTCAATCGTTTTGATGCCTTGGATGATCTAGCTCAGAAAGATGGGATTCTAGCATGAATATTTCTTGGTGTTGGCTCCCTAGGAGAAGTTAATTGGGATCTTAGAGAGATAGAAGATCATAACTTAGCTCAAGTAGGACTCTAGGACACAAATAGAAATAGATTAAAATATTCAATCATTTTGATGCCTTGGATGATCTAGCTCAAAAAGGTGGGATTCTAGTAGGACTAAATCTTGGTGTTGGCTCCCTAGGAGAAGTTAATTGGGATCTTAGAGAGATAGAAGATCATAACTTGGCTCAAGTAGGACTCTAGGACACAAATAGAAATAGATTAGAATCTTATGGCTTCTGGTGAGTTGAAGTCAAGGGGGATTAAAGAGGTGAATGATGGTTAAACTTTGGTTGCTTTAGTTCATTCAAAGAAGTAGTTTTGGATACTAAAAAAAGTAGTAGGGCCCTCCCTTCTTTGGGGTTCTATAAAATGTTCCTTAAAAAGGGTTCTTTGAAGAATCCCTCTAAAGTGGGATGTAAGAATTGAAGAAACTAAAATTAACTAGGAAAACTTTAGTGAGATCGAGGTTAGTGAATACCTTTGACTCTTATTTTTGTCCTTCAAAAAGATGATTTCTATACCATACAAAGTAAGGGGTATGAATATAATCCTTAGACAAAAGGATATTTGAGATATGATTAGTATTAATTCCCTTGACGTGTTCATTGAGGAGACCAAGTTGTTTGTGGAAGGTATGCTTAACAAGGCTTTCAAAATGTAGGTAAGATGCCAATGTCAATGTATTGAGGCTCATGGTAGTTTAAGTGGTGTAAATTTCCTTCAATACCCACACAAATTTGTTCCTCTTTGGTGGATATCTAGTAGATCATCTATTTCTATGGTTTCTTCAAGTTTGAAATCAAGTGAAGTTACTCTTTTCACTAATGTTTATTCTGTAAGTGTCTTGTAGGAAAGTCCTTGCTTTGGTCTAATGTCAAGTGTGCTTGGTCCCTTGCTTCCTTTGTACCTTGCATCCTTTCTTGAGACTTTAATTTTATTTCTAGTTTGTACGAGAAAAGGGGAGGCATAGGTAGGCTTGAGCCTTCTTCTAAGATTCTGAAGGTTAATATATATTTATTGAATTTGGTAGACATAAAACCTATTAATGGCTTGTTTACTTGGAATAATAGGAGATGTGGAGAGAATTCTATTTTTGAAAGGTTAGATAGGTTTTCTATTTCTAGTTATTGGATTGGTGATAACTGGGCTACACTTTAAAGATATTAGATTAAAATGGACTTGACCATTAATCGATCAATTTTCTTACAAACTTTTCAAAGCCTCTAAGAATCCCTCTCTTAAATTTCAGCTTGTGTGGCCCCATAACCCTTCCTTTAGGCTCTTATGATTTAGTGGTGGCACAAAAGGAATTTTGTTCACAGTACAACTAAGTACTTATTTGTTAAAAGATTGTAGTTTGTTAATTACAATCTTAAAAGGTGGAATAGGATATGTTTTGGCAATCTATTTTTGGCCAAAATGATTTCCCAATCATGTTTGGTTGTAATTACTTGTTATATTCAAGATCATGTTCTAATTGAGGAAAGAGGTAGAGAGGATTCTAGAGCTATGAAGGAGCTAGTGGAATGGGAGATATGAGAGGAGATTTTTTGGAAGAAAAAATCATGTATAGATTGGCTTCAAGGAGGTGATAAAAAACACTACTTTTTTCACAATTATGTTAAAAAATGAAAGCATGAGAATCTAATCACATCTCTTTTGTCCTCTAAGGGAAATTAATTTTTTCTCTTGGTGAGATCTCGAAGGAGGTTTCTCAGTTTTATTCAACTTTGTTTACTGTGGACTCTCCCCTTGGTAGGGATGAAAATATTATTTTGGATTGTATTCCTTCTTTGGTTTCTATTGACATGAATGAAGTTCTTATTAGATCTATCTATTTGGTATAATTGGAAGAGATTGAGTTTCAAATGAAGAGGAAAGCTCTTGGTCCTAATGGGTTTCCAATAGAATTTTACTAGGAATTTTGGGAGATTATCAAATCAAACTTGTTGGATGTAGTGCACAAGTCATAGAGGAATAAACAAATATTAAAAGTCATGAATTCTATGTTCCTTTCCCTTATTAATAAAAGGAAAGAGATCAATTCTATGGATCTCTTTAGACCCACAACTCTGTGCAATGTGATTTATAAAATAATTACAAAGCTAATTGTGGATAGTATCACTACATGGCTCAACAAATTAATTTGTATGGTGCAAGGTGGCTTTGTTGTTGGTAGGAATATTTTAGATGGGATAGTCATTGCTATTGAGTTTATCTACTATATGGAAAACTCTAAGGAGAAGGCTATGTTCATCAAGTTAGATGTAGCCAAAGCTTGTGACCAAGTTCTTGACGGGTGTTTTGACACACTCACCAACAATCAGGTAGCTTATGCGAACACTCGCCACCCCTCCTAAAAATTAGTAAGTTTTGGGAAACTAACTACTCCAAGGTTTGTATAGTCGGGTCTTGACGGTGATGGGCAACTCAGTGGCTGATGTGATTGTACCTGTCAAGGGGCCTACTGGTTGAAACAACTTCGAATTGCCTATATTTTTTTTTGTATTTTCTGATTTAGATTCTCTCAAAATAAACATCAAAAGATAGATCAGGGGAACAAGGAAATAATAATGAAATTTATACAATAACAACTGAATGATCTATACGGTTAGAATTTTGTAATCCAAATATTATCAATATCACAAAATCAACATTCAAATAATGAGCCCCATAAAGTATATAAATTCAAATAACTCTACACACCAACAGAAATGAATATCACCCAACCAATAATCGTTCTATCAATTTAATCCTCATACACGATTTACATCCACAATATTATTCATAAAATAATAATACCTACAAAAGAACTAGTTGTTGGTTCGAATGATAGAAGTTACCAAATCACGAAGAACACAACCATATAGAACACACAAGTAGATCAGGTAATCCACAAGTTTCTTTTTGTATTAAAATTCAAAGAGTATCACAAAATCTTCTAAACTTATAAAAATCTGCATAAAATCTCTAATGGAATCTCTAAAATGGACCTCAAATCATCAATTTGTGGACCCTTACAATGGCCCAAATTTTACAATTTATATAAATTTCCCCTACACCTTAGGAAAGAATCATGCCTACAAACTAGGATTACAAAAAAAAGGAGTTGCAGTCGATGTGCAAGTTTCTACTTATGAACTCCAGTTAAGTGTTACTACACTGACACTCCATGTCCACTTCCAAAATGGTGCTCTAGCAACAGGTATTTTGAACCATACAGAAATAGTGCCTCAAAAATCAATTTCAAGATACAACTCATGTTGATAGCTCAGTTGAAATGGTGGTGGTGGTGACCTATCATGCATCCATCCTCTAGACTACCTATTCATCATTCACTTCTTCTTGTAGTTTCGGTAGATGTTGATGAAGCATTCCAAAGAAGCAGTAGGTGGATCAACAATATAACTTATCCAAAACTTAGATACTTTGAGTATCTCTTTTATACTTTCCACCTTTCTAACCATCTCATCTATTTGTGTCTCATCTTCCTGGCACTGGAATATTACATACATATACCTATTCACTCTATCGGCATTGAACTCAGCAATCTCTGAAAAATGACCAGCAACATAGGAACCCCACTAGCTAAGTCCACTCCCTTGGTGTAATACTCCATCTTGTTTGGGACTATGATCATGCCCTCCTAGCAGTTTAGTAAAAAATAGTTCATATTTATCAAGTGTATCCATGACCAAAGGATGTTCCTTGATCACTTTGATGCGACCTTGCTCCATTACTTCCATTTCCAAATCTAAAATATCAATGATTGCAAATTCGCAGCTATCTCACCTCCCAATAGATCTTCCCTAACAATCACATCTTCTTCGAGCTCTCCGATCTTCTTAAAAGTCTTATACTTTTTAGGAAGTTGATGCAGCTATTTCTCCCACTGTGTAAGACAATATATAAGAGCATTTCATTAAAATTAGTTTCTTCTACTATCTCCATTGTGTTTTGCAAGAATGCTTTCACCTTGCCTAACTAGTCCTTCACCCAAGCTTTAACTGATGTGGCCACCTTTTTCATCTTAAATATAGCTTTAATATCACCAAGAGAGAGCGATGAAGTGGATGGCAAAGCATCATCGGTTATGGAGTCAAGAGGCTTGGCTATCTCCATAATCAATCGTTTGTATTGCATCAATTGTTCCTTAATCTCTGCCTTAGTCTTTGTTCCTTTTCCATCCTTGATTGGATAGTAGACGTTTCAGCAACCAAGGTAGCCATCTCTCCCCATTTAGTTTGTTTACCCAGATTCATTGTAGACACTTGATATCTAGGGGTAGCTTGAGAGGATCCTTCGGCATCCTGCACCGTTGCTACTATATCAACGATTACTTCCCCAGAGTCTATTCTTGAAAAATGATAAATAGTTTTTTCTTTCTTCGTTCTCCTCGGAGGCTCCGTAATCACATCTTGTAATGTCATATTGTTAGACAGTTCAAATAACCAAAAGCCAACTGAGAGGGGGGCTGAATCAGTTGTCACATATTACTAGAACATTTAGCAATTAAAACTTCAATACCGAACCCAAAACATTGATACCAAAATGCTTAAACCAAATACCGAAATAGTAGTTAAACCAATTAAGCATAAACAATAATCACAGAATAAATACCATCCACGTGACACCAAGATTTATACGTGGAAAACTTGGTAAAGGGAAAAACCACGGTGGGAAGCCTACCCACATTCGGATAATACTTCTGCAGTAAGTATGTGAATTACAATTGAGGGGCCTACACTTGCAGGAAGGCCAACAGCCTAGAGCGCATTGCTCATCACAAAAGGAGTCTCACTGACTACATAGAAATCTAGACTACAATCTAGAGAAGTGTTTGAACTGCAAATATAGCATCTTCTATGCCTGAATAAAGTTTCGGTTAAGCTCTATAGCAGAGGACTAAATCTCTTACATAAACCCAATTTTATCTCCAATGATCGACCAAATCCTTTGCCTGAATGATATTACATTATTCGCACATTACATATCCATATCCCATCCCATATCTGATCTACAATAAGATCTTATATCTATATATACAAACCCTCGACCATAAACAATCAGGTCGGCTACTACACAATAAACCAATTACATAATTACAAAACATGTTGGCCTTAGACCAAACAAATAATAGCCAACACATAAGACATCCTGGAAACACGTCGAGAGGTCCAATCCACACGTTACATTAAGTCGGTCCATAACCTAGATCAACTGGGACCCAATATAGGTACACACGCTAAAGAAGTGATCTCCATCCAATAAGTCTTGAAAATGATCACCAACAACATCCTGAATCTCCACTAGAAGTTGCACGAGCACCACTTATACAATTCATCAAAGATATTCAACAAAATCTATGTCGGTGAAACCCTCATCGAAACTGCAAGCCAAGCTTCCAAGCAAACATGACAACATTTGATCACCAGACCAAAACCAAATGACTGAATATGATCATGAGTATCATGAATAAGCCAATTCCATAACCAAATCATATCGAAGCCTATCAGATCATGCCAGATCCAAACCAACCAGAAACTACTCAACCTACCAGACCAGAAGGGTGTTGGTAAAGCATCCAAACAGCTAGTGTTGACATCAATGATAAAACATGAATGCAACACATAATCAATTCTTCCAAATGGCCAACAATCTCCCCATTTGGTATTGATGGCAACACTAGATGTGAAAAACATCTAAGTACCAAGAAATGCCAAACAAGTCTCCCCCAATGGAAGACAACCAATAATCTCCCACATAAAGATATAGCAATGAAGTTCTGAACAAAGACCAAACTCCCCTTATGAATGATATCTCTATGAAGATCTGAATTACACATATATCTCTCCCCCTAATGTATTCCAATCTTTAAGTTTTTCTTTTTCACATGAATATCTCTCGCCTTTTGACATCAATACCAGAAATCTGACATAAATATCAAAGCAAAAACATAAACCATTAAATCACAAAGCTAAGTACTCCCCCTGAGCATTAGAATCCCCACATCAGTATCGAAATAAAAAAATATCTCTTATAATGCATACTGAACTAATGCCAAGCCACATCAATCAAGTCTCTACCAGAGGGGCGGACACCCCTAACCTATCTCTCAGGTACTCAAATGGTTCTTTAGGCAAAGGTTTAGTGAAAATATTTGCAATCTCCTCTTTAGTGTTCACATAAACCAATCTGACTTCATTTGCTTCCACCTTTTCCTTCAAAAACTTATACTTGATAGATATATGCTTTGTCTTGGAATGAAATATCGGATTCTTTGATATATCAATAGCAGCAAAGTTATCATAGTGAATAATTATCGGTGCATCACAATCCACCTTTATATCCTTCAACATTTGTTTCATCCATAAAACTTGTGTATAGTTAGTAGAAACAACAACATACTTAGCTTCAACAATAGATAAAGAAGTACATGATTATTTCTTGTTGATCCATGAAACCAACTTCTTTCCGAGAAAGAAAGCTCCACCAGAAGTACTTTTTCAGTCATCAACATCTCCAGCCCAATCAGCATCTGTATATGCACATAAAGTAAATTCATCATCCTTAGGGTACCACAAACCATATTCAGATATACCTTGTAAGTATCTAAAAATCCTTTTCACCGCACTCATGATTTTCTCTAGGATCACTTTGAAATCTTGATACAATACAAACAACATTCATTATGTCAGGCCTAGTCTGAGTCAAATAAAGAAGACCTCCAATCATAGATTTGTATCTAGTAGGATTTACTGGTGCAGAAACATCTTTTCTTGTCAATTTCTCACTTGTAACCATAGGAGTATTTACCGGTTTAGAATCTCCCATACCAAGTTTCTTCAACAATTCCCTAGCATGCTTAGTTTGACAGATGAAAATACCTTTATCAGTCTGAGTAATCTGCAAACCTAGGAAAAATTTCATTTCCCCAATCATAGACATTTCAAATTCTTTCTTCATATTGTTAGCAAATTCCTTGCACAACTTATCTTCACCTCCAAAAATGATGTCATCAACAATTACTTCAATAATTAGTATATCATCATCAGTGATCTTGTAATATAAATTACTATCAACATTACCCTTAGTAAAACTAAGCTTCAAAAGATATTTATCCAACCTTGCATACCAAGCTCTGGGTGCTTGTTTTAATCCATATAAAGATTTCCTTAACCTGCAAACCATGTTTGTATCATCTGATACTGAAAAACCATCAGGTTGCTCAATATAAACTTCCTCATCAAGATCCCCACTCAAAAATTCACACTTAACATCCATCTGATAAACCTTGTAGTTTTTATAGGCAGCATAGGCAAGAAATAATCTTACAACTTCAATCCTAGCTACAGGTGCAAAATTCTCTCCATAATCAATTCCTCTCTTCTGAGAATATCCTTTACAAACCAATCTAGCCTTATTCCTTATAACTTGACCATCCTCATTTAATTTATTCCTAAAAACCCATTTAGTTCCTATAACATTCTTATTTTTTGGTCGGGGAACCAAAGTCCATGTGTTATTTTTCTCAATCTAATATAATTCTTCTTCCATAGCTTTCAACCAATATTCATCTTTACATCCCTCAATTACTGATATCGGTTCAACTTGTTAAATTAAACATACCTCATTAGTTGTTAGTCTTCTTCTTGTCATTACTTCATTGTTCTTATCCCCAATGATCTGATCTTCTGAATGATTCAATCTCACATACCCCAGAGTCTTCTGACTCTCTTTTCCTCTTCCTGGTTCTTTAGTTACTATAGAATTTTTTGATACTGTCGGAGTAACTGGTTCAACACTCTATTCCGGTAAAGGTGCTACCGGTTTAGATATAATCATTTCCATCGTCGGTTCCTTCTCATAAACTCTGATTTGACCTCTATTCAGCTCATCCACTTTGACATTAGCACTCTCCACAATTCTCTGCAATCTCTTGTTATAGCATTTATATGTCTTGCTTTCATTAGAATAACCAATAAATATGCCTTCATCACATCTAGGATCAAATTTGCCAATGATATCATCTCTCCTGATATAACATTTACTACCAAAGATTTTGGAATACTTAACTGTAGGTGTATTGCCAAACCATAATTCATAAGGTGTCTTACTAGTTTCTCCTTTGATATGTACTTTGTTTAATGTATAAACCGTTGTACTCATTTCTTCTCTACAGTAGATATGAGGTAGACTATCTTCCATCATCATTGTTCTAGCAGCATCAAAGATAGTTGTGTTCTTCCTTTCCACAACTCCATTCTGCTGAGGTGTCCGGGGAGCAAAAAATTGTCTTCTTATACCATGCTTCTCACAAAAGTTATTAAACTCACTGGATGTGAATTCTCCACCATGATCTGACCTCAAACATTTAATCTTCAATCCTGTCTCAGTTTCCACTTTAGCCTTAAAGGTTTTAAACTTTTCAAATGCTTGATATTTTTCCCTCAGAAAAGAAACCCACATCATTCTAGAATAATCATCAATAATTAGCATGAAATATCTATCACCTTGTAGGGCCATACAAATCAGTATGAATAAGATCAAGAACATCTTTAGATTTATCTTGTATACTCTTAAAAGAGGTTCTGACCGGTTTACGCATTTGAGATTCTTTACATACCGGATTATAGGGCTTCACAATCTTAGGTATATCTCTAACGAGCTTAGTTGAACTAATCTTCACAATGCAATCAAAATTCACATGACATAGCCTTTTATGCCATATCCAACTCTACTCAATTTGTGCAATCAAACATGTCTTCTTACTAAAATTCAAATGAAATATATTACCTTTTATCTGTGTACCAGTTGCAATCTCCAAATGAGATCTATTAATGATTTTTCATTTTCCATCCTTGAACTATAATTGAAATACCTCATCCACCAATTGTCCTACACTCAAAATATTATGCCTTAAACCTTCAACATAATAAAAATTGTCAATATTGTTCTTATCATCCAATGATATAGTTCCTTTTCCTTTGATCATACATGCTTTGTCATCTCCAAATCTAACCAGACCACCATCAAATTCTTGCAAAGATAGAAACTTCCCTTTATCTCCAGTCATATAATGTGAACAACCACTATCAATTACCCATTCATCCTTGTCTTCAATTTTAGTAGCAAGTTCCTTTTCTTCAAGTACATTCTCTTCCAATGCCGGAACATCTTCCTTGATAGCCAACAACACCCATTCCTTCCCATTGTTGGAAACACTAGCAGAATCTTTTACCGGTTCATCATCAGAATTAGTAATGCCTTCCTCATCCGCTATGTAGCATGACTTGTCTCTATTTTTCCTGTACTTATACTTGTTCTGATATCCATGGTTAGGCTTAAAAGATCTTCTAACTCTTTCTTCAAATCTTGAATTCCTTTCAGGACATCTAGATGCAAAATGACCAATCTTATTACATGCAAAACATTTAAAAGGTGTGTTTCCTTCATAATTACTTCCTACCGGTCCTTTAGGTACTCTTCTAGCAAATAGTGCTTCAAGTTGCTCAAACTCATCATCTTCTCTCTTCATATCATCCATTTCCTTTGCATATACTTTCCAATCTTGCTTACCAGTTGCTGATGCAGATGCATGAAAAGCAAGTTCAGTCTTCACAACTCTAGAAGGTCCAAATTCTTCAAGCTCAAAAGCAGATGATTTCCCAACCAAGGTATCTCTCTTGATAGATGTATTATCCATTGTTCTCAGCTTATTAATAGTAGTAGCCTTCATCTTGTAAGCTAGTGGTAGGGCTCTCACAACTTTAGAAACAATTTCATCTTCACTAAGAGTTCCACCACAACATTGAATTCCCATAACAATATCATTTACCCTTTCCATGAATGCAGTAATCCTTTCATCTTCTTCCATCTTCAGGTTTTAATATCTCACCCAGTAACCATCAAGTTTTCCAATCTTCACTATAGGGTCACCTTCATTGAGAGTCTCCAACTTATCCCATATAGCCTTTCCAGATGATTTGTCAGTCAATCCCATTATTTGGCTATCAGAAAGTGCACACAAGAGGGATTCTCTTCCTCTACAATCATTCTCAAGCTCCTTATCCAGGTTAGCCGGAGGAGGATTGCCATATGTTGAATTATGAGGTGTAAAACCATTTTGTGTGATCTCCCAAATCTCCTTGCCAAGACATCTCAGATGAGTCTCCATCTGAATCTTCCATGCTGTGTAATTTGTTCCATCAAGCCTAGGAATATCTCTCTGAAAGATAGCTCCAAATGAACTAGATGAACTTGAACTATTAGACACCATAGGATCTTCCTCAAGTGGTTAATATTTTTGCAGAGAGGACCAATGCTCTGATACCAATTGTTAGACAGTTCAAATAACCGGAAGACAACTGAGAAGGGGGGGTGAATCAGTTGTCACAGATTACCAGAATATTTAGCAATTAAAACTTCAATACCGGAACCCAAAACATTGATACTGGAATGCTTAAAGCAAATACTGGAATAGCAGTTAAACCAATTAAGCATAAACAATAATCACAAAATAAATACCATCCACATGACACCAAGATTTATACATGGAAAACTTTGTAAAGGGAAAAACCATGATGGGAAGCGTACCCACAGTTAAATAATACTTCTGCAGTAAGTATGTGAATTAAAATTGAGGAGCATGTACTTGCAGGAAGGCCAATAGCCTAGAGCGCACTGCTCATCACAAAAGGAGTCTCATTGACTACATAGAAATCCATACTACAATCTGGATAAGCGTTTGAACTGCAAAGATAGCATCTCCTATGCCTGAGTACAGTTTCATTTAAGCTCTATACCGAAGGACTAAATCATCTTATATAAACCCAATTCGATCTCCAATGATCGACCAAATCCTCTGCCTGAATGATAATACACTATTCGCACATTACATATCCATATCCCATCCCATATCTGATCTACAATGAGATCTTACATCTATATATACAAACCCTCAACCATAAAAAATCAAGTCGGCTACCAGAAAATAAACCAATTACATAATTACAAAACATGTCAGCCTTAGACCAAAAAAATAATTCCAAAACATAAGACATCCCAGAAACACATTGAGAGGTTCAATCCACACGTTACATTAAGTCAGTCCATAACCTAGATCAACCGGGACCCAATATAGGTCCACATGCTAAAGCAATGATCTCCATCCGCTAAGTCTCAAACATGATCACCAACAACATCTTGAATCTCCACCAAAAGCTACACCAACACCACATATGCAATTCATCAAAGATCTTCAACAAAAGCTCTGTCGGTGAAACCCTTACCGGAACTGTAAGCCAAGCTTCCAAGCAAACAAGATAGCATCTAATCACTAGACCAAAACCAAAAGACTGAATATGATCATGAGTATCATGAATAAGCCAATTCCATAACCAAATCATACCGGAGCCTACTGGATTATACCGGATCCAAACTAACCAGAAACTACTCAACCTACCGGGACCAGAAGGGTGCCGGTAAAGCATCCAACTAGCTAGTGTTGACATCAATGACAAAACATCAATGGAACACATAATCAATTCTTCCAAATGACCAACACATACTAGGGAGAATGACCTTCTCTTTCTTCTTAAAAGTAAAACTTAACCATTGTTGGACGGTGTTGTCATGTTCCTCTCCCTACACTGCTACTTCTACAGTGACCTTATAAGCCTCTAAATTTTGTTCTCCCTCTTCTTGTTGTTGATCCTCATCTTTTTGTTCCTCTTATTGATGCTCTTTCTAATCCTATTGATCTTGAGGATTTGGTGGTCTTTGATGAAATTGAGCAACTTGTTGGGCAAGACTAGTTTGAAGAGATTGGTTGAGTTGTTGTTGTATTTCTTCTAACTTTTCATAAACCTCCTCTTCAAATTGCCTCTATGTTTTATCCTTATTCCCCTTATTATCTCCTCCCAACTATTGCAACAAAATCTCCTGATCCTCAGGAGTGAGAATCATCCTTTCATCTTGTTTATCTTCTTCATCATCAAGCACCCCTTCTCCTATAACTTGTACATGAATCTCCATAGGTTGCACTTGTACGACTGGATCTTCAGTACCTATAGTTGGTTCCTCTTGGGGTTCTTTTTGTTTCTTCTCCACTTTCCTCTTCTTTGTTACAATTGTGATAGGCACATCATCTTCATCAGAATCTTTTTCAACATTGTGAATAATTCTCCTACACACACTATCCCAATGTGGCACAAACACCCAAGTGTCTCATACCCAAACTACTATGAAATGTATTTCCTAAGTAAACTTAAGTAAGGTGTAATAATATCCAAGATGAATAATTATTTACACCAACACCCCCCTTAAGTACAACTTAGGGGAATAAACTTAAGTCTACAATGCAACTAAGCAATGCAAGATGGGTCTCGGCTACGAGGCCATGTTAGGTACCCATGTACAAATGCAAATGCATGCAAACCAATGCAAGGAAATCTCTCACAAAGTGGGGAAAGAGAGAAAAACCCAATGGGAAAAAACCCTCCCCCAAAAGAGAGATGAAAACTAGATACAAAGAACTCTCATATAAGTATGTGAAGGACAAAACCCCATGTGAGGAAAAAGTCCCCCCCATATGAGAGAAGAAGAAGAGAGACTAGGAAGCCCCTCCTCAATCTGGAATCTACACTAATGATAGAAGCTCGAAGATGAATGAAGAAACTGCTCCATGAATGTCGAACCATGTTCCTCCCCTTAGGAAGAAACAAAACCAAAGGTGTATCTATAAAGTCTCCCCAATCATGAAAGGAATATGGAGAAAAAATACTCATGATGAAAGGAATCTCTTAAAACTGCTCGTGTCCCCATGTCAATGTTGGAAGGTACCCCCTCCAAAGGTGGTAAACTATGCCACACTGCTGAAAAAGGCACTCTAAGATCTAGTGGAGATGAATGTAGAACAATGTCCAAAGACTCATATGTCTCCTCAAAAGATAAAGAGACCTCCTCCAAGTGTTGTACAAAAGTATCCACAATCATGTCAACCTCTAAAGATTGATCATGTAGAGAATGCACAAGAGGGTCAGAGTGATCCCTCACAACAATCAAAGAAGGATCATCTTCATCAAAGAGAAGATGAATGTCATCAATGGTGTCTCCCAAATCTGCAATGTAGGAGTCCACAAACAAATCTGCAATGTCTGTCAAGTAGGCATCCCAATCAATTGAAGCTAGAAGACATGAAATATCCTACTGCACTCAATAATAAGAAGGCAAAACTGTCGCACTAGCTGCATCATCAGGTGCAATAGGTGGTGTGATATCAATAGAAGGAGATGAAATGCAAGGCTCAAGAACAGGGTCACATTTGAGAATCCCCAAGTTCAAATGCCCAAAGTTCTCCTCAAAATCTGAATCATCAACATAGGAAGAATCAACCTTATCAATAGGACCGAAATCTGAAAAAGAGTACAACTGAGATGCATGATCAACCACCCTAGTCGCAACAATACCTCCACTCTCCAAGTCTCTAATGATAACTGAATCAGGTGTAAACTCCACAGTTTTCCTAGTTGCCCCATGTGTGATTTGATAGATGGAAAGAAGATTATTTGTCAAGTGGGGTACACACAACACATCATTGAAGGAGTTATCCCCAATGGCAATAGATCCTTTCCCAATCACATCCATGTATGTATGATTGCCCATCAAAATCGGCGGCATGTGGCAAGACTCAAATGTAGAAAACATAGACTGTGAAGATGCCATATGATGAGAAGCCCCTGAATCTAGAAGCCATCTCCCTGAATCATGACTTGTAGTAGCACAAAGAGCTTGTCCCTTTCCTTTATCTGTCCCAAAAGAGTGATCCTTTCCTTTATCTTTGGAAGAAGAAGCCGATTTAGACATTCTAGAGGGTAGGTTGATCCTATTCTTCTCAAGAAGATTCTTCAACTCATCAATATCCTTCTTATAACAATGATGTTCATCATGTCCCGACTTCTTGCAATATCCACAAAAAAGATTGTCCTTATATGATTTCCTCTTAGGTGAGAATGGCGAATCACCTTGTTGCGGAGAGGAAGATTGTGCTCCATCTTGTTGTAGTTTAGACTTAGGTTGCTTTTGATTCTTTCCTTTTCCTTGATTTCTTTGATTCCCTTTATTAGCCACTAAAGCTTGTGACTTTGAAGATTTGAGAATCCCCATCGTGGTCAACTTAGATTGCTCAAGTATCAACATCTCTGTGAATGAATCAAATGAGGGAGAAGTGTATGAGGAACCTTGAGCTAACCTATGGGTGTGAAAGCTAGATACAAAGGCTGCATACTCTAAAGGAAGCTTGTCCAACAAGTTATAAACCAATTGAGCATCCTTTTTGTCAATTCCACAATCCTTTAGCTCTGCTCTTAGCTCAGTTGCTTTTGTGACAATCTTGGATTGTATCAAAATCCTTGGGATCCAAAGTTGTGAGTTCACTATCAAGCTTGAAGCCCTTAATCTCATCAACTTGGCCATACAATTTCTTAAAAATATCCCAAGCCTTTTTAATTATTGTACACTTATCAATGTGAAAAATGAGGTCATCTGATACATACTTTCTAAGAGTTCCAAGTGCCATAGCATTCTTAGTAAGCCATTCAATTTGAGCATTAGGATCAGCCTTAGGATCAGGTGGTGTTGTTATAGTTTCATTTACATAATGAATGAGTCCTTTTTCTATTAGTTTACTCCATGCTTTAATCTTTCATGATGCATAATTATGAGGAGTTAAAAGTGGAAATTTAGGAGAACCCATAGCACTAAAATGAAAAAACACAAGATAGAGAGAGGCACAATCACACAAGACACACCCCCAAAATGGTGATTTTGGCACTTTATACTTAGTTCGTATACAATGGGCCACTTGCAAAACAAGGCAAAGTGGACTTTTGATTTCAATTTACAACTTCTCAAAATGAGATCTAAGAGACTTCAACAAATACTGCTAGTGATCTAAACTAAGATCCAAGCAAAATGCAAGTACCAAATATGCCAAAAATGGCCAAATACTGAAAGTATAATTTCTACTTAAAATCACTGCAAACAGATGGCAGATTATGAAAGTAGATGAAAAAATATGCACTTTAAAAAAAAATGGCACCTGAAAAGGAGTCTATGTGAGCCCAAACGAAGCCTCCAAAGTTGTAAAAATCCAAAGTTGTAAAAATCAGAATTTATGATTTTTGAAAAAAAGTATATCTGCAAATTAGAAAACTCTTGCACCACTGTACAGATCATGAAATTCTACCCCAAAACAAAAAAAAATGCTTGAAAAAACAAGTCCGGATGAGTGAGATATCGCTATTTGAAAAATGCCTACAAAATTATAATTTCTGGAAAATTTTCGCCACAGCATCAAACTTCAAATGCCTCTAGATTTGGCCTTCAAAGTCCGATTTGGATGAAACAAAAGGCAAAACTGACTTTCTTGGTCCTCAATCCAATGGTAACCTCAGATTTGACCCATCAAGCTTCAATAATAACCTGCAATAGAAAACTCCAAAATACACAACCCCAAATAGCATCAAATTTCTCTCAATTAGCAAGCCAATGACACTCTAATGGCTCTAATACCATGTGAGACATGGACCAGCTCTAATACCATGTGATATTTTGCCAAGATCAAGAGGCAATGGAAAGCACAAATAAGATAGATAAAATAAATGATAGGAATAAACTGTATTCTATCAAGATGAAAATACTGATCAACTGGATCATCAATCGTTACATACAATGAATATGAGTATGCTTATATAGGCAAAGCTATATGGATATGTGAGCACACAAACATGACATGTGGCTCAATAAGAAACAAGGGTAGGTAGGAAATAGGTGTGGGTAGGTAGGAGAAACAATATAATATTCCACATGAGGTGGATCACCCACTGAATGTGGAGTGTAACAACAAGATCACACCATAAAAGGTGGAAATTCTCCTACACACACTATCCCAATGTGGCACAAACACCCAAGTGTCTCATACCCAAACTACTATGAAATGCATTTTCTAAGTAAACTTAAGTAAGGTGTAATAATATCCAAGATGAATAATTATTTACACCAACAATAATGACTATTTCTTGTGTTGGTACGGGAGTAGGTGTAGCTTGTTGTGTAGAAGAAGCGAGAGGAGGTTACACGTCAGCTTCCTTTGTTAGAGTGGTAGGAGGTGGAGCTATTTTAGTTGCCTTAGCTTGAGAGACACCTTCACCTGGCAAAAGACCAATTGTAAGAAGGATGGGAGTGATAGAAGCCTATGGGACATCTTGTAACCCTGTAGTGATCCCATGCTCCACAACAGTTTAAAAAAATTAGGAGTCTTTCATCTTAGCATCCAATTGTCTCTTGAGCTCTCGATTGTCCATTGGCACTGTTGCTTCTTCCAGATCAGTAGAAGTGTTCTTCCTCGAATTCGACCTTGTTCTCCTTGCACATTATTTGTGTACCTTGGTCTAGGGGTTATCGGTTTCTTTCCCCTTCTTCTTCTCTATGTATGTACTAGGATGGATCCTTAAACTCAACCATTGCCTCATCCTTTCCAAAACTTTTGTTGTAACAATTTCAATGACCAACTCTTCTTGGTTGGACCATCTAACAAGAGTGAGTGGTCTTTGATCAATTCCCTTCTCTTTGAATGTAGGGTCAAGTAAGTCATCATCATCTCTTAGTTCTTTAGGGATATTTGTTTCAATCTCAAAATTCCTGATTTGGGGCACTAACAACCTATAATATCCCTTTTCTCTCACTTCAAAACTATCTTGGAGGTTGGCCCAAAAATCTTCCAATGCGGGCTTATGTCCTTCATATGATTTTGGCATCATTTGCTTCAATTTTCCATGGGGATCATACCACTTGCAAGCATAATCAAACTGCTTTAAACTCAAATCTTGTAATTCTTGCTCGGCTACCTTTGCAGCTTGAATGTTTGGACATGTATAATGCTCAAGGGAAATAGGCAAGGTGATTGTAGTCTTGTGCTTGAGTGTCAGTAATGCTTGCAAACCTGTCAATTGCCTACCATACTCCAAAATAATTATTTTGTTGCTGCAATATCTAGGTAGGAGGAATGGATTACCTGTGAACCCACTAACATGAATGTAAGTAGATTGTTGGTTTTGCAAGAACCAACACCCCCACATTTTAATTAATTGCATGGCTTAAATGGTTAGCCTATATCCTATATTACCTGTTAATTTTATTATTACAACATAAATAAATGCATCATTTATCCTTTTGAAGTGTAATTTAGCTTGAGAGAGAGGTAGTTGAGTATAATACTCCCATACCATTTTCTATCTCAGATGTTCTCCTAGCTTTCCCTCAGTCCTTAACCCTGGAAATTTACCAGCTTGGGCGACCACCCATACCACATAAGAAGTCATGAAGAAATTTTGTCTGTTGGACTGTTGTCATCTAATTGTGAATATTGTTAGAAATAATCTGCGGTCAGTCGAAATAATCCTTTCTAATCAAAATTGTGGTCATATAGTGAAATATCCATGTGTGAAAGTGTCTACAATCTTCCTTCCCAAAGGCTCTTCTTAGCATAATAATGAGGCCTCTTTGGGGCTCTTGAAAATCTACCCTCAGAATAGTTGTTGCTTTAAGGCCGATTTTCCTTGGCTTTGATAGCCATGCCTCATCAATATGCCTTTTGTAGTTAGAAGTGTTCTTTATAAACAAGGAAACAACATGTTCTTATGTTGTCACTAATACCCTTTCCCTTACTAGTATTCCAAAATCCATTGCTATCATATCTGGGGAAAGGTCCACAATTACATTTCCATCAGCATCTACACATTGTCTTGTTTCTGGTTGATAATATTTTGCTATAGTTAGAATGAGCTCTGGCAACTATATCGCTTGAGGGAAAATGGTTTCTTCTACCAAGCCCGATATTTTGATTCTTCTATATGGGGCTTCTAATGCTTCGGCTTGCAATTGAGCTTCAATGTCCTCTAGCTCTATATGGCCAATTTTTGTATTTGTTACCCATTGTACTTCATCTTCTATCTTGGATGCCAAAGTCTGTCCTTGATATTGGTACTTCATTGTTACAGGATTCTTATCCAATTATACCTCCTCTTTCATCTTCTTCTTGCTTGGGGATGGGTCCATAAATCTCTTTGATCTTGCAAGAAGAAATCCACAATTAGTTACTATATCATATTATAAAATCATCACATACTCTGGAACTCCGACGTATGAAAACCCTTTAAAATAGTTAATTTTGGGACTCCAGGGTTCAGAGTTAAGAAAATACAGACAACAACTAACTTCAGAACTTCAGGGTTCTGGAGTTCTGAGGTGGGTGAAAACACTTCTAAGGATCAACTTTAGAACTTCGGGTTTCTGAGATTCCAAGGTGGGTAAGACAGCCCAAAACACCAACTCCAGGATTTTGAGGTTCCGAAATCCCAAAACAGAGTAAATCTCTCAAGGACAAATTTTCAGAACTCCGGGGTTCCAGAGTTTTGGGGTGGGAAAGACCCCAAATTTCAAATTGAGCTCAAAGGTTCGAGATTTTGGAGTTCTAGGATCCCAAGATGGGTGAAAACTTCTCATTCCGTCACTTTGGAATTTCGGGGTTCCGGAGTTCTGAGGTGGGTAAGACGGGCAAAATTGAGGTGCCTCGGGATTTTAGGGTTCCCGAGATCCCAAGGTGCAGAGATTATGGTTCCGCAAAATGAAAAAGGCCCAAAATTTATTGAAAACATGCAAATCTAATCTAACCCTAGCTAAAAAAGGCATGAAAGATGAGAAAAGCAAATAAAAAAACACAACAGAGGAAACCAACCTGAAAAGAAGCAAGATGGAAGACACAGATGAGCAAGGAGGTGAAATGCACAGGAGGAAGAGCTCGAATTTCGTAAAAACAGTTTGCACAAATGAATGAAAATCACCCATTTCAGCCTATTTATAATCCCCCTTTCGTGACCGTATGACCTTACTAAAAACGACCTTGGGATCCCGAGACAAAAACACAGAGAAGCTCGGAACTTCGGGGTTCCGGTGTTCTAAGGCTCTTAACAAAACACCAAAGCACACCTCGAGACTCCAAGGTTTTGAGGTAGGACACAAAAGCACACTTCGGGACTCCGAGGATCTGGAGTTCCAAAGTAGAACACAAAACAAGCCTGAGATTTCGGGACTCCGAAATTCCAAAACTGTCCACAACAAAACATGAAGAACTTGGGGTTCTAGAGTTTCAGGATTCTGAGGCTTCAACAAGACAGAACCAAAAGACTTCATAACTCTGGGATTCCGAGGTTCCAGGGTCTTGAAGCGAACAAAGAAAGGAGGACCTTGGGACTTCAGGGTTCTGGAGTTTTGGGGTCCTGACAGAGAACAAGAGAACAAAACGACAAGGAAACCATTTCGAAACTCTGGGATCTTGGGGTTCCGAAATAGAACAAAAACAAGAGAAAGATCACCTTGAGACTCCAGGGTTTTGGGGTGATCAAAACAACAACAAAAAATCAAAAAGACCATTTTGGAACTTCGGGAATTCGGGGTTCCAAAACAGAACAAAGACAAAGATCAACTCGTGACTCTGGGGTTCCGGAGTTCTGGGGTGATCAAAACAAAAACACCAAGGCAAAAACAAAAAGAAGATAGACAACAAGAAGAAAAATAAAAAGGGGAACCAACATTTTAAAATACAAGAAAATGATGAGTTGGGTATGAACCTTATTTGTTTATTTTAATGGTTGAAGGTTTGGGGATATTTATCGAGTCTTGTGTAAGGAAAGGTTTGATCCAAGGATGGAGCTAGGGTAATAGTTTGCCTCCTCACTCTCATTTATAGATTATAAATGACACAAATTTGATGGGTGTAGCCAAATTCAATGAGGTATCTAACCTAAGGAAATTAGATATTTACTTTGCTTCCTTTGGGGAAAGGATTAATAAAGAAACACCTTCCATTTTTATTTTCAATACTGCTCAAATTATTCAAATCCAGATCGCTCAAATTCTTAGATACTAGATTGCCTTTCATTTGTCTACCTTGGTATTCCCCTTTATTAGGTCCTCTACCAAGAGGTTTTTGGTAGGATATGTTGGGTGAGTTTCACATGAAGGTTCATTATTTGACTTTTACATAGCTCTTGACTATTGTGAGAGTGACGTTGTTGAAGTCAATAGTTTAAGATATTATCATTTAAACGTTTTTGTCCAATCTACTCCTATAAGCTTCATTAAGAAATTTGAGGTTCTCTTTCACCAATTCCTATGGTTTGATAATTTGTTTCTGACAAAGTAGAGTTTGGTCAAGTGGGAATATGTTTGTAGGATGAAGCAAGAAGGTAGTCTTGGTCAGGGTTTGGCCACTAGGCTTTATTAGAGGTGGTGCATTAATCAAGGTCGGGATTGGGCTAGGATGCTTGCTACCAAGTATTTATTGGTGGATAGTAAAGATATCCCTCAATTTAGCCTTGAGGGTAAGGGTTCTGTGATTTGAAGCACACTTAAGAGGGTTTCTAAGTTAATTAAGTTGAGATTATTTTGGATATGCAATAGGGTCTCTAAGGCTCCTTTTAGGTATGACTCGTGAGATGGTCACCTTCCTATCATTTCAATGTACCCACACTTGTAGCCTCTATGTATTAGTATTCTTGAATCTAGATGGAGAAAATTTAAGGATATCAAAACAATTTAGGTATTGGACGAAGTGTATAGATGGAAAGAACCTCATGAGTGGCTATCAAGGAGCTTGGAAGAAAATCATTAGGAGCTTGATAGTAATCTAACAAGTAGAGTGGAAAATTATTTG
Source organism: Cryptomeria japonica (assembly GCF_030272615.1). NCBI lineage: Eukaryota > Viridiplantae > Streptophyta > Pinopsida > Cupressales > Cupressaceae > Cryptomeria > Cryptomeria japonica. The sequence goes on along the minus strand of NC_081408.1, from coordinate 524,494,085 downwards.
GAGGAAAGGGATGTTCTTGCTTGGGCGCCAATTCAAAAGATAAGTTTTTTTTTTGCCTCGAGATATTAGGGGTTGGATCGAAAGATTTATGGGAGATTTGGTATTCCTTGGTGAAAGTGGGTGTGGAATAATTTTTCTTAAAATGCAGTTTATTATTATGGCTAGTTGTGCAAAATAGATGCATCGCTTGAGAGAATTTATAGATGAGACGATTTCAAGGTCCTTCTATATTCCTTCTCTGAAATAATAGTGGGGAATGCTCCATGCATATTTTCTTTTAGTGTTCCTTTTTCAGAGAGATTTGACAATTTTGGTGGAGGGCTTAGAATCGGGCATGTGTGATGCCACTTCCTTGGTTGATTTTTAGGGTAATCTATGAAGAACCTCAGCTAAAACTTCATTTCTTCATGTTGCTTTGGATATTTGGCCCATTTTATTTCTTTGGCAACTTTAGTTGGAAAGAAATGACAAGATTTTTCAAAGTAGGAAAATGGGATCTCATCTTCTTTGATGGACGATCACTTGTATAATTTGGGAGACCTTATCTTAAAGTGTGATTGATGCAAGAGAATCCTTAGTCTATGAGAAATCTTAAATCAACCAAAAATATATTTTCTTTTTTGTTGTTCTTGTTCTGTGTTGTAGTTTTTTGTGCTACTTCTGGAATTCTTCGATAGTTGCTTGTCTCTTTTGTTGTTGTAAAGTGGAAAATTGAACCCTAGTGACACCCCACCTAGCAGAGAGAAAGGAAGTCACTAGGATGATTTTCACTTGGGAGAAATTTTACACTCAAAAGAGGGAATTGAATCCACTACATCCAAATCCAGGGAGAATAAGGATATGAATTTCAAGTGGATTGCAAGGGTTGGAAAGTGATTTGCCCTCTTTTATAAATAGATATCTTGACTTGTTAACTATGCAAAAAAGGGAGATAAAATGAATGAAACAAGGAGCTACTAGTTCAGGCTCACGCTATAACTTTGGATCTAAGATATTCAGACTCATACGGATGTGCCCTGCAAATTTGGAGAAAATTCATCGGGACCATGTTGAAAGTGCACACGGTCCTCTAAAAAATCCGCGTGCCGAAGAGGGTTGTTCTGTCTCTGTAAATGGAGTCCAATCCTGCAATTACAACCACGCACCTACAACCTACACATAGAAAATAAGGGAAGAAGGGTTGTGGATAGGGGTTTTCCTCAATCAAACCTCAATTGAGGAATCAACCTTGAAAGAAAGTAATTGCAAATACTTAAATGTAAATGTAGGAAATGTATGCCTTGTAGATCTGCAATTGATGATGATGATTGCTTTTCTTCTTGAATGAAATCACAAATGTTGTATGAAATGGCACGTAACATGACAAAACCCTAACACACACACATGCTTGCAAATGAATGTTATAATATTGCTCCAATGGATGAATGAAGAAGACACATGAAGAAGAGAACTTGGTGGATGCTTGAAGACTTGAATGCTTGATGAAGACCTTTCACTTGAATTTCACTTATTATCCTTATCTTGACTATGTATCACGTCTATCATCCCTGTCGAATGAGGGAATTGAATCTCCTTTTATACATGCCCAAGAGAATTTATTTTCATCCATCGAAGGCCGACAAAGAGAGATTTAAATCCCCAAAGAGGAAATTAAGAAAAAGGGGTCGGATAGACCCATCTTAGGGCCTCCTTAAGAGGGAGGACAGGGGCACCACGCCCCTTTCCTACCCTATCTTGGGGCCCGGACAGGGTCTTGAGGCAGCATAAGGGCCACAATAGGAGGAGACTCGGGATGAAAGTGCAGAAAGAGGTCTCAATCGAGAGAGAGATGCAGTCGCTTAGGTGAGGACCTAAAACGTGGTCGAAATTGCAGGGGTCGCAATTTAGGACACTACAGTTGTGGATCAAATTATTGGATTTTATATGTGTTCTTATTCTAAATTCCAAATTTTCAGTTCATTTGGATTCTTTTCCAGAAATTTATCGCTTCTGGATTGTCTATTTCTTGGTTCCCAGAGTAGTTTTGAGCTTAAGACTAGTTGGAGATTCCTTCTCTTACACAATAATTTCTTAACTTGCGAATCTAATTGGCACCATGTACGATGTTCCTAGGTCCTTGGTGGACCTTCCTTGGTGGTCCAGACTTCTTTATTGTCTTTGGCAAAGGAGATCTTCGCGTTTTGGGTCTGACCTATTTTACATGTTTCATTTTCCTATATTGGTGAATGTAAACTTTTGTGGTCGACCTGGATGTGTTCCAGATGCTATGTATGTTGTTGTATTTGATCCTTTGGTAGAGAAGGAAAGATAGATGATTATTTAGATTTATGATTTGTAATTTAAACTCCTCTGGAAGTCCAGATGGATCATTTTCTAGAATGTAAGTTGTAATAAGGCATGTAAGCCTATATGTTTTCTTGCATGTTGCCGACTTGATTTTAAATAATCTATGATACTGCAGATGTCTAGTTTCGCATTTTCTCTATGTGTTTTTGCTTCTTCCATTGTGTTACTCTTGTTGCATGATCCAGATTGTTCTCATTGAGGATCCTTTAGGTCATGGCTGCGTAAGATGGTATCAGAGTTGGTTGTGAACCTTGAGGCATTCCTTTAGGTGAACAAATCGTCAATTTGAGGCAAGATGCAAGTGTGTTCAATAGATCGCCGACAAGGAGGCAATTGAAACCCTTGTAGTCGGATCATTGAGTTGAGGCAGTTGTACCAGATCAAGGGAGGAGATGTCGCTGAGAAGGATGAACCCTAGAAGGGTAGAGCAGATGATGGAGGATTTCAAGAATGAGATGAGGAATGAGATCCAAAACACGTTGGCTAGTTTACGAAGGAATCTGGAATCAGAGGATGAGTATGAAGAGGAAAGAGAAGAGCTAGAGGTTGTAGAAGTTGAAGGACTGGTTAATGAAGGAGAATAAATATTTTTTAGAGCAGTGACGCAAGTAAGTAAAATTCATAAAGTTGAGGTTTCTAACTTTTTGGGTTCATTGAATCTGTAAGACCTGATAGATTGGATTGGAGAATTTGAGGAATACTTTTAGTTTGAAGATGTTAAAGACCCACAGAGAGTCTGGTTAGCACAAACTAAGCTGAAAGGGCATGTTGCGTTATGGTGGAAAGAGTTGCAGAGAGATAAAGTGGAGAATGGTGAGATAAAAATCACTCGATGGAGGTGGATGGTTGCGAGACTGAAGGCTAAATTCATTATGTGAGACTATGAGTTGGAGTTGTTAAAAAAGTTGCAGAAGGACATGACTGTGGAGTATACTGAGGAATTCTACAAGGTGATGATCAAATCTGGTCATCGAGAGATGGATAGGGAAAAGGTGGCTAGATACATAAATGGACTCTGATTTAACATCCATGATGAGATGAGTATGCTAAATATTTCTACATTTGAGGAGGCTTATCAATATGCGTTGAAGGTAGAAGATAAATTGAAGAGAAGACAACAGAATATCCCTAAGGGAAGAGAAAGATATGCAGTGGATAGAGGGCAGATGAGTGGCAATATGGAGAAGTAGACTTCTGAGGAACCAAAATCTAAATGGGGTAAATAGCCAGAGAAAAAGACACAAAGAAAAGGAAATGGCAGTAGCAATAGGGAGTTCTTGGGTAAATGCTTCAAGTGTGGGGAAACCGGACATAGGTCTTATGAATGTTCTCGGGGAACTAGTAACAAAGGAATGACAAGTAATTTTATGGCACATGAGGAACCGGATGTTGGAGTTGCAAATGAGAGCATAATAGCACCAAAGTAGATAGAATCCCTTATGTTTAGAAGAGTCTTGATGGAGCAGAGAAAAGAAGAAACCAAACCTAATAAAAGGAAGAATCTACTCTGGATTGTTTGCAAATCAGGAGGTAAGTGTTGTAAGGTTATTGTAGATAGTTATAGTACTAAAAATTTGGTATTAGAGGAGATGGTAGAGAATCTTGGTTTAAAGAGGCTTGAGCATTATTGTCCTTACAAGGTGAGTTGGCTGCAAGATGATCATGTGGTAGAGGTGAGAGAATAGTGCTTGGTGAATTTTAATATTGGGCCTTACAAAGATGAAGTCTTGTGTGATGTTGTGCCTATGGGTGCTTGTCATGTTTTGTTGGGTACACCTTGGTAATATGATAAAGGAGCTATTTATGATTGTAGAAGAAACCTGATCATATTTGAGAAGGAAGGACATAAGTTCACTTTGGCTTCTTTGAAGGAGAAAGAGAAGTGAAGAATTCAAGTCTTCTGAAGAGTTGCGGTGCTGAGAAGCGGGATGTCTAGAGGTTATATTGGATGATGGTATGAATCTAAAGAAGGATCTTGTTGATGGATCTGTTAGCAAGATGGTACTGGATGGCAGTAAGGTTAGAGCTATGGTGGTAGATAAGAAGAGTTATGGTGGAAGAAATAGATTGGATTTGCAGAAGAAAGAGAGTGGTAATAGGAGACAGTGTGCAGATATGAAGCAAGGAAAAAGAGGGGAAATGGAAAAGAAGTTAGAGAATTTAGTTGAGTTACTGGAAGGGGTAAGGAGGAAGAACTTTGCAGACAAAGAGGACATTTGGATCAGAAATGAGAATGGGATCTATATTCCGAACCATTTTCGATGTTCATGAGTTGCCTCTCATGGAACATGCTTTTCTACCTGGGGTGTTTGATGCAGGAGCATCCCCAGTCTATTAGCAATCACTCATCAACCAAAAATATATTTGCTTTTCTGTTGTTCTTGTTCTATGTTGCAGTTTATGTGCTGCTTCTGGAATTATCAGATAGTTGTTTATCTTTTTTGTTGCCGATCATACTCTTGGCTTTTAGACGTGTTCTTATTCCTTATTCCAGATTTTTCAGTTCATTTGGATTCTTTTTCGACAAGTTATCGCTTCCAGATTCTCTATTTCTTAGTTCCCATAGTAGTTTTGAGCTTAACAACTAGTTGGAGATTCCTTCTCTTGCGGAGCAATTTCTTGACTTGCAGATCTAATTGGCACCATGTATGATGTTACTAGGTCCTTGTCCAACCTTTCTTGGTGGTCCACACTTCATTATTGTCTTTGGCGGAGGAGATCTTTATGTTTTGGGTCCGACCTATTTTACACGTTTCATTTTCATGTCTTGGAGAATGTAATCTTTTGTGGTCGACTCAAATGTGTTATAGATGATATATATGTTGTTGTATTTAATCCTTTGGTAGAGAAGGGAAGATAGATGATGATATAGATTTATGATGTGTAATTTGAACTCTTCTAGAGGTCCAGATGGATCATTTTCTCGAATGTAAGTTGTAATAAGGCATGTAAGCCTATATGTTTGCCTGCATGTTATTGGCTTGATTTTAAATAATCTATGATACTACAAATGTTTGGTTTCACATTTTCTCTATGTGTTATTGTTGCTTCCATTGTGTTACTCTTGCTACATGATCCAGATTGTTCTCATTGAGGATCCTCTGAGTCATGGTTGTGTCAGTGATCTTTCAGTTTTTGTGGACCCTGTTTATTTGGCTATAACACATAATTTATAATTAACTAGTTGTATCTCAGGGTATTCCTTATCGAGGATGTGTGAGCATGTCAAAAAGAAGATCTAGAGAGATGATCATTGGTCTCCCCCATAGGGAGTTTTGAAGATCAATACAAATGGTTCTTCTAAGGGGAATCTTGGGCATACTGGAATTGGAGGTATTGGCAGAGATGGTCCTGAGGATATCATGATCTTCTTTTCTATGTATAAAGAACAACAAACTAATAATTGCATGGAAGCTCTATCTATTCTATATGTTTTAGAAAGAGGTTGTTGCCTATATTGGTGAAAGATCATATGTGAATCATATTCACAATTTTTGATAGATATGCTAAATTAATAGAGACTAGATAGAGTGAATTGGCATTTAACCCTATTGGCCAAGTAGATTCTCAATTTGAGGAACTCTTTGGATTATCTCTTTTTGTCACATTCCTTGGGAGTGGAACAAAATGGTTGATTGTTTGGCCAAATAGGCTTCTAAATAAACATAGGGGTGGAATGATAGTGATTAGGGAAGCTTGCCCTCAAATTATTCTCAAATTCTAAAGAAATTAGTTATGGAAGACTTGATAGGTTAACTAGAGGCTTTTCTGGGGGATCTTTTGATTGGATGTTCTCCTAATTGTTGTTGGCTCTTTGTTGGGCTTTTCGTTTCTCTTAAATTTTTACCCTTCCATTTTTTTTTTAAAGAAAGAAATTGATAAATTAGTATGTTATTAAATAATTAAAAACTATTTAATTAATTTGAGAGAAAATAGAAATTAATAGATTAATTAAATGACTCAAAATTATTTAATAATTAAAGATAAAGAAGAATAATATTAACTTAATTAATAAAATTATTTAATTAATATTAAAATAACCATTGATAAGACAATGAAAAAATGTGATAGTCATAATAACAAAGATATAATCCAATGAAAAGAAATGCTCAAATATTTGAATGTTAAATAACATTTAAAAATTAAAACATAATTAAATTAATTTAAAAAATATCTTATAAACTAGTAAATTAATAATCTTAAGTATTTCCATAAATTTACATGTAAGAGGATATGTTAAGTTGGATTTACACTTATTATTAGTGTTGATTTCTAATATATTATTTAAATTTATTATAAACTAGCAGGAAATATAACTTAAAAAAGCATGTAGTCTTCTTTTGAAATAATCAATTTAAACAAAATTCTCAAAATTTGACTTGCAAATAATTTTTTTAAATGATTAATAAATATATGAGAAATGTCATCAAATGGCTCAATTCTTCATTAAAAATAATAGGAAATCACAAAAAAAAAATGCCATTCAATCATATTATAACCAAGATGATCGTAACATTAAGTTAGAACTTGAAAAGTCTTCAATCAAACCCAAAATTATAAAATCATCCCAAGTATATTGGAGTCATTACGTCATGGTGATTAGTCTATTCTTAATAATTAAAATTTGATTTAGGGATGGAGTCGGGGTAATAGTTTTCCTCCTCACTCTCATTTATAGTTTGTAGATGACACAACTTTGATAGATGTAGCCAAAGCCAATGAGCTAGTTAACCTAAGAAGAACATTGGATGTCTACTTTGTTGCCTTTCGACAAAGGAGTAATGAAGACAAATCTTTCATTTTCTTATTTAATATTCCTCAGCTTATTTGAATCAAGATTGCTTAGATTCTAAGATACCAGATTGGCTCTTTTTTGTTTGTCTACCTTGGTATTCCCTTTGTTGTGGATCCTATGCCTAGGGGGTTTTGGTGGATGTGTTGGATAAGTTTCAGAGGAGATTTGTCATTTGACTTTCAAATGAGTCTCGACTGCTGTGAGAGTGACGCTATTGAAGTCAATGGTTAGACCTTTCCCATTTACATGTGTGTTGTCCATTTTTCTTGTGTAAGCTTCATTAAAAAAATTGATGCTCTCTTTTGCCAATTCCTATGGGCTAATAGTATGCTTTCAATGAAGTGGAGTTTGGTTAAATGGGAATATGTATGTAGGTTGAAGTAAGAGGTTGGTCTTGGTATTTAACAGACTTGCCTTAGTAGTTAGATTTTGGCCACCAATCTTTAATGGAGGTGGTGCATTAATCAAGATTAGGATTGGGCTAAGATACTTACTACAAAATATTTGAGAGAAGTGGACAGTAAAAATGTCCCTCAATTTAGCCTTGAAGGTAAAGGTTCTATGATTTGGAGTACACTTAAGAGGGGTTCTAAGTTAATTAAGCATGGATTATTTTGGATATGTAATAGGGGATCTGAGGCTCTTTTATTGTATGACTTGTGGGATGGTCACCCTCCTATCATTTCAATGTACCCACATTTGCAGTATCTATGTATTAGTTTTATTGATGTTGGATGGAGCAAAGTTGAGGATTTCTAAACAATTTGGATCTCGAACTAGGTGTGTAAATGGAAAGAACCTCATGAGTGCCTTGCAAGGGGCTCAAAGAAAGCTTGTTATGAGCTTTCTAGGATTCTAGTAGGTAGAATGTGCAATTCTTTGGTGGGAAGAGATGTTATTGCCTCGGGCCAAAATCCAAAAGGCAATTTTTTAATTGCCTCAAGATATCAAGAATTGGATCAATGATATATGTGAGATTTGATATTCCTAGGTGGAAGCAGGTGTGGAATAAATTTTCTTGGCCTAAATGCATTTTTCTCTTCTGGTTGATTGTGCAAAAGATATGATTCACTTGGGACAATTTATGGAAGAGAGAGTTTTATGGTCCATTTGTATGTGTTCTCTATAATAATAGTGAGAAATGCTCCACACATATTTTCTTTTAGTGTTTCTTTTCGAAAGAGATTTGACACTTTTTGTGGAGGGTTGGGAACCAGGCATGTGTTCATGTCACTTCCCTGGATGAGTTTTGGGATAGTCTAGGAAGACCCCTAGCTAAGACTTCCTTTCTTCATGTTGCTTGGGATATTGGGCCCATTTTTATTAAGTGGCAACTTTGGGTGGAAAGAAATCGCAAGATTTTTCAAGATAGGAAGTTGGGGGCCTGTTGCCTTTGATGAAGGATCACTTGTATGATTTGGGAGACCTTATTTGCAAAGTGTGTCTTTTTGGTTTTTGTGGACCCTAGTGATTTGGCTATATCATATAATTTGGAATTAATTAGTTGCAACCACAATATCCCTTATTGAGAATGTGTTGACATGTCCAAAGGAAGATTCAAAGAGATGGTTATTGGTCTCCCCAACCTTAAGGAATTCTAAAGATCAATACAAATGACTCTTCCATGGAGAATCACGGGCATATTGGAATTGGAGGTATTAATAGAGATAGTTTTGAGACTATCATGTTCTTCTTTTCTATGTATAAAGGACAAAACAAAAAAAATTACATGGAATATCTTTCTATTATCTATGCTTTGGAAAGAGATTGTGCACTATATTAGTGAGAGATCATATGTGAATCAAATTCATAGGTTGTGATAGATATGTTAAATGAGTAGAGACTAGATTGAGAGAATTGGCATTTGGTCTTATTGGTCAGGCATATTCTCAATCTTGGGGACTTTTTGGATTCTCTTTCTGTCACATTTCTCTAGAGTGGAACAAAGTGGCAGATTGTTTGGCCAAATGGACTTTTGAATGAGCAGAAAAGTGGAATGTTAGTAATTAGGGACACCTACCCTTGGATTATTCTCAAAATCTAGATAAGTTAGTTATGGAAGACTTGACACATTAACTAGAGGCCTATCTTGGAGCTTCTTTTGATTGGATGTTCTCCTAATTCTTGTTGGCTCTTTGATGGGCTTGTTGTTTCTCTTTCTTTGTACTAATTCTTACTTATTAATAAAATTTACCACTTCCTTTTAAAAAAATATTAAAATAAAATGACAAATTAGTATATTAATTAAATAATTTGAGAGAAATTTTTTTTAATAAATTAATTAAATTATTATAAATTATTTAATTAATTTTTAAAAATGGGTTGAGAATTGGCTCAATTGCGAGAGCTTTCTATGGTAAAACAAAAGGTCATGAGATCTAGTCTCCCCCTAGCTCACACAGTAACGAAGGATGTGTTGCACCAATGTCATCAGTCACGTTAAAAAAGTTTACCAGGCTAGGGGTTTCTGAGTGTTAGTCATAATTGAAAGGAAGCTAAGGTACAAAAAATGCTTCCTAACACTAATCTAGTGGGGGAGAGTGCAAATTTTCTTTACAAATTTAACTTCTACAAAAATAGAAACACGTCCACAAGGAGATAATGAACATGCATAAAGATAAACACAATGAACACAAGATATATCGTGGAAAAAATTATTTAAGGAGAAAAGCCCCACACTCTAAAAGCACATTACTTTGTATTCTAATAAACTAATAGTTACAATACAATATTAGCACTTAGCTTTTTCAACATGAGTCTTCAACAATCACTCCAACAACACTTTGAATCGATTTTGACAGCATAACATTTCAGTTGCAAAAATAACATAACTACTACTCTCCAAGGCTACATTATATAGAGAAATACCACTCAAGAGGAAGCTTCTAGATGAAGTTACAAGATGGGGTTGTGCAAAACATTTGGCTCTATTTTTCAGCCATCAAAAAGCATGCAAATGACACATGTGCATCTCCAAATGAATCCCCATTCAAACCTCCTAAATTGGGCACCCACAATTTATTATTTTGAGGTATGACAAATGCTCTTATGCATCTTATAGTTATCATAGCTTACAATACTTACAGTTGTAAGAGAAATTGTCATAATTGACTATTATTAGCACATTCTCTTACAACTCATCATAACCTAGTCTGAGCACCTACCTTCTCCATGCAAAAGGTATCTCTTGTCAGTTGTCCAATATGTCATAGAATCTGTCACAAGTTCTCATAACATGACACTTGTCAAGATCCTCAAAGTTGGATGTCTACCTCCACATGTGTAACATGTGTTATACAACCATCACTAAGTAAGATACCACCAAGTTTGTGGTTCCCCCTAGATGATTAGACATTTGTAGGCAATTAATAAATTAAAATAATAAATATATATAACAAAATCATTGTTAGGATTTGCAAAGGATGAGATACCTTAATCCTAACAATAATAACAAAGAGATAATTAAATGAAAATAAATGCACAAATGTTTGAATGATAAATAGAATTTAATAAATAAAACATAATTAAACTAATTTTAAAAATGACTTATAAACTCTTAAATAAATAACCTTAAATGTTTTCATAGGTTTACGTGTAACATGACATGATAAGTTAGATTTACACTTAATATTGGTGTTGATTTCTCATATATTATTTAAATTTATTATAAACTAGTAGCAAATATAAATTAAAAAGAATGTAGTCTTCTTTTAAAATAATAAATTTAAACAAAATTCCCAAATTTTAACTTGCCAATACTTTTTTTAAAAATAATTGATAAATATATGAGAAATGTCATCAAACTGTTCAATTCTTCATTAGAAATGCTAGGAAATCATGTTATATGGTGATTAGTCTATTCTTAATAATTAAAATTTCTTTGCTCATAAACTTTATAAAAAAGGAATAACCAAATTTAAGCAAAAGTTTACCCTACAAAACACATTCAAATCACCAAGCTAGGAAAAAAAATCAATGCAAATTAACTACATATTATCACTAGAAAGACTTTTACACCCATATACATATCTTTGTCTTATACCCACTATAAGATAAAAAGAAAAAGAAACACAAATGAAAATGATCCTTGGCTCCCTTAACAATTACAACGCACCAACTCCTACCCAAATTATGTCCTAAGAGAAATTGATACACATGATAAGGTTTATGTTGTCGAAGTGGATTGCCAAGGCTTTAGATAAAGAAGTTCCTTGGAAGTGATTAGTTTTACACCACATCCAATCTGCTACTATTAGACGATCCTGGACTACATTCAACTACAAAGATAAATTGCTTCTTGCTCCCTTTTTAAAACCCAAGAGTTTGCCCCTTTTAATTATATTTGGCTTACTTGCCAAATAATTTCTAGTATGTTGTCCTAATTTGATCCCTAAGTTTTACTACCTCTTCCATCTAGTGGAATCGCTTAGTCCAACAAGGTGGCAAACCTCTCAATATCTTTTAAAACCTCAAGGGAAAACATTTGTTAAAAATGACGGCAAATACAATGGCTCTCAATGGCTCTCCCGCCCCCGCTAGTTTGAACTCTTCCCTCCCCGCCTAGCCTAGTCTTTCATCCCTCGCCTTGGCTGCTACAATGGGAGCTTCCCTCCCGTCTAGGGATCCCACTCCAGTAGCCTCTCTTGGAGCTACCACGACACTTGTGAACCTCATGGGCTCGATGGCCTCGACTCTAGCCCGTGGTGCGGCAGCTACTTCTGGTAAAAACATTGTGGATACTACTACTCTTGCGGGGAAATGTAGCTTTGCTCGTGTGGTTCGTTTTGCAGTTCCCTCCTCCACTAGTGTCTGTCCTCTCCCATGTACCAAGACATCTCCCATGATTGTCTGTGGGCAAGATGTGGTGGATAACATTGGGTTTTATTAGTGTTGTACCCTGGTGTGCATATTGTTTGGGTTTTGGTCATCGCTACTGAATCTTCATTTTTGGGTAAGTGACTCTTGGAAACCCTTGGTTGCTTACAACATTGAACAGTTTCCTTGTGCTAAGGGATTCTTCATTGTCTCCTTCACTTCCTCAGAGGATAAGGATTTGATTCTGGGTAAGGTGTGGACCTGAAATGCTCACCCTCTCTCAATTAAACCCTGGACTCCTACTTTCAATCCTCATTGAGCTACTAAGTGTGCATCCAGTTTGGGTTCGTCTTATGAACCTCATCCAGTTTAGGTCCAGCTTATGAACATCATCTAGTTTGGGTTCGGCTTATGAAGCTCCCACTTCATTTTTGGGAGCAGTCGTGCTAGGAGGCTATTGGCAACTCCATTGGTCACTTCCTGATGGTGGACGAGGACACCACCTCTATAGGCCACTCCACTTTTGCCCATATACTAGTTGATATTGATGTTGCTTCACCACTCCCTGGTGATTTGGTCCTCATTACTGGGGACCGGCCTTGGACAAACTGCTCGATTTCGAGGGCCTCCCCTTTCGTTGCCAAAAATACTTCACCTTTGGCCACCTGGCCTCAAACTACTCGTTTTCTTGTCAACGAGGAGCTCCCACCTGGTGGAAGGATGCTACTCTGGACCATCTAATGGTCTACGCTTTGGAGGGACTTCTTGATGATTTGGGTGTTGCCCAACTTGATTTGCTATCAGACCCATGTTCCTAGAAGCTACAGTTGTCACTACTCCAGTCCAATCTTCTACGTCCCCCTTGTAGTCTACGGAGACCCTCTCTAGTCCATCTTCTACCGACTCCCTACCAAATGATCTACAGTCTGTGGACCCTAATGACTCTATTGCTTGGACGATGGTTCGCTGACAACGAAAGGGGAAATCCTCTCTCCCGCCCACCTCTTCCCTCTTTAGTAGGGTTGAATGTCTATGTTCCCCTTTGATTGGGGCTAAGTTTGTAATGTTTTTGCAGGCTTTCTTTACTTGCCTAGTTTGTTTGAATTTTGGTTTTCTTGATAGTTTCAGACTATGTAAAGGATCGGTGCCCTAGTTAACGTTACTTTTTCAATCAAAAACATTTGTTAAAAATAAATTTTTAATGACCTATGGTATCCCACTAGTTTAAATGTCCTGGTAACAACTCATCATTTCAAGTTGTGCTCTTCTAACAAATAGCCTCTTTTGGAAAAGCAACTACTACTGACTCCTAAGTTTTTTTGTTTGTTGTCCACCCCTTGCCATAACTTTTGGAAATGGCCAAACATGTTATATGATCTTTCCCTCTTAAAATCATCTATAGACAACTCCTTTTGAGTGTCTCCTTGGCACTTCAACTCAACTCTAAATAGAAGGACACCATCTTATACACACAAATATACTTAGTGGTGGGGAGGGGGAGGCATGCGTGAATCATTATATGTCAAATTTATCTTAATTCAACATTAATTACCATTAATAACTTCTCAAGTTATCACAAGAATTATTAGGCACAAGATAAACATGCATCAACACAATAGAACACCAAATTTATGTGGAAACCCAAAAAGAGAAAACCATAATGAGAATGGTTGTTTGGATCTACTACCAAATTCAACCACACAAAGCAAATTGAAAACTTACAATATTTTGTAGGCATCAACCCGCAAGAATTACAACCTATGTAGACACCAATCCCAATTAGATTTGCAGACTCCAACCTACAAGAGACCCCAATCCCCTAAACAAGAATCGAGCATCGAGGTAATGAGGCACCAACCTCAATTATGTCAAAGCATATGAAAGATGTCATGTGGACCTTCAAGGCTAAATCTTCAATATCTCCTTTATCTTATATGCTTCAAAACACACTCAACATGTGCATGAGATATACTTTTCAATTTGCACATTTAAACACAAATTTAGTAGATAGCTTGCACAGTTATCAATCTTAATCATTTCCATACTAAATATTGGAATGAATCTAATTACAATTACGTATGCATTCCTCCATTAATTACATCTTTAAGTCACCCTATAACTTATTTACAGCATTTGCAAGTCAACCAAATGCGTAATAGGTCTGGTCCAAAAGTCAACATGCTACACCAAGAGGGATGCGTCTATTCTGGCTCCAAAACGGCAGTACAGATTGACTAACACGCGTGTTACTCGCGCGTTTTACACCATCGATTTTGCAATAAACGGCTGTGATGGACTAACACGTCACTATCACGTTGTACAAAAGGTTTGTTTTGGAACCAAAATAGCTTCGGCCCACCAAGAGTGGGAACACGCTACGCATTACCAAATGCAAACACTAACTCAACTGATCTCAATCAACCTCCACACGCTTCATCTAATTGGCACATAGTAAAATGGTGCATTTATCAAGAACATCAGCATTACATTGAACTAGTCGTTGTGAACACACTATCGACCATAACTCTCCTACTTGAACGCTACTTGAACGCTACCATTGAAACTTGAATAGATTTGTCTTTGTGCATAGCTTGGAAAGTGCTCCACTCCACATCAAGATGCCAATCAGCAAGCACCTCTCCATCTTCCCACCCCCAATTTCTCCTTTTCGCCCAAAAAGAAAAACAAATAGAGAGAAAAAAAAAAAAAAATCCAAAAAACATGGTTTCTAACTTAATGCCACTTCCAAAAAAACATGCTTTCTAGCTTCGTGCCCATGCTCACCAATTGTGTTACTCCATCTTTGTGACCCTCCCAACTCTCTTCCCTTAGGCTTGATCTTAATAGAAAACTACACTTCTTGCACTTTCTCACCACAATATCATCACTCAAACCCCGATATAACTTCATCTAGAGGTTTAAATGTCTAGTTTTATTCTTTTCTCGTTCACGTTAAATCCATATGTTATGCTCGAACTCGAGCTTTCATATTAACGTTATACGAGATTCCCCCTAACTAAAATTCAGATTGTATTGAAAAATTACAACATTAAATATTAAGAGGCTTCAAGATGAGCGCAAAAATCCAATTCCAAAGAGAGTTCACATTGTAGGGAGCGATGACAACAGCGTGTGTTTTATTGGAGAAAGACATTCCTTATCATGGGAATATGACTGATTATACCGAGGTTGTTGATTTGAATATTTACACTGATTGTTAGTGTTAATTTTAAAAATTACACTAACTATATTGGAATTATTGATTAGAAAAAATTACAGATCAGAAAATGATGGTTTGTTCAACCAGTAGAAATGCTCCAGATTGAAACAGTGTTTTGGGGTGTATTGAGGGGCTCATGTTTTTTGTGCTACTTCAAGGGAAAGCTTGATGTTGTTTCTTTGTATGTTCTGCTCCAGATTGAAACAGTGTTTTGGGGTGTACTCAGGGGCTCATGATTTTTATGCTACTTCAAGGGAAAACTTGATGTTGTTTCTTTGTATGTTGCTACAGGTTGCTGGATCTTGATATATCTTGCTAGTTGTTGCTGAACATACTCCTCCTCACTTTTGCTGCTATGCAGCTCATTTCTGTAAATTTTGTTGCTGCTTGCAGCTGTCTCTGTTGTAATTGATCTCTTTTTTCCAATTAAAAAACTCTATATTTTACACAAATGAGATGGGGCTTGGACTCTGATTATATGCAAAAATTATCAAACATAGCTATCTGACTTGAGCAAGCTCCTGGGAATACAATTCCTTTCTCTTAACCTTCAGATATGTAGCCTGTAAGAAGATATCCAAAGGTATACAATATCTTTGACCTAGCCTTTAATTTTTGAATGACTTGAAGGAAACTACTAGAGAGCAAACATGGTCAGTAAACCAAAAGATCCTAAATTGTTAAAATCGATGTCAATTAATGGTATTTTAACCATAGGCAGCCTCTACTGTGGTTTGAACAACTTCAATAAAAATTGCACAAGAGCCAATCATTTAAAGGATGACTAAAGATGTACGGTTAGTCTTGGTGGTAACACTGAGTTTTCCCCAACCAAATACTCAACCCAGCGGCAAGAAAAAGGGCATTTAGACATTCTGTATCCTTGGAGATGGGCAACTCATATTCCAAGAGAATAATAGAGTAAACATTAACAAAATGGCTGCTAAAAGCAAAGAAGCAAGCTCTCAAGGGAATAAACTACCTTTGACTTGGCCTTAAGATACGTAACCTGCAAAAAGATATTCTTAGAAGATATCTAATGGATTGCAATATCTACACTTATACTAAAAGCAAAGAAGCAAGCTCAAGGGAATAAACTACCTTTGAGTTTGCCTTAAAATATGTAAAACCTGCAAAAAGATATCCATGGAATAAAATACTCGAGAAAATATCTAATGGAGTGCAATATCTTTTACTTTGCCTTTAGATATGTACCTGTAAGATAACATCTTAATAAAAGTCCCTATGTTAACCTGAATCAATTTGATTTAATTTCTAGAATGGTGAAAATGGTAAAAACTGAAAGAATTCACTGGGTTATACCAATATTTGCCAGAACATAGGTAGGGGCCCAAATTTGGGCTTTTCTGGTCGTGGACTCCGATGAGCACCACTCATCAAGACCGTTCTCTAGTATAATGAACTTTGCCAAAACTAGAGGAATTTACTGGGTAATTCCAGTCTTAGCCAACGCATAGGGGCCCAAATCTTTGATCGTACACTCTGGTGAGCATTATTTAAGCCTGTGGATGCAGCCACTACTTTCACAATCTAGCCTTCAGCACTTCCAGCTCTCAAGTTTCAATGCTACCATTAACTTGCAATGCTGCTAAGTGGCCAATGAGATCACTTACCCTGAAAAGATGCCCGCTCATACTCATCTTTCTTGATCTTGAATTCAGGTAATGGAGCGGCGTTTCACGACCAAATAATTGCTTGTCCTTTCCCCAACCCTTGACTTAGAAGACTCCTCAAGATGTCAGTATGTTTCCTAACTATTGAAAAAGATTACCAATGCTCAAACACTCAGATTTGACAATTTCAATGAAGCAAAGCAGGCGCAAAACCTCTACAATATGGTAAAATTAAGTGCACAATGTAAGGCTTCTGCACTAATATCTGACATCCATTCCACTACATCCCACTCCACTGACCATCCATTTGTGCCCAAGGGAAGAGATCAAGCACTAAACTGAGGCGGCCCTATAGGTTTTTTAATGCCTCTCAAAAAATTGGCTAGTATTTATTATTTGGCACATCTACAAAAGCAGACGCCTATAAAATCCAAAAAGAAAACCCGTGTGACCACTTCCGTAAGAAACTTTTAATAGGCCATTTCCCCGGTAGCTCCTGTAAATATCAAATCAAACAACACATAAATTGTTTATAACAATCAATTTTAATTTGGCCTATAACCATCTCCGTTGAGCTCACAGTTTACAAAATAAGAGCTTTTAAGTTTAAATTAAGTAAAGTTAAAAACAAAGATTGGATCTTTTAGTTTTCCTAAAACGAAAAAGTAAGACTGAACAAAGATTGGATCATTTAGTTTTTCTAAAACGAAAAAGTCTAATATCAAATAATAGTCTTTCACAGCTAACTAACCGGAGAATAAAGAATACTTGAGATCTCCCTCAATACAAAAGAAACAGAGCTCAATTCCTCGACCAACAATGACAATTCATAGGAACCTGAAAATTTTCTAAGAAAATTTGTTTTAATATTTCATCCAATGAATGTACAATCTCATGATAAAACCAATTTGGTTTGGATGCAAAAATACTCTTCAATCATTACAGTTTAGGGGATAGGTTATATCCTCCAGCAAAAGAGTATAATTTCAAGATCTGGCGCCATAATACATGCACTTGCAAACCAATATGACCCTTAATATGACCCTTGTGGGACCAGTTGGTTCGAACCCAGTCCTTAATCTATCTCTTAACCATACAAGATTTCCTTCAAACCATATAGGAAATTAAGAGATCTAGTTGCACTGATAGTCATTCCAGAAGGAAAATTTAACCCCCAAGTATCCTCTTTAAGCCTATTTTTTGCTCAGGAGTCAACCTAGTTGGGAATTTGATATCAAACTTAATGCGTAGGTTGCCTTTCCGTCCATGTTCTTTGCCGATGGGCATTCCTTCATTTGGTATTACTTTTTCACTGCCGGGACTGACAACTTCCGTAACAGGAATGCTTAAATTCCTACCATCCAAAGTTACCAAATTCAACGTGCAACCTGTTAGTGCTTCTACGAGAGAAATTTTTTGAGTAATTACTAGATCATTGCCTTCCCTCTTGTAAACGCTGTGTGGCTTCTCATCAATCACAAACACAAGATCAGCAGCAACGACACCTGGCTGCTCATTGCCCTTTTCAGGAAACGTAATCTTTGTTCCTTTCTTCCATCCAGGTTTAACCTCAATTGTTAAAATCTCCTCAACTGGGATTGATTTCCTGATTAAAAATAAAAATTGAGTTAAACAACTAGACTACTAGTACCAAATTAATACATGCCATATAAAAAATGAGAAGAAACTACAACATTTCTCTGAAAAGCAACTTACCCGCTAGCATCCACAATATTTCGTGATATTTTCATTTTTCTTGTAGAGCCACTATAAAGCTCTTCCAAGGTGCATGGCAACTTGTTTTCCAGCGGGGCAGCCTTACGAGGTCCAGCAGCAGATGCATCACCAAAGGATCTAAAAACATTTTCAGTGCCACCAAACCCTCCAAACATTCCATCATGAAATCTTGAACCTCTTGTACTTGTGCTGCTAAAGCCACCCATTCCTCCAAAAGGGCTTGAACCACCAAAGAACTCTGCAAATATATCTTCTGCATTCCTGGGGTTAAATCTAAACACATTTGGTCCGGCATTGCCATTATAATAGGAGGAACCAGAGCCACCAGCATCAGGTGGAGGAACTCCTTTCAGTCCTTCTTCACCATACTGATCATAAATTGCCCGCTTTTGAGGATCACTTAAAACCTGTTATCAGAGGCAAACCAAATCTCAGAACAAATAATACAAAATGCTTAAATTTAGGACAAGAACACCATTTTTGTGATTCAGCTAAATTGAAGAAAACGGAATACATAAATACAACGGCTATAAAACTACTCTGGAGAGTCCAGTAAGACGAAATTTGCGATGAAACAGTAAGTTTAATTGCTACAAAACTGAATGTATAGACATGATAGTACGAGTTAACTTTATAAAACAATCAAATGATAAACTGACAGAAAAACTCCAAGATAAAAGATCTGGTTGCTGTTAAACCACATTGAAATGTTACAATACAAATAGAGATATAAAGAGAATGCTCACAACTGCTTCAAATCTTATTACTCTTTAAATCTCATTCATTGCATGACCAAAGTCCAAATACAGCCATGGTACACGGTAATATCAGTTTTATAAATGTTAATGTGAAATGTAACTTTGAGATACAGTAATTTAGCTGCAAATAGGAAACGAATAATATAAGAGGGGGCACATTAAACCCACATTATCAGCGCAATGGTGCACTCTTTTTATCATTTCAAAATAAAATTTAAATGCACGTCATTGATTGGGTTGTGTGTATCATATTTGTGTGGAAGCAAGAACAAGAACAAAATCGAGTTACAGGTATTTGAAACATCAAAATATAAACAACCACAGTTAACTTATCACCGTGTGCTGGAAGCACTAACGTATTTCGACTAAAGAATGATATCCTAGTAATAGAAGATGATTCAACTTCTCCAAGGAATAGAGGAGGCATAACACTAAAAATTACAATGAATTTGACACTTCAAAAAGTAAACTTCACTGTGAGCTGGAAGCACTTAGGTATTTCGAATAAAGAATGATATCCTAGTAGTAGAAGATAATTCAAGTTCTCCAAGGAATAAAAGGGACATAGGCTCAATACCCCCAATAAAACAAGGTGTAGTAGAAGATCATTGAATTCTTTATAAAATATACAGGGGATGCTCAACTCAGAATTATGATAATTTAATAAAAAATTATTAAAAATACAAGATTCATGGATGAAAAAGAGCTAGGATTGAGTGCTCGAATATCTGCAACAGAACAAGCCATTATGGCACAGCCTGACACGAAACTATGGAAGTTCATTGCTATACTTCAAAATATGAAAAAAGTCATACAACTTGGATCTACTACCAAAATTAATACACTCAGTTTTTAACCCTTGGTCTATATCAAGAGATTATAAGAATATTTTCGCATCATAACTGTGGAAATTCTCCTGTTTGGTAAGACGAGACGTAATTTCTATCATGAAAAAGCCAGATGTTTTTTGGTACGTACATACAACATTTGGGCATAGATGAATTGGCAAATTTACAGTTGCTTCGTCACGAGTTTATGACAGAAGTACAAAAATCTTTACAACAAACAAGGGAAGTGAAAACAATCCCCTTGTAGTTTATACCAGGTAGATTGCTTCTGGCTGTGGTTTTCCAGAGCAAAGGAGGAAAAAAAAGATAAGGAAAACTTTCCTTGTTTCGACATCATACCTCGTTCAGCTTCCGTGCAATGAATGCTCATTCCGTTAAATATTATGCGGACAGAAACCAATAGATTGAACAATTTATAACAGCCGCACAAAAGATTAATAAGCTTGAGCACTGTATAAACTGGATGAAGCTCCTGCCATAAATTTAGAGGCAGGCAAGGGTCATGAAATCATGCACCACATTCACAAGAAATAAATGTTCATTACAAACAAAACGACTTGAGAAACCCCCTTCACAAATCCAAGCTATACACAATATCAGGTACGAAAACGATTTTTTGATTTTATGAATAGTTTTGTACGATCTAAGAAACTACAAAAAAAAATTCAAAAAAAAAAAATTACACCAAAATGTGCTAAAGTACTATTTGCTTCAAATCTTATCATTGGAAGCCATGATAATCTTCTCCATACCAGTACCTATTTTCTACTTTTGTGAATACCCACTTCCTCCCATGGCACATTGAATAAACCATATAACTGTTTAAATCTCCGTGATGGGTGGATTTAAATCTGAAGCGAACCCTAATCATCACTCATTGATCGGTTTGTGCATCATTATGACCTTGATTCAAATTATTGCGTGTAAATACAAACTGATTATGTCTTTGATTCAAATGCCGTATTAGGGTTAGAAAGAAACAAAAAAAATCTCAGAAACTTACAGACCAAAATGGCCAATTATGGATTTCACACAAAATGAAGAAATGGGCGACTTTAATTAAATCTACGAGACTGGATCTCTTTACCAATTACCCAAGAAAGGACACAAAATTGAGTTTTAATTCAGCGCATAACCCGCTTAGATAACAGAGAAACGAAAGACAGGCATATCTGTTATAGAAATGAATTAAAAGGAATAATAATCACTCGAGATATAAACCAAAAAATTCTTAATTAAGATATCAGAGTTCCAGGTTTCAAACCTCATAAGCCTCAGAAATCTCTTTAAATTTGGCCTCAGCTTCCTTCTTATTATTTGGATTCTTGTCAGGATGCCATTTCATTGCCAATTTTCTGTACGCCTTCTTCAGATCATCGTCCGTTGCACTTCGCCCTACCTTAAGAACTTTGTAATAATCCACACCCATCTCCAGATATACGAAAACAATAGCTCCTCAAGAAATAATTCTGTGTTAATGTAAATACAGAAACAGAAAAACCAAAACTGTAGTTAACAGAACAAATTTTAGTTGCCGTCTAGTACCTCTAGTGAACAAGATCATATAAACAGGCAGGAGAAGGAGAACGACGCTTTGAGAAGCTTCTAGGCCTGCATCGAAAGATAAAATCTCGCTCTCTTTATAGAGTAATTAATTAATCTCAATTAGTTGTTCCTCCTCCAAACATAAAATCTTGCTCTCTTTTAATAAAGTAATTAACTTAATTTTTGCTCTTTGTTTATTTATTAAATGATTAAATAATCATTTTGTTATAATTTGCTTTTAAAAAGTAAAGATACCCATATTTATATAATTTTAATCCTATTGTTTTCATTCACCTGAATAAAACGTTCTCTCTAATTAATCTAAATAGATTTTTATTCTTCTTGCTAGCATTCTAAATAGATTTTTATTCTTCTTGCTAGCATTCTAAATAGATTTTTATTCTTCTTTTTTAATAATTATGTGAATTTGTTGAAAAATCTGTAGATTATTTTAGATAAAAGTAAATTATGTATTTTTTATAATATAAATTTGTAACTTAAAATTTATATAAATTTATAATTTAAAAATTATCATGAGGTTTAGAATATATATGTAAAGTTGAAAAGTATCTATTTTGTACTTCTTAAAGAAAGTGATTAAAGTTGTGTAAGAATGGTGTACATGCACTTCAAGTTTTCTAGATCTATAATTTTTATCTTTAGAAATGTGTGCAATGTTAACGAGTTTTTTCATTTTTTATTTATTATTTTTCTATAATGTCTTTATTTAATTAGTGTGACAATGATCATTTTTAATTATTATGGTTGTTGTTGTTTGGTGTTGTCTTTATCAACAATTTTGTTATTGAATTGTAATTATATTTGTAAACTTGTTATATTAAAGTGCTTCATCCAATAAAAAAATGCATTATGTTGGAAGGCGTTTATCGTTGTAGAGGGATGCATCAATGTTTGTAAACAAAAACCTATTTTGCATAAATTTGACGTCCTTCAGCAAGTACCATTAATAGCAATTTATTTTAATGTTCTTGATGAAAATGAAAGAACTCACAACAATTAGAAGTCAAGCAATTGGCATTAAGTAATTGATGGTTAGGCATAATAATGGAATGACGATAGTGGAAGATGAATCGAATTGCCATTCTTCTAGTATTAAGCTATGATGGTCTGTAATATATTTATAACTAAGTATATTTGAGTTGGAAACTCTTTTTTTAGGGCTTTATGGTGTGTTTCAACTTGAGATTCATTATTTGGTGTTCAAGATTTTAGTGATTTACGCCATGAGATAGGGTTGAAAGTTCATTGGATAGAGCTACTTCATATTATTATAACTTGTATTTAGAAATAAATACAAGTGCATCGGTGTCGTCTGTACCTATTTTGCATTATGTTGAACTTCAAAGATGTGATGAAAATGGTATCTATATTTTAATATAGCTATACCAATATATCTATATTTTAATATGTCCTGAATATTTAATATGATGCTACACAATATATATAGTTATGGTTTTTATAATTTGTGAAAACTTTTAGTATGATGAAATGTAAAGCTCGGATTTTTTATTTATTTTTTGGCTCTTCTTTTCTTTGTTTTTTATGTATAATTGTGAGCATCAACATCCTCTCATGGTAATCAATTTTTGGAATTTGCCTCTCCAATTAATTCTGATGCATTTGAGAATTCCATTTTTGTTTGACTATAAATATGGATAAAGAGGTGGAGAATTTTGTTTGTTTCTCTAGTGGTTGTTAATGGTTATCAAAGTTGTTTTAACTCTTTTGTTTTGTGTCTAATCACAAGGGAAATATAGGTGAGGGTATTTCAAATTTTCAAGTTTGATTGATGAAGAGAGAAGTGTAGTGTGTGGATGAAATGCCTTCAACCACGTAATGAATCAAAGAGTATGGCAAAGAGACAAAACAAAAACTTCAAAATTGAATCTGGTTTGAAATGGGTAATATGTATGTGTAAATGAATGATATTGCATTTGAAACTTGTCAATATGTATTATTGGTCGACTCCAACTTCATGGTATGTTTCATTATACAACTTATTTTTAGCGATTTCAATTTCATTATGTAATCCAATGTAATCTTGTTAGCATGACTGAAAAGAAGTAGGAATGTATCACACATTAAGGAAATGATAGAGATGGAGAAAGGCGTCAATTTTACTATTAGTCTTGCTCACATGGAAACATATGGCAAGCTCATTCAATACAAAGTCCAATTCATGGACAAACTTAGTAATCTTAGGATAAGAATGAGGAAGAGGTGGTGATGGATGATTTTGGAGAAGTGGAAGTAGGCAACATTATGGAAACGTTGAGTACCATGTGAAAGAGGCGTATGTTATGGCATATTAGAAAGTGTTCATTTTGAGGATGGGAGATGGGATTCCTTTGCATTTGTGATGGTTGAAAATATGGTTTACAAGTTTATGCATGCAAACAAGGAGTTAAACCTACTTTACAAACATTAAACATTAAAGGGAGAGTGAATTTAATTGATCCAATCTCAATTTAAGTATGAAATGGATTGAATGCACATAAATCACTTTCTTTGTGGAATTGAGTTGAATGTGTATTAAGGGGATTGAAATTGAATGCTAGATCTAGGGCCAAAAATGAAAAATTGACATAAAATGCATGAACATTAATTTTTAGATGCAATATGCAGACACGAAGCTAGATTTGAAGTAAGGAAACAAAGAGGAACCTATGTTTGAAAATCCAGCTGAAAGTATAGGACAAGGTAGCTTGTGACAATCATGTCCTCCAATTGTCAAATGCAGACAAACATGAAACTTTCAAAATTAGAATGTCACTCAAAATCTTCTCCCAAAAGTTCATCAAAAATTTATTGGTCAAGTTGGTGTGAGATGACCCTGTCCTCCACCTTTTGCTCTTGCAAAAGTCAAGTTTGATTGCCTTTGCATATTTTGTTGGAATCTTTGATTATAGCTTTTGGATCTATCTCCTACATGCAAAAAGAGGGGATATGGTGTTGTTGATAGGGGTTTACCTAGGTTAAACCCCAGGTTTGGACTTAACCCTTGAATTAAATTTGAAATTGAATTTGAAATAGAATTGAATTGGAATGAAAAGCTTCCCTTTTGAGGGCAAGGCTAGATTTAAATTGAAATGATTGAATTGGAACTTGATACCTGTTAGAGTATTCGGGTATTTACTTGATTAATTAAACATTCTTTGTTTAATTATTTAAGTTCCCTTTATCTCTATTACACTTAAGCTAACTTTAGGTGCATATAATTAATTGTTTTAATTAATTATTATGTGCAAACCTAGGTTTTCCCTTTTTAGGGTTTCTTGACCTATTAAAGGTTGAGTTCTTTCTTTTCATTGTAAGAATCACATTACATATTTTTGTGAATATTGAGCTCTCTCTTTTTGAGCATATTCTCTGTGTTTTGTATGTTCTTCAGATTTTGCTTCATTGCTTCTCCTTGTAACAGGTTATTCGGCTTGCAGAAGATCTTCAGGCTCCTGTGGTGTTGTATTTTCTCAACTCCTATAATACCTTGGTGAATCTTGCTTTGAAGTCTTCATACGAAGGTTGATGTTGTCATGTGCAATGTCTTCAAAATGTTTTGATCATGGGTGCCATCATGAATGCTTGAAATCCGAATTTGACCCTTCCTTCACTACCTTGAATATGCTTGATTTCTTGCTCACTTGAATTTTGTAATTGATCTTGTGAAGTTGTAATTGAGATATCATAGAATGAGGGGGTAAAGATTGCTTTTATAACTAACCACACCAAACATGTTTAAAATTTTGAAGCGGACTGACACGGAGAAAGTTTTCTCGCTTCCAAAATATGATCATTAAGGGGTCCAAATTTGGGCCCCTTTTGGGAGGACAAAGGTGCCTAGAATGTCCCTATCCTGCCCATCAGGGCTAAAATTTAGACAAAGTCCTAGAAAAAAGTGTTGAAGATGTTGATTTAGGAGTTGTGTGAGCAGAATCAAAACAGGGTCAGGGCATAGAAGGATAGAATGTCTAAGTAAGGCCTAGGTGAGAATGAAATTGTGTAAGGATAGAATTTATGATGCTACATTTAGCCCCTACTTTAGTGGGATTATGAGCCTACATTTATACTATCGGTAAATTACAGAGTAGCATTGAAAAAATTTCATCAAGATATTAAAGAGGCAAAATACACCAAGCCCCCAAGGACTTAGGATCTTATGAATCTAATATCAAGATAAAAGGAGCAACACATGAAGAGAAAAAGAGCATGATTATGCTGGCCTAGTAAGGCTTATGCTTACTATGAGTCATGTTGATTTGAAAATTTTGAATTAAAAAATTGATGCAAAAGATCACAAAGAAAAAGGCTTAGTTTGCAAAGTAACATGAATAAGGGAATTTAATCGACTACAAAATGGGTAATGTAACATGTACCAAACATGTCGTGGTGTGTGATCAAAAGTGTACACACAAGTCTAATGGTACATGCACAAAGTGTAACAATGAGTGGAGTGTATGCCCCCACATTAAAGTGATTGCATACACCTTATCAGGAGCAATAGTTTTAAGGTAGCATGCATCCAAAAGATAAGTGCATTGCCACAAGGATATGCCCCTAAGCAAGGACAAAATAAAGACAATGGTCACGAAACATAATGAGGAAGAACATAAGGAATCCACTAACTAAAGTTAGTATGTGCATTTGATAAATCGTGTATATCAATTATGATTGCATTTAATTAACCTCATCCCCCAAAGGTAGTGAAACTACGAGCGCAATGGAAGAACAACACATAAGATGAACAAATAGAAGTCTTTTTGGGTGAAAATGGTAGAGACCAAAAAGAGAGATCTCAATGCTTTGCATCATCCCTAAGTAGACAACAAAAAGGCACAATTATGAAAATAACACATGTACAACATAACATAGATACAACATATAGAAGAATTGAGATACAAATTGAAAAATGTCATGATAGATTTGACCTCTTTATTACCTTGTGCTAATGGAGCAATAAGGGTCATCCAAAGAGAGCCTAACATAACAATAGGACATATCAAGCAGCACATCACATGGGAAGCACATTGCATATAAGAAAACACACATAAGAGTCTACTACACAAGTGAAGCTAGTCAAACAAATCGTTTGCCTCCCACTCTTGCTTAACATCACTTAGGGATGGTGGAAAAATGGTGGACAAGATACAAGAGGAGACACATTGAGCATGATATATGGAGCTACTGCAAGTTCCAAACAAGGACCATGCTCTAATGATGAGTCACTTTGTTTGTCACTAGGAGCTAGGGTTAATGCTTCTAAAAATTGTGAAGATAGTTCATGATTATTCTCAATAACCTCATACATATCATCAAAATCATTAGAATCAATATTGTTAGCATGAGTATCAACATCAATATCATCATCTAAATTAATCACAATAGGATCTTTAACACATAAAGGAAATTAAAATTCATTTTGTGTAGACATCTTTAACTTTTGATGTTGTATATTAAGTTGAGCTTCTCTCTAGGGTTAGGAGAAGGTTGGACAAATGGGACCAATTCAACATTTGGAATCTTTAGGGAGGAATTGGTTTGGGAAGCAAGTTCATAAGCCTTGGCACGATGTCTTTGACTTTGTTAGCGTTCTCTCGCACTACAATTTATCTTTGTTCGACTCGAAACTTGCAAAGTTTGAGGATCAATCAACATAGGCTTCTTTTCTTCCCTTGTAGGGGAAGCAAGAAACCTCACTAAGTTGAGAGGTACAAGATGTTGGGCATTTTCCTTTTTATGATGTAGGGGGTGGGACTACAACATATATAAGAGGAATAAAGGGAATAGGAAAATGTTTAGGTCCAAGATGAGGAGGAGGAATATCCATGGGTAAAGGATACTTAGTTTTACTCAAGGTTGATATCATTTCATTTTTCCAAATTTTGATAAGATACGAAAAAAGAGCATCATTTTGAGATTTCAAAGTGTAGACACATAAAAAATTTCATATAAAATTATCCTTGCATTCAATATTAAAGTTTGTAATCATCAAGTGGATCCATTATTTAATAATCCTATTTTCCATTATAATATTCATACTATTATCCATTATCTCATGATATTCATCATTCATTATTCTATTATTCTTTTTTATACTATTCAAATGTTATATTAATATTCATATCCATATCATTATTCCATTAATTTCATTTAATAATATAATCCATTAAATATATTACATATTTCATTATTCATTAAAGTGGCAAATTCCAAATCTTTCTAGCATTCATCCCCTATTTATCATATTTCACCTCTATCAGTTACACTCATCTAATGCATGTGGGATAAACACTCTTCATTTATACCCTAATCTACTATCCCTCATTCATCCTACAACTTGGATCTTCCTTGAGGACAACTATTTAAATCTAGCTTCCTCTCATTTATCAACTTGGCAAATCTCTCTATCATTTGCATACTTGCATTTTGAATCTTTTCTCTTGAATTCTAGTTTGCATATTTGATCATTTTGTTCATCATCTGATTGATTCTCACATCAATTTCATTGCATTTTATATCCTTTATATCCATCCATCATAGCTTCTTGTGTATGTGCTTTTGAGAGCATCTGTCATTTGAGCACAAGATCTTGATTGGTAGGAGAACAATGTAGGCAAATCCTTGTTAAGATGCATGTGTGTCACAAACCATATTATCTATAATTATTTGATTAGGAAAATAATGCTTATTTTTCATTAATGAAATGGAAATCGAATTTTAAGTAAAATTATATGATAATGAAATGGAAATTTAAATGCAATGGAATGTCTTAAAATGTTTTCCTTTTTGATATGTAAATGCAATTGAATGATCAATATTATTTTTATTATGAAATTGGGGATCGCCATTGCTAATGAGCAATTGAGTGCAAGTGAATTCAGGAATAGATGAATGTGGATGAAGGCGAGAACATGGTTCAAGTAGAGTTGCTTTAGCTCATGGACTTTGCTAGAATAGATGGAATCTCACACACCACTTTAGAATGTGTATTTGCATCTTGCAAAGATTAGAGATTTATATAACTTTAATTGGGTGTTTGCTCAAATTTGAATGATGAATTTCATATGATTAATATTAAATGATATTTCTTTATTTTAAAAGTAAGATTTTGTGAATAAAAGGGGTAAAAACTTTATTGAAACAAAGACTCAAAAATTACAAGGAGGGCCCAAGCCTCGAGGCTCCAAAAAAGAGCCTCAGGCTCCGACCAAGCTCAGCCAACATCATTGCTATCCATAGCCTCAGCAAAAATCTTCTGCAAGACCTCACAGTAATCTGGGGAAAGATGCTCCCAACCTTCAATTTTCCAATCACTGTCATGTTCTAAAGCCCACTTAGCCAAACAATCGGCTGCTCTATTCCATTCACGAGGAATGTGGATGAAGAACCATTAAAGAACTAATTTGAAGAATCTGATGAACTATCCCTACTAGCTGCCAATGAATCCCACTCACCTTCTTCTCAGTCAACAAATTCACAATAATTTGTGAATCTGATTCACAGATAACCTTCCTTCTACCCAACTCCCAAGTCCACTCCAGGGCATAGAGAATAGCAAGTCCCTCCATAAAATTATTAGATTGTCTCACTTTATGCACCGAAAAGAAGAAAATCACCTCCCCCAAACAATTCCTACCAACACCTCCAAACCCTGTCGGGCCTGGGTTACCCCTAGAGGAGCCATTAGTGTTAATCTTGATAATCTCATCCTAGGGGGGTCTCCACCTTCCCACCCTTTGGACCTTCTTCATAGCACACCTACCTCTCTTGACACAAGCGAAGGTGGGAGATAACTCCTTCCAGCCAAACCTACTCACGATATCTTCCTCATCTCTATCCAAAGGAAAATTCACCTCACATTTAGCTTCCACCATCTCCTGAATCATAACCATGATTCTATTCCACACTTGTTGCACTAACAGTCTGGCCTCACAAAAGATCCTTCTATTCCTCTCAAGCCAAATTTGCCAGAGAATGAAGATGGGCCCAATATACTAGACCATCTGGAGGAAGGGGGACAAGATAGGAGGTCTGCCCAAACTGCTTCAAAACTCCACCAGAGAATCTATGTGAACACAAGGACACTTCCACACCCCCCACCAGTAATGCCAAATAAGCATAGAGAAGGGGCATCTGAAGAACAGATGTGAGGAGTCTTCCTCCCCATTACCACACAAACCACAAATCGAAGGCCCCAAGAAACCTCGCTTGTGAATATTATCCCAAGTTAGGCATCTATTCAAGGCCAGAGTCCAAGCAAAGCAATTGCACTTCAGCCAAGAAGAATTGTTCCAAACCTGTTTCCACCAGTGCACCTCTCTTCCCTCCAATCTTCGGTTCAACAGTTCCCTATATCCAGTAGCTATAGTAAATATGCCCTTAGGATTCAGAGACCAGGCAAGTCCATCCCTACCCTTGATGCAACTATAGTGTCTACTCGCCAGAATGCCTTGTAACTCAACACAGTCCTCCTCCATCCCAACAACCAGCCACTCATTAAGATCCTTCCACCGCTCCATCTCCAGCTGCCCACACCTATAAACAATCTTGAAATCACTCACCCTTGACCACCCTGCCTCCAAAAACCTCTAGCTAAGGTTCCCAAGATTAGGAAACTGATCAAGGATGGGGGAGTACCCGTCCCAAGAGTCGTTCCAGAAAAGGACCTCTTCCCCCTCCTGCAGATCCAAAAGAGTCCTTCCTTAATGAGAGAGGCCCCCTTCTTGAGAGTATACCAAATCGTAGAGCCTTTACCCTCAAGTGGATATCTTGGAACCTCCTAAGCTGGTATCCTCTACATATATTTGAAGGCCAAAATCTTAGCCCAACCACGATCCTGCTCAACACACCACCTCCAGTACAATTTTGCCGCCAGAGCCTCCCTGAATAGAATGGCCTACCTTAAACCAAGCCCCCCCGATTGCTTCGGGCTACACACCAAGTCCCAATTGATAATACTCCATTTGGACGAGGATAGATTGCTTGCCCATAAGAATTGTCTTGCCAAAGAGTCCAAGTCCTTCAAGAACCATTTAGGAGCCACTTGAAGCATACATTGATAAGTCGAAAGAGCCTGAACCATTGACTAAATTAGTTGGACCCTCCTAGTAAATGACAACCATCTATGAGTCCAATGTTCAACCTTTGAGTGAAATTTATCCAAGATACCCTGTCATGACTCTCAAGGAGGGTTACCAGGAGATATAAGAATACCCAAATAAGTCAAGGGCAAGGAGTCAACTTGGAATCTCAAGATAAGAGCAATCCTCCTTTGAATAGTTCTAGGGGTGTTGAAGAAAATGATTGAAGATTTATCTTCATTGATCAACTGGCCCAAGGCCGCCAGATAAACATCCAAAACCTTACGCAGATTTGTAGCTTCTCTGATCCGAGCAAGTCCCATCAAGGTCGTGTCATCAACAAATTGCAAATGAGACTGCGGCTGCAAGTCATTACCCTAGTTCCAACCCTAAATATTGCCCTAACCCACATTATGCTTGATCAACCTCCCCAGGCCCTCAACCAGGAGAATGAATAAGTAAGGGGAGGGGGGGTCCCCCTGACGAAGGCCCCTAGATGCACCAAACAGCTCAGTATGATCCCCATTGATTAGCACTGAGAAAGAGGTGGATGTAACTCCACTCATAACCCATTGAATCCATTCCTCAGCAAAGCCAAAAGCCCTAAGGATCTTCTAGAGGAAATACCAACGAACTCTATCGTAAGCCTTAGCCATGTCCAACTTGATAAACATAGATTTTTCCTTGGATGTTGCCATAGAATGAATGGTCTCCATAGAAATGACCACACTATCTATAATTTGATGCCCTTCCACAAACTCGCTCTGTTCCTCAGAGATAACACCCCCCAGACACTTCTTCAGCCTCTCTGCAATCAGCTTCGAGATGATCTTATAAATCACATTGCAGAGAGATATAGGGCGGAACTGGCCTAACTTGTCGGCCCCCTCACACTTAGGGATAAGCGCAATGAAGGTCGCATTCAGTGCCCTAAGCATCTGTTTATTCCTCTGGGACACTTGGACTACTTCCAGTAAGTCTAGTTTGATGATATCCTAGAACTCTTGAAAGAATTCAACTGGGAACCCATCCGGGCTAGGGGCTTTTCCTTTCCTCATATGAAAAACAATCATCTCAAGTTCTTCCAACAAAATAGGGTCCATAAGCTGCTCATTCATCTCCCTAGTAACAAGAGGAGGAATGTAAGCAAGAACCTGGTTCTCCTCCACTGATTCCCCCTGAGAATCCTCACTGAAGAGGGATCGGAAATACTGTAAAGCCTCCCTAGATATCTCCTGCAAAGATAATAACACCTCACCTCTATCATTGACCAGAGCAGGAATGGAATTTCCATGACGTCTTGCTTTCACAAAGTTGAAAAAGAAAGTCGTGTTCTTATCGCCCACTTGAAGCCAATCAATACGGGCTCTCTGTTTCCAGTAAATTTCTTCCCTAAGCTCCCATTCCTCTAAAGCCTTGACACCCCTCTCCTCCTCCCTAAGCAAAGCTTCAGACAAACCACGCTCTCTAATTTCACTGGTGATGCCATTTAACTCTGTTTGGGCAGCTTTCTTAGCATGAAAAATGTTCCCGAAACCCTGTCGATTCCATTGTTTAAGCCAGAACTTAACAAACTGCAGCTGCTTGGCGAAAGTGTACATAGCAATGCCAAAGGCCAACCTCCCCTTCCTCCACCACTGCTCAACAAGAGTCGGCAAATCAGGATCCTGAAGCCACATAAGTTGGAATTTGAATGAAGGAGAGTGAGCAACTCGGGCATCAGAAGAAACCAACTTGATAGGGCAGTGGTCTGACCCTCTCCAAGCAAGAATCTCAGAACTTGTGGACCACCCCCACCAACCCAAAAACAGGAAACCAAAAATCACTTTTTAAAGTAATATTTATTCTGACATTGTTTTTCTTTTTTTTTGAACAAAAGTGGCAAGCCACTAATATATATATTAATAAGATACCTGATTCAAGAGCTCAATAGGGAAAGAATCAAGAAGAAAACCCTATATCCTTGCTCAGATACAATGAACAAAGATGAAAAGAGGCTATGAGAAGGAGCCCCCAAAATATCCAAAGAGATAGAACCTACCCATAGAACAAGCCTCTTAGAGGTCAAATTTAGAGTAGCGGGTCGGGACGAGTCCGGAAGAAAACTAAAAAATGACACCCACAACCGGTTATCATGAGGACTTGGAAAGTAGAATTTTGGTTGTCGGAACACTGTAGATCTGCCATGACTAGTACCGGTTGTGTTATACCAGAACTTTGATACCGGTAAGTTGTCCTCTTGACCAGTTCATTAAAAAACCCTCCATTATTGGTACTAGCCGACGGGCTAAGAAGGTGACTCTGCTACCAGTTCTATTATACCAGTGGAAATAAATGAATAGACCAACACTGGTAATAACAAGGAGTAGTCAAAAAAAATTTGGGTCATACCGGTTGCCATTAGATTTTCCACACATCAAAAAGGAGCATATTCTAAGTAGCAAAAAGCAAAGCCAAAATTACTTTACTCGTCCATGGTTGCATCCTCTTGGGTTTGAATTTCAGGGGCATTAGAAGCGGGCTGAAAGGAGTTAGTCCATCCCAAGGCCTCATCCTACACCGGTGCGTTGAGGTTTGGCACCCTATCTATAGCCCGTCCCCTTTCCATCGGTTGTAAAATTGGTAGATAGGGATCAACGTTTTCTATTTCTAGGATCACCATGAGAGCCCCAACTTTGACTCTGACTCTGTGCACAATATGGTCGTCCAATTGTCTGCCAGATTGTTGCAGGTCATTCTTCACATGGTGGAAGTTTTGCCATTCGAGGGCATGCTTTATTCGGTCATAAAGCACCATGTAAGCATGGCTGGATTGAATAAAGTGTCATGGAAAAATGCCCCCAAGGAGAGCCAACCCCTGCCATAGATTATAATTTACCAGGGCTTCATGGAATGAGGTCGGTGCAAGCACATCTCGTCTTACCAATTTAAAGAATACTAGTTCAAGAAGAGGAATCGATTGCAAGAGATCTAGAACATTGGACAGAAAATAACTGAGAAGTTGATAGGGATAAAGAATTATTTTGGCTTGAGGGAACAAAATCTCCTCTCCATTGAAACCTTTGACAACTCTTCTCAGTTGTGGATTGTGCAGAAGAAAAAGTTGGTTGAGGTCCCTGTCATTGATGTGTCCATGGAAAGCCGCTGAGGGTTCTTAAATTTGCATTGGAACCCGGTCGTTCCATGGCATATACTCCCAATGCATTTGCCGACACCCTTCACAAGAGCCATTCTCCATATTGCAGAGCACTAAGATACTTCAAAAATCAAAACACTTCAAAAATTTCCGCTGAGAACTATGTATATAAAAGCAAGTTGGTTTCCATTTATAAACAAAAATTAACATCTCGAAGTGCAATAATTAAGCGGACTTTGAAATCAAGTTTGTGATTTCTTGCATTAATTTGTGACCGTAATGCAGTTAGGAGGATGTGTGAGAGGCCAAAATCTGATTTGCCCTGTGTGAAGCGACATCATGAAAAAACCAGAGTACTCGCACAAATCTTTCATTCATACCATCTACAAACTACATTTAAATGCATAAATGCTAGTGTCCTATCAGTCATCATGTTCGCAGGCTTCAGGTTAAATGCCTACATGTGAGTACTTATTAAGTAATAATTTGTGATTAGAGAGTTGTACTTTCCTTTTGAACCAATTCAAGCAATTTGGGAAAAGAAGAAAGTTTAGTGGGAAATGCAACCGACTCAACTGAAATGCCATCACAACCCATATTTGCTAGCATGTCAGCAACGGAGTTGCCCTCTCTTAATGTGTGGCTGACAATGTAATCCAAAAAAGTGTCAAGTAATGCTTCAAAACATACGATAGATGCCAAGTCTTAGATCTTTTTGAGGTAATTGAATTGATAATAACTAATGAATCTCCTTCTATATGTATGCTGGAGAAACCACACTTCCTTGCTAACACAAGGCCAACTAGTAAGGTGTTTGCCTCCACCAAGTTATTTGTACCCGGAGGGATGGGTGACACTTGGAAAGCACACATTTTGCCAAATTGATCTCAAATGCAAACTCCAATTCCCAACTTCCCTAGGTTTCCACGGGAAGAGCCGTCGAAGTTGATCTTAAAGAAATTAGGTGCTGGGGGTACCCATTTTATGGAAGACCTATCTCTCACATGAGCTGAGGACCAATTCGGGGGAATCCCTATTGGAAAAATAATACCATTCCATGATTTTGCAATTACCTTATCCCATTGGGTGAATGACTAGATGTCCTTGGAATTAGTGAGAGAGGAATTTATAATTTCTGCAATTGAATTTTCCAAATTGATCAAAACTTGATCTAGAGAAGAGGATGTTTTTTCTAAAAATTCTTTTGTTCCTCTCCCACCAAATGGCCCAAATAATGTGAGCAGGAGCACATTTCCAAATGCCTGAGAAGGTTGATGAAAAAAATAAAAGAGGCCATGAGTTAAACATATCCCAAAGTGATTTCGAGAAGGGCATCATAACTTGGAGTTTATTCATGATGAAGAACCAACATTGGGATGCAAAGGCGCAGTGTAAAAATAAATGATCAACTGTTTCTTCCTCTGAGCCACAAAATACACAATTAAAAGCTTGTGAAATGCTCAATTTTACTAGTCTATCTACTGTTAGGATTCTTTTGTTCAACGTTAACCATGCAAAACAATCTGCTTTTGTAGAACAATGTCATTCCAACAGAATGAGTATGCCCAACTACTTACCTTACTATTGTAACCCTATTGTAAGGCTTTGTAACCTTATTTAATTGAATATTGCTCTGATTTAGAAGCTTCCCAAATTAACACATCTTCTCTGTTAGACATGAGAACTATCCTATTCAATAAAATATTTGCCAAGGAGGAAGATTGTTGGGTGGATATTGGGAGAAGAGTGGGATCTTTCCAGATTATTTTTCCTGGAAATATTTCTACATCAGACACATAGCCACTCAATTTTGTACTCCAATGAGCTATAGATATATTCATAGTATCTTCCATGTTATCCATTTGAGCAGTTGGAGGGTGCCCACACCATGAATCTATCCAGAAGTTGGCACTGAGTCCATTATTGATTTCCCATGAAACATACTTAGATATTAGATTTCTCGAATCCATCATAAAATTCCAAATAGCAGACCCCTTTGGGGGATCTAAAATTGTCAACACTCTAGATGGTTGAGTATTGTCCAAATATTTAGCTTGCATAATCTGGCACCATTTGGAAACAGGATTAGTGTACATTTTCCAAATCAGTTTCCCTCCAAAAGCCTTATTGTGATGCTTTAGATTATGAAGACCAACTCCTCCTTGGGATTTTTGACATGACATATTTTCTAGAGAGGCTAAGGGGATTTTCCTTTCATTTGTCATATTACTATTCCATAGAAAATCTCTAACAAGTTTCTGCAATTGTTGAATGACAAATGAGGGATCTTTGAGAACAGACATGTAATAGTTCGGTATTGCTGTTAACACTGACTTAATAAGAAGAATTCTACCTGATAGTGAAAGTCACCTTACTTTCCAAGCTGAAATTTGTGCCTTGATTCTACCAATAACAACAGACCAATAAGAGGATTTGTTTGTTCCCATAAAAAAGGGGACGCCAAGGTAAGAAGATGGCAATTGATCTATTTGGAAGCCCAAAGTCCTAGATATTCTTAGTGACAAGATTGAGGGTGTGTTGAAAATAAAAATCTTAGACTTGGCAACATTAATTTTTTGGCTCGAAGCAGAAGAGTAGATTTCCAATGTTTGCTTGATGAGCCTGGCTTCTTTTAGAGAAGACTTATCAAATAACAATGTATCATTAGCAAAAAGAGAGTGAGTTACTGCTATTGAAGTACCTGGAAGAGTGACACCAAGCCAAAGCCCTTTTGAAGATTGAAAATTGATGAATCTGCTAAAGGCATCTGCCATGAGAATGAAGAGAAAAGGTGATAAAGGGTCGCCTTGTCTTATTCCTTGTGTACCCTGAAAAAACCTTGAGGGATGTCCATTTGTTAGAATAGAAAAATGTGCACCTAAGACACAAGTTTTGATCCATTTGCACCATTTGTATGCGAAGCCGAATTTTGATAATACCTTAAAAAGAAAATCCCACTTAACCCAGTCATATGCTTTCATCATATCAAGTTTGACAACAAAATTTGCTTATTGGTTTTCATGGATAGAGTGTAAAATCTCATGTGCTACTAGGGATCCTTCCATAGTCTCCCTACCTGGGGCAAAGCCCCCTTGTTCTTGTGAGATGATCTTAGGTATGAGATGATGCATTCTAAAGTAAATGGCCTTAGTTACGATCTTATAGATTGTGTTACAAAGTGAAATAGGTCTGAACTTTGCGAATGTTGATGGAGAAGGTAATTTTGGGATGAGAACAATATTTGTTGCATTAAAACTTTTTATCATTGCTCCCCTTTTCCTGGATTCTTCCATTACCGCTAAGAGGTCAAAACCAATCACATCCCAACACTTTTGGAAAAAGAGAGCGGTGAACCCATCCGGACCTGGCGCTTTATTTGGGGAAAGGGAGAATACCACTTTTTGGACTTCCTCCAGAGTGAAAGGGGTCGGTAGGACACTGTTGTCCTGGTTGGAGATCAAAGGAGGGATAGATTGCAGTAGAAGCTCATCATTATCCTTCTAAGAAGGATCTAAATTAGAAGGTGTCAGGGCTAATAGATTCTTGAAAAAATTTACTCCTTCATCTTGAATGTCTGCTAAATTTTTAATCAATACCCCTGTGACCACATGCTTGATTGGGAATATAACATTTGATGCTTTTCTTTGTTTTGTGGATGAATGAAAGAATTTTGTGTTCTTATCTCCCTGCTTCAACCAGAGCTCTCTTGATTTTTGTCTCCAGTATTCTTCTTCTATCTTAAAAGCTTCTTCCCACTCACTTTGAAGACCCTTCTGTGTAGAATGTAGGAGTTGATTCAGTCCCTTGGAAATTATATTTTGGTTAACTTCTTCCAGTTGTGCAATAATTTTTTTTTGAGCAAAAACATTCTTAAAGACCTTTCTATTTCACTCCTTAGCCTGAACCTTAATAAACTGAAGTTTCTTAAAAAAATGGAACATCTTTGTTTCGCTACATGCAGGGGCAGATACCCACCATTGTCTTAATAAAGCCTGGAAGTGTGAATGTCTAAACCACATGCGCTCAAACTTGAAAGAAGAACCAAAACATGGCATAGGGTTCTGTTTTTGCCATTCAAGGACAATTTGCACTGGGAAATGGTCTGATTCTGAAATAGGAAG
The DNA here is from genome assembly GCF_030272615.1 of Cryptomeria japonica. Lineage (NCBI taxonomy): Eukaryota > Viridiplantae > Streptophyta > Pinopsida > Cupressales > Cupressaceae > Cryptomeria > Cryptomeria japonica. The sequence continues at coordinate 524,456,032 of NC_081408.1, read as the reverse complement.
AATGTCTGAATAATAACTGACCTGATTAAGGCACCATTCCAAGGGAATGAAAAACTTGTTGAGTCTCTCTACAATCTGAAGGAAGCCCGATCTCCTGTTAGTCCAAGCGAAGAGACCATTATTGGGGATCGCATCCAATAAGTTGTTTTCTATGGTTAAACTTAGAAAATCCCACATAGATCGTGGGGGTGGGCAGATTCCTCCTTGTTTCTTCTTATAAGACAAGATTGCATTAAAGTCTCCCCCAATGATAAAATTTTGTGCTTCTTCTTATTGGAGTAAAAAAGTCAGTTTGTCCCATAGGTCTTTCTTTTCTTGAGTGGGGATGGGGCCATAAATATTGAATACTATAAAGGTCTTCTCATAGCATACTACTTTCAACATTTTTCAATTATGATCTTGATCTAATAGGTGAGCTTGAACTTTTTTAGGATTCCATAATGTAAGCAATCCTCCCGAGGCCCCAACAGCTTGCATATGGGCAGATCTAAATTGTGTTCATTTAGCTACTATTTTGTGATACATTTCCTGTGATAACTTCGTTTCTTGGAGTATAAAGATGTCAGCTTTTGAAGAATCAAGATGTGATTTGATTCTCCCTCTTTTATCAGGGGAATTAATGCCCCTGACATTCCAAGAAATCATTTTCATTGTAAGCAGGGAGTGCCTTTTGCACTCCTTGTAATTATTTTTGATACCTTGAATTTTCCATCTAAAGTACTCTACACATCTGCCTCTATTTCTTCTTGAATCTTCATAGAGTTCGGTTTTCTACCTCTCCTTTTTGGGGTTGTAAACACTTCTGATTTCAAACTGGGGCTCTGCTCAACTGATAAGGACTGTGCATAATCAAAAATAATTTTCTTTGTCTCACCATCTTGTGGAGGGGCTTCAATTTCTTCCTGCCTAATTTCCTACGAATGGAGATCTAAGTGAGGGGAAATAGGGGAGAAATTTTGGTGGGTTTTGTTTGGTGGATTTAATTTGACAGGTTTACTCAAAACAGGAAATTCCTTCGCCAAGGGAAGTTCCTCTTTATTTGACAGGTTTACTCAGAACAACACCTTGCCTTTCATAAGGGACACTTTACGTTTGTCATACCAACACCTTCCACCTCTGCAATTTCCTCAATCATAGTGGCAACTAAAGTGGACAGGATATCATCTGCTACTTCTTGAATATAACCTTCCTTATTTGAGACAGCTACCCCTGAAACTAATAAATTCTGCATTAAACTCTGGATATCAATCGGGGATTCGTTAAACATTAGGTCCTGGAGTATAGCTTCTCTGTCATCAGGTGGTTTGTCACATAATTGGAGAACCGGTGTGGATGTGAAGGCAGATTTATAGCTATAGAGAATCCAACTATACATGATAAAGAAATTGTTCAATTGATTAATCCAGTGAACGTAGGATGGCTCAAGATTTAAGTCATCCTGAGGTTCTGAGGGGTCATTACATGGTTGTACAGAATCAGAAGGCAAGACTGCCTCGCACTGGTGGGCAGTGCACAATAGAGGGTCTGAGCAATAATTTTTACAGACTAAAAGCTCTGAGTACTCAAGACCACTACATGCATTAGTGAAATGACCTAGTTGGTGCTAATATTTGCATATGACCTCTGCGTTATCCAAAACAATGTCTTGATTCCATAAACCCCATTTTGATGTGATAGTGAAGTGCCTTGGCAAGGTTTTATCTGAGGCAAGAAGAAGGCAAACTCTAACATCTCTTTGGATTATTTCAAATGGTATAAGATCGTGAGAAACAAAGATTCCTAGTTGATTGGCCATGGTCTCCACAATATCTGAATCTCTATATTCCAATGGCAAACATGGTAAAGAGATCCAGTGAGGGTAAAATCTACATAGATTAGCATCTGGTTTAAATTTTGGAAACTAGGACAAGGTAAAAATACCAATCCCTTGACAAAACCAGCCTTTGTTTTTGTGAACTGTGTCTTTATCTTCAGATGAAGAAAACAGAGCAATAAAAAACGCTGAATGGCTATCAATGAAGAAAATGTCACGAAGACTCAACCAGTGACTATTTGCCCATGAAAGCAAAGTTTGAAGAGGGATTGAAGAGCTAAACTTACCGATGAGAGCCGACTTTCGGAGAAAGGAGACCGGGAGAGAGCGTGGTTAGGAAAGGTTATCTTGATAGTGGAAGCATTCTCTACCAGAGCCCGAGTCGGAATGGGAAAAGAGGAATCCGCCTCTTTGAAATTTACCTGTTTTCTTTTCCACACAAAGTGCGTTGGATTTGATTTGAACGGGTCTCCATGGTCACCTTGTTGATCTACTCCATTTTCCCCTATGACAAATATTCTGACATTGTTAAAATAAGATTAACTATAGATATTGATCGTAGAGATGTAGGTTACAGAAGGAATTCGATAAGTGTATCTACTCTACAACAATACAGACATTGTTTATTTGTAATATGGACTGAGTCTTGCAGCAAACTCATTGAGTTCAAATGGGAGACAAACTCGACGTGTAACCATCAAACACATAGTGTTTGAATATATCACGAACTCTATCCTGCCATTAACCACGCCTATGTGGTGCTTTCAATTTACCATATGTCACTGTAACTTAGACGTGCTATGTAGTTAGCACAAGAAATAGTCAATAATGGTTAAGATGAGCCCGAAACCAGGAGAAATTATAGTATGAAATCAGCATAAATAATATTGTTGATTTGGTAAAGAGAAAAAAAACAATGATATTGGAAATAGAGAGAAAAGAATATTGGAAAAATTTAGGAAAAAAAGGCAGAAAAAGAACATAGTTAGTAGATTTTCAAGAAGAACTAGTGTTTATCATCTCACATTTGGCTCCAAAATTCACAGGTAGGCTCTATTTGGGGCATTGTTTTATATCAGAAATCTAAAGAGAAAAGATTGATTTGTTTTGAATAGATTTAATGAAAACATAGGAAGGAATTAGAGTCGTCATGTTTAGATTTCTAAATATGAAACCATATAGATTTGTTATTAGAATATGTTCATATAAAGGTATATGCAATAATAAGATATTTTCTTTAAATATGTGTCATTTATAGTGTAAATCTTAGAATTAGATAATCAAAAACATGTATAAAGATAGAGAAACTATGCATTGTGAACTTGGAAATTTGAAAACCATAGAAAAGAGAATATAAGTTAATGTATGATTACGCTATTTGGATAATATGAGAAATAGATAAAAGAATGTGAACTATATGCTAAATATGAATTCATGTGTTACACCTTCTTGCTTTAAAATATTTTTTTAAAATTGTTTGTAAAAGTTGAAAAACAAAAGATTGTCTTCTTTTATATTATATTATTATAATGCGAGAAATAGGAAGCTAGAGCTGAAAAGTGAAAGATTGTCTTCTTTTATATTCATTTTTTATATCATATGAACAATGGGAAAGATATATATGTTTGTGTTTGTGGGAATGTTACCTTCCAGGACGGGTGCCGAATGTGGAATTATAGAGAGAATAGTTTGCTTTTTCAAACTATATTTTATTGCTATGCATGGCATTATACTCGACCGAGTAACTTATTGACCATTGAAATGGATGGATTTATTTACACTCTCTACCATATCCTTGATTGATCTTGCTTGTTTCTTAATGGAATTAGAAAATTGAAAATGCATGTATCATTCTAGGAACACACCAGATTCCATCTTGTTTAGCGAATTCCTTTTGCTAAGTAATTCATGCAGTGTTGGGTATTATAAATTGATTAAGAATAACGGGGAAGTGTATACTTCAAGGTTGGGTGGAAAAAGCACCAAAATCTTGTTCTTGTCTTCATTCTAAGGATTGAATTGAAGATAGCTTTGCATTGAAGATCAATGGATGCATCTCATCCTTTACTTTGTATTATTCTTGTTATTTGAACTTAAGGCATTTGAAAGGCTTAAGTATTGTATGTAGACTTGAATGATGCATAGAATGAATGAAATACTATGAACGACTATTTGTAGAAATACTATTTATATTTTCTTATTGAATAAAGAATCTTTACCTCTTTATAGAAATCTCGTGTTTATTATGATATCATTGGCATGATCATTTAGAGATAAGGATGGAAAAGTGGAAGTAAATAGACTTATTAAAGGAATTATGAGTTTATTTAATAATAAAGAGTATTTTATTTTATTATTGAATTTAGAACGTTTTACGTCTTTACAATTTGTGTGTTTGTTTGTTTTAGCTTTGTATGTGTTTATTATAGGTAATTCATTGTCTGATTTTAGATCAATCTGAATCTTCATCCATAAGATCTCAGATTGGATTTCACCATCTACATAAAGGTTTGGGTTGCTAAGGCTAAAACTAATCAAGGGTGAAATTTCCACGTCTTGTTGTTGGTTGGAAAAGGCTATGATTGATTGTGATAATACCCCCATTGTGAGGGAACTTAAAACACTTATATGGTAGAAGGGATAGCGTTCATGGAAGAGAGCCAAGGATGTCCCAAATTCACATGAAATTGATCGAAGGTATGGATAATAGTAAAGGTAACATCTAGGCACTTAGTGCCAACCTCAACTAGAAGAGTGATAGACCTTATAGTAGGAAAAGTGAAACCATCGTGCACCTTAATCATAACATCAGATTTGTTGTATGTTGCTTGATGAAATTATTGTGTAAACTGTAAAGAGATGTTCTTTAGTAATAGCATTCACCATACATATTGTCAGACTTGTGTGAATGTCGTTGTCATTGATGTCAAACTAGCTATCTGATTTGGATTGAATAGTATATGCAATTTTGTTTTATCCGGATTGGTTCGGATACTATATGCAGTCAGTATGTGCAGTTATTTATTATGGACAGATGTTATGATGTAGTTAAATGGAGGTGATATGATGAGGTAATCTCTGGAAGATATTCATTCTATAATTTTGAGTTCTCATTAGTCTTGGTATCAGTTATGAGTTTTGGTATTAGTTTTTTTTGTTGTTGTTGTTTTTTTGGCAAGGTGGCAAGCCACATATATATTAAAATAGTAATAGGATACAAAATCTGGTTCGAGAAGCATACCTACAGGAAATAGATAGAAAGAAAAACTCTGGTTATAGCTTCAATTATAATCGAAATCCCCTAAATAAAACTAAAGCTAGCCTAATGAAGCTAAACTAGTGATATGATATAAATATCATTTTTACAAAACCAAGTTTACCATTTTTTGCAATTGGCTGCAAGACTACATATTTGTCTCAATCTCGCTACAATCCAAAAGAGTTTAACTCGATTAACAGTTAATTTTGTGCATATACTTATAAGTTGGCAACCTGGCCATCCTCTGCAATTTTCAAAATGTAGAATCACCAATCATCCATATTTATATTCATCAAAATGGATCACAAAAAATATTATCATCTACCTTACTCATCCATCGGTTGGACGTTTTCATCTTGTTGTTCTTGCACCAAGCCCCTATCAACAGTAGCTAGAACTTGAGCAAATCCTGCAACTTCATTAGAACCCTACGATAACATAGGCCGTAGGGCAACATTTAAATCAAGCACAATTGTGGGTGTGGAATCACCTCTGGGAGTTTCACATTCACTAGAATTAACAAGGCATTAGTCTTTTTCTTTATCAAGGTAATCATTTCCTGCCCAATTTCCCTATGATGCCTATCTAAAGCACTTTGGATATATAATTTTTTTTGCATCTCCAACGTGTGTTTGATGTTGTCATAGATTGACATGAAAACATGTCTGGATAGAAGAAAATGCCGCGAGAAAATACCCCCAATATGTGCATTACCCTCCCATAAATCATATCTTTGGACTGCTAGTAGAAGTTTATTACCAGGCATAAATTCATTCTTGACAACTTTGACAACAATTAGCTCAAGCATTGAGAGAGATTGAAGCAAATCAAATGCATTAGACAAGAAAATTGAAATGACTTGTGATGGGAATATGACCCATCTTGCTTGAGGAAACAAGATTTCTTTACCAATCACCCGCTTGATACTTCTCCTGATTTGGTATGATTGAATGTGGAAGACCTGTCCCGGAAATAACATCTGTGATGTGCTCTAAAAAGGGTCTCTCCCACTCTTCCACCGCTAACTAGACTTTGTAATTGTGCGACATATACTCTGTGTGCTCTCTTCAACATGTTGCGTAAGTAGTATCCATCTATATTATTCCTTCAGTTGAAACCGGCGAGCCTTGTTTTGTTTTTATTTTTTACACTTCAAAACCTATGTTGTGCTCAAAACCAGCTTAACCTGTGAGAGAAGAGTGCCTTTAAAATAGAGGAAATGATGCTTAAAAGCCGACCCATTCACCTGTGTTTTAATTTTGAAATCTTTAACTACTTGCAAATAATGTTAGCATGTGAAAACTTTGCTTTTCCAAGTACGAGAAGTCCTCAATTTACATTTCACATGTGCCAAGGATATAAATCATGTATACGAAGATGGTGAATGACTTATTTAAGACATATCACACATGTAGTTGTGCTAAGTGATTGATTCTATATAATCTGTATTCATTCCCATGTGTATTAATTAGCATGACAACTTAAAAATGATTAAATATGATGGTTACTCTATGATGGTATGATTAAATAATAAGTATCTGGTAGATTACTGAGAGGGGGGGGGGGGTGGTGAATCAATAAACTGAAAAACTAATACAAACTTCCCAAACTCAAACTCAAACTCAAACACTCAAAGTAAACTTTCACTGTCAAGATCAATACTCATAAGAATACTCAACATCAACCGGTTAACTGTTATACCAACTTAATAGTTAACCGGTTGATGTTGAGTATTCTTATGAGTATTACATCAACATATTACAACTTCAATCTTGTAAACATCAAAATGCTTAATCATATATCAACATATTACATCTCTCAATGCTTCCAGTTATCATGCCTTATCAGAATAGTTAAGTAGTTAGTCAAATCAACAAATAAGATCATAACGACAAAAATATTCACCATATGACACAAATATTTATACATGGAAAACCCAAATAGATAAAAACCATGATGAGATGAGACTCACAAGATAGCTATCTGAACTATTCTAAAGTTCGCCTTGTTAAAAGCCAAGCCTGTTAAAGCTTTTACAATAAGTCTTGTTAAGAACTGATCTTGTTAGGAATCACCTGGTTAAAAGATTTACAAAATGCCTTGATGAAAAGCAAAATACCCTGTTAGGAGTAACCTCAGTAGAGGATTTGAGAATCCAAGCTAATGGACCACCTTGTTAAAGGATTTAAGAAGTAACCAAGCTTGTTAGAGCTTACCCGGTTAGGGAATTTCAATTATGTTGTAATTGTTAGAAAACAATAGGTTTTCTTGATTTGTCTGAATAGCACTACATTTGCTTGATTAGATCCTTTTAAGCTTCAATCTACCTTTACACAAACTGTAGATCCATTCACAGGTTAGGCAACTACACACTCAACTGATTTCTGCCAACTTTGCCAACACCTTAACAAAACAACTTCATCGACCTTAAATACAAATCAACTAGGTCAGTAACACAACAAAAACCTAATTCTCTTATAAAGATTACAAACAAATCAGTTCAAGTGTGACTGTTGGATTTACATAGCAGTCTATACACATTCTTCAATAAAATTTCAACCGCTCCATGATCACTGCTTCATCGTACTTTGTAACTCATCATGCGCTATGCATTACATGCAATCCACTTTGCTCATTCCGTAGACAAACAAACAAACAAACAAACATGCCAAAAAAATCTGAACTTATCCTCATACAACGATCACACATGTCTCCATCTTTACCGCTCAACATTAGATCTTATTTCAACAAATCTTGATCAGTTAGGGTTTAACAAAAACAACTAGTAGGGTTTACTGGTTACATGCATAGAAATGGTTTAACCTTATACACCGGTTTATCGGTTCAACTTATAAACTTACATACCGTTTTACAACATCTTCCACAAAGTTCTTCCTACCAGTTACAGGACAATATCAATAATAACAACAATATTAGCAATATCATAAATACCATTACTAGTTCAATTGACATCAATGACAACATAACATATCATTAATGCAATCTTCACACAAATGACAATAATCTCCCCCTTTGGCATTGATGGAAATACAAATATCAATGCCTCTGATTGCTATTGTGGATTGGTAAATAGGAATCCTGGTTTACATTACCAAGTATTCACCATGCTCTGTCTGTCTTCAGCCTGTCATTGGTTTCCCTTTTCCAATCACATAATTATTCTCCTCAATCACATAATTCTTTTCCCCCTTTGACAACAATGCCAAATTGAAAGTAAAACATGTAATGTTAAATTTTCACCTTGCATCAACAACATGTTGCAACTTGATGTTCCCCCTATGGAATACATCCACTTCTACATGAATCCATGTAAAATTCTGCAAGTGATTCAGGGACTGATGCAATCAGCATCATGCTCAACTAACTTCATGAAGGGGTACAACCCCTAGTTGTCTTCTAAGACACTCAAATGTAGTCTTAGGCAGAGGTTTGATAAAAATATCTGCAAGATGTTCCTTGGTAGAAACATGCTCTAAGATAACATCTTTACTTTGAACTTTTTCCCCTAAAAAGTGATACTTCAATTCAATGTGCTTGGTGCGAGCGTGCAAAACAATATTCTTAGAAATATTTATGGCACTTGTATTATCACATAAAATCTTTATAGGTTCTAAGATCTTCATCTTAAAACCTTCCAAAATGTGCCTCATCCAAATAGCTCGTGTGCAATTCATATAAGCTGCAACATATTCACCTTTAGCAACAGATTGTGAAGTACAACTCTTCTTCTTACTACTCCATAAAACTAACTTTCCTCCTAGAAAGAATGCTCCACTGGTAGTACTTTTCCAGTCATCAACATTTCCTGCCCAATCAGCATCTGTGTACACCTTCAAATCAAAATTTCCTCCATATGGATACCATAATCCATAGTCAACAGTACCTTTCAGATATCTAAAAATTCTCTTGGTTGCTATCAGATGTGCTTCCTTTGGATTCTTCTGAAATCTAGCAACTATACCAACCACATGGGCAATATCTGGTCTACTGTGAACAACATAGTGTAATTTGCCAATCATTGACTTGTATTCCTTTTCATCAACAAACTTAGATTCATCTTTCTTGAACAGCTTACAACTTGTAACCATTGGTGTTCCAACTGGTTTATAGTCACTCATTCCAAAAGTCTTCAAAACCTCTTTCACATACTTAGATTGAGTAATGAAAATACCATTCTTCATTTGTTGTATCTGCAAGCCTATGAATTTTTTTATTTCCCCTAATAAAGACATTTCAAATTCATTTTTCATTTCATTTGCAAAACTGTTGCTCATGACATCATTACCTCCAAATATAATGTCGTCAACAAATACTTCACTGACTAGTATTTCATCTCCTTTAGACTTGAGATAAATGTTACTATCATCACTGGTTCTTGCAAATCATATCTTCATCAGATGTGTATGAAGCCTTTCATACCATGCTCTGGGTGCCTGCTTTAATACATACAAAGCTTTATGCAATCTGCATACCATGTCTTTCTCATGTGTAAAGCATAACCATCAGGTTGCTCTATGTATACCTCTTCTTCCAATATCCCATTGAAAAATGCAGACTTAACATCCATCTAGTATACCTTGAACTTCTTATGGGCTGCAAATGCAAGTAAAGTTCTGACACCTTCCAGTCTTGCTACTGGTGCAAAAGTTTCGCCATAATCTTCTCCTTCTTCTTGTGCATAACCTTTTCAAACCAATCTTACCTTGTTGTGAACTACAACACCATCTTCATTTAACTTATTTCTGAACACCCATTTAGTACCTATAACATTCTTGTTTACTGGTCAGGGTACCGGGGTCCAAGTGTTGTTCTCAATTTGATCCAATTCCTCCTCCATAGCTTTAACCCAATGATCATCACCAAATGCTTCCTTAGCACTTCTGGGTTCAATGGTGGAGATCATGCAAGAGTTCTCTCTTATTCTCCTTCTAGTTAGTACTCCAACATCCTTATCCCTAATAATCTACTCAGGACTATGGTTCAGTCTCACATACCTAGGAATAACATGATCATTCTCTTCAGGTTCAACTTCTTCATTATCATCTTCTTCTGAACTTATTTGTTTCAGTTGAACAAGTGCATCGAAATTTGCTTTACCGGTTTCTGATTTGACAGTTTCATGTTCCAAAAGCAAAATACAAGGATTTTCATCCTTTTTCTCTGAATGGGTTCCTTCTGAAATTTCAGGACATTCATCTACTCGAACATCAACACTCTCAACAATTCTCTGTGTTCGGTTGTTGAAGCATTTGTAAGCCTCACTCTTGGTGGAATAGACAAGAAATATGCCTTCATCACTCTTAGCTTCAAACTTGTTTATATAATCACCTCTTTTAATAAAACATTTGCTACCAAATATCTTAAAATATCTAACATTAGGTGATCTTCCATACCAATATTCATAAGAGGTCTTGTCCTTACCTCTTTTCACCGGAACTCGGTTCACTATGTATACAGTTGTACTTACAACTTCTTTCCAAAATGTTTTTGCTACACCTCCTTGTATTAGCATTGTCCTAGCAACGTCAACCATTGACCGGTTGTTCCTCTTTGCAATACCATTATGTTATGGTGTCCTTGGTGCAGAAAGCTACCACTTGATACCATTCTCGTCATAATACTAAGTGAATTCCTCAGAAGTAAACTCACCACCTTGATTTGTTCTAAGACATTTTATCTTTTTGCCACTCTCTTTCTCAGCTAAGGCTAATCACCTCTTTTAACAAAACATTTGCTACCAAATATCTTAAAATAGCTAACATTAGGTGATCTTCCATACCAATATTCATAAGAGGTCTTGTCCTTACCTCTTTTCACCGGAACTCGGTTCACTGTGTATATAGTTGTACTTACAACTTCTTTCCAAAATGTTTTTGCTACACCTCCTTGTATCAACATTGTCCTAGCAACTTCAACCATTGTCCAGTTGTTCTTCTCTGCAATACCATTTTGTTGTGGTGTCCTTGGTGCAGAAAGATGCCACTTGATACCATTCTCATCACAATACTAAGTGAATTCCTTAGAATTAAATTCACCACCTTGATTTGTTCTAAGACATTTTATCTTTTTGCCACTCTCTTTCTCAGCTAAGGCTCTGAATGCCTTGAATTTACCAAAAGCTTCATTCTCATCCTTCAATAATGTGACCCACATCATCTTTGAACAATCATCAATGAAGATCATGAAATATCTATCACCTTGAATGCTTCTTGTTCTTATTGGTCCACATAGATCTGTATGAACCAAATCTAACAAGTGCTCTGCTGAGAAGGACTTGCTCTTGAAAGTTGAAGAAGTCATCTTTCCTAACCGTCATTCTTTGCAAAGAGCATTAACTAGTTTTTCTAGCTGAGGTAGACCTCTTACTGTTTTAGACCTGCTCACTTTAACAATGTTATCAAAGTTTATATGACAAAATCTCCTATGCCAAAGCCAGCTATCATCTATCTTTGCAATAAAAAAGTTTCTAACTTTAGGATTAAGATGAAATAGATTACCTCTGGTTTGTTTCCCGGTTGCAATCAATTCACCTTTGTTGTCAAAGATTTTGTACATACCATTTCTAAACTCCAGTGGGTATCCTCTGTCATTAAGTTGTGCCACACTCAGAAGATTGTGCTTTAGACCTTCAACCCAATAGACATCATCAACACTTGTCTTCCCATTAAGAGAAATAGCTCCCTTACCTTTAACCATACAGGGTGAGTCATTGCCAAATCTGACAACACCGCCATCAAATTCTTTCAAGGAAATAAATTTTCTCTAATCACCGATCATGTGATGTGAACAACCACTATCAATGATCCAATCATCAGAGTTATCCATCCTGGACACTAGTGCCTTCTGATTTGATATCTCTTCCTTAATAGCTACAAACACAATATCTTCACTAGCATCATCATTAGATTCTTCATCAGTAATACCACTGTCAACCGCTATAAGACAATCTCTCTTGCCTTTACCCTTATACTTCTTGAATTTGTCTCTCTTGTGTTCATTTTCACTATTAGGACAATTTGCTGCTATATGACCAATCTTGTTGCATGCAAAACATTTTAAAGGTAGTTTACCTCTATATTTCCTAGTGCCTCTAGGCAGTCGTTTTGCCAACAATGCTTCAAGTTCCACTAAGCTATCTTCATCATCAACATCTCTGCTGGATCTAGATTCATAGCCATGACAAGTATCTCTACTTTTTCTCATAGATGGGTTAGAGACAGAAGCTCTGAATGCAAATCCTGATTTCTGTACACTACCATCATAGCCATTTAATTCAAAAGCAGTAAGTTTTCCAATGATAGAGTCAAGAGTTACATTATTTTTGTTAATGGATTTAAGCTCCTGAATAGTTGCAACTCAGATACCATAGACTAGTAGTAGGGTTCTCACTACCTTACTGATCACTGTAGCATCTTCCACTTTTCCTCCTACACTCTTTATTTCACCAACTATCTCTTTTATCCTTTGACCATACTGCTAGATATTCTCTCCTTCAGACATTTTCATGTCATCAAACTTTCCTCTTAAACTCTCCTCTTTAGCAATCTTAACATGTTCATCACCGCTATAAATCTCTTCAAGTTTTTTCCATACTTCATATGCAGTTTCAAGACCATGAACATCTGCATATTCAACATCAAACATGGAACTTATAATAGCCTCCAATGCTTGATGATTCTGTTGTTGTCCTTTCTTCTGATCATCAGTCAGTGTTCCAGTAGGTGCAACATACTAAGTTTCTACATGATCCCAATACTGACTTCCAAGACTCTTGATGTAAATCTTCATTCTGTCGCTCCATATCCTATAGTTTTCTTTGTTGAACTTCGGACCTTCCTTCTTCATCATGATCTACCAGATATTTTTCTCAAGATGTTAGGCTTTAGGTAAAAGAGGACCTAAGATACTCTGATATAGATTGATGGTATGATGAAAGAATAAGTATCCGATGGATTACTGAGAGGGGGGGGGGGGTGAATTAGTAAATTGAAAAACTAATACAAACTTCCCAAACTCAAACTCAAACACACAAAGTAAACTTTCACTGTCAAGATCAATACTCATAAGAATACTCAACATCAACCGGTTAACTATTATACCAACTTAAATGTAGTGTCTAAATAACACTACATTTGCTTGATCAGATCCTTTTAAGATTCAATCTGCCTTTACACAAACTGTAGATCCATTCACCGGTTAGGCAACCACACACTCAACTGATTTTTGCCAACTTTGCTAGCACCTTAACAAAACAACATCATCGACCTTAAATACAAATCAACCAGGTCGATAGCACAACAAAAACCTAATTATCTCATAGAGATTACAAACAAATCGGTTCAAGTGTGATCGTTGGATTTACATAGCAATCTATACACATTCTTCAAGAAAATTCCAACCGCTCCATGATCACCACTTCATTGGACTTTGTAACTCATCATGCGCTATGCATTAGATGCAATCCACTTTGCTCATTCCCTAGACAATTAAACAAACAAACAAACAAACACACCAAAACAATTTGAACTTATCCTCATACAATAATCACACATGTCTCCATCTTTACCGCTCAACATTAGATCTCATTTGAACAAATCTTGATTGGTTAGGGTTTAACAAAAACAACTGGTAGGGTTTATCGGTTACATTGCATAGAAAGGGTTTAACCTTATACATCGGTTTACCAGTTTAACTTACAAACTTACATACCGGTTTACAACATCTTCCACAAAGCTCTTCCTACCGGTTACAAGATAATATCAATAATAACAACAATATTAGCAATATCATAAATACCATTACCGGTTCAATTGACATCAATGACAACATAACATATCATTAATGCAATCTTCATGCAAATGCCAACACCCTGTCTCATCACACATGAAATATCATCACATAATATGTTTTCTAATAATAGAAATTATTTTAAATCATGTTCATCCTTAATTGATTCAATTTCAAGCCCATCACAACCCATGTTTGCAAGTATGTCTGCCATCTTGTTACCTTCTTTGTACATGTGCGAGATATGAAATGCTCCAAATGAATCTAGTAGATTTCAAACTTGTCTAACAATATAATTGATCTTCCAATTTAATGTTTTCCTCTATGTGCACACATTAATAACAACAGAGGAGTCACCTTCGACATGAACTTTTGAATAGCCCAATTTCTTGGCAAGGATAAATCCTTCCAATAAGGTTTGCACCTCTACCATATTGTTAGTTCCTGGAGGCAATACAAGTAATTTGAGTGCTTTTAAATTACCCAGATGATCCCTAATACAAACTCCAGCCCCTGAGTCACCTGGATTCCCTCTTGATGACCCATCAAAGTTAAGTTTGACAAAATCTCGATGCGGGGGTTGCCATGAAATATTAGATCTCTCAACCTTATTTAATTTATTAGAAGATGGCATACTGGAATTAGATGCTGATAAAATATGCTTCCAATTTTTGATAATGGAAGAATCCCATGATGAAAATAATGAACAAATGTTATAACAATATTGTACATGAGCATTTACTAGATTAGAAACCGATTTCTCTATTACTTCCAAAAATTTATCAACAGTCAGAGTCACTTTCCTGAAGACTCTTTTATTTCTTTCCCACCAAATGGACCAAATGATTGTTGCTGGAATAATGTGCCAAATACAAGAAAATGTGGAGGAGGTAAACATGATAGGCCATGACTGAAACAAATCCCATACTGCATTTGGCAAAGGCAATAAAATCTGCAATCTGTTCAAAATGAAGAACCAACACTATTGAGCAAATGGACATTGAACAAACAAGTGATCAACTGTTTCACTATCCTTATTACACAAAACACAAGGAAATGGTTGCAAAATTTGCAGCTTGACTAGTCTGTCACTGGTTAAGATCCTTTTTTGAATTGCCAACCAAGAGAAACAACCTGCTTTAGGCAAGACTTTGTTATTTCAACAAAATTTAAATGCTCTTTGGTTTTGCTGCTGATCAATCATGTGTTGTAAAGTTGCATATCCATTTTTAACTGAGAATACACCTTGTTTGGATGGAGCCCAAAAAACTTTATCCAATTTATCTGATAGAAATATAATCCTTTGAGCTAAAAGGTTTTGTAACATCTTCTTTTGATTATCATTAGTAATAACATGCAAAAAATCTTTCCAAATGGCCTTTCCTAAATGTAATTCAATTCCACTGATATAATCAATGAGTTTCTCACCCCATGCATGAGTAAGATAGGAATTATTCCTTCCAAGTGTTGACATTGTTCTAGTGGAGGATGTCCATTCCATGAGTCACTCTAGAAATGAATTGACTCCCCATTATTAACTTGCCAAGAAATATACGTGGTTACCAGTTCTTTGGAGGACATCATGAAGTTCCACATTGCAGATCCATTTGGTGGATTAACAATGGTGAGGATTCCCAAAGGGTTTGAAGAATCTAGATACTTCGCTTGCATGATTTGACACCATTTTGCATTAGGTTTGAAGTACATTTTCCAAACCAACTTACCTCCAAATGCTTCCTACTCCTCCCACAACCTTTCTATGTGTCATATTGGTAAGTGATATTAATGGAATTTTCTTTTCTTGAGATAGATTACCCTTCTATAAAAAGCTTCTGATAATTTTTTGAATCTGCATTACAACTAATTTTGGAGCCTTAAGGATAGAGATATAGTAGTTAGGTATGGAGGCCAAAACAGTTTTGATAAGAAGGATGCGGCTTGAAAGAGAGAACCATCTAACTCACCAAGCTAAAATTCTAAATTTAATCCTTTCAAGCATATTTTCCCAATAAGATGATTTGTTGACCCCCCATAAAGAAAGGAATACCTAAGTACGAACAAGGTAAATCTTCTAGCTTAAATCCCAAAATTTCAATGATGTTTTTGCTAACAATAGATCTTGTGTTGAAAATAAATACCTTTGATTTCTGAGCATTAATTTTCTATCCTGATACTGATGCGTATAAATCCAAAAAATTCTTAATCTGATTAGCCTCTGCTATAGTAGATTTACCATATAGAAGAGTGTCATCTACAAATAGTGCATATGTGACTGAAATGGAGGTATTAGGAATGTGGATACCTTGCCAAGTGCCCTTTTCATTATTAAATTTGATTAATCTACTAAGCGCTTTTGACATGATGATGAATAAGAAAGGGGATAGTGGGTCTCCTTTCCTAACACCTTGAGTAGCTGCAAAGAAACCCAAAGGTGTCCCATTGATAATAATTGAGAAGAATAATCCCAAAACACATTCTCCAATCCATTTGCACCAATTTTCAGAGAATCCAAATTTGTGGAGAACTTTTAAAAGAAAAGTCCAATTTACCCTATCATAGGCCTTCATCATATCAAGTTTAGCAATAAAAGATGGCATTTGGGATGTTTGAACATAATGGAGAACTTCATATGCAAATAATGCCCCTTCCACAGTTTCCCTCCCAGGGACAAAACCCCCTTGTTCAAGTGAAATAAGTTTTGGAATGAGTTTTTGCAATCTTCGATAAATGGTCTTAGTAAGGATTTTATAAATTGTATTACACAAGGAGATAGGCCTAAATTCTGGAAATGTTTTTGGTTCTCTTATCTTGGGAAAAATTGCTACATTAGTAACATTAAACATCTTCAGCATGGAAGCACTTCTTCTTTACTCTTCAAGTGCTACCAATAAATCAAAGCCTATAACATCCCAACACTTTTGAAAGAAAAGGGTCGTATATCCATCAGGACTCGGAGCTTTATCTAGAGCAAGTGAAAACACCACTCCAAAAACTTCTTCTAGAGTGAATGGTTTCATGAGATCCTCATTGTCACGTTGGGTGAAGATATTTGGGATAACATCTAAGACTTCTTGTTCTTTAGATGCCAAATGCCTGTTACTAACAAGGGGTGGAGCAAGCAATTTTTTAAAAAATTTCACTCCTTCATCTTGAATTTCCAGAGGCTTTGTCAGCTTAACACCTAAAATAGCATCATTAATCTCAAATATTGAAGAGGCCACTCTTTTTGCTTTTATTGATTCATGAAAGAATTTTGTGTTCCTATCTCCTTCTTTCAACCAAAGTTCCCTAGAATTTTTCCTCCAATAGACTTCATCTCTCTTACATAACTCTTCCCATGTTGTATGTAGTTGTTTTTGCTTATCATGTGTGGCATTATCCATGTCTTGCATAATAATGTGATCATGAATTTATGCTAACTCTTTTGCCACCACATCTTTTTCATGAAAAATATTCTTAAAAACTATCACATTCTATACTTTGATTTGAGATTTAACATACTGCATTTTCTTGTAAAGTTGAAGCATTTTATTACCATTATGATATGGTGCACTCACCCACCATTAACGAATTAGAGGAAGAAAATGAGGATGTTTGAACCACATCCTTTCAAATTTGAATGAAGGCCAATGTACACAAGGTGAAGTCTTAGGGGAAATACTAAGTGAAATGGCAAAGTGGTTTGAGCAGATGAGAGGGAGAATCTCTAATTCAAATTGATAATTTTGTAACAACCATTATTGAGAAATGATAAATCTGTCCAATCTCTCAGCTATTTGTGAAAATTTCTTTCTCCTATTTGTCCATGTAAAAAAACCCTTCTTTGGCACTATATCTGTTAATCTATTATTAATGAATACTAAGAGGGGGGGTGAATTAGTATACCAAAAAATACTGTAATCAATCTTTTAAATAGTTTAGCAGATAACCGGTGCAACAAATTCACTAATAAACCGGTTAAGATAAGTGAAAACCAAATAGAAAACAAAGCATTCACCCACAAGAGCACAATCACCATAACATAAGATATTTGACGTGGAAACCCAAATGGGAAAAACCACGGTGAGCAGAAACTCACAAGAAACTATCTATAGAATAGTAACCAGACCAGTTAAGGTCAGACCGGTTAAGGTCATACAATGTTCTTCACCAGAACAAATCCTGTTAGGAATCTAGATCTCTGTTAGGAATCTCCTGTTAAAGACTACCTTGTTAAAGGTTTTTAGATCCGTAATTTTGAACCACCTTGTTAGAGGATTTACAAAGGCTTTGCTGGGCCTACCCGGTTAAGGGTTTCAGACTTGTCGAAGATATTAGTAATCAAGAAGTGAATGATCTAGATAATAACACAGTATGCTTAGTTAGATCCTTGACAACTCATTGTTAATGCATTTCAGCATTACTTCAGTCTTTAATATCTCCACACTCTATCTCTTCACCCAGACCTAATCTTCTCTTCGATGATCGCACATAACCTTTTCTATTCTATATCTCATACATGCAAACCTTAGACATGACGTCCTTATAAAGGAATCTGATTTCATGTCGGTCCAATAGATTTAGATACAAGTTCCAAGGTACAGTGCATCTAGACATATTTGGTAATGCGACACAAACACACTGCCAAAGTGTCGGTGGATGATAACTCATCACACATTACAGTAATACCGGTTTGTAACTCATCATAGATATATACTGGTTAATACAATATACCAATTACTGGTTGTCAAAAATGAAGACTAGAAAATCATAGTGTTCCGATCAAAAGTTAACTACCGCTTGGGTCCTTCGTACCACTTGAGATCCTCAAACCGCTTGGGATCTTCAGTCAATCTGTGACCGGTAAACCATCTTCTGCAAAATACCGAGTCTAAAGACTATACATTCAATAATACACAATACCAGTTGGAACAATTACCGATTGAGCATAACTCATACATCAAGAAAGTGTGTGTCCATCAATGACAATCAAAACATCATCAAAATACCAACAATTATCAAAGATAAAACCCACAAAATCTTCAATAGTCCTTAGTGGAGAACAAATACCCCCTCTCTTTTCTTGAAGGGAGATAATAGCTTTGAAGTCTCCTCCCAGAATAATGTTATGATCTGCAAATTGATTAATAACTGTTGCTATTGTATTCCAAAGCCTCTTTTTGTCAAGTTTACTAGTGGGTCCATAAACATTAAATAGCTTGAAAGATAGATCAAAGTTTTGAATATTCAATAGTTGCCAGTTATTACCTATGGTTACCATTTCTGCATTTACTGTTTTAGGATTCCATAGAGCTATAAGCCCTCCTGAAGCTCCCTGAGCCAAAACATGCAATGATTTTCATTTTGTCCACTTATGAATAGTTTTTTGAAAAGTATCCTGATATGTTTTGGTTTCTTGGAACATAACAATATCAGCTATTGTCGAATCAAGCTGGTGCTTAATTCGATTTCTTTTGTCAGAGGCATTAATGCCTCTGACATTCCATGAAATGATTTTCATTGAGGGCGGAGAGAAACATTCCCTCCTCGACCTTTTAATAATAGTAAATTTACCATCTAAAGTAGATTGAATGCCAGCTGCTATTTCCTCTTCCAGTTTAGCTGATTTTGCCTTCCTCCCTCTTGGTTTCGGTGAATTAGATAGCAGGGAAAGACTGGAAGGCGATTGGGGAATTGATAGAGATTGTGAGAAATCATATGGAGGGTCTTGCTGGCTTTCACAATCTGTTTGGTAATTGTTGACCTCTACTTCCATATTACTAGACAGAATGTCAATATGAGAATCTTGAAACACAACTGGCATAACTATTAAGTGATCTAGGAATAATTGATCATCCTCATTTAAAACCTCTTCAGCAATTTCATTAAATAATTGGGAACCAACCGAACGTAATACTTCATTGGCAATTTATTCTAAGTTATATAGTGATCTTTGCACCTTGGCTTCCTCATATCACTGTATTGCCCGAACTGGGCATAGCCAATCATTATCTACTTGGCCTAGATTATCTAGTGATCTCTGCACCTCCAATTCCTCATACCATTGTAATGGCCTCTTGTAACATGGGAAATGATTGCTACTATCTTCCTTAAAAGAAAACATTAAATCAAAAGGCCGACTAGATGTAGACAATCTAGAGACCAACATATTCATTTTACTAAAGACTTCTAAAAATAAACCATTCACCTCCCTTGGAGTATATAGTGAAGTAAGACTCATGCCCTTAAAATTTTGAGAGGGAGATATCATTCTAGCCACAACATTTTTACCATTTTCATATGGTGTATGCAAGCATAAAGAGTTGGTGGAAATCAAACCTTGATCCTTCTGATTGAAAAGTTGAAATGCAGATATTAACTAGTTCCAAATTAAAGAGATATTGAATGTATTTAACCTTCTAGAAGACAATATCTGCATTTCCTGATTTGGAGAATGGTTCTTATGCTCAAAAATAGTTGTCATAGAATGATTAATATGGTTATTATCAACTTGTATTTGGTGAATAGAAATGGGACTTTCATGCAAGTCTACACCTGGTCTAGAGGCAAACAAATAGAGGGAAGGATCTGTGGAATGATCATCACATACTTTTTATTATTTGTTGCAAATCTTGTTGACATTGAGCATTGAAATGTCCCGGAACGTCTGAATGAAAATCCACTATTTCAGGTTCTTCAAGAATGATAGTTTGCTTCCAAGTACCAAATTTGGAAACAATGGAGAAACTATCTGGTACCAACTTTGACGTGTCTAGAAGAAAGCACACTTGAATTGGAAGATGAGTAAATTCAAAAGGAATAAGATCACATTTAATGAAAATTCGAATCTAGTTTGAAAATAACTCAACCATCTCTAAATCCCTGTCTTCCAAAGGCAAGGACAGAAAAGAGATCCATAAGGGGGCAAATTTATAGATTGCAAAGTCTATCTTAAAATTTGGTACCCATGGGATGGTGAAAAGACCAAAACCCTTACAAAACCAACCCTTAAACTTATGAACCATATCCCTATAATCTTTTGATCCAAATATTACAATAAAAAACCCTGATCCATTATCAATGTAAAAAATATCCTTAACCCCTTTCCAACATTTCTTAGCCCATGACAATAAATCAACAAATGAGGGAGAAGATTTCCAAAACTTACCAACAAGTGCTCTCTCTCAAATATGTAAAATTTGAGGCATAATAACTTGGTCTGAGAGAGTAACCTTGTACTGCGTTTCAAGGCGGCTTGGTTCAGGAGTGATCATGGTATTTTTCTTTTTAATTGACTGTTCAATCTGTTCTTTGTTCTACTTTTTTTCTCTCTAGATTTTTAAGGGTTCATAAATTGGTCAAAGGGGGACCTCCTCAACCATTATGTATTTTCTAGGCTGCCTATCAAACTTTGGGGTGAAGGGCGCTCTAAAAGTGGAATCTAAAAAGTCTCTACTCCCTGCAATCAGAATATTGTTCGGATAGGAGAGGAATTTGGGTTTTCTCCAAGAAGTATACAAAGGCATACCCACCATAGTTTGACCATTTTTTATATTTGTGCTTTTGTAGTCCACTTCAGTATGGCTTCTAAACCGATCTAGAAACCCTTTTCCCCTTTCAGGCTCCCATGAATATTTAGAACAATATCCATCGCAGATATCAAATATGTCATTTTGGTCATGACAATAGTATCTCTTTGAGTTTCATGTTGCAATATTCTTGGTATGCATGGAGCCTATATCTTTGGAAGATTGGAGATGTTATGCTTAATATTGTAATAATGGGTTAGTATCTTTGGGTTTGGATGACCTTGCCCCATTCTGGTAATATCGATATATGCATTCGCAAATAAATAATGAAAAAGGAAGTGTGTATATGCATTGGAAAATGAAGTATGTGAGGTAGAAAGAGTATGTGTGAAAAAGAGATTGAGAAAGTATATGAGGCGTGTATGTGAAAGATAGCAGAGAAGCAGAGTGTGTAGCATGAGTTATGGACAACGAAGACAGATAGTGTTGTAGTGGTGCAGTAGTTCTTCATGATGAATAATGATGAATAGTAAATACTCAACATATACTGAGAGGGGGGGGGGGGTGAATCAGTATAGACAAAAACTTCTTTAACAACTTAAACTACAAAGACTACACTAACTAGTAAATAACATCACTGATCTAAATCAGGGCACTACCAGTAAAACACAGTGAGACCATGAAAGACATAAACTGATAACATTTAGATCTTCACAAATCCTAACATCTCATTTCCACTTCATCCATATGCTTAAACAAGTAATACATCAGAAATATAATGACCACTGGATCAACATACATTACTGCTTGACAGAAAACACTAAAGCATCACATGAAAAAGCATCACACATAACACACTGATTTTTCATGTGGAAACCCAACTGGGAAAAACCACAATGGGGATGAATACCCACAAGTTGTTCTTGAACTCTTCTGAAGTCCACTCTGTTAGGAGCCTAGTCTAGTTAAAGACTTTACAACAGGTTTTGCTAGGAACCGATCCTGCTCGGGATCACCCGATTAAGGGATGGCTAAATACCTAGTTAAAGGTTAGAACCCTGTTAAAGGTTACCTCACAAGAGGATTTGAAGAACTCAATGATTTTGAGTCACCCTGTTAAAGGATTTACAAAAAGCCTGTTAAAGCTACCCAGTAAAGGAATTTTCCAATTGCTGAAATGGTTAGAAGTCAACAAGTAATATACTGATCTGATAATAGCACTTAATGCCAAGGTAGATCCACTTTAGTTCCTTTACATCTACAATCAGACTCTGTAAATCTCTACTCATTACACCGGTCTAGCAAGAATCAAGTATCTCTTCACTTGGATACACACATAACATTTGCCAACAATCTCACAATGCAAATCATCATCGACCTTATAGACAACAATTAGGTTGGTAGCCAAAACCTAAAGCCCTAAGCATCTAGGTTATCAATACAGTCGGTCCAATCCTGACCGTTCAATCACATTACATAGGATAAAACAATCTTGAACAAATCTCAAGACATTATCCATCATCCATTCTTCATTGCTTCTGGAAGCTGATAACGCATCACGTGCTCTCCACCATTTACTGAGACCGCACATTCTCGAGGTAGATAGGATCAATCTTCTTCATGCAAGATCCTCAAGGAAATTCTTTACGCAGACAAGGCTGACGTGGCAACATGATCTAATCTTCATTTCAATGCTTACTCGTCACAGAATATCATCAGTCGAATCACACAGACTTGTAATGCATCAACCGGAAACCCTGAAGCTAAGATTACCAACCGGTAGTCATATCAAATGAAACCCCGACACAAAATTTGCATATACCGATTCACATACTGGTTCACCTTTTCACATATACCAGTTCACTTCATACCATCATACTGGTTCTCTTGCTAGTTTGCTTTCTTCAATATACAGGTTCATACTTCAGCATATTGACATCAATGAAAACATACAATATCATCATGTCATCCAACTCTGCACATATGCCAACACTTCACCGGACCTACTGCAAGACAATTGTATAGAGATCTTTAACTAGATCTATTGTAGGGTTTGTGAATTGTGATCTAAGATTAATCTTAGAACTGATCTCATGCATTTGGAGATATAATCTTTTTCAATTCAACCTTTTCTATTATAGTGAGTATTCTGGCAGTGAGTCGTTCTTTTGTATCTTTATAGTGAGCGGTCTGACAATGAGCCATTTTTCTAATCTAGTAGTAAGCCACTTGACAATGAGCCACTCCTTTGTAAACACTATATAAATAGTTATATTCTTCTAAGAGTTAATACTCTCCATGGTTTTTCCAATTTGGGTTTTACATGTATAAAATTTGGTGTTTCTCTTGTGGTTGTGTTCTTCATGATTATACTACTTTTGCAATTTTATATCTGTTAAGTATGATAGATGAAGTTTGATATTTATGTGAAAGATTAAAGTATTGCTAAAAGTTTCTTTATATATATATATATGGGAATATTGATTCACCCCCCCTCTCAGTATTCTGGTCCTTTCAACCTAGTCAACAATTGGTATCAGAGCTTTGGTCCCTTGCTTGAAAGCTTAACTGCTTGAGGGAGATCTGTGTTGGTTTAATCATGGCACCTATATGCATGACCATATATTTTTAGTTGGATGAAGATTTGAAGACAACCCTTGAAGATTTGGAAAGTGTTGAATCAAAGAATGAAGAGTTGAAAGAGAATGCGAAGATAGAAAATGAATGCATGCAGAAGCTAAGAGAGAAAATCCGAAAATTCAAACTGAGGCATAAGGAGGTTAATAATCAGTTGAAGTAGGCAAAGGAGACTATTAAAGATCTAATACAGAAGATTGAGGAGAAATATAAGACAAAGAAATCCTTGATAGAAACAATCAAGTAGGAGTTTGAATAATGTGAAAAGCTAGAGCAAGAGGTGAAGAATTTGAAGGTAAAAAAATCCTTGATAGTAGTAAGCTCCTGAAAGATTTGATCAACATGCAACAAGTTAACTTGGATAAGGCCAGACTTGGCTTTCAACCCAGTATGTGTTCAGATCAGAATGACAAAAAGAAAAATAAAGAAGTCAAATCTGAAGTGGAGAAGAAGTCTGAAGATGAGAGAAAATCCCAGAATCATAATTCTAATGCAAGAAGACCACCAGTTCAACAACCTAATGCAAAAAGGTACCCATCTTTTAATGGCTATTTTTTTCAATGCAATAAATTTGGACATAAGGCAATAAGTTGTAGAAGCATTCAGTGTTATAGTTTCAAGAGGTTTGGTCATAAAAGAAAATCATTGTAGAAACAATGGTATGAGTCAGAATCATAATCCAATTGAAGTGAACAAGAAGAGTTACAGCTTTCAGGGATACCGTTATACTTGCAATAATTAAGGATATAAAGCTAATCAATGCAGACATAGATCACATCCGGTAAGATCAGAAAGGAAGGATATTAGTTGTTTCAAATGCAAACAATCTGGACATTGTGCTAATCAATACATAAATAGAAATGTAGAGAAATCTACTGAGAAAAGTGTAATGAAGAGTGGTGAATCAAAAAGAAAGAAAATTTGGTCTGGAGGAAGAAGAGTGAGAACAAAGGAAGTGAGCGTGATGTATTAGAATCCAATGCAAGCACCTCTTCCTCTGGTAACTAAGTATAATGCTTTGGGTTAGGGGGAGTTCCTTTTGAAAGAAAAATCTTTTGTCCTCCCCGTTTGAGTGGAACATGTTGTTGATCGGGCATGATTGTGCTTTAAGTGCTTTAAAGGATATCTAGTAATCGAAGGAATTTTTCTGACATCATCGATAAGATAGTTCTTGGCAGAAAAACCCTAAGGGAAATGTTTTTGGCAAGATAAGTATCGGCTTTTTGAATTCATTCTTTCATTATCGGTTATTCGTGCTTAAGAATATTGGGAATAGTAGAGGATTAGCAGAACAAGAGAGCAGTGTGAGAAATCATGGAAGGAAAATTGATCGTCAGAGAATCTAGCAACGAAGAATTTCAAGTTTTGGATAAGGTGTTCCTAGATGAATTTAACCCAAAGAAAATCAGAGAGGTTGAAGCTGGTGTGAGTAATGTTGAGTTGCAAAGAGTCAAATGATTGGAAAGCGAAGGTCTGAATCTTTGGATAGAAATTGCTTGTTTGATAACACAAAGGTTATTAGGATAATCCTTAGCCTTGTACGAGATGACATTATTATGTTAGATAAACTCTACCCCATCTCGAAGGAGGTTATCTTTGTGATGGTTTGTGCGATAGTGGAGAAGTTTTGACAAAGAAGTCAACCTTGAACAGAGAAGTGGAAGCCCTAACTAGCATGAAGGGTGATCAACAAGCATTGATCATTAACTCTATCATCAACCCTATGGTGAGGTATGTAGCCTATGACATTTCTTATAAAATCTATTTCAGGAATAGGGAAGGTGTTGCCTTGGTAATTGCAGTATATATGGCACATATGCTTGTAATGGAAAACAAATTATTTGACTTGTGTGAATTGTTGAGAGAATTGTTGTTAAAAAATGTTAAGATGACAAAAGAAAGGAATTATCCTTTCCAGTTTGGTTCATTGCTTGTGAGTTTGGTTATGTATTGTTTGGGATCCATTTCGGCAAAATACAATATTATTGGGAGTTTGGTGTTCCAATTGCAAGACAAATATTTAGATATTTGAATAGTCTAAATAATAAAGAGGAAGTCCGTGATGCCTATTTCAAATCCTTTTTGGACACATGGAGTGTTGGCCTGATATCTTTTGTTTCTGGTTTTGGAGGTTCTTCCTTTGAAAAGAAGATAGTATGTTCCTGTCAGTATTTCAAAGTCAAAGAAAAGAAAAGTAGAGGATATTGTAGTGATTGAAGATCCAGAGTCTCTTGTAGCTGGAGGAGATTCAACAGTTGCATAACAGGAAGCTGGAGAATCAAATGATGAATCTAATTTGCTAAAATTAGTGGACAACATGGATGGAATCAAAAAAATTGGTGTGATGTGGCCGACTTCAGTTGAATCAAATAGAATTGAAAGCATTATATTGAATCATTTGATCCGGAATAACATGAGAATTGAGAATATCAATGATTTATTTTTGGAATCCTTAAATGAGGTTCTAAAGGAGAAGTTATTTGACTAGTTTGTTGAGGGTAGAATATCTAAAGAAGAAGGTTTGGATATGCATAATCTACTGAATGAATGTGTTGATGTACAAAAGATCTTATCAACATGTATTAAGGAATTGAGGAATTGTATCTACAGTACTAGTAGAGTCTACAGGTATTGTATCTCTTGGCTGGTAGCTGCAGTGAAGCACAAAAGCAAAATTGATGCCATTGAAAATGAGTTAACAACTTTAGGAAAATCTTTTGATTTTCTAGATGATAAGGATGGTGAGTAGAGGAAAATAATCAACTTTCTTCAAGTTGAACTCTTATTCTTGCAAAGGAAGAAAGAAGACCTTGTGAACATGTTTTGGAAGATGAAGGAGATTGTTGAGGATAAATTGGAGCATTTTTCAACATTGCTTGGAAGTGTAGTTGAGTATGTGTTGCCCCGTTATTTAAAATTTTAATATTATAAGCATTTTCATGCTTTTATATTAAAATTATAGGCTTTGAACAAGTTGAAAGACTTAAATGTTCAATGAGGTTTGAGTTTTGCAAAAATAACATGCCGACCTTAAGTTTTGCGTGTTTTTAAACCCAAACCTTAAGTTTCGCAGGTTGACCAGTCAAACCCTTAAGTTTTGCATATCCAAAATCCAAAGTCTTAAGCTTCGCACTTTCAAAATCCAAAACCTTAAGTTTCACACTTTTTAAAATCAAAACCCCAAGTTCACAAAGAAAAAGTCAAAACTCCAAATTTTGCATTTAGAGAAGCCCAAGCCTTAACTTTTAGCACAATTTCTCTTGAACTCCAATTTCGTGTTTGGTTTTAAAAAAAACATAACTAGTAACTTTTTGTAACAACTTTTCAAGAATCTTCAAGATTTGGGAAGTGAGCAGTTGTGGGAATTCTTTCTTGGTGCATTGGGAATCTTTCAAAGCATAATGAAGGTAATTTTTTTTATCAAACTGTCTAGTTGCAAATACACTAGTAGCAGTGTATGCAAAGGTTGGTAGCATAAACAAATTTTTTTGAACATTCCTCCAAAATGTGCTCTAAAGCAAAATATGGCCTCATGGCTGCCAGAAGCGCAAGCTATAAACAAAATTTAGTCTGCTAAATAGGTTTTGGGGGACTTTTAAACAAAGGTAATGAGCATACCCACGTAGTGAGTGTGTGTTGCAATATTAGCAGATATCAAAGTTGGAAATGATGTGTTAGATATGCATGCATATCATACAAGCATAGATGGATTACACCTGATTTGTTTGACATAATGCCTTAAAGAAGCAAGAGTCTATAGAGATCAATGATTTAAAGAGGTAGCCCAAAATTATGAGTTCAAAATGATTTAGAAACTTTCAAGCAAATGCAATCGGCAGGGCAAAGCCGAATTCCCCAATCAATGCTCTATTTGGAATGCATATAAAATATGAAATCATAGACTTGGTACCTAAATTAATTGTTAGAATTAACGTATTGTAGACAAGGCACTTGCGCTATTGACCGAATGCTTCAACACAACATAGATAGGACTGTGAAATGTTTAAAAAAAAAATTCTCAAAAGGATGTCGTATCATGAAATGTAATGATTGTGCAATATACACAAAACATATTTTGCAGGAAAGCTCTTCAAATCACATTATCTCCTCCTTCCATATGTAGCCCACAAGATGCAAAAGCACAAGATGATAAAGGAGGTTCATTTAGTATTATAGTTTGGAAGGCTTTAGCAAACATGCATGCAGACTGTCGGAGCATTGACAATGCACGTGACTTGTTTGATGAAATGTCTCGAGAGAATGTGAAGTCTCTACAGTCTTGATTGTCACAAGTGCAGGATACACACATTCAATGTATTTTTTGAATCACTAGTTGAAATTGTAATGTATTACATCAAATATGAAGCTGCATTCCATAAAATTTGCCAGTATCATCACTGTTGCTTCCATAGACGTACATGAAAAATGGGAATCCTTGTTTAATATTATAGTTGAGATATTATGGTTGACATGCATCTGAATGCTGGAAGTATACCAAAGGACATGCAAGCTATTTAGGTTATCTCAGAGGATATAAATATATTGATATAGCACAAAAAGTGAGATGATTTTGATGAATAAGTTTTCAAGCTTAATGCTAGATATGGAGTCTTGAATAAAAAAATGCTTCATCAAAGGTAACAGTGTTTGAATATTGAAATTGGAATTTGCATCCTAAATGCCCATGTTGATTATGAAAGTGGTGATCCAATAATTTGATGGAAAGTGATAAGAAGGAATAGCTTTACCATCAGCTGATTGTTGGTCCAAGCAAGATGAAATATAATTGTCAAGGGCCAGAGCCAATGTCACTACTCAAGTGCACACTACTTGAGATGTTGATACTAAACTCGAGCATGTAAGTATTGATGATTTTTGGGAAGAGATGGATAAGGAAGAAAATACATCACTAGCACAGAAGACTTTGTATAGTGGGTTGGCACATGTAGTAGGTTATCCTTTGGCAGTTCAGTATCCAGAGTTGGTACTCGAATGCATGAAAGCATATGATCCAGATACTAAGTAGGTTAGGCTAGGAGAAGGAAAAATAATAACGAGACTAGATCCCATCTCTATTGGAATCAGCTTCAGGTTGCCAGTCATAAAAGAATTTGCCAATATTTCTAAGTAGAGCGTTGAGACCTATTTTATCAAACACAAAAGGCAATGCATGACAACCATAGCTAAGAGTTGTTTGGAAACACCAAGAGGAGGCCAATCAAAATTACCCAAGACCCTCTATAGAACACTTTTTATAGAAGACATTTCAAATATGATCATTTTATTGAACAGGGTAATAGGTAATGAGAATGCAAGTAGTTTTCAAGAATGGATGTTTTTATATATCAATACCATTTGTGAAGGTAAGCAGCTTGTTGATTGGACTGAGATAATTAGTAACAATATTCATAACCAATTGACACAATTTGAGCTTAATCAATGGTTTCATATGTCTTCTTATCTCATATATGCTATTGCTAGCATGAAACCTTGGTCGGGGCCTGATAATCGGGGTATTTATGAGGTATCCACACAAATCTATAATTATTATCCCCAATTGCAATTGAATCATAGTTACATACACTTCTGCAGGGCGAATGATGCATTCACAATGCTTTATGTCAGGGAGTTCCAAGGTAATATTGGTCTCAGGATATCACCGGAAGCCACTATCCTCATCTAGAAGTATGGGAGTTATTTCATACAATTTCCATGCTTCACTTACATTTGAATCAGAGGATTTGATGGTTGTCCATATATGCTGCCCCAATTTGTGGATGATAAACTTATGTTGATAGAAGTATGTAGACAAATTGGTCAAGTCAATAAAAAGTGTCAAAATAAGCGAACACTAAAGATTATTTCTTTCCCAATTGGCTTGGGGCACAACAACTGCGATTCTTAATTGGATGCACAGAACATAGAAAGATCAATGGTGAATTTCACCTTGTATGTCTATGATGCACACTTCCCATTTGATAGTAAAGACTATGTAAAAGACAACTTGGAGTTAGGACCCGATTATCATCATTTCCCTACAATGGAAGATTTTTGGGAAGATTGTGAAGATGACTTTGGAGTCAAAAGAAGAGATTGGATGAGATTTATGGTTCAACAAGTAGTTGATTTCAAATTGGGTTGGGATGTTACAGGTATACAGGAAGATGGATCTAATTTAATAGATCCTTTCTATTTTGACAAGATCCAATTACTTCCTTTGATCTACATTGATTGGTCATTACAAGAACTCAGGGATGTAAAAGAAAGAACATTTTATGTTATGAAGAGAACTGAAGGATGGATTAAAAAGAAGATTTCAGAAGCCACAACCACTAGATCTCCAAGGAGAAATAATTCATCAAAAGAGAATAATGCACCGTCAAGTTCTTTAGGGCCTCTCGTTCCTCATATTTGTCTATAACTTCAAATTTTCTGCAAGATGCTGAAGGCAGAGGTGATGACGAGGATCCTAACAAAAGAGTTGATCTCTCATCCATGTGTGAAAGTAATGCCATAATGAAAAAGAGGAGATCCAAACTCAAAGATAAGAACTTGTTAAATCCCACACAAGAGATGACTGAGGAAGTTAACTTGATTACTTCTATGCCCTCATCCCTCATTGAAGAAATCATCTATTCTATTTATTCTCCTTCAAACACTTCATCTCCATGCGATGAGAATGCAATGTACTCTAAACTCCAAATCAACAAAATGATCAAATTAAGCCACATGTGGTCACAAATGCATCTTCATTTATTGATCCTTCTATGTCCGCTTTTGCTAACTCATGGCTGCAACAAAGTTAAGAAATGAAGAAAAAGAGGGCAATCTAGTTAGAAACCCCAAGCATGGATGCGGTAGCTAATTTGATTCATAGAAATACAAAAGTTAGAAAGACTAAAGTGGGTTGCAGATTAGCAGTCAATCCCTCTTCAGGTAATTTGTTTGTAGAAGTTGCTCAACCTATCACTGAAAAAGATGTGGGTGAAGCTACTAAAGCTGATTTTAATATAACTCAAGTAGATTTGGGTCCCATCACACATGAAGGGGCTATCCATAATTTTCAATTTATAGCAGCTATATTGGTATAGAAAGCTAATAAAGAAAAACAAACTAAAGACCAACTCAAGTAGCACGTTCAGAGTTTGTCTTCATGCCTACAAACAATTGTAGGGGCTCCACCTATGAACCTTGATCCACATCAGCTGAGATAATTTCTTATCCAGAAGTAATTATTGATAAGGAAACCATTGAAAATATTCAGAAATATCAATCCTATGGCAGAATGGTTGACAATTGGATGAACCAGATGAAGGTAAAAGCTTTCAATCTCTTCAATGACATACAAGCATTTTACACCAAGTTAAATCAGGTAAAACAAGAAATTGTGCAAGAAATTGAGAAAATCAAAGAGCAAAGAGTATCATGGCAAAGAATCATGCAGGATCTCAGGGAAATCAAGAAAATTGACACTGATACACTAACGTCACTCAAGATATTTGCTAATGAAGAGGAAAACCAACCAGACATGTGGCTTGATAACATAGAGTGGAAATGCATGAGCATGAACCAAATAATAGTTGAGCAAGAGAAGCTATTGAAAACTTGCAAGCAACTGGAAACTAGAGAATTAAGTGAGTTGCCAACTATTATTGAAGGCATACCGATGGATGGGAAAACACAGGATCTTGATTCTCAAGAAATGCAAAGTAAATTTGATACTCAAATTAATGTTGGATTTCATGAAAAAACAACATTCAGGTGCGGATGTAATGGAGAGATTAAGTGCCATATCAATATCATTAGGCACATGTGTTTATCATTTACCTGGCTGCAATAAAGAGTTGGATGTGATTCAGAAAGATTTTAACAAGTGGAAGATGTGAATAGAGAGTGTGGTTATCCTCAAGAACAAGATATTGATTCAAGCCATCAAAGTGTTCAGAACATACAAGATCAAAACTCAACAACAACAATCCATCTCTACTAGTCAAAATGTATTTACTGAAGATACCAATCCAGGCTCTTGACAGGAAGCTGTTGAAATTCGTATCGCCAGTTTCTTTATGCAAGTTAGCTAAAGTTGCAATTTTTTATTTTCCATGTAAATGTTTTGTAAATCTTGCAATTTAGTGATTTATGAGTTTTAGTTAATGTTTTGACTTTCCTTATGTTTAAATTAGGATGTTGACTTTATTTTTGTAAAAGTTAGAGTTGGTTGGAAAAACATGAAATAATTTCCCAACTCTAACTTAGTTAGTTATTTTCCCAAAATTAGTTATGGCAATGAGTCTATAAATATGAGTACATAGCATTGAAAAGGGAATTTTTGGCATACTAGCATCTTGTGACTCAAAGATAGTGTGAAATTGTATAATTTCTTCAAATGAATACAAGCCATTTTTTGAAGTATTTCTGGAAGTGTTTTGTGTTCATATACTATTACTTCATCGTATGTTGTTGTTAATAGTGATCTTTGAGTTTCTTGAGTTAGATCATGTGCTTTAAATATTGAGTATATTTCTTTGTGGTATCTCAAAGCGAATATACTTATGAATAGATATATTTTCATTTTGAATTTATGGAGTTCACACAACAATTGTGTATTTGTTATTTAGTCATGTTGTAATAAGTGTTCACACTCACACACACACACACACACACACACACACACACAAATACATACATACATACATACATACATACATACATACATACATACATATATATATATATATATATATATATATATTGGAAAAAAAAGTCTTAAATACATCATACAAGGGAGCTTCCCCTCCTAAACGCAGAGGAAGATCGTGTCTTAGGAATGAACTCTCCAATTGTTGCATGTAGTTTGTCACTTCACCATTGGGCACGTTATCAAGAAACTCAAAGTGGCAAATCTTTTTACCAATAGTATGATTAGAACCCATCTACTCAAGATAATTTTTCTCAGACAATTGATTTGTTGGTGGAATGCAAAAGCCTTTTAGTCAGCATTAAACTAGCCATAAATTCTTGGGAAGTTCTTCTTTCAAATATGAAGGAGATATACAAGCCTATCTTTATGAAGAAGAGCACCTGAAGGTTCTTGTGTGGTATTCAATTTTTGATATTTTTGCAGTTGTATATATTATGTCTTTTTCTTCTTTCTTCTTTTTTTCATCAAAGACATCCTTTGTCCTTGATGTCAAAAAGGGGAGAAAGGAATATGGTTTCTTGGACTTGAGGAGTTGCATAAGAAAGGGGGAGTTGTGTCACACGTAGATATGTTTTGGATATGTTTTTCCATCAATGACAAAGGGGGAGATTGATAGAGTTGTGTGAATATTATTGTCATTGATGTCAAACTAGCTATCCAGTTTGGATCGAATAGTATATGCAATCATGTGCTATCCGAATTGGTCTGGATACTATATGTAGTCAATGTGTGCCGTTCTTTATTATGGACAGATGTTATGATGCATTTAGATGGAGGTGATATGATGAGGTAATATCTAGAAGATCTTCATTCCAAAAATTTTAGTTCTCATTAGTCCTGGTATTAGTTATGAGTTTCGATATTAGCTATTTTGATCATGACAGTAGTACCACTTCAAGTTTCATGTTGCACTATTCTTGGTATATGTGGATTCCATATTTTTGGAATATTGGAGATGTTATGCTCAATTTTATAATAATGGGTTAGTATCTTTGGGTTCGGATGACCCTACCCCATTATGGTAATATTAGTATATGCATTAGCAAATGAAGTATGAAAAAGGAAGCGTGTAGAGATATTGTGGAGGCCGACGTGAGTATCTTGTTTATGTTGGATAATGTGTTGGGCTTGACTTACACACTATTTTATGTTTGTATCCTCTGGTATATATATACATATACATATACATATATGTATATATGTATTTACACACACACACACACACACATATATATACACACACACATATGTACATATGTATGTAAACATATATATGTATACATAGATATATATATATGTACATATGTATATACATATATATGTGTGTATCTATATATATATGTATGTATACCTGTGTGTGTGTGTGTGTGTGTGTGTGTGTGTGTGTGTATTCATATATATATATATATATATATATATGTTGGCATTTGGAGATTATTGGTATTTTGCATAGAGATTACATTAATGATATGTTGTCATTGATGTCAATTGAACTAGTAATGGTATTCATGATATTGCTGATATTGTTGATTTTACTATTGGCTAGTAACTGGTAAAAGAGCTTTGTGGAACATGTTGTAAACCGGTGAACCGGTATAAAGGATTAAACCTTTCTATGTAATGTAACTGGTAAAACCCTATCAGCTGTTAAACCCTAACTGACCAAGTTTGATGGTTTATTATCTGATAAGCGGTAATGATGAAGACATGTGTGATCATTTGATTGAGGATATATTCAAATTGTTTTGGCATGTTTGCTTATTGTCTAGGGAAAGAGAAAAGTGGATTGCATTTAATGCACAACGTGTGATGAGTTACATAGTCCAATGAAGCGGTGATCATGGAGCGGTTGAAATTGTCTTGAAGAATGTGAAGAGATTGTCATGATTTCTAACGGTCAAGATTGTACCGACTTGTTTGTAATCTCGATGATGAGAATTAGGTTTTTGTTGTGTTACCAACCTAATTAATTTCTATTTAAGGTCGATGAAGTTGCTTGTAAAGGTTGTTGGAAAGGTTGGTAGAAAACATGTTGACTGTGTAGTTGCCAAACTGGTGAATGGATCTACACTTTGAGTGAAGGCAGATTGAAGGTTATAGAAGGATCTGATCAAACAAAAGTAGTGCTATTCTAACAGATCAACAAAACTGATGTTTTCTAACAATTACAACAGAAGTCAAATCCCTTAACTGGGTGAGCTCTAACAAGCTTGGTTACTAATTAAATCCTCTAACAAGGTGGTCCATGAGCTTGGATTCTTAAATCCTCCAACGAGGTTACTCCTAACAGGGTATTGTGCTTCTGACAAGGCATATTTGTAAATCCCTTAACCGAGTGATTCCTGACCATAATTAGTTCTTAACAAGACTTATTATAAAGCTCTAACAGGCTTTGGCTCCTAACAAAGCGAACTTCAGAAGAGTTTAGATAGCTATCCTTGTGAGTTCCATCTCACTGTGGTTTTTACCTATTTGGGTTTTCCATGTATAAACATTTGTGTCAAGTGGTGAATGCTTTTGTGGATGTGATCTTATTTGTTGATATGGTTAATTTATGATAAGTCATGTTAAGTAGAAGCATTGAGAGATGAATATGTTGAGTGATGATTAAGCATTGTTGATGTTTACAAGATTGAAGTTATTTACTGTTAAAGTTGTCATAACAGTTAAACCGGTTGATGTCAAGTATTTCTATGAATATTGATCTTGACTGAGATATGTTTACTTTGTTTGAATGAGTTTGAGTTTGGGAAATTTATTTCAGTTTTTCAATATACTAATTCACCCCCCCTCTTAGTATTCTACCGGATACTTATTCTTTCATCATACCATCAATTGGTATTAGAGTGTCTCAGGTCCTCTTAATCTAAAAGCCTAACAACTTGAGGAAAAGATCTTGTAGATCACGATGAAGAAAGAAGGTCTGAAGTTTAACAAAGATAACTATAGAATATGGAGTGATAGGATGAAGACTTACATTAAGAGTCTTGGTAGTTAGTATTCAGAGCATATAGAAAATAAGTATGCTACACCTACATGACCCTTGACTGATGATCGGAAGAAAGAACAACAAGAAAATCACCAAGCATTAGAAGCTACTATCAGTTCCCTGTCTGATGCTAAATATGTAGATGTTCATGGTCTTGAAACTGCATATGAAGTATGGAAGGAACTAGAAGATATATATAGCGGTGATGAGCATGCCAAGATTGCTAAAGAAGAGAGTTTAAGAGGCAAGTTTGACGACATGAGAATGTTTGAAGGTGAGAATATCTAGCAGTACAATCAAAGGATTAAAGAGATAGTTGGTGAGATAAAGAATGCAGGAGGGAAAGTGGAAGATGCCATAGTAATTAGTAAGGTACTGAGAACCCTGACCAATCTATGCTATCCGAGTTGCAGCTATTTAGGAGCTGAAATCCATTGATAAGACAAAGGTAACTCTTGACTCTATTATTGGCAAACTTACTGCTTTTGAACTAAATGGCTATGATGGTAGTGTACATAGATCAGAATCTGCATTCAGAGCTTCTATCTCTAACCCATCTGTGAGAAGAAGTAGAGATACCAGACATAACTATGAATATAGATCCACCAGAGATGCTAAAGATGATGACGACTTAGTGGATCTTGAAGCATTATTGGCAAAATGACTTCCTAGAGGCATCAGTAAATATAAAGGTAAGCTACCTTAAAAATGTTTTGCATGCAACAAGATTGGTCATATAGTAGCAAATTGCCCTAATGGTGAAAATGAATACAAGAGAGACAAATTTAAGAAATATAAGGGTAAGGGCAAGAGAGATTATCTTGTAGCTATTGACAGTGCTATTACTGATGAAGAATCTGATGATGATCATGGCAAAGATATTGTGTTTGTAGCAATTAAGGAATAAATATCTGATTAGAAGGCACTAGTATCCATAATGGATAACTCTGATGATTGGATCATTGATAATGGTTGTTCACATCACATGACCAGTGATTGGAGCAAATTTATTTCCCTGAAAGAATTTGATGGTGGCATTGTCAGATTTGACAATGAATCACCCTGTATGGTGAAAGGAAAAGGAGTTATTTCTCTTAATGGGAAAAACAGTGTGGACAATGTCTACTGGGTTGAAGGCCTAAGCACAATTTTCTTAGTGTGGAACAACTTAATGATAGAGGATACCCACTGTAATTTACAAATAGTATATGCAAAATCTTTGACAACAAAGGTGAAATGATTGCAACCGGTAAACAGACCAAAGGTAATCTGTTTCATCTCAATCCTAAAGCTAGCAACTATTTGATTGCAAAGATGGATGATAGTTGGCTTTGGCATAATGGATTTTGTTATATTAATTTTGAGAATATTATTAAAGTAAGCAAGTCTAATATTGTAAGAGGTCTGCCTTAGCTAGACAAACTGGTTAATTCTCTTTGTAAAGAATGTCGATTAGGGAAGATGACTTCTTCAACTTTTAAGAGCAAGTCCTTCTCAGCAGCGCACTTTTTAGATTTGGTTCATACTGATCTATGTGGACCAATAAGAACAAGAAGCATTCAAGGTGACAGATACTTTATGATCTTCACTGATGACTGTTCAAGGATGATGTGGGTCACATTCTTGAAGGATAAAAATGAAGCTTTTGGTAAATTCAAGGCATTCAGAGCCTTAGCTGAGAAATAGAGTGCTAGAAAGATTAAATATCTAAGAACAAATCAAGGCAGTGAATTCACTTTTGTAGAGTTCACTAAATATTATGATGATAATGGTATCAAGCGACAACTTTCTGCACCAAGGACACCACAGTAGAATGGTATAGCAGAGAGAAACAACCAGTAAGTGGTTGAAGCTACTAGGAATATGTTGATACAAGGAGGAGTATCAAAAACATTTTGGAGAGAAGCTGTAAGTACAACTTTGTACACAATGAATAGAGTTCTGATAAAAAGAGGTAAGGACGAGACCCCATATGAGTACTGGTATGGGAAATCACCCGATGTTAGCTATTTTAAAATATTTGGAAGAAAATGTTTTATTAAAAGAGGTGTTTACATAAGCAAGTTTGAAGCTAAGAGTGATGAAGGCATATTTATTGTCTATTCCACCAAGAGTAAGGCCTATAAATGCTTCAACGACCGAACACAGAAAAATGTTGAAAGTGCTGATGTTCATGTAGATGAATGTCCTAAAATTTTAGAAGGAACCAGTTCTGAGAAGAAGGATGAAGATCCTTGTATTTTGCTTTTAGAACCTGAAACTGTTAAATCAAAAATTGGTAAAGAAAATCCTGATGAAGTTGTTCAACCGGAACAAATAAATTCAGAGGAAGATGACAATGATGAAGCTAAACCTGAAGAGAATGATCATGTTTTACCCAGGTATGTGAGACTGAATCACAACCCCGAATAGATAATTGGGGATAAGGATGTAGGCATACAAACTAGAAGGAGATTAAGAGAGAACTCTTGCATGATCTCCAACTTTGAACCTATAAGTTCTAAAGAGGCATTTGGTGATGATCATTGGGTGAAAGCTATGGAGGAGGAGTTGGAACAAATTGACAAGAACAACACTTGGACCTTGGTACCCTGACCAATAAACAAGAATGTTATAGGTACTAAATGGGTGTTCAAAAACAAATTAAATGAAGATGGTGTTGTAATTTGCAATAAGTCAAGATTAGTATGCAAAGGTTATACACAAGAAGAAGGAGAAGACTATGGAGAAACTTTTGCACCAGTAGCAAGACTGGAAGGTGTCAGAACACTACTTGCATTTGCGGCTTATAAGAAGTTCAAAGTATACCAGATGGATGTCAAGTCTGCATTTTTGAATGGTTTTACTAGAAGAAGAGGTTTATATAGAGCAACCTGATGGTTATGCATTGATAGACAAGGAAGACATGGTATGCAAATTGCATAAAGCTTTGTATGGATTAAAGCAAGCACCTAGAGCATGGTATGAATGACTTCATACTCATTTGATGAAGATAGGATCTACTAGAACCAATCATGACAACAACATTTATCTCAAGTCTGAAGGAGATAATATACTGATCAGTGAAGTATTTGTAGATGACATCATATTTGGAGGTAATGATGACATGAGTAATTGTTCTATAGATGAAATGAAGAATGAATTTGAGATGTCATTAGTAGGGGAAATTAAAAAATTCATAGGCTTACAAATACAACAGATGAAGAATGGTATTTTCATTACTAAATCCAAGTATATGAAGGAGGTTTTGAAGACTTTCGGTATGAGTGACTGTAAACGAGTTGGAACCCCAATGGTTACAGGTTGTAAATTGTCCAAGGAAGATGCATCTAAGTCTGTAGATGAAAAGGAACATAGGTCAATGATTGGCAAATTACACTATGTTGTTCACAGTCAACCGGATATTGCCCATGTAGTTGGTATTGTTGCTAGATTTCAGAAGAATCCTAAAGAGGCACATCTGATGGTAACCAAGAGAATTTTGAGATATCTAAAAGGTACTATTGACTATGGATTATGGTATCCATATGGTGGAAATTTTGATCTGAAAGCATACACAGATGCTGATTGGGCAGGAAATATTGATGACTAGAAGAGTACTACCAGTGGAGCATTCTTTCTAGGAGGAAGGCTAGTCTCTTGGAGTAGTAAAAACTAGAGTTGCACTTCACAATATACTATTGAAGCTGAGAATGTAGCATCTTATATGAATTGCACACAAGCTATATGGATGAGGCACATTTTGGAAGGTTTGAAGATGGAAATCTCAGAATCAATAAAGATTTTGTGTGATAATACAAGTGAAATAAACATTTCCAAAAATCCTATTTTGCACACAAGGACTAAGCACATTGAATTGAAATATCACTTCTTGAGGGAAAAAGTTTAAAGTAAAGATGTTATCTTGGAGCATGTTTCTACAAAGGAGCAGCTTGCAGATATCTTTACCAAACCTCTCCCTAAGACCACTTTTGAGTATCTTAGAAGTCAATTGGGGGTTGTCCCTTTTCAAGAAGTCAATTGAGCATGATGTTGATTGCATCAGTCTCTGAACTACTTGCAAAATCTTACATGGATTGATGAAGGAGTGGATTATTCCACAGGGGGAGCATCAACATCATAGTGAGAGCATAATTACATATTTTACTTTCGCTTTGGCATTGTTGTCAAAGGGGGAGAAGAATTATGTGATTGAAGAGAAGAATTATGTGTCTGATTAAGTGAACCAATGACAAGCTGAAGACAAAGAAGAGCAAGGTGAATACTTGGTAATGTAAACTAGGATTCCCATTCACAAATCTCAGTAGCAATCAGAGGTGTTGATATTTGTATTGCCATCAATGCCAAAGGGGGAGATTGTTGGCATTTGGAGATTATTGGTATTTTGCATAAATATTGCTTTAATGATATGTTGTCATTGATGTCAATTGAACCAGTAATGGTATTCATGATATTGCTGATATTGTTGATTTTACTATTGGCTAGTAATCGGTAAAAGAGCTTTGCGGAACATGATGTAAACCGATGAACCGGTATCATATGTGATCATTTGATTGAGGATATATTCAAATTGTTTTGGTGTGTTTGCTTATTGTCTAGGGAAAGAGAAAAGTGGATTGCATTTAATGCACAATGTGTGATGAGTTACACAGTCCGATGAAGCAGTGATCATGGAGCGGTTGAAATTGTCTTGAAGAATGTGAAGATATTGTCATGATTTCTAACGGTCAAGATTGTACCGACTTGTTTGTAATCTCGATGATGAGAATTAGGCTTTTGTTGTGTTATCTACCTAATTAATTTATATTTAAGGTCGATGAAGTTGCTTATAAAGGTTGTTGACAAGGTTGGTAGAAAACCTATTGAGTGTGTAGTTGCCAAACTGGTGAATGGATCTGCACTTTGAGTGAAGGTAGATTGAAGGTTATAGAAGGATCCTATCAAGAAAAAGTAGTGCTATTCAGACAGATCAACAAAGCTGTTGTTTTCTAAAAATTACAACAAAAGTTAAATCCCTTAACCGGGTGAGCTCTAACAAGCTTGGTTACTCATTAAATCCTCTAACAAGGTGGTCCATTAGCTTGGATTCTTAAATCCTCCAATGAGGTTACTCCTAACAGGGTATTGTGCTTCTAACAAGGCATATTTGTAAATCCCTTAACCGGGTGATTCCTAACTGGAATTAGTTCTTAACATGACTTATTGTAAAGCTCTAACAGGCTTTGGCTCCTAACAGGGCGAACTTCAGAAGAGTTCAGATAGCTATCCTTGTGAGTTCCATCTCATCGTGGTTTTTACCTATTTGGGTTTTCCACATATAAACATTTGTGTCAAGTGGTGAATTCTTTTGTGGATGTGATCTTATTTGTTGATATGGTTAATTTATGATAAGGCATGTTAAGTAGAAGCATTGAGAGATGAATATGTTGAGTGATGATTAAGCATTGTTGATGTTTACAAGATTGAAGTTATTTACTGTTAAAGTTGTCTTAACAGTTAAACCAGTTGATGTCACGTATTTCTATGAATATTGATCTTGACTGAGATATGTTTACTTTGTTTGACTGAGTTTGAGTTTGGGAACTTTGTTTTAGTTTTTCAATATAGTGATTCACCCCCCTCTTAGTATTCTACCAGATACTTATTCTTTCATCATACCATCAATATATACATATATATGTATATATATATACATACATATATATGTATATATATATACATACATATATATATATATATACATACATACATATATATATACATATATATATATACATATATATGTATATATATACATATATATATATATACATACATATATATACACACATATAGATATATACATATATATACATATGTATGTGTGTGTGTGTGTGTGTGTGTGTGTGTGTGTGTGTGTGTGTGTGTGTGTGTGTGTGTTTGGAAAAAAGACTAAGAATATATATGAGGTGTGTATATGGAAGATAACAGAGAAGTAGAGTGTGTAGTGTGAGTTATAGACAACAAAGGCAAATAGTGGTGTAGTAGTTCTTCACCAGACCTGTTGCAGGACAATTGTATAGAGATATTTAACCAAATCTATTGTAGGGTTTGTGAATTGTTATTTGAGCTTAATCTTAGAACCGATCTCATGCATTTGGAGATGCAATCTTTTTCAGTTCAACTATTTTTGTTGTAGTGAGTATTCTGGCAGTGGGTCGTTCTTTTGTATCTTCGCAATGAGCAATCTGGAAGTGAGTTGTTTTTGTAATCTGGTAGTGAGCCACTCCTTTGTAAACACCATATAAATAGTTATATTCTCCTAAGAGTTAACACTCTCTGTGGTTTTTGCCATTTGGGTTTTCCATGTATAAAATCTGATGTTTCTCTTGTGGTTGTGTTCTTCATGATTATTCTACTTTTGCAGTTTTATATATGTTAAGTATGATAGATGAAGTTTGATATTTTTG
The DNA here is from genome assembly GCF_030272615.1 of Cryptomeria japonica. NCBI lineage: Eukaryota > Viridiplantae > Streptophyta > Pinopsida > Cupressales > Cupressaceae > Cryptomeria > Cryptomeria japonica. The sequence continues at coordinate 524,413,868 of NC_081408.1, read as the reverse complement.
TGGAAGATTAAAGTATTGCTAAAAGTTTATATATATATATATATATATATATATATATATATATATATATATATATCTGTGGGAATATTGATTCACCTCCCCCCTCTTAGTATTCTGGTCCTTTCAACCTAGTCAACAACATACTAGGTCAAAGAGGACTCCTTGTGAGAGATTTCCTTTAATTTTTGTAATAATGTATAATGACCAATCGAGTGTATCAATAATCTCTCTAGAATAAAAGGTGATGCAAGGTTCAAGTTTAGGTTTGGATTGTTCAATAAGGTTCACAACAATACTTGATTCTATGCCCATATCATTAGCAGTAAGTTTAAGTCACTTAGACTCAACAACATTAGTAGAATTAAGGCAAAGGATTAGTAAAGATTTACAAATTTTGATTCTAAGAGGTACCACCAATTTGTTTCCTTTACCATTCACACCTTCCATAGATATAATATTAAAATCAGTAAGGTTTTGGATCTTATGCCTCAATTTATAACACTTCTCAGTATCATGGCCAACTTGATGATGGTATTGGTAAAAGGCTTTATGATCAAAAGAAGTTGGTAAAGGCTTAGAGGTATCTACAGGTTTGTCACAAGGAAGTTGCAACACATTATCATTCATTAGTCTAAGCATTGTACTATATAATGATAAAGAATCTGGAGTGAATTCTCTTATAAAGATTCATGATAATGGGGTCACACCTATTATTGTGGCTACCACTTCTGTATTTATGTGATTGGAAGAGTTATCATCGATCCTGATGAAGCCTTTGTTTTATTTTTTTAAACTATTGGAATGATTGTTGAGTTCTCTCATTCTTATCAATTGAATACATTGAAGAAGAGGATTCAAATAGGCTCACTTGAAACTAATAGTTATGAAGCATTGCACACAATTGTGTGAAAGATGAAAATTTAGAAACTTATGTCTAATATCCTTTTGCAAATTAGTAATGAAAATTATTTGAACATCACCATTAGGAATAGGATAAGCAATTTGTGAATGCAAATGTTTATATTTACTAATAGAATTAGTCACTTTTCTTTAACTCCTTGCTTACAATGAATCAAATCAAAGTAATTTTAGGACCAATGCTATTTTGAAATTGTTGAATGGATGCACTAGCCAACTATTGAAAAGAAGTGATAGAATATGAAGGCAAAGAGCAATTCCATTGCAAATATTTCTCTAATGTGTGAGCAAATATTTTTTCCATGAGTCTATGATCGTGGGAGAAACCACTACACAAGGTTTGAAATGTTGTCACATGAGTCAAGGGGTTACCTTTTCCATTATATAACTCCAATTGGGGAATTCCCACATTCTTAGGAGCAACCACATAAACCACATCATCAAATAGTGGGATAGTTACATAACATGTAAGGACATTAAACATAGATTGGGTTAAAGAGGCCAATTATTGTTGTAAGGATGACACACTTTGAGCTAGGTTATTGATAGTGGGTTCAATGGATGAGTTGGAATTTGATATATTGGATTGGGATGAAGGTATAACATTGTGAAAGGTAGACAGAGGTTGAGAATAAGGAGTTGGAACATTATTGTATGTTGGTAACGAAGATGGTTGAGAAACAAATGGAAGGCTAACATAAGGAGGTATGCAGGAGTATTGATTAATAAGATTTCCCCCATGACTAAAATATGTAGTATTAGCATTTTTTATAGATTTAGTCATGATAGAAGATGTATATGTAGAAACATTAGGCAAGGATATAGGCATATGAATGGAATTCTCAACTTGATTTGTAGGATTAGAGTAACCAAGAGCTTCGACACAACTTTTTATTGACATAACATTGGTATCAACAATATGAGCAATACAACAAAAAACTTCCACACCATGTTCATCACTTTGAATCATTCTCCTCTACCCTTCAATCAAAAGGATTACCTCACTATTCAAGAAATATTGACCCATATATTGTTGAATTTTATCCAATTCTTTATCAAGCTTCCCTAATTGGTCAATTGTTACTCAAGTTAAGGAGTCATTTTCATCATGAGAGTTATGAGGTGAATGGCTCTCCATAATGTTACATATGTCTTGTGTAGGGTTAGAGGAATCATCCAATTCACATGGAATAAATTATGCAACTCAAACTCAATGCATTTGGAAGCCATAAGTTTATGTAGGTATGTTTGTTGTTGCAAAAGCTCAAGTTGCCAATGAACGTCACAAACACTAGACTTACCCAGATCCATGAGAGGTGGTTAATCCATGTCACAAACCTTGAAGGAGGTGTTGACCACCAAGTCAACAATATTCCCCTTAGCACCAACTAAGGGTTCCACATTGATGGAATGAAGGAGACCTCCTGGGATTTGAACCCGTGACCCAAGGCTCTGATACAAATTGTAGGTATGTTTGTCGTTGCAACAAAAGATGGAGTTGTCAATGAATGCCACAAACACCAAACTTACCTAGATCCATCGAAGGTGGTTAATCCATGTTGTGAACCCCAAAGGAGGTGCTAACCACCAAGTCAATAGTTTATAACTTCTTCCTACTATAATATTAGATGTAGGATTGCGGGTAACAAAAGTCATACACAAAGAAGGAAAATTTGGATGGATAGACTTGAAATCACAATACCTTTGATAATGCAAGCTAAATAAATGATTAAACAATGTGATTTATTTATTTATTGATTGATTAACCAATGAATTAAAAAAAATGCTTCTAAATATAAAAATAACATGCAATGTAAAATAGATCTAAACAAATAAACCATAAATTATGAAACCCACAAGTCAATTTTGAAGAACACAAATGGACATTGAGAGGGGGGTGAATCAATGTATTTTGAAACTTTTAACTATGTGTGCAAGTACTCAAACTACAAATTAATTAGGAACACACACACACACACACACACTCAAATCAAACCACAACACAAGATTTACGAGGAAAACCCATAGTGGGGAAAAACCTCGGTGAGAAATGTTGTTGGAGCCTATTGCTCCAATCCAGCCTCATAATGAATAATAGATTACAAAGTTTAGGGAACCAACCCAAGGAGAACCTACCCCTGCTTTGAGCACCCATTGAAATATTTATAATGTTTATCAAAATTTTACAATGCAGTTATAAAGCCTGGTTACAAATGAGTTTTGTAACACTTACAAATCTCTCATAACTTGAGAATGAATATCTCTCCCTGCTAAGTCACTTCCTCTGTTTCTTCTTCTTCCCTTTTTTGGTTGTCTTCTTCTCTCTTCTATAGCTTCACTTTACATAATACTCTGATCTTGTTGTGTTCTTTCTCTCTCCACTTCTATAGATTTTTCTATTTTCTCATGACAACAACAACACACCCTATATCACACTTCTTTACAACACCCTATTTTGTTTTGACTAGTTGAGACATTTCTATTTCCACCCCTATCTTTGTCTCAACAACCACACCTACCAATGTCAAATCTCATCACATCTATTTCTAGATTCGATCGACTTTGTACACATCAAATTTTACCTCTACTGCAAACTTGAATGTTTTATTCAAGTCGGTTGTCTTGGAGATTTTCAACTTTGGAGATCTTATTCTCTGTCTAGAATATGATCTTAGATTTGCTGCCTATAGTAAATGCATCCTATCTTTCTTCAGATCATTCTATGTACTTAGATTACTAGGTTTAGTAATCTTTCTCTGCCCGAAGAGATCAAGAATTCTTCCTTGAGCCACACAACCAGCCTACAACTCGGTCACCATTAATGCATTCTCCATCCTTTATCGACCTACCCTAAAAAGATCAACAATTACCACACTTAAATCCATCGTCGCTGACTTCTGCATATCAGATATTCCCATCGACAGGTCAGGGAGCCATATGTCTCTATTTTCTTTGTCCAGATCATTCGGTCAAGGTCGGTTAGCTTCCATGTAAAGCTCTGTGACTATCGGCATGCACACATGTCATCACAAGTCTTCTTAATCAACATCCAAGTCACCAAGTCACCAAGTCAACCTTGGTCAACTGCCATGTGGGCTATCGGATCCAAATGAGCTACCTCTTCTTTCCCTTCATCATCATCTTGCTTCATTATTTACGAGCCCTCTTTACCCATGCGGGCTAGTGGGATGCACAATTATTCAATTTATCTTGCCCCGCAAGAGTTCTAACTTATGGTCTTTGACATTGCGGGATAGCGGGGGACATGTCTCACTTCTCCTTTTGTTAGACTGCATGACAATTGGCATGACCTCTTAACCTATGTGGGATAAGTTACTTCATCATTCTCTTTCACCCCGCAGGGTCATTTTTTCATCCCTCTGCATGTTGTTGGATAACAAGATCCTTCTCTCGCTTCATTATCTTAACCCGCATGACCATCGCATGCCCATCTTGAATGGTACGGGATAGTGGGAACCATTTACTGTTATCTACATGTTGCCCCTCACGACCATCATCTCATCCTTCTTAGCACTACAGGATAGCATGAAGTCTATATCCTTCCAAGTCTTTCTCATCCCATAGGACCAACTTTATTTGGTCATCAACGGTGCAGAATGGCAAGGGATACATTTCCCTTATCTTTTTCTTGTCCCGCACGGTCACAAAACTCTTGTTCATCATGTTGTGGGATAGCGAGGGGTCTTCAACCTCAATGAAACTCTTATCTTGCACGACTAGTGCATCTTTCTTTTCAACGTTGTGGGGTAGTTGCGGATGGCCTTCTCTTTGTTCAAATGTTATCTCGCACGATCTCTTTCCTTCATTCAAACACACCGTGGGATCCATCGACACACGTGAACCAAACAACTACTGCCACGTGGAAATCATGACTCACCATACTCAACTCAAGACTCGATCAAACATTTAAGACTTCCCTGTCAAGTGCCAAGTGCGACAACCGACACACTAACCGACACACTAAAGAGGCCCCACATGTACAACTCACAAACACATAACTCTAGACCATTGTTGACATGTGGAGCTAATGAACTCGGTTGAGGCCCCTGTAGCATAACACATCATGTTATGCACAATTGCATGCATGACTGCATAACTTGTGTGTTATACACTTCACATGTCTTCCCCTGTCTTTGTGTTATGAACGACTAGTACCTATTTCTCTGCAACCTCTTGACATCCTTGACATCAATGACTGTGAGATTTTGCCAAGATCAAGAGATTAATGAAAAGTACAATAGAGAGACAAAATAGATGATAGGAATAAACTGTATTCTATCAAGATGAAAATATTGATCAACTAGATCATCAATCATTACATACAATGAATATGAGCTTGCTTATATAGGTAAGGCTATACAGATATGTGAGAATACAAACATGACATGTGGCTCAATAAGAAACAAGGGTAGGTAGGAAATAGGTGTGGTAGGTAGGAGAAACAATATAATATTCCACATGAGGTGGATTATCCACCGAATGTGGAATGTAACAACAAGAAAAAACCACAAAAGGTGGAAATTCTCCTACACACACTATCTCAATGTGGCACAAACATCCAAGTTTCTCATACCCAAACTACTATGAAATGCATTATCCTAAGTAAACTTAAGTAAAGTGTAATTATATCCAACATGAATAAATAATTACACCAACACCCCCCCTTAAGTGCAACTTAGGGGAATGCACTTAAGTCTACAATGCAACTAAGAAATGCAAGATGGGTCCTGACTACTAGGCCATATTAGGTACCCATGTACAAATGCAAATGCATGCAAACCAATGCAATATCTCATAAAGCAGGGAAAGAGAGAAAAATCCAATGGGAAAAAATCCTCCCCCAAAAAGAGAGATGAAAACTATACAAATAACTCTCATATAAGCATGTGAGGAACAAAACCCCATGTGAGGAAAAAGTCCCCCCCATATGAGAGAAGAAGAAGAGAGACTAGGTAGCCCCCCTTCAATGTAGAATCTACACCAATGATAGAAGCTCAATGTTGAATGAAAAAAATGCTCCACAAAAATCGAACAATGTTCTTCCCCTTGGGAAGAAACAAAACCAAAGGTGTATCCATGAAGTCTCCCCAATCATGAAGGGAAGATGTAGGAAAAATACTCATGATGAATAGAATCTTTGACCACAATGTTGAAAAAGGTACTCCAAGATCTAGTGGAGATGAATGTAGAACAATATCCAAAGACTCGAATGTATCCTCTAAGCATAAAGGGACCTCCTCCAATTGATGTAAAAAAAGTATCCACAATCATGTCAACCTCTAAAGAATGATCATTTAGAGAATGCACGAGAGGGTCAGAGTGTTCCTTCACAACAATCGAAGAAGGATCATCTTCATCAAAGAGAAGATGAATGTCATAAATGATGTCTCCAAAATTTTCAATGTAGGAGTCCACAAACAAACCTGCAATGTCTGTCAAGTAGTCATCCCAATGTACTGAAGCTGGAAGACAAGGAATATCCTACTGCACTAAATCACAAGAAGGCAAAACTATCACACTAGCTGCATCATCAGGTGCAATAGGTGATGTGATATCAATAGGAGGAGATGAAATGCAAGGCTCAAGAATGGGGTCACATGTGAGAATCTCCAAGTTCAAGTACCCAAAGTTCTCCTCAAAATCTGAATCATCAACATAGGAAGAATCAACCTCATCAATAGGACCAAAATATGAAAAAGAGTACAACCGAGATGCATGATCAACCAAGCTAGTCACAATGATAACTATAGTCTCCAAGTCTCTAATGATAACTAAATTAGGTGTGAACTCCATAGTTTTCTACGTTGCCCCATGTGTGATTTGATAGATGGAAAGAAGATTGTTTGTCAAGTGGGATACACACAACACATCATTGAAGGAGTTATCCCCAATGGCAATAGATCCTTTCCCAATAACATCCATGTACGTATGATTTCCCATCAAAATATGTGGCATGTGGCAAGGCTCAAATGTAGAAAACATAGACTGCGAAGATGCCATATGATGAGAAGCCCCTGAATCTAGAAGCCATCTCCTTGAATCATGACTTGTAGTAGTACAAAGAGCTTGTCCTTTTCCTTTATCTATCCCAAAAGAGTGATCCTTTCCTTTATCCTTTTCTTTGGAAGCTGAAGTAGACATTCTAGAAGGTAGGTTGATTTTGTTCTTCTCAAGAAGATTCTTCAACTCATCAATATCCTTCTTGTAACAATGATGTTCATCATGTCCTAACTTCTTGTACTATGCACAAAAAAGATTGCCCTTATAAGATTTTCTCTTAGGTGAGGATGTAGAATCACCTTGTTGTGGAGAGAATGATTGTGCTCCATCTTGTTTAGACTTAGGTTGCTTTTGGTTCTTGCCTTTTCCTTGATTGCTTTGATTCCCTTTGTTAGCCACCAAAGCTTGTGACTTTGAAGATTTGAGATCTCCATCTTGGTCAACTTAGATTGCTTAAGTATCAACATCTTCATGAATGCATCAAATGAGGGAGAAGTGCATGAGGAACCTTGAGCTAACCTATGGGTGTAAAAGCTAGATACAAAGGTTGCATACTCTGAAGGAAGCTTGTCCAACAAGTTATGAACCAATTGAGCATCCTTTTTGTCAATTCCACAATCCTTTAGCTTTGTTCTTAGCTCAATTGGTTTTGTGACATAATCTTGGATTGTATCAAAATCCTTGGCATCCAAATTAATTGTGAGTTCACTATCAAGTTTTTAGCCCTTAATCTCATCAGCTTATCCATACAATTTCTCATAAATATCTTAAGCCTCTTTAATTGTAGTACACTTATCAATGTGAAAAATGAGGTCATCTGATACATACTTTCTAAGAGTTCCAAGTGCCATAGAATTCTTAGTAAGCCATTCAATTTGAGCATTAGCATCAACCTTAGGATCAGGTGGTGCTGTTATAGTTCCATTTACATAATGAATGGGTCCTTTTTCCATTAGTTTACTCCATGCTTCAATCTTCCATGAAACATAATTATGAGGAGTTAAAAGTGGAAATTTAGGAGAACCCATAACACCAAAATGAAAAAAACACAAGATAGAGAGAGGCACAATCACAAAAGACACCCCCCCAAATTACTCAACCAAGAACCCCCCCCCCCCACCAAAAAAAATAAATAAATAAAAATGGTGATTTGGCACTTTATACTTAGTGCGTATACAATGGGCCACTTGCAAAATAAGGCAAGGTGGAATTTTGATTTCAATCTTACAACTTCCTCAAAATGAGATATAAGAGACTTCAACAAATACTGCAAGTGATCTAATATGAGATCCAAGCGAAATACAAGTACTAAATAGGCCAAAAATGACCAAATACTGAAAGTACAATTTCTACTTAAAATCATTACAAACTAATGGCAGATTATGAAAGTAGACAAAAAATTATGCACTTTCAAAAAAACTGGCACCTGAAAAGGAGGTCGTATGACCCCAAACAAAGCCTCTGAAGTTGCAAAATCAGGGATTAGACAGGTACAGTCATGAAAATCTGCAAATTATGAAAAATACATCCATCAAAATCAAAAAATTCCTCCACCACTGTGAAGAGAACGACATTCTAGCACATTTAAAAAACAATTGCACCAAAAAAGGAGCCAAAATGACTAAGATATGGCCATTTGAAGTCGGACTGCAAAACTGAAAATGCAAATGAGAGGGGGGTTAAAATTTTTCAAAAAATGTTGATGTAGTGCTGACATTAGCATTCAATGGGCTTAAGTTTGACACCTATCTAGCCATCAAAAAAATTCACCTCCACCCCTATGCGGCGTCCGTACCGTACATGCATGCTGACATACCAGTACGGATAGACTTGGTTGTCCATGTGGCAAGTGACAGGGCGCTATGGCTATCTGCATGTCTTGCCTAGTTGTAAGGTGACATGGCAGTCCAAAGATTTGTGCAAATAAAATATCATCGTGTGGCACTGAAGATGCGGGTGGAACATGTTGGTGTCGGTGACAGGCAGGTCCAAGGTCGCTGGGAGCAGCAGGGGCTAACATACAGTCGACCGGGTCCGGGAAGCAAGTCAATGATGAGGTTGTCCTAGAGCCAAAGAATCTCAGAGTGATGGAGGTTGGGATCAAGTGATAAAAGGAGCAATGGCAGCCAGAGAATGGGGAGCAGGTGTCGGCGGGAGGTTGATGTCCGGTGAAGCGACTCTAGCGAGAAGACAATGACCAAGGCGAGAAGACAACGATCGTGAAGACCTGATGGGAGGACAATGAGATGGGTTGAGCAATGAGGCAACGACGTCGGGGAGAAGTGGAGCAATGGCGGGGCCCAGATAGGAGATCTTTGGGAGGAAAAGTGAGCGGGGGGCCCAAAAAACTTGCAACTCGACGCAAAACAGTACGGGGTGTCCGCAGGGGGGGGGTGTTAAACCCCCCGTAAAAACAATAATTTTTTGATTTTTTGAAATATATTTTAAAAATTTACAATATGCCCCCCAAACAAAATTCTGCGATTTAAAATAGAAACAATTTAAAAATAAATAAAATTTTGCAGAAATAATTTTTTTTTTTACAAAATTCGTACCATAATAGCAAAATTGGTGAAATTTTTTCCCTCACCAAACTAGGCTGATTTTATAGTCAAAATTTATGGAAATGGCCTCCCGGACATAACCGTGATGTCAAAATCACTGTATGACGCACCCAAAAATAACGCCTTCCCAAATCCAAAAATTGAAGCCTCTAATAACACCTCTCCAAGACAAATCAATGACATCCTTTAGGCTCTAATACCATATGAGATTTTGCCAAGATCAAGAGTTCAATGATAAGTACAATAGAGAGACAAAATAGATGATAGGAATAAATTGTATTCTATCAAGATGAAAATATTGATCAATTGGATCATCAATCGTTACATACAATGAATACGAGCCTGCTTATATAGGCAAGGCTATATGGTTATGTGAACACAAAAACATGACATGTGGCTCAATAAGAAACAAGGGTAGGTAGGAAAAGGTGTGCTAGGTAGGAGAAACAATTTAATATTCCACATGAGGTGGATCACCCACCAAATGTGGAATGTAACAACAAGATAAGACCACAAAAGGTGAAATTATCCTACACACACTATCCCAATGTGGCACAAACACCCAAGTGTTTCATACCCAAACTACTATTAAATGCATTATCCTAAGTAAACTTAAGTAAGGTGTAATAATATCCAACATGAATAAATAATTACACCAACAATGACAATAATGCCAATAAATTTTTAACAAAATATTTAGGGTTTTTGTGAATTGTACCCCCAAATGTTTGCATTTTAAGTGCACGAATGATCTATGATTGTAGATATGAATTGAATTAAATATATAAACATCATATCTGAAATAAAAAAATAGAAGAAATGCACGAACTATGTTAGGTTCACCAAAAAATGTACTGATTAGAAATAGGGTTTACAAGTTTAGCCACACAAATAAGAAATTAAACCTACTTTCCAAACATTAAACATTAAAGGGAGAGCGAATTTAATTCATCCAGTCTTACTCAAGTATGAAATGGATTGAATGTAGATCAAATTCACTTCCTTTATGGAATTTAGTTGAATTATATTAAGGGGATTGAAATTGAATGCTAGATCTAGGGCGAAAGATGCAAAATTGACATAAAATGACACAAATAGTAAGTTTTAGATGCAGTATGAAGACACGGAGCTAGTTTTGAATAATAGAACAAAGAGGAAATTGTGTCTAAAAATTTGGCCCAAAAGTACAAGACAAGGTGGCTTGGGGTGACCCTATCCTCTAGTTGTTAGATGTGGACAAATAGGAAACTTTTAGAATAAGAATGTCTCTTAGAATATTCTCCCATAACTTTGTTGGAAATTTGTTAGATAAGGTGGTGTGGGATGACCCTATCCTTCCCTTTTTTCTCCTATAAAAGTCAAGTATGTGTTGGCATTTTGTTGTCATTGATGTCAACCGGTATAGGATGACAACCAATGTGGGAGATTGCTGAGCAGTGTTGTCATTGATGCATATGGGAAATGGTGTCATTAATGTCATCTAGCATAATGATCATTGGAGTCGCCGGTGCACAAGTTAGTGTTGACTTGTATTGAAGACATGTATTGGAGATCGGTATGGTATGAAAATCGGTAAGTGATATGTTGGCAGTGCATTGTTGTCAACTGACAAGTGAGAAAGAAGGGTGAGCTAACGAAGAGGTGGCAACCGGTATGCTATTAGATGTTTGGATGTGAAACAACAAGACTCCCACCGGATGAAGATATCACTAGATGATGAGAAGACTCATAGAGAGTGTGCCCAACCAGATTATATGTGCCTATTTGAAGATATGCCTGCTCAAATAAGGAAGTCAAATTGGTGCATTGCCAGATGAAGATGGCAAGGATCCACTCCCACTGGTAAATGGAGCTTATCTCGCATTATGCATGAAATGCATCATAACCCTCTGAGATAAAACAAAGAAGTAGATGGAAACTAGGTTGAAGGCTCACACTGGAACAACTACTGAAACACAAAGATGCCTCAGGTGCATAAAATCAAAGATATGCACTAGATCAGCTAGAGCTGGCTTGTTGTGCCACTAGGATAGAGAAGGAAGAGTAAACAAGGGATGAGTTTGTCACTTTGACAACCGTCTAAGATGATGTCTGGGCTGATGAAGTTGAAGGCAAGGTTGAGCAGCTGCAGACAGAGAGAGAAACCAGATTGTAGATGTAGATAGATGGAGACTATTGAAGGTTGATGACATTGTATCATCAAGGTGGTTATCGGTAAGCATGTCCACCGGTGAGCAAGCAAAAGTATAGAAGTGAAAGGTCTCCTATCTTATGAAGTTGATAATGTTGTGGTTTGACATGTGAAGTGACCAGTTTAGGTGTTCCACCAGAAGAGAAACAAAGTACAAATTTGAAGTCTGACCAGTTAGGGTATAACCGATAGGGTTAGAGAACCAGTAAGTATGAACTTGGTTGTGTGGTTGGTCTGTTATCTTGTCTAAACTGACTTAGATGGATTAACAGAGATAGATGCTGATAAAGACACCATGTAAAGTCCAAGTATCAAACCAATGGACCGTGCATTGATAGTGAGGTAGGTGGTGACTGGTTGACATTAATATTGATAGCGTGAATCACGGGTCGAGAGAAAAAGGGTGTTGCTCGAGACATATCTAAGCTCAGAGATCGGATTCATTGGCATCATGATCAATGCAGTTGGTCCAGGTTCTAATTGGAGTAGGTGAAGCTATCTATGTGATTTCTTCATGGTGTTTGGCAAGTGCAGGTTGCAGTGTTTTGCCAAATATGGCAAATGTGTTCTAGACGTAGCGGGATTGACAGAGTTTGATTGATCTGTTGCAGGTGGTCAATCTCTAGAAGGAGATTTGATTGGATTTGGTTTGCCTCAAGGTGATGAAGGAACCCTAGCATGCTAAAATTTTGAATATCAATCATGGCGGGAAAACTTGGGTATAAATATGTCGATTCAAGACCGAAGGTGATTGATGATGTTGCTAGAAAGTGAGGTGCTAGATATAGAAGATTAAAGTATGAGTGTGCATCAGGAGTCAATCAGCTTGAGTGTCATCGAAGATCATCAAAGTGATTGAGTGAGTGAAGATATAACCGATGACAGAGTTTTAGAGATGCTCAACCGGTGAGGTCAAGTTAACCAGTGAACTATCATTGTATATGATAGTAGTATGAATGCGATGTGTGTGAGTTTAGGCAAGAAGGAAGAGAGAGGAAGGAAACACAAAGTGAATCGGTGTAGAGTGAGTATTAGGGAAGAACTGGCAGGCCAAGAATAGAGAAGGGTTAAACTCATGAATTGAGTAATTGGTGATGAATTGCAGAGTATGACAGGTCAACAAACTGGAAAAGCATGAACTGGTAAGGCAGCAACATCTTGCAGAGGAGAGAAGAAAGAGGAAGAAGAGATCAGACTGGGTAGAGACAAAGTGGAAGAAGAATCAAAAAGAATAAAGAAGAGTACGAGTGGTAGAAAGGAGCAGTGAGACAAAGGAGGAGTGAAACCGGTAGAGAGATTACTTGCAGAGGTTACAAAATCCATTTGTAACTAGGATACAACTAATGCATTATTTTGATATAATGTATTGTTGTCACTGAGTTGGAGCTCAGTGCAGGGGTCGGTGCTCATAAATCTATAGGGGTTGGTGCTCCTTGGGTTGGTTCCCTAAATTAGTAGGGGTGATGCTCCTTGGGTTGGTGCCCTAAATGTTGCAACCAGTGTTTTCATTGTGAGGCTGAATTGGAGTAGTAGACTCCAACAACTATTCTCATCGAGGTTTTTCCCATCTTGGGTTTTCCTTGTATTTATCGGTGTCATGTGATGTGCCTTTGTGTGGTTGAATTGTGTTGCCTTGTTCTATCTCACAGGTATGTTTACTTAGTGTTAGATCTGCTAACCAGTACCCACACACTTAGGATTAAAAGGTTAAAGTTTGGAAACCACTGATTCACCCCCTCCCCTCTCAGTGGCATCTTGTGTTCAATAATTGGTATCAGAGCATAGGTTCCTAGTTGATAAGATTTTTCCAACTTGGGTAGATTCTGGTATTTGAATACAATGGTTAGTTTAGTGTCAACCCCTGCTCCAATTTTTATGGTTCAAATTATTCTATTTGGAATTGTAGGATGGAAGTCTACCTATCCTCTTTAGGGTTTGATGTGTGGATGTTAGTTGTAAATAGCTTCCCTAGTCAAGTCAGTCCTCCCACTAAATCAAAAGAAAAAAGAAGATACCAGTGCAATGATGTAGCAATGAAGGCTATACTCTGTGGTCTCTCAGATGATGTTTCCTCACAGGTGGATATATGCAAATTGGCAAAGAGATTATGAGACATATTAAAGAAGCTCTATGGAAATGAGCCTAGCACTACAAAACTGGTTTGCGGAAGCAAGAAGGAAAATATAACACATGAGTCTGCAGATGAAGGTAGATCTACTAGCAGTAGTAGAAATTATGAAGAAGGAACCCACCTCTTCATGGCTCAAGAGTTAGAGAATAAGAGGCACACATCTAAAAGTGATCATGCAAATCAATCCTACTAGCAAGATGTGTTTGCAAGTGACAGTGAATATGAAGAAGAAGATCAAGCAGAAGTTGATCTTGAAGGAGAACTTGTAAGTGCACTCAAAGAACTTAGTAGAGTGAGGAATGAATAAAATTTGTTCAAGAATGTTGTGATTGTGGAACAAAATAGGTTGATTAGATGCCTTGAAGAATATGAGAAATATATCTTAGAGTTGAAGACTCAACAAGAAGACACCAAGGAATGCAGGTTTAAAGATGTAGCATCTGAGCTAGAGGCAAATGATAAAGAGTATCAGCAGCTAGAAGGAGAAATGGAGAATCTCTGAAATAACCTTGAAAAATGTCAGGATGACCTTAGGGTAAGAACCTGGTTTGATGGCAACACTGAGGCCTTGGATAAGATGTTAAGCCAAAAGAAACACTCCAAGGATACCAGTGGATTAGGATGTGGTACCAATGAATTATCTACAAGCAAGGAGATCTCCCACAAAGATATTCAATTTGTCTTGTCGAATGGAAATGGCAAGGGACATACCTTCACTATCCGGAATACTCCTTAGAAGAAGGTTGATCTAACCACAACTGGTGATGACATGATGAGGATGAAGACCAGTGCTGCAAGGAGGAACAACGTAGATTCAAAAGGAAAAGGGAAGCTAAAAGAAGATAACTTCATCGATAGCAAGAACAAGAGAAGACAGTTTAGAAGATCTTTCACCGGTAGAAGATAAAGGAATGCTACTACCCTCAAGTCAAGACAAGTGTGGAAGAGAAAGGGATTAAATGGAATAACTGCAGAAAGTGGACAACCCAGGATCCATACCTGAAGAAGCAGAAATGGAGATTCCAAGCTGGTAAGATAACCTCATGTTTGGAAAAACAAATTTGTAAGTAATAAGTCCCCCTTCTCCAATTATTGCTTTGCTTGTAATGGATATGGTCATAAAGAAGAATAATGTAGAAAGGGATCTAGGAGAAACACTTTAGGTTACCATAGATATTTGACATATGGGCATAAAGTTTCAAAGAGTAGAAACATGCATATCTCCTCTCTCAGTTATGAAAATGTTATATGTTATCAATGCAATGGATTTGGCCATAGAAGTCATAAATGTAGGAAAAAGAATTCTTAGTCCTATGGCAACCGGTGGAACAATCATGCTCAGTATGGAAGCAGTTATAGGTCATATGAGAAACAAAGGGATACATGGAACAAAAGGAGAAATTCCCTCGCAAGATCAAGAGGTCCATTGGTTCTGGTAGTTGGTTACAACAACATGACCAGAAGAAGATGGTCTAGCCGATTTGATAGAAGGTCCCCCAATCATGCGTATGGCATGAACACAATTTTATTCCACAACAATGCTTCTAGTTAGGCTAGAAAATATAGAAGAGAAAGGAAAAATTGATAGAAGTAGGTAAGATCTTCTCCCAGGACCCAAAAGGGGAAGAGATATGAGACCAAGAAGGTTTGGAAGAAGAAGGAAGAGACTCAGACCATGGACTGGCACTGTGCATTCAATGCATAGTTGATATCTCCAAAGGCTTAAAGGAGATGCAAGACCTTAGGGGGAGTGGCATATTGACCATATCATTCACCCCCTTAGTAGAAGAGGACAAGTGGAAGGACAAGATATTTACGGTATACACACCTACAAGTGAAATGAGATGGAAAGTGTGTGTAGTGGCCGCCTTGGATACACACCTACATATGAGAGATGGATAATTGCTTCATGTGTTAATAGATGGATAATTTTCAATTGGGATTAGAAGCAATTGACACAAGAAGATGGGAGTTAGAGAAAGATGCTTCGGTAGAGATGATGGACCGGGATAGGAAACCAGTATGTGCAGTATGTTACCAGTATGGATATTGACTAGTATTGCAGGTTATATAAGACAATGAGGTCTAGGATCATTGTAGTAACTCCGGTAGCATGGTTTGAGGTGATTATGTCTTAGGTGATATTGGAAAAGACCTGAATGGCATGTGTTGGCCTGATAGTAGATTGATTATATATGCATGCATCCTTTTTGGGCTAATTGGTTTGATATGTTGCATGATAGAGATGTGGTATGACATTATGTACATCTAAGATCATGTCATAAGTTGTGGTGTATGTAATGGAGCTTAAAGATCATTAGTTGATCACACATTCACAACTCAATAGGTATAAGGTGTAGTTTGGAAAACTAGTTTAATAACTGACAATCAAAGATGACTTGAGATTTATGGCTCAGGGGGAGTTCACAACCATATTTTTTGATCTGTATCAGACATGCTGGACATAGGGGGAGTGAAAGTGTCTATGGTTGTACTGGTATGATTGAGATTTTGGGATGTGCTCATCGGTCTAAGGTTGTGAGGTATTTCAATGCCTATCCAATCTGTACTTAATTGAAAACACAACTAGACCACCGAGAGAGTTACTTGCACAGAAGAACATGCATTTGGTATCGAAGAAGATACAATTGGTATCAGTGTCAGCTTCAACACTTGGTATCAACAAATTGGGGCTAGGATAACTTCTGCATATCAAGGGGAGATGATGCAGTCTGAATGACAGGTAAGTTATATTCACTAATACATGTTCCTTCAATTGGTATCAAACTTGTATATGCAATAGGTATCTGGTTTATATATACATTTAGTTGCTGAGCAATTGGTGTCAATTGGTGTCTGAGACCTCCATCTCAAGTTCTGCTAGTTGAGAGGTTGCAGAGCATAGTCATCAAAAGAAAAGAAACAACCAATAGAAAGGGGGGGAGATAACTTTTGCAGTACCAATAGAAAAGAGGGAGAGAGAGCTTGCAGTATACTGGATGTCAGTGCCCAAAGGGGGAGAAAGAATATGTAGTATATCAGATACTACATGTGTTGACATCAATGCCAAAGGGGGATATTGTTGGTATTGTGTTGTCATTGATGTCAACCAGTATAGGATGACAACCGGTATGGGAGATTGCTAAGCAGTGTTGTCATTGATATATACTAGAAATGGTGTCATTAATATCATCCAATATAATGGTCATTGGAGTCACCGGTACATAAGTTAGTGTTGAATTGTGTTGAAGACATGTATTGGAGACTGGTATGGTATGACAACCGATAAGTGATATGTTGGTAGTGCATTATTGCCAACCGATAAGTGAGCAAGCATGGTGAGCTAATGAAGAAGTGGCAACCGGTATGTTGTTGGATGTTTGGATGTGAAATAATAAGACTCCCACTGGATAAAGATGTAGTCACCGGATTAAGAAGATATCACCAGATGATTAGAAGACTCACAGAGAGTGTGCCCAACCAAATTATATGTGCCTGTTTGAAGATACGCCTGCTCAAATATAGAAGTCATATTGGTGCATTGCCGGATGAAGATGACAAGGATCCACTCCCACCGATAAATGGAGCTTATCTCTCATTGTGCATGGAATGCATCATAATCCTCCGAGATAAAATCAAGAAGTAGATGGCAGCTAGGTTGAAGGCTCACACTAGAACAACTAATGAAACACAAATATGCCTCAAGTGCATGAAATTAGAGATATGCACCAAATCAGCTAGAGTTGGCTTGTTGTGCCGTCGGGACAGAGAAGGAAGACTAAAGAAGGGATGGGTTTGTCACTTTGATAAACTAGCTAAGATGATGTATGGGTTGATGAAGTTGAAGGTGAGGTTGAGCAGCTATAGACAAAGAGAGCAACCGGATTATAGATGCAGACATATGGAGACTGTTGAAGTTTGATGACATGGTGTCATCAAGGTGGTTATCGGTAAGCATGTCCACTGGTGAGCGAGAAAAAGTGCAGAAGTGAGAGGTCTCCTATGTGATGAAGTTGATTATGTTGTGGTTTGACATGTGAAGTGACTGGTTTAGGTGTTCCACTGGAAGAGAAGAAAAGTGAAAGTTAAAAGGCAGACTAGTTAGTGTATAACCGATAGGGTTAGAGAACCGGTAGGTATGAACCTAGTTGCGTGGATGGTTGGTGATCTTGTCTGAACTGACTTAGATGGGTTAACAAAGACAGATGCCAACAGAAACACCACGTGGAGTCCAATTTTCAAACCAATGGACCATGCATTATCGGTGAGGTAGGTGGTGACTGGTCGACATTAATGTCAATAGCGTGAATCACGGGTCGAGAGAAGAAGGGTGCAGCTTGAGATAGATCTGAGCTCAGAGATCAGATTCCTTGGCATCATGATCGATGTAGTTTGTCCAGGTGTTGATCAGGGTAGGTGAATCTATCTGTGTTATTGCTTCATGGTATTTGACAAGTGCAAGTTGTTGTGTTTTGCCAAATATGACAAACGTCATCTG
Organism: Cryptomeria japonica; assembly: GCF_030272615.1. Taxonomy (NCBI): domain Eukaryota; kingdom Viridiplantae; phylum Streptophyta; class Pinopsida; order Cupressales; family Cupressaceae; genus Cryptomeria; species Cryptomeria japonica. The sequence continues at coordinate 524,395,545 of NC_081408.1, read as the reverse complement.
GATGCAGTGAGATTGGCAAAGTTTGATTGATCCATTGCAGGTGGTCGATCTGTGGAAGGAGATATAGTTGGATTTGGTTTGCCTCAAGGTTGATGAAGGAACCCTAGCATGCCAGAAGTTTGAATATCGGTCTTGGAAAGAAAACTCAGGTATAAATATGATAATTCAAGACCAAAGGTGATTGATGATGCTATCAAAAAGTGAGGTGCCAAATATAGAAGATTAAAGTGTGAGTGTGCATCGAGAGTCAATAAGCTTGAATGTCATTGAAGATCATCAAAGTGATTGAGTGAGTGAAGATACAATTGGTGACAGGGTTTTATAGATGCTTAACCGGTGAGGTCAAGTTGACCAGTGAACTGTCACTGTATATGACAGTAGTGTGAACAAGTTGTGTGTGAGTTTTGGCAAGAAGGAAGAGAGAGGAAGGAAGCAAAAAGTGAACTGGTGTAGAGTGAGTATTTGGGAAGAACTGACAGGCAAAGAATAGAGCAGGGTTAAACCCATGAGCTGAGTAACTGGTGATGAATTGCAGAGTATGACAGGTTAGAAAACTGATAGAGCATGAACTAGTAAGGAAACAACATCGTGTAGAGGAGAGAAGAAAAAGGAAGAAGAGATCGGACTGGGTAGATACAAAGTGAAAGAAAAATTAAAAAAGAATAAAGTAGAGTACCGGTGGTAGAAAGGAGCAATGAGACAGAGGAGGAGTGAAACCGGTATAAAGAGATTACTTGCAAAGGTTACAAAACCCATTTGTAACCAGGATACAACTAATGTATTATTTTGATATATTGTATTATTGTCACTGAGTTGGAGCTTGGTGCAGGGGTTGGGTCTCCTTTGGGTTGGTGCCCATAAATCTATAGGGGTTGGTGCTCCTTGGGTTGGTGCCCTAAATGTTGCAACCAGTGTTTTCATTGTGAGATTGGATTGGAGCAATAGACTTCGACAACTATTCTCACCGAGGTTTTTCCCATCTTGGGTTTTCCTCGTATTTACCGGTGTCATGTGATGTGTCTTTGTGTGGTTGAATTGTGTTATCTTATTCTATCTCACTGATATGTTTACTTAGTGTTAGATCTACTAACCGGTACCCACACACTTAAGATTAAAAGGTTAAATTCTGGAAACCACTGATTTACCCCCCCCCCCCCCCCTCTCAGTGGCATCTTGTGTTCAACAGTATGATCGTCTTCATGTCTTCTATGGTGTTATTGATATGGGTTTACCTAGGTCAAACCTTGGGTTAGGAATTAACCCTTTAATTGAAATTGAAATTGAATTTGAACTTGAAATATAATTGAATTGGAATGGAAAGCTTGCCTTTTGAGAGCAGGGCTAGATTTGAATTGAAATGCTTGAATTGGAACTTGATACCTTGATGAATTTTTCTTTAAAGTCTCTATGCCAAGGTTGATATTGTCTTGTGGAATATCTTCATAATGTTTTGATCACTGATGTCATCATGAATGCTTGAAATCTGAACTTGACCTCTCCTTCATTGCCTTGAATATGCTTGTTTGCTTGCTCACTTGAATTTTGGAATTGATATTGTGAAATTGTAAGTGAGAGATCATAAAATAAGTGGGTAAGGCTTTCTTTTATACCTAACCACACCAAACATGTTTGAAAATTTGAAGCAGGTCGACACAGAGAAATTTTTTCGTGCCTCCAAAATATGACTGTTGAGGGATCCAATTTTGGGCCCCTTTTGGCGCCCAAGACGTCACTATCTTTCCCATTAGGGTTGAAATTTAGCCATAGTCCCATAAAGGTGTTAAAGATGTTTATTTATGATTTTTGTAAGAAAAATTAAATTAGGATTAGGGTACAAAAGGTTGGAACATTGAAGTGAGGCCTAGGCGAGGTTGAAATTGTATAGGGATATAATTTGCAATGCTATGACATCTTCAATTTTCTTGAAGAAAAGTGTTGGGCAGGGGCTGAGACCCAATTGATTTTGGACAAAGTTTTGAAATTGTTAATTTAAAAGAATTTTTTCTCACAAACTAATTATTTATTACGAGACTATCTTTTTTATGTATAACATGACTCTGATTCTAATACAAATTTTTTTGACATTTTTACTCTCTTTACTTTTTAATATGAACTGTCAGTAACTCCTTCTAAGTGCAATAGGTTGATCCAGACAACTCAATGCATAATTTTTATAGACCAACATATCCTATATTACATAACCTACCATCCTAGAGGGGTTCATTTAATTATCAACCAGGGACGTATATACTTGGATGATATTGGCACTGTATTTGCAACCAAGGACTCTATAATTTGTCTGTCGATTTCATAAAGGAAACTAACTGAATTCAACAATTAACAAAAATAGAGACAATGTTGGAATGTAAAACTTGTCTGCACAACAATTGTTATGGGTAACTAGCAAGTGAATCAACAATGGTTGTGGGTAGTGTAGAGTTAGGGTTGTTTTGCAACTTCTAATTCACAATCTATACTATTGATATAATGAATATAGATTATACTTATCTAACTAAAGAAGAATAATTATAACAACTAATCTATTAAAACAATGAATGACTTTAATTGATGCTAAATTAACAATCTAATAATAAATAGGATTACACTACCTCAAGTGGCCCTTGCTTTAGTGTTGCAATCTTTCAATGCACAATAATATTCACTCAAAATATCATAAATCATAACTTTATTCATTCTTCAACGACACATAAAAAATAGTAGTAACTTATCTATCTAATTAGAGAATCCAATTTGTATCATATATGTGGAAGATCTCCCAAACTCTGGAAAAAATAGAATTCATACACAATCTTGAGAGAGTTGGTTAATTACATCTTAGGAACTTCTATGAACACTTGCCAATCATCCCTAACATTGAGGACAACTTATTCTCCTAAAATTGAAAGCAACAATTTAAATTAACAAGAGTTACAATCTGAATTGTCTTCTTATTCAATCGATATCCACATAAGGATAGGAAATGTGCAAGAAGTGAATGAGTGAAATAACTCCACTATCATACGAACTCTTCCATATCCTCTAAGTACATTTATTCTTTAGAGACAAGTCAACATAACTCCTTAATAGTTGTGTTTCAATTGGCACCTCCTTGACTTCTTCCACATGGGTCATAGGGGAACATTTTTCTTTGGCTACAGGCCATTTGCCAATCTTTAAGTTGTAGGTCAGTATCTTAGAACAAGCATTCATTCACATCAGCACCACTTATAATATTATGACATTATATCAACCATGGAAATACACAAAACAAATTCATTCATGACAAGTCATATATCATTTATTAAGTCAAAGCATAGTTTAAAATGAAGTCTTAAAACATATAAAAGTCTTGTGAAAGAAGGAATAAAGCAAATAAAATAGTGCCATTTGTAAGACTCATCAAACTATTCTTGAATTTTAACAATATTAAACTAGGTTTGAGTTTTGATGATAGTATGGATTGTAAATAATTTCTTTTTGTATTGAAAAAGATTGAAATTGAGCTACAATTATTTGGTTATGACTTAGCATTTTTTACTTTTCTATTTTTTATTTTTAGGGTCACATTGAATCTCCTTTTTTATGATTTAATATTATATTAAATATTAAAGTTCACATCATATTTTCTTATGATTTTTTTTAAAATTTGTTTTGGTAGGATTATTATGGAATATTATGTAAGTATAAATAAAAATAAACGTTCTTTTATTAAATAGTGATTTCTGATGCATGTAATTAGTTATTTTCATTTTCTTTCATGATGCTTCTAATAGAATATTTATAGTGAATCTTTTGGTTATTGCACATATTTTCTTACATAGCTCTCATCTATCATGTAGAAGGTATGAGGATTTATTCATATTTATGAATGTCAAATATTTTGAAAATTTATATCTCTCAGCGTATTTTATATACATTTTTGAAAATATAAGTATGCTAGTTTAGTATTAATCATCTTAAAATATGTGTTTGGTGTTGAAGATAAGATTCGTTGACCTGCCTCATAGTAATCTTAATCCCTATGAACTTCAATGATGTAATTCATGGTAATATCTATCCCTAAAGGAGAGGTGTGTCATTTGCGACTCCATAAGTAATATGATTAAAGAAACTTCAAAGATACTCATCATTGGGATGAATAATGAAGCAAACGTAGAAAAATTATTACTCGGGTTCTAGTTGATAAAATCTTGACCTCCTATCAATATGATAATTAGAGGGACTCAGTGATTATTATTGTCTACCTCAAAAATTGACATTCAACAAATTGAACATTTTTAAATATTATAAAAGAAGTGTGGTTTCTTCTGAATTCTCTTCTTGCATATTCCATGTCCCATTGTTATAGGGAGAGTACAAAAAAAAATCAGCTTACTTTCTGTTCGGTGAATATTTTGTCACTAGGGTACCAATGACAAAATATATAATTCACACACAGCTATGTTGAGAAATTAATCTCTCCTATCAGCAAGGGGAGGTTCCCTTTGAAATTTCTTCTCTAATTAACAAGAAACTAAAATTTGTGGGTAAGCTTCGGGCATATAACTCTCTTTTTTCTAAGTTTATGTATTTTCCCTCCACTTGTTACAATTCCCTATCACGTATGATACTTAAAGAAATGAACAAACTACTCCAACAAATTACACCATAAGCTTACAATCTAGAAGCACAAAGTCTTTCTTGAATGTAATTCTAACTAAGCTAAGCTAAATATTACAAATGATAAGAAATTTAACTTGCAGCTCAAAGTCTTCAAGTATAAATTCTCAATTCCTTAAACTACAAGTAATAGCAGCTATACAAAGCCTACTACTAATCACTTAACATCAGAAAATTTCCCAAATATGTAAACAACACTAAGTCTATTTCCACAATTAGAAATCTCTTTCATAAACTTTCATAATTTTCACCAAAAGATTCAAGAACGTAAGGAATGATTATGAGAATTAAACATAAGAATAATCCCAATCACATTCACAATCTTCTATTCAACACAAAGTTTGGAAATAAGTTGATTGCTATCTTTATTTCCTTGAATCAAATTTTACAACAAAAAGCACAGTCTTAGTTGGCACAAAATTTCGGCAAAGTTTTGCTAAGCATATCAAAGATAAATATATATAAATGAGGGTCCTCTTTATATAGGAAAAGAGTGGAGAAAAATGTGGGCACAGTTGACTAATTCAACTGCATAGTCCCACTTGACTACAACTATAGCAGAAAGAAAATATGCAACTGTGAGAAAACTTGCAGCATCTAACAATGCAACTATATGAAAAGAAAGTGTCAAAAAGGGGACACTTTATTCATCTTTCTCCTCCTCATTGGATTTTTTGGAATTCCTCGAACTTGACCAAAACAACTCTATCTCGGCTTTGTCCGACATTGTGGTAGAATTGGTGATGATGCAAACACGAGAAACTGCATCTTCAACCTTTATGTATTTCCTTTTTCCATCTTTCAACATTGATGCAAGAACTTCAAAACTGACTTGTATTTATAGAAATTTATCAAATGCATTCAATGTGAAATCTTGTTCTATATAAGATCTATTAAGGAAAGAAATTCTTGTATGATGGCATCACTGGTCACAAGGTTTTGAGACAATAATGACTGAAATAAGATCAATCTCATCATCACCTTCCTTCTTTTCCTGATCCAGCTCCATAATCATTAAGCTTATTGTTTCTTTCTTACGAGACAATAATGACAAAATTTGGATATATTTCTCTCTTGTTGGAATTACCTTATTCTCCACAAGGACGTCAATTTTGAAATCCTCCATTTTACCCCAAAGAGTTACACTTTTTTCAATGTTTTTGACCTCTTGAGATAAGGAAGTTTTAACACCTTACATTTGACTTTGAATAATTTCAAAATCAGTCAAATACTTAATCATTGAATCTAGAAGATGGGAACCTTCTAATTTCAATCGAGCAATCCACTCATCCACTACTTGGCCCTTGATGCCCACCTGTTCCACCTTCTTGAGAGCTTCAGTATCCATTGAGGAAACAATTGGCTCGATTTCCTAGGAAGATTGTGTGACCTTGAGAAGCACACTAGTCAACTGCTCACATTTTTGCTTTAATTAATTCTTTTCATCTCTTTCTTGATCAAATCTTCGCATCAGAGAATTGAAAGCAGTTCGAGAGTCTAACTTGACACTCTCATGTGTCTCCACTCCAAGCTCTATAGTCTGCATAGTATAGTCTCTAGGTTGAATATTATCCTTATTCTTATATGAAGATGGCACCATAACCTCAACATATTTCCTTTTGGTAGTAAGATCCACTAGTACTCGAGAAACAATCTTTGGCTTTTTAGTACTTTTGGATTTGGGAGGAGCCAACTGTTCAAAATCAAATTCATCTGGTGAAATTACCTATTTCTTTCTTTTGGGTGCTACTACATCCATCCATGGTGGTAATTTTGTGTTAGTGGATGGAGTTGTGGCCTCCTTATGAAATCAACCAGTATCTGAGGAACATTCTGACTTGAAGTTACGACAGTTGTAGATGAAATCATTGGTATAAGGCTATGATGACCAGTGGTATTTCAGCTGATGTAGCAATAGTAGCTATTATTGGTGCCTCCTTGGAAACAACTATGGATGGAAATATGGATGGCGCACTAGTGGTAAGAACGGTACTCACACAGAGTGGAACTTCAACTATGATTGTTGTGAAAGGTAAGGGCACCATCTGTTGTTCTTCAAATGCTTGCTCCATAGATTCAGTAAAATCCAAAATTGAAGATTCAATAGTGGATGAGGGAATATCATCAAAACTGGAGAGATTAGACAATGTAAAATATTGTTGATCACCCTCTCGTTGTAGTATTTCCATATTCAACCCTTCATTATTATATTCCTCTTCTTCTTGATCTTAATCAGATTAAATAGAATGAATAATAACTTGTGTAGGAGTTGATACCTGTGAAGGGGTAGGAGTATTGCTCTCACCTTGATGAGATGGTTCTTCAACTTGTATTTCCTCTTCATGATGAATTTCTCCTTCTTGTTCTTTTTCTTTTTCAGTCTCTTCAATAGCTTGCTGCTCTAGCTCCTTTGTTTGTGTTACTTGTACTACTGAAGAAGATTCACCTTTCTTCGACCCTTTGATAGTGAATTTAATTTTAGGTCCTTTTTCCTTGAATTGTGTTGAAGGGATCGATGGTGGTGCTTGCACATCTGCTTTTCTTTTGGTCCTCAATTCAGCTGTAGTTGTTTTACCAACTGGACCATCACTGTTATCATCATCACCAAAATTGGCAGGAAGTTGTTTCATTTTGATCTTCTTCTTCAATAACCAAGAATTACTATTGGCTAAAATAGGAGCAATTCTTTGAGTAATGGACTTCCTTTCCTTTTTTGACCATTGAATAGGTGGTAATGGGGAATCAACAATCTTTTGTTCAAAATAGACTGGGTCCACTATGTCATCAGTATCCTCCATGGTCATCGAAGTTTTAGCCAAATCCAGATTTTTGATTCACTCCAATGTAAGGTGACTAAAATCCATCTTCCTCACATCCTCTTCATCCTGACAATCAGCCCATACATCTTCAAACCTGTATACATGAGTGTAACTTATTTTGAGTTTGTTCTTCATTCCGCAAAAATCAAAATTATTTCGGGCTTTGAACCTTCTCATGGTGTTCCATTGCATCTCTTCTTCCATATTCTTGGCCTTTGGGTTGGTGATAACTGAATATCAGCCAATAGCTTATGGAAACTTCAAGCCATTCTTATGAGCCTATGACTTCTTTTCATGTACATAGATCAATTGTTGACATAACTCCATGAGTATAACCTTACCAGATAGATATCTTGGCAAAATGAAAGGTTCACTTGTGAAACATCCTATGCGGATGTAAGTGAATGTGGGAAATTGGAGAAAGAAACAACCAAAATGAGAAACCTTACTGTATATTGCTTCTGAAAGTCTTTTCTTCTGTAAGTTCTTATCAAACATACATTTCCATACAACAAATAAGGCATCGTTGACCCTTCTGAAATAACTTCCTTGATTATTGATTGTGAGTTGATCATAATAGTTCCAACATAGGCACTAACCTCATGTCACCCTTTGTAGACAAACTTGGATATTGCCTCATAGAGGCGTCTGCATACACAAGGTATGTGGTCATGTATAACTTCAATGTTATTTTGACTTCTTTAAATTATGCACAAAGTGCATCACTAATCTGCTCACCCCAATCTATCTTGGTAGCTTCATTTTTTATTATGTTCATATAATAACACATCCAATTTTAAAAATAATCAGAATCTTTTAAACCCTTTACTCATGCCAGCATGGTAATGATATCATTATATTCCTCATTGAAATCACTTCTATGAAAATATTTTGGCCATCTTGAATTGGTGGAATACCTAGCAGAAGAGAGAAAAACTGTATTAATAATTTTCTTACACTTTGCTTCATTTTTCTCAAAATATTCTTGAGCACTTTCTTGAGTAATGTCAGCTACTTCCTCAACTGGTGAGCCCTTGAATACATTGTTAAAGAAAACACTATCTAATGTCATAAAAACATTCTAGTCAGCATCCTTTACTTGTCTTGTATTTGGATCAAGATGATCCACCACTGCAAGTACAAAGTCTGGATCATGAGCTGTGACTGGGAAGGAAGCATATTTGTGCAGGTATGATTTGATCAAACTTGACATGTGTGAAGGATTTTTCTCAACTCGATCAATGAATTCTTGCATATTCACATGACCAGTTTTTGTATCCCATATCTCCTTGACATTGGAGTCAACTGAGCATTCTAGATACATGTTCAAGTATTTATCATACTTGTACTTCATATTTTTTACCGATGGCTTGTTTGGTGAGGATTCTAACTGACTCGAGGAAGGCTCTAATTTTCCTTGAGTAGGCTTTGACATTTGCAAAGTACTACATTCAACACCAAGGATTAGCATTTTGAAAATCATCACCATCAGAAAATTTTTTTGTATCAACTGAAACAAGAATCCAGAGCTAAACTGGACTTGGGAAAAATATTGTTGAAAACTGGCAAGTCAAAAAAAAAAGTCTGACATGTCAATTAGAAACCAAAATTCCCACATCGGACTTTAAAGTTTGATGTGCAAGGGAAAAACAACCTTCATTGCATATCAGACTTTAAAGTTTGATGTGCAGGTGTGAGGAACAATATTTGTAGATCATACTTTAAAGTCCAACCTACACCTATGCAAAGATAATATGCACATCATACTTTAAAGTTTGATGTACAAAAGGAAATACAATAGATGATATTTTGGGTTTTAAAACCTGACCTGTCAGCTGGATAAAACACAAAGGTTGACAAGTCGGGTTTTAAAACCTGACATGTCAATTGGATAAAACATTGTGTGTTAACATATCGGACTTTAAAGTCCGATATGTCAACAAATATACACACATTCTGCTAACATGTCGGGTTTTGAAATCCAACATGTTAGAAGGAGAAAACAATAATGCTAACATGTCAGACTTCAAAACTCAACATGTTAATAGAAAAATACATCTCCTGCATGTCGGATTTCAAAATTTGACATGCAAGAAGGGGAAAAAATAATGTTACCTTGCATGTCAGGGTTTGAAACTCGACATGTGAGGGCAAAAAAGGAGAGGATCAAGATGATGAGATTGGTGCATCAGATTTTAAAATCTAACATGTCATCTATTCTCTACAAAAACATAAAAATCATCGACGCACAATCTAAAAACCCTACCTTATGCAAAAGAAACATGCATAGAAACAAGGAAAGCCCGAAAATAAATTGAAAACCTACCTTGAAAACGCTGAACAACAAGAAGAAGGAATTCACCAGCACGATCAGGCGCAAATCACAAAAGGAGAACCAAAGAGCACACAAAAGGCAACAACCAAGCTAAAAATGACTAAAACTTGAATAAATAACCCCTTAAAATTTTATTAATGACAACATTAATTATAATGTGCACCATGCATGTCAAACTTTAAAGTCCAACGTGCATGAAGAACTCCTTCCAAGTCCGACATGCATCTCTAACTTGATGAGACTGTACATCAAACTTTAAAGTCTGATGTGTAGTCAAACTCCCCTACAGGTCGGACTTTAAAGTCCAATATGTAAGAAAAGTTGCAAATCACTACATATCAGACTTTAAAGTCCGATGTGCAGTTTTACCCAAAAAGCACCCTGCAGGCCAGACTTTAAAATCCGACCTGTAGGTAAACTGCAAAATCTAACAACTCAAAAATGACAAAAACAAAGGACCAAAAGAAAAAGGTGACTAACTGACAAAGTCTATCAACCTTTCCCAGAGGAAGTGAGGTACAAAATGAACCAATTTGGTAGGGTTGCCTCATGATTTTAGCTATGCTGAAATCGAGGACAACACTCTCCAACCATGGCATATATTAGCCAGAGGAATCATTATCAATGTTTCACTTGTAAGATGAAATAATCTAGATATCATATAGAGTAATGATAGCAAGCAAGGCTCTCTCCACATTAATTCTTGTTAATAATCCCATATGACAGTGGGTTTGGTGATATCATTCCCTAATATTGGTTACCACATATTTTTCCCCCTCATTCAAGCCTTAAAGTTCAATCAACTTGACATTGGTGTGCAATCCTCAATTTACCTCATAATAAATATGGTACCTCGATTATTGTTGTGTTCTTCTATTTGCCAAATGTCCTTTAATGGTGAAATCATTATGGTTTAGCTTAGAAAGGTCTTCTTAATCTGAGAAGAAAATTTTATGAATATAATTCAAGAGATTTTAGATGGGGATTTTTTAGGGAAATGTTGCTTGCCACAGAGTGAATTTATAGATTTTCTCCATTTTTGTGAGAAATGTACTCACAATCACAAAAGACAAGGAGATAACAAAATCCCTTTGTAGGTTTTATATTTAGAAAAAAATTTGAATAGGTGGCTTTCAGTTAATTTACGAAGCTAACCTATTGATTATTTTCTTCTCTCCCTTGCTTAGGTTATGAGTCTTGGGGACTAGTGTCAATTCAAATGATGAGAATCATCAAAGAATGAATGAAATAAATTACAAAGGATATGGTGGCCATATAGCCCTTCCTTCATAATGATCAAGGTTGTCAAGCCTACTAACCAACAATAGAGGTGGAAAATCTTAGTATGTTGGAGAAATCATCCCTTCATTAAGAATGGTTTAATATTTCCAAAATGAATAAATCCATAAAAATTCTAGTTCGTTAATCAATCTTAGTTAAGAAACAATATTGAACATATGAACCTAATTCAAGCTTGCTCCAATTTGTTTAGTCTCTAGTTTTTTTGTTTCTATTCTTGTATATGTTTTCATCTAGTTCTTTGGTTATGTTATCTCTAATTTCCTATATCAATGGTTCATATATATACTTTATTATCTTCTTCATAGTGGTCATTTGTCAAGTTGGGGTCCTTTTTGAGTAACACAACTGATGTTCATATATATACTTTATTATCTTCTTCATATTGGTCATTTGTTTCAACATAACTGATGTACCCTATATATTCTATCATATCCATCATTTAAGAAATATCTTGTACCATTTTATTTGAATTCTAATATAAAGAAACATGGCCCTTACCCCTCACTTGAGTTATATAAAAAAATGTGTATGGAGTCACAAATAATCACTTCAATTCCCAAACATTCTACTCAACTTCACTCTTTTCAATCCACTTATCATAAATTCCACAAGCACCTATAGTATTATCCTTAGGATGAGACCATGAGAAATCATGTCCACAATGACTAAAAAAATGTTTTGTTAATTTTAAATCCCACCTTTACACTTCATATTGTATGCTTATCCTCTCTTATGTCCAAGTAATCATAAGTAGTTTTTTTCTTTTTTGATAAGTAATAGCCAAAGTGGTATTTTTATCTTTTTCCTTGGAGCTAAGAACTAGTCGAGTGGACTCAAACCCAAGACCTCCCATGTAGGAGGCTCACAACTAACCGTTGTGTTGTGGGGTTATCCCCATCATAATTAGTTATTTAATGCTTATTAAATAAAGGTAATTGATTGAAAATGAAAGAAAAAATAAAACATGAGCAAATATAGAGTAGGAATTTAAGGAAATAAGAATGTACACATAATAAAGACTACATTATAAGGCACAAATCTATGGCACAATCTATTATTGTACTCACATAATGGAAAAGACACTAAAACCTAGCCTCTTAGGCATTGTACATTCTTTCAAAGGTCCCAATCTTCAATATTTTAATAGGGATTGATCTTTATTGATGATGAGTAAGTCTTGAGAGTTTTATGAAGAAATATCAAACTAATAACTCAATAAAATGTCTTGGTCAAAATAATTATGAAAATCTAATCCTTTAACTCTTACACTATATTATATGGATAACAACACTATCAAATTGTTGGTTGAAAATTTTGTAAACTTGTGAGGTTTATGAAATAATGGTTTCAACCACAACACATGAGATTGAATCTCTCCTAGTTATAAGGCAAGGCTCCCCCTTTTCTTATTACTCTAACTTTCTTAAAACAAAATTCTACTTGTTACTCCATCTCATTCTCTTTCTTCAGAATAGATGTTTATCCTTTTCTCTTTTTAGAAAGGATATTACAATTTAGAGAAATAGTGATTTAAAGAACTTCTAAGTTCCTAAGAAATAACCTAGGAGCACATATACAAAATTTATAAATAAAGAAGCAAAGTTTCTATGAAAGCACAAAGTTCTTCATTGTTTCTCAGGATGAGAAAATAATGTTAAATCTTAAAGTCTTTATCTCACTATTATCTTATCAACCTTTTCCAATAACTTCTATAGCCCCAAAAAATCTTTTTCTAAAATACCAAAATAAAGCTCAAGGTCTTTATAATGTCATTTTTCATATAAATTTATAAACTGAAGCTTAAATTCATATACTGGCTACAAGGCAAGATAAATATCAAAGGCTTTACGATTTCATCCTCCAACAAGTTTAATTTTATCACTTTCAAAATGTAGTGCAAAGTCTACATAACCAAATTCATCCTACCCTTTCACAATATTTCTACAAACTGCTTTTACTCAATCAATTCAATTACCATAACAAGAATGACATAATAACACTCTCACCATAGAAGACAATGAACTCAACACAAAGTTTGAGTGCCAAAGATGTTGTCTTTATTGATTGAATTATTAAAATCACAAATGAACTCAAAGTTTCACTTTTCTTTTCACTTCGGAAGAGTCTAGTTGCATATAGATAAAAGATAAAAATTATAATGAGCACCCTCATATATATAGGAGAGGTATAGAGAGAAAAATTAGGAAAACTTCAACTAACTATGACTAAGTGAAAAGTAGATTTTTATTTTACTTAGGACTTGTGAAATCCTACATGAAAAACCATATATACAAAACGACACTTGAAGTGTCTATTGTAATCACAAAAATACACCAATAGCTAAAAAGCATGAAAAATGACTAAGTGTTTAGATCTCCATCCTGAGCATCATCATCTCCATTTTTCTTCAATAAATATTCAAACTTTTGGAGAACAATGTGTTCTCTTGAATCCTCTGGTTCATCAGCATGGCCTGAGATGAATTGAGCTCGTGCAATTGAGTCCATCAAGCTAGAGTAGTTTTCATTGGATTTATTTAAGATAGATCCCATACTATCCAAGATAACTTGGATTTCTATCAATTTTACAATTGATTAGAGAGTGAAATTTACTCTCTCAACCTCAACCCTAACAAGCAAGCTTAACTCTTGTATGGCTGGATCTAGGGTAATAACTTATGATCTTGATCAAGTAAATCACAAGGAAGCTCGTCAATCTTATCAGTGATAATTTTCACTATCTTTTCATCCAAACCTTTTGCCTCCTCTAGGTATTTAATTAGCTACTCTAAAACTTCCATATGATGCTTTAGCAACTCCTTGTGTTGGATGTGCATTTTCCTAGAAGGAATCACATCATGGTCAACCAAAATATCTAGAGAGAAATCTTTGAGCTTTGTCCAGGCATCAAAATTATTCTCATGTGTAGTTATTTCCTCTAAGAAGACTTTCAATGTTGCATCCAATTTGGATTGAATAGTCTCCACATTGTTAATCAACTTGGTAGCGCAACTCAAAAGGTGGGTTCCTTGACTGAGCATCCTGTCTATCCATTCACCCATTTCTCTACCTCATGAGGTAACCTTCTCAGCTTTCTTTATGAATTGTTCATCAACCAATGAAGTCATTGGCTCAATCACTTCTAAAGAATTTGTTATCTTAGTTAGCACAATGGTAAGTTGCTCCACTTTTACCTTAAGCTTATCTTAAATCTTGACTTTATCTTCATTGTATCTTGACACAAGAGCATCAAAAGACGAATGAGCATCTAACATTGTGTACCTTCATGGATTTTCTTCCCAACCTCAATCATTCTCATTACATAACCTCTACTTGGACTTTATTGATATTTTTATTAAGAAGAGGCTCTGTAACTTCTACATATTTGTTCTTGGCACTATCTATCTTAAACCTTGAGACGGTTTTGGCTTTCTTTACGGTCTTTGGTGTAATAGGTACCAATTGACCAAAATCAAAATCATTAGGTAAAATAGCTCACTTCTTCCTCTGGAGTGTTAGAAAGCAACTAGGGTGGTATGATGGAATCATCATCAACACGTGTAGCCAATGATTGGGAAGAAGTTCCTTGGCTTTGAACATAGTGGTTACAATTGGAGGAGTGAAATTCATTACAAAAGATGGATTTTCATAGTTGACACATTGGGTAAGGGCCCCATATCTAACATGAACTTGTCAAAGTCCTCAAACATGGATGTAGATACTTCAAACAAATTTGGGAAAGGGGAAAACACAATCTCAATTTTATCCCAAGGAGTATCCAAGACAACTTCACTAGCAGAAGAACAAACAATAAGAATGGTCACACTTAGAGAATCTGACACATATGAAATAGTGGACCCAAATGGTATTGGTTCAGAAACATGAACTTATCAAGAAGTAGCAATTGAAATAGGAATTGATACCTATGGAAAATGACCTTCTATGTATTTAGGTTCAATGCCTCTGGGAATCTTTGGTAAACCTTATTCATCAAATTATTCTTCTTCTTGCTCTTCATGGTGCAGTTCTTCTTCTTCAAGTTGATCCACATCAATAGGCTCATCTTCACACTCCCCTTCTTCTGGTTCTTATTCTTTCTCCTACTGAGAACTTGAACTAGACGATTTTTTATGTTTCCTCCCTTTACTCGTTCCTACAGTGAACTTGTATTTGGAAGCTTTAGGGGAAGCAAAAGGATCTTGCCTATTCTTTATTCTTAGTTATGATCTCTTTCCAATAGGCCCAACAATATCATTCTTTGATATAGTGGTAAATGGCTTCAACTGGATTCCTTTCTGTGTTAGCCAAACATTTTTATTTACAAGAATCCTTTGAAATCTAGCTCTCATAGAAACCAATTCCTTTTGAGACCATTGGATGTAAGGGAAAGGAGTATTGGAAATTTTGGCTTTCATAAACAAGATCTAGGATATTACCATCATCAACCAAGTAATCAAGAACATTTGCGAGGTTAAGATTGACTATTTGGTCTTTGGTGAGGTGACATAAATCAAGTCTCCTAATATCTAGCTCTCATAGAAACCAATTCCTTTTGAGACCATTGTATGTAAGGGAAAGGAGTATTGGCAATTTTGGCTTTCATAAACAAGATCTAGGATATTACCATCATCAACCAAGTAATCAAGAACATTTGCAAGGTTAAGATTGACTATTTGGTCTTTGGTGAGGTGACATAAATCAAGTCTCCTAATATCTTCTTTTGTTTTATAATCTTCCTAGATATCCTCAATTCTATGAACATGTGTATATCTCTTTAAAAAAAAATTCTTTATACCTTTGTAGTCAAAATCATTCCTAGACTTGAATTATTTCATTGTCACTCTTCTCATTTCATCTTCCATAGCTCTTTCTTTGAAAACTGAATTGATAGAGTACCTCCCAATAGACATTGTAAAATTGAAACCTGTTTTGTGAGAACCTAATTGTTTCTCATGTAACAATACCATTTTCATTGCCAACTCCATTAGAGAAATCTTGTAAGATGGGTACCTTGGGAGAATGGAAAGTTTCTCATCATAACATCCTATCCTTAGATAGGGGAAGGTAGGTAATTGTAAGAACATGCATCCATATTGATTGACGACTTCCCAAGCTTTATCAAAAATTCTATTCTTCTTAAGACCCTTGCCAAACATACACATATAGGAACCAAAGAAAGCATCATTTACTCTTCTAAAATGATGTAAATTTTCTTTAAGAGTTAATTCAAAATAGTGTTTCCAAACCCAGACTTGTCTTCTATCTCCTTCTGAGGATAAACCTACAAAATTCCTCATAGCGGTCATAGCATACACCAAGTAGGAAGTCATATAGAACTTCAGAGTGGTAGGTACCTTAGTTAGCTACTCACACAAGGCATCATTGATATGCTTACCCCAAAAGATCCTCTTGTTGTTTTTTCTAATGATATGAATGTATTAGTACATCCACTCATAATATGTATTGGAAGTAGTAAGCCCTTTTACTCTATTGACAAAATCAATCAAGTCAAGCCCTTCCTCCTTAAAGTCACTTTGAGGGAAGGTCTTGGGCCATCTATAAATTGTAGGCCTAGGAGTTTTTAACCAATTATCATTGATATTCCTCCTGCACTTATCTGAATGCTTCTCATAATAGGCCTCAACAGGCTTTATATCTATATCTGCATATTTCCGTATACTAGGATACTTGAACAAAGACTCAAAGAAATCTTCCTTCAACATAATCACTTTCTTGACATTTGCATCCTTCACACTTTGACTCAAAGGATCAAATTGATTCACTACTACAAGAACGAACTTTGGATTCTGAGTTAGCGTAGGGAAAGTTGCAACTGAATGGATACTACTATTAATGGTAGGTTCCATTAGATAGTAACGTGGAGGATTCTCAACTTGCGTCAAAAACTCATCAATATCTACGTGGCCTATTTTAGTGTCCCTAATGTTTGTGATGTTTGATGCTACTATAGATGGTGGAAAAAATAGACAGGGATCTTGTTTCTTGAACTTCATTGTCTTTTTTCCTAGAGATGGTTCTAACATCTATAAATAGCTTGAAATACATTAGAATTGAAAAAGGTCCTCCCAAATTAGTGGAAAACACCTTCAATACTGATAAATATTCAACATTGGAACAATTTCTATACAAAAAATTCTAGGTATCTAGTGTAAATTAGGTCTATTGGCTTGATCTACACATTGGCAAACTTGGTCATATTCATTGTTTAGATGCAGATTGGGTCTATAGAGCTGATTTACACCTCAAAATGGAAAGGTATAAAAATCATGTAAATCGGGTCTATAGATCCAAGTTACATTTTGGAAAGACACAAGATTAATGTGATTTAGGTCCATAGGCCCAAGCATCACATGAAAGAGGTGATTTGAGGTGTTGTTCAGGTCTATGGACCCGAACCACATCAAATTTGGCTCAATGTAAACTTGGAAAAAACTTGCATATTAAAATTATGCAGTTTGGGTTCATAGGCCCAAACTACACCAAACAACAATGAGAATGTTGTCGGTTGGGTCTATGGACCTGATTGACACCATACAACAATGGTAGGGCTTTTGGTGTAGTTTGGGTCTGTTGGCCTGAATGACACTTTCATAAGGAAATGCAAATAAAAACTACGATGTGGCGAGGGTTTATCGACCTACACTAGATGTAGCAACAATGGTGTTTCATGTGGTGCAGACCTATAGACCCTAGCCACATGACATACCTATCGTGCAATGGATAAAACAACAAAGAAGTATGGTTTGAGTTCATGGAACCAAACCACATCACAATGAAAAACAATATGGTTTTGATTTGAGACCATGAACTTGGATCATGCCATACTCAAAAACATTAAAAAATTTACAGGGTGCAAAAAGAGAAGGGAAATACGTGACCACAAACTCAAATTTGGGGAAATCATAAAAACCCTGGATTTAAACAAAAACAAAAAGGAAAGAAAATAAACATGCATGGAAAAAATGATTTGAGGATGGATCAAAGATGGAGAAAATCAGTGAGATTGACCTCCAAATCGAATAACAATGATAAAAATAAAACTAAAAAATGCATAAAAAGAGAATTACAAAGAGGAAAGAGAGACCTAAAATAACTCAAACTTGGAAACATTAAATCTCAAGGTGTGGGCAATAAATGATGTGCAAATTGGGTATGTGGAACTGATTTGCACTCAAATGTGCATTTTGGGTTCACGGGCCTGATTTGCCCATTTGTGACAAACCTAATGTAGAGTCAAGTCTAGGGTCAAAAAATACACTAAAATGACCAAAAATAAAATAGAGATGAATTAATCACTTTGAATCAACAAGAGCCTAGATTTTATGGGCCACAATTTGGATAAAAAATGTGGGGGTTATCCCAAAACTAGGCCCAACTAAAATTGGGATAACAACTAGCTCTAACTAAGGAACTATTTTCTTGATCATTCTTTGAAATAATTGAAAAGTAGTAGAATCCTAGAAATCTAAGTGCCTTCATTTGTTCCATTGGGCAATATAGTCAAGAAAAAGACAAAGCACTGAAAACAAAAGACACAAAACAAAAGACTATACAAATATTTACAAGGGTATTTCACAACTTCACTAAGTGAATAAATTGAGATTGTGCACTATGAGGTAGCGCAAATGGAGTCCCATCATCATATGCAAGGAGATAATTGCCATCACTACAAACTTAACGAATTGTGAATGAACATGTCTACAGGGAATCTAACTTCCCATGCATGCGTTTAGGTTCTCGTCGTTTGTCCCAAAGAAGGATGGGTTCACCAACCTTAAATTCTCTTTGCTTTACTCTCTTCTCAAAGAGAGCCTTGACTTTCTTCTGATGTTTCACAATGCGATCCACCACTTGCGCACATTATTCTTCCAACAGAGTAAGGAACACGATCCTTTTGTCAATGTAACTTTCATAACTCTCATCTTCAATAGCCTTTGCCAGCCTTAAGGTTAGCAGCTCTAGAGTAATTGGAATTTCAGTATTCAATCCATACAATAGCTGAAGTGGAGACTATTAGATTGATGATGATTGTAATGGATGACTTCATGTGTTGTCATTGATGGCACATGTATACACACACATATGTTCACATTGTCATAGTCATCTTAGTTAAGACAAACTGATATTACTCCTAAGACCTTTGTATTGCTAAATCGGTATTGTATGTATAGACAAGTTCAAATGATTTTGAGGGTGTCTAACTAGTATATGAAGACAACCGGTATATACAGGAATGGCATGACACTAGCTTGGAGTTTCAGCGGAGTTTACCAAAGAAGAAAATGGAGGATAATTGGTCTATGAGTTGGAAGAGGTTAATTCTTAACCGGTATCAATGTTCCAACCGGTTTTCATTGATTATGTGATAAGTTATCACCGATCATGATGAGGTATCGCTAACCGACATATTTGGTGGCAATCTATGATGAGTTATGTTAGATTGTCTAGATACACTGCACCTAGGAAATTGTGATATGATTCCTGAGCTGACATGAAATCTAATGTCTATATAATGACATTACGATGAACCATATTTTATATGATGTGAGATAGAAGTGTTAAGTTGTTGAAGGCATTGCAGAGTATGTTGGTGATACAGTTTTGAGTGATCAAAAGAGGATCTATTCAAGCAAGTTGTGTTGCTTCTAGATCACACCACCTATTATTTTCTAATCACTACTATAATCAAATCTCCTAACTGGGTAAGCTCTAACAAGGTGATCCATTAATTTGGGTTTCAAATCCTCTACCGAGGTTACTCCTAATAGGGTATAGCTCCTAACAGAGCTTTAGGATCTTTAACAAGATTCTCTCCTAGCAGAGCAACCTTTGTAGACCTTAACCAGCCAGTTACCTATTACTGTAGATAGTTAACTTGTGAGTTCCATCTCACCGTGGTTTTTCCCAGTTGAGTTTTCCACTTATAATCACTTGTGTTATGGTGGATGTTTTACTTGTTTTGGATGGTTTAATATCATTTTGGATTGCATGCATAGTGTTTAGTAAACTGATTAAGTATCTCTACCAATCTGTGTTTCAAGTGGTGTTTTTGTTTTTACTGATTCACCCCCCCCCTCTCAGTGCTTTATAAGTCTATCAGAGACATACTAATGACTCACTTAGGTGTAATATGATCTTCCCATTAATTATCATACAATGCCTTGTGCCATAATCGTTGATTTTCATCAACCAATTTCTTGATAATGGTGACCAAGTTCTTATTGCTAGATTATTCTTGACCATTACCTTGTGGATAGTAGTCAAATGAATGAGCAACAGTAATACCATATTGAAAAAAAAATTGAGTTACCTCCCAAGAAGAAAAAGTAGTTGCATTATCTACTACAATTTTTATGGGACACCGAACCTGCAAATAATGTTTTCCTTGAGGAAACGACATACCACCTCCA
Source organism: Cryptomeria japonica (assembly GCF_030272615.1). NCBI lineage: Eukaryota > Viridiplantae > Streptophyta > Pinopsida > Cupressales > Cupressaceae > Cryptomeria > Cryptomeria japonica. The sequence goes on along the minus strand of NC_081408.1, from coordinate 524,375,000 downwards.
AAGTAGCATGCTTGACCAAAATAGCCTCCAACCACTTGGTGAAGTAGTCTGTTGATGCGATAACATATGTATTTCCAACACTTGAGGATGGATTGATGAAACCAATGAAATCAATTCCCCATTTGTTGAAAGGTTCTTCAATTACAATTGGCTTCAAAGGAAGCATTGCCAACTTTTTCTTCCCTACAAACCGTTGATAAAGATCACACCTACACACCCACTGGTATGCATCTTGAAAAAGTGTGGGCCAAATATCTAGCCATAAGAATCTTGTAAGTTGTGATACAGGTAGAGAAATGTCCACCACAGGCTAAGCTGTGAAATGATTCCAACAATTTTTCTTGTTGTGCTTTATTAACACACCTTAAGAAAGTACCATCAATATTCCTCTTGTACAAACAATTGTCCCAAAGAACAAAGTTTGTAGCCTTGAGTTTAATGTTCCTCTTTTCCTTGTAACTCATATGATGAGAAAATTGTCCATATGTGAGGAAATAAGTAATATTGGAATGTCATTCATCAGTGGTGCTAACAAAGAGAACTTGAGGAAAAGATTCAGAAGTTTCCCCTTCCTCTTCATTAGGTTTATTTTTAGCCATGCTTTGGCATAAACCTTTCCCACAAACAAGATTTTTAGGCTTGATCTCTAGATCATACTCTTGGACCTTAGCAATCCAATTACCTCTCTTGGTGCCAAAATCATGTTGAGTCAAAATAGACTTGACAGTTGTATCAAGGACCAAAACAAGAGTATGTGAATTAAGGATATAGAACCTGAAATGTTTCACTAACTTAACAATAGTGAAAGCATGTTTTTATATTTGGGAATACTTCAACTCATGAGAATTTAATGGAAAGCTCATGAAAGCAATAGGAGACTTAATCCCCTCTTCATTTTTCTACATTAAGATAGCGAACATGGTATGCTCTAAGGCATAGCTATACATCATGAAGTCCTTAGTGTAGTATAAACAAACCAAAGCTGGAGGATATTTAATAACCTCCTTGATTTCATTGAAGGCTACTTTCCCTTTATCACTCCAATGGAAAGTATATTTACCTTTCATTATATCAACAATATGACGAGTGTTTTTTGTAAAATCAGGAATAAACCTACACAAAAAAAAAAAAAACCTTTCCAAAGAATGAATGAACAATTGACTTGATAGTAGGTAAGGTGAGACTCTAAATTGACTGGACCCTCTCTAGATCAATCTAAATCCCTTCCTTAGACACAACATATTTGAGGAGTTTCTCTTTCATTACCCAAAAAACTGACTTCTTGGGATTAAGCAAAATGTCATGCTTTCGACATCTCTCCAATACTTGTAAGTGATAGAAGTGATTCTCACAATCCTTGGACAAAACCGTGAGATCATCCAAGTATACAATAATAAATCTACCAAGGATTCCTCGAAAGGTTGAATCTATGGCTCTCAAGAAGGTAACCCCTACATTGATTAACCTAAAAGGCATTTTGTGATATGCAAATGTATCCCATGGAGTTGTAAATGCAGTTTTGTGTTGATCCATTACCGGCAAAGGGTAATTATCCTTGAGTGAAAGTTGATTAAGATTCCTGAAATCTACACAAATATGAATTTCTCCATTCTTCTTACGCACTGGAACTATGTTTGCCACCCACGTTGAATGATGGATAGGAAAGATAATTTGTGCATTCAACATTTTTTCAATCTAAAAAAGAATGGTAACTAAAATATTTGGGTTGTACTGTTGTTGCTTCTACTTGAAAGGCACCACATCAATCTTGAGGAAAATGTCATGTTGTAACTCCTTTAGCTAGAAGGATTTGTGGTCATCATATGAATATACCAACACATCAATGTACTAATGTAACAACTGAATAAATTGGTCTCTTTCTTCTAGAGTACAAATGTTACCAATATTCACAAACTTCGAATCATCATTTGACCCAATATTATAATTCTTGTATCCCATAGAAGATTTATGATCCACTTGTTTTTTCCTTTTGATGTAACGATCATGTTTATCAAATAACTTCATAAGTGAAGCCAAATCTTTAGGGATTTTATTTCCTTCCAGTTGCGAGAATTCTTCACCTTGCTCAAAATTTTGATCTGATGTCAAATTAGAACAATTAATACCTTCAAAGTATAAATTATTAAAGTCATCTTTAACTTCAAGAAAGTTAATGATGTTCTTATCATTATTAAAAATATTTCAATGATCCCAATTGTTAGGAACACATGGCCTTGAGACTAACTCAATAGTATACTTATCTTGGTTGAAATATTTACAGGAATCAAGAGAGAGGCGGATGTTACAAGATAATTAGCCCTATCATTGAATTCCCTGGGAACTACTGAGATATGAAAATATCAAATATTTCAATGTTATCCCATACCAAATTCTAGTAATGTTTGAGCCTATCATTCATTATCTGATATATTTTCCTTACCTGACATACCACTAGCTCAACATCACCTTATGCATGTGATTCTTTATACCTTTCTTATGTGAAACTTGCATTCCTAACAATAAAGATTCATATTCGGTTGTGTTGTAAGTATTAGCAAACTGCAACTTGAAAGAGTAAGAAAAAACTTCTCCTTGAGGAGAATTAAGAACAATGCCTACTCCAGATTTGACAGAAGAATAGCTACCATAAAATTCAAGTACCCAAACATCATTATTACTAACTTTATTTTCCTCATTTGGAGAACTTTAAACTTGATCAATGGTATAACTTTAAGCTTTTGAATCAATCATTTAAAATGATTCACTGATTCGAAAATGGGACCTCCACTGTCACCATTATCTGCAAACTTTTTGCTATCTGAAACCTCTAAAGATTTAGACCCTTCAGATACATCAGAAACTTCAGACCAGTCTTGAGAAAATTCTAAGACCTCATCAATATATAAGTTAATTTCCCATTCTGTCTAACTCAAAAAGGATTTAAGTATGAGGATCATCAGTCTTTACCACAATAAACTTAGTCTCTTTTTTAGGGAGAAGTTTCTGCATGTCTCCTTTAACATAAATTTTAGCTTGGGACATATCCATGCTAAGCTCACCTCCTACATCCTTGCATAAATTGCATCCTAATAACATCCCGTAGGAATTGTAAACATCTACGACCAAGACTGTCATCTTGATCCTTTTATCTAGAAAAGAAGCAAATGCAAATTGTGCATCTTTTATTTGCCCAACAAGAGGCACTCATTTATTTTCCATAGAATAACCAAGGATGAGAAAAATGGTTAAGAGGTTAGATGCATAAACTAAACCATAAACACATAAAAGCATTCAAAACAATGTAAAATAATCTCTTTATACCTTCTTTCTTCACCTCCTCTAATTGAGATAGAAGTGGAATGCACCCATTGTCTCCACTTGATTTGTTCCTTAATGTGAGGGATGCGGATTTCTCTTTGAAACACAACAAGATAATGGGGATTGAAATGATAATGGCTCAAGTTTGACAAGATTTTGGCATAATACGTGTGTGATAAATGATTTCTAAGCTCAAATGAATAGCATGTCAATATAAAAAATGATGGATGAATTATGAAGGGAGGAGACTCCAATTTATAGACTAGAGAGGCTCATAATGGATGGTCAGGATTGAAAGAAGGTTAGATGGATTTGAGAGGACAATTGGGAGATCCAATAGATTTTCCATAAAGGCATTTCTTGTCTCCACACTTCTCAAGTGCATGGAGAAGAGATCCCCAAGTACCTAGGTAAGATAGGAAAGGAATTAAAACTTCCTTTGGAGAAGACATGGGAATTAAAAATTCCCAAGAAAGAGGGAGCATTGGAAGAATGAAGAATAAAGGAATTAAAATTTTTTTGTGAAGAGAGGGCATGGGGAGATACACCTAATTTGAAATTCCTTGGATAGACAAAAGTGGGTAGCATTTAAGGTTGAGAGGTGAGATGGGAAAGCCACTTATGGGAAAGAGTTGACCCATCCCTGATCACGGTGATTAGGAATGTGCAAATGATTAAGGGGAGTGACTAGGTGGGATAATGGAGGATTAGAATACAAGTGGATGAATTAGGAGAATGAGACATTAGGAGAGAGAATGAATGGAGGAATTTAAAATTGAGGAAAATGATGATCATGATTAGGCTAGGATTAAATAAGCTAAAAGATGGGGATTAAGGGGGCGATTTTTAGGAATCATAGCATTAGTTAAATAATTGGGATTCATTTACTAACTAGGATTAAGAGGAAATATTAGTTAAATAATTGGGATTCATTTACTAACTAGGATTAAGAGGAAATATTGGCTAAGGTTTGGGATTGAAATAATTTTAGAAAAATTGGATATAATTAATTTTGATAAATTAATTATATGGCAAAGGTAACAAAATTAATTAAAATATAATTTGATTAATTTTGAGAAGAATAAGGACAAACATAATTAATATAATTAATTATGTGAAAAGGATAAATTAATTAAATATTAATTTAATTAATTTTGGATGTTTACATTTTGGCCCTCTTTTACGTGGCAACAAGATTGACGATGGGTAAAAGAAGAAAAAAGATGTCCCAACATGGGCAAGGGAAGTGCCCTTGAGAGTTTAATTGAATTTTTTTTAATTTTATGAGAAAATTCTCAAAAAATAAAAAAGCAATGAAAAAGGGAAAAATATGAGAGTAAAGAGAAAACCTGGAAGAAAGGGATGGAGAAAGGGGGAAAAGAAACTGAGAGAAGGGTGACAAAACGGAAAAAGAAAGGCTTATATAGGTCACATGGGGCCCATAGAAGGGTCATTTTCACAGTCCCAATTGCATAAGTAGTAGAGTCAGTGAAGATGGTGAGGATCACACTGTTGGAAACCAATAACACTGAGAGGGGGGGGTGAATCAATGTTATACCGGAATGATAAGTTTTAACCTTATTAAAACATGCATACACCAACCGATACATACAAAATTGAAAGAAGTAAAGCACCCAATAAGACAATCACATAAATGAGAACCATAACACATAGATTTATATGTGGAAAATCTCAAAGAGGAAAAACCACGGTGGGATTTGTGACCAACAATATCAATCCACTGGCCATATGAAGAGATATTACAAAATATGAGGGGCCTGCACTTGCAGGAAGGCTTACAACCTGGAGCACATTGCTCAATCACAAAAGGAGCCTCACTGACTACAAAATTATAGACTACAATCTGGAGAAGTAAGAACTACTAAGATAGCATCTTCTATGCTAGAATACAGTTTTGGTTTAAGCTCTATCAGTTCCGGTCTGAAACCATAAACCCTTTACCGAAATAACCCTTACAATAATTTCCTCACATACATAATATCTTTGAACTATTTTGCATCATATTACATTCACATATCCATTATCTCCTATCTCATGTCTCTCTCGTGTATCTCAAAATGATCTATCAAACTGACCTATATAGCCTATACAAATTTTTATGCCTTATGTCAGCTTACAAAGATATATACAATATCAAATAATATATCGGCCAGATAACATAAATGTATAAACATTAAAATCAATTTTCCAATGTCGGATCTAAGATATGTCGGCCTCATATCAATAACCTTTACTAAACCATGTCAGCCTATAATACTGGTAGCCAAAGAAATCCTTTTGCCCTGCTGGTGTCGATGAAGTATCCATGAAGTCCCTGTCGGTACACCATAGAACCAAAACATGAAGCCAAAACACAATACTATGTTTCCATCAATGACAACATAGTGAAAGCAACCAAATGAGTGTCAATTGCCAATAATCTCCCCCTTTGGCATTGATGGCAACACTCATGTGAAAAATTATCAAGGTTTCATCTGTCGATTTCATCCTGCCCTACTCCCCCTGAGCTGAATATGCAAAATACTCCATATCTCCAAAACTCCATGACTCCCCCTAGTGTATAAAAATCCTTTTATTCTTTTTCACATCTATACTACTCCCCCTTTGACATCAATGCCATAAAAAATTCTAAAAGGAATGTCAAAGAAAAAGAACTATACAATAATTATCCAAAAAATTTCTTATCGGAGCTTGACAAGTTTCAAAATTTCTGGATAAGCCTTCTCCAATAACTCTACATAAGTATCCTGACCATTTTTGAATGTGCCAAAAATAGATACAATTCCACTCAATAAATGTGCAAAAGATTCTTTCTCATTTACTTCTGCATGTGTGAGCTTTCCCACCATATCCATGCATTCTCTCTTGTGTACACTGAGTGAATCCAATGGGGGACTCACCAAGCCTCTCAGACTTCTGGCTCTTATTATTTTGTCTCTTTCCTTCTCAATAAAAAAAATTTGGTTCTCCAAAATCAAAATTTGACCATCAATTGATGTAGTCAATGAAATTGGTCCGTCAAAGGAATTAACTATACTTGCAATTTTCTCCTGAATCTTTTTTATCTTTTTATCCATATTAGCTACAAGTATTTCAATTTTACAACATACTCTATATATATTTGTACATTGTTTCAAAGAGTTTTCTATTAGGATCAGCTTCTTCTCAATCTTTTTCTTCTCAGTTTCAATTACTTGATCAAATGCAACTCTCTTAGCTCGAGTAAACTTTTCTAGTGCTTGTCGGTTTGATATTTGCTGGAAGGATTGAAAGTCCTTTAAAATATGCTCAGTGATTACCTTAAGCTTTCTGGATGGGCTCGCTTGATTTTCAATCTTACACTCTGGGACTAGTCTATGTAAAATAGTGATTAATTGATCTATAATCCCTTTATCTGTGGATCCCTCCTTCATTAGTTTTTGTGCTACCATCATCATCAGTCCCGTGGGACTCATCTCTGTGGTGTTTTTCTTTTCTACCTGTGAAGTGTCAATTGACAATAATGATGGATCAACAACTGGTACCCTACCAGATTCGCCTGTCTTCTCCTCTGAAGATTTATCCTTTATAACCTCCTCACTTGCACCGATGGCTTTGCCACTTGGTGCAGTCTGTGTAACTATCAATTCCTCTGTAGGAACTGTAACCTCAACCTGTTCATTTGTAACTGGAGGAGAATTATCCTCAATATTAATATCTTGTACAATATTAGCTTGTTCACTCCCTGTATTAACCGGTGTCTCAATATTTGTCTATACATCTGTATTTACCAAGGACTCAATTTTCACTATCTTAATATTTTTCAAAGCTAAGGGTGAAGTACCCATAATCCCCTTTCCTTTTTCTTCAACCGGGGTATTTGCAGTGTCTATCTTGGTTTCCGGTGAAGTAAAGAATCCCATGTTTTCTTCAAGAAGTTTAACCCATGCCTTTTGAGTTTCCTTTATTATTTCATTTACTCTTCCCAGCATTAGACTAGTTATCCTATGTTTTTTATTGAAAAATTTTCTATCTGGCACCTCAAGTGTCTTATCTATTTCATCAGGAGCAATAGTAACATAGATAGATAATAGCTCTTTAATTTTAATATATTTATCTTCCTGAATTGTTGACAATCTTCTAGCATCTAACATATTATACAATTCAGCTTGTATTTGATTTTATATTTCTATTAAGGCTTTCTTATAAATATCCAAGTATAGTAGGACTGCTTGTTCTACCTCTCTTTGTTCATCCTCTTCTAAATGATTTCATCTACTAATTACACACAAGTTTTAGGTGGAACCTTACCAGAATCAGTGTCATTCTTCATCATCCTCTTTGCAGTATCAGATACAGCTCTAGGTGTAGCTTTCGGTGCTTTCTTTTGTGTTGGTATTTTGATTGTGACCTTCCTAACCGATTGCTTCTTAGCATCTACCTTTGTTTCCTTTGGTTTCTTCCTAACAACCCTCTTAAATGCCAATGGTGTGTCATCGTCAGATTCTGATTCTGCAATAACATTCTTAGTATGAATTTTAGGATCCTTCCTCTTTTTGCCTTTCTTCGGGACAACATCAATTAATGCTTGAATTTCCTTTGAGACCTTCTCCACAAATTTGCTTTCTTTCCCTTCTTGCTTCTCTCTTTTCTTCTGGTTGAACTTTGTTTCAACATCATGAGTTTTCTATTGTGTAGTACCACAGGACTTCTCTGCCTCATTTATTTGTGCATCAATTAGCATTTTTGCATAGGCATCAAGAATCTGTGCATCCACCTCATAGCCCATTTCTTCACTCCAAATATTTCGGTGCTTAATTGCTTCCATGAGTGTCTCATCCTTCTTTACCATGAATCATATGTCGGTTGAATATTTTTCTACAATATGCTTAGGTACCCTTACCCTAGACCTCATATATTTCTGGAATGCCTTAAAATACCCCCATACCTTATCATCTCTCTGACCTAAAGCAACAATTGACTATTTAAATTGTCTCCCTACCGAGATGTCAAATGCCCATTGCCTCTTACCAAAACCAGGTGTATCATTCAAGAAATATAACATTAGGAAAACTATCAAGTTACCATATCAGAATGTACCCTTCTTTTCACCCTTAATCTTCCCTAGATTTATTAACAACTCATCAAGCATCCAACCACATATATCTAATTTTACATTTTCTCTCATCATTTTGTATGCAGCCAAAATGCATGAACTGGAAATAGAATTCAGTCGATTTGACTGAGTTGCCTTATACCTGATGACCATGCTCCAAATGTGATGTCTATGTCGGTGATAGTGCTCAATTTCATGGATCTTTTCTCAGATGTTGCGCCAGTGATTTTCCTCACAAAATCATTTGAAACCTTCTTGTCTGGATGTTTTCCAACTAATGGTAAACTAGTTATTTCCCAGTTGGCTTCCTTAGTGATCTTGTAAGGTTTGTTCAGCCATATAAATTCCCCATGTACTCTGCTCAAAAAATATCTTATTATCTCATCCTCAAATTCTAGAATATCTAGAATGTTTGTAAACCCTAGGTCTTCAATATGTTTGTATGCCAATTTGATCTTTCCAGATTGTCCCATAAGTTCACTCATATACATGCCCTTAATTTCTGAAGTTCCCAAGTCCTTAATGTGATAGTGAATATATGCCCTAACATCCTCTACATAGACAACTTCCTCTGGAATGCGAGACAATGCTCCAACAAAATCTTCCAGGGTAGCCATATGTGGATATCACTTAAACATTGGCCTGGGTTGGTCCTTGACCTCTACCACAGTCGGGTTTACAACAAAAATAGGAATAGATGATGATCTCACTTCCATGTTAAAGATAAATACCTTTTGATTGCTCTCGGTGAAAACCTCCATAAATTCTTTCAGACATTGGTGAGATCGCTGAAGAAGAAATATGATTGCTCTGTATTGCCTTTGATCACACTTAGTCAATCTGAATCACTCTAAAATTGCTCTGAATGCAAGGTGATTAAGAATGAAATGTATTCGACCTTTTTATCCTTCGAGAAAAACCCTAATCTTTTATTGACATAAATGACCGTCAGTGAAAGATATCGGATCTCACTCGGAACATATCCATGCTGGATAATCATCTCCAATATCTCTAACATCTTCTAGAACCTCTTCTTGGGGCATATGCAACATATTCATGAATTTTGCCTACCCCTAAGGCATCTACCTCAGTTATCAAATGAGCTCCCTGCTGGTGCAGGAACATCTTCTTCTGTCGAATAAATAACTGAGACATTCCCATCTGATGATTGTTCTTCAGTCTTTCTAAGCCATCTCTGAGTATGATCTTGCCAGATTTCACTAACCTTCTCTTTTCCTTTCTTATTAGATCCTCCATTACCAACCAGTGGATTTGTGCTTCTACAAAACCCAACAATATGTCCAATCTCATTACATGCATAACATGTAACATTGTTCCTTTGAATTTGTTTGCTAAAACTGGTGAAATTGCTTGACCCGCACTGATTAGCCATATGTCCAAATTTTCCACAAGCATAGCATTTAACATTTATTCTACAATCTTCTATCTTATGACCAAACTTATTGAATTTAGAACATTTACCAGGAGCAGAATCAGGGTTCTGATTTTCTCTATTTCTACATTGCCTAGCCATGTGACCAAATCTATTACAAACAAAACATCTACCATTGAATTTATAAGCATTGAATTTCCTTACTGGTGCCTTATGGTTTTGATCTTCATTAGAAGTACCGAAAATCTGTCCTTGCTTAAATCCAAGTCCACTAGAATCTCCAATCTGCCTTTGTCTCTTCAATAACTCATCAAGCTATGCTGAGCTGATCTTGAATTTTTCTTTATACTCACTATCAGTAGTTAAATCTTCTCTCAGAATTATCATTTGTCTCTCAAGATCTTGTTCATTACTCTTGGATTGTACCAAATTAGTTCTTAACATATCATTTTCATGAACCAATCGACCAAATTCTTCAAATTTGTTCTTCAGGGATACAACAAGATTTTCTTCCTTCTTCTTTCTATCCTCAATCTCCTTAGACATTATCATAGTTATAACTTGCATTTTATTTTTCATAACTATATTTTCCTGACTCAGTTTCTGACATTGTTCCTTAAGTGCATCTTTCTCTTCATCATCCTGACTTTGCAAAAGTTCCTTCCTCCTATCTTGAATAGATGATAGCCTCTCTTGTAGGACAAGAATGAATTCCTTAGTAGAATTCAATTTATCTTGTAGCTTTGAGTTCTTCAATCTTTTAGTATCATAATCTTCAAGTGCCATCTCAAGTTGCTTCTCCAAAGCCATATCCATGGATTCCAGTTTCAGGATCTTCCTCAAGTTGTTAAACTTCCTCCAAGGCACAAGGCTCTGATACCAACTGTTGGAAACCAATAACACTAAGAGGGCGGGGGGGTGAATCAGTGTTATACCAGAATGATAAGTTTTAACCTTATTAAAACATGTATACACCAACTAGTATACCGATACATACAAAATTGAAAGAAGTAAAGAAACCAATAAGCGAATCACATAAATGAGAACCAAAACACATATATTTATATGTGGAAAACCTCAAATAGAAAAAAACATGATGGGATTTGTGACCCACAATATCAATCCACTAGCCATAGTAAGAGATATTACAAAATATGAGAGGGCTACACTTGCAGGAAGGCTTACAACCTAGAACACATTGCTCAATCACAAAAGGAGCCTCACTAACTACAAAATTCTAGACTACAATCCAAAGAAGTAAGAACTATTAAGATAGCATCTTCTATGCCATAATACAGCTCTGGTTTAAGCTCTGCCAGTTCCGGTCTGAAACCATCAACACTTTACCGGAATAACCATTACAATAATTTCGTCACATACATAATATCTCTGAACTATTTTGCATCATATTACATTTGCATATCCATTATCTCCTATCTCATGTCTCTCTCGTGTATCTCAAAATGATCTATCAAACTGACCTATATACTCTATACAAATTTTTATGCCTTATATCAGCTTACAAAGATATATACAATATCAAATAATATGTTGGCCAGATAACATAAATGTATAAACATTAAAATCAATTTGCCGATGCTGGATCCAAGATATGTTGGCCTCTAATACCCATAACCTTTACTAAACCATGTCGACCTGCAATACTGGTACCCAAAGAAATCCTTCTGCCCTACCGGTGTCGGTGTCGGTGCTGGTGAAGTATCTATGAAGTGCCTGTTAGTACACCATAGAACCAAAACATGAAGCCAGAACACAATACCATGTTTCCATCAATGACATGATAGTGAAACCAACCAAATGAGTGTCAATTGCCCGCACACGTCACGAGTAGCATAGTGAGAGGGTCAGACTGTTCTAGGGGCTATCTGAGTACAAACCACCAATATGTACCCCTAATCTAACTTGTCATTTGAGTAGATAGGAAATAATTAGGGGTAATAAATGAGGGGAGAACCTATCAAGGCACAGATGTTGATCACCCGTTTGACATCTGTGCCTAGGGATCCATGTTTGTGTTGTGGATCACCATTTGCACAGGTGTAGGGGCACATGTGTAATGATTTAGGAATCAATATTTGTGATGTGTAGAAAAGGGGGGAGGGAATGCAAATTGCAAATTATCATCTATGCCCTGTAGAATGATGTAGGCAATGCATCTCCATGGGAAGGGTTAGGATGAATAAAAAGAATGGGGGGGAGATTCAAAGGACATCCAGGGGATTCCCTATGTTTCCTGAAGGGGGAAAGAGGGGAGGAGAAAGAAAATGGCTGACATGAGTTGATTCATGGATGTAGGAGTCATTAGGTCCACTGTAGTCACGAGAGTGCTGGCCACCGACTATGTAGTATCGACTTAGAATGAGTAGTGTGGAGAGGATGGTCTTACTAAAGACCAACTTGTAGTGGGTACATGAGTGGTCATAAACATGAGCCCACACAACAATGATGATGACAATCATGGAGCAATAACATAGTGATACATGCTCATTTTATCTACCTACATGAGAGGCCTTTATTACCCTCAAGGATATGTGACATTTACTACAATTTCCTATTCAAGGAATGATCCCATAGTATTGGCTAGAGCATGGGGACCACTACCTACACCATCTTTGTCAAACAAATGACTTGTTGATGGACCATGCATGAATGGTACTAGAGTAGGTCATAGAGAGGCCTCAATGGATGCTGAGGTTGGTGATATATATTTGTAGGTTGATTAGTAGATGGATGATGCCCAACCTCAATGGACATGGATTCTCAATAATTTGGTACAGGTGTCTATACCACATTATGGAGGATGGAGTTCAGTTTCCCTGGGGGTACACCATACTAGGGAAATTGCATCACAATATTCACATGTGTGTCTATCAAAGGTACAAGAGCTTATGTGTCAAAGTTACTCTGCTGCAAATATGGGCATTTGAACACATAACCATGTGTCGTCAATGATTGGGGGTGAAGGAGTGGTGGCTGCAATTTCCTTATGTAGATAGGTATGGAGGTCTACTACACTAAATTTGGGTGGGTTGCATGGGCTATTGGTGGCAGTGCATTGATGAGATGATGGACTTCACATGGCAGTCATACAAGTTGTGTGAGAAGTGAGATGAGGATGTATATTATCTATCCTTTGTACAAACATAGTGTTGGAACTGCTAGGTCAGATGGTCCATATTATACATCAATTCTTGCCTCACCAGGTGATGAGACAGTTCAAGCTGAAGTAGGATATTGTTAGTGAGGAGCACACACAACCTTGGGTTATAGGAGAGACTACCACATGGGGAGACTCTATAGGCCCATTCATGACACAAACCGGCTTCACAAGGATGATGTCGGTGGACTTGGATTTGAGGCCAAATGTTATAGATACTAGTACTAAAGGTGCATATGCAGTGTGGTGGGAGTTCCACCAAAAGACACGATAGATGATCCCATGTGTGTTAGGTATAGATGAGGTAACTCTAGTAGTGGATCAATTTATTGGAAGATATGTGGATGAATAAGGGGATGGAGGAGAGGGAAGGACAAGTCGAGAGGCTGAAGAGGGATAGACAGGATAGAGGGCAGGGAGAGCTAAGAGGAGGGGATAGAGGAGAGGTGTTGAAAATGTGATGTTTATTATTGTCATTAATGATTGTCATTGATGTCAACCTATGAGTTGGTGATTCACTTGATGCACTCTCAAAATCTTTAGTGCTCTGACAGATGTGTTAGAGTTGATATTCAGTGTTGATTGATTGTGCTGATGGTGATTTGGATTTATCTATTTACTGGATGGTGTTGATCGATTGTATTCATGACTATTTTGGTCCTATTTTTATTTTTCATGTTCGGTAGTGCTATTTTGGGTCTAGATTAAGTCCAAAATTTGAGGATGAGTAATAGCTTTGGTGTAGCATGTGAGTCACAATTTGGGTCTGGTATTTGTGATGGATGTAAATATTGATCTGACCAATGATGCACATTGTAGTATGGTCTACTTCTCATTCCTTCCCACCACCAAAATGATTAGTTAACTTACTTATTTCAAATCTTTGTCTTGGTCGACTTAGAAGATTATGTTTTTGAGAGAGTATAAATATGTGGATGATCTAAATGTATGAGATATGGAAGATGTGTGAGACTAAAAAATAATGTTTTGATTGACGATGTATGAAGTGTGTTGTTGCAGAGGCACTGGAAACAATTCTGGTATTGCAGACTATGTTACAATGATGGATTTTGTTTTTCTTTCTTCTTTGATAGTGAGCCTTTTTATGGGTAGTGAGCCCTCCTGCAATGAGCATTATGACAGTGAGCCACCCTTTGTAATAATCACCTTAACCAGTGCTATATATTGAGAACTAACGTTCTCTATGGTGTTTCCTATCTTGGGTTTTCCACGTCATATTTGGTGTTCATTGTGTGATCTATTTTGTGTATGTATGATATATCTACTTTAATTAATTTTGTTGGCTATTACAGATGTGGGAATTTATTCAAGAAAGAGTTAAAGTTATCAACTGATTCACCCCCCTCACTTGCCTAAATATTTAACAATTGGTATCAAAGCTTTGGTTCCTTGGACAAGAACTTAACCACTTGAGGCAGATCCAGATCTGATGGCACATAAACTACCCATTCCTATCTTTGAAGGATTTGACTATAACTTTTAGAAAGTGAAGATGAGAGGTTACCGGATCTCCTTGGGCTACAACACTTGGAAAGCAATGGAAAATAAGTATGTACAACTGGAAAATGGTCTTACCACTCTAGATGAGATTCAAGAATATGAATAGAATGAAAAATAAAGGTATGTTATCATTAGTGCTTTATCAAAGGCTGGATTAACAAAGGTTATTTCATTGAATACTGCTTATGAGGTTTGGGATTAGTTGAGAGATATCTATGAAGGCAATGATAGAGTCAAATTATCAAAGAAGCTAATAGCTAAGTGCAAATATGAGAACCTGAAAATGGAAGAAGGAGAAGATATAACAAACTATTTTTAGAAGTTTGACAGTGCAATAAATGTAATCAAAGAACTTGGTAGTACCTTAACATATGAAGACATAATTGAGAAGATTATGATCTCTCTACAAAAAATCTACAGTGATAAGATCTCTGCTATTGAAGAGCTTATGATCCAAAGACATTTATTAGGGAACAACTATATGGCACCTTGTCTGCATTATAAGGAAGTTTGAAAAAGGATAAAACTAAATTTGAATCTACTTTTAAAGCATATGAGGAAGATTTGAAGATGAAATTTCAGATGAGATGCAAACTAACTTTGTAAGGAAACTGAAGAAAGACACTGACAAATATAAAGGTATGTTACCTCTTAAATGATTTAGATGTGCGAAGATTGGTCATATAACTACTAGATGTCTGGAAAAAGGATCAAGACAAAAGTTTAGAGAAGGTAAAGGGAAGTTTAATAAGAGAGCCTACTATGTTAAAGATGATGCTAGTATTTCAGATGATGAATCAGACTATGAAGATGGTGATTGTTTGTTTTTGGTAGAAAAGGATGTACCTAATATTGATATTCCTAAGACTGTTGCTACTGCCTTACATGCTAGGAGAGATAGAAATTAATGGTTGATTGATAGTGGATTATCAAATCATATGATTGTTGATAAAAGTAATTTTGTAAAACTTGAAAATTATGACAAAGGTTATGTTAGGTTTGTAGATGATTAGACAACACAAATTGTGGGAATTGGTTCTATTTCTTTTGATGGAAAACATAATACTAATAATGTTTACTATGTAAAGGGTTTGCATCATAATCTCTTAAGTGTTGGGAAAATGTTCAAAAATGGTTACAATGTTGTTTTTTAGGATGGTGGTTGTCAGATTCAGAAGGGTTCCAAAATTGTGATTGCAATAGGGAAAAAGACTAGAGGAAACATGTATTTGCTAGGAGCTGCAATACATTGTTTTTTATCTCAGATCAATGACAATTGGCTTTGGCACCGAAGAATGTGTCATATCAACTTTGATAATTTGGTAAAGATTAGTTCATCAAGTGCTGTGAAAGATTTTACCAAGGTTGACCAAACCAGATAACAATATTTGCAGAGAATGTCAAGTTGGAAAAATACAGAGGAAAGAAGTAGTTGTCCATGAGATTATTGGACTTAGTGCACATAGATTTATACGGTCCTACAAGAACAAGGAGTATAAAAGGTGAGAAATATTGCATGTTGTTCATTGATGATTATTCTAGAATGTCATGGGTTGCATTTTTGAGAGAGAAGTCAGAAGCATTAGAAAAATTCAAGATACTCAAGGCTAGAGTTGAAAATGAAGTTGATAGAATGATAAAGTGTTTGAGTTCTGACAGAGGAGGAGAATTTACTTTTGATGAGTTTAACATTTTTTGTGAGAAACATGGTATTAGAAGGCAATTGTTTTCCCCTAAGGCACCACAACAAAATGGTGTAATGGAAAGGATGAATCAAACTATACAAGAGATAGTCAGAAAATTAATCAAATGAGTAGAACTACTAGAAGTCCACTAGAGAGAAGAAATACACACAACAACCTACACTTTTAACAAAATTTTATACTGGAAAAGACATGAAAATACATCATATGACCTATGGCATGGTAGAACTCTAACAATGTTTAATATTTCAAGGTATTTGGAAGTAAGTTCTATATCTAGAGAGATGAAGATAATCTTGGAAAATTTGATAGTAGAGAAGATGAAGGCATATTCCTAGGATATTCTATAAGGAGCAAGGCATACCGATGTTACAACAAAAGGCTAAACAAGATCATTGAAAATGCAAATGTGAAGGTTGATGAAGACATTTCTAAAGACTTTGACAAATTGGCAGGTTATGAATCTAACGAATCGTCTGACAAAAAAGGGAAGAGAGAACCAGAGAAGAAGAAAAAGAAAAGGAAACTCAGGATGCTATGGTATCTACATCTAAAACCCAAAGGTGTGTGCAAAATAATCATTCAGTAGACCATATTATTGGAGATAAAAACAAATGAATTATCACAAGAAGCAAAGCACATCAAGAACAATTTCTGTTATGTTTACTATATGAGATTGAAGCAAAATCAGTAGAAGAATCTTGTAATGATCAGAATAGGATAAAGGCAATGAGAGAAGACCTGGACCAGAATGAGAAGAATTAGACATGGGAACTACTTCACAGTCTAAAATACAAGAATGTAATTAGAACAAAATGGGTATTCCAGAACAAGTTGGAGGAGGATGGAAAAGTTGTGAGAAATAAAGAAAGGTTGGTTTGAAAAGGTTTCACATAGGTTGAAGGAATTGAATTTGAGGAGACCTATGCCCCAGTTACCTGGATGGAGGCAATCATAATATTTTTGGCTTTTGCAGCTTTTAAAAATTTCAAGGTTTATTAGATGGATGTGAAGTCATTTTTTTAATGGAGAACTAAAAGAAGTCTACATTAAGCAACCAAAAGGATTTAAATTGAAAGATGATCCAAACATTGTTTGCAGATTGAAGAAGACCTTGTATGGATTGAAACAAGCTCCTAGATCTCGGTATGGAAGGTTAGATAAGTATTTGATTGATCAAGGTTTTTAGAAGGGATTTGCTGACAACAATTTATATTTCAAAACTGACTCAAGTAAAATCTTGATTGTTGTAGTATATGTTGATGATATAACATTTGAAGGAAATGATGGTATGTGTAGGAAGTTTGTTAATGAAATGCAAAAGGAATTTAAGATGTCCATGATTAGTGAGTTAAAAAATTTCTTGGTTTGCAAGTAAATTAGAATTACAAAGCAATTTTCATATCTTAGTCTAAATACATTAAGAATTTGTTGAAGAAGTTTGGGTTGGAGAATTCCAAACTAGTGTGTACACCTATGACCATTAGATGCAAGTTAACTAAAGAGTATAAATCTCCTAAAGCTTATACAAGTCAGTATAGATCAATGATTGGAGGATTGTTATATTTGACTGCTACTAGACTAGATATCATGTATGCAGTTTGTTTGGCAGCTAGATTTCAACAAGAAGCAAAAGAATCAGATGTTGTGGTATCGAAAATAATTTTCAGATGTTTAAAAGGGACAAAAGAGTTTGGTTTGTGGTATCTTAAAAATTCAGATTTCACTCTGACAACTTATATTGATGCAGATTGGGCCAAAAGTATTGATGATAGGAAAAGTACAAGTGGTGGAGAATTCTTTCTTGGCTCCCAGTTGGTTTCTTGGTGAAGCAAGAACTAGGATTATGTATCTTTATCTATAGCTGAAGTAGAATATATTGCAACATCTTCATGTTGCACTAAAATTATTTGGATGAAGCAGACTTTGAAGGATGTTGGTGTAATATTCAATGAACCCATCTCAATCATGTGTGATAACATTAGTGCAATAAACATTTTTAAGAATCCAGTACAACATTCCATAACAAAGCATATATCTATTCAATATCACTTCTTGAGGGAAAAGGTGTTGGATGATGAAGTAAAGCTTGAGTATGTACCTACAAAAGCAAAGATTGCATATATCTTCACAAAGACATCGTGTAAAGATACTTTTGAGTATCTCCAATAGAAGTTAGGGGTATTACCCCTTCCTAATTTAAATTGATGTACATTTGGATGTGCATTGGTTAAGTCATCTTCTTGGATATTCTTAGCTAGACTAATGTTTGAGTGCTTCCTCTTAGGGGGGAAGAAGTAAGTTTCATAGGGGAGTTATTTCCGCCTTCGTCCTTGATGTCAAAGGGGGAGAGTTGGAGAGATGCAGAGATGCTAATATGATGATGGAAAGAGAATTATGTGTTATGTGTTTGTTGTTGATTAATGTTGCCATCAGTAACATAGGGGGAGATTGATGGTAATGTGATGTCGATGGTTGTCATTAATGATTGTTATTGATGTCAACATATGAGTTAGTGATTCGAAAGATGTGCTCCCAAAATCTTTGGTGCTATGACAAATGTGTTATAGTTGATATTTAGTGTTGATTGATTGTACTGATGATGATTCAAATTTCTCTATTTACCAGATATAGTGTTGGTCAATTGTATTCATGAGTATCTTGGTCCCATTCTTATTTTTGATGTGTTGGGTAGTGCTATTTTGGGTCAAGATTAAGTCTGAAATTCAAGGATGAGTAATGGATTTGGTGTAGTGTACGAGTCATGAATTGGGTATGGTATTTATGATGGATGTAACATGTTGATCTGTCTGATGATGTGTGTTCTAGTATGGTCTACTTCTCATTCCTTTCTACCACCAAAATGATTAGTGTTGACTTATTTCAAATCTCTATCTTGGCCGACTTAGAAGATTATGTTTCTGGGAGATAGTATAAATATGTGGATGATATGAATGTGTGAGATATAGAAGATGTGTGAGACTGAAAAATAATAATTTGATTGATGATGTATGAAGTGGGTTGTTGCATAGGCACTGGAAACAAGTCTGATATTGCAAATTATGTTATAGTGGTGAATTCTCTTTTCCTTTCTTCTTCCTTTGATAATGAGACCTCCTACACTACGAATTCTAGCAATGAGCCACCCTTTGTAAAAATCACCTTAAACCAGTGTCACCTTAATTGGTGCGATATATTGGGAACTAACATTCTCTGTGGTTTTTTCCTTCTCGAGTTTTCCATGTCATATCTGGTGTGATTTGTGTGATTTGTTTTGTGTATGTATGTTATATCTACTTTAATTAATTCTATTGGTTATTCCGAATGTGTGAATGTACTAAAGAAAAGGTTTAAGTTGTCAACTGATTCACCCCCCTATAAGTTGCTCGGATATTTAACAAGAGGAGCACAGGGTTGGGCAACATCGATATAGGGACAAGTGGGAGTACATGTATAGGTACTGGCAGTAGCACCATCAGTAGGGCCTCCACCAATACATCAACAACCATAGGTGCCCCCATAGTCGTAGCCATAGCCTTAGATTACACAAGTCAGGTGGTTATGGAGAGAGATACAGAGAGAGTTTGGGTAGTGATCTTAGTAGATGAGGTAGGTCAGGAGAGGGCCAAGAAAGATGGAGAGTGGTCTTGTGCAAAGAGCCTATAGACTGAGGTGGATAGGGTGTAGGCAGAGAGAGATACCCTACAGGTGGATCTTGAGGTGATGACTATAGAGAAGGATACCTAACGGATAGAGGTAGATGCCATAGTAGAGGTACTGTAGGATTCTTAGGGAGGAGAGATGGTGGGGAGGATCAAAGAGCTAGAGCCAGAGCTGGAGGGAGTGAGAGCACAACTGATCCAGAGCCAGGATGAGGGGGGAGAGGGATATGGCCAGACAACTGTTGATACTGAAAGACATGACATAGGTTATTAGTGAGATTATGGGAGCTCAGATGTAGATATAATGAATGATATGAGAGACCCATTATTATAGGGATCTCTATAACTAGGTTGTGCCCATAGAGAAGAGAGACGCTTCATTCAGTAAGAGCACTAGATCTTGGTGCACACAAAGTCAACCATCAGGGGATCAGTAAGCATGCATGCTCCTCAACTACCATCGACATGACCCTTAGGAGGATGGGTAGATCTAGGCATAGCCGACAGAGATAACACTAGGTAGCTCATAAACTGATATTTTTAATCACCCTTTAGGGATGCATTTCATTGTATTACGATTGGACACATTATTATCATTATATATATATATATATATATATATATTATGATGGATATGTTGGCATTATGTGAACCGGTATGAGGACATGATGATATTGTATGTTGTCATTGATGTCAATATGCTGAAGAAGAGAGAACTGGTATGTTATCGATATAACATTGTGAACCGATATATGTGCCAAAGTGAAGCGGTGTGTTTGTTCAAGGTGAACTGACATGAGGTTATGGGAATTGGTACATGGAAGCTTTGTATGACTACCAGACTTCAAGCCTGTGTGACTCAACCAGTGACTCCGTGTGATGAGTTAGCATTGTAGCAAAGATCAGATTGTGTTGCCATGTCAGCCTTGTGCGCGTGAAGGATCTTGCATGAAGGAGATTGTTCCTATCTACCTCGGGAATGTGCGAAGTTTGTAAACGGTGAAAACACGTGATGGGTTATCAGCCACCATGAAAGTGGTGGAAAACAAACGATGGAGAAAATCTTGAGATTGGTTCAAGACTATTGCATTTAATGCAATGTGCTCAATGGTCAAGATTGAACCATTTGAATTGCTTAACCTAACAGGTTTAGGGTTTAGGGTTTATGCTACTGACCTATTTGTTTCCTATAAGGTCGATGTTGTGTTTCTTTCTAAGGTTGTTGGCAAAAGTTATGTGTGTGTATCCAAGTGAAGGGATACGTGATTCTTGCTAGACCAGAGGAGAGAAGTAATACCTACAGAGTGTAAGTGCAGAAGGTGAAGAGGAGCTAAAGCAGATCTACATTGGATTTGAGTGTTGTTACCAGATCATTATAATACCTGTTGATCTCTAACCACTTCAACAGTTGGGAAATCCCTTAACAGGGTAGCTTTAACCAACTTACTGTAAATCCTCTAACAGGGTGACTCAAAACCATTGAGTTCTTGAAATCCTCTAACAGGGTAACCTTTAACAGGGTTAAACCCTTAATCGGGTATTCTAGCCATCCCTTAACCAGGTGATCCCTAATAGGATCAGTTCCTAACAGAACCTATTGTATCAGTCTTTAACCAGATAAGGCTCCTAACAGAGTGGACTTCTAAAGAGTTCAAAAATAGCTTGTGGGTATTCATCCCCACCATGGTTTTTCCCAGTTGGGTTTCCATGTGAAAAAAATTTGTGTGTCATGTGTGGTGTTATTCATGTGATGGTTTAAGTGATTTGTGTCTAAAGGTAAATCATGTTGATCTATTTATTTATATATCTTTGATGATAGATTACATGCTCATGCACTAGGGTGAAATGGAAATGAAGTATTAGATTGTATGAAAAGATAAGTGTCAACCAATTTATGCTTGTCTCAATTATTCTGGGTTTTGTTGGTTGTACTCTATTTAAGACCGATTTTACTATTTGTATACCAAAGCATAGTGTCTTCTGACAAACCAGTTTAGGATTGTGTTTTGTCTGTACTGATTCACCCCCCCTCTCAGTACCGGTTTGGTACTATTCGTTCATCATTGGGCTATCAATTGGTATCAGAGCGTCCTCCAGGTCCTCTGTGTTATAAGCTTAACCGCTTGAGGAAAAGATCCCAGTTTAATGATGAAGAGGGAAGGTCCAAAGTTCAACATAGATAATTTCAGTATATGGAAAGACAGAATGAAGATATACATTAGAAGCATGGGTGCTCAATACTGGAGCTATGTTGAGAATGCTTATGTTGCCCCTACCGGTACTCTCACCGATGACCAAAAGAGAGAGATGTAGGAGAATGGGCAAGTCATGGAAGCCCTAATTAGCATTTTATCTGACATTGAGTTTATTGATGTCCAAGATAAAGTAAATCCCAAAGAAGTATGGGATACTCTTGAAAATATCTATGGCGGTGATGAGCATGTAAAACAAGCAAGGAAGAAAGCCTTAGAGGCAAGTTTGAAGACATGCAAATGGTTGAAGGTGAGACCATTCAACAATATGGAATAAGAATCAAAATTGTTGTCAGAGATATCAAGAGTGCAGGTGGTAAGATGGAAGATTCCATTGTGGTAAGCAAAGTTATGAGATCCTTATTACCGATCTATGCAATAAGGGTTGCTGCTATTTAGGAGTTGAGATCAATAGACAAGACTAAGGTATCCCTAGACTCCATCATTGCAAAGTTGACAACCTATGAGCTAAATAGTTTTGATGGCAGTGTTCAAAAGACTGAATCAGCTTTTAAAGCTTCTATTATACCATTCAGAAAAGGAAAAGAAGCAAGCACCAGTGGTGAACCAAGACAGAACAAAGAAATGGATGATTAGGAGATTCTGATGGCATTTGAAGCTCTTCTTGCCAGGAAACTTCCTAAAGGAACCGGTAAATATAGAGGTAAGCTCCCTTTGAAATGATTTTCTTATAACTGGATAGGACATATTGTTGTAAATTGTCCTAATGGTGACAACAAGGACAAACTGGAAAGGTTCGAGAAATTCAAAGGAGGAAACCAGAGAAACTATTTTGTGGCAATTGATGAAGGTGTCACAAATGAGGAATCAGAAGATGAAGAAAATGAAGATATTGTGTTTGTCGTTGTCAAGGAAGATGTGTTAGACAAGAAGGCTCTTGTCTCCCACTTTGATAATTCCAATGAGTGGATTATTGACAATGGTTGTTCTCGCCATATGACTAGTGACCGGAGCAAATTTCTATCCTTGGAAGAGTATGATGGTGGTGTGGTTCACTTTGGTAATGATGCACCATGTATGGTCAAAGGCAGAGGCTCCATCTCTCTAAATGGAAAGAGTAGTGCTGAAAATGTGTATTGGGTTAATGGTCTCAGACACAACCTTCTGAGTGTTGCCCAGCTGAATGATAGTGGTCTCACTCTGGAATTCAAGAATGGAGTGTGCAAAATCAAAGGAAAGAATGGTGAATTGGTGGCCATCGGTATGCAGACCAAAGGTAACCTATTTCAGCTGAATGCAAATATAAGTACATGTCTTATGGCTAAATTCAATGACAACTGGATATGGCATAGGAGACTCTACCATGTAAACTTTGATAACATTGTGAAGGCCAATAAGATCAAGGCAGTTAGAGGGTTGTCCGTGCTGAGAAAATCAGAAAATACCTTGTGCAGAGAGTGTCAACTAGGGAAAATGTCTTCCTCAACCTTTAAAGGTAAACCTTTCACTGCTAACAATTTACTTGATCTTGTGCATACTGATTTGTGTGGTCCTATGAAAACTAGAAGTATGCAGGGTGATAGGTACTTCATGATTCTCACTGATGACTACTCAAGAATGATGTGGGTCAGATTCTTGAAAGATAAGTCTGAAGCTTTTGTAAAGTTCAAAGCTTTCAGAGCATTAGTGGAGAAGGAAAGTGGTAAAAGGATCAAGTGCCTGAGAACTGATCAAGGAGGGGAATTCACTTCCAGTGAATTCAACAAGTATTGTGAAGAACATGGCATCAAGAGGCAACTATTTGCCCCCCGTACTCCACAACAGAATGGCCTAGCATAGAGGAATAATTGGACTATAGTTGAAGCAGCAAAAATAATGTTGATTCAAGGAAAGGTTGCTCACACCTTTTGGAGAGAAGCGGTGAGCACTGCAGTCTACACAATGAACCGGGTACTCATCAAGAAACGTAAGGATAAAACTCCTTATGAGTATTGGGCCGGTAAGACACCCGTGGTTAGCTACTTTAGAGTGTTTGGTAGCAAATGTTACATCAAGAGGAGCGAACAACAAAGTAAATTTGATGCGAAATGTGATGAGGGAATATTCCTAGGGTATTCCACCAAGAGCAAAGATCTCAAGTGTTTCAATAATAGGACTCAGAGAATTATGGAAAGAATCAATGTAAGAGTTGATGAAACCTTTGAGAAAACTAAGGAAACTGGCAGTGGGCAAGCGGTAAATGAACCGGTTGTAACCTTCTGGGAACCGGTTGCCAGTCAACCAAGTACCAGTAACAGTTTTCCTACACTGGTGGATGTAGATGTTGATACTAATGGAGATGAGGATGAAGAAGAAGAGCAAGAGGAATTTGTTAAGACCATTCCTTGGTATGTCAAGTTGAATCATGATCCTAAGCAGATCATAGGAGATAAGGATGTAGGAATCCTTACAAGAAGAAAGGTCAAAGAAAACTCATGTATGATCTCTGAATTTGAGCCTAAATCATTCAAAGAGGCACGTAAAGATGAAGACTGGTTCAAGACAATCGAAGAAGAACTTTACCAGATAGAGAGAAATGGTACATGGTCTTTGGTACATAGACCAGAGCATAAAAATGTCATCGGTACCCAATGGGTTTTCAGAAATAAGTTGAATGAGGATGGTACAGTGATTAGAAACAAAGCCAGATTGGTGTGTAAAGGATATGCCCAAGAAGAAGGAGAAGACTATGGAGAAACCTTTGCTCCTGTAGCCAGATTGGAAGGAGTTTGTATGCTTCTTGCATATGCAACTTTTAAAGGATTCAAAGTATATCAAATGGATGTAAAAACTGCATTCCTAAATGGTGTACTTGAAGAGGAGGTGTATATAGAGCAACCAGATGGGTTTTCTCTATCTGAAGACAATGACATGGTGTGTAGGCTACATAAAGCCTTATATGGTCTAAAGAAAGCACCTAGAGCATGGTATGAATGCTTGCACTCCCATCTTGTGAAGATTGGATTTGAGAGAACAAGCGAAGATAGCAATATCTACTTGAAATCTAAAGGAGATCAGATCCTGATCTTTGAGGTATTTGTTGATGACATTATCTTTGGTGGAGATGACAAGATGAGTCATGAGTTTGTAGATGAGATGAAGAAAGAGTTTGAGATGTCACTCATAGGGGAGATTAAGTTCTTCATTGGACTGCAGATTCAGCAGATGAAAGATGGAATCTTTATCACTCAGGCCAAGTATGTCAAAGAGGTGTTGAAGACCTTTGGCATGGAAGATAGCAAACCGGTTGGTACACCGATGGTGACCGGTTGTAAACTATCCAAAGAGGATGACTCAACATTGGTTAATGAGAAGGAATACCGATCAATGATTGGTAAGTTGCATTATGTAGTGCATAGTAGACCATATATTGCCCATGTAGTTGGCATTACTGCAAGGTTCCAGAAAAGTCCAAAAGAATCCCACTTGGTTGCAGTCAAGTGGATTCTTAGGTATCTGAATGGAACTATTGATTATGGATTGTGGTATCCATATAGCAAGGATTTCAACTTGAAAGTATTCACAGATGCTGATCGGGCAGGTAATGTGGATGACCAGAAGAGCACAACTGGTGGTGCATTCTTTCTCAGTGGTAGACTGGTCTCATAGATGAGTAAGAAGTAGAGTTGTATCTCCCAGTCTATAGTGGAAGCAAAGTATGTTGCAGCTTACATGAACTACACTCAGACAATTTGGATGAAGCATGTATTAAATGGCTTCAAAGTTCCTGTATCTAAACTGGTAAGTATATTTTGTGACAATACTAGTGCAATTAACATCTCCAAGAATCTGGTTTTACATTCTAGAACCAAGCACTTTGAGCTTAAGTATCATTTCTTGAGGGAAAAGGTTTAAAACATAGAGATTGCATTGGAACATGTTTCCAGTAAGGAGCAGTTAGCAGACATATTCATCAAGCCTCTCCCAAAGGCTATGTTTATGTACTTAAGAGGTGAATTAGGGGTGCTTCCCCTTTAGGAGGTAAACTAAAGGTATATGCTCCACATCAGTCAAGTATTGCATAGTCAAAAAAAATTTCAGGATTGATGTGTTGAAGGATGCTACTGCTCAGGGGGAGCAGCATAATGGAACAGGGAAGCTTGTGCCTCTACTTTGGCATTGTTGTCAAAGGGGGAGAAGAAGTGAAGCAGAGAAGATATCTGCAGAAATTGGGGGAGAAGAAGTGAAGCGAAGAGATATCTTTGTATATTGCCATCAATGCCAAAGAGGGAGATTGTTGGCATTATGTGAACCGGTATGAGGACATGATGACATTGTATGTTGTCATTGATGTCAATATGCTGAAGAAGAGAGAACCGATATGTTACCAAGAACTGGTATAACATTGTGAACCGGTATATGTGCCAAAGTGAAGCGGTGTGTTTGTTCAAGGTGAACTGGCATGAGGTTATGGGAACCGACACATGGAAGCTTTGTATGACTACCGGACTTCAAGCCTGTGTGACTCAACTAGTGACTCTGTGTGATGAGTTAGCATTATAGCAAAGAACAGATCATGTTGCCACATCAGCCTTGTGCACATGAAGGATCTTGCATGAAGGAGATTGTTCCTATCTACCTCAAGAATGTGCGAAGTCTGTAAACAGTGAAAATGCGTGATGGGTTATTAGTCGCCATGAAAGCGGTGGAAAATGAATGATGGAGAACATCTTGAGATTGGTTCAAGAATGTTGCATTTAATGCAATGTGCTCAACTGTCAGGATTGAACCGTCTGAATTGCTTAACCTAATAGGTTTAGGGTTTAGGGTTTATGCTATTGACCTATCTGTTTCCTATAAGGTCGATGTTGTGTTTCTTTCTAAGGTTGTTGGCAAAAGTTGTGTGTGTGTATCCAAGTGAAGGGATGCGTGACTCTTTCCAGACCAGAGGAGAGAAGTGATACCTGCAGAGTGTAAGTGCAGAAGGTGAAGAGGAGCTAAAGCGGATCTGCATTAGCATTGAGTTCTGTTACCAGATCATTGTAATACCTGTTGATATCTAACCACTACAACAGTTGGGAATTCCCTTAACAGGGTGGCTTTAACCGACTTACTATAAATCCTCTAACAGGGTGACTCAAAACCATTGAGCTCCTAAAATCCTCTAACAAGGTAACCTTTAACAGGGTTTAACCCTTAACTGGGTATTCTAGCCATCCCTTAACCAGGTGATCCCTAACAGGATCGATTCCTAACAGAACCTATTGTATCAATCTTTAACTGGACAAGGCTCCTAACAAAGTGGACTTTTAAAGAGTTCAAAAATAGCTTGTGGGTATTCATCCCCACCGTGGTTTTTCCCAGTTGGGTTTCCACGTGAAAAAAGTCTGTGTCATGTGTGGTGTTATTCATGTGATGGTTTAAGTGATTTGTGTCTGAAGGTAAATCATGTTGATCTAGCTGTTTATATATCTTTGATGATAGATTACCTGTTCATGCAGTAGGGTGAAATGGAAATGAAGTATTAGATTGTATGAAAAGATAAGTGTCGACCGGTTTATGCTTGTCTCAGTTATTCTGGGTTTTGTCGGTTGTACTCTGTTTAAGACTGGTGTTACTGTTTGTCTACCAAAGCACAGTGTCTATTGACAAACCGGTTTAGGATTGTGTTTTTGTCTATACTGATTCACCCCCCCTCTTAGTACCAGTTTGGTACTATCCGTTCATCATTGAGTTATCAGGATATTTATTATGGACTATGATGCATTTGATGATGTATTTATGATGATACGTATTAATGATTCTTATGTTATGGTGTCGATGATTATGATGTCTCTAACATGTTTGTGATGTAGGATGGATGTATGGACCTATGTGACGTGTGTGCTATTTCTATGAGATGCACATATGTGATATGGTGATATGGATGGATGATGTATGCATGTGATTATGTTTCTAACACATGTTGTATGCATGATGGATTATATATATATATATGATGCTTATATGATGTATTAGCAATTGTGATGAATGCAAGATGAGTATTATTTGCATAATGTTAATGTGTAATGATAATGATGTGTGATAATGGATGATGGTTATGATGTTATGATGATGTATGAGTATGATTGTTAGTATATTTTGGGAATTTATAATGCAATATAAAAATGAATGCAATGAAATGATATGAAATGGTTAAAATGATGTGAAAGTGATATAAAATGGAATGAAATGAATGATATGAATCCTAAGATGATAAAATAAAATGACTCCTATGTAAAATTATTATGAGATGGAATGAATCTTAAAGGAAGTAAAATGATAATGCAATGAAATGAATCTTACAATGAGATGCAATGCAGTGAAACCTAAAATAATGATATGACATGAAATGAATTCAAAGATAAAACGAATCCTATAATGATAATGAAATGAAATGAAATAATGAAATGACATAGTAAACTTAAAATGAAATGAAAATGAGATGAATGAACATGAGTCTTAAAAGATGCAAATGAAAACTAAAATGACATACCAAATATAATGAAAACATGCAATGTAATAAAGTGAATGCAACCTAAATGAATGCAAACAAAATGATTATGCAAATTCCAATGTAAATCAATGTTTTTATGATGTGCCATCCATAGTACAATAAAATACATGGGATAGAAAAATAAAAAGAGTTATGAATGAATAATTTGGTGTCTCAGGGAAAATGAATGAATATGGTGAATGAGAATAAGTGGATAGGTGAGATTTGTTGTGTAAAATGTGGAGAGAAATCCTAGTTATTGATATTGCAATGGATTGTCTACACCACTAGCTATATAAGTCAGAATGTTGTGAATATTTGATGCATGGACTAGATTCTCAAACAATATGTTCTCTCAATGCACATAGGATCACAAACACCCATGGTGGTCTAAATGCAATACTGTTAGTTTGTACAAGGGAAACCATCAAACACGCCAAACCATAAAAGACATCCCTTTATATACCAATCCGAGACATACCAAAATATAGAATGATTAAGGTATCTGTGAATAGGTATAGGAACAAGACACAAAATCCAAATTGAAGCGAAAATACCAATAATTAAAACAATCCAAACATGGCTAATTGACATCTCTTGCCAAGAGTAGGATGAGGATCTGCATAAACTGCTAGACATGGGAAGGATGCATCCCGATGGGCAAAGATAGTGGATGTGATTGGAAAGCTGACAAAATACTAGGTGGTTGTGTAGGGTATGTAGACAGGAACATAGCCACTTAGATTTGATGAGCACATTATGGATGGGTGTTTGGTTGACACACAAGTTAAGATAAGCTCAGATTAATGGGAAAAACTTAGTGTGATGGGATAAAGCTCAATGTAATGGGATGAAGATCAGTGTGATGGGATGATCCTTATTCATAGTTATAAACATATCTCATCATCTCAACAGTAGGGAAAAGGTGGGGGTAATTAATGATGGGGTATGAGGATGTGATCAGGGTAAAGAGTTCCTACACAAACATGAGAGGGATGATAGACATAACAAGGATGAATCATGAAAGGGATATGGATGCAGGGATGAAAGTGATGCAAGTAGGCATGATGAGTGTCCAAAGAGATGGTGGATTTGACTTATTTACCTTGGCATCCGAGAACAGGTTTTCACCAAGGTACTTGCCCATAGCACCACAAAATGGTTTTCATTGATGGATGAAAATATTTTTCTTCTTTTTTCATTTTTTTCATTTTTTGTATTTTTCTTTTTTACTTTTATTTTTTCTTCTTTTAAAAATTGGGACTCCCTGAAGTATAAGCATAAAATTTCTTCAGGTGTAGGATGTTCATGGGCTCATCCAATGGTTCTCCTTTAGGTGTAGTCAATTGATATGCTCCGGAACCATATTTTGCAGTGACAACATAAGGCCCCAACCAATTAGGCTTGAACTTTCCCTTCTTTTCTTGATCCTGAAGATTCTTTTGATTTTCCATGAGTACAAGGTCACCAATGTCAAATTATTGGGTCCTGACCTTCTTGTTGTAGCTTAAGTAGTGTAGTGCCCCTCCCTAATTCATCTTTCCCTTATGTTCTTTGATAGATATATTTAGACATGATATTGATATTTTGTTGATTATTTATGACTCTATTTATATCCTAGTTGACACTTGATGATGCTAGACATAATATGTGACATGTAATACTTGATGATCCTTATGGGTGATGATACTTCTAGACTATCATGATGGCTAGATTTGTATGTTCATATATCTATATATATTTGATACTTTTATGTGGATTATATTATTCATGATGATATGATGATACTAACCCCTATTTCATGATGATGATTATTGGCATATTGGCATAACTGATAATGTCATGATATTGATGATATAAGGATTTGTTGGTGATGATATAGTTGAGATGTTGTTTGATGACTTGATGATCAGTTTGTGTTGTCATTGATGGAAACTATGGTTATATTATTTTATCATGTTATCTAAGTCATCTATGATTGACCAGAAAGCTATGGAACAGATTTGACAGTTAACTGGCAAATAGGACTTTAGCCGGTAAATGTGAAACTGTGTTATGCTTAAGTAATTGGATCTTGAGATTGATGAGGAATTTGGTGTTGCAGTTTGGAATATGTGTTTATAAAATGTAATAAGGTTATAACTGGAACAACATCATGTTTTGACTACCAAAAGTCATGTTTGTGATTGATTGATGTATTTTTGTAGGGTTCTAGTAGGGTTTAAGAAACAATATTCAAATCTTATAACCGGTAATGATTTTGAGTTTGGCGGTCTATTAAATTATGTTTGTAAGATGGTGATGACGTGGCTAAATCTGCATGAAGTGATAAGGTGCTATTTTGGTGTGATCAAAGAGCGAATTTATTGGGAATGAGAAAAGTGCTTAGTAGAATGATCTAAGGGTTTGAAAGTGTATCAGATCGATGTGCGGTGACCATTCATCGACTATAATTGATTGTAATGATCCATATTGTTGTCCTCAATTTCAGTGTGGCCAAAATCGTGAGGCAACCCAGCGAAACTGGTCCATTTCATACCTTACAGTCTCTGAGAGAGCTTAATCGACTTTGTCAGTTAGTTCGTTTAGCTCCTTGCTTTTCATTTTTAATGTTTTCTTGTTTTTCCTAAGTTTTTTGTTTTACCTGCAGTTCGGACTTTAAAGTCTGAACTACAGGGTCTTTTCTTTATTGTCTGCACATTGGACTTTAAAGTCCGATGTGTGTTTGTAGGTGGTCTTAGTCTGCAGTTTGGACTTAAAGTCCGACCTGCAGGTAGTCTTCCCCTGCAATTCAGACTTTAAAGTCCGAACTGTAGACTATTTGACCAAAGATTGCATGTCGGACTTTAAAGTCAGACATGCAACTGCATGTTGTCATTAATGCTTCATTAATTGATAATTTAAAAGGTTTATTTAGCTAATTTTTGGTTTCATTTCTTCGTTATCGTTTGTGTTTTCTTTCTCCTTTGCGCATCCTCCTCCGTTGTCGCTCGCCCCAACTTGGATTTGGATCTTTGCTATCAGATTTTTCGATCAAGTGTAGTGGAAGAGGTAGGGTTTGTATTTTATTTTCTTTTCGGGTTTCTCTTTTTGGTTTGCATTTTTGTTGTTCTTCCCTTTGTTTTTCAGGTTTTTCTTAAGAGGGCAATCAAACTTAGAATTCCGATTGCTCCCTCCCTATGTTGTATCCTTCTTCGACTGTACATCGGGGTTAAAATCTCGATCTGCAGCCTTTTGGAGACTTCCTGCATATCAGATTTTAAAGTCCGACATGCGGGTTAATAATCTTCACATGTCAGACTTTAAATTCTGATATGTGAAGGTTTGAAGGATCGATTGACATGTCGGGTTTTAAAACCCGACATGTCAACCGATTGTTTTTCTCCTTTGTGAGCACATCGGACTTTAAAGTCCGATGTGCTAGTTTTTCCAATTGCTTTACCCTCACACATTGGACTTTAATTGATTTTCCCTAGAATGCACATCAGACTTTAAAGTCCGATGTGCTGATAACCTACCCCAAGTTTGCACATCGGACTTTAAAGTCCAATGTGCTAATCAAAATTATTTACCCTCACACATCGGACTTTAAAGTCTAATGTACTGATCAAGGTGTTTGTCATTGCACTTTGAACTTTAAGGTCCGATGTGCAATTTTTGTTTTCAAAAGAGCATGTCGGACTTTTTTCCCCGACCTGTTGTTTTTGGCAGTTTTACTCCCAAGCCTGTTTTGAGTCCCATTTTTCGATCCATTTGAGAAAAATTGATTTTGATAATGATGAATAGCTAATCATTAGTGTTGAATGAAGTCATCACGAATGTCAAAGCTCCCTCACAACAAGCCTGAGTCTTCCTCAAGTCAGTTGGAATCTTCTCCAAGTAAAACATCATCAAGAAAGATGAAGTACATGTACGACAAGTACTTGAATCTATACCCAGAGAGTTTAGTAGACTCAAATATCAAGGAGATTAGAGACACCAAAATTGGGCATTTAGATATGCAATAATTTATTGATCGAGTTAAGAAGGCTCTTGCTCGCCTAACTAATCTGATCAACTCCGAGTTGCATAAATATGCATCTTTTTCAGTTGCAGCTCATGATCCAGAATTTGTGCTTGCAGTAGCGGATCACTTTGATCCAAATACAAGATAGGTCAAAGATGAAGATCAGAATGTCATCATGACCCTAGACAATGTATTCTTCAATAGTGTCTTCAAAGGTTCCTCAGTTGAAGAGGTGGTTGATATTACTCAAGAAAGTGCTCAAGAGTACTATGAGAAGAATGAGGATAAATTCAAGAAGGTAATCAATACTGTTTTCCTCTCTGCCAAAAGAAGTTCCCTAACCTC
This sequence comes from Cryptomeria japonica, assembly GCF_030272615.1. NCBI lineage: Eukaryota > Viridiplantae > Streptophyta > Pinopsida > Cupressales > Cupressaceae > Cryptomeria > Cryptomeria japonica. Next base: position 524,342,031 of record NC_081408.1, on the reverse strand, counting down.
ATGATGGCCTAAAGGCTTTCAAAGAAGTGATTTCAATGAGGAGTACAATGACATGGTCACCATGTTATCAAGGGTAAGGGGGTTAAAAGACTCTCATTACTTTCAAATTTTGATGTGCTACTATATGAAAATAATCAGGAAAGAAGGAGCAAGAATTGATTGGGGTGAATAGATCAGCGATGCCCTCTGTGCTCAGTTGAAGGAGGTCAAAGTAACAGTGAAATTTTATATGACCTCATACTTGGTTTATGTGGCTGCTTCAATGAAGCAATATCCAGGCTTATCTACTAAGGGTGATAGGAGGTTGGTACCCATTTGGGAGTACTATGATCAGCTTACTATCAAGAATCAAGGTAGTCATTACAGAAGAGTTAATGATGCCTTCTTCCCTGTATGGAAGTACATTTTTTATAAAGGTTTGCAAAAGTGGAGAATATCAGAGGCTGCTTACAACAGGGTATCTCATTTTGGGTGTGTATTCCTGCAGTTTCCCACATTCACTTACATCCGAATAGGATGTTTCTCAGGTGAGCGCTTTATTCTACCAAGGTTCCCTTCAGACAAAATCATCCTCATGGAGTTGTACAGACAACTGATTAATGTGCATGAAAAACAATCACAAGCACATAAGACTGGGCTGAAATGCCCAGAATCAATCGGCAGGTACTCAGTGCTAACCAATCCCAAGGCCAAAAATATGGAGGAAGAAATACAGTGGAATACCATGAGAAGATTCAAGGCCCGAACCAATTTTGACTTTCATGGTATAAAGAAAAAACTCAAGAGGAGTTATACTCATGATTATAGGTTGGAGGATGTTTGGGCACACTGTCAAAATGATAAGGATATAAGAAGGATGGATTTCAGCCGCCTTACTCTGGAGAAAATTGAAAACTTGGATCTAGCTAGGATTCCAATGACCATGGAAGATACGGATGACATAATAGACCCAGTCTATTATGAGAAGAAAATTGTTGACTCTCCGCTTCCCCCCATAAAATGGTCAAAGAAGGAGAGAAAATAAAACACTCAAAGGGTTGCTCCTATCCTAGAAAACACCAATGCATGGCTGGTAAAGAAGAATTTCAGGATGAAATAACTTCCTGCTAGTTCAGGAGATGATGATAACAGTGATGGTCCAGTCAGCAAGATAGCTACAGCTAAGACAAGAACGAAGAGCAGGGTAGACCCGTAAGCACTATCCTCAGCTCCTGTGATACAATCAAAAGGGAAAGGGCCCAAGATTAAATTTACAGTGAAAGGGTCCAAAAAGGGTGAATCATCATCCGCAGTACAGGAAGCAGTGACTAAAGAGCTAGAACAGTTGCCTGCCAAGGAAATTGAAGAAGGCAAAATTCCTCAACAAGAGGAAGAATAGGCTGAAGAAACTTCATGCCCATCTAAAGTTGATGCCCCAATTACCTCACAAGTAATCATCCACTCTATTGACTCTGACTCTGACCAAGAGGATGAGGATTTTCAAGAAGATGGGGATCTAAGTATGGGTATGGCGCAATCGGAGACCACTAATCAGTTTTTCACAATAACCAACTTCTCCAATCTAGATGATATCCCTTCATCTACTTTTGAATCCACAATGATGGATTTTAATGAAACCTTGGAAGAGGCACTTGTAGAACAGGTTTCAATAGACTTACCTATCACTACCACCACCACCACAAAAATTCCACCATTGGTAAGTGTTGAAGTTGCATTCACGGTGCCTTCAACTCTCCCATCTGTAACTAAAGAGGTGTCAGCAGTAGAAAATGTTCCACTAGATACTTCAATATCAGCACCATCAATAACACTCACAACTGCTTTGGGCTCCAGTTAACCTGCTCTCGAAACTTCAAATCAAAATCAGCAAGGAGCTACTACTCCATCGGCCAATCCAGAACTACCCCCTTGGATGGAAGTAGTGGCCCCTAAGAGGAAAAAATAGGTGATCTCTCCAGATGAGTTTGGCTTTGATCTTTTCATTCCTCCAAAGCCTAAGGGAACAAAGAAGCCAAAGACGGTATCTCGGGTGATAGTAGACCCAACTTCTAAGAGAAAGTATGCTGAAGTTATGATGCCATCATCAGACAAGGACAAAGGCAACATACGATCTAAAGATTATACCATGTAGGTCATAGAGCTCGGGGTGGAAACACATGAGAGTGTGAAATTGGATTCTCAGACAACCTTTAATTCTTTGTTGAGAAGATTGGATCAGGAGAGGGATGAGAAAAATATCTTGAAGCAAAAGTGTGAACAACTAACCAATGTTCTTCTAAAGGTCACACAACCTTCTCAAGAGATTGAACCCATAGGATCCTCAATAGATACCGAAGCCCTCAAGAAGATTGAACAGGTGGGAGCTAAAGGTCGAGTGATGGATGAGTGGATTTCTCGGCTAAGGTTAGAAGGCTCTCATCTTCTGAGTTCAACAGTGGGACTATTGTCAGATTATGAAGTAATCCAGAGTCAGATGTAAGGACTCAAAACCTCTTTATCACAGGAGATTGAGGAAGTTGTGAAAAGTACTACCTTGTGGAGAAAAATGGAAGACTTCAGGATAGATATCCTTGTTGAAAATAAGGTAATTCCTACAAGGGAAAAGTACATCCAAATTTTGTCTTTATTGTCTCATAAGCAAGAGACAATAAGATTAATGATTACAGAACTAGACCAGGAGAAGAAAGAAGGTGATGATGAGGTTGATCTAATTTTTGCCAAAGTTGTTGATCTTCTTTGTTATTTATATGATGGTGATCATAATCTCATCACTGCTGAAGTTGTCACACAGGAATTCCTTTCTTTGATGGATCATTGCACGGGATAAGATTTCTCACTTGATACATTTGATAAGTTGTTAGAAAGCCAGGTCAGTTTTGAAGTCCTCGCATCCATGCTGAAGGATGTTGAAAAGAAACAGGTAAAAATTGAAGATGCAATTTCTCGTGTTCGAGTGATCACAAGTTCTACCCCAATGCTGAACAAAGTAGAGATGAAAGCTATCCTGGCTAAGTTCGAAGAATTTCAGAAATCCAATGAGGAGGGGAATGAAGAATGAAGTGCCCCCTTTTGGCACCTTTTCTTTATATAGTTGCACTGATAGATGCTATCAATTTTTATGCAGTTGCACATTTTCTTTACGTTGTAGTTGTAGCAAAATGGGACTGTGCAGTTGAATAAGTCAATTGTGCCCACCTTTTTCTCAACTTCTTTTCCTATATAAGGAGGATCTCATTTGTAAATATTTATCTTTTTCATGCTTAGCAAAAATCTATAGAATTTTTATCCCAACTAAGACTTTGGGCTTTTGTGGTGGAAATTCTATCAAGCAAATAAAGAAAACAGTTTTGTTGATCTCAAACTTTGTGTTGTATCAAGAAAATTGTTTATATAATTTAACATTCCTATGTCCATTGAATAGATATGTTTCTTTGATCTTGAAGATATTGTTATGTGAGTTAAAGAGCTCCTGAATTGTGCAAGTAGACTGTGTGCTCTTAACATATTTGGGAAACCTTCTAATAAATTAACTAGTGGTAAGCTTTGTATTGCTACGGTTACTTGTAGTTTAAAGGATTAGAAATTTATACTTGAAGACTTTGAGATACAAGCTAAGTTTCTAATTGTTTGATTTGTAATAATCAGTTTAAGTTAGTGTTACCTTCAAGAAGACTTTGTGCTGCTTAATAGTAACTCTTGGTGTAGTTTGTTAGATTCATAGTTCTTTTCTTTAAGTATCTAAAGAGATAGAGAAATTGTAACCAGGTGAAGGGAGAATACATAAACTCTGAAAAAAGAGATTTATATGCCCAACACCAACCAACAAATTTAATTTCTTATTAATTAGAGGAGAAATTTCATAGGGAACCTCCCCTTGATGAGAGGAGAGATTAATTTCTCAGCATAGCTTTGTGTGAATTATATGTTTTGTCATTAGTACGCTGGTGACAAAATATTCACCCAACACATATGATGATCTGTGATGATTTGTAAATATTTGTGATGATCTATGATGTAAATCTTGGTATGAGGTTAGGGTTTTGAAACCGACTAAGTTTTAAAGTCTATTTAGGGTATGTCTATGATGATTTACTGTGTTGGTGATCAAAGGAAGAGTGTGTGACCGAACCAGTGTGTGTGTCTGCAAAAGAGAAGAAAATTGGAGCAAGAAAGGATTTGTAAAAGCAAGCAGAGAGTGCTATTTTTAGATCATACATCTGTTGTTCCCTAATAGTTGCAACAAACTCAAAATCCCTTAATCAGGTAGGTCCTGACAAGCCTAATTGTATAAATCCCTTCATCGAGTGACTCATTAGCTTGGGTTCTAAATCCTTTCACAAGGTTACTCCTAATAGAGTAAATCTCCTAACAGGGCTGAGGTAAATCCATTAATCGAGGGACTCCTAACAAGATCTTCTCCTAACTGGGCATCATTGTAAACTCTAACCGAGATAGGCTCCTAATAGGGTGAATTCTGAAAGAGTGCAAAAATCTTGTGGGTACCAATTCCCATCTTGGTTTTTCCCATTTGGGTTTCCAAGTGAAAATCTTGGTGTTCATGTGTTGCTTGATTTCTTATGTGTTGAGTTGATATCTTTCTATTGAATGCATGTTGATGAACACTTAGAAGAACAGTTTGATGAATCAGATTAGCAATATGATTTTAGTTATTACTGGTATTGTTTATGAGTTGTTTTGAAAGAATTTTTTGGTGGTTAAAAAGTTAAAGTTTATTGTTATTATTGATTCACCCCCCCCTCTTAGTAATAACCGATTCCTCACAAATAATAATTTGTACCAGAGCATTGGTCCTCTTTGTGCAGAAGCTTAACCGCTTGAGAAAAACATCTAGAGGAAAATGATGAAGAAGGAGGGTCCAAAGTTTACTAAGGACAACAACACAATATGGAAAGATAGAATGAAGATTTATATCAAAGGTATAGGTTCTCAGTTTTGGCAACATATTATTACTAAATATGTACCCCCTATCACTCCTCTAACTCTAGATCAACTTAAGGAGCAATAGGAAAACAATCAAGCATTGGAATCTAATGTAAGTGCACTGTCTAATATTGAATACATTGATGTACATGGATTAGAAACTGCATTTGAAATTTGGAAGAAATCAGAACTAATATATGGTGGTCACAAACATGTTCAAAAAGATAAGGAAGAGAGTCTTAGAGGTAAATTTGATGATATGAGAATGGTAGAAGGTGAAAATATGGCTTAGTATGGACAAAGAATCAAATAGGTTTTTGGTGGTATTAAAAGTGTTGGAGGAAAGATTGAAGATGACACCATTGTAAGTAAGATGTTAAGAAGTCTTTTACCTGCCTATGCTATAAGATTTTAGGCTATTCAAGAGTTAAGGTTAGTAAGTAGTGATAAAGTCATTTTTGATTCTCTTATTGGTAAACTGACTGCAGTTGAATTAAATAGTTTTGATAACAGTATTTCTAAGGCATCTGAATCAACTTTTAAAGCATCTGTAACCGGTACACCTATGAGAAAAGGGAAAGATGTATGTCGTATTTATGACTATAAATCTAGTCATGGTGGTAGCAGAGGGGATAATGATGATCAAGACCATCTGATGGAGTTTGAAGCTCTTTTGGCTAAGAGACTTCCAAGTGGCACTGGTAAATATAAAGGTAAACTACCTCTTAAGTATTTCTCTTGCAATAAGATTGGACATATTGCTACAAATTGCCCTAACAGTGATAGTAAGGAGAAGTTTAGGAAATATAAAAGAAAATGGAAGAAACGATGCTATGTTGCAATTGATGAAGGTGTGATAGATGAGGAATCAGAAGATGCTAACAATGAGGATATTGTCTTTTTTGTTGTGAAGGAATATTTGACTGATGAAAAGGCCTTGGTATCTTAGTTTGACTCTAGTGATGAGTGGATAATAGACAGTGGTTGTTCACGTCACATGACTGGTAATAAGAACAAATTCATATCCCTTGAAGAGTTTGGTGGCAGTGTGGTAAGATTTGGTAATAACTCACCCTACATGGTAAAAGGTAAAGGATCCATTTAATTGAATGGTAAGAGTAATGCAGATGATGTTTATTTGATTGAAGGCTTAAAACATAACTTGTTGAGTGTTGGACAACTAAATGATAAAGGATATCACCTTGAGTTTAAAAAAGGAGTGTGCAGGATCATGGGATGCAATGTAGATTTGATTGCTAATGGTAAACAAACTAGAAGTAATCTTTTTCATTTGAATGCTAATGTGAATAGTTATTTGGTAGATAAAATTGAAGATAGTTGGTTGTGGCAGAAAAGGTTCTGCCATGTCAACTTTGATAATTTGATAAAGGTCAACAAATCAAGTATGGTGAGAGGTATGCCCCAACTTGTTAAATTGGATAGTGTGTTATGCAAATATTGTCAGATGGGTAAGATGACTTCGACATATTTTAAGAGTAAATATTTTTCTTCAAAGCATATTCTTGATTTAGTGCATACTAATCTATGTGGTGCTATGAAGACTAGAAGTTTTTATGGTGATAAGTATTTTATGATTTTCACTGATGATTTTTCAAGGATGATGTGGGTAACTTTCTTTAAGGAGAAATCAGAGACATTCAACAAATTCAAGATCTTTAAAGTCCTAGCTGAAAAGGAAACTGACAAGAATCTGAAGTGCTTAAGAACTGACCCAGGTGGAGAATTTACTTTTGATGAGTTTACTAGGTATTGTGAAGAACATGGAATAAAGAGACAGATGCTAGCACCTAGGACTCCACAATAGAATGGCATTGTAGAGAGGAGAAACAAAATAATTGTGGAAGCTACTAGAACAATATTGATACAAGGAGATGTTCCAAAAATTGTTTTAGAGAGAAGCAGTTAGATTTGTTGTTTATGCTTTGAACCGGGTTCTTGTGAAGAAAGGTAATGATAAAACACCCTATGAACTTTGGCATACTAAGACTCCTATTGGCAGCTACTTTAAAGTTTTTGGTAGTGGGTGTTTTATTAAGAGATTATTTTATTGGAAAGTTTGATGCAAAGAGTGATGAAGGGTTATTTCTTGGATATTATACCAATAGTAAAGAATTCAAATGTTATAATAAAAGGACAAAGAAAATAGTTGAGTGTGAATGTTAAAATTTTTTAATTTTCTGACAAACTTGATGAGTCCAGCAGATTTGAGCATGTTGATGATAAAGAAAAACTTGTGTATATTGAACTAGAAGTGTTGAAGGAAGATGAGAAGAATAATGTAGAAATAGGAGCTCAATCGGTAAGCGATGAAGAAGATGATGAACACAAAGTAGAAAGCATTGCACCAAAAACAACAATCCCAAGATATGTAAGGCTAAATCATTCAGAAGACCAGATTATAGGTGACAAGAATGTTGGTGTGAAGACAAGAAGAAAAATCATAGAGAATTCCTATCTAATTTTAACTATTGAGTCAAAGAATGTTAGAAAAGCTTTGAAAGATGAAGACTGGTTGAATGCGATGAATGAAGAACTTGACCAGATTGAGAAGAACAATACATGGTCTCTTGTTCCTAGACTGGAAGACAAACATGCTATTGGGACAAAATGGGTATTTAGAAACAAACTTAATGAGGACGGTGAAGTTGTTAGAAACAAGGCAAGGTTGGTTTGCAAAGGGTATGCACAAGAAGAAGGTGAAGACTATGGTGAAACCTATGCACCAGTGGCAAGAATTGAAGGTGTTAGAATCTTTCTTGTCTTTATTGCTTTTAAAGGATTTAAGGTATATCAGATGGACATTAAATCAACTTTTTTGAATGGTATCTTGGAAGAAGAAGTATATATAGAACAACCAGATGGTTTTGCATTGAGTGAAGATGAAAATATGGTTTGCAAACTACAAAAGGTACTATATGGATTGAAGCAAGCTCCTAGAGCATGGTTTGAAAGATTGCATGCACATTTGATCAAGATGGGATTTCAAAGTACCAGTGAGGATAGTAAAATATATTTGAAGATTGATGGAGAAAAAATGTTACTTACGGAAGTTTTTGTTGATGATATAATATCTGGTGGAAATGATGACATGTGTATGTATTTTTTAGATGAAATGAAGAAAGAATTTGAGATGTCTCTTATCGGTGAGATAAAATTCTTTATTGGTTTACAGATTCAACAACTAGAGAATGGAATATTTATCTATCGGACTATGTAAAAGAAGTCTTGAAAACTTTTGGCATGGAAGATTATAAGTTGGTTTGTACTCCGATGGTAACAAGTTGTAAATTGTCAAAACAAGATGATTCACCATATGTGGATGAGAAAGAATACATGTCTATGATTGGAAAGTTGCATTATGTTGTTCATAGTAGACCAGATATTGCACATGTTGTTGGATTGGTTGCAAGATTTTAGAAAGATCCTAAGGAGACACACATGGTAGCGGTAAAAAGGATATTCAGGTATTTGAAAGGAATAACTGATTATGGTTTGTGGTATCCTTACAATGATAATTTTTCTTTAAAAGTTTTCATAGATGCAGACTAGGTTGGAAATGTTGATGACCAGAAAAGCACAACCAGTGGAGCTTTCTTTTTAGGAGAAAGATTGGTGTCTTGGAGAAGCAAGAAACAATCATGTATTTCACAATCTATAGCTGAAGCAAAATATGTGGGAGAATCAATGAATTGTACTCATCTATATGGATGAGACATATTTTGGAAGGTTTTAAGGAAGACATGTCCGAACCGGTGACTATTCATTGTGATAACACTAGTGCTATTAATATTTTAAAAAATCTTGTATTACATGCAATAAAACAACACATTGAGTTGAAGTATCACTTTCTAAGAGAAAGAGTACAGGAGAAGAAATTAAAAATGGAGTATGTGTCTATCAAAGAGCAATTAACAAATATATTCACTAAACCTTTGCCTAAGACAACCTTTGAATATCTTAGAGGTAGATTAGGGGTTGTACCCCTGCACAAGATCAACCAAGATGCTGGTGATGCATCAATCTGGTGAATTCATTGAATATCTTTCAGTTTTGGGTTGATGTGAAGTGGACTACTCCTCAGGGGGAGCAACTATGACGAGATATACAAAGATGAAGACAACAAAGGTATTTGAACCTTTGGCATTGCTGTCAAAGCGGTAGAAGAATTAGTTGAAGATCTTCCATGAGAAGAAGAACTGGATAACCGACAGAAGAAATACAAAGGAGATGTTGAGTAGAAAAGAAAGTACAAAACATATCAGTTCAGTTCAGCATGATGAGGTTTATGATGAGGTTTTTCAGTGTTGCCATCAATGCCAAAGGGGGATATTATTGGCATATTGGAATAACTAATAATGTGATGATATTGATGAACCAGTATAAGGACTATTGGTGATGATATAGTTGAGATGTTGTTTGATGACTTGATGATCAATTTGTGTTGTCATTGATGACAACTATGATTATATAGTTTTAACATGTTATCTAAGTCGTCTATGATTGACCAGAAAGATGTGGAACAAATTTGATAGTTAACTGGAAAATAGGACTTTAATTAGTAAATGTGAAACTGTGTTATGCTTAAGTAATTGGACCTTGAAATTGATGAGGAATTTGGTGTTGCAGTTTGGAATATGTGTTTGTAAAATTGTAATGAGGTTATGACCAGAATTGCATCATGTTTTGGCTACTGGAAGTCATGTTTGTGATTGACTAATGTACTTTCTGTAGGGTTTTAGTAGGGTTTAAGAACCGATATTCAAATCTTATAACTGGTAATGATTTTCAATTCGGCGGTGTATTACATTATGTTTGTAAGATGGTGATGATGTGGTTGAATCTATGTGAAGTGATAAGATGTTGTTTTGTTGCGATCAAAGAGAGAATTTCTTGGGAATGAGCAAAGTCTTGGTGGAATGAGCTAAGGGTTTGAAAGTGTATCAGATCAATGCAGTGATCATTCAATGACTATAATTAATTTATAATTGATTGCAATGATCCATATGATAATGTGTAATGATTTGTAAAGATATGTGATGATCTATGATGTAAATCTTAGTATGAGGTTAGGGTTTTGTAACCAACTAAGTTGTAAAGTCTATTTAGGGTAAGTCTATGATGATTTACTGTGTCGATGATCAAAGGAAGAGTGTGTGGCTGAACTAGTGTGTGTTTTTACAAAAGAGAAGAAGATTGGAGCAGGAAAGGATCTGTACAAGCAAGCAGGGAATTTTATTTTTAGATCATACATCTGTTGTTCCCTAACAGTTATAACAGACTCAAAATCATTTAATTGGGTAGGTCCTGACAGGCCTGATTGTATAAATACCTTCATTGGGTGAATAATTAGCTTGGGTTAACTAGGCATCATTGTAAGCTCCTAACCGGGCTCAGCTCCTAACAGGGCACATTCCGAAAGAGTACAAAAATCTTGTGGGTACCAATTCCCATCATGTTTTTTCCCATTTGGGTTTCCACATGAAAATATTGGTGTTCATGTGTTGGTTGATTTCTTATGTGTTGAGTTGATATCATTCTATTGCATGCATGTTGATGGAGACTTAGAAGAATAGTTTGATGAATCCGATTAGCAGTATGATTTCAGTTATTACCGGTACTCTTTATGAGTTGTATTGAAAGAAGTTTTTGGTGGTTGTTAAATTTTTTAATTTTATTATTATTGATTCACCCCCCCTCTCAGTAATAACTAGTTCCTCACAAATAACAATTGACACTTGATGATGCTAGACATACTACATGACATGTGATACTTGATGATCCTTATGGATGATGATACTTCTGGACTATCATGATGGATAGATTTATATGTTCATGTATCTATATGTATTTGATATTCTTATGTGTATTATATTATTCATGATGATGTGGTGATACTATCCCCTATTTCATGATGATGATAACATGAGATGAGTTAATGCTATTGTTATGTGACTGTCTTACTGTCTTCTTGGTAAGAGACGATTCCATATCACTCGTTGTGAGAATGATATAGCATCGCGATTCTCTTTCAATTGGCTAATAATTTATGATGTATATGCACCGTATATATGTTGTATCATATTTAGTGGTGATTGCGGGACTACAGGTACCAGACATTGACTCCACCTGGTCTCACAAGTCTGAGCGTGTCTTATCCCAATGGCAAGTTGATCGAAGATGGCATGACTTTCCCTCAGACACTCTAGGATTAAGTTGTCACCCTTGTCAGTTAGAGTCTTGGTTAGAGTTGTCTTGTGGTGCATGTGGTCGGTGGGACCTGTGTCGTGTGGTCTTGTGAGAGGTTATTATTTATATTAATAATTGACTTATTATATATTTTATTAAGTAATTAGATTAAGGTATTAATATTATTGATGATTTATTATTTATTTTATATTTGTTTATTGATTGGGATTATTTATTTATTTGGATCCAATGTTTATTTTATTTATTTAATTTAATTGGTTTAATGATTTATTGTTTAAATGATCCTTAATTATTTATTTATTGTTTTACTATGATTTTTTATTTATTTGATTCTATTTAATTATTGTTATATAATTAATTATTGCTATTTAATTAATTATTGTGGAGTTTATTTATATTGGTTTTAATTTAATTTACTTACCTTTTGGGCCTTGGTTTATTTATCCTTTGGATATATTGTGGAGTGTAGTTCCAATAACATAATAATTGTCTTGTCATGATAGGGTTAGAGAGGTATTGTTACACTCATCATGATCATATCAACCATATAAGAATTATAATGCCACATCAAGATAAAAGAGTGTGGAGCTATAATCTCAAAGAAATCAAACTCGTGGAAAATATGGATGCACTAACAAGAAGAAACAAATCAAAACATCAAGTAGGAACCATCTTGTCCACTAATCATTGAAATATAGTAAGGCCAAATGACCACATATAAGAAAATCACAAGAATCCATAAGGAAACACTATCAATGTGGAAGGCATATCATCTTTTGGGTGCTACTCATATCTGTAGGGCTAGGTACATAGAGAACAAGAGTGGTGAGTTTCATCACATAGCTCAAAGGGGTGGCTCATGCAAAATCAAGTAGTCCAGTCATATAGACGAGGAGACCCAATCATGCCGGATCTAGACCCTACAGAATGGGGAGGAATTCCCAACTCATCCTTAGTCTATATGAGAAATCAAGGCATGAGAGGGGAATCCACTTATCTTAATTAATATTTAACCCAATCCAAGTTTTAATTAATGTTTTCACTTGATTACCAATATGCTTAAGGTGTTATCCTAGTGCCCCTTTGTACCCTGACCCCCATTGGAAACCACCCCCATCATTGACCCTATTACCTACCCTAGGCTCAATGAATCCAAAACACAAGACCAAAAGATAAAGATACAGATTTGCAAGCCAAACACTTTCATCAATTGAACCTAAAATCCTCACAAACAATCAAATGCTCAAATGGCCAAAACACCAAGAAGATGGATCCAAAATAATCCCACATTAAAATTACTTATATAATATCATAATTAAATATTATATTCTCATATTTAAAACATCCAATTCCAACTTTTATCAGATTCACAATTTTAACCAAAACTAGTCATGGAGACCATCCATCATTGACGAACCTCCAAAAAGCTTACAAATTCAAACTCAAAAATTTCAAAATCCAATAAAACCCATTGGTCCTCTACTACACAACAACACTAATATGTAATCAAAAATCCATTTCACCTCTCCAATAAAATTTGGGCAGTATTTCTCCATGGAAAAACCCTCATTTTCAAAATTGAATCAAACAATTCATAGACACATTCAAATGACCAAATTCAAATTGAAAGAATGCTTCAAATAATTCAACAAACCATTTTAAACAAACTATAATCACTTAAATTGAGAAACAATTGAGAAAATAAGAATTCCTACCTCAAGTTGCATGAAAATTTCAAATTGGAAGGGCACAAAGTACCACCACAATGGAGAGAGATTTTCAGACAACTGGTAGATTTTTTCAATCCAATTCCTTTGAGCTAACACCCACAAATTTTCACAAATCCAATCTCCCACACTCAACCATCCAAGTTCACAATGTAAGGCCTAAAATAAAAATCATGAAAAATAGACTATGTCCCAAAATGAGCTCCAATTAAAAATTGTAAAATCACTTTTTCAATAAGAAATAAAATAATATTAAAATAATTTAAAATCCAAATATCTAATAAACCCCCCAAATGACCCCCAAGCTAAAATAATGCAATTCTCATTAAATTGAATACATATAAGCCATATTATATAATTATATATTAAACTACCACTATAGTATTTAAATATCATTAATATAGGAATTATAATAGCAACAATTTACAACTGAATAACTATGCACAAACAATCGTTATAGGTCACACAAATATCTATTAAGGTGACTAAATATTACCAAAATGGTAACCAAAGGTGTAGACAAATGAGATTAAGGAAAATCATTCAAATTAGAAATGATGGCTATGGTTAGGTAACATTAATGGCAGTATGTTATCTCCTTTAACCACCACCAAGGATATGGGCACGATCAAACCTGTGTATGTATATGTATATGTATATGTATATATATTTATGTGTGTGTGTGTGTGTGTGTACGTATATACATACATATATACATATGTGTATATGTATATATATGTACATATGTATATACATGTATGTAATGTCCCACTTTGAAATACAAGTTAATGGTAAATAACAATAAAACTTAAAATTAAAATATACAAGTATAATTAAATATAATTAAATTTTAATTAAGTTAATGAATGGTCATAAGACATGAAATGAAAAGTTGTCTCCTCAAACATGAGATATAAAAGGGAGAAGAGAACCTCATTTGAGGGGGATAATTTTAGGGGAATCAAAAGTGAAGATTTGATTTAAACAAAAAGTGCAAATCTGATTGTGAAAGGTTGTCTCCCTTCAAAGGGCAAAAGTGATGAAGAGTTGCACTCTTTCAAAGGGTGATAATGGTGAAAGGGTGTGTATCTTGCCAAAGGACATCCATAATGAAGAGGTACGAACTCTCCCTCACATTGAGAGATATGAAGGAAAGGAATCAAAAGCATAGAGTGAGAGGACCGTTGATCAGATCAGATCAGAACTGTTATTAATTTACACAAATTGGTAGCCTCCTAGTAGGGTACATTATTGTTTCTAATCTAAGGGGTAGACATTGATTAAGAATAACATGGTATCAATGTATCAATAGACCATCACTGAATAAAAAGATCAATCCCAAAAGAAGACTAGAAATTGAGGATCAATATTAACTATTGATTAGTTATAGAGCAGAAAAGAAAACGTAAAATGATTATATTTATACTATTTGATAAACAATTAATAAATCCTATTAAGCATCAATCAAGGGAGAAGATAGCCATTGAATAAGGAGAAATAGGTGTGTAGACACCTAAAATTAATTAAATTAATATTTAATTAATTTAGTCTTTTCACATAATTAATTATATTAATTGTGTCAATCCTCCTCAAAATTAATTAATTTCTATTTCAATTAATTTTATCACCTTAGATTTTGTAATTAATTTGTCAAAAGTTAATTATATTTCCTCTTCTTCTAAAATCATTTCAATCCCCAATATTTCTTCTAGACCTTATTAGTTAATTAATTAACTAGTCCCATCATCTAGCCTAATCATGATTATCATTTCCTCCAATTTTATATTTCCCCACTCATTCTCTCTCCTCAAGTCCCATCCTCCTAACTCACCTACTTTCTCCCATAATCCCTCTATTGGAATCAATGAACACTGAGAAGGGGGATGAATCAATGTTTTACTATTTGCAAACCTATTAAGCTTAATTCTTAAACCACTAGATGCATAAGAATGAAAGTAAAGTGCATAAACATAAAGAAATCAACCACACACCATAACACCAAGATTTTTACGTGGAAACCTAGAAAGGGAAAACCACAGTGGGATTTCAACCCACAATATTATTATACTATGGCCAGAAGTATGATAATATTACATAAGGGGAATGCACTTGCATTCAAGCACACTGCCTAGAGCTCACTGCTCAATTACATAAGAGGGCAACAACCCTGGAGGACTCACTGTCCTATGAATGAAATACAAGAGTAATTGCAATGTTTGAACTAGAATATAGAATCTACAAATGCCAAAGATCAGTTCTGGTTAAGCACAATCTGACTGTCAAATGTTGATCTGCCTTTCTACCCTATTCTACTCCATAGTCATCTACCAGAGCACCAATTCTACATTTTGATTCTCATTCACATACCACACATCCACATTCACATATTTCATTCATAAAATGATCATCTAGATCGACATTATATATTCGTACAACTAATAAAATCTCAAACATGTCGACTTCACAAAAACCACATAACACACAACATGAAACGTGTAACCTTAGGTCGGCTCAATCCACCCACAAATCCATATGAAAACCCAAATAGAATCATAAGAAGCTTCATACAAGCCAGCCCAAACTCCTCGAACATGAAACTAGTCAACGAAATCAACCCTAAGATTCTGCAACACATGTTTTCCCAAAATAGCTCTGCTCTAACTAGAATTTGTTACTACTTATCAAGTTGCCATTAGTTTTATGTTCAAAGTTATTCTATATACTCTAGTCAGTTATCTCTACCGAGATATTTAGTCGGTATGAACAGTCCAGTCAGTTATAGAAGAAAGCAATCTCAGAGCGTAGTATATACCGAGCTATCTACCGAGTATCATTCCATGTCTACCAAGCAGCAAAGATGACACACCGAGTTGTTATACACTGAGTGAAACATGTTACCAGATTCATTGAACCTGGACATACATATGAAAATGTGTTAAAAGATCGAGGTACATAGAACCATTATCACATTGGAAATTGCACTTAAAGATTGTGTATTATTTTGAGGTCATCTAACCAATGAAATATTTTGCATGGTTATTCATTCGAGAAATCATGTTTGTAAGATCGAAGCAATGAATGGATCATTGACATAAGAGATCTATTTATACAACATGGATTAAGATTAGAAATATACATGTAGCATGATAGAAAGGAAGATATAGAAATATATGAAGCAAGACATGTGAAAGCACTAAGTGTTATGACTGTTACAGAGACACAAAGGTCACCGAGAAGCATTTCAGAGAACAATCAAAGAACAGAGTAAATAGAAGGGTTTACCAAGTTACTATATGGGTTACTGAGGTATGCTATAAGCAAGGTAATCTTAATCTGAGCACATAGAATCTGCTATAACATTCCAGATGTAAAGTTGCAGATATTTGTAATGATTTTATTGTAATATTTTGAAGTTGTAAGAGAAACCTTTAACAGGGTAAAAGACTCTAATCAAGTCTATAAATTGTAAAGCCTCTAACCAGGTGCAACATTTAGTTTAAGTGTTGTAAAATCCTTTAGCAAGGTAGATCTAACAAATTTTGTTACTCCTAACAGGGTAAGCTATCAGAAATAGCTAAACATGTAGCTCTAACCGAGCAACCTTTATTATTGCAGTAGTGAAGTTGTGGGTGCCATCCCCACCGCAGTTTTTCTCTCTAACTAAGAGTTTCTGCATAACCAAAATATATGTGTTATGGAGTGAATCATGTATGATTATTATCTATTTGTTTTAGCTTTATATTATGTTATTGCACTATCTGGTTTATGCATAACAATAAAGTTATTGTTGAAGAAAAGTTTTGAAGTACTGATTCACCCCTCCCCTCTCAGTACATTAGCTTTCCATATTGGGCCTAATAATTAGTATCAGAGCTTCAATCTTGGAAAAGGGTTTAATTGCCTAAAGAGAAAGATCTTATCAATGGAAGGCTATAAACAATCTTGGAGAATTGTGTATCTACAAGAAGAGTTGGATCATGCTAATCAAGTGATTGGAGACATGCAAAGGCAAATGCAAAAATCTTTGAAAGTGAGAAGAAGATTATCTGATGATTTGCAGGACTCTCAAGAGTTAGTGGAACGAATTGAGACATCATCTGAGAACAATATATCTGAAGAGACTGAAGAATTGATTGGAGTATTGAAAGAAAAGAACAAAGCACTGTCTGATCAACTAAACGCAATGAAAAGAGAACATGAACATTTCAGCACACAGATGACTGAAAATCTTGATGCATTGAGGACAGCTGAGGATAAAGTAAGAGATCTAGAAAGAGTGAAACAACAACTTGAAGTCTTAGTATCTGATAAGAATGATGAAATCACAAGGATGAATGGAATTCAACAAAACCTGTCAGATCAACTAGGTTATGCACATCATGAAACAAATCTGAAAGATGATGAGAATCAAGCATTGAAACTTGAAGTATCAAGGTTGACCGATGAACTTGAAATAGAGAAGAAATCCAAAGAAACACTGAAGAAGAGTTATGAAGCATCAAAGATGTTGGATGAGCAACTAAATACAAGAAGACCCAACAAAGATGGAGGACTTGGTTACAAAGGAAAAGACTCTACCGAGAAGGGAATTTATACTACTGAGAGAGGAGAATCATCAAAGCAAGCTGGAAACAAGAATAACATCAAAAGAAAGAAGCCTATTTGCAACTACTGTGGAAATCAAGGTCACACTGCCAACATGTGTCAAATCAGAAAAGGTAAGCAACCAAATGTCACTAAGTCCAATGGTTATTGTTACAATTGCAATAAATATGGTCACACATCTAATCAATGTGGGACAAAGTCTGTCAACAATTATCAGAAGGAAAAATTCAAAGGGTTTTGTAAAAATTGCAATAGATATGGACATAGTACCGAGAAGTGTTGGTTTAAGCAAAAGAACTATATGTGGTCTGCACACCGAGCAAATGCTAGAGGTTACCGAACTCACACAAATTCTTACCAACAATATTCTACAGTACCATGGGATTACAATACAAGGATATGGTGTGAATATTGTGGAAGATATGGACATATAAGTGCCAACTACTTTATAAGGTTTGGGATGAACAACCGAAGATCATGGAGAAATCCTGGTATGGCATGTTTTCATTTTCACAAAGTTGGGCACTTAGCTGGAGATTGTAGAGATCAACCTAGAAAAGACATTGAGGAATTAAAAGAAAATTTAAAGATGATCTGGAAAAAGAAGGAAATTGTGTCAAATAAAGAAAGCACCTTACCTACCGAGTTAGGTGCACCTATTCCAAATTAATCGATAAAGATGTGAAGGGACTGCATTCTCTCAAGGTTAAATCTTAACAGTTCCTATTTTATTATGTACTTAATTCAAAATATGCATAATTAAGATGTATTAGTAAGTTTGAAATTCTATCAGTCTTTTGGAGCACTTTAAAGGAAATATGTCAAGTCGGTGAATACAGGAAACCTGTCAAGTTGGTGAATGAAAGAAGTTTGGTTACTCGGTTAAAGCGGAAAAAGGAAAGAAAGTTAAGTGGAACCAAGTGCATTTAATGTTTTTGACCTAACCTGTACGGAGCTCGATAAGGTATATTGTGTACTCAAAGCATATTCGCACTCATTTTTAATTACCAAGTTTTCGAGAGAGCAAAGCAAAGTGAATCTAAGGCGATCAAACCTCCTACAAAGAAAATTTAAGGTATTTACATCAATCTCAATGCATTGTTAAGCTTGTTTACCGATCTTATCAAGTTGCTATTATCTGCTAAGTATAAAGCATTTGCTGTTTGAAAATCCTTAAACCCTAAGGATCCTTTATTAGCTTTTATCTAAAATCTACAATGGCATCTAAGATCCAGGATCCCATCGTTGTTAAGAATGTTGAGAATCCCTCTCTAAAATATTCTTTAACTCCCAAAGTTGCTTCTGAACCGGATGACAAAACCGCATTTTCACTTATCCCGAATAAAGTATTGTTAGTCAAGGATGTGAGACTCTTCACCAAATGTCGTGTTGAAGAACTCGGTAATGTAGAAATCAAAGACACCTATGATGAGTTGTGTACCGATGGTAAATTAAATAGCAAGTATGAGCACATTAAGATCAAGGGATTAACTGAAGCTCTAACCTATCCCCGTGTGTTCAAACCCCAGTGGGTCAAGTTTGTTTTGAGCAGAGTTCACAATGATTTCATGTGGCTAGAAGAGAAACCATTTAAGATTACCAAGGAAATCATTCATCTGATTACCGGTTACCCCATTTATGATCATGCCCGAGCCCAAAAGATGATATCACAGAAGGAATTGATCAATTTAACCAGAGTGGAATCTGATTGCAGAGGACTAAAGTTGAACCATGTCACTGATGAAGAACTAAAATTTGCCATTAGAGTAATAGGTTACTATTTCTTCCAATTAGGAAGGGAAAATAGTGTACCCTGTGCAGCAGTAGACCTAGCATACAAAATTGTGAAAAAGGGAATGAAAATTGATCTATGTGAGGTGTTGCTAAAGAACCTATTTGAGAATCTGAACACCATCAGGAAGCTAAAGAAGAACAACTCGACAAATACACTAAAGTTTGGATCATTACTTGTATGCATATTTTTCTATTTTGAAAAATTATTTCCATCAGTCGGTAAAGTTGTTTGGGAACTACACCGACCAATCACCCATCAGATCAATGACTTCATTAAAAAGTTAGGTGATAATTTTAATGATATTATGGATGATTACTTCAGTAAATTTCAAGAGAAGATGCATAACAGATATCGAATTCCACCCCAGCTAGTGGAGAAATACAAAAATGACATATGTTTTGAAGTAGACACTGATTACTGTTATGTGAATGTTGTGGAACCGAGAACTTAATCTTTGTCACCTATGGGTTACGAGATTGATTTTAAAATCACACAATAGAAAATTGATGCATTTCTCACATTATCAAGGCATGCTACCGAGCTGAGGTATGGAACCTATGATGAAGTGAAGGAAAAGGTAAAGATGAGCATTGTAGTACCCAAAGCTACAAGAAAGGCTACAAAGATGATAAAGGCATTGTTAGAGAAATTCGGAGAAGACTCTTCCTCCACACCTGTCAAAGGCACTATAGCTATTACCGAAGAGGAATCTAAAGCCCAAGAGGTAGCTATAACATTGAGCACTGTATTGCCTAAGGGTAAAGTGTTGAAAAGAAAGAAACTGGATTCATCAAAAGCCTCACTGACTCCTCCAGTAAAGTGACCTAACACTAGAGCATCTGCAACTTCACTGAGTAAGAAAACAAAAAGTATTACTATTCCCAAGGTAACAAAAACATACAAGAAATCTACTCAGAGACTCATTTTGGCAAAAGAGTCTAGTGATACCGAATCTGAGGATGCAAGCAAATTTCAGATTGTCAAGAGAAAGAAGGTAAATGTACATAGTGTTGAAAACTTCTGTGCTAATCTGAAAGAATATGGTGGATTTGGATCATTTAGATATGTTAAGTATGAAACCAGAAATAATGATGAAAATAGACAAATTGAAGAAGCTATTAACTGCACACTTCTAAAATTCTAGTTAGCTCCACTGGAACTATCTAAGTCACTTCCAAATGAACTATATTTACATATTGATAATAGGTGGAAGTATGCAATGGACTCAGAGAAACAGATCAGAGAAAGAATTCTGGTACATCTCTTTCCTGACATGTCAGTAGCTGAAATAAAAGAACATCTGACAACCTACAACTCAAAGTTTCTCGTCAAACAAAGAGCCTTAAAACTAATGAATGGGTTGTATATTGAAGTGGAAAATGAGACAAAAGCAAAGTGGCAGGAAATCTTTAAAATCAAGAATGCCGGTGAGCAAGCTACAGTTGAAATTGTTGATGTCACCGAGCAAGATCCTGATGTTACCGAGCAAGACCCTGCTGACACCATTCAAATAGATGAAGATATCATGGATACAAAAGCACCGAAACAGGAAGTGATAGAAGGTAATGCATATGCAAAACTTGTATCTAGTGAATCAGTCTTGGAACAAGTTCATCCCTAACCACTGGTTAAGCAACTTGTCTCAACCGACACCCCTCAGGATATGGATCAAGGCACCGAAGGTCACAAGTCTACAACAGGAGAAGGTACTACTCAAGAACAGACATCTCAAGCACCTTCTAGCACTGAAAATGTTGTAACTGAGACACCAAGTACCAAGACACCAAAGGACACAACAGAGGCTAAAGAAACTGACCAAAGTGTTGCCTCTATCGAGCAACCTACCAAGGGTCATCAAGCCTCACAAGCCATTGTCTTAGTTCAATCAGTGAAAGGTAAAGAAAAGAAGATGAAAAAGCATAGTTTTAAAGTTGATTTGTCAAAACCAATAGTGTTGCCCAATGTAGATATATCAAAATTAAAGGGGCAAGCACTCATTGATATCGTTGAACTATGCAAAGCCAAGGCCGAACAAGAGAAGCAAATGGCGATTCAAAAGAAAAATAAAGTACTTCAGAAGGTGAAAGCACTCTTAATAGATATGCTACCTGAAGCTATAGTGTCAATAGATGCGGCCATCCACATTCAACTGGATGAACTCCTAATAAAGATAGAGACATCTGGAGTAGATGCATCAGAATATTTGAGCAAGCTAAAAGACAAGGAGCTCACTGCAAAAATGATAGAAGAAGTACAGAAAGCTATAGCTATTGGCAAAGTTAAACTTGTCAAATTTCTTGCTGAGTTGACTCCTCAACTCAAGAACATTCTTTATTTATTTCAGAAACTCTGCACATTTTCTTTATTCATTATAGACATCAAAAATAAAACAGCAGCAATTGAGAAAGAGATCACCGATCTCTCACATAAGTTGACCACAGAGCCAAATTCAGTTCAGAATTTTTATACAAAGCTACAACAACTCATGGATCAACAATTGGACCTAAGAAATGAAGAACACAAGATCAGGATGGACATAATGACACTTCAGACATTATTCCTTCCTCATCTTTCATCTGTCCAAGAACAGATCAACCGAGCCACCTCCTTATCTACTACACAAGAGGGAAGCACTCTAGATGGTTTAATCTCATTATTGGCTGATATTCAAGCACAAAATTCTTTAACGGATAGTGTAAAGGATGCCCTCTCTGTCGCTCTCACCGAAGCACGAACCAAGTACAAATCCATTTTTGACCAATTGCCTCCACCAAATGGTAACTAAGTCTTGATGTTTGTCAAAAAAGGGGGAGTGTACAGTATTGATACAGTATTAAGGGAGTGATATAGTATTCAAAGTATCAAACAAAAGGAGTGTACTATACAGGGGGAGTATACCGAGCAGAGTAAGCAGAGTATCCAAGTGCAGTGAACCGAGCAGTGAACAGAACAGTAACAAGTACAACACACAGAACATTGATCACCAAGCATGCAAAATTAGAGTTTTGTACAATATATTGATAAGGGGAGTATATCTGGATTTATTGTTTTATTAACTATTGTATATACTGTCAGTATAGTCAAATTTTGCAAGTATATAGATTATTGAGTTATAACTTTGAAAGTAGTTTTTGTCAAACATCTCAACTAATGTCAAAAGGGGAGATTGTTACTACTTATCAAGTTGCCATTAGTTTTATGTTCAAAGTTATTCTATATACTTTAGTCGGTTATCTCTATCGAGATATTTAGTCGGTATGAATAGTCCAATCGGTTATAGAAGAAAGTAGTCTCAGAGCGTAGTATACACCAAGTTGTCTACTGAGTATCATTCCATGTCTACCGAGTAGCAAAGATGGCACAACGAGTTGTTATACACCGAGTGAAATGTGTTACCAGATTCATTGAACTTGGACATACATATGAAAACATGTTACAAGATCGAGGTACATAGAACCGTTATCACATTGGAAATTGCACTTAAAGATTGTGTATGATTTTGAGGTCATCTAACCAATGAAATATTTTGCATGGTTATTCATTCAAGAAATCATGTTTGTAAGATCGAAGCAATGAATGGATCACCGACATAAGAGATCTATTTATACAACATGGATTAAGATTAGAAATATACATGTAGCATGACAAAAAGGAAGATATAGAAATATATGAAGCAAGACATGTGAAAGCACTAAGTGTTATGACTGTTACAGAGACGCAAAGGTCACCGAGAAGGATTTCAGAGAACAGTCAAAGAATAGAGTAAATAGAAGGGTTTACCGAATTACTATATGGGTTACAAAGGTATTCTATAAGCAAGGTAATCTTATTCTGAGCATATAGAATCTGCTATAACATTCTAGATGTAAAGTTGCAGATATTTGTAATGATTTTATTGTAATATTTTGAAGTTGTAAGAGAAACCTTTAATAGGGTAAAAGACTCTAATCAAGTCTATAAATTTTAAAGCCTCTAACCAGGTGCAACATTTAGTTTAAGTGTTATAAAATCCTTTAGCAAGGTAGATCTAACAGATCTTGTTACTCCTAACAGGGTAAGCTATAAGAAATAGTTAAACATGTAGCTCTAACCAAGCAACCTTTATTATTATAGTAGTGAAGTTGTGGGTGCCATCCCCACCGTAGTTTTTCTCTCTAACTAAGAGTTTCTGCATAACCAAAATATATGTGTTATGGAGTGAATCATGTATGATTGTTATCTATTTGTTTTAGCTTTATATTATGTTATTGTACTATTTGATTTATGCATAACAGTAAAGTTATTGTTGAAGAAAAGTTTTGAAGTACTGATTCACCCCTCCCCTCTCAGTACATTAGCTTTCCATATTGGGCCTAACAGAATTATCGGATACCAAACCTTTAATCTTGCTCATTAATCAACATATGATATTGGGATCATAAAATAAGCTACCTCGAACCTCGAATCATCTACCTAAATAAATGCAACCAAAACTACACCACCAAAATCAAGATGTGCACAATGATCTCATGTTTTACCGATTATTGTGTTCCACCTTCCAGACTTATGCCTTATGACTAACATGGCTTTCGGTAAGTCAAATCTATGTACACCGGATGTGATTTCCAAACTAGGTTGCCATCAATGACAACTCCTAAGCATCTCTCATGCATCGATCTTCACCAAAACAGTCTCTCTTGCCAACAATATCCCCCTTTGGCATTGATGGCAACACTGTGAAAAATGAACTGTACACTCAAGACTGCCAAAATTCAAAACTACAAACTCTCCAAGAATTCTTCAAGACTCTACAAGCTCCCCCTGAGAATTTGCAGTATTTTTCACTCTGCTCTCTCCTCCTTGGACAACAATGCCAAAGATAGGAATTAACCAAAACTTATCTACAAGGATATATATAGTTGCTCACAAAAATTTGAAAATATCTACAAAAATTGTCCTAAGGGACAAAAAGTGATTATCCCATGCCTTCTTGAAACTCTCCAAAATGTTGATCATCCCACTGAATAGATAAGTGGGCATCTTGTCTCTCTGTCGATCTGTTGAAACACTCTTATTCAGAGCATCCTTAGCATCTTGCATGCTAATCATCGAGAAATCTATCCGAGTGATAAGAATCCTTACTTCACCTACTCTAGCCAAAATTTTGTCCTTCTCCTGATTAAGACTCTTAATCTTATTCCAAATACTCAAAACTTGTGGTTCAAAACTGCTAGTTGGGATTGACTGGGGTGCATATGACTGAGATATGATAGCAATATGCCCTTCGTATTCTCTTATTTTCTTATCAATGTCTACAGTAAACTTAAGCAAAACTAGACATAACATGTATGTATGACCACCTTCATCTAATGCATCTTGAATACCCTTCAGTACAGTTACTAAGCTTACCCTATCATCCTCAATCATCTTCAAAAATGTTTTCAATCGCATAGAATTAAATTGATTAAAAAATATAGTGTCTACTACCTTCTCCAAGGATTCAAAATGACAACCTACAACATTTAACATACTCTTAAGCTTACTAGAGGGATCAGATGTGTCCGGTTTGAAAGATGGCAAAATTTTCTCCATTGCATCTCCTGCCAATGTTATCAATTATTTGTTTGTTGAATGGGACTTAAGTAAGTCCTCACTGGTTTTAGCTTGGGAAAAGTTGCTAACTTCAGTGCTTGAATCGAAGATAAGGAACTCAGATCAATAGGCCCTTCACCAAAATCATCTGAATCAGTAGCAATCTATTTATCTTTATTAGTTACAGTGTCTCTTGCTACTGTTATCGACACTTGATCATCCTTCTTTTCTCCTTTCTCCTTTTGTGCAACCTCTGCACTCTCATATTTCCCAACATCTTCACCCTTTTCCACATCATTCGTCTCCTCAGCTACCTTTTCTAAATAACTTCAATCACTGAAGGATCATGTTCAACTTCACTAAAGATATCATTAGTAGCATCAACATTATCAACGATGGTCTATTCTTTTGATTACCCTTCTAGAATGATGTTCTTAGATGATTAACCTTCCTACTTATCAAGAATGACTACATGGACTTCCAGAATAGTTGTATCTTGTGATTTATTTGCCGGTTGAGTGCCATCATGTGCCAGATTCACATCAATTTTGTGATCTATCAAGAATTGGATCAAAATTGTCTCTATCTCTTTGTTCACCTCATCTATTTTCCTAAGCATAAGCTTATTAACTCTCTTCTTACTTCAGAATCTTTCCTTTGCAAGCTTTAATAGTCTAATAAATTACTCTTTAGAAATGACAAAGGATAAGTTTACTAATACATACTCCTTTATTCTTTCATCCTCTAAACTTGTTGTATGCCTCCTTGCATCCAAAATGTCATACAGGCTTTTGGGTATCATGGATGACAATTCTATTAATGCTTTTCTATAAACATCCATGTACTAGACAACTACATCAAAATTCTCATAGTATATAGGCACATTCTTCAAATTACCATCCTTAAGTACTTCATCAACTAATTCTTTCAAATTCATTGGGGGCACAACTTCATAAGTCCCTTCAATTTTCCTAGACTTCAAAGCTTCATCTATTTCAAACTTATGTTTCTTGCTCGCTTTGGCTCTACTGGATGGCTCAACTTTATCTCTTGGCTTCCTGGTTGGCTAGGCACCACCGGATTGAGGCTTCTTCTCCACTCTGGCATAAGTGGTTGTCTTCTTCACCTCTTTCACAACTTCATCAAATTTTGTCTCTATATCCTCAAAAGTGGTTGCAACATACTCTCTTTGTGACTTCTCCTTTTTCATCTTCTTTGTTCCACCGGTTGACTTGGCTTGAGACTTGGGTGGAGGGATAGGCTTCTGAGCACCGGAGGTAGGTACAGACTAAGACTATCTTGGCTTTGATTGATTGGGAGGAGTGGAGACAAGTTTTGACTTCTTGGGATTTTCCATGTCCTCCTCCTTCAGTATGTTCTGCTCCCTAGCCCTTTGCACATCTTCCTTAGTTATACCCTTTGCTCTGCTAGCTCCTCAACCTCCTTTCTTACTTTTCTTTTCCTTGTCAGTCTAGTAAATTTCTTGTGTAGATCAAGATCCTTCTCTTTGCAGGTACTAAAACTTTCTTCCTTTTCATCTATCGACCGACTCAATAGGTGTTGAGCATATGCATCAAGTGTATTTGCATCCACCTCATACCCCATGGGCATGATACAAACAGTCTTAGGCTCAACTGCCTACATATGACATTGATCCTTATCAACCATGAAGTAGATTGTTTTCTCATATTTTTCTACAATTTCTTTAGGGATCCTCTCTCTTATTTGCATCATTGCTTGAAATTATTTGAAATATCCCCACAAAGAAGATTTCTATGCTATTGTATTGTCATGCCCAAACTTTTGGGCAAAAACACAAACAACAATTTTATTTTTTTGAACACTCAATTACATGCAACATATGCTTAATTAGATGTGACAACTTAACAAGTTGTTCCAAACGAAATCTTAAATGATATTAAAATGGGTTTCTAAAGTGAGCGATGAATTAAATTTAACTAGAAGCCTTAGGTTTCGATAAAACTCCTAGATGATAGAATTGGATTATTACTTACGTAACAATTACGATCTCCTATTATCAAGCGAAACAAATTAATTTTATAAGGACAATAATAAATTCACTCAAATGTCCCTTCAATATTAGTTGTGTTTTATAATACTTAAATAGCCCAACTTCTACTAAATTGACATTAATACAATTACTTAAATCAATATTGATTATTTATCTAATATCAAGTTTCCTCCGTCATTGATATTATATTCTTTGTTTATAACTTAATTAAATCTTGAATCTATTAATCCAATATTAATACAGTTTCAATGTATTAAATTTTTTATTTGATCAAATAAAATTAAAGTGACAAACGCCATTATATTAATTATATTATTTACTAAATGGTTTCACCTGGGTTAAACAAGTTCACAAGATCAAGACCATTAACTTACTTTAGAAATATATATTATTCCACTACTATATCCTCTTACAAATAAACATTTAATAACCTATATTAAATTCTTCCATATAATTATAAATTAAAATCTCTAAAAGGTATTTATATAACTTAAATCAAGCTGTAATATATTAATTCTCTGAACATTAAATATTAAATATTCAACATTTAAATTACCTCTTGATTTAAATTTAATCACTAAACTATATTAAATTCCCATTAATAAACCTCTTTAATAAATTTAACCAAATATGAGAATAATATTACTATATAAAAATTAATTCCCAATTTCAATTATAATCCCTAAAGAAAGTCAATTGGATAAAATAATGTCTTAAACTAAATGGGTTAATTCCCATTTTAAATTTTAAAAAGCAAACTTCCCTCCCTTATTTTTATTTTTCTATTATTAACCCTAACTAGGGTTTCATTTATAAAATGCTTATGACTCCCTTCCCTTATTCTTTTTGTTAACCATTTTACTTTTATCCTAACCCGAAATTAGGTTAGGGTTTTATTGGGCCATACTTTACCCTTATTTTTCTTTTGTTTTAGTGTGTGTGTGCAGGTGAGCATGGCGGCAAAGGAGGCACAAAGGTTTGGTGGCGGTGGTCTGCAAGAGGGGGACGAAATAGTGTTCTACACAAAGGGGCCAAGGCAGGGTGGTCGTGACACAACCTGTGGGTCGGCCCACTGCGTGGGTCGCGGCCCACACGGTGGCGCGGCCCACTTTGGGGGTCGCAACCTACACAGGGGGCACGACTACTTGTGTGGGTCGTGGCCCACACAGTGGTCCACAGACCACTATGTAGCCGCGGCCCATAGGGCTTCCCCACAAACATCTCGCCCTTCCAAACAAATTCTTTCACATGCAATTTTTTTTTTTGAATATATTTTTATTTATTTGTTTTGACAATAGCATTAGATATATATTATATATATGTATATTTATATATATGTGCATAGCCAATAGGGATAGGATTATTTCAAATATTTGTATATTTTATATAAGTTTATATATACATATATACATATATATATATACCATTATATCTATTCAGATTTAAATGATCTTATCTTTTTGGATCATAATATTAAATGTGTAAAATCTGACATATATAAAATCTCCCTTTTTTTTACTTAGTTGCAGCAACATATCTATTTAATTTTTTCTTTCTTTCTTTTATTTGTTTTTCAACAAATTAGATTGATGCAAAATAATAGGTATTGAGAATGTAAAACATACATGTAGATAAATACTTAAATCTACACTATTAGTTTCTCTTACACCAACCTAAAATAGGTATGATAAATAAACAAAATGTATTTCTTTTATTTTTCTTATTTTTCTACTTAAATAAGGAAACATTGATTAAAATATGTCTTTAACTGTGCATTATCAGAATAGTAGAGAAAATAGCAGAAATGATTTTATTTAGAGTTGTAACTTACTTTTCCTAAAATTCATTTAATCAATAAACAACAAGATGTATTGCAATATTAAAACCCAACTCTAAAATGTCTATTAATCTTTCTTTTATATCTGAACTATAGACTTAAGCAAATATTTTATTCCTTTCATTAATGACTGCACTACTAACATTTAATTTATTTCCTTTCTTTCACATAACTACACTACTAACATTTTACTATTTTTATTTCCCTTTTATTAGCTTAATAAGACATTAATAAATTTCTTTTCTAATATATTTCAACAAGTAAATATCTATAAGGAAAATAACTCTAATCTTATTCTTTTCTTTGCAAGAATATGCTCAAGTAAATTACATCTTTACTTCATGATAAAACTTAGGCAAATAATTACATTCGATAAATCATGGTAACTTTTACAAATAGGTAGATTCCAAACTTAGCCTCTCATTTCTACTAAATGAGGGCTTCCCCAATATATACATTTTTTTTGCGACTAAATAAAAATAAAAATAGGATCAACTCATAGCTTTTTCTTTCCATCCTTTCTCAAGCAAACCTGCAATAAAAAGCTTTTAAGTTGTTACCATGGAGGCTCACCTCCCAACCTAGGCTTACTAGAAGCCACCCCCGAGCTTGGAGAACCAAGACCTAAACGAGATACACACAAGCAATACACAAATAAGCAAGACAACTTCACCACATTCACATTCCCATCCCAAGGCTAAACAATATCACATTTGTGACTTTTTAAATGGGGTGAAGGTGGACTAAGTACCTTGAGGAGAAAAACTACAAATAGGAGAACATATTTCCATTGCAAGGCAACCAAGAACACATCCAAAAGTTCCAAACTTGTCCTAACAATTCCTTATGACCCCCAAGGCATACAAGCCAACAAATCTCCCCTTATGACCCCCAATGCATAAAAAAATCACTATGCAACAAGGGTCACAAAAATCCCTTGAGAATCACTCTCTTCCAAAGAGAGCCTCTCACTCAAAGGTTGTCAAACAACCCTTTAGCCCAAGACCACTCTACCCTCCCAAGGGTGAGTTTGGCCTTGGAAACTCCCAAAACATAAATATAAAAACTCAACCAAAAAACATAGGGAAGAACTCAACATCTTCCTACACAAATAAACAACAAAAATGGAAGAAACAAATGCAACATACAATCTTTTCAAAATTAACAACATATATGAGGTAGTGATTCAACAAATTTGAATCTGCAAAAAGGATGCAAAGGAAAGCTTGTAGGATAGCTGCCCAAATCCACAACTTCTTCCTTCTCAAGACTTAACCAAAATTTCCTATACTAAAATTCTAAAACTTATCAAAATTCTAAGTCTCGAAAAAATGGAGAGTGGGTGATTACCATCCTAAGCCTCAAACCCTTCCCTAAGAAGGCTCCTCTCACTCTTTCCAACCTCTTGGATAGAGTGTGAGCTCACATTGGTTGGTCTTCCCAACCTCTTACAAGCTTACTAAAACTGGCAACTGAAAAAGGGGAAGAGAAAATGGGGAAGATGAACTAACACAAGAAAGGAAGGTTGTCTAACCTAGGTGGAATCCTCCAAAGTTAGATTTCGTCCATCTTGGAAAAATCAATTTTTGAGGTGACTAAACAGTCAGATGGGAGTGGTCACATGCTTAAATTGCCCCTAACCCATAGGTATACCATATGGACCTTTGAAAAAGCCCCTAAACTAACCCTAGGAGTCAATTTGACCCCTTAGAAACCCACCTGAAGTTTACCTACGGGTCAAACTTGAGTTGACCACTCCAAAGGCTCTCTACCCAAGACTAATCTAGGACCACAATCAAATATTTGAAAATAGCATTGGTTGAAACAATTTCTCTCCAAGCGACATGTCATTTTCTACACACTTTACAAAACATGTGTCAAGTGACACAATAAAAATGCATTACTTAATTACTCATGGCAAATGCCTCTTTTTTGGATTAAACAATTAAATGAATACAATTTAACACACATTCAAACATTTACATTTATGAATAAAACACAATACATACAAGGTGTTGACTTTCCAAATAGACAACCCTTGGTTTCACAAACGCACAAAGGTCTAGGCTTGATTCTTCGTATTGTTTCCATGGTCACATGGATAGTTTTCCTACACATCTCATTTTTCACATTAATAATTCCCAAATAACCACATATAAATTTAACATATAAGAAGAATACAATTCAGTCACTATGCATACAATTTCCATCATGCAAATCAAATTACCATATATCCAATAAGATCCACATAAAGCAATTCACTTAATGACACTATCATAATCCTCATGAAACTCAATCATTAATACGACATGCATCCATGTTTTCTAATATCATAATGAAGTATTGCAAATTCAGAGATAGCTGACATACGTCATATCAAGATTATCCAATCAATGAATCATATAGGATTTAAATTCATAAAACATCAAAATGCAAACCGCAAGGTGAAATGATTCCATAACCTGGTTCAATTACTTTTCTCACAAATCCATCCATCTAACATAGCCCATCCTATTGGATTATAGAATTTATTAATATGGTCAACCATGGTCAACTAAGTTAACCAGAGCTTGATCAAGGAGGGGTTCTACATGTATCACCTAAACCCTACAAACCTTCCTTGATTTGGACTGCCACCTGTTTATCATAAGCCCATTGAACCTTTTGAATATCGGGGATCTCATTCAAGAAATACAGTGCTAAACAAACAATCAGAGAACCAAATTTAAAAATATGTTTCTTATCTTGCTTTATCTTCTTTAGATTTCTCAATAGCTCATTGAGAAGCACTCCACATAGATCACACGTCTCTTCTTCATTAAGCATTTGATAAGCAGCTAATATAGCAGTGTTGGATACTGAATTCTGCTTGTTAGACTCATATACCTTATATCTAGTTACCATTGAGGCAAATCTTACATCATGCTCTATGATATCGTTGATTGTCATCAATGGGTTGCCATATTGGGATCTGGTAATGGTTGTCACTGTAGTGTTATGAAATTTTCTCAGACTAGGGATCTCGCTAGCTACATTCAAATAGGTAACTGATTGAATGGCTCGCTTCATGATTTTGTAAGGTCTATCCAGCCATACAAACTCATCGTGGATTCAGCTCGGGATGTATCTTACCCATTTAGGTTCATCGAACATCAGAAAATGAACAAACTATATGAACCCTTATCCTACAATGACTTGAATTATGGCTTCATATTTCTCATTCCATCCATCATATGCTTGGTGTAAAGTGATAGCATGTTTGCATTTCCAAGCTCCTAGATGTTATAGTGGATATATGCTCTAATATCTTCATTGTGCAATATGCCATAGAGGAGAGAGAAAAAAAACCTTTCAAGTCATATTCAATAAATTTGAATGGATGTTGCTTGAATATGGGCCTTGCTCTCTCAGCAATCTCAACCACCAATGGATTCACAACACCAGATGTAGATGCCATTTTGAAATTAGGGTATGAGAAATAGTTTGAGAATGAATAAATACCTTCTCAAATTCAACCAAACGCTAGGAATCATTTATTGGTCGCTTCAAGCTTGGTTATCACTACCCAATCTCATCTTCCTTTCTCTTTTTCTCTTTCTCTCCCTTCACAATGTGAAGAATGAATGATTGAAATGTCTTTATATTCACCAAAAACCTAACTTTAAGTTGTAATAAATGCACAACCCTAAAGGCTTTTTGGATACCCTATTTTTCTTGAATTCTTTCATTGGAATATCAAACCACCATGAAATATTCCAGATATCAACTGCACAACTGATCTAGATCTTCTACAACTGATTACAGATCTTCAAGAGGGGGTATAAAGGATCTGCATGATAAACTTTCCCCCTAAGGCCAAAATTCCATAGTTATCAGATGAGGTTCCAACATCGAATTCAAGTGTAGAGCCATCCTACACATTTGAATCTTCCTTCTTAACCCACATATTCTTATGCTGATCTCTTATCTCTTCCACTTTAGCTTTTCCTTTTTCATCTAATTTATTCTTGTTTACCGGACCATTGTTGCTCATGTTCTTGCTTCTGCAATATTTTGCAATGTGACTGGATTTGTTGCATGCATAGAAAAGAACATTCTCTGCATAGGCCTGAAATTCATCTGATTTGATCTCATCTTGCATTGGTTAGCAATGTGTCCAAATATTCCACAAGCATAACATCTCTTATTTTGAAAATCGTTCACCATTCTGCACATATTTGACTTATGACCAAAGTTGTTGCATATGAAACATTGACTGGTAAAGGTAGGACCATTATTCATCACATTATTCATCAACCCATTATTCATCTTATTTCTACGTTGACTTTTTATATGACTAAATTTCCAAACAAAAAATTTACCATTGAATTTAAAGGCATTAAGTTGTCTTACCGAAGGTCTCTTGTTCTTCTGATGATTGCTTTGTCTGAAACCAAAGGATTCTCCCTTCTCATATCCAAGTCCTCACATGTATTTCACATCTCTAACTTTCCAACATCTCATCTAACTGGGTTGAGCTAACTTTGAATTTTTCTTTGTACTCATTAGCAGTAGAAAGCTCATCTCTTAGAATTATGATATGCCTTTCAAGTTCTTGTCCATCATTTTTTGTTTGCACTAATTCAAGCTTCAACTGATCATTCTCATAGTTCAATCTGTAACATTCATTAGATCTCTCTTTCAGTGACTGAGTCAAGGTTTCTTCATTCTTCTTTTGGTCTTTAATCTCCTTTGTCAGCTTCATTACAATGGATTGTATCTCATTCTTCAACACTTCATTGTCTCTAGCCAGCTTCTCACATTCATCCATCTTGTCTTGATTCTCTATGCTTTGATCTTCTCTCTCCTTGAGTTTGTCCATCACCTCCTTTCTCTTTTCTCTAGAAGTGCTCACTTGTTCTTTCAATGTCTCAATGAAGTCTTTAGGTGCACTCAGGTTTCTTTTCAGGGAACTTACTTTTTTTTTTTTTCCTACATCGAGATCTTCAAGTGCCACACTAAGTTTTCTTTGCAAAAAAGATTCCATTGATTCAATCTTCTGGATCTTCCTCAAGTTGTTAGGCTTCTTTTGAGGAACTAACCTCTGATACCAATTGTTGGAATCAATGAACACTAAGAGGGGGGGTGAATCAATGTTTTACTATAAATGCAAACCTATTAAGTTGATTCTTAAACCACCAGATGCATAAGAATGAAAGCAAAGTACACAAAAACATAAAGAAATCAATCAAACAACCATAACACCAAAAATTTTACATGGAAACCCAGAAAGGGAAAAACCATGGTTGGATTTGAACCCATAATATTATTATACTATGGCTAGAAGTATGATAATATTACATAAGGGGAATGAACTTACACTAAGGCACACTGCCTAGAGCTCACTGCTCAATTACATAAGAGGGAAACAACTCTAGAGGAGTCACTATCCTACAAATGAAATACAAGAGTAATTACAATGTCTAAACTAGAATATAGCATCTACAAATGCTAAAGATCAGTTCCGGTTACGCACAATCTGATTGTCAAATGTTGTTCTACCTTTCTACATCATTCTACTCCACAATCATCTACCAAAGTACCAATTCTAAATTATGATGCTCATTCAAATACCACACATCCACATTTGCATATTTCATTCATAAAATAATCATCTGGATCGATATTATATATTCACATAACCTAATAAATCTCAAACATGTCGGCTTCACAAAAACCACATAACACGCAATATGAAACATGTAACCTTAGATCGGCTCAATCCACCCACAAATCCATATGTGGACCCAAACATAATCATAACAAGATTTATGCAAGTCATCTTAAACTCCTCAAACATGAAGCCAATCACCGAAATCAACCCTAATATTCTGCAACGCGTGTTACACCAAAATAGCTCTTCTCTAAATGAATTACCAGATACTAGACCTTTAATCTTTCTCATTAATCAACATCAGATACTGGGATCACAAAATAAGCTACCTCAAACCTCAAATCATCTACCTAAATCACCGCAACAAAAATTACACCACCAAAATCAAGATGTGCACAATGATCCCATGCTCTACCAGTTACTGTGTTCCACCTTCCAGACTTATTTATGCCTTATGAACAATATGACTTCTAGTAATTCAAATCTATGTACACCGGATGTGATTTCCAAACTGGGTTGCCATCAATGACAACTCTTAAGAATATCTCATGCATCGATATTCACCAAAACAATGTCTCTTGCCGACACCCTCATTATTTCACCTAATCACCCCCCTTAATCATTTGTACATCCCTAATCACCTTCATTCGAGATGGCTCAACTCTTTTCCATAAATGGATTTCCCATACCACTTATAAACCTTAAATGCCACCCACTTTTGGTCCATTTAAGGAATTTCAAATCCCTTGCATATCCCCAAGCCCCCTCTTCCCAAGGAATTTTTTAATTCCTTTAACCTTTATTATTCCCACACATCCTCTTATTTGGGAATTTTTAATTCCCCTTGTCGTCTCCCAAGGAATTTTATATTCCTTTCCTCTCTTCCCAAGGTACTTGGGGATCTCTTCCCCATATACTTGAGAAGTGTGGGGACAAGAAATGTCTTTATGGCAAATCTCTTGGATCTCCCACTTGTCCTCTCAAATTTTCTCACACTCACTTTCAATCCTAGCCCTCCATTCCTCTTCAATATTGGCCATCCATTTTGGGCCCCTCCAATCTATAAATTGGAGTCTCCTCTCCTCTCATTTCAATCCACCTTTTGAGTATTCTTATGTTGTCCATTCGAGATCAAAAATCCATCCATTGCATCCTCACTATGCCAAAATCTTGCCTCACATAAGCTAATTCCATCATTTTCAACACCATCATCCTAATCAATTATTGTGTAGTGGAGAGAAATCCACATCCATTCCATCTCAAGGAGCAAATAAAGTGGAGCATTGGGCACACACCACTTCAAGCTTAGTCGAAGGAGGAGAAGAAAAGGTATAAGGTTATTTGTTTTTTTTTAATATTTCATAGTTTGTTTATGCAATTAACTTTTCACCATTTTCTCCATTTCATTTTGGCACGCTTGGTGGGACCCATAGTCCCTTAAATTCAACATTTTTGGTGAAGTTTTTGTGAAGGTTTTTCGCAAGTCACAGATCGACGTCTTTGCCTCGCTTATATGTCTACGCTCTCAGAATGACGTCTCCACTATGTTGAGTTCTTTGGCTAATTGTGTTTTTCTAGAATCTATAATCTTTCATCTCCATCTGCACATCAACGTCTACGCTTCGGTTGCGTTGTCTATGCTTGACCCAATCAACATCTCCGCATTAAAAAAAAATTGTGTAGAGTTTTCATTTTTAGCAGAAATATAACTTAAAACAAAAATATATATATATATTGTCATAAAAACACAAAAATATTTCATGTTCTTAGTTCTAATTTTTGTAAACCAAGCATTTTCCACTTTTCTTCAAATTACTACAAATTTTTAATTCCTTTTTCTATTTCCTTATTACTATAAAATTTTGACCTTTTGAGTTGACTATTTTACCACATGAGTTGAATAAGCATGTGCACAAACATTTCAATGTATGTGCCTTCACTTCATCATCTCCATTGTGACTTGTCAAAGACTAAAATCATAAATTACTAATCATTTTATGCAGGATGAATGTCGAAGGAATTATCATTTTTAAACTAGTTGTTTTATCTTAGATTAGATCACATTTTGGATTTGGTGCTTAAAACAAACAACTATTTTCCATGATTGGTGTGCTTGCACATTCATAACGTGGACCCACCGTTACACCAAGTATCCTCTCCCCCTGCCTTTGTGGACCTTGGGTGAAAGAGAAAGGTGATTAACAACACCTACCTTTTATTTTAGTAGAGAATCACCTCTTGAGGGTCTCATCACCCTATGGGAGTATTTCAAAATTGAGGCACATTGGAGATATCATCTCTTCCAGTGGGTCTCAAGCAATGTTTTTTGAGCCACTATAAAAATGTACTGGTTATACAATTGGAGTGTTAAGTGAATTCCACTTTGTGAAGGCTCTCTTTGCACCAATAAGCTCAGTTAGAGTTTGAAGTGGCTTGCTTCATGAATTCATTGTGGACTAGTATCTTTTAGATAATTACTAGACACCTTGTTGTAGTGGCCCAAATCTTTTTTTCTTGTTGGTGCAGGAGGTCAAACCTCCAAAGCCACCCCACATTGTACTATTCAAAGTAGAGATAGATATCCCTCAATTCATAAGATCTCTGGATCTTTAGGGTATTAGATTTTGGTATGCTCGAGAAGCGAGTGTTGTGCAAGGGAGAGCCAGTGTTATTGAATCTCTATCTATCCACTTTGTTTCTTGTATATTGAGAAATCCAAGTGGGGACTCAATAAGTAGAATCATCTTTCCAACCTAGGTAGTGCATGCTTTTGCGTGTTTTCTATTGTGCATACCAGTGAATTTTGTCAAATCATGCTAATCTAGGCCCTTGCCTTCATGCTTGTTTCAAGTGTCACCTTGGCCAATGTGTATTCATTGCTTGATATCTCTTGCCAAGTAAGAAAATCCAACCTTTTTGACATAATGTGTTCAAGCATGCCAAGTCAAAAAATCCTCAAACTTTTTGGGGATTTTTTGGATTGCTTGATATCTCTTATCCCTCACCCACATGTTCATCCCATCTGACATGTATACCCCAATCTTATCCCCCATACACATCCCAATCCCCATATTTTTACAACACCTCCATCACCACCACTCACCATCCAAGTCCCTTAGACCATAGTTCTCCAAGCCTTAATACCAATCCCCCACTCCATACTCCCAAAATTCCATTTAATCCTAAACCTTCACATAATCCTATTCCTTCAACATCCACATCATCCCCATCCTCTAAGTCCTTTCTTCATAATTTTATCCAAGCAATCACAGAAAAGGAGACTAAATCCCCACCTTCAAACAAAGTTACCCAATCTCCCCAAGTCATACGTCCATCTTCATCCCCTCCCCATCATGAAACACCTCAATCCCCTACGCTTCATGATACTCTCATACCCCCATCTATTTAAGTCAAAGAATCCACCTCCTCCTCCATCACACCATCCCCCCAACCCCAACCATGTCCAACACTTATTCCAGAGCATGATAGCATAGATTCCTCTCCGCCCCAAGATCAAACCATCCCTCCTTATGATTCCACTCCATCTCAAAATCCAAGTCTATCCTCCACTCCATCCCATGATCCCAATTCATCGTGTGATCCTCTTATCCATCCTCATTCCCCTCATAGTCCCATTCCATTTCAAAATCCAAGTATCCCCTCCATATCATTGCAATATCCCCTTCTCTCTCAAGATACAATCATTACTTCCACTCCACCAAATGTTCCCATCCCAAGTCAAGATCAAAGTATTCCTCCATCTCCATGTTATGATACTAATCCATCTCATGATTCTAATATTCCTACTAATCCCACACATGATCCTAGTCCTCCACAAGATCCCATCACCCCTATCCAAGCCATCCATGAATCCCATACCTATCAACTTGGTTCTTCCATCTTCATCCACTCTGGTTTCCTCCAAAATCTTGCAATCCCTTCCACATCCCATACCCCTCATAATGGACTCACATCTTATTTCCAAAATAATAAGTATCCTATTGGAAAAATAATTTGTGCAAAAATTAATTATCAAGGAAAAGGGTTAGGCCTCCATGAACAAGGCATATTGGAACCCATTCAAATTGACAAAAATTAAAATTCATATGGCCTTGTCTACAAATCTCATGATCAAGATGTTGGTATATCTTCCATCACATCTAAATCCAAAATACCTCCACATAAATTTAAATCACACCATCACCCATCTTCCCCATCCATTTTGGGCCCTTACATCCAAAAGTCCATTATTTCCTCATCCACATCAATTTTGGGTCCTTATGTTCCAAAGCCAAACCCTTCATCCCTTCTATCCATCTTGAGTCCTTACATTCCTGCATCCACCACCTCAAATTATCCCTAAGCAAGATCAACAAAGGCACACATCCTTGAATTCCTTCCAACATTCTCCCTCCATCATCCCACCAATAAGATCTCTAAGTCATCCATCCTTATGCACCCATATCATTATTATTGGAAGCAATTTGGATGCCAAATATCAAACGCATAAAGCCAAAAATCTACAAAAATACAAGGATCAGCATGTCCCATCAAAAAGACATGCTCAAGAAAAGAAAAATCCAAAAGGCCACAAAGGTCCAAAAAGAAAAACTCAAAAACTACGTGGATTCCCAAACTACTCATAGAAGAAATGCATCTCAAAGTAAAATCGAAATTGGCATCCAAACTTGCTCATCCAAAAGTTCTAACAATCCTTTATCTTCAAAATCCATTTTTGGCCCCTTATGTCTCAAAATCCACTATCTTGAATCCATCGTCCCCTTCAATATATTTTGGGTCCTTATGTCCCAAAATCCATATTTGTTCCTCCATCTAATTTAAAATATTGTCCTCCACAACTCTACTAGCCTTCAAGGTGTGTGTCAATGTTCATCTTCCCAACATCCCCATCCATTTATCCACAAGTATTTCACAACCCCATCCATTATCCAATATATATTTCCATAATCCCATCCCTTTAATTCAAGATTTTGTAAAAATCCTTATCCTCCTCCATCTCTTCATCCATTTCTACCAACATCTATGAGCATGCATCCAATTGTATTGGTCTATTATAGCACATATTCAAGGGATACCATCAATGGAACTAGATTCTTGAGTACTCCCTCCATCTCCCTTTCACACATCCACTATCTTCCAAATCCACTTATCTACGTCCACTTATCCCCATCCATATCCATCCAAACTAATGATTAGTCATGCCATCCAAAATGATTAATTGAACAAGGAGTTCGATGTGCCAAAACCAAATTGGTTATGAAGATACACTAATTAGATCATGATTTAGAGACAAATAGAAATAAACAATCGTGTTAAACATGTATGATTTAATGATGATGATTAGACAATAAGGACAAATCCACATTAATGCATGAAGAGACATGATCGATATTATAAGCGAATACATCCTTTTTATGAAGAGAAATAAGAGAAAGAGATGTGTCCTATCAATTTGAAGAGATGTAACCGACTAGGATTAGGAGGTATTTAATATGTAACCCCTACTCATTTTAAGATGGTCATGGAGCTTTGTATCTTTATTTATCATCTAGTTTGGATCCCTCTCAGTGAGCAAATGTCATAGGCACCATGTCGGGTGGATAAGCAATACAATAACCAATTAGAGACAACACCATTTAAGTTTCAAGTGCATAAATTCATCATTAGGAAAGGTAACATATCACCATTGAGCAATATCAAGATCAACAATATGCTTGTTATTACTAGTAAATCAAATACAATAATTTTGAGAAATTAGGTAATTGTCTCTTAATAGAAAATTGTCTAAAATGGGACATTACAATGTGTGTGTGTGTGTGCGTGCGCGCGCGCGCGTGTGTGTGTGTCTGTATGTATGCATGTATATGTATATGTATATGTATATGTATATGTATATGTATATGTATATGTATATGTATATGTATATGTATATGTATATGTGTGTGTGTGTGTAAAATCAAAGTAACTAAAATAATTGGAAGGGAATTTTAACATGGCATGCATTCTCATATATTCAAATGATGTGATATCATCCCTTTCACATCTAATCATCCATTAAAATACAAATAATAATAATCTCATCTAATTAACTATATTAAATAAAAACATCAAGATTGTTTTACTGCAATGATAAGCAAATAAACATTCCCAAATGGTCAACATCATAACATCATCACAACAATCCACTAAATATAATATGCATATCATAAATTGTATCAATAAACATTTAATCTCTTTAATGAAATAAAATAACATAAATATAACTTATTACTTTTAAATCAAATGATCAAGTGAAGCTCAATTATTTCATCCTAATCATTAATTAAATCAGCATCTTTCATATAATAACTCTAAATCATAATATTATTCTATCTCAATCATCAAAGCACAACAAGTATATATTACATCATAGAAACAAACCAATAGATGATGTACTCAAATTAGATATGCAATAATGGTCCTCACAACCATACACAAGAATTAAGAATGCAACCCAACACAACAGCATAATCATGATAATCCTGAAGAACACAAATGGACACTAAGAAGGGGGGGTGAATCGGTATATTTCAAAACTTTAAGTTCAATCTGCAGATCTTAAGGAAGTAATGAAAACAATAAACACACACACAAGAGAACATCACATAACACCAGATGTACGAGGAAAACCCAATGTGGGAAAAACCTCGGTGAGAATAGTTGTTGGAGTCTACTGCTCCAATCCAGACTCACAAGTAAAACTGATTACAATGTTTAGGGCACCAACCCAAGGAGCACCAACCCTTGAAAATTTAGGGCACCAACCTAGGGAGCATCAACCCTTGATTTTATGAGAACCTACTCAAAGGAGCACCTACCCCTGCTCTGAGCACCCACTCAGAGATTATAATGAAAGTAGATTCAACTTACTACAAATGAAATTTGTAGCCCTTACTGGATTCCTTTTGTCTTTCTTCTCTATGCTCTTTGTACCTTGTTCAACTCTTCTTTCCTTATGTTGCTCTTTCTGTCCCTGCTAAACTTCTTTCTACCTCTACTTGTCTCTGCCTTCTACACTCTGATTAATGATCTTTGCTGCTCTTTGTCACTATTTTTGCAACTACTCACAACTCTCTCTCTCTATTCTCACTCTCTCTCACTTCCACAACAACTCTCCATTGTTCTTAATCTATACTCATTTCTTAGTGGCAACACCTACTATCTAATCAACATTGACTACTTACCGCTATACACCTCCCTTTAGTACTTCACGTCTATCTTTGTCTCTACATTAAATGTCTCTTCTCTAGTTTCCTGGATATTCATTGTATATGATTTTCTATATTTGGCAAACTCAATCTATCCCATAGATTGGATTCAGCTACTATTTGATCACCTCAAGCCCAACAACCAGTTGCAACAAGTTTTCCATTAATGTCTTCTTCATCCTTTGTCGAACTACCCAAACAAGAATGACAACTACCTCCATTAGATCTACTAACTCTCCAAATCTGATTTGTTCTATCCACCAAGGAGACACATGTCTTCATGTTCCTCATCCAAGTCACTCACTCTATCAATCCTAATCAGCATCCTTGTGGACTATCAGACTGCCCAGACCAATTGAATTCCATGTCGTGACCAACCTTCCTGTTATGCAGACATATTGGGTTCACAGTTAAACACTTATGTCAATAAACTTTATCAATTGGATTTTTCTACCCTCTTGTTCATCGCCATAATTATCCCAAAGTCGGTTTCTCAAAGCTCCACCAATAAAGTTTTAACTATCAATTTGACATCTTGCCACTACTCTGCCTTCAAAACATTTCTCAATGACCATGTGATGTCTTTGGTTCCTTTCATCGACATGAGCTATTCCTACAAGAAACTCACCTTTGATTTCTCTTATCGCTGTAGGTTATCTCAGCCTGAAAGACTTTAGGCCAAACACTGTTAACTCACCTTTATCGACATAGGTATTATGAAGTTCAAACACCAAGGTGACAAACTTCATCGGCATAGGGTAACCTTGCTCTTCTGGTCACCATAGCTATTCCGATGATGATATTAGAGTAGTTAGTTCTATAAATATTACACAAACTTGTTACTCCTCCTTTATGAGTTATTCTGATGTGTAGCTCGCTTTATTATTCAGAATAGATATCCTAATATGATATAAACTGCACACGACTCAACATCCACATGACTTATGCCGATAATAATTTCCTCACATGACTCAGTATTAGTCAAGCTATTTTGATATGACCACCTAAGTAGATATCACCTGCCCATCACTTGATCGATATAAGTTATCCTGATACAATCATAGACTCAACTTGGAATATCAAAATGATCATTGGTATTATTATGTTCTCTTCTGCAACCTGCAACACTTCTTCTTTTCATCCTCAAGGCATCCCTGCAGCACTTGTTGAGATCAATAAAAATAATGCCAGCAATCTCCCCCTTTGGCATTGATGTCAACACACACAACAATATTTTTCTCAACCTTTGACAACAATGGAAAAGGGACTTGCATACCACCTGCCATGAAACCTATACACTTCTTCTCCCACTGTAGATTCCACTAGATGAACCATTATTATAATATAAAAAGCAACATTAATGCTGCTCACAAAAAAATTTAGAACTCCCCCTGAACCACATACCCCAACAATACATTTAGGTGTTGAAGGAAGGTGGAACAACACCCAACTTGAATCTTAGATACTCAAATGTGTCCTTTGGAAGAGTCTTTGTAAAAATGTCAACAACCTACTCACTTGTGGGTACATATTCAAACTTTACCTCCTTCTTTACATCCTTCTCTCTGAGAAAATGATACGTGATTGCTATATGTTTTGTCCTTGAGTGCATAACTAGGTTCTTGGAGATGTTAATGACACTTGAGTTGTCACAAATAATAGCAATAGGATCTAAAATGATACTTGAATGTCCTTTAAGGTTTGTTTCACCCACAAAACCTATGAGCAACATTTGGTAGAAGCTATATACTCTACTTCACATGTGGATAGAGAGATAGAATCTTTCTTCTTGTTGTTCCACGAAACCAATCTGTCTTCAAGGAGAAAGATCCACCACTGGTGCTCTTCCTATCATCAATGCAACCTGCCCAATCAGCTTCAATATAGGCTTGCAAAGTGAAATCTCCTCTCTTTGGATACCATAAGCCATAAGTAAGTGTCCCC
Organism: Cryptomeria japonica; assembly: GCF_030272615.1. NCBI lineage: Eukaryota > Viridiplantae > Streptophyta > Pinopsida > Cupressales > Cupressaceae > Cryptomeria > Cryptomeria japonica. Next base: position 524,298,430 of record NC_081408.1, on the reverse strand, counting down.
TATAGATACTTGAATATCCTCCTAACTGCATTGACATGTGATTGCTTAGGAGATGCTTGGAATCTTGCAAGCATGCATACAACTCGAACTATATCAGTCCTTGATGTTGTAAGATACAACATGCTTCCAATCATGAATCTATACAAAGTTTGATCCACACTAAGTGACTCATCATCTTTGCTCAACTTACATCCTATCACCATGAGGGTACTAACCGGTTTGTTGTCCTCCATTTGAAAATTATTTAACATGTCCTTAGAATACTTTGTTTGAGAGATGAATATGCCCTTATTTTGCTATGATATTTGCAAACCAATAAAATATGATAACTCTCCAAGCATGGACATTTGAAACTCTGACTGCATCTGATCAACAAATTATTTTTATAGAACTTATTTGTTACCTCCAAAGATGATCTCATCTACATATACCACTACTATTATCATGTGGTCTCCATCTACCTTGATATATAAACTGTTGTCAGCATTTCCTTTTCTGAAACCTTGTTGATGTAGATACTTATCCAACCTAGACTACCATGATCTAGGTGCTTGGTTTAGAACATATAATTCTTTCTTCAATCTGCAAACAAAGTTCTCATCTTTATGCAACTAAAAACCTTTCAGGTTTCTCTATGTAGACTTATTCTTCAAGATTGTCATTAAAGAGTGCAAAGTGGACATCCATTTGATATACTTTGTGTAGACATATAAAAATGACCATATTCCTAAATGAATATTTTATGTTCATTTCTCTATTTAATTAAATCTAATTTAATTAAATTACCCACATTCATCTGTTTAAATTAAGTAAATTACTCAATTTATTTAAATTAGATTCACTAGACTTCTTTTTACCATTTAATGAATAAATCATTTTATTCAATTAAATCCCTTCTATCCACTTTTAATTAAATTCAAATTTAATTAAAAAGTTTATCCTAAATTGAATAAATCTAATTTATTTGATTGCAACCAAATTGAATTAAATTAACTTTATTTCAATTAAATCCTATTATCCCTCCATCCACTTGCATTCTCCTACATCTCCCACTTGCATTCTAAAACCTATTCCTAATTTCTTCTAGACCCTTATAATCACTTCTAAATTAACCTAACCCATCTTCTAAACTTTGTCACATCCCTAAACAAAGGGAAGTCACTTCTCAAACCATCAAAGTCTTCAATAACCATTAAAGGCTCCAAGTCTCCAACAACTTTCTCTTACAAACCATTAATGGTTAACTCAACCCCCTTGCATGATTAGAGACTTTCTCTAAACTCAACCTCCATGTAACCCAAGGGTCTCATCAAGCATTCATTGCTTTGACCATGGTTATCCCTTAATCATTTGCACAAGAGTTTGTCCTTGGATTAAAACTTAATCCAATGGGTAATCTTAACTTAAGCTTGACCCTTACCCTCTAAATAACCATGAGGTCTTCTCAGGCATTAAATGTCTCCAACCCCTTTTTCTCAACTAGTCTTATGTTGACATTTGTCACCATTTCATTGGTGCAAATTGCAAACATGGATTCCCAACTTTCAAACTCAACCCTTGATTAACTCTTTCAATCCTGACCATCCATTGCCCTATTTTTGCTATAAATAGAGCTCTCATCCCTCCATTTTGAGAATCCAAGTTTGTAGTATCATACTTATGCTCAAATACATTCAAGCTTTCATATACCATTTATGCTCATCATTTAGCCTCTCTTTAAAATAGAAATTAATCTAATATACATTTTAGAGTATTTCTATTATCATTAGTTTAAATCATTAACTAATATAGTATGCTAGGAGAGTTTGTTTACTAACCTTGTCATCTTATAGTTAGTTTATTGCATTTCTAGAATCATGCATAGCTTAGAATGCATCTCATATTAAAATCAACAAAAGCATCCCTCATTCTTACATTTGCCATCCCTAAACCATTTTGCTCAGTGATCTGAGAGCAAAAACATTGGTTTGAGGGACCGTGCAAGATAGAGAACCATGGAACCATCCTTGGGAAACTGAGTGATACTTCATTACTCTATAGCTTGCACCAAGAAGTCCTGTGAGTGTGTGAGAAAGGCTCCATAGAGCTCCATTTTTCACATATTGAGTTCTATCGACCTGCTTTTCCCGCATACATTTCTGGCGCCCACCGTGGAGCATTGCCCCATATATCTAATCAGTTTTGAAATATATCCACTTTTGCAGGTCTGCAAAAAATGAAAATCAGCGCGTGGGAATCATTTCCTAGTGCATCTGGCTAACAACCTAGCGCATCCAGTTCACTGTTCAGGGCATGGGGTCCATCACCTAGCACGTAAAGTCCATTTATCAGTGCATAAGAATACTAATTTTTCCTGTAGGTTTTGACGTGGGAGAAAAATAGAGAAATGTCTCTGGTACACAGAGTAGCGCATCCCGAAGATAGTATAGCGCATCACTAATTTATTTTAGCACATTACTGTGATTTTGTAGCGCGTACAGTTTGTTCTGTAGCGCATCACAGACCGAAATAGGAAAAACAAACATTGTAACCGAAAGTTAGAAATTAGACTTGTAGAAGTCCACCGAGGTATTTAACTGGTTATTTGGCAGGTTTCTAATAACTTCATTATAGATAGGAGATTCATCTTAGGATTAGGATAGTTAGATTTTTACTAACTTGCCTAGGTTAGTTTAAAAATTTAATTTTCTTTTCTTAAAATTGAACTCACCTTGTTTTTAGGCTATAAAAAGAACCGCTATCAAAAATTTTCTTGCTTTCATAGGAGAAAACCTTTATTTTAGGCTCTAAAAAGAACAACACAAACTTTTCTTTTTACAAAATTAGCTCTAAAAAGAACCTCACCATCCTTTGGTGTATAAAAGGATTCATTTTTAAAATTTTGCAAAGGAAAGAACCTCACTTACGAAGTTTTCTTCAAAATCAAAAGAGGGAAGTTATTCCCCTTTTCCGATTTTCTTTTGTTGACCACATCGATAAATTTGTTTTGTTGACCAGATTCTTTCACTAGATTAAATAATCATTGCTTTGAGGAACTAAAAGGAACACCATGCTTTTCTTGGAGCAACATCTCCAAGTAGAGGTTAGCAAATCACTCAATTGAAGGTTTAAAAAGAATTTTTGATTGCCTTGAATCGAAAGAGGAAGGTATATGCTCTCCCCTTAACTGGGTGATCAAAAAGTTAGACCTCTCTTAAAAAGATTTCTTTCCTTCAAAGCATTTACATCATTTAGCAGACCTGCCTTCCTGAGGAGTTGAAATCAACTCTTAAAGTCGTTTATGGCCGGTGTGAAGGGAACGACCTAAGTGGGGTATGGCTTTGACGCCAAGTATTCCAACCCACTATAATCAAAAGTGAAAAGTGATGAAAGTCATTTTCAACGGTTGCACGCAGCGATTAGCCTTCCCCCAGTATCCTCGAGATACGTAAAGCCTTTGTTCTAAAGGTTGGGAAGCCTCCTGAGGGAGTCTATCATTGATGGTCGAACAAGAAGCTTGATTACGAGCCATAGAAATAGAAGCTTTGAACTGAGTCAGTAACCAGACATTTATAACATCATAGTGCAAGGGTGGGGAAGAATCCGCCCCCAAGATTACTCACCATATATCTCCCAAGATAACTACTCAACTGTGAAACAATTCACTTTGGGTTAATTTCTGGCAAAAGGCAAAAAAATGGGCACCCTCTAGGGGGTGACACGGTTGTTTGAGCTGATGGAGTATCAAGACTAGTGGGCTATGATGTTATTTATGACCTTTTAATAAAGAGTCTTTTTGAAGTGTATTATTCATATTCAAACCTGTTGAAACATTGGGGATTTGAACACATCCTCACAGAACATACACTTTTTTGTTAGATTAGGTAAAATGGTTGTACTTTTTGTGCTATGCTTGCATTTATTACTTCAGAAAATCATCCATCTAAACTGAAAAACTCACGATCAAAACCAAAAATTGCAGAAAAACCAACTGAAGGAAAAATCAGGGTAGATTAGCACATGAGGACAACTCCTTAGTGCGTAGGGTATTTCAATTAGCGCATCAAACCATCTAGTTAGCGCATCTGTTCTAAACAATAGCATTTTATCCCAAAAACAAAACAGTGTTAAAACATTTAGCGCATCAGAGAAATAGTCTAGCGTGTGGAAGCATCAGCTTAGCGCGTAGCAACCAAACATTAGCACATCAAGTTTAAAAGTTAGCGCGTCACAAACCCAGGTTAGCGCGTAACTTTTTAAATAGGCAGAAAACAAATTTTGAACAATCAAATCTTTAGCGCGTGTTTGGGGGTAGCCTAGTGCATGTGGTCATTATTTTAGCGCGTGGAGTAATTTTGGTAGCGCATTTTGTCCCTATTTTAGCGCATGACCAAAAACATATAGACAGGGGGCAAAACAGTGAGGAATTTTAAATTTTTTGAAAACATTTTCAGAAGCCTCTTTTCATCAGCATCAATTTTCATCAAAATGGAGTAATGAAAACAAGAATTTAAAAGCTATTTCTTGAGCCAAATTTGTGTCAAAAACAAATGTTGTAAAAATCCAAAATTGATCGCATGGTAAAACATATCTATCTTATCATAATCCGGAAGCCTCATCATAACTATCAACAGAATCCTTTACCATCTCACAGATTTCATCTCAAAAACACTTGTTTAATAATTTCAGGTTGTCAAATCAAGTCTCCATATCAGGAGGCTTTTATCCATATCATTTGATACGCTTTGTCATGAAGGGGCATCTAAACCTTCATTTTGATAGAGTAAGACTTGAAATTTTCCAAACAAGATCAACAGAATCCAAACAAATCAAAGGAAACCATTGATCACTCATGTATGACTAATCCCTATATTCTGAGAAGAAAGAAACTTTATCGTAACATCACGTTGAAGAAACAACAACCTAGTTTTTCCAAATTCATCAAGAGAAATAAGTTTTTATACATCAATCGTCAACTCTTCAAATCTCATCGGGTATAACTTCATCACATCAAATGTTATATCCAAAACAAATCCAACGAATTTGACAAAGAACCTTTAAAAACAGGAGCATATTGTCAAAAGTTCACTTTTAATCAAATCATAAACCACGGAGGAAAGATCAATCCGGCATTCTTGCTCGACGAGTGTATCACTTATAACACACCTCGACCAGAACCACCCACTCCTAAGTAACATATCAACAAGGATTTTGTCCCCTTTGTCACTAAAAGTTTCTACTAAAATGCCTGTTACTCACTCTCAAAGAAACCAAAAAAGCGAGACACACGCAGAGTCTAGTATGAATTGAAGGTTGTCAAATCCTTTTGAAGGTCCACACCTAGATGAGACTAAAATTTCTGAAGCGCTTCTACAGGAATGTCAGGAAAACGCTTCATTCCAAAACCTTGTAGAAAGGCTCATGGAAAATGACAAAGAAAAATATTTGCTCATGCTCACAAGTAAAGAAGTAAAACTCCCTGAAAACCTTGACACGGATATGTTTAGGACACACCCTCAGCATTATGAATATCAAGAACGACAGCGAGAAAGGGAAATCCGTGACCTTGAACAAAACATCCCGGATTAGAACATACTAGAAAAACATACACCAATGCAAAACATCGTGGATCATAATATACCAGAACAACATATACCAATGCAAAACATCCCAGATCAAGACATACTGAAGTAGCATACACCAAGACAATACCTTCCCAAGCAAAATATACCGTTCCAAACACCGTTTCAACCCAGGATCAATACAAGGGAAGAACTTTTCCCTCAGCAAAACAATGTACCTTTGGCTGCCCTTACTCAACAAATGCAAATGTTACAAAGGCAAATGCAGGATATGCAACAAGGGACAACAGTACGGTACTCTTTAAACGAAATCTATCCTTATCCTTTTGACAGAAGATTGCACATGATCCCTTTTCCTCCAAACTCAGATGTACCTAAATTTGACAAATACGATGGCAAAAGTGATCCTCGTGATCATGTCAAAGAATTTTGTACCATGAGTCTTGAGTTTGCTCATGATGACACCTATCTGATGAGGTTATTCCCAAGAAGCTTGGGAGGGCAAACAATGGAATGGTTATCCAAAATTACACCACCTGTCAGATCATTTTATGAATTGGTTAACAAATTCATAACACAATACTCCTATAACATTCAACATGCCATAACCATGTTGGACATCTGCAACACCAAACAAAAGAACAACAAAACATTCATGATATTCCTTCAACGCTGGCGACGTATGGTATCACGATATCCTCGAGATATTCTTGAAATGGAGAAAATGGAAATATTCATTGACAATTTGAATGGTGAAATGAGTTACAGGCTAAAACTCCAATGCATACCATCTTTTGCTAAATTGATTGAAAATGGCATTCAAGTAGAGGAAGCATGTGTCAAAAAGGGAACACTCAAATTCTTCAAGGAAGGAACAAACTCATCAAACTACAATAACCAGAACAACAGCAACTTGGACAAATTCTTGGTTTTGGACTCCAAACAAAAATGAAGGCAACAATGAATCACATGATCCCAAATCTAAGCAACCAGTGCTTGCATTATCCAGAAATCCTTAGACTATGAAAAATGCTAAAAGTGCTAATCCAAATGCTAACACATACGCACCAAACACCAATCAAGGATAACTCAACACAAACAACACCAATGATACTCAAAGCAAAAACATGAATCCAGGACATAACAACAATTCATGCGACAGCATGAACAATTTTCAAAAGCGTATTGTCACACCACTGGGGCAATCACTAGAATCAACATTCAGAGAACTTAGAGCAAACAAAATTCTCTCCTTGCCTGCGATCAGCAACTATGAACCCCAAATCAAACCACCTTGGTGGAATGATTCACACTATTGTGATTTCCATCATAACAAGGGTCATCAAATGAACAATTGCATGAGATTGAAAAACATTGTGCAAGACAGGATTGATCGAGGTGACTTAACAGTAGATGGTCTCAAAACAAATGGTGATCATGGAGCCTTTAAAAATCCTCTTCCAAATTACAACAAGGATGGAGCTTCAACCTCGAATGATGCACGTGGAGCTTGTATCAACCATATCTACAACAACACCATAAATCACATATTAACTGAAAATCATCAAGTAAATGTCATCACCATCCGAGATCAGCGTAATCATGAATCTGTCAATGTGACAACCCGAACTCAAAAATATGTCTTAAAAGGACATACTACGCCTACAACTACTATACCAAAAATCCAATATGACTTGGTTAGCCAACTATGCAAAACTCCAGCTCAGATATCTATACTAGAATTGCTAAAACTATCACCCAAGCACAAGAACATATTGGAACAAGTGCTATTGGAAACCAATGTACCTCAAAATCTAGATACAGACGGATTTCAAGCCATGGTCGCCCATATGACAGGACCTCATAACCTCACCTTCTCAGAGCATGACAATGCTTCCTTGATTCATCTACATAACACTCCTCTCCATATCAAAGTCATCGTTTGCAAACACAGAGTAAAAAGAGTCTTAATCGATGGAGGAGCTGGACTTAATATATGTACTTTAAAGCTTATCCGTGCATTAGGCTTCTTAGAAGAGTCTATTGATCCCTGCAAGAAGATTACCATAAAGGCATATGATGATGAAGAAAGGTCCTCTAAAGGAACTGTGATGTTACCTATTTGAGTGGGACCAGTGCAAAAGGATACTATGTGTCAGGTCTTAGATATAGATCTCACCTACAATATTTTGTTAGGGTGACCCTGGATACATGAAATGCAAGCAGTACCTTCTACGTATCACCAGTGTGTCAAATTTCCTTATGATAGACAAGAAATCTCCATATCTGCTGATCACAATCCATTTCAACATTGCAACGCAATGGGGGTAGCCCAGGACAGTTTAGTTCCTCATAATAGAGAAAAGCAGAGATCCTCAACATCAGATCTACAAACAGCAAAGCCAAACTCATTATCTGGAGATTTCAAAAAGCAAATGCAAATCAAAGACCAAGGTATGGGAGAATACTCTTTGGAGCCTTTATGTTTGGCCAAATTACCAACATCACCCAGATCTCATGGATTGCCTACTACATCAACACATCTAGTAACTCAGCCCATCACCAAATTTGATGGTACCTTCATCCAATTGGGCACTCTAGCGCATGAATCAGAAGACAAGGATATTCTTAGCTGGTTATACAAAGATGAGGAAGAAGATAACAGAGTAGCTACACTGGACATTGTTCTACCTACACACCTATATGGAAAAGGATACTTAATCATGCAGCAAATGGGATATGACGGTAAAGGACCTATTGGGAAACGCAAAGAAGGAGTCACTGAACCCATAGATCTTCCTTCATAGCCCAGTAGAGACAAAACAGGATTGGGTTGTAAGCTCACTTTCCTATTAAGAAAGCCACCCCACATAACTGCAAAACCTCAATGGAAAGTAAAGAAGAAGTACAAAGAAGAATCCTAGCAGGAAGCACTCTTTGAGTCAGCAGAAACAATCTGCAAGGCACGAGAATGTCAAGAATAGAAGTTACATCAGGAAAAGCTTCTAAGCCACAAGAAGGCCATATCTGCAGCAGTAGCTCATATTCAAAATCCACTATGTCAAGAACAAATAAGATCATCTCTGGATACCATTATTTCTCCCCAAGGAGGCACAGTCTATGAACAAATACAGAAAGTAGAAGTAGGATCTAATACCGAATCAACAAAAACTATCAAAATGGTATCCATCATCAAAAATTTGTTTTCACCATACAACATACCTATTTACAGCACTGATAGAATCTAGGATGATGCCTCAGAGACTGATTCCAATGAATATGAATGGGGTACCTGCTCAAATGCTATTTTAGATATCCCTAATAACAATGACAACATACCCCTTTCTCAGGAAGAGCATAACGCAGAAGATAGACCTCTTGAATTTGGACCACAGAACATCTATGAAGCCAAGGAAAGTGAACAAAAACATTACGAACAAGTCTATACAGAAGATAATACCATCGAAGACCTCGATGAAATCTTAGACTTCTTTAAAACCAAGAACAATCATGATGAAACCTCTGTCTTGACACTTACAATAGCAGAACTTGATCCACCTAACGATTCCTTACCACTTGTCTTTCCTGACCTCATAAACTGGGATGAATTTGAAATCCATGATATACCAATTTTCCCAGATGATGAATCTATTATCCACTACCTATGTACCATAAATCTGGAAACAAGCTCTACCAGTGAACAAAGTAACGATGTCTACCAATCAGGGAGTGCCAAGTCTCTCAGTCGCAAAAATGAACCAAATAAAAAGATCTGATGCTGAAAACCAGTCAATGGCAGCTCTAGATCATAGAAAAGTAAAAGTAAAGGATGCATTTGAGGGTGAAAAGGTTTTTAAGGCACCTAAAGATGGGAGACTTGACACTCTTCCTGAGCACTTTCATGAGCGATCACCCATATTGATTGATCACACTCAATCAATCAACATTGGTACCACAAAAGCAGTCAAAAACATACACCTTGCAGAATCTCTGATAGAGGAGGAAAGATCAACATTCATCATTTTCTTTAAAGAATGGCAAGTTAACTTTTCTTGGTCATATGTCGATATGCCCGGAGTAGATCCACACTTAATCATGGATCACTTGTCCATCTCTCCAGGAATTAAACCAGTCAAACAAAAGCTACGAAAGATGAATCCGCAGGTGGCACTCATGGTCAAAGTTGAACTCAAGAAGTTATTAGATGTCTGACTCATCCAACCCATTGACTATGCAGAATGGATTTCCAATATAGTACCAGTATCAAAACCAGATGGCAGTATCAGAATCTGCAGTGATTTTCGAGATGTCAACAAAGCTTGTCCAAAAGACGATTTTCCTCTACCCAGTATCAACATAATTGTAGATCTCACAGCGGGCCATGCCATGCTCTCACTAATGAATGGTTTCTTAGGCTATAATCAAATCAAAATAGCCCCAGAAGATCAAGATAAAACCGCGTTCACTTGTCCTTGGGGAACGTATTGTTGGAACGTTATGCCTTTTGGCTTAAAGAATGCAGGGGCCACTTATCAAAGAGCAATGAGAACAATCTTTCATGACATGATGCACACATTCATGGAAGACTATGTGGACAATCTACTAGATAAGTCATTCACAAGAGTAGAACATCTTGGCATCCTAACAAAGATCTTTGATCGATTGGAGAAATTCCAAGTCAGGCTCAACCCTAAGAAGTGTGTCTTTGGGGTTACATCAGGCAAGTTACTAGGCTACATAGTCTCGGCTAAAGGTATTGAAGTAGATCCAGCAAAATTACAAGCCATTATGGAAATGCCACCACCAAAGAATATCAATCAACTCAGATCTCTACAAGGACAACTTCAATCTATCAGGTGATTCATCACTCAATTAGCTAATAAAAGTACACCATTTAACCATTTACTACACAAAAACGTACCATTTAGATGGGAGACCAAGTGTACAGAATCTTTTTATCAAATCAAACAGTACCTGATGAATCCACCAATTCTGGTACCACCAGTCGCAGGAAAGCCACTTATCCTATATATCTCAACAACAGATATATCGTTGGGGGCACTATTGGCACAAGAAGATCAACAAGGAAATGAATGAGCCATCTACTACATCAGTAGGACATTGAATGGCTATGAACTCAACTACACATTCATTGAAAAGGCTTGCCTAACAGTGGTCTTCGCATCTCAGAAGTTCCAACATTATATGCTAGCACACACCATTAAGCTAGTAGCAAAAATTGATCCTCTCAAATATCTACTCAACAAGGCATCTCTTACAGGACGATTGGCCAAATGGGTCATGATTCTCAGTGAATTTGATATCTAATACACAGAAAGATGAGCCATCAAAGGAAAAGCAATTGCAGATCAACTAGCCGAAGCACCGCTACCAGGCAAACAAACTATGGAGATTGAATTTCCAGACAGGGACATTCTTTCTCTTTCTACCACACAATGGACTCTATACTTTGACGGATCCTACACACAACATGGTTCAGGTGTTGGCATTCTTTTCATCACTCTTGAAGGACACACTATACCAAGATCATATAGGCTTATGTTCCCATGCACAAATAATGTGGCTGAATATGAGGCATTGGTTATAGGCATCAAAATGGCCATAGAATGGAAAATCACAGAGTTAATGGTCTATGGGGACTCACAACTAATCGTCAATCAAATCAACATCGACTACTAGACAAAGGATGACAAGCTGCTACCCTACAAATGAATGGTGGATGACTTCAAACAGTATTTTGTACACATGACCTTCAAATAGATACCAAGGTTGAACAACAAAGCAGTCGATGCCATGGCTACTACCGCTTCATTACTACAAATTCCAGAGCAATAGAGTCATTATGATTTTTTGGTAGAGCAACTGTTCTCCCCAGCCTATGACCACTTTGAATCCCATGTCGTCTATGCCTTGACTAGTTCAGATTCTCCATTATATGGACTGATCTACGACTACCTTAAAAACAATATCTTACCCATTAACCAATCCCATAACCAGAAACGTAATTTTATCTGGCAAGTCACCCGTTATACCCTTACCACTGATACTTTGTACCATCAAGGTCTAGATGGTACTCTTCTTCATTGCCTTGATCGTAATGATTCTGATTTCGCTTTACATGAGCTTCACAAAGGTATTTGTGGAACACATTCAAGTGGGACTACTCTTGCTAAAAAGCTTCTGAGGATGGGATACTACTAGCCTACAATGGAGAAAGATTCTTACCACTTCGCTAAGAAATGTCCTAAATTCCAGATCCATGGCAATCTGATACATGCACCAGCATAGGAACTGCAGCCATTTACAACATCCTGGCCCTTTTGTCAGTGGGGACTAGACTTAGTCGGCAAAATTCATCCTTCATCTTCAAATGGACACAAGTTCATTATAATGGCAATAGAATATTTTACCAAATGGATAGAAGCAGTCCCCATGACCATAGTGACTGGGAAACAAATTGCCTCCTTTATCCTAAATTATCTGATCTGCAGATATGGTATTCCAAGTTCAATCATCACAAATAATGGACGGCCTTTCAAAAACCAAGATGTACAAGAACTATGTGAAAAATTCAAAATCCAACATCGGTTCTCTACACCATACTACCCATAGGGAAATGGTCAAGCAGAAGCATCCAACAAGACAATACTAAAAATCCTAAAGAAAATAGTGAATGATGCAAGCAAAGATTGGCACGTCCAACTCAATCTAGCACTTTGGGCATACAGAACCAGCATCCATACACCTACAGGAGCAACACCATACTCATTGGTATATGGATCAGAAGCCATTTCACCCCTGGAGGTAGAAATCCCATCTCTTAGAGTATCTTTGAAAGGTTTAATCCCAGATGAAGAGTATCAAGTTAACCAACTGCAAGAACTTGAACTATTAGATGAAAGAGGTCAGCATGCTTAAACTCATCTCAAAGCATATCAACAACGCATGTGCAGGAGCTAAAATCACAAGGTCATCCCTCGCAACTTAAAAGTTGGTGACATAGTCCTCAAAGAAAATCCAAGAAATCAGCAAGATCGAGAAAAGAAAGGGAAGTTTGAACCTAACTGGTTGGGTCCCTATGTCATCATATCAATCTATGGATCAGGTGCCTATCAGCTAACAACTTCAGAAGGAGATGTGCTTGACGAACCAACTAACAGCATCCATCTGAAGAAGTACTACACTTGAGTAGTCTAATGCACGAAAAAAGCCAAAACAAGCAAAAAAATCAAAAAATCCAGAAAAAGCAAATAACAAGGTACAATAAAAACAACTAGTGAAAACCTGGTAAACAGGCGTTGTTGTGAAAGGACGGTTCCTCTATCTATCTCCATACCATTTTATCCGTATCCTTAAAACACTATCGGCCATCGCCCGACACTTAGCACATATCCATTCAGGGCGTACTTAGCATAGTCACTATCCTGGTCTATCCATATATATCCTCTTACCACATTCCACCATGGCTTGAAAATCATTGTACATATTCACATCAAGAGGCACACTCAGCTAGGGGCAATAAATCGTAAAAACTTGCAAACATTCAAGACATCAAAACTATTTGCAAAACTCGGAAACATTGCATCCAACAACCAAAACTACACTTCATCACAAAGCAAAACAAAGAAACACAAAAATACCAAGGATGGATGATTTTCTGAAGTACTAAATGTTACATTATCGCATAAAATCTTGACTATTTTTGCATTTTGAACTTTTTAAAAATTATTGGATTCTCTGCCTTTTCTCACTAAATGCTTCAAAGCTAGAGATCATGGGGAAACTCCAATATTTTCTTAGTCTTCTGTCTGGGAGGCGATCACTTGTACTGTGTGAATGCTTGCCTCGTGACATGATACATTGAATATCACTGAAGGCATGATTCCACTTCACGCATACAAATGATTTAATCTTATCTGTTTATACGCAATCCGCACTCTGATCGTCCTGGTTCAGTTATACCTTGACACTTGTGCTATCTTGCAAAATCAAATATCATGTAAATTTTTCTCAGGTCATTATGGTTCAATTATACCATTATGCTTGTATAAATTTTCAACATATCCCAAAATCAAATCAATGCTCAATGATGACACTTATCTCGAAAGCAAATAACATATGGTTATATCAGGATGACAAATACAGAATCAGGATGCTCCAAAAACAATTAGTTGCATATCATTTTTCAGTTAGTTGCATATCATTTTACAATTAATTGCATATCATTAAACAATTAATTGCATATCATTTCACAATTACTTGCATATCATTATCATACATCTCATTTTCAAGATACATCTCACAACATATCAACGCATACATCCTGCATCATACATTATATCATATATTTAAGCATTGCATCACCATAACATAAAGAAAAGAATGAATAGCACATACATCCATGTAACTCACCACATGATCAAAGACAATGATGTCATGTATATATATATATATATATATATATATATATATATATATCTCAAAAATGATCAAAATGTACAAAATCTATCATATATGTGCCCAGTACAAAGAATACAATGATAAAAAATACAATGGAGACAATGTCTCTCAAGTATGGCTATCCCCTGACAGAGATGGTCTCGCTCTAGAAGTCCCCACCCCTGGATCTCCAGGGGGATCATGTCTCAATGGCCCTGTCACCCCTCGGCTCTCTGACCGCGACCCAGTATCTCGAGATCGACTAGATCTCAACTATGTAAAGCTCTATACTCGGCAATCCCTGGGTGCCACAGCCTCATAGTGACGACGGTAGTACTCCACCTCCTAAGCTCTCAAAGATAGCTCTCTCAGGGTGTCTCTCATCGGACCACCCGCCACTGCTCTCTACACTCTCGCTGCAAGCTCCTCCGCTCGACCCCGCCGCTCTATCTTCATGTCTCGCTCAGTGGTCAACTGTGCAATCTACCATTGATATGTCAATAACTGTGCCTGCAGCTGTTGTACCATCAGCTGTAGGGTCCTAATCTGTGCATCCTCAACATGAGTGGGGATCCGGACCCGTAGGGGTACCTATGCAGGGGTATCCCCTCTCCCTCTTCCTGTCCTCGGTGTTGGAGGTGGGAGCACATCCGTCCTCCTCCTCTGAGCTGGTTGTATCATCTCGTCAATCCCCCCCACTATGGCTAGAGCCTCCCCCACCCTCCCCTCTCCACTGGCTCCAATGGCCAATCTGTCTCTCCCCCTGTCCATCACCACCCGTCTAACTGCTCTCTCCAAAACTCTATCTCCTCTCCTCCCTCTATCTCCCCTCCTCCCCCGATATCCTCTCCCTCATCGTCCTCCTCCACCATCTCCATCATCCTCATCATCTCCACCTCCCTCATCATCATCGTCATCAAATGATGGCCGCATCTCCTCTGGATCTGATATCCTCGCCACTGCCCGCACGGCAAACAATCTGGCAAACTCATCTATCATGCCCGCATCCAAAATCTCCGAGGCATAATCCCATATCTGGCTCGCCAAACTGACAAACTCCTCCACAGTCGCCGCACTATCAATAGTCAGACCTCAGTCTGGTATGTCCTACCTCTAGTGTGCATACAAACAGCCCCCCTGAGGTATACCCTACTGTCGACCAAACTGTCACAAAACTCTGGTGACCACAAACCTCTCAATCATGAATGGGGTCCTCTCGATCAGGTATCTCGTCATAAAAACATAGGGCATCTCCAGCTCATCCTCCACCCATACCTTGCACCCTATATACAGTTGCCATGTGACCGTATCAATGTCATCCAGCACTCTTCTCCAATGCTCTAGTTTGCCCATCTTCCGTTGGACAACTAGACCCCTGTACCCATAGGCATAGGCATGTCCAACGGGCCTATCTCTGTCTACTAATGGCCTGGCTACCGGAATGTTCTCCTAGCACCATACCTGAAGGAGTGTCACGCTAGCTGACAAATTTCCGTAACCCAGGTATACCACCTCATGCAAGTCCCTGTACAGATGGGCTAGCATAGTCAATCCTCATGCGAACCTGCGGCCCTATGTAACCATCTCCTCTAAAACCAGCCCCCATCCCATAGATAGTCCCTTTGACCTGCGGTCAGGACATAGAAAGCCACCTATAAACCCTGCCAGTACTGATGGAAGTGGTGCATAATTCAAGTCCAGGAACTCCTGCCAAGGGATCTCATATCCACATACTGTCTCATCATGGAATATGCGGCGAAGTGCCTCTATGCCACCCTCCTCCGACTGCTCATAAGGTAGTAGTGAACCTACTACTGGTATGCGCAGAATCCTGTAGCAGTCCTCTAGCGTGACTGTCATCTCACCCGAGGCAAAGTGGAAGGTGTTTGTGTCATTGTGCCACCTCTTTGCGAGCGTTGTAAGTAATCCCCGGTTCACAGTGAACCGAGGCATATCCAACAGGGATGTCAGACCGCATCTCTCGATAATATCCAGGTCGGCCTGTGTCAACCGTGGTATCAAAGTCCAAGGCCTAGGAAATCACTTACGTGACTGAACCATGCCCAATCACTCCTATCAACCAGCAAAACAAGTCCAATATCAGTTTCCCCATCAACACAAAGATATCAAAATCAAAATCACATCAAACAAAAACATGAAATAATTTGCTCCGCTACATCAAGTTCAACATCCTATCATTTCATATCAGCTTTTAATACAACTCAAGTTATCAAAAACCATATCAAAACTTGTAACACAAGTCAAGTCTCCAAATCACATAAACTTGTAAAACAACTCAAGTTTCCCACCCATATCAGCTTGTAAAACAACTCAAGTTTCCAACCCATATTAGCTTGTAACACAAATCAGGCTCCACACATTGAACTTGAAACACAGTGCGAAAACAAATCATACTTTAATCAAAACAAAACAATATCTATGCATAACTTGACACATCGCAAATCAAAACAAGTTATATCAACACTCATATTGGACATATCAATAAAAACCATGACAGCAAAACACAGCAACGCACCAATTACACCTATCCTAACAAAACTAGCTTTATCCTATCAATTTCTTTCATTCACAAATCACCCCATCTCACAATTTTTTTTCTAATGTGCTAAAACAGATTGTCTACACGCTAAAATACACCCATGTGCTATGTTGTTTTCTCCATGCGCTAATCTATTTACCCTATGCGCTAGACTGCCTCTACGCACTATCCTTTTTCCCCCATGCGCCATCCAACCTACCCCATGTGCTAAAAACTATTTATGTGCTAACCTACATCATGCTAAGGCTACCTATTTGACCCTATGTGCTAGGTCTATCCTACGCGCTAAAACCCCTTACCCATGCGAACCCCTGTGACCCCTATGCGCTAGGTCTAGCTCACGCGCTACCCTATTGACCTGACGCGCTACCCTATGTTCAACATGCGCTATTATACCGCCATGTGCTAACCTAGAACTTTTATGCGCTATCCTATTTGTTTCGGACGCAGCCCTAAATTCAAATGCTATGTGCTACCTAAATTTTCATATGCGCTAAAATACGACTTTGACGTGCTAAACCGATAAAACCGAATTTCAAAAATCAAAAACTGACCAAAAATGACAAAATAAAAAATAAAAAAAGGGTCAAAAGTGTTGACTTACTGGTGGTCCATATGTGGCAGGTCTCCGGTACCTTTGAACGCACTCAAAACGATGCCTAGAATACGGAAAAGGCATTTTGACTTCTCTCCAAAATCTCTTTCTCCAAAGTCAACAATGCACAAATGAATCAAATCAAAGCACTTTTCCCCTTTTATAGGAGAAAAATGAAATTAGGGTTAGGGAACTAGGCATGTAATTTGCTCGCGGTCTCTCCTATACCCTAAAACATGTAAATTATCGAGAGATGAATCAATTTAAACATTTCACATAGACAAAATCATACACACCAAATCAAATCCAAATTTTCAAAATATTGATTCATCTCCTGAGGGGGCATTACCATCAATTATTGAATCTGGGGCATCACACATCAAATCAAATCTGGGGCACGACTTGAAAATCATAAAAGCAAAAATTTCATTTGATCATAAATCACGATAACACGTCATTTTCTTTGAAATAACATGTGCACACGTCACTTCAAAGAGGGGCAAAATGTAGACGTATAAAAATGACCATATTCCTAAATGAATATTTTATGTTCATTTCTCTATTTAATTAAATCCAATTTAATTAAATTACCCACGTTCGTCTGTTTAAATTAAGTAAATTACTCAATTTATTTAAATTAAATTCACTAGACTTCTTTTTACCATTTAATGAATAAATCATTTTATTCAATTAAATCCCTTCTATCCACTTTTAACTAAATTCAAATTTAATTAAAAAGTTTATCCTAAATTGAATAAATCTAATTTATTTGATTGCAACCAAATTGAATTAAATTAACTTTATTTCAATTAAATCCTATTATCCCTCCATCCACTTGCATTCTCCTACATCTCCCACTTGCTTTCTAAAACCTATTCCTAATTTCTTCTAGACCCTTCTAATCACTTCTAAATTAACCTAACCCATCTTCTAAACTTTGTCACATCCCTAAACAAAGGGAAGTCACTTGTCAAACCTTCAAAGTCTTCAATAACCATTAAAGGCTCCAAGTCTCCAACAACTATCTCTTACAAACCATTAATGGTTAACTCAACCCCCTTGCATGATTAGAGACTTTCTCTAAACTCAACCTCCATGTAACCCAAGGGTCTCATCAAGCATTCATTTCTTTGACCATGGTTATCCCTTAATCATTTGCACAAGAGTTTGTCCTTGGATTAAAACTTAATCCAATGGGTAATCTTAACTTAAGCTTGACCCTTACCCTCCAGATAACCATGAGGTCTTCTCAGGCATTAAATGTCTCCAACCCCTTTTCTCAACCAGTCTTATGTTGACATTTGTCACCATTTCATTGGTGCAAATTGCAAACATGGATTCCCAACTTTCAAACTCAACCCTTGATTAACTCTTTCAATCCTGACCATCCATTGCCCTATTTTTGCTATAATTAGAGCTCTCATCCCTCCATTTTGAGAATCCAAGTTTGTAGTATCATACTTATGCTCAAATACATTCAAGCTTTCATATACCATTTATGCTCATCATTTAGCCTCTCTTTAAAATAGAAATTAATCTAATATACATTTTAGAGTATTTCTATTATCATTAGTTTAAATCATTAACTAATATAGTATGCTAGGATAGTTTGTTTACTAACCTTGTCATCTTATAGTTAGTTTATTGCATTTCTAGAATCATGCATAGATTAGAATGCATCTCATATTAAAATCAACAAAAGAATCCCTTGTTCTTGCATTTTCCATCCCTAAACCATTTTGCTCGGTGATCTGAGAGCAAAAACATTGGTTTGAGGGACCGTGCAAGATAGAGAACCATGGAACCATCCTTGGGAAGCTAAGTGATACTTCATTACTCTATAGCTTGCACCAATAAGTCATGTGAGTGTGTGAGCAAGGCTCCATAGAGCTCCATTTTTCACATATTGAGTTCTATTGACCCGCTTTTCCTGCATACACTTTGTATTCTTTAAATGGTAAGAATGCCAAGAACATCCTTATAGCTTAAAGTCTTGCAACTAGTGAAAATGTTTATTCAAAATCTATTCCCTCTACCTGAGCATATCCCTTGCATACTAGCCTTTCCTTGCTCCTTATTACCTTACCTTCTTCATTCATCATGTTCCTATAGACCCATTTTGTCCCAATGACATTTTTATTAGCTGGTTTGGGAACCAATTCCCATGTTTTGTTCTTTTCAATCTGTTGCAACTCTTCTTCCATTGCTTTTATCCATTTTTCACTCTTGTTGGCCTCATCATATTTTCTAGGTTCCATCTCAGTCATGAGGTAGAAGTTTACTTGCTTAGTGTTCCTAGCTCTCCTTCTAGTTTGCACACCATCATTTTTGTTTCCAATAATTTGATCCTCTAGATGATTGTTTTGCACATATCTATTAGGGGCTTTGTTGGGTGCTTCTTCTTCATGTTCACTTTCAGATTGATCTTCATCTTCACTATGTGATTCTTCACTCTGATTCATTATACTCCTTTTTTCTTTATGTAAATCCTCATCCACTTTTACATGTACACTCTCAATCACCTTCTTTAGTCTTTTTTTGAAACATTTATAGGACTTTTTGTGAGTTTAGTACCTCGATAAGATACCTTCATCACTTCTTGAACCAAAGCTTCCTAATCCATCTTCATCTCTTTTGATAAAGCATTTGCTGCCAAACACCTTGAAGCATTTGACTGAGGGTTTTCTATCATACCATAGTTCATAGGGTGTCATTCTATTGTTCACTCTTAGTTGAACTCTATTTAATGTGTATACAGTAGTATGGATTGCTTCTTTCTAATATACATCAAGCAAATTAGCTTCATTCTGCATTATCCTAGCCATCTCCTTGACTCTTATGTTCTTCCTTTCCACAACAACATTTTGTTGTGGTGTCGTAGGGGCTGAATATTGTCTTTTGATTCCATGTCTCTCATAGTAGTCTTTAAATTCATTTGATGTAAACTTACCTCCATGATCTAATCTTAAACACTTAAGCTTGTATCCACTTTCTTTCTCAACCATCTTCCTGAAGATTTTGAATCTCTCAAATTCTTTTGATTTTTCTTGAAAGAAGGTGACCCAAGTCATCCTTGAGAAATCATCTATGAGCATCATGAAGTATCTTTCTCTATTTAGGGCTCTTGTCCTTGTAGGCCCACACAAATCTGTATGCACAAGTTCTAAAGGCCTTGTGGTAGAATATTCTTTTGTTTTGAAGCTAACCTTGGTTTGTTTTCCTTTTTGACACTCATCACAAAAGGTGCTTGATGGCTTAATAATTTGAGGTATATGTCTTACATACCCTTTCTTACTTACCCTAACAAGATTATCAAAATTGATGTTGCCTAGTTTTCTATGCCATAACCAACTCTCATCAACTTGTCCCATCATACATTGAGACTCAAAGCATTCCTTAAGATTATATACATTGTCATTTGTTCTTTTTCCTTTAGCAATGAGATGTCCATTGCTTTCCTTTCTTATCTCACATCCTTTGGAGTTAAAAGTAAATATATATCCCTTATCACACATTTGACTCACACTCAGCAAATTATGTTTTAGACCTTCCATATAGTACACATCATGAGCTTTTAGTTTGCCATCTATGCTAATAGTACCTTTTCCTTTGATTTTGATTTATGAGTTGTCTCCAAATCTCATTGAGCCACCATTCCAATCTTCTAATTTAATGAATTTCTTCTTATCTATAGTCATGTAATTAGAGAAACCATTGTCCACTAACCATAAGTTTTTTCTTTCTGCGTGTAGGGAAGTTTGAACAATCAAGCTTGATTCAACCTTTTCATTTTCCTTTTCTATCCATACTTGTTTTGATTCTTGCTCCTTCTTTATTGTCACATTGTGATCTGATTCTATCTTTGGTTCCAAAGGTGACATTTTCTTATTTTATTTGGCATCTCTAATCTTACAATGTTTTGCAATGTGGCCCATGTTTTGACATAGATAGCATTTTACATTCACATTGAATGATGAATTTGATATACTATTGTAGGGCTAAGATATGTTTCTCCTACATTCAAAACTTCTATGATCGTACCCATTACAATGATAACAAATAGCATTCATATCCCTTAGAGAAGCAAATTGATTTCTACTTTCAAAACTAGGAGGAGACCTATTCATAAGCTTACAATCAGCAATTCTATAACCATAAGTATTACATTTATAATAGTAACCATGGAACTGAGACACATACCAATAATTAGTGAAGTTATTTCCCATTGGTCTCCTTGGAGTAGCATAATTTGGTCTTCTTGAGTTCACCTTTGTGTATCCTTGACCTTTGTGAAGCCTCCATTATCAATATTGGTTTTTCTTTTAGGATCAGCATGCGAGTTCCTTGACTGATTTCTTGTAGCAAAAGCATATGTTTTCTTCTCATTGGGCTTGCTGAGTGTTAAGGTTTGTTTGACTTCACTTTCACTTGAAAAGGTGAAGAGTATCTCCTTGTCTAATGAATCTTTATTGTTAGAATATTGACCACCCTCAAATCCAACACCCTTTGTGTCTTTGGAGTGCTTTTTCTTGCTTAGCATTTTATCCAAATCATCTGTGCTACCCCGATACTTAATCCTCATGTTTAGTTTATTTTATCTTCATTTCAAGTTCTTTTCTAAGACTCACAATTTCTTCCTTCAACTTTTGATACTCTTTATCCTTTCTTTCTAAATCTGACTCTGTTACTTCATACATTCTTTTCTATTCTTCCAACTGAATTCTCAAATCATAAATTATTGTTTGTGACTCCTCAAGAGATCTATTTAATACTCTTGTTCTATGATAGAAGCATATTTGAAGAACTTGAAATCTTTTCTTACTTTTCTCAGTTTTTCTAGAGCACTTATAAGTTCACCTTCTAGGTCAACTACGACTTCAACTTCTTCCTCTTCATCACTACCAGCTTGAACTTCATTTAGTACTCCTTGTGCTATAAAGAGATTAATTTCTCTTTCTCCTTCACTGCAGAAATCTTCAGAGACACTTTCTTCATCAGAGGCATCATCTTCAAAAGTGTAAAGACTTCTCTTATTCTTAAAACTTCTTCGCCTTGGCTTATAATAATTCTTCATCTTTTCTTTACCAAAAGGTCTATTGTTTTGCTTCTCATCTCCATCTTTCTCACCATAGGGACACTTATAAGCAAAATGCCCTATTTTACCATAGTTAAAGCATTTGAAATGCAACTTACCTTTGTACTTCCCTAAACCTCTTTTGAGTTTTCTAACAAATTTTGCTACAACAGCATCAAAATCATTTTCATCTTCATTTGTAGCTTGTTCTTTTCCTTTATGTGTGGTATTGAAGGCAACTTATCTCTTTGAAGGTTCAACACTTATTCTTCTCATCCCATAGGAAGACAAAGAGCCAAACAATTCATCTGTAGAGAAAGTCGTTAAGTCTTTAGCTTCATCAATAGCCGAGACCTTGGTATCATAGTTTGGGGTTAATGATCTTAGAACCTTCTTGGCAGTAACTTCATCTTTCACATCATCTCCAAGTCCTTTTATAGCACTCACAGTCTCATCCACACTTTGCAGAAATCAACTATCTTCTCTTCTTCTTTCATTTTTTAGATTTTCAAATTGAGTTCTTAGATTTTGCAGTTTGGCTTCTTTTACTTTGGTATCTCCTTCATACACACTCTTTAGCTTGTCCCAAGTTTCTTTTTATGATTTGCAATGCATGAATTTGATAAACTCTGTATCTGACAGACCACTTAAGATTGCATCCTTAGCTTTGGCATTGTTCTCATATTCCCTTTTAGCATCGGGATCGTTTTGAGGAACTTGAGGGACAATATAACCATTTTTTACTAACATCCAAACATCAAATAATAGGGAAGATGGGTAGGTTTCCATTTTTCTACTCCAGAAGGCATAGTTGGTACCATCAAAGATAGTTTCTTTAGATGAGGATTCATTCCTATCCATTGTGTTCACAAAGCAGAATCTACCCAAGCTAGAGAAAGCTTTGCGGAAACAGAACATATTGCTTGGATACCAATTGAAGAACACAAATGGACATTGAGAGGGGGGGTGAATCGATGTATTTAAAAATTAGTATGTAGATCTTAAGGAAGTAATGTCAACAATAAACACACACACACACAAGAGAACATCACATAACACTAGATGTATGAGGAAAACCCAATGTGGGAAAAACCTCAGTGAGAATAGTTGTTGGAGTCTACTACTCCAATCCAACCTCACAAGTAAAACTGGTTACAATGTTTAGGGCACCAACCCAAGGAGAACCAACCCCTAAAACTTTAGGGCACCAACCTAAGGAGCATCAACCCTTGATTTTATGAGAACCTACTGAAAGGAGCACCTACCCCTACTCTGAGCACCCACTCGGAGATTACAATGAAAGTAGACTCAATTATAAATTAGGTACCTTCCTAAAAATAAAATTATTTAGCCCCTTACTAGATTCCTTTTGTCTTTCTTCTCTCTACTCTTTGTACCTCATTTAGCTCTGATCTCCTTATGTTTCTCTTTTTGTCCCTGCTAAACTTCTTGTTGCCTCTACTTGTCTCTTCGTTCTGCACTCTGATTACTGATCTTTGCTGCTCTTTGTTACTAGTTTTGCAACTGCTCACAACTCTCTCTTTGTTCTCACTCTCCCTCACTTCCATAGAAACTCTTCACCATTCTCAATCTCTACTCATTTCTTGGTGGAAACACCCACTATCTAGTCAACAACGACTACTTATCACTATACACCTATCTTCAGTACTTCGTGTCTATCTCTATCTCTGCGTTAAATAACTCTTCTTTGGTTTCCTGGATGTTCATTATATCTGGTTTTCTATATTTGGAAAACTCAATCTATCCCACATATTCGATTTAGTTCTATTTGATCACCTTGAGCCCAAAAAACAACTGCAATAGGTTTTCCATTAATGTCTTCTTCATCCTTTGTCAACATACCTGGACAAGATCGACAACTACCTCCATTAGATGCACTAACTCTCTGAATCTAATTTGTTCTATCCACCAAGGAGCCACATGTCTTCATTTTCTTTGTCCAAGTCACTCACTCTATCAATCCTGATTAACATCCTTGTGAACTATCGGGCTGCCCAGACCAGTTGAATTCCATGTTGTTAGTAACCTTTGTGTTATGCAGATATATTGTGTTTATAGTTAAACACTTATTTAGATTAACTCTGTCAATTGGATTTTTTAACCCTCATGTTCATCGCCATAGTTATCCCAAAGTCGGTTTCTCAAAGCTCCATCGGTATAGTTTTTAATATCAGGTTGACATCCTGCCTCTACTCTACCTTCAAAACTTATCCTGACGATCATGTGATGCATTTGGTTCCTTTCATCGGCATGAGCTATTCCAAATGAGAAACTCACCTTTTATTTCCCTTATCACCATAGGTTATCCCGAGATGAAAGACTTTAGGCCAAATGACCACTCATCAAAATGGTTATAATTATCGGCATAGGAAAATCATGCTAGATCGACCGAACAAGTTATTTTGATGCCACACTATCAACTCATCATTATTAGCATAGGTATACCGAAGTTCAAACTCCATGATGAGAAACTTCATTGACATAGGGTATCCCCAGTCTTCTGGTCACCATAGCTATTCTGATACAATGATATCAGAGTAGTTAGTTCTATCGATATGACACAAACCTATTACTTCTCTTTTTTGAGCTATTCTGATGTGTAGCTCACTTTGTTATTTGGCATAGCTATCATGATTTGATATAAATTGCACACGACTCGACATCAGCATGACTTATGTCGATAATAATTTTCTCACATGAGTAGGTATCATCCAAGCTATTCTGATATGACCACCTAAGTAGATATCACCTACCCATCACTTGATCGGTATAAGTTATCCCAATACAATCACAAACTAAACTTGGAAGATCAAAATGAACATTGATATTATTTTTTTCTCTTCTGCAACCTACAACACTTCTTCTCTGCATCCTCGAAGCATCCCTATAGCACTTGTTGACATCAATGACAATAATGCCAACAAATCCTCATGAAGAAATCCAACATATCACTAGTCCAACATAATCACATAACATATATCAAACAAACCATAAGATAAGAACTCCAGTCACATATTGTCACAGTGATGTATCTAGAACAAGATCAAAGTACCGTAAGAATGATTCACATCCAAAATATAGATGACACAACCATAGGCACAAAACCAATTCAACATCAAGGAACATGAAATTTAGAAGAGAAAATGAGAGGGGCATTCCAACACTTGGCATATTAGATTATTTGCATGATATAATTATTTTATATGTTCATTTGGGGCATGTGATCTCCTAGGAGGATATAGCTAGATCATGTTGTCATGTTTGTGTTCTTGATTCTTGAGATTGGATCTTTGGCATTGATCTTGTTATGTTCTCTTATATTGAGTACATGATCATTTAGTTTATCTCCTCATTATGGTGCTATGTTTCATTTAGAGTTTGGCATGGATTGATTATTTATAGGTGCTCATGGATACATGGAGACTTAGGTGAGGCTTCTCTTTTTCTTGTGATTAGAGAAATATGTTTTGTTGTTTGGTGGTTTCAATAGGAAGTCCCAAGATATTTTACCTAGTATGGACTTGAGAGGATAGTGTTCTTGGAGTAAGTCATGATGACTTGGTTATCTTGGATGGGTATTATTATTCCCCACTTTGGTCTACTTGATAGTTTACTACTTCAGAGGTATTTCTTATTATTCATTTCAAGTGCATTATATATTATGCCTTATCTTTCATTGATATTAATCTTGAGCTATGGATAGATGGTTAGCTTAGGCAGATTCAAAGTGAGAGATTTGATTAGAATTGGTTATCTCCTTGTTTATTTGATTTGATATTATGACATTTATTATGAGGATCTTAGGATATGGTTTATTGGGTTGGTTTCCTTTATAGGGAATCCTTACTATGATTTTGATATTCTTGGTTTTGATAGGCTTACATCCATGTTGGACAAACACATGATACGTGTGTTTGTTTGATCTTAGAGATTGAATGGGGTTTGGGTGTCGTTATGGATTTTTAATTGGGGTTGTAAGGAGATCATACTTGACACATCATTGCTTCTTTGATGTGTTGGTAGAAGGACATGTTATTCTTTACATGATTTCTCTTTATTATATGATTTATTCAATGAGATTCATGATTATATGATTTGGGAAACTAGTGAAATATTGTGAGAGTGTATGTAGCTATATGGGTTGCATGTATGGATCAATGTGATTTTTATTGGTAATTCATACCTTGATATGAGCATTCATTCCAATATACTTGGTATACCTTGAGCTTATTTTTTAGATTTGATATTACCTATGTAGTGGGCATTTGTGTATATATATGTATTTCATTAATGGGCTTGATATATTGAGCTTGATTGTAGTTTATGGGTTGATATGTAGGTGTGACTTTACTAAAGTTGTTTATACCTAGGAGCCATGGATGGTTGATGTATTGGCATGTATTGTGGGTGCATTTTTTATCATGTGGTTTTTAACCTTATGACTGTAGCTTAGAGCCTTTGTTATCACATTCAATTTGATGCTTGTGTTCTTGGATTGGTGCATCTTCAACTTGTCATGTTCCTTTTTTTATAGGTGGTATGTTAGAGGATGAGAGAAGTTCTTTCTTGAAATGGTGGCCACTCTCATTTTATTTTAGGTTTCATGATTGAGCACAAGATCATATTGAAGATTCATGTGGTTAGATGTATGGCTATGTTGATGTATTTCATTGATTAACCCTTATACATGTATAATGTTGGCAATATGCGCTATATGTTGTCATTGATGTCAACCTATCACATTTGTATAGAGATTTTGTATCAAGATGAATTGGTGCAATTAAAGAGGATAAGGAATGGTTTGTGACTAGAATATTTGAGAGAGATGGAAGCATGGGATCAGCATGATTGAGGATAAGCAAGATGGTTTGAACTAGACCAACAAATTTACTCATGACATAAAGACAATATGTTGTCATTGATGTCAACCTATCACATTTGTATAGAGATTTTGTATCAAGATGAATTGGTGCAATTAAAGAGGATAAGGAATGGTTTGCGACTAGAATATTTGAGAGAGATGGAAGCATGGGATCAGCATGATTGAGGATAAGCAAGATGGTTTGAACTAGACCAACAAATTTACTCATGACATAAAGAAAATTTAAAAGTATGGTATATACATGGTTAACCTAGTAACACATTGACTCATGCTTAAAATTAGGAATGCAGTCACATAGAATGATCTTTTCATGTTTCATGGAGTTTGATAAATGTTAGTTGACCCTTTATACTTGTATTATTGAGAAAAGTTGTCTAAGGAATAAATAGTGCATCTTCCCATGACTGTGTCTCTGTATTTTGGTCCATATTCCACTACATCACAATATTTGGACTTACAATTCTAGAGTTAAATTTGTCAATCATCAAGGAGGCTACTTCTAGTTTTTTATGTCATAAGATATTCTACATGAAAAGTTAGATTTAACTATTCTTTAGGTTACACTATAACAAAGTTAAGTGTCTTAAATGTTTACTAGAATGCTCCATATTCCTATAGAGTGATAGATATGGATATGAAAACTTAAGGATATGCTAAAAGAGGTATAAGGGTTCATCCATGCAAGTTTCAAATTGATGTACCCAATGCATTATTCATAGTATTGAAGTGTTACAGTCAATCTGGGATGCCCTATTCACATCAATTTAGGAGGTTTCTCTACTTGCGCTAGCACATAATGATCAAATAATTATAAAGAAGGTTTTAGGGATAATGTGGAGTCTACAATTCTCACACATTTATCTGCATGATCTTCTTGATCTCTCCTCGGTGGCATATAAGTGCCCAATTGACAGTTTTAGTGAAGTTGTTGATGATGGGCTGACAATATTGTTTTCTCTACTTGCCATTTGATCCTGATCTATTATATATGCTCCAAAGGATGTCCTTTAATTTTTTTTGGGTCCGATTATGCTTTTTTATTGATTCACAACTCATTTTAGCTCATGATGCATTTGTTTGAAGCTGACCTATGTTGTATCACATGTTTCATTTAAAGGTCATCTTGGAGCCAACCTAATTAGTATTTTGAGATGTTGTAGAGGATGTATATAGAATGACAAATCATTTTATGATGTGTGTTAACTCAATAAGATAGATTGTATGAAAAGGGGATTGCAACATCTGCATATGAGATGCATATTTTATAGCAATTCAAGTCCATGTTTTTCATTGTAATCTGCATTCATCCTTCTTCAAGATAATGAATCTTCTCAATAGGTCTTTGTATCTTGCTCAGTAAGTCCAGCAAAGAGAAGTGAGCCTCCTTAGGTAGTGAGCCTTAAAAAATATCATAATAATTGCTCATTTATATTTTTAGATATCTCTCATTGTAGTTTTTACCTTATTAGGTTTTCCAAGTAAAAAACTTGGTGTCCTTTTGTGGAATGTTGGTGTCCTTTTGTGGAATGTTGTGGTGCATTTTTTTCTTTCAATTATTAGTTTTAGAAAATTTAATTTAGTGTTTAATTTGTAAATGGATTGTTTAAGTTTAAGTAAATGTTGATTCACCCCCTCCCCCTCTCAGCATTTTGATGTGTTCAACATATACAACAAGTGAGAGAATGTTGGGATAAGGTGTTGTAAACCTGTCATAGTGTTTATAATGTTTATTTTATTATTAAGTGTATGTTGCACCTAGAGGGACATAGATGAGCATGCATCACTCGGAGATGACATTCTTAGGGCCACTTTATGTGTTGTATGTAACATTAGGAAATATTTTTATTGTGGTTTTAGATTGGGTAAATGTATTTAATTTAATACTGGGGAAATATTAATAAAGTGAAAAATTAGTACCCAATATTAAATGTGGGGTTAATGGTTTTGTGAACTCATGGTTTTGAGTTGCATGGTTTTACTTTACCACTTGGTTGTATTTGTGTGAGCTTTTTTCTATATAAGCAAGCACATATTTAGTGGTTTGGTTGGTTAGTTGAGTGGGTTGTCATTATTGAGTCATTATGAGGATTGCATATGTGAAACATGGCATGAGATTTGTGGATTCATTCTTGGATACATGAAGGATGCATGAGAGAGGCTTGATGTTTCAGTAATATTCATTATAATTATATTAAAAAATTATATTTCTTTATTGTTGAATAATACATGGAGTATCAATGCTTTTGAAGGCTGAATTTTTAGGGTTTTCCCAAGGTATATATTGTATTATCTTGTGTCTTATCTATTTTATGTATGCATAATGGTTATTGTAAACACTAAAAATTGTCCTAGGTCTTAGACAATACTTTTCAATAGCTATTCATCTAAATTGATTAAATTATTTTATTATTTAATTCATACTCATATTCTTCTTCTAATAATTAAATATTTTTTAATTATTTATTTATTGTTCTTCTAAATCATTAGTTAAATAATCTTCATTATTTAATTAATGTTCATCAATGGACCCCTCTTTAATCAATTAACCTCAATTGATTAATCGCTCAATGTAATTATTTTTTTCAATTAAATAAATATTTAAATTATTTGATCCCTCTTTTAATTAAATATTCTTTAGTGTTTAATTACCCTAACTAATATTTCTTCCAACATGAAATAATTATTTATATTTATTTAATCCATAATTCTAAATATCCTTAATTAAATATTTTTTAATTTACTCAATCACCATGTGTAGGTGAAATAAATAAATTTTAATTATTTATTTATGACCCCACTTAACTCTTCTACTTTCTAATTTCTCTCCCCACTTATCTCTCCCATTTGCTAATTCCATTCCCCACTTAACTCTCCCATTTTCTAATTTCACTTCCCACTTAATTCTTGCATTTTCTAATTTCCCTCCCACTTATCTCTTCCATATTCTAGTTTCTTTTTCAATTAACAATTCCTCTCCTCTACTTCCAAATGGCAACTTTGAGTGTCATTTAATTCTATCCATTGATATCCCAAACCGCAAATCAATCTTAGTCATTGATCAAAATTCAAATATTCTATAAATTCCAATCAAATCCTCATTTCAATCTGACCATGCTTTCAATATCTCTATTCTATCATATTATTACACTTTCGAATCTCTTATGTGCACACCAAATTTTTGAGAGCATGCCTGCAAAAAGGTTAAGAAGATCAATGGAGGTCGTAGATTCAATGCAAGGTATCATTTGATTTCATTTCCATTTTATGCATTGTGAATTTATCTTTTATTGATTGTTTAGGTTGTTCTGCACAGAACTTGGTTTTGTGGTTGTCTAGTGGTTCTTTGCAGGTTTTCCAACTTTTACCTATGACATTTTTGGTGAAACTGATAAGAAGACATATTGATTTCTAATAAAAATTGTGAATTCTAGTGTTTTGCAAGTTCTGGCAATGCATTCAAGGATTCCAGTGACGCATTTGACTATTCTTTCTATCTATAATACATTTATTCTTATGTGTCATGCATTTGATTATATTCTTAATGCATTTGCCTAATTTGAAATTTCATTAAAATGACTTAAAACTATAAATGCTTGCCAAAGGCCATCCATTTGTTTTGCATGTCATAATTTCTATTAGATTTAAAATCTAGTCTAATTAGTGGATCAATTGATCTCAAAATCTTGTTTAATTAGGAAGATAAATGAACATAAAAATTCATCTAGTTTAATTAGGAAGACAAATGAGCAACAATATTCATCTACTTTAATTAGGAAGACAAATGAACAACAACACTAATCTAATTTAATTGGGAAGACAAATAAACAACAATCTTCATCTACTTTAATTCGGAAGGTAAATAAACAACAATCTTCATCTAGTTTAATTAGGAAGTCAAATGAACAACAATCATCATCTAGACTGATTAAGTGGCTAAATTGATTGCAATTCTCACATTCTAGCTCTAATTAGGAAGATGGAAAGAACATTGTCATCAACAAATCTAGTTTTTTTATTTTGTTTAAGCAGCAACACAATTGATTTAACATTGAATTCAATTGACTTATTTAGTAACATAATTGAGTGAACTTTCAACTTAATTGATGGATTTTGTCTCAGATTTGTGTTTTCTTGCATGTGCAATTGATTGAATGCAACACATTTGTTTGGTAACGTTGGATTTTTTTGTTTCAAGTTACTTTTCAACCTTCAATTCTTTGTCCTTTTTAGAACAGATAGATTTCATGTTACTCATGGTTTATGTAGGTACACTTGGTGATCATGTTACTCATGGTCTGTGTAGGTACACTTGGTGATTGAGAGATAAAGAATATTATGAGAAATTATTGACAAATTTGTGCACATATTATGATCGAGGGATGAAGAATATTATGAGAGATTACTGAAAAATTTGTGCACATATTGTGATTTGTGATTACTGTTTGCATTTTAGAATAAATCACATTTATTTTCTAAATGGTAAATGAACATGTGTTTGATGTATTTGGTGTGCTTTCATGATCCATTATATGTTACTCCCTTTTATTTTTAGTAGGAGGCCTACCTAGGGATTTCATCCCCCTAGGTTTCAACCTCAAGGAGTCCTTTGAGCTGCTATAAAAATGATTGAGGGGAAATCCAAGGTCTATTTGGCGATTCTTTTGTTGATAGTGCCAGCCTAAAGGGGGATGTATCCACATTTATGTGAGGTATATCGGGCTCCTAGTAGGGTTTTTTTAAGTCTTAAGTGGCTTTCTACCAAGTGCAAGGCGTTAAGTCCCAGAATTGTAACTAAGAACCATGTTTTTTAGAGGCCAACCCTTATTGATTGAGAATTTTTTGTAATGATTTCAATGCAAGGGAATAAAAACATTCCTTTAAGTTACTTTCCATTTGTGTTTCCTCTATTTGAGACAAAAAAAAATTGGGTTGTATTAAGTCAATTGCGACTTCTAGAAATAGGGTGATTGGGTCATGCCTCTAGCCCTGGGGCCCCTACCTATCTTTCTCTCACAACTCATCGAGTATATTGCATCTTTGTTTTTATATCAAGGTATGCAGTATGAGGGGTGAAGAAACATCAAGTTTGAATTATGTGGACTTGATTTCTTACACAGTGGGCTTGACCTTAGGTGCAATCAAGTTTGAAAGTGTTTTCGAATGTGTAAATACTAGTGGAAAATTGGGCTTTGAGGAGCCTTAGACATACCCCTTTTCATGCAAAATATGTTCCTCAAAAACAACCATTCTATCTAAAGTGTCTTATGTGAGTGTTCAAACAACTCAAGCAAATTTCAAGGTTTGACAACACATAGTTTCCAAACATAATTGTCACAAACTTCAATGTAATTGATCAAATTTTTGACGCAACTACCATATACATAGCACAATTGTGACAACAATCTAAAACATATGACCAACACAATTATCAAAGCCATATCCACAATTGTGTACTGTGAAACACAATTCTCTTTAAAAAAATTATCTTGAGATTCAAAGTTTGAATTAGATTTTTACAATAGACTAATCTCATAAAGTCTAAATTTTTTGTCAAAATTTGAGATAAAAAATATTGGTGACTCCGAAATTTTTGTTTAGTCCAAACATTGCAACAATAGGTATCACCTTAGGTCAAAATTTTCATTATCATTTAGCTTACATTTTCTTATGTCTTAAGTCATCATTGCCTTAATTTGCATTGTCTCAAACTTAGGTCTTGCATAGTCAAAATTCAACAATCCATATTAAGCCATTGCGTCAAAATCCCCTAGGGTAAGTTTGAGGCTTGCATTAGAGATTCCAAAATCAAAATTTTAAAATCCCAAGATCAAATCTTACATCAAATCCTAGGTTATTATTTAGAAGTCTAGACCTTGCCAATGTTTATTTGTTGTCATCACCATCAACAAGTCAATACCCTAGTCCATCAGTCTAGCAATAGGTATGACTTTATCAAATTCATATCACTTGTCCTTCTGATCCTTTAAGGTACCAATTTTCCTTTCCAATATCTTAAGGTTACATCCATAGATTTGCATTCCCAGTATTTTAAAAATTCCAAAAACACCAAAACATAGGATCACATTGTCATCATCAATTGCATTTGTCCATTTTCAAAACTTTTAAAAACACAAAAATATAGGGTTATGTTTTCATCGTTAAATTCATTTCCAAAACTTTGAAAATACAAAAACATAATATAACCATAAGGTCACATACAAGTTCATCCCAAAATCCAAAACCACAAGAAGTTCAAAAACTTTTAGAGAACATAGAAATGAAAGTAGATTCTTCCATGAGATCTCAATCATCCAAGAGACAACAAGGTTCATCATATTAGCCCATGGTTGGGA
Organism: Cryptomeria japonica; assembly: GCF_030272615.1. Taxonomy (NCBI): domain Eukaryota; kingdom Viridiplantae; phylum Streptophyta; class Pinopsida; order Cupressales; family Cupressaceae; genus Cryptomeria; species Cryptomeria japonica. The sequence continues at coordinate 524,264,924 of NC_081408.1, read as the reverse complement.
AAATGGATGATACACAACCATATTTTAACTCAAGATGACCAAATATTAGCACAACATAACTAGAGTTCAACCCAATACAACCAAAGGGTAACATCATACAACTAGGTTTTGACCTAGGTGATAATGTAGTTCCACGAACACCACAATCAAATGTGCAACTAGGTTTTGTTGTAGTTCAACTAGGATCACTATCAATTGTTCAACTATTTTTCAACACAGTGCAACCATGTTATGGTTTTGTTCAACTAGGACCACAATCAAATGTTCAATCAAAATCACCCTTAAATGTCTAACTAGGGTCACATTCAAATTTAGAGTCTTCACATGATATTAGTCCCTCCCTGAAAAAGGATCCCCAAGAAGAAATCAGTGAAACAATAAACGATCCTAGAGTTAATACAACTTTGGAAAATTTGGCATTTGAGTATCCTATGAGGTACTTTAGATGTGCTATTGAAAACTTGCATCAAGTTTTGAGTACCAACCCCTGATGAGTGAATCAAAACTACAATTAGGTTTAGCACATGAGAGAAAAAATCTTCTCCCTAAACAAGTTCAAATAAATCCTATTTCATAGAAAGAACAAACAAATTTTGTCTTTCAACAAGTTCAAACAAATCAAGTCTTATAACAGGCAAACACAAATCCCATTTGAACTCAAATTTTCCATTAGAGTAATTGTTTACTATTTCTTCCAATCGGCAAGGGAAAACAGTGTACCTTGTGCAGCAGTGGACTTAGCATACAAAATTGTTAAGAAAGGCATGAAAATTGACTTGTGTGAAGTATTGTTGAAAAACTTGTTTGAAAATCTGAACACAATCAGGAAGTCGAAGAAGAACAACTCGGCAAATACTCTAAAATTTGGATCACTACTTGTATGTATGTTTTTCTACTTTGAGAAGTTTTTTCCAACAGTCGGTAAAGTTGTTTGGAAACTACACCGACCAATCACCCATCAGATCAATGACTTCATCAAGAAGTTAGGTGATAACTTTAATGATATAATGGATGATTACTTCAGCAAGTTCCAAGAGAAAATGCATAACAGGTACCGGATTCCACCACAGCTGGTAGAAAAAGACAAAGATGAAATATGTTTTGAGGTCGACACCAATTACTGTTATGTGAATGTTGTGGAACCGAGGGCTCAATCTTTGTCACCTATGGGTTATGAGATTGATTTTGATATCACACAACAGCAAATTGATGCATTTTTGACACTACCAAGGCATGCTTCCGAGCTGAGGTATGGAACCTATGAAGAGGTGAAAGAAAAAGTAAAGATGAGCATTGTAGTACCCAAAGCTACAAGGAAGGCATCAAAGATGATTAAGGCATTAACTGATAAATTCAGAGAAGAGCCTTCCTCCACACCTGTCAAAGGCGTTCTAGCCATCACCGAAGAGGAGACAGAAGCCCAAGAAGCAGCCATAACACTTAGCACCGAATTGCCTAAGGGAAAAGTGTTGAAGAGAAAGAAACAGGACACTTCAATGGCCCTACCGACCCCTCCAACAAAGAGACCTAACAAAAGGGCATCTGCTGCATCACCGAGTAAGAAACAAAAGACTGTTGTCGTTCCTAAGGTAACTAGAACTTACAAGAAATCTACTCAGAGACTCATTTTGACAAAAAAGTCAAGTGATACCAAATCTGAAGATGCAAGTAAATTTTAGATTGTGAAAAGCAAGAAGGTAGATGTACATAGTGTAGAAATTTTTTGTAATAATCTAAAGGAATATGTTGGATTTGGTGGATTCAGATTTGTCAAATATGAATCCAGATTCGCTGATGAAAAGAGGCAAATTGAAGAATCTATCATTTACACACTTCTAAAATTTGAAGTGGTCCCATTAGAAGTATGTAATTATATTCCTAAGGAATTATATGCACATATTGAAACCAGATGGCAATATGCCCTAGACTCAGAGAAACAAATCAGAGAAAGAAGTCTAGTGCATCTCTTTCCTGATATGTCAGTTGATGAAATAAAAGAACATCTGACAAACAACCGAACACAATTTATAGTAAAACAAAAAGCCTTGAAATTGATGAATGGCCTGTATATAGAAGTGGAGAAGGAAACAAAAGAGCAATGGAAGGACATCTTTCGAAGAAAGAATGCTGGTGAATAATCTACAGTGGAAATAGTCGATGTCACCGACCAAGAGCTTGATGTCATTGAGCAAGACCCTACTGACACCATTCAAATAGATGAAGATATCATGGATGCAGAGGCACCTGAACAAGAAATGATAGAAGGCAATGCTTATGCAAAACTTGTCTCCAATGAATCTATTTTGGAACAAGTTCAGCCTTACCCACCGATCAATCAACCTGCTACAACCAAAGCTCCTCAGGATACAAGTGAAGGCACCGAAGGTCAAAAGTCTACAGCAGAAGGTACTTCACAAGAACAAACCTCTCAAGCACCTTCTAGCACGGAAAATGTTACAGCTGAGACACCAAGCACCGAGACACCGAAGGACACTACCGAGGCTAAAGAAACCGACCAAAGTGTTGTCTCTACCACGCAACCTACCGAGGGTCCTCATGCCTCTCAAGCTATTGTAGTGGTTCACCCAGTGAAAGGTAAAGAAAAGAAGTTGAAAAAGCATAGTTTCAAAATTGATTTATTGAAACCGATAGTGTTGCCCAATGTAGACATCTCCAAATTGAAAGGGCAAGCACTCACTGAATTCGGTGAACTGTGCAAAGCAAAGGCCAAACAGGAGAAGCAACTAGCCATACAAAAGAAGAATAAAGTACTTCAGAAGGTAAAGACCTTACTATCAGATATGCTACCTTCAGCTACAGTGTCAACCGATGCAGCCATCCATATTCAATTGGATGAACTCCTAAATCAGATTGAGACATCTGGAGTAGATGCATCCGAATACTTGAGTAAACTAAAAGAGAACGAGCTAACTGCCAAAATGATAGAGGAAGTACAGAAATCTATTGTTGTTGGCAAGGTAAAACTTGTCAAATTTATTGTTGAGTTGTCCCCTCAACTCAAGCACATTCTTTCATTATTTCAGAAACTCTGCACATTTTCTTTATTCCTTAAGGACATTAAGAATAAAACAAAAGCAATTGAGAAAGAGATCACTGATCTCTCAAATAAGTTGACCCCCAAGCCCAATTCAGTTCAAAATTTTTATTCTAAGCTACAACTGCTCATGGCTCAACAATTGGAACTGAGGAATGAAGAACACAAGATCAGGATGGACATAATGACACTTCAAACATTATTCCTTCCTCATCTTTCATCCGTTCAAGAACAGCTAAACCGAGCCACTTACCTCTCTACTACAAAAGAGGGAAACACTTTAGATGGCTTAATTTCATTATTGGCTGATATTAATGCATAAAATTCTTTAATGGATAGTGTAAAGGATGCACTCTCTGTCGCTCTCACCAAAGCCAAGACAAAGTACAAATCCATTTTTGATCAATTGCCACCTCCAAATGGTAACTAAATTTTGATGTTTGTCAAAAAGGGGGAGTATATCATAAGCATATATAGCATCAAAGTACACAGGGGGAGTGTATAGTATTCAAAGTATCAAACAACCAGAGTGTAGTATAAAGGGGGAGTATACTGAGAAGAATGAGTAGAATAAGCAGAGTATCCAAGAGCAGTGAATCGAGCAGTGAACAGAGGAAAGAACAGTGATTACAGAGTATTGATCACCGAACACACATAATCAAAGTTTTGAAGAGAATATTGATAAGGGGAGTATATTTGATTATACTATTTCATTGACTAATGTATATACTGTATGTTTAGTCAAATTTTGTAAAGTATACAAGATTTTTGAGTAATGACTTTGAAAGTAGTTTTTGTCAAACATCTCAATTAATGTCAAAAGGGGAGATTGTTACTACTTATCAAATTGCCATTAGTTTCTATATTCAAAGTCATACTATATATTCTAGTCGGTTAGCATTACCAAATCATGCAGTTGGTACACACAAGAGAAGTCGGTATGAACAGTCTAGTCGGTTATAGAAGGAAAACAGTCACAAAGCCTAGTATACACCAAGTTGTCTACCAAGTGTTATTTCATGTCTACTGAGCAGTAAAGATAATACATCGAGTGAAACGTGTTACCAGATTCATTGAACCTAGACACACAAATGAAAACATGTTACAAGATCGAGGCACATAGAACCGTTATCGCATTAGAAATTGCACATATAGATTTTGTATAATTTTGAGGTCATCTAACCAATGAAATATTTTGCATGGTTATTTATTCGAGAAATCATGTTTGTAAGATTGAAGCAATGAATCAGATCACCGACATAAGAAATCTATTTATATAGAATGAATTTAGGGTTAGAGATATATGTGAATGAGATAAATGTGTGTGCATATGTGTATGAAGCAAGACTTATGTGATACATGAGAAATCACAGAGTATTATGACTGTTACAGAGACACAGAGGTCGTTGAGAAGGTTATCAGAGAACAGTCAAAGAACAGAGTAAACAGAAGGGTTTACCGAGTTACTATATGGGTTGCTGAGGTATTCTTTAAGCTAGGTAATCTTATTCTGAGCACATAGAATCTGCTATAACATTTCAGATGTAAAGTTGCAGATATTTATAATGATTTTATTGTAATATTTTGAAGTTGTAAGAGAAACCTTTAATAGGGTAAAAGACTCTAATCAAGTCTATAAATTGTAAATCCTCTAACCAGGTGCAGCATTTATATGGTGTTGTAAAATCCTTTAGCAAGGTAGATCTAACAGATCTTGTTACTCCTAAAAGGGTAAGCTATCAGAAATAGCTAAATATGTAGCTCTAACCGAGCACTCTTTATTATTGCAGTAGTGAAGTTGTGGGTGCCATCCCCACTGTATTTTTTCTCTCTAACCAAGAGTTTCTATGTAACCAAAATATATGTGTTATGGAGTGAATCATGTATGATTGTTACTCATTTGTTTTAGCTTTATGTTATGTTACAGCAGTTTTTGGTTTATGCATAATAGTAAAGATATTGTTGATAAAAGGATTTGAAGTACTGATTCACCCCTCCCCTCTCAGTACATTAGCTTTCCATATTGGGCCTAACATTTCCCTCAAAAAATGATACTTAAGCTCAAAATTCTTGGTTCTAGAATGTAAAACCAGATTCTTTGAAATATTGATAGCACTTGTGTTATCACATAATATACTTACCGATTCAGATATAGGGATTTTGAAGTCTTCCAGTACATGCTTCATCCAAATTGTCTGAGTGCAGTTCATGAAAGCTACAACATACTCTGCTTCCGCTATAGACTGAGAGATACAACTTTGCTTTTTACTCATCCATGAGACCAGTCTAATACCGAGAAAGAATGCACCACCGATTGTGATTTTCCAGTCATCCACATTACCTGCCCAATCAGAATTTGTGAACACTTTCAGATTGAAATCATTGTTGTATGGGTACCACAATCCATAGTCAATTGTTCCCTTCAGATACCTAAGAATCTGCTTGACTACAATCAAGTGGGATTCTCTTGGACTTTTCTGGAACCTTGCAGTAACGCTAACTACATGTGAAATATCTGGTCTGCTATGCACTACATAATGCAACTTGATAGTTCTGATACTAAATATGATTAGTATAGATGCCAAGCTAACAATATGAGAGGGAGGGTGAATCATTCAAACTTAATCTTCAATAAAAACAATAGATTCAACCTCAGTAACCTTATCAAAAAAATAGTAATGCATGTAGACCCATAAATAGATAAGATCACAAACATATAACACTAGATTTAACGTGGAAACCCAAATAGGGAAAAACCACTGTGGGATTTCGGACCCACTAAGAAATATACTCTTCTAGAGTATGCTTAGTTAAAAGCAAATCCTGTTAAAGATTACAAACACATTGCTAGATGTGACCCGGTTAAGGGATTTCCCTCAGATCTGTTAGGATCTTCACCTTGTTAGAAGTGACCTTGTTAAAGGATTTCAAACACTCAATAAGAATGTCACCTTGCTAGAGGATTTTACAAATAAGACTATTAAGTCCACTCGGTTAAGAGATTTTCTGGTACTTCTCAAAATAACAATAATAAAAATATGTCTGCAACTTCACATCTAAAAATGTTGAAGTAGATTCTTATTTGCTCAATGCAATCAATTCATAGGACTTATCTTGTCCCTCTACTAGGCTCTATACTTTGTTATCAAAACAGGTCTTCAAGCTTATGTTCTCAGTAATCAGTATGTAGCATCCCTGTGCATACACTTGCCTGCATGCATTGTTTATCAATAGTTTCCTATTTATAAACAATCTTCCAACCACTTAATCTCCTTGATCACATTTCCCATGATCAATCATAGCCATCAGATCTTCAATCTTGTCTAGGTTCAATGTATCCTTTGATCTGAAAATGTTTTACCCCACCTTGGAGCTTACATTTTCACCTTGGAACTTGTGTTAGGGTATTGCGGTTCAATCTGAGCTGTAGATCTTCCTACCGATCTTTCTTTACCATAGATTCTTTAACAATCTTCATACATGGCTTACCAATCATTTAATCTGCTCCAGCTCATCAACTTCCTTCGTTAAATATCACATGTAAACATTTAATGCATTCTATTATAGCTCGGTTGTAACTCGATAAATACTAAACTTCACTCGGTAGACATTCTATCTTCATTAACTGATAGCGATAACCTTAGGGTTTACCGACTAGGTTCCTTAGGGTTTACCGACTAGGTTCTTTGCTCGGTAACATAGTATAGTATTAACCTTTCAAACAATAGCATATGTAGGATATCAAAAAAATCTAAACATCATGATCTCATCATTGTCTAACTCGGTAATAGTTGCCCATTGAATAACTTATCCCCGTATTCATCATATTCTTTCTGTGTCTTTTATTGACATCTTTATACTCATCAAATAATACTTCTTAAGATATCGCAACATCATACTGAATTACAAAATCATTTTCTTGACATCAATGACAAAATAATAATATTAAGACAGTAATCATCCTTAATCAGTTATATCCATAGTCATCAACAACCTTCTCAATATCCTTATTGAAATGCCAACAATCTCTCATTGTAATTGGAATGCCAACCTTCTTCTTGTCTATTATAATGCCAACAATCTCCCCCTTTGGCATTGATGGCAAAACCAATTGATTTGACTTTATTGATTTGGATTCAGATTGCTGTGAAATTCTGAAATGCTCTCCCTCTATCATTAGTCTTCTCCCCGGTTCTGAAATATAGTCTTCTCCTTCGGTCAGTAGACTTCTCCCCCATACATTAGTCTTCTCCCCCTTTGACAACAATACCAAAAATGAAAAGAACTAAAAACATAATTTCTTCCTCTGAGAAGTGAATTCTATGCTGTTATGTATCAATTCAGTCTTGGTCAGAGCATTTTGTCTTCAATTCTTGTTCCATGTTTATTTTTTCCTGCACACCTTTAGAAAACCTCCTAAAGTGTGTAAATCAGCATCAACTCCTAAAAGATATTCTATAGAGTCATCGAATTGATGCTTTCACCGAACTCGGTCAGTGAATGGAAGATAGGGGTAGGACCCCTAACTGACTTCTGAGATACTCAAAAGTGTCCTTTGGCAGTGGCTTGGTGCTAACATACTCCAAAACCACTTTCTTCTCTTGAACTTCTTCTCTGAGATAATGATATTTGATAGAGATGTGCTTTGTCTTAGAGTGCATAACAGGATTCTTTGAAATGTTAATGGCACTAGTGTTATCACAGAATATAGTTACTGGCTCAGTAACTTGCTCATTTATACCTTCCAACAATTGTTTGATCCATGCTATATTGGTGCAATTCAATGTTGCAGCAACATATCCAGCCTCTGTTGTTGACTGAGAAACACATCCTTATTTCTTGCTAAGCCAACTCACTAATCTTTCTCCTAAAAAGAAAGCTCCTCCACTTGTGCTTTTCCTGTCATCAATGTTGCCTGCCCAATCAGCATCAGTATAAACTTTTAAATCAAAAACATTTCCTTTCCAATATACTAAGCCATGATCTTCAGTGCCTTTTAAGTATCTGAAAATTCTTTTGATTGTCGTCATGTGTGTTTCCTTAGGATCTGCAGAAAATCTTGCAACAATACCTACTGCATGTGCTATATCTGGCCTACTGTGAACAACATATTGCAACTTTCCAATCATAGATTGGTAAAGTGTCTCATCAACAGATGCAGATTCATCATTCTTTGATAGTTTGCAGTTGGCCAGATATAGCACATGCAACAATACCTACTACATTTGCTATATCTGGCCTGTTGTGAACAACATATTGCAACTTTCCACATAGATTGGTAAAGTGTCTCATCAACAGATGCAGATTCATCATTCTTTGATAGTTTGCAGTTGGTAGTCATAGGAGTACTTACTAGTTTTGAATCCTCCATTCCAAATTTCTTCAAGATTTACTTTATGTACTTGGATTGGGTAATGAAAATCTCATCTTTCATTTGCAGTATCTGCAGACCTATAAAATATTTTATCTCACCGATTAATGACATCTCAAATTCTTTACTCATTTCATTTCCAAAGTTCTTGCATAGAGAGTCATTTCCACTAAAGATAATATCATCAACAAATATGGTTGAGATCAGTATTCCATTTTCATCATTCTTCATGTACATATTGTTGTTTTCACTTGTTCTTATAAAACCAATTTTGATCAAATATGAGTGCAATCTCTCATACTACCGTGCTCTAGGTGCTTGTTTCAGACCATATAAAGCTTTCTTCAATTTACATACCTGATCATTATTTTCTCCTTCAACAAATCCTTCAGGTTGTTTAATGAAAACTTCTTCTTCTAATATACCATTCAAAAATGCAGATTTGACATCCATTTGATATACCTTGAAATTCTTGTAAGCAGCATATGCCAACAATGTTCTTACTCCTTCAAGTCTTTCCACAGGTGCAAAAGTCTCACCATAATCAATTCCTTCTTCTTGGGCATAACCTTTGCAAACTAGTCTTGCTTTATTCCGAATGACCTCACCTTTTTCATTTAGTTTGTTTCTGAAGATCCACTTTGTACCGATTACATTTTTGTCCTTTGATCTTGGGACCAGTGTCCATGTGTCATTCTTCTTGATTTTATCAATCTCTTCTGTCATAGCATTTATCCAATCTTCACTGTTAAATGCCTCTTTCACTATTCTCGGTTCAAATTCAGATATTAGACATGTGTTCTGTCTCAGTTTGTTCCTTGTCATCACTGGATCATTCTTATCTCCTATAATCTGACTTGGTGCATGATTCCTTCTGACATACTTGGCTAATACAGGCTTGATATGCTCTGTATGATCTTCTTCATCACTCGGTAACTGGATATTCTCTTCATTTTCTTCAGCAGTCTTCTTGGTAGGACTTCTCGGTTGAACATAGACAAATCCTTCATAATCTTCTGGTTCTTTGGAGTTTCCTTCATCATTTCTTTCTGCAAATTCATCAATTTTCACATTTGCACTTTCTACTATTTTGTTAGATGATTTGATCAGACATTTAAATGCTTTGCTTCTAGAAGAATAACCTAGAAATGTTCCTTCTTCACTTTTATGATCAAACTTACCATTTCTATCATCTTTGTGAACATAGCATCTACTCCCAAAGATTTAAAAATAGCTTACATTAGGTTTCTTGTCATACCAGATTTCATAAGGTGTCTTCAAAGTTCCTTTCTTCAGTTGTACTCGGTTCAGGGTGTAAACTGTTGTGCTTATTGCTTCTCTCCGAAATGTTTGTGGAACTTTCTTTTCAATCATCAAGGTTCTGGCACAATCCACAATAGATTTGTTCCTTCTCTCAGCTATCCCATTCTGCTATGGAGTTCTCGGTGCAGAGACTTGTCTTTTTATACCATGATCATTGCAAAACAAGTTGAACTCATCAGAAGTAAACTCTCCTCCTCTATCTGATCTAAGACATTTCAGTTATCTTCCTATTTCATTTTCAACTCTAGCCTTGTACCATTTAAACATTTGAAAAGCTTTTGATTTTTCTTTTAAAAACATTACTGACATCATCCTTGAGTAATCATCCACAAATAATATGAAATATTTATCACCATAATAACTCTAAACTTTCATAGGACCACAAAGATCAGTATGCACAAGATCTAAAATTCCCTTAGAAGTGTAGGACTTACTTGTAAATCTTGATCTTGTCATCTTACCCATCTGGCATCCTCAGCACATAGCATTCTCAAGTTTTTCAAGACTCGGTAGACCTCTTACTCGGTGCTTCTTACTTATTTTGATCAGATTATCAAAATTAACATGACAAAACCTTTTATGCCATAACCAAGTATCATCTATCCTTGCATATAGACATTTATTCCGAGTTGAGTCAAGATGAAATGTATTACCTCTTGTTTGTGTCCCGGTAGCAGCTAACTTTCCATGCTTGTCATCAACTTTGACAATTCCTTTTTCAAACTCTATTCGGTAACCTGTGTTGTTTAGTTGTGCTACACTCAACAAATTGTATTTCAAACCTTCAACCCAATAAACATCATTACATTTAGCATTGTCAAGAAGTGTTATGGATTCTTTACCTCTTACCGGACATGGTGCATCATTACCAAATCTTACATAGCCTCGATCATAATCATCTAATTTAATAAACTTGTGTTTATCACCTGTCATGTGATGTGAGCAACCACTATCTATGATCCAAGAATCATTAGTATTTATATGAGATATTAAAGCTTTTTCTTCATACCTTTCTTCATCTGATCCATCTTTGATAGCCACATAAACAACTTCCTCTATATCATTTTTATCTAATTTATCATCATTAGATTCCTCATCAGCTATTAGGCATGTCTTTTTATCTCTTCTCCTGAAGTCTCGACGTCCTCTGTAATGATTATCTTTATGTTTGTCATCTCGGTAATCTCTCTTTTCACTAGATTCTTTGTCAGGATAGTTCGAAGCCATATGTTCTATCTTATCACAATTGAAACATTTTAAAGGTAGCTTTCTTTTATACTTACCTTTTCCTCTCGGTAGCCTTCTGGCTAATAATGCTTCAAACTCTTCTTGCTTTCTGATTTCCTCATACAGTTTGTGTACCTCCTCCATGTTTTTGCGAAATCTTTCACTTGCTCCACTATGATTCCCTTCAGAGTACTTATACTTTCTATCATTGTAATCGTCAGTTTCATCAATATGAAAAGAACTGAATGTAGATTCAACTTTATTTACCAATGACCCACTGTTATCAAAGTTACTTAACTCAAATGCATGTAGCTTACCAATAGTGGCATCTAAAGAAACTGGCATATTGGGTACATACCTCAATTCATTTATTGCAGAGACTTGGATTGCATAGGCAGGTAGAAGGGTTCTTAGCATCTTACTTGTTACATCCTTTTCTTCAATAGTTCCTCCTGCTCCTTTGATTTGATTTGCAATCTCCTTTAGTCTTGTACTATACTGGGTTATGTTGTCACCTTCATTCATCCTCATAGATTCAAGTTATCCTCTTAGACTATCCACTTTTGCTCTTTGAACATGTTCATCTCCACCATACACAGATATGAGCTTAGTCCACATTGCCTTTCAATCAATACATCCTTCTAGATCATTAAACTCTATGTCGGTCAATGCAGATGTTATTTCAATCATTGCTTGAATATGTTCTTGCTTTGCCTTTATCTCTTCCATTGTCAATGGATAGGTGCTCGGTGTGATGAAATCATTCTCCAAATAATAGACAACATATTCTCCAATTCCTAATAGATGCAGCTTCATCCTTTTCTGCCATGTAGAGAAACTTGACTTATTCAGCTTCGGTGCATCCCTCTTATACATCTTTTGGATCTTTAACTCAAGTGCCTTTAAACTTTTCTTCCAGAGTCCAAAGCTTTGATACCAATTGATATTTATGATACTAAATATGATTAGTACAGATGCCAAGCTAACAATATGAGAGGGGGGGTGAATCATTCAAACTTAATCTTCAATAAAAACAACAGATTCAACCTCGGTAACCTTATCAGAAAAATAGTAATGCATGCAGACCCATAAATAGATAAGAGCACAAACATATAACACCAGATTTAACATGGAAACCCAAATAGGGAAAAACCACTGTGGGATTTCGGACCCACTAAGAAACATACTCTTCTAGAGTATGCTCAATTAAAAGCAAATCTTGTTAAAGATTACAAACACATTGCTAGATGTGACCCGGTTAAGGGATTTCCCTCAGATCTGTTAGGAACTTCACCTTGTTAGAAGTGACCTTGTTAAAGGATTTCAAACACTCAATAAGAATGTCACCTTGCTAGAGGATTTTACAAATAAGAATGTTAAGTCCACTCGGTTAAGAGATTTTCCGCTACTTTCAAAATAACAGTAATAAAAATATGCCTACAAATTCACATCTAAAAATGCTGAAGCAGATTCATATTTTCTCAATACAATCAATTCATAGGACTTATCTTGTCCCTATGCTGGGCTCTATACTCTATTATCAAAATAGGTCTTCAAGCTTCTATGCTCGGTAATCACTATGTAGCATCCCTGTGCATACACTTTCCTGCATGCATTGTTTATCAACAGTTTCCTATTTATAAACAATATTCCAACCACTTAATCTCCTTGATCACATTTCCCATGATCAATCATAGCCATCAGATCTTCAATCTTGTCTAGGTTCAATGTATCCTTTGATCTGAAAACATTTTACCCCACCTTGGAACTTGCATTTTCACCTTGGAAATTGTGTTAGGGTATTGCGATTCAATCTGAGTTGTAGATCTTCCTACCAATCTTTCTTTACCATAGATTCTTTAACAATCTTCATACATGGCTTACCAATCATTTAATTCGCTCCAACTCATCAGCTTCCTTCATTAAATATCACATGTAAACATTTAATGCATTTTGTTATAGCTCAGTTGTAACTCGGTAAATACTAAACTTCACTCGATAGACATTCTGCCTTCATTAACCAATAGCGATAACCTTAGGGTTTACCGACTAGGTTCCTTAGGGTTTACCGACTAGGTTCTTTGCTTGGTAACATAGTATAGTATTAACCTTTCAAACAATATCATATGTAGGATATCAAAACAATCTAAACATCATGATCTCATCATTGTCTAACTCGGTAATGGTTGCCCATTGAATAACTTATCTCCTTATTCATCATATTCTTTTTGTGTCTTTTATCGACATCTTTATACTCATCAAATCATACTTCTTAAGATATGGCAACATCATACTGAATTAGAAAATCAATTTCTTGACATCAATGACAAAATAATAATATTAAGACAGTAATCATCCTTAATCAGTTATATCCATATTCATCAACAACCTTCTCAATATCCTTATTGAAATGCCAACAATCTCTCATTGTAATTGGAATGCCAACCTTCTTCTTGTCTGTTATAATGCCAACACAACCTACCAATCATTGATCGGTATTCCTTCTCATCAACCAGTACGGAATCATCCTCTTTTGTCAATTTGCAACCGGTCACCATCGGTGTACCAACCGGTTTGCTATCTTCCATGCCAAAGGTCTTCAACACCTTTTTGACATATTTGGACTGAGTGATAAAGATTCCATCTTTCATCTGTTGGATCTGCAGTCCAATGAAGAACTTAATCTCCCCTATGAGTGACATCTCAAACTCTTTCTTCATCTCATCAGCAAACTCATGACTCATCTTGTCATCTCCTCCAAAGATAATGTCATCAACAAAAACCACACAGATCAGGATCTAATCTCCTTCAGACTTCAAGTAGATATTGCTATCTTCACTTGTTCTCTCAAATCCAATCTTCACAAGATGGGAATGTAGGCACTCATACCATGCCCTAGGTGCTTGCTTTAGACCATATAAGGCTTTATGTAGCCTACACACCATATCATTGTCTTCAGATAGGGAAAACCCATCTGGTTGCTCTATATACACCTCCTCTTCAAGTACACCAATTAGGAATGCAGATATTACATCCATTTGATATAGTTTGAACCCTTTAAAAGCTGCATATGCAAGAAGCATACGAACTCCTTCCAATCTGGCTACAGGTGCAAAGGTTTCTCCATAGTCTTCTCCTTCTTTTTGAGCATATCTTTTGCACACCAATCTAGCTTTATTCCTAATCACTATGCCATCCTCATTCAGCTTGTTTCTGAACACCCATTTGGTGCCAATGACATTTTTATGCTCCGGTCTGGGTACCAAGGACCATGTACCATTTTTCTCTATCTGGTCAAGTTCTTCTTCCATTGCCTTGATCCAGTCTTCATCTTTATGAGCCTCTTTGAATGATTTAGGCTCAAATTCAGAGATCATACATGAGTTTTCCTTGATCTTTCTTCTTGTAAGGATTCATGCATCCTTATCTCCTATGATCTACTTAGGATCATGATTTAGCTTGACATACTGAGGAATGGTCTTGACTGGTTCTTCTTGCTTTTCGTCTTCATCCTCATCTTCATCAGTATCAGCATTCACCGGTTCAGGAACACTGTTACTGGTACTTGGTTGACTGACAACTGGTTCCTAGAAGGTTGCAACCAGTTCATTTACAGCTTGCTCACTGTCGGTTTCCTCAATATTCTCAGAGGATTCATCAACTCTTACATTGATACTTTCCATAATTCTCTAAGTCCTATTGTTGTAGCACTTGAGAGCTTTACTCTTGGTGGAATATCTTAGGAATATTCCCTCATCACATTTGGCTTTAAATTTGCTCTGATGTTCACTCCTCTTGATGTAACATTTGCTACCAAATACCCTAAAGTAGCTAACCACAGGTGTCTTACCGGTCCAATACTCATAAGGAGTTTTGTCCTTACCTTTCTTGATGAGTACCCGGTTCATAGTGTAGACTATAGTGCTCACCACTTCTCTCCAAAAGGTGTGAGCTACCTTTCCTTGAATCAACATGGTTTTAGCTGCTTCAACCATAGTCCAGTTACTCCTCTCTGCTAGGCCATTTTGTTGTGGAGTCCAGGGGGCAGACAGTTGCCTCTTAATGCCAAATTCTTCACAATACTTGTTGAATTCACCGGAATTGAATTCCCCTCCTTGATCAGTTCTGAGACACTTGATCCTTTTACCAGTTTCCTTCTCCACTAATGCTCTGAAAGCTTTGAATTTCACAAAAGCTTCAGACTTGTCTTTCAAGAATGTGACCCACATCATTCTTGAGCAGTCATCAGTGAGAATCATGAAGTACCTATCACCCTGCACACTTCTAGTTTTCATAGGACCACACAAATCAGTATGCACAAGATCAAGCAAGTTGTCAGCAGTGAAAGATTTACCTTTAAAGGTTGAGGAAGACATTTTCCCCAATTGACACTCTCTACATAAGGTATTATTTAGTTTGCTTAGCACCAGTAACCCTCTAACTGCCATGATCTTACTAGCCTTCATAATGTTATCAAAGTTTACATGGCAGAGTCTCCTATGCCATATCCAACTATCATCAAGCTTAGCCATAAGACATGTACTTATATTTGCATTCAAATGAAATAGGTTACCTTTGGTCTGCATGTCGGTGGCCACCAATTCACCCTCTTTTCCTTTGATTCTGCAAACTCCATTCTTGAATTCCAGAGTGAGGCCACTGTCATTCAGTTGGGAAACACTTAGAAGGTTGTGTCTGAGACCATCAACCTAGTACACATTGTCAGCACTACTCTTTCCATTCAAAGAGATGGACCCTCTACCTTTGACCATGCATGGTGCATCATTGCCAAAGCGAACCACACCACCATCATACTCTTCCAAGGATAGAAACTTGCTCTGGTCACTAGTCATATGGTGAGAATAGCCACTGTCAATGATCCACTCATTGGAATTATCAAACTGGGAGACAAGAGCCTTCTTATCTGCCACATCTTCCTTTACAGCAATAAACACAATGTCTTCATTCTCTTCATCTTCTGATTCCTCATCAGTGACACCTTCATCAACTGCTACAAAACAGTTTCTCTAGTTTCCTCCTTTGAATTTCCTAAACCTTTCTGGTTTGTCCTTGTTATCACCATTAGGACAGTTTATAGCAATATGTCCTATCTGGTTACAAGAAAAGCATTTCAAAGGTAGCTTACCTTTGTATTTACCGGTTCCTTTAGGAAGCTTTCTGGCAAGGAGAGCTTCAAATGCCATCAAAATCTCCTCATCATTCATTTCTCTGCTTTGTCTAGGTTCACCACTAGTGCTAGCTTCTTTTCCTTTTCTGGATGATATAGCAGAAGCTTTAAATGTTGATTCATTCTTTTGAACACTACCATCAAAACTATTTAGCTCATAGGCTATCAACTTGGCTATGATGGAGTCCAAGGATACCTTAGTCTTGTCTATTGATCTCGGCTGCTGAATAGCAGCAACCCTTATTGCATAGACCGGCAACAAGGATCTCAGGACTTTGCTTACTATAGTGGAATCTTCTATTTTACCACCTGCACTCTTAATTTCTCCAATGACTATTTTGATTCTTATTCCATACTGTTGAATGGTCTCACCTTCAACCATCCGCATATCTTCAAACTTTCATCTCAGGCTTTCTTCCTTAGCCTATTTTACATGTTCATCACCACCATAGATATTTTCAAGAGCATCCCATACCTCTTTGGGATTTACCTTGTCCTGAACATCAATAAACTCAATGTTAGATAGACTACTAATAAGGGCTTCCATGACTTTCCCATTTTCTTATATCTCTCTCTTTTGGTCATCGGTGAGAGTACCAGTAGGAACAACATAGACATTCTCAACATAACTCCAGTGTTGAGCACCCATGCTTCTGATGAATATCTTCATTTTATCTTTCCATATACCAAAATTTTCCCTATTAAACTTTGGACCTTCCCTCTTCATCATTTGACTAGGATCTTTACCTCAAGCGGTTAAGCTTACAACACATAGGACCTAGAGTGCTCTGATACCAATTGATAACTCAATGATGAACAAATAGTACCAAACTAGTACTGAGAGTGGGGGGGGTGAATCAGTACAAACACAAATACAGTTCAAAACCGATTTGACAGCAAATACTCCAAATGACTGGCAAATAGGGATATTAGTTGAAACAGAGTGCAACCGGTAACACCCAGAACAACTAAAACAATCATAAACCGGTCACTCACTAAGCTTTCCTCTTAGCTCAATACTATAGTACCATTACACTCTCATGCATGAACAAGTAAACTATCATCATATCTTCATAACAGTTAGTTCAATATGTTTTATAGACAGGCATAAAACACAGAACCATCATATGCTCAATAGGTAATAACAAAGCATCACAAGATAAAAGCATTACACATGACACACATATTTTTCACGTGGAAACCCAATTGGGAAAAACCATGGTGGGGATGAATACCCACAAGTTGCTTTTTAACTCTTTAGAAGTTCGCTCTGTTAGGAGCCTTGTCCGGTTAAAGACATTGCAATAGGTTATGATAGAAACCGATCCTGTTAGGGATCACCCGGTTAAGGGATGGCTATAATACCCGGTTAAGGGTTAAACCTGGTTAGGGTTACCTTGTTAGAGGATTTCAAGAACTCAATAGTTACAGGATCTCTAGAGCTCTTTAGCTTCCCAGAACTCAATAACTTCGGGTTACCCTGTTAAGGGATTTGAATCAAGCCAGTTAAAGCTACCCTATTAAGGGATTTGTATCAAGCCAATTAAGACTACCCTGTTAGGGATTTCACAATTGTTGAAGTGGTTAAAGATCAACAGGAATTACAATCATTTGGTAATAGCACTCAATGCTAATGCAGATCCATTTTGGCTCCTCTTCACCTTCTACACATTCACTTTGTAGGTATCTCTTCTTTCCTTTGGTCTGGCAAGAATCGTGTATCACTTCCCTTGGATACAAACACACAACTTTTGCCAACAACCTTAGAAAGAAACACAACATTGACCTTATAGGAAATAGACAGGTCGGTAGCAAAAACCCTAAACCCTAAACCTATTAGGTTAAGCAATTCAAGCAGTTCAATCCTGACCGTTGAATCATATTGCATTAAATGCAACAATCTTGAATCGATCTCAAGACATTCTCCATCGTCCATTATCCACCGATTTCATGGTGGCTGATAACCCATCACACATTATCACCTTTTGACAAACTTCGCACATTCCCAAGGTGGATAGGGATAGTCTTCTTCATCCAAGATCCTTCATGCGCACAGGGCTTATGTGGCAACATGATCTATTCTTTGTTATATTGCTAACTCATCACACAAAGATCACCAATTGAGTCACACAGGCTTGAGGTACTTCAACCAAAAATCCTAAAGTGGAAACTGCCTACCAATCGGTAGTCACACAATGCTTCCATGTGTCGGTTCCCATAACTACATGTCGGTTCATCTTGAACAAATATGCCACTTTACTTTGGCATATATACTAGTGCATACATATGTCGGTTCTCTCTTCTCACCTATCACATGTGTCGGTTCACATCATGTCACATATTGACATCAATGACAACATACAATATCATTATGTCTTCATACTGGCTCACATAATGCCAACACAACATATTTAACTAACCACACAATATCAACAACATGTTCAATATCAAAAACATGTTCAACCAACTATGCAATTCCAACAACATGTTCAACCAACTATGCAATATCAACTATAGGTTCAACCAACCTTGCAATACCAACCACAAGTGCAATCGACTATACAATGCCAGGGAAAAACTCAACGAATCATGCAATATCAACAACCACACCTAGTAATTCAATACCAAACATGTTAGCAACACAACCCAAGGATCAATCTCAAAACATGTTAGCCACAAGTACCCCAAGGAGTCAATTTTTTGAATGTTAAGATCAAAACCCATTTAGAGATATAGTGTATTAACATAGAGAAAATCTAAACATAAATGAAGAACCTCTAAATTTATCACCTTCTAATGTAATGACTCAACAAATTGAAAAATTGGCATGACAAGTGAAAGCCATTCAAACCTATGTAGGGGAAAAAGTGAGACTAAGAAAACAAGTCCTAATCCCACTCTCATGTGCACATTGTGGAATACAAAAGAGCCTAGGGAGGTAACGCACTTTGGCTACTTCTTGTGAGGAAGAGAGGCCAAGGATTACCTCTTAGGGTTTCTATTCCTTTGTTGTAAATGAGGAGTAGAAGTGATGCAAAGTGCAGATTTGAATGATCAACCTAGAATGCAAGTATACAAAAGCAACCCTAAACTGAAAATGTAGAACTAAAAATAACTGATGCATAGCTAAAAAGTACAGATTAGGAAGTCAGTTAAGAGGTGCACCTATGCTATAAATTTGAGTCAAAATGTCTGGGACATGGGTGCCACACCCCTGTCCTGATTCTACAAACAGGAAGTTTCAACTGATATGCTAGAATCTGAAGGTTCTACACTACTGCTCTGCCAAAATCCACCTGAAACTAGAAGGACTCGGGTGCCACACCCCTTTCCTAGGTAGGGCCAGGGTGCCACGCCCCTATCCTAGTGATTTTTGCTCAAATTTGATCCACAGGACTGTGTCTATTTGCTTTGTCGGACCTGAAATTTGCAGCAACGATCGAATCATGTAGCTGAAAATAGGGTTTTGGGTGGCTATATGGGATTTTGCCTTAGTCAAACCCCTTTTTTGGTGATTTATACCTTAACAAATTGTTGATTTGTATAGTAAAATAGTGTGTGAAGGAATCTTGTGTGTGTGCAAGACACTAAAATAATGAATGCAAACAATCTAGAGTAACCCTATGCTTTAAAGAGTAAACCCTAAATGCTTGTAATTGACAAAGTAAATGCTCTAAATCAATTATGCTAAGTGATCTAAAGCATAAATTTCAATCTTTAAATTGATGTAATGAAACTCATACAAAGACATGGAAACAAAATGAAATCATACCCAACCCCAAGGGAGGGGTACAAGCCAATCTTCAGTCGGTGATCTCCTATTGCTTTCCTACATCTTCAAAAGCCCCCAATTGATGAAAGAATGCTTGATGAATACTTGATAGATGTTGTTGAATATTGTTGAAGACTCCAAAAGATGTACTCTTTCACTGCATAGAAGGCTCCTTGTGATCTCTAGCTCTTAGCCAAAAACTTTCAAGCCTTCAAATGAAGAAAGAGAGCTCTTATGTGTGAAACCCTAGATCTTAATTTCATCTTTAGGTCGACCTAGGATTTCAATTTTCTGCCAATTTCTTGGGGTTAACCATTATATTATCATATAATTATGCTCCCAAAATTTCGGAAAAAATGTCAGGGACCATGCATAACTTACACATGGTCCGACCAACTTTTCACCAAATTTTCAGGGTTGTTAGATATGATGATAATAGAGTGAATCCCAAAGTTACAATTGACTTCACGATGTCTTAGCACACACTAAGGCGGGTGCTAAAGCAAGTGTGAAATTGTACCACCCTAGCAAGGGTGTACAATTTATGACGTTACATTTATCCCCCACTTTAGAGGTCATATGACACTACGTGCATATACAAGATAAAGTACATAAAAGTAAACATTATTTGAAAAAGCATAATCCATAAGTTGTCGGATGAAGCCCCCAACAGTATTTGTTGTACACAATTAGGAACCGAACCATACAAAACCATGTGTTAGATCATAAAATCACATAATTATTACTAAGGAAGGTGATGAAATTGGTGGGTAGCTATATGCCCCCCTTTGTTTTGGCTTGCTTACTAGTGAGGTGAAACAATGTATCATGTTTACCACAGCAAATAGTGATAAAGACCTTGATGAGAAATGTTCATAATAAGGCTCAATTGTACATTAAAGCACTTTATTGAACAAATGTGGAGCAAGAGAGAAAACGCACGATCCCAATGCCTTTAACGATGTAAAAAGAGAAGCTCCATAGCTCAAGTTATAATAGATTAAGTGAAAAGAACTAAATTAGGGTTTTTAACTTAAAATTAGAAAAAGTGAAAAAGCGCATACCTCATAAGTATAAAGTGACACCTTCATTTGTCACTTTTTGACTTTTATCACTATTCATTGCAGAGGAGCCCACGTGCCAACTATCATGCCTTGATTTCGACCCAAGAAACCCACGTAGATGGAGATCCTATGCCAGCTCGTGCTCACTGATAGTCTGCTCGACAAAGTGAGTTGATCTTTCGTTGACTTTGACTTTTCGAATGATGATGTCAGCATCCCTAATTATGCACATGCCCCCTTTCTAGGTACCATGGTCCCCATGGGGAGACCTGGTCCTCCCTAGATGCCCTGATCCCATTGGAGCACCTTGGTCCTAGAGGGGCACCCTGGTCCTCCCAAGGCACCATGGTCCTAAAGGGGCGCCTTAGTCCTCCCAGTTTTCCCTAGTCCCTGCTCGGGATGACCAAGGGTTTCATGGGAACAGGCAGCTGATGTTAAGAGTAGATAGGATGATTTTTTTGATTAGATGATGATGATTGATGAGCAATTACTGATGATTGGATTGTTTAGTTTTCCATATTTTCCCCTACATGCGAGAGAATATAGCTGGCCATACATTTTGTATCCTTTGGAGTCATATTTTGAGGCTTTCACCAAAGGATAGAGAGATACTACACATAGTAGGACTATGATATGTGATGGTCATGCCCTCCATCAGGTTCCATCTCATGATATAGATGACAATGATGGAGAGATGGGATGCAGATACTTCTACCTTTCTCCTACTAGTGGGAGAAATGATGGTCACCTTAGAGGACATGTACCGCATACTTCATCTACCTATCAGAGGAGAGACAATGAAGTATCGATCTGATCGCACTGCTACTGACTACAGGAGAGAGCATATATATTATGTTCAGAGAGAGATGCCCAGTGAGATGAAAGGTCGCATCATGATCAGTTGGCTTCTACATCTCATGGGTGAGGTACCATTAGTGAGATGGCTTATGATATCTACCATAGCATTAGTCATGTGCCCTAATGGGCATGGCTCACATATGCATGGAGGTTTCACTTATGTGGTGAGAGCAATGGAGAGACTGATGGTATGATGAAAGAATAAGTATCTAGTAGAATACTGAGAGGGGGGGTGAATCAGTATATTAAAAAAATGATAGAAAGTTCCCAAGCTCAAACTCAGTCAAACAAAGTAAACATATCTCAGTCAAGATCAATATTCTTAGGAATACTTGACATTAACCAGTGTAACTGTTATGACAACTTTCAACAGTAAACACCTTCAATCTTGTAAACCTCAACAATGCTTAATCTTAACTCAACATATTCATCTCTCAATGCTTCTCCTTAACATGCCTTATCAGAAGTTAACCAAATCAACAAATAAGACCACAGCCACAAAAGCATTCGCCACCTAACACAAATGTTTATCCGTGGAAAACCCAAATAGGTAAAAACCATGATGAGATGGGACTCACAAGGATAGCTATCTGAACTCTTTCAAAGTTCACCCTATTAGAAGCCAAATCCTATTAGAGCTTTACAATAAGTTCTGTTAAGAACTAATTCTGGTAAGGAATCACCCAGTTAAGGGATTTAAAAATATGCCTTGTTAGAAGCACAATACCCTGTTAGGAGTAACCTTGTTGGAGGATTTAAGAATCCAAGCTAATGGACCACCTTGTTAGAGTATTTAATGAGTAACCAAGCTTGTTAGAGCTTACCTGGTTAAGGGATTTTACTTCTGTTGTAATTGTTAGAAAACAACAGGTTTTCTTGATCTGTCTAAGTAGCAATACATTTGCTTGATAAGGTCCTTCTAAGCTTGAATCTGCCTTCACTCAAAGTGTAGATCCATTCACTAGTTGGGCAACCACACACTCAATAGGTTTTCTACCAATCTTTCCAACAACCTTTACAAACAACTTCATCGACCTTAAATACAAATCAATTAGGTTGGTAACAAAACAAAAACCTAATTCTCATCATTGAGATTACAAACAAGTCAGTTCAATCTTGGCCGTTAGAAATCATGAAAATCTCACATTCTTCAAGACAATTCCAATCGCTCCATGATCACCGCTCCATTGGACTTTGTAACTCATCACACGTTGTGCATTAAATGCAATCCACTTTGCTCCTTCCCTAGACAATAAGAAAATATGCCAAACCAATTTGAATTTATCCTCATACAATGATCACATGTGTCTCCATCATTACCGCTCATCAGATAATAAACCAACAAAGTTTATCGGTTAGGGTCTAACAACTGATAGGGTTTACCGGTTACATTACATAGAAAGGTTTGACCCTTTACACCCATTCAACTCACAAACTTTACATACCAGTTACAACATCATCTACAACTCTCTTCTTACTGGTTACTAACCAATATCAAAAACAACAATATCAGTAATAACATGAATACCTTTTACCAGTTTAATTGACATCAATGACAACATATAAAAAAAAACCTCTATGCAAAATGCCAACAATTTCCCCCTTTAGCATTGATGGCAATACAAATATCAACGCCTCTGATTGTTGTTGAGATTGGTGAATAGGACTACTAGTTTAAATTACCAAATATTCACCTTGTTCTATTTGTCTTCAGCCTACCACTGGTTCACCTAATCAGACACATAATTCTTCTCCCCCTTTGACAGCAATGCCAAAGTGAAAGTAAAACATGTAATTATGCTCTCACTGTGCATCAGCATCATTCTGCAACTTGATGCTTCCCCTGTGGAATACATCCACTCCTTCATCTATCCATATAAGATTCTACAAGTAATTAAGGGACTGATACAATCAGCATCATGTTCAACTAACTTCATGAAGAGGGACAACCCCCAATTGACTTCTAAGATACTCAAAAGTGGTCTTAGGCAGAGGTTTAGTAAAGATATCTGCAAGTTGCTCCTTGGTAGAAACATGCTCCAAGATAACATCTTTACTTTGAACTTTTTCCCTCAAGAAGTGATATTTCAATTCAATGTGCTTAGTCCTCGCGTGCAAAATAGGATTTTTAGAAATGTTTATTGCACTTGTATTATCACACAAAATCTTTATAGGTTCTAAGATTTTCATCTTCAAACCTTCCAAAATGTGCCTCATCCACATAGCTTATGTGCAATTCATATAAGCTGCTACATATTCAGCTTCAATAGTAGATTGTGAAGTGCAACTCTGCTTTTTACTACTCCATGAGACTAGCCTTCCTCCTAGAAAGAATGTTCCACCAATGGTACTCTTTCGATCATCAATATTTCCTACCCAAATAGCATCTATGTATGCCTACAAGTCAAAATCTCCACCATATGGATACCATAATCCATAGTCAACAGTACCTTTCAGATATCTAAAGATTCTCTTAGTTGCCATCAGATGTGCCTCCTTTGGATTCTTCTGAAATCTAGCCACAATACCAATTGCATGGGCAATATCCGATCGACTATGAACAACATAGTGTAGTTTGTTAATCATTGACCTGAATTCCTTTTCATCTACATACTTAGATGCATCTTCCTTGGACAATTTACAACCTGTAACCATTGGGGTTCCAATTGGTTTACAGTCACTCATACCAAAAGTCTTCAAAACCTCCTTCACATACTTGGATTGAGTAATGAAAATTACCATTATTCATCTATTGTATCTGTAAGCCTATGAAATTTTTTATTTTCCCTATTAATGACATCTCAAATTCCTTCTTCATTTCATCTGCAAAACAATTACTCATGTCATCATTACCTCCAAATATAATGTCATCTACAAATACTTCACTGACCAGTATATCATTTCCTTCACACTTGACATAAATGTTGTTGTCATCACTAGTTCTATCAAAGCCTATATTCATCAAACGAGTATGAATTCGATCATACCATGCTTTGGGTGCTTGCTTTAACCCATACAAATCTTTATGCAATTTGCATACCATGTCTTCCTTATCTGTCAATGCATAACCATCAAGCTGCTCTATATAAACCTCTTCTTCCAGTATCCCATTCAAGAATGCAAACTTGACATCCATCTGGTATACTTTGAACTTCTTATGAGCTGCAAATGCAAGTAGTGTTCTGACACCTTCCAGTCTTGCTACTGGTGCAAAAATTTCTCCATAGTCTTCTCCTTCTTCTTGCACATAACCTTTGCATACTAATCTTGCCTTATTGCAAACTAAAATGCCATCTTCATTTAACTTGTCTCTAAATACCCATTTAGTACCTATAACATTCTTGTTTACCGGTCGGGGTACCAGAGTCCAAGTGTTGTTCTTCTTAATTTGTTCCAACTCCTCCTCCATAGATTTCACCCAATTATCATCACCAAATGCCTCCTTAGCATTTATGGGTTCAAAGGTAGATATCATGCAAGAGTTCTCTCTTATTCTCCTTCTAGTTAGTACTCCAGTGTCCTTATCCCCAATTATTCATTTAGGACTGTGATTCAGTCTCACATACTTAGGAATAATATGATCATTCTCTTCAGGTTCAGCTTCTTCATTGTCATCTTCCTCTGAGTTTATTTGTTTAGGTTGAACAAGTACATTAGGATTTGCTTTACCAATTTTTGATTTAACAGTTTCAGGTTCTAAAAGAAAAATGCAAGGATCTTCATCCTTCTTCTCAGAACCGGTTCCTTCTAAAATTTGAGGACATTCATCTACACGAACATCAGCATTGTCAAAAAATTTCTATGTCCAGTTGTTGAAGCATTTATAGGCCTTACTCTTAGTGGAATAGCCAAGAAATATGCCTTCATCACTCTTAGCTTCAAACTTGCTTATGTAGTCACCTCTTTTAATAAAACATTTGCTACCAAATATTTTAAAATAGCTAACATCAGGTGATCTCCCATACCAGTACTCATATGGGGTCTTGTCCTTACCTCTTTTTACAAGAACTCGGTTCATTGTGTAGACAGTTGTACTTACGGCTTCTTTCCAAAACAAATTTGATACACCTCCTTGTATCAACATACTTCTAGCAGCTTCAACCACTGACCGATTGTTTCTCTTTGCTATACCATTCTATTGTGGTGTCCTTGGTGTAGAAATTCATTGCTTGATACCATTATCATCACAATATTTAGTGAACTCTGTAGAAGTGAATTCACCGCCTTGATCTCTTCTTAGACATTTTATCTTTTTGCCACTCTCTTTCTCAGCTAAGGCTCTGAATGCTTTGAATTTACCAAAATCTTCATTCTTATCCTTCAAGAATGTGACCCACATCATCCTTGAACAATCATCAGTGAAGATCATGAAGTATTTGTCACCTTGAATGCTTCTTGTTCTTATTGGTCAACATAGGTCTGTATGAACCAAATCTAACAAGTGTTCTATTGAGAAGGAGTTTCTCTTGAAAGTTGAAGAAGTCATCTTTCCTAGTTGACATTCTTTATAAAGAGCATTAACTGATTTTCCTAGCTGAGGCAGACCTCTTACTGTCTTAGACTTGCTTACTTTAATAATATTGTCAAAATTTATATGACAAAATCTCCTATGCCAAAGCTAGCTATCATCTATTTTTGCAATCAAACAATTGATAACTTTAGGATTGAGATGAAATAGATTACCTCTGGTCTATTTCTCGGTTGCAATCATATCACCTCTATTGTTAAAGATTTTGCATATACCATTTCTAAACTCTAGTGGGTAACCTCTGTCATTAAGTTGTGCCACACTTAACAGATTGTTCTTTAGGCCTTCAACCCAATAGACACCATCAACAGTGCTCTTTCCATTAAGAGAAATAACTCCCTTACCTTTTACCATACAGGGTGAGTCATTGCCAATTCTGACAACACTGCCATCAAATTCCTTCAGGGAAATAAATTTTCTCTGATCACTGGTCATGTGATGTGAACAACCACTATCAATGATCCAATCATCAGAGTTATCCATTATGGATACTAGTGCCTTCTGATTTGATACTTCTTCCTTGATTTCTACAAACACAATATCTTCACTAGCATCATCATCAGATTCATCATCAGTAATACCACTATCAATAGCTACAAGGCAATATATCTTGCCTTTACCCTTGTACTTCTTAAATTTTTCTCTCTTGTAATCATTTTCACCATTAGGTCAGTTTGTTGCTATATGACCAATCTTGTTGCATGCAAAACATTTTAAAGGTATCTTACCTCTATATTTACTAGTGCCTCTAGGTAGTTGTTTTGCCAACAATGCTTCAAGTTCCACTAAGTTGTCTTCATCATCAGCATCTCTAATAGATCTACATTCATAGCTATTGTCGGTATCTCTACTTCTTCTCATAGATGGGTTAGAGACAGAAGCTCTGAATGCAGATTTTGATTTTTGTACACCACCATCATAGCCATTTAGTTCAAATGCAGTAAGTTTGACAATAATAGAGTCAAGAGTTACCTTTGTCTTGTCAATGGATTTTAGCTCCTCAATAGCTGCAACTCGAATGGCATAGATCAGTAGTAGGGTTCTCAGTATCTTACTGATTACTGTGGCATTTCCACTTTCTCTCCTGCACTCTTTATCTCTCCAACTAGCTCTTTGATCCTTTGACCATATTGTTGGATGTTCTCACCTTCAGACATTCTCATGTCGTCAAACTTGCCTCTTAAACTCTCTTCTTTAGCAATCTTGACATGCTCATCACCGCTATAGATATCTTCAAGTTTCTTCCATACTTCAGATGTAGTTTCAAGACCATGAACATCTACATATTCAGCATCAGACATGGAACTGATAATAGCTTCTAATTCCTGTTGATTTTCTTGTTGTTCTTTATTTTGATCATCAATCAGGGGTCCAGTAGGTGTAGTATACTTATGTTCTATATGATCCCAATACGAACTACCAATACTCTTACTTTAAATCTTCATTCTGTCACTCCATATTCTATAGTTATCTTTGTTAAACTTTAGATCTTCTTTCTTCATCATGATAGATCAAGATCTTTTCCTCAAGTTGTTAGGATTTTAGATTAAGAGGACCTAGATTGCTCTAATACCAATTGATGGTATGATGAAAGAATAAGTATCTGGTAGAATACTGAGATGGGGGGGGTGAATCAGTATATTAAAAAATTGATACAAAGTTCCCAAGCTCAAACTCAGTCAAACAAAGTAAACATATCTCAGTCAAGATTAATATTCTTAGGAATACTTGACATTAATCAGTTTAACTGTTATGACAACTTTTATCAGTAAACACCTTCAATCTTGTAAACATCAACAATGCTTAATCTTAACTCAACATTTTCATCTCTCAATGCTTCTACTTAACATGCCTTATCAGAAGTTAACCAAATCAACAAATAAGATCACAGCCACAAAAGTATTCACCACTTGACACAAGTGTTTATATGTGGAAAACTCAAATAGGTAAAAACCACGGTGAGATGGTACTCACGAGGATACATATCTAAACTCTTTCAAAGTTCACCTTGTTAGGATCCAAAGCCTGTTAGAGCTTTACAATAAGTCATGTTAAAAACTAATTCTGGTTAGGAATCACCCGGTTAAGGGATTTACAAATATGCCTTGTTAGAAGCACAATACCCTGTTAGGAGTAACCTCATTAGAGGATTTAAGAATCCAAGCTAATGGACCACCTTGTTAGAAGATTTAATGAGTAACCAAGCTTGTTAGATCTTACCTAGTTAAGGGATTTTATTTATGTTGTAATTGTTAGAAAACAACAGGTTTTCTTGATCTGTCTAAGTAGCACTACATTTGCTTGATCGGATCCTTCTAAGCTTCAATTTGCCTTCATTGAAAGTGCAGATCCATTCACAGGTTGAGCAACCACACACTCAACAAGTTTTCTACCAATCTTTCCAACAACCTTTACAAACAACTTAATCGACCTTAAATACAAATCAATTAGGTCGGTAACACAACAAAAACCTAATTCTCATCATTGAGATTACAAACAAGTCAATTCAATCTTGACCACTAGAAATCATGACAATCTCTTCACATTCTTGAAGACAATTCCAACCGCTCCATGATCACCACTCCATTGGACTTTGTAACTCATCACGTGTTGTGCATTAAATGCAATCCACTTTTATCCTTCCCTAGACAATAAGCAAACGTGCCAAACCAATTTGAATTTATCCTCATACAATGATTACATGTGTCTCCATCATTACCACTCATCAAATAATAAACCAAAAACTTGATCATTTAGGGTTTAACAGCTGATAGGGTTTACCGGTTACATTACATAGAAAGGTTTGACCCTTTACACCAGTTCACCGGTTCAACTCACAAACTTTACATACCGGTTACAACATCATCTACAACTCTCTTCTTATCAGTTACTAGCCAATATCAAAAACAACAATATTAGTAATAACATGAATACCTTTTACCGGTTCAATTGACATCAATGACAACATATCATTAATGCGATCTCTATGCAAAATGGCAATAAACTTAAAATGCCAACATAGACATAGGAGGGTATTCTCCTGGGGGCAGAGCATGCTAGCCCACCTCCATCATGACCTAGAAGATTACGTGTTTGGACAGGGATGCAGCTTGATGAACTACACACTAATACAGATATGGATACTTGAGCACATCACATGCACTAGACCAGTTGGGGTTCCTATTGATTTGGTTATGGAGAAACCTAGGGTGTTCCTGTATCCCCTTATTCATGAGTGGCGTTTGGAGACTTTCCTTATTGGAGGGTGACCTTTGATAGAGTGACAACGGATGTGAACACATGGAGGCCCTACCTCATGATGCACATGTGGGCAGGTATGCATAGGTAGTTGGTTTTCATGTAGAGAAATTGTCTTCTAGAAGGATGAGATAGCCACATTGTAGTCCCAATCTACTTCGACCAAGTCTGGCGGTAGTTTGGGTTTGAGTAGTGTGTCCCTGCAGACATGCCCATTTATATTTGGCACTCATGTGTGACCCCTAGGACAGGAATTATTCTGAGGCCTACCAGTGATGAGATTGATATGACAGATTTAGATGGCTCAAACCAGGATGCCGCAGCCAATCAATAATGCAGGCGCACACCGATAGTATGTCACATGGTGGGGTAGGGTATACCCTGGAGCCATTTTTCCTATAGAATTCCCTAGATAGAACCCTGGACCATGGATACATACTGGTGGCAAGGATGATTCTGATACATCCGAGGACCTAGGTGAGGAAGACACAGATGATCAGCAGGATGATGCAGGACAACAAGATGTTGGTAGAGATGGAGATGATCTTGATGCAGGAGAGGGATATTAGGATGGTGATGATGAGGAGGATGGAAAGGAGGAGGAGGATGAGGGTGAAGAGGATGAGGAGAATTAAGAGGATGAGGAGGATGAGGAGGATGAGGAGGATGAGGAGGATGCAATTCCACATCACTCTGGAGATGACACCATATCCCTATATCCACTGATTGTACCATCCTGAGGAGAGAAGGACCCTATAAGGAGTCTTGATTCCAGTCCCCACAGTCTCTCCCCTACTGTACAGAGAAATTATGTGCATGGAGAGCCTAGTGGTTCTCAGTCACATGAGGTCTATTTTCATGACTCCCTCACAGGAGGGAGATCCAGGTAAGGTTTTTTATGATTGTTGAATTTATGCATTTAATTATTTAGATTTGATGATATAGAATGTTACTGATGAAAAACATCTTCTCATCTCTACAGTTGGTGTTCAAGAGTGGTGTTCCCTCATCCAGAATACAATGACAAATATCATCACCACCGCACACATTCCTATCTCCTCACAGATAGTACATAGACCTCATAGGAGTGTTGGGTGGCATGAGGACCTATTCACCTCCTTCCGAGTGGAGATAGAGGTTAGGAAAGAGAGGGAGAATAGTTTGCTAGAGAGATTGCAATGGATAGAGTGTGATCTAGAAGCGACACAGGCAGAGGTGACCATGTATCACGAGATCATAATGGATAGAGAGCGTAGGAGCTCCTCGCAAAGTCACTCACATTCCTCATCACAATACATACCCATGGGTCCACCCCCACGGCCACATCAGGAGGGGATAGCCAGTCACCAACCTCCAGCTGATAGTCCTAGAGATAGGAGATGATTATGTTGTAGTATGGGTTATCTTTTGATATATAGTGATTTATATATTGTTACACTCATCGATACATATTTATATATGCTTATGGTTTTATTTCAAACATGTTATTTTAATTCTTGAAACAATGTATGCATTTATTTGATTAAAAGTAACATATTTGGTAATGAACATGTATGTCTAATTTAATTTTCATGTGATTGATTTCTCAATGCTTCATGATTAAATTGATACAAGTGTGATTTAATTAAATAACTAAGTATTTAATTAAATACTACCGTAGTGATATAGAAGAAAATGTGTTAATTTTAAGAACTATTTGACTAATGTGATTTAATTAACTCTAATTAAACACAACATGATATAATCCTACTTAACACATAAGAAATTTTATAACATGCCAGCACATATAAAATGTAAATCTATTACAATTTACATAAATAAATCCAAGACAAACCATAAAGTGAAGAAATGTGCTTCTCAAGAATGAAGCGATGTAGACTAAACAATACAATATCATTTCATACTACATACTTTAATAAAGATATGCTAACATATTATCCAATTTGAAGAAAGAAAAGGCACTGGGAGAGAGAATAAGCTAGAAAAAGAGAGAGAGATTAGGCATAGTATCTATGAAGGTGCATAGCATTTATAGGTTCTTTGAGAGGTGTACCTTCCACATCTGCTATCTTGTAAGCACCTCATCCATAGACTTCGACAATGATGTAAGGTCCAAGACAATTCGGACTGAATTTTCCTTTTTCCTCGGGTAAGGCATTCATGTTGCGTTGATTCTCATAAAGTACTAAATCACCTACTGAGAAGGAATGTTGAATGACTCTATCATTCTAACTTCGTTGTAGATTTTTATGATATGCTTGAATATTCTCAAGAGCGTTTATGCATTGTTCGTCAAGCATCTCAAGTTGTTGGAGCCTTTGTTCTCTATAGCAATCATCATCCATTATACCCTTAAGAGAAACTCTTAAAGATGGAATTTCTAACTCCAAAGGCATAATAGCATCAACACCATAAACAAGACTATAAGGAGTAGAACCCGTAGCAATATGTACACTCGTTCGGTAAGCCCAAAGAGCGTAAATTAACTGAGTGTTCCAATCCTTACCATGCATGTACACAATCTTATGAAGAATTTGTTTGATTATTTTGTTTCAAGATTCAACTTGACCATTTGATTGAGGATAGTAGGGTGTAGAAAATCGATGTTGAATATGATATTTCTCGAGATATTTCTTCACGTATTTGTTTTTAAATGATATTCTAGTATCTGAAACCAAAGCAGAAGGTATTCCAAACCGATAAATAATGTTATCTAAGATGAATTGACATATTACTTCGGTGGTAGTAGATCGAAGAGGAACTGATTCTACCCACTTCGTAAAGTAATCAGTAGCGGTTATGATGAAAGTGTGTCCTTGAGATGAGGGAGGAGATATTTTACCAATGAGATTCAAACCCCATGTAGAAAAGGGCCAAGACGCTACTTAAGATCGAAGTTCTTGGGCGGGAGCATGGATCAAATTGCTATGTTGCTGACACTGATGACATTTCTTAACAAACACAAAGGAGTCTATTTCCATGGTTTGCCAATAATATCCCATTCAGAGCAACCTTTGAACTAAGGATCTACCCCCAAAATCCCCCCCACAAGCACCTGTATGTGCTTCCTCAAGAGCAATAGGGATTTTAGTTTTGTTAAGACATCAAAGGAGGAGACCATTATAACCCCTTCTATAAAGAACATTAGAAAAAATAATGTATCTAGCGGCCAACTTGTGAATCCTAGCCCTAGTATTCTTGTTTGTAGAGTTGGGAAAGGAACCATCATTCAAATATCTCATGATATGAGTACCATTCATCAGAATCTATAATGCAATAATATGCCACATCACTAGGATTGTCTTCAATAGCTAGGGTAGTGAGTTTGTGAATAATAAATTTCAGATCTATCAAGGGGTTATCTAAAGATACAAGAGAGGCCACACATGCCATTGCATCAACATGTCAATTATCTTTTCAAGGAACAGGCTCCATGAGATAAGAATCAAACTTTTGCAACAAGGATATAGCTAAATCTCTATATTGTGATAAGTAAATTCGTGTCACTTGTCTTATGATTAATTGAGAATCCCCATAGATATATAGATATTTCACATTTAATGCTAAGGCTACTTTAATTCCAGCTATACGAGCCTCATATTCAAAAATGTTAGTGGTACACAAGAAATTGAGATGATATGATAAAGGGATAGGTTTCTTTTTAGGAGAGATTAAGACAACACCTACCCCCAATCCTGTATGACACCTAGAGCCATCAAAATATAATTCCCAAGTTTCATCAACCTCAGAAAAGAGAATGAATTCATTGGGAAAAGACTCTTGGTTAGGTATGGACTAACTGGTTGGTCAACGCTTGGCCTTTTATTGCCTTCTGTGAAACAAACTTAAGGTCAAACTCAGTCAACATCATAACCCTCTTGGCTAAGCATCCTGAGAGGTCATTTTTGGAGAAAATATGCTTTAGAGTATTGAATTTAATGATAACATGAACTTCAACATTCAAAAGATAATGCCTTAATTTTTGGGATGTGAAGACTAAAGCAAGACATTGTCTTTCTATTGCAGAATATCAAACTTTGTAATCGAGTAAAGTGAGACTTATGTAATAAACCAGACATTCTCAACCATCCTTATCACAATGTGTCAATAATATTGTAAGAGCATGAAAGGAAGCAGCTATGTATAGAAGAAAAGGTTTGGAAGGGTCAGCGGGTTGAAGATGGGAGGATTGGCCAAATATATTTTTAAGTTCTCAAATGCTTGATGACAATCCTCATTCCATTGAAAGGTGATATTGTTTTTAAGTAATTGGGTGAAAGGAAGGGTACGATCCGCAAGTTGGGAAACAAACCTACGAATAGCTTGAATCTTTCCTTGTAAACTTTTTAGCTGGGAAGCATTTTTAGGAGGTGGCAAGTTAAACATAGCATCTATCTTCTTCGTATCCACCTCAATTCGATGATTCGATACTATGAATCCTAATAGTTTTCCACTATCCACACCAAAAACAAACTTTCAGAGATTCAAGCGCATGTTGTACTTACGAATTCTTTCAAAGACTTCACGAAGGATCTTAACATGATCTATGCGAAGAATGGATTTAGCTAAGATGTCATCAACATAATCTTCTAATATTTTATGCATGTAATCATGGAAGATGAGGGTCATAGCATGTTGATAGGTAGCGCCTGCATTTTTCAATCCAAAAGGAATCATAACCCAACAAAATGTGCCCCAAGGGGACTGGAAGCATTTTTAAATTGGTCTTGAGGATTAATGAAGATTTGATTATATCACGAGAAACCATCCATGAAGGATAAAAAAGCATGGCCTTCTACAAAATCCACTATCATATCGATATTTGGGAGAGAGAAGTCATCCTTCAAAGAAGCTTTATTGAGATCTCAAAAATTCATACACATCCTAATCTTGTTATCAGATTTAGCTATGGCCACAATGTTTGAAATCCATGGGGAATAATCAATAGGATCGATGAATATGACATCCAATAACTTTTCAATCTCAGCCTTAACAAGCAATGCTATTTTGGGATTCATCTTTCGAATCTTTTGTTTCACGGGTTTAGCATTAGGAACTAAGACAATGTTATGAGTGAAGATCTTAGGATCAATGCCAGGCATATTAGAATATATCCAAGCAAAGATTTCAGGGAATTCATGTAATAATCCAGAATATTGTTTTTGTTCTTCTTCATCCAAGTATTTTTCTATCTTAATGACTTTGTCTTCAACACAGGGATCCATTCTGATATCAATAGTATCACTTATGAGTAGATTTATTTGTTGAGGAGCATTTTTCAACTGAGAGAATTCTTTAGCTATCTCATCGTTATTTCTTTCTTTCCCAAAGTAAGCTTTTGTATTTAAACAATAGGGAAATCCACGATTATGGAGATAATGAGGAAGGTTGTCATAGGCTCCTAGGAATTCAGCTAAGGAATCATTAGTAGGAAAAACATCCAAAGTGAAGACGCTAGAAGAGTCGCAGTCAATATACTCCAGATATTTTATTGAGAGAGCAGTAGAGATAACATTAACACTAATTGATGATCTCTTGGAATATTTAGTACGCTTACAAGGATCATAGCCAAGCCCAAATGTTGTATCATAGAATTTATTTTCGAAGGGAACTTTTATCCCTTGTTCTTGGGCACCACAACCATTACCATTATATCCACACTTAACTAGGATGTGAAAACTAGGACCATAAAGGTTAGCCATTTTTGAAAAAGAAGGGGGTTTTTCATGAAGGGATCAAAATCCTCTAAATCGAAAACAAGGGGAGATGAAGTATGAGAAGCCGCCACAAAGTTATTACTCAGTGGCTTGGATAAAGTGGGTTGCTTTTTAGGTTATTCTTTTTCTTTCTCCTTTTCAACCTTGGGTTCTCGAGGGGGAATTTTATATTCTCCTATGAAAGTAGGATTAAAGTCGAGGGATCCCCAATCATCTTCTGCAAGAATCTTTTCAAGAGAGAAGACATCTTCAGTGGTAGAATCAGGTTGAGAAGGATTTTCTTCAAGAACCTTAGGTTCATTTGAAAGAGAAGGACCATTTGAGGAATCAATGGAAGATGAACTAGAGGTAGGAGGTATACTTGAGGGAAAAGACACACTAGTAGGAGCAGAGGTTTTGGAATCATCTGAGATAGTTGCAGAAGAACCAATTGAAGAGGATTTGGATGTTGAAGTTTGTAAACAAGCTTGGAGATTGGTATCACCTAGCAAGGTATATGTCTTATTGTTGTAAATGAATTTAACTTGCTTATGCAATGTAGAGGGGACAACTTGCATACTATGAATCCAAGGTCTCCCTAATAATAGGTTACACGTCAAATTTCCAGGCATGACATTAATACGTGTAGATAGAGTAACAAGACCTACCTTAATAGGAAAGGTAATGATACCTAATGAGGATTTAGCAACATTATCAAAGCCTTGGATAGTAATATAATTGGGCTTAATGAGAGATGTATCCACATTGATTTTATGTAACAAGTTAATGCTACAAACATTAAGGCTAGAGCCATTATCCACTAGTGTTTGTCTTATTGCACTATTGTTTATGATAACCACAATCATTAAAGGATCATATTGATGTTGGATTTCACTAGTAGGTAGCTCATCTTGTGTAAACACAATTTGAGCCTTAGGAGATGTTATAGAGTCAATCAAGGAAGCCATATTATTGGATGTCATTGTAGGTAGGACATTCATAGTTTTCAAGGCATCTTGTAACATTCCATGATGTGTTGAAGAGGTTTGAATCAAATCCCAAAGGGATATCTTGGCAAGAGTAGCTTTGAGTTGTTCAATAAGATCATATTCTTTACCAAGAGTTTGTGAAATGCAAGGTGCTTGAGGAAAAATAGGTTGAGGAAAGGGAAGGGAAATTAGGATAACCAGAGGAGAATTTGGTTGCCTATTGTTTCTTGTGTTATAAGTGTGGGAAACTATATGATGACTCTCCTTAGTTATTTGTTTAACATAACTATAAGGACTCTTAGTGGGATTTCCTCCTTGTACAGTAATGACAGGTTTGTTAGGAGTACTAAAGGAATCATGGTCATATCCACCTTGAACACTGAAAAGGGGTTGACTGGGAAGTTGTGAAGTTGAAGAAAGATAAACACCTTGGACTACAAAGAGAAGCTTGCTATGTTCATTCACATTTATCATGTTGATTAATCTTTTAGATGTATTGTTTTTGTTTGAAGATTTGGACAAAGGCACAAAGTCATCAAGAGCATCAGCCAACAAGGCATGGTCATATCAGTTGAAAGGTTTATCTTTTGGTTCAAAAGGAGACATATCCTCATAGAGGAGATTGTTCTAGACAACCATGTTTCTATATTTAATGGAGGATTTAATAGGATTGTACCCATGAGAGCAACCATTCAACTTATCTTTCTCATCACCTGAAATGGCATAGTAACAAGGTCAATTAGTTTTTGGCAAAAGAGGGTTTAGAAGGCTTAGGGTTCAAAAATTCATCTAGAGCTTCATCAATTCATCCTTACTAAACTCATAATCAACATAATTGCATACATCATCAAAAGTATGAACATATTGCAAATAAAAATCTGACATTTTAAAGTGGAAATTGAATGAAATTCAAACACACAATGCAAGCAAAATAGAGGAAATCTTTTTTTTTATTTTTCTTGAATTTTTCACTCTTTTTTTTGGAATTTTATGTTTATAAAGAAAATGAAACATACTAAATCTAGATATAATAATGAAAGTAATATTAGGTTCACGTCGGGCTCACCAAAATGTGTAGGGGAAAAAGTGAGACTAAGCAAACAAGTCCTAATCCCTCTCTCATGTACACATTGTGGAATGTGAAAGGGCCTAGGGAGGTAATGCACTTTGGCTACTTCTTGTGAAGAAAAGAGATCCAAGGATTAACTCTTAGGTTTTCTATTCCTTTGTTGTAAATAAGGAGTAGAAGTGATGCAAAGTGCAGAATTGAATGATCAACCTAGAATGCAAGTATACACAAGCAACCCTCATCTGAAAATGTAGAACTGAAATTAACTGATGCTCAGCGAAAAAGTACAGATTAGGAAGTGAGTTCAGAGGTGCACCTATATAAGAAATCTGAGTCAAAATTTCCAAGATGGGGGCGCCACGCCTTTGTCCCGATTCTGCAAACAGGAAGCTGCAACTGACAGGCTGGAATCTGAAGGTTTTGCACTACTGCTCTGCCAAAATCCACTTGAAACTAAGAGGGTCGGGGTGCCATGCTCCTGTCCTGGGCAAGACTAGGGTGCCACACCCATGTCCCAGTGATTTCTGCTCAAATTTGATCCTCGGTACTGTGTTTATGTGCTCTGTCAAACCTGAAATTTGCAGCGATGATCGGATCTTGTACCTGCACACGTAACTAAAAATAGGGTTTTGGGTGGCTATATGGGGTTTTGCATTAGTAAAACCCATGTTTTGGTGATTTCCACCTTAACAAATAGTTGATTTGTATAGTAAAATAGCATGTGTAGGAATCTTTTGTGTGTGCAAGACCCTAAAATGATGAATGCAAACAGTCTAGAGTAACCCTGTGCTTTAAAGAGTAAACCCTAAATACTTGTAATTGACAAAGTAAATGCTCTAAATCAATTATGCTAAGTGATCTAAAGAATAAATTTAAATCTCCAAATTGATGTAATGAAGCTCATACAAAGACATGGAAACAACATGAAATCATACCCAACCCCGAGGGAGGGGTACAAGCCAATCTTCATTCGGTGATCTCCTATTGCTTTCCTACATCTTCAAAAAACCCCAATTGATGAAAGAATGCTTTGATGAATGCTTGATAGATGTTGTTGAATGTTGTTGAAGACTCCAAAAGACCTTCTCTTTCATTGCATAGAAGGCCCCTTGTGATAGCTAGCTCTTAGCCAAAAACTTTTAGGCCTTCAAATGAAGAAAGAGAGCTCTTATGTATGAAACCCTAGATCTTAATTTCATCTTTAGGTCGACCTAGGATTTGAATTTTCTGCCATTGTATTGGGGTTAACCATTATAATGTCATAGAATTATGCTCCGGAAATTTCAAAAAAATATCGAAGACCATACGTAACTTACACACGGTCCGACCAACTTTTCACCAAATTTTGAGGGCCGTTAGATATGATGATATTAGAGTGAATCCCAAACTTACAACTGATTTCAAGATGTTTTGACATAAAAAATTGGGCCTTAACGGTTGAAATAAGACATAATTAGGGTTTATGATTTATGATTTATTGGAGAAATAATATAAAAAGGGGCACACTTAGGGTAAAGGGCCCAATTTTATGATGTATGAAGTTATGAAATATGAATTTATATTTAATGAAATTAATTAATTAAATGCTTAAAGCTAATTAGAAATGCAAGATGCAAAACACACTAAGGCGAGTGCTAAACCAAATGTGGAATTGTACCACCCTAGCAAGGGTGTACAATTTACGACATTACAAAACCAAAGGAACGAAAAAGGGTTACACAAAGCAAGATATATGTTCTAATCCATTCAATAGAATTTTATATGTGTCTCCCTTTCCTAAGAATTTTGAGGTACCAAAATTTGATAAATACAAAGGAAAAGGGGACCCTAGAGATCATGTTAGGGAATTTTATTCAACATGCACATAGGTTGCTTATGATGACACTAACCTTATGTGCCTCTTCCCTCAAAGTCTCTTAGATCAAGGATGGATTGGTTTGCTTGATTACGCAAAAACATAAAATCATGAATCAGTTAGCTAAAAAGTTCTTGGCTCATTTTGCCTTTAACATTGATAATGAAGTAACTACATCAGATTTGTGCAACACAAAACAAAATATTGGTCAACCTTTTATAACATTCTTGGAAAGATGGCACAACCTTGTCAGTCAATGCACTTGTGACATTCCTGAAGACCAACAAGTATGCATTTGTAATTTGATCCCAAAATGATGTATGAACTAAAAGTCAAAATTCCTAACACAATTGAAAAAAATCATTCATAAGGGCACAAACTTTGAAAAGCCCCTCATTCAAAGAGGAACTATTAAAAGCG
The DNA here is from genome assembly GCF_030272615.1 of Cryptomeria japonica. Taxonomy (NCBI): domain Eukaryota; kingdom Viridiplantae; phylum Streptophyta; class Pinopsida; order Cupressales; family Cupressaceae; genus Cryptomeria; species Cryptomeria japonica. The sequence goes on along the minus strand of NC_081408.1, from coordinate 524,225,251 downwards.
GTTCGAACAATAAGAACTAGTTTTTGAATAGAAATAAGAATGTCATAAATGATGGACTAGTTGACATAAAAATAGTGAGTAATGCACAAACAAAGATCAGTCTTAAAGGACCAACTATTATGGGCACATAAATGTTTAATTGACATCAATGACAAGATCCTTCAACAAACACGATTCAACAAAACCAACAATGCAAACCTCCAAAACTTAGGGATGCTCATCCTACACAATTTACACCATTTGGAGAGCCTATTGAAATAGTTTTTAAAAAATCACTACACTCAAAACATCATTGAATTTCCCAAAATGAGAAATGAACCAGCAATCAAGCCTGTTTGGTGGAAAGATAATGAATATTGTGACTATCATCACACAAAGGGGCATGAAAATGCTTCATGCTTTAAGTTGAAACATCTCATACAAGATCTAATTGACCAAGGTTTAATCAAAGTGGAAACTCCTCCAGGGTTGTCCAATATCAATCACACTATTCTCAATACTCCATTACTTGATCATGAGAAAGGAAAATTCTCTAGTTTAGGTTCTAACCCTAAACATAATGTAAATTATACCAAAGCCCCTCATGACTACACCATAAATCATATACAAGACGTAGATGGCCATGTGTCTACAATAACCATCAAGGAGAAAAGTTTTGTGTGAGTAGTAGCCACCAGATAATTCAAAATTACAATGCAAGGAACCTCTCTTAAGCCGCAAGAAATTAGTCACTATAATCTCCTAGATCAATTAGTAAAAATGCTTATGCAAATTCTCAAGTTGCTACGCATATCCCTTTGTTACTACTTATCAAGTTGCCATTAGTTTTCATATTCAAATTCATACTATATATTCTAGTCGGTTAGCACTACCGAATCATGCAGTCGGTATAAACAGAGAAGTCGGTATGCACAGTCTAGTCGGTTACAGAAGAAAGCAGTCACAAAACACAGTATACACCAAAGCTGTCTACCGAGAATCTTTTTGAGACTACCCAACAGTAAAGTTAACACACTGAGTTGATATTCATCGAGTGAAATGTGTTACCAGGTACATTGAACCTGGACATGCATATGAAAACATGTTACAAGATTGAGGCACATCTAACCGTTATTACATTGGAAATTGCACTAGAAGATTGTGTATGATTACAAGGTCAATCTAACCAATGAAATATTTTGTTTAGTTATTCATTCGAGGAATCTTGTTTGTAAGATCAAAGAAATGAATTGGATCACCGTTTTAAGAGATCTATTTATATAGCATGAATTAAGAGCAAGGTGTGTGCATATATGTATGAAGGAAGACTGTTACAGAAACACAAAGGTCACCGAGAAGGTTTTCAGAGAATAGTCGAAGAACAGAGTAAACAGAAGGGTTTACCGAATTACTATATGGGTTACCGAGGTATGCTATAAGCAAGGTAATCTTATTCTGAGCACATAGAATTTGCTACAACATTTCAGATGTAAAGTTGCAGCTGTTTGTAACGATTTTATTGTAATATTGTGAAGTTGAAAGAGAAACCTTTAACAGGGTAAAAGACTCTAACCAAGTCTATAAATTGTAAAGCCTCTAACCAGGTGCAGCATTCAAAATAAATGTTGTGAAATCCTTTAGCAAGGTAGATCTAACAGATCTTGTTACTCCTAACAGGGTAAGCTATCAGAAATAGCTAAACATGTAGCTCTAACCGAGCATCTTTATTATTGCAGTAGTGAAGTTGTGGGTGCCATCCCCACCGCAGTTTTTCTCTGTAACCAAGAGTATCTGCATAACCAAAATATATGTGTTATGGAGTGAATCATGTATGATTTTTATCTATTTGTTTTAACTTTATTTTATGTTACTGCACTATTTTGTTTATGCATAACAGTAAGGTTATCATTAAAGAAAAGTTTTGGAGTACTGATTCACCCCTCCCCTCTCAGTACATTAGCTTTCCATATTGGGCCTAACAATTGGTATCAGAGCTTCAATTTTGGAAAAGGGTTTAACTATCTAAAGAGAAAGATCTTATCAATGGAAGGCTATAAACAATCTCAGAGGATTGTGTATCTATAAGAAGAGTTGGATCATGCAAATCAAGTGATTTCAGACATGCAAAGGCAAATGCAAAAATCTCTGAAAGTAAGAAGAAGATTATCTGATGACTTGCAGGATTCTTAAGAGTTAGTGGAAAAAATTGAGACATCATCTGAGAATAGTTTATCTAAAGAGACTGAAGAAATTATTGGAGTATTGAAAGAAAAGAACAAAGCATTGGCTGATCAACTAAAAGCAATGAAAAGAGAACAAGAACATTTCAGTACACAGATGACTGAAAATCTAGATGCATTAAGGACAGCTGAGGATAAAGAAAGAGATCTACAAAGAGAGAAACAACAACTTGAAGTATTAGTATCTGATAAGAATGATGAAATCATAAGGTTGACTGCGATTCAACAAAATATGACAGATCAACTAGGTTATGCACATCATGAAGCAATTCTAAAGAATGATGAAAATCAAGCATTAAAACTTGAAGTATCAAGGTTGACCCATGAACTTGAAATAGAGAAGAAATCCAAAGAAACATTGAAGAAGAGTTATGATGCATCAAAGATGTTGGATGAGCAACTGAATACAAGAAGACCCAACAAAGATGCAGGACTTGGTTACAAAGGAAAAGAATCAATCGAGAAAGGAATTCATACTACCGAGAGAGGAGAATCATCAAAGCAAGTTGGAAACAGGAATAACATCAAAAGGAAGAAGCCTATTTGCTACTACTGTGGAAATCAAGGTCATACTGCCAACATATGTTAGATTAGAAAAGGTAAGCAACCGAATATCACTAAGTCCAATGGATATCATTACAATTGCAATAAATATGGTCACACATCTAATCAATGTAGGACAAAGTCTGTTAACAACTATCAGAAGGCAAAATACAAAGGGTTTTGTAAAAACTGCAATAGATATGGACATAGTACCGAGAAATGCTGGTTTAAGCAAAAGAATCACATGCGGTGTGCACACCGAGCAAACACTAGTGGTTGCCGAACTCACACAAATCCTTACCGACAATATGCAGTAGTACCATGGGATTACAATACAAGGATATGGTGCGAATGTTGCAGAAGATATGGACATATTAGTGCCAACTATTTTATAAGGTTTGGAATGAACAACCGAAGATCATGGAGAAATCCTGGTATGGCATGTTTTCATTGTCACAAAGCTAGACATTTAGCTAGAGATTGCAAAGATCAACCTAGAAGAGACATTGAAAAGATAAAAGAAAAATTTAAGATGATTTGGAAAAAGAAGGAAATCATGTCAGATGAAGAAAGAACCTTACCTACCGAGTTAGGTGCACCTATTCCAAATTAATCAGAAAAGGTATGAAGGGACTGCATTCTCTAAAGGTTAAATCATAACAGTTCCTATTCTATTATGTACAAAATTCAAAATCTGCATAGTTAAGATGCATTAGTAAGTTTGAAATTCCATCAAAAGTACTTTATAGGAAACCTATCAAGTCGGTGTATACAGGAAGCCTGTCAAGTCGGTAAATGAAGGAAATTTGGTTACTCAGTTAAAACAAAAAAAAAAGGAGTAAATCGGTTAAAGGTAAACCGAGTGCATTTAATGTTTTGACCTAACCCGCACAGAACCTGATAAGATATTTTGTGTACTTAAAGCTATTTTCGCGGTCACTCTCATTCACCAAGTTTTCAAGAGAGCAGAGTAGAGCGAATCAAGGCAATCAAACTTCATTCAGAGCAAATTTCAAGGTATTTACATCAAATCTCATCACATTGTTAAGCTGGTTTCCGATCTTGTCAAATTGCTACTATCTACCAAGTGTGAAGCATCAATCGTTTGTAAACCGTCAAACCCTAAGGATAGTTTGCTAATTTTTTACCTAAAATCTACAATGGCGCCCAAGATCCAAGATCCCGTAGTTGTCAAGAATGTGGAGAAGCCCTTGCTGAAGTACTCTTTGACTCCTAAAGTCACCTCTAAACCGGATAACAAAACTGCATTCTCACTCATCCCTGATCGAGTCTTGTTAGTCAAAGATGTTAGATTCTTCACCAAATGTTCTGTTGAAGAACTCGGTCATGTTGAGATTAGTGACACATATGATGAACTTTGTACCAATGGCAAAATGGATAGAAAGTATGAGCATATCAAAATCAAGGGATTAACTGAAGCCCTAGCCTATCCCCGTGTGTTCAAACCCCAGTGGGTCAAGTTTATTTTAAGCAGAGTTCATGATGATTTTATGTGGCTAGAGAAGCAACCATTCAAAATCACTAAGGAAATCATTCATGTGATCACCGGGTATCCTATCTATGATCATGCACGAGCACAGAAAATGATATCATAGAAGGAGTTAATCAGTCTAACTGGAGTAGAATCTGATTACCGAGGACTGAAGTTGAACAATGTCACTGATGCAAAACTTAAGTTTGCAATTAGAGTAATTGGTTACTGTTTCTTCCAATCAGCAAGGGAAAATAGTGTACCATGTGTAGCACTTGACTTAGCCTACAAAATAGTGAAAAAGGGAATGAAAGTAGACTTATGTGAAGTGCTACTGAAGAACTTGTTTGAGAACTTGAACACAATAAGGAAGCTGAAGAAGAACAACTCGGCAAACACACTGAAGTTTGGTTCACTTCTTGTATGCATGTTTTTCTACTTTGAGAAGTTCTTTCCCTCAGTCGGTAAAGTAGTTTGGGAGCTACACCGACCTATCACCCATCAAATCAATGATTTTATCAAGAAATTGGGAGATAATTTTAATGATATCATGGATGACTATTTCAGCAAATTTCAAGAGAAGATGCACAACAGGTACAGGATTCCACCATAGCTGGTAGAGAAATATAAGGATGATATATATTTTGAGGTAGACACCGATTACTGTTATATGAATGTTGTTGAACCAAGGACTCAGTCTTTGCCACCAATGGGTTATGAGATTGACTATGATATTACACAACAGCAAATTGATGCCTATCTTTCATTGCCAAGGCATGCTACTGAACTAAGATATGGAACTAATGAAGAAGTTAAAGAAAAGGTGAAAATGAGCATTGTAGTACCTAAAGCTACAAGAAAGACTACAAAGATGATAAAGGTTTTATCTGAGAAAATCGAAGAAGAATCCTCCTCTACACCTGTCAAAGGCACTCTTTCCATTACCGAAGAGGAATCAGAAGCTCAAGAGGCAGCAATAACATTAAGTACCGAGTTGCCTAAGGGTAAAGTTTTGAAAAGAAAGAAACAGGACATTACAAAGGCCCTACCGACTCCACCAACAAAGAGACCTAACACTAGAGCATCAGCTGCATCACCGAGTAAGAAACAAAAGAGTGTTACTATTCCTAAGGTAACCAAAACCTATAAGAAATCTACTCGGAGACTCATTTTGGCAAAAGAGTCTAGTGATACAGAATCCGATGATGCAAACAAATTTCAGATTGTAAAAAGCAAGAAGGTAAATATTCATAGTGTTGAAAACTTTTGTGCCAATCTTAAAGAATATGGTGGATTTGCAGGATTTAGATATGTCAAGTATGAGACTAGGAATAATGATGAGAAGCGAAAAATTGAAGAAGCTGTCATTTGCACACTTCTAAAGTTTCGGCTACCTCCATTAGAACTAGTAAAGTCACTTCCAAGTGAATTATACTTACATATTGATAACAGAAGGAAATATGCAATGGACTCAGAGAAATAAATAAGAGAAAGAAGTCTAGTCCATCTATTTCCTGATATGTCTGTAGCAGAAATAAAGAAGCATTTGACAACATACAATTCTAAATTTCTTATCAAACACAGAGCCTTAAAATTGATGAATGGGCTATACATTGATGTCAAAAATGAGACAAAAGCCAAATGGCAGGATATCTTCAAAATAAAGGATGTCGATGAACAATCTCAAATTGAAATTGTTGATATCACCGAGCAAGATCCTGATGTCACCGAGCAAGGTCTTGATGCTACCAAGCAAGACCCGGCTGACACTATTTAAATTGATGAAGATGTCATGGATGCAGAAGCACCGGAGCAGGAAATGATAGAAGGCACTACCTATGCAAAACTTGTATCTAGTGAATCTATCTTAGAACAAGTTTAGCCTTATCCGTTGGTCAAGCCACCTGTCTCTACCGAAGCTCCTAAGGATATAGATCAAGGCACCAAAGGTCACAAGTCTAAAGCAATAGAAGATACAACTAAAGATCAGATGTCTCAAGCACCATCAAGCACTGAAAATGTTACAGCTGAGACCCCTAGTACCGAGACACCCAAGGACACCACAACGGCTATAGGAACTGACCAAAGTGTTGCATCTACCGAGCAACCTACCGAGGGTCAGCAAGCCTCACAAGCACTTGTCTTAGTACAATCGACCAAAGGTAAAGAGAAGAAGGTGAGAAAACATAGTTTCAAAGTTGATTTAACTAAACCGATAGTGTTGCCCAATGTGGATATCTCAAAATTAAAAGGGCAAGCACTTATTGATTTCAGTGAACTATGCAAAGCAAAGGCCGAACAAGAAAAATAGATGGCCATTCAAAAGAAGAATAAAGTACTACAAAAGGTGAAGACACTGCTAACAGATATGCTACCTTCAGCAACAGTGTCAACCAATGCAGCCATCCACATTCAACTGGATGAACTCCTTACTCAAATAGAAAGATCTGGAGTTGATGCATCTGAGTACTTGAGAAAGCTAAAAGATAAAGAGCTTACTGCAAAGATGATAGAAGAGGTACAAAAAGCTCTTGCTATAGGAAAATTAAAGCTTGTCAAATTCATTGTTGAGTTGTCCCCTCAACTCAAGCATATTCTTTATTTATTTCAAAAACTTTGTACATTTTCCTTATTCATTAAAGATATCAAGAATAAAACTTATCCAATTGAGAAAGATATCACCGATCTCACAACTAACTTGACCACCGAGCCTAATTCAGTTCAGAATTTTTATACCAAGCTTCAACAACTCATGGCTCAACAATTAGAACTCAGAAATGAAGAGCATAAGATTAGGATGGATATAATGACCCTCCAGACATTATTCCTTCCTCATCTCTCATCAGTTCAAGAGCAAATTAACCGAGCTACCCGCCTATCAACTACACAAGAGGGAAGCACTCTTGATGGCTTAATATCACTATTGGCTGATATTCAAGCACAAAATTCTTTAATGGAAAGTGTAAAGGATGCACTCTCAGTCGCACTCACCGACGCCCGGAACAAGTATAAATCTATTTTTGATCAGTTACCACCCCCGGATGGAAATTAAGTTTTTGATGTTTGTCAACAAAGGGGAGTAATACTACATATAATACTACATAAGGGGAGTAATATACTATATTTGGAGAGTGATATAGTTTTCATAATACAGTTTTGAGTATTGTATACAGGGGAGTATACCGAAAAGAGCATGCAGAGCTAGTAGAGCGCACAAGCACAGAACAGAACCGAGCATGCAAAATCCGAGTAATATATAGAATAATGATAAGGGGAGTATATCTGCATATACTATTTCATTGACTATTGTATATATTGTCAAGTGTAGTCATTTTGCAAAGTATATAGATTTTTGAGTTATGACTTTGAAAGTAGTTTTTCTCAAACATCTCAACTAATGTCAAAAGGGGAGATTGTTACTACTTATCAAGTTGCCATTAGTTTTCATATTCAAAGTCATACTATATATTCTAGTTGGTTAGCACTACCGAATCATGCAGTCGGTATAAACAGAGAAGTCGGTATGCGCAGTCTAGTCAGTTACAGAAGAAAGCAGTCACAGAACACAGTATACACCAAAGTTGTCTACCGAGAATCTTTTTGAGACTACCGAGCAGTAAAGTTAACACACCGAGTTGATATTCATCGAGTGAAATGTGTTACCAAATACATTGAACCTGGACATGCATATGAAAACATGTTACAAGATTGAGGCACATCTAACCGTTATTACATTGGAAATTGCACTAGAAGATTGTGTATGATTACAAGGTCAATCTAACCAATGAAATATTTTGTTTAGTTATTCATTCGAGGAATCTTGTTTGTAAGATCGAAGCAATGAATTGGATCACCGTTTTAAGAGATCTATTTATACAGTATGAATTAAGAGCAAGGTGTGTGCATATATGTATGAAGGAAGACTGTTACAGAGACACAAAGGTCACCGAGAAGGTTTTCAGAGAATAGTCGAAGAACAGAGTAAACAAAAGGGTTTACCGAATTAATATATGGGTTACTGAGGTATGCTATAAGCAAGGTAATCTTATTCTGAGCACATAGAATCTACTATAACATTTCGGATGTAAAGTTGCAGCTATTTGTAATGATTTTATTGTAATATTGTGAAGTTGAAAGAGAAACCTTTAACAGGGTAAAAGACTCTAACCAAGCCTATAAATTGTAAAGCCTCTAACCAAGTGCAGCATTCAGAATAAATGTTGTGAAATCCTTTATCAAGGTAGATCTAACAGATCTTGTTACTCCTAACAGGGTAAGCTATCAGAAATAGCTAAACATGTAGCTCTAACCGAGCACCTTTATTATTGCAGTAGTAGTGAAGTTGTGGGTGCCATCCCCACTGCAGTTTTTCTCTCTAACCAAGAGTTTCTGCGTAACCAAAATATATGTGTTATGGAGTGAATCATGTATGATTGTTATCTATTTGTTTTAACTTTATTTTATGTTACTGCACTATTCTGTTTATGCATAACAATAAGGTTATCATTAAAGAAAAGTTTTGGAGTACTGATTCACCCCTCCCCTCTTAGTACATTAGCTTTCCATATTGGGCCTAACACCCTTATGCATAGGGCTATCCTAGATAAATCCTTGCAAGATTCTATAGTTCCCATAGACATAAATGTTTATCAAATTCAAGCTATGATATTTCACCTTGCTACCACTCAACATGTCACTTTTATAGAAAATGACATATCACATGATAAATACAACCATAATGATCCCTTATATCTTGAGGTATTTTTCCACGATGTAAAATCAGATGAGTCTTGATAGATGGTGGAGTAAGACTTAATATTTGTACCTTAAAAGTTGTAATAGCTCTAGGATATTGTGAGGAGGCCATAAACACTTCTAGGAAAATAACAATAAAATCTTATGATGATGCAGAGCACCCTTACAAAATGGGTCATCATATTACCTATTCAAGTTGGTTCGACTATAGAAAATACATTCTTGCAAGTCTTAGACATAGATCTTCCCTTCAACACGATTCTTGATCATCCCTAGATTTATCCAATGAAGGAAGTACCATCTACTTATCACCAGTGTTTGAATTCCCACATAGTGTAATAGAGGTTACCATCCTCAAAGATCCTAATCTTTTTTAGTTTTGTGCTAACCTAAAGAGGACTCATGAACAAGTGATAGTTAACATAGAAGCATCATCCTCTAGTTCCTCTCAATATGTTAACCCCATAGCATTGTCAAAATTCTCCAAAACTAAGATCAAAATCTAGGACTTCGGATGTGGAGAATATAGTATGGCACAATCGTTTCACATTGGGAAGTTACCTACTTCCCCCAAATATTATGGAAAACTACATCTTCTTCATAAAGAACAAAAGTTATCATTTAGTACAATCCTCCCACCACACACTCAAAATGGGGTGAATCTAACAAAGAAAATATTGAAGAATACCTATCTACATGGATATACAACGATGAAGAGGATATGCCACCTATACAACTACCTATGGAATTATATGGACCAGGATTTACAATAATGTAGAAAAAAGGATATAACAGGCACAGTAGTCTAGGGGCACAAAAGAAAGGTGTTATAATACCCATGCTACCCAAGATGCAGCCTAAGAACACATGACTTGGGTTTGTACCATTGTGAATGGGTTCCTCCTATACTAAGTCTCCCTTGTGTGAAAAAGTGAGTGACTCTAACAATGATATGGCACTTGAGGAAAACTTTGTCAAAATTAATTCAAATGAAAAGGAGTGGGATACCCTCGAAACATCCAGTTCCTATCCCCTCTACAATATCTTTATAGATCCAAATGATATGCCCTTAGAAGAAAAACATGTAGATAATACCCCTCCTCTTGTGAAAGCTTATCCTCAAGCCTGGATCAGAGATTTTTTGGGATCCTAAAATACCTCCTCAACAAAGAAACTCTGACAAGACAATTAGCTAAATGGGCGATGATCTTGATCAAGTTTGGCATTGAATATGTAGATCAAAAAACAATAAAAGGGAAATTCATAGTCGACCAACTTACAAATGCTCCAATTCCAAATGATTATCCCTTGTTATGTGACTTTCCAAATGAGTCAGTGTTTATGGTTACACCCTCCACTAAGTGGAAGCTCTAATTTTATGGTTCACACACAAGACATGGCTTTGAGACATAAATATTATTTATCACACCTTAAGGGGATGCAATTCCTAAGTCATATAGAATTAATTTTCAATGCACCAATAACACTGTAGAGTATGAAGCCTTGATCAAAGGACTTAGAATTGCAGTTTAGTGGAAGATCAATAACCTTCAAGTGTATAGTGATTCCCAACTATTCACCTACCAAGTGAATGATAGCTATGATACTAAAGATGACAAACTTGTTCCTTACAAGAAATTGGTTTTTTTTCAAGTATTAGTTTGATACAATCAAAATTAGACCAAGTAGCACGAGTGATGAGAAAACTAGTTGATGTCATGGTGACAATTCCATCACTGCTTGATATGCCACAAAATATTGAGAAATGTGAGTTTTTAGTGGAACAACTTCTAGTACTAGCTTTTGAAGTTTCATAATTTGAGCTAGTATGTGAAATTGTTGGTCTCGATTCTCCCTACTACCAAGATATTTACAGTTACCTACATGCCCAAATATTATAACCAAACTTGTCTAATAACCAACGCCTATCCTTCATTCACCAAACTTCTAGATACGTTATCATCGGTGACACTCTTTATTATCAATCCCTAGACCAAACCCTCCTTAGATGTCTTGATTCAGAAGAGGAACAAATGGATTTAAACGAGGTACATGACAGTATATGTGGAGCCCATTCCAATGGTCAAAGTTGGCAAAGAAAATCATGAGAGTTGGATACTATTGGCCTACATTGGAGAAAGATGCCTATAATTTTGCAAAGAAATGTGTAAAGTGACAGATACATGGAGACCTGATTCATGTCCCTGCATAAGAGATTCAACATGTTATATCTCCATGGCCTTTTTCTCAATGGGTACTTGACCTCATAGTAAGGATTTATCCCACTTATGCAAATGGCCACAAGCTTCTAATCCCTACTACTGAGTACTTCACCAAATGGATTGAGGCCATTCCTTTGACTTACATTACTAGCAAAAAAAATTTCAAGTTCATCCTGAATTATATCATATGTCAGTATGGGATTTCTCTAGCAATTGTTACTAACAATGGGCATCCTTTCAAGAACGAAGATGTTAAAGAACTTTGTGAGAAATTTCACATCCAAAATCATTTTTCTACTCCGTACTATTCACAGAGTAATGGCCAAGTTGAAGCATAAAACAAAACCATCATAAAAATACTAAAAATATTGTCAATGATGCTATTAAGATTGGCATATCCAGTTGAACCCTACCTTGTGGGCATATCATACCAATATCTGCACTCTCACTGGTGCTACTCCATATTTACTAGTCTATTATTCTTGTAGACACCTAAAAATGTCTCGTCATCAATCATGCACTAATTATTTGTCCTATTAATTAAATAATTATTTAATTAAACTATTACATTCTTCAAATTAATTTTAATCATCACATCTCTCCAACATTACTAATTATTCTATTTTTATCTTATTAATCAGTTAATCATTTAACCATTTCTATACAATTAATTAAATATTTATTATTTAATTAACTATGATTTAATCCTTTAATTAAATAATCTTAATTATTTAATTAAATTAAATTTCAAATGATTAAATAATTTCTTTGAATTATTTCATTAACTAATTCATTCTTCTAATCCAAACTTCAAATTCAAAATTCCAAATTCTAATTTCATCAAATTTCAATTAATTACATGTGCATTTCACTTTTCGAAGATCCAAATTCAAACTAAAATGAAAATGAAATGTGAATTTCATCTCAAAATCCTACAGCACATGTTGAAAATCTAACTCCCACTGACTTTCAATCTAACTAGGCAATCAATTCAGTCAAATAAGAAATTTATTTAGTCATCTCCCCAGTTAACTCATCAATCGCCTTTTGCAACTCAGAACAGAGTAATCAATTCAGTTAACAGATCAATCTAACTAGTTCACTGACCAATCAATCTAGTCAACTCATCAATCAAATGAGTTAAACTCTCAATGAGTTTTGCTTCAAGCAATCTCCACCATTGATCAAACTTGTTCTAGAATGAATCTCAATCGTCCATTCTCATCCTCCAGAATCTATAAATTCAGCCCATTTCTCCTAATTTTCTTAACCACTATCTTTGGAATTATTGTGCCATCTTTATGCAGGAATCCCAACACACAGACACTAAGAGCCACACAACACAACAATGAAGAGCAATGGAAGCCATCAATGGAGTCAATGAGGGACTTTTATGTGTTTAATTTCTAAGTCATTGATTTATATTGTTTATTTCATTGTGCTTATGGAATTTCTTAATCAGATTAGAATATTAGTGGTTTACTCTCTTAAATCTAATTAAACATGAGTAATTTTCCTGTAGAAATGATTCTACGGTCATACTTCCTATTGAGGTTGAAATCCTATCTTTAAGAGTTCCCTTGTGATACCTAATAGAGGATGAAGACTGCAAGGTACCTAGGTTGTATGAGTTAGAAATGTTGGATGTGTAATGGTGATGAAAAATTACGGTTTCACAAGTTATGCCTTGTAAACTAGGAAATATCCTAAATGCCGCATGCATCACATTAAAAGGAGGATAAATACAATAGATCCGACCTCAATTCTACCAGGAAAAGGGTTGAATTTTAATTGAAGTCTTAATCCCCTTTTGTTCGAGTTGAAAATGTAATTGAAATTGTATGTAGAATCTAGGGAAAGTATATAAGAAATTGAAGTAAATTGACAAAATAAAATGCTACCTATTCCCGAAAGTTCGAGCTAATTTTCTGGGATCGGGTAGTAGAGATTTGCCTTGCTCCTTTGATTTTTGCTCCATCGAAAGTTGAACATGTTCATCATCATCAACTCTATCAAAATCTTTGAGTATAGATCCTAAGTAAATTCCTTGCACATGGAAAGAGAGGAAAAACTGTTGTGGATAGGGGTTTTCCTTAGGTCAAACCTTGATCTAGGAATTAACCTTGAAATTGAAATGATAATTGTAATGGAAAATTGCAACAAGATATTTTTCTTTTGAGGGAAAGGTTGGATCTGAAATGAATGATTATAATTGAAATGTATACCTTGATGAGGCTTGCTAGAATCCTCATGCAAGGGTTTTAGGATGTCTTTGGAATGTCTTTATATAAGGTTGATCATGGATGCCATCTTGAATGCTTGAACTTGACTTCACCTCTTCTCCACTGCTTGATTAATGTCTGATTCCTTGTCGCTTTGCTAGAGTGTGATTAGGATCTCGATTTATCTTAGGAGACTGCTTAGTTAGGTTTCAAATAAGAGGTGTAGACCTCCTTTATACTTGACTGCTTGAAAATTATTTGGATTTTTGCACTAGGCTGACATAGGATCCAATTTCCTGCTCACTTGATGTGTCCGTTGTGAGAACCAAATTTGGGTCTTGATTGAGAAGACCAAGGCATTGAGTGCCCTGGTCTTGATCTAGGATGAAGGCACCCAATGCCTAAGAATTAGAACTCGAATCTGGGAAGGTGAGGAAGATTGTGAAATTGTAAGTTTGTGAGGTGGTGTGAGAAAAATCAAAATAGTCATTGGGCATCAAAAGTCAAAATACCAAGGTGAGGTCTAGGTGAGGACAAAATTGTATGCAGTAAAAATTTATAACACTACATTCGGCCCCCACTTTAGCGGGAGTATGAGACTAAACATACTCCTAGTAAAGTACAAAGTCACATGGAAAAACTTTCACCAAGATATCAAAGAGACAAGACACACCAAGTCCCTAGGGAATTTAGGATCTCACTACTCTAATATCAACATAAAAGGGACAACACGTGAAAGAGAGAGGGTGACTATACTGGCCTAGTAAGATTTTCTTACTATGAGTCATAAAAATAAAAATATCAAATTACAAAGAAAAATGCTCAGTTTGCAAAGTAACTTGAGTATCAAAAACATGTTGTGGTGTGTGCATAAAGTGTAACATTGAGCAAAGTGTATGATCCCATGTTTAAGCAATTGTATACACCTTATCGGGAGCAACTACTTTAAGGTAGCATGCATCCAAAAGATAAGAATGCTACCACAATGAGATGCCCCCAAGAAAGCACAAATCAAAGGATAATGGTCACAAAACATATAGGAAAAATCACATGAGGGATCCACTAACTTTTGGGTCAGTACACTCTCATAATAAATAATGTATATAAAAAATAATTGTATTGAATTGAGATCATCCCCAAAAGGTAGTGGAAATAGGAACACAATGGAATAAGAGCACAAGAGATAATAACAAGTGTCTTTTGGAGTCAACGTGGAAGAGACCAAGGAGAGATCTCAATGCTTTGCATCGTCCCCAAGTAGACAACACAAGGCACATTTACGAACAATAGCACATGTGCAACATAACATAGATACACCATATAGAAGAATTGAGATACAAATAGAGGAATGTCACAATAGATTCGACCTCTTTATTACCTTGCACCAATGGAGTAACAAGGGTTATCCAAAGAGAACCTAATGTAATACAAAAACATGCCAAGTATCCCATCATGGGGGAAGCACATTACAAACAAGCAAACACATAAAAGATAATCCCCAACATGAATGAAGCTAGTCAACCAAATCATTTGCCTCCAAATCTTGCTTAATTTCATATATGGGTGGTGGACAAGATGTAAGAGGCACCACTTCGAGCATAGTAGATGGAGCTACTGCAAGTTCCAAACAAGGACCATGCTCTAAGGATGAAATACTTTGTTCGTCATTAGGAGCTAGGGTTAATGCTTTTGAAAAATATAAAGATAGCTCATGATTAATTTCAACAAGCTCATACATATCATCAAAATAATTAGAACCAACATTGTTAGCATGAACAGAATCATCATCTAGGCTAATAAAAATATGATCTTTAACATGAAAATAAGTTGAGCCATCATTTTTCTTAAGCATTTTTTATTTAGGTGATTTGAGTTGAACTTTGTCCCTAGCATTAGGCGAAGGTTGGACAAATGGGACCAAGTCAACATTTGGTGTCTTTGGGGAGGAAATTGTTTGGGAATCAAGCTCGTGAGCCTTGGCACTACGCCTTCATCGACATTCTCTCACACAATGATTCCTTTTAGTTTTAGTTGAGACTTGCGAAGGTTGACGATCATTGAACAGAGGCTTCTTTTCTTCCCTTATGGAGGGAGGAATGAAAGAAATCCAAATAGATTGAGACATACTTGATCCCAAGTGCTTTCCTTTGTAGGATGTAGGAGGTAAGACTGGGGGATATATAGGATGAATAGGAGTAGGAATAATACCAAGTCCATTATGAGGAGGAGGAATATCCATGGGTGTAGGATCTCTAGGTTTACTCAAGGTCATGATCATCTCATTTTCTTATTTTTGATAAGATAAGAAAAGGATGTCATTTTGAGGCTTAAGAGGCTAAATTTATTTAGGCCAAAAGTAATTGAGAGTGAAATTTCCATGCTTCATAGTGGGTTGGTAAAGGCTATGATTAATTGTTATAATAGTATCATTATGAGGGAATTTCAAACATTTATGAATTGTAGAAGGGACAACTTTCATGAAAGAGACATATTGATCTCCCAACTTCACATGAAATTGATCGGATGTAGGAATAATAGCAAAGGTGCATCTAAGCACTTAGTACCAATCTCAACAAGAAGGGTGATAGAACCAATAGTAGGGAAACACAAACCATCATATACCTTAACCATAACATCATATTTATCATATGTTACTTGATGCAATTTTTAAGTATAAAGATGTTTTTTAGTAATCGCATTCACCATACACACTTGATGAATAAGCACCCCTCGTGAGAGTTTGATCTTTGATCTTTGCAGTGATATACAACATGTCATCAAGTGCAACAATAGCCTCCCTATCATCAAAAGTAATACATAATTCTTTTGGAGGTGTAGGTTTGTCAAAAAGGTTCACAATATTATTAGATTTGATGACAATGTCATTAGGAGAAAAAGAAAGAAACTCATACTCAACAACATTTTGTATATTGAGAAGGAAATGAATTGGTAAAGATTTGGAGATTTTGATTAGGAGGAGCTACATATTTATACCCTTTGGCATTGGCACCAGCTACAGATATAGTATTGTTATCAATAAAGTATTGGTTCTTATTTCTTAGCTAGTAACACTTCTCAATATCATGGCCAGGTTGATGATGATATTGACAAAAATATTTAGGATCATAGTAAGTTGGAAATGGTTTAGAATTGTCAATTGGTTTGATGGGAGGAAGTTATAACACATTACCATTCATCATTCTCAACATTATACTATGCAAAGACTCAAAAAGAAGACTTAACTATTTTCTAAAGTATTAGGATAAAGGGGCCACACCCGATGTCATGGTTGCCACTTGAGTATTTGTTGATAATTATGAAGCATTGCACACAATTGCGTAAAAGAAGTAAACTTAGAAAATAGAAGCTTATCTCTAATATCTTTTTGTAAATTAGTAGTAAAAATTCTTTGAACGTCATGATCAGGCACATGATAAGCAATTTGTGAATGCATATGTTTATATCGACCACTAAAATCAATCACTTTTTCTTTAACTCCTCACTTACAATGAATCAAATGAGTCAAATTAATCTTAGGACCATTGTTATTTTAAAATTGTTGAATGAAAGCATTAGCCAATTGTTGAAAATAAGTAATAGAATAAGCAAACAAAGAACAATACCATTCCAAGGCTTTATCTCTAAAGGTTCTAGTAAACAATACAACCATAAGTCTTTGGTCATAAGCAAAATCACTACACAAAGTTTGAAATGTCTTCACATGAGTCAAGGGGTCACCTTTTCCATTGTACTACTCCAATTGAGGGACTTTCATATGTTTAAGGGGAACCGCATGGACAATGTCATCGGATAGTGGGCTTGCTACATGAAATGTGGGAACATTGAACTTGGATTGATTTATGGAAGCCAATTGATGTTGTAAGGACGTAAGAGTGTGAGCTACGTTATTGATGGTTGCTTCATTGGATGGATTGAAATTGGACATATTGGATTGTGATGAAGGAGTCTACAAGGTGTATTGCTCTTGTGGTAGCTCGTACATTGGGGAAATGGGTCACTCCATTAACATCTAAATAAGGGAGAATTGTGCTAACATCAAGCATGATAGGATCTTAAAGTCTACCATAGTTGAGCACCCATCCAAAAGGGAACACCATATTTGCCTTAAAAGCATGCATGTCCTACCTAAAGTGGACAACTATTTTAAGAGGAAACTTAAAGAGGCTATAGAAATCAATAAGCACCCCTACCACCTAAATCGTGATGAAGGTTGCACTTTGAGTTTCTCTTGGCACCCCTTACTTGCAAACCTTAGGAATCAGTCTCTCACCCTTCCCCCTTGACCCCTTTTTTTCCCCTTCCAACCAAACTCTCCGCCCCTCCCTTCCCTTCTTTTTTTTGCCTTTGTATTTGTCCTTGTACCTTGCACCTTTGTGTCCCTCTTCCTATTCCTTCCTCCATTCATTTCTATATCGTTTCCCTTTCTTTCTTGTCATTTGTCTATGTTCTTCTTTTTTTCATCTTATTTGTATTTCTTCTACCTTTTTATTATTATGTTTATAGGTATTTATATCTATACATATATACATGCTTAAGTATACATATATCTATAAGTATATGTACATATTGCATACATATATATACTTACACATTCATATGTGTGTTTAATTTTAATTTTTCTCTCTATATATTTATGAATTTTGTGTGCTTTTATGATTGCCTTGTATATTTTATAGTTCCTTTTTATTTTTAATTTTTTTTTTGTACATTTTTGCTTTTGTATTTATTCTTTGCTTTCTTAGTATTTTGCATTTATAGGTATATGTATATGTTTTGTTCATTCACATTAGTTATGTATGCTTTGAGTGTTTAAATATAATTTTTGGGTATTCCTTTATTTTTGTGTGTTTTATTCTAATTAATTTTCATTTTTTTCTTTTATAATTTAATATGTATTAATTTTTTTTTCATTATTTTTTTTATTTTTGTGTTCATTCATTTGCCTTTTTTTTTTCTTTACTTTCTAGATTATTTGTTCTTTTATATGTATTGCTCTTTCACTATTTTTTTGTTTTATAATTTTATCTTTTGTTTTTTTTCACTTTTTCTCATCTTAGTTTATGAATTTTATTTTATATTTTATCATTGATTTGACCTCTTTTATTTCTTCTTGTTCATTTCTTACTCTTTTTTTTATCTTGGTCTCTATGTCTTTCCCTCAACTACCCATATTCTATTTATTGAATATTTGGTCTACAATTCATTCAACTTCTCTTCTCCTACTCTCCATCCTGATGATGAATCATAGAATATGATTCAAAATGTTGTTGTGAAAGTAATACACAATCAAATCCAAAAGCTCCAAAATTAAAGGATCTCCTATCTTTTACAGGATCTCCATCCACAACCCTATTTCCCCATTGAGAGCAATCTAGAATGACATTGTAAATAGCATATTGAACTCATCAATCAAAGACTTTAAACATCAACAAGGTAAAAGTGTATAAATGAAGCCCAAAGGCATAGATATCAAACTTGTTAAAGGTCCTCATCAATTCTTACATTGCCACTCTACAAGAACATCCATCATACCTTGTTCTACCATTACACATGTCCCAAACACTATGTTTGGATCTGCACTTGGAAGGTATGAATCTAGTTCTAGATCAAAAGATTAAAGATCAACTGATTCGAGACTTCTTCCAGGTCAATTGCTTTTTTGACTCTAAATGACCACTCGAGCCTACAATAAATATCTCGGGAACTCGAGAGAAGAAGCCTATATACCCCAATAAGCAACCATATGAGAAGAATGAGACCAAAAGAGATATCAATCAATATTATGGAATAGGAGGTAAGCCTACAATCAAAGAAGCCATAGAACTATGGATGGTGACTTACGTGATATCAACCCCCACCGAAAGCATCATAAACAAAATCAATTTAGTTTCCATTTGAAATTACAATAAATGTTTTAAGTGAGAAGAATATAGAAAATTAATAGAATTTATTGACTGTAACTAAAATCATAGGATCTATGAACTTTTAAGCCCATAACCACCCTTGAATACCTTTTTTTGACAAAGTTTCCATGGCCTTAAAGTCACTACACAATACCTTTAACTCCCATAATATACTATTTGATCAATAATCTAAGCAATTACCATTGGGCATGATGCAGTGTGAAATGGACAAGGTTAGCAACTGACAAACAACACAAAACACAAGAAATCGTTAGTGTTAGTCAATCAAAAACTAATCTAAACAGGCATATCAAAAGAGATACTAAAATCATGCTAATATATCTAACAAATGAAACAAAGATAATAAGGCATCTCCAAATGCCTCTTAGCATGCTCTTAGCTCCTTCTCCCTTGCTCCTCTCCTCTCCAAGTTCCAAAATAGTGTAGCTCTCAGCAGCTTTTTGCACTATGAATGCTTATTGAGGATTGAGATTTGAGTATTTTGCTCCAAATGTAAAATGAAAAGCTAAAATACTAGATGCTATTAAAATGATTGATTTTTAACCAAAATAACAAGATATTAGTTTGCTATGCTAAATGCTCTCTAAAATGCCTATAGGTTAAATGCATACAAGTTTTCAGGATCTGGATTATGAAGAAATGGGCTCTATTTATAGGAAAAATAGAGCAATGGATGGTTGAGATTGAGCAATCTCAACAAGGGTCAAGTTTGAATGATTTCAAATCCATGTGAGGGCTACTCAGGTCATCTTGAATCATTATGTCAAGATGCTTGTATTCTCTTCCAACATTTTAAAGCTCAATGATGAAAATAGAGCACAATGGATTGTCATTTCATCTCATCTGTTTATATCTTGCATTCCGTTGCATATCACCCATCCATTCATTCATTAATATGTATGATTTATATGCCAAAAGTAAACAAGATTCATATGAACAGTTATGTAAGAATTGAGTTGGTCTTGGATACAATCACGACCGAGTACTCTAATACATCATCAATGCATCATGCAAAGTCTCAAAAACCTTGCATTCCTCATGGTCATATCATCGTCACATTTAGTTGCATCTTGCATTAAGTACATTCATGTCATTTTTAACTTAACATTGCATATAGTTCATTTTTGACATTAGTTTTCATTAATCATTTGCATCATTGCATAAATCATAAATAATTAGATTCATTTGTGGGATCAAATTGTCCTTGATTATATTAAGCCATTTACTATGCATTCATTTAGTGTCGATTATCCATCATCATTTCCTTATCCTTTATCATTACATACATTCATTTATCTATAGTAAAAGGTGCATTCATTCATCCATTATTAAGTATCTTATTATGCTCATTTTTAGGATTCATTCACATTGCATTCATTATCCTCTTTTTAATTGCATTAAGGTGCATTTATTAAAACCCAGAGTTGCATTATCATCACATTATCATTTTTACTTAATCATATTTAAGCATTTAGAATCATAAATCCATTTGTTTCCAAACATTGGTTCATATCATTTTATATATCCATTATACATATGCATTCATTTAGACATTATCATATAAACATTTGTACTTTACATTTTGTTTATCCTAATTACATTCATTTAAAAACATCTAGATACATATCCATACATAACATCATTCATTCAACCATTGCATTAACATCATCGCATAAATTATCTCATCATTATATCACAATAGGAAACACCAAAATCCTGTTCCTAAAATCATCATAAACATACATCATCATCTTGGCATTACATACATAAAGCATTACATCAAAAATCAAACAAATCATACATATATAAACCTGCATTCATATGTCAGTATCCAACATCATAAATCATCATAAAAACATGCATATAAGAAACATCTCATCAAAATCATACATGTACACATACCCATCTAAGCAAAATACTCAAATCTCAATCCTCCATAAGCATCCATAGTGCAAAAAGCTGCTGAGAGCTACACTATTTTGGAACTTGGAGAGGAGAGGAGCAAGGGAGAAGGAGCTAAGAGCATGCTAAGAGGCATTTGGAGATGCCTTATTATCTTTGTTTCATTTGTTAGATATATTAGCATGATTTTAGTATCTCTTTTGATATGCCTGTTTAGATTAGTTTTTGAATGACTAACACTCACGATTTCTTGTGTTTTGTGTTGTTTGTCATTTGCTAACCTTGTTCATTTCGCAGTGCATCATTTGGTGAACCCGACGTGAATCCAAACACCCAAGAGATCATTTTTTTTTAACCAATAACATGTTTGAATGTTGAAATTGTCACACAGGTTGCGCTTTAGCGCTATTGATCGCGTTCTAGCACTATTGATACTTGTTGTTCTAGCGCTATTGTTCTTACAATAGCGCTATTGTATCAAGTTTAGCGCTTTTGACACTGTTTTGGCGCTTTTGACCTTATTTTGGCGCTATTGACCCTGTTTCAGTGCGTTTGCCTTCTCTGTCTTTCTTTTTCTTTTAGCGTGTTTGTGTTAAATAGCGCTTCTGTTCAAATACAGACTAGCGCTATTGTAACAAAACGTTGTAAAAAGGACCTTGTAACCGAAAAAGTGAAAGTTTTTAGGCTTGTGGAAGCCCCCCTTAGACATAGATTTTACTAACCGGTTGTTGTTTGTGCAGGTTTAAAAACTCACCCTTTAAAATCAAACACTTTATTTTGGTGTTTTAAAACTTGAACAAACAAACTTTCCTTGCTTTCTAGTTAGGGTCACTTGTTTCTTTGGTGCATTAAAACTGAACAAAACAAACATTTGTTTTCTTGCAAGTTAGGAAACACACTTCATTTGGTGCTTAAAATCAACATTTCCATTTTTTCTTGCATCAAAAGAATTTACAATCCACACTTCTATTTTTGGTGCACATAAAATACGCAATCAACTTGTTTAAAACTTTTTGCAAAGCGATTTTTCTTCATACGTGCTTCAAGTTCAGTTGACCAGGATTTCCAATTTCTAGATTACAACACATTTTGCCATTGAAGTTAAAACGAACGCCATGACTGTTGGAGCAACATCTCCAAATAGTTAGATCACATTGCAATGGCAGATTAAAAAGAACAAGTGTTTTTCGTGCTTGGCACACTTGTGCAAAAAGTCAGTCGAGTGGTCCCACTTCTAACACACACTATCCTCTCCCTTGGCTTTCGTGGTCCTAGGTGCAAGAGAAAAGTGTTAGTAACACTCAAAAATTTTATCTTTTTAAGAGAGGCCTACCAAGAGACACATCACTCTTGGGAACAACCTCGTACGGTAAATCCTTCGAGCCGCTATAGAAATCAGGTGAGAGCGAAAGTTGTAGCCTTGGGTATAGTTGTTCCTACAGTGTAACTGGCCGAAAGGACATATGGGCCCCACCACTAGTTACAAGGCTCTTAAGTGAGTCACTACAGAATGAACTTATGTCCAAAAACATCGAACATGACTAAACACCTTTAAATAGTAGCCCACCTGTTCTATTGATTGAGGATATTTGCGATATAATTTAGTGCAAGAGCATAGATGGTTTTGCTCCCAAGATACTCACCATACATATTTCCTTGAGTAGAAACATAGCTTTTTGAAAAGTCACTTGTGGCTTGATAAAAGTGGAGACTCCCCCATCATAGGGATCATCTATTTGTTATGCTCGTGCAAGACTTAGTATATCACATCCTTACTTGCCAAGGCAGGATTCATAAGGTATGTAGTACCAAAGTAGAAGAAATATCAAGATGTGGGCTAAATTTATCACAACTGACCATTTGACCTTAGGGATAAAAAGTGTTTGAAGTGTGTTCATTTTAGTCAAGACCAAGTGCAAATTAAGCCGACTTCAAGCTTTGGAAATACACCTTAAAATACATCTAAAGGAAGGGTCATATACAAGTCCAAGGATTGGGTTGATCTAGACCCATACTCATTTGTGCCTTTTAGGCAACATTCTTGTGTTTGTGTGCTTGCTTTGTTTTCTTGTCAAAGAAAAAATCAGAAAAATCACTTCCAAAAACAAAGTATTCATCCAACCAAACATTTCTCAAAACAACCAAACACATCAAAAACAAAGTGCAAACAACAAAGAATCAAACTTTATGAACAGTCTTCACATCTTGTGAAAGAAGAAGCGTCATCAGAACATCAACTTGAAAAGAAGATTATTAAGCTCAAAGGCTTTGATCAAAAGGAGGAAATTCTTTTATCTAAATAGACAAATTTTTGTCTCCCATAGAGTTTTTCTGCGTCACATGTGTCTCTACCTTCAAGGCAAAACAAACGAATTTGATTCAGAATCATTGAACCGAAGAGCTTTTATGCAATATAGAGCTCTGAGTTATCACAAAAACCAAGGAGGTAAGATTAATCCCAACTTTTTCCCAAACATCTGTATCACATACAATGTAGCTCGAGAAATACCACCAACACCCGAAAGGGAAGAGGTAGAGTTTGTCCCATTTGTGACACAAAGTTTTTATTGAAGTTAAAAATATTTTCATCCATCATCTTACTCATACATCATCACTTCATCATCAATCCATTTCCAAACTCTCAAAACATTAAGAGGTTCTTGTCCCAAGTTCTCTTTTTTAGATATTGCTTGAATCAAACACATCACATCACTTTTTAGATTGTTTCTACATCTAGGATAAGCTCATCCTAAGAGACACATCTACGCAGGTTAAAACTAGTTCATGAGTGAATCCTCTCATTACTAGGTAGTTAAATCTATAACACATCTCAGATTTCTCTACACCTTATCACATCAAATCTTCTCAAAACAAGCAAGCAATTCAAAGAAGGAATTTTGGTTACATCTACCTTAAAAGTGCTAGAGATCCACATGCAACACAATTCACCAACCATCAATCTCTCATTTCATCAAAAACTCATCATCATTTTCACACAACTTCAAAAGCCTGCAAGCAAAATGGCCCAAACCCGATCACAGTCAAGGCAACGAGAAATAGAAATGGAAGAAGAAGAAGAGGAAAATCTCAATGAATTTCAAGAAGCACTTGGAGGAAATGCAAATGACGAAAACCCAAGTACTCCCACTCCCACAACAATAGAAAGGGCCTAGCATAACCCTCTCTTTAACAGACTTTTTGATGAAATACTCAGGAGCAATGTGGATGCTCACTTTTTAAAGCTCGCTCAAGAAGGAGAAAAACTTCCCTCTAACTTTGATCTTGCCCAATTAAGACAAGCGTCAGAATGACAAAGTCGCCATGAAGAGGAAAGAGGTAGAGATCCCATCAGATATAACATTCCTCGAGGTAACCCACCACCTCCTCCTCCAAACGAAATAGAGATGTTGCGGCAACAAGTCAAGAATCTCGCCCAACAACTTCATAGTGGTGTCAAAACTAACCAATTCTCACTCAATGACATATGTCCCTATCCTTTTGATAGGAATCTTTATATGCCACCCTTTCCATGAGGATTCGAAACACCCAAATTCGAAAAATATAGAGGAAAGGGAGATCCCCACGATCATGTCAGAGAATTTCATTCCGCTTGTCTCGAAGTGGCATATGAAGACACATACCTAATGCGCCTTTTTCCCCAAAGCTTGGAAGGAACAACCATGTCATGGTTTTCCTAATTATCAGGTGGCATTAGAACATTTGAGGAACTCATCCAGAAATTCCTCGCTCATTACTCCCATAACATTGAACGTGACATCACCATGGCTGATCTGTGCAACACTAAACAAAAACCAAGTGAACTATTCTTAGTATTCCTGCAACGATGGCGTCAAATGTCTAGCAGACGTTCTCTTCAATTACCTGAACGATAACTAGTGGAAATATTCATTTCCAACTTAAACAAAGAAATGGAATTTCACCTAGATGTAAAAGACACGGACTCTTTTAATGATATGATCACCAAGGGTTTGAAATGTGAACGGGCACTCATCAAGAAAGGACTTATCAAAATCTATAATGAACCAAAGGATAGTCCTCGCCCACGCTTCAATAGTGATAAACCAAGCTTCTGGAACAAAAACAAGAATATCGTCAACGATGGGGTTGTGGATGCGAGGACTATAAAAAGTGCACAACCTGTGGTTCGGTTTGCAGGACAGAATCCTCCACCTCAGACTAACACAAATGTTCCTTCCAATCAAGGTTGCATCACATCTCACGATGAACCAAGACCTCGTCAACAAAAACAAAAACGAACATACACTCCCTTAGGGGAGCCCATTGAAATAGTATTGCGACAGCTCATTTCCCAAAATTTGGTCACTTTACCTAAAACATCAAACTATGAGCCTCAGGTCAAACCCGCATGGTGGCGAGATACTGAACACTGTGATTTCCACCAAGGGAGAGGACACAAGACAAGTAATTGTCACCGATTGAAAGATCTTATTCAGGATCTTATTGACCGAGGAGAAATTGAAATTGAAGGACATGACCCAAAAACAACAAATAATGATCATCTGATGTTCAAAAATCCACTTCTATCACAAGATCAAAGGGGTCCTTCCACTTCTAGGCGAGGCATTGATACCACAGATTATACACAGGTTGCGTATAATTACACTGTAAATCATCTGTATGATGCCAGTGAACAAGTTGCAACTATAACCTTCAAAAATCCCAACTCAAATTGCAATGTTGTTACGCGTCGCGGAAAGGTTACCATAAAGGCAACTCCACAAGGCACCACCTCCATCCCAAAGCAGTACAATCTTGTGGAACAATTAGATAAAATGCTTGTGCTTATATCCATTTTAGAGCTATTGCGCCTATCGCCATCTCATAAAACTATCTTGGATCAAGCACTCCAAGAGGCATCAGTCCCTGCAAACCTGAATACAAACCAATTTCAAACCATGGTTGGAAGTCTAAAGTCATCACCTTGTCTCACTTTTTCCAAAAGTGACAACTCTTCCTTCCAGCAACCTCATAACGCTTCACTACACATTGAAGGCTTTATCAACCAGCATAGGATCAAGCGAGTCTTGATCGATAATGGAGCAGGCCTGAATATTTGTACACTACAGTTGGTCATAGCCTTGGGATATGCCATAGAATCAGTGGATCCTCGCAAGAAGATCACAATCAAAGCCTATGACGATGCGGAGCGTTCATCCAAAGGAGCTGTGGTACTACCAATCCGAGTGGGCCCTGTGGTAAAACATATCATCTGTCAGGTTCTGGACCTTCCTCTGCCATACAATCTATTGTTAGGAAGACCTTGGATACATTCCATGCAAGCCATTCCATCTACCTACCATCAATGTATCAAGTTCCCACATAACGATGTAGAGATCACAATCTTGGGCGATGCAAATCCCTTTGCATATTGCCATAATATCAGCCATCAACCAGAGATTACCATTCCTAATAATAGAGAAGCCATTTCCTCCACATCATATATAAGTCCCGCCTCTCTTGCCAGTTCGACCACCACTATACCAAAGCAAGAAAAGCTTAAAATGAAAATAGCAGAGGAAGGTCCTGGGGAATACAACTTGAATCAACTCTTTTGTGTGGGACAAATGCCCACTTCTCCTAGAACACATGGTAAACCACAGCAATTACTACAGCAACCACTAATCATGCCCGCGTGTGCTTTGACGCCTTTCATCCTTGGAAAGAGTCAAGAAGAAGAAACCCAAGATGAGGACTTAGCGGAATGGATCTATAAAGATCCCATCACCATTGATATACCGCAAGTTAAGCTGCCTACAGATCAGTATGGCAAAGGTCTCCTCATTATGCAAAGAATGGGGTATGATGGTCAGAGTGCTTTGGGGTATTGCAAACAAGGACGACATGAACCTCTGCTACCAGAATTAAAACCCAAAGGTAATACAGGCCTAGGCTTCGAAAAAGAGATCTTTCCTAAACTCAAATTCAAAGGAAAACTCAGCAAACCATTGTGTCAGCCTACTGCAAAAAAGACACCTTTCATTATCAAAGCAGCATCAAACACCATCACAACTGCCCCACCAAGGATCAGAATCCCAACACAACCATCACCAATGCCAATCATCCCACCAATCAAACCAGTAATCCCATCCGCGGCAGCCATCACATCAATAGTACCATTAGCAGCAGCATCTATGGCACCAGCAGTGCCAGCAGAAGCAACTGAGTCAAGACTACCAATACTCCCCGTACCAGATTCTTTAATCCCCATCAACCTTCCTGCAGCACCGATCACTACAAAGGTACATCAACCAATCACACCTGCAGTATTTAACTCAAAGGACATCCCAGTATGGTATAGTAATCGGATGCTAGAAAGTGACTCAGAGACTGACTCGCATGAGTGGGAATTTGATTATGTCCAGCTTAACATTTCAGATGAGGAAGATGCATCACTACCTCCTGCATGCAAAGACATCCCTGTTTACGGAGAAGCACAAATAAAGACCACTTGGGTTCCTGAACTAGAAACATCTTCCACAGACCCTATGTCTCATCCTACGTCTGATTCTGACAGGGAGAGTACCATTAACGACCTTCACCACAACGTCTTAACCCTCTCCGATACATCTAACACACTTAACCTAATTGATAAAGTAATGCCCATTATTCACCCTGAACTCATCAAATGGAACCAACCAAATCCCCCATGTCTTGACTTCTTCCAAAACGATGAGGCCATCATTGACTTTTTGGAATTAAGGGATAACCTACCAAGCGAGGATCACAAAGCTGGATTCACCATTTAACTTAATAGCGCAGCGTACTTTGGGGCGGATGCCAAACCCTTCAGCTGCAAAAATATAACGATAAAACATGGATCTTCCAGTGAAAACCACACTATGGCACTGTTTGATCCAACAAAAGTAAAAAGAAAGAGTGTATCCAACGGTGAAAACCTCTCTGAGGCGCCTGAGGATGAAGGGTTTGACATTCTCCCTGCTAGTGCACAATAGGAACGATCAACAATTCTCATCGAAGAAACCAAAGAATACAATGTGGGGACTCCTAAAAATCCTCATCTCATACATCTGGCATCTCTTCTCACTCCAGAAAAACAACCTAATTTTATAGAGTTCTTTCAACAGCATAAGATCAACTTTGCATGGTCATATGCAGACATGCCTGGGCTTGATCCTGATTTAGTCATGTATCACCTCACCGTCACAAAAGGAGCCAAACCTGTCAAGCAGAAGCTTCGCAAGATGCATCCTCAGATTGCAGTGCTAGTCAAAACAGAACTCAAGAAACTCCTAGATGTTGGTTTCATTAGACCAATTGATTATGCGGAATGGATTTCCAACATTGTGCCCGTCGGCAAACCAAAAGGGGGCATCCGCATTTGTATTGACTTCAGAGATCTGAATAAGGTCTGTCCTAAGGTTGACTTCCCCCTACCAAATATCGACATCATAGTGGATTTGACAGCAGGACATGCCATGCTTTCACTCATGGATGGCTTATTAGGATACAATCAGACAAAGATCGCACCAGAAGATCAACATAAGACAGCCTTCACATGCCCATGGGGCACATATTGCTGGAATGTAATGCCTTTTGGTCTCAAGAATGCAGGAGTGACCTATCAACGAGCAATGACCACCATCTTCCATGACATGATGCATACTATGATGGAAGATTATGTTGATGACTTACTAGCAAAATAACTCACCAGAGAAGGGCATCTCAACATATTAGATAAAATCTTTGATAGATTGGAACAATATCATGTTCGACTCAACCCCAAGAAATGCGTCTTTGGAGTAACCTCCGGGAAGCTTCTAGGATACATTGTCTCAAGCAAAGGTATTGAGGTCGACCCAGCAAAGGTAAAAGCAATCATGGACATGCCACCACCAAAGAATATCAGTCAGCTAAGGACATTACAAGGGTGGCTTCAATCCATCCGAAGATTCATTGCACAATTGGCTGATAAGTGTCACCCATTCACACACCTGCTACACAAAAACATCTGCTTTCAATGGGATGCCAGATGCCAGCAAGCATTCCATATGCTCAAAGACTATCTCATGAATACACCATTACTGATCCCACCAGATCCAAGCAGACCTCTGTTACTCTATATCTCAGCAACAAGTACAGCATTGGGTGTACTACTGGCACAGCATAATGCCGAAGGAAAAGAGTGTGTTGTTTACTACATCTCTCGCACACTAGTGGGCTATGAACTCAATTACACACCTATTGAGCGAGCTTTCCTAGCAGTAATCTTAGCAGCCACTAAATTAAGGCATTATCTGTTGACGCACAAGGTACAACTCATTGCAAAGATTGATCCACTCAAGTATTTACTCAGCAAAGCAGCATTGACAGGCCGCTTGGCCAAATGGGTGATGATTCTAAGTGAATTTGGCATCGAGTGCGTGGACCGTAAAGCTATCAAAGGTCAAGTTATTGCAGATCAGTTGGCCGATGCACCCCTCATAGGCAATCATCCTCTCATTTCCAATTTTCCAGATGAAGAGATATTCATGATCACAACAACACAACCATGGAAACTATACTTTGATGGTTCATACACTAGGCATGGCTCGGGGGCAGGCATTCTGTTTATCACACCTCAAGGTGACAGCATCCCAAAGTCTTACAAGCTCACATTTCCATGCACTAATAACATAGCAGAGTATGAGGCCTTGATCACAGGACTCGAGCTAGCCGTACAATGAAAATTACAAGAACTGCAAGTATATGGTGACTCCCAACTGGTCATTCGACAAGCAACAAATGAATATCAGACCAAGGATGATAAACTCATGCCATATAAGCAAATGGTGGACAATCTAAAAACATCATTTACTACAATTACCTTTGAGTAGATACCAAGAGATCAGAATCGAGTTGCTGACGCTATGGCTACCATTGCATCTCTCCTAGATCTTCCACAGAATTCAACACGCTACGAGTTCTTGGTAGAACAGCTTTGGATTCCCGCTTATGATATCCCCAAATCCGAAATGATATGTCGCCTTGTCGGTTCTGAATCCCCATGGTAAGGTGAGTCTACACCTATTTCCGCGATCACACCCTTCCTCCCAACCAATCGAATAACCAACGTAAAACCTTCATTCGCCAAACTGCTCGATATACCATTATTGCTGAAACCCTATACCGACGCGGTCTTGATGGTACTCTCCTTCGATGTCTGGAACAAGGTGAGATAACAAAGGCTTTGGAAGAAGTCCATAAAGGAATTCGCAGGACTCACTCAAGTGATCCATCACTAGCCAAGAAACTCCTGTGCAATGGATACTATTGGCCATCTATGGAAAAAGATTACTACTACTTTGTTAGAAAATGCAAAAAATGTCAAGTTCATGGCAACCTGATACATGCACCGGCACAGGAACTGCAACCAATCACAACACCATGGCCTTTTTGTCAATGGGGCCTTGACCTTGTGGGTAAGATTCATCCATCTTCATCCAATGGCCATAAATTCATTATTACCACCACCGAATATTTCACAAAGTGGATCAAAGCTGTTCCACTTACCCAAGTCACCGGCAAGCAGACCGCCTCATTTATCCTCAATTACATCATCTGCCGGTATGGTGTACCCATGTCCATCATCACAGATAACGGTCTTCCTTTCAAAAATCAGGATGTCCGTGAACTCTGTGAGAAATTTCACATCCAACACCGCTTTTCCACTCCCTATTACCCACAAGGAAATGGTCAAGCTGAAGCATCAAATAAAAACATATTGAGAATCCTCAATAAGACAATCAACGATGTCGGTCGTGATTGGCATGTTCAATTGAATCCAGCACTATGGGCATATCGAACTAGCATTCGAACCCCTACAGGCGCAACTCCCTACTCATTTGTCTATGGTGCCAAAGCTATCTTACCTATTGAGGTTGAGATACCATCACTACAGGTTTCCTTGCATAATCTGATAGATGATGAAGCATACAGAGTCTCATGCCTCCAAGACTTAGAATTACTTAATGAGAAGCGACAAGCTGCATACAACCATCTCAAAGCCTATCAGCAGCGCATGAGCAGAAGCTACAATCACCGAGTTAGACCTCGTACATTTGAGGTAGGTGATCTTGTTCTTCGAGAGAATCCTCGCAACCAACCAAACAAAGAACATCAGGGCAAGTTTGAATCAAACTGGCTGGGCCCATACGTTGTCACTGTTGTATTTGGGTCCGGAATTGGCTACTTCAGAAGGAGAACCGCTCGCAGATCCAATCAACAGCATGCACCTCAAACGGTTTTATACCTAAGCTGTACAACGCATCAAGCTCCCCTGCATACCAGAAAATACCAAAAACATTCAGAAAAAATGTCCTAAAGAAAATGCAAAAACATCAAAATAGTAAAGAAAAATCATGCATCCAAACGGTGAACAAACACTCCGGTGGCACCTTGGGTAAGTGCGATGGTGAAAACCTGGCAAACAGGCGCCACTCGTAAAGACAATGGCTCCAGTATCTTTCAGGCTCGTTGCGAACACATTCAATGCATACACACATCCATCCATCTAAACCATGGCTTGTTATTTGATCTGTAATCAAAGAAAGTACTTCATGCGTCTGGCATCCCGCTTTTTCATAGTCATGTCCAACTTGGGGGCAATGCCCTTAAAATCTAGTTGATGGTAGTGGATTCTACATTACTTGTGCTTCATTGGGTAAAACATTCAAAAATGTCTCACAAAATCCATAAACAACAAAAAACCATTGAAAATCACACAAAACCATGGCAACACCTTGTACATACTCATCCGAACAGATACAAACATTGACAAAATACTCACACGATAACCACTTATCAATCAAACCACACAATCAACATCAACAAATCAAAACTGTCTTTAACAAGGATGCATCCTTCCTTACCAAAACAAAGACAAAAGTGACGTTTTCTTTGAAAAGAAAATTATGTTAAGCTATCAAATACTTGGTCGATTTGTGAGTAAGTCATTCGTTTATCTATATCGGGATCTTTCAGCATTATTTTGTATCGTTTGTGCATTATTTCCAATGAAGTACTGGGGCATGTACTAATGGTGTCTACGTGGGAAGTTCACCAAGTTACGTGATCTTATGCCAAATGCAATCATAGATCATTACGGCTTGCTGACTACGGTGTATACCTCGACCATATGAACATGAACCATTACCAAGGATCCTTATTCTTTATTCTTTATGTATATACTATTTGTTTGCAGGAACATTGCTCTTCCTTTGGTTCCTTCCCCCTCATCCAATTTGGATAAAGGTTTTATCTCTGATTACGGTATGCACTTATCTCAGGATATGATCAACTTAAGTTCAAGGAGGACGATCCAAGTCATGCATGAACGGAGATAATCCTTGTCTGTTCCGCAAGCAATACTATGGTCGACTTGACCCTTATATCAAGTCGTTGGTATTAACTTGCTATATAAAATCCATGTAAGGAATACTCAGGTCATCTTGAATCATTATGTCAAGATGCTTGTATTCTCTTCCAACATTTTAAAACTCAATGATGAAAATAGAGCACTATGGATCGTCATTTCATCTCATCTGTTTATATCTTGCATTCCGTTGCATATCACCCATCCATTCATTCATTCATATGTATGATTTATATGCCAAAAGTAAACAAGGTTCATATGAACAGTTATGTAAGAATTGAGCTGGTCTTGGATACAATCACGACCGAGTACTCTAATACATCATCAATGCATCATGCAAAGTCTCAAAAACCTTGCATTCCTCATGGTCATATCATCGTCACATTTAGTTGCATCTTGCATTAAGTACATTCATGTCATTTTTAACTTAACATTGCATATAGTTCATTTTTGACATTAGTTTTCATTAATCATTTGCATCATTGCATAAATCATAAATAATTAGATTCATTCGTGGGATCAAATTGTCCTTGATTATATTAAGCCATTTACTATGCATTCATTTAGTGTCGATTATCCATCATCATTTCCTTATCCTTTATCATTACATACATTCATTTATCTATAGTAAAAGGTGCATTCATTCATCCATTATTATCTTATTATGCTCATTTTTAGGATTCATTCATATTGCATTCATTATCCTCTTTTTAATTGCATTAAGGTGCAGTTATTAAAACCCAGAGTTGCATTACAATCACATTATCATTTTGACTTCATCATATTTAAGCATTTAGAATCATAAATCCATTTGTTTCCAAACATTGGTTCATATCATTTTATATATCCATTATACATATGCATTCATTTAGACATTATCATATAAACATTTGTACTTTACATTTTGTTTATCCATATTACATTCATTTAAAAACATCTAGATACATATCCATACATAACATCATTCATTCAACCATTGCATTAACATCATCGCATAAATTATCTCGTCATTATATCACAATAGGAAACACCAAAATCTTGTTCCTAAAATCATCATAAACATACATCATCATCATGGCATTACATACATAAAGCATTACATCAAAAATCAAACAAATCATACATATATAAACCTGCATTCATATGTCATTATCCAACATCATAAATCATCATAAAAACATGCATATAAGAAACATCTCATCAAAAGCATACATGTACACATACCCATCTAAGCAAAATACTCAAATCTCAATCCTCCATAAGCATCCATAGTGCAAAAAGCTGCTAAAAGCTACACTATTTTGGAACTTGGAGAGGAGAGGAGCAAGGGAGAAAGAGCTAAAAGCATGTTAAGAGGCATTTGGAGATGTCTTATTATCTTTGTTTCATTTGTTAGATATATTAGCATGATTTTAATATCTCTTTTAATATGCCTATTTAGATTAGTTTTTTACTGACTAACACTAACGATTTCTTGTGTTTTGTGTTGTTTGTCATTTGCTAACTACGTCCATTTCGCAATGCATCGGGGCATAGACTTGATGAGCACTTGACAATCCTCTTTTACCATTAATATTTGTGAAACTCAAAAAACTACTTTCATTGTTTCTAGTTGTTGTCTTCAACATATCATTCAAGACGTTAACTTAAACAAGCATGAACACCTACCTCAAGAACTCAAAGTTGGTCTTATTACACCATTGGCTATTGCAAACCCATTATTTAGTACTAGAGGCCCCATTAAATTCAATTTACTAAACACCCAAAAGGGAGAAGCAAAAATTTATGAGATTACTGAAAAATCTATTGAACTTTAATTAAGAGTTTCTTGGAAAATCCATATATCTATTGAATTACTAAAAACCTAGGAGTGACGCAATAATTAGGAGTTTATTGACAAATCTGCATTAAGTTAATTAAGAGTTCACCGGAAAATGTATACATCTATTGTAAGGAAAAATAATAATTTATAATTTTGAATATAAAATAACTATGTTTTCTGTTGAAATAACTTTGTAACGTTAGCTTCCATTTTTACTGGAATTTTATTGTACATAGGATTCGTTGATGATTATATTTGCACGTGCCATCACCTAGAGTCTGCAAAACCACAAATATTACTTTTTATAAATTTAAAAACATTTACATTGTATTAAGCATTAATATCCGAACAAGAAAAATATTATCCTAGCAAAAAATGTCAAATCCTACTCTTGAAGATTGTTTATATTTCATAAAAAAATGTTATCCTCGATAAAAATTACGATTGCGAAACTAACTCAGATGAGCAGTACTAAAAAAATCTTACAATAAATTGTTACGTTGTGAAACTCGAATGAAATTGTTGATAGCATGCCCGTTAAACAACGATGTAAAGCATGCTTACATTGATACCTATAATCTAAATGTTTGTCAAATCAACAAATTTAATAAAACCTCTAGAATGGTCTAAATGTAGGAAAAGGTAGTTTCTAATGTCCCTGCAAAGCAAGATACCAATTTAGTGAAGTTACTTAATAACCAAAGTTTGTGACATGCCCAGAAAATGCTTTGCATTTCATTAACAATGTGCCTACTTATTTTAAATATCTACGCATTTTTTTATTCAATAGATTATGCGAACTACAAAGCCTTTGTCTGCCTCACCATACCTAGTATTGACCGTTTACGAATAGCCTATAGCGACAATAACTTACATCATATACACAAACCCAACTACAGATTACTAAATTCAGTAATAACCATGGTAGTTAGGAAACACCAGTATATGGACAAAGTCCTCATCCCAGTACCCGTCCCCACCCATATCCCCCACCCCTGTAATTTTGGTGGCTAATATTCATATATAATATTGCCATACAATTATTCATTAACTCATACTTAAATTTGCAGGCATCCTCAGCCCCACAGCTCACCCATTTCCAGACATTTATGCTAGTAACGCAAGACACACATGATAGAGATGATATATAATATAAGTCATTTTCTTCAAATTTCAAGTG
The DNA here is from genome assembly GCF_030272615.1 of Cryptomeria japonica. Classification (NCBI taxonomy): domain Eukaryota; kingdom Viridiplantae; phylum Streptophyta; class Pinopsida; order Cupressales; family Cupressaceae; genus Cryptomeria; species Cryptomeria japonica. Next base: position 524,189,536 of record NC_081408.1, on the reverse strand, counting down.
GAGCTTAATATTTATATACATCAGTCTCTTTAAAATTTCAAGTAGAGTTTTATATTTACCATGTTCGTATCTAGAATAAAAAAAGAAAAGAAAAAGAAAAATCACAAAATGTATCTTAATTACATGCGCAATGAATTTCCAGAATTATATGTAGAGGGAGGAAAATGAAAATAAAAATAGAATTGCTCAAACTACATATTCAAGATGTGCTCAAATTACACATAAAACGCTGCTTGAATAGGTACATCTTCTCGGCCTCAAGGAATACAAAATTTATTAAAATGCAGGGTGCAGAGAAAACAATAGAACATCATTTTTGAGATATACGTTATTGACAAATTATTGCACGCAACTTAGTTCTCCTTTAATAATTTAACAATTCCCAAAAAGATTAAATATTCTGCTCTGGTTACAACTCTGAACAACACAAATAGTCGCTTTGAATATGAAATCGAAACAATGAAAAATAAATCAGATTGTCCAGTCTGAAAATCCAACTTTAAATCGCTTTCCAAATTACAGGACCAGAGCAATCAAATCTATGTTCCATGGCAACTTCGTGCACGAAAAACTCGACTCTACGGAAATAAGCTAAGAAAGTGATAGGAAGCTAGGAATGGGTAAATAGAGCACTAAAGAAAATGTTGATCAAAATTTACTGACAACCAATCTCATCTTTTAGCTCATTTTAGTCTGAATTTGCCGGTGAATATGTACAAGGAACTCCACATAAGATAATCCGAGAGCATTTTTGTCTTCCACCATTAGGGAAAAGAATAGGAACTCTGCATGTCAAGCAAAATTCATCCATGTTAAAATATCATATTTCCACTGGATTATGACATACCAATTCTAAATATAAAAAAAAAAATTACTATAATTTCATGGTTTTCAACAATTACATGTTTCAAATTCAAATGCAACCACAAAATTCATGGGAAACATGTGCAATACTACAAGCTTCATAAACAGGCATTGAAAATTAATGCAGTTACGCTACTGAAGTGATTCATTCATGTCACCCAAATACAGAAGTAGCAGAGTTCATTCTACTTCACCTGTTGGATCTGCCCTTTTACACACCCGTAACCTGAATGAAAACACATTTTTTTGCAAATGAAATTACTGCTTTGTTTTGAAAACCAACATTAATTAAAATTGTAATTCAAAAAGAAACCAGTGCAAACAAAGGCATCAGTTTTCACGCCATATAAAAATCCCATACCGTAAGTATGAACACCGCTGACGCCTAATTTCATTAACTAATTCGTTAAGTTTTCTGGAATGGTCATTCTCATACTCCTGCAACAAGAACTGCAGAAAGCCATATGGACACAAGTCATTAAAACCTTTCGTACAAAATGTCTAAACAGAATTAATTTCCTACACTAATCTCGAAAGTATCTATTTGCATTAGTATTTCTACTGCATTATCAGTATTGAAAACACAATGTAAAATATATACTGAATAACATATATAAACTGAAAATCAAAGTCAATCTCGAGGGAGGTAATATCATTTGCATTAGTATTTCTACTGCATTATCAGTATTGAAAACACAATGTAAAATATTTACTGAATAACATATATAAACTGAAAATCAAAGTCAATCTCGAGGGAGGTAATATCACAAGGCAAGAAATACTGATCACTAAAGCATAGACAGGATATGCGAACTGTTCAACAAAATGCCTCAAAGAGACGTCGTCTCCTGGACTGCAAATGAATTTGTTGATAAGGTTTTATAAATCTTTAAGCAATCTAATTGGCGGTGTGAAGTTAAATTCCCCAACCTTTTACTAGCATTGTGAGCGAATTGAATCATTTCTTTTTACCAATATTATAAACTGTATTAACAGATTGCAATCAATGAAATGTTTTTAAATGCTGATATGCATTTGTTACAAGACTTTACAAACTTTAAAAACAAGTATCCCAGATTGAAATGGCGGGTTAGCCCTCTCGCGGAAACGGTCCTTTGAGAAACCAGGGTCGGACTTCTTATGGATTTATTCCCCTCCAGCAGCGCCATAGATCGGGGTACCAAAATCGAAAGCTGTCTCAGAGCCAGGACAACTGCTGTTATAGGTATCCTTGGCAAAATGTCACTGAGGAATTTCAAAACTTGGACTCCTGGGCAAAAATGGTTGCGACAGGATCAAACTGCATTCCCATTTCAACTCATAAGAAAAGTTTTATCACTCCTAATCAATCTCTGCACTCCAAGATGCAGCCTAGGCGTCAAAGACCACAAGACTGTCCTTCATTAACAACAGGGTGGCCTAACAAGGTTTGGAGCACCTTAGGCCCGCCTAATAGAGATCTGCGAGCCAAGGATTCAAGAAATGCTTTCCCCTCAAGGACCAATCATCGGGGATTTAAGAGTAGGGATCGGAAATGGCCAAGGAAAGTGGGAAGCAATCTCTTTGTACTCCCCTCGAAATCTCATAACCCTTTCCCCTCAGGGCCCAACCAACAGGGAAGTGTGAACAAGGTTCAGAAATGGTCAAGAAAAACAATGGGTAGCAAACTCTTTGTGCTTCCCTCGAACGCTCTAAACCCGTCGCTTGTCCGCTTCAAGGAGAATGCTTTCTTTGCGAAATGGTGTGGCACTGGTGGGACAAGCAAAGATATCGTGGAGTGGTGGATATCATCCTTTCCAGACCTCATAACAGTGAGACAATTGCAGAATGACTTCTTGTTTATAGAATGTGTGGATGCGACACTAAAGCAAACAATCACAAAGGGTAGTCCCTTGTTCTGCCAAGGCTCCACATTCCATTTCCTAGATTGGAAACCAGGGTTTGACCCAGCCCAGCACAGATTTGAGAAAACTCCTATCTGGCTATCCCTAGTAGGCCTTCCTTCTGAATACTGGTGCCCGGAATCTCTTCTTAAGATAGGGGATGCCCTTGGATTTCTCGTAGGGATTGAAGCAGACTTCTTTGAAGGTCAAAGCAGGGACGTGGCAAATATTTATGTCAAGATCAACTTGTCCAAAGGTTTTTACAGCGAGCTCGAGATCATCTCGGAGTTAGGCAGATGGAAGCAAAAAGTGACTAGATTTGGGTAAAGGAGCTCCTGGCAAATGCATTTTGAGAAACCAAATAGTCAATAGTAGCTCCTTGGCAGCGTCTATTGGATTCATCAATCTCCCCCTTCAGCACTCAGACCAATTCGCAAGCCCAATTCCTCAAAAGAGAGCCTCGACGCTGGAAACAAAAGTCGAGATACCGGTCCAAGCCCTTTCAAAGTCCTTGCGCCAGTCCTCAGGTATGGCCCCTTCTCCTCCCCTGGTTTCTTTAGTGGCTCCGGATCCCCTCGTCCTCCTCTCCCCCTCCGCTGGTCCGAGTTTGAGAACCAATCTTCCTGGTCAGGTTTCCCCGCTCTGAAGCCCTGTTCCTTTGGCTTCTCCCCCCTCCCTAGGCCCTGGTCCTCATCTCATCTTATCCCCGATTGCCAAACCTCATTCCCAAAAGGCAGTTAGGAGTCTATTTGGGCCAAAAAAAACACCAGCTTTGAGAAGAGGGGCTTTTAAAATCCTTTCCCACCCTCCACCTAAAGTCACAAGAAGGAAAACCGGCTCTAGGTCCAATAAGTTAAAGGCATCTTCTCGCACAGCTAAATTTGCTAAATCCAAAAATATTCACCCTGCGAAAGCACTACTTGAGGAAGAGATTATTGAAGAGGATCTTAAAGCAGACTTCGAGGCCAATGCAGACTTTTCCCTTTCAGAGGGAGAAATTTCCCCCTTATTGGATTGTCTTCACCACAAGCCCCTTCTCAACCTATCTTCGGAAATCCTCTTCCCCTCCCTTTCATCCCCGCCCTTTGAATCAATCGGCCTAGATTTGCCTTTGGACCAGGATGCTCAGAACCTTCTGCAGAACGCCATGCTAGGAGAGGAGGACCAAGAGGCAATTTTAGACACCCCCTTGGCAGTGCTCTACTCACAGATTAAGGAGAAAAGAAAGTTAGGGATTCATCAGAATCAAGAGGGCCTGGAAAAGCCGGATTTTGGCTCATCCCCTCCCAAGAAGGGTAGAAAATCTCCCATAGAGGTCAGATCCCTGGATGGAATGGCAAACAATCAATCCAAACTATTGGATCTTTGGAAAGTAGGGAAGGGAAATCCCCTTCCTGAACAACAATGAAAATCCTATCTTGGAATGTTAGGGCCCTCAACGCCCCTAACAAGCAGAGGGTGATCAGAAGACAGATTCTTCTAGTCAGTGCAAACATAATCCTACTACAAGAAACTAAATTGGAAGAGAAGCTTGCAGTTGCCTTTGGGAATTGGGATAAGCTCCTCATTCCAATCTTCTTTGGAGACTACAGTAGCTTCAGAGGCTTCCTCAGGAGGACTAATGATAATTTGGAAGCCTTCACAAATTAAAGCTGAAGGTATAGCATCTAATAAGGACTGGATGCTTGTTAAAATTTCTCACCTGCAATCGAGCACTTCTTTCTTCAAAATCAATGTATACGGCCCAGTGGCCCCCTCCAAAAAGAGACAGACATGGTCTTCTTTGGATGGAGTATTGACCACCTTATCCGAAGAACAAGTTGTCATTGGGGGTGACTTTAATGCTATCAGGAATGCATCAGATAAGAGGGGGAGCATCACTCGCCTAGGGAGTGCTCAGCAGGATTTTAATAGTTGGATTGAGAGGAATGGCCTCTTGGAAATAGATTCAGGAGACTCTTACACTTGGACCAACAGAAGGAAAGGCTTTAGTAATATAGCAGAAAAAATAGACAGATTCTTCTGGCAAGGGGATTTTTCTATCTTTCCCTTCACCCCACTTTGCAACGTTCTCTCATGCTCAGGCTCGGACCACTATCCCACTCTGCTCACTTTAAAAGGCACCCAAGGATCAACCAAGACCCCCTTCAGATTCGAAAATATGTGGATGAAAGAGCCAAATTTTCTGATATTGATTGAAAAATGGTGGAAGGAAGAGTCCTTTGAGGGCTCAAAACTCTTCTGTTTCATAGCAAAACTAAAATTAATCAAACAGAAACTGCTTCAATGGAACTCCCAGCACTTCAAAAACATCTTCTCAACAAAAAGACACATAGAAGAGCAATTAGAAGCCCTAAATGATAGGATTATCAAAGTGGGCATGGATCAAGAATCTTTTCAAAAGGAAAGATCCCTCCTACTGGATTACGAGGATATCCTCTCCAAGGAAGAAATCTTTTGGAAACAAAAATCAAGGGAGAATTGGCTCAGGATGGGGGATAAAAATTATATCAAAACTACAAATCAGAAACAACCAATCTTCTGAGGACCCGGAGGTTATAAAAGAGGAGATTATCTTCTACTACTCCAATCTCCTGAATAACAGTGAAGGATCCCATCTTCAGGATCAAAAAAAGTTGTTGTCTAGGATCCCCAAGATTATATCTAAGGAGCAGAATCAAAGTTTAAATGGGAAAATTAAAATGGAAGAAGTTCTTCAAGCTCTAAACCAACTCCCCTCAGGTAAGGCACCAGGGCCGGATGGCTTCCCTACAGATTTCTTTAAGAAATGCTGGCACATCTTAGGGCAGGAACTCTCAGATGCCTTAGAGTGCTCAAGAAGGTAAGGGAAAATACTCAAGGAGATTAACAATACCTTTATAGCACTCGTCCCAAAGAAGGAGAAGGTGGAAAATCTGGGAGACTACAAGGCCTATTTCCCTACGTAATACAGTCTATAAAATCCTCTCAAAAATCATGACCAACAGATTGAAGCCTCTTATGAACAGCATCATTTCAGAAGAACAGACAGGGTTTGTCCCGGGCCGATCAATTCTCGATGGAGTGATTGTAGCACAAGAAGCAATCCATACCCTTCAAAGCACAAATAGGCCAGGTATGATAATAAAATTAGACATCACAAAAGCTTATGATAGTGTAGATTGGCGTTTCCTTTGTAAAACATTGCAAGCCTTTGGCTTTGATAAGCATTGGATAAATTGGGTATTTGAGTGCATCTCAACGCCCAAATTTTCAATACTAGTCAATGGAAAGCCAGCTGGTTTCTTCTCTTCCTCAAGGGGCATTAGGCAAGGGCACCCCCTCTCTCCCTTCTTGTACATAATAATGGTGGAGGCTCTAGGAAGAGCCATAAAAGCTAGTCATACCAACCAACAGCTAGGAGTCAAAATAACTAAAGACTTTGTAGCAACCCATCAGCAGTTTGCAGATGATAATCTCTTATTGGGATCAACAAATGTAAAGGAAGCCAAACACCTAAACCAGATCTTAGAGATGTATGGTAGGGCTTCAGGCCAACTAAGAAACAAGGACAAAATTAAAGTCTTCTTCTTCTCAACATCAATTTCACTTCAGACCAGAATTCTTAGAATCTTGAATTGCAAAGAAGGAAGCCTTCCATGTACTTATCTGGGCATCCCAATAGACAGAGGTTTGAGGAACTCCAAACTCTGGGATCCCTTAAAAATTAAAGTTGAAAGCAGTGCAAATGCCTGGAAGGGCAAATGGTTGTCTTGGGCGGGCAAATTAGTCATGATTCAAGCAGTGATCTCGGCTTTACCAACTTATCTTTTATCTATTTTATCCCTAACATCTAGTGCCAACACCTACATCATCAAGAAGATGAGGGATTTCTTTTGGCAAAACACTGAAGAGAAGCATAAGATTGCACTAATAGCTTGGGACAAAATTATGAAGCCTAAACCAATGGGTGGCTTAGGCATCAAGGATTTTAGATTACAAAATATAGCTTTGGGGGCCAAACTAGTATGGAAATTTATTAAAAACCCAAAAGCATCCTAGGTCAGAATGCTAGCAACAAAGTATCTCTCAAATCAGAATAATCTAAACATCCTCAGATCAGGGTCATTTCCGAAAGGATCAAGAATATGGAACTTCATCATCTCTTGTAGAAACCTGATCTCAAACTCAGTCTCTTGGGATATTCATGATGGTTCAGCAAAACTATTCTAGGAAGACTCTTGGGGTGGTTATCCACCCCTAGCAAATATAATTCATATCCCTGCAACAGAAAACTGGTTCAAACAGAATTGGGGAGTCAGAGTTAAAGACTATATGGAAATAGTAGATACACCAAACACACTATGCTGGAAGTGGAAATCAATGGAGGGCCTGCCAATTCCAAGGGAGGACTTGGAAGAGCTTTTAGGTCACCTACAGGCGAGAAACATCACCCCTAGAAGAGGGGAAGATTCACTCATCTGGGAGCCTTCCAAAACAGGACAGTATAACTCAAAGGATGGTTACAGAGTTCTGGTTAGCCTAGTAGAGCTCAACAACCACAATATCCCCCTCAAGATGTTCTGGAGCTCCAAAGTCATCCCGAAAGCGGGCATCTTTGCATGGAAAAATCCTAACGGCAAATAGGTTCACAAGAATGGGCTATGAAGGACCTTCAAGATGTATACTTTGCAAAGCCCAATCAGAGACAGTGGACCACCTCCTCTTGTCCTGTCCCTTTGCCTCTAAATGTTGGAGATGGCTCTGTGCAAAATTGGAACTGATCTTGTCTTGCCGAATGAAATCAAGCCTCTATTCCAGAGCTGGCCTCTACATACAAAGGAGAGCTTGCCGAGCCAAATTATGGAAATTGCTCCATCATGCTTAATTTGGGAAATTTGGAAAGAATGGAACCGCAGGCTATTTGAAGGTAAAGCTAGAAATCAGAAATCAATTCTAAACTCAATAGAATCGGCAACAGTGGATTCAATCAATAGCAGAACAGCCTTTGCTCCGAATGAGTCTAAAGTTTTCTCTTCATGGGATAGGAAAATTAGTCAAAACTAGCAAGGAATCATTATTCCCTCACTCTCTCGCCATAACTCAATTAAAAGGAAACGTGCAATCTGGTCCCCCCCGAAGCCAAACTGGGTGAAACTAAATTTTGATGGGGCCTCCAAAGGCAATCCAGGTCCCTCCGGAATAGGCTATGTCATCAGAGACCAATCAGGAGCAATCATCGGAAAAATGGCAAAACCAATCCCTCTCGACACTAATAACATAGCAGAGTTCACCGCTCTACTATTAGGCCTGAAAGACTGCATCAACCATGGAATCAAAAATATTACAGTGGAAGGAGATTCGGAGATAGCAATTAATGCTATAAGGAAGAAGACAACCCCCAATTGGAGGCTTCAAGCTCTTTTGGAGAGAATTCTAGAAATCCTAAACAGTTTGGATCACTTCGAGGCAAAACATATATATAGAGAAGCAAACACAGAGGCGGACGCTCTATCAAAAGTTGCAGCTTTAGGAACCTTTATTCACTGGTGGTCACAAGGATCTTAGCCTTCTTCTAATTTAGATCGACCAAGCTAATTTGTGCTAGTAGACTGGAGGAATGCATAAATCAAATTCAAAAATTCCTTACCTGCCCTCCTTTTGGCGGCTAACACCAACGATCACTTTCCTTTTCAAACTAACCACTCAACTAACCTTGGGATGCAAGGTGGGTCCGGTAAAGCCGAGTAGACTAACCGGCAACATTAATACGGGACCTACTAAAGTCCAGCTAGTGAGTGCCGCCTCTCTGTCCTTGCATGAGCTGTCCACAGGCTAATCTCTCTCTCCGCATTTTAATGGATTTGGTTTGATTTGAGCATTTATTCTTCGCCACCTTCGCGTGAGTTTTAATTGCTCTCATTTTCCCATCATTGCTCGTTGAGTTGTGCACCAGCTTTCCTGAAGAAGAGTCCATTTATCGCTTCTCATTTTCATTTTGGCTCTACTGGTTGCTCTTTGGCTCTCTTCTTGCTAGTCCTTGCCCACGGTCGCCATGTCTTCCGAACCCCCTATCGGCTTCATCATGAGTGTTTATCCCAGGCCCGTTTCTTGCTTTGGCGCAGACACCCCCATCTCACTTGGTGCTTCTACCAACCAAGTTTCTTTTAGAAAGATTACGGACCTGAGACTCAAGCGTCTCCTCATCCACTCGGACCCTCCAGTTCTTTTAGCAGTCAAATTGATTCTGGGGAGCGCTCATCTGAGTAGAGATGAATACCCAAGAGACAACACCAGCATTTCGTCCAGATTTGGGGTGTCACTGCTGGATCAGAAGCTTTCCAAGCAATTAATCTGGAACCTTACCAGGGAATTCTTCCCAGCCGAAATTCTTCAAGAGCTCCAAGAAGTTCTGAATAAGGCCAATCACGATTCTGGTGCGTCCATACCTAGCGACAGAATCCTTTTTAACGCTCATGGTGCTCTTATCAAATATTACCCATTCCTTCTGGACCTGAAGGATAAAGAATTGAATAGGCACAGAAAGTTTGTGAGTGCAGGGCTGAGCTACCTCAAATGGCGTTTTTTAGGTGAAGATCCAAAGGCTGAAGGGCAAGAGGAGATTCTTTTCCTTTTTGCAAGAATGAATGGCTTCCTGCCTATGCTTGCTGCAGAAACAGAACCTAACCCAGAACAGAGGTGCAGAGGAGGCTCGAGCAGAGGTCACAGGGGCAGGGGTCGTGATCGGGGCTTTCCATCAAGCAGGGGTCGAGGCCGCCCAAGGATCCAACTTCCTCAACCGGGCATTCCCTCCACAAGCTAGGCTCTCTATGGATACCTCCTTTAGTTTATCGAATATGCAGTCATCCTTGTATATTTTTATTAGACTTTAATTTTAAGTTCAAAAACTCTGAATCTAGGTCGTTGAATTCGGACATTATCAATAATTATGTTTTGGTTTTTCTAGACTATCAAACCTTAAATGGCTCGGAAAAGTGGCTAAACCTTAAGCTAAAAGGTTCTAGTTTTGAAGGGACCTCTGTGCTCTTTAAGAGCAGAGGTTTTTTGAATATCTTGAAATTCAGTGGTAATCATATGTATTTACACTAATTAATACAAAATATGGCTTTGCCTTTACCGACCAAAAAAAAAAGATTGCAATAATACTTTACAGGACACTCGAGAACCTTGATGCCTCAACAAAATAAATTCCTAGTGCATTAAACAAGTTTCTCATAAATGACAAAGAAAATTACATATAAATATTATCCTGAGTACTCATCTCGTATATTGGAAATTCCAAATGAAAAATCTGTCTGTAAATGCACATTTTCCTGAAGACTCGTATTGTGACCCATGGTACTCATCTCATATATCCGAAATCCATCCGTCTTTGTAATGTCCCCTTTTTGGGACATTAGGAAAATCCATTAAATAATTAAGTTTAAGTTGTCTAAACATAATAATTTAAAAGACAACTTAATTTAATTATTTATTAAAGCAGATTTAGGTGATTTTAATGTCAACATCAAATTATAAGATAAAGTCACTTTATTCATAAAAAGGGAATTCCAAGAGACGAGGGAAAATGTAGAGTCATAAGGTTGAGCTATTTAATATCTTGGAGAAGCTCATTTTGGGCATGCTTGGTTGTATGTTTGGAGATTGTTTCTTGGAGAGTTTTTGGGAAGCTCTAGTTTTCAGCAAATTTGAGGACGCAAACCCTTGAGCTTGGAGGCAGTGGACGGAAACCCATTGTCAGTTGGAGTTATCATTCAAGTGGCTCACTTGGTGCTTCAGGTTTCATTTGCTGGTTGTCCAATCCGACTGTAATTGTTGTGGCTGGGATTGGTAAATTCTACTGTTGTTCTACTGAGGATTTTAATGCAATGTTGATTTCTGATTTCAGAACTATTATTTCAATCTGAAAATTAACAAATACCCTAGGGGGATATTTCAATCTTGGAGACACATGTGGATGTTGAGAGATTTCAGATTAAGTTTCTGTGTTTCTAAATATATCCTAGAAATTTACCTTGAAATTTGGGACATCTGAAATTTTCCACAAGTGCTAACATTTGGTTGGCATAAGCTAAAAGAAATAAAGAAATGCACTAGAACTTGTAATTTTCTATTTTTTGTTTTTTGCATAGAAGCGTGCAAATTATTATCTAGCAGAAAACTTTATCAACAAAGCTCAATGAGGTACTAGTAAGAAAGAACCAATAAAAAGGATAAAGATGTCTACACTAAAGTTTTATCAATTGATCGAATACGTAGCCATCTCCAATCCCATACCATAATTTTTAAAAATGGCAATCCTGACCCAGTTCCCATCTGCTGCTTTGAGATGATTACGTTTTAAAATTTAACTGTTTATGTCATCATGATGATTATTAGATAATAAATATCAATATCATTTATATTTTTCCTTCTATTGCAAACATGTATATTGTACCGGCACTTGGAACACTGTTGCAATCCTCAGCAAACACTACCCAATTACCATGATTCAAGCTTTACAAATTTTCAGCATATCTTGTGACCTGGAGTGATTTCATCTACACCGATAACAATTTTGATGCTAATTGCCTTCATAATAATTACTTTTTCAATCATAGCAACCTTATTCAATAAGCTCATCCTCGTTTTCACGTTGATTTTTATATGATGCTGGCTGATCAATGACCTTCATATGTGCTTCCCTATGTGTGTGTGTATGTGAGCATGCACATGCATGTGGACACACCTGTGTGCAATAACTACAAGCTTTGAACAAAAGTTAAGAGTACAAATAAGAATCAGGGGAGTTCTCGATCAAGACCAAGTTTGGCATTCACCTGTGTTTAAACAAGTGTTTGAGAACAGAAATAGGCTAGTGACTTTACATTTCTATAGTTATCTTATATCCTATCTAGAGAGTTGTCTAAAAGCTAAAGATATTTGAAGAAATGAGAAGAGGGTTCCCCTTCCATGAAAAATTTCAAAAAATTATAAGTTGAACTATGTTCAATATGAGGTCCAAAGTGCCTACTCTTCTGTTATGTGTCAAACATGATATAAACATAAACATACTTGTTAAATTATATTCTATGCAGCTATGTCCTTACACAAACCCTTTCTACCTTTATAAACATTTATTCAATGATACCATGATCTTGTCATATATTTGATATTTACGATATATTTATCCTCAATGAATTCAAATTTCGTCACTGGGTGCATACCAGTATCAAATCTGATACTTACACTTCCTCGGCCAGCAGACATTTACCTATGCACTCATTTGGCCATGCATACAAAGCCTTGTGTTGCATTGCCAGTCTCTTGGACCTGGTAAAGGATTGCTGCCATAACAGAGGTTTTCTTGCTTTCCGTACCATGGGAGGAGAGGATTTTCAGATTCAAGGTACATTTTTTCTTTGAATCAAACTTTAGTTTTAATTTTGCACTTTCTTTTATGCTTTATTCTTGAATCTTCATTCTTTCAATATTTTGGTTCATTGACTTTTTATTCTTAGTTGTTTTCTTGCAGGTGTCTCATCCCAAAATGACCTTAACAGTTTCAACAGCCAAGCTGAAAGGACTACCTTCAAACATAACCCTGACTCTCCTCTAGAATTACGTAGCAGTGGAAGAAATTATCTTAGGAGATCTCAAGAATGGATATGCAAGGAGTGTAGCATATGATTAGAGAGCTCCTATAGTTGGGTTTGAGATACATTCAACTGGGACTATTTTACATTCACATTCATTTTTACATTTTACATTCATTTTAGTTGGGTTAGAAATACCTTATAAAGAGAGTTTAAGCAAGGCCTGGAGTATTTTACATTCACATTCATTTTTACATCTACCTCAAATTTCTTAACAGGAAAGGGCTCTCCAGTTTAACAAAAGAGAATAAACAATGTGGGCCCCTTCGAAAGGACTTTGACAATTAAGTTATTAACCTTTTGTTGTGACATTTTTACGCATCGCCCCATTGCAAAATGGGAGCTTAAAATGATAAAAATGTTGCAAATTGGTGTGATTTCTGTGCGCGGGTGCTAAAGGTCCCTATACGAGTCATTTTTCCACTCCTGGGAGGTAAAATAGGTCAAAATTGCACAAAATCCCGATGAACCCCTATTTTCCCCCACTCAAATCTAGTTAAAATAACGAAAGTCCCGACGGAAATAGAATTTCCATTGAGCTAAAATGCAGAATTTGATAAGTTTGGGCTTTTTCAATGTGAAAATTATTAGAATATTTAATTATATTTTAGTCACCTATATTTAGTTCCTTGTTTAATGGTCATTTAGCTTTTTAGTTAATTAGCTTTTAAGCTTTATTTAGCATTTAGCTTTTTCTTTTTAGTTAATTAGCTTTTAAGCTTTATTTAGCGTTTAGCTTTTTGGTAGTTCACTTTAAACGACTTGTTCTTAATTTAGAACGTCGTCCTTGTAATCTCTTTATATACGCTTGTATATTGTTGAATAGATTATCCGATTATTGAATCATTCATTCAGTTTATTTTTCATGGTATTGTTGTAAAATGTGGATCGAAGAATAATGACAGCGATTCTGGAAGACTGATTGCCGTAAGTAATTGATCGTCCCCACCATTGAATCTGGTTTATATACAAGAGGAAAGATTGCCTACGTAGGGACATGTCTATACGTGGCAGTTGCCACGTGAGGCAACCGTTCATAACAATATGTTTGTTAATGTTTCATTTGCCGAACTACATGCTCCGTTAGTTTAGTATAATGCGATCGATAATCACATGGGCACGATAACTATCGTGCCCACTGTGATTACATTATAGTGCATACTGCAATGTAATCACAGTGGCATTATAGATATCGTGCTCACTGTGATAATCATCGCAGTGTATACGATGTTACTGTCCATCTGCATATCGGGACTGTCTGTTAATATATCACTCTCCAGAAGGACTTTTAGGCATCGAATTAATAACCACATATATATAACAGTCAATTTGCCATCAGTTAGATTCACGAGGGCTATATCTTAACACTCCCTCTTAGCAAGAGTGGATCTAAGTAATTTTCTTGGGAGCATATTCTGTCATGACTTCCGACACAATTCGGGACAACAATTAATGTAGTCTTGTCATGACAATAAACTCAATATCATGATATCTGGCTCAGTCTGGGACAATCACTTAAGAAGTCAATCATGAGATGATCACATACTTTAGGATCAAGATATCCGGCACAGTCCGGGACAACAACTTAATGTAGTCAATCTTGACACTTGGTCAACTATTGTCAAGATCGTCACCTTGAAATAGTAACCTTAACCATAAGAAGATCGTCATCTTCTTTGAACACAATTAGAATATTGCAATATACATTTTATTTATTTATTCATGAACAAATTACACATGGTAGGAATTTCATCCTAATAATCTCAATTATAATCTAGTCATACCAAGTTTACTTCTGAAGTATTCTATCTTCAATCTTGTAAGTGGCTTGGTGAAGATGTCAGCATTTTGTTCTTCAGTACTGATGTACACTAGTTTTATGACGTTTTGATCTACCATGTCTCTTATGTAGTGATAAGAGATCTCAATATGTTTGGATCCATTGTGAAAAACTGGATTTACTGAGAGCTTGATACAGCTCTAATTATCACAGTGAATTATGGTAGAATTCAAAGTTTTTCCAAATAATCCAAATAATAACTTTCTTAGCCATACCGCTTCACGAGCTCCCATGGAGGCTGCCATATATTCTGCTTCGGTGGAGCTGTGTGCAACTGCTGACAGTTTTTTGCTGAACCAAGATATCATAGCAGAACCAAGACTAAAGCAACACCCTATAGTACTTTTACAGTCAGTGGTACTTCCGGCCCAATCAGAATCAGAATATCCTTCAAGTTGAATCTCAACATTTTCATACTTTAAGCCAAGTCCGATTGTGCCTTGTAAATATCTTAGAATGTGTTTAGCAGCCATTAGATGTATCTTCTTAGGTTCACACATGAAGTGACTTAATACATTTGTAGCATAGCAAATATCAGGACGAGTATTTACCAAATACATGAGTGAACCGACGATTTGTCTGTAGAGTGTGGGATCTGTAGGTTCTGAATCTTCTGCCTCAATTTTTAGCTTGTACAAATTAGTTTCCATTGGTGTAGCTAATGGCTTACACTCCATCATCCCAAATCTAGTTAGGATATCTATGGTGTACTTTTCTTGATTTAGGAAGATATAGTTTTTCTTCTACCATACTTCTAATCCCAGAAAATAATGTAGAAGCCCTAGATCCTTCATATCGAATTCTGCTGCCAGATCTTGTTTACATTTCACAATGAGATTATCCTCTCCCATTATCAAAAGGTCATCCACATAAAGGACCAATATAATCATATTGCCATTTGAAACCTTGAAGTAGATGTTGGGATCTGCTGATAATCATATTGCCATTTAAAACCTTGAAGTAGATGTTGGGATCTGCTAGGTTCTTGGATTACCCTAGTTTAGAGAGAGAGTTATCTATCCTTGCATACCAAGCCCTTGGTGATTGTTTTAGCCCATAGAGAGCTTTCTTCAGTTTACAAACATAGCAATCTTTATCACGTATGGTGAATCCTTCTGGTTGTTCTATATATACTTCTTCTTGAATTGAACCATTTAGGCAGTCTTTACGTCCATTTGGTGAATTTTCCATCCTTTGGATGCTGCAATTGCAATGATTGTTCTTACTGACGTATACCGGGCAACTAGGGCAAATGTCTCTTCATAATCAATTCCTACTTTCTGAGAGAAACCCCTGGCCACAAAGCGAGCTTTATGTTTTTCAATGCTACCATCAGATGCATATTTGATCTTGAATAACCACTTGGATGAGACAACTGATTTGTCTTTTGGTCTAGGCACTATATCCCAAACATCATTCTTTAGTATGGATTGATATTCTTCAACCATAGCATCTTTCCAAGCCTGTTTTGATAGAGCTTTTCTAACATTTGTTGGTTCAGAATTTGTAAGTTCGGTTAGAAGTGCAGTATAACATTTTAGAGTTCTTGTTCTCTTATTTTCTTTGGAAATTTCATTTGGTTCTACATTATTCTCTTCAATCATTTTCCTTGCCCATAGAGGTCTTTTCTTGTTATTGAGTGTTTCAATATTTTCATCAACTAGAGGTTCAGAAGCTCTTATGATGTCATCCCTCTCAGTGACCGAAGGTTCGGAATTTTCTATGATATTCTCCCTCTCAATCTCAGTTATGTGATCTTCTTCTTCTTTAGTAATGTTATCATCCTCAGGTTCTTTAAGTGTAGTGTTTTCTTCAAACTTTATATCTCTACTTATCTCAACATATTTTTTCCCTGGAATGTAAATGCGATATCCTTTAGTATTTTCACTATAGTCAATGAAGATACCTCTTTTTCCGGATGGTTCTAGTTTCGCCCTCTTTTTTTTAGGAACATGTATATATACTGGACAGCCCAATATCCTTAAATGACTCAAGTCTGGTTTGTTCCCTGTAAAAGCTTCTTATGGAGTTATGTTTTCTAGAACTGAGTGTGGACATCTGTATTGAATGTAGACAGTTGTATTTGAAGCTTCTGCCCAAAATGAAGTGTGTAAATTTTGGTCATGCATCATGGCTTTTGCTGCTTCAATTATGGTTTTGTTCTTTCTTTCAGCCACTCCATTCTGTTGTGGATTATATGGTACAATATACTCCCTCTTAATCCCAACGGAATTACAAAAGTCTTTGAAGTTGTCAGATGTATATTCTCCTCCATTGTCGGATCTTAACACCTTAATTTTCTTCCCTGACTGGTTTTCTACTAGTGCCTTGAATTTTTTGAACTTAGATAGTACTTCATTTGAGTCTTTGCACTTTAGAAAATATATCCATGTTTTTCGAGAGTCGTCGTCAACAAAGATTATGTAGTATAAAGATCCAGTTAGGGATGGTGTTGACATGGGACCGCATAGGTCTAAGTGAATTAATTCTAAAATAACTTTTGATTTGTGCTCGCTTGTGGGAAAAGAAACTTTCACATTCTTTCCCAAGGCACATCCTTTGCAAATGCTTGTGTGTTCAGATTTTAGTTGGGGTAGTCCTGAAGTAATCTTCTTTATGTTGGATAGAGCACTATATCTTAGGTGTCCTAATCTTTTGTGTCATTTTTCATTATTATTTGAAACTTCAAGATTTAGTGCTTCCTTTTGATCACTGCATAGTTTATACAGGCTACCATCTCTTGAACCTACTGTTATGGCATTTTTGATATTTGTGTTTTTAGGCCAGAGTAGAACTTTATCTTCATTGAAGGTAACCTGATATCCTTGATCAACTAGGCCTGAGATTGAGACTAGATTTCTTTTTATTCCAGGTACAAACAAAACATTTTTTAATTGTAGAGATACTCCATTTCTTAGTTTGATAGTACAGGTCCCAATTCCTTTCACAGGATATGTGGAGTTATCTCCAATAGTGACCTCTTCACTTGAATGCCCGTTAAGTGTTTCAAACTGATTTCTGAATCCAGTTATATGTCTTGATGCTCCACTGTCTATGATCCAAGTGTTTTTATTTGTATTTATTTCGCTTGATAGGGCTAAGAAGAAAAGCGAGTTTTCTCCTTTGACTTCGGCTAGAGTAGCTTGTGTTTTCTTCCTTTCTGGACAATTCCTGTGAGTGTGCCCATACTTGTCACATTTGTAACACTGAATTTTAGATATATCTCTTTTCTGATGGTTTTTATTTCCTCTCTTCCGTTTGGATAATTTTTTCTTTTTGTTGAAGGTATTTGTAATGAGTGCTTGGATTTCTCCTTCTTTATTTGGCCCTAATCCCCTTGAGATTAGTCGAGATTCCTCTTGAATGCACTCATTCTTAAGTTGTTCAAATTTGGGTAAAGGAGGTGTTCTGCTAATACATTGAATGTAGGATTCCCATGAAATTGGTAATCCTCTTAGGGCTATGACAGAGATTTCTTGATCATCTACCTCATTTCCAATAGTTTGTAATTGGTCTTTTACTTCAGATATCCTTGAAAAGTATGTAGATATTGTATCATCTTTATTCATCTTTATATTTAAAAGTTGTTGTTTCAAGGTATCTTACCACGTGGTGTTTTGGCTCTTGCCATGCAAAGTTTCAGGGTTTTGTTCGATTTTATCCACAAAAATCGTTTCAAGGGTTTTTACCCTTTTTTTCCACAAAAATGATGATTTGTATCTTCAGTTTTGGAGGGTTTGCCGATTTTCCTCAAAATCATGGTTTCGGGTTTCAGTTTGGTTACCCAACGTTAGGTTGGATGGATTTTGGTATTCTTGGTCATTAACATTTTTCAGATCCAGGGAGGGTCTCCACCACAGCAGAGTGTTCTTTTCATTTGTGATCAAAAGACCTGCAGTGTCTTCTGTAGGGTAGTTAGTAGATAGAATGACCATTAAGGGAGGGTATTAGAATATTTAATTATATTTTAGTCACCTATATTTAGTTCCTTGTTTAATGGTCATTTAGCTTTTTAGTTAATTAGCTTTTAAGCTTTATTTAGCATTTAGCTTTTTCTTTTTAGTTAATTAGCTTTTAAGCTTTATTTAGCGTTTAGCTTTTTGGTAGTTCACTTTAAACGACTTGTTCTTAATTTAGAACGTCGTCCTTGTAATCTCTTTATATACGCTTGTATATTGTTGAATAGATTATCCGATTATTGAATCATTCATTCAATTTATTTTTCAAAAATCACCATTGTCTCAATGGGAGACGTTTTTCCCCCATGTAATTAAGGTATAAATGGACTCTATCCCGATGGGAGAAGTTTTCCACCGAGTTTCAAGTGTTTTGGGGAAAATCCCAATGCATCTGGATTCTCCACTAAAATTGTTCCGATGGAGGTTGTTTTTCCAACAGGCCTTTGAGAGCAAAAATGTACAAGGGAAGTGAGTCCAAATGACCCATGTTTTTCCACCAGGCTGGTATTTTATAATATTTATCCCACATTCATTGTGGAGTGGAACAAAATGAGGTAAGAATGAATAAACATGCAAGGACTTGAACAAGTTTGTGTCCCGATGGAATTCAATTCTCCACTGGGGATAAAATAATAGAAAACAACACGATTTTCATGTCTAGATGGAGTTCGAATTTCCCTTGGAGGTATTTTGATGGAATTTGACAAGTTTTAATGGGATTTTGAGTCCCAATGAAGGGCGAATTTCCACAAGGAGCATTTTTGCATGAAATGATCAAATTTGTTTGTCCAAATGGCCATCAATTTTCCCATGGAGTGAATTTGGGGATGCAAATGAATTAAGTGATGGAATTAATTTGTCCAAATGGGGGTCAATTCTCCCCTCAAGGTTATAATGTGCAAATTGGATGAATTAAAATGAAAATTATGTGTCCAGATGAGGCTCGAATTTCCCCAAGTGCCTGAAGATTGAATTCAAGTGAAATTTTGAAGGTTAATGTGTCCCAATTAGCATCGATTTTCCCTTACCACATATATTTAATGGTCAAAGAAGGTGAAATTAATGCTAAGTGTTGAATCCCAATGTATATCTATTTTCCCTTGTGGCTAGTAAAAGGCAAATTTTAATCCCACATTGGTTGTGTGGTGACTTTTCAAGCTAAGTTGTCGGTCCCGGTTTGGAATCGGATTCTGGTTTGAGATTCTCGTTCGCAAATTCGTTCATTTTTTGGGGGGGGCGGGTTCGGGTTCGCTTTGGGTTCGTCCGTACAAAAACATATATATATATATATATATATATATATATATGCAGCAACAAATATATACAAATGGGATTTGACATCTAAATCTAGATCAAGTTTTGAATATAAATCTATGCAAGCATTGAAATCATTTTCTATTGGATTCAACTCTTCATCTTCTTGTGTCAACTCAACTCTAGGAAAGAATATAGGCTATGTAGGTCCACAATTTTATTTGAGTTACTACCTTCTACTCCATCATTTTGTGTAGATTTCGTGGAATTGTTAGAATTGTTCATGTTTTACAACATTTGAAGAAGTATTTATGTTGTTTGCTCTTGTTGTTTTGCCATTTGTTCCTAGCTATGTGCTATTTGTTGTATTTGCATGAAGGCTCTCCAATCCTCATCCCAATCCAACATCTTCTTACCCCTACCTTCAATTCTAGACGCTAACTATCGTGACTCATCTTCTAGCTTCTTTCCAAGGCCCATGCTTAGCTCCATACACAACACACACTCAAAAGGCTGGCAGGTTTGTTGTCTCTAATAGCAATGTAATAACCCTAGGCTTTCTTTTAATTGCCCTAACCCATTAGAGCTTACATAGCCACACACCCAGTTTGAAGAGAAAATGACATGATAGTGAATAGCTGTTTGTAATGAATTAAACACACATGAAACACAACTATAGTAGATTTAAATTATAAACAGTTCAAAATCTGAATCAAATTTTCTATCCATGCACCTAGTATAGGGTGAATGATATCACTATTCTTTTCCCTTTGAAAAATACACTCTTTTGAATTTGCAAGACAAAAGAATCAAAAAGAAAACTTAAAAAATAAATTTAAAAATGGGTCAAATCGCCCAAATTCTCCTCAGGTTCTGTTGTTGGGGTCAAAATTTTCTCTGGGTCTTGTTGATCGAACCCATAGGGAAAAATATGAACCCTGGGCGAATTTCCAACGAACCAGAATTTTGGGCAAACCGAACCAGGTCCCAGCAGTTGCACAGAAGAATCTAGTAACTTAGTTTTCAAGGTAAAAACATGAATAAAGACACAGCCCAGCCCCTTATATTTTATTATAAAGTGACTGAATGCACTGAAGGAGCTGATTTGAAGTTCACCATTGTTGGAGTAAGGGGCGATTTTATCTAAGGCATCACTTGCCTCATGGTTGAAGGTTGCTGAGCTGAAAGGAGAGGCACCATGGCTGATTGAAGACTGAAACAACATTTCCAGCTGTCATTTATTTGCAAACTTTGTTCCCAACTCTCATTCTTGTGCCAAGACGTGGTCATTCCCAGCCATCCAAGACCAAAGTCCCATCAAAACACCAAGGGTACCATCATTGGAGGAGATTGTGAGCAATATAGGGAAACGACATTGCTGGTCCAGATCTAAAACATCATCTCCAGCTATCATTCTCAAACCAAAGACATTGTGCCCAGCCATTATCTAAGGCAAAACATGTTCATTTTCAGTCAATTGAGGACGAATTGCAGTGCAAGTTGGTGTGGTGCCATGATTGACATTGTTCCCAGCCATTGAAGTTAAGTTACAGGGGTATCTTCGGACTTCCATCAACCTGGAACATCATAAAGACACCGAAATTATTCATTTTCAGACCTTAGAGGGTGTATTCAGACTTGGTGCTCAGAAAAGCAAATCTGAGACAACTTTCCGGCACCTAAATCAACCATTTTCAGGGGTGTCCTCAGACTTTATACTAAACTAGACCTGAGATTCCATCAAACATGTCATTTTCTGAGTTTGCAAGCGCCTCTTCAGATGTATTTATTGCAATCAGACTTATCCTAAGTATGAAAATCAGGTATCCTGAAGACAAATTTTCCAAATTTTGATCAAATCTCTTGTATTTTCAAGAATTTGTGTTACCTAATGTTGAATTTCTGATTTTCATGAGCTTACAGGTTTGAAAACTATTTGAAATCGGAACCTTAATTATTTCTGGAAAAATATTTGTGAGGACAAAGTGAGGTACATTGAAGTGTCCTAATGGTGTTCGAATTTCCACTCCATCAAATTGTGATCAAATCAAACAAAATTTTCAAGGACAACAAGTCTTGATGGCAATCAGATTTCCACTTAGGGTAGAATTACAAAGGAACAAACAAATCAATTCAAATGAAGATCAATGACAAGGAAATCCCTATAGGCATTAAATTTCCACCAAGTGAAGAAATGGACAAAGATAATGTGGATGTTTTAGGAACCGATCTGACCTTGTGATGATCGATTTTCCACCAAAGTTGAAATAAAGTTTATCCTATTGGTGTTTGATTCAATGTTTGTTTGTTTTGCAGGTCTGCTAACAAATGCGGATGAGGAAGATCAACACTTCAAAGATTGGAAGAGGATTTCGGAACAAGGATTCCAAAAGCAAAGATGTGGACTAGATTAAACATGAAGAGGACCTCACTATGATGGTGAACAAATGAGGAAAGCAAGTTCAAAACATGAGCACAAAGGATCTCAAATCAAGAAATCAGGAACTACAACAAGGAATTCCAAGCATCATGAAGAATATTCAAGGCAAATTGATCAAGTCTAAGGCAGGCTGAGGTGGCTTCCCAGTCACCATTTGTTCAATCAAAGGGTACCAAGTCAGCATTCATTCAAGGAGAGAACAGGTGACACGTGTTGCTGCATTAAATATTATTTATCTTACCTACCCTCATCTCTCATTAGTCAATGTAATGATGGTTGTAACAGACCCTAATTAGGGTTTTATCTTGTAATCTTGGCCATTGATTGTGAATCAATCTGAACCATTCATTGTAATGAGACCTCTATATAAGGCTCAGTGCTCTCATTTGAGAAGGTTAAGAGTTAGCAGTAGAAGAGTAGAAGATATTTAGTAGTTAGATCATTTGAAGTTAGGAGTAGAGCAGATTAGGAGAAGAAGGAATTGTTGCTAAGACTTGTAAATGAGTATACTCTTTTCATTGAAGATATGGTGAAATGTGTTGTTTCAACAAGTTGCATGGTTTCCAATTCTCATTTACTTTTATGTTGATTAGATGAATGGAAGATTTTGTGGATGATTAGTGTGGAATTCGTTTAATCCATACCACTAGCTTCTTGTTGATTGTAAGTTTGCCTTATGTGGTCAACTAAAATATGAATCGAACCTAACTTCAATTATTATTTGTCCATTGGTATGCATTGCCTTGATGGTATTGATGTTGATAGTAGTAATTTGAACATCTATAACTTTACCTTAGAAGATTGCACTAGTTTTGTGGAGTTGTTCATTGATGTCAAAGCAAAGTCTAACAGAGTCTCACCAAGTCATTCACTATATCCTACATTCCTAGGATTAGATTAGACTCTCTAAGCCCTTTCCCTTTGATCTTTCTTTGTTAGATGAGTTAGTCTCGAGTTCCAACAGCGTCCAAGTATTCAAGCATTCACGTACAACGTAAGTCCCCTTGTGATTCCAGCATTATCACATCAAACCATTGAGTTTATCCACAAGTCAAGACCTAACATTTTGTAACCTTGTAGTTGTCTCATTTGATCGTGAAGCCTAGCATTTGAGAGACTTTGCTCAAGAGAGGATCAGGTACCTTGATATTTTATTCTACGTTTGATTGTGCATAAAAAACACATCAACACTTATTAACCAAGAGAGATAACTAAGAGTTTGTTGTCTAACACATCTGCAAATGTGCTTCCATTCAAGTTGATAAAATCCTCCTAATATACCTTGTGTTACATAGAAGAGATTGGTACAAGAGAGTAGAGTGATACAAAAGAGAATAGTGGCGCCAAAAGAGATGGTGTGAAAGGTCTTGAATCTAAGGCATGGGTATTGGAGTCACAGCACCCCTCACTTTACTATACCCTTTATGGGAAATATAGCTTATCTAAAATGATAGATCACTGAAAAAAAAATGGAGATGATAGAGAAGATAAAAAAATGTCTTTACGAGTTTTCTGGATCTTGCTTCTAAAACTTTGCAAACATGTACTAACAAGGCAAAAAAAAAAAAGCATTAAATAACTAAAAAGGAGTCCACAAAATATAACTTTAAAACATAAGATAATAGCTCAGCAAAAATGGCTGGAAATTGAATCTAGAGGTACTGAAACTGAATTCCAGCTACAACAAATATGTGGAGCTCAGGAAAACACCACGTTTCAAAAAAAAAAAAGGCTCGAGAAAGCCTCCATATGCCCAAACAATAACTCCAAGTGAACAATATGCTAGAGAAGCGGGATGAACTTGAGAATGTTTTCAAAATGATTTAATTAAAAATCAATTGTAAACTTCAAATTCTCTAAGCAGTTTTTTTTTTTCTTTTCATTGATATGACTTTCTGTATTTTTATTATATGTAGACGCAAGCTAGTGACATGCATTGAAGTTGCACTCAACTTCACGCGACCCCCCGTAATCTCCAACCTCCCACACTCTCAAGGCATCCCCCACAACCTTCAACTGCAGCCTGTAAAAGATGCTCAACAGAGCCACAAAACAACACCTGGTATAGCCCTCCAATTATGTATGTGACCCTGAGCATCCAACACGCTGTCAATTGCCACTCGCAGCAGCTAAACACCCTGCCAAAATGGTTTTGTTTATTTGGTTCGGTATTACAGAATGTACCAAATGCCCTGCCATGCCACACTATGACTGCACAAAAACTGCAAAGAGCACTAGCAAAATAACAATAGAACACACCACCCACAACACTATCACACCCAAAAAATGGTGGTCTTAGCATTGCTGGGCACATATCAAATGGGAAGATCACCATCTCTTTGAGATCTTTGTAACCACAATGATCAATGGTGGCCACAAACACAGAGATCTGAAATCACCTCAGATCCTAAATGTTGCAAAAAGGGATAACGAAGATCACACCAAATGACCAACAACTTGTAAACCGTCTGTGCCAAAGAATGGCATAAACGCGGACCACACCTTCATGTTCAAACCTAAAAATTTGATGCCATGATAGAAATAAAACTGTACATAGGACCTGCATAATTGAGAGAAAAAGATGAAACAGAAAAAATAAAATGGACACGTTATGTATCCTTTCCTTCACTTATTCACTGAGTGTATACTTAATTGTATAATTGACCTCGTGTTACTAAACCAATTACCTATGAGTCCTAGTGAGTCCCAAGCCGAGTGACCCTAGCCGAGTCTCAGGGACTCGAGATTCTCCAGGACTTGCTCTAGGCAAGACTCACGACTCTCGTTTCTATGGGCACAACACGTGGGATAAATTTACATGCTAAATATAAACACATTACACTGCTACATTCATATTTATAGTCTTCTCAAACTTCTTAGTAGGAAAGGACTCCACTTTCACACAACATGAGAGCCTTGGAAGGGATTTCTACAATGAATCCAAGGATTTATAACTATGAGTTGGCTGTTAAATACATCTATGCAAAGGTGCTTCCATTTAAGTTGGTAAAAGATAATTAAGGCCATTAATGAAGTCCCACAATGGTGCAAAGGTCCAAGTTATTTGAAAGCCAAAACTACATTTCTGGATATGAGAGAAGACCTTAGAACTAATTAGTTATCCATGGAAGGAAACAGCAGTGTCCATCATATTGCATCAAGGTAAAGACTGCAAAAATCCAAGAACTCATAATTGTTATTAGTGTACCCTATAGTGACAATGTTCTTATCTATAAGATTATTAGAAGCAGGTGTAGAATTTGGCAGTAACTGCTCTCTTTTTTTGGATTTTCAAATTTTGGACTTCAAAAAAGGATTAAAGGAAAGGGTTTAGAAACTCTATGCTACTGCTAAGAACTCAAGAGACGGCAAAGATTAGGTGAAACCAATAACAAATACTCTGCTTCGCCACTCTAAGGACAACTATGCAAAGTAAGTGCAATCTTCTAGCGTTGTACCAAAGATTTCTATACTATGAATAATACCATCCAATGAACAATATTTATCCAAAGTAAGAGTTAAAGCATCCACAATGATAAGCTCGGGCTAACTTTACACATTAAACATAAAACATTCATTCAAAGAAAGTATGAGCAATTGTTTCCCCAACCTACACTATCAAATCCTTCATTCATTTAGCAACTTTGAAAGCAAATTTACTCTAAGCAAATCTATTCTATATTGTGGAAGAAAATATGCAACCATGCAACCACTTGATAACAATAAGGTTTTAAAGCAAACTGCAAATGAACTTATATTATCAAAGTAGCTCTAAGCAACAATTTCATAAATCTCTCCACAACAAAATGAGAGAATATGAGTTTATATAGTGTTCCAAAAAACAAATGAGAGGCCGAGATCAACTAAGATCAACGGCTAAGATCAAAACATAACAATCCCAATTAGGGTTTCCCAAAATAACAACAAGAACAAATAAATGAAGGACAAGTGGCGCGAGGAGCAATCTCCTAGGAAGGTGCATCCTTATCCTCTCAAGTGGCAGTATGTTCAATGAACCTGGACACGACCAGGCTGACCTCCATTGTGACATGTGGCAGCATATTGACCTTGAATTCCAATCCGTCCAAATCATCTGCACATGCTGCAAAAGCAATCTCCCATTCCAACTCCTACTTCTGGAAGGCATCCCAAATGGACAAGAAATTCGATGCCTTAGTCAAATTCTGCTTTAGGACTGGTCCAGTGATGGCAAAGAAAATCTCCTAAAATCTGAGTTTTAGACTTTCCAGCTTCATATCATTTTCTCGGATGGTCTCTTTCTCCAGCAGATTAATAGCTGTAAGGAAAATCTTGTTTTGAAATTCTCTAATCTGCTCCTCAGCCTTATACTATCAACCTTCACTCTTTCTAGGACTTCACTCCATGCAACCAATTCCCAGTGCCATGTGTTGTAATCATATGCATCTCCTGCTGTGATTACTTTTCCATCAATCAATTCCTGCTTAGGAATTCCTTTCAACACTGTAAGGCATGGGATAATTCTGTCCAGACATCATGAAGGTTTTCCCACGTTTCTACCATGTTCACAATCCTAGAGAGCAAAAAGGAAGCCTGTCCATATGCCAACATTAATCTTTCCACAAATGTGGTTGTTTCTCCACTTTTGCTCACGATCCACTCCTTGGCCTCTCTAGCTATTATCTTTTCTTCTTCAAAACCTTTGATCGCTTCCTGTGAAGAGTTCAAAAGCGGAGGAGCCACTGCATCACCTTGATTAAGAGGCCTGGTCAAGTGTTGAATATATTCCTTTAGGCGCTCAACTTCCCTCTCGTATTCTCTTTTCTTTCCTATCTCCTTTTCCAATCTCACTTTCATGGAAGTAACTAAATTATCCAAGTCTCAACCTCTTGACCTTTTGTAGTTGGTCCTAAGTTGATGGTGGTGATTTCATACTCCTAAGGAGTAACATCCTCCTTTGCCTTGTCCACTTTCGGTACAGCAATCTGAACTGTACGGCAACCAATTTCATCTCTCTAGATAGTGGAAAATCTCTTAGCTGGTTTCTTTGTAGCAACCTTCCCTAATCTAGCCAAGAAATCGGCCGTGTCATCTTCTTCCAGGACTATTTCAATAGGTACTTTTATTTCCAACCTTTCCTTCAACCAATCAAGAATCATTGGTTGTTCAATGCCTTCCTCCTGATTACTTTCTTCACATGGAATATCCTAACCTCCTTGAAGAGCGGAAATCATTCCCTCCTAAAATTCCTCGCCCAGAATATCCATTTCATTTTCTGATTCAAGTATCTTCGTGCCTATAGGAGATGGGGTTTCTTCATCTTCCTGTTGGATTGACTCCATATTTCCCTCATGAATTCGAGAAGGAATCTTTATTTCAGCCAATGATTCATCCTCAATAGTTAACGCATCGTTCACATTCCCAGACATGGAAGAATGGGATGGCTCTGATCTATGCTTCTTCTATGCAAGTTCCTCGTTCACAACTTTCTTCCCCTTTGACCTTGAAGAGCTCTCTACTGCTTCCTTCATTTTTCTGGAATTAGTGTGTTTTCAATTGACTCGGCACTTTGGGACGCTTATTTCATTTCGCCCATCAAGTTATAACTGAGGGACGAATTTCTTCGCCTTAGCACTTGGACTTGCTAATCAACCCTATATTGTGAATATTTGACAACTGGCCGCATTAAAGTGACTAAATCTGCAAGCTCTAGTTTTGACCGTTTCACAAGAGGAAGAGGCCAATTTTCATCAAAGCTCGGCTAAGTGTACTCTCCATCATCCTCTAACTGATCAGGCACACCAAAAAGCTTTGTTGTTTTGATCAAGCTTACTAGCAATCTAGACCATAATATTTTCCTGATATCGAACTCGTCCGCACCATTTGTCCAAAAATCCTCCAAATCAACCCTATGCTTGTACCTTTCTCCATTCATTGATCCAATATGGTTGTGAGGATCGAAATTAGCTCTAAATGGATAAGATGTAAATGGATACCATTGCATTTCTAACTTGGCATTCTTAGTTGCCTGCGTCATTGGGCAAGACCCCAACATATTTCTAATGAAAAATGGAAAGCAAACGGTCGCCTTCTGCTTTGTTCTTTGGAAGCCTTGATATGTTTCCAATTGTCTAAGGACTTCGAGCAATATCATTCTGTTAGTGGGATAAATCGGAAGTCTGTAAGGACATCTAGTAAATCCTTGGACTCTTATGTATGTGAATCTTGGCTAGGTAAACCAGGATCCATACTTGCTTATCAAGCTCTTGGCATCCTGAGTGAGCCTCTGATGAGTTCCTCCTTGCAATGTTCTGGTAATGTACATCAAAAATGCATCGTTACCTTTTAGACGTGGGCCTTCTCGCTAAGCTGCAACTATGGATTACAGTCGTATGACTTAAATTCAATCTTGACATTGCCTACTATGCCCTTGCAAAACAATCTTGTATATTTGTAGTTTCTTGCCAATAAGTAGGCAATGTAAGAGCTCATGTAAAAGGTCTTCGTCCTTTCCAAATTTTTCAATTGTTCATTCAGGTTGTCGCTAATTATCCTAGACCAAATGAACACTCCGACTCCAGAGGTGATCTTGTCAATGAAATAATACATCCATGTTTCAAATGGCACACCCTAAGGACTGTCCATTACTCTATTCAGTAGTAAAATGATATCACCATAGTCCTCCTTGAAGTCAGTACAAAGCAATTTCTACGGCACTCTCTTGAGGGTGGGCCTTAGCTTCTCTAGCCACAACTTGTTGGCATTTGTTGCACAAAGCTCAATCTAGTCGTCATAAAGTTTTTTGGTTTCTTCTTTAGTTTTGTATGAGGTTTGGTTGTAATTTGGGATCCCAAATGCTTCCTGAATGGCTAACTCTCCAAGATGAGCCAATACTCTCCCATCTGGCACAATGATTTCTCTCTTGGGCATTGTAGTGTATGACACATTCAACCATAAGCTCAGCACATTCCATAACTGGTGGAAATCTATCTGCTTGGACAATGCCATTTTTCATCATCCGACGAGCAATAGATGTTGGCAAGAGTCCATCTTGCCCATACATTCTCCTTTTGAAATCTTTGAAATCCAGGAGCCCGAGGTTGGTGTCTATAACATTTTTCCATTTTGAATTAATCTTTGACTCTGGCTGCAATCCTTTATTGGCGAACCTCATCTGAACTTTTCTTGAAGGTCCTCCTTTGGTGGTCATTGTTGAGACATGGACCAGCTAGGACTCGAACCTAGGACCTTCCATATGTTGTTGGAGTGCTCTACCACTGAGCTACTGGCCCCTCTTGGACCAGTCCATCATCGGTCCGGGTGTGGCTTATTTCCAACACCAACACCCCCCCTTAAGCCACACCTCTCATGTGCTTGGGGCTCCTAGCCTGGACCTGGCTCTGATACCATGTTGAGACATGGACCAGCTAGGACTCGAACCTAGGACCTACCATACGCTGCTGGAGTGCTCTACCACTGAGCTACTGGCCCCTTTTGGACCAGTCCATCGTCGGTCCGGGTGTGGCTTATTTCCAACACCAACAGTCATCAACCTGCAATAAACATGAAAAAAAAAATTGACAATAATTTTCACAAAAATTTAAGATTCTGACTCTGATTTTTGGACCTTCTGCTCGAAATTTTCACTTTCAGCTTGTCAAAAAGCTAAATTTCTGTAAAACATCAGACTGAAAATGGAAGAATTTGGCCTAGCGAATTTTGAGAGAAAAAGTGATTAAGATAGAAGAGGGATGAAAGAAATCAGTCAAACTCGGATCTTGAACCTTCGAAATTATACTTTTGACTGAATTTCTTGAGACTCAATTTCTTGACGAAAATCTATCTTTACTTCAAGAACTTCTCTTCTTTACTCAGAAAATTTACTTCCTCTTTCGAAAATCTTCCTTCAAAAATCTATCTTCTTTAACCTCGAGAGAGAAATCCTTTTCACCATCGAACTTCAATCTTCAATATTAAGAATGGACTGAAAGTGACAAGTTGAATTGATATAGAGTTGAAGAGTTCCATTATTTAGCAACTTCATGTGTTTTTCTTAGAATTATTGAACCTAGACTCTTCCAAAATGGAAACTTAATCTTCTCTTTGAACAAGTTGGCATGGAATCTTCTAGATTCTTCTTGAGTTCGAAAATTTTCCAAAATTTCTTCAAGTGTTGGAAAAATATAAATATATTCCAAGTGTTGAGTTTATTTTTCCAACATCAAACTTGTTTAAACCTTCGTCCATGGTGGATTTCATGTGCTTCATGCCATGTTTGTTTGTTTCTCTAGTCATTTCTTCCTTTCTTCTTGGCGAACTTCAACATTAATTGGCTATTGTGCATGGCAAACTTTAACTTTTGCATGGCATTATGCATAGCGGACTTGATGAGTGTTTAGACATCTTTCACCAAGGTAGACTTTAACTTCCTTATGCCATCCTTGCCATCTCCTCTTGATTTCTTCTTGGCAGATTTTTGGCGATTTTCTTCCAATTGGATGATTTTGGTGAAATATTCTCTTGGCACCATTGAAGCTGAAGTTCATCATGTTTGATGATTATTTTCTGCACTTCCAGCCTCAGGCGAAATTTTTTTTTTAGACACCATTTGAGTGGTTTGGAGAGCCTCAAGCGAATTCTTGGGGTGGCGCCATTCTCCTTTGCTGGGCGATTTTGACTTAGGGGGGGCATTTCCCTTTAACTTGGGCATTTTGGTGAATGTGTCAAGTGTTAGTTGGCTGCCATTGTTTTCAGACTGAGCTGGACCTGCATATTCGCCATTGCTGGGTGCCATTTGACCTCCATTGTTAGCTGGTAACACATTTTCAGACCCAATCTTTCACCAACCAGCAATACTTTACTAAGGCGATTTTTATTGGGGGTGATTTGGTGAGGTCTTTTTGAACATTTTCAGACCTTATTATTGCTGTTGCGGGTCTGAGACGCCATTGTTGCAGGCTGTCCTCAAAAAAAACATCATTTCCAGCAACTTACCTACTTTAGCGATTTTACTTGAAGGGCATTTATAAGTCATTTTTTCCATCATTTCCAGGGTTTCTTATCACTTTGCAAGGTGCTGGTAAGTCTGAAGCACATCTTTTTCAGACTTGTCCTCAGAAAATTTTTATTTTACCAGCAATACATACACACCCGGAATCGATTGTTTTCACCATGGAAAATTATTTTCATCAATTTTTTTGCATAACACGCGATTGCAACATGTTTTTAGTGACTAATTTGTAGAGTTGCAAGTTGTCTTCAGACTTGCTGGCAGCCATTGTTGACCTTGGGAAGGTGTCCTCAGACAACTTTTGAGTGAAAACACTATTTTTCACACCTTTCCTAGTTCATTTCACAATCCAGTATACTCCTTTGAACTCTAATTTGGATGAAATTTCTAAGTATAAGGAGGTGTCTTCAGACTTTGCTAAGACTTTGCTAAGTCTGAAAACGATGATTTTAGTGAATTTCATGAGGGTTTCATACCCTACTCTTGTCATATTTTCGTTCTATTTTTAGAATTCATTTAAAATGTGGATAAAATTCTTGATTTCCATCCATAAACTTGTCTAAATCATTAAAAAATCAGAACTTGTTTAATTCTGAAAATAGTTATCAGGAAGATTTTCCGAGGTTGCTAACTTCCAGCTTCATACAGGTGCAATGTCGAAGTCCAGAATTAGCATTCGGAAAGAACAATGGAGGATAGTTGAGACGGGATTCTATCCAAAATCGAAGATGTCATCCAGATGGAAGGAGATTACAGACACAAACATGCATTTCCTGAACATGGACCAGATGCGGCAGCAGATGTTCGGAATTTTTAGCCAAATTCCTTCCCCGACTTATGCAAACATTATGATGAGTGGTATTTATTAGGTTGTTGGATTTCCACAATCCATACAGTGCAGCGAGCTAATCCTGGAAAGTGCACAATGTTATGATCCTCGCTCCCGAATGATCAAGACTCATAAGGGCATTATTGTCTATCTTGTTGAGGATGCGATTGCTGAGGTGTTTGAAATTCCACGTCGAGCAGTAATGAAAGATAGAACAAAAGATGACTATGAAGAAAGATATAAGAAGATGGATGCGTGCAAGACCATAGTAAACAAGGAATGGATGATTGACCCTAGGTCTCATCATTCCAATGCTCCCAAGACACTCATGTGCACAGATTTCAAAGAGGAATATAGCGATTTGGTATTCCTGCTGAACCGAGTGATGGGGATGCCGCAGGGTGCAATATATGATGGATGGATGTTCTATTTCATCCAGGATTGCCTGAAGGGAACATTGATCAATTGGTCAAAAAACATAAGTGACAATCTAGATTTTCAGCTGAGAAATGT
Organism: Cryptomeria japonica; assembly: GCF_030272615.1. Taxonomy (NCBI): domain Eukaryota; kingdom Viridiplantae; phylum Streptophyta; class Pinopsida; order Cupressales; family Cupressaceae; genus Cryptomeria; species Cryptomeria japonica. The sequence continues at coordinate 524,157,330 of NC_081408.1, read as the reverse complement.
GGAGAGATCCAAGTCATTCGCCATGACTTCCTATCTCGTGTATCTACTTGCACGATTTGTTTCTTATAAAGGATTCATATGCAAAGGTGAAGTCGAGAATGGACAAGGACAGTTCAAAAGTTATGAATGTTATCCACAGTTGAATATGTATCAATTTGAAGATTATAAAAGAGTGAATGATGCATTCACTATGTACGTAACACGGATGTTGCAAGGCAAAATCCACAAAAGGTTGTCCATGGAGGCAACAGAGCTGATAGAGAAATATGGATCATGGTACATACAGTTTCCCACTTCATACTTAAGGATTCATGGATTTCAATCCGAACGTTATAGGCTTCCTAGGTATCCTACAAATAGAATGATATTACTCGAGGTGGTGAGACAGCTTCTGGAGTTTGATTCTATCCAGAAGGACAAACACAGAACAAGGATGTCATTTCCTATTTCAATAGAGAAGACATTGGAGGTTTGCCATTCTGTCATAGCATCTAGCACAGTGATTGAAGAACTTGCATTTTATCGCCTTGCGACATACAAAAGAAATGAAAGATTTTATCCAAATAAGAAAGTTGGGAGGATTAGGGAAGATAAGTTCATACACAAAGTGGACATAGAAGATTATTGAGCCAACCTGATGGACGAACAAGCAGTGAAAAGAAGAATGTGGTCCAGAATGTCCATGGATTTCATGAGGAAGTGTGGACTTTTCCTCATTCCTAATCAGATATTAGATGGTAGTGATCATATGTATCCACAATATGAGAATGAAATGATGAAGGCTATTCTATTGCCTAATTGGTCAGAACAAGAAGTGACGGATTTGAATGTATTGATGAGAGAAGTCTTGAGTTTCTCCCGAGGTTGGGTAGACAGTCAGATGAACAAGTTAGTTGACATGGGTGTTATCTTCACATATGAAAAGATGATACAGGAGGAATCCTCTTCCGAAGATGATCAAAGAACTATCAGCGACATAAGGATTCATGCAGATGAAGAGAGTCAAGCCCCCAATCGAAGGAAGAACACACCAAGGAAGTCAAGGCTAGAGGGAAGAAGATTGAGGATGTTAAGAAGAAGCAAAAGATTATCATTCCTTCACCTATCATTCCTGTGTCTCATCAATCAAGAAAATCATCAGCCACAGCTACATCCGCTCCACCTAATGTTCAGGATTTATATGCCACAGCTACATCCGCTCCACCTAATGAGGATGATGATCAGCCGGGATTTCCTACTGTCCTTTTGAAGGTATATGATTTGACTAAGGATAATCCTGATGATGATGATGTTATCTCAGCATTGAGAGAGATTGATCGAGAGATGTGTCTGATGATGGTATGGAGATGGTTGTTATTCCTGATTGGCTGATGAGGAGTATGGAGAAAAGTAAGAAGATGGTAGACCTGCAGCCTAGTGACGGTGTTGATGAGTACTTAGCCAGAAGCAACAAGGAAAAAGAACCAAAGAAGGCTTAGATTTTGTCACATATAGTTAGAGATGAGACAGAAATGCGGATTGCGCAGGTGGTTGTTCCTATTGGAGATGTGATGAAGGATGTTGCTACTCCCATGGATTTCTAGATTACTTCAGTTGCCCTTGGCTATACTACAAAAGAGCAGGAATTCCAGAAGGTTGGTGATACTCTCAAGGCAATCAGTGCAAGATTGGAGAGGGAGATTGAAAAGAAAGAGAAGTATGAAGAAGAAAATATTAGACTTAGAGAGTACATTGTAGGGATAAGGCATGAGAATCCCACCCTTATTTCCCCTATTGCAGTTGATCGTGGACTACATACACATTATGAGGCAGCAAGAGATACACTCTCGAAAGTGAAAAAATGGATTGAAGATACAAAGAGACGGGTGGATGATTTCTTTACTCATTTTGTCCAGGCTTTTGACAAGACAACAACACTCACGTTCAGGATATAGTATCTAGAGGGAGTTTGGGTGGAATTTTGACCTATTCAGGAGAAGACTATTTTGTGCCTCAAAGCCTTGAAGAAGATTCCTACGTCCACATTGATCAGGGAGAATATTGTGCATAATGGAGACAAATACAATTTCCATGGCTGGTATTGTTCGTTAGCCATGAAGAAATCAACTTATAAGAGTGCACAAAAGAATTGTGCGGAGATGGAGGGATCAATTCATAATATTCAGTTGAAGATCCTTGCCTCAACTGAAGAATTATTGGGAGTTGATGTCAGTGAAGCCAATGGTTTACACTTGGCAGAATTGAGAGACAAAATGAAGTTCATGTACTTCAATCAATTGGACTCTTTCAAGAAGAGTCAGAAGGATGACTTGGTCTTTTTGTTGATTCATGTTCACAATTCGCAGAAGCTTATGCCAGATTGGGAGAACACCTTGGATGCTTGCTTGGATACATTGGACGTGATTGATTTACAGCAAGATACCTTACCCAGCATTTCCATGGAGGAATTAGATTTTGTATTGGCTAGATTCTTGGATTATGTTGTGAGAGAAAGGGATGCAGGACGGAATCTTTTAGAAGATTCCCTATTTGATGACTAGGTGTCTTTCTATTGGGCCATATACAGGTGGCTCTATTTTTTATGTAAACCGTAATTAGGGCAACTCTAGGGCTTTGTTGGCATGATCTTGGCCCTTGATTTTGATTGAATCTTAGCCATCCATTTTGTATGAGACTCTATATATACCCCATTGCCTCTCATTTGTAAGAGAGAGACTTTTGAGAATTGTTGGTAAATGTTGCAAATTTGAATATAAATCATTGTTCGGCTTGATGGTCATTTTTGTTTAAGTATTGTATTGCATTCAAGGTACTCAATTCCTCCAAGTTAGATTAGAATTTTTTCAAGTTTGTTAGATTGAATGAAAGAATTTGTTGAATGTATTTGTGTGGAATCCATTAATCCATACCACTAGCCTCTTGCTGATTGTAAGTGCGTCGTGCGTGGTCAACTGAAAATTTATGCAAGCTTAACTTCGATCATTATACGTCCATTGTTATGCATCAACTTGGATGGTATCAATGTTTGATGGTAGTAATTTGAATATCTTTGAGATATACCTTAGATGATTGCACTAAGCTTGTGTCAAAATCTATTCGACTTGATTGCACTAAGCTTAACTTTGATTATTATACGTCCATTGTTATGCATCAACTTGGATGGTATCAATGTTTGATGGTAGTAATTTGAATCAAAGAAGCAAACATCTGGAAAAAATCGCAACTATACGCCATTAATCACGGATCGGCCAGGTAGCCGATTTTTTACCCACCAAAAATCGTGATTTATTGGTCAACAATTTTCAACACTTTTTTCTTATTTAAATCGTGTTTAAATCAGCGACTAATCGACCAAAAAAACACGAACTCATCAAAACCCTAAGAGACACCTACAAAGCCCAAAAAAAAACACAGAAACACCTACGAAAATCAATAAAATTAAAGTGCGACGAAGAACAATATCCCGCGATGAGTGGGATAAGGGAAAGTCGCTGTTCAGCGGCAAAAATGCATCCTTTTTTCACTTCAAAATAATTTTTCTAAATCGCCCTTTAGGGTTTTCGGTGGTAATTTTTCTGAATGTTTTGTGGATTTTCTTTATAAAAACTTGTTTATGTATTTTTGCGATCTGTAAAGATTCATTTCTTTTGCAAAGCATGAAGCTGCACGATACCTTCAATTTTGTAGGCAATAGTTCAGTGCAATGCCTCCCACGATAAAATAAAAATGTCTTTCAGACATTTGATATTGTTACATTTGATATTAAAATTTAACTTTAAGTGGGGGAAATAATTAGTTCGATTTATTTTCCATGAGGATTATAGTTTCTCTTTTAATTTTTTGGTTAATATTTATAATTTTAATGTATAATATATTTAGCAGATTTTAATATTAGAATAAATATTAATTTCAATATTTTTTATAATAGTTAAATAAAATCACTCAAATTAAAAATTAAAATAAATATAATATAATATAATTAACTATTAACAAGTTAGATTCAGATCTAGTTATGTTGCAAGAAACCAAGCTCAGTGGAGAAAAAGCTATGGAACTTATGAAATACTGCTTCAGATGGGAAGGTGTTTTCCAAGATGCTCAAGGCACTGCTGGAGGGCTGGGATTAATGTGGAACCCGGCTTGTGTGGAGGTCAATCCGATTGCATCATGCAACAATTGGATGGCATGCATTATTCACCATAAAACAACAAACCTCAATTTTCCTCTGTTCAACATATATGGACCTATTAGAACAGAAGAGAAACTGAAAGCCTGGACAGAAATTACTGATCAAGCTAGGCTGCTCGATTTGGATAAAACAATAATGATAGGAGACTTCAATGCTATATTGGACATCGATGAAAAGGAGGGAGGTCTCAGGAAATCTACAAAGGTGATAGATGATTTCAGGGATTTTGTATCAAATTGCAAATTGATAGATATTATACCAAAAAATGGTCGGTTTACTTGGACAAACAGAAGACTTAATTTTTCGAAAATCTCAGAAAGATTAGACCGCTTCTTTGTCGGGGATTGGTGGATAAGGGGTGAATTTGTCATGGAGACTAACATTGTTCCTCAAATCGGCTCAGATCACTTCCCTCTATCCCTGTGCGCAAGAGTTAACTGGTAAGAAAAACTATTTCAAATTTTTAAGCATGTGGTGGCACGATCCAAATCTCATGACCAATCTTAAAAATTGGTGGTTAGAAGGAAACATTTTTTATGGTTCCCCAAGCTACAAATTCATGAAACGAATCCACTTTCTGAAAAATAAACTCAAAATCTAGAATAGATTCTCCTTCAAGAACATATTTGCAGAAAAAACCAGATTAGAAGAGGAAATGGAAACTATTAGTAATCGGGTTATGGCGGACGAAATGACAAATTCCGACTATGAATTAGAAAAAAAATTAAAAGAACAATATGGGGAGATTTTAAAGAGGGAAGAAACATACTAGAAGGACAAGTCTAGAGAACTGTGGATAGCAGATGGAGATTTGAACACAAAATTCTTTCATGCATCCTCCAAAGCTAGAAGAGCCAAGAACAAAATCAGCGCAATCAAGGATGAACAGGGCTCACTAAAAACATCTGAGAAAGAAATAGAGCAAGCAGCACTAGATTACTTCATAGGGTTGTTGGGAGAAAAGGACCGGAATGACAATGAGAATTTCCCTATAATTTCAGAGGTGATTGACAAACTTATAATAGAAGGGGATTGTGAAATGCTGCTTGCACCTTTTTCAATAGAAGAAATCAAAAAAGCTACCTTTGCTCTACATCCACATAAGGCACCCGGACCAGATGGACTGACTGCAGAATTCTTCCAGAAATGTTGGGATTTTATGGGCAAAGACATTTGGTCTTGTTGTGATGTTTTCACACATCGCCCCATTGCAAATGGGGACCCATGTTTTTTGCTCGTTTTGCTCGTTTTCACTTTGCTTTTTTTAGGGTTTTGTTAGTTTGTTAGTTGTCTGGATTTAGGGTCAAGCCTTAGGGTTTTAATTACCGTCTTTTCGGACCAAAATCCAGTTGGTTTTGAGAGCTTTTTGAATTTCCTTTTCTAGAATGCAAATTTTGAATGCAATGAATTCGCCAGAATGGTCTAATTTTCAATTGGAATGTTGATGCAGAGCTTAAATTTGTCTAAGTGTTGACCGTCAATGTGAATTTTTGTCCGATTGAATATTTTGACCAAATTTTGACTTTTTTTGATTTTGATCCTGGGCATTGGGATTGGTTTGTTTTCACCTCGTGAAGTGTTAAAATGTGTAAAATCATGATATTTTGGCCTGTAGGAGCAAAATCGCTCCTGTCCCTCAGTGAAGGACGGGAGCTCGTTTTCAAATATTTTACTATTCCTGCAGGGTCAAGATGAATTACGAATTGGAAGAAATGGAGAAAGGCGAGATCTTTCCATTGAATATAAATTGAAGATTTTCATGAACACAGAAATGCCTCCAGGGGAAAAATCGCTCCTGTCCCTCAGTGAAGGACCGGAGCTACAAATCCAATTTTGCTTTGTCCTTGCAAGATTTTAACGTCTTGACGATGTGAAAAGGTCCAAAGAGGTGCATTTTATCAAATGAATATAACTTGAAGCGTCGCCCAGGGGATCACATAGGATAGCAAGTCCGGCCTGAGTGAGGTCCTGATCCTGAAATTTGGCTAAGTCTGGAATGCCCTGATCCTGAATTTGACTAAGTCTGGAAATTGAAAAAACCTCCAAAAACTAGATTTTGCAATATAACTCCTGGAGGTCTGAAACCACTCTCAAACATCCTGAAAGTATATATGGAATATAACTTAAAGTATAAGAAAGAAGAAACATAGAAGGAAATGTCACTTATACTTAAATGTTATATTCCATTAAAATTGTCCTGATTGAGAGTGCGAAAAGTCAAATTTCGCTCGTGTCCTTCTCCAAGGGTCCAGAGCGAAAAGCGCTCCTGTCCCTCTCCAAGGGACCAAGGCGAATCGCTCGTGTCCCTCACCAAGGGTCCAGAGCGAAAATGCTTAGTTGAGCCATTCCTGACCTTGTTTGGACGAATCGAGACATCAAAGGCATGGTGAAGGACGAAATGAGCATGATAGAACATCCAGACTTGATCAAAAACAATGAAATGATGAAGTTTTGCCTAGAGGGTCAATTTCGCTCCTGTCCCTCACTGAAGGACCAGAGCGAAGTTCTTCATAAGGTACGTCCTGAACAAAGACCAAGCAAATTTTATGTTCGAAGGCAAGAAAGGAGGTCAATCGAACCCGTTGAAGACAAATTGAAGATTATCAAACGTCAACAAAGGACCAAAATGCTTAAGTTCGCTCCTGTCCCTTGGGAAGGGACCAGAGCGATTTTTGTTATAGATGATTTTCTCGCCAAGTTACGACCGATTTCAAGGCATGGATGAATGGAAGGACGCATTACGAACCCGTTGAATATAAATTTGGAAGCTAGCAAAGTGAAGTGAAGCATACAAAGCCAAGATCGCTCCTGTCCCTCTCCAAGGGACCAGGGCGATATGATGATTAGATTGCCGTCCCTCCAAGATCAGGACACTCCAAGGCGAAGAACAAGGTACCAAGGACGTTTCGAAGCATCTCCATCAAGCACAAAGTTACAAGGATCCCCACATTGAGGGATTTGCTCTAAAATATCCTAATTCGCTCCTGTCCCTCAGGAAGGGACCAGAGCGAAATTTCCATAAAGACCAAGATTTTGAAAGTTTAACAAGTATCAAGCCACCAAGAGGAATCAAGGGACGTCATTTCACGCATTGAAGGTAATGGCAAGTTGAAGAACGCAAGGACAAGCTTAAAAACTTGAAGTTCGCTCCTGTCCCTCAGGAAGGGACCAGAGCGATATTAGGTATATTGATCAACTCATGCAAGAATCACGTAAGGTCAAGATTTTGCAAGGTCTTAGAGGGTCCATGGAGTCTTTTGAAGGTGATACACGAAGATTTCAAACGTAAAATGATCATCAAGTTGAACATAGAGACCATATCGCTCCTGTCCCTCTCCAAGGGACAAGGGCGATGATCCCTTTAATGCGCTCAAAACTTCATGCGAGCAAATGGAACAAGCGCAAAAGGAACGAACAAGGGTGTTACTCACTTTACAATGAAAGATCGAAGTTAAAAGATGCAAGATGGACGTGGAAACAAGAAGATCGCTCCTGTCCTTTGGACAAGGACCAGGGCGATATCACCACAAAAGGACATTCAATCGCAAGGATAAGTCAATAAAGTTCGAAGATCCCAAGGAAAATGGCAAATTCAACGTAGAAATGAAGACCTTGGACGTAAAATATGCAAGGATCATGACCAAGGTAATGGATCGCTCCTGTCCCTCTCCAAGGGACCAGGGCGATGAGGTACGTATCTTTCACCTTCACAATTTGGCATTCAAACAAACATTTTTGAATTTATTTTAAATGCTAAAAATCGATAATCTTTGAAAATTCAATTAAAATGGCATTTAAAATTTGCGCAAAACATTAATTAATTATTTTTGCCTTGTAAAAAAAAATCGAATTTATTAATTAATAAACAAGGAAATTTAATTAATTAATTATTGTTTGCAATAAAAATGGAGCGCTTGAGTTTATTTTATGAAGGTCGGCCTTTGTTATTTATTAAAAATCATTTATAATTGCTTTATTATTACCAAGTCGGCCTTAAGGTAAGTATGAGGTGAGCGCTATAAAGGGAGGGTGAGAATCTTCATTTTCACATTATCATTCTTCATTCACATGCGATTTGAGAAGGTGCGAAATTGTGTTCAAAGTGCGATTTGGAGTTTACAAAGCAAGGTGGTGCCAAGGTTATCCAAGGTGGTGCGAATCTAAAAGTTTCCACTTGAGCGAATTTGCCAAGGCATTGGAGATCACGTCAAGGACATATCAAAGATGGCGAAATTGCTAACTTGAAGAGGAGATCACGTCCAAGACTTGAAGGGTGGCGAAGTTGATAAGAGGAACGTTCTTTTGAAGATCACATCAAGACTATCGAATTTCAATTTTGCCTAGGCAATTTTATTCATTTTGTATTCTAGAGTTAGCTCTCAAAGAGGTATGGGGATATGGATTTATTGTTTTGATTTTGAACGTTGATTGTCATAGCTTAAATTTTGAATTTTGAAATTTTGAATTTCAATAAGCTCAGTTGTTTTTAGGAAATGGTTAATAAAGGACTTATCATTAAGTTTCCTAAAAATTTGCTCTCTAATTTATGTTATGTATTGCAAAATCATGTTACTAATTTTGAAATGTTGTGTAGGCATCAAATGGAGGTCTCTTCAAGGAAAATCAAGCCGGATCAAGGACGGTCTTCGCCAGGACGATCAAGCCAGGACAAGGGCGAACTCTTTCAATCCAGTGTTCCAAGGCGAGGTATATCATCTTCCTGCACATCAAGGACGCAAGGAGTTAGAACAAGGGCTCGTTGAAGAAGCAAAATAGTTCCAGATGAATTAATTAAAGCAAGCTTCTCAACAACATCAAGTTGAATATCTACCGAGTTCCAAGTGTCAGATGAGGTGGCATCCTAGTCATCGCTCCTCCAGTCAGTGTGGTCCACCTCAGCATGTCCAGATTCAATGTACTTAACTCATGGAAGGTGGCACAAACTCCGATGTACCTACCCCGGCTATCCATTGGTCGATTTTTCTAAAAGGGACATGTGTCCAAGCAATACAATTTTATCATTGGTCAAACATTAAATGTTATGTAATGGTTGTAACAAACCCTAATTAGGGTTTTTCATTGTAAAATCTTGGCCATTGATCTTGAATTGATCTAAGCCATCAAATTGTATTGTGGGCACTATATAAGCCCAGGCATTTCATTTTGTAAAGGTGAATTTTTTAAATGATTAGAGAGAGTTGTAAATAGTTGGAAGAGTTAGAATATAGCTGATAGAATAGCAATTAGAATAGAATAGGAGGACAAGGCAAGAAATTGTTGCCATTGATTGTAAACAAACTCCATTTTCATTGAAGTAATGGTGAAATATGTCGTTTTTCTTGCAATTTGCATGGTTTCTTGTTGAGTCTTCAATCTTAGATGGTAGATGATTAAATGAATGGAGGAAATGTGATTGATTGATGGTGGAATTCGTATGTCCATACTACTAGCAGTTTGTTGATTGCAGACTTGCCTTGCGTAGTCAACTGGAATCATTCAGCCTAAGCTCAATTTCAATTTGTTGCCTCTCCATTGATATGCATCAACTTGGATGGTATCTATGCCTGCGGTGATGATTTGAACATCATAAAGCTTCCCATAGAAGATCGCACTAGTCTTGTGTAGATGTTCCATTGATGTCAAAACAAGACCTAGTTAGAGTTTCATCAAAAAATCAACCATTGCTCCTACATTCTTAGCATTAGGATTAGATCCTCTCTTTCCCCTTTCCTTTTTCCATTTTTTCAAATCTAAGTTAGTAAGAGCCTGTGTCCAGCAAAGCAGATCGGAAGTTCAATGTAAGTCCCCTTGTGATTCCAGCAAATCACATCATACCACTGGAGCTTGTCCACACGTAGAGACCCTACCAAAAGAACCTTGGAGTCTACCTAACTGATCCTTTACGCGAATCTTCAGCAGTTAGAGACTATTTTCTCAAGAGAGGATAAGATGCCTTTAGGTATTTTATTCTGTGTATGATTGTGTACAAAATACACGTCAACAGGTCTGTACTTGAGGAATTCAGAAAGAAGCAGAAGTTCGTTAAAGAAATAAACCACTCTAATTGCGCTAATACCCAAGAAGCAGGACTGCGAATCAATGAAGGATTTTCGTCCCATATCTCTATGCAACACAATTTACAAAATCATCTCCAAAGCCTTGGCTGAAAGACTAAAGAAACTACTTCCTAAACTCATCTCGGAAAATCAAAATGGATTCACTCCAGGAAGGGAAATAGCGGACAGCATCATCTTGGTTTCTGAAATCATTCACTCTATCCATAAAGAAAAGCAAAAAGGTATGATCATCAAACTTGATGTCGCTAAAGCATATGATCGTGTTGTTTGGAATTTCTTAATATGTGTCCTTAAAAAATTTGGATTCCCTGGAAAATGGATTGAGTGTATCAAATTTTGCATATCTACGGTAAACTTTTCACTGTTGGTAAATGGAAATGTATGCGGATTCTTTGGTGCCACCAATGGTCTGCGACAGGGTGACCCTCTGTCCCCAGCGCTTTTTGTGCTCATGGCTGAAGTGTTAGGAAAACTGATTCAAAAAAGACAAGCAGAAAACACATGGAAAGGAATCAAAGCGCATGAACAGATGAGAGCTGTCACCCATTCTCAGTTTGCCGACGACACCATTATCTTTGGAGAAGCGACAATTGAGGAAGCAAAATGCATTATGAATACATTGGACAACTACTCAGAACAGTCCGGGCAGATTATGAACAAGCAGAAATCACAAGTAATATTTTTGAACACCAATAAGAAATCTTAGCAAAGAATTGCAAATCTCACGGGGATAGAAATTGCAGACCTCCCCCTCAAATATCTTGGAGTCCGAATAGACAAAAGGTTGCAGACAATCACAAATATGGGATGATGTGAAGAATTCTTGTTTAGCAAAATCAGATCAATGGAAGAATAGATGGCTATCACAGGCAAGGAGCCTCACCATGGTAAAATCAATACTTTCAGCTATCCCAATTTACAGTATGTCTTGCTTCAAGCTTCCATATGCTGCTGGAAAAAACTTAGACAATATTCTGAGGAAATTTGTATGTGAAGGAGCTAAGGAGACCAAAAAGATACCTCACATAAATTGGGATACAATGTGCTTAGTAAAAGAAGGAGGAGGCGCTGGACTAAGAAAAATGGACCTGCAGAATAAAGCCTTGGGCGCAAAACTGGCATGGAAAATGTACACTAAGCCCCAGAAGCTATGGTGCAGGATATTCCAAAGGATGTATCTGGACTCGGAAAACCCAAACAGAATTCTTACCATGGCGAACTCTGAAAGAGGATCAGCCACATGGAACTTTTTGTGGGACTGCAGAAGCATCATAACGGAGCATATTTCTTGGCATGTTGGGAATGGCAGAACGGCTAAATTTTTGGAGAGATTCTTGGGAAGGGGAACCCGCTCTAATGGAATTAATCAACAATCATGACTGGATCGAGAGCATGGAGAACACTTGGGGCCAATTTATAGGCGATTACTTTGACACGGCTAAAGAAAAGGATGGGAAAAGAGCATGGAAACAATTCACCAATGGATGCCCAATATTATGCAACCAAACAAACGAAATACTAAAAGGCAGAGTCATCCCAATATCATTAGAAGAAGACAAGATTTTTTGGTGTGCTGCCAAATCTGGTGCATATTCAGGAAAACTTGGATATGAAGTTCAAAGGAATAAAAATTCTAATCCGGAATGGCCATACAAGTTATGCTGGGACAAGAAGCTCCTACCAAAAGCAGGAGCATTCTTGTGGATAGCACTCCACAACAGAATTCTAACTGGGGATAGATTAAAAATGGTAGGCATTGAGGTCCCCAACATGTGCGTCATGTGTAGAACACAAGAAGAAACTGCCAATCATCTACTTTAAAACTGTCCTTATGCGGAAACCTGCTGGAATTGGTTCTTTGAGATTACAAATTTCAAATGTGTCAGGAATGAACAGTTATATAACTTCCTCACTACATGGCCTATCAAGCACAACTCAAAATGGAGCGACCTCTGAATAGTTGGACCATCATTGATTACATGGCATATCTGGAATGAAAGGAACGGGAGGATATTTAAAGAAAAAGAGCTCCCAGTAGACAAACTCATCTGCAATATCAAAAGTGCAATTGAAGAAACTATCAATGGAAACGTAAGCAAATATAAAAATAATGCATATAATGAATGGGATTGCATGATGGAAAAATATTGGCTTCTGAAAAGACAGACATACATCCCGCTCACCACCAATAAGAAACTGGATAGAAAGAACGTCAAATGGAAAGCTCCGCAAGAGGATTGGCTAAAACTAAACTTCGATGGTGCGAGTAGAGGAAACCCGGGAGAAGCTGGCCTGGGTGTCATAATCAGAAATAACACGGGAGATATTCTTCATGGAGCATATGGTGACCTTGGCCATGTCACCAATAATGTGGTAGAAATCAGAGCTTTGGAGGCAGGATTGAATCTATGTGTACAAAAAGGACTCTCCAAAATCATCACTGAGGGAGACTCACAGATTGTTATAAATGGGATAATCAAATCATATTTTCACAGTTGGAATTTGGAAAAATGGCTTCCTCGAATTAACCAGCTACTCAGCTCGATTGGAACTTACGATATCAATCATGTATACAGAGAAGGGAATCGGTTGGCAGACCATCTAGCAAATCTGGGAGTTGAATGCAATAATGAAATTGTCACATTTGACAAATACTCGATGACAGAAAGCATTATTGAGCTGAGCAAGATGGATTCTTCACGCGAAGGCATCGGTTAAAAAATCCAAGGAATTAACATCCCGACCCAAGATATGTAGGTGGCAAGAGATATATGGGTCTGCCTTCATAGTATATCTTGGATCGGGATTATGTAACCAGGGTGGCAGGTGGATAGTCTTAGTTTTTATGTTATGTCTGAAGGCAAACAGTATGTAACCGTATTTTGATACATTAATATAGGGCGCTATCCCCGTAAAGATAGCACTTACCTTTAAAAAAAAAAAAAAATTAACTGTTAACAATAAATAATAGTTAAATATTTCAATATTTAAATCTGAATATAACATTAATAAAATATATTATAATTTAGCTTGATTTTAATATAAAATAGAATATAAATTTCAATATTTTTAAGATAGTTAAATAAAATCACCCTTACATTTAAATTAAAATTAAAATAAATATAAAATAAAATATATTAAATTTGAATTAAAAATTAAAATAAAATATATTAAATATAATTAAAAATTATTCATATATATAAAATGAACTCTTAACTATTAATCATTGTTAATATATTAACAACATTTAATAGTTAAGAATATATTAAATATAATTATAAAAAAAAACTGATTAATAGTTAAATATTTCAATATTTAAATCTAAATAAAAAATTAAAATAAAAAATATCAAATATAATTAAAAAATATACATGTATATAAAAATATAATTCTTAACTATTAATTCATGTGTTGAAGTCTACTTTTTTATCGCTTACAATATCTCTATGCTATGGAAATGTCCTTAAATATTAAAAAAAAAAGTAATTTTTTATTGTTTTTCTTCAAATTTTTATGGTTTTCTGTAAATCTGATTTTTTCTTGATTTTTTCATAAAATCTTATACTTCTCATTTGTCGATTAATTCCCCAAACGATTAATCCTACTATGATTTGAATATCTTTGAGATATACCTTAGATGATTGCACTAAGCTTGTGTCAAAATGTTTGACTTGATGGTGAGACCTTGCCTAGTTTGATTCCATTAAATTTATTCCACACTTCTTGCATTCTAGGCTTAAAATAGATTTCCTATCCCTATTCCCTTTTGCCCTTTTTGTAGAAAGTCTTGTTAAAATTTAGTCCAGAGCTTCATTGTTAAATCCTAAGTTATCAGCATACCCATTCCATATTCATGATAAGTGAAGTTGATTTGAACAATTGTGTAAGTCACCAAGTGAAAACAGCAATTCACATCAACCATTGAGTTACCCACTCCTCAAGACCTAACTATAGAAACCTTGGAATCATTTTAGTTCAAAAGAGGGTAAAGTACTTTGGTATTTTATTCTGATGCTTGCATGTGCATAAAACACACATCGACACTTCCCAAAGGAAGACCTTACCAAATTGAATTTTGATGGTGCATTGAGAGGAAATCCAGGTTTGCAGGTTGTTAAAATATTCGATGTTATTAAACAATAGACTGAGAGCTCTATATATAGAATTTACAAGAGACGATGTTTCTAAAAGAAACAGTCGTAAACTGAAGCTGAAAATAGAAACTAACTAAAGACTACTAAGATGACCATTAAAGAAACATTACAATATTCTAGTACCCTCCCTTAATGGTCATTGTTCTAACTACCCAGAGAAAAACAAAGAAAGTTGTCATCTTTTTCTCATAACGTTTTGCGACATGAGCCTGCCACTGACCCTCCCAGAATTTGCAGAACTTTTGGATATCACCACAAATCATCCAGCTTGAAGTCGTCCCTACCTATAGCCAAAGACATTGAGAACAGCCGCATAAACCAAAACCACGATTTTGAGGAAAAATAGGCAAACTCTACACTGCTTCAAAAAAACAGCCACAAACTTTTGTAGATGAGCACGATGCCCCAAAACAGAGTGCAAGAAGCCATGACTTTTGAGGAAAAAATCTGCAAACCCTAAAACTAAAGATTACAAAGCATCGGTTTTTTTTTTAAATAGCAAAAACCCAAAGACAAGAACACCTACATCGATAATTTTTGAGGAAAAAATCAGGCAAAACCCAGAATCCCACACAATCATCGCAAATTACAAATGACTAGACATGATTTTTGAGGAGAAAAATAGATCAAATCTCAACACAATTTTTGAGGTGAAAAATCGATCAAAACCCAAGACAAAAAATCCGAGACACGGATCAAAATGCAAAACTTCATTTTTGAGGAAAAACAGTAAAACCCTTTTACAAAATGATTTATAAGGCAAAAAATTACATAAAAACAACAATAATTTTTTATGGACAAAAATCATATAACCCTCCCAAAAAAATTTAAGGAAAAAATGATTAAAACTCATTACTAATTTTTGTGGAAAAAAATATTAAAACCCACCAAATAATTTTTTTATGGGAAAAAAAATTTAAAAACCCCTTCCATAACTGCATCCACAAACCCTAGCCGAAAAAAATCAGACCCACAATTTTCTAGAAAATCATGAAAACATGGAAAAATGGCAAACAAAACGCGAACAAATGAACCCTAGCCGTCGCTGATACAAGTCGCGCGCAAAAAAAAAAAGTCCAGCACACCAAAAACACAGAGAAATCGCACAAAACAAACGACGCAAAATAGATGCAAGCCCAAAAACAAGGTCGCGCAAGTAAAATCCTTCGCAAAAATTCTAGAAACATCGTGGATATTCGACATACCACCTAAAAAATGGCGTTGCTGCCGCAAAAAATAGAGACAATGGATACCAAAATCGAGAGGAAAAACAAAAGCAAAGTGGGAGAAAGAAGAATTGGCCCAAGCGATCCACATTTTCCAAAAAGAGAACACCTTGAATTTCATAACCCTAGGTCCTGTTGATGTGTTTTTTGTACACGACCAAACACAGAATAAAATACCTAAAAGGGTACCTTATCCTCTCTTGAGCAAAGTTCCTGACTGCTGATCTCACTGAAGGATCAATCAGAGTAACTCCAAGGTTCTGTTATGTAGGATCTCTACGTGTGGATAAGCTCTTTGTGGTATGATGTGATTTTGCTGGAATCACAAGGGGACTTACACTTGACGACCTAAACGTCTGATTTGCTGGAATCACAAGATTTCACTAGCCTAGATTTTGAAAAAAAAAAAGAAAAAGGATGAGGGCGAGGAAAGGATCTAATTCTGACACTAAGAATGTAGGAGCAATGAATAACTTTTGGTGAAATTCTAACTAAGTCTTGTTTTGACATCCCAGGACCATCTCCACAAGGTTAGTGCGATCTTCGGAGGAAAGCTTTATGATGTTCAGATCATCGCTACAGGCATAGACACCATTAGGTTGATGCATATCAGTGAAGAAGCGACAATTGAAGTTAGGCTTAAGCTGAATGATTCCAGTTGACTACACAAGGCAAGTCTGCAATCAACAAACTACTAGTAGTATGGATATACAAATTTCACCATCAATCAAACACATTTCTTCCACTCATCTAACAACATGAAATCAAATCTGAGAAGTATAGAGACCATGCAAATTGTTGATTCGACCCATGGATTTCACCATTTCTTCAATGAAGTTTTACAAGTCTTTTACAACAACATCTTGGCAACAATCTTTGCCTTCTCTTTCTATTCATCTGGACTCCCCCACATTGAATCCACTTCCCAACTTGGCAATATTGGTTTGATCTTCACAAGGCCAAAAGGTCGAATTTGCTCAAAACCTAGCCATGGACAGGACCCATCTAGAATTTCGCTCTAGACCCTTTGGAAGGGTCAGGAGCAAAATTCCAATTTTAGCTTAAAATATGCATCTTTGATGGTCAAGAGTCTATCCAAGGCAATCCAAATGGTATCTCTCACCCTTGTTTAGGCCTGACTTCACACAAATCTTGAGGAAAAAGGTGGTTTTAGGGTTTTTCGCTCTGGACCCTTTGGAAGGGTCAGGAGCGAATTTTTTGTTTGTAGCTCACTCCTCCATCATTTCAACTTCAAATCACTTCACAAGGCAAGGAAACACTTCTCTTCTCTCATCCAACTCCAGTTTGACTTAATTTTGCAAGGAGAAAAAGGTGATTGAAGAATTTTCGCCCTAGACCCTTTGGAAGGGTCATGAGCAAATTTCTTCCTTTAGCCCAAAATCATCATTTTTGGAGACAACAATCAACTCAAGGGCAATCTCAAGGGCATCTTTCACCTTGGCCTAGGCATGGTTTAGCATAAATTTGAAAGGAATATGTAAATTTTAGGATTTTCGCTCTGGACCCTTTGGAAGGGTCAGGAGCGAAAATCTTGTTTTAGGGTTATTTCCTCATCCTTTCAACTTCAAATCACCTCCAAGACTTAGAACACCTTGCCTCACTCCTCTCTAGGCCATAAAAATCAAAATTTTACCTTGCCTTGCAAAGAAAATAGGTGGAATTGGGATTTTCGCTCTGGACCCTTTGGAAGGGTCAGGAGCGAAAATCTTGACTTGAGCTTACTCCTTCATCATTTGTCCTCAATCAACTTCAACAGGGCAAGAACACCTCTCCTCGCACCCATCCAAGCCATGAAAACCCAAAGTTTGACTAGACTTGCAAGGAAAATAGGTGGTTTTAAGATTTTCGCTCTGGACCCTTTAGAAGGGTCAGGAGCGAAAATCACTTTTTGGCTCAATTCCTTCAAACTTGATAATTATTGACCGTTCAAGGACATGCCTAAAGACTCCTCTAATCTTGACCCACACTAGACTTGGCATAAATTTGAGGGAAAAGGTAGGTTTTGAGAAAATTCGCTTTGGACCCTTTGGAAGGGTCAAGAGTGAAAATCTCATTCTTGACCAAAAATCATCATTCTTTCAACTTGAAACTTCATTGCAAGGTAAAATCTCATCTCTCTTCACCCTAGGAACAAGGTTTTAAGCCTAAGAAAGGTCAAAAAGTAGGCTTGTAAGGAATTTCGCCCTCGACCCTCCTTTCTTGGCTAAAACCCTCATTCCTCAATAATGCTATCAAACACTCTCAAAGGCAAGATCATGTCCATTTTCCCTTTCAACATGCTTTGGACATCACAATTTGGTCAAATAGGGAAGGAAATGAGGTCTAGGGGGATTTTCGCTCTGGACCCTTTGGAAGGGTCAGGTGCGAAAATCTCATTCTTGGCTTGATTCTCCATTTCTTCAACTCCAATCCACTCTAGAAGACAACTAGACATCATTCTTCACCCATGGGATAAGGTCTTAAGCCAAAACAAGGTCAAAAGAATAGGCTTGCAAGGAATTTCGCTCTGGACCCTTTGGAAGGGTCAGGAGCGAAATTCACCTTCTTGGCTAGAATCCTTCATTTTTTAAAGCTCTCACACATTTCCAAAGTCCAAACACGTCCATCCTTCCTTTCAAGATGCTCTGCAAATCAAAATTTGGTCAAACTAGGGAAGAAATGAGCTTTAGGAAGATTTTCGCTCTAGACCCTTTGGAAGGGTCAGGAGCGAAAATCTCGTTCTAGGCTAGATTACTCACTTTTCAAACTTCAAACCACTTCAAGAAGCAAACTTAGATCATTTTCCACCTGAGGAAGAAGGTTTCAAGGTCAAACAAGGTAGCAAATGAAGTTTATGATGAATTTCGCTCTGGACCCTTTGGAAGGGTCAGGAGCGAAATTCTCCTTTAGGCCAAAATCTTGTTCTTCAAAATCAATCAACTCCATCTCAAGGCAAGAACATACCAATTCATCCCCCAACATGCCCTAGAAACCAACACTTAGTCAAAATTTGAAAGGAAACGAGAGCTACAAAGATTTTCGCTCTGGACCCTTTGGAAGGGTCAGGAGCGAAAATCATGTTTTGAGTTGGATCCTTGACTTTTCCTATTTTCATCCTCTTTGGGAGGCAAACATAGATCCTTCCTCATGCATCTCCACCTTGGTCTTGACTCTTGCTAAAGGAAAAATGAGTGTTTTCAAGAATTTCGCTCTGGACCCTCTAGAAGGGTCAGGAGCGAAATTCATCTTCTTGACTAAAATCCTTCATCTTTCAATCTTGACAAGGCTAGAACATTCAAAAATACCTTCAAACATGCCTTAGGAACTAGAAATTTGGCCTTGATAAGTGAGAATTTGAGGTATTCAAGGATTTTCGCTCTGGACCCTTTGGAAGGGTCAGGAGCGAAATCCCTATTCTTGGCCAAGATCCTGACTTCATTTTCACATTTCTTCATTCAAACAAGCACTTTTACCTTCATTCAAGCCTGGAAATACGTTAGTTCTAGGTTTTAGTCAAAGTAGAATGTCTTATGGAGAATTTCGCTCTGGACCCTTTGGAAGGGTCAGGAGCGAAATTCGCTTTGGACCCTTTGGAAGGGTCAGGAGCGAAATTTGACATTTTGGACTCTCCGTCAGAGTCATTTTTATGGAATATAACATTTAAGTATAACAAATACTTTAAGTTATATTCCATATATACTTTCAAGATGTTTGAGAGTGGTTTCAGACCTCCAGGAGTTATATTGCAAAATCTAGTTTTTGGAGGATTCTTCAGTTTTCGAGACTTAGTCAAATATCAGGATGACATTCCAGACTTCATCACTCACCAACTTGACCTAGCTCGGACCTTCAAGAATGATACCCACTCACAAAGCAAGACACAATTAGCAACAAGAGCAAAACCAGGCCCTAAGGAAGACTCCCAAAGAAACCCTAATTCTGGGGCCCCAAAGACTCAACCTAGCTCAAGCAGAGCCTGCTATCCAGGTGATCCCCCTGGCGACACTCGAAAAGCAAAGGCTAACCGACAAAACTCTAAAAGACCCAGAAAACAAACCCTAGAAAGCAAAAAGCAGGGGTCCCCATTTGCAATGGGGCGATGTGTGAATACGTCACAACAGGTCCTCTCGTGAGGGAGTCAGACCCAAACCGGCTCCCGCTCTGATACCATGTTAAAATATTCGATGTTATTAAACAATAGAGTGAGAACCCTATATAAAGAATTTACAAGAGATCTTAAGCTAAAGCTGAAAGTAGAAACTCACTAAAGACAACTAAGATGACTAAGATGACCATTAAACAAACATTACAATATTCTAATACAGGTCTTGTGCTTACATCAGTTGATGGTAGTTATTAAAGGTGGCTCTTTTTTTTCTTGAGCCTCAATCAAATAACGAAGAAGTGATTTATCTTCTTGAAGGTTTGACGTTAGCAAAATCACTGACTCGCCAGCTACTGGGTGCAGAGGAAGATTCACATATTATTATAAATGGGTGTTTAGGTGGTCAGATAAGAGATAGGAACTAAAACATAGCATTAGTCAAAATCATAGTGAAAAGTTTTTAGGATGTTGATTGTAATATTTATGCATTGCTTCATGGAGAAGAATAAGGTAGTGTGTAGACCAGCAAACTTCATTATTGGGCAATCTCCATTTTTTCCAAATGTGACTTGTGATTCAAATGTGCAGCCCCATAGACGAGATATTATTAATTATCTTATGCTATGAACCATTTTGATCCATAACCATAACCAAACTTCAGATTGCCGTTGTGGTAATTTTGTGTCTAGGATGTGTGATTATGATTAGATGGCTGTAGAGTTGTACTGCCTAAATGAGGCAATATGTGTAGTATACAGACTCATAGAAGTTATCATGTCTGTGTGAGATGGCTTTATGTAATGTCCCCTACTGATTTCCAAGTAAAGATCTGTTTCCCATAAGGAAAAGACAATCAGAAAAAGTGGACAAAAAGCCAAGTCCATGTAATCTTAACAGTAAATGAATTAACTAAAATAATAAATCCATATTTACATTATTACACAGCGGAAGTTGAAGTATTTGTTTGGTGATAATCCCTTTTTACTGTTCCAATTATAGGTGCCTGAATTTAGAAAAAGGTAACATACTGAATCAGAAATGCAGATAAATGCATAAACCAGTCTTGTGAACAAAGATCTATGAGCATACTGTTTCATAATATTTTTATCATAATTGGATCAGACAGAGAATTAAGTTATTCGTATCATTCGTTCCCAATGTAGCATTAGTTTCCTTATGTTACTTTTAATTTTCCTTGAGAGACAGCAGATGACAGGAGTGGTTCATCATGCCAAACCCAATCCCAGGAGCAGTCACTTGCCCTCCTGGCCTACTGGTCCATCTTTACACAGTAGGTGAGGTATTTGGGTGGGCAATCGACCCTCCCACAGATCTACTGCTCCCTAGGATAATGTTCAGACAGGGTATGTTGTTTATAACTTATTTTCAGTAGAAAATTTTAATATTATCCCTTGTAGTTTAATTTTCTCAGATGTTCATCAGAGTTGCAGAGAATTATTTTTTGTTGAAATTACAGTTCCCACACATTACTGGTCATAATTTATCTTATTGTGCTTTAAGGTTTACATTAGGGTATTAAGACCATGTATGCAGAATTAATATGCACCGCAGTTAATTAACGATTTCTCATTTTATTACATTCCATTCATATGCAGTTTAAAGCATCTGAACATTAACTATCAATGATATATGTATATGCGTGAAGTTACAGATTTCATACAAATTACAGCCTTATCGTGTTTGGTCCTATGCCATTATCGGCTTGGTGGTTTTCTTCCTAAATTTAAAGTTCGTTAAGTTTCTGAGTATGATCGCATAGCTGAAAACGAAGCCAGTCATGCGGAAAACACAGACCTGATTTTCGTGCTATCTCTTTAAATCTCTCTTTCCCGGAGCGATGCTTACAGTTTCCGTCTCTTTTAATATTTAATTTTTGTATTGTTCTCTTTCTTTTGTATTTCCCCCTTACCCCGATGTAGAAGGCAAGGCGGCATTTAAGCACCCGGCGTGAAGGATCACGTCTGAACTCGAAGGTCATACCTCCCGTCAAGAGTCGCGATGCATCCATCATGGATGAGATTACAACTAACATTAGGAATTTGTTTAATTATTTTAACATTGAAATGAATCAACTTAATGTTTGCAATCCGCTGAACATCGCGATGTATGCATTTAACTAATTAAATCACCCAAACATCATAATGAAAATATATATATACACAGTATTAAAACAACCAATCTAACATATTATTACACACAATAAAAATTACATTAATTTAATACAGATTCTTATAGGGACATGACACTTTAGCAGAGATATTTATCTTAATAACTTTGTGGTTTGTTTCATCCCAGTCGTTCTTGGTGTTTAAGTATGAGTCAAGTATGAGGTTGATGGGAAGAAGCCATCTGATTGCATAGGTTAGGAGTATGGTGCCTGACAATGTATTGCATCATATTTTCCACATCAAAGACAATTCAATGATGTTATTTGTACAGGATATGTTGGGCAGAGATGGTCTGGCAGATGCAGGGTCAAGTTGCGGTCTTCGCTTTTGGCAACCTCTTGTTCAAATCTCAGGGTCAGGGTGGAGGATCTTATCACCTTTGACAGGATTATGCATTCACTGTCACCATCTGTATATGCTGTTCATGTTGAAGAGACCTCTTAAGGGGAGGTACAGTTCTCTGAGGGGTTGCCAGGTACACAAAAATGGGTTGATAGAATGGAGGATATGGTTTCTGCAACTAATTGTGCAGTGGAACTTTATTCTATGGTTTAGTTCGAGTAATGGATAACTTAAGGGTTATCCTGCATGCATCCCGAACCGAGATAGGAAGGGGCTGGCCCTCCTTGTATCCATCTCTCCTTGGAGCAATTTAGAAATTTCAAGTCTTTTCATACTCCTTGCTCTTTCTGGAGACAGGGTCAAGATAGTAGATCAAGATGATGGAGCTGCTGCAGACCCTGCTGCTTATTACTTTTTGGCCTCTATATTTTGGTTCCTTTTTGTTCATCTTTCTTAGTAGTCATATTTTGTAGATATTAATAATATTTTCAAATTTTCACCATACATAATAATATTTCCAATTTTTTTACCATATATAATCGTGTTTTCTCAGGTGTGGGCCCCACAACTAAAAATTATTTAATCAACTAAAAAAGGAGACTCATCTGGAGGTGTAAACAAAATGACGCCTAGTTGCTCTCATTTCATGTTATCTACATCCCAGATATTACAGTACTGAACCACTTGCACTACCAGACAGAAAGACACCCTACAGGGGTGAGAAAGTTGCAGATGGAAATAACATAGAAATTACTAGAATTTCTCCTACTGGATAGAATGTGAATCATGAACATAGCCTCACAAGGAAGAATGGAAGACATTTAAGTGTCATCACAAGTTTGGAATCCCTTTGATTGCATGGCGGTGCTTGCATGGCCACAATGCCAAGCCTTTACAGACCGTTGCCATTATGATACTGTCACAGCTTCATTTTGTAATTCTAGAGGCTAATTAATACTACCTGTCAATCATGCCCATTACATTTAATAAATTTAAGATAGGAACTGCATATATTTCATGCTAAATATGGCAATGCCATTGAGCATGAAATATATAACAATATGTTAGTCCTGCATTCTTGTAATGCATTGTTATGCATCATGAGAAACATATAACAGTAAAATAAAACGAATCACTTACATTGTTAGGGATGTCATCAACTGACTGCACTCCAAAGAGTTGTTGCAGCATATCAGGACTGACCATTTTTCCTGCATATATTAAAGCATCTTCCCCATTTTCCAGCAAAAAGATACCATCGCTATCTATGTGTTCACTAGAAAGTGGAAGTGATAATGGCAAAATGCTACCACCAATGTCCTGCAAAATTTAAAATTAATTTAGTAGATCAAACACATGATAATAGTAAAAATAAAATTTTAATAATTAAAAGATTAGAAATAACATGGTTAACCTTTGATAGTAAGTTATGAATTGGAAACATTCGAGGATACACTAATGGAACAGATAAGGAGGCAGAAATAGATGCCACTCGAGTAAGCCAATAAGATCGGTCGTCAATGCGGACATCAGAGCGTAGCCCAGTGCCTTTTGTTAAAGCTGTGGGGAAACAGTTCAAGAAGGAGATGAGCCAAATTATATGCTATACATTAATAAAACTTATGGAACTTATTGAGCTGAAATGAACCAAACAACATGCTATGCATTAGTAAAGTTTATCAAAATAAGGGGACAAAAAAAAATTTTAAGAATGAAAACAAATAGGTATGCAATAATCACATCTTATGACTTGATTCTAGATATAGCTATCAGAAAATACAAAACATTGCTATATCATGAAATGGTTCTCTAAAGATTCTGGAAAATTAAGTGATCTGGTTAACACATTCAATAATCAGGAATATGCCCACTAATCTTCACTTGGTACTCCAAGCATTCACCATAAATAACTAATAGTGATAATATAAATATTATTCTACATATCTTTTAGAGGGGTCTTTAAAATATGATATATGCTAAAATTTCTAGTAAACTTTGGGCTAATAGATGAATCACAATGTATATTAGTTTTATACATGCAAACAAGCAGAAAGCCTACTCAAAGATTATGAAAAGAACACACTTCAAATTGATGATATCTTCTCCAGCATATACCTAACGTGTAGAGTGGTAACAGCTTAAGAGCTTCTGGAAGAATAAGCTGTCCAGACGATGATGCTGTTGCACAAAACTTGCGGTACGTATGAAGAATGCTAATGCAAAGCTCTGTCATTTGATCTCTTACTTGCTTAAGTGGTGTAGTTGGAATTTCA
Organism: Cryptomeria japonica; assembly: GCF_030272615.1. Classification (NCBI taxonomy): domain Eukaryota; kingdom Viridiplantae; phylum Streptophyta; class Pinopsida; order Cupressales; family Cupressaceae; genus Cryptomeria; species Cryptomeria japonica. Next base: position 524,132,775 of record NC_081408.1, on the reverse strand, counting down.
TTGCCCGCTGCATATAGAGGAATGACCCAATTAAGTTGCAAGCTCTCCCATGCCCTTAATGTTAAGAGAGAAGAAAAAGGGATAGCAATATTTAAGGAAAGCACATCATCAGAAAAAGAATTAAGAGCATCAGAAAACATAGTCTCAACGCTTTGCAGTCAAGATTTCATGTAAGCTTTGATGCAAAACCATAACAAGAAAAGATCAATGGTAAACAAGTTCTTAGTCATCTGAGCATATTCAACAGAAAAACTTAGAGAAAAGTTAAAACTTACCTTGTTTTAAGAAATAAGTAAATTGGGCATCTAAATCAGCCCCACGAAAGAGATTACTCAGCACACTAGTGCACGGCAATGATAGAGTTGTAACACGTATTCGCCTTTCGCCATAAACTGTTGTGTAAAGTACTGCACACTAACCAAACACAAAAGCATCACATTTGATTTGGTGCCTAGTACCATCTCCACTTGCAAATGGACCTTTCCAGCTACATTCCAATAAATTGTAAACCTAACCAATGATGCTAGCCCTCCCAAGCAGTTTTACCTGAAAGCAACATTCAGAACCTTCTTGGAACTTGTCATCGTGCTTAAAGGTGACCATTATGGTCTTATCACAGTCAATCTGTTGATGCAATTCAAAACCACCAGATCAGAATCTCAAAGAAAACTTGGAAGTGCACCACTTCTGATGATCAATCTTCCATTCAAAGCTAAATGTTCTTTTTTATTCAAGTTTTTGAGTTTACTCGCAGGCCTTGAACAACAACAAATTTTACAGCCTCAAGAAATGAAAAATCTAGGTATCAAAATATTAGTGTAACAGATTTCTAAGAAATACTTCTAATATAGAACAAAAATTAAGTGTGCAATTATTTCTTTCAGTATCTAACAAAAGCAAAAGAAACCTGCATTTGTACTTAGCAGTTGCATTTTTAAAGGTATATCCCAAAATGTAAATAATGAATGGCCTCCCAAAGTTTGAGATACATGCTCATTCACTCAACACTTGCAATTCAATTGGTCCCATAAAAACAATAAGAATACCTAACTCACATTAGGCTATGCTTATTAGATTCTTGAACCTCGGGTCTCTAAATAAGAATAATTAAACTAGAGATAAGTGACGAAAGCAAAGGGTGTAGCTCTGATAATGTTCAATTTTAAGTGTTTGTGACTACAAGAATATCAAGAGAACCTCCAAATGCCTTTAGTCCCTTCAAAATCAAATATATAAATACTACCGCATCCGCAAAAAGGACATGTTTCATTGGTTTTTGTATTAAAAAAAACAGTAATCTAGCATCATGTTTAGATATTACTCAAACCTGTCCATCTAAGACAAAAAGGTATGGGAAGAGACATTACATCTCATTTTTTAAAGAGGGTTGCAATACACAGTAGAGTAGTGAAGGTAAGTATGCAAAAACTTCCTACTTAATTCTACAAGGAGAGAGTTACAAGTTGTCCCATCCATACAAAATTCAACAGAATTTCCACATATAAAGCAGCACTTAGAAAAGAACAAGAAAAGAAGAGATTGAGACAATCACAAAAAAGAAATAGACACCGATATACCTTGGGAAAACTCTTTTGAGAAAAAACCAGCCTTCAAAGCACTGATCCCCAATGTATTATCAGCATAACAACATCTACAATAAACTCTCAAGCCCAGGGCTTCACAAAAGACCAGCACTCGTTACACTAGAGAAATTTCAGCACCATAACAATGCAGAAAATATGACATATAATCTCCATCCCAAGAACTCAACATATGGGCCAAAGAAACCCCAAGAACCACTAACTGTTTCCCCCAAACAGTGAACCAAAACCATGGGCTAAAAACGAGCACCCAAGTCCTCATGGTCAAATTACAACACACTAAATGCATGACGCCTCTCAGATTAAAATGTAACTCCTCTTACAAGCCACTTTTTACCATCATGATGAGAGGTATCATAAGTCCATCCCATGCACTCCCCGACAATGCATTTATTATACACTCCTACACACAGCCATTATTAGCCAGTCAAAAATGGTAGTCATAATCCACTAAACCCCCAAATCAATCTCTTACAAATGTCACAAGACAAATGAATTATTGCAAAGAGCGCCAACTATGGGATCTTCATGATTCCACCCAAGTGATACCCCTATTTCCCATGTGGTAGCAATAATTTAAAAAACAACAAATATTAAATGATTAAAATAGACCTAGGACTTGCAAGTTGTAAAACAAACCTAGTCCCTTAGCCCTAAGTTCTAACAAGTAATAACTAATAAGTGCGTGGAAGGACCAATAATCGCAAGGCATTGTGAGACTGAAGAGACCATACACATAGAAAAGGTATAAATATTGAAAATAGTTACACATCCTTAGATCCGATAGAGTTGTGTTATGTGTCAACATTTCAGGAACAAAGGAAGAACATGACATGTCCACCACTGCTCATGAAAATGCAAGACATATATGGACACATCTTGAGAACATTTGTTTCTAGCTTGGGCATCCTGACCCAATGGTCGGTGGCAGAAAAAAGTAAACAAGACAAAAACATATTTTAATTCCTAATAAAGGAGCACATCCCCTCCAACCACCCCCTTTCTTGTATATGTGACTTGAAGGTCCTAAAATTTGGAGGGTTTCTCAAGCCATCTGAAAAACTTGCATAAAATTGATCAATTGATCAATATCCTAGTTTTGAGATGTAGAAGTCTCTCTTTCACAACTAAAACAAAAGCTTGAGTACCAGATATACTGACCCCTGCAAGATCAACATCTGTGGGAATTCTCTTACAAAAATTGCCGAAGTAATCTTGTACTTGCAAACCCTGAAAATAACGACAAATAAGGAGATGATGAAATTGACGAGAAGACTAAGCACGGTCAATCTTTCACAAATCAATGAGTGGATCTAATAAATCTTTCAACCTTACCTGGCTGCATCTTACACGCATAACTGCTTCAAACCCTTGTGGTCTCGTAATGTTCCATCTTAAATCATTGTATAATTTTGCAGAGTCAGCAACAGCTGAAAATGGATAATAATAATAAACCTGAAGAGTAGCACACAGTTAAATAAAGCAACTATTATAAGCATCAGGTTGGACATGATGAAAAATTTAGAGAGATTAACCAAGTACCTGTCCACCAGTAGTCCTTGGAACAACAGTTATTGACGCAATATCCACATATGATTGGCTTGTAAGAAATAAATCCACGCACACCTGATAATAATTTGGGAAAATAAAACTTGTGATTAAAACAATTGTGGCTGCTAACATAAAGGATTTTTTTATTTTAATTTCAAAGTGGTCCATTCATATATAGAATAAAATGTAGTAAATTGACAATTTTGACATCAGAACTGATAAACAAAGACAACTGATCCCTCAAAGCATGTATTACATATTTACCTGAAATTCAGCAAACTCTATTGCCATGGTCTTAAGAGTCTTATCTGCAGGTTGAAGCAATTTATGCACCTCCTGCAATACAAAATACAAAATTGGGAAGCAAATAATAGATAAATAAGAGAATGATGAATCTATAACAATTAATGCGCATACAAGATAGAATTGGAATCTGTTATATAGCATTAAAGTTTTCAAAAACTTCATTCTCAACAATACACATAATTCAATTTATGTAAAGCACAGGAATACATGAAATCCACGGCTTATCATCTCACATACTGTGGTACAGTAAAGATACAAATTACTGAATTGTGTCAAGCATATTTTGGAATATAACATTAACTTACTCTACTATTCAATAGTTCAAATATCATTCTCATAGATGTTATATCAAATGAAGGGAGGAAACAACCACAAGATTTTCAGTTTCATCACTGAAAGTCCATCAGCGTCCAGAGAGCTTTACTGTAGGGTTCAAAGTCCTTAATCATTTAAATTATTTGTTCTCCTGCTAAAAACTAATACCACCAGACAGCAAATAAAAAACGATTCAATGATCTTTGTCTCATGTATCCTCACCTAATAGACTGGGGGCAAGAAGGGCAACTGCAATTAGATTGTTTTCAAAATGATGAAGCTATAGCTGAATTCTTGGGTGGAAGGGATGGACTTCCCTTTCTGATTTTTTGTAAGGATGCACACTTGCTTTCACAGAAATTTGCAATTGCACATATTAATGCGCAATTGATAGTATTTTGATTCACATTTGCCATTATGTAAATTCGCAATTGCTTTAGCTAATGTGCAATTGCACAGTTAACCCAGAATTTTAATTTTTATTGTTGTTTTGGCTTTAATTGTATTTGTGAGATTAACCCATCAAAAAATTTCAGTTCTGGAAAATTTGATTTATTGTGCATGAAATGTCTCTAACCCCATGGCAGGAAGAGTAACTTCCAAATTTCAGGTTTCAGAAAGAGGAAAGAACAGAGGAGACAAAGAACACATCAACAGTGGATAAAAGCAGAAAAAAGATTTCAAGATCCCGTAGAAACAGCTGTCCTGTCCCGATATTATCACATTGTGCACAAGTACCTGGACAGATTCAACATATTTGACGACATTGAGATCATGGGAAACCTGATAATGGATTCGCTCCATGTCAGAATTGACTGACTTTTCTTCTGTCTTTTTCCTCTGTTTAAATTAATTTCCAGAACTGTCAGTTTCAATGATGCGCAATTGATCTGTCAGAAATTCGCAATTGATCTGACAGCAATTCGCATTTGATTACACATTAATTCGCATTTTCTAGTATGTTAGTACGCACTTGCTGGAAAAGGTTAGAATGTCTCTGTTTTATTTTCTCTCTGTTTTCTGCCAGTAATTAGCTCTGTTTCTACAAACAGAGAGGTCAAATTTGTAACCGAGAGGAAGAATTAGGCTGGAAAGCCCACCATGTGCTAACAACCTTTTGATTTTCTTGCAGTGGTAACTAAGACAGACTTTCATTTGGTGTTGTTAAAAAGAACAAACAAACAATCTGCTTTTTATTTCCTCATCATTGCAATATCGGATAAAATGAACACCATGTCTTTTGGAGCAACATCTCCAAGTATTATAGACAATTTTGCGATGAAGATTTAAAAAGAACTTTGTTTTCCGTGTTTTCAATGTGGTGGGCATATGCTCTCCCCTTAACTGGGTGACCAAAAAGCCAGACCCACCTTTTTCATGTTTTCCATCAATTCTGCATTAGCATAAAACCTTTAGAAGGCCTGCCTCTCGAGTAGCCCATAAGGCCAAGTGAGAGGGAATGACCTAAGTGGTAACGGCTAACGCCAAGTATTCCAAACCACTATAAAATAAATGTGCTTGCAATGAAAATTGTAAGCAATAGGTGATACATGTTGTCATAACGGCGTTATGCCTCCCTCAGTGCCTATATGGTACAAGAAAATCTATAGAGCATAACCTCTTCAGACTGGGAGACCTCCTTAACGGAGCATAACGCGTTGCTGATTATGACCACCTGAACGGAAACCTGATTAAATACCTTAGGATCTAGAGGCCAAACCGAGTCAGTGACCAAACACTATGGTATCATAGTGCAAGGGTGGGGAAGAATCCGCCCCCAAGTACTCACCATATATCTCCCACCATAACGAGCCAATAGAGGAGCAATCTTCTTTGGTTTAATTTTCGGACAAAGGCAAAAAAAACGGGCGCACCCTAGGGTGTGACAGGGCTGTTTGAGCTAACAAAATATCAAGATGTGGGCTATGATATCATTTTGTGACCTTTTGACCTTAGGAGAGTCTGCTTGGTGTGCTATCGAATGACAAAAACTTTATCGAAAACAAAATGAGGTTTTGAAAAAGATATCAACATCCACGGGGATTTGAAAAAATCCTTTAAAAAGTGCTCTTTTTTTGTTATGTCAAGTTGTTTTCCATTGCTTTGCTACTGTGTCTTTGCTACATGATCAAGCATTACAAAGTGAAATATCAACCAAGTTTTGTCAAAAACATCAACAAGAATCTCAAAACTCAATGAAAACTTCAAGTGTCAACATCAACATCAAAATCAAAATCAAACATTGCAACATTCAAGAAATGGAGAAAATTGTACTTCCAGTGATCTTAGTGTTGTGATGTATTCACACATTGCCCCATTGCAAATGGGGACCCCTACTTTTTTGCTTTTTGGGGCTTGTTTCTAGGTCTTTTAGGGTTTTGTCTATTAGCCTTTGCATGTTGAATGTTGCCAGAGGGATCACTAAGATAGCAGGCTCTGTTTTAACTAAAGGTGAGTCAATGGATGCTCCGGGTTAGGGTCATCTTTGAAAGTCTTCCTTAGGACAAAGTTTTGCTCTTGTTGCTAATTGTGTCTTGTTTGAGTTTGAGGAGGTCAATGAAGCTTGGTGAGTAAATATCCTCTTTGAAGGTCTGAGTTAGGTCAAGTTGGTGAGTGATGAAGTGTGGAATGTCTTCCTAATCTTCAAATGTCCTGAAATTTGACTAAGTCTGGATAATTGAAGAATCCTCCAAAAACTAGATTTTGCATTATAACTCCTGGAGGTCCGAAACCACTCTCAAACATCCTGACAGTATATATGGAATATAACTTAAAGTATAAGTTCTTTCTTATACCTAAATGTTATATTCCATATATGAATCCTGACGGAGAGTCCAAAATGTCAAATTTCGCTCCTGACCCTTCCAAAGGGTCCAAAGCGAATTTCAATTTCGCTCCTGACCCTTCCAAAGGGTCCAGAGCGAATTCCTCTATAGGACATTCTACTTTGATCCAAACTTAGAACTAACTCATTCCCAAGCATTATTGAGGGCAAAACACTTATTTGGAGTGAAGAAATATGAAAATGAAGTCAGGATTTGAGCATAAGGAGGAATTTCGCTCCTAACCCTTCCAACGGGTCCAGAGCGAAATTCATACAAGACCCTTTTTCTTCACAAAACCTTGAAGTGAATGCTAACTTGGACTGGAGGATGATCAGATAAGCTTAATTAGTTATATCCAAGCCAAAGAAGGGAGGAAAAAAGTGAAAATGAGCCTAGAAGGAAAATTTCGCTCGTGACCCTTCTAAAGGGTCCAGAGTGAAATTCATTCTTTCTCTATTTTGCTCTTTAACTTGACCGAGTTTGGAGCTTCTAAGGAATGATTTGGGGGACTTGGATGCATATTTGCCTTGGAGAGAAGGTTTGAAGCAATAAAATGATGAAAATCAACCTAGAAGGAGAATTTCACTCCTGACCCTTCCAAAGGGTCCAGAGGGAAATCCTCCATTTGACCTTCTTTTTTGCCTTAAGCCCTAGGTTGGCCTTGTCTGGAGCTAGTTTGATGGTGGATTGCCTTGATTAGGGTGGAAGGAAGTTGAATTGATCACATTTGTGGAAGAATTGGATGAATGAAGTGGAAAAATAACCAAGAATGAGGATTTCGCTCCTGACCCTTCCAAAGGGTCCAAAGCGAAAATCCCCATAACTCTCATTTTCTTCCTTGTTTTGGTCAAGTGTTGGTTTCTAAGGCATGTGGGAAGGTGAATTGGTATGTTCTTGCCTTGGGAGGTGATTGAAGGCATTAAAAGGTGAAGATTTTGTTTAAAGGATGAATTTCGCTCTTGACCCTTCCAAAGGGTCCAGAGCAAAATTCTTTATAAACCTCATTTGCTCCCTTGCTTAGGCTACAAACCTTGTTCCTTGGGTAAAGAGTGATGTTTTTTGCATTCCAGAGAAGATTGGAGTTGAAAAGATGAAGAGTCAAGCCTAGAGTTGGAATTTCACTCCTGACCCTTCCAAAGGGTCCAAAGCGAAATTTCACAAAACCACTCTTTTCTCTCAGTTTTGTGCGAAGTCTAGTGTGGGTCAAGGTGAATTAGGATTGGAGATGTCCTTGGGCATAACTTTGGGTTGCTAATAATCAACAAATGTGAAGGAATTAAGCAAAAACTAGAATTTCGCTCCTAACCCTTCCAAAGGGTCCAAAGCGAAATTCCCAAGATCACCTATTTCTCCTTCAAAACAAATCAAACTTTTGGTTCTTATGGCTTAGAGAAGATTGGAGTAACGTTTCCTTGGCCTTTGAAGTGAGTTGAAATGGAAGAATGAAGGAATGAGCTCAAGAACAAGGATTTCGCTCCTGACCCTTCCAAAGGGTCCAGAGCGAAAATCCTAAGACCTATTCTATCTTCCAAAATTTGTGTCGAAACAAGTCTTGATTAAGGTGAGAGAAGTTGGGAGATGCCCCTAGGATTGCCCTTGGATGGATTTTGGCCACCAAAAACGAAGATTTTGAGCTAGGACAAGGATTTCGCTCCTGACCCTTCCAAAGGGTCCAAAGCGAAATCCCAGATATGTCCTATCCTTGGCCATGATTCTTAGCGAAATTCTCCTTTCTAGCCATTTTGAGGGTCAAGCAAGTTTTTGTCGTGTTGAGAGAGGGATTCAAAATGGAAGTCCAGGTATGAAAAGTGAAAAGAGTAAACTTAGGTTAAGGAAAACAAGCAAATCAAGAATTTCGCTCCTGACTCTTCTAAAGGGTCTAGAGCGAAAATCTCAATTTCACCTAATTTGCTCATGATGAAGGTCAAGAGATGGATTCCCAGGCCTTGGTGGAGAGAAGACTAGTGTATGCTTGCCTTGGAAGACATTTTGGAGTGGAGAAGTGATAGAACTTGAGCCTAATCAGGAATTTCGCTCCTGACCCTTCCAAAGGGTCCAGAGCGAAATTCTTAAAAACTCCATTTTGCTCCAATTTTGCATCAAACTTGGTGTTGGTTGAGATTAAGGGGATCCTTAGACATGCATTTGAACAAATTGTCGTCACAAAATGTGAAGATTTTGTCCTAGCATGCAAATTTCGCTCCTGACCCTTCCAAAGGGTCCAGAGCAAAATTCTCTATAGGCCTTGTCCTTGGCCTAGGTCTAAAGCGAAATCCTTTTTTTGATCTTTTTGGAGGTCAAATCAATGATGTCTTCAGGAGAAAGCGATTCAAAGGTCAAGATTCTGATGAGATTTGTTGTCTAAAAATGGAAATTTCAAAAAAAAATTCGAGGGGATTTATTTGCTTTTCATTCCTCCTTGACCCTTTGAGTTTCATGCCTTAGACAAATTTTCAATTTTCAAGCTTAAGCATGGAATTCACCATGTCTTGGAATTTGATCATTTTCCATGCCTCTAAGCACCCCTCAATTTGGCACTTTCCATTAGTCTAGGGCGCTATTTCCATGTGCAGAGGAAGTCACACTTTGTTTGGAATCTTCCATCACTTCCTTGTTTTGGTGCCTTCACCATGCCTTGGGCGGAATTTCACTATGGAGGAGGAATTTCATCAAATGTTGAATCCTCCATGACCCCTCCATTTTGGCGACCGAGTGAGTGTTTGGGCAGAATTTCACTGTGGAGGAGGAATTTCATCAAATGTTGAATCCTCCATGGCCCCTCCATTTTGGCGTCATGCTGAGTGTTTGGGCGGAATTTCACTGTGGAGGAGGAATTTCATCAAATGTTGAATCCTCCATGACCCCTCATTTTGGCGCCCTGCTGAGTGTTGGGCGGAGTTTCACTGTGGAGGAGGAATTTGATGTTTTCTACCAATTCAGAACATGTATATATATAAAATATAACATTTAAGTATAAGTGGCATCTTCAATAAGTCTTTTTCCTTTCTTATACTCTTATATTTCATATATATTGTCAGGATGTTTGAGAGTGATTTCAGGTCCCTAGGAATCATAACGCAAATTCTGGATATTGGAAGATCTTTCAAATTTTCAGACTTAGTCAAATTTCAGGCCATTTTCGAATCAGGATGACATTGCTGGATTGATGTGAATTTCTAGACTTGAATGATTTTGCATGCTTTCCTCTTCTGGAATAGGATTTCCAAACTTAAACCATTTTTTTGATCCAACTTGTCTGCCTTCTGACTCTTCAGGATTTAGAAATGATCTTCAGGAGCATTCAGTCTTCAGCATCTTCAGGGATGTTCACTTTCCAGTGTTTTCTTGTGAAGAACCTGCCCAAAAATAGATTTTCCCAAATAGTAAGTGTTTCAAAATGTCAAGATTTGGGCAAAATAGGTCAAGAAAGCACTTTCTAAAAATAGTAAGTTTGATTTTTGGCAAAATTAGACCAATCTGGGAGGCAATGAAACTTACTAAAAATAGTAAGTGCTCAGAATTCGCTCAAATTTTACTAGGAGGTTCCTTGAAGGGTCCTAATTCCAGTCATGTGTTTAGTTTCTTCAAAATCCTAACGGAAACCCCTAAAATCTAGGACGAAAGGTAGAAACCCTAAAAAAAGACAAAACAGGTGCTAGACTTCACCAAACTCGCACAAACGAAAAGCAAACTAGATCCAAATGACCCCCAAACACTCGCAAACTTAGAGAGACTGACAAGACTGCTGCGAAAAGACCCAAAAACGCAAGCCTTGATTGGGAGACAACTGATTTAGATTGATCAATTAACAGATTTGATTGATTTGTTAACTAAATTGATTGAGTAGTCAACTAGATTAATTGGGTAGTGAACTGAATAGATTAGCCAATTGACTGAATTGATTGTAGAGATGACTGATTTGATGAATTAGTTAGAAAAGATGATTTAGAGTGAAAATGGGAGATTGGAGAGTTAACTGAGTTAACTGATCAGTTAACTGATTTGATCAATCAGTCCTGATTTCAACGTGTTGTAGGACTTTTGAATTGAAATTCAATTTCAATTTGATTTGAATTTGAATTTGAATTTTCGAATGCTGAAATGTACATGAAATTAACTAAAATTCATTGAAATGCAAATTTGGTGAAATAAGAATTTGGGAAAATGAAATTTAGATGGAATTAATTGCAAATTCGAATTTGGGGATTTGGAGGAATGAAATAATTAATTAAATAATTTAAATGAAATTATTTAATCTTTAGACAAAATTAATTAAATAATAAAGATTATTTAATTAAGGGAATTAATCGTAATTAGTTAAATAATTAATACTTAATTAATATTCGAAAGAGGGTTAAATGATTAATTGATTAAGAAGTGGAAATTGAATAATTAATAATATGGAAAGATGATGATTGAGTCAATTGAGAAGAAATAATAATAAATTAATTAAAGAATTAAAGAATTACTTAATTAATAAGACGAATAATTAGTGTGTGATTAATGAGACATTTTTAGGTTTCTAAATTTGCCCCTCTTTGAGACAATGTTGGAACGACGTTGTTTCAAAGAAAACGAAAAAAAATTTGCCCCAGTATGCCCCAATAATGGAGGTAAGATGCCCCCTCGAGAGATTGTTTGTGCATGGAAGGCATGAATGATCTGTCGAAAGAAGAAGAATGTTAGATGAAAGATGAAAGATGAAAGAATGGTTAGTTTGATGACATGAATGAGTTTGATTGGATAGAAGAAATGGTTAGAATGATTTGTAGATTGATTGATTGATCGATTGGATTGATAAGATTGATAGGATTGATATGATAAAGATAAAGTTTGGTTTCGGAAAGGACACATCCCGTATAAGACAAATATGATCAAAACGTCTGGTTTGATAGGATTGATATGATAAAGATAAAGTTTGGTTTCGGGAAGGACACATCCCGTATAAGACAAATATGATCAAAACGTCTGGTTTCAGAAAGGATACATCTTGTATAAGACAAAGATAGATGATCGTGTCTGGTTTTAGGAAGGACACATCCTATATAAGACAAAGACAGATGAAATATGATGAAAGATGAAGATATTATGAAAGTGAAGAATGATAGAAAATAGAATAGTTGATGTGAAGAAATGATTTGAGATGCAATTATAGATGAAAAGATTGAAATTAAGTGATGAGAGAGACCATGTTAGATGAATGAATGATCAGGAAGAATAATTAGGTCGATCCATGAACAGATACTTGATGAAAGAGTGATCTTGATTGATACAATCAGCATTTAGAAAAATGAAATGATATGATTGATGATTAATGATCCTTTGTGTCTTTATTCATAGTGCAACACATATTCATCACTGAGCCTTATTATGTAACAATGAAGCGTTGTACATCAAGGTATAAGGAACCAAGATTTAAAAATATCTCATTGCAAGAACAAACATGTGGTCGACAAGGAATGAAACCTTCATTCTAGGAATAGCGTCGGGGGTCGAGGTATGTGCAGTAGTCACAAGCATAGATATCCCTGACTTCAATGTTTGTATAGGATACTTGTCGAATGAATGTACCAATCACAGACACCCACTAGAACTATTGCCCCAGAACTTTATTGGTTCACACCACAAACAACAAACAAAGTAAAAAAGATCATGCCCATCACGGCTCCTCTAGTTAGTTGTGGACATCCTTGAGTAGCATAGTAACATGATATGACATAAATTGATAAAGATAAATCAATAAAAGATAAGACTAACTTGACCAAACGAGTCAACAGCCATACTAATCTTCTTGTCAAGGCTAAGTGTTTCTTGATAGGATGATTGTTTGATAGGATGCCCATTGTAGGAAATATGTATCCGTTAAGACATGATATCTGATAGGTACCTATTTTAGGAACGATGCATCCGTAAAGGGAGGTTGTTTGATAAGGATGCTTAAACTCATAGGCAAATGATCAATTAAGTTGTAGACTAGCTTGGGAGTTTGTTTGTTGATACATGATTTGTTAAAGCTCAATGTTTTGATTTGTTTTGCATTTTGTGTCTATTGAAATGCTTGTCGTTTGCAAAGGATAATTTATTTTGAATTGTGATTGATGTATTGTTTTGGATTTTTTATTGTTTTTCTGATTTTTAGTTCTTTTTCAAAGAGCTTTTCCGATTTTCTTGGATTTTGGTATTTTTAAGTTTTCGATGTTTTTGTTTGATTTTGAATTATTTTTATGTTTTTGTTTGATTTTGAATTTTTTCAATGTTTTTGGTATTTTTCAAGATCGTATTTGAATGTTTTTGGTTGATTTTTGTGTTTTTCTATTTTTTTTATTTTTAGGGCTTTTTTTGGGATCATTTTTCGAATGTTTGTGTGATTTTTGTGTTTTTGAATGTTTTTGGTATTTGTGATGAAACATGACTTGCTATCAATTGATGACGATAAGACTTACTTGGACAAAATCTAGCAGCCATATTGATCTATGTCATTGTTTTGATCGTTCGATGATTGATAGGAATGTCTGGTTTCAATGAGTGAATACCCCCAGTGTAAGACTGATTTGTCTGGTTTCGAGTGTACCCTTCCCTGTTTAAGACATGTTGATGTTTGATAGAGTTCGATCGATAGATTGATTAACAAGGCATGTGATCAGCTTGATTGCAAACTTTGAGAGTTTGTCTGTTGTTGATTTGATTCGATGTATGGTCTATGCTTTCTTGATTTGACTTTCAGTTTTTAATTTTTCAAAAAAAAAAATTGTTTTTAGTATTTTGATCAAGATCAAGATCAAGGGATGAAAAAGGGGATATGGATGGAGATAAGATATGGATAGGAGAAAGGATATGGATAGGAGAAGCAAGATCATAGGTAGTAATGGATGACAGGAGGAAGGAATTGATGGGATAAGGGATATGGACTAGAGGATATTGACAAGGTGAAGCAAAGAGGATGCCTGATGTTTATTAAGATCCTTGTCTTAATCAAGATCAAAGATGGAAAACCAAATGGATGTAGACAGGGTGATAGATAATGGACAAAGGATAAGAGAAGATGTGGTAGGAAGGAAAGAGTGGATGAAACTTGCCCCCAAGTGTAGAGGTATCCATTTGCCAAAAAGGCGATGTGTGAAATCTTTAGAACATGTAGCACCACCTGAATAAGTGTTCTTGAACATTTCAAAGATAGAGACCCAACCCACACTTAGAACCTCCGAAAGATTCAACCAAACATATCTAGCGACTAAAAAGCATACTCAAAGGGGAAGAAGAATCCCAAACTGGATCAAGGTACTTAGTCTTTGATTACCCATGTGTGTGCAAGTGGGTTCATTCCAGCTCACATGATCATTGTAATCGTTAGAATCTAGCGAGACTAGTTACATGAGTTACCCTGACTTCAAAAGCATCCTAGATAGAGCCTCGCTGCTAGCAAGCGTCCATAGCTCCGACAAGGTTATCGTTGTAATCTCACGAATATTGCTCCAATGCCAGCCAGGCGTCCATAGCCCCGATGGAGTTACTCGCATGTTCCAAAAGCCAAGCATATTGATATTGCATTTCATTGCATTTTTTCTTTTGTTTTCTTGGTATTTGTTTTCTTGTTCATGCTTTTGTTTTGATCTTTTGAAATTATTTTTTTCTTGTCACTTATTCTTTTGTGCGTTGGCTTGTAAGCAATAAAGCTCACATGGGCTCAAGAATTAGAATGGCGTTGAAGTAGGATTTTAGATTTTTCACTAGTCACGTCTTCATCTAAGAAACCACAATGACTTAGGGCAATTGATTAAGTGTGTGAGATATAGTAATCTGAAGATGTCGGTATCAAGATACAACAAGTGATTCTCTTTCCAAATCGAGTATGCATCCCAACCAAAAGATAGTGTTAAAGAGGAACAACCTCGGATTCTGAAGCGTTTCATGAATAGATATCTAGGAAATGGACTGAACACAACATTGAGGGTGGGTGAGCATGTGACACAATGACACAAACGCCTATTTCACATATGAAGAATTTATGCAAAGGATTGAATGGGAAGGATGAAAGGAAGGAAAATAGATGTTGGATAATAGATAGGATGTTGGAAGATTTGTGCAAGGATAGATGGAAATGTTTTCAAGATGAATGTTGGCACACTCCTTGAGGGCTGGTGGAGTGATGGAGGGAAAGTGGATTTTACATTTTGAGATTTCGAGGGAGAAGTACATGTGGAATTTGAGACATAAGGACCAAAAATGGATGAAGGAGATGATGGAAGAATAGATTTGGAAAGTGGGAGATCTGTAGATGAACTATTGAAGGAAGCATTTGGAATAACAAGTTTGGATGCCAGTTTTGATTTTTCTTTGGAATGCAATGCTTTTATGGGAATCCACATTGATTTTGATTTTTCTTTTGTTTTTGATCCTTTGGAATCCACATAGTTTTGGATTTTTCTTTTCCCATGATGGGCCTTTGTAGCCTTTTGGATATTGCCTTTTGCTTTTGGTTCAGATTTAACTTTGTTTTTACATGTCTTTTAGATGGCGCATGTTGATCTTTGGATGTATGTGGAGTTTTGGACTTGTGGAATTTATTCCTGACATCCAAATTTCTTCCAAAGGGAATGGGATTGATGGATAGATAGGAATGATGTAGAGGTAGTTTCGATGGATTGATGTAGGTAGACGGTTGGAAGGTGCTCAAAGATGTGTACCCTTTCCGATCTTGATTTATGATAGGGTAATTGGATTGTGAGCTAGGGATCATATGAATAGGCAAAGGAGGAATGTAGGGCCCTAAGATAGATAGAAGAGAGGAAGACTTTGATTTTGGAATAAAAGGACCCAAGATGGATTTGGAGGATAGGGATTGTGTAAGCTTGGATTTAGAAGAAAGGATACTTTGATATTGACTTGGAATAGGATCCTCGAAGTTTGTGCTTCACTCTTGATTTTGAATTGGATCATTGGAGGGGATAGAAGAGATATCAGGATCTTGCTTAGGGAGTAGATGTTGAATGGGACTGGGAAAGACACTTTGCTCTTGAGATGGAAGGGGGTCCTTAAGGTTTATTTAATAAAGGGTGTATGAAACAAATTTTAAAACCTTAAAAATCTTGGAATTTCTTGGGTTTTTCACTTTGCCAATTTTTTTCACTGAGTTCAAGTCCGAGCCCAAAACATGCTTGTTGAGTCTAATATAAAGAAATATTGATAGTCATTACATAATGCCAATTGAACCCTAAAACAACACAAATATTCAATGCATAAAACATTTCAAAACCATGACCAAGGCTAAGCCATAGCATGTATGAGAAATGTACTAATGAACTACCATAAAATTCAATCGATTGAAATAAATGAAATCTACATGCACTTTTTAAAACACCGCATGTCTTACCTTTTCCCCAGCAATTGTGTTTGCCCGCCCTTCTGCTTCTCTAGCTGAAAGAGCTCCTATGCCAACAGATGGTAGTACTATGCACCAATAAAACAATGAAATGAAAAGTTAGTAAGAATACTTTTCCTCCCAAAACATAAGAAACGAGTATAATTGTTAACAAGAAACTATACATGGATTTGCTTATCTTGAGAATGAATGAAATGAGAGGGCCAAGCTATAAAATGAAGCAAGATATTCCATATAACGCAAGCAAATGACAGTACACAATGTCTACAAGAGGACTTGAATAAAATAGTTCTATTTTCATTTCTCAACTTATAAGAGACTAGTTAATTAAAATTTAATTAGAAGAAACCTAGCATCCTCATCTAGCATTTTGACATCTTCAAAAAACTCAGAATTTAGCTTAGGAAATTTGTTTACCTTGAGTAAGAAAGGAGCAATTTAAATGGGGTGGTAACTACTGTGTTCCTAGAAGGATCAAATAAGATTATGCTGAAATGGCCAAATGACAGAACATGACAGAACATTTTCGAAAAATGAACCTAGAGTCCTGATCAAACATTTGACATCTTCACAGAGCATAATGTTCAGATTCATGTCAAGGCATCTTTTGTTGGTGGAAATAATATATACCCTATAGAATCTATATATAAGAATTTGGGAACCACCAAGGTACTACTTTCGATGAGAATAATACCAGAAAAGAAAAACTTACTATTTGAACATTGATATCAAACATGGAGGGATTGCCAATGGAAAAGTCAAACAAACAACAAAAACTATTTTGGTCATGCTAATCAAGCTAGTGCAGATAGAGATAACAAAATACATTTGATTAACTTGCAACCAAGTTTTCCCTTTCCACAGAAAATATTAAATTAACTTGCAAAATCAGATTTGAAGTCTTCATTAAAATCAATATTTAGATTCATGCAAAGACATCTTAATGGAAGTAATGTACCCAGTGAAATCCATATATAAAAACTTGGATGGGAGAAATACTAGAAAACTTTAAAATATATTTATAACAAGCATGGAAGGATTGTCAATGTAAATGTCATACAAACAACAAAAACAATGCTGATCAAGCTTGTCAGGGTAGTTCGAAATATAAATAAAAAAACACTAAATTAACTTGCAACAAAGATTCATCTTTTTGAGTATATGAATTGGGATCCAGCAGTTTAATCATCACTATCCAATTTACAAGTCAGATAAGGTATTTTTTCAAGTTCTGTTTAGGACAAACCCCAACCAATGTTTACTCGAACACAGGTATAACAGCAAAATCAAGTAAGTTCAAATGCAAATCATATACCCAGTTAACACATGATCAAAAAATAGACAAGTTTAAGGATAAAGCAGGGGCATCACAGGAATGCATGCCTACTATCTAACACATTTAATACACTCTTTTTGATAGATTCATTAGTTATTGGATGTGTTTCAGAATTTCTAGAGAAAGATCATCCACAGAAAAAATTGTAGTCCCGTTGATGCCACAGCTGCGAAACATGGAGGCTAGGCTTTCGGTATATTCGGAAGCATGGAGTGATGCTGCTGCTTCTTCCTGGCATGGCAAGGCCTGCTCATGGCGCTCATCTCAGATTGCTGCCCCAATCTGAGCTCGGGAACAGGCCGTTTGGGCGACAGTAAGAACTGCCCATTGGGCTGCATTCGTGTGCGTGATGTGAGGCAGGCAAATGGGGTTTCAAATACAGTGCAATAACCCCCCTTTGGCACAGGGATTGAAGAGCAACAGTCCTCTAGTCAGGTTGGGGAGAGGGCATGGAAGGATCTAGGGAAAAATGGCACCCCTCCTATGGCTGGCCAGGATTTGCTTCCTGAATCTCAGACGTACCAGCCTGCCTTGAACTCTTTGAAGGTGACATTGCGAGACGATATTATGCAAGAGGTGGATAGAATGTAGCCTTTTTCGTCAAACATGGTCTGATTGATAGATTTAAAGGGTTTTGGTAGAGTCTGGATATGCTTCATCAATGGATCTCAGACACATGGTGTCCATTGTTGAAGGGAATTCTTTGTAGTAGTTTTTGACAAGTCCCAGGATTGTCAAACGATTCTGTGTGATTATCAATGGAATTGTCACCAGCATTTGCTTATACTGAAACCGTGGCACCCCTCTTTTGACCCAACTACAGAATCCTTTACTACAACTCATGTTTGGGTAAGTCTCCCAAATCTCCTGTAACAGTTTTGGTTGGATTCTTGTTTGAAACTATTGGCAACTTGTTTGGGAAATTTTGGGGGGTTGATGAGGGTTCTTCAGTATTCCTACGCACCACCCTTGCCCACATATTGGTGGAGCTTGACATTACCAAAGAAATCCCAGGGGAGATGTCTCTCATCACCAAAGATGGGAGCGGGGTTCAAAGTTTAGATTATGAAGGTATTCCTTTCTGCTGCCACAGGTACACTGGCCATATAGCAGCCCAATGTGTAAACAGAGAATTGACAACAAGGCAACTTGGTGGAAGAATGTCTCGCCTCATCATTACAATGTGGAGAAGAAAGAGGCAGGCTTCGAAGGGAAAAATGGAGACAGGACCCCTAAGAAATCCAAAGAGGAAGGCGAAAAATTGTCCCCATCTAGCAATATGGAGTGCTCCTCTGAGTCAGCGGTGGCTCCTCCCTCAACGGGGGAGGATTGTGCTACGGCTGGTTTGGATCCACCAGGAAAAGCAGTTGAACAAGATGAATGTTCGAACAATTTGTCTGCTGGAGGTGAAGGGAAATCCTCATTCTCTGCTAATGAGGACATGAAGAAGGAGGATACAGAAGACAGTTGGACACTTGTGCAAAGGAAAAGGAAGAAGAGCAAGGCAGTTTTCAATATCCAACTACAATCGCATAGTAAATGCGAAGTGATTCCTTAATGGTGATGTTTAATGTTTTGTCCCTCACTGGATGTATCCCATTAATGGGAATTTTTGGTTTGGTTGCTTGTGGCTCCTCTCTGGAAGTATCTCTCTAAGACATTCTGCAAGTTCAGAGGCTGGCAATGTAATCTCTTTTTACTTAAATATTTATGGGTGTGGCCTCACAAAGTCACATTTATTTATTAAAAAAAAAGATTGAAATAATGATCGACTCTTAAGAGATTCACTGAAACTTCCCGACTGCTGGACAGGCTGTATTCATCAAGGGTTAACATCTGGAAAGTACACCAACCATAATCCATGGGAAACACCTCATGCACATGGCATTAGTCTATTACAGAGTATTCTTGTTGGAACACTTTTGTCTATATCAAATTTGGAAAAACTGTTAAGCAAAAATGGTAGCATTATTATTGAATAAATAAATTCATGTTGGTAACTTGAAAACGATAATAGAACTCAAAGAGACAGAATGTTAAAAATAAGAGAAAGTGTTTTGTGCAACTTCTGCATGATTGATCATATAATTCAAAACTATTTGCAAGAATTGAATAGTGTCAAATTAACTAACCTGACTGGAAAACTAGCAGCTTTCCACCAGTGGATTTCATTGCAAGAAAGGCACCCTGGTCATAATGATCAGACAATTTGTCATAAATATCCCGGCAGAAAGATACAGAAGAAAAAAAAATTATAATAACAGTAAAATATGAGAAGAAAACAACCTTGATGGCTGCACCAAAAGCTGATTCAGGGATCTTATTGTGTTGAAACATTGTTGGAATACTCTCCAAAAGTTGTTCTACATGTTCACGACACTGTAATTGCCATTGTTACCAAAATTACAAATGATACTTGGTCCGCATGCATCCCAAAGACAGATCAGATTAATTGGAGAAACTCAGATAATAACCACAATAAACTGGGGAAAAAGATAGCATTTCTTCCCAAAAAGAAATATTGTTTTTAACAAAGAAACAGAAAAGTTATGGGATGTCACAAAAACAATAACTAATTGGATAACTTAGTTAAGAACTTAAGAGTAATATTCACCTCACAAGTTAGATTAGATTGTCCCATAACAGAAGATACATTTAATGTATCCTATTAAATAAAGTTTGAAAAGCTATACTAGGAAAAAAGGTAAAGCATTTTAAATTCAGCAGGACTCAAGAACACAGAAACACTAACCTCAGAAATTGGGACGATGAGCTCTGTCTGAAGAGGGGTGTACACATCTTGCACATCAGGAACCACAAGCATCGAAGGCTGCACAAAAAAAGGAATTCATGAAAGTGATACATGTACTGAACCTCTGTTTTAATAGCAGTATCACAATAATATTCAATATTGTTACAGTCAAAATTGTTCTCACCTATTATCATATATCACAAGATGCAATTAAAAATGTTATTTAGAAAATAATATATTCCAGATGATTTCTGAAGTAAACTATACAAAATTACTTTACAAACAAATCACTTATACTGCCAAGATATTAATAACACATTCAATGTCATGCATCAACATATTGTATTATTTATATGGGCACACCATAGTCAGCACTGTTGAAAATATTAGCTAAGTTCGGATATCTGATTATCGAACTTTGATGTTGTCAAATGACAATCATATATGTATGTATTATTTCAATGTACTTGTTATTGGGCTAGACCCAAATGTAACGTGGGAAAGGCAATTCAATGTGTGATAGGGCTGGGCCCAAAATGTAACGTGCTAAGTCATTGGGCTGGACCCAAATGTCCAACGTGGGAAATATCAATAACAATATAACATTAAATTAATAATGTTGCAAGCCGACCTAAGGAGGTCTACCGCCAAAAGAAGGATATATATATATAACAACTTCAAGATGAAGTCAAACAAATTCAGTACTTCCAAAATACGATCTGCTCTTCTATCTTAGTGATCTGCTCTTCTATGTTAGCGATCTTCTCTTCTACCTTAGCGAATCTGCTGGTCTGCGCTTTGGCGAACCTCAAGGACATTATTAAGCGAAGTTGTCAAGATTGTCTTTGATTCTGCTTCAGCCTGTTGAAGTCGTCTTCTGTTGATCTGCTCCTTTGGTCATCTACTGCTGGTTAGGGCTGCATCCTCTATCATCTTGGCAACTTGCTGTTTGGACAGCAATCAGAGATAAGTCTGTTATATTGTAATTGCCTACCATTGAGATAATACATCTTATAGTTTAAGGCTGGGTTTTTCACCTCCAAGAGGGAGGTTTTCCCAGGGTATTGGTGTCTTGTGTCTTGTGTTTCATTACTATTACTGTTTATTCACAGTCTGATTATGGTTAATTAGTTTATTTAACATCTGAGCACTTAAATTTAACAAGCACAAGTGCAAGGAAGAGTACCTCATTCCCATCCTGTACTCACATCTTATGGTGACTGTATGTATATATTACATAGCTGTATCATTATTCATTTACTCGCATACCCTGATTTGAAATGGCTTCCCTGTCCCTGTACCCCAGCATCTCCAGGTGAGTATTAACATGGTGAACACTGAATAATTTGAGCAAGATAAATTTGCAATGCTTCTTAATATTGGCTACAGTGATGCCCTGAAAGGTTATAATACTACTCGTGATCAGTTCTTGATGAAAGTTTCCTTGTCAAAAAGGAGTGGATCTTTAGAATCAACAGGACAGTATCAGTAATTCATCAATGATTCAAAATTCATCCTCATCCTTATATTGCTGCTCTGATAAGCGAGCTATAATAGAATGATCCTTATTTCTGATCCAAAGAAGCTGGGCAAAAATTCCAAAACTTAAAACGAGTATAATCATCAGCACAAATTCTTGCAGCATGAATTTTCAGAAACAGTAGATACTGAATAGATGCCTCTGATCAGGAAATGTAATAATTAGACAGGATCAACTACACCCTATAGTATTTGAAACAAGTACACTGAAATCCAATGTAAAATGAACTCTGTGTTTCATCACGGGGGATGTAAAGACATCTCCAGGATGGCTTTGCACTCTCTAGAATACACAAATGGGGGATGTGCAACAATCAGCTCCACACAAGCATGGTCATGATTATCCATAATCTGATTCAAAATATCCAAATCCACTACACTAAATTAAGGCTTCTCTCGATCAGCTGCAATTCATTCTAAAGTAGGGTCAATCTCATCGATCAAACAGTTGATCACATTCCACAGTACCTGAGATGAGTAATGATAACCACATAAGTCTGCCGAATGCATGTCACCATGCCCTAGTTTGAGTATGACAAAATGTCTGGTTTGGTTTTTATGTTTGCCCAAGAAAGTTTGGAAATTTGTTTAACTGTTGCCTGTAGGCAGAAAAAATGAAAAAACAAATGACTGAGGTGTTAATAAGAAGAAAAAAACCCACTAACATTTTGAAAAAACTCTAACTGTCAATTTCTTCAATAAAACTTATTCAACCTGCATGTTTTTCACGTACTTTTTTTTTTTGCTGGTTTGAACCAGCACTGACTGACTTGTTTATCAAACCAAGCATTCCAGTTTTGAGTAGCACAGGAATGTTGGTGGGTGTTGGTTACCCGCAGTTAACCATAGGTATTCCCCGGATTTTTCTTCTATAGTCATCCGGATTCATTTACAAACACGCCCTATTCTGAATGACATCCTTGTCCTTATACCCACATGTCTCCAAGTAACTATGAATGTCACACAAAGCTAGGATAACTGTGTAGCAGATGCTTGATTTCATACGTTCAGCATACACAATCACAATGAATTTCCCACATGGTAATGAAAGATACACAAACTGGATATGTTAAATAATGAATGTAAAATTTGATGATAGAAAGTATGGACAAGTATCCTTAGTTTGTTTTATAAAAATTCAAAAATTGTATTTCATGAGTCGAAGAATTCAAAATTTAATTGTCAGCTTAAATAAAAGAGATTTGAAAAATAAAGATCTGAAGGAGAAACATGATTCCTTAACTTCAAGGGATGGAGTTTTTCAGACTTGTATTAATGTTCATCAAACATTTTACCACAAGGTAGGAAAAACGATGAAAAATTTATGTAAATAAACTCCAAAAAGTACAAATGTATGTCACTAGATTCCAAACCTATCAAAACTTGAAAGTGAATCAGTGCTGTGTCCTCCAGGCTTCTTTCTGCCATAACCTTTTTTTGATAAAGAATGGTATTAATTTTGATGTTTTAAATCGATTGTCTACCCATCTAGGCAGAATAGTTCAAACCTTCTAGTTGGAGAAGCTTTCTAAAAGACACGAGAGATGTTTGAGAATCCATTCCTAGAGGAGGGCATCTAAATGTCCTCTCATTTTGTAACACCCCACCAAGGAACCCTAGAGGATAAAAGCAAAATACAAATAGAATGCGGCATGGAGATTTTTTTTTTTGAAGTAATTAAGTGTCATCGTGAATAATATATACAAGTATAACGCTTAACCTCAAGATAAGGTCAACTAATTGTTAACCAACTACGCACTTGCAGAAGGCTAAACTCTCGAAACTCCAACCGAATTAACTCAAATCACCTCTAAGGGTCCCCTAACGTCGCTACCTCAGCAACACATCCAAACTAGGCCAATAACTCATGACAAACTGGGAGATGACCAAATCTACCTTCAACACTAAACTGATCACATCTATGCTCATTTCAAAACACCAATTGAAATGTTCCTATGATAACATCATGATTACATAAAATATAATTTACTACTTTTAATCAACTGATCGAGTCAACATCACTTATTTCGTTCTAGTCATTAATCAAATCAGCATTTATATTATCTCACATATAATAATTATGAGTAACGACATGCCGTAGTGGCACCCAAATTAGACATGCAGTAGTGGCCCTCACAACTAGACACAAGAAGGCAAGCATGCATCTCAATGCAACAGCAAAATCAATATCGTCATGAAGCAATCCAACACATCACTGGTCCAACACAATCACAAAGCATATATCAAGATTCAAAACAAAGCATAAGATAAGCACTCAAGTTGTCACATATTGCAACAAGGAAGTATCCAGAACAAGATCAAGACACCACAAAAATGATCCACATCCAAACTGCAGATGGCACAATCACAGGCACAAAGCCAAGTCCACATCAGGTAACATGAATGCAGAAGAACAAACGCGAGGGGCATTCACATTTAAGGTTAGGGCTCCTTGGTACATCACCATTATTCTAGATATGGCATGGTACATACTCTGGGCCTCTTCAAATATCAAGGGTATGGGTGAATCTCCACATAACATTGGGCTGAACATTGTAACAATGGAAAAGTCAAACGATAAAGAAAGAAGGGGTAAAACATACCAAATCTAATCTCTTCATGCCTAGCATTAGTCCAATGTAACTTGAGATGACCTCCCTAGATTGGGAAGGAGCCAATATAGACGTTGAGCATGAAATAATGTGAAGGTGACATCAAACATTAACTTCTCAAAATTTAAGAATTATACTTTTAAGGTTTCTAAGAGCCTAGAATGATAAGGAAAAGAAGGCACATTTGACATAAGTTAGTGTGTACATAAAACCTGCCATTTGTTACTCTCTAAAAGATTGCCAATATTAAATGTTCAACAAGTGTCAACAACAATG
Source organism: Cryptomeria japonica (assembly GCF_030272615.1). NCBI lineage: Eukaryota > Viridiplantae > Streptophyta > Pinopsida > Cupressales > Cupressaceae > Cryptomeria > Cryptomeria japonica. The sequence continues at coordinate 524,108,283 of NC_081408.1, read as the reverse complement.
TACTATAGCATTGTATAAAAGTAGTATGAGAACCATTTCCTCTGTGAACAAGACAGTAGATAGAATTTTTCATCTGAAAATTTGATCACCCAACTATTCTCTTGGATAAACAACAGAATGATACTAGAGACTTTTATGGTCCCTAAAGATAAAGAACATAGAATAGCAAGGGTGTGTTGGGTACACTCTCCTATTTAGTCTTTAAAAAGACTTATTTATTTATTTTCTCCTTACAGAAAATTTTTATTTGAAGTGGCCATATATCTTCTAATTATACATGTACCTCATTTAGTAAATTATATTTTGAATTTGTGACTGCAAAACCTTAACCGTTTGGGATTCATATATGACAATACAAATCAGACATTAACATATCAACACAAACCATGACTTTAACATATAAAACAGCCACAAATAAACATCACAGCCATTGTCCAATATCAGATGTGCTGACAATCTCAGCAAAAGGGTAGCTTTTACAGATTTATAAAATAAGAATATTTGGAAAAACTAAAAGCACCAGCAGGCAATATGTGTAAGTTTCTCCATAAGACCAAGACAAGATATGCTAACAATTTTTAGCAAAAGGGTGGCTTTGCCAGATTTATAAAAAGAATAATAGCTCAAATCGTAGCGAAAACCAAAATTAACAGTAGACAATGTGTGGAAAGGGTCTCCAAAAATCCAAGCCAATTTTGTTTGGATGCTTCACCTCCAGAATTATGAATATCAAAACAGCTAGCTATCTTCAAACTTAAATTAGTCAGAGCTAGTGACTCACAAAATTGTATCAAGTAAAGTGTAGACAGTGAACAACCAAAATTAGGGACGTCTATCACAATCATCTCAAATTGTCAAGGGCAGATCACTTTGTTCAGATGACAAAGGCACCATAAATGATTGCCATCAAAAGTAGACATGAGGATTGTCAATCAACTGGATCAGTTCCACCGATCCCAAAGTTTGAAGTAATATAAAATAATAATGAACGTGGTCTGTCCCAATCAATTTAGAAAATATCACCAAGAAAAATGTGGGGATTGGGGTACTACCACCCAATCATGACCATACAATCCATGTCTTGATAAAAACAAAATATGCAATTGACGGAAACTGTATCTAAGATAGCTACTTCTTTCTATTATCTATCATTGATTCGTTTCTTGTCAGACTGAAGATAAAGTTGTAATGTCAAAAGGAATATGTCTCCCAATTTCACTATTTTAAAGATGTCAAATACAGTATTATTTGCCTCAGCTTGTCAACCATTATTTTTAGGATATCAAATACAGTATGATTTCATTTAATGTACTTCTAAAAAATGGCAGATCCAAGTGCTTTAATTTTATCAACAATTTGTAGGCTACATCATCCAAAAATTGAAATGATATGTTTCATTTTATTAACCATTTAATAAGAAGAACACGATTCAAGTAGTATTTAAATTGAATGCACAAACTGCAAAAGCCAATTGCAAAAATATAAATCTAAAAAGTATCTCTACTGGCAGAAGCTATATTCTTGCAAAAGCAAATGGAATGATGAAAATAAAAAATGAAGACAAGAACCAGATTTGGCTTAAGTGTCTACCTGCTGAAAAGCGCGGTTCAAATTGTAGAAATGAATCGTGGAGTCAAATGTTGCTATGCCTACCTTCGTTTGAGGACCCTCCTGTGCAACGTAATGAATCATTAGTCAAATTACTTGACAAAAATAAAAACAAACCCACATTGGATAATTATTAAAGCACAATGTTCATAGGTCCTCCTGTGAAATCCTCTCATTTATTAATTAAAATAAATATAATGGTATCCAATATAACATAAATTTAACATTACTATCTTATGGAATGTCAACAGCCCCCTAAGATCCCTGATCAAAATGCCGTTAATAGCACACCTACTAGGATAAGACCATATCAACGACCTCTGGTATCCATAGCTGTGATTTGACACAACAAGAACGTGCAGTATTTTTTTCAATTCATATAGTAAGGCCACATAACAAGTTTAATGTTAAATATTGTGTCAGAATAGTCGTGAAGCTACTATTCTACAGCCAGTCATAGATTTAAACAAAGCACATCACAGTACTTAGTACAATGCCTAACAGTGCATATTGCCCCTGATTTCCATAAGCACAATACATAGTACCACCTCTATACTCTGCATTGCATACTATCTTCTAACAGTTGTCTTTCAGTTGTGCATAGTTAGTCCAAGATGCATAAACCACTGAACAGTGAATTGGTATAAACACAACACTTTTAACTAAACATTAAAAAACTAAATGACCTGTTAAGTTATACCAAAAGTGCTTTCCTATCTTTTTTTCCTGAGACATCTTATCTGAAAAACAAAATCCTTAAATAGTTATTTTCTACAATTAAAAGAAAACATTTTTTTGTTCCTGATCAACTGTCTTTAAAAAGTAGAATATTGCTATCAGTTCAACAAAAAGCTTAAACAGTTGTACTATTTATAATATTCAGTTAAAGTCATCATATGCAGCATTTATTCTACAGTTTCATATGGGACTCTTTTATCCTGTTCGAGCATTGTCAATTCTGATTCAATTGACTTGCCACTCACTGAGACCTTTGATGCACTACAACTGATAGTCTCCGCACTTAAATTTGCTTTGATTCTGTACCTTGCATTTGACAATCTTACATCATCTCTATGGCCATATTTTCATGGGTCTTGTATTCTTAATAATTAAGACCTTGACATAGTATAGTTTCAGAGTCAATCTCAAACCAAACACCTCCCCAAGTCACCATGATCTTCTAGATTCAATTGTGTGCCCAATTAAATCTACCACGCATCTTGAAAAACTTGTATATCCACTGTGCTACAAGGGCACCACATGTTTACAGGCAGCAACTCAACTATACAGGACATTAAATGTCCATACTGACCATGTGCCTCTAATGTAGGACATGCCTCAAAGTTAAAGAGTAGATGATTCGTATGGTTCTGATGATGCCTTTCAATCTACATGGATTCAAAACAAAGATCAGATATTAGGTTATTTTAATAGGCCTTACAGATGGAGATTTGTTATATAATTAGTGTTTTCAGATCCAGCATGCATAAATTGTTGCAAAACAAAGGAAAAAGCCAAACATACACTAAAACCAACTCTAAATTACATAACAAGCCTTGTAAGAATAAAGAAACATCAAAATTCTATGAGAATCCTGCATTCACCATAACACATTAATGCATTGAACACAGAGCTAAGATCCACCCGATGTACTTTATTTTTATAAATTGATGTCAATTGTTAATCACATGATTCTCACGTACACAATGGAATAAAGGGCAATATTCCTTTTAGTGATTCTAATGAGGTTGCATACAATTATAAGGAAGTCTTATAACAGCATGTAAAAAAATGTTTTGATGGTAATCTCATAGCATGTTATTAACAGAACTACAAAGACATATCGAACAATTCAATCTCTTCTTCATGCCCCTTGAATCCTGTTGTTATTATCCATTTGTTTTGAAATTGATGTATGTTTCTATCAGCTCCATAAGCATTGAGAAAAAACTTAAAAGAAAGATGAAAGTAAATCTGCCTGCCCTTCCAATTTAAATATCAGCTCCAAATACTTTCAAATTCAACAATAATAGACATATTCAAATTGCTGACAAGAAAAACATACATGCATTATAGATTTCATTCAAAGACTTACAGGCAGGTCTGCTATTGCACGATTAATTCCACTACACGCTGCAGCAGTTGCTCCAGTGTTTATTGCATTCATAGAAACATCAATAAGCAAGAAAAACACAGCAGGCATTGGATCCCGGACCTGGAATAGAAAAAAACATTAGGATTAAGAAGAAACAAACTTGATCTGCAATGATATTTTTCAATATTTGTTAGATGTGTCATCAAATCCTTCACAATAAGTTAATTGACTTGAGAAAATGACAAATATTTGAATTTAGAACATGTGAATATCTACTTAAAAAGCTTCTATAAAACAAATTTAAAATAATCTCATATACGTATACAACAAGAAGACACATCATAAACTGATATTGGCATAGCGTGGTGGTTAAGTTGTGGTGGTGGTGTTCTTCCAATCAAGGTTCAAAACCCACTAGGGTGTTATTGTTGAATGTTTATATTGGGGACCATTTGTGATCTCACCAGTTTATAGCTCCAGGTCAAAAGCGTTTACCTCTTTTAAAAAATTAAAAAGACACAACATGATGAAAAACAATACAAATTACATTTGAAATGGGATCCTATTTTGAATTAAAATAATAAAAATGTATAGTACCTCAAAGCATTAGTCCTCATTTGCAGATTTGAAAATATTGTATTTATCATGTGAAAAAATTAGATAAGGTAAATTTATCCGTTGTGTTAAAATCATTTGAATTCTATCCAGTCTTCAGCATATCAACTATGACCTGATAAACATACTGTTTCTGCATAAGCTGATAGTTCAAAATCAAAGCTACAAGGGACAAAAATTGGAGAAAATGGATAAGAAATCAGAAGTGACGGGAAATATTTTTCTCGAAATGACCACAACTAGGCTCCAATATTGAATAGAAACTCAAGATAGACATCAGAAACCACATAAAACAGAGAGAGTGCTAGAAGCATGGAGGATTGCAATGGAATTTCAATGAACAGCAGGATAAACATGAATCTTGTTCTTGCTTAAAGCAATATACATTAAAATGTGGTGCAATTAATTCCATGCAATAACACTGTATGGCCTCCTGCACATACTTATTCCCTCATATATTTGATGTTTGCAACAGAATGGATTGCAGGCTCGTGCAAGATAGCAAATGTTCCACACATTGTCATAGTGCATATTTGTCACCCGGTCTTTCGGCCCTCTTGCACCAGCACTGACTGACTTGTTGATCAAACCAGCCCTATCCAACCTTAAAGCTGAACCCCATGTTCAACAATGGTAGGAGGCTAACATGCTGGCCAAACAAGAATCAAGGGAGCTAGCCTCTATGACAAAGTAAATTCCATGTGATATGCATTTGTAGAGGCCAACAAGTTAAAAAAAAAATCCAACCAGAAACCTATAAGTAAAACTACACCTAAAGGAAATAGTACACAAAAAATTTGTGACCCATCCCTTTAAAGTAAAATGCTAGAGCTGGCTGTGTGCTATATTGGACTGGGTGAGATCCCTCTCAAATAATCTCCAATGTTCAAGAACTGGCCAATCATTTGGAAGGGTTCTTGGGCGCTCTATGATGATATGACACTTATGGAAGGAATGAAATAGAAGGATTTTTTCAGATCAGGATTTATCAAAAGGACCATTTCTTTTGAAGCTAAAAAACGCTATGCGGGAAGTCATGATGTTTGAGTAACAAAGCAATCTGGTAAGAACAACTCCTCTTCTTGGGGTAGGGATTTATTGAAAAAAACAGACTTCTAAAGCCACCCCCTTTTTATGGGTTTTGCAGAATTGATTCCATTACAAATCACAAATTGGTTAAGTGGACCCCACCCCTTCCAAGAGTTCTTCAGCTTAACTTCAATGAGGCATTGAGAGAGAATCCAAGTGAATCAAGAGAATGATGTACTGTCGTAGATGACAAGGGAAGATTGGTTTGCACTGCTTCCAAGAAATTGATGATTGGAATAAGCAACGAGGTAATGTCTCAGGCACTAGTTTTTGGCCTCTAGATTTGTGTTTCCTATAGTATATCTAAGGTTGCAACAGGGGGGACTCTCATAATTGTGAATGATGTCAAGAAAATATCCTCCCCTAATTGGAAAGTACATAATATCCTTCTAGGTGCTTGGACTTTGTCGGATACATAAAGAATTTTTCCATACGAACTTGTTTCCTAATGAAAATGTTTGTTTCAGATTTAACGGATTGTGAAGAAGATTTATGCACGGTCAAGTATCTGGGAAAATATTTTGTTAAGAGAGACCTCTTGGGTAGTCTTGATGAGACCTTGGCTGCCTCCATGCTCATCCAAGCCACCCTTTGCCTTGCTAGCTGGTAAAAGCTGTGAAAGGTTTGAAAAGAAAGAATGAGGTTGGTTCGTTGGGTGACTTATGACATTGCAGATTTGAAATGCCTGTGCAAGCTCCACTCCCTTCTGTAAAAAACCAATGCCAAGAAGGCCAAGAAAGCAATCTCATTCCTGAAGCCTCTTGGGTAGTCTTGATGAGACCTTGGCTGCCTCCATGGCTCATCCAAGCCACCCTTTGCCTTGCTAGCTGGTAAAAGCTGTGAAAGGTTTGAAAAGAAAGAATGAGGTTGGTTCGTTGGGTGACTTATGACATTGCAGATTTGAAATGCCTGTGCAAGCTCCACTCCCTTCTGTAAAAAACCAATGCCAAGAAGGCCAAGAAAGCAATCTCATTCCTGAAGCCGGTTTCCGGTCTGGGTGGGCACAGAGGGGCCATTGTCTATATTCCATGTGGCTCAGACCATGGACAGTCAAAGGTTTGAATGAAAAAGCTTGAATTCGATGTGGCAAATGTATAATTTATTAAGCTAGATATAATTTTCTATTATAGTGTTGATAGATTGGAGATGGAAGGTTAAGTTTAGAAGGAAACAAAGGGCTCCATGGGTAGAACTTTCTACTTTTTTATTATTCAGCATTGGTAGATAAGCCTCCTCCATTTAGAAATTAAACTTCTTCTATTTTGCTATGCCCCCCAGTTCAAGGGCCGAAGCCAACTAAGATGTAATTTTCCTTTTTGATATTATGTAAAAGTGGGAGCGAACCCAAGTCTACAATCAACTGATCAAAAAAAATATTGTTTTAACTTAAGGTTGGATCTTTAATTGTAATTGTTCTTTTAATTTGATACTTTTTTTATTTTTCATTTCTTGTTGCATTCTATTTCAAAAGCAAATATACTTTATGGTTTTTTATTATGTAGCAAGCATTGTAGTACTTGTTGATTGTTTAATTGAACATACCATTTTTAGTTACATGTTATTTTATTTCTCAAAAGTTAGTATATTAAATTTACATCTCAAAAAGATATACTAGGTGTGATATATTTAGAAGGAAAATGGTGCTCCCGAAAGCTTCACATCTCCACAGTTCTAGAGCTTCTATGCCCAAACCCCTACACTCAAACAGAGACTCTTTGATTGTCGGCAACCAATGGTTTTTGATTGTCCTAAACCCTCCCAGTATTCTGCGAAAGGTGCTGGCAAATTTATAGAAGGTGTTGTGGATTTCTGTGCAGCTAAGGGTTCCTCACTCCAAGACATTGATTCCCATGCGACTCCAATCATTAGAGCGAATTCAACAACAAATTATGTGCACAATTTCAAGGAGGTGCTGATCTCTCAAGATTTTGGTCTTGAGGACAAGCTAACATGGCCACCCAAATCCCTTCAAGCAGTTTTTTCCTTCCACCTCTGCACTTCTAAGTGCATCTATCAATCAAGGTTGTCCCCTCCCTATTCATCCTTGAGTCCATGTTCTTGAACTTTTTATAGACGATTTTAATTATAATAGGTGAAATTATTTGCAAAATCATGCCCTCATCTGTAGATTTATGAAAACATAGCCAAAGTTATGCAACCTTCATTCTTGGAAAGCCAAAAAGTGGAAAAAATATAGGGAGGAAGAAATCAGCATTTACCCCTTTTCCAGGGGTTTATTTATCCTTGAATTGAACTCTCTCAAAGAGAAGGAGTTGATGCTAACAAATGGTCCCTAGATTTTCCATGGGGATTTTTTATGTATAAACCCTAGTTCCATCTTTTGATCCACAAATTTATCTTATACTTTCCTTTGAGTGTACTTACCTTATATTACTGCACCTCAAAAGAAATAATTGATTACGCAAATTCCACTTGTGTGGGTTTATGTGTTGAAATGGACCTATCCAAAGGTCTCCCTGTAGAGATCTCTCTAAAGGTGGGCAATGAATGTTGGAGGCAACTAATAGATTATGAAATTGTGTTCAAATGCAGAAAATGTTTCTCAATTGATCACTCTACCCTCTATCTCAAAAGATGCAAGCTCATGAGCGAAGAGGTCATGCTTCAAATACTACACCCACCACTATGTCATTTCAACAAGAGCTTGGTCTCTTCCCATACTCTTACAGAGGGCATTTCGAAGCCAATTTCTTCCCCTTCACTTGATTTGAACAACCAAACTTTTGGTGTCATGCAAGAGGTTTCTAATGAAGGAGATTTCTCTAAGGGATCATCAATCGTTTTGGAAAAAGCAAACATTAAGACTGGAGATAGCTCTATGGACTCATCAGTGTTACTAGAGACTTCTGAGACTCTTGTTAATAGACGCAAAGAAGACAATTCATAAGCAAAAATTACACGAATCCTAGAACTCTCTCCTAAGGCAAATCTTGAATGGACAGAAGTTTAGTGAAAGAACACACCCCTTCAAAATTCAAGCATCAAATTACACTAAGATCATCAAAGAAAGTAAAAAATCTTGAAGAATTGTGTGATTTTGTTGTGCCCCTGACAAAGGGTTGATACGAAATTTTGTTCTTACTATTGATTTATATTTACACGAGTGGACCCTATGTCCACAATTTTCCAATCAAAAATATATATATACTAGATGATGACCAAAAAAAGTAACGGTTAAATTAATTTAGAAAGTTCATTACAAATAGGAGTAATTTAATTGTTAACATGATGTCCCCATTAATGACTGATGTCATATTTTAAGTGTTTTACAATAGTTTTATAAGACATCCTAGATTTCCATGTTTCATTTGGTCAACCTTTCAATTTCAGCTTTCATTCCAAGACATCTAGATTATAGATTAATTCTACAATACCCAGTGTTTCTCCAAATCTTGGGGAGGGTTAAAGAAGCTTCAAAGACAACAAAAAATTTCAAATTCTAGGGGGATTAGTAGAATACATAAAAATCAATTTTTAAAATTTTAAAATATAAATAAATTTATATTATCTACAAATAACTTCAACAAACTAAAGAAAATAAAAACTTGAAAATACTAACATATGAAATTCAAACAAATCTACTAAAACTATAAACATGAGCCTATAAAAAGTATATAATTCTTGAAACCATAGAAGAAAAAATTAGCAAAAAATTACAAAAATTGCCAAACATCGCAAAACTTCATAAATGTTGTTTTTCCCTCAAAAAACTTGCGATTTTGTACAAAAACATCATTGACCAACAATTTTGACCATTTTCATGACTTTCAGTCCCTTTTTATGAGTTTAATTGCAATTAATTGTGGCAAAATACATAGGCTTGATGAATTTCGAAATTTTAGGCAAATTGAGGTAATAATGAAGTCTTCTTGGCAAAGCCTGAGCCGAGCATTTTAGTTGTCACCTCTTGTCATGCGAACAAAGTCCTTTGCTTCATGCGTGCAAGATATGTTCGTGAATAAATGAATCAATTGGGGTCAACTCAAGAGCCATTTGCCACTTGACTAGGTCAATGTAGCAGGAAGAGCTACCTAATTTGGTGCAGTTGGTTCATGGATCATTGACCTATAAAGATTCGAACACAATGATTTCAAGGCACAAAATGCAAGTTCAACAAGATTCTAAACTTCAATGACAAATTCAAATTGTTTTTGTTTGACCAATTTGTGCCTTTGATGCCATGAAAAAACCTAAACGACAACATTGCTTGTGATTTTGTGGGTTTCATGCATCGCAAAATAGTAAGAAAAACTTGATGGATTTTTCATGGAATGACTATTGGATTTATTCATTTGATGGCCTAATAGATATTTATCATTTAAATTTATGCTTCCAAGTTTAGGGATTAAAATTTTAGAAGCAAATAATTAAAATTCCCTTTATAACAATGTTCCACATTGTTTCAAAACGAGGGGGCAGGGGAAGAGGGACAAGGAGACCAAGGGGCTAAGTTTAGGGATAGCGGGGGGATGGCAGCAAGGGGGTGGCAGGAAGGTGGTGCTTATATACATATATTACTTGAAAAACTAGTTATGAAAAGAAGTATAAGAATTACATTTCAAATGAAACTTTGGCAAATTAGTAAAATAGCAAAATTGCAAATACTAAATACTAAGATTTAAAATTTAAGAATAGGAAGGCGGTGCTTATATACATATATTACTTGAAAAACTAGTTATGAAAAGTATTTTAATTTTAAATACCTGAATACTAAATAAAAATTGACAAATGAAATTGTCAAATTGGAGATTTCTATTATATCGAGAATAACATAAGATGATGACAATGAGTAGCATGATATCAAAATAAGTACAAACCACAAAATGTCAAAATGCAATGAAGGTAGGCCTCTAATCATCCTCAAACTAAAGCTCCTCATCACCAAAACTAGTGGAATCCTCATGGTCAAGATCCGCCAAACTAACACCAACCAAACCTACATCTGAAGTAATAGCATCCTCATCAATTTGTAATGGCTCCTCTAACTCTACATCCCATTGTGTTGTTGAACTCTCTTTGTACACAAATGTCTTGCAATCAATGAGATGCTAAGCACTGTGTACAACCACAAGCTTCTCTAGTCTCCTAGAGGTAAGTTTGTTCCTTTTAAGAGAGCAGATGAAGCTATAGGTAGACCAGTTCCTCTCAACAGCTGAAGAACTAGAAACTTGAGATAGCAAACAAATGGCTAGAGTGGTAGTCAAAAAAATTTGTCTATGACAAGTCCACCACAAAATTGGGTCCTCATGTACCATAGTCCCTATATCCTTCTCAACTGCATCAAAATAACCCCTAAGAGGGGCATATTTGGCCCACTCAGTGCAAATTGTGTCAGCATTATGAGAATCATGCATCTTATCAATGCACCTAAAGAACCCTACCTTCACCTCATATCTTGAGTCAATGTAACTTTACCAAACTTAGTCTTGTACCACTTAGGATTCAATGCATAGGTAGCCATATGCAAGGGAGTGTTGAGTTTGTCCCATCACCGCTAAATGATTGGTTGAATGTGCTCATTGTAGAATGCTAAAGTGGATTCCTTCACTAGCACAGCAACCCTCATTTGATCAAGCATAGAATCGATGCACTCATACACCTCTCCAAGGTTAGGTGCATCCCCATCTCCATATCTGATGACCTGGAAAACTAGAGCAATGATGGAGACTATGTATTTTGCATCATTCCAAAACACAACACTCTTCACTATATCCTTTACCCTCCTCCCCTACTCTATACTAGACTTGGCCCACCGATTCCAATCTGTTGTCATAACCATGAGTTGCAATGCCTCTTGCAACTCAGTCATTCCCTCCAAGAGAATGAAGTAAGATGCATATATAGTCTCAACAAGTTTCAAGAACTCCTTCAAGAAGCTCCTGCAAAGTGCATGTGAAGTGTGGTGGTCGCAGTTAAACATCTACAAACCTCTCACATCGCTGGTTGAAGTGTGTGCATTGTTCATGGCATGCACACAACATGCAGTCCAACAAATATGTTTGTAGGATGCCTCAACAAGTTTCCTTGCAGCTTTGCACACATGTGCTACATCTATCACTACTTGGAGCACATTTGGTGGCCCAAACTCCTCAATAGCCTCCTTGAGGACCTCAAACTGAAAAACCAACATCTTTGTGATACCTTGTACAATCAACTACCCTAAGAAAGTATGGGTCCTCTGCACATGAAACCATGATGTTGATGAGTGGACGATGGCTAATGTCCATCCACCCATCCATAACTATGTTGCATCCAATCCCCACCCAACATGCCTTCATCTTCTCCATCAAAACATTGATCCAAGATCGTGGTCCTCAATTTGGTTTCGCCTAGTGGCACATATGAAAGTCCTCCCCTTGCCATTATCGATATCATCTCATTATAATAAGGAGATTAAGCTACATGAAATGGGATGCCATTGGCAAGGGAATCATCTATCTCATCCTACAGCTACACATTGAACAATTCAGCTATGGGGCCCATTTTGCAACTTGCATTTCCCTTTACACTCTCCTACATAGGCCATGGAACTAGAAGTGGAAGAAGGCCCTAACACCACTCCTACTCTCATCTGCAAAGTATGACTAGAAGTTTGTGGTTGGCTCTGCTAAATATGTGTCCTACATGACAAAGCAGTAGGCATTGCAGGTGTGATATCATCAGAAACACCCCAAAGCTTGTTGATCTTAGCTCTATATTTGATGTTTGCTTCTTTTTCCAAAAAAGTGCTTATGCCCACTCCTTTTCCTCGAATAAAAAGGAGGTGTGCATTAACTCTAATAATGCTAGCAAACCATTCTAGAGCAAAAAGTTGCATTTCCACTTCTTTGTGCCACCACCTATAGTCGACATGCTTCGTATTTTTGTTGCAAACTATCTGAGAGGAGACTTAGGATCAAAAGGACCCTTAGCATACTCCGCCAATAGTGTGGATGGGCACTCTAAACTAGTTGTTGCACTTGCCATGGAACTAGTTTGGGGTTCAAGACCAACCCCATGGTCATCCCCCTCATCCTCAGGTTCATATTCTAAATCAGTTTCACTATGAGAATGAACCTCTACCTCATCCTCACTCATGTCATGAGAGCTTATTGTGACACTGCAATAAACCATATAAATTCTATAAGTGGCTGCACTCTACACTAGTTGTTGCACTTGCCATGGAACTAGTTTGGGGTTCAAGATCAACCCCATGGTCATCGCCCTCATCCTCGGATTCATATTCTAAATCAGTTTCACTATGAGAATGAACCTCTACCTCATCTTCACTCATGTCATGTGAGGTCATTGTGACACTGCAATAAACCATATAAATTCTACAAGTGCCTAGTTTCTACCTAGTTTATTATTTATTACTTAACAATTTTGAATCTTGATGTTGAATTTTGATGAAAAAATGAAAAATGAGCAATGCTACATTGAAATGAATGTATGAATATTCATACATTTATTTCAATGTAGCATTCATCCAAATGAAACTTACAAAAAAACAAAAGCCCTCCAATCTCAATCTTCAACCTTCACTCACTCTTTTCTCTCCTTGGCACTATGAAAAATGAATTGATATGGTTGTTTTATTGAGCATGGAGGGGCTAGATGGGGCCCAAATGCCTTTAGGGCTTGACCAAGGGTAAAATTTTCAAGGAAAAATTAAAAACATTTTTTAAAAAATTGCTTTTGATGTCCCAAAGATGCCCAGTTGTCTTTGAGATGTTTGAGGGACACTTGGGTGTCCCACAAACGTCTTGGCGTCATCTAGGCATCTCTAGGCCATCTCTGGCGTTTCGATGGCGGGACGTACCCACCCCGTCCCTATGTCCTGAAGGCATCCCCATCCTAGAAACATGGGGTTTGGGGAGGGGAGAGGGGACGAGTCCCCGTGTACCCTGCTTTATAATATATATATATATATATATATATATATATATATATATATATATATATATATATATATATATATATATATATATATATATATATATATATATATTTATATAGTAGTTTTGTTTAGAATGCACATGACATGTGATCTTTTGAATTTAACTTCCTGATTTTTTATTTTAAATAAAGAAACGATCGTGTTGGCTGCAATCAAACAATGACAGAATTTATCAAGATCCATAGGTGCAAATGGCCAATTAACATGTTTATCCTACTAGAACACAGACAATGTGGCAGAGCTCCATCCACACTAAGCATTGACCCGAAAATTGGTTTGGTGGGTGATGCACTCACACTCATGAGAGAAGGCCTCGGCAAGAACAACATGCAGACATGCTTTTAGGCATGTAGACGATCTTTTCCCCCCTACCCAAATTGAGAGGTTACATGAGCTCATTGAAGCCACTGGCTACATGATCTTCACCTTGGGCTAAAGGGACTGCTATGTAATCTTATTGTGATATTTAATAAATGGGAGCCACCCCCTCTACTGGTAATTTGCCCAAAAAAGAGCTAAGGTCATGTTATATTTTGATTTTGATAAAATCTCATTGTTTTCTATTTATAATGTAAAGGAATTTTTTTAAGTTGTTTAATTTAATATATAAGTAATTCGACAACATTGCTTGTGATTTCATGGGTTTTACGCATCGCACAATGGCAAGAAAAATGTGACAGATTTTTCATGTAACTGCTGTCAGATTTCTTCAATAGATACCCTGCTAGATATTTATCATTTAAATTTATGCTTCCAAGTTTAGGGATAAAAAATTTAAAAATCAAATAATTAAAATGTCCTTTATTTTTATTTTTTTTGATAGGTAATAGGCCAAGGGCCAGAAAATTTTATTGATTTAAAGTATTTTACATCTTAGTTCAGTGTGGGCACAGGTAGGAAAGAACCAAGGCGAGAAAACCTCCAGTCTAGCCCAAGAAAGATTAACTTCCTAGAAAAAGTACAGAATCTTATGATGGTATTTCTACCTTACATTGCTTGGCCATATTGCCATTGAAATATAAACGTGAAAATTATACAAATGTTGTGGATTTAATGAAAGTTCTGGAAGCTTTATATTTTCTCTCAGATATAGATCCTGGGTTGAGGCTTGAAAGATACTATCATTCCCTCCTAGTATCCTTGCCCTGCAAAACAGACCAGCCAACCCAAAGTCTACAAACATCTTGAATTACCATGTCAGCATATGTTAGTCTGAAATCAAGCAACACATTGAAATGGACAGCCATATTATAGCGGATATCATGATGATAATCAGAAAATTCTCCAGTCAGGTCACATAATTCCAAAGATTTATCCCAGGACTAGGAGAATTATATAATTTTAGCTATGATTCATAGACCAAGTTTCATTCGGTCACAGAAAGATTTGTATTGATCCTCGCGGCAGAAAGTAATCATTCGTCTAGCAGCACTACATATCGACCATCGATGCTCATCAAATTAATGGTTGCAACCTTTTTCGATTTGTCTTCCCTTGAAATGTCATGTTTCATCGATATCTCCTTATTTTCGATGAAACTCCCATCATCGTTAAGGGGCTTTGAGGCTTCATCGTTCTCTACACTTTCATCGAAAGGCTCTACCTCACGTGTTTATGTCGAGGTAATCCTCCATCGGTTCATCGAAACCCCATTTTCGGCAAGAATTCTTTCATCGCCGTGTTTTGCAACTGTTTTATCGGTCAGGTCATTGATGAAATTTTTTATGTCGACGAAAGAAAAATATCCTCCTTCAAATTTTCGATTTTTTATGGAACTGTGCTCGTCAGCCAATAACTTTTGCACCTCTACGACACCTTCCTTTTCTCGAAAAGTCTTATCGATGAGAAAGCTATCTTTGGTCAACATCTTTGTGCCTCTTCAATACACTCTCTTCCTCGAAATAGCTTCGTCGATAAAATATCCATTGGTTCCTTTGATATCCCTCTTTCGGCCAAACTCCTTCCCTCGGTGAGTTGTACACATGTCTCATCAATACTGTCGTTTCAGTGAAACTCTTTATTTCATCGGTGGGACCACTCTGTAATTATTTTGGCATTATAAACAGAAACATAGGCTATTGATCCAAGTTTCATTCGGTCACAAAAGATTTGTATTGATCCTCACGGCAGAAAGTAATCATTCGTCTAGCAGCGCTACATATCGTCCATCGATGCTCATCAATTTTATGGCCACACCCTTTCTCAATGGAATCATGAACTTCGGTGGCTTAACTTTATCTTCCCTCGAAATGTCATGTTTCATTGATGTCTCCTTAGTTTCGATGAAACTACCGTCATCGTTAAGGAGCTTTGAGGCTTCATCGATCTCTACACTTTCATCAAAAGGCTCTACCTCACGTGTTTATGTCAATGTAATCCTCCATCGGCTCATCGAAACCCCATTTTTGGCGAGAATCCTTTCATCGCCATGTTTTGCAACCATTTTATCGGTCAGGTCATTGATGAAATTTTTTATGTCAACGAAAGAAAAATATCCTCCTTCGACTTTTCGATTTTCGATCGAACTGTGCTCGTCGGCCAATAACTTTTGCACCTCTACAACACCTTCCTTTTCTTGAAAGGTATTATCGATGAGAAAGCTATCTTTGGTCAACATCTTTTGTGCCTCTTCGATACGCTCTCTTCCTCGAAATAGCTTCGTCGATAAAATATCCATTGGTTCCTTCGATATCACTCTTTTGGCCAGACTCCTTCCCTCGACAAGCTGTTCACATGTCTCATCGATACTGTGGTTTCATCGAAACTCTTAATTTCATCGGAGCGACCACTCCTAATTTCCTCGATGTATTTTATGTCAATGGAACTAATGTTTTCAGTGAATCCTTTTGGAAGTTCATCGCGGCCAAGATTTGTTTGATAAGTCACTTTATCGATAGGATAATGGTAAGCTTCTTCGATAGAGTCATTTAGGCCAAACTGGGCGTTTCAGTGAGGGATTAGTATGATTAAAATGTCCTTTATTACCTCTCTCTCTCTCTCTCTTTATATATATGGAGAGAGAGAGAGAGAGAGAGAGAGAGAGAGAGAGAGAGAGAGAGAGAGAGAGAGAGAGAGAGAGAGAGTATCATATAATTTACTTTTGCTTCAAGAATATAAATATTTCTAATTTTTTATTATCATATTATAATATTTTATTTTTTAGATATTTTAAATATATTAACATATAGTATTTCAAATTTGTAATATCCATGGTAGTTGTTTAGCATGCACATGATATGTGATCTTTCGAATTTAAATTCCTGATTTTAAATTGTAAATATGTATATGATAAAGCTTTGACCATGTTTTTGTTTTTTCTTTATAATGTACAGGAGATTTTATAAGTTGATTATAATAAAGGTTGTTTAATTCAATATATATGTAATAATATTTTTAATATATTAAATACTAATATTTAATATTTTGTTAGTTTATTGTTAATACAATTTTTGAAAAAAATTATACTTTTGGTTTGCCAATTTTTTCCCCAAAAGATTTTTGCTCGTATGCTTAAAACTTCTCTACATTTGAATGGAAGTAACCACGTTGGCATCTAGGCATTCACTTGGAGTAAGTTTGTCTAGACTCGTAGGCACATTGAAAACATCATTTGACCAGAAAATGAATTAAGATTGAACAATATAAACTATAAAGTATTCGCTTCAGAAAGCATAGGATGAGGATCTCTTCTTCTGAGCAACCTCCCATGCTTTATTAGTTTTCTGGTGACTTAACCTCCATCCAAACCAAGGCTCTTAGCTGGCATTCAAAAAACACCTTTGACCACCACGAGTTTACTGTCAGGTTTCCATTCAACAGGCACCTGACTTTCATGTGTGTTTACTTCTTGCTTGTAACCAGTGATAACCTCCTCTATATAGCTTAATCAATGCCACAGAGTTAATGTTCATCATTTGTTTGTAAATAAATTTTGGTTCAACTGGAGTTTGCCTAAGAAACGAATCTTCCCAGCACTTATAATAACAGTGACAAATTCAAGTGCGCAAATGGATTGGTAGGCTCCCTAGATTAATCATCCTCCTCTCTAATTTCTCCCTGAGATAGTTTGATTTCAGTCACAAGAAGCTCACATGAAGTCTACCACTTTTAATTTTGCCATTCAAAAGGTGCAAGAGTAGAGGGGCACCAAAGTGTCCCCAATTTTAACACCAAATAAGCAGGCATTCCCCTTTTCAGAGGACATATTAGAGCATCCCAGTTATCTAAAGCAATAAGGGTGGGAAGGGGATGTGTCATGCCCATCCCAAAACAACTCAAACATCTGAGAAGGGTGTCTATCCTATATTTAGCAGCAAATATTGTGTATGAAACATGAATTGCGTAATGTTTGAATTCAAAGATGAATAAAAACAGACGACAAAACAATATTTAAGAAATATAATTCATAGTGTTTTCTTTGTTGTGCTGTAGGCTATGACGGAGACACGCAACATTAGTAAATCATTAGACTAATTGGTATGAAGAAATATGTCTAGCAATACAGAAAGGTTCAATTTATGTGACCAAGTGCATATATTTTTAGGTATTGACTATTTATCAATCAGTATGACTATAATATTTATCGCACGACTGATTTTAACAAATGTATTGGCTAGTAACAATGCAACAGCAGAAACTTCAAGAAATCCCAAAAGGTATGCATTATGCAATCTTCCAGTAATATAGAACACTAAACATAAGAAATATGTGTTGTCATCATCCATGAGTATAGAATTTAGAAACTACAAAACCTCACCATGTACTCCTTTGTGGCAACAAATTCAACAGTTCCTCTACAAAGCTCTGGTCGTTCATCTGCATCCCGACGCCTGCCATCTGGCCCCAGATTACAGTGATATTCTCGGGGGGTCTCATTGCTGAATCCTGTGTAAGTGATACAAACTACATAACTCTACTCAAGTCACACATACAACATATCTACTGAAATTTACTTATAGGAATTCATCAATATATCAGTGAAAATTAACATTAACAACATTAAGTGTTAGCTTCTCTCTTTATCAGTATAAGAAAAACAAACTTGCTTAAAAAATGATTAAAAGGAATTAATAGGTGAGAAAATGAAACAGCACAAGTTAAAAATGCAATAACTGTAGTCAAGATCTAAAATAAAATTCAAATAAGATTTTCTCCAACTTGCAAATTTCCAGAACGCTGATGTGACTCGGGGAAATACTAGGCTGATTTAGATGGAATCCCATGAGCTCTTAAACTGTATGGAAGAGTTCCTAGACATGAAAAGCATCACCTTATATTCTTAAAAGTGCACATAATCAATTGACTACATGAGGACTCCTGCTTCACATCTCTCACATTTAAGACCTTAATATTTGTCCCACTATATTCCATTTCCTACCCATGCGTATCTATCATCTATCTCAAAACCATCATTATTGTACCTGTCATGTCCCCTTTTGTTGAAAATTAAATTTTGGTCAATATTAACCCATTATATTCTTCCGTGGCTTAATCAGACAAGCTTAAGGAGAATAATTAATTTAATATTTATGAATGTCCAAATATTCTCAATATCAAAAGGGCATTTAAATATTAAATTAAATATTTGGAAACACTTAGTCGGATGTTGAAGTGCCATAATAGGGAGTTTCAAAACTTCTAATTAATGACTTCCCACTGAGAGTGGAGTGGGAAATTGATTACTTCCTACCGAGGGAAAATTTGGCAAAAATGAGTGGAGTGGGAAATTGAAATATTTCTAATTGATTATTTCCTACTGAGGGAAAATTTGGCAAAAAAGAGTGGAGTGGGAAATTGAAATATTTCCAATTAACGATTTTCACGCCAAAAGAGCAAATTTAGCAAGCAAGAGTGGAGTGCGAATTTATAATATTTCTAATTAATGATTTCCCCATCAAATTGGCCAAGGGCGAGATAAATACAAAGCATATTTTGGGGAATTGATCTTTAAGCCGTTTCTACTTCTCCATATCTCATTGTATGAATTTCATGTTCTATGGTATTCTTTAGTGGATGAAAACTAATTGGAGATTGGGGGCTTGTGGACAGAAACCCATTAGTTTCAGGTGGATAGTGCATGAAACCCCATTGTTCAAATAGAGCAACTTCATCCAGAGGTTGCATTGGAGCTTCAAGATTTCAGAAGTTTTGGCAGTTTTCCATTGTTTGTGTTCAAGGCTTCATTGATTTGCAATGATTCTAGATATGTTTTGAGGGGTTTGTTGTTGTTATTAATATTGTATCAGATTACATTCTATGCATTTTCCATTTGGAAACCAAACAATATCAGTTTGTGGTGTTTGCAATGACATTGATGGTATTCAGTTGTAATAGTTTTTGTGGGTTTTACTTATAAATTGGAGTTTGAAGATATTTATGATGCTGATGTAATAGATCAGTTTCAAACCTGATCATAGGATTCACATATCAGAAAAATCATTTTCAGAAATGTTCTAAAAAGTTCAATTTCAAATTAGCCCTTTCTATGCAAGAGTAGCTCGCTAGTTTGGGTGTTTTCGATTAACATTGGTATAATATTTGAGAATCTATTTTCCAGAATTGAGAGTAATATCTAGTTTTGGGTTGACAATGTTAAAGTACTCTTTCTCACTCACTCCAAAACACATTTCTCTCACAACTTTAACCCCGTCTATGATTAGAACTATTGCCAATGCTCAAAAGAACTCAACCTGCAATAAGCATTCAACCATCTTTAATTATTGAAGTCATTTAATCCCAGATCAACCTATATCACATATTTTTTCTGTTCACACAAGGGTCTTAAAAACTATCTATCAAGGATGTGTCCAACAAGGCAATCTATTCTGGCTTCACATCATGGACAAGCATATCTAAAGGGTCTCACTGTTGTAACCTTTTCTCACTCAGACCTGCACAATACAATCCATTCTAAACTTTTACAACTTTTATGATGAAGCCTATTACCAATGCTTAACAGAAACCATACTATGACCTACATCCAACCATCTCTAGCATCCAAAAGAAATTTAAGCCCATATAAACCTATTTTATTTAATTTTCTGCCCCCACAGTAACAACACAATCTGTCATGGGTGTGTCCAACAAAGCAATCTACTCTAGCTTCCCATCTTGGACATCTAGTAAAACCCATTGTATTCATAATTCGATGATTTATTAGATATTAGACCCAAATGACCATGATTAGGAGACACCAAAACAAAAATTTACTCCACTATACAGTAGGTTAATGCATAAGCTTATAAAAATGGAAACAACTTCCGAGCCAGAGATAAAACAAGACTAGAATATCAACTTCTTAATATTTTATACATTACTCCATTCAGGATATAAGGAATGATTGTCACACAATCCTCAATGTGCTCATGGTTACAGACTACAGTACCATATAATCACAAATGGGCATGCAGAGAGTGGGGACATTTAGTGAAATGTGGTTAAAACCATTAAGCATTACAATTTGCAAGCTTTTACATATTCTAACTCTTCTTATTCTTGGGCCTCTTATCACAATATTCCTTCAAAATATTCACCACCTTACTGTTACAATGATTACAATATGTCCCCATCTTTTTGCTAAGTTTACTAGTGTAAAAGCTATAAATAACAAAGGCCCATTTATCCACTTAATGAATTTTATCGTGCACCTACTAAAAAGTTTAAACACTTCTACAATAGCATATTTAATCAGAATATAATTTCCTAAAGAGTCAATAAACATCCCAGTAGACAATCGAATCAATGGTGAAATATAAAAATAAAATTAAAAATGAATTATGGTAGACCTTTTCAAAAAAAACTATGATGTTAAACATTCAAAAAGATACAAATTCAAAAGTTGGGACATTTTACTGAGGTTCACTGGACAGTAATGATACTGAAGGAAATTATTATTCCCAGATATTATTCCTTACCAGTTATAGCAATACATAAAGAACGGGTGTGGGAAAGTCTCAGAATTGGATGCCCAGAGCATGCCAAATTTAAGGTTCAGATATTCATCACAATGTGTATGCATGCTAATTTATCTAGCCTTTAATGATACATCCCAAGTCAAATCTATTAATATCGAGGTCCGTTCTTACCTCAGACAGAGGGCATCTCTATAGAATATCTAACCCACATCCAATTCTACGCTAATAGCTTGAAATTCAATTTTCTCAAAGGCCACATATATTCTTCTATAAGAAAAGGTCTGTATACAGTCTGTGTTTGCACCACATAGTTCTTAGATTCCAGAGGCATAGCATACAAACCCAAATCACATCATAGAAACCTCCTGCATATCTTGACATTATTGTTATGCCCAGATAATTACTTTCACCTTCACATATTTAACAATATTGGCATGTATTGCAATCTTTGGAGGAGAATTCGAAATTCATAGATGAGAAATCATACAGATATGTTTGTAGTTAGCATCACTTTATACAATGTGCATCAATTAAATAATTCTCTTCAAATCCCCACACGAGTAGCATGTCTTAACTCTGTGTTTGCATAACAAAAATACATTTTTTATATTTCCTTTAAACAATGAAAAACATAGCAACGACCAATTATGAAGATAAAGATTATGAGAGCCTAGAATTACAGGAAACAATAAACAGACATGCAAAAATCTTAAAGCATTCACCTACCACACAAATTACAGATGAATCGCCTTCCCTGATCAACAAATCTCATGAAAGGGTTTATGTATCCTTTGCAACGGGAGCAGCGAACAGGTCCATTTTCACCAAAATCAACTACCTGCATGAATGCAAGTATAAAAACCAGAAAAAACTCCATTGCGATCATCTTCACTCTTCAATATCCAGTGAGTTTTTCCATCGTACAAATTAAAATATTATATATAACCATTATCATATGCCACTTAAACTGAATCACAATCTTCACATCATTCTAAACTATGAAGGGAATAGGACTATGGTATAATTTCTAATATTATTCCAATGCGAACGCGTTATATGATTCATGTATAAGTGAGAGCTCATGATATGGTAGAATCATGATGCAGTAGGATCATCAGTTGCTCTTGTACATCATTCCATGAATCCATGTAAACTTTATTGAGAAAACAAGCAAACAATGAAAATCCCGAAGGACCATTACCTGAACTGCTTCTTCAGAAGGATGAGGGAGAGCAAATGGCTGCACCATCAAAGCCAAAGGCATTCCTGAAGTACTTAATAGGTCACCTGAGCAAGGTATCTGTTAACATACCATGCATAATCAAAACAGTAGATCAGTTTCAGTTTAATCATAAATTTGTATCAAAATAATAATGTAGAACTCCACAAAAACTATTGATGCTGGCTCGATTGAACCCACAAAAACATAAATAAATATGTTCAGTTCACAAATCAAAAGATATCAATAACAAAGGAAAAAAGGATAATTACCTGGTTAACAGTACATCGCATATAGCGTGGACTACAATTTCCGGTATCCTTGGCAATGAAATCACTTGTTGCCGACTTCAAATAAAGTAACCAAACATCAGTTAAGTCCTTGTACATCTTGATATAGGTAAGTTTCAGAAAAACGACAGAATTACACAGACAATCTGCATTTTTCCCAAGTCCTAAAATATTGACATGGCAATTGAAACCCAAAAACTCTTACAGATAAAAACAAAAAGAATAGCATACAGACATACAGGAGGAAGATTAGATTGGTTGTTGCTACGGGTTTCAAATATTATTGATGTTGAATTCGGTACTGGACGGGGAATTTGGTTTGGATCAATGCGTGAAGGTCCTGATGCTTGCCCTCCTGCAGGCGATCCTGGTTGTCCCATACCCAAGACACCTGATCCAGGGGGGTGGCCCATGGTAGGAGGCATAGGTGGAATAGTTTGACTCAGGTGTCTTGGAGGTGCTGGCATGCCAAACATCCCTGGAGTCTGATTTCCAGCTACTGGCGGTGGTGGTGGTACCTATAGCATTTTACAATACAAAAAATTGTCATTCTTCATATTTGAGAATCCATTCATTAATTGCCAAATTCTTCTATCTTGACACAAGAAAATTATTACTTATTTTGCACGACTATATATATACAATCTTCAGCATATAAATGACTTTCTGTGAAAGAACACAGCCTCCTTAAAAAATATCAATCACTTACAGCTAAGTTAACTAGTAAATACTTTTTTAAAAACACTGCTTTGTAGTATAATTGCTTCATGATAGTTTTTACTTTATATGCTTTTCACCAATTCAACATTTGTTGTCTGCAGCACTTTTTAAGCCTGCAGCATTTTGTTGCAGACAGGATGATTGAATTTCCAAGAATAATTCACCTTTCCATGTTTTTGTTGTGTAATTTCCACCATAGCCTGTTGGTACGCGTGTGTTCCTTTTTAAAACATAACCATGTACATAGCTTGTACCAGATTATTCTGTTTTCCAGGTCACTTATAAGTTAAATTACAAAATATGCTGCTCATTTATCTACTAGTTTTATAACTTATGTAGTCCGCTGATGTTCAATGAAATTGTTTGGTGAGATAATTCTCAACTTTACAAAGCATAATCCATAAAATAAATTTAATTATAAAAATTGTTCCCAACTATCCCAGGAGCTTAGAGTAAAATTTTCCATGCCTTGCAACTTTCTATGTGACTCAAAATATGTTAAGTAAAATGAAAATATCATCAAAGTTCAAACCCTTCATTAGGGCATGCATCACATGCATCTTAATTTCAATCAATCTTGTGAGAAAGTATTTTACCATAAATACTGATTATAAAACATATTATTCTGCTTTGACATTAAGAGTTTCACTTTTCATAAGAACTTGTTGCATATACAAAATTTAGAAGTTGCTATTACCACAATAGGGAAAGATGGAAAGCCAGTTGTTCGACCTTATTAAAAGGCAAAGCATGAAAAGCCAACCCTCCAGCAGCTCATAAGCCCCAAATCCTAATTGGTATTAACTTTTTATGGAGCTTAAAAAGGAACTACTCAAAATGCCGAAGCATGAAGAGTTATATGTGATAACCATCACTTAATCAAGCAGCAATAGTTCTGCATACAATACTAAGGAAGTATTTATAGCTCTGTTTCATTTAATTCTCGAGGCCTAATAATTTAAATCTCTTTAAAAATAGAAAAATTACTATTAATGTAGAACCTTTACTAATCATCAACCTTGATGCCAAATATTGAAATAGCAACGAATCAAAGATCATATATACATATGAGAAAGCTATAAATTTATTGGACTCGGATATGATCCATTTGGTATAGTGCATCAATGGGGAAGATAATTAACTTTTGCAAAGTTATTAGCTAGCAAAATCGATTAGAGTCCTCTCCAATCAACCCTCTTAGCCAACTTGCCAAGATAATTTTAAACAATACAAGATCATACTATAAGGAACACTTAGAAGATGAAGCAGAGTACAAAACTCCCTCATCTGCATTGAAAGAAATGCATTTACAAATCAAAGTGCCTGACAGAATTCTATTGGTCATGGAATAGAAGTAATGTAATTGGGAAACCAAGGAAAATGTCTCCTCCCATATTTGTAGCAGGAATGGCCAAAAAGGTGTGATAGTAAGTAGAAAAAAGGAGAGGAAATTGATGTTTATATGGAGGATGCCATCAAGGGCACAATTAAAGTTAAGATGAAGTGTCCAAGATCTATCAGATGATAGAGAAAAATGTTTCATTCCAGCTAAGGCAATTTGCCAATTAGAAAGATGATGAAAAGAACTTTAGTGGGAATCATGAATGACTGTCAACATGTATGTGATTTTTATAAAGCTTCTTTAGAATTTCCTAGAATTGGAGACTACCTGCAGGATATGGACAACGAGCAGTAAAAAAGGTATACAAAAAGCAATGACAGAATCCGCCTTGCAGACAACAAAGCATAATGTGAAAACAAAAATATTAAGGGTCAAGCTCAACAGATTTGGAAAAAAGTCTAATGCACGCACAGAGGTCTCACACATGTTTTCTGTCCTCTTAGGGTCCCCTTTCCTATCTATGTTGGCATCTTTCCAGTGTACACTCTTTTGCTTATATCATGCACCACGCTTTTTTTTTTTGCATTATCCAATACAATGATTAGTAGCTTCTTAGGGATGGGCTAATGAATTAAAAGATATGTGTCTTGATAGCCAGCCAACTACTGGCACTTATTTGAATGAGAGCAAGTTATAAAAGTGATATCAATTATTACTTTTCCAATCTTAGCAACAAATATCTGTGGTTAGTGGGTGATGGTTTTCTAAGAGATCGTGTTTTTCTTTCTGCACCTTAGTTAAGATTATTTTTCTAATAGAGAATAAATTTACATGAAAGACCTAAAGCTTTCACAATCCATAATATTAAAAATACAGCAATTGCAGACAAAATATTTCAAAGAATCATCATTTTAAACAACACATTGAACCGAATTGATTTGGTTCAAGATGTGGCTCAAAACATGTATTTTTTCAAAACTTGTGAATGCAAGTGTTCCAAAGCTGTATTTTAAGAATGTTAATTGTTCCAATAATAAGTAAGTGATACCAAATAAGATACAGCATCTGTGTAAAACTCCTTAGATGATTAAAAGACTTCCAAGCAAAAAAAATTAATCAAAGCAACTTCCACCAAAAAAAAAACTATGCCTTAAAACCGAGTAAAGCAATCCCTAAAACCTATCCAAAATACCATAGTAATAGGATAACACAGAAAAGATCAAACAGAGAAAAAAAATACAGAGTACTAAACATTAAACAATAAATTATTTTGAATTGTCTAAATCAGAAAAAGAAAAAAAGTAAATAAAATATCAAAAGGTGAACTACAACACCATAAACAATCGATGAAGAAATGACTATAGAAGAGTGGACAACAAAACAACTGTCAAGTAAGAGGTATACCAAATTAGGAAGCTATGAATTGACAAAAGTCTAGAGGTAGCAAAAAATGCGAGAACAAAACAATGTAGTGACATGTTGGTAAATGACAAGTCATGACAAGGAAAAAGGCAGCATAACCGAGAAGGCAAACAGACGAAGCAATCTACACTATAAGCCCAATTTTGTATTGTATATGTATTTGTGCAAATTTATATACCCAATTATATAACTTTGAGATATGTAAAGGTTCATTTTTTTAATTTGGGGCATACAAAGCTAGATGTACATGTTTGCTGTGGTACACTTTCTAAATGAGGAAAATACCAAATTTTCTCTGTTTCTGACCCTTTTTTTAAAACAGAATGCTCCATATATGCTTCCAGATGATTCTTTAGAATTCAAAATGTCAAAATAATACGTTACTCAAATACTTACATAGCTGTCTGGATAGTTGTGCTGCTGAGATGGAGGCCGCCATGGCTGAGCTGCATATAAAGAAGAGGACGATGGAGGTCCTCTCTGACTTGCAACAGCAAAAGGAGGTGGTGGCACTGATGATGGAGCAAGACCAGGGGCAGGAAATGTATTTGGTGGAGCAGGTGATGGGGTATGGCTAGCAGAAGGAATTTGTGGTGGTGGAACTGCCGATGCCAGCGGTCGCTGAGCATTTGGAACTGTGCCAGCTCCTGAAGCAGCTGTAGGCCCAGAACTTCTTGGAAACCCAGCTGGTGAATGCATAGCATTGGCTCCTTGAGAGAAAGGAGGCCGCATGGGAGGAGCCCCCTGAACAAAAGGCGAAGTTCCATTTATCCCTTGATTAGAAGAATTCACATTCAATCCAGGTGCAAACGGGGACCCCAACCCATCTTGCACTGGCATTGCTCCAGGTGGCCTGGAAGGTGGGGCATTGGGTCTTTGGACAAAAGGAGTCGTTACAGGTCTTCCCATATTACTATTCGGTGCTGATACAGGCGGTGCACCGCCATAATTTGGGCCTGCGGGTCTTACAGCAGGTCTTCCTGTAGGTCTAGCCGCCAGAGACCCAGACGGCATGACACCCAACGGTGAAGCCGAAGACTGCGGAGCATGAGGAGGATTTGTGGAAGTAAAAGGTACACCCATGCCCATAGGACGACTTCCGGCTGGAACAAATGGAGGACCAGAATTCTGCATACCTTGGGGTGCTGCACCTGGCCTTGGAGCTTGTTGAGTGGCCCATGGTGGTGGGGGAGGCCTATTGATATTCAGATTTTGCATGCCACCCGCCAAAGCTCCTGCCGAATCAGAAGGCACTGGTGTAAAAGCTCTCTGTGAAGGATATCCTGTAGAATTAGGATAGCCAGGCCGCTCGCCTGGAGGAACTGGAGAACCCATGGTATTGCAGTACCCAATTAAATTATTTCACCAACTTTATAATTCTTATTCAAGATTTAATGCCACTGCCAATGTAAATTCCACATATTCAGATCTAAAGCCCCACTGCCAACTGTCTGAGTAACTTCAATTACACTTGGAGAAGTCAAGTAAATACCCCAAATTCAATTGCTCGATTGACTATATAAATCCGAGTGTCACTTTGAACGCTCTGATCCTTTAGCCCTTGTAATTGCCACCCCCTGCAATACAATAATTCCGCCCAAAAGTTTAGATCTCTTCATTGCCCACAACGATCGCCGATCTAAAACCATTTATTTAAGTCCCACTAACACTACAGCAAATGCCACACTAAAAAAGGATAATTCAAATTGGCTTATAACACAGAGAATCGAACCTATAAACCTAGGACTGCCCAATCTCAAGATTTAGATAAACATATATATCTCCAGGGGAAATTGAAATTTAATAAACATGTAAGTTTGAGGATCAATGTACCTGGAAGCGTAGTCCTTGATCGTCCAGGGCGTTAACAGAAAACTAATCAGAATGAAACGCAAAATTAATGATGGAACGAGATCTCCCCGAAACCTAGCTCAAATTTGACGAAAAGAACAGCTCATCAAAGTGTTTCGATCAAAAATTAGAAATCTGCAATCAGATCGAATGTTTTTGCCACTGATTTGAGCAATTTTATAGCATGTAGAAGTATTGATATTCTTAGCAGAGTCGCCCTCGCGAAAGAGCAGCAACTGAGGAAAAAATTAAATGGGATCAATGAACGTCTTTACATTTTTGGGTATTTAATTTGATTTTGAAATCCGCTTAGAAAAATACAATTGGCAGCTTTGATTTTTTTATTTTCATTTTGCTCTTTTCTATTGTTGTGTTATTAGTACTTGATTTTTTTATTTTCATTTTGTTCTGTTTTCTTGTTGTGTTATTTATTAGTGCTTGATTGTTGTTTTTTATTAGCCATAGGGAATAATGTTGCATTAATTGATTAATGTCATAGGTAATACTCTTGCATTAATTGATTAATGTATTGATATTATGCTTATTAGTACTTGCCGTTAGGCAAATACTATTATAATGAGTTTTTCTAGTTATTAAAAAAATTAATTTGCACCAATTACAAATAAGGTTTTATTTTTGTTTTTAAAAATATTTTTATTTTTTAAAGTTATTTGTGCAATTTTTAAGTTTACATGTTATAAAAATTATTTTTTTTATCTTGATTGACCAATACAACTTTTATTGTTATAAGCAGATTTTTCGGAAATCTAAAACAAATAATGTTCATGAGAACCATTTAGGCAGGAATATTCATTTTTTTTGGTAGCTCAATACCAGAAAAAATGAATGATTAATTAATATAAATAAAAAACTAAAAAGTCATGACAATTAATCTTGAACTATGATCTTTTAGGAATTATATTTTATTTTTTTAATATATATAATTTATCATATATTTATAATATTAAAAACAACACACCAAATAGAAACAAATACATTTGATGTAATATCTCTCTTGTATTTATTGTAAACATATGTTGTAAAAACATTTCAAATAACAAAAAAAAATTGCATAATTTTTATTCAACTTCGTTTATATTTTATGATCAAATCACTTATATTGTAAATGATTATTGCTAACAATGCAAACTCTAATATACAACTCAAATTATTTAAGATTTCAATTACACTCAATTAAAAAATTAACAAAGGCAAGTACTCGCCATTTCTTGCGACTTTTCACCCTTCTAATATATAACTCAAATTATTTAAGATTTCAATTACACTCAATTAAAAAATTAACAAAGGCAAGTACTCGCCACTATGTGGCACTTGTTCAATTTAATACTATTAAATTTTGATAAAATAACAAGATTAAAACAATATTTTCTTTTGCTATAAGTAAATATTAAATAGTATAATTTGTGATTTGTTCATTAATCACATTCTCAAATAAAATTAAATATTCTTTACATAAATTTATAAAATTAATTGTTTTACTAAGCCTCTCATTTATTTATTACATTTATATGTACTAGTTTGATTGAGTTCCATTACCTATTCATTCATTATAATTAATATAGTATAAATTATTAATCTTGTCTATTTGCAGAAACATGACATGTTTGGGGTGAACTATGATCGCGTAGGCGTTCGGTGTTGAGGGTCGAGCTAGGGCATCGCCCTAGCTTGTGATCGGGGGAGTTGCAGAGGCTACAGGGAGCGCGGAAGGGTTTGCGCAGAGCGGGGGAGTCAAGGTTGTGCGGGGAGCAGCAGCAGGGGAAGGGAAGAGGTGCGGTGGGTTGCGAGGGGACTCAGGCTGAGCGGCTTGGCCGCTTTTCCACACAGACAGCGAATTCCAGTGGGACTGGGGGCCACGGGTGGACTTCCATCCCGGGAGAGTGAGGGAGGGGTGGATTTTTAGGGCTTTTTTAATCTTTCGGGCCCCTTTGGGGTTTAGAGTGTCATCTGCCTCAAGCTTTATGGCGAGTATTAGTGGGGAGGCCTCGAAGGCTCAGCCAGTCATGGATTTTTGTGCTGCGGTGGGCTCAAAACCCCCATCACAGGGCATGAAGACTTTCAATAATAACCTCTTTTCTTTAGAGTTGGGGTTTGATAGTGCCGGTAGTACCCATATTTCGAAGATTAATGGGTGCTTGGAGAGATGCAGCGAGAGACCAAAACTGGTTATTCCTCCCGAGATGATAGCGGAAGACGTCGAATATTTCTCAAAACACTCGCTATATTGCAAGTTTTTGGGAATGAGGGTTTCTTTGCAGTTCTTGGAAAACTGGGCACTAAGGACTTGGGCTCCGGAGGGGGAAATGGAGATTATGCTGCTGGCAAATAACTACTTCGTGGTTACCTTTAACTGCATGGAGGATCGCAATAGGGTCTTCGAAGGTGGTCCGTATTTTTACAACCAGGTGGGGTTGTTCATCAAACCCTGGCATGCAAGTTTTAACCCCTCGGAGGAACTTCCAAATAGGGTTCATGTGTGGGTCTGTTTGCCACGTTTTCCTGTGGAATGTTGTCGGGAAGATGTGCTTCGAATGCTGGTCGCTCTGCTTGGGAAGCCAGTGGGATCCTCTACGCAAACCCTAGGAAGAAAGGTAATGACCTTTGCACGTATTTGTGTTGAAATTGATCTTAGTAGACCTTTGCCAGATGCCATATATGTGTGTGCAAACTCTTATTCGTGGGTTCAGCAGTTAGATTATGAGACTTTACCTTTTTGTTGTTGGTTGTGTCATGAGTATGGTCATCTTCAACGCAAGTGTCCTAGATATAAACTGGTGGTGCGCCAACCTCAGCAGTTGGAACCAAGACAGGATATGGCTAAAAAAGGGAAAGTTGTTATGTCAGTTGAGGTTGGGGGATCTGATGGTTTTGTACTAGTTAAGACTAAGAACAGGAACCGAGGACAAAAGAGGCCCTTTCAGGAGAGAAAGGAGGAGGACACTTTTAACAGATTTGAGACCTTGGATGACCTTTGCCATCAGGAAGTTAATCTGGGGTTAACCCCACTGGATCAAGGTGTGGTAGGGGGGGCTCCGGAAAGAGCACTTGAGGACCCCATCCAGGCCATGACTGAGGTGGGAAGCCAGCAAATGGAGATGGATCATCTAGTAGGGGCTCAATTGGGTCTCACTACTGGGGTGGAGGTGAATTTGGTTGAGGGGGAGGGATCTCCAAGCGCTTTGAAACTGGAACCGGTTGGGGCCAAAAAGCAATAAGACCCCCATTCATCTGGGTTTGCATCATAAAGACATTAAGAAAGTGCGTCAGAGAAGAGCTCAAAGGTTGGCAGAAAGAAGGATTTGGACAAGATCAAATTGATGGGGGAGAATTTGGTTGAGTCAGGGTCAGTAAAGACTTTGGATTCTCACTTTTCCAATCCTCCAAAATGATTGTGCTTTCATGGAATGTGAGGGGATTGAACAGCGGCCCCAGACAAAAAGTTGTTCGAGAATTAATTAGGAATCATTCGCCTGATGTCTTATTTCTGCAAGAAACTAAACTAACTGTGGAGAGTATGATGGGTCTGGTGCCGAAGTTGTGGGCTCGAGGAGAGTGTCAGTGTGTTGGGGCAGCTGGGTCCTCTAGAGGGGTGGCCTGTCTTTGGAACCCCTTAAAGCTTTGCCCGGTTTGGTGGGTGGCCTCTCGATCTTCGTTATCCGATGTTATCTCTAGTCTTGAGACTGGAGAATTCATTTTGTTTTCCAATATCTATGCCCCTACTGATCTTCAAGGGAAGCAAATATTATGGTCTCACATTTCCTGTATGTGTAGGTTAGCCCCTTTACATCCGTGGATTATGGCAGGAGACTTCAATGCCATCCTTGAGCTGAGTGAGAAGAAGGGGGGGGTGATGCGGTTGGAACCCTCTTCTTTCCTTTTTCAGGATAATATTTCCTTGCTGCATCTTGTTGACATTAAACCTAGTAATGGCTTGTTCACTTGGAACAATAGGAGGGTGGGAGAGTATTGGATTGCTGAGAGGTTGGATCGCTTCCTAGTTTCTAATTTTTGGATTGACGGGGGGTGGTCCGCCAGCTCAGAGATTCTTGACTGGAGAGGTTCGGATCACTGGCCCATCAAGTTGGTCTCTTCTTCGGCTCGGGTTGCTCGCTCACCTCCTTTTAAATTCCAACTAATGTGGCTTTGAGATCCTTCTTTGCACACTCTGGTAGCAGAGTGGTGGAGGAAAGGGAGGCCTGCCTTTGGCATTGCGATGTACTCCTTTGCCAAGCAGCTACAATTTGTTAAGTTTCAGCTCAAGCAGTGGAACCGACAGGGCTTTGGGCACATTTTTCATGCCAAAAAAGCTGCTCTACTTGTGTTGAATGGGATCACCATCGAAATCAAAGAGCAAGGTTTGTCTAAGGACTTGCTCAAGGAGGAAGATAGGGCTGTCAAAGTGGCTGAGGAATGGGAGCTTAGGGAAGAAATTTACTGGAAGTAGAGGGCTCGTATTGATTGGCTGAAGAAGGGGGACAGGAACACTGCTTTCTTCTTTAACTCAGTGAAAGCTAGAAGGCATGGAAACGCCATCCCAGTTCTGTTTAATGACAGAGGCGAACAGTGCTTATCCCTATGGGTAATATCTAGGGAGGCGTCTCAGTATTTTCGGACCCTTTTCAGGGAGGACCCACAGGGGGAAATAGGAGAGGAGAACTAAGTTCTCGCCTGCATTCCCTCTCTGGTCACGGGGGAGATGAATGAGCAGCTTTTGTGTCCTATTTTGTTGGAAGAGCTTGGGAGGATTGTCTTCCATATGAGGAAAGGAAAAGCTCCTAGTCTGGATGGTTTCCTAGTAGAATTCTTTCAAGAATTATGGGATGTCGTCAAGCTGGATTTACTGGAGGTGGTGCAAGAGTCCCAGAGGAATAAGCAGATGCTTCGGGCATTGAATGTGACTTTCATTTCTCTTATCCCCAAGTGTGAGGGGGTTGACCGGCTAGGCCAGTTCTGACCCATCTCTCTCTGCAATGTGATTTATAAGATCATCTCTAAGTTGATAGCAGATAAATTGAAGAAGTGCCTGGGGATTGTTATCTCGGAAGAGCAGAGTGGGTTTGTGGAAGGGCGCCAAATCTTGGATGGGGTGGTCATTACCACGGAGACCATTCACTCTATGGCAACTTCCAAGGAAAAAGCTATGTTTATCAAGCTAGACATGGCTAAGGCGTAAGACAGAGTTCGGTGGTCCTTCCTCCAGAAGATCCTCAAGGAGTTTGGTTTTGTTGATGAGTGGATTCAGTGGGTTATGAGTTGTGTTATGACTACTTCCTTCTCTGTGCTCATCAATGGTGATCATACTGAGCTTTTTGGTGCTTCTAGGGGTCTTCGTCAAGGGGACCCCCTCTCCCCTTATCTTTTCATTCTTCTGGCTGAGGGTTTGGGGAGGTTGATTAAGCATAATGTGGGTCTGGGGATGATTCAAGGCTGGAGATGGGATAATGACTTGCAGCCACAGTCTCATCTGTAGTTTGTGGATGACACAGCTCTTATGGGGATGGCTCGGATCAGAGAAGCTAATAATCTGCGTAGGGTCTTGGATGTTTATCTTGCGGCGTCAGGCCAGATGATCAATGAGGATAAATCCTCTATCCTCTTCTTCAACACTCCAGAAGCTATTCAACGGAGGATTGCTCTTATCTTGAGATTCCAAGTTGGCTCCCTACCGTTGATTTATTTGGGTATCCCTATCTCTCCTAGTAACCCTCCTAGGACGTCTTGGCTGGGTATTTTGGATAAATTTAGCTTGAAAGTTGAACATTGGACTCATAGATGGCTATCCTTTGCTGGGAGGGTTCAATTGATTTAGTCGGTGGTTCAGGCTCTTCCGATCTATTGATGTATGCTTCATGTGGCTCCTAAGTGGTTCTTGAAGGGTCTGGACTCTCTAGCTAGGCAATTCTTATGGGCAGGCAATCTTTCCTCTTCAAAATGGAGTCTTGTCAATTGGGACTTGGTTTGTAGCCCGAAGCAGTCCGGGGGGCTTGGTTTAAGGCAGTCTATTCCTTTTGGGGAGGCATTGGCGGCTAAATTGTATTGGAGGTGGTGTGTGGAGCAGGATCGGGGATGGGCCAGGATTTTGGCCAACAAATATATGCAGAGGATTCCGCTAGACGAAATCCCTAGATATCCTCTTGAGGGAAAGGGCTCTTCGATCTGGTATACTCTCAAGAGGGGGGCTTCTCTCATTAAGGCAGG
Source organism: Cryptomeria japonica (assembly GCF_030272615.1). Lineage (NCBI taxonomy): Eukaryota > Viridiplantae > Streptophyta > Pinopsida > Cupressales > Cupressaceae > Cryptomeria > Cryptomeria japonica. The sequence goes on along the minus strand of NC_081408.1, from coordinate 524,073,940 downwards.
GCTCTTTTGGATTTGTAGGAGGGGGGAAGAGGTCCTTTTCTGGAACGACTCTTGGGATGGCTACCCTCCCATTATTGATCAGTTCCCTAACCTTAGGAATCTGTGCCAAAGATTTTTGGAGGCTAGATTGTCAAGGGTGAGTGACTTCAAGGCTGCTTATAGGTGTGGACTTCTAGAGTTGGAGAGGTGGAAGTTTCCTGATGAGTGGTCGGTTGCTGGGACGGAGGAAGAGTGTGCGGAGTTGCAGGGCATTTTGGCAAGTAGACACTGTAGCTCCCTCAAGGGTAGGGATGGGCTGGCTTGGTCTCCCAATCCTAAGGGCATGTTTACGGTGGTTGGTGGATACCGAGAATTGTTGTACCAAAGACTTGAGGGAAGAGAGGTGAACTGGTGGAAACAGGTGTGGAGTAATATGTCTTGGCCGAAGTGTAACTACTTTGCTTGGACTTTGGCCTTGAATAGATGTCTAACCTGGGACAATATCCGCAAGCAGGGATTTATGGGGCCCTCTATCTATGTGTTGTGCGGTAACGGGGAGGAAGATTCCTCACACTTGTTCTTCAGATATCCCTTCTCTCAGCTGATTTGGCATTATTGGTGGGGGGTGTGGAAGCATCCTTGTCTCCATGCGGAATCTCTGGTGGAGTTCTGGAGCAGTTTGGGTAGAGCTCCTATCCTGTCCTCCTTCCTTCAAACTGTCTGGTATGTTGGGCCCATCTTCATTCTGTGGCAAATATGGCTCGAGAGGAACAGGAGAATCTTTCGTGAGGTCAGATTGTTAGTTCAGCAAGTTTGGAATAGAATCATTGCAATGATCTGGGAGACGGTGGAAGCGAAATGTGAGGTCAATTTTCCTTTGGGTAGGGATGAGACTGATATTGTGAGTAGGCTTGGGCTGCAGGAGTTGTCTCCAGCCTCAGCTTGTGTCAGGCGAGGTAGACGAGCCATGAGGAAGGTGCAAAGGATGGGAAGATGGATACCCCCTCAGGATGAGTTTATCAAGATTAATACTGATGGCTCGTCTAGGGGTAACCCAAGCCCTGCTAGAGTTGGTGGTTGTGGTAGGAATAGCATGGGGGAGGTTGTTTTCCTCTTTTCGGTGCATAAAGGGTGGCAATCTAATAACTTTATGGAGGGATTGGTGATTCTCTATGCCCTTGAGCGGGCTTGGGACCTAAGTCGTAGGAAGGTGATTTGTGAATCGAACTCACAGATTGTTGTTAACTTGTTGACGGAGCAGAAGGTGAGTGGGATTCAGTGGCAATTGACAGGGATTGTTCAGCAAATTCTCCAAATTAGTTCTTTAATGGAATAGGTCTCTTTCGCCCACATCCCCCGAGAATGGAATAAAGCTGCTGATTGTTTGGCCAAGTGGGCCTTGGAGCATGGTAGTGATTGGAAAGTTGAAGGTTGGGAGCATCTCTCAGGAGATTATTGTCAAGACTTGCAGAAGATTTTTACTGAGGACATGGTTGGGTATGAAGTTGGATGATCTGGGGATGGGTTGGTGTTTCTTTCCCAGAGCTTTGGGGCTTTGGGTCTCTATGTAATTCTTGTATCTGATTTTCAAATAAAGTTTTTACCCCTTTTATTCCACAAAAATCTCGTCTATTTGTTAATTGTTTGAAAAAAACATATTCGATTGTTATTACAAATAGGGTTAGGATTATAGTTCAATTAGGATTAGATGTATAGCTTAGTGTTAGAGTTTAATTAGGAGTAGGGTTCAATTAGGGTAAGGACTATGATTCAATTAGGGTAAGGACTATGATTCAATTAGTGTTTAATTAAAGTTATAAAAGAAATTTTTGAGTCTGGATTAAAGTGTGGTTATAATTCAAACATGGTTAGTTAGGGTAAGGATTTAATTAGGATAAGTGTTAAGTATAAACTTAAATTGGAGTTAGGGTTAAGGATCAATTTGTAAGGAAGTTAAGTAGCGGAAACAACTTCCTACGCTAACCTTGAGAGGAGGGTAATGCAAAACTTTTTCAGATCGTTACAACAGTTATAGAAAATAGAAATAGATATAAAAGCATTCATACCACAACACAATGATTTACGTGGGGAAAACCCTTTCGGGAGAAAAACCCCACCCTCCAAAAGCAGCTCAATATTTTATTCAGCAATCAAAAACAGATTACAAAATACTTGCAGAGCAAGCTCTTCGCAGGAGTATCACTAATCAGAGATTCAGAGGCAACTCAATAGCCATAGGACTCTTACACACAACCTCTATCTCACACACCTCATAAATAGGAGATATAATACAAGAAACCGTCAAACGGTATTACAAAACCATGGGCTAAATCCACCCAATAAGGTGTAGCCGACCTTATCTCCCTTCTATGACATGTTAAAGCACACATCAACACGTGTCGCTCCCTTTTACAGCTCATTTATGTATCCGATACAAATTATTTTTCCTATTTCAGGAGTACAAACTTCCGGAGGCCATAACTTGAGAATCGGGTGTCCGATTGACGAACCGTTTGAAGCGTCGGAAAGCTCGCGAAGTGCTCTATCACCTCGTAACCCGCTTCGCCGGTTACGGCCACTTTTCAGGGCGTTTCGGAGCCTCTAAAGTCCCCAAAATTAAGTTTAAACATTTTATTGCACCCCTCCAAGACGAAAACTTTAATATCTTCAAAACTAGCTGTGACCTTGTGATGCAACTTTACCGGAATGCTTATCTAGCCAACCAGAAGCTTCAGGGAGAGTTTCGCACCATTTCGTGCTCAAATGAAAACTTACTATAAATAGTAACCTCACATAAATGCAAGGTTGAGACACCATTTTTCCCAACAAATCTCCCACTTTTCGAACACCTTGCATGAGCGGAAGGGAATGTCAACACAATGAATCAATTGCTAGGGGCCATAAGGCCCATAGACTCTGAACACCATCTGAACTTCTCTGTGCTCACAGCCTTAGTTAAAGCATCTGCAACATTCATCAAAGTTTCCACCTTAACCAGCTTCACCCTACCATCTTCGACCATATCTCTAACAAAATGATACTGAACATCAATATGTTTGGTCCGGGCATGAAATGTCGGGTTCTTAGCTAGGCTAATTGCACTCTGACTGTCACAGTAAACTGTCACTGTACCTTGTTTTATTCCAATATCCGAACACAGTCTCTTAAGCCAAATGGCCTCTTTACAAGCATGAGTAGCTGCCATATACTCTGCTTCAGTAGTGGATAGAGCAACCACAGCCTGTCGCTTACTCATCCAACTAATTGCACCACCAAACAAAGTAAACACATAAGCACTGGTGGATCTTCTTCTATCAATATCACCTGCCCAATCTGAATCCACATAACCATGGATATCAAGGGAAGTCATGTCTCCAACTGAATTACCATGATAACACAAAGAATACTCTGAAGTACCCTTCAAATATCTGAAGACTCTTTTGACTGCATCCCAATGAACTCTACCAGGATTAGACATATATCTAGAAAGTACTCCCACTGCTTGGGCAATGTCTGGTCTAGTACAGACCATAGCATACATCAAGCTTCCAACCGCACTCTGGTAAGGCACTCTGCTCATGTCTTCCATCTCCAATGGGGATGTAGGACAATCTAAAATAGATAGTTTCGTTCCAACTGTAAAAGGAACACTCAATGGTCTACAATTCTGCATGTTGAACCTCTGTAACACTAAATTCACATACTTACTCTGGCCTAGCCATAGCTTTCTGTTCACCCTATCTCTTCTAATTTTCATCCCAAGAATGTGCTTTGCTGCACCAAGATCTTTCATTTCAAATTTAGCAGCGAGCTGAGACTTCAGTTCTGAAATCATACCTTTCCCTTTACCAATGAATAACATATCATCAACATACAATGCAATGAATAAGAAATGATCACCATAAGATTTATAATAAACACAGTGATCTGATTTAGAACGTTCAAATCCCAAACTCAACACATATGTATCAAATTTCTGGTACCACATCCTAGGACTTTGTTTGAGGCCATACAAAGATTTCTTCAATTTACAGACCAAATTACTTTTGCCTTTCACCACATAGTGCTCCGGCTGTGTCATATAAATATCTTCCTCCAAATCACCATGAAGGAAAGCAGTTTTCACATCCATTTGCTCAACCTCTAAATCATAAGCAGTAGCAATAGAAAGCAAAAATCTAATAGACGTCATTTTTGCAACAGGAGAAAATATCTCACCGTAATCAACACCCTCAACCTGAGAGTAGCCTTTTGCAACCAACCTTGCTTTATACTTCTCAATGCTTCCATCTGAACCAATCTTTTTCTTGAACACCCATTTACAACCAATAGGTTTTCGTCCTTCAGGCAATGGTACAAGATCCCATGTATCATTCTTTTTCAAAGCTGCCATTTCTTCCTCCATAGCAATCTTCCAGGATTCTGCATCATTCATACCTAATGCCTCTTCTACAGATTTCGGTTCATCCACACTAGTATTCAGAGCAAAAATACATCTCCAATCATCAAGTGAATACCTTTCAGGTGGTTGTCTATGTCTTGTAGACCTTCGAACAAGCTGAGTTGGAGGTTCTTCCTCCTCTTCTGAAGATTCAGAGCTAGACGAGCTCTCCTCAAATTCTTGCCTATCTAGGGGTCTCGATTCAACTCTTTCAGGTGTAGAAGGAAGTTGAATCACATCTTCTTTTTTAGTCTGTTCTGGCTGCAATGTAACAGAAGGAGACTTAATTTCTCTAAAAATAACACTTCTATTGTGAATTACCTTTTGTGCAACAGGGTCCCAAAGCTTGTATCCTTTCACACCATAACTATACCCGACGAAGATACATTTCACAGCCTTGTTCTCCAACTTTGTTCGCTTCTCCTTTGGCACATGTGCATATGCCTCGCAACCAAAAACTCTAAGATGTCTCAATGAAGGCTTGTGACCTGACCATGCTTCCATAGGCGTTTTATCAACAAGAGCTGATGTAGGAGACCTGTTAATCAGGTAGCAAGCAGTGGCAACAGCTTCAGCCCAAAACTTTTGTTCGAGACCAGCACCACTCAACATACTCCTAGCCTTCTCCATCAGTGTCATGTTCATTCTTTCTGCAACTCCATTCTGCTGTGGAGAATACGGAGTTGTCTTCTGCCTGTTAATTCCACAGTCTTTACAGAATCTATCAAAATCATTAGAGCAAAACTCACCGCCATTATTAGTTCTCAAACATTTTATTTTCTTTCCAGTCTGCAACTCAACCATTGCTTTAAATTCTTTAAAACGACTAAAAACTTCAGATTTACTCTTTAGAAAATAAACCCATGTCCTTCTACTAAAATCATCAATAAATGAAACATAATATGTGGATTTTCCAATTGAAGAGACATCTACTGGACCAAACACATCAGAATGGATAAGATCCAAAACACCACAAGTTTTATGAGAACTCGAGTAAAACTGAACGCGGTTTTGTTTTCCATAAATGCAATGCTCACAGAAATCAAAGTCAAGGTTATAGTCATTCAAACCTTCAACAAGGTTTTTATTTTTCAAGGTCCTTAGACCCTTTTCTCCAATGTGGCCAAGTCTCTGGTGCCATAACATAGTCTTCTCTGCAGGTAACTTTGCTTCAGACGAAAGAGCACCCTTAGGTACCCAAAAACCATTTCCATCTGCTGAAGGTGAAACCTTCAAATCTTCCAGTGAAGTATCCGCAGATTTACTTTTTACAGAAGTGCTATTACACTCAACAGTGTATGCTTCAAGCTTATACAAAGTGCCAAACCTAACACCTCTAGCAACTACCATAGCACCCTTAATCATCTTACATCCTGCTTCAGAAAAGACTACCTGCACACCCACATCTATCAGTTTGCTCACAGATAACAAGTTTCGTTTTAATCCAGGGATATGCAGCACACCATTAATCCTTTTTATTCTACCATCAGAAAACTTGATTCTAACTTTGCCTCGACCAACAATGTCTAGATGTGAATCATCACCCAAGTACACCTTACCTCCATTAAATCCTTCATATTCAGAAAACCAATCTCTATTGGAAGTCATATGAAAAGATGCACCTGAGTCAATTAGTCAGGCATCATTACCTGCATGAGTCGCCAAAGCCGCAATAAAGGCATCGCCATCTTCCTTATCGGACTCAGAATCAGAATCGAACTTTTTCTTTTTCTTCTTCTTTTCTTCTTTGCAGTCCTTACGGATGTGACCCGGTTTACCGCAATTCCAGCAAATGACTTTGGACTTTCCAGGAGATTTTGATCTCCCTTTGGATTTGGACTTGCCACGCTTCTCATTCTTCTTGCCTTTCTCTTTAGGTCTTCCACGAACGGTTAGGGCTTCCTTTGAACTGATGGATACCTTCCTTCGCATCTCTTCACCGAGTAGGGCACCCACCACATCTTCAGATTTCAAAACAACAGAAGTACTACCGATAGCCATAACAAGAGAATCCCACGAATCAGGCAAAGAACAAAGCAAGAGCTGACATTTCTCCTCCTCGTCCATCTTAACACCGACGGATACTAATTGAGCCACCAACATATTGAATGCTTCCAGGTGGTCTGCAATTCGTCCACCCTCTTCCATCTTCAAGGAATACAATTTCTTTCTTAAGAAAATTTGATTTAATAAAGATTTCACTTGATACATCTCACCAAACTTAGTCCATAGCTTCTTTGCAGAGTTTTCTTCATGGACATTGATTAGAACAGAGTCTGCCAGGCACAGTCTGATTAGACCCTTGGCTTTTCGGTCCATAACATCATACTGAGCTGCCGCAGTAGGATCTGAGGGCCTTTGGACATTCGCATCAACAGCATCCCAAAGATCTCGATCTATTAGCAGATCTTCCATCTTCAGCTTCCACATCTCAAAATTACTTCCATTAAATTTCTCCACCTCTATTCTCCCTGACGAACTCGCCATCTGAATATTCCTGCAACAAGATCAAAAAGTGTCTTCTGCACAAGCTCCCACTCAAATCTGGATTAGTTCAAAAAACCCAACTGCCCACAATTGAAACCAAAGGTGATCAGGCTCTGATACCACTTGTAAGGAAGTTAAGTAGCGGAAACAACTTCCTACGCTAACCTTGAGAGGAGGGTAATGCAAAACTTTTTCAGATCATTACAACAGTTATAGAAAATATAAATAGATATAAAAGCATTCATACCACAACACAATGATTTACGTGGGGAAAACCCTTTCGGGAGAAAAACCCCACCCTCCAAAAGCAGCTCAATATTTTATTCAGCAATCAAAAACAGATTACAAAATACTTGCAGAGCAAGCTCTTCGCAGGAGTATCACTAATCAGAGATTCAGAGGCAACTCAATAGCCATAGTACTCTTACACACAACCTCTATCTCACACACCTCATAAATAGGAGATATAATACAAGAAACCGTCAAACGGTATTACAAAACCATGGGCTAAAACCACCCAATAAGGTGTAGCCGACCTTATCTCCCTTCTATGACATGTTAAAGCACACATCAACACGTGTCGCTCCCTTTTACAGCTCATTTATGTATCCGATACAAATTATTTTTCCTATTTCAGGAGTACAAACTTCCGGAGGCCATAACTTGAGAACCGGGTGTCCGATTGACGAACCGTTTGAAGCGCTGGAAAGCTCGCGAAGTGCTCTATCACCTCGTAACCCGCTTCGCCGGTTACGGCCACTTTTCAGGGCGTTTTGGAGCCTCTAAAGTCCCCAAAATTAAGTTTAAACATTTTATTGCACCCCTCCAAGACGAAAACTTTAATATCTTCAAAACTAGCTGTGACCTTGCGACGCAACTTTACCGGAATGCTTATCTAGCCAACCAGAAGCTTCAGGGAGAGTTTCGCACCATTTCGTGCTCAAATGAAAACTTACTATAAATAGTAACCTCACATAAATGCAAGGTTGAGACACCATTTTTCCCAACACAATTAGTCTTATAAGTAAAACTTTTGATTTGGGGTTAGGGTTAAATTATGGTTAGGATTCAAAAAGATTAGGAATACAATTAAATTTAGATTAGTTATAATTGAAATTAGAGAGAGGACTTTTATTAGAGTTAAAATAGGGTTAGAGTAAAGGTTAAGATTAGTGTTCAATTTAGGTTAGGGATTATAGTTAGGGTTCAAATAAGATTACAACTTAATTAGGGTTAGGATTCAATTGAAGTTAAGGTTACAAATTATTAATCTCTTGTATTTGCTAATTGTTTGCAAAAAAACATACTCAATTACTATTACAAATCTAAACGGCAAAAGTTAAATTTTATAAAGTTAATATTTAAAAAAATTAATTTTATAATTTATTAAAATGTTTTTTTTTTTAATGTGATTGGTTAAAATTATTTAACTCATTTGAGTGTTATAAGAAATATCTATTTTAAATAGGTTTTTATTTTTTATTTGTAGTGTTGTAAATAAAGTGATTTTTCTATATAGATATATAAATTTTAATAATTCTTTATTTAATAAAATTAATTAACTAACAATTTGATTTTGTACAATTATAATAAAAATTTAAGTCAAATATTAAACTATTTCATTACATCCATTAAACCATCGTCACACTTAATAATAATAATTACAACTTCATTTTTCACACAATATTTTAAATTTTAAAACTTTTATATTAAGTTATTTCTTATAAAATTATTCTTTTACTATTTTACTCTCTTTAAAGTAATTATACTTACCATAATTGTCCCACATTTAATAAAATTCATACAATATCTACATTATACTTGTGATTTTCATTATATAATAACAAATGGGCCCATCAAATACTAACAAAATACAATGAAATCCTGCAAAGCTCAAGCTAAAACCTCAACTAGCCTACATTTTCTTGCTACGACATGAGATTTCCTATGCAATTTACTTTCATCGAGAAATTAAAAATATATATATTATTTGCTTAAATTGTTTATGCTTTCCATCCTAAGTACATAGTTAAAGCATAATTCACACTTCGATTAATCTACCATTATAATTCAAAAGTGTATATTTTGGCAATAATATTTGTATTATAATTTATTATAATTTTTGATCTACCTAGAAGCTCATAACAAATAATTTTATTACAATACTTGCCTTTATTACAATATTATTAAGGCAAGTAACTCGTGATGGGTAAGAGAGTTGGCTTTGGCAGTGAGTTTGCTCCCCATTGGTCTCAAGTTCAACTATCTAAACCCAATGTTTATACGGTGTGTGTAATGTATGGCCCTTACCCACACCCCAAGGGATTAGTCTCACATCAACTCACCTCATTAATGAGTGTCAAACTATGAAGGCAAGTACTCTCATGTGGCACTTGTTTAATTAATAATTTTAAAGGTATTATTAAATGTTGATAGCTATAAAATTCATAATATAATTATTATATATAATGTGTCGTCAACAAAATTGTAGATATTTATATTGAAGAGTTTTTAATAATTTAATAAGAAAAAAATACTTTGGGAGATATCCTGATGACTTAACCTTGATTATAATTTTTACATATATTCAATATTGATAGAATAAGTATTAATTGTAATAAGTGTGAATTTATAATTTTCTCCTTTTAAGGCATGTATCATTCTAATAACAATATATAATTTTTAAGGTATATTATGTAATAAATCATGTTGAAAATGTATTATTCATATAAATAAAAGAATTATAGACTTGTCTATTTTTGTATTAGACTTGTTTATGTTTATTGTTTGCATATTATCATAATCCATTCTATACAATTGCAATGTGTTGTGTACAAATACATGAAGATTGACAAAGACATTCAAATAAATATTAAAGATGTGTTATGATAACATGAAAATACACTTGAGTGAGATAAGGTGGCTTTAGCGAAGGAAGAAAGAACTCAATAATGTGGATCATGAGCACGAGAAAGGAATGTGAGTAAGAAGATAGAACCAAGAGAGATAGTCCAAGGAAATGAATATGAGTTGCTTTCTCAAGTCAAGATGAATGAAAATGTGGATATTGTTTTGGAAGATGGAAATTGTGAGGACTCAGTCATGTATACTTGTGAAGAGAAAGTGGGAATGAACTAAAGTGTAGCTCGTAGAAAGAGTAAAAGGTGATGCATAAAATCATAATGGGTGAATTTAAGGTCTTTGATGGAATATTTCAGAGCTATCATGACAAGATGGTAGAAAATAGAGGCTAGTGAGGTGAAGGTGTCAGGCATGGAGGATATGGAGAAAAGTAACCAAATCTCAATTACTAAATTATGTCACAACAGTGGGAAGCACGCCCCTTCCCTAAAGAAGGTATAAAATATATAAGTTGGAACAAAAGGGGGATTATTGCCCCTAAGGAATGTTTTTTGGTAAATTAGCTAGTGGATAATAAAAAATAAATATTCTTTTGTTGCAAGGAGCAAAGGTGAATGGGGAGGATATGTCAACCGTGATAAAGATATAAGGTTGGATAGTGAGGGTTTAGCAATGAATCTAAAGGGGGGAATAAGGGATTTGGACCTTTTTTGGGATAAAGAAGTGTTTTTTTAGACCATTACTTTGTGAGTCCCAAATTTCACTCCATGTACAACTTTTAGGAGTTCCAATAGGGATTCAATTTATATATTCAAATCTTTGTGAACCTTGTAATGACTTTATGTTGCTTTTTCTTTATGATTTTTAGCTACAAGCAATTTTCAGGGACTTGGTTTGGGCACCCTCTAAGCATAAGAAAACTTGTTTTATCCTTTTAGTTGGGTAATTTATATTATTAATGTTATCCTTAGGTGAAAAATGGGCTAAATTATTGTATTTGAAATTTTATTTATTGGCCCAAGCTTTGCAATTTGATTATTTGTAAAACACAAATTTTAATGTGTTGAAAAGGCCAAATTGTGAATAAATTAAAATTTAATGACAAAAAGAAGTATTAAAATATTATTTATTTGTTTTGGAGAGTGTTTCCACGTCCCACTAATGTTAGGATTGAATTTGGCACTTGAGGAGTTACCAAAATGATTATAGGAGCGATTATGGAGCCTAAAGGTTTCAAAATTAAAGGTAATCAGGGAATTATTTTTCCAAAATTGACACATTACTAGAAGTAGGTGCTAGAAGGATTCCAATGCCTTATTTGAAGTTGTTTGGTATTTTTATTTGTAGTTGAGAACAGGAAGATTTAATTCTCAAGTACATAAAGAAATTTTAATGAAGGATCTTCAATAATGAAATTGTAGCGAGAAGTTGCAAAGGAATATCCCAACACCAAATCTGAGGGTTGCAAAGGACTCAAAGGTATATTTGCATATGTTAGTATCTAATTCTAATATGATTGTTTTAGGCTGTTAGTGAATGAGTTGTTTTGGTTGAGCATTTGCAAGGATCTGAAAAAATATCAAGTTGATCTCTTTCAAAGTTTTTTGTTTTGATATATCTTTGTGGGATATAAAAGCTAGTGAGGGTTGGTTTAGATGGATTAATAAATAGCTACAAATGGATATTATAAGGTGTAGATAGGACCATTTCTTAATTAATTAAGAGTGGACCCTAAATTTAATTAAAAATTCTTCGAAGTGATATATTTTACAAGGTCAATTCACTGGCCTATTTTTCTTGAGTTAGGTAATAGTAGTAGACCCCCTTTTAAAATAGAGTTATGTGGCTTGTGCATCTTAATTTTGAAAACCTCTTCAAGAGGTGTTGGAATCAAAAGATTAAAGAATGTAAAATATTTACTTTTCAAAAGAGACTAAGGGTGGTAAAGGGGTGTAAGGTGTGGAATAAGAAGAAAATTGGAAATATTTATGGTAGTAAAAGAGAGGCAGGGGCTCGTCTTGGCAAGATAGAGAAAAAAATCACAAATTTGGGGCTTGAAAAAGCTTTGAGATAAAAGGAGATTAGACTTATGAATGAGTTAAATTCCCTATTGATAATGAAGGAATTTTTGTCGCATTAAGTAGAAGGAGGGTTGTCACTATATTAAAATAATTATTTTATCCATGGACATAAAATTGGAAAGCTCACACTACCCATGGAAGAGGAAATTATAGAGGTAGAAGATATAAGAATGAAGGACAAACATTTTTGTTAGGATTAATCGATGCATTCATCTACTCTGGCAAAGATCTTGTTGTGTAGGAAGTTCTTTTAAGAAACATGCCTCTTCGATTTCTCAAAAGTTGAATGAGGTGTTGTTAGCTCCTTTCACAATACATGAAAATAAGATGGCAACTTTTTTCTTGGGAGTTAAGAAGACACGATGTCCTAATGACATTTATGCTATTTTTTAAAGACATTGGCATGACATGGGGATGGATGTTTGGGAGGCAACTATAGAATGTCGAAAAAGGTATGCAATTCTTGGGGCATGGAATTCAACTTTTTTGGTGATCACTCCCAAGACTAAAAACCATAAGTATTTTCATAATTTGTAATTCAATATATAAGATTTCACAAAGGTGATTCCCTTTAGGCTTAAGAAGGTTCTTTGAAAGAAAATAGATCTTGGATGACATAGTTATAGACCATGAAGCTATTAATTGTATGAAATAAAAAGGGTTGTTGCTAGAGGTGGATATAAACAAGTCATATGATAAGGTATCTTAGAGTTTTTAAATAATGTGCTGAGGAAAATTGGCCCTAGAATGCAATGGTGCAAATGACTTAATAGTTATTTTGATCTAATTCATTATCTTTATTAATTAATGGTGTATCAATGAATTTATTATTAGCTAAGAGGGGGATTAGGCACGGGGGTCCCCTTTCCCATTCCTTAAAGTAGTAGAGGTATTGGGGAGAACTATAAAAGAAGAAGCCAAACACAAGAATTTCTAGGGGATTTAGATTTCTTGTAGATTGAAAAATTTGCGATCCCTATTATAATTTATTGATGATATTTTATTGCTCAAAGAAGCTTATCCAAAGAATCCACAAAAAATAGGAAAATCCAAGCCTTGTATAAAAAGGTAACTTGACAAAAAAAAATTAATTCTAGTGAGTCAACAATATTTTTATCAAGAATCATAGTGAGGAATATCTAGATATCTATGATATTCTTGGCTTTGACAAGGGGCATCTACCAAGCTTAGATCTTGGGATGCCTTTGGTGAAAAAAAATGTTTTTCATAAGGAATGGAAGGTGGTAGTGGATAGAATATAGAATAAATTATCTTCTTCGAAAGGAAGAGGACTTAACTATAAGGATTGCATTGTTAAAAGTGGCTCTCTCAATAATTCCAACCTATGTTATGGTAATAGTTTGCATTCTAGGGAAGGTGGCAAAGGTTGTTTTGGGTTTGTAATGATTTTCTTTGCATAGCGGAATGATAGAGCAAAATAAATACAACCTAATACATGTAAAAAAAATTTTGTCTACCCCATAGTAGCCCAAGGATCAATTGCAACCAAAATAACCTTCCATGCAAGGGAGGAGTAATGAGCATGCTCTAAAGAAAAATAACCCATTAGATGTAAAATTAAACTACCATAATATACAATGAATAAATCCTTGATATGTGATGCAGAGCCCCAGAGAACAAAGGCTTCTCACAAAAACTCACTCTATAAGACCCTCAATTAAGGTCTCAACATTCATAGATTCTTGGACAATTCTGTCAAAACCATGAAAGGACACCTCTGCACTCTCCTTTGTTAAATGGAGCCCCTTTTTGATCCCTAAACAACTTATTGAGATACAACTTCTCACATCAAGTCTCTCCTTGACACCGACACTCATGTCGCCACCTATGACCAACTTGGATTACAATGCATTCACCATGGCAGAGAAAGTATGGACCCTATAGAACCTCTTGTCCAACCCTAGAGACATACACAATAACCAAGACAACACCCTTTTTTTGTACAAGTTCAATCAAGGTGACTTGCCCTCTACAAGACACATATTCCTTGTAGCCCTGGTTTCGAGCCTTTAAGGGCTAAAGTTTGAAATTATCCTAATGACACCCCAAACTCTTGTCAATCTTAGATACCCCTTTTGGTGATACAAACATTCTTAAGACTCAAACCCTAACTCTTGCATTGATCGAGTCAAACAACAGCTGCTACAGTAGGCCTAATAAGGCTTTTAGGCCACTTTTACAAAGAAACCACACACCAATGGCTTGATCTAGTGACACCAATGGATGGGAAAGGTCTGCACACATCCCAAAACACCAAATACACCATTATATAGGGTCCACCACTCTTGTTTTTGCCTCTGCACAATTTTTACCATTCCAAACCGACTAGTCACATGAGGATGCCTAGCCTAGGGCTTTCTCCCAAAAATTCACCAGTTCAAAGGCCCACTTAGAAACTTGGAAAATATTAAAATACATTGTCTCCCCTACCATTACCCATATTTTGAGCCAATTTTTCTAGAGGAATGTGGGGTAAAGAAGCATTTCTTCATAAACCCTAATTTTGGAGGGTTTTCAGACCACCTTTCACCAAAATGCATATAACTCACTCGTTTCTCAGTATTTTCCTACCTAATCAAAGCTAAATGAATATCAACATAGTAGCCTATTCAAATCAATGATTTAGCCTACATATGGAGTTCATACAATGATCATACAAGGCACTGTTATAGCGAATTTGTCTAAATTTCTGAGTGTTTTATTGAATTTGATCACTGTCTTACATCCAAACTTCATCAATCCTTTCTTATCGACCTCCAAGACCTTAATAAAAGTCTCTCAAACCTCCTCAACTGACTCCAATTGAAATTTGAATTAAGTAGCTATTTGAGGAAGATTAGTTACAAGTTGACAACAAAAGTTGTCATCCAAACTTGACAACTTTGCACAAAACTTGACAACCTATGACATCTGCCTATGTAACTTGTTTGGAAACATCATAAACCTTAAAAATAGGCCATAGGATCCACAATACAATGCTTTCCTCATTTATGCATTTTGGTTGTCATTTGACCATGGTTGACCAAATAGGTCCTAAGAAGCTCACAACTATAAAATGGCACCAAGGCCTTACATGGCTAATCAAAACAAAAATGATTGGTCTTGAAAGAACTTATTGCAACTTAAAACATTCAAGGAACCTACAAACACCTCCAAGAGCCTTCATTTCTCAAATGGTCTGCAAGGTGCTCTTGCACCAGTATGACGAGTTATGTGCAAGAGCCTGCAAGCTGTGACCTAGGGTTTATCAGTCCCTTATCATGGCTTTGTCTATGAGTTGTGTGCATGGAGTGGGGGTGTTTAGGGTTCGTTTTGGTGAGTGTGGGGGATAAAACAATTTTTGGGAGTTTTTTTTGTGCTTCAATTAATTTTTTCTTGTAATTTGTGTTTGTGGGATGGTTTCAAAGGTTTTTGCTATGTATTGAGGAGTTTGGTGGGTTGTTTTATAGGATTTGAGGGGTTTTTCTTATATATTATTTATGTACAATTTTGCAAGGGTTTTTTTATTAGGGTTTTACTTTGGATTTTTTTTTCTTTGAGGGGCTTTGCATGGCCTTACCTAGTGGTTCTTCATTGAAGTAGAGTATTCCTTTTAGGGATGCAATAATACGTGGAATCTCTTCTCTAGTCATGCAAGAAAAATCTATCATTGGATTGCATAGTGTTGTAATTGGTGAACGTTCTTCACAAAATGGAGGTTTTTGGTCTTCAAAGGTGAATGGATATCTTACAAGGAATGAACACAAGCCTGTGCTTGTGATTCAACCTGATACTATAGAGGAGGATGTCAATTAATTGATTAATCATGCCTTGATTTTCAAGTTCATGGGATTTGAGTTTCACTACCCTTTTTGGGATTGTGGGTTTGTCACACATGGAATCCGGAGGAAAAAATAGAGGTAATGTTGATTATCAATAGCTACTTTATGGTGGTTTTTTCATGCATATCAAATAGAAATAAGACTTTTGAAGGGGGGCCTTATTTTTGTAATCGAGTTGGAATTTTTATTAAGTCGTGACATGTTGGGCTCAACCCTACAAAGGAGCTTTCATCAAGGGTCTCAGTTTAGGTGTGGCTTATGTGGTTACCATTGGAATTTTGGAGACATGACATTTTTCTTTTGTTTATGTTGCTTCTTGGCAAACTAGCAGGCCCATCACAACAAACTATGCATAAAAAGGTAATCACTTATGCCCATGTTTGTATTTAAATTGATTTAAGTAAGCCTTTATTGGATTCAATGGAAATTCAGTTGGGATCCACCTATAGGATCCAACAAATTAAATAATGAAAATCCCTATTTCACTATCAGATTTGTATGAATATAGCCATTTGTAGCGAATGTGTCCTAAATCTAATCTTGTAGGGACTTCAAGTAATGGGTCATCTCGTCCATTTCCTAAGAAGGATAAGGGGAAAACACTTGTGATAAAAAAAAATTAGGGATTTAACTTGGTTAAGGTTCAAAGTAGGGGAAGAGGACAAAAGAGAACTCTAAAGGATGGGCAAGTGGATGAGGTGTCTAATAGATTTGATGCATTAGAAGATTTAGATCAATTTGAAGAGGTCCTTGTATGGATGCCTATTATTTAGGAACCCATGAAGATAGATTGAATTACTATTGAGAAGGATGGAATTCTTCCTCACAGTTCACATGATGGAGGCCTATAGATATTCCCTTGTTGTCTTCTAGTGAGCTAGATACAAGTAGGTGCAACGAGGTGAAAGATTGCACAAGTTTGGCCAATTCAATAACTAATATAAAGAAGGATGCCCAAGATTTTGGTAAAAGTAAGGGAACCCCGACTGGATTGGGGCTTCAACTTAAGGCTTTCAAGTAGGGTGCTCATGAGAAACCTCCTAAGGTGGGTAGAAAGAAAGATCAAGAAAAAGTGAAACTGATTGGTGAGACATTGGTTGAGTTTGGTTCAATGAAAACTATTGATTCCCATTTCTCTTCATCCCAAAAATTATAGTTCTCTCATGGAATGTGAGGGGTATGAATATAATCCCTAAACAAAAGGCTATTCAAGATTTTCAAATATTATCTAGGAGACTAAGATGTCTGTGGAAGGTATGTTGAGTTTAGCTTCTAGAATTTAGGCTATAAGCCAATATCAATGTATTGGGGCTTAAGGCAATTTGGGTGGAATTGCTTATCTTTGGGAACCATGCAAAGTTGTTCCAATGTGGTGGATTTCTATTAGATCTTATTTATCTATGGTTGCCTCGAGTTTGGAATCAGGTGAAGTTAGTCTCCTCACTATTGTTATGATCTGATTGATCTCTCAAGAAAGTCCTTGCTCTAGTCTCACATCATGATGCATATGTCCCTTGCTCCTTATCTCCCTTGGATTCTCATAGGGGATTTCAATGTTGTTTCTAGTATGGATGAAAAGAGGGGAGGTGTTGTCATGCTTCAACATTCTTCCAAGATCTTGAGGGATAATATAATTTTTTGTAACCTAGTGGACATCGAGCCATCTAATGGTATGTTTGCTTGGAATAATAAGAGATGGGTGCAGATGTTATCTTTGATAGGTTAGACAAGTTCCTTATGTTTAATTTTTGGGTTCAACATAATTGGACCACCAGCTCAAAGATTCTAGATTGGATAGGCTTAGATCATTGGCCTGCCAAGCTTTCTACTTCTTTCTTCAAACCCTATAAAAATCCCTCTTTCAGATTCTAAATTATGTGGATTCGAGACTCTTCTTTATAGGAGTTTATTTTTGAATGGTGGGGTAAAGGGAAGCCTATGTTTGGCACAATATTGTTCTCTTTTTCCAAGAGGCTTTAATTTCTCAGGTACATGTTGAAAAGATGGAATGGGTAGTGCTATGGCTATGTTTTTAAGGCTAAAGTGGTTGCCCAATATTGTTTGGGTGACATTACCCATCAAATTGAAAACCATGGTTTGATAGATGAATCCTTCATATTAGAAGCAACAGTTGTGAGAGAAATGGAGGAATGGGAGTTGTGTGAAGAAATCTTCTAGAAGCAGAATTCTAACTAGCTACAAGGAGATAGAAGAATTGACTTCTTCCATAATTCTCTTAAGGATAGAAGACAATGAAATCTCATTACCTCTCTCAATTCTTGTAAAGGGATTCAACTCTCTTCTTTTAGGATAATTTCAAGAGAGATCTCTCATTACTATTTCACTCTGTTTATGGAGGATACCCCCCTCGCAAGGGACAAAGAGGATCTTATTTTGGAGTGTATTCCCTTGTTTGTCTCTAATGAGATGAGGATTCATTGAACAAACCTGTCACCATGGATGAATTAGAGGGGATTGTTTTTAAAATGAAGAGAGGGAAATATCCTAGACGAGGATTCCCAATAGAGTTTTAACAAGAGTTTTGGGATATCATCAAACTGGACCTTTTGGAGGTGGTCTTGGAATCTCAAAGGAGTAAACAAGTTGCTAAGAGCCATGAATGCTAAATTCCTTGTTCTTATTCCAAAAAGAGGAGTTTTTTCTTTGGATCTTTTTAGACCCATAGCCTTATGCAATGTTGTCTACAAACTTAATACTAAGTTGATTCCAGGGAGACTTAAGTTGTGGCTTAGTTCTTTAATCTTGGAGGAGTAAGGGGTTTTTTTTATGGTAGAATTTTTTTGGATGGGGTTGTTGTTGCAACTAAGACTATTCATTCCATGTAAACCTCTAAATAAAAGGTTGTGTTCATCAACTTGACATGGTCAAATCTTATGACCATGTCAAATGCAATTTCTTGCATAAGGTTTTGAAGGATTTTGGGTTTGGCAACTTTTGGATCAAATGGGTCATGAGTTTTGGCACCTCCTCCTCTTTCTTTGTTCTCATTAATAGAAAGCCCTCTAATCTCTTTGGAGCTTCTTGGGGTCTTTGCCAAGGGGATCCTCTTTCATTTTATTTATTTATTTTAATGGTTAAAGGCTTGGGGAGATTTATCAAGTCTTGTTTGAGGAAAGGGTCTATTCAAGGATGGAATCAGGATAATATATTGTTTTCACACTCTCATTTACAGTTTGTAGATGATACAAATCTAATGGGCCTAACAAGAGTTACTGAGGTAGTCAATCTAAGAAGGGCTTTGGATATTTACTTGGTAGTCTTAGGGAAAAGGATTAATGAGGAAAAAACATCCATATTCTTCTTTAATACTTATGAGCCTATTCAAACAAGGATTTATTATATTCTTAGACTCCAAATTGGTGCTCTCCTTTTTGTGTATCTTGGTATTCTCATTGCTATGGGATCATTGCCTAGCAGGTTTTGGCAATAGGTTTTAGATAATTTTTATATAAAAGTTGCCTGTTAGACTAACAAATGGCTCTCTACTGGTGAAAGAGTGACTTTTCTAAAGTTGGTGGTTCAAGATCTCTCTCTCTCTATATGTTTTATTCAGGTGACTCTTTCAATTTTCATTCAAGAGTTTGGTGATCTTTCTCATTGTTTAGGATGAAAAAGAGATGGACTAAACTAGCTATCAAGTCAACTAGGGAAAAACCCTCGTTCATTAAACATTATAATATAAAAACCATAAAAGGAGTATATGCTTGACTAACTCCTACTCAAAGAGAGACAAGCAACCCTTAGGTTATATTCCTTTGTTGCTTGAAAGATTACTTGTTTGATTCAAACACAAACTAAATAGGTCCTAAGCATGTATGAATGGGAACATAAATTGATGAAACTATCTAATATAGAAACTGAAAGCTACATAATAAATACAAAAATGGAACAAAGACTTAGAAATTCATCTGTGATTGAAAGCAGAGCTTAAACTAAGTGGACATCGTAGCTAGTCGTCCTAGTCCTTGACTAGTGATTAACTAAGCATAAAGACCACATTTGAATCCTTGAGACTTTGCACTATCTTCCTGCCAAATTTGAGCCTAAACAAAGAGGACTATGGCACTAGGCACCCTAGTTTTGAAGGATATAGGCACTAGTTCCCAGTGTCTGTGTTTTTTGATTAAATTTGTGGAGAGCTCCTATTTTCCACCTTTATAAATAGATAAATTAAATCTAAAACAAAAGTTTGTGCTCTAAACCTCAAGTGTGTCTAAGATTGTAGTGAACATAAATGCTTAAACATAAAATAGAGTCCTAGTCAAGTATTTTTAGAGTAAATCATAAACAAAATAATTAAACCCGATGCATCAATTTACATAGGAATGCATGAATCACATAACTTAATGATAAAAGTTAGACCTAGGGCCAAATTATAGAAATGTAAAAATGACGTGAAATCATACCCAATCCCTTAGGGAGAGGTACAAGTCAATCATCATTCGGTTACTCCCTATCATCCTCCAAGATTCCTTGAAGCTTCCATCACGATGAATAAATATTGATAAAGACTTGATATTACTGATTTGTTCTTGAATTTGTGGACTTGGAACTTCACTTTAGGCAGAGATTTCTCATCACAAGAATTGCACTTCACTTTAGGCAAAGATTTCCAACTTTAGATTGATATAAGGTTGACTTAAAATGGTCATATCCCAACTTTGAGGATAGATCTAGAAATGTCAAGGCTGACACATTACTCTCTTGAAATTTCAACCAAAAAGTGTTGGACAGTGGCAACAGTTGTCACTATCTCAACAAAATAAGCCTAAATTTTAAGGGAATCGAGATAATAGGGCCCTAATATTGGATTTGTAATTAATATTAAGATTGATGACATTTAAGTGGGGGGGGGGGGGAAGTAATTTGAAATTTAAAATGGTATAGGATCCATATAACATTGAATCGATATAAGAGAAAGGGCACACTTAAAATAAAGGGCCCAAATAAGAGAGTGTTGAAATTTTAAAACAAGGACTCATAATCTTGAGTTAAAGTTTAATTTAAATATAGATACATAAAGGAGTGGGAAAGACTAAAATGAGTGCCAGGAAAGTGTGAATTTACACTCACTAATTAAAGGAGTACAATTTATGATACTACATTTAGCCCCCACTTTAGTTGTCTCGTGACACTGTGCATATGCAAGCTAAAGTCCAGGAATGTAAACATTCAAGTAAAAAGGATATTCCTAAAGGTGTTAAATGAAGCCCCTAAGGTAGTGATACAATTTTAGGAACCATATTCTACAAAACCACTTTGTTAGTTTAAATCAAAATCACCTAGAATGCTTACTAAAAGTGATGAAATTCATGGGTAGATATATACCCCCTGTTTTTGCTTGCTCATTAGGATGTAGAAATGGGGTATCATGTGTACCATGTCAATTTGTGAAAAGAGGTGATGAAAAATGATTTAAATGGGGTTCTTAATGAAATTGAAACCACTCAAAGAACATCTGGTTAGAAAGATAACTAAATCATGATTCCAATGCAACAAAAAACATGAGAAACAGAGCTCTCTAGCTCAAGTTATGATTGAATGGTTGAACTATGCTAAATTGGGTTTTTAGAGAAAATGTATCTTTAAATAGTGAAAATTCCACTAGATTAATTTATCTTATTTAATTTTTATCTCTAATGCAGAGGGGGTCCACACTACTCCAGGAGTCTCGATGTTGCGTAAGTAAGAACTTCAGCCAACTAGGATTGAGACCTTGAGGTGACTTGTCATAGAGGGTAGCTAGACACATGAGGTAGGACATCTTAACTTTTCCTTGTATTTAATCTTTTGATTATGAGTATGATTTTCTACAAAAATCCTAGATTAACCTATGGTCCCCCCAAATTGGGTATCATGGTCCCATTTGGGCACTATGGTCCCATCTAAGCGCCATGGTTCTAGATGGGCACCATGGACCGCCAAGGGGATGTTGCATGAAATTGATGAAGGAAAGATAGAATTTTACAAAAAGGTACTAATGAAATATTGTTGTCATTTTTTAAGGCTCCTCCCAAGATCTAGGAGCATGTTGATGTTCATATCTACACATTTCTATGGGGTTAGATGGGGAATCTTCCACCTGCTGTACACATACATCTTTGAGACAAAGGCCTATGGTGGGTGTTGTATATGCTAAATTTGAACCTATTTATAAACCATAATGAGATCCAACCACTAACTTATATCTACAAACTAATTCAACAAACAATCAATAGAGAACTACTGTAATGGTGAAAAAATTTAGGGTTTCCACCCCAAGAAGGATGAAAACCACTAATTTTTGCTTAGAGACCAATAACATTCAAAAGAGGGTTAGGATCCAATAGATTCAACCACAAATCAGCAATGATTGAGACTAAATACGAATTGGATTAAGGGGATGAATTTATTTAACCTCTTTTGTGAGTTGAAATGTTGAATTAAGATAAAGTGTTGAAAAGTGAAGGTAAAAATGCGGAAACAGTGAGCTACACATGCAGGATTTCTGCGTGCACCTGGATCTAAGAAGTATATGCAGATTTGAATCTAACTCTCAAAAAAGCTCCAAAAATGTCAGGACTGGTGTGCTCATCTCCCTGGTCCTCGTACTTTTTCATACGCCAAAGAGGGTTGATTTGTCTCGACAAATAGTGCCTATTCTGAAGAGTACAACTCCGTACCTATTTCCTACACAGAAAGAAAGGGAAATAGGTTGGGAATAGGAGTTTTCCTAAATCAAACCCTGGTTTAGGAATTAAACTTAATTGAAATATTGCAAATACTTAAATAAATAATGGAAATACATATCTCAAATCTGCAATGTTTGATAATGATTCTTTGCTTCTTGATGGTAATCACATATGTTGTATGAAATGACAAAAACCTAATCACACACACATGCTTGGAAATGAATGATGTAATGTTGCTCCACTATTGATGAATAAACAATGCAGCCTTGAAGACCTCTAGAAAATATTGATGATGAATGCTTCAATGCTTGATGATTATAATTTCGCTCCTCTCTTATGATGTGATATGCAAATGAGAGGGGAAAACCTCCTTATATACTTTCTCGTCGAATAACATGCTTTTTTTTCGACATAGGTCGACACAAAGAGATATTTTTCGCTCATTCTTGAAGATGCAATAGGGGGTCAAATAAGGGCCCAATTAAGGGAGACCAAAGCATGGTGCCCTGGTCCCAATGAGAACTAGAGTGCCACACCCTAGCCCTATCCCTTTTTAGGGTCGAGACAAGGGGGTTATGTGATGGATAAAGTGAAAATGAAGCCAAATTTGTATGGTATAAGCATAATTAGGCCTTAATTAGGCATTGGGGGACAGACACTAAGACGAGCGCCTAAATGCCATCAAAATTGCAAAGGGGTGCAATTTTAAGACGCTACATTTAGCCCCCACTTTAGTGGGAGTATGAGCTTATGCAAATACTCACGATAAATTAGATGAAAGAGAGATGAAGAAGATGAGTAATGCGAAGCAAAATCACAAGGAGTATAAGACATCACTAATTTTGAGGAACTAAGCCCGCAATATTAGGATCTTACTCACTCAAACATATACAAGGGCACACAAAAACATGACAAAACAAAAAGGCAAACAAAGGCAAAAAGATAAACAAAAGCAAAAGACATAAAGAGACAAACAATAAAAGCTAAAGACCAAAAACATGACCTCAAGTGAGCTGAAGAGACCTCAATATCAAAATGTCTCAACAATTAATATCATTCTTGAAAATGCCATCTCATGAACACAAGCAATCACATAAAAAAGCAAAGCAAGCATCATCAATGAACCATCAATAGCAGAGCTATGAGTTCATGAGAAGAAGAAGAGAGAGCATGAATACACACTAGATGTGTTTTTCCAGGTGATCCATGAGAAGAATGATGAAAGAGAACATAGATACCTCGCCCCTTGATGTTTTTATCTAGGTGATCCATGTTGGGGAGGAGAGCAGGAATAGTCTAGTGCTATTCCGCTAGTTCCACTCATCCTCGTGCATGCATGTAAGTGATGTCTAGTTTCGGGCATGAAGCATCTCATGTAAGACTTTGTTTTATCTGGGTTCGAGAATGAACACCCCATACAAGACAAATGATGCATAAAATAAGGATGAAGCATGAGGATGCAACAATCTCATGTCGATAAATAAAATGAGAACTAAGCATGAGGATACAATAATCCCATATTCATAAATGAAATGAGGATTAAGCATGAGGATGCAATTATCCCATATTGATAAATGAAATGAGAATTGAGCATGAGGATGCAATAATCCCGTATTGATAATCAATAGTAAAAAATGCAACTAGGAGGCTGCATATATGCCCCCCCCCCCACTAAGATGTCAACATAGTCCTATGTTGATGTCTTAAAGGTAGATAGAAACAAGGACACACGTCTTCAACATCAAGGATATATCTACCAATCAATAATACTTCCAAGCTAGAAAGAAAGACCCATGAGTAGACTTTGTTTCTTTAAGCAAGGAAGAGATAATTGTAAAAGAGGTATCTTGCAACATATGTAAAGGGATCCTTTTGAGGGATGCATGATTAACAAAGAATGAGGAGATATTTGTGTGAGACATGGACCAACTCTGATACCATGTGAGATTTTGCCAAGATAAAGAGGCAATAGAAAGCACAAATGAGAGAGATCAAAATATATGATAGAAATAAACTGTATTCTATCAAGATAAAAATACTGATCAACTCGATCATCTATCATTACATACAATGAATATGAGCCTGCTTATATAGGCAAGGCTATATGGATATGTGAGCTCACAAACATGACATGTGGCTCAATAAGAAACAAGGGTAGGTAGGATATAGGTGTGGTAGGTAGGAGAAACAATATAATATTCCACATGAGGTGCATCACCCACTGAATGTGGAATGTAACAACAAGATAAGTCCACAAAAGGTGGAATTATCCTACACACACTATCCCAATGTGGCACAAACAACCAAGTGTCTCATACCCAAACTACTATGAAATGCATTTCCTAAGTAAACTTAAGTATAGTGTAATAATATCCATGATGAATAATTATTTACACCAACACCCCCCCTTAAGTGCAACTTAGGGGAATGCACTAAAGTCTACAATGCAACTAAGCAATGCAAGATGGGTCCCGACTACAAGGCCATGTTAGGTACCCATGTACAAATGCAAATGCAATCTCCCATAAAGCGAGGAAAGAGAGAAAAACCCAATGGGAAAAAACCCTCCCCCAAAAGAGAGATGATGAAAGCACACAATGCTCTCAATGATGAATGAGAAGAACAAAACTGTGTCCCCCCCATAAGAGAGAAGAAGAGACCATGAAGCCCCCCCTCAATGTCGAATCTCTTGCAAAGATGGTCTAATGATGATGACCAAAATACCTCCCCATAAGGAAGAAAGAGAGCCAATGCTCCACCAATAATGTCAAAGTGTGACAAAACCAGGTACCAAGTCGATGACGATGAATCACTCGCTGCAACAAAATGAAGATCAAGCATGGAGACAACCTGTTGTGAGCATCATCTAGATACTCAGAAATAGCAAAAATACTAGTGCAATCTAAGTCTCACAAGAGCCATGCACAAATGTGTACAATCTAAGTCTCAACTGGAGCCATGCACCAAGTCTCACAAGATATTCATAATCTACGTGTACAAGAGGACTACATCAAATATGTCAACAATGATAAGATACAAAGAGGCGTGGCTCTTTATGATAGTGCAAGGACAACATTGCTCAAGCAAGAGCATACATCATGATAAAATATTCAAATGTGGAAACATGAAAATGATGCCACCAACAAAGAAGCCCTGTAGAATACTGCAGATGAAGATGCCTCTGAATGGAATTTCACCAAGAGATACAAATGAACAACTGACCCCCCATAAAAAGATCACGTTGGCACTTGCAAATAATGACAAAGTGGACTTCTAATTTCAATGATTACAATTTCTCAAAATGAGATCTAAGGGACTTCAACAAATACTGCTAGTGATCTAAACTGAGATCCAAGCAAAATACAAGTACCAAATATGCCAAAAATGGCCAAATACTAAAAGTACAATTTCTACTTAAAATCACTGCAAACAAATGGCAGATTATGAAAGTAGATGAAAAAATATGTACTTCCAAAACAAACGGCACCTGAAAAGGAGTCCATATGAACCCAAATGAAGCCTCCAAAATCGGGATTTCATGATTTCCAAAAAACCTGTATCCAAAAATTAAAAAAATCCTGCACCATTGTACAAATCACGAAATTCTACCCCAAAACAAAAAAACATTGCTCGAAAAAATGAGTCTAGATGAGTGAGATATCGCTATTTGAAAATTGCCTACAAAATTATTGTAGACACCCAAAGTTGTCATGTCTAATTTATTTATTTAATTATTTTAGCCTAATTCTTCTATTAATTAAATAAATCTTAATTCATTTATCCTCTTCTAGCATTATTTCTCATTTAAATAAATACTTTTATTTAAATTATCCTTTTCCCAAATTAAATAAATATTTTATTTATTTAATTGATCTCACTTCCTCTATTAATTAAATAAATATTTATTTATTTAATTAATTCATTAGCCTTTTCTACCCATGACACATGTCATTCATCTCTTAATTCATATACTACCTACCCTTTCATTATTTTATTATTTCCTCTACCTACCCTCTAATCATAGCCGACCTCTTTTTACACCTCTCGATCTTATCCCTCCATTTCATATAGTGTCTTCTATATAAGGAGATGCTTCCTTCATTATCAAACCCTCACTCACTATGCATTCAACCCCGATGATTACTCGACCACACTACGCTTTTGCACTTTCATATGTGATCTTACTTGCAACCACATTTCCGTTCTTTGTTGAGCTCTTGTGCATATAAAATCTAAGATCAAATATATCAAGCAAGATCAATAGAGATAGGAAGAATGGAGACCCAAACCCTATTGGACATGTGATGGTATAATCTTTGTGATTTCATTTGATTTTCATTGTCTTAGGTAATCTTCATATGTTATGATGGATCTTTGTTGTTGTTAGGCTAGGGTTTTGTGGTTGAATTCATTTAGTCTTTCAATATTGTTGTTATCCATTTTCACCATATACATTTTGGCACACCCTGTGGGACATGGATTTTTGTTAGATCTGTGTTTTTTGCAGGTTTTTCTAACCCTATATTGTTGTTTTATAAAACAATTTGGAGAATAACTTTGTGCAGCTAGGGTTTTGGACACAAAATCAAGATCTTGGAGAGATTCGATCATATCTCACAAACGACTTGGAAATCTTGCACCAAATCTTTTTTGCAAGTTGAAAATAGTATCAGGAGATCTCAAAGAAAAATTTAGATCTATTGGAGCATATTTTAATTTTCTATGATTTTTTTATGAATTTTCATAAAAAATTAATTTTGAGAGCAAATGAGCGAATTTTTCGGATTTTCTTACATTTTTGGAAATCTCACATAATTATACACAGGATCTGTTCTTTGTGATTTTAATTTTGATGCAAAATATTTCCCTAAAAATTGGATCTTTAAAAATTAGGGTTTTTCCTTATTTGGATCAGATCTCACAAACGACTTCAAATTTTGGCATAAATTTTTTTTGCATGTCAGGAAATTTATTTGAAGAGTTCAATAAAAATTTCAGATTTTTTGGATCAAAGGTTCATTTTATATGAATTTTGTATGATTTTTCATAAAAAATTAATTTTGAGAGAAAATTAGTGAATGTTTCAGATTTTCTTACATTTTTGGAAATCTCTCAGAATTATACATAGGATCTATTATTTGTGATTTTAAATTTGATGCAAAATCATTCCTCAAAAATCGGATCTTTGAAAATTAGGGTTTTGCATTATTTTACTCATATCTCACAAATTGCTTGGATTTGTTGCAGAAATTTTTTTATGCAAGTTTGGAAGATCATCAGGACTCTCCAATAAAAATTTCAGATTTTTTGGATTGATTTTGCATTTTATATGAATTTTTTATGATTTTTCATAAAAATTAATTTTTGGAGCAAATTAGCAATTTTTTTGGATTTTCTTACATTTCTGGAAATCTCTTAAAATTCACAGGTGGTCTTTTTTTATGATGAATCAGATCTTTAAATTGGTCAACAAAATGCATTGTTGAAGGTCCCTATTTCACAAAGTCTTTTGGATCTAAAATTTACTTAACTTGTGTGCTTGCAGGAAGGGGTGATCATTTGAAACAATCCAAACTACTAACAAATCTTTGTTGTAGGACCTTGGCAAGGGTTTTTGATCTTTATTGTGTGCCTTGTTCTCATAGACTAGCAAACACTTCAATTGGTGCACTAAAATTGAACCATTGTCTTTTGTGTCTTGAGCAATAGGCTCTTTTTGTTTCATCTTTAGAGGGCCTGTCTCCCCGTGTGGTCATTAGGACTACTAGTGAGGAGAGAATGACCCAAGTGGTAGCGAGGAAAACCCACCTCTTCCGAACCACTATAAACAACTGTATTCATGGTGAAAACTATGGATAACGTGTGCTGATTAGTTCATACCAACACTATGTCTCCCCATAAACCCGTTTGATCAAATTTATTTGATCAGTTGTAGGGCATAACCCCTATCGGCTGGGAGCCTTTTGTATTTACAGAGCTAAAAGTGTTGCATGTATGGCCACACAAGCGGATGCCCTTACTAGCACCTTTTTGTTTTAGAAGCCAAAATCCTTCTAGTTGTTGGATCAGGAGGTCGGACCTTTGGTAGCGACCCACACACATACGGTTCTTAGTAGAGATACAAAGTTCGCCACGAGGAGTTTTCGTGGGGACTGATGCTTGGCTGCCCCGAGAAGTGAGTGCCGAGGGTGGAGCCAGTGGGGTCAAGCATCTAAGTATCCGCTCTGAATAGCATAGCCTCGGGGGAAACTCCATGTGGGATCAACAACTATTGTCCTGGCCAACCATAAGAATTGTGCTTGTCTTATTTTGAACTATCAAACATTCAAGACCAAACATTAAAACATTTTGTCTTTTGTGTCTTCAAGTGTATGCAAATTTTTTTTTACATCAAACAACACACTTTTCTTTGAGTCATTTAAGAGTCTAAACACTTGCAAACATTGAGTCTTCATCATCATTGTGTCCTCTTGTCACGAAAAACAGTCAAAAAATTCAGATTTGGTCACAACAACAACTTCACAAATTGGAAAAATTTACAGTCCAACAAACAAGAGCAATCAGTTTCAGAATTTTTGAGCTTCCTAAGCCATCTCTTCAGGTTTTCATCTAGCATTCAACCTATCTTTGGGTCTCACAAAGTTCATCATTGCTTTACATCTTGCATTACATTCACATTTGTCTAAACTTGAGTCAAAAGGTCACTTTCTTGTCCTCATCATACTTTGTCAACACACTACATACAACAACATTTTGCTAAGTGGTCCCTCATCAAGGTCTATCGCCTTTGGGTCTCATTTGGTGTTACTTAGAGTCAAGGTCAACTTACCTCATCAAGAGAAACTATCATCTCTTTGGAAGCCACACCTACTCTACTACATACATACTTGGTTTTACATTTTGGACATTGCAAGTAAACCTCAGATTCATTTACATTCCATCCAACTCTTGGTCTTCCATACTCTTTTCCATTTTCATCTAGTCTCACACATCTTGGTCAATACCTAGTTCATGGTTGAAACCCGTTCCCAAAAATCTAGGAGAGAAACTAAAGAGGCTCAAGAGTCCGCAAACATGAGTTCCTATGAATATGACAATGATATCTTTTTCAATTCTGATCATGCTACATTACCTAACATGGATGCCTATAGAAACATTCCAAATGTTGAGAACATGGACACTACAAACAATAATGACACGCACAATGACAATATAGACAACATTTCAATACATTCAGCAGAAGTGGAAGACTCCATTATTGATCCCCATTTCAATCGATTGGTTGAGGAAATAATGAGGAGAGATAGACAATATTTCTTACAAGCGATGGTACAAAGTGGAGCCAAGATACCTTATGATTTTGACATGTCTCAAATAATGGAAAATCGACCTTTGCAACAAACTCACTCCAACATGGATCAAAGGAGGCCTAATAGTGGAGGCAATAGAGGACCACATCTTGTGCATGAATCACCATCATCTTTTGTTTCAAAAACCAGAGGTCCCATACACACATGGTCAAGCATATGATACTCATCTTCGCAGACCATTATGGAAGTCTTATGCAGAAAAATACACTCAAGCACATGCTAATGCTAAAGACCTACCACCAAAGCAATTGGATATCCAAAGGCATGCTCAAAATTTGGACACAAGGAAACCCCGTGTCAAATTTGGGGGCAACACATTAGAACATGACATGCCTGTAGAGTATGGTATACATGGACAAAGCAGATATTCCATTCCTCACCATGACTCTATACCAAGTGGTCCATATACACAGCATCATTATAGACCTCCTCCATATGAACATGTGTATGACCAATATCATCCATATTTGCAACATGCTCCTCCTCCACCCGGTGGTTCAAGCATGGGGTATGGTCCAAGGAGTCGGTCTCCACCGAAGAACAATTTGGAGCAACAAATCAGGGACTTACAAAAGAAAATGGAGGACATAAATACACCGAAGCCAACATACACAATGAGAGACATATGTCCTTATCCATTTGAAGAAAGCATTCCAATGCCTCCATTTCCTACACACTTTGTGACACCTAAGTTTGATAAGTATAGAGGCAAAGGGGATCCTAAGGCACATATAAGACAGTTTTTCATAGCTTGCATTGGGGTAGCAGCAGAAGAGACATATTTGATGAGATTATTCCCACAAAGCCTAAGTGATCAAGCTATGGAATGGTTCTCCCAACTTCCACCTGGTATTAAGTCATGGGATGACTTAGCAGAGGCATTTATTCAACATTTCTCCTACAACATAGAGACAGACATATCAGTCACTACTTTGTGCAACACCAAGCAAAAAGATGGAGAGTCTTTTTCATCATTTTTACAAAGATGGAGGAATCTAGATAGTAGGTGCTCTTGTGAAATTCCACAAAAACAAATGGTAGAGATGTTCACCCAAAATGTTAACAAAGACATTGGCTATGATCTAAGGAAAGCTTGTTTGTCCACCTTCAAGGATGTCATTGAAAAAGACTTAGCGACAGAGAAGGTCCTAATTGAACAAGGAGTCATTAAGATATTCAAGGAAAACAAAGATGACTTTAAAGGAAAAGACAAGCCAAGATTTTGGAATAAAAACAAGAACACGGTCAATGATGGTGTTGTTGATGCCAATATAGTGCGACCCAAAATCATTTTTTCAGGATCAAGCTCTACAAACAATCAAGTGAATACTCAAACAACTTCTAGATCATGAAGGAAGTACACCCCATTGGGAGAACCACTTGAGTCAATTTTCAAGAAGCTAGTGGCAAACAAAGTAATCACAGTTCCAGATTTTCCTCCATATGAACCAAAGGTCAAACCAAATTGGTGGAATGATGATTAGTATTGTGAATTTCACAAGAGCAAGGGTCATAAAATAGGAAATTGTCATCGATTGAAGAACATCATACAAGATCTCATTGATAAAGGTGACATTGAGATTGAAGGACACTCATCCAATCAAGAACATGAAATTTTTAAGGAACCATTCCCAAAACATGACAAGGGAAAAGCTAAAGCCGCAGATGACCAAACCAACTATACCAGAGCATCCTATAACTATGATTCAACTATCAATCACATCTCGATGGACAATTATGTCTCTACCATTATCATCAAGGACAAAACACCTGAGAATTCTACCCAAAGACCCAATATTGTCCTAAAAGGCGTTGGATCTTCTTCCAAACCTACCTTTGAATGTAATGTCACAACTCGTCGAGGTAAATTCACCTTGCAAGGTGCTCCAGCTAAAAACACGACTTCCTCATCAACCAAGCCTGAGTATGATCTTGTAGAACAGTTAGGGAAGACACCCGCACTCATCTCCATCCTTGAGCTTTTACGCATATCTTCTGCACATAAAGCCATTCTTGACAGAATCTTGAGAGACACTCCTGTCCTGACTAATCTGAATGTGGACCAGTTTCAAGCCATGGTGGGATACCTTTCCGTTCCACATTCCCTTACATTCACAGAAGCTGACAACGCCTCCATAAGTCAGCCACATAATGCACCTTTACACATTGAAGCCTTCATACACAAACATCGAATAAAATGAGTCTTGATGGATGGAGGAGCAGGTTTGAACATTTGCACATTGAGCACTATTAAACAATTGGGATATTTAGACAAAGCCATGAATGCTGCAAACGAAATTACCATCAAAGCATATGATGATGAAGAGCGTTCATCCAGAGGCACAGTCACCATGCCTCTCAGAGTTGGTCCAGTTACTAAGGATGTGGTTTGTCAAGTCCTTGATCTAGATCTCACATACAACATATTGCTAGGATGTCCATGGATTCATGAGATGAGCGTAGTACCATCTACATATCATCGATGTATCAAGTTTCCACACAATGGAGTTGAAGTGACCGTCAAAGCTGACCCAAATCCATTCATATATTGCAACAATCTACGACCTAGATCAGAAATAACAATACCAGTCAATCAAGAGGCTATTCCATCTTCAGCATATGTGGATCCAGAATCCTTGGAAGCTTTTACATCAAAACAAGCAGAGATCAAAGAAAAGTTCAAGATTAAAGACATAGGATGTGGTGAGTATATCTTTCATGTTGATCAACTCCCACTATCTCCTAAGACATTTAGTCAATAGGAACAAACTACAAACAATTTGCAATACCAAGGAATTGGGTGTGAACCACCTAGTGTTGTGGCTACTAAGTCTGAATGCAAATCTCCTCCAGTGGTGCAAGCAACTCTTGATATCAATAGTCCTAAGAGTGGTTCCAACAAAGAATCTATTGAGCGTATCGCCAACCCTCTTGAGAAATCATATAGCCTTACCATTTCATCCACTCATTCCATTTCCACTCTGCTTCTAGACTTGGATCAACAAGAATAAAAAAAAGCCCTTACTAATTGGGGATCAAGAATCGAGCTTTGAAAAGAAAAAACTAAAAGTCAAAACTAAAGAAAAGTCCTTCAGTCCAAATCAAAATCAAAAGCTATTGGACTCGGCAAAAATCAAGGTCAAGGATAAAAATCCTATGAAAGAAAAAGAGAAAGATATGATCTCCCCTAGTATCAAAATAACTGGGGGCAAAAGTTCTAAAATTTCAAGTCAAAAAGCATACTTGTTGATCCTAAGTCTCCATCATGCTATCCTACTTTCACTTATTTTCACAATCATAAGCCTTCATAACTCATCCACTTGTTTCACACATCCATTCCCTTCTGGTGATACATCATGGACCTTTAATGGAGCTTCCTCGAGGGACTTTGTTGTCAAGGATGCCCAAAATTCTTTAGGTGACACGCATATGGGCCTGTGTAGTCCACACACTAGTAATTCTATCTCAATTCCTTTATCAAGGAAGACAGTCACTCAAGCTACACATCGTTCAGTCAAGGAAAAATGTAGCTACAATCATATAGTCAAGCCTCGCACATTTGAGGTTGGTGACTTAGTTCTCAGAAAAAATCCTAAAAATCAGCAAGACAGAGAGAAGGGCAAGTTCAAACCAAACTGACTTGGTCCTTATATCATCACAACAGCATATGGCTCTGGTGTGTATCAGCTCTCAACCATAGAGGGTGAACCTTTTGAGGATCCTATCAACATCATGCACCTTCACAAGTTTCACACATAGCTCTTCAAAGTATCCTAATTAAAAAATACAAAAAAAATCATAAAATAAAAAAATCGTTACTTGGTGAAAACCTGGCAAACAGGCGCCTTGTGACACAAAAAAAAATCAAAAATAAAAAAAAGTAAAGAAAAACATTTTGTCCAACGGTGAAAACCACTTCGGTGGCTCCTTGGGAAAGTACCATGATGAAAACTGGGTCATCAGCGCCATGCGTAGAGACATTGCTCCTCCCTCCTTCGGGATTCACTTTTTGCACACACTCACAACCTATCCATTCATAATAAACTTACCCATTCCCATCATGGCTTGTTATTGATCTACCTAAGATTGGTTAGCCATTCATAATAAACCTCCCTTTTCACCCCTTTCCATCCACAATAAATCAGCTCCTATCTGTGGCTAAGGCAAATCCTACGTCTAGTAATGGGTGTGGAACTGAGAGCATCACATGTTTCGAGGAGTACAGTTTCTTCTGGTTTTCTTTAGTTTATCCACGCACAAATCCGCAATAAAGCAACACTTGCATCACCAATCCGCAATAAAGTTCCATCTTCTTCACAACAAAGTATCAATTTCATGGATTCGGTCAGTTTCAGATGAGACACAGCAGCAACAATGGGCTTCAACAAATCAAATCTTTCAACAGACTCAGACAACATTATGGTTCAGTGCTATCTATCCTTTTTGTGAAAGTAAACATTGTGACCATAATCAAATAAGACTTATACAAGTGACAAGAGACACTAAACTTGAGGACTACAGTGGATGTTAGTGTCGAGAATTGGTTTTCTTTTGATTTTATCTTTTGGTGACATGTCTTTTAGCTTTTCCAGGATGTCTTTGACTAGAGATTCTATCTCCAGGATGTCTTTGACTAGAAAGGCGAGGATGGGGTATCGTCACCTATTTTTTTCTTTGTTGTATGTGGATTGTCTCTTAGTAATGCTATGACTTGTTCAAGGATATGAGGACACTGTGAGTCTAGTGTGAACTAGGGCATTCCTTGTTTGTGACTATCTTATCTCCATGCAAACAAGTACAATGACTTTCTAGGTCGAACATATGCCTCGATTGTCATAACCCATTTTGCCATAATAAAGCTCAATGATGATAACGCACAAGAAGCTCTTTTCACTTTCATGCAATTTGCACTTGCATTAACACTTATTTGCATTTCATATATATATATATATATATATATATATATATATATATATATATATATATATATATATATATATATATATATATAACAATTGCATCACATCCTGCACACAACACATATGATCACATTTTACATTCTCATCATGTAAATAGTCATTTGCATTCTCATATCCATCTGCATTTCATACATTCACATTCACATATGCATAACATATAAAACATAAAAGAACAAAAATATTGCATTGCATCATGTACATATTTGCATCCATAACATAAACATCACATAGAAACATACATCATGAAACATCTCATCACATAGGTACACATGCATATAGCTACCACAAAGAAGAATCGTCTCATATATATATCAAAATCATAAGTGTCATGATACAATGATATCAAAATACATATGGCTACACAACCAATCCTCGTGTCGCCCAATCCGGATAGAGGAACCCAGTGATCACTCCTGCCAATATTGTTGGTAGTGCTAATCTTGTCTGTGTCATGGTATCCCAAGCCACGTGTCCAACCCTCATCTCCAATCTCGGATCCTGAAACACTCATCTCAGGGTCTCCCTGTCTCCATCTCAATTATAGGGTATCAACTCCCCATCGATCGGTATCCTCAGAATCCTATATACATCCTCTAAGGTGACTGTCATCTCACCCATCGGCAAA
Organism: Cryptomeria japonica; assembly: GCF_030272615.1. Lineage (NCBI taxonomy): Eukaryota > Viridiplantae > Streptophyta > Pinopsida > Cupressales > Cupressaceae > Cryptomeria > Cryptomeria japonica. The sequence goes on along the minus strand of NC_081408.1, from coordinate 524,038,582 downwards.
TTGAATGTGCAAGTCTCTGAGTGCCATTTCTCAACTAACGCAGTCAGCAATCCCATGTTCGCCTGAAACTCAGGCACATATAGAATAAATCGCAAACCAATAACCTCAATCGCGGCTCTGTCCTCAAATGTCAGCTCTAGTCATAACCTTTGAGTCGATGGGAATCTCTCCTGTGACTCCAGCATAGGTAGGTACTCCCATAGTCAAGCAAATCAACTGTGTTAGTTAAAGTGGCATTCACTGTTCATCACAAAATGCTACTTATTATCCTAGTGCTTATGATACTCTATCTGAGTGACACTCACTATTCATCACAAAGTGTTGCTTCGATTCTAGTGACATTCATTATTCATCACAAAGTGCTACTCATATTTGCACTCCCTGTTCATCACAAAGTGCTGCTCATATTAGTACTCCCTGTTCATCACAAAGTACTATGTCTTGGTACTCACTGTTCATCACAAAGTGCCTCGATCTATCTTATCCTAGGGCCTCTACTTGAGTGTATCCTCTTGAGTAGTTTCCTAATTGGCAACGTATGTTCTATCACAGAATTATCAATCCTAGCCCTATCTGCTATTCTAGTCTTCCCTAGAGGACCTGCTTGAGTGTATCCTCTCAGCAACTTATGCAATTGACAGCGTATGTTTATCACAGAACTATCGATTCACCCTAGAAGACATAAACGTGCATTTATTACATTACCTAGCATTCATTTATGAAAACATTTATTGCGACAAAGTACAAGAAGGTTTTGAGGTACTCACCGACTCTCCTGCATTTGCTGGCCTCTGAAATCGGCGAACGCGATCGAATCTGTGAACCAATGCCATCGCTGTTGACTGGTGCTGCTCTATTCTCTCTCTACACTCTGATCTCTTGGATGTGTGGATGACAATGAGGATGTTTTCCCCTCGTGGTCTATCTTATAGACTACCCTAGCCCCAGCCTTCGTCTCTCGAGTCAGTCTTCATTATCCCGTGACTCTGTCACTCTATCCCATCTGGTCAATCCATTCTAGCCTTTCTTTCTTATTGAGAGATTGTCTGTGACCTTTCTAGACATTTTCATCCAATCTCTCGAAGGGGCATATCATTCCCATCTTGGGGCAACTTTGTATCAGTTCATCTTATCTTCTTTGAAACAACGCAACAAGCTGCATTGTCTCAAAGAGGGGCAAAATGTAGACACCCAAAATTGTCATGTCTAATTAAATAAATATTTTATTTATTTAATTATTTTAGCCTAATTCTTCTATTAATTAAATAACTCTTAATTCATTTATCCTCTTCTAGCCATATTTCTCATTTAAATAAATACTTTTATTTAAATTATCCTTTTCCCAAATTAAATAAATATTTTATTTATTTAATTGATCTCACTTCCTCTATTAATTAAATAAATCTTCATTTATTTAATTAATTCATTAGCCTTTTCTACCCATGACACATGTCATTCATCTCTTAATTCATATACTACCTACCCTTTCATTATTTTATTATTTCCTCTACCTACCCTCTAATCATAGCCGACCTCTTTTTACACCTCTCAATCTTATCCCTCCATTTCATACAGTGTCTTCTATATAAGGAGATGCTTCCTTCATTATCAAACCCTCACTCACTATGCATTCAACCCCGATGATTACTCGACCACACTACGCTTTTGCACTTTCATATGTGATCCTACTTGCAACCACATTTCCGTTCTTTGTTGAGCTCTTGTGCATATAAAATCTAAGAGAAAATATATCAAGCAAGATCAATGGAGATAGGAAGAATGGAGATCCAAACCCTATTGGACATGTGATGGTATAATCTTTGTGATTTCATTTGATTTTCATTGTCTTAGGCAATCTTCATATGTTATGGTGAATCTTTGTTGTTGTTAGGCTAGGGTTTTGTGGTTGAATTCATTTAGTCTTTCAATATTGTTGTATCCATTTTCACCATATACAATTATAATTTCTGGAAAATTTCTGCCACGGCTTCAAACTTCAAATGCCTCTAGATTTGGCCTCTGAAGTCCGATTTGGATGAAACAAAAGACAAAAATGACTTTATTGGACCTCCTCAATCCAATGGTGACCTCATATTTGACCCATGAAGCTTCAATAATAACCTGCAATAGAAAGCTCCAAAATGCAAACCCCAAATAACATCAAATTTCTCTCAATTGGCAAACCAATGACACTCTAATGACTCTGATACCATGTGAGACATGGACCAGCTCTGATACCATGTGAGATTTTTCCAAGATCAAGAGGGAATGGAAAACACGAATAAGAGAGAACAAAATATATGATAGAAATAAACTATATTCTATCAAGATGAAAATACTGATCAACTGGATCATCAATCGTTACATACAATGAATATGAGCCTGCTTATATAGACAAGGCTATATGGATATGTGAGCAAAAAAACATGACATGTGGCTCGATAAGAAACAAGGGTAGGTAGGAAATAGGTGTGGTAGGTAGGAGAAACAATATAATATTCCACATGAGGTGCATCACCCACTGATTGTGGAATGTAACAACAAGATAAGTCCACAAAAGGTAGAAATTCTCCTACACACACTATCCCAATGTGGCACAAACACCCAAGTGTCTCATACCCAAACTACTATGAAATGCATTTCCTAAGTAAACTTAAGTATAGTGTAATAATATCCATGATGAATAATTATTTACACCAACAATTTGCATAAAGATATCTACCTCCAAGAGTAGAGGAGATCCTTGATAAATATGTCATCTTTGAAGGATAAGATGACTAAGAATACATACCTTCTCCAGAGTGGATTCTTAGGATTGCACACTTTCACTAAGGAGAGATTGTTCATAAAAGGCGCACCATTTCAAACAAGGAATGCACACACACTCGTAAGAAATGACATCAAATTATGAAAGATGCATCTCAACAAAGAAAAAAGGAAATCTTTAGAAGAGAGAGAGAGAGAGAGAGAGAGAGAGAGAGAGAGAGAGAGAGAGAGAGAGAGAGAGAGAGAGAGTATTGAAACATTATTCTTTCCCACCAAGCATGGAGACAAGGACACCAAAGGGACGTCATTTATAAAAGAAACACTCTTCTAAAATAAGCATAAGATCCCCAATAGGGATGCATATCACAATATAGAATGGTTCATTATAAAATATACCACTCAAATAAAGAGAAGAATTTGATGAATGATTATAGACTTTCAACACTAAGGAATAGGTCCAACTAAGGATATGCACTTATAAGGAAAGGATAAGATCCTCATTGGAGATACTTGTTCCAATAAGAGGAAGGAGATCCTCAATAGGGATATACACCTTCACAATCGATAAGAGATCCTTAAATAAGGGTCCTACTTCACAAAGGGTTAGAGAGAAAGGATGATTGAAAGGCTATTCTTACCCCCAAACATGGAGACAAGAGTAAAGATACTATTATGTTGCTACCAAAGTATGATTACACTTGAAATTGTACCACCATGAATGACAATGAGCTCCCAATAAGTAAGCTACCAATGTCACATAATGAGGAGCAACATAATAGAAACTCACATGTTATGTAAAAGGAAAAATATGAGAGTCTAACTCATTGCCATCTAGTATTTGAATTGTACCAGTTATAATAAGTTGTTGAATTTTATCTGCTAAATCATGATATTCATTAGTGGCATTGCCAGGGATTTGATGATACTCACAAAAAGAAGGTTTGTGTTGATTTTTCTTACGATTCTTTAAAGGGAGAGTAATCAAGTTGGCTTTAAGAATCTCATACAATATACTCTCTTGTTGTGATGAAAATTTGTAAGAAGGCATAGACGTATTAGACAACGGGGAAGGGGATGCCAACAAAAGAGCACTTTGGAAACCTAGATCTTCTTGGGAAAAGTGTGGTGTAGATTTCTCATGACCGTTAAAACTTTGTTGTACACATCCTAAACCATATCCATTGTGTCTATGCATAGATGTTGAAATGGCTAGAGGAGAGGGTTCGTTCCTAGTATCAAAATCTAAAAATCCCTCATCATTATCAAGACATGTGTTGGAAGGAGAAGTGGGAATTGATTTAGAAGATGTTTGGATAAATGACACACAAGGCTCCTTCAAGGCTTCCTTCTTAGATTGAGGGATTTTATACCCATTGACGGAAGACATAAAGTCTAATGTACCCCAATTCTTTGATAAGGAAGCATCATTGATAGGAGATTGTGTTATTGAAAGAATAATAGTATTAAAGGGAGAGATGCATCCTACTTCATCATGAACAAAATCATAAGGATTAGGATCAACCTTGATTGTGTGAAGTTCATTGTTATATATAAATTTTATTGTGCGATGAAGAGTAGAAGGGACTACTTTCATAGCATGAATCCACGGTCTACCTAGAAGAAGGTTATAATTAAGATGGTTGGGCATGAAATGAAAAGGAATAGGAAAAGTCATAGTGGTGTAGTCACGACAGGAGAGTCCTCAAAGAGAATAGTCTGAACCGTGCAGTTACATAGCTGAAAAACCTCAATGTCATGGAGGCAATATAGAAACAAACTATATTATATCATGAAAATCAGTTACAAACAACCGGCAACATGTGGGCTCACAAGATTCGGGTCACAGGCCTGAGTACAAAACATGCATGTTATACAACATTCAAGCTCAAGCAAGAATGCAAGCCAACTTCAGACCTCCTAACCAAAGGACTCTTCTTCTATATTCTAATCACTGAATTCTAATGCTCAATTACATTGATTTATATGATCAAGAATGATCTGTGTCATCCCAAGATGGAACAAATACCGAAGAACAAGATGAAATGTGTAAAACAACAAGGTCAACCTCTGCCATAGAGATCCTTCTGGAAAATTCATAGAATGAAGTGCGGACCCAAGGGAAGGTTGGCCACACCCCAAGGAACATTGGAAATAGTGAATTGAAGCTTCACAAGCTACATAAATGATCCAAAAAGATTCGCTAATAGCTAAATAGGTCCAAGTGGTTCCGGTGTTCTAAGCCAGAAAACTATCTCAAATTCTAGAAGCGTTAACTTGCCAAAAAAAATCCAAACGTCCTGCGGACTTAGGATAAGGTAGATGAACATGCCCACACACCAAAATCTATCTCCACAAGATTTGGTGAGAAAATGCCAAGAAACTCATAATGAAATGTTGAAATTACAAAACAGGAACAAGCTGAAAGAAAATGTTTTTGGTTGATGCAAGATTGCCAAGAACCAGGGATGCTCTTGCATCACACATCCGAGGTTGTTGAAAAAGCGATTCCCTCACTTTGTTGGGGTCAGATGAAAAGCAAGCCATTCTACCTCTGTCTAAGAAATCCATGATGAATCTTCAACTGGTTTGCTCTTCCACTTCACAAGATACTCTATGTATTGGTTGCTCCAGGTGCTACATCCAATCCTACTATCCAAAATATCTTCAATTTGATCTGGTTCCCTCTGGGGAATCTACTTCACCAAGTCTGCAACACTATCCTCACTGAATTTTATCTCATGATAATGGTTCAGATCTGTGATGCTGAATATAGGTGAAATACCCAAACTATCCAATAGCTCCACTTCATAGGCGTTTCTGAAACTAAATTTCCTCAAGAACTTACAAGGCCCAAACTTCTTCATCTGCAACTTATTATAGGCTCAAACTGGGAATATCTATTTTCTTAGACATATCATTACTTCATCACCAACTTCAAATTCCTTATGTCTCCTCTTTTCATCTGCTTTCTCCTTATACTTGTTGTTCATGTCCTCCAAATGTTGTTTAACCTGAGTATGTATTACCTTCATATGCTTTGCAAATTATTTTACTTATACACTCCTTTTATCTTCATTACTGATGTCTCTCAATTAGGATATGCCTCTAGGGTGTGCTCCAGTAACAATCTCAAAAGGTGTTCTTTCGGTACTCTTGTTCACTTAATTATTGTAGGCAAACTCTGCGTGTGCAAGAATCAAGTCCCAACTTTCAATTTTATCTCCAACTAAGCATCTCAAAAAAATTCCCAAAATCCTATTCACTACCTCTGTTTTCCCATTAGTCTGTGGGTGAAAAGTAGAACTGAACTTCAAATCTATCAAGTCATCTTCTTCCAAAGTGTTCTCCAGAAATATCCAACAAACTTAGTGTCTCTGTCTGAAACTATGCTCTTAGGTAATCAATGTAATCTCACCACTTCCTTGAAAAATAGGTCAGCTATATGTATTGCATTTGTTGTCTTCTTATAGGGTATAGAATGTGTCATCTTTGAGAATCTATCCACCACCACAAATATAGAATCATTTCCTCTCTGTGCCTTAGGCAATCCAAGTATGAAATCCATGCTTATGTCCTCCCAAGGTCTCTCTAGAGCTATCAAAGGCTTATATAATCCAACATTCTGACTACTACCTTTTTCAAGTTGACAAATCCTACAGCTCTGCACAAATTTCCTGACATCCTTATGAATTTGAGGCCAAAAGTAATTCTCACTACTCAAGGCCACTATCTTATCAACACCAAAGTGTCTAGTTAATCGTCCACTATGCTTCTCCTTTATCAGATTATCCCTCATATAACTCCTAGGTATACACAACTGAACTCCTCTAAACAACATCTCATCTTGAATGAAATAGTCCAACCACTTACTTATGTCCACCATAACCGGTTCCTTACATGCTTTCCAAGGTTCTGGAAAATCCGGGTCATCCTCATACAAGTTCTTCAATTCCTCAAAACCTAATACCTCCACTCTCATCTCTATCAACAAGTTCCTCCCTCTACTCAATGCATCTGCAACTTTATTTGACTTCCCACTTCTATACTTCAAAACAAAGGTATAAATCTACAAGAACTCTACCCATCTCATATGTCTCTGATTCAACTTACTCTAACTGTTCAAATATTGCAAAGCTTGATGAGCTGTATACAACACAAACTCCTTAGGAAGCAAATAATGTATCCATTTCTTCAATGCTTGAACTGTGGCATAGAATTCATGATCATACACTAAATATCTCCTCCTCGCATCATTCAACTTCTCATTGAAATAAGCTATCGGTCTTCCTTCCCGACTCAACATTGCTCCAATTGCATTCCCACTTGCATCACGATCCACTTGGAATACTCTGTTAAAATATAGTAAAGCCAACACAATCTTCTTTGTCACCTTCTACTTCAACAATTCAAAGCTCTTAATTTTCTCTGGTTGTCCACTTGAAATCCTTTCTATCCCCTCTTATTGTCTTGGTCATAGGGCTACAAATTGAACTGAAATTTCTTATAAACTTCTAGTAGAAATTAGCCAATCCATGAAATGATCTTACCTCTCCAATGCTTTCCGATGTAGGTCATTCAATAATTATTATTACCTTCTCAAGACCCATCTTCAATACATCTATAAATATCGCAAATCCCAAATAGACTAATTCTTCCTTCATGAAACTGCACTTCTTAATGTTTATCAACAACTTCTCCTCTCTCAACCTCTGCAAAACTTGTTGTAACATATGTTCTTCCTTTGTTTTACTTAAAATCAGAATGCCATCCAAATACAAAATAACAAACTTATCCAAGAATTTATTCAATACCTCATTCATCAACCTCGTGAAAGTACTCAGTGCATTAGTCAATCCAAAAGTCATCACCAACCATTCATACACTCCTTCATTTTGTCTTGAATGTTGTTTTCCACTCATCTCATTCTCTGATTCTGATCTGGTGGTATCCACTCTTCAAGTCTATCTTCATGTAATATCTATCTTCACTCAGACAATCCATTATGTCATCCATCTTAGGCAAGGAGATCAATACTTCACTATGATCTTGTTTATCACTCTGTAATCAATACACATCCTCCATTCTCCATTCTTCTTAAGTGCTAACATTGCTGACACTGCACAAGGACTCAAACTTTTTCTGAGCAAACATTTTCTCAACAATTCTTGCACTTGTCCATTCAACTCCTCATTCTGTGTTGGTGTCATCCGATGTGCTTCTTTATTAGGCAAACTAGCTCTGGGAATCAGGTCCATGCAATGACTAATACTTCTCACAAGCGATAATCCATCAGGAACATTATCTGAAATGATGTCTCCATATTCTGTCATCAACTCCTTTATTGTTGGCATATGTGCAAGAGTATGATGACATGATGATATTATATGTTTTCATTGATGTCAATATGCTGAGAAGTGAACAGGTATATTGAAGTTAAGCAACTAGCAAAGAGAACTGGTATGGTGGTGTAAACCGGTATATGTGCAATAAGTGAAGCGGTATGCTTGTCCAAGTGAACTGGTATGATTTTGTGAACTGAAATTGGTATGTCGGAATGAGAACCGGTACATGGAATGTGGTAGGACTACCGGTTGGTAGTCTTAGCTTCAGGGTTTCTGGTTGAAGTGTTCCAAGCCTGTGTGATTCAACCGATGACATTGTGTGATGAGTTAGCATTGTAATGGAGATCAGATCGTGTTGCCACGTCAGCCTCGTGCACGTGAAGGATCTTTCATGAAGGAGATTGATCCTATCTACCTCGGGAATATATGAAGTCTTTGCAAACGGTGGAGAACGCATAATGGGTTATCGCCTCCATGAAGCAGTGAAGAACGAATGATGGAGAATGTCTTGAGATATGTTCAAATCGTTGTATCCAAATGCAAACTGTTTAATGGTTAGGATTGAATTGATCAATTGCTTAACCTAAGTGTTTAGGGTTTAGGGTTTATGTTGTCGACCTATCTGTGTTCTATAAGGTCGATGTTGTGTTTCATGTTGAGGTTGTTGGCAAATGTTTTGTGTGTATCTAAGTGCAAAGATACGTGATTCTTGCCAAACCAGATAAGAGGATTGATACCTACATAGTGTGTATGCAGAAGGAAGGAACTAAAGCAGATCTACATTGGCATTGAGTGCTATTACCAGATCATTGTAATACCTGTTGATCTTTAACTACTTCAACAGTTGGAAAATCCCTTAACCGGGTAGCTTTAACCAGCTTGCTGTAAATCTTTTAACAGGGTGACTCAAAGCCATTGAGTTCATAAAATCCTCCAACAAGGTAACCTCTAACAGGGTTTAACCCTTAACTGGGTATTTTAGCCATCCTTAAACGGGTGATCCCTAACAGGATCGGTTCCTAACAAAACCTATTGTAATAGTCTTTAACCGGACTAGGCTCCTAATAGAGCAGACTTCTAAAGAGTTCAAAAATAGCTTGTGGGTATTCATCCCCACCGTGGTTTTTCCTAGTTGGGTTTCCACATGAAAAAATATGTATGTCCTGTGTGATGCCTCTTTCATGTGATGCTTTGTTATTTTCTGTCAAGCGGTGAATCATGTTATGCTAGTAAATTATCGTATCTCTAATGATAGATTATCTATTTATGCATAAGGATAAAGTGGAAATGACTAAGTAGGTTGTATGGAAAGCTAACTGTTGCTAGTTTATGTCTTTCCCAGTATCATTGTGTTTAACCGGTAGTAATCTGGTTTTGACCGGTGTTAGTGATTGCCAGTCAAGTTCACTGTTTGCAGTCAAACCGGTTAGGAAAAAGTTTCTGTGCCTGTACTGATTCACCCCCCCCTCTCAATACCGGTTTGGTACTCATCGTTCGTCATTGATTTATCAATTGGTATCAGAGCATCCTCCAGGTCCTCTATGTTGTAAGCTTAACCGCTTGAGGGAAAGATCCTATTATAATGATGAAGAGGGAAGGTCCAAAGTTCAACACAAATAACTTTAAAATATGGAAGGATGGAATGAAGATATGCATCAGAAGCATGAGTGCTCAACATTGGAGCTATGTTGAGAATGTTAATGTTATCCCTACTGGTACTCTCACCGATGACCAAAAGAGAGAGATTCAGGAGAATGGGCAAGTCATGGAAGCCCTAATTAGTAGCTTATCTGACTTTGAGTTTATTGATGTCCAGGATAAAGACAATCCCAAAGAAGTATGGGATACTCTTGAGAATATCTATGGCGGTGATGAGCATGTAAAACAAGCTAAGGAAGAAAGCCTTAGAGGGAAGTTTGAAGACATGTGGATGGTCGAAGGTGAGACCATTCAACAATGTGGAATACGAATCAAAACCATTGTTGGAGATATCAAGAGTGCAGGTGGTAAAATGGAAGATTCCATTGTTGTCAGTAAAGTTTTGAGATCCTTATTACCGATCTATGTAATAAGGGTTGCTTCTATTCAGGAGTTGAGATCTATAGACAAGACTAAGGTATCCCTAGAATCCATCATTGCAAAGTTGACAACCTATGAGCTAAATAGTTTTGATGACAGTATTCAGAAGACTGAATTAGCTTTTAGAGCATCCGTTGCACCATCCTGAAAAAGGAAAAGAAGCAAGCACCAGCGGTGAACCAAGACAGAGCAGAGAAATGGATGATGAGGAGATTCTGATGGAATTTGAAGCTCTTCTTGCCAAGAGACTTCCTAAGGGAACCGACAAATACAGAGGTAAGCTTCGTTTGAAATGTTTTTCTTGTAATCAGATAGCACACATTGTTATAAACTGTCCTAATGGTGACAACAAGGACAAACTAGAAAGGTTCAAGAAGTTCAAAGGAGGAAACCAGAGAAACTGTTTTGTAGCAGTTGATGAAGGTGTTACTGATGAGGAATCAAAAGATGAAGAAAATGAAGATATTGTGTTTGTTGCAGTCAAGGAAGATGTGTCAGACAAAAAGGCTCTTGTCTCTCACTTTGATAATTCAAATGAGTGGATTATTGACAGTGGTTGTTCTCACCATATGACTGGTGACTGGAGCAAGTTTCTATCTTTGGAAGAATATGATGGTGGTGTGGTTCGTTTTGGTAATGATGCACAATGTATGGTCAAAGGCAGAGGGTCCATCTCTCTAAATGGAAAGAGTAGTGCTGACAATGTGTATTGGGTGGAAGGTCTCAGACACAATCTATTGAGTGTTGCCCAGCTGAATGATGGTGGACTGGCTCTGGAATTCAAAAATGGAGTGTGCAAAATCAAAGGAAAGAATGGTGAACTGATGGCCACTGGTATGCAGACCAAAGGTAACTTATTTTAGTTGAATGCAAATACAAGTACATGTCTTATGGCCAAGTTTGATGATAGCTGGATATGGCATAGGAGACTCTGCCATGTAAACTTTGATAAGATAGTAAAGGCCAGTAAGATCAAGGCAGTTAGAGGACTGTCGATGTTGAGCAAACCGGAAAATCCTTCATGCAGAGAATGTCAACTGGGGAAAATATCTTCCTCAACCTTCAAAGGTAAATCTTTCATCGTCAACAATTTACTTGATCTTGTGCATACTGATTTGTGTGGTCCTATGAAAACTAGGAGTGTGCAGGGAGATAGGTATTTTATGATTCTAACAAATGATTGCTCAAGAATGATGTGGGTCACATTCTTGAAGGACAAATCTGAAGCTTTTGGAAAGTTCAAAGATTTCGGAGCACTGGTAGAAAAGGAAAGTGGTAGAAGAATCAAATGCCTCAGAACTGATCAGGGAGGGGAATTCACTTCCGATGAATTCAACAAATATTGTGAAGAGAAAGGCATCAAGAGGCAACTGTCTGCCCCCCAGACTCCACAACAGAATGGCCTAGCAGAGAGAAACAACTGGACTGTGGTTGAAGCGGCTAGAACTATGTTGATCCAAGGAAAGGCAACTCACACCTTTTGGAGAGAAGTGGTGAGCACTACAGTCTACACAATGAACCGGGTACTCATCAAAAAGGGAAAGGATAAGACTCCTTATGAGTACTGGACCAGTAAGACACTAGTGGTAAGCTACTTTAGAGTGTTTGGTAGTAAATGTTACATCAAGAGGAGTGAACATCAGAGCAAGTTCGATGCTAAATGTGATGAGGGAATATTCCTAGGGTACTCCACTAAGAGCAAAGCTCTCAAATGTTTCAACACTAGGACTCAAATAATTGTTGAAAGCATCAATGTTAGGGTTGATGAAAACTCTAGGAAAACTGAGGAAACCGGTAGTGAGCAAATAAGAGATGAACCGGTAGTAACCTTCTAGGAACCGGTTGCAAATCAGCCTAGTACTAGTAATTGTGCTCCTACACCGGTGGATGCTGATGCTGATGAAGATGAGGATGATGAAGAAAAGCAAGAGGAACTTGCTAAGAACATACCTAGGTATGTCAAACTCAATCATGATCCAAAGAAAATTATAGGAGACAAGGATGCAAGAATCCTTACAAGAAGAAAGGTCAGAGAAAACTCATGTATGATCTCTAAATTTGAGACTAAATCATTAAAAGAGGCACATAAAGATGAAGATTGGAACAAGGAAATGGAAGAGGAACTTGATCAGATAGAAAGGAATGGTACATGGTCCTTGGTACCGAGACCGAATGATAAAAATGTCATTGGTACGAAATGGGTTTTTAGAAATAAGCTGAATGAAGATGGGACAGTGATAAGAAACAAAGCTAGACTAGTGTGTAAGGGGTATGCTCAAGAAGAAGGAGAAGACTATGGAGAAACCTTTGCTCCAGTAGCCAGATTGGAAGGAGTTTGTATGCTTCTTGCATATGCAGATTTTAAAGGATTCAAGGTATACCAAATGGATGTAAAATCTGCATTCCTAAATGGAATACTTGAAGAGGAGGTGTATATAGAGCAACCAGATGGGTTTTTCCTATCAGAAGACAGTGACATGGTGTGTAGGCTACATAAAACCTTGTATGGACTAAAGCAGGCACCTAGAGCATGGTATGAATGCTTGCACTCCCATCTTGTGAAGATTGGATTTGAAAGAACTAGTGACGATAGCAATATCTACTTGAAATTAGAAGGAGATCAGATTCTTATCTGCGAAGTATTTGTTGATGACATAATCTTTGGTGGTGATGACAAGATGAGTCATGAATTTGCTGATGAGATGAAAAAGGAGTTTGAAATGTCACTCATAGGGGAGATTAAGTTCTTCATTGGACTGTAGATTCAACAAATGAAAGATGGAATCTTTATTACTCAGTCCAAGTATGTCAAAGAGGTGTTGAAAACCTTTGGCATGGAAAATAGTAAACCGGTTGGTACACCAATGGTGACTGGTTGTAAGCTATCAAAAGAGGATGACTCGGCATTGGTAAATGAGAAGGAATACTGATCAATGATTGGTAAGTTGCATTATGTAGTGCATAGCAGACCAGACATTGCACATGCAGTGGGTATTACCGCTCAGTTTCAGCAAAGCCCAAGAGAATCCCACTTGGTAGCAGTCAAGTGGATTCTTAGATATCTGAAGGGAACTATTAACTATGGGTTATGATATCCATACAATAATGAGTTCAACCTGAAAGTATTCACAGATGTTGATTGGGTTGGTAATGTGGATGACTGGAAGAGCACAACCGGTGGTGCATTCTTTCTTGGTGGTAGATTGGTCTCATGGATGAGTAAAAAACAGTTGTATCTCTCAGTCTACAGCAGAAGCGGAGTACGTTGCAACTTTTATGAATTGCACCTAGACTATTTGGATGAAGCATATATTGAATGGCTTCAAAGTTCCTATATCTGAACCAGTAAGCATATTTTGTGACAATACAAGTGCAATTAACATTTCCAAGAATCCGATTTTACATACTAGAACCAAACACTTTGAACTCAATTATCATTTCTTAAGGGAAAAGGTTCAGAACAAAGAGGTTGCATTGGAACATGTTTCTAGTAAGGAGCAGTTAGCAGATATATTCACCAAGCCTCTACTGAAGGCTACATTTACTTATTTGAGAGGTGAATTAGGGGTGCTGCCCCTTCAAGAGGTGAACTAAAGTTATGTGCTCCACATCAGTCAGGTATTGCATTGTCAAATCTTTTCAGGATTGATGTGTTGAAGAATGCTACTCCTCAGGGGGAGTAGCATAGTGGAACAGGGAAGCTTGTGCCTCCACTTTGGCATTGTTGTCAAAGGGGGAGAAGATGTGAAGTGGGGAAGATATCTGTAGCAATAGGGAGAAGATGTGATGCTGAGTGATATCTTTGTATATTGCCATCAATGCCAAAGGGGGAGATTGTTGGCATATGTGCAAGAGTATGATGACATGATGATATTGTATGTTGTCATTGATGTCAATATGCTGAGAAGTGAATCAGTATATTGAAGTTAAGAAACTGGCAAAGAGAACCAGTATGGTGGTGTAAACCGGTATATGTGCAATAAGTGAAGTGGTATGCTTGTCCAAGTGAACCGGTATGATGTTGTGAACCGGAACCGGTATGTCGGAATGAGAACCGGTACATGGAATGTGGTAGGACTACCGGTTGGTAGTCTTAGCTTCAGGGTTTCTGGTTGAAATGTTCCAAGCCTGCGTGATTCAACCGATGACATTGTGTGATGAGTTAGCATTGTAATGGAGATTAGATCATGTTGCCATGTCAGCCTCGTGCACGTGAAGGATCTTGCATGAAGGAGATTGATCCTATCTACCTCGGGAATGTGCGAAGTCTTTGCAAACGATGGAGAATGCGTGATGGGTTATCGCCTCCATGAAGCGATGAAGAAGGAACGATGGAGAAGGTCTTGAGATCTGTTCAAGACCATTGTATCCAAATGCAAAGTGCTCAATGGTCAGGATTGAACTGATCAATTGCTTAACCTAAGTGTTTAGGGTTTATGCTGTCGACCTATCTGTGTTCTATAAGGTTGATGTTGTGTTTCATGTTGAGGTTGTTGGCAAATGTTGTGTGTGTATCTAAGTACAGAGATACGTGATTCTTGCTAGACCAAATAAGAGGATTGATACCTACATAGTGTGTGTGCAGAAGGAAGGAACTAAAGCAGATCTGCATTGGCATTGAGTGCTATTACTAGATCATTGTAATACCTGTTGATCTTTAATTACTTCAACAGTTGGAAAATCCCTTAATCGGGTAGCTTTAACCAGCTTGTTGTAAATCCTTTAACAGGGTGACTCAAAGCCATTGAGTTTATAAAATCCTCTAACAAGGTAACCTCTAATAGGGTTTAACCCTTAACCGGGTATTTTAGCCATCCTTAACCGGGTGATCCCTAACATGATCGGTTCCTAACAGAACCTGTTGTAACAGTCTTTAACTAGACTAGGCTCCTAATAGAGCGGACTTCTAAAGAGTTCAAAAATAGCTTGTGGGTATTCATCCCCACCATGGTTTTTCCTAGTTGGGTTTCCACGTGAAAAAATATGTGTGTCATGTGTGATGCCTCTTTCATGTGATGCTTTGTTATTTTCTGTCAAGTGATCAATCATGTTATGCTAGTAAATTATCATATCTCTGATGATAGATTATCTGTTTATGCATAAGGATAAAGTGGAAATGAGGGAGTAGGTTGTATGGAAAGCTAAGTGTTGTCGGTTTATGTCTTTCCCAGTATCATTGTGTTTAATCGGTAGTAATCTTGTTTTGACCGGTGTTAGTGATTGCCAGTCAAGTTCACTGTTTGCAGTCAAACCGGTTAGGAAAAAGTTTCTGTGCCTGTACTGATTCATCCCCCCCTGTCAGTACTGGTTTGGTACTCATTGTTCATCATTGAGTTATCATTTATTTCCTCTGGTTGTTCTCCTTCAAGCTCCAAATTGTTAGTCTTCTTATGAACCAAGGAGAAATACACATTCTCATGTCTTATCCCATCCAGGAATTTCCTTCGATCCACCAAACAAATTCTAGCACTAGTACAAACTTCACTCTTCAAAGGCTCCTCCAAGGGCAACACGGTCTGCTTCATCCCATTTGCAACAATAGCGTATATATTTTTTCTCCCATCATGTATTGCTTGTGTATCATACTGTCAAGGTCTTCCCAACAAAATGTGACAAATATCCATAGGCATAATATCACACAAAACTTCATCATGATAAGGTCCAATTTTCAATTTTACTAAACATTGTTCGTTTACTAGTATCAAGTATGACCATCTTGAATCCATGTTATCTAATAAGGCTTAGGGTGCTTCAATCTCTCTAGATTCAACTTATTCACCATCTCCTTCAAAACAAGATTATCGTAACTACCATTTATCAATTATAACTTTACAACACTTACCAGATACATTACATTTGGTCTTGAATAAATTCCTCCTCTACAAGGCCTCTTCATCATCTCCAGTATGACACAAAGCTCTCCTTATCACCAACAATTCTCCATCTTCTGGCTTATTATCTGATCCGGTATGGTATTCTTCTACAAAGGCTTCTCTCCCAGTGCTCTCTACCTTCCTACATTCAAAAGCAAGATGTCCTTCTCCTCCGCGCACTTAAAGTCGATTCCTCTAAATACTCTTTTATCTTGTCTTTTGTCTTCCTTTCTATAACCCTCATTCTGGTATCCATCAGGTTCTATTCTCCGATAATTTTTTTTTATCATCCTTCTGGTATGAACTACTATCTCTACTAGCTTCATTGTCTTTATTGTTATCTGCAAAGGGTCCTCTTCCTTCAGGATAGCTCCTTCCTCCTTGAAATTTTCCTCTAGAAAACCTTCCACCTCTACCTCTTTGCTTCTGCTCATATCTTTTGTTCAACTTATCCTTTTCTTTCAGGGTATATTGATAGGTTTCCTCAACACTTTCCAACTTGATTAAACTAAGTTAATCTTGTATAGACATATACAACCCATTCAGGTACCTGCCAATTTGTTTAATCTCATCATCAGTATGTCTGGATGTGATATTCAACTTGTAGAATGCTTCGATATACTCCTTCACACTAGATTCCTTCTGTTTAAGGTTCTGCAACTTCCAAAATAAATTCACTTGACAATCAACAGGTATAAACTTTGATTTCAACTTACTAACCATCCACTCCCAAGATTTGATCTTCTCTTTACCTCTTGTATGTCTATCTACCTGCAAATGTTCCCACCAAAGAGATTCATGATCTTTCAACTTAGTGCAAGCGTATATCACCTTTCTATCTTCCACAGTGCCTTCAAAATCAAAATACTTTTTCATCTCCATGATCCAATCCAACAATTCATTTGAATCCAACTTTCCATCATAATCTGGTGGGGTAAAATGTGGTTTGGTATTCGCTCTTGACAATGCTATTATAAACCTTTCTTCATCCAGATTGTTTGCCGGTGGATTTGCTCCTTGTTCTCCAACTACTTCTTCTTTCTCATCATCACTTACATCTTCAACATGTCGACCTCTTCTCTGGGTCATTTCAACAACTTCTAATCGGGCTGCAATTCCTCTCAACATTTCTATCACAAAAGGGTCTACATTTCCACACGCTCCACCATTTCTATTTCCTCTTTGCGCCATCTTCATGCCAGTCCTTTGCAGCTGTAGGCCGGATCTGCAATCCGCCTCCCTACAACAAAATATTATAGGACAACACAATCTCCAAAATGAAATCTCGCTCTGATACCACTTGGTGCAGTCATGGCAGGAGAGTCCTCAAAGAGAACAATCTAAACCGTGCAACAAGAGTTACACAACTGAAACAACTCGATGTGACAGAGGAAATGCAGAAACAAACTATTATATCATGAAAATCAGTTACAAATTGCCGACAATATGCAGGCTCATAGGCCTGAGTATAAAACATGCATGTTATGTAACATTCAGGCTCAAGAAAGAATGCGAGCCAACTCCAAACCTCCTAACCTTAGGATTCTTCTTCTATATTCTAATCATTGAATTCTATTGCTCAATTACATCAATTTATATGATCAAGAATGATCCGTGTCTGCCCAAGATGGAACAAATGCTGAAGAACAAGATGAAACATGTAAAACAACAAGGTCGGCCTTCACCAAAGAGATCCTTCTAGAAAATTCATAAAATGAAGTGCAAACCCAAGGGAATGTCAGCCACATGCCAAAGAACATTGGAAACAACGAATTGAAGCTCTACAAGCTACATAAGTGATCCGTAAGATCTGCCAATAGCCAAATAGGTCCAAGTGGTTCCGGTGTTCTAAGCCAAAAAACTGTCTCAGATTTCGGAAGCGATAACTTCCTAGAAAAATATCCAAATGTCCTGCAGACTTAGGATAAGGTAGATGAACATGCCCACACACCAAAATCCAGCTCCGCAAGATCTGGTGAACAAATGCCAAGAAACTTATAATGAAATGTTGAAACTACAAAATAGGAACAAGCTGAAAGAAAATGTTTTTGGTTGATGTAAGATTGCCAAGAACTAGGGATGCTCCTGCATCACACAGGTCCTACTTTGATAGGTAATATGACTATACGAAGTGTCTCTCTAGGAATATTATCAAAGCCACGAACACAAAGAGGATCGAGTTGAATAGAAGAATGATCACAACTTATCTTGTCTAATAAGGCAACACAACAAATGTTAAGTGTCGACCCATTATCAATTAAGGTACCTCTTATGTTGTGTTCATAAATACAAGGAGTAATCATAAGGGGATCATTTCTATTTATAACCTATATAGAAGACAATTCATCTTGTGAGAATGTAATATCATTTGGTTTAGAAGAAGGATGAGGAAACATTATGAAAGGCTTCTTGGATCAACCTATGGTATGAAGGGGAAGTTTGAATCAAGTCCTATAGGGAGATCTTTGCTAAGATATTGATGGAGTTTCTCAACAAGAACATTATCAATGTGTTTCTTAAGGCAAGAGGAGGAAGAAAGAGAAGTGAGAAGAACATTGCGTTATTTTTTTTTGACACAAGCATTACATGTTTGATGTATTCTAGAACCATTTTTTTGATCTAATTGTCTTTCCATATCACTTATTTCACATATGTATTTTGCAACTTTTAGGATAGTGGGAGGTTCCTTGGGTTTAGGCTTCTCATAACTAGAAACATGAATGGTATTGACTTGATTAATCTTTTTGTTCTCCAAGGATATATTTCTAGAAGAGAGAGCATTAAGGAAATTGCTAATGATTTCATCCTCTTGCACCAAATTATCCTCATAGGGGAGGTACATTTTAGGATAAATATCATTCTTCAAAGATTCATCTTTAGGAGGGAGATCTTTGAAAGAAGTGCTCATAACCTCTTCTTGCACCAATGTGCCCTCATTGGTAGAACCAAATTTGGGAGAGGGTAAATCAATGTCCATCAACACTTCTTCTCTAGGAGAGATACCATGTGTTTATGGTGAAAATGGAAATGACAATATTGAAAGACTAAATGAATTCAACCACAAAACCCTAGCCTAACAACAACAAAGATCCATCATAACACATGAAGATTACCTAAGACAATGTAAATCAAATAAAATCACCAATGAGTTTTTGGAGATTTAGAGGATAATTTAGAGGGAAGAAAGAAGTAACCAAGAGTTTCATCCATCATCTCAAGGTCATCACTACTAAATGGCTTACACATTATGTTGATTAACCTTTGGCAAAATGATGGTTTAGAAGGCTTATGATAAAGGAAACCATCAAGAGCCTCCTCAAGTTCTTCCTACCATATACTTCTTCGAAAGGATAGTCATTATAAGCAAATGGATTGTCAAAGGAATGATAGTCTTGCAAAGAGTAATTTGACATTTTGAAAAGAAATGCTAACTATTGCAATGAAATGAACTAAATCATGCAAACACACAAAATGCATAAAACAAGATTTCTTTTGTATTTTTATTTTAATTTTTATAATTTTCTTTTAAATAAAACTATGAAATTAATGAATCTAAATCTATAAACACACTTGAAAATTTTAGCAAACCACAAGTTAATTTTTAAATTTAAAAATTAGGGTTTTTTTGAGAAATTAACCTCTAAAATTTTAAAATTTAATTGGAAATTGAACTTGTAATTTGAAAACACCCAAATTTAAAATAATTAATCCAAATTTTAGCAACTCACAAGTTCAATTTTAAAATTAAAAATTAATTGGAACTTGAACTTGTAAAATAAAATTTGAATTTTAAATTTGAAACTTACAAAATAATTGAATAATGCAAAATTCTAGAAAAAAAATGATTATTCAATTAAATAAAAAAATTGATTTGTGATTTTGAAAAGATAAAGAACAATTGTGAAAAATCATGCAACCCACTAATAAATCTCAATTTAAAAATCAGGGCTTTGTGAAAATAACCTCTTAATTTTAAAATTTAAATTTAAAATTACCCATTAGGAAATTTATTTTTTATTTTTAAAAATTAGGGCTTTGTGAAAAGAACCTCTTAATTTTAAATTTTAAATTTTAAATTAGATCTAAGGTTGTAATTTTGAAATTAAAATAATTAATCCAAAATTGGGCAACCCACAAGGCTAATTTAAATTTAAAAATTAGAGCTCTTTTAATTAACCACTTAACTTTAAAATTAAAATTTGAATTTAAAATTAAAATTTGAATTTTGATTGCAATTTTGATTTTGAATTAAAATTAACAATCAAATTTGAAATGGTAAATTCAAAATTAAACAACTCACAAGCTCAATTTTAAATTTAAAAATTAAGGTTTTTAAAAATTAGCCACTTAATTTTAAAATTTAAATTTAAAATTTGATTGTAAGTGAAAATTTGAATTTTGAAATTGTAAAACATTCATATCTGAAATAATTAATCCAAATTAAGCAATTCATAAGCTCAATTTTAAATTTAAAAAATAGGGTTTTGTTGAATTTAACCTCTAAATTTTTAAAATTTGCAAGGAAATCAAACTTGTAGATGAAAACTTGAATTTTAAACTGCATACACACTCAGATCTGAGAACATGAATCTGAATTAAAGATGTTTGACGTTGGGTTCACCAAAATGTAATGGTGAAAAATTAGGGCTTCCATCCCAAGAAGGATGAAAACCACTAATTTTTGCTTAGACACCAATTACATTCAAAAGAGGGTTAAGATTCAATAGATTCAGTCACAAATCAGCAATGATTGAGACTAAATACTAACTGGATTAAGGGGATGAATTTATTTAACCTCTTTTGTGAGTTGAAATGCTAAATTAGGATAAAGTGTTGAAAAGTGAAGGTAAAAATGTAGAAATAGTGAGCTACAGTTGTAGAATTTTTGCGTGCACCTGGATCTGAGCAGTATATGTAGATTCGGATCTAATCCCCAAAAAAGCTCCAAAAATATCAGGACTGGTGTGCCCGTCGCCTTGGTCCTCTTACTTTTTTGCATGCCAAAGAGGGTTGATTTGTCTCTGCAAATAGTACCTATTCTAAAGAGTACATCTCCGTACCTATTTCCTGCACATAGAAAGAAAGGGAAATGGGTTGGGAATAGGGGTTTGCCTAAGTCAAACCCCAGTTTAGGAATTAACCTTGATTGAAATATTATAAATACTAAAATAAATAATGGAAAGATATACCTCAGATTTGCAATGACTAATAATGATGCTTTGCTTCTTGAATGTAATCACATATCTTGTATGAAATGGCATGAACATGAAAAAACCCTAATCACACATACATGCTTGCAAATGAATTATGTAATGTTTCTCCACTATTGATGAATGAAGAATGCATCCTTGAAGACCTCTAGAAATGCTTGATGATGAATGCTTGATGATCATAATTTTGCCTGTCTCTTATGATGTGATATGCAAATGAGAAGGGAAAACCTCCTTATATACTTGCCCATCGAATAACATGCTAAATTTTTGACATAGGCCGACATGGAGAGATATTTCCTGCTCATTCTTGAAGATGCAAGAGGGGTTAAAACAAGGGTCCAATTAAGGGGGACCAAAGCATTGCGCTCTAGTCCCAATGAGGACCAGAGCACCACGCCCTGGTCCTATCCCTTTTTAGGGCCGAGACAAGGGGGTTATGTGATGGATAAAGTGAAAATCAAACCAAATTTGCATGATATAAGCATAATTAGGCCTTAATTAGGCATTGGGGGACACACACTAAGGTGAGGGCCCAAATGCACTCAAAATTGCAAAGGGGTACAATTTAAGAACGCTACAGCTACAAATGTATGAAAATAACATTGAACAATAAAATTTATACCTTCACACGCAAGAGAGGATTGTCTCCAATGTCCTTGTATCCTCCATGATCCTATATTATTATGTTTGCTCTTAGATTTGTATGCACTTGCACAAAATCTTGAAGGGGAATGAATGTGGTTGTGATGATGTAAAGCTATGATCATGATGATGTATGCTCTAGAATGATTTTGCCAAAGTATAGGTATTCTCAAGCTATGTATGATATAGAATGAGATCATCGTGAAGATGGATGTTTTAGATTAGGAAGTGAAATTGTGAATGGTCATGATCACATAGATGAAAGAGAATCAATAGGATTTGAGGGTAGGTAATGATGAAGGATGAGATTAAGAGGTTAAAAGGGTAGTAGGTGGGAGTGAATAATCTTAAGAGGTTGTTTTGAAATGAAGGGATGCAATTAAGCAATGTGTTGAGTTTTAGATGCAGAGATTGGGGAAAGGACAAAGTGAAGAGCATTTTTGACACTTGTCACATGCCTACGAATTTAGATTATGATCCATGTGAACAAGTTGGAAGGTTGGGATTAAATAGGAAAAGAGTAAGTGAATTAATTAATTAAATAAAAGTATTTATTTAATTAATAGAGGAAAACAGGCTAGATTTAAATTAAGTAAATAAAATATTTATTTAATTTAGGAAAGAAGTGAGTTTAAATAGATAATAAATATTTATTTAATTAATAAAGTAATAATGGGAAAATTAATTGGCCCATTAATGGGTCTCATTGGACTAATCCAATGAAAGTGAGGTGTGGCAAAGCCATATTATGGATGGATCAAGATCAATTTTGATGATGTTTCAATTGGAAAACCTAGCCCTTCGGGTGCAAGATGTGTTGCTAGGGATGACGTTTGAAAAATCCTTGAAATTGGTGCTCAAAAGTTAGAAGAAGGTACTAATAATGAGGTGAAGCTCAAGCTACGATTTTGGCACTTAACCTAGCTTCCAGACTTTCAGTCTCAAAGCTTCATCTAAAGGGCAACTCCCACTTGTGATAAGTGAATTTTATAATTAAGGGTGAAGTTATAAGTTGGAAACTAAATAAATTTATAAAGTTTATAATATTGCAAATGTGAAGTTGATGGTGTGTCAGTATGGTTGTCATTCATGTCAACATACTGATTATGTGTTTTAGTGATTGATTTGGTGCTCCATAAGTTGTGCTCAAGGAAGTGTTCTCAGTGATGATGGTGTTTGACAGTATTTGCAGTGCTCCATATTTTTCCACATTTTTGGTTTTGATGATGATATCTTGGATTTATGTTGTTCATGTCTTTATCTTTGTTATTATGATTCGAGATGTGATGATGTGCTCTAGAGTCGTGGTTGCAGATATGTTCATTCTAGGTCTTATTGACCTTGAATGTTTTTATTTTTTTCTCTAGTGATTGTGGCATCTGGATAGCATATTTTTTTGATTGATGCAATGCATTGTGGTGTAGTCCACTTCTTATTCCTTTCCACCATGAGAATGTTTAAAGTGTAGACCTATTTTAAATTATGTTTTGACAAATTCTTTGGCCGACTTGGGAGACTTCTTATTTCAGAGATTAGTATAAATAAAGGATGATTGTATTGTGAAAGATATAGAAGTAAGTGGATTGAAAAAGAATCTATTTTTTGTTGGTGCGAATTTGTGCGAGGTAATGTGAAGTTGTTGGTTGAGCAGTGTGGTAGTGTGTTGTTGTTGTTTGGCACTGAAGGCAGTGAGCCAAAGGTTTCTTCCAGCTTTGCAGCGTTGTGGTAGTTGTGCTTCAGTGGTGGATTCTTTCTTTTTCTTTCTTCTTCTTCTTCTGGGCAGTGAGCCCTTTTCCAAAGGTTTTAGTCAGGCAGTGAGCCCACCTGTAGTGAGCCACCATTTGTAAAAATCACCTTAACCAGTGTGACCCTAACAAGCCTTTTATACTTGAGAATTACCATTCTCTGTGGTTTTTCCCTTCTTGGATTTTCCATGTAAAATGTGGTGTTTCATGTGTGCTCTCTCTCATTCTTATATCTATTTACGGTTAAGTAATCAGGAATTGGTTTACCTAGTCGGTTTTTGTGGAATAAGTAAAAGATTTTAATTGACAACTGATTCACCCCCCCTCTCTATTGTCCGAGATATTCAACAATTTTTATTAGAGCTTTGGTTCCTAGAAAGTGAGACTAATCACTCAAGGAAGATTCAATGGCAAATAAATTGATGATTCCTACCTTTGAAGGATCCAACTTGTTGGTTGAAAATTTTGTATATTGGGGAAGTTCACAAAATTATGGTTTTAGCCATAGTATGCGAGATTAAATCTCTCCTAATTATAAGGTAAGGCTTCTCCTTTCTCTCACTACTCTTATCTACTTGAAATAGAACTCTAACTATGAATCCTAATCTAAAATTGGGTGATACATCATCTTATTCTCTCTTTTCAAAGAATATATGTTATTCTTTTCTCTTTTTTTTCATAAAAGAAGTTACAATTTGGAGCAGTAATGATTAATACAACTTCAAAGTCACTACAAAATTAGTCAAAGTATGCCGATGAACAATACAAATAACAAGAAACAAAGTTTTCATGAAAGCACAAAGTCTTCCATTGCTTCCCTGGGACAAGAAAATAGTATTTAAGCACAAAGCACGAACACTATAATCCTATCAACCTTTGACTAATAACTTTTGTAACCCAACTTAATTTCTCAAGATAACAAGACAGAGTACAAAGTCTTCGTATTGTTATCTAATTACAATTTTAACAATTCTTATTTGAAATAACAAAATAAAGCTTAAAGTCTTGAAATAGCTATCCCTTGTACTAATTCTATTTCACCAATGATGAAATATAACACAAAGCTTACAAGAAATTTTTTTTTCTACTCTTTAATAATGTTTCTCCACAATTCTTTTACTTGATCAAAACAAGATTTTATAACAAGAATGATGTAAGAACACTATCACCATAAACCACAATGTATTCAACACAAAGTCTGAATGCCAAATATGTCTTCTTATTTAATCAAATTTGCAAAATACCAATATCAACTCAAAGTTTCACTTTGCTCTTCACTTCGACAGAGTTTCGTTTCATAAGATTAAAGATGATAATTACAATGAGCACCCTCATATATATAGGAGAGGGGAAATGATCTAATCCAGGAAAAATACAACAAACTACGACTAAGTAAAAAATGAGACCTACTTGACTTAGAAGTTGTGCATATTCTAGATGCAAAAACATGAATACAAAATGAAACTTGAAGTGGAATTATAATTGCAAAAATGCACCTAGAACTTTAGAAAAAACTACTAAGTTTCACTAGACACTCCATTATGATCTTGCTTCATGAATTCCTTGAGCTTTTGTAGGGCATTCTTCATTTGTTCTTCATCAAGTCTTTGAGTATGACTTGTGACAACTTTGACCCGAGTGATAGAATTATCGAGGCTAACATAATATCTTTTGTGCTTCTAAAGAAAAGAAGACAAGTTATCCAGATTAACCTGAATGTCTATTAACTAATCAATTCAAGACACAGAGAAAATTTCTCTATCAACCTCTTCTCCAATGAGCAAGCTGAATTCTTTGATGATAACATCTTCATGAAGTGGCTTTTAATTCTCATCAAGCAATGTGCAAGGAAGTGTTGATACCTTTTCAATATTTTCCTTTTCTTTGTCATTACATTCCTTTTGGGCCTTTTTCATATCTTTGACAAGCACCTCTAGAGTGGTCATCTGATGTTCTAATGCTTTTCTTTGTGCAATGTACATATTTCTCAAAGGGAGCACTCCATTATCAACCAAAACATCCAGTTGAAAATCTTATAACTTCGACCTTGAGTTGAAGTCCTTCTCTTGTGTTTCTAACTCCTGTGAGAGTAGATCTAATGTTTTATCTACCTCACACTTGACACCCTCTAGATTATTGATTAATGCAACTGCAGAACATAGAAGATGTGTTCCTTGGCTCAATATCCCGTCCATCCATTCACCCACTGATCTTCCTTATGAAGTTACTTGCTTAGGCTTCTTAATGACTTGTTCATCAATTGATGAAGAAACTAGTTCAATTACCTCTGAGGACTGTGTTATCTTGATCAACACATTGGTGAGTTGCTCCACCTGTTTCTTTAGTTTGTCCTTCTTAATATTTTCCTCATTATACCTAGCCACAAGATTATGAAAATATGTTTGAGCATCTTCTACAGTTCCTTCATGAGTTTTCTTACCTAATTCAATCCTGTTGATAACATAATCTGTTGGTTGAATCTTGTTAATATCTGTATTTGGAGGAGGCACTATACTAGTTCCACATATTTATTCTTTGATTTATCCACCTTTACCCTAGATAAGGTTTTAGCCTTCTTTGTAACCTTGGGTCCAGATACACTATACCAGTTCCACATATTTGTTCTTTGATTTATCCACCTTTACCCTAGATAAGGTTTTAGCCTTCTTTGTAACCTTGGGTTTAACAGGGACTAACTAGCTAAAGTCAAAGTCATATGGGGAGATTTCCTACTTCTTTCTCCTCCGGGTATTAGAGACTAGCCAAGGTGGCAAAGGTGTATCATCTTCTACTCATGTGGCTAATAATTGGGATGAAAGTTCATGATTCTATATATTTGTGGTCACAATAGGAGGTCTGGAAGTTACAATTGCAGGTGGATTCTCAATAACCGCAACTTTTGGAGCAAGCTCAGTTTATGACATGAATTTGTCAAAATATTCTAACATAGAAGAAGACACTTCAGAAAAAGTTTGGAAGAAACACATTTTCAATGTTGTCTTGTGGGATATCTAAGGCTGACTCACTAGTTGTTGTGGATGGAATAGTATGAATCACTACATTAGGAGCGTCAGATGCATTGGAAACGATATAACTAAAAGGAATAGGATTAGAAATTGATACTAGAGGAGGATTTGTACCTAGAGTATCATGAGATGTAGGAGGGATGATTTCTTGTGTCCCTTCAGACTAGGAAGTACTAGGAATTTCTGGTAACCCCTCCTTATCATACTCCTCTTCTTGTTTTTTTTCTAACTCTCCCTCATCTTCATGGTGAAAATGGGTATAGGTATTCTTTAGCTTGATCTTCATACCTTTGTATTCAAAATGTTTCCTAGCTTTGAAGAACCTCATTGTTACCCTTCTCATTTATTCATCTATGGCTTTGGCCTTGTAAATGAAATTCATTAAATATCTTCCAATGGCGAGGGAGAAATTGAACCTAGACTTGTGTGAACCCGACTGATGCTTATGCACTGCTACCATATGATGAGCCAAATCCATGAGCATAATTTTATCTGATGGATACCTAGGAAGCATGAAGGGTTCCTCATCATAGCATCCTACTCTGAGATAGGTGAAAGTGGGAAATTGTAGAAACATACAACCATATTGTTTCACCACATTCCAAGTTTCATCTGACACCCTCTTCTTCTGGAGTTCCTTATTGAAAACATACACATGTGGTGACTGAAGAAAGAATCATTCACTCTCTTGAAATAATGTAAACTGTTCTTCAGAGTCAATTGAGAGTAATATTGGTATACAAGAATTTGACTCCTATTTCCTATAGTAGATAATCTTGGAAAATGCCTTATTGAGGCTGCTGCATATACTAGGTATGAAGTCATATAAAAATTCAAAGTAGCAGGGACCTTGGTAAGTTGCTCACATAAAACATCACTTATCTATTTACCCCAAATGATCTTCTTCTTGTTTTTTCAGATCATATGGATGTATTGATATATCCATTCATGATAAGTATCTAAAAAAGGGAGCCCTTTTACTATACTAAGAAGAATAATCAAATCATTTACCTCTTCAATGAAGTCACTCCAATGAATAGTCTTAGGACATCTTGCAATAGTAGGCCTTGGAGTCTTCAATCAATTATCATTGATATTTCTCCTGCACATCTGAATTATTGTCATAGTATGTTTGTACAGACTGCATGTCAATATTGGAATATCGATCAATGTTTAGACATTTGAAGATGGTGTCAAAGAAATCCTCATCCAACTTAATGAGAGTTTTCTTCCCCTTTGCATCCTTGACAGATCTGCTTACTAGATCAAACTTGTTAGATAATGCTAACACAAACTCAGAGTTTTGTGCTGACATCGGGAAAGCTGAGACTAAATGAATGCCACTGTTAATATTTGCCTCCATTTTGTAGCACTCAGGTGGTTCTTTTGCTCTCTTGAGAAACTCTTTAAGATCTATATGTCTGATCTCTATATCTCTAATGTTGTCAATATTAGAGGATACAAATGAAGATGGGAAGATTAGATGAGGATCTTGTTTCTTGAACTTCATAGCTTTTTTTCCTTGGAGATGGCTCTGTTATCTGACTGTGATTTCAATTGCAACATTTAAAAAGATCATCACCATGCTTAGCTCATCAGAATCATCTTAGGGTTTCAAAAAATCTAACTTATTGATAGAACAAAAATGCCTTTGAGTGTAAATTGGGTTTGTAACCTCGATTTACATGTGTGTGCAATTGGTGCAAATCAGGTTTACAAACCCGATTCACACCAAGAATTGGTGTGGCTCAAAGAAGTGCATTTTGGACTTATAAGTTTGATTTCAATTCAAAAAGATTGAAAAACATATTGGTGTAAATTGGGTTTGTAAACCCGATTTGCACCTTGGGAGATTCAAACAAAAGTAAGTGGTGGCAATCAAGTTTACAAACCCGATTTACACCACTATGAAATAGCAAAGGGAAAAGCCATTAGGTTCAGTGCATGTTAGGGTTGTAACCTTGATATACACCAAAGCAGAGAAGCTTGGTGTAGGTTAGGGTTATGACCCCACCATACACCTAAATAATTGTGCAAAAATTGTGCATCAATATTGGTGTAGGGTGGAGCTATGAACCTAACATACACCAAATGGAAAAACTTTGGTGTAGGTCAAGGTCATGATCCTGCCATACACTAATGACAACAACTTATAATGCTAACATATGTCGGGTCAATAACCATGACATACAACATGCGAAACATGGTGTATGTTGGGGTTTTGACCCCGACATTCATTCTGCATCACAAAAAGCAATCTTTGGCAAAGGGTATTTCAACAAAAGTGTATGTCTGGGTTACGACCCGCCATACACCATCAAAATTTGAAATTTGGTGTATGACGGGTCATAATCCCCGATATACACCCAAAAAATAATGTTGTTTCAAAAACAACATGAGTCTCAAGAAAACCCAGGCAATCAGGTAGAAAACAAAGTAAAAGAGATAAAGAAACCTACTCGAAAGAGAGGGGAAAGGAATAGCTCTAGAGCGATGCAAAGCTCTTCAAGATGACAAACCCTTAGACGTTGAAAAACAAATGAAGGTGGAAAAGACCTTAAAAGAAGATATAAACAAGGAAGAAATAAAAATAATTTTAAAAAATAGAACAATAAATGAGCCAAATCCTGCAAAATAAATATGTATTTCAGGTTTGTAAACCCGAAATACATCAATATGAGTATTTTGGGTTTACAACCCTGGAATACACAAAGGTACACATTAAAATTCCAAAAAGGTGCAATTCGGACCTATAAGTATACTTTGCACAAAAAGACTAAAAGAAGTGTAATTCAAGATTTTTGAATTGCACCTAAAAAAGATTAGAAGGTCCAGTGTCAGAGTTTAACTCTGACTTTGCACTAAAAGACTAAGGGCAGTGCAATATAAGATTTAAACTGTAATTTTGCATCAAGAGACCCAAAGACTTAAAAAAGGACAAATTTGAGTTATTTTTTTGAATCAACCACTAGAACTAGGATCAAGAAACAAAAACAAAGATCCCGAAAGACTAACAAGGCAAACAATTGCCTCAAAAAATGAACTTAGAGAGTTAAAGAATGAATTTAAACAAAAAATCCTAGGCATTATCCAATTTTTTCTTCATAATAAAAATCATGGATCTAACATGACTATAGTTTTTGGAGAGTGAAGACTAGAGGATATTTGATTTCTCTTAGTTACAAGACTTGGAAATCTATGGAGACTAAGGATGTGATGTTGGTAAATGGTCCTACTACATTGGATGAGATTGAAGCCTTTGAAAAAAATGAATGAGCAAGGTATGCTATCTTTAGTGCCCTATCTAAAATTGAATTGGCAAAGGTTGTTGCATTAGATACTACTTATGAAGTTTGGGAAAGATTGAAAAACATCTATGAAGGAAATGACATAGTTAAGCTATCTAAGATGCGGACTGCTAAAGACAGATATAAGAACTTGAGGATGGAAGAAGGTGAAGATATAACAAGTTATTTTCAAAAGGTTCACAGTGCAGTGAATGAGATCAGAGATCTTGGTGGCACCTTGGATGATAAGAATGTGATAGAAAAGATCACGAGGACTTTACTGGAATGTTATAGGGGCAAAATTTCAGCTATTGATGAAACTTATGATCCATCCAAATTCACTAGAGAACAATTGTATGGCACCTTGACTACATTCAAGATGAAGAAGTTTGGCAAAGACAAAGAAAGAAATAAGACAACATTTAAAGCTACAAAAGCTTCAGATGATGAGAGCTTCGATGAAATGGAAACAAACTTTGTAAGAAAGCTGAAGAGAGGAATTGACAAGTATAAAGGTATGTTACCTCTTAAATGTTTTAAGTGTGGAAAGATAGGTCATTATGCATCTAGATGTCTGGAGGGAGGAACAAAACTGTGAGGTAGGAAATCAGGCATAAGCATCATAACATATAAGTTAGCTAACCACAAAAACTAACAAGTTATGAAAATGAGTCTTAATACAATCAATAAAAGAAATGAAGATAAAATACTAAAATTAAAATGAAAACCAAAGCATGTATTCCCTTCATTGTTCCTCCATTGGATTTCTTTCTCTTTCAAATATGATGTTTGTGGATCTCACCTACAAAGCAAATGGGAAACAAGCAAGATGATAGAAAAATAGAGATGAAATCGACAACGTAAGGATACTCAAAATGTGGTTAAAATTGAATGAGAAAAGAGTCCAATTTTTAGAAAAATTAGGCATTGATTGGATGGCTAAGATTGATTTGAGACTGAAAATAATCAACAAATGAAATTGAGTGCACAATAGAGTTGCCATTCGGGGAAGGATGAAGATAGAAGAAAGCAAATGAAAAGATATTATGAGAATAAATAGTAAAATCTTTAATTATCTTCTCATATACCAAATTAGCAAGTTGAAAATATCTCCTCACAAAAAGAAGATTTTTGAAGATGAGTACCTCATTTTGGAATTTGAAATTATTATTAACGAGATATTACCAAAAATATTGAGTTTTGAAAATAAAGGAAAGATATTAGTTTCTAAATTCAAAAATTGGGAGAATTTTATGAGAAGATTTAATAATTTAAATATCTCCATATAAGAGGATAAAGCAGAAGAATAAAAAATAAAAAAAAGCGGGGAATATGCTCACATGAGAGGATAAATAGAGATAATTAATAAATAAGATTTATTAATTATCTCCTCACAAAAGGAAGATAAAGATGAATTAATAAATAAAATTGATTAACTATCTTTATTTTGGAGGAAGATAAATATGATAAATTAATAAAAATGATTTATTAATTTATTGCTCATATTTATGAATTAGTTAACTAAATAAAATGAATTTATTTAATTAATGGACAAAGGAGACAAATAAATAAATTATTTAAGTTATTTATTTAGGACTTAGAAGAATTGTTAGTAAAAGGGGTTTGATTAATTGATTAAACCTAAGAGGCACTATGCACATGATATGTTAAAAAAATAGAAGACATAGGTGTTGACTGTTTTTTAGTGTCTACATTTTGCCCCTCTTTGAGACAATGCGATTATGAGCGTTGTTTCAAAGAAAATTTGAGAAACCATGCCCTAGTAGACGACAAGATGGAGGTAAGATGCCCCCTCGAGAAATGGTTTATGTATGAAAGAAATGAATGATTTCTCAAAAGAGGAGAAGAATGTTAGATGAAAGAGAAAATATGAGGAAACAAAAGAATAGTTAGTTGATTAGAGATAAAGAGTTGAATGATTGATAGAAGAAATGTTAGCCAAAAGAATTGTAAGTGAGAAGTGAAGAACGATTAGTGTGATGAAATCTTGCTTTCACAAATGCAAATAGTAGGTGAGAACCTTTATTTGATATGGAAAAATGAATGTTGCACACCATGGCAATGAAGGCCAGGGCAATATTGCAATCCCTTTGTGTAAGACAAACACATTGCAGACAAGGAATGGTTCAACCGTCCTAAGACATTACTTGCCCCATAATTTTATGAAACACTTCGCAAATAGAAAACTAAAAACAAGAAAGACCATGAGCCATCCTGGCCACTCTAAATCACTCAGTGACATCATTGAGAAACATAGGAACATGATCAAAGATAAATCAATGAAAAATAAGATTCACAAATCCAAACAAGTCAAGCACCATTTTGATCTTGCTGTCAAAAGTGAATGTTTATTTGATGATAGGACGATCATGCTGCCTGGTTTCCGGGAATGTAGTACCCTATATAAGACAGGACACAGTCTGGTTTCAAGTATACCACACCCTGTATAAGACCCATGATAATGTTAACAAGGACCAATGATATTGATGTTGATAAGACAAGTTGACTAGTTTGAATGCTTGGTTGATTGAAAGGTTCATCTGTTAATGCATGATTTGTTAAGCGCACTGTTGTAACATGTTTTCTGTCTGATGTCCACGTAGATGTCTGTCTATGTGCAAAAGAACCAATTTATTGACAAAATGAAAATGATTATTTTTTTATTTTGATTTTTTCCAAAAATTTTAGGGGTTTTTCAAGTTTTTTGGTTTTTTTTTGTATTTAAAGGACATTATTTGATTTTTTTGGATTATTTCAGGACTTTTAAAATTTTTTTATTGATTTTTTCGGGACTTTATTTGATTTTTATGGATTTTTGCCCCAGTGTCTAGTAAGGTTAGGAATGCGACAAATGGATAGATAAGCTTGTTGAAATGTCGGTGGATAGAGGGAAGACAAAGGCCATTTATTATGGAGACAACACAGATGCAATTTCCAAGGGCTATCGCGCAATGGGATAAGGGATTGGATATGACAATCTAAGGTAATGGAATGACATGAGGGACATGTCAAGAGGTTTTTGAAACCATGTTTTCATTTTACGTCCTTATGTCAGATCAAGATCAAGGAATTAAAAAGAGTGTATGGATAGTCATAGGATATGGATAGGACAAGCAAGATCAAGAATGGATAAGGAACATGGATAGGATAAGGAATATGGACTGGAGGTTGCAATAAGTCAAGGAATATGAATGAAAGGTTGTGATAAGCCAATGGATAAAGACTAAAATTTGTGATAGACTGAAAGCTGCAAATAGGATGCATGACATTCATGAAGATCCTCAGCCTTGTCAAGATCAAAGGTGGAAAATGGATTATGGACATGAGGGAAAATAGGATAATGGAGGGCATGATTGAGGTACAATAGGATAATGGAGAAATGAATGACAAAAGGATATGATAGGATAAAACCTTCCCCCAATTATGGTATGCAAGAAGTTCATGGATTACACATGACACCTATTTGCTAGGTTTTCATCATGGTACTTGCCCAAGGCACCTGTTTGCCAGGTTTTCACCAAAGGATGAAATATTTTTCTTTACTTTTTTTTTTAATTCATTTTTATTTTATTTTTTGATTTTTTTTGACTTTTTAGTAGAAAATTGACATATGATAGGGGATGTAAGAAGGATTCAAGCATTTCATTGCTTGGATAGTAGCCTTGAAATTTGTACTGCAATA
Organism: Cryptomeria japonica; assembly: GCF_030272615.1. Taxonomy (NCBI): domain Eukaryota; kingdom Viridiplantae; phylum Streptophyta; class Pinopsida; order Cupressales; family Cupressaceae; genus Cryptomeria; species Cryptomeria japonica. Next base: position 524,004,906 of record NC_081408.1, on the reverse strand, counting down.
GACCATGACTATTGAAGGTATGCTCAAAGTCGTTGGCAGGATAATGATATGGAAATGAGATGGATCTAAGGCAAGGATTTATGCAAAAGATTGGATAGGATGGATGAAAGGATGGAAAAGAGGTGTTGGATAATGGATAGGGTATTGAAAGATTTGGGCTTGAGCGGATCGAAGTGTAGGCAAGATCAACATTGACACACACCTTGACGGGTGATGGACTGATAAAGGAAAAGTGGATTTTGGATATTTAGATCTTAATGGAGGAATAGCTAGGGATTTTGGGACATAAGGACCCAAAATGGATGAAGGAGGTAATGGAGGAATAGATTTGAAAGGTTTGGATGGATGAATAGCAATTTTGGATACCAAGTTGGACTTTTCTTTTTGTGCTTCAAGGAGCTGCTTAGGAACCCACATTATTTTGGATTTTTCATGCTTTTGTAGTTCTTTGGAACACATAGCTTGCACAAGGGATTTAGGAACCCATATATATTTCAAATTTGCTTTATTTTTCTCAGTGGGACTTTGTGGCCTTTTAGATTTTTCTTTTTCCTTTTGGATCATATTTTTCTTTGTTTTGACATGTCGATTAGATTGGACATGTTGATCCTTGAATACATGTGGATTGCTAGACTTATAACTTTTATGCTTGACATCTAAATTTATTGGAGGGGGAAAGGAATGTATGGATGGATAGGAATGATATGAAGGTCTGTTGGATGGATGGAAGGTGCTCAATGATGTGTTCCTTTTATGACCTTGAATAGGGGATGTAGGGATATAAGGACCTAAAATGGATGGAAGGGATGGAGGATTAGGTGCATGCTTGGATTTAGGTTTGATAGGGATACCAACGTCTCGAGGAATGCCATTGAGGCCATGAACATTAAGATATTCTATAATATAGAGGGGTTCTTGCTTGTGGAGGTCTACCCATTCGACTTTATGAATATTTTGACATGTAGGAGACTCTTTGATTTGGGAAGAAGATGCAAAACCATTATGAGGTGGATAGGATATGATGGGAATTATGGGATCATGAAGTGTATCGGACTGGACGAAAGTGGAAGAACCAATTGTACATGTATGGTATTCATGAACATCTTGTGAGGGGGATTACGATCAATGACAGGCTCTTCATGAGATGGAATGGGAGGAATACTGGGAACATCAAAAGAAATGAGATCTTGGAGTGTATATGGAGGATTAGGACATGGAAATGGAGGGACAAAGAGATCTTGTGGTTGATTAAAAAGAACGAGAGGGTCTTGTGATGGACATGAAGCTGGAAGGATACTTTGATCTTCACAAGGAGGAAGATCATTCGATTCCTCTTTAAAGGTTCTCTTCTCTTGACTTCCAATGAGATCATTAGGAATAATGGAAGGGATATCTTGACCTTTCTCAGGGAGTGGAATGTCAATAGGCTTTGTAATGGTATTATGTTTTGGGATAGAATGGACAGGAATAGGGGGATCATCATGAGTGTTTGGGAAGATGGTATCCTGGTCGACAATTGGATGGGATGGTAAGGTTTTAGGATCTTGATCTTGATCTATTTCAAGACTTATTTCTTTGTGCTCTAAATTATCCTCTTGAGATGGGGTTGGACTTTGGATATGCGTGGGGATTTTGGTAAGATATCAATGCTTTGACATGAGGGAGATGGACTTTGAATGGGATCCTCTGAAATAGGTTTGATGGAAAATGAAGCACATGATGGTATTGAGTCAAGCATTTTTGAAGCATGACATGGACTTGCATCATGAATTGGATTAGCTTGGCAATCAATTAGGGATATCCCTTGGGGAATTTCATCCTTGGGTGCATTGTTTGATGAGGATGATATGGATGGCTCTTTCAAAGCTTCAAAAGGTGTAGGGATGAATGTCTCTAGAGAGTCAATTTGTTTATAGGTGGGTGAGCCATTGCTAGACATGGTTGCACGATTTTGATCTTTCTCAGAAAAATCACCTAGGGCTCTCTTTAAGAGCTTTGTAATAGAGCTATTTTTTTTTGGAGAAGCATTTGAATCCTTGTGAGGTTTTGACATGGTTAGGTTTGGATTTTGGACTTGTTTAAAGGTGATTTGGTTTTGGTTTGATGTTATGTTTTGGTTTTGGATTGGGTTTTAGTCGAATTGGTTTGACATGTTTGAAATTTGTCTTGGTGTGAGTTGCAACTTTTGTTTTTGAATATGTGGTTGTAGTTGTTGATATTGACTTGTTGAATGATATTATTTTTGTTGGTACTTGAAAATTGGTTGAACAAATTATTAACATTGTGTATTTGGTTGAGCATATTGTTGAAATTGCATAATTGATTGTGTTGGTTGGATATGTTGGACCATTGGTTGTGTTTGTTGGAAATGTTGGATCATTGGTTGTGTATGTTGGATGATTGGTTGTTGTTGGATCATTGGTTGTGTTGGTTTGAAATGCTGTACCATTGGTTGCTGATTCATCATTTGATTGAACGAAGTTTGATCGAATAAAGTTTGACTTGGGATTTGGTTGAACAAGGTTTGATTTTGGGCTTGGTTCAAGTTTGTGCTCGTTGCTTGAAATTGTTTCATCATCTCTATTTGTGCGAGGAGAGTTGGTATATCTAATCATTCGATGAGAGATTTTACATCAATGGGTTCAATATTTGGATTTGGACCTTAAATTTTTGAAATAGTTTGGACGTTTGAGACCTAATCTTTTCATGGTTTTTCACTTTTTGTTCCAAGATCTCTTTTTATCGAGCTAGTTTTTCTTCTAGTTGTCGTATTTGGACACTTGTTTTATCATAAAAAAGTTTGATCAATGTTATCTTGTTGTTGGATTGGATATAATTGTGATTTCCTTGGATCAAAACTTGATTGCATTGTGTTATTCATTAGATCAATCATCGGGTGATATGCCCAACTTTGTTGCATCATAGGTGCTTGGAACTTTGTTTCAATAGGCATGTCACTATGCAATATTTTTGGTATTTTTTATTTTAAGGATGATGTATGCAACTAATGCAACCTAGGTGATTGAAAATGAAACTAAATGTTTTTGGACCTTTTGAGTTTTTGGAATGAAAATGGAATGCAACTAAGTGCAACCTATATAATTGACAATGCAACTTATGTTTTTTGTTGTTTTTGAGGTTTGGGCAAACTCTTGGAATGCAAACCTAAAGGTGCGACCCTTAGGAAATTGAAATGAAGTCAATACCTTAAGAGGACAAAAGACAAAATGACAATAGGACAAATTGACAATGTCTCACCTATATGCTTGGATACTAAGCTAGGTTTGAAAAAATGATGTTGATGAAAATGGGAAAAATTTTGGACAAGGTCAAGACTACCTAACAATGACTTAGGGTTTAATCTCAAGTTTTGAGTTTTCAAGTTTGGCAAAACCAAAATTTGAGACTATTATGCAAAAGGAAAATGATAATGACAAAGACCAAAGGTATGATATGATAATGACCCAAGTTATGAAGAGACCTTAAGGGTGTAAATTCAACCTTGTGTTATGATATGGACAAAAATTGTTTATGACCTAATGATATGACTTAGGGTTATATGATATGACCTAATGCTATGAAATGTAATGACTTTTGGGACAATGATATGATCTAATGTTATGAGACTAAATGACTAAGGACCAATGACCTAATGCTACGAGACCAAGGATGTAAATGCAAATGTATGATTTTGTTTAGTACGATCTAAGTGAATACCTAATTCAGGTATTGACAACGATTATACAAAATGTAACCTAAGTGAGGACCTAGTTTGGATATAATAATGATAATGTCATCTAAATGAGGACCTAGCTTTGGTATGCAAAATGACACTTAAGTGAGGACCTAATTTGGGTATGCAAAATGACAATGCAAGACCTAGGGAAAATGATTTTAAACCTAAGTGCAAAATGGGTACGCTAAAAATGAAATGGACTAAAATGAAGAGTAATGATTATGTCCTAAGACCTAAGTTTGGACTATGCAAAGTCGAACCCTAAGTGACATGTATTTTAAGACAAGGATTTCTAATGTTTTGACAAGCCATGTTTGAATGTTGGATGAATACTTGGACAAGATATTGGGCCTTTGTTTGAACCTTATTTTGAATTTGGTTTGGAGAATGTTTGGAATTGTTTGAAAATGACTTTTTATGACACTCATTTTTTTTTATTCAACTTTTAGGAAACATAGAAGACAAAATGTTTGTTGGACTTTGACCCAAAACAATCATTCACCTTCACAACTTTTTCTAAGGCTGACAATGACAATATCTGTTGAATCCTCTTACCATAAAATACCACATTCAACTGGATAGTTAGAAGCTTGGTAGCACTAGATCCCCTCCATGACACTCACTTCTACGGGCATACCAAGCTTCGAATTCAAGGGACATCACTTCCCAAGAATTTACTATCTCTAATTGCGGGGTACATGAGAGGTTTCTTTGGCATGTGCATATCACAAAGCCCGAGTCAACAAATAAAGGGATTTTGGTCTCTAAACATAAGAGGTTTTAGTTAGGGCACCCATTCGGATGGGCATAGATCCGGTGAATTTAATCATTGCTATGCTATTCTAGCACCCGTTGCTTACAACTTTCATTGCAAACACAGTTATTTAGAGTGGTTTGGAAGAGCTTGGCCTTAGCCCGTCACCACTTTGGGTCATTCCCTTTCACCAATTCCTATGCAAAGTGCCAGGCAAATCGGGAGGTAGGCCCACTTCTAAGGGTAAAAACACACATGCAAAATAAAAGAAGACATGACAAACATTGATTGTTTAACCTTTAGAAAATGAAATGTTAATTGATCCATTTGTATCCTAATTAAGACTAGATGAGGTTAATTCCACCTTAATTTGATCAATTTAAACCTGTAGTCACATAAATTTGTCTACTTAATTAAATGAATATTTAACCATCGATCAATAATTAATTAAATTAATATTTTAATTCATCTTAACCCTCTTCTCCTATTAATTAAATAAATTATTCAATTTATTTGATTTAATTCACTTAACCAAATTCATACCATTAATTAAATAAATAAATCATATTTGTTTAATTAAATCTTATCTCACATTTAAATAAATTAAATCCCCTAAAATCTCATCTCTCACATTTAAATAAATTAACATTTATTTAAATCACCTTTATCCTCCACCCACTTGCATTTTCCTACAAATGCAAGTTGCACAACTATTTTAAATAAATAAATTATTTATTTAAAATCCTATTTATCCTCACCCACTTGAAACCTTTAATGGTTTCCCTTAAAGTCTTCAAACTTAATGGATTCCTTCTAGAGTATTCTCAAGCCTTTAATGGTTTCCCTTAAAGTCTCCAAACTCAATGGCTTCCTTCTAAAGTCTTCTTAAGCCTTTAATGGTTTCCTTTAAAGTCTTCAAACTTAATGACTTCCTTCTAGAGTCTTCTCAAGCCTTCAATGATTTCCCTTAAAGTCTTCAAACTTAATGGCTTCCTTCTAGAGTCTTCTTAAGCCTTTACTGGTTTCCCTCAAAGTCTTCAAGCATTTAATGCTTTATCTTCCTTTTTCTCATGTAAATAAATTAAGATTTATTTAAATAAAATCCAAAATTTACATTCACATTTAAATAAATTAATATTTATTTAAATATCTATCCAAATGCAAATTACACTATTTAATTGAAATAAATGATTTTATTTCAATTGAAAATTCCAAAATTCCTCCCACTTGCATTCTCCTACAAAATCCACTTTCATGCCTAAATCCCTTCTAGATTCTTCTAACTCCTTTTAATTAGTCTAATCCTATCCTAATCATTGTCACATTCCTAAATAAAAGGAAGTCACTTCTCAAAAACCTCCAAAGTCTTCAATAACCATTAAAGGCTTCAAGTCTTCAAATGGTTAACCTCTAAAGTCTTCCAAACCATTAAAGGCTCTTACATAACCATTTATGGTTAACTCACCTTTTACCTTTGATTAGAGACTTTCCTCTAACTTAACCATCATTTTGACTCATGGGTCTCTTCAAAGCATTTATTTTTTTGACTAAGGTAACCATTTAGCCCTTGCACATTCATTTATCCCTTGGATAAAAGGGATATCCATTAACCTAACCCTAACCCAACCCCCCAAGGTAACCATCATGTCCCCTCAAGCATTTAATGTTCCTTATCTCTCCTCTCAAGCCTCCTCATGGTGACACTTGTCAACATGGGATTGGGTTGAAAGTCTCACATGGATTGAATATCTTTCAATCCTAACCCTTGTTAAGATTGCTCAATCTTAACCCTTCATTTCCCTATTTCTTCTATAAATAGAACCCTTCTCCTCAAGTAAAGAACGAAGCATTAGAGTATTGTTGTTATACTGGTATTAGCATAGAGCTTTTTCATAGCATCACTATCTACACTTGCATAGCATTTGTTTATCACATCCAACCATCTTGAATCTCCATATGACATCCATGGCTAGTGCTAAAAAACTAAGAGCTACACTCATTTGGGACTTGGAGAGGGGAGAAACAAGGGAGAAGCATCAAAAGGCATCATGGAAGCATCTTAGGGAGGCTCTTCTCCTTTCTTTTGTTTTGTTAAACTTCTTTCATGCTTTTTTTGAAATCTCTTTTGATATGTTTGGAATGGTTTTTAGTTTTTTGTTTTGGTTTTATGGTTGAAACTAACTTATTAACATTGAACTTTGTTGTTGCCTTGTCCCCATTTCCATGACATCATTTTGTGAACCCGACGTGAAAGAATAGAATTTTGCTTTTAAATTAGTTTTTTTTTTTTTTTTGAGTAAGCCTTTTTAGTTAGTTGTTTAGAATGTATTTTTTCTATTAAATGGTTTCTTTTTTTTAGAATAGACTTATAAATTAGTTGTTTAAATTTTTTTTTTTAATTAGTCTTTTAGAATAGATTTTTTTTAAGTTTCTTAAAATAGTTTTTATTTAAAATTAGATTTTTTTATTGTTATTTTTTTAAGTAGTCTTTAAATTAAGATTTTTCTAAATTAGTCTTTCATTTAGTTCTAATTTAGATTTTAAATTAGTTTTTAATTTATTTTTTGATTAGATTTAAACTAGTTTTATTAATTTAGATCTAATTTGTTTGTTAGTGTGATTTGTGTTAATAATATGATTAATTTAATTTTGGGTTTACATCTTGTGCAGGACATAAGGAGTGTCTTTCTAACACATTGTTGCAGCTGTTGAAAGTGTCAAATTTGCAAAAAAAAAATTCCTTAGCATGTTCTAATTGGAAAAATTGATCAATCCTAGGATAGTCATTCACATTGTCTTCATTTTGCTATCTTGGTCTAAAAATGAACACACATTGCTATCTTGGATTAAAATGAACTATCATTTTTGCAATCTTGGCTAAAATGAACATTCACATCTTGCAATATGGGCTAAAAAAATAATCAACTTGTTATTTTTTTGAGTTTAAAAAGAACAATCACATTGCTATCTTGGATTAAAATGAATTATCATTTTTGCAATCTTGGCTAAAACGAACATTCACATCTTGCAATATGGGCTAAAAAGAATGATCAACTTGTTATTTTTTGAGTTTAAAAGAGAACAATCATTTTGCAATCTTGGATAAAACGAACACCTCATTTTGCCATCTTGGCTAAAAAGAACACCATGGTTGTTGGAGCAACATCTCCAAGTAGCAAATAGATCACATTGTGATGATGGGTTAAAAAGAACAAGTGTCTTTTGTGTTTGGCACGCTTGTGTAAAATCTGTAGAGTGGTCCTACTTCTAACACACACTATCCTCTCCCTTGGCTTTTATGGTCCTAGGTGCAAGAGAAAAGTGTTAGTAACACTCAAAAGTTTATCTTTTTAAGAGAGGCCTGCCAAGCGAGACATCACTCTTGGGAACGACCTCGTGTGGTAAATCCTTCGAGCTGCTATAGAAATCAAGTGTGAGTGAAAGCTGTAGCCTTGGGTATAACTGTTCCTATAGTGTAACTTGCTGAAAGGACATATGGGCCCCACCAAAAGTTACAAGGCTCTTAAGTGAGTCACTGCAGAATGAACTTATGTCCAAAGACATCGAAAATTACTAAACACCTTTATGTAGTAGCCCACCCGTTCTATTGATTGAGGGTATTTGTTATAAATTCAGTGCAAGAGCATAGAAGGTTTTGCTCCCAAGATACTCACCATACATATTTCCTCGAGTAGAAACATAGCTTTTTGAAAGGTTACTTGTAGCCCGATAAAAGTGGTGACTCCCCCATCATAGGGATCATCTAATTGTTATGCTCATGCAAGACTTAGTATATCACATCCTTACCTACCATGACAGGATTCATAAGGTATGTAGTACCAAAGTCGAAGAAATATCAAGATGTGGGCTGAAATTATCACAACTGGCCATTTGACCTTAGGGATAAAGAGTGTTTGAAGTGTTTTTGTTTTTGAGTCAAGACCAGTGTAAATTGAGCCGACTTCAGGCTTTGAAAAAACACGTAAAATACATTTGAAGGAAAGGGTCATTAAAAGTTCAAAAGATTGGGTTGATCTAGACCCATACTTACTTGTGCCTTTTGAGGCAACATTATTGTGTTTGTGTGCTTGCTTTGTTTTCTTGTCAAAGAAACATCATAAACCCAAATCAAAACAAGTATTCATCCAACACAAACATTTTCAAAAACACAAAAGATCCAAAACAAAGAGCAACAACAAAAAGTATCAAACTATATGACCATTCTTCACATCTTGAGAAAGAAGAATCTTCATCAACACATCAACTTGAAGTAAAGATCATTGAGCTCAAAGGCTCTTTTCAAAAGGAGGAAATTATTCTATCTTAATAGACAAATCTTTGTCTCTCATAGAACCTTCTTGCATCACATGCGTCTATACCTTTATGGGAAATCAAACGAGTTTGATCAAGAGTCATTAAACCACAGAGCTTTTACTCAATATCAAGGTTTGAGTTATCATCAAAATAAGGGAGGCAAGATCAATCCTGCCTTCTTTCCAGATATTTGTATCACATATAACTCAGCTAGGGAAGAACCACCAACCCCTGAACAAGAAGAGGAAGAGTTTGTCCCCTATGTAACACAGAGTTTTTATTGAAGTTAGCATTCACACATCATCAATCCATTCCAACTCTCAAAACATTAAGAGGTTCTTGTCCTAAGTTCTATTTCGATATTGCTTGAATCAAACACAAACACATCACTTTTAGAGTGTCTCTACATCTAGGATAAACTCATCCTAAGAGGCATTTCTACGCAGGTTAAAAATGGTCTATGAGTGAATCCTCTCATTGCTAGGTAGTTGGGTCTGTAACACATCTCAGATCTCTCTAAACCTTGTCACATCAAACTTTGTCAATCCAACACAACAAGCAATTCAAGAAAGAACTTTGGTAACATCTACCTTTAGTGCTAGGGATCCGTATGCAAAGCACTTCACCAAACATCAATCTTTCATTCCATCACCAACTCATCGTTATTTTCATCAAACTTCAATAAAAACTTGTAAACAAAATAGCTCATACTAGATCACAGTCTAGACAACATGAAATTGAGGAAGGAGAGGAGGAAAATATCAATTAATTCCAAGAAGCCCTTGGAGGAAACACAAATGATGAAAATCCAAGTACTCCTACTCCTGCAGCAATAGAAAAGGCACAACACAACCCTCTCTTTAATAGACTTTTTGATGAAATACTCGGGAGCAATGCTGATGCTCACTTTTTAAGACTTGCTCAAGAGGGAGCCAAACTACCCTCTGATTTTAATGTTGCACAACTAAGGCAAGCATCAGGATGCCAAAGTTGTAATAAGGATGAAAGAGGTCGAGATCACATTAGATACGACCTTCATCAAGGTAATCCCTCACCTCCTCCTCCTCCAAATGAAATTGACATGTTGCGGCAACAAGTTGAAAATCTTGCCCAACAGCTTCATAGTGGTGTAAAAACCAATCAATTTTCACTCAATGACATTTGTCCTATCCCTTTGATAGGAATCTTCATATGCCACCTTTTCCACGAGGGTTTGAAACACCCAAGTTTGAAAAGTATAGAGGAAAAGGAGACCCTCATGATCATGTTAGAAAATTCCATTCAGCTTGCCTTGAAGTGGCATATGAGGATACATACCTAATGCGACTTTTTTCCCAAAGCTTGGGAGGAACAACCACATCATGGTTTTCTCGATTATCAGGTGGGATTATGACATTTGAAGAACTCATCCAGAAATTCCTGGCACATTACTCACACAACATTGGATGTGATATCACAATGGTTGATCTATGTAACACTAAACAAAAACCAGGTGAGCTATTTTCAGTCTTCCTGCAACGATGGCCTCAAATGTTTAACAGATGTTCTCTTCAATTACTTGAACAAGAACTAGTGGAAATATTTATTTCCAACTTAAATAATGAAATGAAATTTCACCTAGACGTAAAAGACACAGACTCTTTCAATGACATGATCACCAAAGGCTTAAAATGTGAGCGGGCTCTCATCAAAAAAGGGCTTATCAAGATATATAATGAGCCAAAGGATGGCCCTCGCCCACGCTTCAATAGTGACAAGCCTAACTTCTAGAACAAAAAAAAAAAGTCATCAATGACGGGGTTGTGGATGCAAGAACTATCAAAAGTGCACAACATCTGGTTCGATTTGCAGGACAAAACCCCCCACCCAAGAATAACATAGTTGCTCCTCCAAATCAAGGATGCAATACATCTCAAGAGGAACCCAGACAACGTCAACAAAATTTTAAACCAAAATGAACATACACTCCCTTAGGGGAACCCATCGAAACAGTGTTACGTCAGTTGGTTTCTCAAAATCTGGTGACCTTACCCAAAACATCAATTTACGAACCTCAGGTCAAACCTTCATGGTGGAGGGATACTAAACATTGCAATTTTCATAAAGGGAAAGGGCATAAAACAAGCAATTGTCATAGATTAAAAGATCTTATTCAGGATCTTATTGACCGAGGCAAGATTGAAATAGATCTCCACGACCCCAAAACAACAAATAATGATCATCTCATCTTCAAAAATCCACTTCCATTCCAAGATCAAAGGGGTCCTTCCACTTCAGGGAGAAACACAGATACCACTGATTATACACAAGCCACGTATAATTACACTGTAAATCACCTATATGATGCCAGTGAACAAATTGCAACCATTACCATAAAAAATCCTAGCTCCACTTGCAATGTTGTTACACGTCGCGACAAGATTACCATAAAAGAAGCTCCACAAGGCACCCCATCTATCCCAAAGTAGTATAACCTTGTGGAACAGTCAGACAAAATGCCCGCACTAATATCTATCTTAGAGCTATTGTGCCTATCTCCATCCCATTAAACAATCTTGGATCAAGCTCTCCAAGAGGAGTCAGTCCCTGCAAACCTAAATACAGACCAGTTCCAAGCCATGGTTGGAAATCTAAGGTCATCACCTTGTCTCACTTTCTCTGAAAGTGACAATACATCCTTCTAGCAACCTCATAATGCCTCACTCCATATTGAAGGATTTATCAACCAACATAGGATCAAGTGAGTCTTGATCGACAATGGAGCAGGCCTGAATATCTGTACACTACAATTGGTCACAACATTGGGATATGCAATTGAATCAGTGGATCCCCGTAAGAAGATAACAATCAAAGCCTATGATGATGTAGAGCGTTCATCCAAAGGAGCAGTTGTGCTACCAATCTGAGTAGGCCCAGTGGTGAAGCACATCATATGTCAAGTTCTGGACCTTCCTTTGCATATAATTTGTTGTTAGGAAGACCTTGGATACACACCATACGAGCCGTTCCATCCACCTACCATTAGTGTATCAAGTTCCCTCATAATGGTGTAGAAATTACAATCCTGGGCGATGCAAACCCCTTTGCATATTGTCACTGTAGTCACATAAATCTGCCCACTTAATTAAATGAATATTTAGTATTTATTTGATTATTTAACCATCAATTAATAATTAATTAAATTAATATTTAATCAATTCATCTTAACCCTCTTCTCCTATTAATTAAATAAATTATTCAATTTATTTGATTTAATTCACTTAACCAAATTCAGACCATTAATTAAATAAATAAATCATATTTGTTTAATTAAATCTTCTCTCACATTTAAATAAATTAATATTTATTTAAAACCCCCAAAATCTCATCTCTCACATTTAAATAAATTAACATTTATTTAAATCACCTTTATCCTCCACCCACTTGCATTTTCCTACAAATGCAAGTTGCACAACTATTTTAAATAAATTATTTATTTAAAATCCTATTAATCCTCACCCATTTGAAACCTTTAATGGTTTCCCTTAAAGTCTTCAAATTTAATGGCTTCCCTTAAAGTCTTCTTAAGACTTTAATGGTTTCCCTTAAAGTATTTAAACTTAATGGCTTCCTTCTAGAGTCTTCTTAAGCCTTTAATGGTTTCCCTCAAAGTCTTCAAGCATTTAATGCTTTATCTTCCTTTTTCTCATGTAAATAAATTAATATTTATTTAAATCCAAAATTCACATTCACATTTAAATAAATTAATATTTATTTGAATATCTACCCAAATGCAAATTACACCATTTAATTGAAATAAATGATTTTATTTTAATTTAAAATCCCCAAATTCCTCCCACTTGCATTCTCCTATAAAATCCACTTACATTCCTAAATTTCTTCTAGATTCTTCTAACTCATTCTAATTAGCCGAATCCATCCCCTAAATATTGTCACATTCCTAAGCAACTTGGAGTCACTTCTCAAAGCCCTCAAAGTTTTTGAAAGGCATTTAAGGCTTTATGTCTTCAAATGGTTAACCTCTAAAGTCTTCCAAACCATTAAAGGCTCTTACACAACCATTTATGGTTAACTCACCTTTTACCTTTGGTTAGAGACTTTCTTCTAACTTAACCATCCTTTTGACTCATGGGTCTCTTCAAAACATTTATTTCTTTGACTAAGGTAACCATTTAACCCTTGCACATTCATTTATCACTTGGATAAAAGGAATATCCATTAACCTAACCCTAACCCAACCCCCTAGGGTAACCATCATGTCCCCTCAAGCATTCAATGCTCCTTATCTCTCCTCTCAAGCCTCTTCATGGTGACATTTGTCAACATGAGATTGGGTTGAAAGTATCACATGGATTGAATATCTTTCAATCCTAACCCTTGTTAAGATTGCTCAATCTTAACCCTTCATTTCCCCATTTCTTCTATAAATAGAACCCTTCTCCTCAAGCAAAGAAGGAAGCATTAGAGTATTGTTGTTATACTGGTATTAGCATAGAGCTTTTTCATAGCATCACTATCTACACTTGCATAGCATTTGTTTATTATATTCAACCATCTTGAATCTCCATATGGCATCCATGGCTAGTGCTAAAAGCTGAGAGCTACACTCATATGGAACTTGGAAAGGAGAGGAACAAGGGAGGAGCAACTATGAGCATCTTGATTAGCATTTGGAGGAGTATAGTTTATCTATTCTATGTTTGTATGCTTTCTATTTCATGCTTAATATCTCTCTTGATATGTTTGTTTAAGATAGTCTTTTGTTGCTAACACTAACGTTTGTTTCTTGTGCTCTTGTGTGTGTTGCCATCAAATAGATTTTCTAATCCTTTTTGCAGAGCATTATTTGGTGAACTCGACATGAATCGAACAACAACCATTTTGAAGACTACTAACTTTTGAATATTTTAATTGACACACAGGTCTTACTCTTGCACTTTTGTTCTTAGTTTAGCGCCTTCGCAAATTGATACTTTAGCACTATTGTCTATACTGTTGCTCTTTCGTGTTAAATAGCGCTTTTGTTTTCACACAGAGTAGAGCTATTGTAACAAAGAGTTGTAAGTAAATTCCTTGTAACCGAAAACCAAAATTTTTAGGCTTGTAGAAGCCCACCAAAACATGCGGATTTTTCTAACTAATTATCTTTTGTGCAGGTTTTAACTAACCCCTACAATAGGATTTTTTTTTTTTTAACAATTTTAGCTTAGGAAATAAATTTGTTCATATTGCTAACTTTGTCTTTCAAGTTAGGATAAAATAAATTCATTTTCCTTTTGGGTTAAAATCACCTACACTTTCATTTGGAGTTTTAAAAAGAACCACATCTTTCATTTGGAGCTCTAAAAAAGAATCACACTTTTTCAAAGTTTAAAAAAATCATAAAAACAAACACACAAAATTATTTTTTTGCAAAGTTAGGAACAAATTATTTTGGTGCTTAAAATCAACAAGGCAAATTTTATTTCTTGCATCAAACTAAAATTCACAATTAACACTTCATTTTGTGCAAGTTAAAAAGAATCTCCAATTTGTCAAAGTTGTTCTCAAATTGATTTACTTTAAGCAAAGCGTGCTCTTAATTTAGTTGACCAGGATTTCCAATTCCTAGATTACAACACATTTTGCCATTGAACGATAAAAATAACATCATTGTTGTTGGAGCAACATCTCCAATTAGATAGAACATCATTGCAATGACAAGTTAAAAAGAACAAGTGTATTTTGTGTTTGGCACACTTGTGCAAAAAGAGTTTGTCGAGTGGTCCCACTTCTAACACACACTATCCTCTCCCTTGTCTTTCGTGGTCCTAGGTGCAAGAGAAAAGTGTTAGTAACACTCAAATTTTATATTTTTAAGAGAGGCCTACCAAGAGACACATCACTCTTGGGAACGACCTCGTGCGGTAAATCCTTTGAGCCGCTATAGAAATCAGGTGAGAGCGAAAGCTGTAGCCTTGGGTATAGTTGTTCCTACAGTGTAACTTGCCGAAAGGACAAATGGGCCCAACCACGAGTTACAAGGATCTTAAGTGAGTCACTGCAGAATGAACTTATGTCCAAAAACATCAAAAAATACTAAACACCTTTAAGTAGGAGCCCACCCATTCTATTGATTGAGGATATTTGTGACAAATTTAGTGCAAGAGCATAGAAGGTTTTGCTCCCAAGACACTCACCATACATATTTCCTTGAGTAGAAACATAGCTTTTTGAAAGGTTACTTGTAGCCCGATAAAAGTAGTGACTCCCCCATCATAGGGATCATCTATTTGTTATGCTCATGCAAGACTTAGTATATCACATCCTTACCTGCCATGACGAGATTCATAAGGTATGTAGTACCAAAGTCGAAGAAATATCAAGATGTGGGCTGAACTTATCGTAACTGGCCATTTGACCTTAGGGATAAAGAGTGTTTGAAGTGTTTTCATTTTGAGTCAAGACCAGTGCAAATTGAGCCGACTTCAGGCTTTGGAAAACACCTAAAAAATATTTAAAGGAAAGGGTCATAAAAAGTCCAAGGATTGGGTTGATCTAGACCCATACTTATTTGTGCCTTTTTGAGGCAACATTCTTGTGTTTATGTGCTTGCTTTGTTTTCTTGTCAAAAGAAAAATCAAAAATCAATTCCAAAACAAGTATTCATCCAATACAAACATTTTTCAGAAACCAACAAAGGATCAAAATCAAACAGCAAAAGTATCAAACTATATGACCATTCTTCACTTCGTGAGAAAGAAGAATCTTCATCAACGCATCAACTTGAATAAAAGACCATTGAGCTCAAAGACTCTTATCAAAAGGAGGAAATTCTTCTATCTTAATAGACAAATCTTTGTCTCTAATAGAGATTTTCTATGTCACATGCGTCTCTATCTTCAAGGGAAATCAAACGAGTTTGATCAAGAGTCATTAAACCGTCGATCTTTTATGCAATTTTCGCGCTTTGAGTTATCACAAGAACAAAGGAGGCAAGATCAACCCTGACTTCTTTCAAGACATTTGCGTCACATATAATGTAGCTCAGGAAGAACCACCAACTCCCGAAAGAGAAGAAGAAGAATTTGTCCCCTATGTGACACAAAGTTTTTATTGAAGCTAGCATCTCATCCATTCCCACATTCACATCATCAATCCATTTCAACTCTCAAAACATTAAGAGGTTCTTGTCCTAAGTTCTGTTTCAATATTGCTTGAATCAAACACAAATGCATCACTTTTTAGAGTGTCTTGACATCTAGGATAAACTCATCCTAAAGAGGCATTTCTACGCAGGTTAAAACTAGTCTTTGAGTAAATCCTCTCATTACTAGGTAGTTGAATCTATGTAACACATCTCAGATCCCTCTGAACCTTATCACACCAAACTTTGTCAATCAAACACAACAAGCAAATCAAGAAAAAACTTTGGTAACATCTACCTTTAGTGCTGGAGATCCATATGCAAAACACCCCACCAAACATAAATCTCTCATCTCATCAACAACTCATCATCATTTTCACCCAACTTTTACAAAACTTTTAAACAAAATGGCTCAAACCAGATCTAGAACAAGACAAATAGAAATTGAAGAAGAAGAGGAAGACAATATCAATGAATTCTAAGAAGCCCTGGGAGGAAATATAAATGATGAAACATCCAGGCACTCCTACTCCGACAGCAATAGAAAGGGCACAACACAACCCTCTCTTTAATAGACTTTTTGATGAAATACTCAGGAGCAATGCCGATGCTCACTTTTTAAGGCTTGCTCAAGAAGGAGCTAAACTACCCTTTGACTTTGATTTTGCACAACTAAGACAAGCATCAGAACACCAAAGTCGTAATGAGGATGAAAGAGGTCGAGAACATATCAGATACAACCTTCATCAAGGTAATCCCCCACCTCCTCCTCCTCTAAATGAAATAGAAATGTTGCGGCAACAAGTTGAGAATCTCGCCCAACAACTTCATAGTGGTGTGAAAACTAATCAGTTTTCACTTAATGACATTTGTTCCTATCCCTTTGATAGGAATTTTCATATGCCACCTTTTTCCACGAGGGTTTGAAACATCCAAGTTTGAAAAGTACCGAGGAAAAGGAGATCCTCGTGATCATGTTAGAGAATTCCATTCAGCTTGCCTCAAAGTGGCATACGAGGATACATACCTAATGTGACTTTTTCCCCAAAGCTTGGGAGGAACAACCACATCATGGTTTTCCCGATTACCAGGTGACATTAGGACATTTGAAGAACTCATCCAGAAATTCTTGGCACATTACTCACACAACATTGAACGTGATATCACAATGGCTGATCTATGTAACACTAAACAAAAACCAGGTGAGCTATTTTTAGTCTTTCTACAACGATGGCATCAAATGTCTAGTAGACATTCTCTTTAGTTACCTGAACAAGAACTAGTGGAAATATTTATTTCCAACTTAAATGACGAAATGGAATTTCACCTAGACGTAAAAGACATAGACTCTTTCAATGACATGATCACAAAAGACTTAAAATGTGAGCGGGCTCTCATCAAAAAAGGGCTTATCAAAATATATAATGAACCAAAGGATGACCCTCACCCATGCTTCAATAGTGACAAACCTAACTTCTGGAACAAAAACAAAAACATCATCAATGACGGGGTTGTGGATGCAAGAACTATCAAAAGTGCACAACCTATGGTATGATTTGCAGGACAGAACCCCCCACCCAAGAATAACACAGTTGCTCCTCCAAGTCAAGGATGCAGTACATCTCAAGAGGAACCCAGACAACGCCAACAAAATTTTAAACCTAAACGAACATAAACTCCCTTAGGGGAACCCATCAAAACAGTGTTACGTCATTTGGTTTCTCAAAATCTGGTGACCTTACCCAAAACATCAAATTATGAACCTCAAGTCAAACCTTCATGGTGGAGGGATACTGAACATTGTGATTTCCATCAAGGGAAAGGGCATAAGACAAGCAATTGTCACAGATTGAAAGATCTTATTCAGGATCTTATTGATCGAGGTGAAATCGAAATCGAAGGACATCACCCAAAAACAACAAACAATGATCATCTTATGTTCAAAAATCCACTTCCATCCCAAGATCAAAAGGGTCCTTCCAGTTCAGGGAGAAACACAGATACCACCAATTATACGCAAGCTGCATATAATTACACTGTGAATCACCTATATGATTCTAATGAACAAATTGCAACTATTACCATCAAAAATCTCAGCTCCACTTGCAATGTTGTTACACGTCGCAACAAGATTACCATAAAAGAAGCTCCACAAGGCACCCCATCTATCCCTAAGTAGTATAACCTTGTGGAACAGTTAGACAAAATACCCGCACTGATATCTATCTTAGAGCTATTGCACCTATCTCCATCAAATAAAACAATCTTGGATCAAGCTCTTCAAGAGGTGCGAGTCCCTGCAAACCTAAATAAAGATCAGTTCCAAGCCATGGTCGGAAATATAAGATCATCACCTTGTCTCACTTTCTTGAAAAGTGACAACTCCTCCTTCCAGCAACCTCGTAATGCCTCACTCCATATTGAAGGGTTTATCAACCAGCATAGGATCAAGCGAGTCTTGATTGACAATGGAGCAGGCCTAAATATCTGTACCCTACAATTAGTCACAACTTTGGGATATGCAATTGAATTAGAAGATCCCCGCAAGAAGATCACAATCAAAGCCTATGATGATGCAGAGCGTTCATCCAAAGGCGCTGTAGTGCTACCAATCCAAGTGGGCCCTATGGTGAAACACATCATCTGTCAAGTTCTGGACCTTCTTCTGCCATACAATTTATTGTTAAGAAGACCTTAGATACACGCCATGCAAGCCTTTTCATCCACCTACCATCAGTGTATCAAGTTCCCACATAATGGTGTAGAGATCACAATCCTGGGAGATGCAAACCCCTTTGCATATTGTCATAATATTAGTCATCAACCAGAGATTACCATTCCTAACAATAGAGAAGCCATCTCCTCAACATCATACATGAGTCGAACCTCTCTTGCTAGTTCAAACACCACTATACCCAGGCAAGAAAAGCTCAAGATGAAAATAGCAGAGGAAGGTCCTAGGGAATATAATTTGAGCCAACTCTTTTGTGTGGGACAAATGCCTACTTATCCTAGAACACATGGCAAACCTCAACGGTTACTTCAAATGCCACTGGACAAGCCAACATGTCCTTTGACGCCATTCATCCTGAGAAAGAGTCAAGAAGAAGAAACAAGAGACGAGGACTTAGCAGAATGGATCTATAAAGATCCCATCACCACCGATAGTCCGCAAGCTAAGATTCCCACAGATCAGTATGGCAAAGGCCTTCTCATTATGCAAAGAATGGGTTATGATGGTTAGAGTGCTTTGGGACCTTGCAAGCAAGGAAGACATGAACTGCTGTAGCCGAAATTAAAGCCCAAGGATAATACAGGCTTAGGATTTCAAAAGGAAATCCTTCCTAAGATCAGATTCAAAAGGATACCCAACAAACCTCTATATCAACCTACTACAAAGAGGCCACCTTTGATCATATCAGATGCACCACACACCATCACAACTGCCCCACTGAGGCTAAAAATCCCAGCAAGATCATCTCCAACACCCATCATTCCACTAATCAAACCAACAACCCTATCAACAACAACAATAACATCAAAAGCACCATTAGCAGCAACAACTATATCAAAATTCCCAGTAGTATCAACAACACTGGCAATTCTAGCAGAAGCAGCAGAGTTAGCAACACCGATGCTCCCTGTATCAAATTCACTGATCCCCATAATCCTTCTTGCAACACCGATCATTTCATCTACAATGGTACATCAACCGATCACACCTGCGGTGTTTAACTCAAAAGATATCCCAATATGGTATAGCAATCAGATATTGGAAAGTGACTCAAAGACCGACTCACATGAGTGGGAGTTTGATTCAGTACATCTGAATACTTTAGATGAGGAAGACACATCACCCCTTCCACCTCACAAAGACATCCCTATTTATGGAGAAGCACAGATTAAAACCTCTTGGGTTCCTGCATTGGAAACATCTTCCACAGACCCTACATCACATCCTACGCCCGATTCTGATAGGGAGAGTACCATCAACGACCTTGACCACAATGTCTTAACCCTCATTGACACATCTAACGAACTTAACCTAATCGATGAGGTAATGCCCATTATCCATCTTGAACTCATCGAATGGAACCAACCTAATCCCCCATGTCTTGACCACTTCCAAAACGATGAGGCGATCATTGAATTTTTGGAATTACAGGATAACATACCAAGCGGGGATCACAAAGCTGGATTCACTATAGAACTTAATAGTGCAACATACTTTGGGGCGGATGCCAAACCTTTCAGCTGCAAAAATATAACAATAAAACATGGATCTTCCAGTGAAAACCACACTGTAGCACTGTTTGATCCCGCAAAAGTAAAAAGAAAGAGTGTATCCAATGGTGAAAACCTCTCTGAGGCGCCTACGGATGAAAGGTTTTACATCCTCCCTTCTAGTACACATCAGGAATGATCGACAATTCTCATTGAGGAAACAAAAGAATACAACGTGGGGACTCCTGAAACTCCTCACCACATACATCTGGCATCTCTTTTAACTCCAGAGGAACAACCTAAGTTTGTCGAATTCTTCAAAAAAGCATCAGATCAACTTCGCATGGTCATATGCAGATATGGCTGGTCTTGATCCCAATTTAGTCATGCATCACCTCACTGTAGCAGAAGGAGCTAAGCCTGTCAAATAGAAGCTTCGCAAGATGCATCCTCAGATTGCGGTACTAGTCAAAGCAGAACTTAAGAAACTCCTGGATGTTGGTTTCATTAGACCAATTGATTATGCAGATTGGATCTCCAATATTGTGCCTGTCGGAAAACCAAGTGGGGGCATCCGTATCTATACTGACTTCAGAGATCTGAACAAGGCATGTTTTAAAGATGACTTCCCCTACCAAACATCGTCATCATAGTAGACCTAACAGCAGGACACGCCATGATTTCACTCATGGATGGTTTTTCAGGATACAATCAGATAAAGATAGCACCAGAAGATCAACATAAGACAACCTTCACATGCCCATGGGGCACATACTGCTAGAATGTAATGCCTTTCGGTCTAAAGAATGCAGGAGTGACCTATCAACGAGCAATGACCACTATCTTCCATGATATGATGCATACCATAATGAAAGATTATGTTGATGACTTACTGGCAAAATCACTCAAAAGAGAAGGTCATCTGGAAATATTAGAGAAAATCTTTGATAGACTGGAACAATATCATGTTCGACTCAACCCAAAGAAATGTGTCTTTGGAGTAACCTCAGGAAAGCTTCTAGGGTACATTGTCTCAAGCAAAGGCATTGAGGTTGATCTAGCAGAGGTCAAAGCAATCATGGACATGCCACCTCCAAAGAACATTAGCCAGCTAAGAACACTACAAGGGCGGCTTCAATCTATCCGTAGATTCATTGCACAACTGACAGATAAATGCCACCCATTTACACACCTGCTACACAAAAAATCTGCTTTCAGTGGGATGCTAGATGCTAGCAAGCATTCCAGATGCTTAAAGATTATCTCATGAATACGCCATTGTTGATCCCACTAGATCCCAGTAAGCCTCTATTACTCTATATATCAGCAACTAATACAACATTGGGAGTGCTACTGGCTCAACATAATGCAGAAGGGAAAGAGTGTGATGTTTACTATATCTCTCGCACACTGGTAGGCTATGAACTCAATTACACACCTATTGAGAGAGCTTTCCTAGCAGTAATCTTAGCAGCCACTAAACTGAGGCACTATTTGTTAACACATAAAGTACAACTCATTGCCAAGACTGATCCACTAAAGTACTTACTCGGCAAAGAAGCATTGACAGGTAGCTTGGCCAAATGGGTGATGATTCTAAGTGAATTTGACATCGAGTATGTGGACCGTAAGGCTATCAAGGGCCAAGTTATTGCAGATCAGTTGGTCGATGCACCCCTCATAGGCGATCATCCTCTTGTTTCTAACTTTCTAGATGAAGAGATATTCATGATCACAGACACACAACCATGGAAACTATACTTTGATGGTTCATACACTAGGCATGGCTCGGGGGCAGGTATCCTGTTTATCACACCTCAAGGTGAGAGCATCTTGAAGTCTTACAGGCTCACATTTCCATGCACAAACAAGATAGTAGAGTATGAGGCCTTGATTACAGGACTTAGACTAGCCATACAATGGAAACTAAAAGAGTTACAAATATATGGCAACTCCCAACTAGTCATCCGACAAGTCACAGATGAATATCAAACCAAGGATGACAAACTCATGCCATACAAGCAAATGGTGGATAGTTTAAAGGCATCATTTACTACTATCACCTTTGAGCAGATACCTCGAGATCAGAATTGAGTTGCTGATGCTATGGCTACTATCACATCTCTCCTCGATCTTCCACAGAATTCAACACTCTACGAGTTCTTGGTAGAATAACTTTGGATTCCTACTTATGATATCCCCAAATCTGAGATGATATGTCACCTTGTTGGTTTTCGAATCCCCATGGTATGGTGAGTTCTACACCTATCTACGCGATCACCCACTTCCTCCTAACCAATCGAATAACCAACGCAAAACTTTCATTCGCCAAACCGCTCGATATACCATCATTGTTGAAACCCTATACCGACACAGTCTTGATGGTATTCTCCTTCAATGTTTGGAACAAGATGAGATAACAAAGGACTTGGAAGAGGTACATGAAGGAATTTGTGGAACTCATGCAAGTGGCTCGTCACTAGCTAAAAAGATCATATGAGCTGGATATTATTGGCCATCCATGGAAAAAGACTCATACTATTTTGTCAGAAAGTGCAAAAAATGCGAAGTTCATGGAGACCTGATACATGCACCAACACAGGAATTACAACCAATAACAACACCATGGCCTTTTTGTCAATGGGGCCTTGACCTTGTGGATAAAATCCATCCATCTTCATCTAATGACCATAAATTCATTATTACCGCCACCGAATACTTCACAAAGTGGATCGAAGTTGTTCCACTTACCCAAGTCACCGATAAGTAGATCGCCTTATTCATCCTTAATTAAATCATCTGCCGGTATGGTGTACCCATGTCCATCATCACAGATAATGGTCTTCCTTTCAAAAATTAGGATGTTCGTGAGCTCTGTGAGAAATTCCACATCCAACACCACTTTTCCACTCCCTATTACCCACAAGGCAATGGTCAGGCTGAAGCATCAAACAAGAACATATTGAGAATCCTAAAGAAGATAGTTAATGATGTTGGCCATGATTGGCATGTTCAATTGAGTCCAACACTATGGGCATATCAAACCCCTACAGGCACAACTCCCTACTCATTGGTCTATGGCGCAGAAGCTATCTTACCTATCGAGGTTGAGATACCATCTCTACGGGTTTCCTTGCACAATTTCATAGATGATGAAGCATACAGAGTATCCCGTCTCCAAGATTTAGAGCTACTTGATGAGAAATGACAAGCTACATACAATCACCTCAAGGCCTATCAGCAGCGCATAAGCAGAAGCTACAATCACCAAGTTAGACCTCATAAATTTGAGGTAGGTGATCTTGTTCTTCGAGAGAATCCTCATAACCAACCCAACTGAGAACATCAGGGAAAGTTTGAATCAAACTGGCTGGGTCCATATGTTATCACTGCTGTCTTTAGGTCTGGGGCATATCAGTTGGCTACTTCAGAAGGAGAACCGCTAGCAGATCTGATCAACAACATGCATCTGAAACGGTTTTATACATAAGCTGCATAGAGTATCAGGCTCCCATACATACCAGAAAAAACATAAAAAAAAATTCAAATAAATGTCTTGAAGAAAATACAAAAAATAAAAATAAAAAATAGTAAAGAGAAAATCATGCATCCAAACGATGAACAAACCACTCCGGTGGCACCTTGGATAAGTGCGATGGTGAAAACCTGGCAAATAGGCGCCACTCGTAAAGGCTATGGCTCCATTGTCTTCCAGACTTGTTGCAAATCACATTCATTGCATCCACTCATTCATCAGTCAAAACCATGGCTTGTTATTGATCTGCAATTAAGGATAGTAATTCATGCATCTTGCATCCCTTTTTTTCATAGTTATGTTTAAACTAGGGGCAATACCCTTAACCTATTAATGAAAGTCAATTCTACATTACTTGTGATTCATTGGGTTCTTCATTCAGAAAACAATCATCAAAATACCAAAAACATTCAAAACAAATCATCAAAAATACCAAAAAATTTCAAAAACACTTACAAAAATCCAAAAACATCAAACAAAAACATGGCAACACCTTGTACATACTCATCCGAGTTGATACCAAACAAGCATTGAAAAATACTCACACGATGATCACTTATCAAATCGACCAAACAATCAACATCAACACTCAAACTGTCTTCAACAAGGATGCATCCTTCCTTACCAAAACAAAGACAAGATGACATTTTCTTTGACAAGAAAATTCTATTTAAGCTATCAAATACTTGGTTGATTTATAGGTTATTCATTCATTTATATATATTAGGTTCCTACTCTACTCCGGGATATCCGCAAGTGATTAGAGTGGTCGGGATGGTTCTTAGAGCATTGTAACTATGAATTATTCCGATGAAGTTTTGGGACATGTACTAATGGTGTCTACGTGGGAAGTTCACTAAGCCACGTGATCATATGCAAAAATACAGTCATGGATCAGTGTGGCTTGCTGACTACATCGTATACCTCCACCATATGAGCATGAACCATTATGGAGGGTCCATATTCTTTATTCTTTATTTATGTTGTTTGATTGCAGGTACAATGCTCCATCCTTAGTTCCTACTACCTCACCCAAGCTCGATAATGGTTTATCTCTTAATATGGTATGAACTTGTCTCAGGATATGTTCGGCAAAAGATCAAGGAGGACGTTCCAAGTCATGCATGAAAGGAGATAATCCTTGTCTGTTCTGCAAGAAATACTCAGGTCAACTTGATCCATTATATCAAGTTGCTTGTATTAACTTGCTATATCAAAATCCATGTAAGAAATACTCAGGTCATCTTGAATCATTATGTCAAGTTGCTTGTATTTTCTTATAACATTTTAAATCTCAATGATGAAAAATAAAGCACTATGGATCGTCATTCCATCTCATCTGTATATATTGCATTTCATTGCATTCCATTCATCCATACATTCATAATAGATGCATATCATGCATACATAGTAATGACAATGGATACTCTATTTTCCTCTTCTTCCATAGGAATGCGTCAGAGGTCCTCCATTTCTTCTATCTAACATCAAACCCCCCTCACCCTCCCCATCTTGGTAATCAGCATCACATACCCTACATCATCTCCCATCAACCCAATCAAGCCAATTACTTTGTCTACACAAGCACATTGACTCACACACACCTAGACTATCAACAAATACTCTGATCAAGTATCTTCGGGTCTCAATAGGTAATCGATTATGGCAAACCTAGACTACAACAGGCATTTATCATAATGACCTAGTCTCAACGGGGCTGCTATGATTCATCACAACCATCCATCATACACACACTATCAATTGATCAACCAATCAAACACAATCCAACGGACAATTACATCAATTGTCTAAGTCACCATCAAGTCACTTTGATTCACTTACTCAGACTTTATCCTATCCAAGCGAACAACTGACATCAACTGTCATGATTTGACTCGACCGGGGCAATTAAACCGATTGCACCAGACTGTCCAACCAATTTTGATCAATTGTACAGTATCAATCAAAAGCACAACATCACATTTGCACCGTATCTCCTGCATAACCTATGGGTACTCACTGGCTTGCCATTTCTCCATATTCACTCCGTTTTCTTCCATTCTTTCACCGTTATTACTAATTTCTTCTATTCTACCTCCCCTCCACTTCTCGTTCTTTTTCGAGAGATCGCCCAATTTTTTGAAATTTTTTGGCCCATCTCTCGAGGGGGCATACCACCCACTAAATTAACATTTATGAGACATATTTCTTCGCACCTATTTTTCTTTCTTTGAAACGACGCGATAAAATCGCACCATCTCAAAGAGGGGCAAATGTATTCACATACATCTGTCCACTTAATTAAATGAATATTTAGTATTTATTTGATTATTTAACCATCAATCAATAATTAATTAAATTAATATTTAATTAATTCATCTTAACCCTCTTCTCCTATTAATTAAATAAATTATTCAATTTATTTGATTTAATTCACTTAACCAAATTCAGACCATTAATTAAATAAATAAATCATATTTGTTTAATTAAATCTTCTCTCACATTTAAATAAATTAATATTTATTTAAAACCCCCAAAATCTCATCTCTCACATTTAAATAAATTAACATTTATTTAAATCACCTTTATCCTCCACCCACTTGCATTTTCCTACAAATGCAAGTTGCACAACTATTTTAAATAAATTATTTATTTAAAATACTATTTATCCTCACCCATTTGAAACCTTTAATGGTTTCCCTTAAAGTCTTCAAACTTAATGGCTTCCCTTAAAGTCTTCTTAAGACTTTAATTGTTTCCCTTAAAGCCTTTAAACTTAATGACTTCCTTCTAGAGTCTTCTTAAGCCTTTAATGGTTTCCCTCAAAGTCTTCAAGCATTTAATGCTTTATCTTCCTTTTTCTCATGTAAATAAATAAATATTTATTTAAATCCAAAATTCACATTCACATTTAAATAAATAAATATTTATTTGAATATCTACCCAAATGCAAATTACACCATTTAATTGAAATAAATGATTTTATTTTAATTTAAAATCCCAAAATTCCTCCCACTTGCATTCTCCTACAAAATCCATGTGCATTCCTAAATTTCTTCTAGATTCTTCTAACTCATTCTAATTAGCCTAATCCATCCCCTAAATATTGTCACATTCCTAAGCAACTTGGAGTCACTTCTCAAAGCCTTCAAAGTCTTTGAAAGACATTTAAGGCTTTATGTCTTCAAATGGTTAACTTCTAAAGTCTACCAAACCATTAAAGACTCTTACACAACCATTTATGGTTAACTCACCTTTTACCTTTGGTTAGAAACTTTCTTCTAACTTAACCATCCTTTTGACTCATGGGTCTCTTCAAAGCATTTATTTCTTTGACTAAGGTAACCATTTAACCCTTGCACATTCATTTAACCCTTGGATACAAGGAATATCCATTAACCTAACCCTAACCCAACCCCCTAGGGTAACCATCATGTCCCCTCAAACATTGAATGCTCCTTATCTCTCCTCTCAAGCCTCCTCATGGTGACATTTATCAACATGGGATTGGGTTGAAAGTCTCACACGGATTGAATATCTTTCAATCCTAACCCTTGTTAAGATTGCTCAATCTTAACACTTCAACCCTTCATTTCCCCATTTCTTTTATAAATAGAACCCTTCTCCTCAAGAAAAGAAGGAAGCATTAGAGTATTGTTGTTATACTAGTATTAGCATAGAGCTTTTTCATAGCATCACTATCTACACTTGCATAGCATTTGTTTATTATATTCAACCATCTTGAATCTCCATATGACATCCATGGCTAGTGCTAAAAGCTGAGAGCTACACTTATGTGGAACTTGGAGAGGAGAGGAACAAGGGAGGAGAAACTATGAGCATCTTGATTAGCATTTGGAGGAGTATAGTTTATCTATTCTATGTTTGTATGCTTTCTATTTCATGCTTAATATCTCTCTTGATATACCTATTTATGATAATCTTTTGTTGCTAACACTAACATTTGTTTCTTGTGCTCTTGTGTGTGTTGCCATCAAACAAATTTTCTAATCCTTTTTGCAGAGCATCAGTCACAATATCAATCATCAACCAGAGATTACTATTCCCAACAATAGAGAAGCCATCTCATCCACATCATACTTAAGTCTAGCCTCTCTTTCCAGTTCAAACACCACTATACCCAAGCAAGAGAAGCTCAAAATGAAAATAGCAGAGGAAGGTCTTGGGGACTACAATTTGAGCCAACTCTATTGTGTTGGACAAATGCCTACTTTTCCTAGAACTCATGGTAAACCTCAATGGTTACTTCAAACACCACTGGTCAAGCCAGCATGCACTTTGACACCTTTCATCCTTGGAAAGAGTCAAGAAGAAGAAACCAGAAAAGAAGACTTAGCAGAACAGATCTATAAAGACCCAATCACCGCGGACATCCCACAAGCTAAGCTTCCCACAGATCAATATGGCAAAGGCCTTCTAATTATGCAAAGAATGGGTTATGATGGTCAAAGTGCTTTGGGACCTTGCAAGCAACGAAGACATAAACCCCTGTTGCCGGAATTAAAGCCCAAAGATAACACATGCTTAGGCTTTCAAAAGGAGATTCTTCCTAAACTCAGATTCAAAGGAAAACCCAACAAACCTATATATCAACCTAAAACTCTAAAGAGGTCACCTTTAATTATATTAGCAACACCGCACACCATAGCAACTGCCCCATTGAGGCTAAAATTCCCCGCAAAAACATCCACAACACCAGTCATCCCACCAATCAAACCAACAACCCCATCAACAACAACAATAACATCAATAGCACCATTAGTAGCAGCAACTGAATCAGAATAGCCAACAGTATCAACAACACTGGCAATTTCAACAAAAGCAACAGAATCAACACTACCAATACTCCCCGTATCGGATTCATTGATCCCCATAATCCTTCCTGCAACACCAATCATTTCATCTACAAAGGTACATCGGCCGATCACACCTGCAATGTTTAACTCAAAGGATATCCTAGTATGGTATAGTAATCGGATACTGGAAAGTGACTCAGAGACTGACTCACATGAGTGGGAATTTGATTCCGTCCTACTTAATACTTCAGATGAGGAAGACACATCACTACCTCCACCCCGCAAAGACATCCCTATTTACGGAGAAGCACAGATAAAGACCTCTTGGGTTCCTGAGTTGGAAACTTCTTCCACAGACCCTACATCACATCCTACGCCTGATTCTGACAGGGAGAGTACCATCAACGACCTTCATCACAACATCTTAACCCTCACTGACACATCTAACGAACTTAACCTAATCGATGAGGTAATGCCCATTGTATACACCTAAAAATTGGCTATGAGAAATTAAATAAATATTTTATATTTATTTAATATTTATTCTTCTATTAAATAGTTAATTCGAAAAGATTAATTAATTTAATTCATTTTCATATCTTTCTATTAATTAATATTTTATTAATTATTTCATCTATCTTATTCCTCTAATTAATTAAATATCCAATATTTAATTATTCCTCTAACCAAGTTAATTAAATATCTAATATTTAATTATCTTCTCTAATCAATTAAATATCCAATATTTAATGGTTATTTTCCTATCCTATAGTCTCAAATATTAAATAATTCCCAAATTATTTAATCCCCTTATCCAACTCACCCTCCATCTCCACTTCATCTTCCCTTTGCCAACTCATTCAACATGTGGCTAAGGAAATTAATATTCCTTAAATATTAATTCATGATTTATCTTTAACCTCCAAAATTAATGAAATTGTGTATGTACACACATTTCATAACCATTTCTTATATTCTCTCCAACACCCTCTACATCTTAGGAAGGACTTGAGTCCACTTGTTCTACCATGCCTAAATTTCCTCCAACCATCCCTAGATTCCCTCAGTCAGCAACCCAGTCAAGGTGAGATGAGTGACACTTGTCTTCTCCTTCCCCCTTTCTCTCAACCTTCACTTTTGCTCACAGCCATTCAAATCTACAAATCTGATCATGATCGTTGATCTGAGCCACATCATCTTATCCTCTCAAAGTTTATAAAACCAAGAGCTTCAGTTGAGAGGAAGTTAGTCTTCAAAAATAGTCTTCAAGCCAATCTTATGCATCCGTAAGTTTTTGAAGCAAATAGCAAATATCATTTTAGCAATATAATCATATAGTATTACCATTTTAACATAATCATGTAGCTTTGCATATCATACTATCAGTTAACTACAAGTTATCAGTCCATTCTTCATATGCCATCTTGGAAGCCAATAGTGCATTGTCTGAGAGCACACCATCTGCAACCAGGAACAGTGGAGTTAGGACACAATGAGACATAAGCCATGAAGGTAAAATAATGATTTATTTTAGTATGTATTTCATGTAGTTTCATTGGTGGATTTTGGATTTCCTGTATGCATTTCCATTGTATTTTGTGAAACTAACTTATTACAGGTAACATTCTAAGGATGAAATTCAAGCTCACACATTTTGGTGCCCACCGTGGGGTAGGACCTCGCATATATCTTTAAAAATCTCGCAAAAATAAAATTAACATATTTGTAATGCAGATTCATGCATGTGTGAATTTTGACAGTGTTTTTGCATCTTAGGTTAGTGCTTTTGCATCTTAGGTTAGCGCTTTTATTTAAAAATTAGCGCTTTTGCATAATTGGTTAGCGCATATGTCATGTAGGTTAGCGTTTTTGTCTGAAAATTAGCGCTTTTGCATAATTGGTTAGCGCATATGTCATGTAGGTTAGCGCTTTTGTCTGAAAATTAGCGCTTTTGCATCATAGGTTAGCGTTTTTGCATCATTGGTTAACGCTTTTGTAACACAGGTTAACGCTTTTGTAATGCAGGTTAGCGCTTTTGCATCGTAGGTTAGTACATTTAACAGAAAAGTTTGTAACCGTGATTTGAAATTAGGCTTGTAGAAGCCCACCTAAGGTTTTTCACTAACTTTTTACTATTTTGCAGGTTTTTAACAATTTCTTGCAGATTTGGAGGAGTTATGTTAGAATTTAGTGATTTATTTTCTGGCTTTTTCGAAGTTGGTTAAAAAGAACTCATATTTCCTTTTGGGTAAAAAGAAATTCATTTTTCAAATTTGGTGTTCTAAAAAGTACCTCACTTGTTTTTGGGCTATAAAAATTAATCACATTTGCAAGGTAAAAAGAACAACAAATCAAACATTTACTTTCTTGCAAAGTTAGGATTCACATCTCAAATTTTGGGCTCTAAAAAGAACATCAATCTTTTATTTTCTTGCAAAGGTAAAAAGCACAATCAATCTTATATTTTGCAAGTAAAAAAGAACAATCAACTTGTTTGTTCTTACGAAGCAAGTTACTTTTTTGCAACGATTTTCATTTTGTTGACCAGGATTTCCAAATCCTAGTTTAGAAAATCATTTGCTATATGGGGCTAAAATAAACACCATGCTTGTTGGAGCAACATCTCCAAGTAGAGGATAGATTACATTGCTATGGAAAATTAAAAAGAACACTTGTATTCCGTGTCTCGAAAGTGGTAGGTATATGCACTCCCCTTAATTGGGTGATCAAAAAGCCAAACCCACTCTTTTACGCTTTCTTTACTTTCAAGCAATTAAATCCTTTAGAGGGCCAACCTTCCCAAGCTGCCTTGAGAGGGCTAGTGAGAGGGGAATGACCTAAAGTGGAAACAGGCTAATACCGAGTCCTTTCAATCCACTATAAATAAATCGTGTTTGTGACGAAAGTTCAAATAACATGTGCTGATAAGTTCATACCGACACTATGTTTCCCCATAAACCCTATGGAGCATAACCTCTATAGGCTGGGAACCTTCTGTATTTACAGAGCTGAAAGTGCCGCATGTATGGCCACATGAACGGAAGCCTTTACTAAAAAATATTTGTACTGGTTGCCAAAAACCTTCTAGTTGTTGGCGTAGGAGGTCAGACCTCTGAAGCGGCTCACACACATACGGTTCCTAGTAGAGATATAAAGTTTGCCATGGGGAGTTTTCATGGAAACTGGTGCTTGGTTGCCCCGAAGAAGTGAGTGCCGAGGGTGGAGCCAATGGGGTCAAGCATCTAAATATCCACTTTGAATAGCATAGCCTCGAGGGAAACTCCATGTGAGATTCAAAAACTATTGTCTCAGCCTGCCATAGGGATTTGTACTTGCTTGTGCTTTTCATTTATTAAAAATTGTGTCTTCTATGTTTGTAACATGTTCCAAATGGTCAAAAATTGAAGAAAATTATCATCTACAAGAGATCGAAAATCAACAAATTTCTGAAAAGTGTGATAAAAAAGATAAAACAAAAGGCATTCCAACACTTGAAGCACCAACTCAAAATCAAAGTATCAAAACATCAAAATATCAAAATAACTCAAAACAACTAGCTCAAAACAACTAGCTTGCTAATCCTATAGGTTATTCCCAAAATTTTCTATAAACATCAACATTCAACAAACTATTGATTCAAACATCTTAAGTGCAAAAATCAACATCCTTGTCAAGTCTCTCACCAGGATAATCAAATCCTCTACCACGAAGCTTGATCAATCTATACTAGGTTCCTAATCTTGGATATATTTTTCCTATTTTGAACTTAGGTTACATCAAAACCAAAATTGCACCAACATTGGAATCAAACTTGTAAACTGTCAAATGCTTATATGACTTTTAAGTATCACCTTAAGAAAAGAAAACCCAGTTACAAAGCTACTCAGAAGAGAATAAGATTCTTGTATATCAATCGCAAGATCTTGCTGAAACATAGGACATTCCTACATCGTTATCGTCACTACTTACATGGCTGCGGTATAGAATTTGACTGTGAAACTCTACAAAGACGTGCTTTTCAATAAAGAGACACTTTATCCCAACGAACAAACAATAGTGGTAAGATCAATAAAGCGTATCTTCCTAAACCAATAATCACCTATTGACCTTGTCCTTGGGAACTTTTGACAACTTTGAAATAATCACATGCCAGTTTGGACTAGAGCCCAATACGAACAGCTTAGAAAACAACAATAAATGGAGGAAGAAGATACCACTTTTGGATTTACCGTTATTGACGAAGAAGCTGTCAATAACACCATTAGAGACCTGGAACAAGATTTCAAATTTGATAGGCTAATGAAAAAATTGTTGGCAAAACAAAAAGAAAAATATCTCTTGATGTTGGCAAAATCTGGAGCTAAACTACCACAAGACTTTAACATAGAAAGCTTAAAACAAGATGCGGAGACAAGTAACACCCAAAACACAGATGAGAAAAATAATGAAGATATGAACAACGAAGAAACAAGGAAAGAAAGGGATGATAAAAGAAAAGAGAGTAGTGACAAAAAGACTCATGACGAAACAAGGAGAGACTATGCAGATAATCCCTTATCAAACCTTACTCAACAAATACAAGCTCTACAACAACAAATACAAGACATGCAAAATGGGACAAGCTCCAAGAAATATTCGTTACAAGATATATGCCCATATCCTTTTGATAAAAATTTGAATATGATGCCATTTCCACAACATTGCGAGATCCCTAAATATGACAAATACGATGGAAAATCTGATCCTCAAGATCACATTAGGGAGTTTTGTACTATGAGCATGGAATTTGCTCACGAGGAAACTTACCTTATGCATATTCTTCCTAGGAGTTTAAATGGACAATCAATGGAGTGGTTTTCAAGATTACCATCTAGAATCAAATCCTTTGAAGAACTTGTGAATAGGTTTATTTCACAATATTCCTATAATATAAGGAATGAAATAACAACGCTAGATCTTTGCAATGTTAAACAAAAGAATGGTGAATCCTTTATGATCTTTTTACAACGATGGAAATGCATGTTTAATAGGTATCCCTGGGATGTACCTGATCAAGAAAAAATGGACATATTCATTGATAATCTTATTAGTGGAATGAGTTATCGACTAAGGATGCAATGTCCTCCCTCTTTTGCCAAAATGATCAAAAATGGCCTGAAAATAGAGAACGCAATGGTAAAGAAAGGAGAACTAAAACTTTACAGTAATTCATACAACAACAACAACAAAAACAACAACAACAACAACAATGACAAACCCAAGTTTTGTACTATGAGCATGGAATTTTCTCACGAGGAAACTTACCTTATGCATATTCTTCCTAGGAGTTTAAATGGACAATCAATGGAGTGGTTTTCAAGATTACCATCTAGAATCAAATCCTTTGAAGAACTTGTGAATAGGTTTATTTCACAATATTCCTATAATATAAGGAATGAAATAACAATGCTAGATTTTTGCAATGTTAAACAAAAGAATGGTGAATCCTTTATGATCTTTTTACAATGATGGAAATGCATGTTTAATAGGTATCCCTGGGATGTACCTGATCAAGAAAAAATGGACATATTCATTGATAATCTTATTAGTGGAATGAGTTATCGACTAAGGATGCAATGTCCTCCCTCTTTTGCCAAAATGATAAAAAATGGCCTGAAAATAGAGAACGCAATGGTAAAGAAAGGAGAACTAAAACTTTACAGTAATTCATACAACAACAACAACAAAAACAACAACAACAACAACAATGACAAACCCAAGTTTTGTACTATGAGCATGGAATTTGCTCACGAGGAAACTTACCTTATGCATATTCTTCCTAGGAGTTTAAATGGACAATCAATGGAGTGGTTTTCAAGATTACCATCTAGAATCAAATCCTTTGAAGAACTTGTGAATAGGTTTATTTCACAATATTCCTATAATATAAGGAATGAAATAACAATGCTAGATCTTTGCAATGTTAAACAAAAGAATGGTGAATCCTTTATGATCTTTTTACAACGATGGAAATGCATGTTTAATAGGTATCCCTGGGATGTACCTGATCAAGAAAAAATGGACATATTCATTGATAATCTTATTAGTGGAATGAGTTATCGACTAAGGATGCAATGTCCTCCCTCTTTTGCCAAAATGATCGAAAATGGCCTGAAAATAGAGAACGCAATGGTAAAGAAAGGAGAACTAAAACTTTACATTAATTCATACAACAACAACGACAAAAACAACAACAACAACAACAATGACAAACCCAAGTTCTGGTCAAAGAATAGGAATGTCAGCAATGAAGGAAATGATGATAACAATACTGCAAAACAACAACAACCACAACCAATTTTCAATCTATCAAGTCAAATCCCAGGCAACAACAATCTAGAAAACAATAAAGCCAAGTCCTTTTTCTTTAATCCTCGGAGAAAATTCACAAATATTGGAGAATCTTTAGAATCAGCTCTAAAAACTTTGCTTGCTAACAAATTGGTTGTTTTACTAGAAGCAAGAATTTATGAACCACCAGTCAAGCCAAATTGGTGGAATGACAATCATTTTTGCAATTACCATCAGAATAAAGGACACCTAACAAATGATTGCCAAAGATTGAAACACATTATCCAAGATCTAATTGATAATGGAACCATCACGGTGGATAGCCATAAGACGAATGAATCACACTTGGCTTTTAAAACTCCGCTTCCAAACTATGATAAAGGTGAATCATCCCGATTAGAAAATGACAAAGGGAAAACCAAAGTGAATTACGCTTATACATATGATGATGTAGTAAATGTGATCATTGTTAACGAAAATCCATCTTCAGAACCAATCAACGTTATCACAAGAAGCAAAGCAAAGGTAACCTTTCTAGGTATAGCAAAAGACCCAATGTCTACATCACAACAATACAATTTAGTAAAGCAATTACAACGAATACCCGCTCAAATATCAATTCTGGAACTTCTCAAGATTTCACCTATGCATAAGGAAATTTTGGAGAAAGCTTTAGTGGAAACAACGGTTTCAAAAGATTTGGATATAGATTAGTTCCAAAACATGGTAGGACACCTTGTAGCCCCTCATTGCTTATCATTTTCTGAAAATGATGATGCATCTTTACAACATCCTCACAATGCTCCTTTGTATGTTGAAGTCTCCATTAATAAAACTCGTGTCAAACATGTACTCATAGATGGAGAAGCTGGCTTAAATATTTGTGCATTAATTTTGATAAAAGCTTTGGGATATTCAGAGAATGCAGTGGACCTGAAAAAGAAAATAACTATCAAGGCTTACGATGAAGCAGAACGTTCTTCTAAAGGAACTGTTGTGCTACCAATAAAGATAGGACCCGTGGTAAAGGATACATTGTGTCAAGTTTTAGACTTGAATCTTTCCTACAACATTCTTCTGGGAAGACCCTGGATTCACAAGATACAAACAGTTCCTTCTACATATCATCAATGTGTGGAATTTCCTCACGAAGGGCAAGAGATCACTATAATTGTAGATTCTAGTCAATATTGCAATAATTTGAAGCCAACACAAGATACAAGAGTTCCACATAATAGAGAATTAGTATATCCTACTAAACAAATTCAAGCAAAGTTATGGGAAACTTTTGAAGAAAAGTTCAAGTTAAATGATGAAGGAATGGGAAAGTATTCTTTGAATAAATTTCCACTTTCCCCTAAGTCATATGGAAAACCTGCAGATATTCAGTCGCAGACATCAAACAAATCAAAACATATGTTTAAAGGAACCTTTGTTAGTGCTGGAACCCTTGAAGAGGAAAATGAAGACAAAAGTATTCTTGATTGGTTATACAAGGATGAAGATAAAACTATAGCAACATCAACAGAAGTCAATATTCCCATAAAACAATATGGCAAAGGATATGAAATCATGCAAAAGATGGGATATGAAGGGAAAGGACCAATTGGTAAGCAACATCAAGATATTTCAGAACCTATTTATCTGCATTCACAATCCATAGAAAATAAATCTGGGTTAGGATATCTAAAGTCTAATCAAAAGCAACACAATACTCAACAACAAAAATGGAGAAAGAAATCAGTTTCTAAAGGAGACAATTGGCAAGAAAAGCTACATCAAGTGGCCAAAATAGTAGCCAATAAGCAAAAGAAGCAAGAAGATCATGAAAATAAAGAAGAAGAGACTACTATCAAAGATGAAGAAAAATCTTGTCAACAAGTTCTGAAAATACAAACAAAGGCAAAATCTGAACAAGATATTCCAGAGGCAGTAAAAATAGAAATGACAGAAATCAAGGAACTTTTTGCACCACATGACATTTCAGTATGGTATAGTGGAGTAATCTTAGATTAGAATTCAGAAACAGATTCCAATGAGTATGAATGGGGACCAGATGCCTTATCTACTACATCAAGTAAAGAACACAATGAAGATCAAGCAACTATTACAAAAGAAGACTTATCTATTACAAAACAAAAGATAAAATTAGAAAGAAGACGAGAGAAACTCAGAATTCAGAGAAAAGAGGC
This sequence comes from Cryptomeria japonica, assembly GCF_030272615.1. NCBI lineage: Eukaryota > Viridiplantae > Streptophyta > Pinopsida > Cupressales > Cupressaceae > Cryptomeria > Cryptomeria japonica. The sequence goes on along the minus strand of NC_081408.1, from coordinate 523,967,878 downwards.
GTATGCAAAAAGAAAACCAAATGACAAAAACAGTGACACAATGCCACATAAGAGATAGTCAAGTTGGATTAACTATTAGTCCAGAAGAAGCTGAGTTTGAAAGGAGACAAAATCTATTAAAAGAATCCTCTTTATCATGTACACAAGTCTATCAACTCCAAAATGCAAATGAAGTCAATCAAGAAGAAAATTGCAGTACCAAAGACATGTGTGTTGATATAGTCCATTCATTTAAGGGACAAACATCAATTGAAGAAACACTTGAGTGTGAACTACAAAATGCTAATATTAATCTTGTTGAGACTAATTCAGAAACGCTTAAGAAAGACAATCCTCAAAAACATCTAATCTAAGATAATACCTATTCTATGCTACAATATGATCATTATGTCATGAATATTGAAACACCTAATGATGACAGTGATTATGATTTACCCCTTCTTCATCCTGAACTAATTGATTGGGATAATTTAGACAACCCCGAACTAAATGTCTTTTCCAATGATCATGACTTAGCTGTGTACCTTAACGCTATTGAACCCATCCCACCTAAGATATCTTCTACTACAGAATTAGGTGATGTTTCTCATAGTCAGGAGAATGCCAAACTTTTCAGTCGCAAAAGTGAAATAAAACAAGGAAAGAGACCTAATGTTGAAAAGCATTTCATGGAAACATTAGATCAATCAAAAGAGAAAATAAAGGGCGTATCTGATGATGAAAACCTCCTTGAGGCGTCAGAAGATGGAAAGTTTGACATTTTTCCTGCATATTTTCAAGAAAAATCTGCTATCCTGATAGAACCAACAGAAGCGGTAAACATTGTTACATCAAAGGATCCTAAAATACTTCATTTTGCTGCCTCATTATCAGAAAAAGAGAGAAAAAAATACATGGAATTATTTAAGCAACGACAAATAAATTTTGCTTGGTCTTATGCAGATATGCCAGGGCTTAACCCAGATCTTATCATGCATCATCTTAATGTGGATTTAAAAGAAAAACCCGTTAAGCAGAAGCTAAGAAAGATGCACCCACATATTGCTCTCCTTGTCAAAACTGAGCTCAAGAAATTATTAGAAGTGGGATTCATAAGACTAGTTGCTTATCCAGAATGGGTTTCAAGTATTGTACCAGTATCAAAACCAGATAAGAGCATAAGAATCTGCACAGATTTCAGAGATCTGAATAAAGCATGTCCAAAAGATGATTTCCCACTACCAAACATTGATATCATAGTAGACTTGTCAGCAGGACATGAGATGTTTTCATCAATGGACGGCTTCTCAGGATATAATCAAATAAGAATCACACCTGAAGATCAAGAGAAGACAACTTTCACCTATGCATGGGGAACATACTGCTGGAATGTTATGCCATTTGGGCTTAAGAATGCATGAGGGACATATCAAAGAGATATGACGACAATTTTTCATGACATGATGCATACATTCATGGAAGATTATGTCGATGACATACTTGCAAAATCTCACACAAGAAAAGAACATTTAAACATTCTAAGCAATATTTTTGACAGGCTGGAAAGATATTAATTGAGATTAAATCCAAAGAAATGTGCATTTGGGGTAACCTCTGGAAAGCTCCTTGGGTACATTATATCAGCTCGTGGCATTGAAGTAGATCCTGGAAAAGTTAAAGCTATCATGGAGGTGGAGTCACCTAAGAACATAAGTCAATTGCGATCTTTACAAGGAAGGTTGCAATCAATCAGAAGATTTGTGTCCCAATTGGCCGATAGATGTCTTCCCTTTACCCATCTTCTACATAAAAATGTTCCATTCAAATGGGATCTAACATGTGAAGAAGCTTTTTTACAAATAAAAGAATATCTTATGAGTCCTCCAGTACTGATATCACCAACCAAAGGGAAACCCTTGGTACTCTATGTCTCAGCAACAAGTGTATCATTAGGTGCTCTCCTGGCTCAGCATGATGATGAAGGAAAAGAAAGAGCAGTTTATTATATCAGCAGAACACTTGTTGGATATGAGTTAAATTATTCATCAATTGAAAAAATATGTCTAGTAGTTGTATTTGCAACTCAGAAGCTACGACATTATATGTTGATTCATTCTGTAAAACTAATAGCAAAGATAGATCCTCTCAAATATTTATTGAGCAAGTCAACATTAACGGGGAGACTAGCAAAATGGGTTATGATACTGAGTGAATTTGACATAGAATATGTTGACCGAAAAGCCATCAAGGGACAAGTCATTGCTGATCAATTGGTTGATGCACCTTTACAAAATGACATGCCTTTGCACATCGAATTTCCTGATGCAGACATCTTGACAGTAAGTACAAACTTTTGGGAATTATACTTTGATGGCTCTTATACTCAATATGGATCAGGTGTAGGAATATTTTTTATCACACCTCAAGGACATACAATTCCGAAATCGTATAGACTGAGATTTCCATGCACCAATAATACTGCAGAGTATGAAGCATTGGCTATAGGGCTCAAAATGGCCATTGAATGGAATGTCAAAGAACTACATGTCTATGGTGATTCACAACTTGTCATTTATCAAATAAATGATGAATATCAAACAAAGGATGATAAGCTTATGCCGTACAAACAAGTAGTGGAAGAATTTAAAGGACATTTTAAAGAAATCACATTCACCCACATTCCCATAAATGAAAATAAAGCAGCAGATGCAATGGCTACAATAGCATCTCTCTTGCAAAATAAAGAGAATCAACAACGTTACGAGTTTCTTGTGGAAGATATCTTAACCCCTACCATTCAATCCCAGCATACCTATCGAATTTGCCATATATTAGGAACCAGTCAATCCTTATATGGTCAAACCTACCAATATTTAAAAGATCATATCCTTCCTTTGGAATTATCTCTTAATCAACAAAGAAACTTTATCCGTCAGTCCTCTCGCTATACCATTATTGCTAATATCCTATATAGGTGTGGTCTAGATGGTACATTGTTGAGATGTCTTGAAAAAGATGAATCTGAGAGAGTTCTTAATGACATTCATGCGGGTATTTGTGGTACACACTCAAGTGGTTTAACATTGGCTAAGAAACTTATTCGTATGGGTTACTTTTGGCCTACTATGGAAAGAGACTCATTCACCTATTCTAAAAAGTGTAAACAATGTCAAATTCATGGAAATCTAATTCATGCACCAGCACAAGAGATATCCTATGACAGGATCATGGCCATTTTCACAGTGGGGCCTGGATTTGGTAGGAAAGATCAATCCATCATCCTCTAACATCCATAAATTCATTCTAGTTGCTACTGAATATTTTACTAAGTGGATTGAAGCAGTTCCTTTAGCAACAGTGACAGGAAAACAAATATCCTCATTCATCTTGAATTACATAATCTGTCGCTATGGAGTTCCTATGACCTTTATCACTGATAATGGAAGACCATTCAAAAATCAAGATATAAAAGACCTATGTGAAAAATTTCATATCCAACATAGGTTCTCTACTCCATATTATCCACAAGGTAATGGTCAAGCTGAGGCATCAAACAAAACTATCTTGAAAATCCTGAAGAAAACAGTCAATGAAGCTGGAAAAGACTGGCACATTTAGCTAAATCCTGCTTTTTGGGCATACCGAACTAGTGTCCCCACTCCAACAGGGGCAACTCCATATTGTTTGGTCTATGGATCAGAAGCTATATTACCTATAGAAGTAGAGATACCTTCTCTACGAGTATCCTTGCATGGTCTTATACCAGAATAAGAACAAAGAGTCTCTCGACTCCAGGAACTAGAACTGATTCAGGAACGTCGCCAAAATGCAACAAACTATTTGAAAGTATACCAACAAAGAATGACAAGAAGCTATAACCACAGAGTCAAGCCGCACACTTTCCAGGTTGGAGACATAGTTCTAAGGGAGAATCTGAGAAATCAACAAGATCGAGAAAAGAAGGAAAAATTTGAACTAAATTTGCTAGGACCTTTTGTCATAGTAGCAACATATGGATCAGGAGCATACAAGTTATCTACCCCCGAAGGTGATTAGTTTGATGAACCTATCAATTCTATCCATCTCAAGAAATTCTATGCTTGAGATATAAAGTCCTGGAAAAATCAATAAAAGGCATATAAAGTCCTGAAGAAATCAGTAAAAATCAGAAAAGAAGAAAATCCCTAAAAAGTATAAAACAACAAAAATGCAATAAATTTAGATGGTGAAAACCTGGTAAATAGGCACTGTCTAAAAAGTGAGTTCCTCCATCCATGAGATCGCTTTGCGCACCTATCCACTCTATCCTCTCGCATTTATCACTTCCATCTATCTTAGCTTCTCCATTCCATCTTTCACATCCATTGCTCTGAACCATTTAGCAAGAAATATGCAGCTTACCAACAATTATAACCTTTTTGACATACTTGTCGTAGTCATTGTCTTAGATTTTATCAATATCTATCAATTTGCATTTCTATTCTGTCATGGTTTGGATCTTGATCAATTCATACATCAATAATAATTTTTTGTTTCTACTGGGGGCAAAATCCAAATTCCTTTTGCTAAGGCGATCTTTTGAATCTTTGGAAATCCAAAAACATTCGAAAAACTTAGAAAATCCAAAAACATCTAGGGTTTTGAAACAGATAACAAGCAACAAATCAATCAAGGCATCTCATCAACAACTGAATCGTTAAACTTAGAAAATGAAGAATCAACCCGCAAGCTATAAAGGATTATCAAAGATCATTCATCAAGATGATTATATCAGTTAATGACCATAAGAACATGTGAATGACATACAAGATTCAGTGTTTATTTCTCGATTTTATTGATAAGCATGTACTCTATGCGACTCAAGGATGTCCATGACTAGAGGAGCTATGATGGGGCATGATTATTTTCTTTGATTGCTGTCTGTGGTTTATCTCTTACTACAGTATGAACTTGTCTCAGGATATGATCGACAAAAGATCAAGGAGGATGTTCCAAGTCATGCATGAAAGGAGATACTCCTTGTCTGTTCTGCAAGCAATACTCAGGTCAACTTGATTCATTATATCAATTTGCTTGTATTAACTTGCTATATCAAAATTCATGTAAGAAATACTCAGGTCATCTTGAATCTTTATGTCAAGTTGCTTGTATTTTCTTACAACATTTTAAAGCTCAATGATGAAATCAAGCACTATTACAAGATCGTATATGAAGAATGGCAGTATAAATTTTAGTTAGATAATTTCATTAGCTCATTTATCAGTTGCATTATAAGAATATCATTTCATTAGTAGAGCAATGGTCATAAATAAAGATTGAGTATACTTGGACAAATAAAAACAATTTGCATTTAATCATTGTAGGTGCATCCATTTTTAATCATTATTCATTTCATTTTAGCTACATTTTATCATTATATTAAGTGCATTCATTTAAGTACATTTCATTAACCATATAGTGTATCATTATTATTTGCATTATCATTCCATTTATCATTTAGTTGCATGCATACAAATTTAAAAAGAAACATTTCATATAGATCATTTGTATGCACATCATCGTAAACATTAATCAATCATTCATTTGCATTTTCATATAGATCATTTGCATTTACAACAGTTAAGTAATAATTTTCATTTGCATCCAAAATCATCAAAAATCAAAACAAAAAAACATTTATGATTGCATCATGTAAGTCATTATCATCATATCATTATCCATCTACTCATTGCATCCATCTAATCCAAGCATCTAAGCATCCATAAAATCAAATCATATAAGCATATAGAACATCATCAAATAAAGTAACATGCATAATAAAAAGCATCAACATATAGAATCCATGTCTGCATATAGATCATCATAAAACAATAAAAGTCCAAGTATACAATGATATCAAATAAACAATACAAATGCTTCAAATCAAGTCAGGGCTGTCCTGTACCACTACCACCTGAATCTGTCTGTCTCTGTGGCTGTGGGCGAGAAGATCCTCCAAATGCCTATCTACCATGCTCACCACTCCTTTGAGGAGGTCCCATGACCTCACCACTGCTAGTGTCCATCAACACAGTGGTCTGATAACTACCTACTCTCTGGCTCTCTGCAACTACCTCCTCATATTGTCGTCGCCAGTAGAAAGTCTCCTTCCCGACTTGAAATAATGCTCTAATAGTGTCCGTTGAGAGAGTACCTGATCCAACCTACTAAATATGATCTAGAAGACCATGAGTATCCTGTTGTCTCCTAACAGCTGTGTCTCTCTCAGTCATAAGAGTCTGTATTTGTGCTCGAAGCTGATCAATCTGTGCTCTCTGACTGTCAATAGTAGCATGCCCTGGCACATCATGCTCTGATATAACTACATTTGGCATATCCTACACTGGTGCAACCTACTCTGGTAGATCCTACTGTGGTGCATGAATCCCAATCCCTCACCACCAACCTGTCCAACTGCTGGAACCTCAGTCTAAGTAACTCTCCGAACCTGTCATCTAATCAGGGGAATATGATCCTCAGGATCCTCATCATCACCACCATGAGCTGCAATAACTCTAGAATCTGGCTGAATCAGTCCAAAATCAATACCTCTCCCGCAACCCCCATCCAATCCAGTCACCGTGCCCCCTCTCAATGGTAATCCTCTAGGTGATCTCATCCCTACCTTGCCAGTATCCCTCCCAATCTGTCCACCATCTCTCCCACCCATAGGACGAGGTCTATCAATCCTGCCAGCCGGTCCAAATGGTCCTCCATGGACTCTCAATCGGCATCCTCTCTGTCTAGGTCCACCACCACCACCACCTCCATCCCCACCATCATCTCCACCTCTCCCAGCCTCATGTGGAGCTCTAAGCTCTCATCTACATCTCCATCTCCTGCTAACAAGATCATCTGAATCATCATCATCATCTCTTGAGCTAGGAGGAGGATCTTGTTGAACAATATATTTGAACTTAAAAATCTTCCCAAAGGCGTGAGAGCTAAAAGATTATCGGCCAAAAATATCATGTCGAGCATCTCAGAAAGAGTTTCACCGAAAGAATACTTTCATCGAAATAAAACATAAAATGTAAAACACTAAGTTAAGATGTCTTCGACAGAATATCTCTTTCGGTAAATGAAGGAAGCCGCTCATTGATATTCCAGTTTCATCGAAAAGTGAAAGGCCAACAAAGAGTGAAGTCAAGGAAATAAAATTGCCGAGGAAACTCAAAAAACATTCATCGAAAAGCAAACCTTATCGATAACAATATGTCGATAAAAGCAGAGGGATTTCATCGATAAAAGAAGGACTTCGAAGAAAAAAGGATTTCGGAGGGCTCGCGTGAACTTTCACCGAAGAGTAAAACTCATCGAAATATGATTTCGATGAAACTCACGAATAACTCATCGATAAAGATTTCATCGAAGAAAGGATGACTTCAGGGAGACTAGAAGATGGTTTTTCGACAAGGGCCATTCACCGATAAGGTGATATCGAGGAAAGTGAACTTTCGATGAAAGATTAAAGCATTCAACTGAAGACAAGGGTTTCATCGAAAACTCGATTCACAATCATTTCAGTTGAACAGTACTTCCCGCGAAGGAATTAAAAGCTCCAATGGAGGAATGGCAGAGTGAACTTATAAGCGTCAAGGATCGGGCTCTGTCAAGATTGGATCAAAGCAAAGACATGGCCCCTACCGTCAACCAGATGATATTCGAATACCTTTCACAGAGATAAGAATTAAAGAAACAGAGCATCAAGATCAAGACTTTTAAAGAAGATGATTACATTCATCATTTAGGGATGCTTAATCTCTTTTTACTTCAGTTTGTTAGGAGTGTTCAAATTGACAATTAGTATTTCGAAAAGACACGTCTTTTCGTAGATAGCTTTTGCTCTCATATATATATGAGAGAGGTTTCTTGTAATTTGTGAGGAAGAGATATCGTAGGAAGAAGACAGTAATACATGATAGCTTGAAAGCTTTCTATTATACAAATTTTGATGGAATACATAATATAATCAGTCGTCTTTTCTTTGCATATGTGCTTCGGATTATTTGATTCGTTGTTGGCAATTGCTTGTGATATTATCTAAAGGAGATAAGGTTATTCATGTTCTTTGAGTGAAATTTATGTTGTATGTTATAAGGTTGAAATAAAAGTTTTGCTTGTGAATTATAATTGTTCTTTGCAGTGCTTACTTGAGTGGTCCCTTAAAGGTAGGGTTAAATTCATTCAAGCAACTTATGATATAGGCATTCAATTGATCTCATAAGAAATAGTAACTGACAGATCCATAAAGGGGTGGGTTTACAAACTGTCTCACAAGTTCACACAATAAGTCCTAAGGAAATATAAAGACTCTGTAGCCCAGACAGCAAAGAAGGCACTGGCCATTTATAAATTACACTTATCACCCAATTCATCACATGTTATTTTAAAGCAATAGGAGTAATTGAGTAGAAAACATAGAGTAAATTGGCAGTAGTGTATACATAGATCAAATAGCTTCTATAACAACAATCTTGAACTCATCTGCTATATCTCCATCCTAGGAATTTATGCCATTCTGAGATAGGAGGAAGCCAGATCAAGATACTTAATCTGCTATAAAAGGCACTAGTCATTGAAAACAACTAGTGAGTAGGCATACCCACCTAGGTCTTGCAGAGCCTAAAGTGAGAGAGTTAGTAACCAAATAGGTTCACTCTATATGTTGGCCAAGTCAATTGGAGGGTTTGATCATAGGAGTTGGCATTTCCTTAGAACCTATCCAATCTGTTGATTTGAGACCCAACAGATCTGTCAGATCCGTAATCCGAGGAAATGGATGAGCTAATAAATATTGAGCATACTCTACAGTAACCCCAGGATCAAGAATGTGTAATCTCATATCATAAGCCACTCTCGAAGTAGCAACAAACTCTGCATGAGCAATCTCAAATGACAAAGATGGTCCCCAATCTCGCCTATCTCTGTATCACTGAGCATAAATCATCACACCAGTAGGCATAGGCTGAATGATACCAAACTGTCTCAAAATCTCACCAATCAACTATCGCTCAATAATGAAGGGTGTATGACCAATGAGATATCTACTCTACATGATAAATGGTAATGTCTATGTATCATCCATCCATGGCTCACAATCAACGTATGGTCTCCAAATAATACTATCTAAAGAATCAAGAACCCAACGCCAATACTCCATCTTACCAAGCTTGGGTTGAGTAATGATACCTGCATAAAAATAAAACATATGGCTGCCTCTCTCCACGAACTCTATGATGGATAGGCTGAGTAACAACAATGTGCCCCCAGCACCAGATCTGTAATAAAGTACATCCTGTCGATAAACTAGCACTTTCATCATACACAACCTGGTGTAGATCATGATATAAATGTGCTAGCATACAAACACCCCAAGCATATCATGTACGATGCTACATCATACTCAGTAGAACCTCACCCCATCCAACCGATAAACCTCGAGATCACCTATCAGGACATATAAATCCACCAATCAAACCAACAAGAATAACAGGAAGAGTCTCATAGTACATCACCATGCCTACCCATCACATCTCTCCTCTACTGATGCTCTCATCAGCAAAAATGACTCTGCAAGCCTCGGTCCCAACGCGATCCTGATAATCGTACTGCACTAGCTCCCTAATCACTGGGATATGCAGAATCCTGTAGACATCCTCTAGTGTAACACTAATCTCACTTGTTGGTAGGTGGAAAGTGTTATGCTCACTATGCCATCTCTCGGCTAATGTAGTCAACAAACTTTTGTTATGCGTAATCTCTAGCATAAACAATAAATGACGTAAACCACAGGCATCTATGTGTCTAATCTCAGCCTGGGACAACTCTGGAACTAAATGACTTATGGCCGGTAATTTCTCCCAACACTGGAGAACATCAAGTTTCTCTTGTTTTTCCAAAGAAACCAATCAATCAAATCAAACTGACTCAATCATCAACCAATCAATCAAATCAAGCTATCGACCAATCAAATCAATCAATCAAATCAAATTGAAGCAACTTAAGTTATCAAATCATTTTAAACCTATCAACCATGGTTTATTATCAATCACTGAGTTTGATCAAAAACTCTACTAAGCTCTTGCATCATAAACTAAATCGGTTTCTTAGAGCTACTCAATCAAGCTAAACAAAGCTAATCAATCATCAAATCTATCAATCAAGCTAATCACAGCTACTCAATAATCCAATTTATCACTCAAGCTAATCAGAGCTACTTTATTAATCAAGCTACTCAAAGCTACTCAATTGAGCAATCAAAACTATCTATCAACCACATAATCACTCAATCAAGATGCTATTTCATCTACAATATGTATTACACGTTAAATCTAATCATCAAAAGTGATTTTAAACCTTCGCACTTATCAAAAATACAACTTTGAACAAAAGCGCTAACCAAAATTGCATATGCGCTAAACAACGATGCATATGCGCTATTATAAGAAAAAACGCTATCTTTTCAAGCATATGCGCTAAACAACGATGCATATATGCTATTCTATGCAAAAGCACTACCATTTCATGCATTTGCGCTAACAAATCAAACAAATACGCTAAAACACATAAAAGTGCTAACAATCTATGCATTTGCGCTAACATACAAAGCAAAAGTGCTAAATCAAGCATTTGCGCTAACCAAAATTGCATATGTGCTAAACTAAATTACAAATGCGCTAATCTAAAAATCGAAAAAATCAAAATTTTCAAAAATTCAAAAAAGAGCGCCTGAAGCATGAAATTTTGAACGAAAACTTGAAAACAAAGCTCGGGATAAGATATTGAAGAGGGGAAAATAGATTTGAAGGTCAAATGATCAAAACATAACGAAATAAACATGCAGAATGCTAAAATATCATTAAAAGACCATTTCACCTTGCTATTTTACTTTCTCCTTTGGATTGAGCTTGATGAAGTGAAGGCGCCCCTTGATAATGCTCCAATTGATGTGCTCCTTTGATTGCTGGATGTGGATGGCTCTCCAATGTTGTGCACAAATGAAATAGATTTGAAAAATGATAAGAATGAGATGATCAAGATGATTTCCTGGGCTCAAAAGGGCAGCATAAATTTACTGGATTTCAAGATGTTTAGAATGAAGGGATGGAGCCCTATTTTAGAGGAAGAGGAGAGGAAAACGGATGGCTAGAATGAATTTGAGATGAAGGGCTAAGATTTACTTGTGAGCTCACACAAGGTCCAAGAGAGGGTGTGGAGACCAAGAAATATGCCTTAAAGACATTTTGTATTTCCACACTCCACAAGATGCATTGGAGGAATTAAAAATTCTCCAAAAAAGGATATCATGGGGACTGGAGGAATAAAAAGGAATTAAAAATTCCTTGGGAGAGGGGATGCCTAGAGGAATGTGTGATTTCGAAAATCTTACATTCAACTAGGAAAAAAACATTTAAAGCTAGTAGCTGGATGAAAAGGACAAAGAGTTGACTTTGTGGCTAATCATGCTGATTAACCATTAACGACCCATTAGGAGGGGGATTAGAGGAAATGTTAGGTGAGATTAATATTTGTAGGAGAATTTGACTAGGAGAGAGAATGAGTGGAGGGAATAAAAAAATTAGAAGAATAATGTTAAGTGAGTTTAGGGAGTTTCTAGAAGAATGAATTAAGAAGATGATTTGTAGGAATCATTTAGATTAACTAATTAATTGAAATTAATTAGCTAAGAGGAAGATTTGTGAGGATTTGATTTTTTTAGAAGAATAAAGAAAGAGAAATAAATCAATCATATGCTATAGTGACAATATTAATTATATTTAATTAATATTGAGAGGAATTTGAATTAACATAATTAATTAATTAATTATGCGATGAATTAAAAATAATTAAAATACTTATTTTTAAGTGTCGACATTTTGCCCCTCTTTGAAGCGAGGTGTGATGACACATTAATTCAAAGAATAATCTTGTTTTGATGCTGATATTGGTCTGATAGGATGCCCTGACTCTTGATTGATAGATTATGGTATGGTGATGCCCCCTCGAGAGATCAATTGAGGTATTTGATCTTTGGAGTTTTGCGAAATTGATATCCCGATAGATTTGATTTGATTCGATTGATAAGATCTAGATTTAGTCTGGTTTCAAGAAGAATTCATCCTGTATAAGACAAAGATGATCAAAGTGTCTAGTTTTAGGAAGGATTCATCTTGTATAAGACATGATTGATCACAATATATGGTTTGAGGAAGAATTCATCTTGTATAAGACATGATTGATCACAACGTCTGGTTTTAGGAAGGATTCATCATGTATAAGACATGATCAGAGTGTCTGGTTTCAGGAAGGATACATCCTGTATAGGACATGACTGATTACAACGTCTGGTTTTAGGAAGGATTCATCCTGTATAAGACATGATCAAATCACAACGTCTGGTTTCAGGAAGGATTCATCCTGTATAAGACATGATTGATCACAATGTCTGGTTTCAAGAAGGATTCATCTTGTATAAGACATGATCGGAGTGTCTGGTTTCAGGAAGGATACATCTTGTATAAGACATGACTGATCACAACGTCTGGTTTTAGGAAGGATTCATCCTGTATAAGACATGATCAGATCACAACATCTGGTTTCAAGAAGGATTCATCCTGTATAAGACATGATTGATCACAACGTTTGGTTTTAGGAAGGATTCATCCTGTATAAGACATGATCAGAGTGTCTGGTTTCAGGAAGGATACATCCTGTATAAGACATGACTGATCACAACGTTTGGTTTTAGGAAGGATTCATCCTATATAAGATATGATCAGATCACAACGTCTGGTTTCAGGAAGGATTCATCTTGTATAAGACATGATTGATCATAATGTCTGGTTTCAGGAAGGATTCATCCTGTATAAGACATGATCAGAGCATCTGGTTTCAGGAAGGATTCATCCTGTATAAGACATGATTCAGAATTAGAATTGATTATGTGAGGAAAAAATAGAGGAAGAAAAACTAGGGTGGAAGGGATAGATGAGGAACAAATATGAAGCAGTCGTGAGGTATTTGGAAAGAAGAATACGAGATGCGAGACCGTAGAGGAAAATGGGGGCAATTGAGAACTCCATGGGATTATTGAGTTTAGGATTTGATGGAATGATGGTGAGATTTTGTACACAACAAATATGGAGAGCCAACCTAGTTTGATGTTGCCCTGAGTGACTTGCACCATTGATTATAGAAATCAGGATGCCATGAGAAACGCAGGGCGTGGACTGACTTTGTAGACAAATGGGAATTTCTTGCACACAACAATGCAAGTGTTAAGAAATACTAATATAGAGTTGTGGGTTCATGCAAGGAAACCCTCAAACACACTGATACCTCTTGTACATGAGAAGTTAAGTGTTGATAAACACTAGTACCAAGTCGCCGATTTATACAAGAAGGATCCAAAACATGCCATACTATGAAACATGCCCCACTATGCACCTATCATAACATACCTGGATATGGAAGAACCCAGACAATCGTAAATAGTGGCAGTCATAGGGGAAAAAAATGCAAGCCTATATGAAAAGATCTAACAAAATCTAACAAGTCTCTTCCTTGCGACCACATGATACCTCTTGCCAAGAGTAGAACTAGGATGGACTTGGGATTGTTTCTCAAGACTTCTTGAAGCTTACACACAGAGGCATAAAATCTCAGTTTCAATGGGACATTCCTTGTTCATGACTCAGGCGAAGACTTCATCATCATACACATGTTTTATTGGGAGGCAGAAAAGAAGGAATGTTGTGCATGGGTGGGCTGGATGGCAGATGATTTGTAGTATCGACATGATAGACAGTGGATCTGGTTATTTACCTTGGCGTCTACACAGAGGTTTTCACCAAGGTACTTGTCCATAGCGCCACCAAGTGGTTTTCACTAATGGACGAATTGTTTTTTCTTTCTTTTTCTGATTTTTTAATTTTTTTGTGTCATAAGGTGCTTGTTTGCTAGGTTTTCACCAAAGTGACGATTTTTTCAAGATCTTTTTCTCATTTAAAAAAAAAAAATTCTTGATTTTTTTTTTTTTGACCATTTAAGACTTTCTGAGGACTAAGCATAAAATATTTTGAGGTGCATGATATTCATTGGATCATCCAAAGGATTGCCTTCAGGAGTAGCCAACTGATAAGCTCCTGATCCATATTTTGCTGTGATTACATATGGTCCAAGCCAATTAGGCTCGAACTTGCCTTTCTTTTCTCTTTCTTGTAGATTTTTCTAATTTTCCATGAGGACAAGATCTCCAACTTGGAATTCTCGGGTTCTGACTTTTTTATGATAACTCATGCGTAGACGGTTTTGATATACCCGAAGATGATTCAAGGCCTTGAGGCGCCTTTCATCTAACAATTCTAGCTCTTGTAAGCGGGCAATTCTGTATTCTTCCTCTGGTAGGATGTTTTGTAGCGATACCCTTAGAGAGGGGATCTCGATCTCAAGGGGAAGGATGGCTTCGGAACCAAATACTAGGGAATAAGGAGTGACACCTGTGGGGGTGCGGATGGAGGTGCGGTAGGCCCACAATGCAGGATGGATTTGGAGGTGCCAATCACGGCCTGCTTCATTGACTGTCTTTTTGAGGATTTTTATTAAGGTTTTATTAGAAGCCTCAGCTTGGCCATTGCCTTGGGGGTAATATGGAGTGGAGAAGCGGTGTTGGATGTTGAATTTTTGGTAGAGTTCTTTGACATCCTGGTTCTTAAATTGTTTACCATTATCTATGATGATAAATTTTGGGATGCCATATCGGCAGATTAGGTAGTTCAGGATGAATTTGGATATTTGCTTGCCGGTGGTGAAAGTAAGAGGGATAGCCTCTACCCACTTGGTGAAGTATTCAGTGGCAGTGATAATGAATTTATGTCTGTTGGAAGATGAAGGGTAGATTTTCCCAATGAGATCGAGCCCCCACTATGAGAAGGGCCATGGTGTAATGAATGGCTGCAATTCTTGTGATGGTTCATGAATCTTGTTGCCATGCTGCTAGCAAGGGATGCATTTCTTCACATAATTGTATGCATCTTCTTCCATTTTAGGCCAATAGTATCCTGTTCTCAAATTTTTTTTAGCCAATGTGAGTCCACTTGAGTGTGCCCCACAGATACCCTCGTGTACTTCGCGTAATACCTATTCTACTTCTTGTTTATCTAAACACCTTAGGAGGGAACCATCAAAATGTCTTCTGAACAAGGTGTCTGCAAGGATGGTGTAACGGGCACATCGGCGGATGAAGGTTTGCTGTTGGGTTTTGGTGAGGTGTGGGGGAATGGTGTTGTTTTTGAGGAAAGCGAAGGTTTCTTGGTACCAAGGGGACTCGGAACCAACGAGAACACACACCATTTCAGACTCTAGTAGGTCATATGCCGGTATAAACAATTGCTTGACCAAGAACTCGCACTTTTGACTATGTGTTGGCATTTGAAGGAGGGAGCCAATGGTGGCCATTGCATCTGCAACTCTGTTGTTTGTTCGTGGGATTTGGTCAAACTTGATTGCCGTGAAATGTTGCTTAATATCTTCAACCATGGTATAGTAGGGAAGGAGTTTATCATCTTTTGTTTGGTTTGGTATTCATCATTGACTTGTTTTATGATGAGTTGGGAATTGCCATAGACTTGTAATTCCTTTATTTTCCAGTGGATAGCCAAGCGTAAACCTGTGTTGAGGGTCTCGTATTCTGCTATGCTATTGGTACCTGCAAAGGCTATCTTGTATGATTTGGGGATGCCATCTCCTTGAGGTGTGACCAATAATATTCTTGCCCCCGATCCATTTTGAGTGTAGGAGCCATCAAAATACAATTTCCATGTGGAGGATGTGGTAACTGTCATAATGAACTCATATGGTAATTCCATGAGAAGAGGATGGTCGCTTGGAAGTGGAGCTTTAGCCAACTAATCTGCAATGACTTGTCCCTTGATTGCCTTTCTGTCCACATATTCAATGTCAAACTCGCTTAAGAGCATGACCCATTCGGTGGTTCTGCTAGTGAGAGCAGCTTTGGACAAGCGATATTTAAGTGGATCAATTTTAGCAATTAATTTTGTTTTGTTGTTTAACATATAATGTCAGAGTTTTTGTGTGCTAAACACCAATGCCAAGCATGCTCTTTCAATGGGGGTGTAATTGAGTTCATATCCTACCAACATCCGACTGATGTAGTAAATGGTGTGTTCCTTCCCTTGATCATCTATTTGTGCCAATAATGCCCCCAATGCCACTGCAGTAGCACATATATACAAATAAGGGGTTTTCCAGGAGCAGGAGGCATCAATATGGGAGGTGATCCTAGATATTCTTTTAATTTATCAAAGCCCTTTTGACATAGGCAATCCCATTTAAATTTTGTGTCTTTACGCAATAGGTGTGCAAATGGATGGCACTTGTCTGCTAGCTGTGAAATGAAACACTTGATAGGCTGGAGTTTTCCCTGGAGACTGCGCAGTTGTCTGAGAGTTTTTGGTGGAGGCATTTCCATAATAGCTTTTACCTTTGTGGGATCAACCTCGATGCCTCTGCGGGAAACAATGAATCCCAGTAGTTTTCCCGATGTGACGCCAAACACACACTTTTTGGGATTTAGGCGCAGCTTGTATTTTTCCAATCTTTTGAAGATCTGTTTTAGAATGGGGATGTGTTCTTGTCTTGTCTTGGATTTTCCTAGCAGATCATCCACATAGTCCTCCATAATTTTGTGCAAGAGGTCATGAAAAATTGTTGTCATTGCCCGTTGATACGTAACTCCAGCATTTTTAAGGCCAAAAGGCATGACCCGATAACAGAAGGTACCCCATGGTGTTGTGAATGCAGTTTTATGCTGATCCTCATCTGCTATCTTGATTTGGTTGTATCCAGAAAACCCATCCATTAGCGATAACATTTCATGTCCTACTGTAAGGTCCACAATCATGTCTATATTGGGGAGTGGGAAATCATCTTTAGGACAAGCTATATTTAGATCTCAGAAATCTGTGCAGATGCGGATGCCCCCAGTAGGTTTGCCGACAGGTACAATGTTGGAGACCCATTCAGCATAATCTATTAGTTTGATAAATTCTGTGTCTAACAACTTTTGGAGTTCCGCCTTGACCAGGAGTGCAATATTTGGGTGCATTTTGTGCAATTTTTGTTTTACAGGTTTTGCATCTAGGCGGACGACGAGATTGTGAACCACCAGGGCAGGGTCCAACCCTGGCATATCAGAATAGGACCATGCAAAATTGATTTTTACCTCTATAAGGAAGTTGATGAAGTCTTGTTTCTTGATTTCTGTGAGGGATTTGACAATGAGCACATTTTTCGAAATGACCTTGGTGCCCATGTTGATGTTGTCTATTTCTTCTATCAACAAATTTGATTTGTCCTGTGGAAGGTAACCAATGGTAGGGAGGTCAAATCCCTCATCGTCAAGTGCCTTTTCCAGGTTTTCACTTTCAGATACGCCCTTTGTTTTTATTTCTTGTTCATCCAAAGGCGCCTCAGGGAGGTTTTCACCTAGGGAATCATATCTTTTTCTTTTATTATCTTTTTTGTGGCTAAGGGTATTGACTTGACTACCAAAGTATCTCTTTTCATGTAGTTGAATACCCTCAATTCTGCTACAATCTTCCATATTTGGCACTATTAGGAGAGCAATGAGAGCATTATCATCGGCGCAGATATCTAAAGTGGGTTGGTCTCGTTGGCCCCAGTCAATGTGTTTAGGATGGACAAGATGTAGCTCATGTGAAGTGGGAGGGGTTACGGGGGTGATGGTATTGATGTAAGCGTCCAAGAAGATATCTTTCTCATATTCATAAGGCATTTTGTGGAATTCCTCTTCGTCGGTGCTTTCGATATCCAAAGAAGGACTAGAAGGGGCACCAACGATAGTAATCTTAGGCACCGGGGTGTACCCCAAGCCTCTGTTGTATCTGTAGGAGATAGGATTTATGGGTGTTTTTCTTCCTTTCTCTTCTGGTCCCAAGCCATGTCCTTTGTAATCCATTTTTTTAACTATGGCAGATGCTTTTGGGTACATTTCTTTGGATATTCTTGTTGGATCTTCATCTTCTTCCCGGTACAACCATGAAGAGATATCTGCTTCAAGGCTCTCGTTATCAAGTGGGCCCCATTGCTGGAAGGTGGTGTTTTGGTATTGCATGATTGGTTTTGGGTCCTTTTTTATCTCTTTTGGTTTGCCAAATGACTTAGGAGAGAGAGGGAGGTTGCCTATTAATAAGATGTCCTCCAATTTTTATTCTCCACAGCCATTGTCCAAGATCTTGATTTGATTATCTGGTTGGGATGATGTGGAGGCAACATTTGATGTGTCAAATGGAGGCGTTAGCGAGGGTCTATTTAGTGGGCAATGATACAGATGCTTCCCCTCTAATAGTTTGCAATATTGAAAAGGTTGGGGATCACCTTTGATAGTGATCTCTCTTCCGTTATAGGGGAATTTGATGCATTGGTGATAGGTGGAGGGTACGACCTGCAAGGAATGAATCCATGGCCTCCTGAGGAGAATATTGTAGGGGAGGTCAAGATCTAGTACTTGGCAAGTGGTTTCAATTGTAATGGGGCCCACTTGAAGAGGTAAGGTGATCACGCCCTTTGAAATTCTTTCTGCATCATCATATGTCTTTATTGTGATCCTTCCTAATGTGTCTATCAGATCCTCAAAAAGTTCCAATCGTTTTATTAATTTGTATGTACACAGATTGAGCCTGGACCCACCATCTATCAGGATATATTTGACCTTGTGCTTGTGGATAAGAGCTTCGATGTGTAAAGGTTTGTTATGGTCTTCATCTGCGGGAGCATCTTTGGAGTTAAATACAATGTGTTGCTGGGCAGCAAGGTTTCCAATGAGGGCTTGGAATTGGGTGGCGTTGATGTTATTTGGAACGCGTGATTGGAGAAGGGCTTGTTCCAAAATTTCTTTATGGACCGGGGAGGTCTTGAGAAGTTCCAAAATGGAGATTTGCGCGGGTGTCTTCCCAAGTTGATCAAGGAGGTCATATTGGCGGGTGGAAGACATGGGTGGGGGGTTTGGTGGGGGAGGAACTCCTTGGATGGTGACTCTTCCTCGGTGTGTAGTTGCATTGCAGTCATTCTAGAAATGGGCGGTGGAAGGCGTGGCACCTTGAATGACTATTCGAGCAGGATTTGGTCTGCTTTGGGAAGGAGGATTAACTCCTTGGATGGTTATGACATTGACATTATTGTCTACAGGTTCAATGCGACCTACCAAAAAATCAAAATCGGCTACATGATTAGCATAGTCATAACCCATTGTGTTAGATGATGAGCCTTTTCCTTTATCATGCTTCTAGAAGGGTTCCTGGTACATTTTGAGTTTGTCATTGTTATTACCAGGTTTTGTATTTGCTATCTCAATCTCACTTCTATCAATGAGATCTTGTATGTAGATCTTCAATTTCATACACTTTCATGTATCATGTCCCTTGATACGATGGTATTCACAATACTCATTTTCATTATACCATCTTGGTTTAGGTTGGTTGGGGTCAAACGAGCGACTGATTGGAAAAACCACTATACCTGCTTGGACAAGTTTTTGAAACACCACTTCAATAGGCTCAGCTAGAGGAGTGAAATCTCTTGGAGTCTTGTTATTTGATCAGGGTGGTCGTCCCTGGATTGAGACATTGTTGTGAGGTTTTTGGGATTGATTTTGGTTGTTGAATTGATGATTGTTGGCGGTGGATTTTGGGGGAGCGGCCACGGTTTGGACCCGCTTTGCATCAGTTATACCATCATTGACCACATTTTTGTTTTTGGACCAGAATTTTGGCTTGTCGTTATAATAAGAGGAAGAACTTTGTGTTGATTTTTGGTAATGTTTCAAGGTTCCTTCCTCCAACAAGACACGTTCGAGGGCGAGGCCCTTATCTGTCAATTTTTGGAAGGATTTGATACATTGAGATATTAAAGGTCTTGAAAGTTCAGGCACCAAGTTCTTTTGGAATAGCTGAATTTGATGTTGTTCTGGCATGTCCCACTGGAATTTCTTGATAAGATGTCACCATCTTTGTAGGAAATTGGCAAAGGTTTCTCCGGGCCTTTGTTTTGTATTACATAAGTCCATCATAGATACATCATTACCCATGTTATATGCATAGTGGGCCACAAATTTTTCTGCCAAGTCTGGAAAAGAGACAATGGAACCTCGTGGTAGAGATGAGAACCATGCCAAGGCATCTCCCATGAGACTCTTGGGAAAGAGTCTGTGAAGATAAAGGTCACTATAGGAGACTTCTTGGCATAAGATGTGGAATTCTCAGACATGGTCGCGGGGATCTCCTTTGCCTTCATACTTAGTGAATTTAGGGATCTCAAATCCTGGGGGATATGGTGCAACTGATATAGATGGGTTGTAAGGACAAGGGAAAAACTCTTCGAATGAGTAAGTTTTCCTTTTATTAGTCCTTTGTTTCATGCCCTTGATGATATTCTTCATGTCTTGAATTTCCTTGATGAGGTCTTGTTGTGGACTTTGATATTGATGAATTGTATTTGCCCCAAGAATTGGATGAACCAAAGAAGGTGCACCACCACCAATATATTGATATGATGAGGAGGTGGGAACGTGGGATGTGATGACCGATGTCGCTGGGGTTTGAGGGACAGTTAGTTGCGGTCCGCCAATTTTTGTGATGGGATTGAATACGACTCGGATAAAATTTGCGACATTGTTGGGAGGAAGGGAAGTTTGTGGAATAGAAATTTGTGGTTGAATAGAAGGAGGTGATATAGAAGTTTGTTGGAGAATGGATGAGATCGGATTTGATAGTGGTATGGATGGTAAGGAGGAAGAAGGTGAGATGGAGACCATGGTGGGAGGTACCGCGGGTGGCATCGATTGAGCCTGGATGATTGATGGGGCTACAATTGATTGAGTTTGAATAGTAGGTGCAACTTTTTGTGTGGGAGCGAGGTCTCCTTCTGGTTGTTGGGTGAGAGCGGATCTATTAAATTCAACCAGAAGTTGAGCTCCATGTTCAAGGAGAGTTTTCAGAAGTGTAGTAGGATTGTGTTTAATAAATTTTTCCATCATCTCTTGGTTATAAGAATCCGCTAGGAAAGTTTGCACTTCCGGACAAAGTTCATCTTGGTTAACCATGTCAAGATTTTGACTTTAATCTTGATCGCTAGGTTGCCTACTTTGTGTATGATCTTGCATGGGATCTTCATATAGGACACCAATGTCTGACATGCCATATTGTTGTTCAACCATCTTTTTCTTTTGGGATTGAGTTGCGACCATACACGATATTTGTGATGAAAAGACTTAGGAAAAATGTGATGAAAGGACTTAAGAAATTTGTGATGAAAGGATTTAAGAAATTTGAGATGAAAGGATTTAAGAAATTTGAGGATGAAAAGACTTGAGAAATTTGTGATGAAAAAAAAATTTTTTTAAGAAATTTGAGGATGAAAAGACTTGAGAAATTTGTGATGAAAGGATTTAAGAAATTTGAGGATGAAAAGACTTGAGAAATTTGTGATGAAAGGATTTGAGAAATTTCAGGAAGAAAAGACTTGAGAAATTTGTGATGAAAGAATTTAAGAAATTTGTGATGAAAGGATTTAAGAAATTTCAGGATGAAAAGACTTGAGAAATTTGTGATGAAAGGATTTAAGAAATTTGTGATGAAAGGACTTGAGAAATTTATGATGAAAGGATTTAAGAAAATTGAGGATGAAAGGATTTAAGAAATTTGAGGATGATTGATGAAGAAGGTATGGTAGTGATGGTTTAGAAGAAACTTGATAACTAGGTTGTCTTTGACATGAATACGACTTAATGGAGGATTGATTTGAATGACAAGTTGTATGAAGGGATATGACCACCCTGATTTGGACGATAATAGGTGTTTCAAAGGATAAACTTGAATGTTGAGGTAGAGGATAAACTCTTAGCTTCTCTCTTGGGCTTATGAAAAATGGGACGGATAGAGTTTTGACGCAATTTTGGACTTTGTGTGGGTAATGACTTGGACAATTGTTTGTGTATAGACAAATGTTTTTGCAAAGTGTTTGGGGATAGTGATGTGTTTTTAGTCTACTCTTGGCAAGTATGTATCAAACAAAGCAAACATAGTGATCAAATGCATATTATATCAAAGACACTCATGCTCATATACAACATTCTTAAGGCTGTCAAGGACAATAGTCATTGAATCCCAATTGATTTCCCATCTACGCTTACCCAGAGTGGACACTTAGATGCTTGACCCCACTAGCTCCCCTCCACGACACTCACTTCTCGGGGCAACCAAGCATCAATTCCCATGAAAACTCCTCATGGCGAACTTTGTGTCTCTACTAAGGGCCGTAAGAATATGGGCCGCTTCAGAGGTCCGACCTCTTGCACCAATGACTAGAATGTTTTTGACCACTATGAACAAGGTGTTTAGTAAGTCTTCCCGTTAGGAGCTATCCTTCAAAGTTGCACAAGCGCAATTGAGGCCTATAACCCAATGAAGCACCAAGAACTTAGTAGTCATGTAAGCATGATTGAGATCTCTAGGATCCTACTAAGAAACCAATGTGAGAGTGAACTCTCATATAGCTCCAACCATTAACCCTTTCATAGTCAATGGCCTATTTATTATAGTGAGTTGGGAACCCCAAGTCTGGGTGTACTCACTTTGGTCGTTCCCCTCTTACCTTCTCAAAGAGCAAGTTGGGAGGGCAGACCCACTAGAGGTAAACACACAATCAAACAAGAAAAGGTTAGAGGGTCTGGATTTCTGATCATCTAGTAAGACGAGAGCATACTTTCCTACCTTTACGCTTTTCTTAAAGACACATAAGACAATGGTTCATTCCATTTTAATTAATATCTAGATGCCTAATTTAAATAAATGCACAATATTTGGTTGAATCAGCTAGGCAACCTGCAAAACCACTTGATTAGTAGTTTGAAAAATGGAGTCTTCAAAAAGTGTCCTGCAAAACAACTTGATTAGTAGTTTGGAAAAATAGAGTCTTCAACAAGCGTCTTGCAAAAAACAACAAAATGATAAAAATATTAATTTTTTTTAATTTTTTGGGAATGAATAGAAAAACATGAATAAAAACTTTTTTACTAATGACAAATGTGGATTTGAAGAAAGCTTTGATGGGTAAATGGGGTTTGACTAGGTTTTTGTTGCTTTCCAAGGGATAGGCAAGCGAAAAATGAGGACTTTGGAGGAGAGATGAAGGATTGGGAAAATTTGTCCAAGAGGGACAAAGAAGCAAAAGTTGGAGATGGATAATATGAGAAAAATTTGGAGGTGATTGGATAAAAGGGGAAGGAGTTATGACAAACCCTAAAAATAGAGAAATATGGAATTTTGGGTTTCAAAAAGTGGATTTTTGGGATAAGGCCTCTAAGGAAGGAAATGTGGAAAATGGCAATGCAGAGAATTTGGTGAAGTTTGGAGGAAAATGGAGTCGAGATAAAGAAGATATGGCGAAAAAACAAAAAAATAGAGCAGACACCCTAGATTTAACAGAGCAGAAACCTTAAATTTAACAGTATAATTAAAAAAAAATGTCAAAGGTCCAGATTTCTGATTGTCTAGATAGACAAGAGCATAATCTCTTACTTTCACACTTTCCTGATGTTAGATAGATTATATTTAAACAGAGCAGATAACAGGAAATAAAATAAAAAAAAATGCAGACCACAGTTAGCGCCTAAAATTTTTAGACAGATTAACAGAGCAGACAGTAGCACTAAACAGATAGAAAAGTGTCAAAGGTCCGGATTTCTGATTGTCTAGATAGACAAGAGCATACTCTCCTATTTTCACACTTTCCTACGGTCAGAGCATACAGTCGCACTAAACAAAATAGAAAAGTGAAAGGTCTAGATTTCTGATTGTCTATATCGACAAGAGCATACTCTCCTACTTTCACACAGATTATAATTAAACAAAGCAGATAATAGAGCAAATAATAGATTGGATAACAGGAATTCAAATTCCCACAAAAACGCTCACGCTAATCGCAGAGCTATCGTGCTGAAACTGAAACAGAAACAATAACGAACAGAAACAGAAAAGAAGCTGTTGCACATAAATACAGAGCCACTATTTTGGAACCTACAAAAAAGATTTTTTTTTTTTCTACAGTCGCGCTATTCTGGAACTTGCATCTCACAACTCACAAAAACCTAAAAAAAAAATATTAGTTCTTAGGGACGTGGGTCCCACCGAGCGTGCCAAAATGAAGAGGGGAAAACAAATTTGAAGGTCAAATGATCAAAACATAATGAAATAAACATGCAGAATGCTAAAATATCATTAAAAGACCATTTCACCTTGCTATTTTACCTTCTCCTTCGGATTGAGCTTGATGAAGTGAAGACGCCCCTTGATAATGCTCCACTTGATGTGCTCCTTTGATTGCTGGATGTGGATGGCTCTCCAATGTTGTGCACAAATGGAATGGATTTGAGAAATGATAAGAATGAGATGATCAAGTTGCCAAGATGATTTCCTGGGCTCAAAAGGGCAGCATAAACTTACTGGATTTCAAGATGTTTAGAATGAAGGGATGGAGCCCTATTTTATAGAAAGAGGAGAGAAAAATGGATGGCTAGGATGAATTCGAGATGAAGGGCTAAGATTTATTTGTGAACTCACACAAGGTCCAAGAGAGGGTGTGGAGACCAAGAAATATGCCTTAAAGGCATTTCGTATCTCCACACTCCACAAGATGCATTGGAGGAATTAAAAATTCTCCAAAAAAGGATATCATGGGGATTGGAGGAATAAAAAGAAATTAAAAATTCCTTGGGAGAGGGGATGCCTAGAGGAATGTGTGATTTCGAAAATCTTACATTCACCTAAGAAAAGAGCATTTAAAGCTAGTGGCTGGATGAAAAGGACAAAGAGTTGACTTTGTGGCTAATCATGCTGATTAACCATTAACGACTCATTAGGAGGGGGATTAGAGGAAATGTTAGGTGAGATTAATATTTGTAGGAGAATTTGACTAGGAGAGAGAATGAGTGGAGGGAATAAAAAAAATTAGAAGAATAATGTTAAGTGAGTTTAGGGAGTTTCTAGAAGAATGAATTAAGAAGATGATTTGTAGGAATCATGTAGGTTAACTAATTAATTGAAATTAATTAGCTAAGAGGAAGATTTGTGAGGATTCGATTTTTTTAGAAGAATAAAGAAAGGGAAATAAATCAATCATATGCTATAGTGACAATATTAATTATATTTAATTAATATTGAGAGGAATTTGAATTAACATAATTAATTAATTAATTATGCGAGGAATTAAAAATAATTAAAATAATTATTTTTAAGTGTCTACAGATACATACCGGATACCCATACTCAGCTGGCCGCTGATATCGCCGAACTCGCTCAAATCGATGACACTCCACTAGAATCACCATTTTGGCCACCTCAGCAAGAATATTCTCTCCAAAAGCTGACAAGGATAACAATGAAGTTAAAATTAGCCTTGGTTAATTTTATATTTACTATTTCAAGAGTAATTAATTTCAACAATGGGGCAATTTAATTTGTTTTTTACAAATGAATTTAATTGACTAAATTTCTTATCACTTTATCACGAGATTAATCATTCACATTAAATTTTTTGACAATTTCATGATCAATCTCCTGATGGGGCACACAATTTGGATTTTCAATTTCTATCAGGCATTATCGAGACTTGATTTAATCTTTGAAACAATGTTGTCTCGACATCATTTCAAAGAGGGGCAAAATGTATACACCTAAAAATTGGCTATGAGCAATTAAATAAATATTTTATATTTATTTAATATTTATTCTTCTATTAAATTTGTTAATTCGAAAAGATTAATTAATTTAATTCATTTTCATATCTTTCTATTAATTAATATTTTATTAATTAATTCATCTATCTTATTCCTCTAATTAATTAAATATCTAATATTTAATTATCTTCTCCAATCAATTAAATATCCAATATTTAATGGTTATTTTCCTATCCTATAGTCTCAAATATTAAATAATTCCTAAATTATTAAATCCCCTTATCCAACTCACCCTCCATCTCCACTTCATCTTCCCTTTGCCAACTCATTCAACATGTGGCTAAGGAAATTAATATTCCTTAAATATTAATTCATGATTTATCGTCAACCTCCAAAATTAATGAAATTGTGTACATACACACATTTCATAACCATTTCCTATATTCTCTCCAACACCCTCTACATCTTAGGAAGGACTTGAGTCCATTTGTCCTACCATGCCTAAATTTCCTCCAACCATCCCTAGATTCCCTCAGTCAGCAACCTAGTCAAGGTGAGATGAGTGACACTTGTCTTCTCCTTCCCCCTTTCTCTCAACCTTCACTTTTGCTCACAGCCATTCAAATCTGCAGATCTGATCATGACCGTTGATCTGAGCTACACCATCTTATCCTCTCAAAGTCTATAAAACCAAGAGCTTCAGTTGAGAGGAAGTTAGTCTTCAAAAATAGTCTTCAAGCCAATCTTATGCATCCGTGAGTTTTTGAAGCAAATAGAAAATATCATTTTAGCAATATAATCATATAGTATTATCATTTTAGCATAATCATATAGCTTTGCATATCATACTATCAGTTAACTACAAGTTATCAGTCCATTCTTCATATGTCATCTTGGAAGCCAACAGTGCATTGTCTGAGAGCGCACCATCTGCAACCAGGAACAATGGAGTTAGGACACAATGAGACATAAGCCATGAAGGTAAAATAATGATTTATTTTAGTATGTATTTCATGTAATTTCATTGGTGGATTTTGGATTTCTTGTATGCATTTCCATTGTATTTTGTGAAACAAACTTATTACAGGTAACATTCTAAGGGTGAAATTCAAGCTCACACACCCATTATCCATCCTAAACTCATTGAATGGAACCAACCTAATCTCCCATGTCTTGATTATTTCCAAAATGATGAGGCAATCATTGACTTTTTGGAACTACGAGATAACATACCAAGCAGGGATCACAAAGCTGGATTCGCCATTGAACTTAGTAGTGCAACATACTTCGGGGCGGATGCCAAACCTTTCAGCTGCAAAAATATAACAATAAAACATGGATCTTTCAGTGAAAACCACACTGTGGCACTGTTTGATCCCACAAAAGTAAAAAGAAAGAGCGTATCCAATGGTGAAAACCTCTTTGAGGCACTGGAGGATGAAAGGTTTGACATTCTCCCTTCTAGTACACAACAAGAACGATCAACAATTCTCATCAAGGAAACCAAAGAATACATCATAGGGACTCCTGAAACTCCTCACCACATACATCTGGCATCTCTTTTAACTCCAAAGGAATAACCTAAGTTTGTAGAATTCTTCCAGAAGTGCCAGATTAACTTTGCATGGTCATATGCAGACATGCCTGGGCTTGATCCCGATTTAGTCATGCATCACCTCACCATCGCAGAAGGAGCCAAACTTGTCAAGCAAAAACTTTGCAAGATGCATCCCCAGATTGTGGTGCTAGTCAAAGCAAAACTTAAGAAACTCCTAGATGTTGGTTTAATTAGACCAATTGATTATATGAATTGGATATCCAATATTGTGCCTATCAGCAAACCAAATGGGGGCATCCGTATCTGTACTGACTTTAGAGATCTAAACAAGGCATGTCCTAAAGATGACTTCCCCCTACCAAATATCGACATAATCGCAGACCTAACAACAGGACATGCCATGCTTTCACTCATGGATGGCTTTTCAGGGTACAATCAGATAAAGATCGCGCTAGAGGATCAACATAAGATAACCTTCACATGTCCATGGGGAACATACTGCTGGAACAATATCATGTTTGACTCAACCCAAAGAAATGTTTCTTTGGAGTAACCTCAGGGAAGCTTCTAGGATACGTTGTCTCAAGAAAAGGCATTGAGATCAATCCTGCCAAAGTCAAAGCAATCATGGACATGCCACCTCCGAAGAACATCAGTCAGCTAAGGACATTACAAGGGCGACTGCAATCCATCTGAAGATTCATTGTACAATTGGCAGATAAGTGTCACCCCTTTACACACCCATTACACAAGAACATCTACTTTCAATGGGATGCTAGATGTTAGCAAGCATTCCAGATGCTTAAGGACTATCTCATGAATACACCATTGTTGATTCCACCTGATCCAAGTAGGCCTTTATTACTCTATATCTCAGCAACAAATATAATATTAGGAGTGCTACTAGCACAACACAATGCAGAAGGGAAAGAGTGTGTTGTTTACTACATCTCTCACACACTGGTTGGCTATGAACTCAATTACACACGTATGGAGCGAGTTTGCCTAGCAGTAATCTTGGCAGCCACTAAACTGAGGCACTATCTGTTGACACATAAAGTACAACTCATTGCAAAGATTGATCCACTAAAGTACTTACTCAACAAAGCAACATTGACAGGCCGCTTGGCCAAATGGGTGATGATTCTAAGTGAATTTGACATCGAGTATGTGGACCGTAAGGCTACTAAGGGTCAATTTATTGTAGATCAGTTGGCCGATGCTCCCCTCATAAGCGATCATCCTCTCATTTCAAATTTTTTAGATGAAGAGATATTCATGATCACAATAGCACAACCATGGAAACTATACTTTGATGGTTCATACACTAGACATGGCTTGGGGGCAGGCATTTTGTTTATCACACCTCAAGGTGACATCATGCTGAAGTCTTATAGGCTCACATTTCCATGCACAAATAACATAGCTGAATATGAGGCTTTGGTCACAGGACTCAGGCTAGCCATACAATGGAAGTTACAAGAGCTACAGATATATGGCGACTCCCAACTGGTCATCTGACAAGTAACAGATGAATATTAGACTAAGGATGATAAACTCATACTGTACAAGCAAATGGTGGACAGTTTAAAAGCATCATTTACTACTATCACCTTTGAGTAGATACCCAGATATCAGAATCGAGCTGTTGATGCTATGGCTACCATTGCATCTCTCCTAGATCTTCCTCAGAATTCAACACGCTACGAGTTCTTGGTAGAACAACTTTGGATTCCCACTTATGATATCCCCGAATCTGAGATGATATGTCACCTTATCGGTTCTGAATCCCCATGGTACGGTGAGTACTACACCTATCTATGTGATAACATACTTCCTCCTAACCAATCGGATAACCAACGCAAAACCTTCATTCGCCAAACTGCTCGATATACCATCATTGTTGAAACCCTATAACGACACAGTCTTGATGGTACTCTCCTTCGATGTCTGGAATAGGATGAGATAACAAAGGCCTTAGAAGAGGTACATGAAGGAATTTGTGGAGCTCACGCAAGCGATCCTTCCCTAGCAAAGAAGATTATACGCGCTGGATACTATTGGTCGTCTATGGAAAAAAACTCCTATTACTTTGTCAAAAAATGCAGAAAATGCCAAGTTCATGGAGACCTGATACATGCACTAGCACAAGAATTGCAACCAATCACAACACCATGGCCTTTTTGTCAATGGGGACTTGACCTTGTGGGTAAAATCCATCCATCTTCATCCAATGGCCATAAGTTCATCATTACTGCTACCAAATACTTCACAAAGTGGATCGAAGTTGTTCCACTTACCCAAGTCACCGGCAAGCAAAATGCCTTATTCATCCTTAATTACATCATCTGCCGGTATGGTGTACCCATGTCTATCATCACAGATAACGGGCTTCCTTTCAAAAATCAAGATGTCCGTGAACTTTGTGAGAAGTTTCGCATCCAATGCTGCTTTTCCACTCCCCATTACCCACAAGGCAATGGTCAGGTCGAAGCATCAAACAAGAACATATTAAGAATCCTCAAGAAGACAGTCAATGATGCCGGTCATGATTGGCACGTTCCATTGAATCCAGCAATATGGGTGTATCGAACTAGCATTCAAACCCCTACAGGCACAACTCCCTACTCACTAGTTTGTGGCGCAGAAGCTATCTTACCTATCGAGGTTGAGATACCATCTCTATGGGTTTCCTTGCACAATCTCATCAATGATGAAGCATACAGAGCATCCCATCTCGAAGAC
Source organism: Cryptomeria japonica (assembly GCF_030272615.1). Taxonomy (NCBI): domain Eukaryota; kingdom Viridiplantae; phylum Streptophyta; class Pinopsida; order Cupressales; family Cupressaceae; genus Cryptomeria; species Cryptomeria japonica. The sequence continues at coordinate 523,937,783 of NC_081408.1, read as the reverse complement.
TTAGAGCTACTTGATGAGAAACGACAAGCTGCATACAACCACCTCAAAGCCTATCAGCAACGCATGAGCAAGAGCTATAATCACTGAGTTAGACCTCGTACATTTGAGGTAGGTGATCTTGTTCTTAGGGAAAATCCTCATAACCAACCAAACAAAGAATATTAGGGAAAGTTTGAATCAAACTGGCTGGGTCCATATGTTATCATTGCTGTATTTGGGTCGAGGGCATATCAGTTGGCTACTTCAGAAGGAGAACCGCTAGCAGATCCAATCAACAACATGCACCTTAAAATTTTTAATACATGAGCTGCACAGAGCATCAGGCTCCCATACATACCGAAAAAACACCAAAAAACATTCAGATAAATGTCCTGAAGAAAATACAAAAACATCAAAATAGTAAAGAAAAATCATGCATCCAAACGGTGAATAACCACTTCGGTGGCACCTTGGGTAAGTGTGATGGTGAAAACCTGGCAAATAGGTGCCACTCGTAAAGGCTATGGCTCCATTGTCTTTTAGACTTGTTGCGATCACATTCACTACATTCACTCATCCATCAGTCCAAAACCATGGCTTGCTATTGATCTGCAATCAAGGATAGTACTTCATGCGTCTTGCATCCCACTTTTTCATAGTCATATCTAAACTGGGGGAAATTCCCTTAATCTAGTTGATGGAAGTGGATTCTACATTATTTTGTGATTCATTAAGTTCTTCATTCAAAACTATCTTAGAAAATCCAAAAACATTGAAAAACTATCTCACAAAATCCAAAAACATCAGAAAATATCAAACAAACAAAAACATGACAACACCTTGTACATACCTTTTTCAAAGCAGATACCAAACAAACATTGTGAAATAATCAAATGATGACCACTTATTCGATCAACCAAACAATCAACATCAAACACGCAAACTATCTAAACAAGGATGCATCCTTCCTTACCAAAACAAAGACAAGATGACATTTTCTTTGACAAGAAAATTTTGTCTAAGCTATCAAATACTTTGTTGATTTGTAGGTTATTTATTCATTTATATCTGGTTCCTACGCTACTCCAGGATATCCACAAGTGATTAGAGTGGCTGGGATGGTTCCTAAGCATTGTTTGTATGTCTTCTGTGAATTATTCCAATGAAGTTCTGAGGCATGTACTAATGGTGTCTACATGGGAAGTTCACTAAGCTACGTGATCTTATGCAAAATACAGTCATGGATCACTACGGCTTGCTGACTACAGCATATACCTCGACCATATGAGCATGAACAATTATGGAGGGTCCATATTCTTTATTCTTTATTTATTCTATTTGCTTGCAAGTACAATACTCCATCCTTGGTTCCTACTACCTCATCCAAGATTGATACTACCATGCTCAATGATGAAAAATAAAGCACTATGGATCGTCATTCCATCTCATCTATATATATTGCATTCCGTTGCATTCCATCCATCCATACATTCATAATAGATGCATATCATGCATACATAGTAATGACAATGGATATTCTATTTTCCTCTTCTTCCATAGGAATGCGTCATAGGTCCCCCATTTCTTCTATCTAACATCGAACCCCCTTCACCCTCCCCATCTTGGTAATCAGCATCACATACCCTACATCATCTCCCATCAACCCAATCAAGCCAATTACTCTATCTACACAGGCACATCGACTCACACACACCTAGACTATCAACATATACTCTGATCAAGTATCTTCCAGTCTCAATAGGTAATCAATTATGGCAAACCTAGACTACAATAGGCATTTATCATAATGACCTAGTCTCAACGGGGCTACTATGATTCACCACAACCATCCATCACATGCACACACTATCAATTGATCAACCAATCAAACACAATCATAACGGACAATTATATCAATTGTCTAAGTCTCAACGAGTATTTTGCTTCAAATACCTTGAATTCATCGGACAATTACATCAATTGTCTAAGTCACCATCAGGTCACTTTGATTCACTTACTTATACTTTATCGTGTCCAAGCGAACAACTGACATCAACTGTCATGCTTTGACTCAACCGGGGCAATTAAACTGATTGCACCAGATTGTCCAACTAATTTTGATCAATTGTACAATATCAATCAAAAGAACAACACCACATTTGCACTGTATCTCCTACATAACCTACAGGTACTCATTGGCTTGCCATTTCTTCGTATTCACTCTGTTTTCTTCCATTCTTTTACCGTTATTGCTAATTTCTTTTATTCTACCTCCCCTCCACTTCTCGTTCTTTTTCGAGAGATCACCCGATTCTTCAAAAAAAAAATTCGGCCCATCTCTCGAGGGGGCATACCACCCACTAAATTAACATTTGTAGGGCATATTTCTTCACACCTATTTTTCTTTCTTTTAAACGACGCGATAAAATCGCACCGTCTCAAACAGGGGCAAATGTAGTCACATAAATCTGTCCACTTAATTAAATGAATATTTAGTATTTATTTGATTATTTAACCATCAATGAATAATTAATTAAATTAATATTTAATTAATTCATCTTAACCCTCCTCTCCTATTAATTAAATAAATTATTCAATTTATTTGATTTAATTCACTTAACCAAATTCAGACCATTAATTAAATAAATAAATCATATTTGTTTAATTAAATCTTATCTCACATTTAAATAGATTAATATTTATTTAAATCCCCCAAAATCCCATCTCTCACATTTAAATAAATTAACATTTATTTAAATCACCTTTATCCTCCACCCACTTGCATTTTCCTACAAATGCAAGTTGCACAACTATTTTAAACCTTTAATGGTTTCCCTTAAAGTCTTCAAACTTAATGGATTCCTTCTAGAGTATTCTCAAGCCTTTAATGGTTTCCCTTAAAGTCTTCAAACTCAATGGCTTCCTTCTAGAGTCTTCTTTAGGCTTTAATGGTTTCCCTTAAAGTCTTCAAACTTAATGGCTTCCTTATAGAGTCTTCTCACGCCTTTAATGGTTTCCCTTAAAGTCTTCAAACTTAATGGCTTCCTTCTAGAGTCTTCTCAAGCCTTTAATGGTTTCTCTTAAAGTCTTTAAACTTAATGGCTTCCTTCTAGAGTCTTCTTAAGCCTTTACTGGTTTCCCTCAAAGTCTTCAAGCATTTAATGCTTTATCTTCCTTTTTCTCATGTAAATAAATTAAGATTTATTTAAATAAAATCCAAAATTCACATTCACATTTAAATAAATTTAATATTTATTTAAATATCTATCCAAATGCAAATTACACCATTTAATTGAAATAAATGATTTTCTTTCAATTGAAAATCCCAAAATTCCTCCCACTTGCATTCTCCTACAAAATCCACTTGCATGCCTAAATCCCTTCTAGATTCTTCTAACTCCTTCTAATTAGCCTAATCCTATCCTAATCATTGTCACATTCCTAAATAAAGGGAAGTCACTTCTCAAAAACCTCCAAAGTCTTCAATAACCATTAAAGGCTTTATGTCTTCAAATGGTTAACCTCTAAAGTCTTCCAAACCATTAAAGACTCCTACATAACCATTTATGGTTAACTCACCTTTTACCTTTGGTTAGAGACTTTCCTCTAACTTAACCATCATTTTGACTCATGGGTCTCTTCAAAGCATTTATTTCTTTGACTAAGGTAATCATTTAACCTTTGCACATTCATTTATCCCTTGGATAAAAGAAATATCCATTAATCTAACCTTAACCCAACCCCCCAAGGTAACCATCATGTCCCCTAAAGCATTTAATTTTCCTTATCTCTCCTCTCAAGCCTCCTCATGGTGACATTTGTCAACATGGGATTGGGTTGAAAGTCTCACATGGATTGAATATCTTTCAATCCTAACCCTTGTTAAGATTGCTCAATCTTAACCCTTCATTTCCCTATTTCTTCTATAAATAGAACCCTTCTCCTCAAGCAAAGAAGGAAGCATTAGAGTATTGTTGTTATACTGGTATTAGCATAGAGCTTTTTCATAGCATCACTATCTACACTTGCATAACATTTGTTTATCACATCCAACCATCTTGAATCTCCATATGGCATCCATAGCTAGTGCTAAAAGCTGAGAGCTACACTCATTTGGGACTTGGAGAGGGGAGAAACAAGGGAGAAGCATCAAAAGACATCATGGAAGCATCTTAGGTAGGCTCTTCTCCTTTCTTTTGTTTTGTTAAACTTCTTTCATGCTTTTTTTGAAATCTCTTTTGATATGTTTAGAATGGTTTTTAGTTCTTTGTTTTGGTTTTATGGTTGAAACTAACTTATTAACATTGAACTTTGTTGTTGCCTTGTCCCCATTTCCATGACATCAAAACCATTATTAAATGTGTATCGACTTAAGTTTTTTACCTCAAAAGTAACCTGCAACTTGTTAGTCCATCATGAAAATATAAACTACAGGAACTTAGGCTTCAACCAATGAACAACATGAAATAACGAAAATAAAATTATTACATCTTCATGTATTATGTCACATTGTGTCTTAACCCCATTGTGCTTGGTTGCATATGATTTTTCTCTCAGACAAGCATTGGTAGCTTCCAAGATGGCAAGTGTGGAATGGACTGATAGATGATATGATATGCAAAAGCTATGCTATGAAAATGATTTATGCTAATTTGCTCAAAAAATCTTAAATGCTTAGACAAATGAACTCACAGATGCAAAGATTAAGACTCCTAGTTAACTATAAGATTAGCTATTAGTTTAAAAAATGGCTAAGGATACCTCTATTTATAGATTTTTGAGTGGATAAGGCTAGGTGGCAGAGATCAATGATCATGATTAAATATTGCTTTTTGAATGGCTATGAGCAAGATGCTAAAGGTTGAGAGAAAGGAAGAAGGAGAAGACAAGTGTCACTCATCTCACCTTGACTGAGGGAAAGACTGAGAGAAACTAGGATTGGTTGGATAATATTTAGTGATGGAGATACAAGTCGAGATGGACTAGGGTTAGATGGACAAAACCTCCTCCAAGAATATAGGAGTGTTGGAGCAAAAATAGGGAGGTTTCAAAGATTATGTGCACGTACACATTTTATTCATGAATATGGAAGTTGGAGATAAGTGGCTCATGAATGATTTATTTTTAGTGATTTAAATTAGCCACATGATGGATGAGTTGGCAAAGGTGAAGATGATGCGGAGATGAAGTGAGTTGGAAAGTGGATCCTTTGCTTGAAAAAGAGGGGGGATTAAATAGGAGTTGGAAGGAGAGGAAGGGATTGGGAAAATGCAACTGGCAATCCCACGAATGGCAAGTATCTTTAAGAGAGACACATGTCAAAAGAGGTTTGACATGTGTCCTCAAAAACACGTCTCTTTTGGGAGGAAGCCACCAAAAATATGCTTTAATTTCCTAAAATTAAAGAAATTAGGGAATATGTGTGTGCACACACATGTGAGAGGAGCTTAGGATAAGGCTAGTTTGGAGAGATAGGGTTGGTTAGAACCCATGGGTTAGATTAGAGGCTAGGTTTAGAAGGGGGTTAGTTAGGTAGTTAGAATTTAGAAGACATGTGATCAAACGGGAATATTTGAATTTCATTAATTCAAATAAAAGGGATGAAAGGGGGAATTAATTTATTAGATTAATTAATTCGTGGATTAGAAAGAGAGAATTAATTAATTAGATTAATTAATTAAAGGGATTAGAAAGAGAGAATCAATTAATTAGATTAATTAATTCAAGGGATTGGAAGGGGAGAATTAATTAATTAGATTAATTAACTCAAAGAATGGGCTAATAAATTAAGATATTTAATTAATTAAATGGCTAAGGGAAATAAATTTGATTAAATTGATTAGCCAAATTTAAGTGTCTATACATATATGCATATATATATGTATATGAATATACATGTATATATGTATGTACATTTACAGATGTATATACATATACATATACATATACATATACATATACATACACACACACACATATATATGTATATATACATGTATATATATATACACACACATGTGTATACATATACATATACATATGTATGTGTGTACACACACACAAACATACATACATACATATACATATATGTAGTGTCATAAAATTGTGACTCTAGCAATTTACGACTGTATTAGGGTCCTCATGCATGCGAACTCGAATCCTCTAGCTTGATTAGAGATGGAAGAGTGCTTGGCTTGTGAAAAATGCTTCTTCCTTGGCCTCCGCATCACTTTGTCCACACTCTTCCCTGGAGATAGGGGTAGGACAGGGGCGTGGCACCCTTGTCCTCCCAGGATAGGGGCATGGCACCCCTGTCCCTGCCCTATTTTGGGGCAGGACCTTTCTAGTGCAAGCATTGTGGGTTGTGCAGTGAGCGGGAAATCTCCTCGATGTCAGCCCGTGATGAAATTCAAATCCTTCAAATATGTATTTAAGAGGCATTCATCCTCTCATTTGCATAAGCTGGAGACGTCGAAGTTGGATGTGTACAAGCGATCAAGCATTCAAGCATTCTTTTCCAACATTGAGCATTCTCAAGTCTCCCTTCAAGGCTAGGTGTTGCATTCAAGTAAAGGATTCAACCATTGAAGAGGATATTTCTTTTAACATTCAATTCCACACAAGAATTTCTATCAACATTGCTACTACAACCTCCCTTGAGGTGATTTACAATTCAATCTTTTATTTACATCTACTTGCAAATACTTTCTTTCATTACTTGGTTAATTCCAAACCTAGGGTTTGACCTAAAGGCAAACCCCCAATCCCAACACATTTCCCTCTCTTTTATGTGTGTAGGTTGCAGGTGTGCAACTGTACTTTCGGATTCAGGCTTCATTTGCAAAGGCGGAAAAACCCTTTTCGTTTCACGGATTTTTTCAGACTGTATACATTCCCACCACGGTTCAAACAATTTTTTGTCAAATTTGCAGGGCGACTTCATCTCAACATTTTACTACCAAATCCAGGTGCACAACTTCATTCCATATTCAAATCTCAAGTTATAATTGATTCTTTGTCACTTTTGCACTACATAATTCAATCAATTCCCGTTTCAAATCAAACAAAAGGGAATAAGGGGATCATCGTAATATCCTTAATTCATTCAGAATCCAATCTATCATCTTTGTGTGGAGATTAGATCTAGTGAATTACCCCTTATCTCCCTAATGTAATGGTGAAAAGTGCTTGAAGGATAATCAATAGTGAAACTCTCATCTCTCTTTGAGGGAAAGGGTTAGTTCTCCTCTTGATCTATCACTCATCATTTTCCCACCATTACATTTTGGTGAACCCAACATCTTGCATGCTATCCTTTGAACAAAATTGCATATTTTTCATTTACAAGTTTCAACTTTCTGCAAACTTAGTGGTTAATTCATTAAAAACCCCAGTTTTTAAATTTAAAATTGAACTTGTGATTTGTAAAAATTGCTTGTGTTTATCTTAAATGTGAAAATTGTTGTGTTTGTCAAATTCAATTTTCTCATTGTCTTGTTCAATTTGCAATTAAAATTTACAAAATTAAGAGGTTACTTGTTAAAACCTAATTTTTAAAAATCATATTGAACTTGTGCAAAAATTGGATCTCAACTTAATTTTCAGAAATCTGATTATTCTCAGATTTGTCTTCAATCCCACAATTCAAATTTCCAATTTCCCCTCCTTTTCCCCAAAATTCAAATTTCAAAATTAAGTGGTTAGGTCATCAAACCCTAATTTTTATAATTAATTGGATTTTGTGTGAATTTCAAATCAATTTCAGTTACATTTAGATTCTTAAACATTTTCCAAGGTGTCCCTATCCGTTAGGTTTGACCCTTTTCAAAAAATACACTCCAATTCCTCTTTTTTCTCCAAAACCCTAATAGGGTCCTATTTTCACCTTTGTTCCTTCATTTCACCCATCTAAAGATTATTAAATTTGCCAAATTTTTTGGGGTTAGCTTTAAAATCATCGTAATATCCATCCCTAAAAATTTTGAAAAAAGTTGGTTGGACCATGTGCGTTCCTGCCACGGTCCTCGACTTTTTCTCAAAATTTCGGGTGACTGTTATGACTGTATTTATTAGCCTAAATCTGAAAGATTGGCTGATTTTATCAATTTTTGAACCTTCTAGAATAAAAAATACCTTCAAAATTAAACATTTCAACTTTCAAGAAATTTTTCAAAATTAAGAAGTTAGTTATTGTCTTCCCTGGTTTTGAAAATTCTGATTTTAAATTTAAGTGGTTTTTCCTTGGCCCTAATTTTAAATTCCAATTTCCTTTCATTTTTGAAAATTGTGTCATCCTCTTCTTCCAACAAAGTTGAAATCATGTAATCATTATTTCCTTACATTTTGCATTACTCAATTTTGTAAGCTTTGTTCCACAATTCAAAATTCAAATTTTCCCTCTAGTGCATGAGTTTTACCACTATTAGTCCTACGTATTCTATCCTTGTTAGATAAAGCATTAGAATTAAGGCTTCCCAAGGTTTAATTACTGAGGAGATGGAGCCTAATTTGGGTGACTTCTTTAATGAGAATCATGCTAATTCTTCACATCCTAATCATGTGCCTATTCACCCCATTGATGTATCTCATGATGAAGAAGAGGCTTTAACTAGGGTTTCTTTAGATCAAATTTCCACATTGGACAATCAATTTGATAGCTTTCAACAATGGATTTCCCAAGAATACCCTAATAGTGAAGCTCTTCCAATAATTGAAGGTCTTAAGCGCATGCTTCAAAGTGATAAGAATGGAATTGATATATTGCGTGGCATTGCACATATTGTTGATTCTAATGTCATGCCTATCAAGAGTTGTATCGAAACCCTAGGTTACTCACAACCTTAAACACAAGTCATTTCCTCTATTCCTTTGACCAATCCTATGACTAGTATTCCTACTTTCACATCCAACATCATAGCTACTTCAAGTCAAAATGTCATTCCTACAACCATAGGTCATGGGGGCAATCCCTCTTCTTCATTTAATACTCCATCATTACCTATGTCTTCCATAAGTGTTCCTACTATTCCTCAACCAATTAATGTGACACAAGGGGGCAATTCCTTCAACAACTTTATTCCTCCTTTAAGTGTCCCTTTTCTTGCCCAATCATCACCAATGCCTACTTATCATAGTGTCCCACCACCTTATTCTCAGTCCATTCCTTCTTTCAACAACATCACACCACCTTCTCAGTCACCTATGTCTAACATCAATTCTTCCTTCCAAATGACAATTAACAATCTTGCCCAAACTGTGTCTTCCTTACAACAACAAATTGCTTCCACGAGTCAATCCAAATTTAGTGTGCCCACCTTTGATGTTGTGAGTCCACTTTCTCTTGATATTGTTAAATCCATGCCACCTCAACATTTTGATATCCCTGAATTGGAACTCTATAATATAAAAGGTGATCCTCTTACGCATGTCAAAACATTTCAAACCTTGTGTACTAATTTTGCTTATGATCAATGATTGCTTGCAAAACTGATTACAAGAACACTAAGAGATAAGGCCTTACAATGGTATTGCTCTTTGCCTTCTTATTCTATCACTTCCTTTCAACAATTGGCGAATGCTTTCATCCAACAATTTCAAAACAATGTTGGTCCTAAAATCACTTTGAATGATTTAATGCATTGTAAACAAGGTGTTAAAGAGAAAGTGATTGATTTCATTGGTAGATATAAGCATTTGTGTGCTCAAATTTCTTTTCATGTGCCTGATAATGATATTCAAAGAATTTTCATTTCTAATTTACAAAAAGATATAAGGGAAAAGCTTCTTTTATCTAAGTTTCCTTCCTTTCCATAATTGTGTGCAACACTCTACAATTATCAACTGGCTGTGAGTCAAATGGAGCAATCCACTCCTATGGCTCTGAGTGATAAGGGGGGACTATTTACTCCTTTGAATGAATCTTTGCATAGTATAATTCAAATTTACTCTACAACCGTTTGCAAAGTTCAAATTTTTCCAAAGAGAAAGACAATTTACTCCTTTGAATGAATCTTTGCATAGTATAATGTCTCAGTTATTACATATAAATGTTATCAAACTTCCTCCTATAAAGCAAGTTGATCCTTCCAAACTTGCATCTCGTCATTTTGATAACAATTCCTTTTGCCAATTTCATCGTCAACCTCATCATGATATTGAGAAATGTTTTGCATTGAAACATAAGGGTCAAGACTTTATTGATAATAATACTATATCTATGGCAGGTGTGAATGAGAAAGGGAATAAATAAGTTTCTCCTCCTAATCAAAATCTTAAGATTTTCACTGATCCCTTGCCATCTCATACCTCTAATGTTATTGAGATTGCGCCTAGTTCTCTCTCTTCTGAAACACTTGTTTGTATGGCTCCAAACTTGGTTAACATGGTAGAAATACAAGATTTTCCTAAGGATCCCTATATTACATTTGACTCAAGTGAGACCATTAGAGCACCCGATGGTCCTTTATACATAGTTGCAAAGGTTAAGGATATCCCTTGCCGTGGTGCCCTGATTGATCCTTCTTGCATGGTTAATGTCATAACATGAGAGTATCTTTTTACTTTACGATTGCATAAACCATTATATGATGATTCTAATGTAGTTGTGAAGTTATTTGATAGCTTCTCTTTTCCTACCATTGGTTTTATCACCCTTCCTGTCGAAGTCCATACTAAATCAATGGATGTTGACTTTGTTATCATACCTTCCTCTGAGCAATTTCGTGTGAAGTTGGGCTATTCTTGGCTATCTTCCATGAAGGCTATTTCTTCTCCAATCCACAAGTGTCTTAAATTTCCTCACAATGGAGAAATCATAAACGTGAACCATAGCCTATTTCTCCCATCCGAAAGAAGCCCCGGTGTTCCTATTGATCTCTTTTGGCCTGAACAATTTCAATCTCTTCCATCAAGGTGATGCTTTTTTTCAATCCTATCAGAAATCGAATAATGACACTTAAGTCAACCTAGATCACCAACACTTGACATTCCTATTATTCTTCAAGATGAGGTTCTTCCTCTTTTAGATAGAACTAATCTCTCTCTTAAGGAAAACTGTCCACCTACTCCTATGGATGTGACTTTACCTTCTCTTAAGAAGAAACACAATATTCTTCCTAAGGTTAGACGTACACCTCCTCCTCATGATTTAATCGGTCTCTTTCCTACACCTAATATTCCTCCTTTCTATGGCGCAGTTCCAACTCCTTCCTCTTATCGAGAGAAGAGGCTTGCTTCTCCTCTTGCTCAACCAAAAATACCTCAACCTAAACCTTACACTATAAAGGAGAAATCCATTCCTCCTTCTTCAAGTATTCATCCTCCTTCACAGCCTTCCACTAAGACTCGATGAAATCATTGTGCGAGAGAACACCGACGAAGATGCCATGTTCGAGCTCATGAAGCTATCCCTCAAAATACTCAATCTCCTCAAACTCCAATAGTTGACATGATTCCCTTTTCTCCTAAGCAAGATGTTCAACCAACATCTCCAAATCATAAGTTGCATAAAATATGTGATGGTTTTACTCCTATTCGTGTTCTTTCTCCTCTTGCTTTAAACTTTGATGCAGAAATGAGTGAAAATGTTATTCATAATGGTAATACAACTCCTAATGCTTTTGATAGTGAGCATGAATATATTGATGTGGATAAACATTTATCGGATAAGTTTTCACAAACTTTAATCCTAGCTCCTAGAATCAAACAAAGTGACTTACAACATGGGAATAGTCCTTGTTTGGATCTTGCGATAGCTCCATCTGCTGTGCTTGATATCGCTCCTCTGGCATGTTGCTCACCTTCCCAAAATAGTGATCAGCAAGATCGGGAGGTAGATGTCATGCATGATATTAGCATTGTAGATCTTTCTCTCTCCTTTCTTTCTCTTTTGTGACCATTCTTCTATATGTATCCCTGTTCTTCTATTGTTCCCTTAATGTCTACTTGGGGATGATGCAAAGCATTGAGATTTTCCCTTGGTCTCTTTCATGTTGACTCAAAAGACATTCTCTCTTCCCTTTCTTCTAAGGTAGTGTCCTTCCTTGGGGAATGAAGATTATTATATGCACATACATATATGATATACATGAGTTATCATACAACATACTGACCACGAGGAAAGCAACACTACCTCATGTTTTGTGTTCATTATCCTTGGGTTTATACTTTGATTGGGGGATAAATCCTCGTGATAACATTCCTCTCCTTCTCTTTTTTGGGTGTATCCTACCTTAAAGCAATCGCTCCCGATAAGGCATGTGCAATCTCTTTAACGTGGGGGCATACACTCCGCTCATTCTTTCGTTCTTGTGATACTTAGAATTACTTAGTGAGCTTTGCTTTAGTTTGTAATCTTTGTATCCTTGCTTTCATAATTCATAGTGAAGGGAACTTTTCTACTTGCAACCATGGTTCTCCCCTTCTTGATCTTCCCTTTTACTTTGTCAATCGAAGTCGTAAGATCCTAAGTCCACTGGGGGCTTGGCGCATCTTGCCTCCTTGACATGGTAAAAGTCTTTCAATCTTGTTTCCTTGTATTTTACCGATAATATCGAGATACACTTATACTCCCGCTAAAGTGGGGGCTAAATGTAGTGTCATAAAATTGTGACCCTAGCAATTTACGATCACATTAGGGTCCTCACACATGCGAACTCAAATCCTCTAGCCTAATCAGAGATAGGAGAGTGCTCAACTTGTGAAAACTGCTTCTTCCTTGAACTCCGCATCACTCTGTCCACACTCTACCTTGGAGACAGGAGTAGGACAGGGGTGTGGCGCCCCTTTCCCTGCCCTATTTTGGGGCAGGACCTTTCTAGTACAAGCATTATGGGTTGTGCAGTGAGCGGGAAATATCCCCGATGTCGGTCTGTGACAAAATTAAAATCCTCCAAACATGTATTTAGGAGGCATTTGTCCTCTCATTTGCATAAGTTGGAGAGGTCTAATTTGGATGTGTTCAAGCGATCAAGCATTCAAGCATTCTTTTCCAGCATTGAGCATTCTCAAGTCTCCCTTCAAGGCTAGGTGTTGCATTAAAGTCAATGATTCAACCATTGAAGAGGAGATTGCTTTTAACATTAAATTATACACAAACATTTCTATCAACATTGCTACTACAACCTCCCTTGAGGTGATTTACAATTCAGTCTTTCATTTACATCTACTTGCAAGTACTTTTTTCATTACTTGGTTAATTCCAAAACTGGGGTTTGACCTAAAGGCAAACCCCCAATCCCAACACATTTCCCTCTCTTTTCTGTGTGTAGGTTGCAGGTATGCAACTATACTTTTAGATTCGGGCTTCATTTGCAGAGGCGGAAAAACCCTTTTTGTTTCGCGGATTTTTTGGAGGACTGTGTACATTCCCGCCACGATCCAGACAACTTTTTGTCAAATTTGCAGGGTGACTTCGTCTCAACATTTTACTGCCAAATCCAGGTGTACAACTTCATCCCATATTCAGATGTCAAGTTATAATCGATTCTATGTTACTTTTGCACTACATAATTCAATGAATTCTCATTTCAAATCAAACAAAAGAGAATAAGGGGATCATCATAACATCCTTAATTTATTCAGAATCCAATCTGTCATCTTTGTGTGGATATTGGATCTAGTGAATAACCCCTTATCTCCCTAATGTAATGGTGAAAAGTGCTTGAAGGATAATCAATAGTGAAACTCTCATCTCTCTTTGAGGGAAAGGGTTAGTTTTCATCTTGATCTATCACTCATCATTTCCCCACCATTACAATATATACATATACATATATGTGTGTGTGTGTGTGTGTGTACATATGTTGGCCATTTGGAGGAATTGATTATGTTTTGCATTGATGTTTTGTTATTGATGTCAATACTAGCGGTTTGGGATGCTTTATCGACACCCTTCTGGTCTTAGTAGGATGTTTGGTTTCTGGTTGGATTTGATCCAATAAGATCCGATATGCTCTAGTATGTTTGGGTTATGGAATTGGCTTATTCTTGTTCATATTTAGTTAGTTGGTTTTGTTTTGGTGATTGGATGCTATCCTGTTTGCTTGGAAGCTTGGTTTGTGGTTCCAATGAGGGTTTCACTGATAGAGCTTTGATGAATATCTTTTATGATATGCATAAGTGGTGTTGGTGTGGCTTCTGGGGAAGATTCAGGATGCTGATGGTGATCATGTTCGAGATTTAGTTGATTGGGATTATTGCTCTGGTGTGTATGGACCTATAGTGGGTCCTGATGTATCTAGGTTATGGATTGGCTTAATGTAACGTGTGGATTGGATCTCTCGATGTGTTTCCAGGATGTCTTATGGGTTGGATATTATTTGTTTGGTCTTAGGCCGACATGTTTTTTAATTATGTAATTATTTTATTATTTGGTGGCCGACCTGATTGTTTATGGTCGAGGGTTTGTATATATATGATGTAAGATCTCATTGTAGATCATCATGGTATAGGATATGGATATGTAAGGAGCAAATAATGTAATAATAATTCAAGTAGAGGATTTAGTCAATCATTGGTGATTGAGTTAGGTTTATGTAAGAGGATTTAGTCCTCCGGTATTGAGCTTAATTGGAACTGTATTTAGGCATAGGAGATGTTATCTTTGCAGTTCATTCATTTCTCTGGATTGTAGTCTGAATTTATACATAGTTAGTGAGACTCCTTTTGTGATGAGGAGTGCGCTCTAGGCTGTTGGACTTCCTGCAAGTGCATGCCCCTCAATTTTAATTCACATACTTACTGCAGAAGCATTATTTGATTGTGGGTAGGCTTCCCACTATGGTTTTTCCCTTTACCGGGTTTTCCATGTATAAATCTTGGTGTCATGTGGATGGTATTTATTGTTTGATTGTTGCTTATTCTTAATTAGTTTATCTGCTATTTTAGTATTTGGTTTATGCATTCTGGTATTGATCTTTTGGGTTTCAACATTAAAGTTTAAATTGCTTAAGGTTTCGGTAATCTGGTGACAACTAATTCACCCCCCCCCCCTCCTCAGTTGTCTTCTAGTTATTTGAACTGTCTAACAATTGGTATCAGAGCTCTGGTCCTCCCTATAGAAAGCTTAACCACTTGAGGAAGATCCTATGGCAACTAACAATTCAAGTTCATCTAATTCATCTAGAGCTATCTTTCAGAGAGATATTCCTAGGCTTGATGGAACAAATTATGCAATATGGAATATTCAGATGGAGACTCATATGAGATGTTTTGGTAAGGAGATTTGGGAGATCACACAAAAATGTGTTACACCTCATAATCCAACATCTAGAAATCCTCCTTTGCCAAACTTGGATAAGGAGCTTGAGAATGATTGTAGAGCAAGAGAAGCCCTCTTGTGTGCATTTTTTGATCAACAAATAATGGGATTAACTAACAAATCATCTGCAAAGGCTATATGGGACAAGTTGGAGACTCTTAATGAAGGTGACCCTACTGTGAAAATTGCTAAACTTGATGGTTACCGGGTGGGATGTGAAAACCTAAAAATGGAAGAAGATGAAAGGATTACTGCATTCATGGAAAGGGTAAATGAGATTGTTGTGGGAATTCCATGTTGTGGTGGAACTCTCAGTGAAGATGAAATAGTTTCTAAAGTTCTGAGAGCTTTACCACTGGCTTACAAGATGAAGGTTATTGCAATTAACGAATTGAGAACAATGGCTAATACTTCTGTCAATAGAGATACCTTGTTTGGGAAATTATCTTCTTTTGAGCTTGAAGAATTTGGACCCTTTGGAGCTGTGAAGCCTGAACCTTCTTTTCATGCATCTGCATCATCAACTGACAAGCAAGATTGGAAAGCTTTATATGAAAAGGAATTGGATGATATGAAGAGAGAAGATGAATAATTTGAGCAACTTGAAGCCATATTTGCTAGAAGAGTACCTAAAGGACCGGTAGGAAGTATGAAGGAAAAGAACATTTTAAATGTTTTGCATGTAATAAGATTGGTCATTTTGCATCTAGATGTCCTGAAAGGAATTCAAAATTTGAAGAAAGAGCTAGAAGATATTTTAAGCCTAACCTTGGATATCATAAGAAGTATAAGTACAGGAAAAATATAGATAAATCATGCTACATAGTGGATGAGGAAGGTGTGATTGATTCTGATGATAAACCGACATAAGACTTTGCTAGTGGTTCTGGCAATGGAAATGAATGGGTTTTCCTAGCTATCAAGGAGGATGTTTCGGCACTGGAAGAGAATGTACCTAAAGAGAAGGCACTTTCTACTAAAATTGAAGATAATGATGAATGGGTAATTGACAGTGGATGTTCACATCATATGACTTGAGATAAAAGGAAGTTTCTATCTTTGCAAGAATTTGATGGGGGTATAGTTAGATTTGGAGATGACAAAGCATGTATGATCAAGGGAAAAGGAACTATATCATTGGATGGTAAGCACAATACTGATAATGTTTATTATGTTGAAGGTTTAAGGCATAATATTTTTAGTGTAGGACAATTGGTGGATAAGGGATTTCAATTATAGTTCAAGGATGAAATATGCAAAATCATTAATAGATCTGGTTTGGAGATTGCAGTCGGTACATAGACAAAAGGTAATATATTTCATTTGAATTGCATTGAGGAGACATGTTTGATTGCACAAATTGATGAGAGTTGGCTATGGCATAAAAGACAATGTCATGTGAATTTTGGTTGCATTGTAAAAAACAGTTCAACTAAGGCAGTTAGAGATATACCTAAAATTGTGAAACTCTATAATCCGATATGTAAAGAATGTCAAATGGGAAAACAAGTCAGAACCTCTTTTAAGAGTATACAAGATAAATCTAATGATGTTCTTGATCTTATTCATACTGATTTGTGTGGCCTTGCTAGAGTTAAAAGTTTTCAAGGTGATAGATATTTTATGCTAATGATTGATGATTATTCTAGAATGATGTAAATTACTTTTCTAAGGGAGAAATCTGAGGCTTTTGAAAAGTTTAAAATCTTTAAGGCTAAAGTTGATACAGAGACAGGATTAAAGATTAAATGTTTAAGATCAAATCATGGTGGAGAATTCACATCCGGTGAGTTTAATAACTTTTGTGAGAATCATGGTATAAGGAGACAATTTTTTGCTCCCCAAACACCTTAGCAGAATGGAGTTATGGAAAGGAAGAACATAACTATCTTGGATGGTGCTAGAACAATGATGATGGAAGCTAGTCTACCTCATATCTATTGGAGAGAAGCAGTGAGAACAATGGTTTATACTTTCAATAGAGTACATATCAAAGGATAAACTGGTAAGACACCTTATGAATTATGGTTTGGCAATACACCTATAGTTAAGTATTTTAGAATTTTTGGCAGTAAATTTTATATCAGAATAGATGATATCATTGGAAAGTTTGATCCTAGATGTGAGGAAGGAATTTTTTTTGGTTATTCTAATGAAAGCAAAGCATATATATGTTATAACAAGAGATTGCAGAGAATTGTGGAGAGTGCTTATGTCAAGGTGGATGAGCTGAATAAAAGTTAAATTAGAGTTTATGAGCAAGAACCGGCTGTGGAAATGATTATATCTGAACCGGTAACACCTTTACCAGAACAAAATGTTGAACTGGTTACTTCGACAGTATCAGAAAATTCAACAGTAACTGAAGAACTAGGAAGAGGAATAGAGAGTCAGAAGACTCCTAGGTATGTGAGATTGAATCATTCAAAAGATCAGATCATTGAGGATAAGAACAATGGAGCGATGGCAAGAAGGAGATTGGCAACTAATGAGGTATGTTTAATTTTCTCAAGTTGAACCAATATCAGTAATTGAAGCATGTAAAGATGAAAGTTGGATGAAAGCTATGGAAAAAGAATTAGTTCAGATTGAGAAGAATAACACATGGACTTTAGTTCCCCGACCTAAAAATAAGAATGTTATTGGAACTAAATGGGTTTTTAGGAATAAATTGAATGAATATGGATAGTTTGCAAGGAATAAAGATAGATTGGTTTGTAAAGAATATTCTCAGAAGGAAGGAATTGATTATGGTGAAACTTTTGCACCTGTAGCAAGGATTGAAGCTGTAAGATTATTTCTTGCCTATGCTACACATAAAAACTACAAGGTTTATCAGATGGATGTCAAGTGTTCATTTTTGAATGTGGATCTTGATGAGGAAGTTTATATTGAGAAACCTGATGGTTTTTCACTTTTAGATGATAAAAACATGGTTTACAGGTTAAGGAAAGCTTTATATGGATTGAAACAGGCACCTAGAGCTTGGTATGCAAGGTTAGATAAATATCTTTTGAAGCTTGGATTCACTAAAGGTAATACTAACATTAATCTATATTATAAGGTCATTGATGATGATATACTGATTATTGAAGTATTTGTTGATGACATCATTTTTGGAGGTGAAGTTAAGTTGTGCATGAAATTTTCTAAGAATATGGGGAAAGAATTTGAAAAGTCTATGATTGGGGAAATGAAAATTTTCTTAGGTTTGCAGATTACTTAGACTGATAAAGGTATTTTCACTTGTCAAACTAAGTATGCTAGGGAATTGTTGAAGAAATTTGGTATGGGAGACTCTAAACCGATAAGTACTACTATAGTTACAAGTGATAAATTGACAAGGAAATATGTTTCTGCACCGGTAAATCCTACAAGATACAAATCTATGATTGGAGGTCTGCTTTATTTGACTCAGACTAGACCTGACATAATGAATGCTGCTTGTATTGCATCTAGATTTTAGAGTGATCCTAGAGAATATCATGAGAGTGCGGTGAAAAGAATTTTTAGATACTTGCAAGGTACATCTGGATATGGTTTGTGGTACCCTAAGGATGATGACTTTACTTTATGTGCATATACAGATGCAGATTGGGCTGGTGATGTTGATGACCTAAAAAGTACTTTTGGTGGAGCTTTCTTTCTTGGAAAGAAGTTGGTTTCATGGATCAACAAGAAACAATCATGTACTTCTTTATCTACTGTTGAAGCTGAGTATGTTACTGCTACTACTAACTGTACACAGGTTCTATGGATGAAGCAAATGTTGAAGGATATTAAAGTGCATTGCACTGGGCAGGTAGTTATTCATTGCCATAACTCTGCTACTATTGACATATCAAAGAATCTGGTATTTCACTCTAAGACAAAGCACATATCTATCAAGTATAAATTTTTGAAGGAGAAGGATATTAAAGTGCATTGCACTGGACATGTAGTTATTTATTGTGATAACTTTGCTACTATTGACATACCAAAGAATCCAGTATTTCACTCTAAGACAAAGAACAAATTGCAAACATTTTCACTAAACCTTTGCCTAAAGAATCATTTGAGTACCTGAGAGACATATTAGGGGTTTCCACCCCTTCGACAGAGAACTGATTGATGTTATTTGACATTAGTCCGGTATGTATTATCTGAGATATTATTCATTTCGGCATTGATGTGGGGATGCTACTACTCAGGGGGAGTAGTTAGCCTCATGTTTCAGTAGTTTTTGTTTTTTCTTTGATATTTTTGTTAGATTTGTGGCATCGATGTCAAAGGGAGACTTGTTTGACATTCCTTGGCACTTGGATGTTTTTCACATGTAGTGTTACCATCAATGCCAAAGGGGGAGATTGTTGACCATTTGGAGGAATTGATTATGTGTTGCATTGATGTTTTGTCATTGATGTCAACACTAGCTGTTTGGAGTGCTTTACCGACACCCTTCTAGTCCCGGTAGGATGTTTGGTTTCTAGTTGGATTTGATATAGTATGATCCAGTATGCTCTGGTATGTTTGGGTTATGGAATTGGCTTATTCATGTTGATATTCAGTTAGTTGGTTTTGTTTTGGTGATCGGATGCTATCCTATTTGCTTGAAAGCCTGGTTTGTGGTTCTGGAGAGGGTTTCATCGACAGAGCTTTGATGATATGCATAAGTGGTGTTGGTGCAGCTTCTGGTGAAGATTCAAGATGCTGATGGTGATCATGTTCGAGACTTAGTTGATTGGGATTATTGCTCTGGCGTGTATGGACCTATATTGTGTCCCGGTGTATCTAGGTTATGGACCGACTTAATGTAACGTGTGGATTGGACCTCTCGATGTGTTTTTGGGATGTCTTATGGGTTGGATATTATTTGTTTGGTCTTAGGCCAACATGTTTTGTAATTATGTAATTGTTTTATTGTCTGGTGACTGACCTGATTATTTATGGTCGAGGTTTGTATATATATGATGTAAGATCTCATTGTAGATCATCATGGTATGGGATATGGATATGTAAGGAGGGAATAATGTAATAATCATTCAAGTAGAGGATTTGGTTGATCATTGGTGATCAAGTTGGGTTTATGTAAGAGGATTTAGTCCTCCGATATTGAGCTTAATCGAACTATATTCAGGCATAGGAGATGTTGTCTTTGCAATTCATTCACTTCTTTGGATTGTAGTCTAGATTTCTATGTAGTCAGTGAGACTCCTTTTGTGATGAGCAGTGTGCTCTAGGTTGTTGGCCTTTCTGCAAGTGCAGGCCCCTTAATTGTAATTCACATACTTACTACAGAAGTATTATCTGATTGTGGGTAGGCTTCCCACCATGGTTTTTCCCTTTACTGAGTTTTCCACATATAAATATTGGTGTCATGTGGATGGTATTTATTCTTTGATTATTGCTTATGCTTAATTGGTTTATCTACTATTTCAGTATTTGGTTTATGGATTCTGGTATTGATATTTTGGGTTCCAGTATTAAAGTTTAAATTGCTTAAGGTTCTGGTAATCTGGTGACAACTAATTCACCCCCCTCCCCCTCTCAGTTGTCTTCCGGTTATTTGAACTCTCTAATAGTATATATATATATATATATATATATATATATATATATATATATATATATATATATATATATATATATATATATATATATATATATATATGTATATGTATGTATGTATGTATGTACATATATGTACATATATATGTGTATATATATATATATGTATGTATGTATGTATATATATATGTGTGTGTATACATATGTATACACATATATATGTACATATATACATGTATATATGTATGTATGGTATGTATGTACACATATATATACACATATACATATACATGTATGTATGTACATTTAAATATTAATGAATAAAATCCATGTTTTTACCATATTATTAGTGTAGTCACGGTTAGGAGGGACCTCAAGGAGATCTATCTGGACCATGCAGCAAGAGTAAACACAACATAAACAAGACAAGATTATGGAGGCTATGCAACTTTGATTGAATTATATCATGAAAATTATTTACAATCTGCCGACAACATGTGGGCTTTAAGATTTGGCTCACAGGCCTGATACATACATGCTCAATTACAGTACCAGTCAGCTTCGGTCCTCTTATTCTCAAGATAGATCTTCTATGTTCTTAATGAATGATTTTAATGCTCAATTATATTTATTTATATGATCAAGAGGGGTCAATGTCAACCCAAGATGAGTCAAATTCCAATGAACGAGATGAAACATGCAAAACCACCAGGTCGGCCTCCACCAAAGAGAATCCTCTGAAAAATCCAAAGGGAGAAGTGCAGACCAAAAGGAAGGTCAACCACATGCCAAGGAATGTTGGAAACAATGAATTGAAGCTTCACAAGCTACAAAAATGATCCACAAGATTCACCAAAGCCAAAATAGTTCCAAGCGGCTCTGGTGTCTAATGCTAGAAAATTGTCTCGGATTCCGGAAGTGATAACTTACCAGAAAAAGATCCAAACATCCCGCGGACTTAGGATAAGGCAAATGAACATGCCCACAATCAAAATCCAGCTCCGCAAGATCCGGTGAGAAAGTACAAAAAAATGCAGAATGAAATGCTGAAACTACAAAACAGGAATGGACTGAAAGAAAATATTTTTGGTTGATGCAAGATTGCCAAGAACCAGGGATGCTCTTGCATCAATTATAAAATAGATTGAAATGGTTTTAATAGATTTTAAAAGTTTTAGTTTTTTCAATGGTATACACGAATTTAACTCAATATTCTTGGTATTCGTAGATCAGGTGTTTTTAGTAATAAAACACTAGTTTTATGCAAGGTTTTCATTATAGATATGGTGATGTGATAGATTTTATTCCTCATCTATTGAGATTATATGAAATAGACACTCAAATTTAATATGTGCATCTATAACTCTACATGGGCCTTCAAGACCCCATATAGAGGGCCTCCTTGTTAATATGATAGTCTAAACTAGTTAATAGTCTAAAATTTGATCCAAAACCTATATGAAAAACTATGGTGTCCGATATTATTATAAATGATTCTACTTTTTGGTGCATGCTATAAATGATAGTTTCAACTTATAATCACATGGAATTGTATGGTTAAATAAATATTTTAACTTAAAATGTGTGTTATTTTGCCAAAATATGTACACTACTTTACCAAGGAAGTTTGTAATCTTACACAAGACGACCAATTTAAGCTAAAAACCCATGTTTTTGACAAAATCATGTGTGGTTTTGAACAAAAAATCTCATGGTTTTCAATAGTTGGACACTAAAAAAGGGTTGTGATGTAGAGGATTGTCATTTGGATATCACTAATCTCTAGTGACCTCAAAATGTTGACAATGAAATGACCCTCCATTACATTTCCAGAGGTGGTTATGTGAAGATTGGAAGAATATTTTTGGAGAAGGTGGAGGGTGTTGAATTGATTTTGAATAAAGTTGGTGAGTTTGCACTCTATACAACATGTGAACAAACCTCTCTACACATGTTAGAGATGTTGGAAGTGAAAGATGGTATTTCGATAAGACACAAGATAAAAAATCTTATCTAGCCATCAACACATGTGTATTGGGTGTTATTATTCTTTTGGTAATATGAAAGAAAATAGGGAAATTTCAACAATATAACAAATGACCAAGACTGAGACTACACACAATTTTTTGATGATAACAACACAAAGAAGTTTTAACAAAGACAAAGGTGGTTTAAAGGTATCTTTGATGCCTAAAAATAGAGTTTGATGTAATTTAAATGCAAATGTTAGGTTATACGTGTTAGTCTTCCGTAGAATAAAGGTGGCTTGTGAACCTAAAACCCATGCATTACTAAATCATGTAAACATTGATGAAAAAAGACAAACAAAATATTGCTCCATTTAGAGTTGATTTTAGTTATAGGAAGACTCTTGTAAAACTTAATCTCCAAGATTCCCCAAAATGTACTAACAATCCTACAAATAATAGCAAAAAACACTCTCAAAGAAAGGTTAATGAGGACAAGTTCATCTCACTTGGTGTGTTAAAATGTTGACACTGATATAGATTTAAAAATAATATATTTTTATTAAATAATTAAAAAATCCAATCTATATCAACACAACCTTTGACAAAGTGATAATTGAGGAAAATATCAAATAATAAAAACAAGATTACCATGTTTGAGTTTTGTTGCAAGTTATAAATATAGGATGAAGTGGATTGAATTAGTTGGGAGGTTATAAGATGAAGGGTTAAGATGGAGGGTGAGGAATAATAGAGGATTTATCTAATTTAGAGAATTAATTTTTGGAGATGGTTATGGGGCACAAATAGATGAGAATAAAAAAAATATTTAATTTATTAATTTATTTTTGGTAATTATTTATGGAGGATTTAATTTATTTATTGATTGAATCATGTGCGGGAAGGGGATTAGGTATAGGGAAAGATAGGATAAGACTTAGAAAGATTAAGTGTCTACACTAGGAATAACCTTTAGACGGCTTGCAACTCCGAAAGGGAGTATTTAGATACCACTTCTAGTTCTCTTACCTAGGTTTGAGACATGATACTCCAAAATTTGATTACTCATATAAGGAGGAATAACATCAATAATTGTCTGGTAAGTCTCTTAGTCCTGATTAAAAATCTTAAATTTTAGCTTAAATGCAAGCAAGGGAAGAAATTTCTTGGTGGCCTAACTAATAAAATTTGATAAAATTCTTGTTCCTAATTTGAAAAAATTCAAAGCATGAGTCCAAGGTCCCATGGCCTCCCTTGAGAATTGAGATGGTATTAGTTAATGGATAAACCATTACAAAAGTCATCTCCAAACAAATGAAGATAAGTTCTAATGGATTTTCAATATTTCTAAATTATTTTTAATAATAAAAGTTCCTTGAATAGGAACAAGTTATCTTAGGGTGAGAAGAGTGCCTAATTCCAAGCCTTTCTACGTCACCTGACCTTGAGAATTTCCCATGATAATGAAGTGGTGAACATGAATTTTCTAGGATTCATTACCATGGAGAGCTCTAGTGATCCATTTAGCACACAAGTAAATTACTTTATGGAAAATGGAAATTAATCCCAGGCCTTCAGCCTCATGAGGGAGGCAAAAAAATTCCCAAGCTACATTATGGAAGCCTTGATGCTCATCACTAGAAGCCCAAATAAATTATTTGAGGAGCTTCACAACCTTCAAGTAAGAAGCCTTGGAAGGGACCAAACATGAGGAGTATAAAAAAGAGTGCCCATCAAAATCTTGGAATAGATTTAAAATTTTCTATCCAATGAGAGAGGTTTGATAATCAAACATTGTAATTTCTTCTCAGTTCTTGCAATAATTGCCCGCTAAAGCTATGGAGGAGTGACATGGAAGATAAATGACATTCAAAAAAATAAAAAAATATCCTTATAGTTAATCAATTTCTAATTAAAATGGTCAAGCCAATTTGGCTAGGGAAGAAAGGATTTCATGTCTTGTGCCATTGAATTCTAGAGACATAAGCTTAACAAACAACCTCTAGACATTGAAGAGTTTGATTAATGTTATCGTCTTTCTCATAGAGAGTGGGAAAAGAGTCATTGGCAAAATGACCATTCATAAGTTGTAGACTATTTGCCTAAGATGGTAATGCAAGAAGAAGCATCTAGAAAAAATAATTTGGACCATTTGAATGAATGGAGGGGCAAAGTCAAGATCCTGCAACATAGTCAATATGAAGGGCCACTCTATGCGATCATAAGAGTCAACAAAGTCTACTTTCAAGAACATAATAGGCTATTGAGAGTGGTGAGTCGATTCCATTCCTTCCCAAACCATAATTATATTATCCAAAATAAATTTTGATTTAATGAAACCCATCTACCCTAATCAAATTATTAAAAGTAAATTGAACAAAGCTTGAGAGCCAATGATTTGGCTATGATATTTTATAACACAATAATAGAGTGATGTGTCATAGATTGGTAATATATTTTGGATTACCTTCCTTAAATATGAAATTTAATGTTGCCTTCGTTAACGATATTTCCTAATGACTTGATTTTCATGGCTATAAGATACACATTGTGTAGGTCATTGCCAACCATATCCCAAAAAGTTTTGTACCATTCACAAGGGAGGCCATCTAGTCTAGGGAATTTTTCATTGGCCATAGAGAACACTTCCTTAAGGTCACCTTGAGTGAGAAACTAGTCACAAAGAATGCATTAAGAATTTGAAAATTGGCAAAGAACAAGTGTAAGACATTATTGTAGAGCAAGTTGTTTTGTAGGACTATAATCTTGGGCCAAAAATACTTGCTCATAGTGTCAAGCAAAGGTCTAAAGGATATTAAGAAGCTCTTGAAGTAGTTATTTCCCTTTTGAATTTTTATTATAGTATGAGATAGTTGGCAAGCTTATAGAGCCTGAAATAATTATTTAGAGACCTTGTCCCTAACTTTAAGCTAGTGTAGTCATGCATTGATTTTAGCACATATATTAAGTTGTATGATCATGATGACAGTGAAAGTTGGGGTTGGAAAAACCCAATTTATTATGCATAAAAAATAAATCCTATCTTTTGTTCTAGTTTTCTTGCACAAGTGAAGTTCTACATTTATCATGAGGTATTTCAATCATGTTGAAGTCCCTACATAAGATCCAAGTGGAGGTAGGTATTGAATTGGTGATCCAACACCAGAGAAAAGATCTCTCAATGGTATCATTGGAAGCACATTGATCAACCCAAAGAAATGATTATTAATACTGAAAAGAGCCCACACTAATTGGTTAATGACATCACATTCATGATAAACCAAACTTCGATTTGAAAAATCAAATGGATGGTCAAATAAATTGCATGTTGCAAAAAGTAAAAAAGTCAACACTCTAAAATCCTGAAGGAAAAGAATGTCTCAATCTAAAAGCTATGAATAAACATCATAAATAGATAATTTTTGAGGGAGGTCAACGAGACCCCTCATATTTTAGGAAATTTAACTCATTTAACAATCAATGAGGGCCATTTCCTTGTTATCTAGTATGTTAGGGTAGAGTAACGATTTTGAAGTATTGTGTTTGGTGCCTCATAGATCTCAATTTGAATGTTGAGCTTATATAGCTACCTTTTTCATGGCATGCAATTGAACTCTTACAAATGAATAGATAGGCCTCAAGATCTCTTTTGACCCCACTAGAGGGGTAGAAGTATGTTGCAAATTGCTAGAAAGCGGTTGTGAACCAATCAACCTTGGTTGAACTCTAGAAGTTGTTGCCATGTATGATACACCTCTGTTGATGGGTCTTGAAACATTTAGAGCCAATACCCCTTAAACCATGGATTTATGAGGGGGTTTGGAAGAGTTAGGGTTCTTAGCTTTATGGTTAATCACTATAAACCAACCCTCCTCTTTTGTGTGAAGTGATGGCCCTATAGAAGGTTAGGGTTTACATTGTTAAGAGCCAATAGAAAATCCTTAATCTTTTGGTCTGAGGCTTGACAATGATAGAAAGTATTCTAAAAGGAGATTGATACACTAGACATGCTAGGAGTAACAAATTTGGCAAATTTGAATGTCCAATGAATCCTTGGCGTATTTGGAAAGGCAAAGGTCAACATCAATATAGACTTGATGTAGAGGTAAGCTAGATAGAAATTATCATGTTATAAAAAAATGATAGAGCCTACAAAAGAAGCTATCTAGGTGAGAAAGTCCCATCATGACAAAATTAACCCTAAGAAATCAGCCCATATAGGGGCACATATTGAATTTTCATTAGAGACTAAAATTTCACGAGTCCAAGATTTAAATATGAGGGAGGAATGGACAAGCCATGAGCCTTGGTTGATAAAAACCTCAACATGGTTGGCTTTGACAAATAAAAGGAAAAAAATCCTTAGTGAGATTTTACACAATAAGGAAAATACTGGGTGGGGACTAAGCTTTGTCAGTTTAGTCTCAAAGTATGATCTTAGGGAGAAATCTACCCATGAAATAACCAATTAAAGTAAAATTATCAATCTATTTGTAGGCCTCATCAAAATCTAGAATGAGAAGTACAACATCTGGAGGTGGGTTAAGGGTCTTACCTTGTGAAAGACCTTCAAGAGAAAATTCTTGGGGAGTTTGAATAGGGGAGTCATTGATGGTTTCTATCAAGCTTTCAATACAAATTTCCTGGGGAGTTTGAATAGGGGAGTCATTGATGGTTTCTATCAAGCTTTCAATACAAATTTCTTGGGGAGTTTGAATAGGGGAGTCATTGATGGTTTCTATCAAGATTTCAACTATAATAATAGTATCTACAAAGGAATGAAAGGTTGAGGCCATACAAAGGGATGAAGAAATACCCTCAAACCTAGCAAACAGAAAGAGATTGAACTAAATGCAAGAAAACACTAAAAGAATCATGCAGAACATTGCAGTGTGATATGCACTCAAAAAATTCCAAGAAACACTAGTGGGCAAGTTTAAAATATTAAGCTCCAAAAGTTTTCGAAGTTGATGCTCTCATGACTTTTTTGGAACAATAACAAATATTTTTTTAAGGTAAACATGGATTTTAAGGGCTTAGAACCTTAAACAATCCAAAAGTAAAAATGAAGGAAACACAAAAAGAAAAAAAGCCAAAGAGGCAAACAAAATAAGTTTCACAAGAAGTGAGACAAAGACAAACTAACAATAACAAAATTGACATAAGAACATGACTACAAGCAACCACAAAGTAATAGGCTAGAATTCAACAAAGAAAAAAAGCACCACCTAAGGTTCTTTTAAAACCAAATAGCTTTAGAGAGCTTTGTTTTGATTTATCTTTATAATGCTTTTTAAAATAAAGCCCCAACTAGATGGGGTTAGAAAGGTCACGTAAACACAATTGAGAGAATAATAAAATTCCCTTTCAAGGGGCAAGGAGCTGAGAGGAGGAACACAAAGTGTAGCCTCAATATAGACATCACATTTCTCTTTCAAAGAGAAGTCATTCTTGTCCACATCAGAACAATATCCATCACCCATCCACAAACTAGGGGCGTGAGGGGCCCATAGTCTACACACAACAATAAAATGTCTTGACATATTACAATTACAACACATAACAAGAGACCCCTTGAAATCAATCTATTAAATGCAATTACCAAGCTTTGAGGAAAGAGGGATTGAGGAAGAGAGTTTCTCATCAATCACAATATTGACACAAAATTTGACATAAAGAAATCACTTTTTAGATCTAGTCACCACATCAATCATTATAAGGTCACCCAAACTGAAGCTATGACTATCCCCATATCTTCATCCAAATACTCCAATAGTACTAGGGCATGGAGTTTGACCAACACTATGAATTTTTTAATGCCAAATTTGTGGAGATCCAACCTATGTTACACTTAATAAAAAAGAGGATTGACTTGCCAAGAAACCAAGGACCAATATTCAAGCTTTGAAGGAAGTCAACATGAAGAGAGAAACTGATGATGAAAACACCACATGGTCGAATAGGAATCTCTAGTGCATCTTTGGTTATACAATCTCTCCTAGCCTAAGGTCTAAAACTATTCATATTACAGTTAACACCCAAAACTTCTTCACAAGAGTGTTCTCCCATTTGTAGGATAGATGATCAATAACCTCATCTAAAATTAAGACATCCTCCTTGTACAAAGACAAAAGAAGGAATAGTAATGGGAGGAAACCAACTCCCCAAAGGAAGGGGGGATAAAGGATCAACTAATGTAGAAGTAAGAAGGGGCATATCAAAATGTCCAACCTTAGACACCCTAGAGGCAAGTGAAACCCAGTCATCAAGAGAAACCACATTAGGAGGAGACACATAAACCCTAGCAAAACCTAAACCTCCTCACCTAGCACACCACCAATCGTAGGGTGGGGTGGGAGGAAAAAAACCTCTCTTAAGGCCTTTATTAGAGGAGCTACAAGCAACTAGAAAATCACCCTTCAAAGCCCTTGCACACCCTCAACAATAAAAAACTTTGGGAAACTTGGAGGAGGTATCATAGTCCACGCTCCTACAAGCATCTAACCATAGGTCCAAGAGTTTTATATCATCTTCATCATTGAGAGGATCACCCTGGTCTTTCAGATCAAAACCATTGGCATCCTCCTCCTCCTTGTACCCTTCATTTGAGCTCCATTGCTCTTGCATGCTCCATTGTAGTTCCCACACCTTGTCTTGTAGAACTCGCTCATTACTTTGTCATTCTCTGCTTTGTTGTGCACCACTCTTCCATTACTGTTGATCTCTCTTCTCAAATAGCAAATGATGATAAATAATTAGAATAGACAAATTATCTCTAAATTTATTGATAGGAATCTAAAAATTGTAGATGAATGTCGCAAAGAAATTTCCTAAGCTAGTGGAGGATATTTACATCCCAACCCAAAAACACCCTTTTAAAATCTAAAAACCTAAAAACTAGAAGCTTATATCTTCATCATTTTTTTTTAATCTCATAAAACCCCTTGCTACATGAAAATAATTCCTAAAATAAATGTTATGAAACCACTTCCTGAGGAATCCAAAACCCAGAGCCCAAAAGTTGTAGCCTTTCTAAAGAAACATACTATTCCTTTAGATCTTCTTCCAATTGAAGCAAATCACTAGAGAAACAATTCCATTTATTGAGGTAAGATATATTCAATGTGCAGAATGTGCAGTGTAGAGCCCATTGCATTCATCAAAAAGTTGTAGTCTTTCTAAAGAAACACACTATTCCTTTATATCTTCTTCCAATTAAAGCAAATCACTAGAGAAACAATTCTATTTATTGAGCTAAGATATATTCTATGTGTATTGCAGAGCCATTACATTCATCAAAAGTTGTAGCCTTTCTAAAGAAACTAGTAGTTGAGTGCATTCCAATCGTTGTGATATCATTTGTTGATTTAATGCTCACACTTGTTGATTTAATGCCCAATATTTTTGACAACATTGCACCAATAATTGTGGCTTTAGAGTTGTTATTGTGATGATGACTACCCATTGAAGCAAGGGAAAACCAATGCAAGGTTAGATGGTTAGTTTAAACCAAAATAAACATAAAAAACCAAATAAAGTATAAACCAAGCTTGTTATACCTTGCAAGAGAGAGTTCTCTCTTGTTCCTCCGATTGAGCTATTGGTGAGATCAATAATGCGCCCATCCTTAACTTGTTTGGATTAGCTCCTTGATTGGGATGTCAATTTCTCTCCACACACAACACGATTGGTTGGATTTGGATTGGATTTGAATGATGATGGATATGGATTAGATGAGATAAGATTTGGACATTATGATGGTGTGATGGATGATTTTGGATTTCAAATTAACTACATAGGATTAGATGAGAAGTGGATATATGGTGAGGAGAGGAGACTCCAATTTATAGATTGGAGGAGGCCAAAATGGAGGGCCAAGATTGATTTTGGAATGAAGGGTTGAGATCGATTTGAGAGGGAGCACATGGATTGAGAGGACAAGGGGTGAGATTCAAGAGATATGCCATAAAGGCATTTCTTATCTCCACACCTCTCAAGGTACATGGGGAAGTGCTCCCAAGTACATTGGGAAGAGAAAAATGAATTAAAAATTCCTTGGAGAAAGAGGAGAGGAATTTAAAAACTCCAAAATAAGAGATGTGTGGGAAGACTAAATGGATAAAGGAATAAAAAATTCCTTGGGAAGAGGATGCATGGGGAGATTCAAAGAATTTGAATTTCTTTGAAAGGATCAAGGTGATTAGGGATGTGCAAATGATTAAGGGGATTGATTAGGTGGCTTAATGTTTGATTAAAGTGCAAGTGGGAAAGTTAGGAGGATGTGACATGAAGAGAGATAATGAGTGGAGGAATATGAAATTGGAGAATAATGATAATCATGCTTCTAGAAGAATTAATTAAGTTAAGTGGGGATTAGGAAAAGTGATTTGTAGGAATCACTTTAGTTAGGTTAATTAATTAAAATTAATTAACTAAGTGGGTTTTAGAAGAAATAATGGTTGAGGTGACTTTAGAAGAATGGGGAAATAATTAATTTGGACTATAGTGAGAAGATTGATTAAATTTGATTTAATTAACCTTAAGAAGAAGGGAATTAACACAATTAAACTCATCAATTATGTTGTTAGGCTTAAATCAGTTAAATATTAATTTAATTAATTTTAGGTGTCTACACTCATAATTGAATTAAATGTATCCCTAAGCACTTAAAAGCAACGAATCATGTGATGCCACATCAACATACAAGTATTGGTCTTAGTTTTGCACAAGTATCAGTCTCACTTTTTTTTTGGGTTGTTTTGGACACCTTAACAAAAAGCATGTTGATGTGGCATCATATTTGATGATGCGGCCCTAAACCTTAATTATAAGTAGGGGACTTGCCAAATAAGCTGCTATGAAAATTTGGGAGTGATTTGAAGTTTCTACGTAGGAAGAAGCACGAAGTTAGAGTGCTCAACTGTTGGATCCTCTTCCCTAGTCTTGTAGATCTTCTTCGAATTAAAGTAAATCACTAGAGAAACAATTCCATTTATTGAGGCAAGATGTATTTAGTGTGCAATGCCAACCCATTACATTCATCAAAAGTTGTAGCCTTTCTAAGGAAACATACTAGTCCTTTAGATCTTCTTCCAGTTAAAACAAATCACTAAAGAAATAATTCCATTTATTGAGGCATTGTAGCTTTCCTAAAGAAACATACTAGTCCTTTGGATCTTCTTCCAATTAAAACAAATCACTAGAAAAACAATCCATTTATTGAAGCAAGATATATTCAACGTACAATATAGAGCCCGTTACATTCATCAAAAGTTATAGCGTTTTTGAAAAAACATATCTTCCTCAAATTAAAACAAATCATTAGAAAAATAATTCTCATTAATGAAACAAGATATATTCAATATCAAAACCCATTACTTCATGCATCGTATTGAGAACGAGAAATTCATCAAAAGGTAACAAATTGATTATACATATGCTCGTTACCCAATATAATATGGAAATATGCTCATAACCCAACATATACCTATGCGCTTACCCACATAAAATATGAAAATGTACAGCTTTAGATGTGTTAGGAAGCGTGATATGAGCAACTGGTTTGGGCAAGTTTTAAATGATGACCCCCATTGCTTTTATTTACAAGCATGTGGCAAACAATATGATGAGAAAATTTAGGCTTTACAAGGTCCCACACAACCCTGATACTTGATTCAATGTTAATGTGCATGACTATGGGGAGACCTCCTCTTGATTGCAAAAGATGAAGCATACTAGGTCCTGCACCATAAACTGCTTTTCTCTTTGCCCCACTGTGTACATTGAAACTCATTGTACTGTCCCTCTCCACATATATCTCAGCTCCCTACATAACACATATACAAAAACATTTCAGGGAAAAGAAAGCAAATAAAACGAAAAAATCAACATGCATAAGGGGCTAGATGTTTGTTTTACTTGGCCTGTGGCTATTGTAAGCTCTGCAAATGACATCGTTATGTGAGTAGGATGAACATGGACTCCAAAGAATTGGGAGCGGTTGTCAAGTTCTAAGGTGATATTGGAGCTGCAGCTGAATACTTTTGTTGGCACCCCTGATTTATCTGAACCTTGTGATACTCCAAATTCATGAAATGCTATCCTCTGCAATCAGATTAGTTGTAATTCAGGCATTTTTTTCATGATTCTAAGTGACCATGTGTATAATAACAATAATAAGAAGAGTTTTCTGCAGTTAAACTGTGTATAAATTTTTTGTGCAACATTTCGAATTACATTCTGTGATTCATCATCAGGAACAAGAATGAATCACTGAATGTGTTTTGAAACATCATAAAAAATTCACAGAGTTTATTCAAAAGCTCTCTTCAAAAGAAGAAAACACTTAATGACCCAGATTGAAATTTCATTTGAAATGGTCCATTCCTCCAAAATAGTTGGAGGACTATTGTAATCCAATCATCTCCTAAAAATAGTTAAAAAAAATAAATTATTTTTCAGTGTTTGATTCTCAGGATTCACACTCAGATAAGAAAATTTATCTTATAGATAATATAAATTCTCCATTAAGATTAAAAAATGCTAATTGCTGAAACTAGAAGAAAGCTTACTTTTATTTATAATTTTGAAACATGTCAATCTGTTTATTTGTTTTCCATCTATATAAACAGAGATAACAGTATAAAGGGAGATTCTGATATTAGAGATTACTAGTGTATAAAGAAAGCTCAACTAAAACAGAAATGAGGTAAATTCAAAGATCGAGGAAATATATAGAATACAGATATTCACAGCAGGCTTTGAAATTTTTTATTCTATGGGTATGCATGAATAAGGGAGGGTAAAAGAAGCTTTTATAATAAACACTAAAACTTAGCTAATCTCTGTGTTTTGGGGGTCAAATTAAAATTTTCATAAATATAGTTCATTAAAAATAACAGTGCAGAGAGAATTTAAAGATTGAGATTTTTACTCTTTTAGTTTTTTACTATTCTGATGATAGATCATAGAATGTGATCCGAAACATTGATGTCTAACAAATCTCACACAATTGAATCCCGAAGCTACTCTCTACTATTATAGAATTTATTGGAACAAAAATAAGGTTTTGGTTACCCCTTATAAAACTAAACAGCACTGTGAAATTCATGCACATAAAATTGCAGGCATAGTTACCATATCAACATACTGAGCTGAAGATCCAGACATTGCAGACAGTACATTCAAAAGATATTAAAAGATTTATTTGTTACTCTCATCACATGTCACCATACAAATAAATTGCTTAACATACATTGCCTAAGAATATGGAACCTCAATCAAACTCTTCACTGTTGGTGAACAGGGTTCTTGTCTATAAGTTTCTCAAGTTCAAAACCGGATAGAGAAGCCCCTCTGTGTTGATATAAATTCAGTAATTCATCCATTTGGGAACAATATCAACAATTGAAAACCTAAGTTAAATCCAGAAGCAATCTTATCTGAACTGCAAAAAAAATCTGTCAATTAATATCAACAAAACTCTAAACCACAAGAACTCAATTTGGGAGCTGGTGGGCATGCCTCTCTTTACAGAAGAATGTCAAGATAGGCATTCCTATTAAGCCATAAAATAACAATAGCACAATTATGGACTCTGCAATTCATGCATTTAAAGATTGCACGGGCCTGCTACTGTGGCCTTTGCTGAATTGGGTTTATGTCAAGAGTAAGTTAGCTTCTCATTAAGGAAACAAACACGGAATGAATGAATTAGTACCTTTACTGAGAGCTCAGGGGACCCAGGCCTCGTTGCAATGGAAAACAGCACAATAAAGATGCCCACAGAAACCAGCAACCACAGAATCACCTGGAAAAAAAGGCAAATGCACGTACTATTCTCATAATACCTTCTCACTCCTCTATAGAAACCCATTTCTTCATCCTCTTCCTCTTCAATAGGCATCCTTCCTTTGTGCATTTTCCTGCCATGATTATCATTGGGGGAGCTTTTTGAGTAGCTATAGCCAGAGAGTGCATAAGCATTAGTATCATCATTTAAAGACCTTATGAATGGAGAACAACATGAAGAATTTACAGGACCGAGTGGAACAGGACTCAGGCACTTCCTTTCAGAGGATGGGTTGGGCACAAAGTATGATGGATAGAAAAATGCAGGAGATTCTCCTCCTATGCAAGGGTCATCCCAGTCTAGGGTTGCATCCTCATTGTTATATTCCCTGCAGGAGTATGCCATCTTTGTTGCAGAACAACAAAAAGGCATGAGAATAAAGGAATTGCTCTGTGATTATGTGGAGAATAGAGAGATACCCATCTTGTAAATAGGACTAATGGAGTGTAATGAATGAATACCAATAATTACTGTAACACTAACTAATTTATTCCATCTATGATTTCAGAGTGGGGTTATTCATTCTAAGCTTTGATTGTGGGAACTATTCATGAGCATGCCTTGAAGAAAACTTTGAATAGGTTTCCCAGTGGTCCTACTCATGCTTAATTAATTGAACTTGTGTTGCAAGCAAAATTATCTTTAATGGAGCCATCTATGTATAAACTCAAAGCATATACTCGTGTTCAAATGTATACAACGGTCACATTGGTACAAGTTATTTTGTTTTTTGTTTTGATAGGATGTTAGAGTCGATAAGGCATATAACGACAAGACTTTGTGTCTTTTCTAACCAAACTCCCATGGCTTCAATCACAATTTCAAAATCGAAGGGAAATGTCATTTTCAACTTTAGGCTCTAAAATTTTCAAAAGTAGATTAACATGGACAGTAAATTGTTTTTTATATTTTATTTTGGGGGTCACTTTTCATTTGGTGGGAGGTAGTTTGGTTTTTCTTTTGGATAAAGGATTTTTTTGGTTGGGGGTGGTTTTGGGTGGGTGGAGAGAAGGTTATATTAAGTTGAAATTAGAAATTTGTAGTGGTGAAAATTGTATATTTGTAATTTTGTTTAGTATATATTTGGATTTAATTATGTAAATTATTATTTTTATTAATGATTTTTATCATATTTCATATCTATCATGATGAGATAGAGAAGAGAAATGATAGGCAAGTAGCAAACTATTATGGAATTTTCACGTCTTTAATCATATATTTGTGCTTTTAAAATTTATTTTACGTTTTGTATTCATAATAATTAGGTTGTCTTTTTTTGTATTGATTAGCATGTAAGATGGTGTATTTTGTATGGAAATTAGCAAACAATATATTCCTACCTTGATGGTACAATCATTTATCTTTAAAAATTAATTTTTTTTCATTTCAAGCTATATTATTTGCTACCTTGGCTCAGGTATGCATGTGTAGAATTGATCTAGATTATTTTCTTGCCCACAAATCTAAACCCCAATTTTTTAGATTCAAAAAGTCAAATTAGACCCTCTTCCATCCATTTTCACAAGTTAATTTTTATTAACGGTAAAGTAGGTTTTGAAGGGACTCGAAACACTATTTACAAACAACTACCATTAAGATATTCATAGCCAACCAACAACCCACTTCCAACAAAAAATTAGGAACACACCAATAAAAAAGACACATGCACATACTAGAAAGAGGATGGAAAAACAGACAAACACCATTAATGGAGGTTTTTAAGGGCCTCAACAACCTTAACCTCCAATTGGTTTAAATTTTGATACATATTGTTCATCTCCTGCATATCATTTTTAGCTTGGTCAACAAACTTCTTAAGTTGTCCCTAGTTCGAGAGCATGATCCCTTCTTAGTCACCACCCGATTACCTTATCAAAATTCTCCAAATCCACACAAATAGTATTAAAAGATTTAGAAGCCTGAAGCTTATGCCACTTATCAACATCACACTTTATGCACTTAACACTATTATGAATAGCCTTATAACTCACGTTGACTAGGCTTATCAAATTGTCATGCACCTTTTTTTATCTTGGCCTCAAGCCCATCAATTTGCTCATCATAGTCCATGTTCATGGTACAAACATCTTTAGCTACATTTTCAAGAATTGCCAACATTTTCTTATCATCCTCCTCAAACTTGGCATTACTATCTTTGTTTTAGAAAGAAGTAATATTACTTTGCATACATCATATTCTGATATTGATTTGGTTGATCTCAAGAAATAACAACTTCGACATACTAAACTAATGCACAACCACATCCCTGGCCACCTCGAGCAAGTCATCCAGGTCTTTTCTATCACAATTCAAGTGAGGAGAATCCTTCTACAATTTTTTAGGGAAAGGGGGATGGCCCATTCTATCCTCACTACTTCTAGGGGGAGAGGGAAGGAAATTGGTATCCCCTAGAAATCTTTTTCCCATGGAAGGCATGCCATGGTTCCCAACATTATTTCCTTTTTCGCCCCCTTAATTACGCTTACCCGCAGAACCATCACCCGTAGAATTTGAACCATTGAACTCAAAAGTAACCACATTGGTTTTTTTCTTTCTTTTTTTACTCTTACCCTTCACACATCAGATGGGGGGAGGCTTCAATCTTCTAGGAATCAGACTCATTATCTTTAGTATTCTAGTCCACTTTCCCAAACTCCTCATCCTCTATTTCAATTTCCATATCATATATTGTCTCAAACCCTAATTCCTCATCATATTGAGGGGGACCACCCTTTGAACCCTAGCTTTAGATGGAAAGGAGAGATCCTTAACATGTTGAAGGATAAGGAGGATTAAACCCTCATGCAAAATAGGGTTCCTCGCACTCTTACTATGCTCTTTATCCCAAATTCTAATGAAGAAAGCAAGTAATAAGGAAAGGAAACCTTCTATTTGTGCCTAAAGTGCTTTAACAAAGTAAATTGAGAGCTAAAAATAGTAAATATTGCATAATTACCTTGACCACAAATGCCCAGATGGATTTGAGGGATTTGACCTTGCAGCCTCTATTAGCCTTCTTAACCAGTTTGTTGCCCTCCTTTCCTTTGAGGAATTTTGGTATAGCCACCTTAGAGGCTTTCATATCTCTACACATTTTCCTTCCTTCCATAAAGAGTCTTGTTACCTCTATAATGAACTCTTTGATAATCTCCACATTTTTCCATTAACAAAAAGCTTGTGATCCTTCCATCCTTTAAAGAACTCTTTTTAAGTTGAGCCATGGAGACATTCTAAGTAAGGGGTATCACTACCATTCTTTAGAATTGTCCATACTTTAGCATTTCTCTTGACATTATCACACATCAGAGGCTTACTTTTATTCCTTTTACCTCCCACAATCTTGTCGATTGAGAGACAAAAAAAAAAAAATTACCACTAGGAACCCACTCCACAAGATCATAGTCAGCTTAGGAAAACTAGGAAATAAAATTACTTACAATCTATATGATAATCATGAAATGGCAAGGACACCATACAATCATTAATTAAACTTGTTAGCCAAATGCCAATACAATCCTTGAAAAAAGCAAGGTAATTATATGACAATTCCTCTCGAACCATGAAGCAAATCATTTTTAATAATAGCATCAAGATTAGGCAGTAGGGGATCACTTCTTTGCCAATTAAACTAATCTCTCCTAGTAACACCAATCTTAGCAAATGAATACATGAAGGAATTCTCTTTCCTAAAAATATGGGATATAAATGAACCTTCAAAGGAGTTAATTGAAAGGATTGAGTCCTTAATTAAGGTCTCAATAGACCAAATAGGTTTTTGAATCTTCTTCAAGCACCAAATAATATTGAGGGACTCACCTTCAATTCATACTTTTTTTATACCCTTGACCATATGTATGTTTAATACCATGGTATGCTACAACAACTTCAGCAAGTTGATTGGTCTATATTCCCAAAGGGAATGCCACCGTTGACATAATCCTACCAAATTCATCTCTCGACATATGTCCAAGTAGTTTGTCTTGCAAGACTCCAAAAACACATTTTTTGGGGTTCAAAGATACCCTAAACGCTTAACATATCTAGAAAACTTTCTCTAGATGATCAAAGTGGTCTTCTTTTGACTTTGAGAATACTCTAAGGCCATCCAAGTATATAAGGATAACCAAATTGATCAAATTCTTACAAGCAATATCCATTACTCATTGAAAGGTAGCACCTACATTTGAAAGGCCAAAATAAATTTTTGGATATGCAAAAATTCCCCATTTTGTAGTTGTGAGACATGGACCAGCTCTGATAACATGTGAGACATGGACCAACTCTGATACCATGTGATATTTTGCCAAGATCAAGAGGCAATGGAAAGCACAACTAAGAGAGAACAAAATAGATGATAGAAATAAACTGTATTCTATCAAGATGAAAATACTAATCAACTGGATCATTAATCATTCCATACAATGAATATGAGCCTGCTTATATAGGCAAGGCTATATGGATATGTGAGCACACAAACATGACATGTGGCTCAATAAGAAACAAGGGTAGGTAGGAAATAGGTGTGGGTAGGTAGGAGAAACAATATAATATTCCACATGAGGTGGATCACCCACTGAATGTGGAGTGTAACAACAAGATCACACCATAAAAGGTGGAAATTCTCCTACACACACTATCCCAATGTGGCACAAATACCCAAGTGTCTCATACCCAAACTACTATGAAATGCATTTCCTAAGTAAACTTAAGTAAGGTGTAATGATAACCAAGATGAATAATTATTTACACCAACACCCCCCCTTAAGTGCAACTTAGGGGAATGCACTTAAGTCTACAATGCAACTAAGCAATGCAAGATGGGTCCCAGCTACGAGGCCATGATAGGTACCCATGTACAAATGCAAATGCATGAAAACCAATGCAAGGAAATCTCTCACAAAGAGGGGAAAGAGAGAAAAACCCAATGGGAAAAAACCCTCCAAGAACTCTCATAGAAGTATGTGAAGGACAAAACCCCATGCAAGGAAAAAGTCCCCCCCATATGAGAGAAGAAGAAGAGAGACTAGGAAGCCCCCCTCAATCTGGAATCTGCACCAATGATAGAAGCTCGAAGATGAATGAAGAAACTGCTCCATGAACATCGAACAACATTCCTCCCCTTAGGAAGAAACAAAACCAAAGGTGTATCCATGAAGTCTCCCCAACCATGAAGGGAAGATGAAGCAAAAATACTCATGATGAAAGGAATCTCTGAAAACTGCTCAAGTGTCCCCATGTCGATGCTAAAAGGTACCCCATCCAAAGGTGGTAAATTGTGCCACACTGCTAGAAAAGGCACTCCAAGATCTAGTGGAGATGAATGTAGAACAATATCGAAAGACTCATATGTCTCCTCAAAAGATAAAGAGACCTCCTCCAAGTGTTGTACAAAAGCATCCACAATCATGTCAACCTCTAAAGATTGATCATGTAGAGAATGCACAAAAGGGTCAGAGTTATCCCTCGCAACAATCAAAGAAGGATCATCTTCATCAAAGAGATGATGAATGTCATGAATGGTGTCTCCCAAATCTGCAATGTAGGACTCCACAAACAAACCTGCAATGTCTATCAAGTAGGCATCCCAATCAACTGAAGCTGGAAGACATGAAATATCTTGCTGCACTAAATCATAAGAAGGCAAAACTGTCACACTAGCTACATCATCAGGTGCAATAGGTGGTGTGATATCAATAGAAGGAGATGAAATGCAAGGCTCAAGAACGGGGTCACATGTGAGAATCCCCAAGGTCAAATGCCCAAAGTTCTCCTCAAAATCAGAATCATCAACATAGGAAGAACCAACCTTATCAATAGGACCAAAATATAAAAAAGAGTACAACCGAGATGCATGATCAACCACCCCAGTCGCAATAATAGCTCCACTCTCCAAGTCTCTAATGATAACTGAATCAGGTGTGAACTCCACAGTTTTCCTAGTTGTCCCATGTGTGATTTGATAGATGGAAAGAAGATTATTTGTCAAGTGGGGTACACACAATACATCATTGAAGGAGTTATCCCCAATGGCCATAGATCCTTTCCCAATCACATCCATGTATGTATGATTGCCCATCAAAATCTGCGGCATGTGGCAAGGCTCAAATGTAGAAAATATAGACTGCAAAGATGCCATATGATGAGAAGCCCCTGAATCTAGAAGCCATCTCCCTGAATCATGACTTGTAGTAGCACAAAGAGCTTGTCCCTTTCCTTTATCTATCCCAAAAGAGTGATCCTTTCCTTTATCCTTGGAAGAAGAAGACGATGTAGACATTCTAGAAGGTAGGTTGATTCTATTCTTCTCAAGAAGATTCTTCAACTCATCAATATCCTTCTTATAACAATGATGTTCATCATGTCCTGACTTCTTGCAATATCCACAAAAAAGATTGTCCTTATATGATTTCCTCTTAGGTGAGAATGGTGAATCACCTTGTTGTGGAGAGGAAGATTTTGCTCCATCTTGATGTGGTTTTGACTTAGATTTCTTTTGATTTTTGCATTTTCCTTGATTGTTTTGATTCCCTTTATTAGCCACCAAAGCTTGTGACTTTGAAAATTTGAGAATCCCCATTGTGATCAGCTTAGATTGCTCAAGTATCAACATCTTCGTGAATGAATCAAATGAGGGAGAAGTGTATGAGGAACCTTGAGCTAACCTATGGGTGTGAAAGCTAGATACAAAGGCTGCATACTCTGTAGGAAGCTTGTCCAACAAGTTATAAACCAATTGAGCATCTTTTTTGTCAATTCCATAATCCTTTAGCTTTGCTCTTAGCTCAGTTGCTTTTGTGACATAATCTTGGATTGTATCAAAATCCTTGGGATCCAAAGTTGTGAGTTCACTATCAAGCTTGTAGCCCTTAATCTCATCAACTTGACCATACAATTTCTTAAAAATATCTCAAGCCTCTTTAATTATTGTACACTTATCAATGTGAAAAATGAGGTCATCTGATACATACTTTCTAAGAGTTCCAAGTGCCATAGCATTCTTAGTAAGCCATTCAATTTGAGCATTAGGATCAGCCTTAGGATCAGGTGGTGCTGTAATAGTTTCATTTACATAATGAATGCGTCCTTTTTCCATTAGTTTACTCCATGCCTTAATTTTCCATGATGCATAATTATGAGGAGTTAAAAGTGGAAATTTAGGAGAACCCATAGCACCAAAATGAAAAAACACAAGATAGAGAGAGGCACAATCTCACAAGACACCCCCCCAAAATACTCAATCAAGAAATCCCCCCAAAATGGTGATTTTGGCACTTTATACTTAGTGCGTATACAATGGGCCACTTGCAAAACAAGGCAAAGTGGAATTCTGATTTCAATTTACAACTTCTCAAAATGAGATCTAAGAGACTTCAACAAATACTGCTAGTGATCTAAACTGAGATCCAAGCAAAATACAAGTACCAAATACTGAAAGTAAAATTTCTACTTAAAATCACTGCAAACATATGGCAGATTATGAAAGTAGATGAAAAAATATGCACTTTCAAAAAAAATGACACCTGAAAAGGAGTCCATATGAGCCCTAACGAAGCCTCCAAAGTTGTAAAAATCAGGATTTCTGAAAAAACTATATCCAAAAATTATAAAAATCCTACTCCACTGTATAGATCATTAAATTCTACCCCAAAACAAAAAAAATTGCTCGAAAAAACGAGTCCGGATGAGTGAGATATCGCTATTTGAAAAATGCCTGCAAAATTATAATTTCTGGAAAATTTCCACCGCAGCGTCAAACTTCAAATGCCTCTAGATTTGGCCTCCGAAGTTCGATTTGGATGAAACAAAAGGCAAAACTGACTTTCTTGGACCTCCTCAATCCAATGATGACCTCAGATTTGACCCATCAAGCTTCAATAAAAACCTGCAATAGAAAGATCCAAAATGCACAACCCCAAATAGCATCAAATTTCTCTCAATTAGCAAACCAATGACACTCTAATGGCTTTGATACCATGTGAGACATGGACCAGCTCTGATACC
Source organism: Cryptomeria japonica (assembly GCF_030272615.1). Classification (NCBI taxonomy): domain Eukaryota; kingdom Viridiplantae; phylum Streptophyta; class Pinopsida; order Cupressales; family Cupressaceae; genus Cryptomeria; species Cryptomeria japonica. The sequence goes on along the minus strand of NC_081408.1, from coordinate 523,895,179 downwards.
ATGTGATATTTTGCCAAGATCAAGAGGAAATGGAAAGCACAACTAAGAGAGAACAAAATAGATGATAGAAATAAATTGTATTCCAACTAAGAGAGAACAAAATAGATGATAGAAATAAACTGTATTCTATCAAGATGAAAATATTGATCAACTAGATCATTAATCGTTCCATACAATGAATATGAGCCTGCTTATATAGGCAAGGCTATATGGATATGTGAGCACACAAACATGACATGTGGCTCAGTAAGAAACAAGGGTAGGTAGGAAATAAGTGTGAGTAGGTAGGAGAAACAATATAATATTCCACATGAGGTGGATCACCCACTGAATGTGGAGTGTAACAACAAGATCACACCATAAAAGGTGGAAATTCTCCTACACACACTATCCCAATGTGGCACAAACACCCAAGAGTCTCATACCCAAACTACTATGAAATGCATTTCCTAAGTAAACTTAAGTAAGGTGTAATAATATCCAAGATGAATAATTATTTACACCAACAGTAGTAAATGTAGATTTGTGTTGATATTCTTCTTTCAGCTTGTTGGAGCACTTTTTTATTTTTTCTTGCTAAAGGATTTAGGGTTTATCTTCTACATCTTGAAGGCTTTTAGGTTTAAAACCCTAAACCCTGAGTCTTATTTCCTTTGTATTTGTTTTGTTCTATTTTGGCGGTGACTATTGATTGCCCATTCCGATTGCTTAAGTTGTTTCTTAAAGCCTTTTATGTTGTGTCGATGACCGACCCTTGACGTTAGCCATTTGGTTTTATTTTCATCACGAGATTCATATTCACCATGCACCTTTGCCTGGATCGGTCGTAAGGGCCGCATGATTTCACGATTGCTTCAATATGTGCGACAAAGATAATTTCGTGATCTACCATTGCAGACTTGTCAATGGATGTCATGCCTCCAACATGCCAAGATGGGGGCCACTGAATGGTCTGTGTTGGAATCCACAAGTCACATGGGCCCTATTCGAAAAGGTTGAATGCCAACAAAGAAAGAAGGGCCTCACCCAAATGAGTTATTCCCTAGGTGGACTAATGAATGGTTGTCACGCAGTGAACCCACAATAGTGGGTTACACTTTTTTGCCAACTTTGACATTGCAATATTCATTTTTAGAAAAAAACTTCATATTCAGACACCTATTACTTCTAAACCGTAAGGAATTTGCAGATGATGTGAACTAGTGATTTGTGTCATTTTGTATGTAGATTCTAAAAATATTTTTTTGATAATTTTTGGAATCAATTTGTTTCCATTTTTCTATCTCCCTCGAAAACTAGTTTTTTTCAAAAAACAACATTTTTAAAGAGTGATACTCATTCTGTATAGCATAATTTTTTTTTATAATAGATATGAACATGATTCTTTCAAATTTGATTTTGTAACATCCATATCTAGTGTTTACAATTAGTTTGGTAACATTATCTTCAATATTTCATATTTTATTAAGATTTGAAGTCGAGTTAACTGTATATATCCATTTGATATTACATTTAACTTATCGTATATGTAACAGAAATTGATTTTTTTGTTTGTTGGAAAGAGGACTTCAATACCTAGTGTGTAAATATTTTCACAATTTTTTGGGTGACGTTTATTGTTTTTTCATAAGCATTGAACAAAGAAGTTCATGTTCGGTGAAAACCCTCCATTCATAAGAAATTAAATATATTAAAAATTATACTATTTGGAAAGCTTATAATAAGGGATAAATAATTTTTTTTTAAAATTTCTAAATGAATTCATTTGACCCCCCAAAAGCTAATGTAAAATTTATTTTTTATCAACATTTCATAGATGCAAAGGAGACTCCACTACAAGTATGATTTAGAAGCAGAGAGGTTCTATCCAAGGATCTAAGAGCCTTTGATATAACTCTCTTCAATTAATTACTTCAAATGGGACCTCTTAAAGCTAAAATTATTATATTTTCTAAAAAATGTATGATTTCGGCAAAAATCAGGATGTATGAAAAAGTGAGAACCAGCATTATGAGTCTACCCTGCATGGATCACGGGCACGAAGCAGGGGCATGGGCCCAACACCTCATCTCATAAAGGGAGGTAAATAGTGATTGTCTTGATCAAGATCAATGATATGAGATGAACACACAACCACACAATTAAACAAAGATGTAGGTAGAAGATAACTCTGCAACTCTATTGATGATGTGGCATGGGGGACCCACTGAGATGAGTCACTTCCCAAATGGACCCGATATAGGTAATATCCACTTACCTTTGCTCAAATCAACAACCGTGTTTACTGTGCGATTGCACGATTGTTCCAAGGTGCACCCACATATTAATTACGCAATGTTGTTGCAGATGTGGCATGTAGGACCCACAGGGGACAATGGAGAATGCTCAGGCCAATGAAAACACATATACGTGGATAAGTGAGCCTGGTCACATTAGTGATTATGAAACAAGACGGATTCTTCATGACTAAGGTCCACGAAAAATAAATAATAATAAAATTACGGATGTGTCGAGATCTGATTCATCATTGACTGACTGGGAATTTGTTGTTGGGGCCCCAACATTCAAATATGAAATGCAATGACTATCTCCTGCCATCATACCGGTATACGTGGTTGTCGTGCCTTTGAAGTGTGATACATGCAGCTGCAACACAAACACTCAATAGATCATTACAAGAATGGTTAGAAAATAAGAAGCAAATAAAAGATGAACCATGACAAAGCGACCTATCACCTCCTAAGAGATGCGAGTATGGATTTTCTCTTAGATCTGGATAAGCAATCCCAGTGACTTGACTACACCTAGATGGAGGATTTGAAATGATAATGATATGCAAAGATGAGATTGATTATGCTAGATTGATCCAAGAGACTAATTAAGGTATTGATATGCATGATTAAGCTATGATGATGATGTAATTAAGCTAGAAAAGAGATTGATTAAGCTACATGATTCAACAATTATGCTAGAATATGATCAAATTAAGCTAAATCTAAGATGCAATTGCCTATAATAATAATGCTCAAATGATATGCCTATAGTAATAATGTCTAAATTGATAAGGAGATGGGATCCTTTGTGCTCCAAAATAGGGGACATTTATAGGATTTCCAAGGCCAGGGGTGAGGTGGCAGGAATCAATGGTCAAGATTGAGTATGAAGATATCAAGGGTGAAATTGGAGGAGGTTGGAGAGGAGGTTGGAGGAAGGGACACTTGTCATCTATGTGGTGACAAGTGTCAAGGAGCCTTGCTCATAAAAGGGCAAGTGCCCAAGAGAGGAGACATGTGGCTAAAGTGCCATGTGTCTTAAGGAGAGAATATCCACACCATAGGAGGTTAGGATAAAGAGGTTAGAATGTGCAAGATAGGATAGGGTTAGGTAAACCCAAGGTTAGGTGGAATGGGTTAGGTTAGAGGGATGGTTAGGTTAGGTGGTTAGAAGTTAGGAGGCATGTGGGTAATTTGAATTTTAAAAATTCAAATAATAGGTAAAGACATTAATTTTCAACAACTCATAAATTGATTTGTTTTAATTAATTAGGGGATTAGAAGAATTGATTGAAATGGGGGGAAGATTAATTAATTTGAATTAATTACTCAAAGGGGACTATGGAATGAACTTAATGAATAAATCCTTAGATTTATTAATAAGTATATGAAAGGGAGAATTTAATCAAATTGCCTAATTAATTCAATTAAATTAGGAAGGGGGATTAATTAAATAATTGCTTATTTAATTAATTATCTTCAGACCATTTTTAGGTGTATACATTTTGCCCCTCTTTGAAGCGAGGTGTGATGACATGTTGATTCAAAGAATAATCTCATTTTGATGATGATATTGGTTCAATAGGATGCCCCAGCTATTGATTGATAAATTATGATATGATGATGCCCCCTTGGGAGATCAATTGAGATAATTGACCTTTGGAGTGTTTGGATCTTTGCAAAATTGATATCCCAATTAGAAATGATTTGATTTCTGCAATTGTGGTTGATGAAAGTGCGAGTTCTATGATCATGATGATGTGGTTCTTGATTATTGATAAAGCTTGATTGATTATATTGATAGGATCAAGATTCAGTCTGGTTTCAGGAATGACACCTCTTGTATAAGACAAAGATGATCAAAGCGTCTGGTTTCAGGAATGATATATCATGTATAAGACATGATTAGAACGTCTAGTTTCAGGAAAGATACATCCTATATAAGACATGATAGAATTGATTTAGATGCAATTGATTGATAGAATTTATAAGGTTGATTGAGAAAAGAACTGATAGATTTGTTGATATCAAGTTGCAAGAAGATTCAGATATGTTGATGTTGGTTTTGTTGAGGGGGGAATATTAAATTTTCGTTGGGTCGACAACAATTGGAGATAGATGAGTCATCAGTTTGATTGCATATACACTCATGATGATACCTTGATGATTCCTGCGATAGATTTAACCTTGGATAAAATGAGCATGCAGGATCCCATGCAAGAATGAAATGCAAGCTAAATGCAAATGAAATACAAAGCTATGACCAGACCAGTCACTAGGTTATTGCGTTTTGTCATCATTGATCTTTTTAAAGTGTGGGAAGTGAGTGCAAATATTGATGGTATAATTAAACCATGATGACCTGAGCACTACTTTCCTAGATTTTGATATGGCAAGTTAGCACAAGCATCGAGGTATAATTGAACCAAGATAACCTGAGTGTTGCTTGCGTAAAACAAGTAGTATTAACCATTTCAATACGCAAATCAAAAATGTCTTCGATGATACTACGATGATCATGTCCCGAGACAAATTTGCACATATTAACGATTAATTTATAGACAACAGACAAGAAAAATATCATGTTCCTTCCTTGTTCCTCTAGTCAAAGACATCCTGGAGTCACTTAGAAATCATGATAGCGAAAATCAAGATAGAAAAGTTGAACAATCATATTAAAATCATTATCCAAAAGGTACCATCCATTGAAAAGTGTGTGATGTGCTTAGACTGATTTTGTGATAGTTTGATGGTTGACAATTTGACTTTATGTTTGATGTTGGATGTGTCTCAATTTTCGCTTGATAAGAGTTGCCTGACTATTGTTCTACTTGTTTGATTAAGCTCAAAATGATAAAAAAATTTGCCCCCAGCTAGGTGCATGACTTTGCCCCAAGCCTAGAAACAAATTCATTATGATATAGCCAATGCAATCTTTAGCATGAAGACGACAACAAGATTCAGGTGCTTTTTCCGACCAACCTTGAAGCTTACGCTTCCTTGGAATTCTTGGTCAATCAAGAATACCTGACCCTGCACAAATTGCTTAGTAAAAGAATTCGAAAGGCAAGATGGAATCTGGTGCGTGCCTAGATGATACAAGCATTTTCATTTTTCTAATTCTTTTAAGAAACAAGCATTCATTATCAATCTAGGATATGGTAGAGAGCATAAAATAAAAGAATTCCATCTATTTCAATGGTTAATTCAATTTGATTACTCGGCCGAGTATAATGCCATGCACAACAAAAATAGATAGTTGGAAAAGCAAATATTCTCTCTATAATCCACATTCGATACCCGTCCTGGAAGGTAACTTTCCACAAACACAAGCCTATCTAGCTTTGTTCACATAAATCTTGAATAAATTTATACAGAAGACAATCTTTCGCCTTTCAATTCTAGCTTCCTATTTCTTGCAAGATAAAAATACAATGCTAAGAAGACAATCTTTTGTTTGAATAAAAATTGATAGAATAAATCTTTATTACAACCAATCCTATCTAACAGGAAACAATCTTTTATGGATAATCAAATATATGAAAGAAAACAATCTTTCCCTTCTATCTTTCAAGCAATTTGAAGACAAGAATTAAATATTAAGAAGGTGTAACACATGTATGAATCTTTACATATAAATTGAATAAAATGAGCACACATTATTTTATTCAGTTATAAAACATTTAAATAACGCAATCATTAACGTGCATTCCATTTCTTATGGTTTAGAAATCTAAGTTTTATTTCGTCTAAGCTCTCTATCTTTCCATGTGTCTTGGTTCATTTACCTCTTTTCTCGAACATCATACTAATATGTGACTTTCCATGATTTAAGAACTCAACTCACTGATTTTACTAATTTTCCATAACAACTATCTAACATGATGAAAATTCATAAAGCACCTATCTATATGACCTTTCAAATGAGATGCCTAATCACCATTTTTCATGCAAGGATCAAATTCAAAAGTGTAAGTCTTTTCTACACAAATTCAAAATAAACTTCAATTCTTAATAATTCATTATCCTAGTATTTCATCTTCTTTGAAGTTCAATTTCAGAGTTCCTCTCTCTATCCTCTTACTTTGTTCCTACAGGATTGGGTGATCTAATTTCTAAGTGTTTCACTAAGTTTTATCAACAAACTTTCATAAATATATCATTATTGTATCTATATTTTCATGATCGTAATTTAAACAATTAAAAATGATTCATTTTGCGACTCTAAATCTTCCATTAGATATTTCATAATTCTAAAACTAGATCAATCTTTATCTCTTAATCTCTTCAACAAAACATACTAGATTTGAGCCTACCTCAAGAAACGCAATCCAGGTCTATTATGATCCTTGATAACTTCAAATTGTCGGCAATACGTCCGGATTCCAATGCTTTCCTTCTCGGTGCTCTTCTATCTCCCGAGATCTCTATTCCTAGTCCTTATCCTTTCTATATTCTGAGAATTCATCTAATAATAAAGTAATTAACACTCATTCACTAGCGTAACCTCTAAAATCGACACTATACTGGAGATGATCATAAATGATCTTTTACAACTCAGTTGTAAGCACATCAAAATCTCCATTATTCTATTCTCTCTTATCTCTTTGTCGCTCTTCTACGTTCTTTCTCTCCTCTATCTTGCTTAACTTCCAATCTTCTTGTGTGTCTTTATCTTTCTATCCTTCATCTCTATTTATCCTAAATTATCCTATGATCTCTCCCAAATTAGAGGCTCGGTTATGGTTGTTGATTTGAAGTCCTCTTTTGCATATGTTGAGTCTTCCATTTAACTCTCTCTCAAGTCTACATGTCTAACAGAGATGGCAATTCTAGTTATATTTTCTGCACTTTGAAGTGCATGAGTCGACCATGCACCAGCTTCTTATCATTGGTATTCCTAATTCCATGGCACCACGTTCCTGCTAATTCATTTCTTTCTGCAGTTATATGCCACAAATCGTGGACTACTTCCAAGTTATCACCATGGGTTCATGGAATGAGGAAGTTGTCTATAGTGAGAAACGTATGTGAATCAATGAGTCTGCAGTCACCGTTAGAGAAGTGTCTGCTATCTTGTGGCGGATTATTTTCTTGGTGGAGGGGTCGACAAATTTTAATGTAATTACAAACACTTAAGTGTTTGTCATGAGCGAGATTATTGCTCTCGCTGCCAAGTCGATTGCCATGATCTCCACGTCTATGGACATGCAACCCTAAGTCTGCGTTAGTTGAGGTCTACGTGCCTAGTCGGCCACCCAAGTTTGTTGTTTTATTGTGGGTCATGGGGGAGTATACCAAGTTGACTTCTTCTATACTACGCATCCCTCACTTTTATCCTACCATCTCGGTGTCACTTGCTATGTAGTCGGTGTTTGCAATGTGGATAATCTTTATGCAAGTTTAAAGGAGTGGTCGGTGTTATCGCCATGTGGTGTAGGTTATTTAAATGGGAGGAGGGGTGGTCAGTGGTAATACCGACCCCTCCCTTTAAATAAGGGGGGTGGTCGATATTACTATCGACCACCCTTGTCATTGTTTTAATAGCTTTTCTTTAAACTAACCCGCCACCTTATATCTTATTTGCTATTATTATTTTTAATTTTAAATATATTTATATATAAATAATGACTTATCAATTTTTAGTCGCTTTCAAATTATATATATATATATATATTTATTTATTTATTTTAATCTCAAATGATTACGTAGATATAAACAAAATTCATGAAGTAATCATATTTCACGATAATTGGATATTTATAACTATATAGATATACATGTATATGATTGAATCTATTTCTCATATACATATATATTTTATACTATTGTCCAATTTACAAAAGTAAACTCATAAGTATAATTTTTCATACATTTATACATATCTAAAAAGAACATAAAAACCTAAGGTCAATATTCGTTTTTGAATCATTTACACATTTCAAATTCATCATTTCAATTTGAACAAACACTCAAATAAGGTTATCTAAATCATCCATATTTTCAATATGCAAATTATAAATCCTAATGTGGTGTGTGAGAGATTCCATCTATTTTAACGAAATACAAGAGCTAAGACAACTCTACCTGAACCATGTTCTCGCCTTCATCATTGTTCACTTGTTCCTGCATTCACTTGCACTCAATCGCTCATTAGCAATGACGATCCCAATTTACAATAAAAATTATTACTGATCAGTCAATTGTATATAAATCATTTCAATGCATTCGACCTCCTATCTTATTTCATTGATAATTCCAATTTCATTTCATTTCCAATTCATTTGTGAAAAATAAACATTATTTTCCTAATTAAATAATTATGGAAAAATAGGGTTCATGATAATGATACTCGTAGAGAAGGTATCTCCACTTTTATTGGTAATATTGCTTCTGATCCATAGACAAGAGAGAAAGGTGTGGCACCTGTGGGTGTGCGGATACTAGTACGATAGGCCCATAGAGTAGGGTTCAATTGAATATGTCAATCTCTTCTAGCATCATTCACTGTCTTTTTGAGGATTTTCAAAATAGTTTTGTTTGATGCTTCTGCTTGCCCATTCCCTTGTGGATAGTAGGGTGTGGAAAATTTGTGTTGGATCTTGAATTTCTCACATAGTTCTTGAATATCCTGATTCTTGAATGGCTGCCCATTATCAGTGATAATGGTCATGGGTATTCCATAGCGACAGACGATGTAATTCAAGATCAATGCAACAATTTGTTTTGCTGTGATATTTGTGAGAGGTACTGCCTCAATCCATTTTGTGAAATATTTTGTAGCTACAAGGATGAATTTGTGACCATTGGATGAAGAAGGATTTATCTTTCCTACTAGATCAAGACCCCATTGACAAAAAGGCCAAGATGTTGCCAAGGCATGAAGTTCTTGCACTGGTGCATGAATCAAATTCCCATGGATCTGACATTGTTTGCATTTTCTAGCTATCTGAAAACAATCTCGTTCCATAGTTGGCCAATATTAGCCCAAGCGTATGAGTTTTTTTCAAAAGGGTAAGACGACTTGAATGAGTGCCACAAATGTCATTATGGAATTCATGTAAGGCCTTCTCAGATTCTTCTTGTTCGAGACATCTTAAAAGAGTACCATCTAGACCTCGTTTAAATAGGGTATCCGCGACAAGAGTATAATGGGAGGATTGGCGAATAAAATTTCTCTTTTGGTTTTTTGATAAGTCAAGAGGTAGGGTATTATCTTTCAGGTATGTGTAAGCTGGGCCATAGCAGGAGGAATCATGCCCAGCAAGGTGACAGATAGTTTGGGAATCAGGACAATTATGAGCAGGGTAAAACAACTCTTCCACAAGGAATTCATAACTCTGTTGATTTTCTTGTGTCTAAAGGAGAGAAGCAAGTGCTGCAATGGCATCTGCTGCTTTGTTGTCATTCCTTGGAATCTGCTGAAAATTTATTTTTACAAATTATTTCTTGATATCATCAACCATCTTTTTATAAGGCATCAAATTTTCGTCCTTTGTTTGATAATCGTCATTGATTTTATTAATGCCAAGTTGAGAGTCTCCAAAGACTTGAAGTTGTGTATTGTTCCATTCTATAGCCATTTTGATACCTGTAACCAAAGCTTCATATTCTATTGTATTTTTGGTGCATGGAAAACTTAATTTGTATGCTTTTGGAATTGTATGACCTTGTGGTGTGATGAATAGAATACTTGCTCCTGATCTATGTTGTGTTCCATTATTGATGCCTACTCCTAAACTGATATTCGGGTGATGTATTATAAGATCTGGATAGAACCTTGGAATGTCTGCATATGACCATCTTTTGATTTGCCTCCTTTTGAAGAGTTCCAAATATTTTTTCCTTGCTAGTTTTGATAGAGAAGTTGTTGGATATAGATCAATTGTGCCAATCTTAACTTCCTCTGCTGGTTCTATTAGGATAAATGACCTCTCTTGATAAAATTCAGGTAAGGTGTCAAATCTCCCATCCTTCGGCGCCTCGAGGAGGTTTTCACCATTAGATGCATCCTTTCTTTTTACTTTTTCCCAGTCTAATGTTGTCAATAAATGGTTTTCAGCAGTATACCTGATATTGTTTTCTTTATTTTCACTTTTGCGACTAGGAGATTTGACACCCACTTGACTCAAAGATACGTTAGCAAAATCCTTGGTGAAAGTTGTTGCGGGGTTGATTTCATTAAGATATAAGGATATGGCATGGTCATTAGGAAAGGTATCAATGGTAGTATGTCCTTCATTTCCCCAGTCCATAGGTTTAGGAGGGATTAAGGATAAATGATCCTCATGTTGAATTATGTCAAATATATTAGGGGTCATGATAGAGATGTCAGAGCTTTCAATATGTATTTCCATGTCTAGAACGATACTCTCGTCAGAATGACCTCTTGCAAGTATCTCTTGATTATCCTCAATTAAGTCCAAGTCAACCGAATGTAATTTTGATTCAAGTGAGATAGTTCCTAACGTTTGCCCTACATACACATGCACTAGATTGACTCCTACATCTTCTTCTTCCCTTTCAATTTGAAGTTCCTCTTTTTTTTTTTTCCATGATAGTGAATATTCTCCATTCCCTCGATCTCTTAGCTGCATTTGTTTTTCCATGCTTGACAAAATTGATGCAAATGATTGTTCCTTGGATTGTGTTCTTGAAGATTCCTCCTCTCTTTTATGTGGAACTATGACCTCTAGAGCTGGTTTGAGATTACTACCATACTAAAATGGATTTGAATCTGTTGAGATCGTGATTTCCTACCCATTGTATGGAAATTTCAAGCACTGATGACATGTTAATGGAATAGCCTATAGGTCATGTATCCATGGTCTTCCTAAGAGTATGTTGTATGGTAAGTCCAAGTCAAAAACTTGGCATGATGTGTCTTTCTGCAAAGGTCCCACTCTGATGGGTAATACCACAATTCCTTTAGAGGAATGCTCTTCTTCATCATATGCTTTGGGTTTTATCTTTTTCTGGGGATCAACTGCATCTTCTGGATAACCTAGAGCACAGACAAGACTCAAAGAGAAAATGTTTAAGCCAACTCCCCCATCTATTAGGACACATTTAATGAGCGTTCTATGAATGAGGACTTCAATTTGCAAGGGAGCGTTATGGGGATGTTGTAAGGAATCAATGTTTGGATATGAAGGAGATTAGCTTTGAAATAGGTTTGATGGTAATCATGGATATCACTTAGGAAACTTCATCCTTAGGTGTATTGTTTGGTGAGGATGCTATGGAAGATTCTTGCAAGTTTTCAAGTGGTGTAGGAATAGATGCCTTTGGAGAGTCAATTTTCTTATGGGGGAATGAGCCATTGCTAGATATAGGTGCGTGATTTTGATCTTTCTCATCAAAATCCCTTAGGGATCTCTTTAAGAGTTGCATAAAAGAGCCACCTTTCTTTGGAGATGTATTTGAATCCTTGTGAGGTTTTGACATAGTTGGATTTTGATTTTGGACTTGCTTGATTGCTCTGATATGTTGAATTGTTATGTCTTCTTCTTGTATTTTGCTTTGGTATGCCATGTTGATATGATCTTCAGCTATTTTGAATGTTTTAATTTTTGTTTCAGGGGTTCGATTGTCTAAAAGGTGCTTGATAAGTGACCAATTGTCAAGGTAGGTATGATAGAGTGATATGACATGAAAAGGTAATTCAAGTATTTCAAAAGTTTACAAGTTTTTCGATCTTCGATTTTGGAGTGCAATGATGACGATTTTGATAAAAATGAAGTCCAATAGGAACAATATATCCTACAATGTGGGACAAGGTTATCCTAACCAAATGTTATAGTTTCGTGATAGAGGATGATAGATCCTGATGAGGAACTATGTTTTTGAGTGATTAGTTTATCAAAGAGAGTGATAATGCACTTTGAGATGTTAGATCTTGAACTTGTTGAATGCGAATACTTGAAAATCTTGAGGTGTCTATTTCTAGAGTCCGATTTGACAAATGATAACTTGACCAAGCAAACCAAGAAGACAATCTAAGCACAAAATTATAGATAACATGTGTTTAAGCTCATTGTAAACTGACCAAGCAAATATGACAGATCTGAAAAAGACATGCAAGAGGACAGTTTTGGACAGACAAAGACATGACAAATTATACAGCCCTGAATGATAATTTAGACAGGCTCATATGACAAACCACAAATTTCGCACGACAGAAGACATAAACCCGTATGAGCTTTCTCACAGAACCAGATGAAAAATGATGACACAAAATTCTCTGCTAAGATGACTCGTACGACAATTCTCACTGGGCCAGACGATGAAAGATGACATAAAATTTTCTGCTAAACTGGCTCGTACGACAATTCCCACTGGACCAAACGATAAACTAAATGATTTGTATGACAAACTAACAAACTCGTATGACAGAGGATAGAACAGAGACAAAACTTTGTTTGGACAAATTTTTTATTAATGAAGTTTGATGTTTTGCTTCTATTTTCCATTTTTTAGATGTCTGATTTTTCTGTTTTAGGGACAAAGACACAACAAACACGCGATATGATAAGTGACCTCAAGCACAGTACGCTACCTAAGGAAGTTGGCTGAGAGAGAAAAAATTTGCTTGCAAACTTAGGTACAAACCCAATAGCTAATCAGAATACAACCACTGAGTCTCATGCAATGGATTCTCAACGTCGTAATATCTGACTCCAAACGCTAATGGGGGCACGATATGGCAAGTGTCTTGGGAGAGTTACTATCTATCTTGCACAAAGATTGTCCCCCTTTCGGAGGTGAACTAGGTAGCTTCTAATTTTAATCGGAACTAGTAAGGGATCTATTTGACGCGTCAGGGTATAAACTCAATTAAGAGGTCTCCTAGCCTTAAAAACCAAAGTTTGATATACTTGAAGGTACGGAGGAGAGCTATTCTCGAGCACTGTCGTTGACTTGATTTTCATCAAATCACATTTATTTTATAGTGGGTTGGAGTACTTGACGTTAGCCGTTCCCACTTGGGTCGTTCCCCTCTCACTGACCTTAATGGCTTTGGCCTTATAGGCTCCTCGGGAGGGCAGGCCCACGAAAGATATGTACTATTGAAAGCAAAGGATGAGTCTGGCTTTCTGATCACCTAAGAAAGGTGAGAGCATACTCGCCTATCATCAAAACACATAATACATGTTTGTTCATTTCTTTTAGCAAAAAACAAGTGTGTCGAGAAAATTTAAAGAAGACATAAAGTTTGGTTGAGTCCTCCTAGGCAACCTGCAAAATAAATATGTTAGTAATCATGATGTTTGGATGAAATGAAGATTTGACAAGAGTAATCTTCGACAATCGTCCTACAAAAACTAGTTAGGCTGCCAAAAAACTCACAAACAGACCAGGGTTAGCATTAGTAATAATCAAATTGAAGCATGAAAACCCTAAAATGCAATCTGTTTTGAAAACACAGAAACAAAATTCGTACTACAATTCTCACTTGATCGTATGATAATTCTCACCTTCTCGTATGAGGACACAAAGGAACTCGTATGAGACAGAAAGGGAACTCGTACAAAATTCGGAATCAGACCCAACCAGAAACTTACTAGATTAGAAATTTGATGATGCTAAGAGGCCAAAAATGAGATTTTGAGTATATGAAAGGGAGAATTTAATCAAATTGCCTAATGAATTCAATTAAATTAGGAAGGGGGATTAATTAAATAATTGCTTATTTAATTAATTATCTTCAGACCATTTTTAGGTGTATACAGTGCTTGCAATCAATTTTGCCATTCTACCCGTTATGATCCAAGTTTCTTGCCTATTTTATCACCAAGATTGCTCTAATTTATTCTTAGAGTGCTATGTACATGCTCTCAAAAGTTTCTTTTATGCATGTGCCTTTGTAAATAGGGTTTCTAAAGGCGATTGTCGATTGTGTTTTCAATTGCATTTTCTCTAGCTTTCTGCCCTTTCGTACAAAATTCATAATTGCTTGCAACCGCCTAAATGCATAGAATTTATCCTATGCTAAATTTTGAAGCTTTTGTTATCTTTTCATTTAATTTGCTCAAAAAACCCTAACCTTGAAAATGACAGAGTCCTCTAGTCTAGGATAGAGAAAATTCTGTGAGGAGATTATAATTTAGCTTCCTCGGTCAAATGAGAGTCAGAAAAGGTCGAAGCTTGGATCAAGGCCAAATGAATTCATTATCGACCAAATTAGAGGTATGAGAGATGCACTGATCCCTCCACAGGGTTTTAGTCTATCGAGGAGGGGTTACACATTTATTTATTTTTCTTTGAAGTGTGAAATTTTCTTCTAAAATATTTTTATCATATAAATCATCTAATTATGATATTTCTTTTATATTTTTTGTAAGTATAAGATTAATTATATTTCTACATATCTCTCCTCTGACACTCCTCTTACATTCATACAAGAAGCATTTTCAATAGATTTGTTTCTTTTTAAAAGTTAGAATTAGAACATAAAAAAAAAAAAACCTCACAAACACAAAGAAACATTATAAACTTTGTACATATCTTCTTTTGAATAAATGTTCAAATTGTTTCTCTTCATAAGTATTCAAATGATAAGCATTATTACTAAATATCATGATCATTATTTTACTTTTTAATAAATGTTCATAATACTTTTTAAAAATTAAAAAAACATCAATCCTTTAAATAAATTAAAATTATATTTTAATTTGAAACTAGTAGCAATAAATAAGAAGTATAATTAAATGGTTTGATGTAGTGTTTGCCAAACAAATTATTTGTATATGTACTTATGAAACACTCAATAACACTTTAAAAAAAATAAAAATTATTAACCATATGAAGCACTCAATAATATTATTAGCCATAAGTAGGTAGTGCTTAGAAAATGGTTGAGAATTATGGAGGAGAGACGTGGATGTGAATAAAATGAGATTTGCAAGTCTTATGATGACGCGAATAATGGAGTAACAATATAATAATGGCACTAATTACTTAAACAAATAAAAATAATAATAGCATCATCATGGTACTCAAAATTGTAGAGGGAATGACACATTTAATTAAATGAATAAAAATGTTAAATAAATTATCAATTTGGACAAGAAAGTTCAGATTGATAATTAAAATAATTCTTAGTATCACAAGTATATTTATTTAAAAAATAAATTAAAAAAAATTGAAATTACTTTTTACACTAAAAGAGTTGTTTTTATTTATTTAAGGGTTATTTTATAGTTTTTAATTTTTTTTTTGTTGTTTTTTATTAAAGAGATATTTCATTAAAAAAAATTAAATATACATATTGGTTATATTTTATCTTTTATGTACACTACAATAACACGAGTCTTAATATTATTGTCAAATACACATTTACATTAAATATGGAAATTAAATAAGTTGATTTTCTATGAATATTTTATTTTAATTTCATTATATAGATATTTTTGTTCAAATGTTAAGAAATTATTTATCAAGACTTTAAATGTTTGTGTACTATATCATTGACTTATATATCTAATGGTATGATGTTGAGAGTTAATTTTATGAATATGGAAGTGATGTTGATGTGCACGCGATATCGTAACTTGTAAAAACCTAATTTGGCCAATTCCTACAATTTAAAATCAACTTTCTATGATATCCTAATGTTTGAGTTTATTTGAGGATATCATGAGGATCGAGTTCACCAAGTAGTCAAACCCATAGATAAGTTGATTCAATAATGATGAACTAGGGATAGAGATATACTTGTGGAAACTAAAATATTCTTTGTCTAATAGTTTATGCTCTTTATTGTAGCTACATGTTCTTCTCTATCTCCCAATTTTAGATTTAATCTATTGTGTTGATTTCTAGTTTTGTATCTTACTATTTATGCAAAAAGTTAACATTTTTCTATCATTTAATATAGTTCATTCATAGACACTTCACAATGTTAAATCCATTGTAACAAAGGAATCGTAAACCCCAAGTATCCAACTCTCATATTAGGACTATAGTTGAATCTATTTTATGATCCCAATGATATGTTATTGAGATTTGAGATCTTAGTTTACATTTCTAGGCTAGGATCTCATTTCCTACATATCATTTTGGTGAACCTGAGATTTCTTACATTATATGCATTTAATTGATTCATATTTGCAATCATTTATGAAATGTATCAATTAAACTCTTACATTGCATGCATTTACATAAATAAAAAAAGAAATATTTAGAGGCAATAATTTCACATTTCTCTAGTTAATGCACTTGTTCACATACTCTTGCTTCTTCATAAAAGGAATGTCTAAATTGTTTCTAGCATGCTTTTCTTTCCTATGTTTCACACTTTCTTTCGTATGTTTTAAAGTTACTTTCTCAAGAACTTTGAGGGATATCTTATGTTTCACATAAATTTCTTGCGAGCTGTGATATATGTCATATATTATGTCTTTACCTTTCTAAAAGTGTGGTATATGTTTCATGTTGTACCTTTGATACCCCTTTTATAAATAACAAAGAGGTTGATGATTGTACCTCTCCCCATATTTTTCTCATTAATGAGGACATTTTGGTGCAAGAAGAGGATATTATTAACACTTCTCTCAGTGATCTCTCTTTTAGGGATGAAGCATTGAGGAAGGTTGTTGATCCTTCTCCTAAAATGTACCTCTCTTATGAGGATAATTTAGTGCAAGAGGGTGATATCATTGATACTATTCCTAATGATACCTCAGCTTCTATTCACTCCAATAATCCATGTTCTATTTAAGTTCACCCTTCACATCCTTATCTTTTAAAAACTAAATCAATATACTATTTATATTCTAACAATATCCCAATCAAATTTTTAGCTAGGTAACACCAAATCATTAATTAATTTATCCTCTTTTGCATTCTTAATCATGTTTAGGTCATGGTAAAACTTGAACATGGGCCATGTTTCCCACTTCCCCCAAAAAAATTCCCACCTTCCACATATCCCGAGAGGACTTTTTAAACTTATAAAAATTAACTTTTGATATTCACCTTTCATCCTTTCCTAAGTCAATCTTGACCACCCAAATCAATTCATTCTTGCCCCTCATCAAATGTGACAATCACAAAGTGACACTTGGAAGCGTCTTCTTCTCTTAATTATCTCATTCATCCTTCACCATTGATTTCTTGGATCAATACCAACCCTTGATCAATCATCCATCCAATTAATAAATAGAACATCTTGAAATCCATTTCATAAGCCTGCCAGTGCAAATTCATGTTGTTGGTTTGATGAACAACCACATACTATCTCTTTAACACAAATTTGTTGAAGCACAACTACACACATCTTGTGTGTGCAACAAGTTGTGTGCGAGAGAATATTTATTTTATTCACATTTGGTTCAATTCATTTGTTTAAGTAGAGGTGAAATTAGGTATAAAATAGGATTTTATTTTGTTGTTTGAATCGTTATTTTATGTTCTACATCTACAATGTTATGATAGGATTTATTGGATTCTAGAATGAAAATCAAACTAGAATTTCTAGTTTTTGTTTCCATGACCTACATGAATTTTTCTTTCAAAACATTTGACAATTCACGTCAATTCTAATAACATTCCATGTCAAAGTCTCATCAAATAGTAAGATCAATATTAGGTAATCGTACATCTCTTTATAAAGCTAACCTAGATAAAAGTTTTCATTCATTCATTTCTCCATTGTCACCAACAACATGGCATTTAAGACCTTTATGAACATTCTAGTAGTTTTAAAATAAATAAAAATTATAGTTTACACGCAGTACATGATATTTATTTATAAAATAAAATAAAATCTCAAAGTAAAACTCACTTGCATCATTGTGAGGAGTGTGGAATTCTAACCCATTTCATAAAAAAAATCTTAGGTGAAGGAAGGATTAAATTACTATATCTATTGCTACCCATAAAAAAAAAATTACTATATTGAAGAAATTAGGTGCAACTTGCAAGTGCAACATGAATATGATGTTGGGTTGTGTAGGGTTTTACAGATAGATTGAAGTAGGCTTGGAATTTGACAGTCTACATAGCAGTTTTTTAATTTTTAGATGGTATATGACATGCTAAAAAATTATTGGACTGTATTCATTGATGGGTTATTTTTTTCTAAAATTATATATTATATAGTATTATAATTTTTAATATCTATATATATTTTTAAAAATATTTATTATTAAAATATAAATTTATTTAGAATATTTTAAAATGATAGGATAGAGTTGTTTCTAATTTTATAATATTTTAATATGAATTTTTAGTATCTATTTTCTTACATAAATTTAGAAACTTAAGTCAATTTATTTATTTTAAATATTTTTTATATGAATTTAGAAACTTGTCATAATTGAAATTATATTTTAATATTAATTTGTAGAATAGTTTCTATTTTAATTATAAATAAGCTTTTTGAGTATGAATTAAATAGAGATTTGCATAGTAAGTTAAAAAAAAATTGCATATATTACAAGGCTTTTTTTCAGTAAACGACATCTCCATTATCATCTTGTTCAAACTAAACTGTAGACAACCACAATTAAAAACTTTAAAATTATTGTTAAGTTGTTTGTGAGAGTAATTTTTTTTATATTTTGTCTAAATTAAATATTTTGTTGACAATAAATATTTTAATGAGATCAAGTTTCCACAATTGAATTCAAAACTATTATAATTAATATTTTTTCTTTAAATGTAAAATGAAAGGCATTGTAATTGTCGTCAAATTCCAAGCTTAGATTGAAGCTAAATTCATTTTTTTTTATTGTATTTCTTGACTTCTAGAATCTAGCTGGTTATAGAAATAGCACATTTTTCTTTTGCATCAATCAATTCAAGGCTTGATAAAAAAAAAATTATTTGCATACATTAAAACTTTTCATGTATTTATGTACTTATTAAATTAAAACTATAGAATTTGTTCCATTATTACTACATTAGTGTGTTACATTCCCCTTCTTTCCAATAAACACAAAAAAATTACATTCTTGCTTTAAAATGTCTAACAATCTCTTAGGAGAACAGATAAAGTTTTTTTTCAAAACATAGTTCCTAATAAGCTACTGAATCATAGCAATGTTAGTAAATAAAATCTTTTTTCTACAAATATTTATCTTGTAATTTCAACAGTAAAAATAGAAAAAGCATTTTTTCCACTTAATCATTAATGGGTCATCAAGTTATTTGGACACTCACCATTACTTGCAATCCAAAAGAATTCCCCATGACTCCAAAAAATACTTACAAAACATAGGTTTCACATAAAACAATCCTCACACTCTCATATGAGTTCAATGGTTGTTTGATGAAACATGGATAAAACCAAATGAATTTATCTCAAATAAGGATAGGCATGGTCCCGGACACCTCAATACATGCTAAGAAAATAATGAATAATTTCATATGTCTGAAGCATTTTGTATGTTATTTTCTTTAATTTTTCTATGCAAACATAAATTAATTTCATGTATTACTCCCATCATCACTTGTAAACCTCAACTTTCTATTCTTATAAGGTGTCAATATCACTACCGAAATTTGTGTTCCTTAATATGCACCTTGGTTGCATGTACTATCATGATCTTGAATCCTATTTCTTTAATGCTTTGATGGATAATCCTATGTAATATTAAAAATCAATTTCATTAAGTAATTGTTTACACTTATCCCAAGGGAGAACATAATTGAACTCCATATCTAACTTTTCTCTATTGCATAATTGCTTACCTATATTTATATACCAATAATCCATGTTGATTTCAAATGCCTACCATTTTGGAAGGCCTCTTATACTCATAATTTGAGGTACCAAGTCTAGATAACCAATTACCATGGCACCTAAGGGTACATCTTCAACCCTAGGATACTAGTCACAAGGAGAGAGTTTGTGCTATGAACCAACAAGCGTGGTTCCACTTGTGGGTGAGTAGGCTAGGGACAATGTCCACAAAGAGCCATACTTTCTTTTTATGGGAGTTCACCAACTAGCACAAGAACATACATTTATGAAAAATTCATAACACTTTGATGGAGGGCCTCTAGCTCTCAATCCCTAATCACATTAGCATATCTTCTTACAACTAATATCATTCAATTTTTCTCGTACTTGTCTCTTTTGCCAAAAAAATGTTACAAAAACTATATTTGTTTCATATTTTATGTTTAAAATTTATATATTGAAACATTTTAGAGAGAATAACAATTTAAAAGGAAGGATTTTAGTATTCCACCACCTTACCATTTTATCAAGTAAATATTGATCATAAAGCCGCATTAATTGGAACTTGAATATGGCCTTATTCTATTAAATAAAAAAGAAATATTAATGGGCAAATTATCTAAACTATGCTAATATCAAATATCTAAAGGTATAATCCAATTATCACCAATCAAATAATTAGATATTGAAAACATATCCAATCATTTTGAAGTATATTCAAGACCACTTTGCCTATTTGCCAAGTGTAAAGCCTACAATTGGGTTTTGTGTAATTCAACCTATGTGATTGATGATACATCCACAAGATTTAAAAAAAGAGATATTATAACAAAACATAATTGAATATTAATAAAGCATTCATATAGCTCTAAGTTTCTCCTCAAGATAAAGAATGACATTAAAATCTCCAACCAATTTTTTTTTTATATGTGAAGTCAATTATTTTCACAATATTTTTTAATTAGACAACCATATGACATGTTCAACATGTAGTTGTACAAATCAAACTTTCTATTTTGAGAAAGTCTTGTTTGAAGAGGATTCAATAATAAAGATGTATAATTATGCAAGTCATATTTTTTGTTATGATTTATAGAGTTTTGTAACAACAAATTTTTATTGAGATAATAAAATTGAGAGATCATTTGTCACAATTTTTTCAAGGTATATTACTAGGTTTTATATGCAAATATTTGTGTTTTGTATTTATTAAGTACTTTTCTATTAAATATTTTACTATCAATTTTGTCAATAAAGTCAAAGGAAATACAATAACATAAGTAGGCCTTTTCTTGAAAACCAATACAAGTATAAATATTAGATGATGAAATAGAACATGTTCAATAATATATATAAAACCTTGAGTTTAAACACATTAACATTGAATATGTTTTCAAACGTTAGTAAAAAGAACTTGCATCTCTTCCACAAAAAAATCATTTTATGAGGGAAAATAATATTAGGCTTATGAAATCAAATAAGATCCTAAATTTTTTTTAGCAATGGGCGCATTGAACTCCCCAAGCTATCTATTAAGATACATGGGACTATTACCCAATCAATAGGCGAATCATATAATTGAAGGTAACTATTGATAAAAAACCAATGATGAATACATATAATAAAATAGTATAGATACTTGTCTTGCACTAAGGTAACACAAATAATTATTTAACTTTCTTTAGGTTTCAAATATTGACTGGTTCATGAAGAAGAAATTAAAGAGATTTACTAAGACAATGATCATGAAAAATTCAAATAGTGACAAGAATCAATCTAATGAATTAGGAAATGAAGGAACTAACTAATCGAAATATAAAGCCACAAAATATCATCTACAATCAATTGTCCATATTAAATATATACCAAGACATATAATCAAATTCACATAAAAACTCTTGATGAGATTTCCACTTGTATTGTATATTCAAATGTCAATATTTCAAAAATAATTTTAAATTCCAGAAGGACCATAAACATACTTAAAGGATACTTTCATAATTGTTCTCACTATTCAAAGTCAAAATAAAATACACTTAGACCTAGTAGGAGTTGCCCATTCAAACACCTAGAAATAAAATTTTATTTACACATCTCATACCTTATGTTTTTTTATGATTTAATTTTTTTAAAGAGTTGGGCACACCTCCTACTTTATATCTTTAATTTAACTGAAATTTTCTTTCATTTTTGTCATTCTTATCTTTAAATCACCTAAACAATTTGTTCCCACACACACATATAAATATAATTGAATTAATTAAAAAAAAATTAAAAAATTGATAAAATTATTTAATTTAATTTATTTAATAATGATTTTTTATTTTGTTAAATTAGTTATTTAAAAAAAATTAATTTAATATTATATTTAATTTATTTTAAATAATTTTTAAATGGATGATTGATATGTATATTTTGTATTAATAAAAACAAAGTTAAAGAAATAAAATTTGAAGAAAAAGACTACACAAAATGGATGGTAGAAAATATATAATATTTATTTTGTATAATTACACAATTTCAATCTAAATGTTAACAGTAAAAAATAGATCTAACAGAAATAATGTGGCTTCAAAAATACTCCCGCCTCCTTCATCAGTAAAATTGATGGATAAGGTTCAGGACTCTACAAAGTCCTCTATCCCTCTGGATGATAAAAATGGGCAGGGAATTTCTATGTTTTCTACCCCTCTGTTAGATACGGGCACGCAAGAAACCACTAAGGTTTCTCAAAATGTTTTTAAAACCCCTAATCCTAAGGTCCCTGTTAAAATTTTAAGGAAATCTCTGATGATTTCTTCTTTGAGGTCATTCCAGCATCGTTTGTCGCCAATCAGTCTGTGGAACAAGAATTGGCTTCTCCTTCGCTCTCGGATAATGAGGATATCCTCATGGCAAAGAGGAAAGGAAGACCGCTTGGTTCAAAAAATAAACCTAAGAATAATAAAAAGCGGAATCAAGCTAACCCTGATGATGCCTCTCCTATGGAGGATGTAGTTGTTTCTAATGCGTCCAATCCTAAAATTTTGTCCCAATGAAGTGTATTTCATGGAATATCCGAGGACTTGAATGTCCTAATAGAAAATTTGTGGTTAAAAACTTTCTCAGTACTATGAATAATTTAGATATTATGATGTTGCAAGAAATCAAATCTACTGGATTCACTCTTGAATCCAATTTAAACTATATCTGGAAAGATGCTCTCAAATTTTGCACTAACCACCCTCAGGGGAAAGGAGGAGTTGCGATTTGGTTAGCCCTAAATGGGGACCTAAAATTAAGGGCTTTGGCTTTTCCCCCTGTAACAAAGCTATTTGGTTAATTTTTAAACATAATGATATGGAATTTGGTATTTGCTCTATTTATGCTACCAATGATTATAATGAAAGATCCAATTTTTGGTCTTGGCTCTATTTACTTCTAGATATTCCTTGGATGTTTGGTGGTGATTTTAATATGATTGAAAGTCAAGAAGATAAGATGGGGGGTCTCCCCTTATCCTGGAAAGAGCAGGAAAGGCTTGCTTGGAATAATTTTAAATGTTCTAAATCTATGTTTGATCCGTTATCTAGGAATAAGAACAATAATCTTGGGCTTTGGTTTACTTGGTGCAATTATCAGAAAGGTCAAGCTAGAATCTATTGTAGATTGGATCGTTTCTATCTTAATCATATTTTCTTCTCTGTGATCCTAGATAAACTTAATAATATTATTCTGGTCTCTCCTACTACTCTTTCGGATCATCACCCGATCTATATTTCTATCAATCTTGGTCGCTCCCCTTCATGTGGTAATAAGGCTAATAATAAATTCATTCTCAATACTAGCTTGTTGAAAGATGAAGACATTCTTGTTGCTATTTCAATTATTAGATTTATTAATGAATCTCAGTACCCCTCATTATCCTTTATCGATAGGTGGAACTTAGACATTCCTGCCTGACAGAATTTGTTAAGAACGGTTGGCCAAAAGAAGGCCAAGGATTGCAGACATAAGGAGTCCTGGCTTAACAATAACTTATACAATGTTGAGATGGCTATCCAAAGTAATCATGATGATCCCTATCTCTGCCATCAACTGGCTTATGCTAAAAATGAGCTGAGAAAACATCAACATCAGAAAGCTTTAGGAGCCAGAATTCGCTCTAGAGCCCACTGGCTTCAATTTGGTGATAGAGGTAGTAAATTCTTTTTCAATCTCATTAAACAGAAACAGGCTAAAGAGACTATTGATAAATTACTTATTAATAATCAAATGGTTTCTAATATTGATGATATTAAAAAAGAATTTTCTCTTTTTTATGAAGAGCTCTTCACCTCTGAAGATTCTCAGGAAGCTAGGACTCTTAGAGATCAGTGTAAGAACCTTATCCCCAAAAGAATTTCGGATAATGATGCCTCTGTTCTTGAACAACCTATATCTTTGGAGGAAATTGAAAAATCTATCAATTCTCTTAGCAACGATAAAGCTCTGAGACCCGATGGGCTCCTTGTGGAGTTTTATAAAGCCAATATTAAGTGGATCTGCAAAGACCTTCTTAACATCTATAACGAAGCTATTGATGTCGGTACTTTGGGTAGGGAGATTATTTCTGAGATCATCAAGCTCATCCCTAAAGAAGGTGATAAAGCTCTTTTAAAAAATTGGAGACCTATAACTCTTCTAAATGTTTCTTACAAGATTCTTGCCAAAATCATGTCTCGAAGGTTGGAAACTGTTCTTCCTAAATTTGTTTGCCCTACCCAAACTGGTTTTGTTAAAGGAAGATATATTCTTGAGAACTTGATTACTAGTTGGGAATCCCTCAATTGGGCTAAGCATACTAATCAGAATGTTGCTATGTTTTTACTGGACTTTGAAAAAGCTTATGATACAATTGAATGGGGCTTTATTAGTATGATGCTTGATGCTTTTGGCTTCCCTTCCTTCTTCTGTGACATTGTTAAAATGCTTCTTAGAGATGCTCATGCCCAAATTGATATTAATGGTTCTTTATCAGCCCCTTTTCCGTTAGGTAGATCTATTAGACAAGGTTGTCTGCTTGCCCCTGCCCTTTTTGTTATTGCTTTTGAAGCTCTATTCTATATTCTTAGGGATAACACCTTATCCCCTGCTATCAAAGGCATCACTCTTCCTGATAACAAGGAGCTTATTAATTGCTAGTTTGCTGATGATACTTCTCTCTTTCATGAGGTTTCTGAAGATAACTTTGTTGCTATGACTCATAAACTCAATTTTTTCTGTAAGATTTCTGGAGCTAAGTTATCCCAGTCCAAGTCTATTTGTCTTGGATGGAATAACCATCCTCCTGATTGGTTCAGTAAGTTTGAATTTCAGTGGGGTGGTCCCTCAAATATTGTTAGATACTTGGGTATTCCCTTTTCTGTTGATCCTTCTTTGAAAGATATGTGGAGTTGGGTTAAAGATAAGATTCATAATAAGTTGAATAAGTGGCATAACAGGTCTCTGTCTTTTGCGGGTAGAGTGCAAGTTTGTCAAAAGATTCTCTCTTCTTACAATATTTATTATGCTTCGGCTTGGATGTTTAATGATTACCAAGTTATGGAAATTCAAAAGGCTATCAGGAAGTATCTTTGGTTGGATGGGAAAGGAAATAACAAGGCTCACTCTGTTAAATGGAGTTGGTGTCATGTGGATAAACTCTTTGGGGGCTTAGGGCTTAAAGACCTAAGACTGAGTGGTCTTGCTTTGGCCTCCAAATGGATCTTTCATGTCTTGGAGGGGGATGACCGTTGGAGAGTTCTTATTCGTAACAATATTGAAAGGGGTTATCCTAAGAACGCTAAATTTTGGAAAAATCTCCCTCTTATTGATCTTATTTGTAGTGAATTCCCTATCATTGTTCAAGGCTCGGCTGTGTTCAAGTCTATCGGGAAAGCCTGGAACCATGTTAGGCAATTCATTAAGAATAAGGATTTTTTTGATGATAAGACCCTCCATGGTGAGAGGTCCACTTGGTGGAACCTTAAGCTTGGAAATAAGCCCCTTGCCCTTACCCAAGGCTGTTCTGCCAAATGTTGGGCTAACCTTGGGATCAAGTAGCTTATTGATATTTTTGAAAATGACGGGCTTATTCATTGGGATGAGCTTAAAAGTAAATTTAATCTCTCAGATTCTCATAAGAGAATGTATAATATGATTGTCAGGGCCAGCATGAGTATTCCTAATGTTTGCCATGTTGATTCTAATAGTTATCAGAAAATCAAATGGCCTGGTGGTATTATCATTTCCAGGCTTAAATCTAAAAACATTTACTCCATCATTAACAACAATAATGACATTATCAAGCACATTAATGATACTTGGTATGTTAATTTGGATGTTCATTCTTGGAATAAGATTTTTGACAATCTCTGGAAAAGTTCTATAGATCCTAAAATCAAATTCTTTAAATGGTTACTTAATCTTAATAAACTTCCTATTAGGAATCACTTCTCTGAGACTAACATGTGCAACATTTGCAGAACCCTGGAAACGGGAAGACATATATTCTTTAAGTGCTCTTTTGCTAAAGAGGTTTGGTTGATGTTTGGTATTTCTATCCCTGCTTCTTCAATATTCTTGAAGTTATTACTGGCTTTATTTTTAATATTAAAAAGAATGTTAATATGTTCTGGGATATTCTCTCAACTAACATTTTGTGGCAAATTTGGAAGTGCAGAAATGAAGAAAGATTTCAAAATGTCCCCAGATTGCTTATTGAGTCTTTTCGAAGTCTCACTTATTTCAAAAAAATTTCGCAGATTCAAATTACTATGACGGTTAACAAAGCTAAGTTCAAAAGGTTGCTTAGGGATGGACATGCTACATTCTTTACTAACAAAGTTAAGAATGGATACTTTTGGAGGCTGCACCTGGACAATATCCGCAATTTCAACCTTACTTTTGATCGCATCTGCAAGGAAATTAAAAGAAACCCTCAGTGTACTCCTGGAGAGATGTTATACATGCGGAAGCAAATCCAAGATCAAAAGAATTTGGTTTGGATGGAAGGTGCTTTGGGGTGGACTGCGTGGGTGGACTCTTTTGAAGATGTGCTGCATTAGATGTTGTTTTCTGCTCTAGTCCAATTTTTGTATCAGTCTGGTTGTGCATAGCATTCGTCTTTTTTGTTGTGTGAGGCTTGTCCTCTGATACTTTGATTCTCGGTGGTATTTGTTGACTTTGTGATCTCCTTATTCTTAATATAAAAAATGTTAACAGTCATAGTCTAAATGTTAACAGTTATCCTGTCGAGTATAAGTAAAAAGTAACATATTATCTTTTTATATCCAATTTAAAATTTGCACTTATAAATCCAAACAAGTTACCTTAATCTGCAATCCCGTGAGGTTTTTGACAACTTAAATTTGCATTGGCTTCATATTTTTGCAGGCATGTTTACTGCAGTATTTCTAACTGTCATGTATGATAATAACTGTCCCTTATGCTTCGATAGATGTTCCAAAGCTCTTGTTCAGAAACAGGCTGGAAATAGGTGGGAAAAATTAAAATTGTTGGAAGTAACGGTGAAGGAAGCGGTGAAAATGGTGGGTTAAGAGGGCCCCACACAAGCCACTCTAAGGAGTACGGTTAATGCAGAGACAGATGCAGGCAAGGTTGTGTAAACACAAACAAATTAATTATAGTGCGTAAACTTGAAAAAAAAATGGAAATGAAAGGAATTGAAAAACAAAACTCTTGAAACAATTTGTTCAACCAACATTTCAGTGGATGATCCAGCCGAAATCAAAATCTAGCCGACAATTATTGAGACCCACAAAACTTGTCATTTTTAGCTACCAAGATACTGGCTTGCATGATAATGAATATTACAGATCTTCACAATATAATTTTTATTTGTATTTTTTTAATTTTGTATGTTAACTAATTTATTCTTAAAATGTTATCATGTTAGGGTTGTACGAACTTGTGTTTTATCAGTTTGTTTAGGGAATAGGTTGTCAGTCATTTTGGTAAAAAAAATTTAGTGATAACAATAGTTGTAACATTCTATTTAGTGAGGGAAGCTCAATACTAAAAAAACAAGTGCTACGCTAGTACTTGCCTTGTTTTTTATATAGTTTTAATAATAATTATGATTTAATTTTAATAATGATTATATTTTACAAATTATAATAATTAAGATAAAAAAAATTAAACATAATTATTTCATAATAATTAAAATTTTACTAGAAAAATAATATAAATAAAAGAAATCCTAATAAATTTTTAATTTCACAAAATAAAGTTAAATAATTGAAATAGTTTTAGATTTAAATCTACTTTAAAAACTAAAATATAATTAAAAAAAAAGTGTAAACAAAACTATATAAAAAATTAAATATTAAGAAAAATTAAAATTAATAATAAATAACAATAGTCTTGATAGATAATAATTTTATTAAGTCAAATTAATTAAATAAAAATAGTAATATTTTTTTTAAATTCATTGTAATTTAAATATAATAAAATATGTATAAAAGTAGAATTAGTTTTAAACAAATTAATTCAATAAAAGAAAATTGTAACTAAAAATAACAAATCAATTTATTTTATTATAACATAACATTTCTTTTACTTATGTAATTATTATTATAAATATATATCCCTTAAAATTTTATACAATTTGATATTTTTATTATTTAATTTGATTATAGATCTATTTATGTTATAATAATATATTATTAAAATAATATAACATTATAAAATTCTATATTTATTTTCCTCTATAAAATATCTATAATACATATAGCAATATAAAATGCATCACAAAAATAAAGAAAGTTTATTTTTTTAGAAACAATGCCCTGACTATCTGGCTATATAGTTGCCACTAAAAAAAACAAAAACTAACAGCTTAATACTATTCTCCCATAACAAAAATAATGCAAAATATGTTATCTTTTCATCTTTAGAAAAAAAAAAACACTCCCATACAAACTGACTTGATGGATTAATTAAAAATAATAATTTTAGTAGTGTGAAATTATTTAGTAATTTTTAAGAGTTTGGAATTTTTAAATCATTTAGTAAGAAATAAATATTTAGAACATAAATTGTAAATTTTTGTGATTTTTCTTTTTGTTTACAATAACATTTTTAGATTATTTTTAGATTTTTGTGTTTTGTTTACAATAACACTTTCTTGTTGAATATTAAACAATTTTCAGATTTTTTTTTTAAATATTTCTACTTTTATGTAAATTTTATAAAATAATTATTTAGTTAATTTTTAGTGAGTTATAATTTTAAAAATCAATTTTTGCTAGCCTTGTTTATGAATAAGTTTTCTATTGCTTTTTAAGAATCATTTATGATGGTTGAAAGTTATTTTAGCATTAATGGAGGTGTTCTTATAATAATATAATATTAATGTACATTTGTTCTAATTGTGCAAGGGGTACAAGAAAATATCTCAATGACCAACAACAAATGTATTGCATGCATTTTTATATATCTAGTGTAAAAAAGTAATGTCCTAAAAAAATATTTCATACAACTTATTGATTCAAATTAAGTTGCATTCATTCATATTCATTATCTTAACATTGCAAATTGAATTTACTTATATTATATATAATTACACCTAACAAAAATAATTTTATTTTCTATCATATTTTGACCCTCCAAATAAATTATCCAAAGTATATTTACTATCGGAATAACTATTTGCACCCTATTGGGTTGCATCGTAGAATCTGTAGGCCTTTAATCGAATGAAACAAAACCAAGAATACCTACGCTCACTAGTTTTATTTTATTTTTTTTAAAGGTGGGGAACCCACCATCAAAAAAATGTATCACGCCATCAAACTGTTTTGGTTGTCGCTAAATTGAAAAATTTGTGTGTTCTTTTCGGTCATTGTCAGGAAATCGAATATTCCCTTTATTTTGGGGATTCTGGTGCTTCAGGCTCTTAGATTCCTGCACTAATTTTGCTTTGCTACTTGACAATACATGTTGGCAGCCCCACCTGGTGCAAGATCCTACACTAAACAAACTTCTTCAATTCCAGAGGCTAAAGACCGCCTGGAGCTCTACCAGTCAAAGACGATTTTGATTTCATTGAAACTGTTGTTGCTTCTGCTGCTTCATCTTTGTACAGTGTGAACAAATCAAACCACTGAGATTTTCACCATTCGGTATATTGTATATTCCTACTTCTTTCCCCTATTTTGTTGAAGACAAAAATATTTGTAGGCTTTTTGGTACTTCATTTTCCCCCAATTGTAGATTGTACTAATAGCTTATCTGCCTGATGGTAATGATAATTAAAAGTTTAGTATTCTCTTGTGGAATTGTAGAGAAATAGAGTTGAGCTCTCAAAAACATACAATTTGTTATAAATTGTTAACATTATATGATGTGTGGGAAGAATTCTTTCATCTCGATTCAATAAAATTCAAGATCTAGATTTTGTCATCCATAGCATATCAAATTTAGATAAATTAAGAGTTGGGAATATGTAAATCAATTGAAATAACATAACAAAATTTGAAATTAAACATCTATTAAAAAATTTCAATTATGGTACCATCATGAAAAAGTTTCTAAATTGAAATTTTAATTGAATTATTAATTAGAAACTGAAACAATTAAACTTGAAAATCTAAATGGAACATATTTATGGCAATGATGTAAGTTCGCATTAGTATGCAATTTTGTTTTGATTTTAGTGACTATATTACCTAGAGTTTGATATTTAATAATTGTTGAATTTGTTGGGTTGATGATTCTAATGTAAAATAGTGATGGCTTTATACTAGTTTTTACAAAGAGTTCATAGTGATAAGTAAAGAGTGAGAATAGAGTTGGATTGTGATTTAGATAAAGATCATTGGGTTGAATCCATAGTGTTAAAAAGACAAACGTGTAAATGTATTGGTCTACTCTGATCCAATTTTTTATATGATACTAAAATGATTTTGAGTGATCCTTTTAAATACAAGCTCTAAAACCGTGTTTTCAATTTTTTTATTAATTAAGATTTTAGAGAGTTAATGTGATGAGTAAAGAGTGATAGTAGAGTTGAATCATGATTTAGACTAGAGATCATTTGGCTGAACTTAGAATGTTGTACAAACAGAGGTGTCAATGCATTTTATTTTAAACTGAGTAGATTGATCCCTAATATAATTCAACACAAATTGTCTTATAATAATAATTTTCATGAATCAATAAAAAACAAGAATAGTATTTTGCAATCCATTAAATCATTTATTGAAATATATATTAGGGTAAACAAATTTCAATGTTAATCTGACGTTTTTAGCTGCTTTTATTATCAAAAACAAATTTCAATGTGAGAAAAATCTGACGTAAGACAAATTCCGTGGACATTTGTTAAAAAATAAAGATTTTTTTTTTAAAAAAAAATTGTTTAAAAAAAATAGAATCTCCATTATATTTATATTTTTTTCTAATATTAATCATTATATTTAAAAAAAATTATTTAAT
Source organism: Cryptomeria japonica (assembly GCF_030272615.1). NCBI lineage: Eukaryota > Viridiplantae > Streptophyta > Pinopsida > Cupressales > Cupressaceae > Cryptomeria > Cryptomeria japonica. The sequence continues at coordinate 523,863,757 of NC_081408.1, read as the reverse complement.
AATATCAGTTAATTAAAAAAATTATATAAAAATTATAAAGATAAATAAATTGCACCTATTTAGATGCAAGCGCTAGTCATAATTTATTTGAAAAGGTCAGATAAAAATGTTTAGACTAAAATACTTCGACGACTCTGTAATTTAAATTCCATTTCTTGCTTCGTTCCTTTTATCACAACTAATAGAAATGAATTAATTACGTCATTTGAAATAGTTCGTCTTGGTCTTGATGCTAACATCAATCTGCATAGAAAGTTCTGTCACCGTGACTTTCGGTTATTTCGAAGATTTCAAGCTTCAATTTGTTTGTTGTGTTTTAATGTCAAATTATTTCATTTTCTTGCATCTATTTATAATTAATTATAAGAAAAAATTTATTATTGACTTACATAGAAGATAACAATCATTATTGACTTGATACTACTATAGGACTTTGGAATTTTTTATTCATAATTTAATCACCCTAAATTTCGTTTTTATGGCATAGTGTGAACCCATGAAATAGGCGAATAATTTTAATTCCAATCAAACATTTTCAATTTTCAATTCAACAATGTAAGCTTTGAAATTATAAAGCGATGTCAACAGTCAATCATTTAAAATCTATTTTTGTTGGTGATGAGTAAATTTAAGATTCTTTTACTCTAAAGTTATTATTATATAGGTAATAGAAATAGATATTTGTAATCTTGACCAAATATTAAGTATTTACATGATAATTAATTCTAGCATCAATCAAATATATTGAATTTTTCTGAAATAAATTATTTTGTTTAAAGGTAGTTTTGAGATTTGAAATTATAAAGTAATGTGAGGCATTGGACTTTCAAGTGGTTGAAAATTATTTAAAATCTTTTTTTTTATTGTTCTTAAATTTAAAAAATGTTTTATAATTAGTAAAGATATTAATAAAAAAAATTAGAAATAGATATTTATAATTTTGACTAAGCATTAAATAATTATATTTTAAAAATTATTTTATATATAATTTCAATGTAATTATTTTACAATAATATGTTTCTTTTAAAAAATATTTTATATTTGTATGTTGTGCTTCTTGATCTCACAACCATCTTCCTCTCATCTAGATCTTACGAGACACTACAAACAAAATATAATTATCAATATTTTATCAATAACTTTCAAATCTATTGTTGTCCATCTTAGACCCAAAAAAAAAAATAGAGAGAGAATGAGGTTTGTTACATGTTCTTAATTCCTACCAAAGTTAGATGTACTATTACATTATGACGTTTCATTACTTTGTAGCTTATTAACCAATGAAAGCTCAAAATTCAAATATTTTGACTAAATTTAATAACATATATATTAGTTTATTTCATCTTAACATTTAATAGGTTAATAACTTGAATATTTTTGTTAGGATAATATAAGATATTAGGCTTACCATTAAATGTATTGTTTATGAAGACTTTTTAATTTATTAATTTTAATTATATCTACATTTAATAGTGTGGCTAATAACTAGTGTAATAATAGATCATTCTTTGAGAATACCTTCTATATTATTTTTGTGTCATTTTCTCTTTTGTTTATTTTAACTATAAAAATGTTTGATAGTGTAGAGATAATTAGTGGAATAATAGTCCATTCTTTGAGGATTGGGTTATATATTGTTTAACATATGCATTGTAATTTTTATTTTCTTTCCAACAATAAAAAAAAAAAGTACCCACTCCACTTGTCCTTCAATTCTCACATTCAATTTATTGGTAGATCTTATTATAGTGGGAGAGTCCTAATATATTACTATGTGTGCTCATAATTTTTACTCTAATAAGAAAGGACATTAAAGGTGAATTTATTTTTTTATTATATTTATAATAGAATTTTGATCCTAAGTTATCATGATCTATGATTTGGAGTATGCAAGTACAACTTTCTATACTCAAAGTAGTCTAAGTTACAATATGCAAGTAGTGCCAAAATGCTTAGTCACAAATCTATATATTGTTTCAAGGAGCTAGTTCTTAGAGTACCACATATGACTTTGATGAAAGGATTTTTGATAGAAAACTAAAAAATTTGTGATATTATTTGCGTCATAAAAAAGAAGTGCCTACATAATATTTGTGGTCTTTATTTTTATGATAGTACTTTTACAAATAAATTATTTTTTAACCTCTTTTTCTCAGACTCTAAACTATTTCTTATATTGACTATATTATTTTTCACTTATATTAATATTTGATAATTAATAATCTTACAGTTGGAATATAATTAAATATATTGTATTCAAAAGATTTCAATTATGAAACTTTTCAGTTGTCCATCTTCTTAATTTTTTAATCTTGGACCTCAAAACATACTCACTAACAACGTCTATGTTACTTAAAGAAAATATTATTTATGTGCAATACTCCTATACCCCTTATAAATAGCTCGCTACTCATGTTTGGTTCTTTAATCTTCCTCTATAAAGCCTCCATGAATTCATTGTTCAAAAAATTAATAGCACCATTATAAATTATAAGTCTAGTCTAATTAGTAGAAATAGATGTTCCCTTCTATAATAATTTTGTAGGATGTTAAATGATCATTAAACTAGCTAGGAAATCAAAAATAAAATAATCAATATATAGCATTCTTTACATTCTCTATCATGAAAAAAATCTACTAGGGTAATATAAGATCTAGTCAATTCCTCAATAGATCGAATGATTGCCTCACTCTTGAATGGACCTTGTATCATGTAATTTATTCATTTTATGTTTCACTTTTATGTCATTTCAATGTATAATATTAAGTATAATATTAAGTAAAAGTAATTTTTTCTTGATAATGAGATATAATCTTATATCTGTGTACTAATGTTAGATCTCTAATATTTTAGAAATGAGTACTTAAAAATCTATATAGGTGGTTTTGAGATATTATTATCCGTGTAACTTGGAATATTATTTGTAGTGGAATTCATGATGGAGGTTACTCATGATGATGGTAGTTACGATTTTTTTTACTTATCATTTTTTCAACACTAGGTGTTAGGATATAGATTGAAGCATCCTATCATAATCTATGTGATCTAAATGAGTTGTCCACTCTATTTTGGAGCGTTATATTTGGTTGTTTGTCCCAACCCTTCACATGCATAAAAAGGATGTTAGTAATGGTTGTTATTTGTAAAGTATTAGTTATCATACCATTAGTTTTGGTAGTTTGATTTTGGGAAACCATTCTTGTTTTTCCTTCTCCTGTCCTCTATAAATTGGAATCCTTGAATATCTTTTAAATGAGTCCTTTTTAGATGAAGTAAGGTTACTCTACTATAATTCTATCAAATTGAAGGGAAAAGTTTGATGTATATTAATAACACTTTATTGTTAAATTATTAAATTAATTATAGAGTTTCTCTATTTGATGATGATTCCTTTACTCATAAAAATATATATAAATTAAAAATTCATGTGTTTTTCATGTATTTGTTATACTCCCTTACATTAATATAATAATAAATTAGATCATGTATATTATTTGATATGCCTGAACACACATCTATTGTAGTGTTTTACCCAAGTTCTCAAGACAAGAAGGATATTATAATTCAACTTATTAAGAATCACATTACATATAAGGTATCTAAAGTGCAATGACCAATTTTGATTGAAAGAACAATAATATCTAAATATAATGAAATTCAAAGTGTTTTCACTGCGAGATATGGACGAAATATAGAAAGAGTTGTAATTGAAAGAACGTCTTCTCTGCGCTCAGGGTGCGAGCAGTACGATTATTAAGAATTTAGAGAGAGGCATATTCCAGTAGCAGTGGAGATGGAGAAGAAAGCATGTCCACTACGCTTCTCATGGATGGCCTCTCTCTGGGCGATGGTCGAGTGCAGAGGAGGGAAATCTCAATCACTTTCTCAATTTCATCTCCTCATTTTTCGTAATCATTTACCAGCTCGACATCTATGAAATCCAGAACTACGCGGCCATCTTTCTTTCTCTGCATGATAGCAGCCCATTCAGCCAAACCTCTGCTTTCTCCTCCTCCTCCTTCCTCATCCACGATGGCTGGCTTGCCAGTGACAAGCTCCAGCAGCACAACTCCAAAGCTGAACACATCTTGCTTCGGGGAAGACCTTACTCCATACCCGCATTCTACAATAAAATGACCTACAAATATAAATTAACATTTGAAAAAAAATAAAAATCATATATGTATAAATCCATGTGAAAAAAATGTGTACCTGGAGCCATATAACCATGAGTGCCAGCGTAAAGAGAGGAGCTACTGCTTCGGCCTTCTTGGTAGAGCAATTTTGCAAGGCCGAAGTCAGCCACATGTGCTTCGTATTCTTCGTCCAGCAAAATGTTGGCCGATTTAAGGTCACGGTGTACAATTGGAGGTGTGCAGTCGTGGTGCAAATATTTCAGAGCCTGCGCTACTCCCAAACCTATATTCAATCGAATCTTCCACCCTAGCCTTTGTGATTTTAGTGCCTCCCCCAAAGAACCCTTTGCCATGTATTCGAAGAGCAGAATGTCCATATTGATGCTGCCAGTACCATACACGAACCCAAGAAATCGCACAATGTTTCTGTGGCGGACGAACTTGAGAGCTTCTATCTCGCGCCTCAAATTACTTTTCCCATCCTCGTGCAAACTCAAGACCTTTGCAGCAATTGCAATGCTGTTCTCAGCTTTCCTCAGATGAGCTTTGTACACTCTACCGAAGCTACCAGAGCCGATTAGATATTTATCACTGAATTCTTCCGTAGATTTCAAAATTTCTTGATACGTAATTCTGTGCTTATAACCTCCGGCAACATCCACCTCCACATTGCTGAATGATCCATCGCCTATATCTTCCTCTCGTGTTTCTTCTACACCTTGTGCAGCTGTGTCGCTCCGATTATAATATACTGTAAGGCCCATCATTAGAAGCGCAACAGCAGCCAATCCAGCGATAACAATTCCTACCATGCTGCCTGTACCCAAACTCTTGTTATTACTGGTACTATTACTATTACTAATTTCCAAGCAGGAACTGGAAGTGGGTGGGCCGCACAGGGCGTCGTTACCATCGAAGGCGCTTGCTGGGCCTTTAGAGAAAGCCTTCAGAGCAGGAATTCGACCAGTGAATCGATTGAATGAAAAATTGAATTTCGAAAGAAGCACTAATCCTCTCAAAGCCGCTGGAATCTGACCGGATAGTTGGTTGTGGGAGATGTCTAATGATTCAAGAAGCAGAAGATTTCCAATCTCTGGTGGAAGAGAATCAGATAATCTGTTCCAACTGAGATCCAACCCAGTTGACAGATGCACCAGCTTTCCTATTTCCCTAGGAATCGATCCTTCAAGTTGGTTTCGAGACAGGTCTAACTCTATCAAACTTGAGCAATCTCCCAGAGATGCAGGGATACTTCCACTCAAATTGTTGAAACTTAACCGTAAGATGAGCAGGTAGGAAAATTTGTTGCCGAGATGTTGAGGAATAGCACCTTCAAGTGAGTTTCCACTGAGATCCAGCCATTCTAAATTCATGAGACTTCCGACTTGGGAAGGAATACTTCCGCTGAGTCTGTTGTTGCTCAACTTGAGCCTGCCCAGGTTTGTGAGATCCCCAATTTGAGGAGGAATAGGTCCAGTTATGTAATTCCTAGAAACAATGAGATTAGTGAGATTGTTGAGCTGGCCTACCTCGGCAGGTATTTCTCCATGAATACTGTTGAAGGACAACTCCAGGTAAACCGAACCAGACACTTCTGAGATATCTGAAGGAATGTGGCCTGTGAAGTTGTTACTTTGCAGCCGAACTCGCCTCAATGAAATACAGTTCTTCGAAAGAAGAGAGATATTTCCCACCAGAAGATTGTCGAAAAGATTGAGAATCTTTAATTGCTTAGCCCTACATATTCCAGGAGGATATTCCCCGCTTAATCGATTGGAATAGGCGTCCAAGATCTCCAGACTGCTGAAATTTCTGAGGGATGCAGGCAACTGACCTTCCAATCTGTTGCTACTGATAAACAGCAGACTCAAATTGGGAAGAAAACCAAGTCCTTCCGGCAAGGTGCCGGTGATTTGATTTCCATCCAAATTTAATATTTGTAAGCTAGCAAGATTTCCCAAGGACTCAGGTATCGTGCCAGAAAGATTATTATTGAAAAGGCTTAGTAAACTCAAACTTTTCAACCTACCTATTTCCTGTGGTAAACTTCCAACAAGATTGTTGTCAGACACGTCTAGCACTTGCAACATTGACATGTTGCCCAATTCGTTGGGAAGATGTCCTGAAAGAATATTCTTGTACACCCACAGAATTTGGAGACGCCTGAGAAGGCCAAGCTCTCTTGGAATGGGACCTTGTATATTATTTCTATAAACACCAAACACTTGCAGGGCCGAGCAATTCCCAATGCTTGAAGGGATATAACCATTCAATTGGTTATCAAACAAAATTAGAGCTTCTAACCTTTGCAATTTGCCGATTTCCCATGGGATTGTGCCTTCCAGATTGGAGGAGGCAAAGCTGATAAACGTGAGCTTTGAGCAGTTACCAATTTCAGGTGGTAAGGAACCCGTAAAGCGGTTACCATACCCTACCCTTAAAACTTGAAGATTTGCAAGCTTACCAAGAGATGCCGGCACTGCTCCAGAGAGATTGTTAGCATATAAATGAAGTTCGGACAGATAGGACAACTCCCCCAGCTCTGGAAGAATGAAACCAGATATATTATTTGAACTAAGGTCAAGAAAAGTAAGCAAGCTGCAGTTCACCAAAGTTGAGGGGATGACACCACTGAAGAAGTTATAGGAGAGATTAAGGTGCTGAAGGCGGGTGCAATTTCCCAATTCAGGAGGAACATGTCCAGATAATCTGTTGCTGGAAAGGTCGAGCTCCTCCAGCAGGCTAAGCTTCCCAATCATAGAAGAAAGATGGCCGCATAGGTTTTCACCGGCCAGAGCGAGTGAAATAACGTTGCGGGATGTTGATGTGCACTTGACGCCTTGCCATTTACAGAAATCAGATGAAGCAGAGGCATTGGACCAGTCTGCCAGGAAATTTGTACCTCCACAACCCTCTAGCGACTCTTTTATTTGTAATAGTGTGTCGCCTTCTTCTAAAAGCCCGTTGGCGCTGGTAATCAGCAATGCTAGTCCACAGAAACATAGAGTGGCTGAAGACACAGACATAACTCTCTGACTGCAAGAAGTTGTGGATGAAAGCTCGATCAACATTTTCGCGAGGAATATAGTCACCTCAGTATTTACCAAACAATGATCGTCTACAAGATTTTCGTGACTTGGCTGTGTGAGAATATGTTTAGGAAGAGATTTTAAGCAACTTGTAATCTTGTATACAGTCAAGACGACCTGCTTCACAGGTCGGTGCACTTGGCTGCTGAGGCACAACTTGTATATTTTATATGTAATCTTGTATACAGTCAAGACGACCTGCTTCAGAGGTCGGTGCACTTGTCTAGTGCTGAGGCACACTTGTATATTTTATATTCTATATTACATACATTATTATATAGAAGTTTAATATATATTTAAGTATTATATTTAACTAATATAGAGAGAGAAATATAGAGAGGCGAATAGAGAAAGAGAGATAAAACATACATAAAGATGGGATAAAATCTATGGAGAGAGGTAGAAGGAGACAGATAAAGAGGCAAAGACAGAGTTAAAGAGGTAGACAAAGAGATACAAAGGAGAGATAAGAAAGGGGCTTAATAAAGAGGAATAGAGAAAGAGAGTGAGAGTAGGGGAGAGACGTATAAGATTAAAGAAACTAATTTTTGATAAGTTGTTTCATGTCAATATTATCCAAAGACGACACATGTTCATTGGGAAATTATACTCAAGAAAATACATCATCTACCTAAGAATCTAATAATTCGCCTTCAAAATCTCTTTGATATTATCCATTGCACACTGAATTTTGATTGTCCTTTTATCTTTATTATGACATGTTTTAAGGGCTGGGCTAGTAGATGCTTGCTCATCAATATCAATGATAAATTATTCCCAAAGGCTTGAAATTTTGTTACTTACCACTACATGTCAAATATAATTCAATTAGTATAAGTTTTAGTTATATTTATTAGTATGGATGAATAAAATAAGCTTCATATGTTATAAGGTTTTTTTAGTTGAATAATTCAATTATTAAATGGTGATTATTTTTAACAAATAATTTTTTTCTTATATGAATTTTATATGACTAAGTTATACATAAAGATAATCATTTTTTTCCAATAGAAAATATTTAAAGAATAATACCCAACAATAATTGAATAGACTCTAAGAATATTGCACAAAGATAGCATTAAGATTATTCCTCCATTTCATGGTTTCACATTAAACCAAAAGAACAAGTTTTATCTCTCTGTATTTCATTCATACTAGAATGGGAATGGACAGACATTCGGCCACGATTGTTTTACTCATGTTGGTGTTAATATTCCAATCAAATGAAAGTCTGCTTGGTAATTATTATTTTTTGATCTAAAGCGATTAAATGTTATCATTGGAAAGTTGTCTTGATAACATTTTGACGACCATACTGAATTTGCAGGGTCTGATAAAATAGGCGAGGAGAAGATGGGCGTAAGAGAGATGCACATCACAGAGGTATAGATTTTTATAAACTAGTTTCTTTCCCTTATGATATATTTTTTTTAATTATACATGTATTAAAATATTTATTAAAAAAATATTATTATTTGTTAATATTTTAATTTAAAATATATTTAAAATTTGATATTATTATTGAAGTATGCCTTGTATTGATGATGATGATATAGATGAAAAAGAGAAGTCCCGAAAAAGTAGGAGCTTCCCATCGAAGGAAAGCACTATCAAGCCCTGCTATAGAAGGCACCCCTAACACCCCTAGATGGGGACATTAATTCACAAATCAAAGCATTTATATATGTCGATATTATAATTAGGTTTGAATTTTATTTATTTTTTCATTATTGTAAAACAATAAGTGATGTATTGCATCTAGTTTTTTGTTATTGGATGGCCTGTGTATTAATTAGAGATAAAAATTATGAGTGATGTATTGGATCTAGTTTTTGTTACTAGATGGCCTATGTATTAATTAGAGATAAAAATTATGGAATATAAATTGTTTTTATCTTGTATTAATTAGAGATAAAAATCATGGAATAGAAATTTCTTTTAATTTTTTAATTTTGGATGTTTGATATGAAAAAAAATATAAATAATTTCAATTAATTAAAACATTCAGTATTCAAGAGTATTTGAGATAGTGAAATTTGATGATGGAATACAAATTAAGTAGATGTGTTGGTGTAAATTATGTCTCATAATTACACTTAAGTTGATTTAGGATAATGCATTTCATAGTATTTTGGATATGAGACACTTAGGGGGAGTTGCTTGTAGGAGAAATTCCACCTTTTGTGGCCTTATCTTGTTGTTACATTCCACCTTTGGTGGGTGATACACCTCTTGTAAAATATTTTATTATTTCTCCTACTCACCCTTACCTACCCTTATTTCTCATTGGGCCACATGTCATGTTCGTGTGCTCACATATCCATATGGCCTTGCCTATATAAGAAAACTCATCTTCTTTATATGGTTTATCCAATTGATCATATTTTGCATCTTGAAGAGAATAGAGTTTGTTCTTGTCAATCTATTGTTTTTCTTATTTGTGCTATTCATTATGTTCTAGATCTTGGTTATATTTGACAAATTCGTACATGGTATTAGAGCCATTGTGGCTTTATTGAGTAGTTTATTTGGAGACATTCTGGAGCATTTGATTTTCAGATCTAAGAATCAACAAAAATTGGGGGCATCATATGGCGATATTGACCTCACCATTGAGTCCAGAAGGCTATTTCCATGAATTTTAAGTATAAATTTTCCTATATTTGGTGAAAATCAAATTCGGGGCCTTGCGGAAAAAAATTACCCTATTTGGGTAGTACAATACGGTTTTGTAAAAAAAAATTATTAACAAATACTTTATACAATTTTATTTTTTTTAAATTTCATTTTTTCAATTTGCAGTTTTTATTTTTTAAAATTGTAAAAGTTTTTCAAAAGAAAAAAAATTGTTTTTTGGAGGGGTCTTGTGAAAACCCCCTCGTACTGTACATGTTGTTATTTCTTTGTTTTCCCTTTTTCCTTCCTTTTCTATTGCAGAAACAATCATGGTGGATAGGGGAGCCTATTGGGGCCCCTCACCTATAGCTCCATGAATCAAACCCTCAATCATTGACTTCAAAAAATTTAAAAATTGCAAAGCGCATGTTCTTAACACCCACTCATTGGTTTTTTAGAATTTAATTTTTATTTTCATCCATTTTCAAAATTTATATGTCTAGGTTATGTCTCTTAGCATATTTTTAGACTCATATATAGTGTATGTTCAAACTTATTTTTATATTAGGATAATTAGATTGAGTCCAAAAGGATTTAGTTTGTTGTATTTATATTTCTCTCTTCCTCTCCTTTACTCTAACCTTCTTTTTTTATATCTCTCTCTCTCTACCCCTTTATCTTTCACTATGCTCCCTTGCTCTTTTTCTTCATCTCCCTCTCCCTTTATATCTTTACATCTCTTGCCATTTCTTTGTGTTTATATCCCGAGCCCTCCAATAGACTCTCTCTCTCCCTCTCTCTTACTTTGCATCTCTATCTCTCTATCTATCCCTCTATCTCTATTTCTGTATACTCCCTCTCTCTATCTCTATCCCCCTCTCTCTTATCTCTCCCAATCTCTCTCTATCCAGCTCACTCTATCTCTCTTCCATCTCTATGTCTCTCTCTCTCACACACTATATGTTTCTTTCTCCCTCTCCTTCCTTATCTCTCTATTTCATCCCCTCCCTCTATATCTTTGATATCTATTTTCATAGCACCCCCCCTCCTCTCTCTCTCTCTCTCTCTCTCTCTCTCTCTCTCTCTCTCTCTCTCTCTCTCTCTCTCTCTCTCTCTCTCTCTCTCTCTCTCTCTCTCTCTCTCTCTCTCTCTCTCTCTCTCTCTCTCTCTCTCTCTCTCTCTCTCTCTCACACATTTTATAAGCTACAAAATTCAAGCAAATTTGGGCACATTTTATTAGGCACAAAAAACACTCATAATATGGCTTAATATTTACCAAGCCATAAAATGATCGTGTTATGACTTGGTATTTTTAAATACATAAGGTGAGCGCATTATGTAGAAAATTGGCCATTTGGCCACTTTTTTATACATCATTTCCATACACCCCGATTCCAATTTAATTAAGAGGATGAACTTAGGAGAACTTAAACCTTGTAATCAAGTGACTTTCTCAAATTGTTTTGAAATCTCACCAATCCTTAATAATCAATGAGGAGTAGATAATTTAGTGAATACAATAGTAGAAGCTATGCATGTTTTGTGAGATTAGAACTACACATTAAGGGTAAGATCCTCATGACATATAATTGCTCTATAGTTGTGGAATCAATCCTAAGGTAATCATAATTCCACACAAAATCTTGCTACATCAAATCTTATCATATCAACTACCATGAACTCAAGTTAAATTAATTGTATTGAGTAAATTCATTTGATTTATTTTATTTTAATTAGGTTTAATTAATAAAAGTGATACGTGCACATTTTAGGATTACATGAAAATATTTAACATAAGACTATCATCATTAAAAGGTAAATTTTATTAAGAAAAATGTTGAACAAGATCATAAATATTGTGAAGGTTTGATTTTATTTTTCTATTTATAATTAAGATAAATATTGAATAAGATTATTTGATATGTATTATTACTTAGCATGTAATTTAAGATTGTAAATATTGTGAAGCCTTAATTTTATTAAAATATAAATAAGATGAAATAACTCTTCATAAAATTAAAAAAATGTAATTAAAAAAAATCCTTCACCATGTTTTGCTCCTCTCCCATTCCTTCATAGCTCCTCTTAGGGGCCTTTGGCACCAATGAAGAATACAATGTCGAGGCTAGGCTTGTTCCTATGAATGGTGGACATGCGATTAGGATTTTGCATTCGACTGCCATTCCTAAGGTTTGGATGGATGTATATTAGTCTCTAACAGGAAAAAAAATTATAGGAAAATGCCTTCATTTGAAAATTTACAAAGGTATGGCCAAAACTAAGCGAATTACATTCTTGGTTATTTGAAAATTGGAGAAAGTCTTTGGAAGAGGTAATTTGTTTATTTCCTTGTGCTAGAGGATTTTTCATTTTTGAATTTGAATTTTCTACTGATAAAAATTGGATGCGAAAAAATTTCCCTTCCAATGTCATTTTATTCGCATGAAACCATGGTATCCCTCATTTGATCTGTGTGATTTGAGACATTCTCCTCTACCTTTCTTTGGGTGTGCCTACCTTACCTTCCTTCTTAATTTTGGGAATTGGGTTTCTTACAAGCCATAGGCAATAATCTAGAAAAATTCCATTTTAGTTTAGATGAAACATTGAATTACTAGAGCTCCACCTATGTGTGCATCTGTGTGGAAATGAATCTCTCAAATGGCTTCATAATTAAGATTGCATTGAAGGTTAGAGATTGTTGTTGGATGCAGCCTATGGATTATTTAAAAATAACTTTTCATTGCAAAAAGTGCTCCTCAACTGACCACTTTATGCCACGATGTCAGAAGATACATACATAAGTTTGATTCTGGTTGAAGGTCTGCCTAGTAGATTGGGGTTGAGTCTAAACACTATGTTATGCACCTTGCTCCCATAATGAGTCAAATTTGCCTCAAGATACTCTGGTTACTAGCACACATAAAACTCCAATTGATAGCTCCTCTCTAATCTCGCCTCCTAAAAAATCACAGTCATCTGGTATTTTGGTTGCAACTACAATCTCAATTAGGGATGATTCTAAGGCATTTGTGTCACAATTTTGACAATCACCAAGTCTTTCTCTAAAACACAATCATATTTGCTTGTTTTGCATCCTAAGGAAAATCCAAATGATTCTCCTTACTCCCCTCCACAGACAGAGTAGGATTGGTTAGAAGTAAAAAGGAATAAACATACACATTCAAAAGCCAAGCATCTGATGATTCTAAGATCAACTATGAAAGAGCAAATGAGGGAAGGAAAAAGTAAAAGTCAACACAATATTATCTAAGGATTAGGCCACCTCACAATAAATGTGGGGGTGAGGGATAGTTTTCTTAGTCAAGTTAGATTAAGTTCTTTTTCATTAGTGTTTGTTAATGGTTATGATGGATTACAATATTCTTTGATATTATGACTCTTTTTGATGTCAAGCTAGGCTCTCCATTTTGGAGTTGTCATGTGCTTTACTGGTGCTTGGTAATCGGTGCTAGATGATTTATGTCATGACTAGATGTAAAACTTTTATTTTTCAATATCAATGGTGCAACTCCTTGCGAAAAAATAAAAAATTGTTAAGTAAATGCAACTTTTCAAATTAAAATAAAGTAAAAACTTAAATAAATATAATAATTTAAGATTGATATCTTTAGATAGACTAGTTGAGGTTTTTTTTTTAAAATATATTTCAATTTTAGTTTTGTAAAGTATAATTTTCTAAAAGAATGTTTTATTTTATTCATTCTTATTAAATATTTAACATTAAAATAAAATAATGATTTAAAATATTTTTGAATAAAGTTTCAATTTTTTTAAATTCCAATATTAATTTTAAAAATATTAACATAATTAAATATATTAACAAAAAAAAAATCAAAATACAAATAGTAGAATTTAAAGATCGTGCAAACTATTTGTTTTTCTATACATAAATGTGGTGCTAAGGGGGAAACACCTAGAATACATAGAAACAGGCTTTCCATAAATGAGAAGCAAAAAAAAGCAGTCAAACATCAAAAGACCTACTAATATCTTGTTTCACTAACCATTTATAAACCCAACCTATGCAACTTTCTTACCTAATGGCCATCTCAATATCTCTGTCATTCATCTCATCCATGGTAATGGCTAGTAGTTAATATCTCACCTAATGTAGCTCTACACCAACAATCTTCTTCAATAGCTCAATGCCACCTATTGCGTATTGATGCCTAGCCTCCACTTTTAAACCCATCACCCAAATGAGGAAGGTTATTCAAGGTTTGTTGTGAAGCATTGTGAGTTCCACATAGTAACCCCTTCAATGAAAGTCTAATACCCACCATCACCAAATGAACATGGAGGTGACATTGGTGTTAACTCAATATTTGTAGGTCAATTTAAGGAATTCATCTCCCGGGATTAGTTTGATTACATACAATACCTTTGACTCATTAATATTGAAGATCTTGTGCAACCTACTCTTTGTAATATTTCCTTGGAACTCAAGCAGATAGTGGTCTCTATGGTGGAATGAATTCCTTTCTAATCACTATTGGTGAATATAAAGCCCACCATCTTGTTGTACATGTTTTTTGGCTACTAGAATCAACTTTTCTCACACACCAATCCAACATACCATTAAGGTGTTGCCCTTTGGCAGTCCTTTCATCCTCTCTATTTGTATCTAAAACCTGCCAAATATCCACAAACTCCACTCTAGAGTAGTTCACTATCATATTAACAACCCATTTTGCCAATCAATCAACTACACCATTATTGTCTCAATGCAAGTGGGAATAAGAAAGTCTCCAAACTCTTTGAAGAGCTCCCATATATGTGGGATGAATTTTATTAGTTTCTAGTTAGGAGTGTCTTTATGATGAATGGTATTGATTGTGATTATGAAGTCCCCTTCTAGATGTACACCTTTTTAAATCTCATCCACTTACACAACTGAATGTCTAGCTAGGTTGCTTGGAATTCAACCTCATTGTTGGTTCCATCCCAAAGTTTCCTTGCTTCAACCAATAAAAGTTTACCATCCTTGTCTCTTAAGTCACATCTTCCCTCTGAGGGCCTTGGGTTGCCTCAAGAGGTATTATCAAAGTTTATCTTTAGCCAATTGCAAGTTGGGGACCCAATAAGTGTTTATGCTTTATGATTAGACTCAAGATAAGCTCATTGCATCCTATAAACAGAAGAACATGAACTACTTGTTATGTATTTTCTACATCTAATATATATTTTACCATCATATATTTAAAATAACCTTTTTAAAAGACATTTGAAATATTCTAAATGCATAGTTTTAAAATTTAAAGATTTGACTAAAATCTAATACATAAAATATAAATTTTATTCTAAAAATCTAAACATTTTGTGAACAAATATCTTGATTTATTATTATTCAAATTAAAAATTTAGAAATTATAATACATTTTTATCAAAATTTATAATATTAACTTGTATTAAAGATATCAATATTTCAAATTCACATTTAATAAATAGAAATATTTTTTAAGAAGATTTTAATATTTTTATTTTTCAATTTCATATAATTAAATATTTTTACATTGAAATATCTTTAGTTAACCTAAATAATATAAAAAATGTTGTGCATATTTTATTTAATTAATTTAAATAATATTAAGAAAAGTGTTATACAACAGGACATTTGGGGAAGGGAATATGTCATATTTATCTACAAGCAATCATACAACATAGGGAATGACAGAGTGGTTAACTTCATGTGACTCGCTTGATACAACCGGGTCACTAATTGTAGTACCGGTTCCACCAATTGCCATAACTAGTATATATCCACATAAGCACTCAACACTAAACTCTGCCAAAAATGGATTCTGGTATTTGTCTATGCTCTGAGAAGCAGGAAATGTCCTTCAAAGGAGAAATTTCTAATAAGAGATGGTCAGTCATCCTGAAAACGAAGGATGATTTGGTTATACATGTGACCAAAAGGATTATGGGTGATGAGATAATCCTTTCAAAGCATAGACAAAGAGTCAATAGTAGCATCCCAGCAGGGTTTGCAATGATTTTACTTACAATGGGAGAAGGAAAAGCAGTAACAGTTACATTATGTAGGTTGATTTTCAAAGAGGAATACTTGGATAACCTGGAATTGGAGATAAAATGCATGGATGAGAATCTGCAAACACCATACTTAGAAGATTACTCCAAAGTGGCAGAAGCCATTGATAAGGGGGAGGTGCTCAATGTAGAATTCAAAGGGTCCATCCTTAGTAATAAGGACCAGAGTCTCTACAACCAAAGACAAACAAAGATCACTAGAAGCATTGCATTCCTTAAGCAATGGCTAGGAGTGGTCAAAGAACCGAAAGGAGAATGGTGGGTGAGTTACATGGTCGAAGAAGGATGGACACCATTCCAGGCAGAGAATCCCACTGAAGCACAGGCCTATGGCATGGAAACCACTGATGACAGGGAAGAAGATTAAGTTCCAGTTACATAGTTTTTTTGATATAATTATTATAATGAATCTTAAGCATAGACAGATAGGAGTGATAGTTATATCAAGACACATAGTGAACTGTTTATTTTTGTGACATAATATGCATAGCGAAGGGTAAGGTATTCACTATACGACAATATCAAATGATAGTTAAACTATACTTAGATCAGACAGAAATCGTGATTGCCATAAGAAGATACTAAAGTTCAGACTAGAGAGGTTGTGGTAGTATCAATCCTTTGCTATCCAGTGCTTTCATTTCTGAGAAGTATTGTAGATTGGGTAATCTTTCAAAGTAGGAACAACAATCTCTGATGTTGACCTATTTTGAAAGAAACCTAGTCTAGAATAACAATAGGGGAGAGGGTACTGAAATAGTGTTGACTTTATTCTTCTTTTGAAACTAACAGTTAATATAGTGGTTTTGCAGAAGAAAGTATAGAAAATTTGTTTTGTAGGAGAAGTTTTTAAAATTTGTTTTGCAGGATAAGCAGAGGATGACTATGATGGCAAAAGGGAATTGGGAAAGCTGGACAGAAATACATCATCCCATGCCAAGCATAGTTTCTCCATATGAAGGGCTTTTTTTACAAGCTTGATTGTAGAACCTATAATAGGTCATTTGTAATTTAAAGGTTGCTAGTTTAACTGGACCGATGGTCCCAAGCAAGGCCGGAGGTTTTCTCCTCTCCGCTCTTTCCTACTGGCGCCCACACTGAGTGGAGATTGTAACATTTTCTATCAATAAAATACGACTTAGGCCTTTTTATCAAAAAAAATAAAAAATATTAAGAAAAGTGTTGTGTGTACATTTAATTTAATCAACATAAATGATATTAAGAAAAAATAATAATTTATGATTAATATAAAGTAAATTATTATTAAACTAATTTCTTCTTTTTTTTTTATCGGTAAGAGGCCGAGGCCAAGAATTTTCTTAATTATTTTGAAATTTTACATTACTCCACTCATGCGAGCGCCGGTAGGAAAGAGTGGAGGCGAGAAAACCTCCAGCCTTGCCCGGGACCATAGTCTAGCTAGTCTTGTCTTAATATACAATAATTTCATATTTTAATACATCATCACCCCAGGCCAGGGTGATCAGGAGGGAGGGTATTTCTCTTTTACCCCTCCCTTACAAGCCCTAATTTATGAATTTCAATAAACATTTGTCCCTCAACTTCCAACGGCTTGGCTCTAAAGTTGTTCTTTGCCCGAGATATACCTGTTTGGCCTACATGGTTAGTTTCTTAAACACTTGGCAGATTTGTTAGTATCGTACAGTCCATTATCCCCAATGAAATTTTATCTGTAAAGCTAGAAAGTTACCATAATAAAATATCCTATGAAACCTATCCTCACAGATCATGAATATAGAGATATAAAACTTTAAACTGAATTGGGTTTCCAAATTCATTTATCTTAGGCCCATTCATGATCGACCCATGACCCATCCAAACAAAGAATCTCCAATTTACCAACTCTTGTTTATAGTCCTGGATGCAATCCCTAGTGAAGGATGAGATCCAAGCTACAATAACAAGAGTAGGTAAATGAGATTCGGTCATTCCATCCTCCCCTTCCCTGTAGATTTATAGCAGAGAGGATGACGAAGTCTATGATTATTCAAGGTTGGATATAATCTTTGTCCAGGCCCCGAATTTTGCATGTTAGCCACATTTAATCCAAAGTATTAAGACATGACAGACGGATATCAAAATATAGAAAACTTCAGCAAATGGCATTAGAGTACTTCAACTAGTGATTAGTATTCTAAAATAAGCCAATATTACCCATCCTAAAATGATTTCCCTCAATGTGAATAAATACCAGTAAATGCATGCATCCAGATGCTTGTAAATATCTAGAGTATATATTCAAATTGCTAGGTATCCAAAACAGAATGCTAGTATATGTCTATATAAACAGATAATCCATCATGCCTATTTAGTCTTCGTAACTTTTTTAAGATTAACCATTAAAACAAATTAATTTAATGCCATGTAGGTCGCTTAAGTTTGTCTTTAAGATTCGATACTAGTTACTATCTTTACCCCGATCTTTGTTAACTAAAGATAAAACCCTGTTTTACTAGATATAGTAATCTACTTGGGTCACCAGTATGATCCTGACATTTAGTGACAAGATTATCCCCTGCAAAAATAACATTGTTTTTCTATCAAAAATGGTCCCATGCATACACCAAGGGCTGAGCCTACTCACTTCGACCCCAAAGGCGAGGTAGAAGCATTCTCATCGTCCAGAACCAGGCCTTCGGCCTTGAGGAAGTCCTTGAACCAAGTGGATATTGGAGGGTGTTGCACATGAAACAAGTAGAGTAGAAAGTTGACATTTCTATTGATTGCCTCAATCCTCTCCCTGGTGAAGGACTCACCATCCGTGGAGATGATAGGGAATCTGGGAACCGGCCTGTTGTTTCGAATGAGAATATCATAGTGCCACGACCAAGGGATAGTCCATTCATTGTCAATGTTGACTAAGACCCGTTCTAGATCACCCAATATAGAGGTAGTGAAGACCTCTTTATATAGAGCACTTGTATCCTCGCGATTTTTGGACGATGTAACCATCACAGCGAGAAACATGGCGGCCACATCTGTGTTTGCCCTAGTTCTGTCTGAATTTGTGAGAAATTCCTGGCCCAAGATGCTCTCAACCGCATCAATCACTAAGGTATGGGGAAGTCGCATGATACGCTTTAGGCAATCTCTGGTAATAGCCCCTTCAAAAGCCATTTGCCTCTTCGTATTGCATAGTTTGATCAGGGTATCTGTATATGGTGAAAATGGATAACAATAATAACAAAATTGAAAGGCTAAATGAATTCAACCACCAAACCCTAGCCTAACAACAACAAAGATCCACCATAACATATGAAGATTACCTAAGACAATTCAAATCAAATGAAATCACAAAGATTATACCATCACATGTCCAATAGGGCTTGGATCTCCATTCTTCCTATCTCCATTGATCTTGCTTGATATATTTGCTCTCAGATTTTATGTGCACAAGAGCTCAACAAAGAACGGAATGTGGTTGCAAGTAGGATCGCATATGCCAAGTAGTCAAATTGATCAAGTGGTTAGGGTTAGATAATGAAGGAAGCATCTCCTTATATAAAAGACACTGTATGAAATGGAGGGATAAGATTGAGAGGTGTAAAAGGAGGTCGGCTATGATTAGAGGGTAGGTAGAAGAAATAATAAAATAATGAAAGAGGTAGGTAGTGTAGGAATTAAGAGATGAATGACACGTGTCATGTGTAGAAAAAGGCTAATGAATTAATTAAATAAATAAAGATTTATTTAATTAATAGAAGAAATGAGATCAATTAAATAAATAAATATCTATTTAATTTAGGAAAAGGATAATTTAAATAAATAAATGTATTTATTTAAATGAGAAAGAAGGCTAGAAGAGGATAAATGAATAAATTAAATAAATAAAGATTTATTTAATTAATAGAAGAATTAGGCTTAGATAATTAAATAAATAAAATATTTATTTAATTAGACATGACAATTTTAGGTGTCTACATTTTGCCCCTCTTTGAGATAATGCAGCTTGTCGCATTGTTTCAAAGAAGATAAGATGAACTGATACAAAGTTGCCCCAAGATGGGAATGATATGCCCCCTCGAGAGATTGGATGAAAATGTCTGAAAAGATTGCAGACAATCTCTCGATAAGAAAGAAAGGCTAGAATGGACTGACTAAATAAAGTGACAGAGTCATGGGATAAAGAAGACCGACTCGGGAAACAAGGACGAGGGCTAGGGTAGCCTATAAGATAGACCACGGGGGAAAATACATCCTCATTGTCATCCACACATCCACGAGAGCAGAGTGCAAAGCGAAAATAGAGCAGCAGTAGTCAACGGCGATGGCTTTCGTTCACAGATTCGACCGCGTTCGTCGATTCCAGAGGCCAATAGAGGCAGGAGAGCCGGTAAGTACCACAAAAATGGCTCGTACTTCGATGCATTTATTTTTGTCATTAATGCATGGTAGATAGAGAAATAAATACGCTTAGAAATAGGGTTCAAAAATGTCAAAAAATGCTTAGGTGCGTCTGTGTTGGTGCCAGGCGCGTCTATGTCTGCTAGGCGCGTCTGGGTTTGTGCCAGTTGCGTCTGTGTTTGGAAACGCGTTTATGTCGAATGCAGCCACATTTGTGTAATGTAGGGGCGTCTGTGCCAAGAAGGCATGTCTGTGTCGCCCAGGCACTTCTGTGCAGAGCATAGGCATGTCTGTGTCGCCCAGGCACTTCTGTGCAGAGCATAGGCATGTCTGTGTCTTTCAGGCGCGTCTATGTCCAAAAAATGCGAATTTTCGTCTTCTAGGTCAAATCGGCAGTTCTGTGATGAACATACGTTGTCAATTGGATAAGCTGCTGAGAGGATACACTCAAGTAGGTCCTCTAGAGACAACTAGTATAGATCAAGGCACTTTGTGATGAACAGTGAGTACCAAGATAGAGTACTTTGTGATGAACAGGGAGTACTAAAATATGAGCAGCACTTTGTGATGAACAGGGAGTGCAAATGTGAGGAGCACTTTGTGATGAACAGGGAGTGCAAAACACGTAGTACTTTGTGATGAACAGGGAGTACCACTAGGATAGAAGCAACACTTTGTGATGAACAGTGAGTGTCACTAGGATAGAATGCCACATGCGTTTAGATAAAAAAGTAGCATTTTGTGATAAATAGTGAATGCCATTATGACTGACACGATTGATTTGCTTGACTGCAAGAGTATTTGCTAATGCTAGAGTCACGGGAGAGATTCCTGTTGACACAGAGATTGCGACCTGAGTTGACACTTGAGGACCGAGTAGCGACTGAGGCTATGGGATTGAGACATGTTCTATATGTGCCTAAGTTTTGGGTGAACATGGGACTGCTGACTGCATTGGCGGAGAGGTGGCACTCCGAGACTCGCACGTTTCATTTGCCAATGGGTGAGATGACAGTCACCTTAGAGGATGTATACAGGATTCTGCGAATACCGATCGATGGGGAGTTGATTTTGTACGATCGAGACAGAGATAGGGATGCCCTTAGACGAGTGTTCTAGGATCCGGGACTGGGGATGAGGGTGGGACATGTGGCATGGGATACCATGACATGGACAGGATTAGCACTACCAACAGTGTTGGCAGGAGTTATCAATGGGTTTCTCTGTCCGGATAGGGCGACACGAGGGGTGGCTGCAGGGGACACAGGGGCCAGGAGAGATGATCTTGGGGCAGGTCCGTCTAGGGCTCAGACTCTAAGGTAGGGAATTCATCATAGCCATAGAGGGAACCCTATGTATCAGTATTGTACCATTTTGTATGATGATGTAGACACCTGTGGGTGATTGTAGCCATATGATTTTGACATCATTGTATCATGACACTTTATATATACATATGAGATGATTCATGTTTGTGGCAGCTATATGCATGTGTACCTATGTGATGAGATCTTTCATGATGTATGTTTCTATGTGATGGTTATGATATGGATGCAAATATGTACATGATGCAATGTAATATATTTTCTTTTGTTCTTTTATGTTTTATATGTGTATGCATGATGCAAATGTGAATGTATGTAATGCAGATGAATATGATAATGCAAATGTAAATTGTGCTAATAGGTGTTGTGTGCAGGATGTGATGCAGTTGTGATATCTATATGTATGTATGAAATGCTTAATATGTGGTAATGCAGGTGCAAACTACATGAAATGCAAATGTTTTTGGTGTGTCATTATACTCAGTCATGTGATAGCAAGCTGCGCAGACTTGAGAAGGACGATGGAAGTCAATCAAGAAAAAGGGGATGAAAGACAAAAGATATGAAAGTGAAAGAGCTTCTTATGCGTTATCATCATTGAGTTTTATTATGGCAAGTAGATTATGACAATTGAGGCATATGTTTGACCCAAAAAGTCATTGTACCTATTTGCATGGAGATAAGACAGTCACAAACAAGGAATGCCCCAGTTCACACTAGACTCACAGTGTCCTCGTATCCTTGGACAAGTCATAGTATTACTAAAAGACAATCCACAGATAGCAAATACAAATAGGTGACGATACCCCATCCTCGCCTTTCTAGTCAAAGACATCCTGGAGATAGAATCTCTAGTCAGAGACATCCTGAAAAAGCTAAAAGACATGTCACCTAAAGATAAAATCAAAAGAAAACCAAGACTCGACACCAACATCCACTGTAGTCCTCAAGTTTAGTGTCTCTTGTCACTTGTATAAGTCTTATTTGATTGTGGTCACAATGTTTACTTTCACAAAAAGGATAGATAGCACGAAACCATATGTTGTCTGAGTCTGTTGAAAGATTTGATTTTGTTGAAGCTCATTGTTGCTGCTGTCTCATTTGAAACTAACTGAATCCATGAAACTGATATTTTATTGCGAAGAAGATGAGACCTTATTGCGGACTGGCGAAGCAAATGTTGCTTTATTGCGGATTGTGCGCAGATAGACTGAAGGAAGCTGGAAGAAACTGTACTCCTTGAAACATGTGATGTTCTTAGTTCCACACCCATCACTAGACATAGGATTTGCCTTAGCCACAGATAGGATCTGATTTATTATGGATGGAAAGGGAGGTGAAAAGGGAGGTTTATTATGAATGGCTAACCAATCTTGGGTAGATCAATAACAAGCCATGATGGGAATGGGTAAGTTTATTATGAATGAATAGGTTGTGAGTGTGTGCAAAGTGAAAGGATGAAAGTGAATCCTGAAGGAGGGAGGAGCAATGTCTCTACACATGGCGCTGGTGACCCATTTTTAACCATGGTACTTACGCAAGGCGCCATCGAAGTGGTTTTCACTGTTGGACGAAATTATTTCTCTTTACTTTTTTCGATTTTTCAATATTTTTTGTGTCACAAGGCGCCTGTTTGTCAGGTTTTCACCAAGTAACGATTTTTTTTGTTTTATAATTTTTTCTGTATTTTTGAATTTTTTGATTTTTTTTTGTATTTTTGAATTAGGATACTCTAAAGAGCTATGTGTAAAACCTGCAAAGGTGCATGCTGTTAATAGGATCCTCTAAATGTTCACCCTCTGTGGTTGAGAGCTGATATGCCCCAGATCCATAAGCTATTGTAATGATGTAAGGACCAAGCCAGTTTGGTTCGAACTTGCCCTTCTTCTCTTTGTCTTGCTGATTTTTGGGATTTTCTCTGAGAACCAAATCACCTACCTCAAATGTGCGAGGCTTGACTTTGTGATTGTAACTGCATTGTTCCTTGACTGAATGATGTGTAGCTTGAGTGACTGTCTTCCTTGATAAAGGAACTGAGATAGAATTACTAGTGTGTGGACTACGTAGGCCCATATGCGTTTCACCTGAAGAAGTTTGGGCATCACTGATAGAAAAGTCCTTCGAGGAAGCTCCATTAAAGGTCCATGATGTATCACCAAAAGGGAAACGATGTGTGGAACAAGTGGATGAGTTATGAAGGCTTATGACTGTGAAAAGAAGTGAAAGTAGGATAGCATGATGGAGACTTAGGATCAACAAGTATTCTTTTTGACTTGAAATTGTAGAACTTTTGCCCCCAGTTATTTTGATATTAGGGGAGATCAACTCTTGCTCTTTTTGCTTCATAGGATTTTTATCCTTAACTTTGATTTTTGCAGAGTCCAGTAGCTTTTGATTTTGATTTGAACTAAAGGACTTCTCTCTATTTTTGACTTTTAGATTTTTCTGTTCATAGCTTGATTTGTGATCCCCAATGAGTAAGGGCTTTTGTAATTCTTGTTGATCCAAGTCTGGAAGTGGAGTGGAAATGGAAGTAGTGGATGATATGGTAAGGCTATGTGATTTTTCAAGAGGGTTGGCGATATGCTCAATAGATTCTTTGTTGGAACCACTCTTAGGACTATTGATATCAAGAGATGCTTGCACCACTAGAGGAGATTTGCATTTAGACTTAGTAGCCACAACACTAGGTGGTTCACACCCAATTCCTTGGCATTGCAAATTGTTTGTAGGATGTTCCTATCAACTGAATACCTTAGGAGATAGTGGGAGTTGATGAACATGAAAAATATACTCACCACATCCCATGTCCTTAATCTTTAACTTTTCTCTGAGCTCTGCTTGTTTTGATGTAGAAACAAACAAGGATTCTGGATCCACATATGTTGATGAAGGAATAGCTTCTCGATTGACTGGGATTGTTATTTCTGATCTAGGTCGTAGATTGTTGCAATATATGAATGGATTTGGGTCAGCTTTGACGGTCACTTCAACTCCATTGTGCGGAAACTTGATACATCGATGATATGTAGATGCTACTGCACTAATCTCATGAATCCATGGATGTCCTAGCATTATGTTGTATGTGAGATCAAGGTCTAGGACTTGACAAACCACATCCTTAGTAACTGGCCCAACTTTGAGAGATAAGGTGACTGTACCCTTGGATGAACGCTCTTCATCATCATATGCTTTGATAGTAATTTGATTTGTAGAATTCATAGCTTTATCAGAATATCCCAATTGTTTAATTATGCTCAATGTACAAATGTTTAGACCAGCTCCTCCATCTATCAGGACTCGCTTTATTCGATGTTTGTGTATTAAGGCTTCAACATGTAGTGGTGCATTATGTGGCTGACTTACGGAGGCATCATCGGCTTTTGTGAAGGTAAGGGAATGTGGAATGGAAAGGTATCCCACCATGGCTTGAAACTGGTCCACGTTCAAATCAGTAGGAACGGCGGTGTCTCTCAAGATTTTGTCAAGAATAGCTTTATGTGCGGGGGATATGCATAATAGCTCAAGTATGGAGATGAGTGTGGGTGTCTTCCCTAACTGCTCTACAAGGTCATACTCAGGTTTGGTTGATGAGGAAGTAGTGTTTTTGGTTGAAGCACCTGGCAAAGTAATTTTACCTCGATGGGTTGTAACATGACATTCAGAAGTAGGTTTGGAAGAAGATCCAACACCTTTTAGGACAATCTTGGGTCTTTGAGTAGGATTCTCAGGGTTTTTGTCCTTGATGATAATAGTAGAGACATAATTGTCCATCGAGATGTGATTGATGGTTGAATCATAGTTGTAAGGTGCTCTGGTATAGTTGGTTTGATCGTCTGTGGCTTTAGCTTTTCCTTTGTCATGTTTTGGGAACGGTTCCTTAAACATCTCATGTTCTTGATTGGATGAGTGTCCCTCAATCTCAATGTCACCTCTATCAATGAGATCTTGTACGATGTTCTTCAATCGATGACAATTTCCTGTCTTGTGACCCTTGCTCTTATGAAATTCACAATACTCATCATCATTCCACCAATTTGGTTTAACCTTTGGTTCATATGGAGGAAAATCTGGAACTGTGATTACCTTGTTCGCCACTAGCTTTTTGAAGACTGACTCAAGTGGTTCTCCCAATGGAGTGTACTTCCTTCGTGATCTAGAAGTTGTTTGAGTATTCACTTGATTGTTTGTAGAACTTGATCCCAAAAAGATGAATTTGGGTCGCATCGTGTTGGCATCAACAACACCATCATTGACCCTATTCTTATTTTTATTCCAAAATCTTGGCTTGTCTTTTCCCTTTAAAGTCATCTTTGTTCTCCTTAAATATCTTAATGACTCCTTGCTCAATTAGGACCTTTTCAATTGCTAAGCCTTTTTCAATAACGTCCCTGAAGGTGGACAAACAAGCTTTCCTTAGATCATAGCCAATGTCTTTGTTAATGTTTTGTGTGAACATCTCTACCATTTGTTTTTGTGGAATTTCACAAGAGCATCTGCTAGCTAGATTCCTCCATCTTTGTAAAAATGATGCAAAAGACTCTCCCTCTTTTTGCTTGGTGTTGCATAGAGTAGTGACTAATATATCTGTCTCTATATTGTAGGAGAAATGTTGAATAAATGCCTCTGCTAAGTCACCCCATGACTTAATACCAAGTGGGAGTTGGGAGAACCATTCCATAGCTTGATCACCTAAGCTTTGTGGGAATAATCTCATCAAATATGTCTCTTCTGAAGCTACTTCAATGCAAGCTGTGAAAAACTATCTTATGTGTGCCTTAGGATCCCCTTTTCCTCTATACTTATCAAATTTAGGCATCACAAAGTGTGTAGGAAATGGAGGCATTGGAATGCTCTTGTTGAATGGATAAGGACATATGTCTCTCATTGTGTATGTTGGCTTCGGTGTATTTATGTCCTCCATTTTCTTTTGTAAGTCCCTAATTTGTTGCTCCAAATTGCTCTTAGGTGGAGATCGACTTCTTGGACCATACCCTATGCTTGAGGCACCAATTGGAGGAGAAGCATGTTGCATATATGGATGATATTGATCATACACATGTTCATATGGAGGAGGTCTATAGTGATGTTGTGTATATAGACCACTTGGTATAGATTCATGTTGAGGAACACCATATCTATTTTGTGCATGTATACCATACTCTACAGGCATGTCATGTTCTAATGTGTTGCCACCAAATTTGACACGGGGTTTCCTTGTGTCCAAATTTTGAGCATGCCTTTGAATATCCAATTGCTTTGGTGGTTGATCCTTAGCATTTGTATGTGATTGAGCATATCTTTCTGCATAAGACTTCCATAATGGTCTGCAAAGGTGAGTATCATATGCTTGACCATGTGTATGTGGGACCTCTGGTTTTTGAAATAAAGATGATGGTGATTCGGGCACAAGATGTGGTCCTCTATTTCCTCCACTATTAGGCCTCCTTTGATCCATATTGGAGTGAGTTTGTTGCAAAGGTCGATTTTCCATTATTTGAGACATGTCAAAATCATGAGGTATCTTGGCTCCACTTTGTGCCATCATTTGTAAGAAGTATTGTCTATCTCTCCTCATTATTTCCTCAACCAACTGATTGAAATGGGGATTCATAATGGATTCTTCCACATCTACTGAATGTACTAAAAAGTTGTCCATATTGTCATTGTGTGTATCATTGTTGTTTGTAGTGTCCATGTTCTCAACATTTGGAATGTTTCTATAGGCATCCATGTCAGGTAATGTGTTATGATCAGTATTGAAAAAGATATCATTATCATACTCATAAGAACTCATGTTTGCAGACTCTTGAGCCTCTTTAGTTTCTCTCCTAGATTTTTGAAGACGAGTTTCAACCATGAACTAGGTATTGACCAAGATGTGTGAGACTAGATGAAAATGGAAAAAGTATGGAAGACCAAAAGTTGGATGGAGTGTAAATGCATCTGAGGTGTACTTGCAATGTCCAAAGTGTAAGACCAAGTATGTATGTAGTAGAGTAGGTGTGACTTCCAAAGAGAGGATAGTTTCTCTTGATGAGGTAAGTTGACCTTGACTCTAAGTAAGACCAAATGAGACCCAAAGGTAAGAAACCTTGATGAGGGACCACTTAGCAAAGTATTGTTGTATGTAGTGTGTTGATAAAGTATAGTGAGGACAAGCAAGTGACCTTTTGACTCAAGTTTAGACAAGTGTAAATGTAAAATGAGATGTGAAGCAATGATGGACTGTGTGAGACCCAAAGACAGGTTGAATGCTAGATGAAACCTGGAGAAATGACCTAGGAAGCTCAAGAATTCTAAAACTGATTGTGTTTGTTTGCTGGATTGTAAAATTTTTGCAATTCTGAACACAGATGCGCCTGTATACTTCACAGACGCGATTTCCTGACACAGACGTGTCTCTGTTCAACACAGACGCGCTTCTGAGTTTTTTTTTTTGCAAAATGTACTGTTGATTCTGGGAACGCAGACGTGTTTCTGCCCTTCACAGACGTGTTTAGATAGCACAAACGCGATTATGACAGACACAGACGCGTTTCTGTAAAATTTGCACAATTTTTTCCAATCTATGAAGTCGTTTTGTTGTGACCAAATCTGACTGTTTGACTATTTTTCGTGACAAGAGGACACAGTGTTAATGAAGACCCAATGCTTGTAAGTGTCTAGAGTCAAAAATGACTCCAATAAAAAGTGTGTTGTTTGATGTAAAAATGTTTTGCATACACTTGAAGACACAAAAAGGCACAATGTTTTGTTGTTTGGTCTTGAATGTTTGAATGTTTAAAATAAGTCAAGCACAATTTTTATGGCTGACAAAGACAATAGTTGTTGATCTCACATGAGGTTTTACCCCTGAGGCTACGCTATTCAGAGCAGATACTTAGATGCTTGACCTCACTGACTCCACCCTCGACACTCACTTCTCGGGTCAGCCAAGCATCAGTCCCCATGAAAACTCCCTGTGGCAAACTTTGTATCTCTACTAAGAACCGTATGTGTGTGGGCTGCTACCAGAGGTCCAACCTCTTGCCCCAACAACTAGAAGGATTTGGGCTTCTAAAACAAAAAGGTGCTAGTAAGGGCATCCGCTCGTGTGGCCATACATGCGACACTTTCAGCTCTGTAAATACAGAAGGCTCCTAACCGGTAGGGGTTATGCCCTACAACTGATCAAATAAATTTGATCAAACGGGTTTATGGGGAGACAGTGTCGGTATGAACTAATCAGCACACGTTATCCATAGTTTTCACCATGAATACATTTATTTATAGTGGTTCGAAAGAGGTGGGTTTTCCTCGCTACCACTTGGGTCGTTCTCTTCTCACTAGTAGTCTTAATGACCACACGAGAAGACAGACCCTCTAAAGATTAAACAAAAAGAGTCTATTGCTCAAGACACAAAAGACAATGGTTCAATTTTAGTGCACCAATTGAAGTGTTTGCTAGTCTATGAAAACAAGACACACAATAAAAATCAAAACCCTTGCCAAGGACCTGCAACAAAAGGTTGTTAGTAGTTTGGATTGTTTCAAATAATCGCCCCTTCCTGCAAGCACACAAGTTAGGTAAATTTTAAACCCAAAAGACTTTGTGAAAATAGGGGCCTTCAACCAAACGTTTTGCTTTCAAGACAAGCTGCACCAATTTTGTTAGCTAGATCTGAAAACCTAAATGCAAAGCTCGAAACTGAATCAATAAACTTCAAATTTTGAAATTGGTGAACACAGACGTGGTTACACTCTACACAGATGTGGTTTTCTGACTCAAACGCGGTTCTATGAGGCACAGACGCGGCTCGAAAACACAGACGCGGCTAGTTAACACAGATGCGGCTAAAACCACCACAGACGTGACTTTAGGACATAAACGCGATTTTCGAAACCTGCAAAATAAAATATTATTTATAGCACAGACGCGATTCTAGATGCCGCAGACGCGATTCGGGAACCCAGACGCGGTCCGAAAGGTCACAGATGCGATAAAAATCCAAAAACGCGATTCGAAAGTACGCAGACGCGAGAATATCAAAATGTTGTGTAAAACGTCCGATCTGCAACTTCAAAAACACAAAATCTGCAACAAGGAGGTTAACTGCAAAAGGGACAAGAGTCCCACCGGGCGTGCCAAAATGTATATGGTGAAAATGGATAACAATAATAACAAAATTGAAAGGCTAAATAAATTCAACCACCAAACCCTAGCCTAACAACAACAAAGATCCACCATAACATATGAAGATTACCTAAGACAATGCAAATCAAATGAAATCACAAAGATTATACCATCACATGTCCAATAGGGTTTGGATTTCCATTCTTCCCATCTCCATTGATCTTGCTTGATATATTTGCTCTTAGATTTTATGTGCACAAGAGCTCAACAAAGAACGGAATGTGGTTGCAAGTAGGATTGCATATGCCAAGTAGTCAAATTGATCAAGTAGTTAGGGTTAGATAATGAAGGAAGCATCTCCTTATATAGAAGACACTATATGAAATGGAGGGATAAGATTGAGAGGTGTAAAAGGAGGTCGGCTATGATTAGAGGGTAGGTAGAAGAAATAATAAAATAATGAAAGAGGTAGGTAGTGTAGGAATTAAGAGATGAATGACATGTGTCATGTGTAGAAAAAGGCTAATGAATTAATTAAATAACTAAAGATTTATTTAATTAATAGAAGAAATGAGATCAATTAAATAAATAAATATTTATTTAATTTAGGAAAAAGATAATTTAAATAAATAAATGTATTTATTTAAATGAGAAAGAAGGCTAGAAGAGGATAAATGAATTAATTAAATAGATAAAGATATATTTAATTAATAGAAGAATTAGGCTTAGATAATTAAATAAATAAAATATTTATTTAATTAGACATGACAATTTTAGGTGTCTACAGTATCCATCACCAATTTTCCTTAATTCTAGCTCTTTGATGGATTACAGAGTGTCTTAAAATTAACGTGAAGCTTGGTTAGTAGCCGAATGGGTTATTGATGTGAAAGAACTGAGTTTGCTTATTCTTTCTAGATACATGCAAGCCATAACCCACTTTGGATGAATCTAATTGGCTAAGAAATAGTGTATATCCTTTAATGATGCATCGTATGTAGGAAATCCTATAGAGGAGCCGTGATTAATTTTGGCAGATGATCAAATGGGTACACCACACACCAAAGCCCTGACTTGTCATAATGATCAGGATTTCTTGGGGATTAAATTAAATTTGATATGTTTGTCATATAAATATTATAATTGTTAGTTTCAAAAATTTTGTGATGTTCAATATATGTGATTATATATTTGAATATATCTATATCTTGGTATATAGCTATGTATATATACCCAGATTAATGTAAATGAATCTATAAATATTGTAGACGTCTAAAAATGGTCAATGCTTGCGGAGTCATACTTTAACATTTGCGCATTGCCTTATTTTAGGGTTCTTGCGTCGCTTAACATTTCTTCTATGTTGCGCACTTGGTCTTTATCATTTGTGAGCATCGAGTCCTTCTTTTGCATTCCTCATTTTTCTCGCTTTCTAATTTGGTCTTGTCGATAGCAATCTTTAGTCATTATTTTGGTCAATCTTATCCTATCACATCATGGTGCGTGCTCATTTATCATCATTTTGGACATCGTCAATCCTAATCGATGATAGAATTAGGGTTTTTGTCCTCTCGTCAATCTCGTCATTTTGCGATCGATTTGTCATCGATCCTTGTCCTGGTCAATCTTGTCATTTTGCGATTGATTTGTCATCGATCCTTGTCCTTGTCAATCTCATCATTTTGTGATCGATTCGTCATCGATCCTTGTCCTTGCCAATTTTGTCATTTTGTGATCGATTCGTCATCTGTCCTTATCCTCTTTAATCACGTCAATTGGCACTTTTCAATTTGATCTCCTTGTCAATCTTGGTCAATTTGTCATGGATTTTTGTCACCCAATCTCAATCATTTATCAACGTTGGTCCTTTGTCAATCAGAATCATGATCGAACCTACATCAATTATCTTTTGTCAAGACCTAATTGTTGTCCTTGCATTTCTAATTCATCTTCTAGGGTTTTATGATTTATTCATTTAATCTTGTTTGTCATTTTTCCCTCTAGGTTAAATAATTTATTTATTTATCCTAAGTCTTCTTGTCACAATTAAATATTTATTTAATTGGCTAATTAATTCCCCCTCTTTTTGTGAATTAATTAATGAATGAAAAATTATTAATTAATTCACCTCATTTTCTAATTTGCTAAATTCAATTTCCACCTAATCAATTCATCTCTAGTCTCTCCCTATTTTTGTGCTTCGGTGGAAGCATGAATTTCTCATGCGTCATACCATTGGCATAGCAAGATGTCATAGGCTTTTAGTCCTCTAACCTTTGCATTGGCAATATGTCATAATTCATGACATAGAAGTTGTCATAACCTTCTTCTTCAACTCAATTTTGCAATTTTTGAAATCAATTACCTCTAATATCAATTTCATGCTAATCTTATCCTCTCTCCAATTTGTCTATAAATTGGATGAGTTTCTGAGATCAAATCAATCAATCACATTTTCGAGTAACCTTATGCTACAAATTTCATCAACAACTTGCTTTCCACTTGCAAATGCACTTTGTAGGTGAGAACAACATCAAATTGGAAGGTGAAAGAAGAACAATGGAGCCACATGAAGGAGATATCTACATTTGGTTTGCTTTGATTTCATTTTGAATGTCTTGTCTTCATGTTTTCATTGATTAGATTAGGATTGTTTTCATTGCAATTTTAGGTTTTGTGATTGTCTTAATTGTTATTTGTTTTGATGAATCCTCAATTTCCTAGTTTACATTTTGGTGAACCCAACATGAACTAACCATTTAACCATGTTTTGAGTGCTTTTTGAGTTGTTTGCAGGTGAAAAACTCAAGAAACAGGGCAACTTAGAGCTTTCTGGACACTTCTGCGCCTGTGTTGAGGCATTCTGCGCCTATGTAGGAGGGATCTGCGCCTATGTAGGAGGGATTTGCGCCTGTGTTAAGGAGATCTGCACCTGTGTTGATGAGATTTGCGCCTATGTAAGGCCAGAAACAGGGGTAAAAATTAGTTGTTTTTCTTGCAAGTTTGTTTGTTTGCAATTTGTTTCTTGCATTAGGGTTTTTCCTTGGTACTAATTCTCTGTGCAACATCTTGGCATTACGTATGACAAAGACAAAAATGCAACTACTAACGAATCTTATGCAGGATGCGTTCAAAGACTCACATTAAAACATCTTGCTTGCAAATTTTTAAAGTAGTTGCACATTTCATTTCTTAAAGGATAATGAACACCATGCATGCTTTGTTTGTTTTCAGTTTGATTGTATGTTTTAAGCCTTAGAGTTGGGCCTGCCTCCCGATTTGCCTGGCACTTTGCACAAGCATTGGTGAGAGGGAACAACCCAAAGTGGTGACGGGCTAAAGCCAAGCTCTTCCGAACCACTCTAAATAACTGTGGATGCAACGAAAGTTGTAGACAACGGGTGCTGGAATGGTATTGCGACGATTTATTCGCCGGATCAATACCCACCCGAACAGATGCCCTTACTAGAATCTCTTGTTTTTAGAGGCCAAAAACCTTCTATCTGTTGGCTCAGGCGTTGTGATACATGCATGCCGAAGACACCTCTCATGTACTACTCAGTTAGAGATAGCAAGTTCTTAGGAAGTGATGCCCCTTGAACTCGAAGCTTGGTATGCCCGAGAAGTGAGTGCACTATAAGGGGGAGCCAGTGCTACCAAGCGTCTAGCTATCCGGCTGAGTGTTGTACTTTATGGATAGAGGATTCAACAGATATTGCCCTTGTCAGCCATAGGATTTGTTGTAAATGTGCTTGATTGTCTTGAGTCAAAGTCAAACAAACATTATGTCTTCCATGATTGTCAAAAGTTAAAAACAAACTTTCAAAAGTGCTCATAATCAACTTGGGTTTTCAAAATCAACAACCTTCAATTCAAAACAAAATCCAAACAAAAGTCCAAATTTGTCCAAGTATTCATCCAACATTTGAACATGGCTTGTCAAAACATTGGATGTCTTTGTTTCAAAATTCATGTCACTTTAGGTTAGGTTTTTGCATAGTCCAACTTAGGTCCTAGGGCATATTGTCATCTCCCTTCATTTTAGTCCTTTTCATTGCAAGCATCCTCAATTTGCACTTAGGTTCCAAATCATTTCCCTAAGCTGCATTTCATTGTCATATCCAAGCTAGATTTCCATTTAGGTGACATTCGTGCATTATCCTTGTCATGCTAAAATTAGGTCTTGCCTAGGTTGCATTTTGCATATTCGAAGTCATTGGTCTTCGCATATCCTTATCATTGTATTGTCATCTTGTCTTGGCTTCATCTTGTCATATCATATCCTTAGATCATTTTCATGTCATATCCTAAGTCATTGTCATAATCATTGCCTTCTTGCATTTAGTCTCGAAAATTTGGTTTGTCAAACTTGAAAAATCAAAACTTTGGATGATACCCTAAGTTGTTGTTAGGGAGTCTTGACCTTGTCTAATTTGTCCTTTCATTAATATCAATTTTTGTCAAACCTAGCTTAGTATCCAAGTATATAGGTGAGGCATTGTCAATTTGTCCTATTGTCTTTTGGTCCTTTGTCCTTTAAGGTCTTGACTTCATTTCAAATTCCCAAGGTTGAGTCTTTAGGTTTGCATTTCAAAAAGTTTGTCAAAATCTTGAAAAACAACAAAAACATTAAGTTGTGTTGTCATCCTTTTAGGTTGCATTTGTCAATCCCATTAGTTGCATTGCATAGTGACATGTATGTTGAAATGAGGTCTCAACCTTCTTACGAAGCCATGTCATCACAATTGAGAAATCAATCATGTCAATCCAATCTCTACATGTCTCAGAACTTGGATCAAACTTATCATGATGATGTAAATGTCCAAATACAAAACCTAGAGGAGAAACTAGCTCAAGAAAAGGAGATTTTGGAACAAAAAGTGAAAAACATTGAGAAGAATAGATCACAAATGTCCAAAATGTTTCAAAAATTTCCAAGTCAAAATCCAAAGAATGAGCCAATTGATGTAAGATCTCTTATTGAATGATCAGACATACCAGCTCTCTACGCACAAATAGAGATGATGAAACAATTTCAAGAAAAGAGACAACAAGATTATGTGCCTTCACAACAAGAACAAGTTGGTGTTTACTATCAATCAGATTTTCAACCATCACAACTAATTGTTCAATAGTTTGAACATTTCCAACAGATACAACCAATGGTCCAACATATACAACCAATACAACCAATGGTCCAATTTCAACAATATGTCCAACCAACTATACAATGTCCACAAATAGTTCAACCAATGGTAGAATATCAACAAGTTCAATCAACATATCAATGTCAACAACTAAAATCACAAATTCAAAAACAAAACTTGCAACATGCATCAAGCCAAATTTTGAACATGTCAAACCAATTTGATCAACATCTAGTTCGAAATCAAAACATGACATCAGACCAGAACGAACTCCTTTCCAAAAAAGTTCAAATTCCAAATACAACTATGTCAAAACCTCGAAAGAAAGGTGGCTTTATTGCAAGGATGTTAAGAAAATTACCAAGTGAGTTCTTTGAGGAAGATCAAGATAATACACTTATGTCTAGCAATGCCTCATCCCCCCGCAAATAAATTGACTCTCCAGTGGCATCTATCCCTACACCTTTAGAAGTTTCCCAAGAACCTTCCATATTGTCCTCATCAAACAATACACCCAAGGATGAAATTATCCAAGGGCTATCCATAATTGATTGCCAAAATAATCCAATTCATGATGCACATCCTTGTCATGTTTTAGAAATACAAGACCCAATACCACCATGCACTTTATTGTCATTACCTGTTTTAGAGGACCCCATTTGAAGTCCCTCTTTCTCATGTTCAAGCATTGATTCCTTGGCAGAATCCATCACAAATATTCAAAGTGCATTTCCTTCATGCCAAAACATTGATTCCTTGTCAGAATCCCCCATACATATCCAAAGTCCAACCCCATGTCAAGAGGATAATTTAGAGCATGAAGAAATGTGTCTTAAAACAGATCAAGATCAAGATCCCGAAACCTTATCATCCCATCCAATTGTTGACTAGGACCCCATGTTCCCAGACACTCATGATGATTCCCCTATTCTTGTCTATCCCATCCAAAGTCCTATTGACACTCCACTTCCTAAGAAAGATCAAGATATCCTTTCCATCCTTTCCTATGATCCCATTAAAAGTCAAGAGAAAAGCACCTTTAAAGAGGATTCCAATGATCAAATTATTCCTTTAAATCCTCCACAAGATCTTTTTGTTCCTCCATATCCTTGTCGTAATGCTCCATATACACTCCAAGATCTCATTTCTTTTGATGATCCCATTATTTCTCTCATTCCATCTCTTGAAGAGCCTGTCATTGAACCATGTCCACCACACAATCATAGTCCCCCTCATGATCCTAATCCCCCTCATGATTCTAACGTGTTAGTGCAAGATGTTCATGAACCCTTGACATGCATAATGGGTTCTTCCTCTTTGGTGCAATCCGATCCACTTCAAGATCTCATTATTTCTCTCAAATCATATCCACCTCATAATGGACTCGTGTCTTCTTCCCAAAGAAAAGAGTATCCTACAAGTCAAAATATTCATAAAGGCCAAGGGGTAGACCTTCACAAGAAAGAACGCCTTAATATGAAAGAAAATGTTAAGGCTCATGTCTACACAACTCACTCGCAAGACGTTGGTATCCTTCCATCAAAATCAAAACATACACCTTCCCCATCATACTTTCCATCCATCTTAGGTCCTTATATCCCTTCATCCTTTATGCAAGGTCAGCAAAGGCACACATCCTTGAGTAAATTTCATCAATCCAAAAGAACTCCATTTCATTCATATCCATCCATGCATTCCTTTCCCCCTCCAAGCAATTTGGATGCCAAGCATAAAAGTCATAAGTCTAGCAATCCACATGTATTCAAGGATCAACATGTCCAATATAATCGACATGTCAAAACAAAGAACAATATGATCTATAAAGAAAAAGAAATATCCAAAAGGTCACAAAAGCCCACTGAGAAAAATAAAGCAAAGTCAAAATATATATGGGTTCCTAAATCCCTTATGCAAGCAATGCACTCCAAGGAACCACAAAAGCATGAAAAATCAAAAACCATGTGGATCCCTAAGCGGCTCCTTGAAGCACAAAAGCCTAAAGAAACATCAAAATTGGCATCTACAATTGCTATTCCACCATCCAAACCTTCCAAATCTATTCCTCCATCACCTTCTTCATCCATTTTGGGCCCTTATGTCCCAAAATCCCAAGCTATTCCTCCATCCAAATCTCACAATCTGAGATCCATTTTTCCTCCATCAATCCATCACCCCTCAAGGTGTGTGCCAATGTCAATCTTGCCAACATTTCTATCCACTCAAGCACAGTTCTTCCAATACCCTATCCATTATCCAATGCATATTTTCCATCCTTCGATCCCTTCGATCCCATCCTTTGCATAAATCCTAGCCTTAATTTCATCTCTTTTTCCATGTCCTTATCCTACCAACATCTTTGAGCATACTTTTAAAGGTCATGGTCCATTTTTTTCAAGGCTACTATCCAAAAAAAAAAGATGTTTGAGTCCTTCTTCCATCCCCTATCATGTGTCCATCTTCTATTGAAAAAGTCAAAATACAAAAAAAAAGAGTAACAAAAAAAAAGACAAAAGAAAAAAGTAAAGCAAAAATAATTCGTCCACTGGTGAAAACCTGGCAAACAGGTGCCTTGGGCAAGTACCATGATGAAAACCTGGCAAACAGGTGTCATTCATAATCTATGAACTTCTTGCATACCGTACT
The DNA here is from genome assembly GCF_030272615.1 of Cryptomeria japonica. Lineage (NCBI taxonomy): Eukaryota > Viridiplantae > Streptophyta > Pinopsida > Cupressales > Cupressaceae > Cryptomeria > Cryptomeria japonica. Next base: position 523,826,244 of record NC_081408.1, on the reverse strand, counting down.
TGGGGACAGGTTTTATCCTATCATATCCTTTTGTCCTTCATTGTTCCATTATCCTATCGAACCCCTGTCATTACCCTTCATATCCTATTGTCCCTCATGTCCAGTTTCCCATTTTCCACCTTTGATCTTGACAAGGTTGAGGATCTTCATGAGCATCATGCATCTTGTTTGCAACTTTTAGTCCATCATAGCTTTTGGTCTTTATCCATTTGCTTATTATAACCTTTCATCCATATTCCCTAGCTTATTGCAACTTTCTGCCACTATCCCTTAGCCTACCCCGAGCTTCAGTCCATGTCCCTTATCCATTCTTGGTCTTATCCTATCCATATCTTATCACTATCCATACATTTTTTTTCCATTCCTTGATCTTGATCTGACATAAGGACGCAAAATTTAAACATGGTTTCAAAAACCTCTTGACATGTCCCTCATGCCATGTCACTACTTTACATTGTCATATCCAGTCTCTTGTCCCATCACGCAATAGCCCTTGAAAATTGCATCCGTATTGTCTCCATGATGAAAGGCCTTTGTCTTCCCTCTATCCACCATCATTTCAGCAAGCCTATTTATTCATCTGTCATATTCCTTGCCTTGCTAGACACTGGGGGCAAAATCCTAAAAAATTCAAATAATGTCCTGAAAAAATCCCTAAAAATCATATAATGTCCTGAAAAAATCTCTAAAAAAAAATCAAATAATGTCCTGAAAAAATCCCTAAAAAGTCAAATAAAGTTATGAAAAATGAACAAAAAAATTAAAAAAACTCGAAATTCCTACAAAGTGAAAAACATCAAAATCCAAAAGCAATTTCTTTGGCATTTTGCATTTTGTCAATAAATGATCCCTTTGTGCATCGACAGATCGTTGAGCATACATCTAACGATAATCAATCCAACATTGTGCTTCAATGAAATCACGCAATAACAGATGAACTTTTCAATCAAACCAGGCATTCAAACTCATCAAAATTGTCATGTCCATCAATCAACATCCATATCATTTGTCCTTGTCACTATTATCATGGGTCTTATACAGGGTGTGGTATACTCGAAACCAGACTGTGTCCTATCTTAGACAGGGTACTGCATTCCCTAAAACTAGACAACATGATCATTCTTGTTTTCCACTTTTGACAGTGACGATCAGATTGTTTGTTTGACTTGGTCGAATTTGTGCGTCTTATCTTTTTACCGATTTATCTTTGGCTTCGATCATGTTCCTATGTTGCTCAAGGATGTCACTGAGTGATTTAGAGTGACCAGGATGGTTCATGGTCCCTTTCCTTTTTTTTGTTGTGTTTGTTGTTTGTGGAATGTTTGTCACAAACTGGGGCAACTATATCATTGGGTGTCTGTGATAAGTACGTTCGCTTTGTGAACGCCACACATACCTCGACCCTTGATGTCTGCACCTAGGATGATTCACTCATTCCTTATGTGTGATGTGTCTGTCTTTTGCAAAAGGGGTTGCGTTTCAGCTCTGGCTTTCAATGCCATGATGCTCTGCATCCGCTTTGCTACATTAAATAAAGGTTCTCACCTACTTCTATGCATTGGTGAAAGCAATTTTTTCTTCGTCTCTAACTGTCCTCTGTCTAATTTCTTCTTACTAACATTTCTTCCGTCAGTTTGGGCAGTCAGTTCGATCTTGTTCTCTGATCTCCAAAAAAACAAAAACATAAGCTGCACCTGCATTCATTGGTTAGTGCGTTTGCATTATATCAAGCCCATATCAAGCATTTTATCCATTTCATATTATAAATGCATCAAAAACACATAATAATATATTCATACATGTTCCGCAATGGTACATAAATAGTGCATAAGACATCCATACACGGAACGTAAACATAAGCCATAACACATTGCATCCCATCATATAGCTGCATATCATATCATATATCAAAACAATATCGAAGTACAAAATTGGACTGTCTGTCCTAAGTATGGCCCGCAGGATGCATACATAATGTCAAATGTCTATCACAAGGAGCACATGCCTCTGTCATTGGGTGCTCCCTTTGTCCTCCTCATCCCTACCATGTCTCAAAGATGATGTCCCTCTTGTCCCGAGTCCTGGCTGTGGTGGTCTCCTAAGTCCACTCACCCCCATGCTGCTCACTGACCTCCGAGAGTGTGGCCTGCTCTCTGTCCTCGACCGTGACCAATATGACACTGCTCTCTGCTCTAGTGGAACTGCACTCTCATATAGTGTCCTCAACTGGCATATCTCATCTTCGGTCTCTACCAACATCTGTGCCATCTCATGTGCACTGACATCCCTAATCGACCCAATATACTCGACCACTCTCTGCTCTGCTTGTTGTGCCTGGGCTATTGTTGTATCTCGAGCCGCTGTTAGTCTAGCTATCTCTGCTCTGAACTGATCTTGCTCTATCCTCAAGATAGCATTCTGTCTCTCTAATGTGGCAATGTAATCATGCAGACTCGCTATGGTGGCCCTACATGTCTGCATCTCCTCTATGCTCGCTGTCTCCTGCCCTATGGGTATATCCTGCAATGACTCGTGATCGGCTGGATCTGGCTCCTCCCTCTTGTCCTCCTCCTCTTCCTCCTCATCATCCTCATCATCCCTCTCGTCCTCCTCCTCACTATCCCCTCTCTCCTCATCATCCTCCTCCTCCTCATCTCCCTCGTCCTCATCTCCATCCTCATCATCTCTCTCCTCCTCTTCAGTGAGTGGGAAGTCCTCCTGTCTCCTAGGTGCTGGAATATCAGGATCCATCAATGGCATTGGTTGTCGTCGTGCAAACCATCACTCATACTCCTCTGTCATCCCGACATCTACAATATCTGATCTCCAATCCCACTGTCTCTGCTATAGTTGTGTGAAGTCGACATATGCTATGTGTGGCTAAATCATCCTCCCCCACTAGCTCGTCTCTTTGTGAGATTGGGCAAAGTGTGCAGTCCCTATCGGTACATCCTATCTCTCTCCAAACTGTCGTCAGACTCTCTCTGGCAGATACATCTCAATCACTCTTTGGTGGTTCACTGGTCGCCCAATCAGGTATCTCTCATGTCTGCAATACGATAGCTCATCACTATCATCTAACCATCCAGGGCAATCATGATATGGTCTCCATGTGAAATCTCTGTCTAGCTCATGTCACCAATACAATATGTATCTGAATGGACCCTGTCTCAGCATACCTCCATAACAATACACATATGGTCGGTGTGGTACTACTTGTCTCTCTGCAATCGGTCAACATATGGCTATGTGCTCAAATGCCCATACCTGTAACAGTGTGACCCCACAGCTCAAAGTCTAAACCCTCTAATATGCTATCTAATGCAACTGAAAATACAACATGGCAAGCACACATGGTCCCCATGCATATACAGTCCCCTCCATCACCATCCGCTCTAGCACTCTTCTCCATCCAATAGGGAATCCATGTCCTCATCTATCACCTGCTAATAGGCATGCTATAACCACTGCTATCACTACATAACGTTGATCATACTCTACTGCCATGGTCTCCCAGCGGATCTCCCTCTCTATGATATCAAGGTCATCTACGTCGCACTCAAATAATCTGCACAAAGCGTCTCTCCCTGTCACTGGGTCATACACTACCATCTCCCCATGAATCGAAATGCAGAGGATACGCCACATGTCCTCTAGTGTCACCGTCGCCTCTCTAGTCGGTAGATGGAATGAGGAAGTCTCTGAATGCCATCGCTCTGCCAATGCGGTGAGCAGTCCTATGTTTGCCCTAATCTTGGGCATGTATGTGATGTAGTATAATCCCAGTCCTGCTAATGTATCTCTGTCCGTGCTCCTGAGTCTATGTCGCAACATGAAGCAGTCGGGTCTGGTCTCCCATGTAATCAATGGATACTGTTGACTCTGCATCACAATTGGGGCACACTTTATCAGTTTTAGGGTTTTCTCCTAAGGGCTGCATTTCCTTGTTTCCTACCCCAATTAGTGTTTTTTTAAAATCTATTTTGACCTATCCTACCTTTATCCCTCTTTTCGGGATCATCCGCGCGTTGTTTTCAATCAAATTAGTGTTTTCAGTGCACAATTGTGCTTGTGTACCCTGTCCTGTGCCTGTGTAGCATCAAGCTGCGCTTGTGTACCCTACACAGGCGCAGAACATCCTTACACAGGCGCAGATGTCCATTTTTCCCTTCCCTGTGGGCCCCGCAATGTCCTGCAATCAAGCAAAATTCATGAAATTGACAATATGGGTTTTTGAGCTACATACCGCTGCTCCCGCGTCGTCCAGTCGTCTGTAGGTGCGTACACATTCCCCAAGGTGATCTACCATTGGAATGTTCGCCATCTCTCTGCAATGGTCTTTTTCCTAAGCAACAATTCCTCCACTTTGGCTAGTGCAAATGAGCTCTTTTCCTTCTCCTTGTCTCATTTATAGCTCTTTGTCAGTGCCTAGATGGATGTGCATGCTCTCCATCTTATGCTGGTCGCGGTCTTTTGTGCCTTCTATTGCTTGTAATTTGTGCATCCGACCTTCAATTCTTGATCTATTCGAACATATCATTTTCTATTATTCTTATCGACTAATTGGCCTCTTTTTTGAATGTTTCCGACCAATTCTTCGAGGGGGCATGCATATGTCATTGTTATTGTCTGGGGCATTTTCATTATTATTCTTTGAAACAATGCTTAAAATCACATTGTCTCAAAGAGGGGCAAAATGTAGACGTCTAAAAATGGTCAATGCTTGCGGAGTCATACTTTAACATTTGCGCATTGCCTTATTTTAAGGTTCTTGCGTCGCATTAACATTTCTTCTATGTTGCGCACTTGGTCTTTATCATTTGCGAGCATTGAGTCCTTCTTCTGCATTCCTCATTTTTCTCGCTTTCGAACTTGGTCTTGTCGATAGCAATCTTCAGTCATGATTTTGGTCGATCTTATCCTGTCGCATCATGGTGCATGCTCATTTATCATCATTTTGGACATCGTCAATCCTAATCAATGATAGAATTAGGGTTTTTGTCCTCTTGTCAATCTCATCATTTTGCGATCGATTTGTCATCGATCCTTGTCCTGGTCAATCTTGTCATTTTGCGATCGATTTGTCATCGATCCTTGTCCTTGTCAATCTCGTCATTTTGCGATCGATTCGTCATCGATCCTTGTCCTTGCCAATGTTGTCATTTTGTGATCGATTCGTCATTGGTCCTTGTCCTCTTTAATCACGTCAATTGGCACTTTTCAATTTGATCTCCTTGTCAATCTTGGTCAATTTGTCATGGATTTTTGTCACCCAATCTCAATCATTTATCAACATTGGTCCTTTGTCAATCAGAATCATGATCGAACCTACATCAATTATTTTTTGTCAAGACCTAATTGTCATCCTTGCATTTCTAATTCATCTTCTAGGGTTTTATGATTTATTCATTTAATCTTGTTTGTCATTTTTCCCTCTAGGTTAAATAATTTATTTATTTATCCTAAGTCTTCTTGTCACAATTAAATATTTATTTAATTGGCTAATTAATTCCCTCTCTTTTTGTGAATTAATTAATGAATGAAAAATTATTAATTAATTCACCTCATTTTTTAATTTGCTAAATTCAATTTCTACCTAATCAATTCATCTCTAGTCTCTCCCTATTTTTGTGCTTCGGTGGAAGCATGAATTTCTCATGCGTCATACCATTGGCATAGCAAGATGTCATAGGCTTTTAGTCCTCTAACCTTTGCATTGGCAATATGTCATAATTCATGACATAGAAGGTGTCATAACCTTCTTCCTTCAACTCAATTTTGCCATTTTTGAAATCAATTAACTCTAATATCAATTTCATGCTAATCTTATCCTCTCTCCAATTTGTCTATAAATTGGATGAGTTTCTGAGATCGAATCAATCAATCACATTTTTGAGTAACCTTATGCTACAAATTTCATCAACAACTTGCTTTCCACTTGCAAATGCACTTTGTAGGTGAGAACAACATCAAATTGGAAGGTGAAAGAAGAACAATGGAGCCACATGAAGGAGATATCTGCATTTGGTTTGCTTTGGTTTCATTTTGAATGTCTTGTCTTCATGTTTTCATTGATTAGATTAGGATTGTTTTCATTGCAGTTTTAGGTTTTGTGATTGTCCTAATTGTTATTTGTTTTGATGAATCCTCAATTTCCTAGTCTACAAATATACCTCAGTTTAATAATAAATATGAGTATATATATCTGTTTGTATATTTATGTCTTATAAATAGTATATATATATCCTCTGTATATATATCCTTAGTATCTATATGTATACCTGCAGATATATATATATATATATATATATATGAATATCTTTGTCTAAGCTGGATAAAACAGAACAAAGGAATAGAATATATCTAGATATAAGTATATATAAATAAATATAAAAGTGATTATGTGAGTATATATATATAAAGATAATAAGAGAGAGTTAGAGAAAAAATAAATACTTTGAATATATATTAGTGAGAATGAAGAGGTGAATAAGAAAATGAGAAAATCACAAAGTATCTATATGAATCTTTAAAACCTATTTGAATGAGGGTGAGAGGTAAGAGGAGATATTCTTAGAAAATTATATAAAAGATTGAATAATAAACAAAGGCTCTGAGAATAAATAAATATGAGTAGAGAGAATAAAAAGATTTGAGCAAATAGAAACTAATTCTGAATCTAAAGATGTGCCTACAAGGATCGGAGCCTGCCCATATATGTATATATATGTATATATATGTATATACATATATATATGTATATACATATATGTATATATACATATATATATGTATGTATACATATGTATATATATACATACATATATATATACATGTATACATGTATATATGTATACATATATACATGTATATATGTATCTATGTATACATGTATATATATAGATACATATATACATGTATACATATGTATATATATACATGTATACATGTATATATAGATACATATATACATGTATACATATGTATATATATACATGTATACATGTATATATAGATACATATATACATGTATACATATGTATATATACATGTATATACATATGTATACATGTATATATGTATCTATAGATACATATATACATGTATACATATGTATATACATGTATATATATACATATGTATACATGTATATATGTATCTATATATACATATATAGATACATATATACATGTATACATATGTATATATACATGTATACATATGTATACATGTATATATGTATCTATATATACATATATACATGTATATATGTATATATACATATGTATACATGTATATATGTATATATACATATGTATACATGTATATATGTATCTATATATGTATATATACATGTATATATGTATATATACATATGTATACATGTATATATGTATCTATACATATGTATACATGTATATATGTATCTATATACATGTATACATATGTATATATACATATATACATGTATACATATGTATAGATACATATATACATGTATACATATGTATATATACATATATACATGTATATATGTATATATAGATACATATATACATGTATACATATGTATATATGTATATATGTATATATAGATACATATATACATATATACATGTATACATGTATACATATGTATATATATATACATATAGATACATATATACATATATACACGTATACATATATACATATATACATGTATATATGTATATATAGATACATATATACATATATACATATGTATACATATGTATATATGTATATATAGATACATATATACATATATACATGTATACATATGTATATATATATATACATATATATACATATATACATATATACACGTATACATATATACATATATACATATATAAAAGAGTGCATATATACATATATAAAAGAGTGCATATATATATAAAAGAGTGCATAGAGATAAAATTGAGACCGCCCAATATCTCCATATAGATATATATATGGATATGTAAATATCTAGATATGTTTATAAATATATATGTAAGATTAATAATTATTTGACAGGAGAATGATAATATGAGCGTCGGGGATGAGAGAGCTACTATGTCCCAAATAGTTCTACAAAGGTTCTGGATTGCAGGATTGGAGATTTTGTTTGTATATATAGATATAAATGTGTATATATATGCTAATAGTATGACTGAATAAGAGGATGGAAGGCTAACTCGAGGTAGATATAGATGACAATTACCAAATACGAATATAGGGGTGTTATACGAGGGGTCCATCTTGAAGGAGGGGGTACTAACTGGATGTAGAGAAAAGATGGGAGAGACTAAGAAAAATAAAGGATAATACAAATCAAGGGGTTAAGCCTAGCTGCCTAAGCTGAAGTGTGGGAGAACAGGAAAATGGAAATACTTTAAATGAATATATGTCTGAATGTCAATGAACTGCAAGGTTCAGGGGAAGGTTAGAATTGGGGGGCTGATCCGAGGAAGCTAGGATTCGGGCAAGAGAATCATAAGGGGAGGGAAGACTTGAAGATGGATATTGGGGCGAAGAAGAGGACCCGACCTTAGGATGGCACAGAAAGGAGCTTGATGCCATCAGCTCCCATGTTGGCTAGCTCATCCGCTCTTTTATTGCCTTCCCTATAGATATGATTAACTGTATACCTATCAAAACCTTTGCATAAGTCAAGAGCCTTTGACAACAAGGTATTAAGTTTCCAATTAGGCATGCTCCCTTTCCTTAGGGCATTGACAATTATGGCCGAGTCTCCTTCAATATCTAAGAATTTAACTTCAAGTTTCCTACATAAGAGCAGACCTTCCACCAGGGCCATCAGCTCCGCCCAATTGTTTGTGTTGATGCCAACCAGAGAAGCCAGGGTTGCTATTTCTTTGCCTTCCCATTTATGAACAACGCATCCTATCCCAGCTTGCCTTGGGTTGCCTCGGGCTGCCCCGTCAAAGTTTAGCTTCACCCACCCTTCACCTGGGGGCTGCCATCTGCATGTTGCCCTTGTTCGAAGGCTAGCAATAGGACCCGCTCCTACAAAGGGAGGGAAGAATAAGCCCATCCATCATTTTTTCATCTTTTCATCCCAATAAGATATAGAGGCATTTTTTAATGAGCCTGAGGTGAGTCTATTGTTCACGAGCTCAATGACCGCTGACTCTATCTTATTGATGATTCTAAGGACATCTAGTTTTTCATTCTTAAAGAGACGTCTATTTCTCTCCTTCCATAGTTCCCATATTATGGATGATGGGAGAGCTATCCATAAACCTTCAAAGAGAGAGCCACGCCTAAGGAGAGGCCAGGCCTTGAGCATTCCTAAGATGGTGTGGGGGAAGGCTGCAGACCATTCAAGTTTATTGGTGAACCATATCCAACATTGATGAACAAAGGGGCAGTTAAGGAGTATATGATTGGTGTCCTCCTCGTCTACCTCGCAAAGAGGACATCTACTAGGACCCTCATATCCCATACGCCTGAATTTGTCTGCAGTTAGGAGTTTGTTTTGGATCGCAAGCCAGGAAAAGATACCTGCCTTAGGAAAACAGTTTCTATCCCAGCAGAGATTCAAGGGAAGCTCTGACTTAGGTCTTAAGAATGCTTTGGAGATGTGGGAATACCCATCCTTGGGATTGTATTCCCCTCTTAAGGTTCCCTCCCATACAAGCTTGTCCTTGTTATGACTTAAGACAAAGTTCCTAGAATTGAGAATTGACATAAGTTTATGCTTGTCCTTCTCCGGGATAGCTTCATCATCCCTTTCGATCCACTGCCATCCAACCCCTTCCTTTGAAGGGGAGAGATAATTATTTAACAAGGGACCTCTATGTGATTCAAGAAGGCCCTGGGTGGCCCCAAAGTCATGGAGGTTTTCAATGGCCTTATACCCACCTCAAGAATCAGACTAGAAAAGGGCTTTATTTCCGGACCCTAGGTTCCAAGTTAGCCTGTTAGAGATAATCTTCCTGCAATCGAGCATAAAATTCCATAGGTAGGATCCTCTGGGAGGGTTGGTCTCTCTGAAGATTTGGATTGGATCTTCTCCATTAAGGTATTTGTGGTTTAATAATCTCACCCATTTGAGGTGAGGAGTTCTAAACAATTTCCACACCAGCTTGGCACCCAAAGCTTTACCTTGATCCCATAGGGTTTTTATGCCAACACCGCCATCTTCTTTAGGTGTGCAAATCTTGTCCCAAGAAATAAGTGAGATTTTGTGGCTGCTATTATCACCTTGCCAAAAGAAGGTCATGAGATGCTTGTTGAGCTCAACAAGTTTGGAGGAAGACAGATGTTGGCAGGAAAGCTAGTAAATGGGCATAGCTGATAAGACCGATCTAACTAGAGTTGCCCTACGAGCTGAAGAGAGCCATTTCCCCTTCCAAGTGCTAATCCTAGACTTGATTTTGTTCACCAAGTTGTCCCATAAATTTGAGGATCTCCTGCCCTTGTCAAGGGGAATGCCTAGATATTTGCAAGGAAGGTACCTTGACTAATTTCCAAGACATTGTAGATTTCTTTTCCTAAATAGGGGTCTATGTTGAACAAAAAAATTGCAGATTTCGCCAGATTTACCTCTTGACCCAAGGCTAACCTATAGGAATTGAGGATGCCTTTGAAGGCCCAAGCTTCCTCCACACAACCTTTCCCAAAAAGCATTGTGTCGTCAACAAATTGTTGGTGGGTGATGGGGGGGAGGCCACTGGTGATGGGAATTCCTTGGATCCTTCCCTCCTCTTTGGCCATGGAGATGGATCTGCCTAGAGCTTCAGCCATGATGATGAAGAGGAAGGGGGACATAGGATCACCTTGCTTGAGCCCTCTCGAGCTGCTAAAGAAACCTTCCGGAGAACCATTAACCAGAATCAAGAATTTAGGGGTGGATATGCATTCGAAGATAAGGTTGATCCAAGTTTTGGAAAAGCCAAAGGCCTCCATGCATTTGCATAGGAAGCGCTAATCAACTTTGTCATATGCTTTACTTATGTCCAATTTGATTAACATGCTTGGGGTTTTGTTGAGCTGAATCGAATGAATGGCCTCTTGGGCAATAATAACCCCATCATAGATTGATCTATCCGCTACAAAGCCGGTTTATTCTTCACTAATAATTAAGAGGAGGAGATTCTGGAGTCTAGCCGCTAAGGTTTTAGTTAAGAGTTTATACAAAGTGTTGCAGAGAGCAATTGGTCTGAAGTCATTAAAGCTATCAAGGTCCTCTTTTTTTGGAATGAGGGCGAGGAAGGTATTGTTGACCTCTTTGAGAATCTTACCAGAATTCCTCACACCCTCTAAGGAATCTATGATTTTTGTCCCCATGAAACCCCAACATTTTTGGAAAAAGCTAGTGGGGAAGCCATCTGGGCCTGGAGCCTTATCTGGATTCATCTTGAAGAGGACAAATTTGACCTCCTTCTCTGAGAATTTCTTTAATAAGACATGGTTGTGGTCATCGGTAATGAGTTTTGGGAGATTCTTAATAATATTGAGTTGGCCCCTAAGGTTGGAGCCTTCAAGATTGTTTAAGATTTTCTCAAAGAACTTGACTGCCTTAGAGGCAACCTCATCCGGTTCAGATAAGATGGATCCTTGGCAGTTCGTGATCTTAGAAATTCAGTTGACCCCTCTCCTTTGCTTGGTACTGTTGTGGAAGAACTTGGTATTCCGGTCCCCATCACTCAGCCAAGTTTCCCTAGATTTTTGTTTCCAAAAGATCTCTTCGTAAGATAGTATCTTCTCATACTCAGAGAGTAGGTCCTTTTCCTTAAGGAAGAGATGTTCATCCATCCCTTTCTCAAGTACCTCAATGTTAACCTTATTAAGATCATTCTCTATTAGGGTTTTTTTGTCAAAAATGTTACCAAAACTAGTCCTATTCCACTCTAAGAGCTTCCTTTTTATAAGCTTTAACTTACTAGCAACAATAAACATCTTCGAGCCTGAGAAAACAGAGCTACTCCACCAATTCTCAGTTAAGTTTAGAAAGTTGTCATCTCTAAACCACATGCTCTCAAATTTGAAGGGGCTCTTTTTAGGGGTGTGATCAGATATTAAGTTTAATTGGAGTGGGAAATGGTCAGATCCTGATAAAGGGAAAGGCTCTGCCTTCAGGGAGTAATTCAACTCCGAGAGCCCTCCATAGATAAAGAACCTATCAAGTTTCTCAACAATGTTACAGAAACTAGATCTTCTATTGTTCCAGGTGAAGGCATTCACTGCCGTCTGGATTTCCAACAGGGAATTCCTGTTGATCCATAGATTGAAATCTACAGCTGATGGAGGGAGCTTGCTACTTCCTCCTCTCTTGTCTGAAACCTTGGTGATGGCATTGAAATCTCCACCAATGATGCTTAGTTCGTTCGGGAAACTTCTTAGGAAGGACTCAAGTTCCATCCATACCCTCACCTTATCCCTATTCTGAATAGGGCCATAAACGTTAATCAGCTTGAATCTAAGGTTATTTTTATAACTTACTACTTCTCCTCCTATCCAATTTTGCTTAATCTCTAAAGGTGTAAATGAAAGGGATCTAGAATCCCAGATGATAGCTAAACCCCCTAAGGCGCCTGTGGCCGTGGAGTATTTTAGTTGTCTAGCACCTAGTTTTTGCTCAAAAAGGGAAATCTCAGAGGAGTTCATTTTTGTTTCTTGAATTGACATTAAGTTTGGTTTAGAATCAGAGATGCAATGCTTTAAGATGCGTTGTTTGTTAGGGGCATTCAGACCCCTAACATTCCATGTTATGATTTTCATGGCTTTGTGGGGAGGAACTTCCCCTCCCCTGCATTAAAAAGAGTAGATATTTTAGACTGACCCCTAGCTTCTCCATCCTTTAATCTCAGTTCAGCAAGGGATCTTCTGCCCCTTCTTTTACTGATTCTAGCACAATTAGGAGAGTCTTTGCTTTTATTAGAGCAGAGAATGCCTAGGGTGTTAGGATTATGATTATCCAATTTATCTGATGCTATAAAGAGTTCATCTGTTTCTAAGTCGACTCTGGTAATATTTACTAGATTATTGACAAGGAAATCCCTTTGTCCTTCCAATTCCTCATCATCATAGATTTCATCAATCAATTGATCCATAAGGTCATTTACTACTTCTTCCCCTATAAAATTGGCAATGATGTTAACTTCCCTAGTCACGCGGTCACTCTCAGATTCTACAATTATAACAGGGTCATTCCTCAGAGATGGAGGGCAAGCTCCTACCTCCAGAGGGGCCTTCATCCATGAGACTTGAGGGATTGGTTGGTCCTGCATAGAAGCCATTGTTGGATCCTGGAGAGGATTGTTTATCTCTTTTGATTGCGCTGGGAAGGTAAGATCCCGAAGAGGGGGGGGCCTCGAGGGACTCTCTCTCTCTGGTAGGATAAGAAAGCAGGATGGTAACATATTTGTCATACCAGGCTACTCTTTCTGGAGGAGCCACTCGTTGATTTCTCCCTCTTCCAAGTCTCGGTCCTTGAAAGAAGAGTCAACTATAGGGGGTTAATAGAAGGCGATGGTTGGAAAGGAGAGCACAAGGTCTTAACGAGGGATCTCTGAGGACACAGATCCGTGGTAGGATGATTAGTGCTAATATTATTAAAGCCCTCAAGGGTGAAACCCCATCCTTCCACAAAACTGACTAGAATGGTTCTAGACTTGGGAAATGATTTTTAAAGGGAATCTTCCTTGGCATATTAACTTTGAAAGGACCATTATAGAAGGGTAGTTCAAGGGTTAGACATAGATTATCGCATTTTAGTATTATAGGCTCTATAGTTTTAATACTAATATCCATGTTAACAATCAGAAGTTGGTTAAAGAAGTTTAGGGTTGATTTTTTAACTTCTACAAATTTACCAATTTTGTTTCCTATAATTCTTAAAAAATCATTGTTTCGTAATTCTACATGAAGTTTTTCGAGTGAAATAGCTCTATTAACCATGCATGAATTTAATTGAGATGGTTGAAAGAGGGGTTGCCATCCCCAACAATCAAACCCTATGCCCTTGAACATTGATAGGCCCCTGTTTAGCAAGGAATTTCTCAAATTTTGATTACCACATTCAATAGCTAAGAAATAATTAGGAAGGATGTCAATTTTTACCTGGTTATTGAGAGAAGACACCATCTAATTAGCAATTTGTTCAGGCGGGATCCCCCATCCTTTCCACCGTGCAAAAATCATTCTATTGTTGCAGTGCATTTGATACCTAACCCTCTTTCCGACCGAGATTGGGATTTCGCGTGCGGCTATTAGATTGCCTTGCTGTCTTATTATTTTTGCGCCTTACCACGTGCCAGTTTCGATCCCAGCTCTTGAACGGAGGAGGGGGAGTCCTAACCATATCAACCAGAGAGTACTTTGTTTTTGCAAAGAAGGCTTCTTGCTCGAGGGTTCGAGATTTTGCCATGCTAAGTTCCTCTGACCCAGTGTGATTAGCCAAAACAGCGAACCGATTTTCATAACCTCTGTGAATACCACGTAGTGGATAAGGATGCTCGCGAAGAAATGGCGGTGCCTTGCATCTGCTTTTCGCATGCAGAGCCATTTTTAATTGAGTTATTAAACTAATTTCTTAAGAATATTGACATAATTAATATATTAATGAAAAAAAATATTAAATATATAATATATTAATAAAAAATATTCAAAATGCAAAACATACAATTTGAAGAACACGAATTGTTACTATGCAATTTTTATATAATACATATTTTTTATCATAAGATATTTAAAAAGTCTATGTTATTTATATTTAGAATGTTTTGAATATATTTAATAATTAATTATAAAATTTAATAAAAAACTAAAATTACATTGTAATTAAAAACTCATATTCTTTTATCTAAAAGAAAATTAAAATATAAATTTATTTGAAATCTTATATATAATATTTAAATTTTTATTAAAAGCTTGAACATTATTTATCAAATTGTTTGTTTTTTAGATTTTCTAAATTAAAAAATTATTAAAATTTAAAATAAATTTCAATAAGATTTCATAAGATTTACAATTTTTTCCTAAAAATTTAAATATTATTACCAAATTGTTTATTTTAGATACCCTTAATTATAAATTCTAAATAAATTTCACAATTAATTACTGATTTTTTTAATTTACATTTACTCAATAAAAAATTATAAATACAAATTTATGTTATTCATCTCTGATCCCTAGGGTTTAGTAGTTGTACAGAATCTCGATTGTCGTTGTTCGTGCACGCCTACACCAGGCTGTGTGAGCCCAGCCGTCAAATACTCGAGATACAAGTTTTATAGAGCCATACCTATTCTTTGTCACAATTCTGGGTATAGTGTGGAAGAAAGAATCAATGGATTCTGCCGCCCTGCCATTTACTAATTCCTCCATTAAACAACATCCTGCTCCTCAAAATTTCGATTTGAAGCCCTCGAAAATTTCAGCAACTTTCTGCAGATGTGAACTCAGCCCCCAGTCATCATCCTCGTTATCGAATGCAAACAGCGGTGCAGTTCGCCAGCTGCCCACTCGCTCCACCTCAATTAAGCTGTTGCAGGCCCTCAAGAAGGAAAATAACCCTTTGAAGGCCTTCACAATGCTTCAAGGGGCCATAACCCAAAAGGGGTTTACTCCCCACCCTTTAGTCTGCGAATTCCTCATTCATCGCCTGGGATGTGCAGGGCATTTGGAACAAATGCGGTATGTTTTGAGCTTAATGAGTGAGCCAACAGAGAAAGCCTTCTCCAGCGTCACTATGAGCTACGCCAAAGCGCACATGGTCGACCATGCCCTTGGAGTCCTTGACGAAATGCAGGTAGCACGATTCACACCCACTAACAAAATCTACAACATTTTGCTGAATTTTCTTATTAATGAAAACAAGTTTACTATGGCGGAATCACTGTATTCGCAAATGATGACTGTTGGGATCCAACCAGATGTTATGACCTACAATACATTGATCAAGGCGCAATGTAAGGCTGGCAACATGGCTTCTGCATTTAGTTTGTTGAAAAATATGTCTTCCGACTTTGGTTTGGTCCCTAATGAGGTAACATACAATACTCTTATGGCTGGTTTTATTCGGGCGGATAGGATAGAAGAGGCTTTGGAGTTGTTGACGGAAATGGAACTAAATGGCTGCACTCCTGATAATTTCACTTACACAACGCTAATCAATGGATTCTGTAACAAGGGCAAGATGGATGAGGCTGCCAAATATCTAGAGGAGATGTATGGAAAGGGGCTCTGCCCTGACATTGTGACTTTCAGTTCAATAATTAATGGGTTGTGCAAGCAAGGCTGGGTGAATGAGGCTGCCAAGCTTCTAGAGGAGATACGTGGAAGCGGGCTCAACCCAGATACTGTGACTTTCAATACACTAATAAATGGGTTTTGCAAGCAACGAAAAATTGAGCAGGCTGTTATGTTTCTGGAGGAGATGCGCGGAAATGGGCTCTATCCAGATACAGTGACCCTCAGTACATTAATTAATGGGCTCTTGATGCAGGGAAGGATGGAGGAAGCTGTTAAACTTCTGGAGGAGATGCGTGGAAGTGGGTTTTATCCAGATACTGTGATTTTCAATAAAGTAATCAATGGGTTCTGCAAGCAGGGAAAAATGGAGGAGGCTGTTAAATTGCTGGAGGAGATACGTGAAAATGGGCTCTACCCAGATACTGTGACTTTCAATATACTAATCAATGGGTTTTGCAAGAAAGGAAGAATGGAAGAGTCTGTTAAACTTTTGGAGGAGATGTATGGAAGTGGGCATTACGCAAATACAGTGACTTTCAATACAGTAATCAATGGGTTCTGCAAGCAGGGAAGAATGGAGGAGGCTGTTAAACTTCTGGAGGAGATGCGTGGAAGTGGGCATTACGCAGATACAGTGACTTTCAATACAGTAATCAATGGGTTCTGCAAGCAGGGAAGAATGGAGGAGGCTGTTAAGCTTCTGGAGGAGATGCGTGGTAGCGGGCAACATCCAGATACTGTGACTTTCACTACACTAATCAATGCATTCCGCAAGCAGGGAAGTATGGAGGAAGCTTTTAAACTTTTGGAGGAGATGCGAGGAAATGTTTTTTTCCCAGATTCTGTGGTTTTCAATTAGTAATAACTAATAAGTAGGTTATGCAGAGCAAGAGACCTAGACAAGGCAACGGGCTTGCTTGAAAAGATGGTAGGAGAGGGCATTAAGCCTGATGCTTTTACATATATTACTGTAATATTAGGTCTGTGCATTATGGGGAGGTCGCAAGAGGCAAGAAAGCTTCTGGACAAAATGGCCGTGACATGGAAAATTGCTCTCCGAAGCCTCCAAGATTTCTAATCTAGAGTTATACAAGGGTACGGTATGACTTTTTTCTTTTTAAATTACAAATTGTCAATTGACTAAAATATGCCATAATTGTAAATTTGAATTTTTCTCTATCAGTTTGGATATCTGGCAATGTTTATAACACCACTGTTTTTTTTTCCTCTCAGCAACCCTGGTGAGTTTGTTGTTAATTGTTGGAGTTGTGGACCAGTGGTTGTAGCCCTAACTCTGTAGCACTCCAGATGGTGGCAGGGGATTTCCAGCATGAACTATTAAAATTGGCACAATTAAGTGTTACCGTGACTGGAGAAATTTTTCGACTAGGGGGATCAAAGTAAATATCTCTAGAACCTGAATCATTTCCAATTCAATAGGTCTTTCTTTTTATCGGAGGTATCTTTGCAGTGAAGATTGTTTTATGATTTGCTTGGTTATACAGCGTATTGAAGTGCTAGTAAAGAAAAGAGCTCGCATAGAAATCATTTTCAAGGGCTTTGATGAGTTTTCGTTTTGTCGATGACCTTGATAATATGGAGCAAGCAGAGAATCTTTTATTGGTGAATTATGTTGCAGCTAATGACAGTTTGATTTTTGTCACAACTTATATTAAGAATTTACCTTTGTGCTCTCATGTGAAATTCTTTAACGACAGCAAACTGTTGGATGAAGAAGATTTCTGAAAGCTTTTATACTTACATGCTTTCCTTCAGCTCAAACTGCTCAAATGTTTTGAAGATTTATTGGAAGAGTTGAGAAATATATATGTGGCCTTACCTTAAGCATTAAAAGTTTTAGGTGAACAAGCTTGATCAGATTTATAGGAAACGGCAATTGGACAACCTCCACAAACTGCTGCCATATGAGATATTGCACAAGATATTAAAATCGAAGTACAACTATTTTAGTAGTGTTGGTAAACAGATTTGTCACTGTGGTCGTTTATCTAAAACTGACCCTGTTTGCCCGGTGAGTAGTGACAGACGTTCCAACAGTTGGAGAGATTGAAGTAAAACCACAATCTTCCTCTGCGTTTGAGAGGGGCAGCTCCCTCGTATGATAGGGGTGTTTAGGATTTTTGTGTACTTTTAACCTGAAAGTACATAAAGGAGGAAACATAGAACTTAAACAAGATTAATAACAAAAACCCTACTAGAAGACATACAAACACCAAGTAGGATTCCATAAATGATAACAATCACAAAAGGGGTTACCACCAAAAAGGTTAGTTATGCAACAATGATGAAAGAAGTCCAATAAACCTCGATACACGAAGAGATAGGTTGTACTAGCACATGCAAGTCAAGATACTATGAAATGATGTGTTTCATCAATGGATTTCACCAATACATAAAGGGATTACTAATTCAACATACGAGAAATTAGTAACAATAACTCATGAATACATTCAAGACACACGAACTCAATGCATTCTTCATTGTTCTTTTTGAAAATATACAAGTTCAAAAACCCCTTAGTACAAAGGTATGAACATTAGAAGATCTCACTTAGTTTCTCTACAAAATTCTATAGAGTTTTCCCCCTCTGTAAGAGTTCCTCCTTTTACAATGCAAAAGCCTTGTATTTATAGGCTTTTCTTAGATAACTAATTTGTAACTACTTTTTAACCACCTAGCAACTATCTTTGCAAGATTGAGAAAATAAAAATAAGTTACATTTTACTTTGACTTTCTCAACTTTTATGCAAAAAGATCCTAGTTGATAGTCGTTTCACTCTTGCGCGAATAAGATCCACTTTCGAACCTTTAGTTACAATAAGTAACATAAGTTACTTTTATAAAAAGACAAGTGAAAACACTCGTTGAAAGGATGAGCAGGTCGTCAATTTAGTCAAAGTGAGCACTGTGTCATCCTGCAATCATAAATAACTTGATCTTCAAAGAAAATCACTCCAACTCCAACTTGGAAAGTTGCTCCTTTGCATGCAATTAAATATCCATCTTTTGTAATTAAATGCATATCAGCACTATGGAAACTGAAACATGTGCAGAAATTCATTCAAATTCTCATTGGAATTCTTAAAGCCATTATCCCAAAAGGATTTACAAGAGACAAATCTTTAATAGAGGCTATTTTAAATTACTCCTCAAATTGAGATTTTAAATATCATCTCCCAAACACTTAGTGGATGTCACATTTTTCAATGTTTTAACCCGAGCACATGCATTGTTGATTTGTTTCAATGTTTTAACTTTAGAAACAATTGCATAAAGGCCGACATCAAACCACTTGATGCAGAGTCTCTTGACACATCAAAATACGATTGAACATCCCTCCATGCATTGCAATCATCAGCAATAATATCCAAGAGAACCTTCTACGTGAATATAACCACCCTACTGCCTTATTTTTCCAAGTCGATTCCTCTATCTTTTATGCTTTGATGAATGTCACCACCCTTATCTAGAGCTCCCATCTTAACATGATCTGAAAGGATGCTTGTAAAGGTGGTGAAATTTGGCCGTACACCTGCTAATTGCATTCCATAAGCCAACGTTTCTTTGAAGCATTATGTCAGATGGTTTACGTGCATCGTCTATGCTTTCATAATCTGTATTCATGTTTACCAGAGCAGCTGCGACTACAACTACTCTTTAACAAATCTCCATTCGCTGATCGTGGACTTCGGCTTTACATCTTTCCTTGGTGTTTACAATCGTTGCATCGCAATGAGTGGTTGGAGCAAGCAGTAGGGGTGGATAGGTTCGAGCTGACTGTTTCTGCAAGGAGATAGCTCTTCGAGCTCATGCTGAATACAACACTATATCGTTAGGGAACCCAATCTGTTCAAGACCACAGCAGCTAGTAGATAGTTGGGGTTTCCCCCCCGTTCTTTCCCATCATTGTCTGTGCATCAACAATCGACATTCTCTATACTCCCATATCCGTCTGAGCATTCTATCAAGTACCACGTTCAATGGCGATGCTCCTTATTCTGTGTTTTGCAGTCATGTCTACCAGAGCAATTGCAACTACAACATCTGATTAAATTCCTCTGTTCTCTGCGGTTTGATTTTGTGCATATCCTGCGATCATTGCATTAAATGAGACCACATTTCTTTAAGGCATTCAGTCAAACAATTCACATGCCGTGTTTGAGCTTCCACTTTTACATGCTTTTTGTGTTAAATTTGTGACCTAGTTCAGTAATCAGATTTCTAACATTTAATTATTTGCTAGCATTAAGTAAACCATAATCAAGTAGATGCAAGAATGAAAACAAGAGAGCAAGAGAACAACACAAATACCCTGGGAAAACCTCCAAGGAGGAAAAACCCAGCACTAAAGACCCACAGGTCAGATTATGTATTCAATCTTAATTGCATCAATACAATACTTAGCTTGACTCTTCAGATCTGATTCCTTTTATCATATCAGATTTGCCCTTCTAAATACACCAAGTCTTCATCAAGGAATACCAAATGACTTCTATCTCTTTGAACAAGTTCGCACAATCCTCTCCTTTATTTTGCACCTTCAATTGCAGAGCTATTTCGCTGATTGCATGAGAGATGAAAAGTGAATGATTGTATTTGCAAGTTGACTTTATTTATATGAGTCTTAACCTTTATTAAATCCAAGTCGGCCTTCCTCCTTTTGGCGCCAATTTATTTATTTAGGCGTGGTGTATTTTAGGGCGGCGTGAAGGTTAAAGGGCCTGACCTTAACTTGGGGGCACGTTACCCCTTTAGGACCCAGTCCTATATGGGTTCGGATGTTGCCTTAAGGCAATCCAAACCCATCTTACCTAGTTACAAACAACACTCCCTCTTAACTAGGGAAGAAGAGAATACATAATCTGAACCTTTAGAGTTCCATCTAGCACACAAGCATAGAATGGATCTAGCACACAAGCATATAATTACATCTTCCACCTAGCACACAAGCATAGGATGGTTCTAGCACACAAGCATAGAAAGTGTAATACACAAGTGGGTCTTTACATAATTACAATTTTCCATTTAGCACACAAGCATAGATTGGACACATTTCATTCTTGCACACAAGCAAAGAATGATCAAAGTGCTGCAGGTAGAGTCACTGAGATTGAAGCTCCCTCTCAACCAGGGTTCCATTTTCCACAATACCAAGTTTGTCTCTGAAGTATTCGAACTTCACTTTGGATAAGGGTTTGGTAAGAATATCTACAACCTGTTCATTTGCGCTAATATACTTTAGTTGAATGGTGCCTCTTTGCACCATATCCCGAATGAAGTGATAATCTTACAACCAGGTTACAAGATTAGGGCCCAGCCCTAAGTAATGCATACAATGTTTAAATTGTAGTCCGAACTTAGCTGACAACTTCAAATACTCCTGAGAGAGTATCAGAGCAAGTATTCCATAGTATCCACCTTGTATTGCCTGTGGAGGATGACTTCAAACTTTAACATGTACACTTGCAAGTCATGAATACATACACAATTATTCATGCACAACATGGAGTCTTTTCATGCCATCGATCACGCATATCCATCATTCATTGTCTTTACCTCAGTCTTCTCCCAAAGAAGAATGTAACACCATAATCTTACATCTTGCACGCAAGCAAGAAATGGAATAGACATAATCAAAAAATATTGTAGTCTTCCATCTTGCACACAAGCATAGAATGGAACTACATAACATAGTCTTCCAGCTCACACACAAGCATAGATTGGATCCACCTTACATTTCTCGCAGAGGGTGGTTGATACAACACAATGTATCACTGAGGTTGAGACTCCCTCTCAACCAAGGCGGTGTTCTTCACAGCTCTAAGTCTATCTCAAGCTTCAAGAGAACATCTGCAACACAGGATTGTCCTGCCATAAAACACTGAATTGTCAGGCATCATTATACAACCCTGATAATAAATCAAAACATCATAACAATTATTTTGAGAAACCACACTGCTTATCTTGAAGCAACACTTGCAACAATGTATTTAGCTACAGTAATACTTAATGCAACTGAGGACTGTCCCTGTAGGTCCAAGAGATCGCAGCGGGTGAATGCTTGAAGTGTTTTCCTTATCCGTAACACTTCTTGACCAATCTGAACCTAAGTAGCTTCAGCCCATAATCAACTGTGCCTCGCAAGTATCTTAGGATGTGCTTGGCTGCAACATGATGAACATGTTACTGCAAGGCATATGTCTGGTCTAGTGTTAACTGATACATCAATGATCCAATCAACTGCAAGCTTTGATGGATCTGCAAAATCAGAATTAGTTGCAGAAACACTTAACTTCTTTAAGTTAGATTCCATAGGAGTAGACATAGGTTTACAATCCATCATTCTAAATCTTTTCAAAATATCAATAGTATACTTTCCTTGACTTAGAAAAATTTCGTTAGACCTTTGCCATACTTCTAGACCTAGGAAATAATGCATTAAACCTAAGTCCTTCATTTCAAATTATGAAGTTAGTTCTTTCTTACATCTAATGATAAGTTCATCTTTACCAGTAAGAGATAAATCAAGTTCATCTTTACCAGTAAGAAATAAATCATCCACATATCGAACTATAATTAACATTTCATCATTGGATGACTTAAGGTAGATGTTAGAGTCAGCATCATTTTACAAAATTCTATACTTAACAAGTATTTATCAATTCTTTCATACCAAGCACGAGAGGCCTGTTTGAGGCCATACATGGCTTTCTTCAATCTGCACACCTGAATCTCATAACCCTTTAAGATATGCCAAAATAGCTGGAACTCCCTCTCAACAGCAGCTGTGTCCAATCACAACTTCCAAAGCACTTGAACTTCCTTTGAGTGTATGCCCATCCCAATAATTTCCCTTGAAGAATTAGTATGCCCTGTTTCAGAAGCATTCCAAGCTACTGAAAAAGAAAATCCAATCATTTCCTGTACTCCAGGATAGGAAATCATACACTTAAACATCAAGGCAGTTCAATCATAACGAAATTGAAAGTGCTTGACCCAAGAAAGAATTACATGCTAATACTCATAATAAAAGGTAATCAACCAACATAAGTTAGAGTATACCAACTCAGGAGGAGGCGCTCCCCCTTAACTTCTGCACAATCAATCTTTTATGTTAATCTCAAGGATCCTGTCCATCTATCTTTTAATAAGGTGGACCCATAGCACAATTGTTGAGATAAGATGAGGATAAATTCCATCAAGAGATTACACAAAATGATATCAATAGAAAACGAAAATCCTAAGAAATCAATTGCGAACTCTTTCAAAGAGGAATCACAAATAGAATCACAGATTTGCAGAAAATAGTTTCAGCCAATGAATAGCAACATTATCAACGTTAGTAAGACAAGATATAAATTCAATCTCTTGGAACAGACGACGGAGTAAGCACAAAAACCTCACAAATCATCCAACCGTGCCCCATCAACCTCTTTATAGGAGAAGTGATGAATCTACAATTATCAGAACTCAAGATTCCATTAAGGTCCATAGTTGATCATTATCTTTGGTATTACAAAACCAAACAAGAAAGATTTGCCCTAAAACATAACTTCTTCATAAAACATTTATAGTAGATCTCATTCTTCACATCAATGGTCAGATTTGAAGGTTGAGAATATCTCAAAAATACTAGAACAACTTATTGGTGTAACAATAAACGAAAGTAATAGTTCACTCAAATCAGAAGAAGGAACATAGAAAAGACCAAAGACTAAATGCAGCCATAATATCCATTAATTCATCTATTTGCAGTTCAGTCCAGAGGAAGTAATCGGAAGTAAATCAAAACAAGTGAGCATTGATAAAATTGATCTAACAACATCATTCTGCAAGGTGATATTAATGAAATACTCATTAGTTATACTCTTTGTTAACCATCAAGCACAATTTTATACTTGATCAAAACCGAACAGATCACAAGGTAGTTTATGATAGTAGAAGAATCTCATACGTCAAAGTGCACATGAAGAAGATCTATATTATACGAACTACAAGGCTGTGTAATAGACAGGAGAAATAAGTTTCTTCGTCTAGCATTAACCCTTACATACTATGAACATGATTGCAAATCATCTTTCAACTAAACTTTTCTATCAGGAACACCTAGTAGTAAAGTTACATAGGCCAAAATATTGAGTCAACGTGATCTCGATCTGTTCATTAAGAGTTCATCTCCATAATTAATAGAACATAAAATTCCTACACCTCAGTCGGTATACTTATCAATGATGCCAAGGCAAACAATCATTAGCTCCTCATGATTGTACACATCTCCATAAGTTGTTCATGTCAAGTAGAATTCAAGTCAATAAGAAATGTCATGAATGAAGATCATTTTAAAAAACATAACTCAACCAAGCATAGCTACTCACTTAGAATGCATATAAGTATTCATCACAAGGATACTTAGAACTTTTAGATCAAAAGTCAATAATAGAACCAGTCCAACATAATAATAATATCTAAATTACATGTGCAGAGAACATAACAAGTATTTAGATCATAGTTATATAGATGACAATTGTGGATGATGAGTCCAAGACATTCCTGATTCCAATCAAAGTATTAATGAAGAATCGATCTATAATACTTTGCAATACTCAAATGGAGATTTAGAATACCTTCAAAAAGGTATGCAAATCATGATGATATATAAATAATGTTCTATATTAGATGAGTCTACCAACTAAGGCAATTAGAATTATAAAATCAATACGACCTAGAACTAGGTCAGCCAAACGATAATACTTCAATCCTTTGGATAAGCTGAATATATCTTGCAATCAAGAATGCAATGGCTCAAAAAATACTTAGCTGTGAGTGACGCTGAAGAGTCGGATCTTCAAGCATGCTGGACCAAGATGTGATCATGCAAAACCTTTGATCACAAAACCTTTTCAATCTTTCCTCAATCCTGGACCCTGTCATCATTATATGACAGCAAGAAGGTGCAAGATCCAGGCTATAGGATGCTAGATCTGATTAAAACTTGGCTCTGATACCATGTTAAATTTGTGACCTAGTTCAGTAATAAGATTTTTAACATTTAATTATTTGCTAGCATTAAGTAAACCATAATCAAGTAGATGCAAGAATGAAAACAAGAGAGCAAGAGAGCAACACAAATACCTTGGGAAAACCTCCAAGGAGGAAAAACCTAGCACTAAAGACCCACAGGTCAGATTATGTATTCAATCTTAATTGCATCAATACAATACTTAGCTTGACTCTTCAGATCTGATTCCTTTTATCATATCAGATTTGCCCTTCTAAATACACCAAGTCTTCATCAAGGAATACCAAATGACTTCTATCTCTTTGAACAAGTTCACACAATCCTCTCCTTTATTTCGCACCTTCAATTACAGAGCTATTTCGCTGATTGCATGAGAGATGAAAAGTGAATGATTGTATTTGCAAGTTGACTTTATTTATATGAGTCTTAACCTTTATTAAATCCAAGTCGGCCTTCTCCTTTTGGCGCCAATTTATTTATTTAGGCGTGGTGTATTTTAGGGCGGCGTGAAGGTTAAAGGGCTTGACCTTAACTTGGGGGCACGTTACCCCTTTAGGACCCAGTCCTATATGGGTTCGGATGTTGCCTTAAGGCAATCCGAACCCATCTTACCTAGTTACAAACAACATTTTGGACGTGGCATTTTGTCAAGCAATTCGACGTGCTTTATCTATGTTTCCATATTCTGCATCTGCCGTGTTCCCTTCGAACGCTTCACGTGTGTTAGCTTTGCTTCCACAATTTGCATTTGTCTAATGCTTCACAACATGTATATGTGTATTGGTGATGTCCCATGATCTGCATTCTGCAACATTTTGTCAAACACTTCACATGTAGTGGCTGTGCTTTCATGACGTGCATTCATGTCGATCAAAGCAGTTGCAACAACATTATCTTTGTACACACAAAAACTCTTTTGGAAAGGTTAAGAATGCTCCAAAATGGAGCATTTCTACCCTTCTTGACAAGGCGGGCCCACAAGGTTAGGAAATAAGGTTAGAGATGCTCCATTTTGGAGCATTCCTAACCTTTTTGTGAGAGGTTATAAATATGGGTTAAGAATGCTCCAAAATGGAGCATTTCTAACCATTTTTTTTGCAAAGGTTATGATTATGGGTAAAAAATGCTCGAAAATGGAGCATCTTTAACCATTTCTTTCAAAGACTATGACCTTGACCTCCAGAAACCATCGACCACAGAGGAGAATAAAGGAGAGATGAAAAGGACATTTTTAGACAATTTTTCCCTCAAATGACCACAATATTAAAATAATCTAAAACATTAAATTATTATTTTTTAAATAATTTAAATATTTTAAATTTAATGCTCAGGTTTGAGAAAAATGACCATATCTTCCAAACAGTAGGGAGTTAAGTCCTGAAATTCGAAACACGCGTTGATGGTAGGGAAACGAGAAAAGACCACATTTTATTCCTCATGACAATACCTAGGATGAGTGATTTTAATCATTTTTGGGCGAGGGACACCAATTCCTCATGACGATACCTAGGGTGAGAGATTTTAATCATTTTTGGGCGAGGGACACCAAAATTTGAAAGTTTAAAATATGACAAATTATGAACTGGGTTCAGGTGAAAATTGACCACATGATACAAAATGATGCTTAGATCCCGATTGCCAACTGCTTTCCCTCAATTCTTAGTAATTTTCAAAATTCATCCACTTTTCATAATTTGACTGGCAACGACCTTGGATCACGTGCTCACTGCTTACGCATAAACACCTATTGGATCTTCATTCAACATTGAGATCGATTTGAAATTAAAATTTTAGGTATGCCAAATATGGGGTCAACAAGTAGCAAAGATAGGAAGTGTTTAGTCAAACATTTGGCCTTGACAACTTTGGAAGGACTGGATTCCACTGCTTTTGATTGCCTTGATATTCTCCTTCATCAAATTGAATTTACTGATTCTGGTTCCAATGATGAAATCCAGCACTAAAAATGTACATTTCGTAGGGAATTTGTTATTCAGATTGTAAGTGTATTCTCTCTCTGGTCAGTATTAAGTGCTCAACTAATTTTCCCATGAGTATTAACATTTATTGGATTTCTTTTTTAGTTATGATTTAAAGATTTTAGACTTTCAGTCAGAAATATTACCATGTATTTGGATACTGCTATGTAATATTTCTTATTCCAATGTCTTAAGTTTCCTTCGTGATCCCTTGCCAGGGATATTACAAGATTAATTATATGGTTCTTGGATTACCCTCATTACTGTTTAAATACAAGAAGTCAAGGTACTAATTTATGATTAGAGGAAAATTGATTGTATAATTTAGATTTTAGATTTATTCTTATTGCTTAGATTACAATTCTCAATTTTATAGGGGATCTGGCAAGAAAAATGGCCATAGAAGTGTCAATATTTACTTTTAGTAGTCAGTTTAAACTTTAAAGTCTTATGATCCAATAAATTTTTTTATTCAGTTTGCTTTTCTTTATTTTTTGATTGGTTAATATTCTTTTGTGGGGGTTTCTTCTGGCTTAGATGCCACTAAGGGATAATTATTCCCTGAAATTCACTCGGGACTTGCAATTGGTCTTGTCCGTTGGGGTATATGTGATAACCAAAATTGGGCATGGTTGTTTTACCCAATTCCACATTCAATATATTGTATGTCTTAAACATGAAACATATCTCTTATTTATAGATTTGAACATGTGTCTTCATTATGAAATCCCTGATGATTTATTGCGTGAGCTCATTCCATTTGACTTCTTCGGTTTAGTTTACAAAATATCTTGGTATATAATTTTAACTGTTATTTTTGTTTCAATCAAAACCCTGCATGGAGCAGAGATTTTTAGCAATGAGGACAGTAAGAAAATACAATTGCCAGGAATATTTTGGCAGGTTACTCTAAACAAAAGAAAATAGAAGCTTCCACTGCTAGGTCAACCTACACGTGAATTACAAATTTTAGTGCTTGAATATTTCATGCTTCTTGGAAGTAGTTTTGAATCCTTATTTTAATCTCTCAGGTGATTTGGAATGGCTTTTCATCTGTAGATTTAGCCACCATCTTTTTGACCATTTTTGACTGTGAAATGTAGAGTCTTGGAAGTTAACGATGTCTACCTTGAATTTTTAAGCATGAAATTGATTCATAAAATAATTAGTTCTTGCCTTTCAGGAAATATCTTATAGCCCCATTTGGTATCCATGATTTTAATTTTTTTCATGGCAATTAACACATTAGATGAATTGGCACCTCCCTTTGCAATCTCAGTTAGGGTTCTAAGTACTTCGATGACAATGACTAATGTTGGACCTTTCAGCAGTGCCCTATTTGGTGAAATAGCTTTGATGAATCATTTGGGCAAGCTGAACAATCTAGGGAAAATGGGTTTGAAAAATATCTAAGGTTTGATGTCACTCCCAAATTTTATGTGGAATTAAGAAGCCTCAGACATTTAGATCTATCTGGGTGTGTGATTTCGACACATTGCTTGCTCTTTTACCAGGGTAGTACAACTTAAATATCCAGCATTGCAAGATTGCAAAAACCTGGTCTCAACAGAGTTGGGAAACATGCCCATGCTCGAGTACCCCAACTTTTGAATGTTGTGGCATGTTGAAAGAGTCACCTACAGAAATCATATCTCAGATGTCTTTAAGATATCTAAATTTGCTGCGTATAAGGGTAGGGCAACGGCCCTGATTACAAAAGCTGAAATGTATTGATAGAGAGTCAATTAGTGATCAGTTTTCCTGGATTGGAGTCGATTAGTGATATCGGTTTTCCATAATCCATGATAAGTCTTTGTGCTGTTTCTGGATTTGTTTGTGTGTTTTTATTTGCATCAACGTTTCAGATTGCACCCTGTGAACCATCATCAGGATGATAGAGAGCTCAGGAGTAGAAAAAAAACACACAATTATCTATCATCCTTAGCTCTTTATCATCCTTATGATGGATCACAAAGTGTGATCCGTAACGTTTATGTGAATACAAGCACGGAATCAAATCCAGAAACAGCACAAAGAGAGTCAATTGGCAGTAGCTCATGGTCTTCTGTAAAGATTAAGAGTGCACGAATCAAGAGTGAGAAGCTTGCTAGAAGCAATGGAATGAACGAAGATTAGAGTTGTGGAAGTGGTGCTTTGTCCAATTGCTGGAATTAGTTTTGAAAGGCTTACAGTGGAAAGTGATGAGAGGTAATCTATCATTGAAATATTTTTCAAATGTAAGGGTGGTGCACAGATGGTAGTAGCAAAACCTGCCAAAAAAATGCGACTCAATGCGCTTAGATCAACCCCTGGATCCAGAAATGTGCCAATTCAGAATGGCACGATTGGGTTTTCAAACACCCAATCAATGTAAGACCAAACCCTGGTTGACCTGTGAATGACACACAAGTTTTTTGAAGCCAATGATTACATTAATTGTATTTTATTTCCTTAATATAATATCAAAATCTTCGTACACTTTTAACCATATGTTATTTTTGAGGTCACTGGTACCATATTATCTCAGTGCAAAATGTTGTTATCCACAGTTTCTTCATGCGTGATGTTGTATTCCCGTGACGAGAACATTCTGCAAACCAACTTTTAAATCCAGGATATTTTTCTTTTAATGTTAAAGAAATATGTAGAACTCTATTAGTTCCCACTGTTATATTCTCTTGTTTTTTAATTGCAATATACTAGGCACATTTTAAGGGCAACGTCTATCCAGCTCCTATGATACACCAACATCTTTTGCATACAATACATGTTATACATACCTTACATGTTACACATACATGTAACTGCATGACAACGTCTACCACATCCTATGCATACATTACATGTTACATATATATATAACTGCATACCTGCATGCCAGTGCATCATAGGGGTTGGGTAGACGTTGCCCATTTTAAGAACACCCACAATGAACACATTAATTTTGTCCTTTCAATCGTATAAAACTTCTTATGTAACAGTCGTACTTATCAACATGTACACACTTAGCTATATATTAAGTGAAGTGGTAAAGGATGTTTTTGAATTTCATGATCAAGCCAAGCCCCAATTTAGGTATCACACCCTGTAACTAAAGTTCTTAAGGGGATTCTATTATGTGTACATTATTTATAGTTCAAATTTTTGTGCCTTGGGATTTTACAAGGTGGCTAAGATCAGTAGTAAACAACTCGGCACCTTTTGTCACCTGGATCATGTATGAAGGGGAGCTGGCTATGCGGCCAACTATTTAGCAAGTTATATAAGGATACATCTCCTATGTGCCTTTTTCTTCTTATATAAATTGGTAAATAGTTGATTGGATATCCGCTTCCTGCATGGAGGTTCACAACAATTGGAAATTAGGTTGGACATGTATTGTTTTGGATTTGCTTGAACCATGATGATTTGAAATAATGACTGATAACTTGATTTTATTCTTGTTTAGACTGCTTCAAAAACAATTATATAAATCAGAAAAAATCATTGTTTGCTACTATCTATTTATGGCATATCCTCTTCGTTTGCCTACAATAAAGATAATTTCTCTATTTCAAAGCATCCATCTATGTCAATGGTTGCAACATATGTGCAAAGAATGTATATTTATGCTCACAATGTTGTATTCACTTTATGTTGAAAAATAACAATACCATAAAATTTATATTGGAAATTTAAATCACTTTATTAATATTATCTAACTATATTTGACTATATCATTTCACTCTATTAAAAATAAATATATGATTTTGATTATTCATATTTTTCTAGAAGTAGATAAGACCGTTGGAATCCACATCACAAACTAAAAGATAATATTGAAACCATATTGCTTTTATGAATTTAGATATTACTTCTATATAATTTTTCAATGTTTCTTCTCTTCGCCTTTACTATTCCTTGTATTCATCTTGCAACAAAACAATTGGAAAATGTCTGCACATAAAATTTTATTCTTCTCTGTTTATGTCTTAATTTTCATTAGAAAAACCAGCTTCCTCATGTCTATTCTCTATTGTCATTGCAACTATTGTTTATTCATTCTTTACATTTGAATAATTTCATTTTTTATTTTTATTTTATTTTATTTTCCTTGACAATGCAATAATAACAAAGATGCGTGCTTGAGAATGTTAAAAAAATGTATTTGATATGATCCTATTTGTGTTCAAAATATAATTCACACTATTAACAACAAAGATGCTTCCTTGAAAGTAGTACAAAATTTTATTTCAAGTGATATTTTTTAATTAAAATCATATAAAGTATTATGTTGCCACAAGGTATTATGTCTTGAACTTGCAAGTGAGCCACCTAACTTAGAAAATAAATAAGTTCAACATGTCATGTTATAAATATTTAACTCTATTCTATTGTTAAATTGAATGACATAACAATCTCATTGATTTTACAAAGCATTCCAAATCAATATAAAAAGACTTTTTTGAGTACATGTTTTCATCTTTTCGATATACATTGATTTTACTTAGCATATAGATTAATTTTTGTTTCTTCTACGCAAACCAATATTCATATATTTTCATAACTTTAAAAACATTATAACTATAATTCAAATTTCTTCTACTTGAGATTCTATTCGTACATTTAATCAAAATTTTATATTAACAAATTTGTATTTATGCCTACCAATTTCAAAACCAAATTGCAAGAGTACACAAAAATTATCAGAATGCCAACTTATGAGAGTGTCAATGAAGGTTTCGACTACTTACCAAATTTCAAAAGTTGTCACTATCAATGGAGGTACATACAAATCCAATGGTGATAACATGAATAAAAAAGATGCAAAACAGTTTGTTGCTCAAGGTACAATTGAAAATTTTGCAAATTACTATCAATTTGATATGACTTTTCTTACTTTTTATCTTCTTTCATTTGATATAAATGATCTCTTTATTTATATATATTCATAGGAACCTTCTATACAAAACTATGTTAAATAATTTGTTTAATTATTTTATCAACAATGCAAAAGGTAATTGGTTAAACACTTTTTACACAAATTCAACAATTGGACATAGGTTCTCCTACTTTCACTTTTACAAAATTAAGACTTGAACATTCTCCACATTATACTTCAACAATCTATATTGGACAAGCTTTCTAGGTTAGTGGTATTGTAAAAAAAAGAAATAAGTTGAAGTAAAGACTCAATTCTATAATTTAATAACTCTAAAACTAATATGTTCATATCTATTAATATGGTGATCCAAAATTCCAACACCTAACTATAGTATTATTTGTACACAACTATACAAGGTTCAAAAAATACGTGTTTCCACCTCAATAAAAAGGCAAAATAAATGTCTTCTTTTTCTTTTTTCTTTATTTAATCAGTATAGACACTTTTTAAGGTGTCGAACACTATTGTTGTTCAAAACCGCAAGTCCACCAAGCAAGTATTTTAACTGTTGTATTACATGGGTCACCCTAACAAAATAAAATTGTCACCAATAAATAATAACATGACCATACATTATATTTATTCAAATAAAAACTTGGACAACTAAAATAAATTTTAACTATTCTACTTATCCCATCGATATAAACATACATACTTCTTTAAATGACAACTTACTAATACTAAAAAAAATAAAAATAAAAATTGATAACTATATAATTTTACCTAATTCTCTTTCGAAATTGAGTTGGGGTATGACTCAATTGGTGGGAGCTTTATGTGGTTGCAAATCTACAAAGACAAGTACTATACATTGTTGTAATTTAAACTTAATCTAAATATTTATCTTAAATCTTTTATATAAGATCTAAAATTTTATTCTAAAATTTTGAACATTATCTATCAAATTGTAAATATCTTTAAATAAAAAAATGTTTTTATTATTTAAAAGATTTCAATATATTTTATATTGCATATCCATATGTTATTTAATATTTAAAATTCTATGTTAAAAAATGATATATATATATATAAACTTAAAATAAATATTGAGTTTATTAGTTGATAGACTATTTTGGTTGGGGAACCCCTGCCGAAATGTTATCTCATGCCGATTCTTCACGTTAGAAAATGTTTCTTGACTATGTTGGAGACGAACAACCAACATTGCTTGAATTCATTCTTATTATTTACTCTCCACTTAAAATCTGATATAGTTTAATTTATGTCTTATCCTTATCTGATATTCACCTCCTTTCTCATTGTCACAAGCTACAAATCTACAGCGCCATATTGACTGCTTTAACCACCTTTAGCAAGGCTTAATCATCATTTTGCAACTATAAATAAAGTTTGACTTGCATTATAATAATTATCACATCCAACATAGATAACTGTTATTGGAAGAACTTTGTAGAGTTCTATATATACATATGTATTTGTATTGATGATAAATCAATAAAATAAACTCTATGTGGAAGTTATGTTGAGTTTACCGAACCATGAGAATCTGTAAGTCACAAGCCATAGTAGTAGGGTTTGCCGGGACTCATATGTTCATTGAGTATGTTGATTAGCTGAAGAGAACATTCATTAGTCTCACTTTACATTGTGTTATAACTATAGTAGCTTTGTATATTCTTCTTCTAGGATGATTTTGTTTATGTTTATATCCTTTGTTGTATATTGACTGGCACTTTGTTGTAGAGATGATAGTTGTTTGATGTGAAACTCAAGGGTCCTATTTTATTACAGAAACAATTTTGAAATAGTTTGGGAACTATAAGCTTACGTTAGTGCACTTCACATTGTGTTAAAACTATAGTAGCTTTGTATATTCTTCTTGTAGGATGATTTTGTTTATGTTTATATCCTTTGTTGTATATTGACTGGTACTTTGTTGTAGAGGTGATAGTTGTTTGATGTGAAACTCAAGGGTCCTATTTTATTATTGAAACAATTTTAAAATAGTTTGGGGACTATAAGCCTACATTAGTGCACTTCAGATTTATCTTTGCATTTGAGGGTGATGGCAGTTAATGGTTATTAGAGAGGCTATAAATTTCCAGGGTTTGTTGATTGAGAAATGACTTCGCTTTGATGTGAGATGTATAGCCTATTGGGAGTGGGCCAGCATCCCTTGTGGGGATTCGCGACATGGTTTAACAGCCTCCAGTGGATTCTATAAGTCGAGTGGTTGTATCGGGCATTGATAGATCAATCTTTTGGTGCAATAACAACCCTAGCTTGTAACAAGTGGTATCAGAGATTGGTCACAGGTTCGAATCACGCAAGCCGCGGTGAGTGACGTTGGGAGGGAGATTGTTGATAGTGGGCTAGCCTCCCTTGCGGGGATTCATGACATGGTTTAACAACCTCCTGTGGATTCTATAAGTCTAGTGGTTGTATCGGGCATTGATAGGTCGATCTTGGTGCAACATCAACCCTAGCTTGTAACATAGTCGTTTGATGTAAATTATTCCTTTCAGTTCCCTCACAATCTGACATTCTTATCACCACAAAGGATCTATTTTTAATTTATGTAGTATTGACACTTCATATCTAGAAGAATTGTAAAAGCTTTTTTTAGTTTCTTAT
Source organism: Cryptomeria japonica (assembly GCF_030272615.1). Taxonomy (NCBI): domain Eukaryota; kingdom Viridiplantae; phylum Streptophyta; class Pinopsida; order Cupressales; family Cupressaceae; genus Cryptomeria; species Cryptomeria japonica. Next base: position 523,791,479 of record NC_081408.1, on the reverse strand, counting down.
GCATAATTTTTTTTTGTGTAACGTTTTAGAGAAAGTTAAAATAAGTTCTTATTAAAGCAATAAGAAACTAAGTTGTATTGGGAAAACCATTTCCAGGAGAAAAAACCCACACTCCAAAAGCTCCTCAATATATTATTTGGAAATCAACAACATATTACAATATATTCACAGAGAAAGCTTCTTACAGGAGTATCACCAATGAGAGAACTAGAGGTAACTTAACAACTATAAGACTCGTACACAGAACCTCCATCTCACACACCTAATATATTGGAGATACAATACATGAAATCATCAAATGGCATTATAAAACCATGAACTAAACCACCCAAAAAGTGGTGCCCAACTTATTTCCAATCCAAGATTCCTTGTGATGTGTCAAAACACACACCAACCCGTGTAACTCCCTTTTACAACTCGTTTGTGTGTCCAACATGTTTTTATATTTCCTATTTATGGAGACTTAATTTCTGAAGGCCATAACTCTAGATCTAGGAGTTTGATTGATGAACTATTTGAAGAATCGAAATCTCTTGAAATTCTCTATCAAGGTATAACCATCTATGCCAGTTATGACCACTTTCAAGCCCAAGAAAATATGTCATAACACTAAATTTCACTCACTATTTTAAGCATTTATTTTATGTTAAATTAGAATTAATAAAAATGAATTCCTTTACAAATAATGACTTAGTATATTGGGATGCTAGTGTCATATAAAAAACATTACAAATTAAGAATTCTAGTTCATATGTTAATATTTTATCATCATTAGGAGAAATAAATAAATCATTACTTGCATTTACACTATTATCTTACATGTACATGTTTATTTATGAAAAATTAAATCATTGTGTTGCTTGGATATTAATGATTCATTTATATATATATACTTGTTCTTTTTATTTAAATATATATATTTTAGAAAATAAAATGATTTCTTTTAAATTATTTTAAAATAAACATTTTTAGTAAAACAATGTATATTTATTTCATATTTAAAGAAAACTAATGTTTCAAAAAATAAAATAAAAAATTGATTGTTTTCTTTAAAATGATATATTTTATTATAAAATGCATGAAGGAAATACTCATGCATAAAATGCATGAAGGAAATAATCATAAAATGCACGAAGGGAATCATGCATGAAATGCATGAATTGAATAATTATAAAATGCATGAAGGGAATAATCATGCATAAAATACATGAAGGGAATAATCATAAAATGCATGAAGGGAATAATCATGCATAAAATGCATGAAGGGAATAATCATAAAATACATGAAGGGAATAATCATGAAATGCATAAAGGGGATAATTATGAAATGCATGAAGGTAGGCTCTCTTATTTAAAAAGGGGAAATTTTCCAAATCATGAGGGAGGAGATAACATTTCATTATTTTTGTTACATTATTTTACCAACAAAAGAACTTAGCCAAAATTTGGAGAGAAAAGCCCTCTTCTTGCTTGATTTTTGGATTTTGAAGAATGAATTAGTTTGGGGTGAATTTGAATGGGGTTTGTTGCATTGGAGTAGGAACTGGGAGATCTTCAATGTTGTCTAAGACTTGTACAAGTTTGTTTGGTACGTTGGAGTTCTTTGCATTTTCGTTTTGAAGAAAAATGAGGTAGGGCTTCTCATATCTTCTTCATTTCTTCATCTTTTGAATTGATTTTTTTTGCAAATTGATTGTAGTGTGGTTTTAAGCATTCTCCCTCCTTAAATATTTTCATGAGTAATATTATTTGTATGTTTCATATTTGGACAAGCATGGGTTTATATGGGGAAATGATGTTAAACTTTCATTGGATTATGGGAAGGGAATTTTGAATGCATTTTTGTGTTGTTGCCTGCATGGAGACCAATGGGTTCTCTCATATTTTGGTTTTGAGTATTTTGGATTTTTTAAGTTATTTTTAAGGTCCATCAATGGAGGATGGCCTCTTGGATTAGTTTTTATTCAAAAAGCGTAATTTGAGTGTTATATTATAAATTCTTTTATTTGACTCGATTTGAGTTTGTCTTCATTCAATTATGGTCATGCTAAGATAAACTTATATTCAAGTGAAAAGGGTTAATCAAGGTTAGTAAAATAATGTGCAATTCATGTGCCTTAAGTATATAGTTTCCATTTGAATGCAATTAAATAAGTCATTATAGATGCTTTAATCTATCTAAGAATTAATGAAAAAAGGATTAATGTCAATCTAATAAATTAGCTTCAATGTCATCTACACAATTATTGACATGAAATAGTTGATATAGGCAACTATATAATATCTTCATTTAACACCCTACTTGTAGTGTGGATATTAAGAATAAGGATAGATAAAAATGGAAGTACTTATGTCAAATTTGTTCTTTAGTGTTTGATTCAAGAGTTCCTCATGATAGTTAATAATGAACAACTCATTTAGACTTTAAGGTAGGGGACATAGATTAATGTATCCTTTCAAGGGAAAATTATAATGCCATGATTCATGTTCTTGGTCATTATCATATATATTTGGATATCTTTATATTATCAAATAGTTTTCTATTATTGACCGATGAGGAGTTGAGAATGAATTAGTATTTGAATCTTGCATGGTCCCAAGTTATTTCCTAAATATTAATGCTTACCTACAGTTTTATATGCTTATACATGCTTCCTCAATCTTTTATGCTCTCTCTCTCTCTCTCAATGAATGTGGCAATGTGTTGGATGATAAAACTCAAAGAAGAATGTAAAATTGGCATGTTAGAGTTGGTTTGATATTTTTTTAAATGCTTGACTTATATTGATTCAAATGCTTGATCCATGTCTTCTTGGGTGATCAAGGAATTGATGTTCATGTTGAGAGCAATTGAGAGAAATACAAAATGAAAGTCAAATGTGATTGATTCCTTGTGTGTAATCATATGATTGCATTTGATCTCTTGGCATATGCTTACTAATTGAATCACCATTTCACACTCTCTTCCATATCATCGTGCCAACACATTAGCATATTAGAATGTAGATACACTATGTCGCACTAGATTCCATCACCCTGCCGGATTCAAGTTGCTAGACAACCTCATGTAGGGTTAGTGGTTCTTCCTGTCATGAAGAACTTTGGGGAAGCATAATTGCTTTGTGGTTGGGTGGAAAAGTGCTCTGACAATGTTCTCACCTGTGGTGTGCTCATGGGATATAGATGTCAGAATCTCCTATTAGGATTATCATTAGCTATGTACATTATGTATTATTGTAAACAACCTGATAAATGAAATAATCTTCTTATGTTTTCCTATCTCTTGGCTCATGTACTTTGAAAATATGTCAAAATATAATTTTATGTCTCTATTTTAATATATATTTGAGCAAGTCATATTAATGTGTTCTTAATTATGTGTGATATTAAGTGGAATTATGTAATTTAATATTTTAAATAAATGGAAATCCTTACAAAGAAACACCTATAAGGCCTTTAAAATTGACTTTGAAACTTTCATTTGAGACTTTTAGAAATGGAAACTTTAATATCTTTAAATCTAGACATGATCTTGCAACAAAAATTTATCAACATGCTTACTAGCCAATCCCTAACTCTAGGGAAAGATTTGGAGCAATCCATGCTCAAATGTAAACTTACTATAAATAATAACCTTATGTAATTACAAGGTTGTAATACCATTTTCCTAATAGAATTAACACTCTATTCCTATAAAATTATATAAGGGAGAACCTATTTGACTCTATTTGCTATTAGTTTGGTGATGTTTTTGTACACTATGTTGTAGAGAGAGATTGGTTTGTAGTCTTTTGATGCCTCCAATTTAGCTTTTTTGGGGATTAATAAAATGAAGGTGCTATTGGAATCTCCTAAGATTAGCTTATTTTACCTTGACCCTTTAATGAATTTAACCAAATCTATCTTTAAGATGTGCCAAAAGTCCTAAAATAACCTTGTAGGGAGGCCATCTAGGTCGAGAGCCTTGTTGAGGCCCATTTCAAAGACTACCATTCCAACTTCCTCTTCTAAAAATGATAATATTATTAATTTGTTCTACCTCTCATCAAGCTTGGTTAGAATATGTTCAGGATCTCTTGTCTGCACAGATCTTGCAAGTTTGGCTCCAAAGATAAGATGTTTTTGTAATATATAAATACTACTTCTCTGATCTCCTTTGTAACTTGGATACTCCTTCCATCGACATCCTTCATATTTGAGCTTCTACTAATACTCCTTTTCACTTTGGTCATCAAGTGAAAAACAATTGTGTTCCTTTCTCCCTCCTTCAACTAGCATTCTGTGGACTTTTGTCTCCAAAATCTATCTAACATCTCATCATAACTGGTCTAGAGGAATTTTATTTTGTATATTGGTTAACATTCATTCCTTCTTTTATCACTGTTTCATTTAGGTGATGCTAATTCCTCTTCTAGATTGAGCTTTTTTGCGAAGATATTTTTGAAATGCTTGTAGTTTTAGTCCTTAATTTGTTCTTTCACATGTTCTAGCTTCCTCTACAAATGGTGGATCTTAGATCCGCCCACCTTCAAGGACTTGGTCCACCATTCCTCCACTCTACTCCATAGTTTATTGTCTCTTAACCACTTGCACTGAAATTTAAACATGCATCTTTTATATGGGCGAACTTGTATAAAATGGAGCATAACAAGAAAATGGTATGAGTTGGTAAGAGGTAGGATGGAAGCCTCATAGGTGCATTGAATATATTCTCATTCCCCCAAAAGGAAGAATTTATCAAAAAAAATTGCAATACTAGTGAAGCCCATTCCTCTATTAGTCCATGTGAAGGTGCCTTTCTTGCGGTAGACATCTTGCAAGTGATTCTCAATGACAAATGTTTGAAATTTTATTTGAGTTTAAGTGACTCATCTTCACCCCCATTTATTTTCTATCCCATTCATTGTGGTATTGAAATCACCCAATATTTCTATCTTTTCCTCTTTGTGAGTTTAAAGGATGTTAATGATTTGTACCATACCTCACGCTTAACAATTGTTATGGTTGGACAAAAGGCATTTTGGAGGAAGACATTGTTTTGTTCATTATTTAATTTTTCTTTGGCTAGTTGTCAATTTGTATTTTGTACCACTTCTTCTACACTAAGTATGTTATGGTTCCACATCAAACCAAGACCTCTGGACACAACCTTAGCCACTTTGAATAACTCCTACCATTGTCTCCGCTTTGTCAATAGAGCCTTTGCACTAGCCTGATCCAATTTTGTCTTTCACAAGAAAACTATATCTACTTTAGCTTGATTAACTTGTCATTTCAAACATCTTTTGTTAGGGATATTTAAGCCCATGATATCCTATGTTTGGGTCATCATGACAAGTGGGGAAGGGACACTCCCTTTCTTGATCTTATTTTTATTTTCCCTTTGGTGTTTGCTATGATTTTCAATGTGAACTTATTTGAATTCCTCACTTTTGATCTTTTCTCCCCTAGTTTTGGTATAACTTTGGTTGATAGGCTTTGGCCTATCATTCTATTTTCTAGAATTTATTCCTCTTCCTCTCTTAAATAATTGTCCTCCTCTTCATTTTAGAAGGTTATTTCCTCATCTAGGGTATCCTTGGGGTGGATATTGTCCTTGTTCTCTACTTCCATGATGGTTGCAATATTCCACACTACTGCATTACAGAGTTTATCAACACCCCATAATTGATCTTAGATCTTGGGAGCCCCTCTTTGCAAACTATCTCCAAGGTTCCCTAGATTTTTGGAGTCTCTCCTTCTTTATCATAGGTTTAGTGGTTGAGGGTTAATCCTCTTCCCTCTGCCATAATGATATTAATCATAGCTTTACCCTACTCTCCCTTTTATTCATCAAGTAACCCTCTTCCTTTGAGATCTAGTCATTTGAGTTCCCTCCTAATAAGTCATTCCTACCTCCATCTTGATCCTTGATTCAAGATTCCCCTAAAGTACACATTTAAAAATTATTTTGAATCTAAGCCATCTACACTATTGGATATTGTCTATGGTTTTTGTTCCCCTAGCTTTTCCTAAATCTAACATTCTTCTTTTGAGTGCCTCTTACTTGCATGTTTTGCATAAGATCTTTTTCTCATCAATTTCAATCTTTTGGTTTCACACTTCAGATGCAGATAGAATATTTATCTCCGTCATGCATACATACTATAATCCTTGTCCTCTATGGATTCATCGACCTTCACAAAGGCCCATGTTGTTATTGATCTCCCTAAGAGTTTTCTTTCCATAGTATTTTGATGGTAAGTTGTACAATCTTAACTAGATAGGCATGTTCAAGATTTGTTCCTTTAGGGGGTTGAAATTCCATTCCCGGTCCTTGATATATAAGACCTAGCTACCCATCATGTATGGCCCCTGGTTCAAGATATACTGCTTTGTTCTACCTATTAGGCATTCTACCAAGAAAAATATGTTAGGGAGAGTTTTGAGGGATATCCCCTATCCCCAATTTGTGTTGCACCATTTTCTGATCCTAATTAGCGTTGACCATTTGCCACCCAATTTCATGAAGATATATTTCTCCTTTAGATTTGCTAGAATTTTGGCCCTTCTTCACCTTCTAAAGAGAGAACACAACAATTATTTTCTACCCTAGAGGAACAAGGAATTTCACTTGCACCTATAGCTAGGTTATTTATTCCTTCTCCTATTGGTCAATCCCTCCTACGTGTGAACCTCTTGGGTCTAAGGTTTCGCTTGTTCCATCCTCTTTCTATTGGATACCATCCTTGGTTGTTGTATTTGTTTCACCATCCATCTTCGTATCCTCAATGCCTTTTTTCTTTGTGTCGGTGATCCTTCCATCCCCATCTCTCCTTTCTTCTCTCCTCATTTTGTCTCCATGCACATGCTCCATTATGGCCGCTCTTGTTGTCTCTCGATTTCTCTAAATCCTTTGTAGGCATGAAAAAGTTTTTTTGGTGCTCTCACTCTATTTCCCTTTAATCCTTGATTATGATTTACAATTTAATTACAAAATCTCATTTCTTGTTCTACATAACACAAGTGCATTTTGTGGAGCATGACATATGATGTATTTCATGTTTCACTAAACATGATCACATCTTGTGGAATATGAGATGCTATGTTTTATAACAAAAAGCTATAATCTCAATTCTTAAAAATAAACATTCCCTCTATCTTCTTTGTATATAAATTACTCCTCTCTCTCTATATTTAAATATGTGTATGTATGTATATATATGTGTATGTACACATATATATGTGTGTGTATACATACATGTACATACATACATATATGTATGTATGTATGTATGTATGCATGTGTGTGTGTATGTATGCATGTACATACACGTATATGTACATACATACATACATACATGTATGTGTATATATGTGTGTATATATATATGTATATATACATATACATATATGTATGTTACATACATACATACATACATATACATGTCTGTATGTATGTATATATGTATATACATGTATGTATGCATGTATGTATATATGTATATACATGTATGTATGCATGTATGTATGTATATGTATGTATGTATGTATGTGTGTGTGTGTATCGCTCCTAAGTCTATAACAATAGGTATAAATGAGAAAAGATAGAGTGCATGTTGGTTCCCTCCGACCCAAGGTTGATTGAAGTTCAATTTTGATGGCATCTCATGAGGGAATCCTAGCCCCTTGGGTGCTAGGTTTATTGTCCGTAATCACATGGGCTATATGGTTTTTTGGGGATTTGTAAAGCTACCAATTGGTACCAATAATGATGTTGAGAATGCAACCTTGTTGACTAGTTTGAGAGAGTGTCAAGAGAAGGGATTGATGGACCTCGACATTGATGGTCACTCTCTCAATGTCATCTGGGCAATTACCACAAGTACGATGGCGAATTGGGAGTCCCAGATGTGGCTTGATGGTATAAAAGACATACATGGCAAGTTTGGTTGCTATTTAGTGTCACACGTTTATATATAAGCTAATGGCTCCACATACTTTCTTTCTAATCATGCGATTGATTAGAGTGCAGAGAGGATTATTGCAGAAAATTTGGTAGTTGGAATTGATTGTGATAGAGGGTAGTGGCAGATGGTGTGGATGTGAGATAGAGGCTATCCAAACCTTGTTGTAAACTAGGAATCAAACCCATTCACATCAACATACATTAGGGAAACAACCAATAGGACCAACTACAAACCCCTAGGAGAGTTGGGCACATGGATTTATTTATTTCCTTCTAGTGATTTGATATGAATTAATAAGATTGAATGATGAAATGATAGAACTAGGTCTATACCTGCAAAATTGATAGTAATCAACATAAATAGTAAGCTACAAAATAAATATGCAAAATCGAAGAACAGATCTAGAAACAAGGATCATAAAGGAACTCGTGTCTACAATTTGAGCCTAAAAATGTTGGACTATGTGACTAGGTGTCTTAGTCCCAAAGGTGTTTGATTCATATATTGTGAATAGATTTGGGATCAAGATGTCACTCAAATTATCTCCTTGAAATTTCTTAAAAAAAGTGTCGGACTATGTGGCTAAGCCACAGTGTCTAGGGTTTTCTGCTTATTCATAGTGTAGATCTCTTTGTCTTATTATATACTTTCTAAATATATAATCCTTCAATGTCAAATTTGAATCCTGCACATGCAAGAGAGTGAAAATGGTGTTGGTAGATATATAGGGGTTTTCCTAAGTCAAACCAAGGTTGGACTTAACCATACAACAATGATAGATAGAAAAAGAGAGTTTACCCTTGTAGGGCAAAGGCTGAAACCTTAAAGAAATTAGAGAGATAAGATTTCCACAGTCCATGCTAGATTCATATATTGTGCTTCTGGATTTAACTATGTAGATTTTTTTTTGCATCAACGTTTCGAATCACACTCTGTGATTCATCATCAGGATGATAGAGCTGTAGGAGTGTGATTCAAAAAGTTGATGCAAAAAAAATTCTACATAGTTGAATCTAGAAGAACAATATATGAACCTTAAAGAAATGTTGAATTGAAATGTTATACCTTTGCTAATAAATCTTCTTGCCTTGAAGTCTTCATGAAAGGTTGATTTTTCTAGCTAGAAGATCATTTATGCTTTCACATAAACTTGATTATGAATGCCATCTTGAATGCTTGAAAATATGAATACTTGACCTCTCCTTCACTACCTTGAAGATGCTTGATTGTTTGCTCAATGCGAATCCAATTACTTGATGAGAGATGTTTCAAATAAGGGGATAAGACTTGATTTTATACTCAAGCTCACGAATGATAAGTACGAAGGAGGCCGATATCGGGAGCATTATCCCACTCAACATTTCCAACCATTAGAGGGTTCAAATTTGGGCCCTTTTTTGTTGGACTATGTCACTAAGCACATTAGTCCCTTGGACTAGGACACTAGGCACCCTAGTCAAGTCCTTCCTTGACTAAGAATTGAGTCAAAAAGTAAAGGCAAGTGAAAATATCAGGGGCAAGAAAGGAGAAACACCAAAGTGAGCTCTAAATGAGTTATGAAATTATATGAGGATATAATTTGTGACACTGTATCTAGTCCACACTTTTGCAAGAGTATGAATTTACACTCATACTCTAAGTAAAGTACAAGATAGCATCAAAAGTCTTAAACCAAGACATTGAAGAGACAAGAAATACCAAGCCCCTAAGGACTCAAGATTTCATCAATTTCTAAAACATCAAGATAAAAGGAGCAAAATGATCAACACAAGGAGCATGCAAGAATGAAGAAGAGATATGGGTTCTAGGTCTAATAAGGAGCTGCTTACTATGAGCCCTATGAGAAGAGAGAGAAAGAGAAGAGTCACGACTTCTTGGTCTAGTACTTGGAGCTTCTTAGGGTCATGTTAGCAAAAAGAGAGATTACAAAGCAAAGCCTCAATTTATTAAATAATCTTACAAAAAGTGACTACAAAATGGGTGTTGTAGCATGCACCAAACATAAAGATTAGAAAACAAAGCCTCATCTTGCAAAGTCATCTAAACAAAAAATCGGCTACAAAATGTTTGTTGCAACATGCACCAAGCATATCATGGTTTGTGATCAAAGTTTACAAACCAAGCCTCATGGTCTGTGCACAAAGTGTATCATATAGTAGAGTATATGAAACCATGTTAAAGCAATTACGTACACCTTACCTGGAGCAATTGCTTTAAGGTAGCATACATTGATCCAAAAGACGAGCACACCACGACAATGAAATGCCCCCAAGAATTGGCAAATCAAAGGTGATGATTCACAAAACACAAAAGAGAACAAAAGGGATCCACTGTCTATGGCCAATATGCACATTAGATAAATCATGTATATCAAGTGTGATTGTATTGAAATAAATGATGTATATCAAGTGTGATTGTATTGAATTGACCTCATCCCTCAAAGGCAATGGAACTATGAGCACAATGGAAGAAGAGAACATAAGATGAACAACACAAGTCTTCTTAGGTTAACATGGAAGAGACCAAAAAGAAGATCTCAATACTTTGTATCGTCTCCAAGTCGACGACACATTTGAGCACATTTACAACAAGATCACATTTACGACACATGTGTACAACATATAAAAAAAATGAGATACAAATAGAGGAATGCCAAAACAAGATTTGTCCCTTCATTGCCTTGTGCCAACGAAGCAACAAGGGTCATCTAAAGAGAGCTTAACAAAACACAAAGACACACCAAGCATCACAATACGCGAAACATACAAGTGAAATATATTTAGTCATAATATATCGAAAAAATCTCTTTTCAAATATAATTGAAATATTTTGAATGTATTCAATTATTAAATAATTAAATTTTATAAAAAATTTAAAATTTATGTGAAATCTTCTAGTATAAGATTTAAAATTTTATTCTAAAAATTTGAACATTATTCTAAAATGATTTTATTCATCTGTTATCGCAAGGTTTAGTAGATGTACAAGATTTCAATTGTTGTTGTCCCTGCACGCCTACACTGGCGTTTATTATGGTTTCAAAACAGCAATAGGAATTGACTAACAGGTATTGCACATTTTACAAACACCTCGCTACTATCACACTGTACAAAAGATCCATTTTGGTTTCACCTCGCTACTATCACACTGTACAAAAGATCCATTTTGAAACCAAAATAGCCGCCGCGTACACTAAGCTGTGTGAGCCCAGCTCGCAGATAATCGGGATAACACGTTTTACAGAACCATATCTATTCTGGGTATAGCGTGGAAGGAAGAATCAATGGATTCTGCCGCCCTGCCATTTACGAATTCCTCGATTAGACCACATCCTGCCCCTCAAAATATCCATTTGAAGCCCTCGAAAGTTTCTGCAACTTTCTGCAGATGTGAACACAGCCCCCAATCATCATCCTCATTAGCGAATGCAAACAGCGGTGCAGTTCGCCAGCTGCCCACTCGCTACACCTCAAATAAGCTGTTCCGGGCCCTCAAGAAGGAAAAGGATCCTTTGAAGGCCTTTACAATGCTTCAAGGGGCCATAACCCAAAAGGGGTGCAGTCCTGGCCTTTCAGTCTGCGAATTGCTCATTTATCGCCTGGGCTGTGCAGGGCATTTGGAGCAAATGCGGGATGTTTTGAGCTTAATGAGTGAACCAACAGAGAAAGCCTTCTGCAGCGTCACTATGAGCTACGCCAAAGCGCACATGGTCGACCAGGCCCTTGGAGTCCTTGACGAAATGGAGGTAGCACGATTCCCACCCACTAACAAAATCTACAACATTTTGCTGAATTTTCTTATTAATGAAAACAAGTTTACTATGGTGGAATCACTGTATTCAAAAATGATGACTGTTGGGATCCAACCAGATGTTAAGACCTTCACTACATTGATCAAAGCCCAATGTAAGGTTGGCAACATGGCTTCTGCGTTGAGTTTGTTGAAAAATATGTCTTCCGACTTTGGTTTGGTCCCTAATGAAGTAACATACAATACTCTTATGGCTGGGTTTATTCGGGCGGATAGGATAGAAGAGGCTTTGGAGTTGTTGAAGGAAATGAAACTAAATGGGTGCACTCCTGATATTGTGAATTACACAACGCTAATTAATGGATTCTGCAACAAGGGCAAGATGGATGAGGCTGCCAAATATCTAGAGGAGATGCACGGAAACGGGCTATGCCCCGATATTGTGACTTTAAGTTCAATAATCAATGGGTTATGCAAGCAGGGCTGGGTGAATGAGGCTGCCAAGCTTCTAGAGGAGATGCATGGAAGCGGGCTCAATCCACATACTGCGACTTTCAATACACTAATAAATGGGTTCTGCAAGCAGGGAAGAATGGAGGAGGCTGTTAAATTGCTGGAGGAGATACGTGAAAATGGGCTCTACCCAAATACTGTGACTTTCAATATACTAATCAATGGGTTTTGCAAGAAAGGAAGAATGGAAGAGTCTGTTAAACTTCTGGAGGAGATGCGTGGAAGTGGGTATTACCCAGATGCAGTGACTTTCAATACAGTAATCAATGGGTTCTGCAAGCAGGGAAGAATGGAGGAGACTGTTAAACTGCTGGAGGAGATACGTGAAAATGGGTTTTACCCAAATACTGTGACTTTCAATATACTAATCAATGGGTTTTGCAAGAAAGGAAGAATGGAAGAGTCTGTTAAACTTCTGGAGGAGATGCGTGGAAGTGGGCATTACCCAGATACAGTGACTTTCAATACAGTAATCAGTGGGTTCTGCAAGCAGGGAAGAATGGAGGAGGCTGTTAAACTTCTGGAAGGGATGCGTGGAAGCGGGCATTATCCAGATACTGTGACTTTCACTACACTAATCAATGGATTCCGGAAGCAGGGAAGCATGGAAGAGGCTTTTAAACTTTTGGAGGAGATGCGTGGAAATCGGTTTTTTCCAGATTCTGTCGTTTTCAATCAGTAATAAGTAGGTTATGCAGAGCAAGACACCTAGACAAGGCAACAGGCTTACCTGAAAAGATTGTAGGAGAGGGCATTAAGCCTGATGCTTTTACATATATTACTGTAATTTTAGGTCTGTGCATTATGGGGAGGTCCCAAGAGGCAAGAAGGCTTCTGGACGAAATGGCTGTGACATGAAAAATTGCCCTCCGAAGCCTCCAATATTTCTAATCTGGAGTTATACAAGGGTTAACAGTGTATGTTTTTTCTTTCTAAATTACAAATTGTCCATTGACTAAACTATGCCATAATTGTAAATTTGAATTTTTCTATATTAGATTGGATTTCTGGCAATGTTAATGACACCACTATTTTTTCCTTTCAGCGACCTTGGTGAGTATGTGGATCAATTGTTGGAGTTGTCGACCATTGGATGTAGCCCTAACTTTGTAGCACTCCAGATGATGGCAGGGGATTTCCAGCATGAAATACAAAAACTGGCACAATTAAGTGTGACCGTGACTCTGGAAATTTTTCGATTAAGGGGATCTAGATAAATATCTCTACAACCTGAATCATTTCCAATTCAATAGGTCTTGCTTTTTATCGGAGGTCATGTGAAATGATTTAGTATCTTTGCAGTGACGATTGTTTTATGATTTGCTTGGTTATATAGTTAGCGTATTGATGACTTCTGGTTTTGTTAATGACCCTAATAATGTGGAGCAAGTTGAGAATCTTTTATTGGTGAATTATGTTGCAGCTAATGACAGTTTGATTTCTGTCACATCTTATATTAAGAATTTACCTCTGTGCTCTCATGTAAATTCTTGAACGACGCCAAACTGTTGGATGAAGAAGATTTCTGAAAGCTTTTATACTTACATGCTTTCCTTCAGTTCAAACTGCTCAAATGTTTTGAAGATTTAGTGGAAGAGTTGAAAAATATATATGGGGCCTAACCTTGAGCATTAAAAGTTTTAGGTGAACAAGCTTGATCAGATCTACTGGAAACGCCAATTGGACAACCTTCCACAAACACTGCCATATGAGATATTGCACAAGATATTAAAAGTAAAGTACAACTCTTTTAGTAGAAAGATAGGAAGTGTTTTCGGATGTTGCTCATTACTTGGTGCAAGAAGACAAACATTTGGCCTTGACATATTTGGAATGACTATATTTCACTGCTTTGGTTTGCCTTGAAATTCTCCTCCATCAAATTGAATTTGCTGATGCTGGTTTCAATGATGGAATCCAGCACTATAAATGTCCATTTCATAGGGAATTTGTTATTCAGATTGTAAGGGCATTCTCTCTATAGTCAATATCAAGTGCTCAACTAATTTTCCCTTGAGTATGAACATTTTCTGGATTTCTTTTTTATCTAATGAATTTACTCGCAGGTAAAAGAGGTATATGTATTAAAGATTTTAGACTTGAGTCAGAAATATTACCATGTAATGTTTTTCATTCCAATGTTTTAAGTCTCCTTCGTGACCCCTTGCCAGGGATATTACAAGATCAATGATATGGTTTTTGGATTGCCCTCATTACTGTTTAAATACAAGAAATTAGGGTAGTAATTAATAATTAGAGGAAAATTGATCATATAATTTAGATTTTAGATTTATTCTTATAGCTTAGATTACAATGCTCAATCAGCTTAAACAGAAGTGTCGGCTGCACATAAACGTGCATGCATGACAGGGAAGCCAAAAGCCCGAATGGCTTGAAAATTGGAGATCATCGGGTCTCAACTTCCTGTAACCAAAACTTCAATTATTTTTTTAAAGTTCAAAATTTAAAGTTCTCCGATCCAATAGGTTTTTTTATTCAGTTTGCTTTTCTTTATTTTTTGTAATGTCTCCTTTTGGGAGGACACTAAATTTTGCCCAATATACTTGTAGAATTATTGCAGGTTGTCTATTTTCAGTCTATTGTGCTAATTTGGACAGATTTAGTTTGATTTTGTTTCCCTCTTTAAATGCACAGGTCTGTTGTTTATATCAATCTGATCTGCTGCCTATACTCAGATATATATGTGTGTGAAAAATCCTTTCTATTCCATCAAGTCTGATTCTCTGGTTATTGATTTAATATTTCTTCTTCTTTTCCTTCAATGCCTGCTTTATTACTATTCGCAGATTTGTATTTGTGTTCTGATCTCTTTGATAAATGTTCATATCATTCTTCCAGATTCTCTTATAATTTTGACTTAGGTCTGCTTCTAAATCTGCTTCTAATGCTTCATATATTTTTTCTATTCCATGGATCCCTACTTCTCAAATGAAAACTTCTCCACTTTATATCCTCCAATGTGAGGGAGAGTCACACCTCTTCATCAGGTATGCCCTTTGGCAAGAGACACACCCTTCACCCTTAGCACCCTTTAAAAGAGTGTGACTCTTTATTATTTCTGTCCTTTGAAAGGGACACAACCTTTCGCAATCAGTTTTGCACTTCTTATTTAAACCATATCTGCACTTTTGATTCCCAAATTATCCCCCTCAAATGAGGTTATCTTCTCCCTTTTATATCTCATGTTTGAGGGAGTCACAACTTTTCATTTCATGTCTTTTGACCATTCATTAACTTAATTAAATTTTAATTATATTTAATTATATTATTTTATATTTTAATTTAAATTATATTTTTATTCTTTTGTATTTTAATATTATTATCATTATTTATTATTAAATTATAATTCAAAGTGGGGGCATTACAATCTCCCCCACTCAAGATTGCTTGTCCTCAAGCAATGATCATGGAGAGCTCAAAATGATTCTTAATATGAAATGGCTTTGAAAATACACATGGAATAAACATGCTGAAAATACATCAGATATGAAACAGACACAGAGAATAAACACAAAACACGGAGAAAACATATGCAACCACGGAGCATACACACGGAAACAAATATTGTTAGGTTCTTGACACTCACTAAGAGTAGCCTCTACATTCACTAAGAATGTCCTTAGCACTAACTAAGAATGCTCCTGGCACTTGCTAAGAGTGCCCCAAACATTCACTGAAAATGTTCCTAGCACTCATTAAGAGTGCTCCTGACACTCGGTAAGAGTACCCCTGACACTCACTAAGAGTGTCCCTGACATTCACTAAGAATGCCTTGTTTTCTTGCTGGATGTTTCTCCATCACAGTCTTCTTCTATCATATGTATGTGTCCTCTTTTGCATCGATAGTTATAGTTCCATGGTTCTTTGCATTTGAAACATAGACTCTTCTTCTTTAATTCATTTTTGGCTTGGCATTGATGCTCGGTATTCCATTGTTCATGGCAGACATAACATTTTCTCCTTATATTGTCCTTCCTTGGATCTCGGCTGCAAGTGTGACCTTCTTTCCACTTCTCTTTGCAATCAAAGCAAAGGCCCTTTTTCTTCAATTCCTCCCAGTCATTGTAAGAAAGATATGGTTTCTTGCGTACATCTTCTTCTTCAAAATGACTATCTTTTGGTGGTACTCTCTTGTGGTGACTTTTTTGGGCAGAGTCGAGTCTTGTGGCCTTAAGAATTGCCTTTTGGAGAGTAGGAGGTTCAAAGGCGCTTACTAGCCCTTGGGTTGCATCATTCAATCCTTCTATGAATAGGTAGATAAGTCTGTCCTTCGATATTCCGGGGACCATAATAGCTAGCCTCTGGAATTCTGAAATGTAATCCTCAAGGGTCCCTTTTTGTCTAATCCTCATAAGATCTTTGAAGTGCTTTTGGGGATGAGTGTGGTCAAACCTTTCAATGAGCCTCTCTTTAAAAGTGTCATATGTTTTGATATTTTTGTGGTCTTGTGTGATGAGACCATTATGCCACCATTCATGCGCTGTACCCTCCAAGTGTAATATAGCAAATGTTATGGCATCCTTCTCCTTCATAGGGCAAAGAGAAAGGTAGGTCTCCACTTTTTGAAGCCATGACCGGGCTGTAACTTTCCCGGTTCCATCAAAGTTGGGAATGGTTAGATTTCCTACTTTGCTTTGTATCTCACGGTTAGGTTGGGCTTTCCTCTCTTTATGACCCCTACTAGAATCTGGTCTACAATATTCAGAAAAGGGAATGCTCCTCCTAATTTCAGTGTCCAATCTTGCATATTCTACGGCAAGCTCCCTTAACCTAGGGATATGAGTTCCTCCATCATCTTCAGGGGTTTCTTCTCCAATCAAAAAAGAGTGCATATTGGTTCTATGGGTAGATTCTTGGGTAGCTCTGTCTATTTTCAGTCTATTGTGCTAATTTGGACAGATTTAGTTTGATTTTGTTTCCCTCTTTAAATGCACAGGTCTGTTGTTTATATCAATCTGATCTTGCTGCCTATACTCAGATATATATGTGTGTAAAATCCTTTCTATTCCATCAAGTCTGATTCTCTGGTTATTGATTTAATATTTCCTTTTCTTTTCCTTCATTGCCTGCTTTATTACCATTCGCAGATTTGTATTTGTGTTCTGATTTCTTTGATAAATGTTCATATCATTCTTCCAGATTCTCTTATAATGTTGACGTAGGTCTGCTTCTAAATCTGCTTCTAATGCTTCATATATTTTTTCTATTCCATGGATCCCTATTCCATGGATCCCTACTTCTCAAATGAAAACTTCTCCACTTTATATCCTCCAATGTGAGGGAGAGTCACACCTCTTCATCATGTATGCCCTTTGACAAGAGACACACCCTTCACCCTTAGCACCCTTTAAAAGAGTGTGACTCTTTATTATTTCTGTCCTTTGAAAGGGACACAACCTTTTGCAATTAGTTCTGCACTTCTTATTTAAACCATATCTGCACTTTTGATTCCCATATTATCCTCCTCAAATGAGGTTATCTTCTCCCTTTCATTTCATGTCTTTTGACCATTCATTAATTTAATTAAATTTTAATTATATTTAACTATATTATTTTATATTTTAATTTAAATTATATTTTTATTCTTTTGTATTTTAATATTATTATCATTATTTATTATTAAATTATATTTCAAAGTGGGCATTACAATTTTTGACTGGTTAATATCCTTTTGTGGGGGTGTCCTCTGGCTTAGATGCCACTAAGGGATAATTATTCCCTGAAATTCACTCGGGACTTGCAATCTGTCTTGTCCATTGGGGTATACGTCATAACCAAAAGTGGGCATGGTTGTTTTACCCAATTCTACTTTCAACATTTCGTATGTCTTAAGCATGAAGCATATCTCTATGCTCAACATTTTGTATGTCTTAAGCATGGAACATATCTCTTAGTTATGGAATTGAACATGGGTTCCCATTATGAAAGCTCTGATGATTTATTGCTCGAGCTCATTCCATTTGACTTCTTCGGTTTGGTTTATCTTTGTATATAATTTTAACTATTTTTTTAGCTTCAATCAAAACCCTGCATGGAGCAGAGATTTGTAGCAATGAGGACAGTAAGAAACTACAATTGCCAAGGCACGTTACTCTAAACAAAAGAAAATAGAAGCTTCCACTGCTAGGTCAACCTACACATGAATTAAAATTTTTAGTGCTTGAATTTTTCATGGTTCTTGGAAGTCCTAGTTTTGAATCCTTATTTTAATCTCTTAGGTGATTTGGAATGGCTTTTCATTTGTAGATTTAGCCACCATCTTTTTTACCATTTTCGATGGTGAAGTGTAAGAGCCTTGGAAGTTAACGATGTCTACCTTGAAGTTTTAAGCAGGAAATTTCTTCATAAATAATTAGTTCTTGCCTTTCAGAAAATATTTTATAGCCCATTTGGTGCCCATGATTTTAATTTTTTTCATTGCAATTAACACATTAGATGGATTGGAACCCCACCTTTGCAATCTCAGTTAGGGTTCTAAGTACTTTAATGACAATGACTAATGTTACACCCTAAGTCATCAGGTTCGGCCGAATTTCATCCTTGAAGTTCGAAATTCGCTGAACTTCAAAAAAAAAAAAAAATCATTGAAATTTGAATTTATTTTTTTTTTAATTTTTAAATTTTATTTATTTTTAATTTTTTTATTTTGTTCTAATTTTTGGCCTTCTTTTTCTATTAATATTTTTTAAACACATCTTCAGTCTATTGCGCGTCGCAGCCTGTAGGAGTAGTAGTCACGGACCCGTGATAGTCGCAGCCTGCAGGAGAAGTTTGCCTGCCGTTTTTGACGCCGTTCGTGCCCTAGCATATGTTTCCTATGGTTTATATTTTATAAATATGTCATTTTTTTTGTAACGATTTCAAATCTATTTATCAATGTTTAACTATTTAGACAATTTTATAGATATATTACATATATTTATTAAAACAATTTAAAAATTACATATGGCAAATTTAATTCGAATTTTATACATTTCGAATTTTCCCTCATCGAACTTCATTCAAATTTCAAAGTTGTTGAACTTCGAATTCGAATTCGAATCTGGTGACTTAGGTTACACCTATCAGCAGTCCCCTATTTGGTGAAATAGCTTTGATGAATCTTTTGGGCAAGCTGAACAATCTAGGGAAGATGGCTTTGAAATATATAAAAGGGTTGATGTCACTCCCAAATTATTTTGAGGAATTAAGAAGCTTCAGACATTTATTCTATCTGGGTGTGTGATATAGACATATTGCTTGCTGTTTTACCATGGTATTACAACTTAAATATCCAGCATTGCAAGATTGCAAAAACCTGGTCTGAACAGAATTGGGAAACATGCCCATGCTCGAGTACCCCAACTTTTGAACGTTGTGTTAT
Source organism: Cryptomeria japonica (assembly GCF_030272615.1). Taxonomy (NCBI): domain Eukaryota; kingdom Viridiplantae; phylum Streptophyta; class Pinopsida; order Cupressales; family Cupressaceae; genus Cryptomeria; species Cryptomeria japonica. Next base: position 523,771,883 of record NC_081408.1, on the reverse strand, counting down.
GTTGAAACAGTCACCTACAGAAATCATAGCTCAGATGTCTTTAAGATATCTAAATTTGCTGCGTATAAATTACAAAAGCTGGAATGTTTAAGAAAGCAATTGATAGGGAGTCAATTAGTGATATCAGTTTTCCACAATCCGTGATAAATCTTTGTGCTTTTTCTGGATTTGTTTGTGTTTTTATTTGCATCAATGTTTCAGATCACACTCTGTGATCCATCATCAGAATGATAGAGAGTTCATGCTGAGCTCTATATTATCCTGATGATGGATCACAGAGTGTGATCCATAATATTTATGCAAATAAAAACACAAAATCAAATCCAGAAACAACACAAAAGGAGTCAATTGACAGAAGCTCACGCTCTTCTGTAAATTTTAGTCCGGTTATTAGACTCAACCTTGTATGATTGTGCCAGTTTGTATGATATCAGTACTTGAAGGATTATATTAGTTGGGAAGATTAAGAGTGCATGAATCAAGAGTGAGGAGCTCGCAAGAAGCAATGGAATGAACGAAGATAGAGTTGTGGAAGTGGTGCTTTGTCCAATGGCTGGAATAAGTTTTGAAAGGCTCACAATTTAAAGTGATGAGAGGTAATCTATCATTGGTAGTTTTCAAATGTAAGGGTGGTGCACAGATGGTAATAGCAAAACCTGCCAAAAAGATGCGAGTCGATGCACTTAGATCATCCCCTGGATCCAGAAATGTGCCAATTCAGAACGACACTATTGGGCTTTCAAACACCCAATCAATGTAAGACCAAACCCTGATTGATCTGTGAATGACACGCAAGTTTTTTTGAAGCCAACGATTACATTAATTGTATTTTATTTAATATAATATCAAAATCTTCGTACACTTTAAACCATATGTTATACTTGAAGTCACTGCTGCCATATTATCTCTGTGCAAAATGTTGTTCTGTATCCACAGATTCTGCATGCGTGATGTTTTATTGCTGTGACGAGAACATTCTGCAAACCAACTTTTAAATCCAGGATATTTTTCATTTAATGTTAAAGAAATATGAAGAACTCTATTAGTTCCCGCTGTGATATTCTTTTGTTTTTTAATTGCACATATTCTAGGCACATTTCAAGAACACCCACAATGAACACATTAATTTCGCACTTTCAATTGTATAAAACTTCTCATTTACCAGTCCCACTTCTCAACATGTACTCACTTAGCTACATAACAATTGAAGTGGTAAAGGATGTTTTTTAATTTCGTGATTAAACAATTGGTTTTTTAGGTATCAGACCCTGTAACTAAAGTTCTTAAAGGGATACCATTATGTTTACAGTATGTATATTTCAAATTTTGGTGCCTTGGGATTTTACAAGGTGGCTAAGATCAGTAGTAAACTACTTGGCACCCTCCTTCACCTGGATCATCCATGGAGAGGAACTGCCTATATAAGGGGTACATCTGAGATCTCTGATGTGCCTTTTTCCCTTATATAAATTGCTAAATTGTTGATTGGATAGCCACTTCCTGCATGTAGGTTCACAACAATTGGAAATTAGGTTGGACATGTATTGTTTTGGATTTGCTTGAACCATAATGATTTGAAATGACATTACAGAAACATTTGTATTGAAAATTTAATTCACTTTACTAATGTATTTAACTGTCTTTGACTATATATCACTCATCCAATAGTTTTTTTATTCTACTTGATTTTATTCTTGTTTAGTCTGCTTCAAAAACAATTATATAAATCAGAAAGAATCATTGTTTGCTACTATCTATTTATGGTGTATCCTCTTCGTTTGCCTACAATAAAGATAATTTCTCTATTTTAAAGCATCAATCTATGTTAATGGTTGCCACATATGCGCAAAGAATGTGTATTTATGCTCACAATGTTGTATTCAATTTATGTTGAAAAATAACAATACCATAACATTTATATTGGAAATTTAAATCACTTCATTAATATTATCTAATTATATTTGACTATATCATTTTACTCTATTAAAAATAAATATATGATTTTGATTATTTATATTTTTCTAGAAGTAGATAAGACCATTGGAATCCACAGTGCAAACTAAGAGATAATACTATTGAATTTAGATATTACTTCTATATAATTTTTCAATGTTTCTTCCCTTTTCCCTCATCACTTATATCATTACTATTCCTCGTATTCATCTTGTAACAAAACAATTGCAAAATGTCTACACATAAAAAAATTATTATTCTTTGTTTTTGTCTTATGTTTCATTAGAAAAAGAAGCTTACTCATGTCTATTATCTATTGTCATTGCAACTATTGTTTATTCATTCTTGGCATTTGAATAATTTAATTTTTAATTAATTAATTTATTTTTTTCATTATATTAATTTTTTCCTTGAGAATTTAAAAAAAATGTATTTGATATGATCTTGGTTGTGTTTGAAATTTAATTCACTTTATTAACAACATAGATGCTTCCTTGAAAGTAGTATAAAATTACATTTTTAAGTGATCTTTTTTTAATTAAAATCACTAAGTATTTATGTATTGAACCTGCAAGTGAGCTGTCTAGTTTAAAAAATAAATAAGTTCGATGTGTTATAAATAGATAACTCTATTCTATTGTTAAATTGAATGACATAACAATCTGATAGATTTTACAAAGCATTCCAAATCAATATAAAAAGTTTTTTTTGATTACGTGTTTTTTTTTTGATATACATTGATTTTATTTCGCATATAGATTGATTTCTGTTTCTTCTACTTAAACTAATATTCATTTCTTTTAATAAATCAAAAAATATTATAACTATAGATATTTCCAAAACTAAGATTTTATAGTTTAAATTTCTTCTACTTGGGATTCTATTCTTACATTTAATCAAAATTATATATTATCAAATTTGTAATTATCCCTACCAATTTGAAAACCAAATTGCAAGAGTATAAATAGAAATTACGTATTAGAATACCAACATATGAGAGTGTAAATGAAGGTTTTGACTACTTGCCAATTTCAAAAGTTTTGTCACTATCAATGGAGCTACACACAAATCCAACGGTCATCACATGCACAAAAAAGATGCAAAACAATTTATTGCTCAAGTGAGGATTTTGCAAATTACTACCAATTTGATATGACTTTTCTTACTTTTTGTCTTCTTGATCTGTTTTTTTTTTATATATATTCATGGAAACCTTCTATACAAAACTATATCAAATAATTTGTTTAATTATTTTTATCAACAAAGTAGAAGGTAATTGGTAAAACATTTTTTTGCATAAATTCAACAAATGGACATAGGTTCTTCTACTTTCAATTTTACAAAATTAGGACTTGAACATTCTCCACATTATACTTCAACAATCTATATTGGACAAGTTTCCTATGTTAGTGGTATCGTGAAAAAAAAAAAAAGTTGAAGTGAAGATTCAATTCTATAATTTAATAACTCTAAAACTAATATGTTCATATCTATTAATAATAGTGATCCAAATTTCTAACACCTAGCTATAGTATTATTTGTATATAACTATATAGGGTTAAAAATAAAAAGGCAAAAAATACATGTTGTTTCCACCTCAACAAAGAAACGAAATCCCCTGCTCCTGCCCAGGCGTTTTAAAACTCCTCATTTCTTGCTTGCAACGGCTCCCTTGCGCTGGCCCCTTCTGTTGTGTTTGGCGCTGTTGGTGTTGGCGGTGCTACTGGTGGTGGCATCGTTGCTTTTGTGGGTTGTGATGGGGGCTGCTTCTTGGTGCCCTTGCCCAGGACCTTCCCTCCCCTTTGTGTTGTTGGGTCTATGCGCGTTGCTCTCCGGGTTGTGGGTTCTAGTTCCCCCACGACTGGTGTTCCGGTTTTGGATTTGGATGCCCTAGCTGCTATTGATGATGCTCCGGTTATTAGGGAGTCTCCCAGGATTGGTTTTGCTCCTGATGACCCTCCTTCTGCTCTGCCCAAACCTCCTTTTGTTGGGATTTGTAGCTTTGCTTGTGTGGCCAGATCTGCTGCCCATCCTTCCATGGGGGTTTGACCTCTTCCTTGTGTCAAGACTTCCCCTGTTGTGGCCTGTGGCCGAGAGGTTGTGGAGAATGTTGATTTCTATCAACGAAGTGCTTTGGTCTGTAGATTTGCTAGGTTTTGGTCTTCTCTTCTGGACCTTCATTGTTGGGTGAGTGATTCTTGGAAGCCTTTAGTTGGTCATGGCATTGAGCTTTTCCCTTGTGCTAAAGGCTTTTTCGTTGCTTCTTTTACCTCTACTCTTGATCGATATTTTGGTTTTGGCGAAAGTTGTGGACTTGGGGGTATCTCTCCCTCCATATTAAGCCCTGGACTTCTTCCTTCAACCCCCTTACTGAATCTCTCTGTTCGTCCGGTTTGGGTCCGCTTCCCCAATCTCCCCTTCCATTTTTGGGAGCCTTCTTGTTTCGAGGCCATCGGTAATTCCATTGGCAATCTTGAAGGTTGCTGATGCCACGTTCTCCATGGGTCATTCTACCTTTGCTCGTCTATTAATTGATGTCGACATATCTCTGGCCATCCCCAGGGATGTGGTTCTTATGGTTGGAGAGAGGCCTTGGACTCAGCCGCTGGATCATGAGGGCCTCCCCTTTCGCTGTTGAAGGTGCTTCTCAACAGGTCACTTAGCTTCAGACTGTTCTCTCTCTCGCCGCAGAGGTGTTGCTTCTTGGTGGATGGGTGCTGTTGACTATAAATTTTACTTTGGGAAACAAACAACCTTATGGGAAATTCAGTGATGGGGGACCTACTGCGCGAGATTCATTGAATAACCTTCGGATTGAGAAGCCGACTCTTCCTTTGGGGGGAGGGAAAAGGGAAAAGAAGGAAACTTCAAATAAAATGATCTATGCTATTGAGGTGATGCTCTAGAATATTTCATAAAAAGCAGATGGCATATAGAACCAGGAAACACATGGTCATAAAGACCATTCAATAATCTACATGCCCGAACATAACAAAAATTAAGATATAATTAAGATTCCTCTAAAAAACATGAAGAAACATATATCATGCATCCTCCAGATAACAAGTGCGGAACATAGTTTAATTGACAAAGTATTAGATAGATATCTCTAAAGTTATCAAGAATACAAGAAAATGCACGAAAAGCCTGTTTAAGCATCCAAAAGGGGTAATCATGAAGGCCGCAGGCACAATCTTGATTTACCTTTCTCTTGAGAAAACTATCACAACTCTAATTATCTAAGATCCTTAATTGTTCTTCTTAAAAGTTCTGAACCCCTACAACAGGGAAAAAACAAGCATAAATAGAGCCCGCGACTCTGCTAACAGCTCCAAAATACACCAAACATGCATAACCGCCTCTGAACGGAAAAAACAAGCCGTGTCACCTCGCGAGGTCACACCAAGCAAAACGATCCCAAGGCTGTTCTTGCCTGCTGCGATGATCTTCATACCGGCCCAAATGGAAAAGATTTTGCTAACTGCAGAAGAAAACGCGGCAAGCGGGGAGGCCTCTTCAGAAAAACCTCTTCAAACAGAAACGCATTCGCCCTCTTTAAGATGCAAGGTGCCCCTTTCCTGCTTGAGCTACAAGGTGGGCCCTAGAAAAAGGCCCAGTCAGCAAAACTTCTCCATTTGGCGTCATTGCGGTACTCCACTCCTTAAACGCAAAACACGGACCGCTGGGGGCAACGTTGAGCTGACAACTGTCTTGCATGCCACACACTGCTGGAAAACTGAGAGGGAAAAGAAGATACTCTGGCCGCAAACTTGCCCCGGGGATTTTAATGTGAACATTTCTTGGCGACTAACAGGGGAAATTCTGCCTGCGGAATACAAGAACCCAAAATTGCTGGTTCGAAGACCAGACTTTATGTTAAGACATGATGGAGCAGGTCGAAGACCTGCTACAATAACAACCAATGCTCCTCAGAAGGCAACGCTTGCGCATCCAAGTTTTGATAGTGTTGATCCAAGCAAATGACCTCACCCAACGACAAGCCTACGGGTTCATCATGGACCAATTTTAAAAGAATGTAGAGCTAGGCAAGGGGATGCAGAAGACCCTCTACATCCTCAGTTGAGGCAGGGTCACTCAAGTTCCAAATGAAAGACCTATCTTGCTGAAGGTGTTCAATTTGATTTGACAACCGTTCAACCCCTAATACAGAACCATCAGCAGAGAAAGGGGAAGGCAAGCCCAACGAAACAAACCTTTCTATCCAGGATAGAGATTTGTAATGGCTCTAGTGCGACTGATACCTGCACGACCATTCTGTGGTGATTGATGACAACATTCGTTCTTTTGATCAGCTACTTGCGATCGACAATACCCTTCTCTCCCAGTTCATCATCTTGAGCTGCATACAACATTTGGATCAAAACCTGAGCCACAGGGATCTTGGGAGCCAAAACAACCATCGAGCTATTTACTAGAGCTTCTGCTTCCACACAAAGGGGCTGTGCTTCTTGAATGAATCTCAGCACAGGTTGAAGCGAGGGGCCATATTGCTTAATTTTCTCCCAATGTGAAACATACAACTCCACTAAAATTGTCGAAAAGTCCCGAGCCACTTACATCGGGGGCGGAATACTCAGGAGTCGCAAGAATTCATCACCTTTCGCCATCACTTCTTGTTGAAGCTCCCTGCATTTGTTCTGTTCGATAATCATCTGATTCTCTAGGGTGAGGATTCTGGCCTTTCCATCTTGCATCGTCTGCTGAAGCTGTAATGTTCGATCTTGTTCATGTCGCAAGAGAGCCTCCACCTCTAGAAGGCGCTTCTCAGATTGCCTGATGCTTTCCTCTTTTGCTTTGAGGTTTGCCTCAAACCTCATCTTTTCCTTGGACAATAACACTTGAGTCTCACTCAGCTGCCAGGCATAATCTTCCTTCAAGTGAATCTGTTCACACAACTGCACTTACACATGAGTAGCATCTCTAGAAGCCGCCTTTAACTGCTGAATCTCTGAGTCCTTCTCTTGCAGCTCCTTCAGAACCACATTTCTCGTCGCCTCCTGGCCTTTCAACCTTTCAACTGAGAGCTTACATTATTAAAGGCTGACTGCAGCTTCCCTTTTTTCGAATTGGCTTGGGCCAACAGACTTTGCAGGCGACTGATTTCTGAGCTCCTAGGCTTTATCTTCTTTTCTCTGTTGGGTCAAGGATTCTCGGAGATTGGCATTTTCCACTTGGATATTTTCCAGACGACAACTCTTTTTGATGAAATTTGAAGATATAGATTTTGAGGTTTCCTCCATCATCTCTACCTTGTTTGAAGTTGTGGCGCTTTGAAGTTGTGGCGCTTTGAAGGCAATGTGTAGTCAAATTTGAAGAAAAGATTTGCAAAGAAAAGACAATGTTTTTCCTCACTGAAATGCGTTTGTAGATGAGGATGGGCTGGACAGGCACCTTCCTTTTCTTTTTGCTTACCCATCTTACCAAGGTGAGCAGTCTTGGAATAAGCGACTTGTTGCTGGAAACCATCTGGGTTGTCAATAACCTGACTTGCAAAAGCTGCGCTAGGGGGAACCGCGAAGGGAAATTGTGAAATAGGCCCAACGAAAGTAGTCTGGATGGAATGAGCCAGGGTAGATGGGGAAAATAATGGGATGAAGGGGGGAGGTCTTGATGGAAAAGGGCTTGTGGATGCTATTCCCATAACCAAAGGAGGGGACTCTCCAAAGCCTAGTCTACGTGACACAGAGGTTGCTTCAAAAATTTGCGTGGGAAAAGCTGTGGGGATAAAAGAAGAGGTCGGGAAATCAATGGAGGCCTGCGGGAATACATTTTGGGGCTCAACTGATGTTCTAGCAGGGGCCAAGGTGAGGGCAGTAGGAACTGGGGCTCGCATTTTGGTAATGGAGACACTGAGAGAAACCAACTAAACAGGAGACAAGGATAAAGGAGGACGTACCTGAGTCATGGAAGGCACCGATCGCTGAAAATATGAGGTCGTCTCTGGGATTTGAGAAGGTGGATGACTCCTTACTGCACTAGAATGCTTCCTTTTCTTCGGAGGGGAGTCACGCGACTGCTTCTCGGACCGCCTTTTACTCATCTGGGAATGAGGCCTGTGAGCTGAAACATCTAAAGGAAGGAGAAATTGAGGCTTTGGATCTTGCCCTTCAACATTTATAACCTCTACCCTCTGCTACGGGGCCACCTCGGGGGATGAGTCCCCATGTGAGGAGCTGTCACTTGTCTCATCATCGAATTTATTCAACTAACACCATTCATGCTAGAACCAATCGTCCAAAGGGGCATTTCCAATGTTGGCTCTAGGCTGACTCACCTCTTGCCAGTAGACCCAAAAGTCCTCCCTTTTTTTTCTGGGCCAAGCTAAAGTTTTCATACTTTCTAGGATCGCCCAAGGAATAGGCTTTGCGGGATTGAATCTTTGCAGGGGCGAATAAAAACTCAACCATGGGGGGCGTTTTAAAACAGGAAAATCATTAGGGACCACATACACACTTGGGTCATCAACCTGGGGATTTGTACGCTCTTCCCATGAGTTCCGAGGTTCATGCTTTACAACATTCTTTCTCTTGCTGAGGCAGCCATCATGGTCATAACTCTAGGAGTCATCAATAATTACTAGACTGAGTTGTGCCATTTTAGACGTCAAGACTTCCTTTGCAATGTCACTCTGTATAGGAGCGATTGGGCCAATAGCCTTTTGATCTTCAGTGATGGAGGTATCATGCTTTCCTGATCCAATAGCCCTCTCAATTCTCACTAACTGCCACGCGATTTCGAGAGCCATGGTTCGCTCGGTAACATAGGTAGGCAGGCGGAAAGGCTCTTCAGAGAACCCATGCACTCGGACGAAGGAAATGTCGTGACCTATAAACCAGTCGCAAGGGGGACGCTCATTCTGCATCCAGTTCTTTTAAACTTGGGAGAAGTGGGCTAATGGTTAATTGGGGATTGAACCAAGATCTTTGAGCGCGAGAGTCAAGAAAAAGTCTGAAAACTGATATGCGTCATAGGGGGCTAGCAAGAGGGGTGTCCAGGCGGACACTGACATTCTATTTCCCGACTCGTCACAAATAGCCAATCGCATGAACTAGCTGAAGAAAGCCTCATTTTGGTGCAGAAGCAGATGGACTAGAACCGAAGAAAACCTGAAGCACCGCAACTGTTGGAATTCTGATAATTGCTTAACTATGGCCTTGGCCATAGTGATTGAGAAGTCAAAATGAAACGGCTCCCTTTGTTTCTTGCACTTAAAGAGAAATCCCATCATTGCGGCTATGATATCCCAGTCATTATCGTAACCGCAAAGCTAGGCAAGAGTAGAAGAAATTTCCTTGAGGTCTTCCTGCCTCAGGTCACTATATGACAGGGGAAACTTCAGAAGTTCGGAAGACAAACTTCGATTGAGTGTGCTTTGACAGAAAGTCAGTGCGTCTCTCCTAGTGCCCCAGAATTCCTCCATTGAACTTTTCGAGAAATCCTTCATCCCTTCAAAAATAGGGCAGCACATCATGTCTCTAATAGCTTATGGAGATATCACCACCTTCAGGTGGGGGCCGTTGATAGTTCAGGTGGCGGGGTCGAAAGCATCGGCGTAGGCCGCTATGAGCTCAGGGCAATATGTAATGCCCCGTTAGGAACCCTAAAGGAAAACATCATAATCTATGCAACTAAGGTGAAATAATTTTTTTTTTTGATTAAGTGCATAAATTAAACCTTAGCACATCTAATAACATAGCGGAAGTCTAACACCTGAATTTCCTAAGGGTTACCAACGAATATTACTTCGTAAATTAAATATTTAAGATAAAATTTCCACAATGAAAGAATTTAAAATACTTCAAGCAATCATATATTATATACAGAAGAATTAAGAAATTGAAATAGCATACATTACAATGTTTCTTTGCTTACAATATTCGAAAATACATGTTTTCAAAAAAGAAAATTACATCATGAGCTAAAATGTTACAAAATGAAAGTTACATAAAGTTTCTTTTCAAAACATCTAGTTTTCAACTGAATAATGGTTAGGAACAAGAGCTGGTACATGAATCACGAACCAAGAACATCAGTGAAGTCCTTCCTCGCCTGAAGATATGTTCCAGTACATCTGATGGGAAGTGACACTACCACCCGACCATGTGATTCCGAAAAGGAACCACCCCACCATGCTGGAGATAGTAGATAACCCTCAAGCAAGCAAAATGAAACAAGAACGGAAGGACTATAAGACTCCACTTACAATCATGTGACCCAACTCACAAAACACTAGTGACTCTAAGGAGAAGGTGTCATCGCATGTCTTATGGTGGATACCATGGTACAACCTCCATAGGTCTCGGCCCCCATCTTGGGTTATCCTAGTAACCTCTCCCGAACCTCCGATTCCAATTAAGACTCATGCGGACCTTACCAATCCTCTCACGAAGACAAGGTGGTAAGTTTGCCATTCCAGGCCTTCTCGCAACATTATGAGTCCTGTACTAGCACTCACCTATGTGCGGGGCACATTATTTTATTTAACTTTTATTCTACCCTTCCCTAGTCATTTATTAGATTTTCACTTTCTTAACCAACTTCCAACGGGTTATCCTGTCACCACTTTAGGCATGGCCCTCGCTCGAAAGCCACTCTCTCTCTTATGACACTACAGGTTAGTTCTATCTACAAAACTCTATGGCGACACAGATAGCCATACCCAATTTTGACCTACCTCGGATGAAAGATACATAATTACTAACCTAAGGTTGACTATTACGAACAACTCACAGTGGCTTATTTCCTTAAGATTATACATCTAAATAACTGGCCAAAACACAGCACACAAGACATACTGACAACATGACTCAATGTACTTAGCTGCGACCACCATATAAACAAGGTAATCTTACGTACCAACACCTATCACAAAATTTACTTGCAATACGAATATACGTTGTCAAGACACGAAGAACAATTTGGTCGGTATAACACATAATTTTACACTTATTAACATGTTTAAGAGTTCAATTACTCTTGTTAACTACTATGGGTACGCAACCTCAATAATTTCCACTTATACCATAGACTAAGATTAAAATAGATATATTTATTTCATCAAGGAAGTCTTACAAGAAGACATAATACATTTCTCCATAGAATAATGTCTTTATTTTTATTTTTTTTACACTAGAGTGTTAAATCATTCTTCCGGAAAAAAACGGAGAAGTGCACTCGTCAGACTCTACATGATCTAAAGGAGTATATCCTTCATATTTGCTTTCACTTAGGGGAAAGTACCCCACAGACTCATTATCACTTAAGGGGGTTATACCCCTCCGATGAGTCAGAACTTATAACTATCGGCTTTTCTGGCGAGCACTCTAGCTTGGGTTCTTTTCCTTTTCCAACAGTAACTTCTTTAGTTGGACTCTGAGTAGGACCTTTTTCTATCTCTTTGCTCTCTTCAGGAGTTGGGTTCTCTTCAGTAGGGTTGTCATCCACAACGGGCTTGACAGGTGTCAAAGAATCTTTCTTGACTTTCAAGTAGTGAGCATAACCTGCTACGGATTTGCGAGTTGTTTGTTTGACTCGTACCATCTCTGTAACGTATCAATAGTAAACTATTACTTCCCAGACTCTCCTAGAGCTACGTCTAATAAATCTTAATACCTAGGTTTTGAACGCAAGTATACATTTCTTCCATATAATAACAAGTGTGCAATTTGAACTTAAACACTATTCCACTTCTATAGTCATAATGTAATCACAACTTCTATTATATGATTTTATTTAACAATCTCTAATGATAAATAAAACATAACCATAACTATTTCATAAGCAAGTCAATAAACATGACATATAACAGAGATCATAAATATTAATGATCGTAAACTAAGAAATTCCCGACCTATTGAAATTTGATCAATATGCAAGACCTTAACACCCTTTCGCCGATAAATGCGCCTTGCTTGCGATCCTTTTCACCAATACTTTCCAACTCTATAAAAAAAAACAACTCTCTTGATACTATCAAAACAATATCCTCTCTAACTAAAAAAAAACAACTCTCTTGATACTATCAAAACAATATCCTCTCTAACTCTATTCTTCTTTCTACAATCCATTGTTCTTCCTTGGATGCCAAAAATGACTTGTCTCCCTTTCCTCTCTACTCCCACCCCTATTTATACTAAAAATAATCCATCGCTTCTCCTAAATATGGGGCTTAGTAATAGTTATCAACTAAAAGTCTTTTACCTCCAACTTTTCTTGTTCCTCCACGTAAGGGGTCCATCTCCAGTTAACTATAGCTCTTTGTGCTCCTTGATCGTGGTTATAGCAATTATCGGCTAGGTGGAGAGATCGGTACATTACATCAAACACTTATGTGTTTTGCATTTAGCGAATTATGTGTTTAATCTGCCAGGTCTTGAGTCAATTAAGGTTTACGTTTTAGTCTTCACCTTACGTGCCAGTCTATTCCCCTCCTCAATCAGCCAATCTGCAGTTAGATGCAATGAACTGCAGCTCGTGGAAGAGTTTGGACGTGGAGAAGTGGTTGTTTATCTCTTTGAACAGCGAGAGGGGCGAGAGGTGTCATTGCCCGCTGACTGCAGTGTTAATGGAGGAAACCTCTCATTGCCTGCTGACTGTAGTGTTAATGGAGGAAGAGGGAGTACGTGGTTTATGAAGGAGGAGGGTAGTCGGTGGTAATACCGACCCCTCCCTATATTAAGGGGGGTGGTCGATATTACCATCGACCACCGTTGACCTAATACTAACTATAACCCCCGCCACCTCCTACAAAATCAAATTTGTTTTATTTGTTTTAATATAATTTCATTATTATATTTTAACAATTAATTAATAACTTTCATTTTAATATTTAAACATTAATCTTCATAGCAAATTTTATGTTTAAATATATAAATATATACTTTGATTTCAAATGCTTATAACTAATGACTTTTTTTTTTCATATAGATTTATATTCGAACAATCGAATTATATATATATAACTCGTTCAAAAAGCTTATTAAATATAATATATTTATAATTCTAACTTTATACATGCATAATCCAAAAACACAATAATCCGATGGGCGATATCAACTACTGATAATACGATCACCTTATCTTAACTCCAATAACTACTTATAAGTGACTATTGTCCTCCGTGTATATAATGTCCTTACATATATTCAAACGATCGAATTGCAACTATCGAGCTAACAAGCTGATAAAATTCATATCAACTCATACCAAGATATTAACTCGTCCTTTATAAACAATATTAAGTCACTAGATCACTTGATTCTTTTTCTTACAATTACCAAAACTACTCTTTACTCTTATAGACATAATAAACGTAACAATTACCAATGACATACAAAAATTGGGAACACTAGACATGCAAACTGAGCAAGCATCATGCGACTTTTATAAAGATCAAACAATAAAATATGAAGACCAAACCAATTGACAGAATGACTAACTGAAGGTACTCACCCGAGTGTAACTGACTAAAAATAGGGTCAACTACTATCTCCTTCACTTCCATCGGAAAATATAAGGCACGCTCAGACTTGTGTAGCCAGGTGGAGACGATACCCTGTACCTACCCGGTACTTGTACCTGCAACATCCTGCATCACCGACCACACATGCATATATATATATATATAGAAATTTCAACATACACACCGATGAAGGAGAATCACGACGTTCCCTGTCTCATCGAGATGAGTGAAGGAAAATCGTCCCCTTACATCCCATACACTCACAGATACACAACACACAGTGCATAGATGAAGTAAAGCGTCAGTACATAGCAATGAACCATATAATGCCATAAAACATAAGTACATAAATACTGCAAATAAATCATATATCTCATAATCAGATAAAACATGGAACAATGTTATGTAATTTTGAATAACAAATGATGATAATGTATCCATTGAGAATAACAAGAACAAAATATGAGTTCAAACGAGTAGGGGTACTACACAATATGGGACAATGGGAACCACGAATTGGGGGGCGCCACTATTCCAGAAATGAACTACCATGGATTGAGGCTCTGCTCTATGATTGAGCATTCTGCTACATGTGGCCTCTCAGAGGCTTTTAGGTTGCTTATGAACCTTGGGCTTGAAAACATTCTCCAAAGAGTCCAGAACAGCGAACATATTTTGAGTGGTTGTTTTGGTCTTGATCTTCGTTCTCGGATACTCTACCTTTGGGGGAATGACATACGAAGAATATGAGAGTTCTCCGAAGACGTCCACACAGAAAAATCCATGGGCGGAGCCTGAAGATGTTGCTTTGGCCTCCATTGCAGGCTGAGACCTTCCTTCTATCAAACCTTTCAACAATTTGAGGGAGGAGAAAAAACACTTAGGCTACGAAAAGATGACGAGATGAAACAGAGGGAGTAACTTCGCTCTTAAATGCCTTGCACGCCTAGATTTTCGCACGAGCAAATTTTTAATGGCAAGCGCTTGCCTATACGCGTGCCAGCTCATTTTATAGCTGTAATAAACTCCTGAGAAGAACGAGCACCGCCATTACCGCTTCCCAAGATTGCATTTAGTTAACCTATCATTGCTCGAGTCCGCTTTGAGGAAAAAGCATGTCCGGACAAATCTTTTCTTTAATCGAGAGAATCGACAGGCAGTGAAGATTGCGCAAGTTGAGATAGTCCTGTGGAGGTTGAGATTTAAATTGTGATGTACTTGTACATACGCGTGGCATCCGCTTGTATCGACTCCTTCGAGGTACCTGGCGGGACATTGCCAACTCTGAATCTAGGCTCATTTGCCTGATGTGAATTAATGGAAACATGACAGGAGCATTGGAGTTTGGGAAGGTTGGCACCTCAAACATTCGTCATCTCTAGCTGCAATTTTGCTATAAATATGTCTTTTTAGACCTTCCTTATATACAACGTAAGCTTCAATGATGGAGTTTCCACAGCCATGGATACTCCAGTTAGGCTTGTCAACAGCAAAGAGCAGGTCGCTTTCTTAGGGAATATCTCTGATTAGAGATTGCAGTTGATGACACAGAGAAAGAATCCTCTGATGATTGCTGCCATTAAGTGGGTGCTGGGGGATGACTATATTGATAATGTGGACCGATACCGAGTGAATACAGACATTTGCTCATGTTTTATAGCTTCACTGCTGGATTGTGGTCAGCCGGGGCCTCTAGCTGCGTAGTTGACCAGGGCTCTCTTTTCCCCAGAGTACTTGAGCGGACTGGAGGATGTGATTGCATATTATGTCCTTTTCCGAGGGCTCCTGCTGCCATCTAACCTGGAAAGGTTTGTCACTCATAATGAGGAAGTAGCTTGGCATCCGCTCATTGGTGGGTTGAAAACAATGACATTGTCTTCCCATCGGTATCACGCCGAGATTGCTGCAGAATTCCTTTTGCGTGTTAATCTTCCCTCGGGTTTTGACACCGCATGAACTGTTGAACCTGGTTGTTGTTTTCCTGCCTGGGGAGCCTAGAAGCGATTCCGACCCTGAATGGTCGGAAGGAGAGGACACTTCTGATGATGGTGAGGACTCTGACCTCTTCATGGATGAAGACTACAACGCGAAAGATCAATGAACCTGTGATGATCCGCCAGTACTTGACTTTTGCTTCGTTTCTTTGTAAAAAGGGGGCCAAGAGCTTGCTTTCTAATTGTAACAGAAATACCAGAATGTTTAATATAATGAACTTTCTTTCTCTTTGTTTAAACTTGGCATTCTTTACAAATTCTTTCACGTTAGCACTAGCATGGGGAATAAATAAAATAAATAGGCACTCAAAAGAACTATTCACAATATATGCAATATATACATAAAAAGAGAAAAGGAGGCTTAGTGAAATGGCTTGAGGTGGAAACCATTAACCGGAATCCAAAGAGGGGCTCCATTCATGTCTTCGAGTTTGAATGCATTGAAGCCTTTGCAATTTAGAATGCGGAAAGGTCCTTCCCATAGGCAATCAAACTTGGCATGTTGGCCAGGCTTCGCCGCCCTTTCATTGTCTTTCAGCACGAGGTCTCCAGGGTTGAAAACTGAATTGGAGCTCTTTTTGCTATCAAATCACCTTTTTATGGTTTCGTGCTTGTCTTGGAGAACCACAAAGGCTGTCTCCCTTGCCTCTTTTAGCTCCATAATCTCTGCTAATCTCACGGCCATAGGGCCATTCTCCGCCACCTCCATGAACTTCAGTAGCTGCAGAGTTGAGATCTCTAGAGATGTGGGGAAAAGTGCATCTTCTCGATATACCAACTTATATGGGGAGTTTTTGAAGATTTGTTTAGGTGTTATGCGGTTTGCCCATAACACACTTCTTAAATGATGGTGCCACTCCCTCTTATATTTAGAACCTATTCTTTTAATAAGTCTGATCAAATTCTTGTTAGTGGACTCAACAAGTCCATTCCCCCGAGGGTAGTAATTAGAAGAGGTTTTAAGATAGCTACCTCTGTCGAGGGCGAATTGGGTAATTCGCGAGCCGGTGAATGCGCATGCATTCTCTGATATGATGGTTTTGGGAGAACCGTAATGGCATGCCAGATCTTCTAAGAAAGCCAACACTTCACTTTCAGATGAATTCCTTAAGGGAATGACTTCGGACCATCTGGTGAAATAATCGGTGGTGGTCATGATCCACTCATGTCCGGCCGAACTGGGGGGTTGATCATTTCGATCAAATTGAGACCCCACTGGGTGAAAGGCTCTTCTACTGACACAAGCCTGAGAGGCATTGCGGCTCTTTTACTCCCGCCAGTATAATACTGACACTCTTTGCATTCCTTCACCAAATTGTGCATGTCCTTGAACATAGAAGGCCGAAAATATCCGGCTTGGTTGATTTTGATAGCAGTTGTAGGTGCGGAGAAATGGCCTCCCGAGGAGCCATAACGGAATTCATGCAAGATTTTATCCGCTTGGCTCCGACTTAAACAGCGAAGCAGGATTTCGTCAAAATTTCTCTTGAAGAGTACCCTATCTATCAAACGGAAGCCGCTGTTTTGGAGCTTGTAAAACCTTCTCTTTTCGGGAGGGAGATCCTCGAGAAAAATTCCGGTCTTCATGAATTACTTCCTGGCCTCAATCCATCAAGCTTGTGGAGTCTCAGGTGGAAACATAACAACCTCCTCCTCATTCATTTCATCTCCACAGGGTTTGCATCCCTGGACTATATATTCGCAAAGGCCCCTCCTGTGAACGAGCTTTGTTGGCTTGACGTTGACATCATATTCTAGGATCTTGGTGATCCAATTTGCCCTTTTTTCAGTGATGTCACCCTCCATAATGTACTCCCGCACCGCAGGATGATCTACATACACCGTAGTTTTATTACAGGCGATGAAATACCTGAACTTCTTCAGTCCTTTCACTGTGGCTAAGGTCTATTTTTCAACAAAGTTGTATTTGGCCTCATACTCTTTGAGGGTCTTTGAATGGAAAGCTATAGGATGTTCACCACCCTTTTCAGCATCTTTCTGGTTTAGGACCATGGCAATGCTATACTAGCCAAAGAAAACATACATTATGAAGTCCTTTGACATATCTGGGTTGGACAACATAGGGGCTGAACAGATGGCATCTTTGATTTTATCAAAGGCATTGTTGGCTTCAGGGGTCCATTTGAAATGTATATCCTTTTTTAGCATTAGGATGATGGGTCTTATAATTCCGGCAAAGTTCAAAATGAAATGACTAACAAAGTTGCCTTTGCCTAAAAAAGGCTGGACTCCTTTTTTGTTGACTGGAAGGGCGAGGTCTTTTATGGCTTTGACTCTATCTGGGTCAATGGAAACACCTTCTTTTGATACTATATGACCAAGTAACTTTCCTTGAGGGACACCAAAGATGCACTTCTTTGGATTCAGGGAAATCCCAAATTCAAGACATTTTTGGAACACTAGCTCGAGATGATCAAAATGATCCTCTCGGTGTTTGGAAAATATAGCCAGGTCATCTAAGTATATCAGAATGATCCTGTTAATGAGTTCTTTGAAAGCCAAATCCATGGCCCTTTGAAAAATTTCTCTAGCATTTGACAACCCAAAAGGCATCTTCTGGTATGTGAACGTTCCCCATTTGGTGGTGAACATTGTCTTGTGTTGGTCTTTTGGTTTTACCAGTACCTGGTTGTACCTCGAGAAACCGTCGAGCATCAAAAACATTTCCGACCTCGCCACTGTGCTCAGTAATTGCTTAATTGATGGAAAAGGGTAGTGGTCTTTGAGAGACGTTCGTTTTAGATCTCATAAATCTACACAAAGTCGGATATCTCCATTCTTTTTTCTTACGGGCACTAGATTCGATACCCATGTGCTATGTTTTATGGGGTAAACAATCCTTGATTCGATCAACTTTTTTAGCTCCTGGGCCATGAAAGACTTGATTTTTGGGTTGACCGACCTTTTCTTCTGTCGGACCGGCTTAGCTCCGTCTGTGAGCTCAATGGTATGCTGGATGATGCTAGGATCCTATCCTTTTAAATCATCGTAAGACCAAGCCAAGACACCTTCATATTTGTCACAGTATTGGGCCAATCTCTTTCGGTCTTCAGGGGAAACACCTTTTCCTACTTTGAGAACTCTCCCACTTCCTACGGATATTTTGACATAATCCCCTTTGCTGGCCATGAGCTTCCACTTGTCATTCTTAGCGTCATCATGGTCAAATAGGTTCTCCATAGTGATCACGCTGTTTGGGAGCTTGTTGGATTTCAGCTGGATGATCTAATCTCCATAGGCTTCTTTCACCTTGGGTTGCAGCTGATCTGCAAATCCTCCTGAGTTTTGAATGAATAAAGTGATCTGTTCATCACTCTCAAAAACTTTCCAGTGAGTATCATTATCAGGAATAGCTGGATAGATGACTACATAGACTGCTTGGGAACTAGTGAGCAAGTCAGTGGCAAGGTCAAAATGTGATCTGATCATGACCATCTGGTCAGCAACAACATTTCATTTTCAGGGGATGCTTACAATATTGAAAGCATTGGAACTCTCTATTAGATCCCACATTATAGCACGATAGGATCTCATATGGACATGTTTGGCGCTGGATATTCCTCGAACTTGATGGACAACCAGCTCAGAGTCGCCCAGGACCTTCAATTTTTTAACGCCCATCTTTTCGGAGGTCAGGGCTTGGATCAGTCCTTCATATTCTTCTTCATTGTTAGAACATGTGAATTGTAACCGAAAAGGTTTTAAGATTTGTTTGCCTGAGGGAGGTGTGAGACAAATTCTGGCTTCGGAGCCCATCTTGCATTTTGCACCGTCGAAGTGCAAGGTCCACAATGCCGAGGATACCCGTTCTTCAGAAAATGGCTCTTTAGTAAGCTTTGGGATGATCTGGTTTTCATAAAAAATGCAATAGGTACCTAAGCTGGTGGTGTGGTAGTTAGAATAGGGATCATAATCTATGAATTCATTCAGAAAAACTTCTTGCTCGGGTGGAATCTCCCCAGTCACTTCTTCATCTTCTAAGAGCTCTACCACTTTTCTTTCCTCATTTGATATAGAAGTGTGGGTAGGTTCAAAATTAATCATGGCCTGGTCAACTACATGCTGAACATGGAGGGGTTTTGAGAGGATTTTTAGTTTGGTACCGTGTTGTGTGTGGAGGATGAGATGGGACCAATCTAAGGACATATAGCCTTCTATCTTTGCAGTGAAGTCTCGGGAAAGATAGAGCCCAAAAACAGGAGGGATGTCTATGACCACTACTTCTTGGGACACCGTAACACTAGGACATGCAAATAAGGTTAGAGGAAGGATTTTAATAAGACCTATGGTCTGGACCTTGTTCCTGTCAAACTACATAACCCCCCTATTCAAAGGTTCATACCTGATGTTCAACACCTTGGCGATTTGCTTAGGCATGACAATGGTGCTAGCTCCGGAATCTATAATGGAATTATGTAATAGTTTATCCCCAACTATAAGGATAAGGTAAAATGGGTTTGGTTTGGGCTTACCTTCTAGCTGAACCTTAGGGGGCGGGATCTGATTAGTCAGCACAGCTCGAGAGTGTGACTTGCCTGCTGCGGGTTGGAAACCCGTTTCGTTGATTTGTGGAGATTTGGGAGTGCTTCTGCTGCCATCTTTTTCACCATTAGACAGGGCCTCTTTTAGTCGGTTCTTTTGCTCAGGAATACTCAGAAGGTCCCATAGAGAGACATGAGCTGGAGCTTTCTTCAGTTGTTCCACCACATCTACTATTTGGGGTATGGGAATCTTCAACTCCTTCGGCTTATAGAAGACGAACTCTTTTCTCGGATAGGTAGAATTGATGATCGGTCGTTCAGGAGACTTGTCCATGGGTGTTCCTTTTGGAATGTCGACATTCTCCCCGGTGAAATGCCTTTTAGAGAAGAGGTTATACTCTGACTACACGAAGGGGGCTCCATCTTTTGAAGTGGGTGCGTTGTTGGTGAGAACAACATCCTCGTCCTCCATCCACGAAAAAAGCGCATGATTTGGGGCGATCTCTGCTTCCTGCTGCAATGACATTCCTTGCATTTGAGCGACAAAAGCCACATTATCCATACCCGAAGATGTATACATAGATTCGTTCAACGTCATGCCTAGACTTCTTTGTTCTGTGACCTTCTACTGCAAGTTCCCTTTTGGGCAATTTCTTGGGGCATGAGCATTATTACATGGAAAGCACTAGGAATTGGTATCATCCGCCAGGTTATTTTGACCCACCGTTAGCTCTTTACTAGTGGCTGGATAGATAGTTTGCAATGGATTCAGGACTGGAACTATTTGGCCATTTAGTTGGGAAGGTTTGTTAGTACAGTGATTTGTATGCTGGTTATGTTGGTATGGAGGTCGATTCCCTTGGAAACTTTTCTAGAAAGGAGGCTTGGTGGGTGAGACCTGGGCTCTCTTTAGATTGACAATCTCATTGGAGAAGGATCTCAGGAGGTTCTTCATATCATTGACCTTGGCGGCCAAAGAGGATGACGGGGGAGTGAGATATGAATATATAGATTGTGGAGAAGATGTATTGGGAGTGGCTTCCTCTAAGATTTGAGGAGTTATCTCAGGAAAAACCTGCATGATAGGGCGAGGAGCTAGCTTCCCGACATCGATTAGGTTGTTTTTCGCTTGGACCGTGATGTCGAATGCTTGCGGAAGCGTGTCATCTCCCAGGGACTAGATCATCACTGATATGTCAGAATTGAAAGCTTTTAAGTAGAATACGAAAGCCATATCCACCGGGGGGCGAGCAGACAAAGGTATCCTTTGCTAGGTCCGCTGAAACCTTAGATTGAAATCAGGTAGTGCTTCTTGAGGGGCCCTCTTTATTGTGATCAATTGGTGCATTAAAGATGATATGTCTGCCTTATCGGAGAACCTTTGGAAAAAATGGTCTCCCAATTGATCCCAATCTCCTATAGTGTTAGGGCCCAATGATTTGAACCAATCCAAAGCTCTTCCTTTTAAAGAAGCTACAAGTAATCTTAAGGCTACGTTCTATTTGGTAATTCCATGAACAGTGTAGATAGTGGCTACATCTTGTAAATGCTCCCCAAGAGTTTTATGATATTCTCCAGTGAACTTGGGAACGACTTTTAGTAAAGTTGCAGGGATAGCTCCCCAAACCACGAGTGGAGTTGGGGGAATGAGAGGGCTCCTGTTATCCTAGGTCACGAAATTTCAGGGGGGAATTTGTGCTATTGTTGCGCGGGTGGCTGTAGGCAAAGTGGGAAAGCTTTGTGAGGACAGAGATGCGGTTGAATGAATGGTCACCAAAGGTGGTAGGAGAAGGTGAGGATTTAAAGTTGTCTGACTCCTGGTGACAGACCCATGACTCATAAACTAGCTTAGGATTATATTAGAACTTGAGGTCCCACCAGGCATGCCAGAAAAAGAACTATTGACTCTAAATTTTACTTTGGGAAACAAACAACCTTATGGGAAATTCAATGATGGGGGACCTACAGTGCGAGATTCACTAAATAACCTCTAGATTGAGAAGCCGACTTTTCTTTTGGGGGGAGGGAAAAGGGAAAAGAAGGAAACTTAAAATAAAATGATTTATGCTATTGAGGTGATGCGCTAGAATATTTCATAAAAAGTAGATAGCATATAGAACCAGGAAACACATGGTCATAAAGACCATTCAACAATCTACATGTCCGAATAGAACAAAAATCAAGATACAATTAAGATTCCTCTAAAAAACATGAAGAAACATATATCATGCATCCTCCAGATAACAAGTGCGGAACATAGTTTAATCGACAGAGTATTAGATAGATATCTCTAAAGTTATCAAGAATATAAGAAAACGCACAAAAAGCCTATTTAAGCATCCAAAAGAGGTAATCATGAAGGCTGCAGGCACAATCTTGATTTACCTTCCTCTTGAGAAAACTATCACAACTCTAATTATCTAATATCCTTAATCGTTCTTCTTAAAAGTTCTGAACCCCTACAACAGGGAAAAAACAAGCATAAATAGAGTCTGCGGCTTTGCTAACAGCTCCAAAATATGCCAAACATGCATAACCGCCCCCGAACGGAAAAACCAAGCCGTGTAACCCCGTGAGGTCACACCTAGCAAAATGGTCCCAAGGCTGTTTTTGCCTGCTACAATGATCTTCATATCGACCCAAATGGAAAAGATTTTGCTAACTGCGGAAGAAAATCGCGGTAGGCGGGGAGGCCTCTTTAGAAAAACCTCTTCAAACAGAAACACATCTACCCTCTTTAAGATGCCAGGTGTCCCTTTCCCGCTTGAGCTACAAGGTGGGCCTCGGAAAAAGGCCCAATCAGCAAAATTTATCTATTTGTTGTCATTGCGCTACTCCACTCCTTAAACACAAAACACGAACTGCTGGGGGCAATGCCGAGCTGACAAATATCCTGCACGCCAGACACTACTGGAAAACTGCAAGGGAAAAGAAGATACTCTAGCCGCAAACCTGCCCCAGGGATTTTAATGTGAACAGGTGCTACTGAAGATCACTTGACTATTAATGCTTCAGACTCTTTGGTTGAATCCTCTCGTGATGAGGTGCCCCTCACTGCTGATGAAGCCTTTGCTGATATTACCGCTACCGTGGACTCTCCTGCCCCCTTGGCTCCTACTTTTGATGCTCCCATGCCTCTTCTTCGCTCTTCTCCTGGCGGTTCTGCTCTTGATACTGTTCTACAACATCATTCTGTTGTTGTTCTATAGCAGTCTGGCAGTGTCTTTGCAGGGTCTTCCCCGCCTGATTGTTCTTTGATTCCTTATGACAATGGCTTTCATGATGGTTTTCAAGCGGGATCCTTTCCGCTTGGTCATTCCCTTGATGGCCCTGAGAGTACTATCGCCTGGATTGTTGTTCATCGCAGGCGGAAGGGGAAGTCCTCCCCGCACCCCCTTAGATTGGGTGTCCACTCCCCTCCCTGATTCGGGTTTGAGTTGTTGAAGGTTGGACAAGTTCCCTTTGTCCGTCCTTGTTGGTCTCGGGCTTGCTCCGATGTGCTATTTTTCCTGCCTGCGGGCTTTTCTTTTTTCGATAGTCTCTTTCTTTGTTAAGAGTTAGCGCCCTAGTTAACGCTGCTTATTTAATAAAAAATGAAGAAACGATATATATATATATATATATATATATATATATATATATATTTGTTTTTGTTTTTTTGATTGGTAAGGGGCACTTTTTAAGTTGTCAAACACTATTGTTTTTTAAATTCGTGAGTCGACCAACCTAGCAAAAACACAAAGCCTACGAGCATAGTTGTCCACTGGGGATTTGAACCTTGGTGGCAGTTTCGTTAAGCAAGTGTTTTAGCCATTGTATTACATGGGTCAACTTAACAAAATATTATTATTACTAAAACGCTTCAAAAAGAAACAAATTGACACCAATAAATAACCACATTACCATAGATTATATTTACTCAAATAATAACTCGGACAACTAAAATAAATTTTAACTATTCTACTTATCCCATCGATATAAACATACATACTTCTTTAAATAACAACTTACTAATACTAAAAAAAATAAATAATAATAATTATATAAGATTACCTAATTCTCTTTCTAATTTGGGTTGGGGTATGACTCAATTGGTGGGAGCTTTATGTGGTTGCGAATCTACAAAGACAAGTACTATACATTATACAATGTGTAATTTAAACTTAATTTAAATATTTATCTTAAATATTTTATATAAGATTTTAAATTTTATTCTAAAAATTTGAACATTATCTATCAAATTGTAAATATTTTTAAATAATTTTTTTTTTTTTTATTATTTAAAAGATTTCAATATGTTTTATATTGCATATTCATATATGATTAAATATTTAAAAAATATCTAAATAAATGAAATAAAAAAATATGTGTTCTAAATAAAAAATTGAAATTGAAATAAATACTGAGTTTATTAGTTGATAGGCTATTTTGGGTGGGCAACCCCTCTACCGTTATGTTATCTCATGCCAAATCTTCATGTTGGTAAATGTTTCTTGACTATGTTGGAGACAAACAATCAACACTACGTGAATTCATTCTTATCATTTATTCACCACTTAAAATTTGATCTAGATTAATTTATGTCTTATCCTTATTAGGTATTCACCTCCTTTCTCATTGTCACAAGATGCAAATCTATATTGCCATATTGACTGCTTTAACCACCTTTAGCAAGGCTTAATCATCATTTTGCAACTATAAATAAAGTTTGACTTGCATTATATTAATTATCACATCCAACACAGATAACTGTTATTGGAAAAACTTTGTAGAGTTCTATATCTACATATGTATTTGCATTGATGATAAATCAATAAAACTAGCTCTATATAAAAGTTATGTTGAGTGTATCGAACCATGAGACTCACTAAGTCACAAGCCATAGTAGTAGGGTTTGTCGGGACTCATATGTTCATTGAGTATGTTGATTAGTTGAAGAGAACATTCATTAGTCCCACTTTACACTATGTTAAAACTATAGTAGCTCTATATATTCTTCTTGTAGGATGATTTTGTTTATGTTAATACTAGTGAAGCCCATTCTTCTATTAGTCCATGTGAAGGTGCTTTTCTTGTAGTAGACCTCTTGCAAGTGATTCTCAATGACAAATGTTTGAAATTTTATTTGAATTTAAGTGACTCATCTTGAACCCCACCTATTTTCTATCCCATTTATTGTGGTATTGAAATCACCCAATATTGTTACCTTTTCCTCTTTGAGAGTTTGAAGGACGCTAATGATTTGTACCATACCTCATGCTTAGCAATTGTTCCAGTTGGAACAAAACATTTTGGACGAAGGCATTGTTTTGTCCATTATTTAATTTTTTTTGGCTAGCTGTCAATTTGTATTTCCTACCACTTCTTCTACACTAAGTTTTTTAGGGTTCCACATCATACGAATACCTCTGGACACATCCTTAGCCTCTCTGAATAACCCCTACCATTGTCTCCACTTTGTCAACAGAGCCTTTGCACTAGCCTAATCCAATTTTGTCTTTCACAAGAAAACTATATCTACTTTAGCTTGATTAACTTGTCATTTCAAACTCCTTTTGTTAGGGATGTTTAAGCCCCTAATATTCAATTTCTGGGCCCGCATGGAAAGTGGGGAAGGGACACTCCCTTTCTTGATCTTAGTTTTATTTGCCCCTTGGTGTTTCCTATGATTTTCAACATGATCTTATTTGAATTCCTCCCTTTTGATCTTTTCTCCCCTAGTTTTGGTATAGCTTTGGTTGATAGGCTCTGGCCTATCATTCTATTTTCTAGAATTTCTTCCTCTTCCTCTCCAAAATCACTATCCTCCTCTTCATTTGAGAAGGTTTTTTCCTCATCTAGGGTATCCTTGGGGTGGATATTCTCCTTGTCCTCTACTTCCATGATGGTTGTGTTCTTCCACACTATCGCATTCTAGAGTTTGTTCAACACCCCATAATTGATCTTCGATCTTGGGAGCCTCTCTTTGCAAACTATCTCCAAGGTTCCCTAGCATTTTGGAATCTCTCCTTTATCATAGGTTTAGTGGTCAAGGGTTAATTCTCTCCCCTCTGCCATAATGAAATTAATCCTAGCTTTACCCTACTCTCCCTTTTATTCATCAAGTACCCCTCTTCCTTTGGGATTTGGTCATTTGAGTTCCCTCTTAATAAGTCATTCCTACCCCCGTCTTGATCCTTGAATGAATATTCCCCGAAAGCACACATTTGAAAATTATTTTGAATCTAAGCCATCTAGACTTTTGGATATTGGCTATGGTTGTTGTTCTCCTAGCTTCTCCTAAATCTAACATTCTTATTTTGAGTGCTTCTCATTTGTATTTTTTGCATATGATCATTGTCTCATCATTTTCAATCTTTGAGTCTAGATGTGGATAGAATATTTTTATCTGTGATGCATACATACTATAATCCTTGTCCTCTATGGATTCATCAACCTTCACAAAGGCCCATGTTGTTATTGATCTCCCTAAGAGTTTTCTCTTCATAGTATATCAATGGTAAGTTGTACAATCTTAACTAGATAGGAATGTTCAAGATTTATTCCTTTAGGGGGCTGAAATTCCATTCATGGTCCTTGATATATAGGACCTAGCCACCCATCATTTATGGCCTATAGTTCAAGATATATTGCTTTGTTCTACCCATCAGGCATTCTACCAAGAAAAATATATTAGGGAGAGTTTTGAGAGAAATCCCCTATCCACAATTTGTGTTGCACCATTTTCTGACCCTAATTAGTGTTGACCATTTGCCACCCAATTTCATGAAGATATATTTCTCCTTTAGATTTGCTAGAATTTTGGCCCTTCTTCACCTTCTAAAGAGAGAACACAAGAATTATTTTCTACCCTAGAGGAACAAGGAATTTCACTTACACCTTTAGCTAGGTTATTTATTCCTTCTCCTATTGGTCAATCCCTCCTACGTTTGAACCTCTTGGGTCTAAGGTTTCGCTTGTTCCATACTCTTTCTATTGGATACCATCATTGGTTGTTGTATTTGTTTCACCATCCATCTTAGTATCCTTGATTCCCCTGAATCACACATTTGAAAATTATTTTGAATCTAAGCCATCTAGACTATTGGATACTGTCTATGGGTTTTGTTCCCCCAGCTTCTCCTAAATCTAACATTCTTCTTTTGAGTGCCTCTTATTTGCATGTTTTGCATATGATCATTGTCTCATCAATTTCAATCATTTGGTGTCGAACTCCAGATGCATATAGAATCTTTATCTCTGTCATGCATACATACTATAATTCTTGTCCTCTATGGATTTATCGACCTTCACAAAGGCCCATGTTGTTATTGATATCCCTAAGATTTTTCTCTTCATAGTATTTCGATGGTAAGTTGTACAATCTTAACTAGATAGGGGTGTTCAAGATTTCTTCCTTTAGGGGGTTGAAATTTCATTCTTGGTCCTTGATATATAAGACCTAGCCACCCATCATGTATGGCCCCTGGTTCAAGATATATTGCTCTTTTCTACCTATCAGGCATTCTACCAAGAAAAATATGTTAGGGAGAGTTTTGAGGGAAATCTCCTATCCACAATTTGTGTTGCACCATTTTCTGACCCTAATTAGTGTTGACTATTTGCCACCCAATTTCATGAAGATATATTTGTCATTTAGATTTGCTAGAATTTTGGCCCTTCTTCACCTCCTAAAGAGAGAACACAACAATTATTTTCTACCTTAGAGGAACAAGGAATTTCACTTGCACCTATAGCTAGGTTGTTCATTCCTTCTCCTATTGGTCGATCCCTCCTACATTCAAACCTCCTGGGTCTGAGGTTTCACTTGTTCCATCCTCTTTCTTTTGGATACCATCCTTGGTTGTTGGATTTGTTTCACCATCCATCTTAGTATCCTTCATGCCTTTTTTCTTTGTTTCGGTGATCCTTCCATCCCCATCTCTCCTTTCTTCTCTCCTCATTTTATCTCCATGCACATGCTCCATTATGGCCTCTCCTATTGTCTCTCAATTTTGCTGAATCCTTTATAGGTGTGAAAAAGATTTATTGGTGCTCTCATCCTATTTCCCTTCAATCCTTGATTATGATTTATAATTTAATTAAAGAATCTCATTTCATGTTGCACATAACACGAGCACATTTTGTGGAGCATGGCATATGACATGTATTTCATGTTTCACAAAACATGATCACATTTTGTGGAACATGAGATGCAATGTTTTATAAGAAAAAGTTATAATCTTAGTGTCACATGTTTATAGAGAAGCTAATGGATCCATAGACTTCCTTTCTAATCATGTGATTAATCAGAGTGCAGAGAGGATTATTGCATAAGAATTGGCAGTTGGAATGGATTGAGATGGAGGATAGTGGCAAATGGTGCGGATGTGAGATAGAGGCTATTCAGACCCTCTTGTTCTCTTTATGTGTTTGAAAATGTATTTTCTCTTTGATATTTATGAAATTAGCTACCCCCAGGTAGCAATCTGTCTGTCTGTCTGTCTGTCTGTCTCTATATATATAAACCAAGAATCAAACCCATTCACATCAACATACAGGAGAAACAACCAATAGCCCCAACTACAAATTATTAGGAGAGTTGGGCACATGGATTGATTTATTTCCTTCTATATATATATAAACCAAGAATCAAACCCATTCACATCAACATACAAGAGAAACAACCAATAGCCCCAACTACAAATTATTAGGAGAGTTGGGCACATGGATTGATTTATTTCCTTCTAGTGATTTGATATGAAATAAGAAGATAGAATGACGAAATGAAAGAACTAGGTCTATATATTCAAAATTGATAGAAATAAAGCTATAAAATAGACATGCAAAATCTAAGAACAAATCTGGAAACAAGGATCATAAAGGAACTTGTGTCTACAATTTGAACCTAAAAATGTTGGACTATGTGACTAGGTGTCCTAGTCCCAAAGGTGTTTGATTTATATTTTGTGAATAGATTTGGGATCAAGATTTCACTCAAATTATCTCCTTGAAATTCCTTCAAAAAAGTGTCAGACTATGTTGCCAAGTCACAATATATAGGGTTTTCTAGTTATTCATAGTCTAGATCTGTTTGTCTTATTATGCACTTTCTAAATATATAATCCTTCTTTGTCAAATTTGAATCATGCACATGCAAGAGATTGAAAATGGTTTTGGTCTATTTAGGGGTTTTCCTAAGTCAAACCAGGGTTGGACTCAACCCTACAACAATGATAGATAGAAAAAGAGAGTTTACCTTTGCAGGGCAAAGGTTGAAACCTTAAAGAAATGTTGAATTGAAATGTTATACCTTTGCTAATGAATCTTCTTGCATTGAAGTCTTCATGAAATGTTGATTTTGCTAGCTAGAAGACCATGCATGCTTTCGCATAAACTTTATTATGAATTCCATCTTGAACTCTTGAAAGTATGAATACTTGACCTCTCCTTTACTGCCTTGAAGATGCTTGATTATTTGCTTATTTGAATTTCTCAATGTGAATTAAATTACTTGATGAGAGATGTTTCAAATGCGGGGATAAGACTTGATTTTATACTCAACCTCACGAAACATGTTGATTATTATGAAGAAGGCCAATATCAGGAGCATTTTCCTGCTCAACATTTCCAACTGTTAGAGGGTTCAAATTTGGGCCCTTTTTGGCTAGACTATGGCACTAAGTACATTATTCCCTTGGACTAGGACACTAGGCACCCTAGTCCAACCCTTCCTTGAATAAGAATTGAGTTGAAAATTAATGGCAGGTGAAAATATCGGGGTCAAGGAAGGAGAAACACCAAAATGAGTTATGAAATTATATGAGGATATAATTTGTGACACTACATCTAGTCCCTACTTTGGCGAGAGTATGAATTTACACTCATACTCTGAGTCAAGTACAAGATAGCATTGAAAGTCTTACACCAAGACATTGGAGAGACAAGAAATACCAAGCCTCTAAGGACTTAGGATTTCATCAGTTTCTAAAACATGTAGATAAAAGGAGCAAAATGATCAACATTGGGTATGCAAGAATGAATAAGAGATATGGGTTCTAGGTCTAATAAGGAGGTACTTACTATGAGCCATATGAGAAGAGAGAGAAAGATAAGAGAAATGAATTCTTGGTCTAGTAATTGGAGCTTCTTTCTATGGGCCAGGTTGGCAAAAAGAGAGACTACAAAGCAAAACCTCGATTTACTAAATAATCTTACAAAAAGTGACTACAAAATGGGTGTTGTAGCATGCACCGAGCATAAAGATTAGAAAAAAAAGCCTCATCTTACAAAGTAATCTAAACAAAAAATTGACTACAAAATGGGTGTTGCAATGTGCACCAAGTATATAATGGTTTGTGATCAAAGTGTACAAACCAAGCCTCGTGGTGTGTGCACAAAGTGTATCATATAGTAGAGTATATGCCCCCATGTTAAAGTGATTGCGTATGCCTTACCGGGAGCAATTGCTTTAAGGTAGAATACATTCATCCAAAATATGAGTACATCAAAACAATGAAATGCCCCCAAGCATTGGAAAATCAAAGGTGGTGAGTCACAAAACACAAAATAGCACAAGAGGGATCCACTATCTATGGCTAATGTGCACATTAGATAAATCATATATATCAAGTGTGATTGTATTGAATTGACCTCATCCCCCAAAGGCAATGGAACTATGAGCACAATGGAAGAAGAGAACATAAGATGAACAACACAAGTCTTCTTGGGTCAACATATAAGAGACCAAAAAAGAGATCTCAACACTTTGTATTGTCTCTAAGTAGACAATGCATTTAAGCACATTCACAACATGATCACATTTACGACACACATGTATACAACATATCGAAA
The DNA here is from genome assembly GCF_030272615.1 of Cryptomeria japonica. NCBI lineage: Eukaryota > Viridiplantae > Streptophyta > Pinopsida > Cupressales > Cupressaceae > Cryptomeria > Cryptomeria japonica. The sequence continues at coordinate 523,741,119 of NC_081408.1, read as the reverse complement.
AAATGAGATACAAATAGAGAAATGACAAAAAAATATTTGTCTCTTCATTGCCTTGTGCCAATGAAGCAACAAGGGTCATCCAAAGAGAGCTTAACAAAAATCAGACACACCAAGCATCACAATATGCAAAACACATTACATGCAAGCAAAAACTCAAAAGAATGCACTGCACAAGTGAGATAATCTAGCAAATCATCCACCTCCCAATCTTTCTCAACATCATTTAGAGATGGTGGAAAAGATGGTAAAGTAGACACATCTAGTACAATAGATGGAGCTATTGCTAGTCCCAAACAAGACCCATGGTCTAGTGATAAATCACTATATGTGTCACTAGGAGCTAGAATTAAAGCTTTTGAAAATCTTGAAGATAATTCATGATTAATCTCAACAACTTCATACATATCCCTAAATAATTTGTACTCTCAACATTATTATCAACATCATCATCCAAATTAATCAGAGTAAAAGATCTCTACATGGAGGAGATGAAGAAGAAGAATCAAGTTACATAGACAAGTTCAATCTTTGATGAGAGTGATCAAGATAAAGCTCCTTCTTAGGATTCGGTAATGTTTGATTTCTTAGGAGGAATCATTTTTGCGAAGCAATCTCAGGAGCCTTGGCATGACTTCTTCATCGGTGTTCTCTCACATTATGATTTTTCTTGTTAAGACCTGAAGTTTGTGTGGAAGAAGGTTGGGGATCACTCAATATTGGTTCCTTTGTTGGAAATATGTGTTTTCATTGATGTCAACTTGATTATGACAATATATGATGTCCTATGTATGGTCCTTTGTTGGTAACAAATGTTGAGGTGTCATTGATGATGTGAATCCCTAATTGGTAACAAATGCTAAGGTATCATTGTGGAAATGCTAATTGCGGCTTCTTGCTTGATAGCTTGACTATATGATATCTACATTGAGATTGGTTGATGGTTCTTTATGGCAGTTGTTTTCCTGCTTGTTGTTGATGCTTTTGGCCAAGTTTTGTCACTTGGTCCAGCTAAATAAGAAATTGTTTGAAGAAGAGTGTGGATAGTACAAAATGTGTCTGATACGTTCTTGTGTAGAGGATTGTTGTAGATTATGAAGGATCCCAAGGATGTGTTGAGTAGATGTTTTGTGTTGATATCTAACTTAATTTGGTGACATGGTTGATTATATTAATATTTGATGAAGATATGATATATATGTAGTGGTATAGAGATGACAAACTCTTGATTAGTGTTGTAGTTGTCGAGAAAGTGTTTGTTGGCAGTGTGATGTAACTGTCATAAGTATCTATATGTATGGTTGAGTAGATTATTGAAGATGTAATGATGAGATTGGATTGGTTACTATGTATAAGATGTTGTCATTGATCAATTTGATTGAGGTTATTGTGATGTATAGATGGATATTGGTTGTAGATGGTCTATGGATGCCCACCTCCTTGGTGTCCGATGTCTGCATTAAGTTGGTTGTATTGATATTGTAGATAATGCTGATGATAGTGATGAAATGTTGATGTTTAGATACATAGAAATATTAAGATGAGGATTAAATGTATGACAATATAATGAAAATGATGTACTAAATGAGAAGGTGTTGTTTCCGAGACAATTTGGTCCTTGGAAGCCTAATGGAGCAAGTTGGTATAAGAAGTATGTATTGATGTGTGCTTGAAAGAATGCTCTACATTCCTCCACATTTATAGATATGGTCTTATGGATTTGGATATAATGTTTATGCTATGTGAAAGTACACTCCTATCTTTTCAAGTCCTTGGTGTTGTAGCTAATATCGTTAGTAATTGATGTTGGTTGACAGTCTAGTTCCTTGATAGAATGTAATAACCAATGTTGCAATTTTATATCAAAATTACAAAATTCTAATAACCCAACTTATATTTATGATTTGCAACCAAATAGTGAAATTGGGTATGCCAAAAATTGCACCAATGAACTTATAAACACTTAAAACCCTTATAAAAAATAAGAAGAAGATTCTACATAAATTTTGGCATTACAAAAACATGCAAATATATGTTTGTGATAGTCTACAAATCTGCGATGATGCATTACAAAATAGACTCCAAAAATGGAGGTCAAAGCTTCACAAATCCACTACAAAATCCAAAATACTCTCCAAACTCCTCACACTTCCCACAATTTAAAGATGCATGAAATAAATGTCTAACACAACCAAGAACAACAATATACATTGTTATTACTAGCGATACAAATATGAAAATGAACTAAGAAACTACAACATACTATTTATTACAAAACCTATCAAAACAACACACATAAAGTCTCTTTGAAGCACAACTGCAACCCTTGGATGTGATTAGCATTGGTGACTTGTAAACACATTGCCTGCAAGCTTCTATCCCTGTGGTTTATCAACTTGGAAGATCACTCCTCCAATGGTTTCTATGCCTCTAAAGAAGAACAACAAAACTTTGTTAAATTCATAAGATATAATCAATCCAAAAACAAGTCGAAATCACTATAAAAGGCACAAGATTCAAAAAGAACTTTTGGGTGCCAAAATCCCCATGCTAAAGAGGAGGGAATCTTGCATTTCAAAAGTTGTATCCGCCTTTCCAAAAATGCGTCTTCACTTCAACCACTTGAATAGAAATTGTCATTTTATCCAACTTCTTCATTTGAACTCAAAAAGACTAATAACTGCTAATTTTGAGATTCTCCAAACCCCCTTGCCATTTTTGGCTCCAATTAATTTAACATGCCATTTAATCATTTGACAGTAAAATCTGATTTGATTTTTTCTCTATTTAGAACATTATTTCCCAAATTGTTTGCAAGATTTGACTTACTAATTTTGGACAAATTGGCCTACTATAAATAGTTTTATTTTTGAAAAGGGGACATGACAAGTCCTCCCTCCCAAATATTTCTTGTCCTCAACCAATGGAGATTTGGATGGTCAAGAGTCTCTAGCCCTTCCTAAGTTGCATCTTCAATGGGAAAACCTTTCCATTTGACCAAAAGGTCTATTATGACTTTGTTTCTTAGCTTCTTTTCCCTTATCTCTAGCACCTCTTATGGAATGAAAATCAAATTCCCTTCGTCATCTAAAGGTGGTAGATCTGATGAAACTAATACTTGTCCCACAAACTTCTTAAGACAATAAATATGGAAAACATTATGTATTTTTCTATTTGGTGGAAGCTCCAATTCATAAGCTACCTCACCTATCTTCTTGATGATCTTATAGGGTTTGTAAAATTTGGGCTTGAAATTTTTTGCCCCACTCTTTGTAAGGAAGTTAAGTAGCAGAATGACTTCCTACACTAACCTTTAGAGGAGGGTAATGCAAAATTTTTTGCAGATCGTTACAACAATTACAAAAACTTAACATAAATAAGAAAAAAATCATGAATACCACAACACAATAACATATTGATTTATGTGGGGAAAACCCTTTTAGGAGAAAAAACCCTCTCCAAAAGTAGCTCAATATATTATTCAACAATCAATAACAAATTAAATTATACTTGCAGAGCAAGCTCTACATAGGAGTACCACTAATGAGAGACTCAGAGGTAGCTCAATAGCCATAAGACTCTTACACACAACCTCTATCTCACACATCTCATATATAGGAGATACAATACAAGAAACGGTAAAACGATATTACAAAACCATGGGCTAAAACCACCCAATAAAGTAGAGCTGACCTTATCTCCATTCTAGATGCCCTATGATGTTTTAGAACACACATCAACATGTGTTCCTCCCTTTTATGAGTCATTTATGTGTTTGATACAATTTATATTTCCTATTTCAGGAGTCCAAACTTTTGGAGGCTATAACTTGTGAACCGTGTGTCCAATTGACGAACTGTTTGAAGCGCCAAAAATCTCGTGAAGTTCTCTATCACCTTGTAAACCTCTATTTCATTTACACCCACATTTTAGGGCATTTTGGAGCCTCTAAAGTCCCCAAAATTAATTTTAAACTTTTCATCACACCCTTCAAAACAAAAACTTCAATATATATTCAAAACTAGCTGTATACACATAAAAATGGCTATGAGCAATTAAATAAATATTTTATATTTATTTAATAATTATTCTTCTATTAAATAGTTAACTTGAAAAGATTAATTTATTTAATTCATTTCATGTCTTTCTATTAATTAATATTTTATGAATTAATTCATCTATTCTATTCTTCTAATTAATTAAATATCCAATATTTAATTATCCTTTTAACCAAGTTAATTGAATATCTAATATTTAATTATCTCCTCCAAACATTTAAATATCTAATATTTAATTGTTATTCTCCTATTCTATAGTCTCAAATATTAAATAATTTCTATATTATTTAAATCCCTTATCCAACTCACCCTCCATCTCCACTTCATCTTCCCTTTGCCAACTCATCAAACATGTGGCTAAGGAAATTAATATTTCTTAAATATTAATTCATCATTTATCTTCAACCTCCAAATTTAATGAATATTGTGTATGTACACATATTTCATAACCATTTCTTATATTCTCTCCAACACCCCTACATCTTAGGAAGGACTTGAGTCCACTTGTCCTCTCATGCCTAAATTTCCTCCAATCATCCCTAGATTCTCTCAGTCAGCAACCCACTCAAGGTGAGATGAGTGACACTTGCCTTTTCCTTCCCCCTTTCTCTCAACCTTCACTTTTGCTCACAGCCATCCAAATCTGTAGATCTGATCAGGACTGTTGATCTAAGCCACATCATCTAATCCTCTCAAGGTCTATAAAATCAAGAGCTTCAGTTGAGAGAGAGTTAGACTTCAAGAGACTTCAAGTGCATTTTGCAAGCTAATCATATGCATCTGTGAGTTTCAATCTTGAAGCAAATAGCAAATAGTAATAGCACAAGCAAATAGCAATAGCACAATCATTTTAGCATAATCATGTAGTATTACATATCATAGTATCAGTTAACTACAAGTTATCAATCCATTCTTCATATGCCATCTTGGAAGCCATCAGTGCATTGTCTGAGAGCACACCATCTGCAACTAGGAATAGTGGAGTTAGGACATAATGAGACATAAGCCATGAAGGTAATATTAGTATTTTATTTTATATGTACTTCATGTAGTTTCATTGGTTGAGTTTAGATTTCCTATAGTATTTCCATTTGTATTTTGTGAAACTAACTTATTGCAGGTAACATTCTGAGGATGAAATTCAAGTCGACACATTTTGGCGCCCACTGTGGGGCTCATGGACCTCGCATATACCTTTAAAAATCTCGCAAAAAGTAAAATTAACGCATTTGTAATGTAGATTCATGCATGTGTGAATTCTGACAGCGCTTTTGTTTCGCAGGTTAGTGCATTTGCATTCTAGGTTAGCGCATTTGCACCATAGGTTAGCGAATAAGCATTGTAGGTTAGCACTTTTGTCTTAAAGTCTTCACATTTGCATCACAGGATCGCGCATTTGTATCCTAGGTTAGCACATTTGTCAAAGAAATTACGCTTTTGTATCCACAGAGTAGCGCTTTTGTAGTCTAGGTTAGCGCTTTTGACCTACAGGTTAGCGCTTTTGAGCAAGAAGATAGCACATATGTTAGATTAGCGCTTTTGTTTTCAAACTAACAAAAATTTCTTGCAGGTCCGAATGTCCAAGAAATAAAATTTCTCAGACTACTAACATGCTTGTGCAGGATGGTATTTAAGGCAAATTTTATGCATTTCATCATCTAGTTAATTAAAATCCTTATTTTGGGAAGTAACATATCATATCTTGTTCATTTAGTTTAACTAAAAGGATGAATTGACAACATGCAACGTGCATTTTTAGTAACTTCTCTAAAATAGTTGCACATGGACTTTTTTTAATAAAAAAGGCTAAAATAAACACCATGCTTGTTGGAGCAACATCTCCAAATAGGACTTAGCCAACAATTGCTTTGAAAGGATTAAAAAGAACACTTATATTCCATGTCTTGAAAGTGGTAGGTATATGCTCTCCCCTTAATTGGGTGACCAAAAAACCAAACCCACTCTTTTATGCTTTCTTTACTTTCAAACAATTAAATCCTTTAGAGGGTTTGCCTTCCTGAGCTGCCTTGAGGGGGCCAATGAGAGGGGAACAAACTAAAGTGGAAACAGGCTAATACCGAGTCCTTCCAATCTACTATAAATAAATCGTGTTTGTGACGAAGTCTCAAACAACATGTGCTGATAAGCTCATACCGACACTATGTTTCCCCATAAACCCTATGGAGTGTAACCTCTATAGGTTGGGAACCTTCTATATTTACAGAGCTGAAAGTGCCATATGTATGGCCACATGACTGGAAGCCTTTACTAAAAATCACTTGTACTAGTTGCCAAAATCCTTCTAGTTGTTGGCGCAAGAGGTCGGACCTCTGAAGCGGCTCACATACATATGGTTCCCAGTAGAGATATAAAATTTGCCATGGAGAGTTTTCATGGAAATTGGTGTTTGGCTGCCCCAAAGAAGTGAGTGCTGAGGGTGGAGCCAGTGGGGTCAAGCATCTAAATATCCACTTTGAATAGCGTAGCCTCAGGGGAAACCCCACGTGAGATTCAACAACTATTGTCTCAGCTTGCCATAGGATTTGTACTTGCTTGTGCATTTTGTTTATTAAACATTATGTCTTCTATGTCTATAACATGTTCCAAATGGTCAAAAATTAAAGAAAATTATCATCTACAAGTGAGCAAAAATCCAACAAATTGCTGAAAAAGTTTGATCAAAAGAGTAATACAAAAAGTTTCCAATACTTGAAATACCAGATCAAAACCAGAGTGTCAAAACATCAGTATCAAAATAATTCTCGAAGTAGGTTTGTCTCTAAACCATCATGTATTTTTCAAACTAGCTCAACAAACTAGGGAACTAATCCCACAGGTTATTCCCAAGAAGTTCCATAAACATCAACATTCAACAAACTATTGATTCAAACATCTTAAGTGCAAAAAAAATCAACATCCATTGTCAAGTCTCTCATTAGGATAATCAAATCCTCTATCATGAAGCTTGATCAATCTATACTAGGTTCATAATCTTGGATATATCTTTCCTATTTTGAACCTAGGTTATATCAAAATCAGAGTTGCACCAACATTGGAATCAAACAAACTTGTAATTTGTCAAATGCTTATATGACTTTTAAGTATCACCTTAAGAAAAAAAAACCCAGTTATAAAGCTACTCAGAAAAGGATAAGATTCTTGTATATCAATCACAAGATCTTATTAAAACATAGGACATTCCTACACCATTTTCGTCAGTACTTACGTGTCTGCGGTATAGAATTTGACAGTGAAATTTTGCAAAGACGTGCTTTTCAACAAAGAGACGCTTTATCCCAATGAACAAACAATAGTGGTAAAATCAACAAGGCATATTTTCCTAAACCAATAATCACCTATTGACTTTGTCCTTTGGAAATTTCAATAACTTTGAAATAATCACATGCTAGTTTGGACTAGAGCCCAACACGAACAACTTAGAAAACAACAACAAATGGAGGAAGAAGATAATCTTGTATTCCAAACTTTTGGATTTACCACTGTTGACGAAGAAGCAATCAATAGCATCATTAGAGACCTTGAGAAAGATTTCAAATTTGATAGGCTAATGGAAAAATTGTTGGCAAAGCAAAAAGAGAAATATCTCTTGATGTTGGCAAAATTTGGAGCTTAACTACCACAAGGCTTTAATATAGAAAGCTTGAAACAAGATAAGGAGGCAAGTAACACCCAAAACACAGATGAGCTAAATAACGAAGATGTGAACAAAGAAAGCAATGAAGAAACAAGGAAAGAAAGGGATGACAAAAGAAAAGAGCGTAGTGATAAGAGAACTCACGAAGAAACAAAGAGAAACTATGTGGATAATCCATTATCAAAACTTACTCAACAAATACAAACTCTACAACAATAGATACATGACATGCAAAATGGGACAAGCTCCAAGAAGTATTCATTAGAAGATATATGCCCATATCTTTTTGATAAAAATCTGAATATGATACCATTTCCGCAACATTGCAAGATTCCTAAACATGACAAATACGATGGAAAATTTGATCCCCAAGATCATATTAGGGAGTTTTGTACTATGAGCATGAAATTTTCTCATGATGAAACTTACCTTATGCATCTTTTTCTTAGGAGTCTAAATGGACAATCAATGGAGTGGTTTTCAAGATTACCATCCGGAATCAAATCTTTTGAAGAACTTGTGAATAGATTTATTTCAAAATACTCCTACAATATCATAAGGAATGAAATAACAATGCTGGATCTCTGCAATGTTAAACAAAATAATGGTGAATCCTTTATGATCTTCTTACAATGATGGAAATGTATGTTTAATAGGTATCCCCGAGATGTACCCGATCAAGAAAAAATGGACATATTCATTGATAATCTTATCAGTGAAATGAGTTATCTACTAAGGATGCAATGTCCTCCCTCTTTTGCCAAAATGATCGAGAATGGTCTGAAAATAGAGAACGCAATGGTAAAGAAAGGAGAACTAAAACTATACAATAATTCATACAACAACAACATCATCATCAACAACAACAACAACAGTAATGACAAACCCAAGTTCTGGTCAAAGAATAGGAATGTCAACAATGAAGGGAATGACAATAATAATACTACAAAACAACAATAACCAATTTTTAATCTATCAAGTCAAAACCCAAGCAATAACAATCCAGAAAACAATAAAGCCAAGTCCTTTTTCTCCAATCCTCGGAGGAAATTCACAAACATTGGAGAACCTTTAGAATCAGCTCTAAAAACTTTGCTTGCCAACAAATTGATCATTTTACCAGAAGCAAAAAATTATGAACCACCGGTCAAGCCCAATTGGTGGAATGACAATCATTTTTGCAATTATCATCGGAATAAAGGACACCTAACAAATGATTGTCAGAGATTGAAACACCTTATTCAAGGTCTAATCGATAATGGAACCATCACAGTGGATATCCATAAGACAAACGAATCACACTTGGCTTTCAAAACTCCACTTCCAAATTATGACAAAGGTGAACCATCACAATTAAAAGATGACAAAGGGAAAGACAAAGTGAATAACACTTATACATATGATGATGTGGTAAATGTGATCATTGTTAAAGATAATCCACCTTCAGAACCAATCAATGTTATTACTAGAAGCAAAGCAAAGGTTACCTTTCCAGGTATAGAAAAAGACCCAACATCCACTTCACAACAATACAATTTAGTAGAGAAATTACAAAGAATACCCGCTCAAATATCAATTCTGGAACTTCTCAAAGTTTCACCTATGCATAAGGAAATTTTGGAGAAAGCTTTAGTAGAGACAACAGTTTCAAAAGAGCTAGATATAAATCAGTTCCAAAACATGGTAGGACACCTTATAGCTCCTCATTGCTTATCATTTTCTCAAAATGATGATGGATCCTTGCAACATCCTCACAATGCTCCCTTTCATGTTGAAGTCTCCATTAATAAAACTTGTGTCAAACGTGTGCTCATAGATGGAGGAGCTGGCTTAAACATTTGTGCATTAAGTTTGATAAAAGCTTTGGGATATTCAAAAAATGCAGTGGACCTGAAAAATAAAATAACCATCATTCAAACTTCCGTCATTCAGGTAATGGTGCAAGATCCCATATATCATATATTTTTTAAAGTTGTCATTTCTTCTTCCATAGCAATCTTCTAGGATTCTGCATCATTCATACCAAATGCATCTTCTATAGATCTAGGTTCATTCACATTAGTATTCAAAGCAAATATATATCTCCAATCATTAGGTGAATAACTTTTAGGTGGCTATCTATGTCTTGTAGACCTTTCAGACAAGCTGAGTTGGAGGTTCTTCCTCCTCTTTTGACGATTCAGAGATAGATGAACTCTCATCAACTTCCTCCCTATCAAGTGGTGTTGATTCAACTCTTTCAAGTGTAGAAGAGAATTGAATCACATCTTCCTGTTTAGTCTGTTTTGACTGAAATGTAACAAAAGGAGACTTAATTTCTTTAAAAATAACACTTCTACTATGAATTACCTTTTGTGCAAAAGGCTCCCAAAGCTTGTACCCTTTCACACCATAACTATAATCGATGAAGATACATTTCACAACCTTGTTCTCCAACTTTTTTCACTTCTCTTTTAGCACATGTGCATTTTCTTGTGGCCTGACCATGCTTCCATAGGCATTTTATTAATAAGAGCTGATGTAGGAGACCTGTTAATCAGGTGGCAAGCAGTGGCAAAATGTAGGAGACCTGTTAATCAGGTAGCAAGCAATGGCTACAATTTCAGCCTAAGATTTTTGTTCTAGACCAACACCACTTAGCATACTCCTAGGCTTCTCCATCAATGTCCTATTCATTATTTCTGCAACTCCATTTTGCTGTGGAGAGTACAAAATTGTTTTTTGTCTGTTAATGCCATAATTTTTACAAAATCTATCAAAATCATTAGAGAAAAATTCACCACCATTATCCGTCCTCAAACATTTAATTTTCTTTCCAGTCTACAACTCAACCATTGCTTTAAATTCTTTAAAATGACTTAAAACTTCATATTTACTCTTTAATAAATATACCCATGTCATTCTACTAAAATCATCAATAAATGAAACATAATATGTGGATTTTCCAATCAAAAGAACATCTACAAGACCAAACACATCATAATGAATAAGATCCAAAACACCACAAGATTTATGGGAATTTGAGTGAAATTGAACAAAGTTTTATTTTCCATAAAAGCAATGGTCACATAAATCAAAGTCAAGATTACAATCATTCAAACCTTCAACATTTTTATTTTTCAAGGTCCTAAGACCCTTTTATCCAATGTGGCCAAGTCTCTGGTGCCATAACATAGTCTTCTCTATAGGTAACTTTGCTTCAAAAGAAAGAGCACCTTTAGGTACCCAAAAGCCATGTCCATCCACTGAAGGTGAAACCCCCAAATCTTCTGATGAAATATCCACAAATTTACTTTTTACAGAAGTGCTATTACACTCAATAGTGTATGCCTCTAGCTTATACAAAGTGTCAAACCTGACACCTCTAGAAATCACCATAACACCTATAACGCATGCTAGAATTCATTCTTCAAATAAACAAAGCTATCAATTAGAAACACTAGGGAAATCATGAATCCCTGTCTAATTAACAAATCTAACAAACTAGACAATGAAATAATGCAATCATCAAGCAAACCAGGAATTAAGAATGAAATCAATTGAAATAAAACTTCCTATTCCAAGATGTGCATATTGCTTTCATTGCTCTTCTTCTCTTCGTGGTATGATGGCTCTTAGATATTGCGCTGGTAACCTGCAAGTGATATAAAGATTCGAAGTTTGTGATTTAGAGTCCAGATTGAGGAGGATTGGATGCTCAATTTATAGATAATTGGTGAAGATTGATTGAAAGGTGGAACAAAATGATCAAGAGATGTAAACTCAGGTGAGCTCAAATGTAATTTGATAGTTGAACTGTTGATTGTAGGAGTGGAACTCAATAGATTGAATAGATTAAAGGAGTCAACTGATTGATGAAAGAGTTAACTGAAGGAAGAAAAAGAATGATTGGTGGAAATAAAGAAAATGACACAAAGAGCTAAATTTAGAAAAAGCTAATTGAAAGATGGAAATAGAAGTTGGAGAGATAAATGATTTAATTAATTAATTGATTGAATTAATTAATTTAGCACGTGCTTGGATTTAGATTTAGATTATCAATTTAATCTTTGCACGAGAATTTAATCTTTGCATGAGATTTTAATTCAAATAATTGAATTTATTTAATTCAATTTAGCATTTGAATATATTTAGAACTTGACTTTGATTTTCAATTTGGTTTTTGAAATCATGCACATGTATTTAAATTTGGAAGAAATTAGAAGAATATGAAATTAAATGAAATTAGAATTTGGGGATTTGGAAATGGAAGAATTACTTAGCTAATTAAATAATTTAAAGAAACTATTTAATTATTTAGAAATGGAATTTAATTAAATAATAAAGATTATTTGATTTAAAGGATTAAATCATAATTAATTAAATAATAAATATTTAATTAATATTTAGAAAAGGGTTGAATGATTAGATGATTAGAGATAGAAATTGAGTAATTAGTAATTTATTTAAATAATGAAGATTATTTAAATTGAGAAATTAATCAGAATTAATTAATAATAAATATTTAATTAATATTTAGAAAATGATTAAATGATGAAATGATGATAGAATAGGAAATAGAATAATTACTAAGATGATGAAGAAATATGAAATTAAAAGAATTTAGAAGAATAAGTTTAATTAACTTAATTAAATAATAAAGATTATTTAATCAATTAGAGGAATAATTAGTACATGATCAATGAGACATTTTTAGGTGTCTACATTTGCCCCTCTTTGAGATAATGTTGGAATGTTGGAACGACTTTGTTTCAAAGAAAATAAAAAATTCTGCCCCAGTATGCCCCGATGATACTTAGGGTGTAATGCCCCCTCAAGAGATTGTTTATGCATTAAAGATATGACTGATCTCTCGAAAAAAGAAGAATGTTAGATAGAAGAATAGTTAGTTGATTAGAGATAGAGATAGGTGATGTGAAGATGATATTAAGATAGAATATGAGAAAATAGATTGATGAAATAGAATAATGTTAGATGATATAAAATGATTAAGAAAGAGATGATGAGAAAATAATGTTTAGAAAGAATACGATTTAGAGAGAAGATGGGAAATCAACAAACTATCAATAAGCAAATGAGATGAGAATGAGAATGAAATTGAATGAATCATGAACCTGTGTCACATATTTTATTGCGTCAATATATATTCATCACTGAGCCTTATTATTGAACAATGGAGCTTAGCACATCAGGGTATAAGGAACCAAGATGTAAAGATATCTCATTGAAGAAACAAACACGTAGCAGACAAGCAACAAACAAAGAAAAAGATAATGCCCATCATGGCTCCTCTAGTCACTTGTGGACATCCTTGAGTAGCATAGGAACATAATCTATTGCCAAATGATAAAAAGATAAAGACTGACCCAGACAAAATTCAGCAGCTATACTGACATTGTGCCTTCGTTCTCAGTTGTTTGATGTGATGGTTGATAATGTCTGATCTTAGAAAGTTGCAGACCCCATTTAAGACTGACCTGTCTGATTTCGAGTGTATCCTCTTCTGTTTAAGACAAGATAATGATCACATTGATATGGATATGATATGATTGATAAGACAGTTTGATCAGTTGATTGCAGATGTTTGACTGGATAGTTGTATCCTTTTTAAACTTCATGTGAAGTGTTTGCTGGATATCTGTTAAGGAATATTTTTTTTACAAGACATGTTATTGCAAGTTTTTTGATTGATTGATTTTCCATTTTTAGTTCTTTTCCAAGAGCTTTTTCGATGTTTTTGGATTATGTAGGTAGATTTTTGAATGTTTTTGATTAATTTTTTTAGGACTTTATATGGATGTTTTTTTGGTATTTCATGATTTTTTTTGTTTTTGGGTTTTGAGTTTTCCAATGTTTTTGGATTTTGAGTTTTTCAATTGTTTTTGAATTTTGAGTATTTTCATGTTTTTTGGATTATGTAGGACTTTATCTGATTTTTAGGATTTTTTTAGGACTTTATCTGATTTTTAGGATTTTTTCAGTTATGCCCCCAGTGTGCAGACCTATATGACATAATGATCTGCAGAATGTATGTGGAGACAAATGATTTTTTGACATGACCTACGTGAATACAATATGCAGGATGAAGATGCCTTTCCTATTCAAACAAGGTTAACTGTGTTTGTTTTTGCATTTGTAATACACCAATAGAAACAGAGGTGCAAAACATTTCATAGATAAGCAGTCAATCGATCTTTAAAGTCCTTCAAAATATTTATCTCAACACACTTAGTGACTAGGATTTACAAATGGAGACGCATAAAACTTCCCCACTGGTTCTTGAAACTTTGATCTTCTTTTGCCCATGTGTGTGCAGATGAGTTAATTCTTGCTCTTGTGTTCACTAAAGATCCTTAGCATCCTATATGACTAGCTACATGGATTATTCTAACTTCAAAAGCATCTCGAATACAGCCTCGTTGCCAGCAAGCCTTGAGAGCTCCGACGAGGTTATAGACTGGAATTTCTCAAATATTGCTCCATTGTCGATAGACGTTCATAGCCCTGATGGAGTTACTTGCATGTTCCCATAGTCAAGCTTTTTATCACATTTATATGCATGATATTTTAGTTATATATCATTGCTCTTTCTGCCTTTAGATGGATATTTGGCATAGCTCTTTTTATTTTTATTTTCTTGCCTTGACTTGTAAGTAATGAAACCTACTTGGGTGTGACAATTACAGCGGCGCTGAAGTAGAATTTTAGATTTTTCACTAGTCATATGATCAACTAGGTGTCTAGAATGAATTAGAGATCTCGTTAAGGTGTAAGATATAACAATTGATAGATTGTGGGTTACCAAGTCTCAAATGGTGAAATCACTACCCAACCATAAGTAAAACGTTGTCGCAGGGTAATGTTGAGAATGAATGACTTTAGAACCCCAAAGACTTCATGTTCGAATATCTAAGAAAGGAGATGACCCTTGCTTCTCTTGAATGCAAACGAATGATAAACTTGAACAATTGCCTTGTTTTATTGATGCTGCTATATGAAAATTTGGAATTTTTGAGAATGCAATGCATTTGAAAAGAAACTATTTGTAATGCAATGTTTTGAATGATACGATATGCAATGCGGAAAGTAAAACCTAAACTACACAACCCTTTAGGTACAATATTTGTGTAGGTAGTTCATTGGTCTTTGTTTGAAGAGTCGGATAAAGATGTCTTTTCCAATAGGATATAAGGACTTAGCTAAGTGTATATGTTCAACATCTCCAATGTTGATTTTCTTATTTTTTGGATTTTGTGGATCACCAGATAGAAATCCAGCTCTAGAACCATGAATTTAGGTATAGCCTTATCATTTTCAAAGAAATCCAATCGTTGTAGGTTCTCTTGCCCCCGGTCTTTCAAGTGCAGGTGTATGAGACAAATTGGTTTCGAAGTTATGACATGAGTGGGTGTTATGTCTGTTTTTATTGATGCACTTGAATAGGATGATGAAACAATTGTTGACAAGTTGTTTTGTGTAGTATAATTTGGATTGGTGATTTTATTTATAAGGGGTTCATGAACAACTTGTGTAGAGGGATTGGGATCATCAGGAGAAATGACAAGTTTATTTGAGAGGAAATCTTGTGAATAACATGGAGGATTATGACATGGAGATGAAGGGATGGAGGGACCTTGACCAAGATTTGGAGAAATAATGGGATCTTGTTTAAGACATGAAGGTAAAGGTATGATTTGATCTTGGTTTGTAAAGGGATTATTAGGGAGGATGGAAGAGATGTCTTGATCTTGTTTAGGAGGCGGATGTTGGATGGGACTTGAAAGGACACTTTGTTCTTGAGATAGAAGGGTGTCATTATGAATGGAATAGAAAAGAGCAAGGGGATCATCATAAGATTCTTGGTCAGTGGGATCTTGATAAAAAATTGGGTTAGATGGAAGTGGTTGTTCTTGATCTTGATTTGTTTCAGGGTCCATTTCTTCTGATTTTGGATCATCATCTTGACACGAGGAAGGAGTTTGGATATTAATGGGAGATTCTTGGAATGTTTCAACCTTTTGATTTGATGAGAAAAGATTTTGAATGAAACTCTCTAAATCATGACTTGGATTGGATTGGTTTTGTACGATGGATAGCCCTTGGGAGGTTGTGTTATTAGATAGAGATGGCATGGATTGGTTTTGTGTGACTTCAGGGGATAATGAAATGGTGGATAGATATGGTTGATTTGGGCTTTTGTTGAAAGGGATTTGATTTTGGGTGAAAGATGTTTGATTTTGGGTGAAAGTTGTTTGATTTTGGTTAAATGAATTTTGATTTGGACTTTGGTTGAAAGGGGTTTGATTTTGGTTGAATGAGGTTTGATTTTGGTTGAATGAATTTTAATTTGGACATTGGTTGAAAAGGGTGTGATTTTGGTTGAATGAATTTTGATTTCGACATTGGTTGAAAAGGGCGTGATTTTGGTTGAACGAGGTTTGATGTTGGGTTGATATGAATTTTGATTTGGACTTTGGTTGAAATGGGTTTGATTTTGGTTGAACAAGGTTTGAATGCTGGGTTGATATGAATTTTGATTTGGAATTTGGTTGAAAAGGGTGTGATTTTGGTTGAATGAGGTTTGAATGTTGGGTTGATATGAATTTTGATTTGGAATTTGGTTGAAAAGGGTGTGATTTTGGTTGAATGAGGTTTGAATGTTGGGTTGATGTGATTGGTATGATTGATGTAGTGGGTTGAAAGAAAAAGAAGGTTTACATGACTCTAATGTTGGTTGAACTGAGGTAGGAATGCTTTTGTTGAAGAACGAAGGTTGGCATGTTTGAATGGTCTCACAAGAACTAGAAGGTTGGTCTAATACTGATCCCCTCATGGCTATCACTTCTCTTATGATGTTTTCTAACCAGCCCCTATGGTTGTTAGGACTAGCCATGTCTGTCACTTGTTGTTGCAAAGTTTTGATTTGCTGAGCTAATATTTCTATGGATGGCGATGGAATAGGAATGGAAGGGATGAATCCTCCACCTTCCCTACGAAATGTATAATTCCAATCCATGATGTTTGCTTGTTTGGTTTGGACCTAGGATCACAACATGTAAGATATTTTCTCCATTTCTCTGGATGCGATAATGTTTGATTTAACTTGACCAACTTGTTTGAGTTGAGGTTGAGTTGGATTGATCCTCTGTTTGTGTTTTGGACATTTGGGGTATGATTTTATAGGATGATTGTGCAAATGATGATTAACTAAGATAGATGTATATGAGGTCTAGATGAAGACGTAGATGATAGTGTAGGACTATGTAACTAATATGGATGATAATGCAAAAGACTTAGGATGATAATGAGGACGTAAGTGGTACTTATGCAAAAGACGTAGGACAATAATGAGGACGTAAGTGGGACTATGCAAAAGATGTAGGACGATAATAAGGATGTAAGTGGGACTATGCAATGACTATGGATGATAATGAAGATGTGAATGAGAACTATGCAAGGACTTTAAGATGATAATGAGGACGTAAATGAGGACTCTGCAAGGACTTAGGATGATAATGAGGACATAAGTGGGGACTATGCAAAAGATGATGTAAGGGATTGCCCGTGGTCACAAGTATGTAAGGACTTTTGAGAATCGGTTTCAAAATGGACATTGTTTTTCGTAACCTCATGTGTAGGACAATGTTTTGTAGTTTTCCAAATCTGAGAACAATGGTTGGCAGGTATGTATAGGTGACTGACTCAATTTTCAAACAATCTCAGAAAAATCAGAGATACGTGGGATAGGGCCTGAAATAGCCCAAGGGACTGACTCAATACTAGTCTAGTACAATGATACATAAAAAAGCATGGAAAACAGTCTTAGGCTGGATAGTGGACACCATTCAGTGAGGCCCTTACAATAAAATACCGAAACAAAATGAACAGATAGAGAGTCTGGCAGCACTGGCTCCACTCCACGGCACACACTTCTCGGACATGCCAGTCTCTCTTACCCCGAAGATCCAAAGATCTTTTAGCTGAGGGATTCCTATATCATAGTGTAAGGTACATGAAGGGTATCTATGGGGTACGATCCGCACTCCCGGAACCACTGAACGTAGGATTTTTGGCAACTAATTTGGTTCTTAGTATTAGGTTTCGAGGGATCTCGATCCAATGATGGATTCTTAGAGAACGCCACTTAAGACTTGAATTGAGCTTATCGGTGCAGGGAAGGCCCCCACATACGTTGAATTCACTCAACACTCTAGCCCCTGACCAGTATATTTATATAGCAGCTTGAAAAACCCGCTCGAGAGTACGCTGAGAGAGATGATATCCTCAACACATCCCAATTCGAAGTACCTCTGTGGGGTGATGAAATCCCCAGTCAAAGATACCCCTCACTACGTAGAACAAAAAGAAAATTTGGATGTCATTGTCACCTTCCTTCTTTCTCCCATAGGCCCGATGGCGGGTAGAAAGGCAGTTAGTGCAACAGTAGGTCCACCCCAGACACAATAAAAAGTTCTTTTCCCTTAAGAAAATGAAAAATAATTTAATCTAATGTAGCTTGATTCACATTCTTTTTATAACCCAAATTTAGGTGTTAGATACGCATGTGCATGTCAATTTTAAACACCAAATCCAAGAATGAAGGCATACATGTCAATTTTAACCATTTGTTGATTTTTAAGCACCAAAAACCAAGTGTGAGATACATGCATGTCAATTTTAACTTTTTTTGATTTTAGGCACTGAAAATTGAAGTGTGCATGCATGTCCTTTTTAACTGTTGTTGATTTTAAGCACTAAAAATTGAAGTGTGAGGTGTGCATGCAAAATTACTATCTAATCCTCTCTGCAAACCCGCCACAGGCTGTAAACAGAAGATTAGTAGTAAAATTAAACCATCAAAAAATAGAAACCCAAAACTTGACAGAGGCGATTGCGTGATAATACCTGAGTGGATGCGTAATACTTACTGATTGAATGCATAACCCTAATAGACGGAATGTGTAAACATGACATCGAATGCGTGACAATATCTGCGAGATTGCGTAGCAATGACGGCTCGATTGCGTGACAGAATGCAGACAACAAAAAAAAATAAAAATTAACCACTAAAGAAAATTAAACTCTATCAGGAATCCTGCACAACCAATTGTGAAGCCCTAAACAAATCTCGCATCATCCACTCAATATTGATTAGATCATATCTAATTGTATAGGAAAGAACTATGCTATTATATCTGTCTAAGGCCAATTGTTCTTCTGAATCCTGTATCAATTTTTCTGCTTGGAGAAATTTTTGATATCGTTTAGCTTCCCTCCTTTGTTGTTTCATCCTTCTCGCACCTGAAATTTTGAATTGAACTTTGCTTGCCATAAAAATTGTTAATCAAATCCTAAAGTAAAAAGAAGTTTTGATTCCGGATTACCCAAATTTAAGACAAAATTATACAGAAGCACTAAAAGACAGAAAAAAAAATAAAACAACAATTAACCCAATGAATGCGTAACGCAGAAAGGTCAATTGTGTGATTTGGACAGGTTGATTGCGTGGCCCTGTCTGAGCGAATGCTTGACCCCAAAGGGTCGAATGCATAATTCTATCTATGCGATTGCGTGATGATGTAAGTTCAATTGCATGACGAAAAATCTTTTCTTGAAATTCGTGCAACCTGAAAAAAAATAAAAAATTCCACACAATCTGCAAAAATCACACAGAACACAGAAAAAAGGTTAAATTGCTATTAGTTCACGTCGAGTTCACCAAAATGTAACGCATGCTAGAATTAATTCTTCAAATAAACAAAGATATCAATTAGAAACACCAGGGAAATCACGAATCCCTATCTAATTAACAAATCTAACAAACTAGACAATGAAATAATGCAATCATCAAGCAAAATAGGAATTAAAAATGAAATCAATTCAAATAAAACTCGCTATTCCAAGATGTGCATATTGTTTCCATTGCTATTCTTCTCTTCGTGGTATGATGGCTCTCAGATATTGCGCTGGTAACTTGCAAGTGATACAAAGATTCGAAGTTCGTGATTTAGAGTCCAGATTGAGGAGGATTGGATGCTCAATTTATAGATAATTGGTGAAGATTGATTGAAAGGTGGAACAAAATGATCAAGAGGTGTAAACTCAGGTGAGCTCAAATGCAATTTGATAGTTGAATTGTTGATTATAGGAGTGGAACTCAATAGATTGAATAGATTAAAGGAGTCAATTGATTGATGAAAGAGTTAACTGAAGGAAGAAAAAGAATGATTGGTGGAAATAAAGAAGATGACACAGAGAGCTAAATTTAGAAAAAGCTAACTGAAAGATGGAAATAGAAGTTGGAGAGATAAATGATTTAATTAATTAATTAATTTAGCATGTGCTTGCATTTAGATTTAGATTATCAATATAATCTTTGCATGAGATTTTAATTCAAATAATTGAATTTATTTAATTCAATTTAGCATTTGAATATATTTAGAACTTGACTTTGATTTTCAATTTGGTTTTTGAAATCATGCACATGTATTTAAATTTGGAAGAAATTAGAAGAATATGAAATTAAATGAAATTAGAATTTGAGGATTTGGAAATGGAAGAATTAATTAGCTAATTAAATAATTTAAAGAAACTATTTAATTATTTAGAAATGGAATTTAATTAAATAATAAAGATTATTTAATTTAAAGGATTAAATCACAATTAATTAAATAATAAATATTTAATTAATATTTAGAAGAGGGTTGAATGATTAGATGATTAGAGATAGAAATTGAGTAATGAGTAATTTATTTAAATAATGAAGATTATTTAAATTGGGAAATTAATCAGAATTAATTAAATAATAAATATTTAATTAATATTTAGAAAATGATTAAATGATGAAATGATGATAGAATAGGAAATATAATAATTAATAAGATGATGAGGAAATATGAGATTAGAAGAATTTAGAAGAATAAGTTTAATTGACTTAATTAAACAATAAAGATTATTTAATCAATTAGAGGAATAATTAGTACATAATCAATGAGACATTTTTAGGTGTCTACAACACCCTTAATCATCTTACATCCTGCATCAGAAAAGACTACCTGCACACTCACATCTATCAGTTTTCTCACAGATAATAAATTTCGTTTTAATCTAGGATATGCAACACACCGCTAAACTTTTTTATTTTACCATCAGGAAACCTATTCCTAACTTTACCTCGACCAACAATGTCTAAATGTGAATCATCACCCAAGTACACCTTGCCTCCATTAAATTCTTTATATTCAAAAAACCAATCTTTATTAGAAGTCATATGAAAAGATGCACTTGAGTCAATTAGCCATGCATCATTACTTGCACAAGTTGCCAAAGCTGCAATGAATGCATCACCATCTTCCTTCTCAGACTCAGAATCAGAATCGAATTTCTTTTTCTTCTTCTTTTCTTCTTTGTAGTCTTTACGGATGTGACTTGAATTACCGCAATTCCAGCAAATGAATTTGGACTTTCCTGGAGATTTTAATCTCCCTTTGGATTTGGACTTATTACACTTCTCATTTTTCTTGTCTTTTTCCTTAGGTCTTCCACAAACAAGTAGGGCTTCCTTTGAATTGATGGATACCTTCCTCCACATCTCTTCACCAAGTAGGGCACCCACCACATCTTTAGACTTCAAAACGACAGAAGTATTACCAATGGCCATAACAAGAGAATCCCACGAATCAGGCAAAGAACAAAGCAAGATCTGACATTTCTCCTCTTCATCCATCTTAACACCAACACATACCAATTGAGCCACCAACATATGGTATGGTTCCAAGTAGTTTCCAATTCTCCCATCCTCTTCCATCTTCAAAGAATACAATTTCTTCCTTAATAAAATCTGATTTAATAAAGATTTGACTTGATACATCTCACCAAGCTTAGTCCATAACTTCTTTGCTGAGTTCTCTTCATGGACATTGATTAGAACAAATTCTACCAGACACAATCTAGTTAGACCCTTGTCTTTATGGTCCATAACATCATATTGAGCAATCGTAGTAAGATCTAAGGGTCTTGAGCAATTCAGATCAACAACATCCCACAAATCTTGATCTATTAGCAGATCTTCCATCTTCAGCTTCCACATCTTAAAATTACTTCTATTAAATTTCTCCACCTCTACTCTCCCCAAAGAACTTGCCATCTGCAAATTCTTGCAACAAGATCAAAAAGTATCTTCTACACAAACTCCCACTCAAATATAGATTAGTTCAAAATACCCAACAACCCACAACTGAAACTAAAGGTGATCAGGCTCTGATACCACTTGTAAGGAAGCTAAGTAGAAGAACAACTTCCTACACTAACCTTAAGAGGAGGGTAATGCAAAAAAAATTATAGATCGTTACAACAGTTACAAAAACTTAACATAAATAAACAAAATATCATGCATACCACAACACAACAACATAATGATTTGTGTGGGGAAAACCCTTTTGGGAGAAAAACCCCACACTCCAAAAGCATCTCAATATATTATTCAACAATCAATAACATATTACAATACACTTGCAGAGAAAGCTCTTCATAGGAGTACCACTAATCAGAGATTTAGAGGTAACTCAATAGCTATAAGAATCTTACACACAACCTCTATCTCACACACCTCATATCTCCATTATAGATGCCCTATGACATGTCAAAACACACATCAACATGTGTTCCTCCCTTTTGCAACTCATTTATGTGTCCAATGCAATTTGTATTTCCTATTTCAGGAGTCCTAACTTTCAGAAGCCATAAGTTGTGAACCGTGTGTCTGATTAACAAACTGTTTGAAGCACCAGAAAGCTCATGAAGTTATCTATCACCTCGTAAACCCCTATACCATTTATGCCCACATTTTAGGGTGTTTCAAAGCCTATAAATTACTCAAAATTAATTTTATACCTTTCATCACACCCTTCAAAAACAAAAAACTTTAATATCTTCAAAACTAGCTATGATCTTGTGACAAAAAATTAACGACATACTTATCTAGCCAACCAGAAGTTTTGGGGAGAATTTCGCACCATTTCATGGTCAAACAAAAAATTATTGAAAATAGTAACCTCGTGTAAATGCAAGGTTGAGACACCATTTTCCCAACACTCTTCTTCAATTCACTTTGCTTATATGGTTGCAACCTCACAAATACCAAGTCTCCCACTTTGAAAACCCTTTCTGTCCTCTTCTTATCTGCATACAATTTATGCTTATTCTGAGCATAGTGTATGTTATCTTTAAGGGCCCTCAAGATATTTTAACTTTGTTGGACAAAATCATTGGCTATAGGAACTCTACTATTTAGAAACAACAAGTCAACAAAATAAATTGCATCATAGCCATAGAGAGCTCAAAATGGAGACATACTGATAGATACATGATGCAAAGTATTGTAGCAATACTCCCTTAGGTGCAACCATTTGACCCAAGCACCTTGCTGATTTGAAAAATAGTTACTCACATATCCCTCTATCCATTTATTGACTATCTTTGTTTTCTCATCTATTTGGGGGTGGTAACTAGTGCCAGGAGTGTGTTTTGTACCTGACAAGCAGAAAAGCTCCTTCCAAAAAGAGATAAGAAACTTGCTATCTCTATCACTCACAATGCTCCATGGCAAACTAGGCAATCTAAAGATCTATTTGAAAAATAATTCTGGTACTTAGGATGTCTTAAATTAAGATGTGATTGGAATGAAATGGGCATATTTTGTTAATCTATCAACCACCACAAACAAGTAATCTTTACCTTTTGCTTTGGGTAAACTTGTAATGAAGTCCATCAAGATGCTCTCCCACTTATGCTCGAGAATGGGAAGTGGCTATAGCAGTCCTGCTAGAAAAATCTGCTCACTCTTATTCTGCTGGGAAGCCATACATTCCCTAATGTGCTGGAGTACATTATTTTTCATGCCCTTCCAAGAGAATCTCTCTTGGAACTACCTATATGTTTTGTAACACCCTTGATAACCAGCCAAAGGTGTATCATGAAAAGCCCCTAGTATCTTTTCTTTCACTTTCGATCCTGGAACCAAGAGTATCCTTCCTTTGTAATAAATCAATCCATTATTAATAGTGTATTCCCATCATACACCTTCCCATCCAAAATTTAAAAAGTAAAGGAATCTTTGACATATTATGAAATTATAGAAATTTTCTATTCAACAACAATAGTGGAAAGTGTGCATAATGCGGGTTTCCTAGAAAGTGTATCAACAACTATGTTGTTTTTCCCTTTAATAATGTACTCAATCTCAAAATCATATGCTTGCAACTTACTTAACCACTTTTGCTGACAATCATTCAAATCAGTTTGGATCTAAAATAATTTTAAACTATTATGATTAGTCTTAACCATGAACTTACCACATACCAAATACTACCTGAATTTATCAAGTGCATGCATTATGGCCATCATCTTTTTATCATAGATAGGGTATCTCTTCTCCATCTGTTTAGATTTATACTTTTGAAAGGTATTGGGAGTCCCTTTTGGGATAGAACAAACCCAATCCCTTCTCCAGAAGCATCAAATTCCACAATAAATGGAAGGGAGAAGTCAGGAATTGCAAGCACCAGACATGAGCACATTACCTGTTGAGTTTATCAAATGTCTTTTGGGTTTCTTCTATGCATGCAAAGGTTCCTTTCTTAGTCAAATCAGTCAAGGGGGAATCGAGTTGAGAGAAGCCCTTAACAAACC
This sequence comes from Cryptomeria japonica, assembly GCF_030272615.1. Lineage (NCBI taxonomy): Eukaryota > Viridiplantae > Streptophyta > Pinopsida > Cupressales > Cupressaceae > Cryptomeria > Cryptomeria japonica. The sequence continues at coordinate 523,716,720 of NC_081408.1, read as the reverse complement.
TCCTATAATAGCTACACAAACCAAATAACCCTCTTAATTGAGTAAGATTGGTTGGGGGTGGCCAATCTAGTATTGCTTGAATATTTTCTTGGTCAACCTGCACTCCTTGTAAACTTATGATATATCCCAAATATAAAATTTCACTCATACCAAACTCACATTTTGATAGCTTAGCATAGAAGGATTGTTGCTCTAAAATTCCCAAAACTGTATCTAGATGCTCAAGTTGTTCTTTCCAAGTTTTACTATAAATCAAGATATCATCAAAGTGTTGGCATTTGCATGAAGATTGCATTAATGATATGCTATGTTGTCATTGATGTCAATTAATCGGTAATGATATTGTTGATATTGTTGTAATATTATTACTGTAACCGGCAGGAAGAATTTGTGGAATGAACTGGTAACCGGTGTAAACCTTATCTATTGATGTAACCGGTAAACCCTACTTGTTGTTTTTGATAAACCCTAACTGATTAAGTATGAAGAATTGGTTATATTGGTTTATGATCTAATGATGAGCGGTAATGATTATGACATGTAAGATTATTGTATGAAGACAATTCCAAGAGATTTTGCTGAGTTGTTGTAATGGTTTTTGTCTAGGGAATGAGCAAATGTATTTCATCTAATGCAAAGCACATGATGAGTTACTAAGTTTGATGAAGCAGTGATCAAGGAGCGATCAAAGTTTTCTTGATTGATGTGTGGAGATTGCTATGCAATCCAACGGTCATACTTGAACCGATTTGTTTGTAATCTCTATGAGAATTAGGTTTTTGTTATGTTACCAACCTGATTGATTTCTTTATAAGGTCAATGAAGTTGTTTAGTTTAGTGAGTGGGCAAAGAGTGAGCACAGATTAGTTGAGTGTGTGGTTGCCAAACCGGATGATGTATTTGTAGTTTGAGTAAAGGCAGATAGGAGCATGAAATGGACCTAATCAAGCAAGTGTACTGCTATTCATATAGATCAACAAACTCCTGTTGTTTTCTAACAATTACAGCAGAATTGAAATCCCCTAATCGGGTAAGCTCTAACAAGCTTGGTGTTATTCAAATCCTCTAACAAGGTGATCCATTAGATTGGATTTTCAAATGCTCTACTGAGGTTATTCCTTACAGGGCATTTCTTCTAACAAGGCATTTGTAGACAATCCCTTAACCGGGTGATTCCTAATAGGATCAGTTCTTAACATGACTTTTTGTAAAGCTTTAAGAGGCTAGGCTCCTAACAGGGTGAACTTCAAAAGAGTTCAGATAGTTATCTTGTGAGTCTCATCTCACTGTGGTTTTACCTATTTTGTTTTCCATGTCAAAAATATTTATGTGAAGTGGTGAATGTTTTTGTTGTTATGTTTTCATGGTCGACTTACTTAACTACTTAACTATTTTGATAAGTCATGATAACCAGAAGCACTGAGAAATGAAGAAGTTGTTTACTGTTAATTTGTTGTAATAGTCAATCAGTTTATCATATGAGGTTTTATCTTCAGAGAGGTATTACATTGTTAGTTCTAAGTTTTTTTGGAGAGAATGATATTTGAGATTGGTGAAGTTTGTATCAGTTTTTCTATCTACTGATTCACCTCCCCCTCTCAGTAGTTGACCAGATACTTATTCTTTCATCATACCATCAATTGGTATCAGAGCATATCAGGTCCTCTAAGGTCTAAGCCTAACAACTTGAGGTAAAGATCTTGCAGATCATGATGAAGAAGGAAGGTTCGAAGTTTAATAGAGAGAACTATAAGATATGGAGTGATAGATTGAAAATTTACATCAAGAGTTTGGGAAGTTAGTATTGGGAACATGTCAATACTAAGTATGTTGCTCCTACTGGGATGTTGACTGATGATCAGAAGAAAGAGCAACAAGAAAATCATCAAGAATTGGAGGCTATTATCAATTCTTTGTCTGATGTAGAGTATGCAGATGTTCATGGTCTTGAAACTGCATATGAGGTATGGAAAAAACTTGAAGAGATTTATAGCGGTGTTGAACATGTTAAGATTGCTAAAGAAGAGAGTCTAAGAGGAAAGTTTGATGACATGCAGATGGCTAAAGGTGAGAATATCCAATAGTATGGTCAAAGGATAAAAGAGATAGTCGGTAAATTAAGAGTGTAGGAGGTAAAGTGGAAGATTCCACAGTGATCAGTAAGGTATCGATAACCCTGCTACCGATCTACGCTATTCGAGTTACATCTATTCAGGAGCTGAAGTCCATTGACAAAACTAAGGTAACTCTTGACTCCATTATTAGAAAGCTTACTGCTTTTGAATTAAATGGTTATGATGGTAGTGTACATAAATCTGAGTCTGCATTTAGAGCTTTTGTTTCTAACCCATCTATGAGGAAAAGTAGAGATGCCAGTCATAGTTATGAATCTAGATCAAGCAGAGAAGATGATGATGAAGATAGTTTAGTTGAGCTTCAAGCATTGTTGGCCAAGCGGTTGCCTAGAGGTACATGTAATTATAGAGGCAAATTACCTTTGAAATGTTTTGCATGCAACAAGATTGGACACATTGCTGCTAATTGTCCTAATGGTGATAATGAGCACAAATGAGAGAAATTCAAGAAGTATAAGGGTAAAGGAAAAAGAGATTGTCCTATTGTTGTTGATGGTGGTATCACTGATGAGGAATCTGACGGTGATGCTAATGAAGACATTGTGTTTATAGCCATTAAATAATAGATGTCAGACCAGAAGGCATTAGTATCCAGGATGGATAACTTTGATGATTGGATCATTTATAGTGGTTGTTCACATCACATGACCGGTGATCAGAGAAAATTTCTTTCTCTAAAGAAATTTGATGACAAAGTTGTAAGATTTGGTAATGACTCACCTTGCATGGTGAAAGGTAAGGGAACTATTTTTATTAATGGAAAGAGTAGTGCAGATGATGTCTACTGGGTTGAAGGTTTAAAGTATAATCTTTTGAGCGTGGCACAACTTAATGACAAAGGATACCCATTGGAATTTGAAAATGGTATGTGCAAAATATATGGCAATAAAGGTGAACTGATTGCAACCAAGAAGCAAACTAAAGGTGACTTGTTTCACCTTAATCCTAAAGTTAGCAACTGTTTAATTGCAAAGATAGATGATAGTTGGCTTTGGCATAGGAGATTTTGTCATATAAACTTTGATAACATTGTTAATGTGAGTAAGTCCAAGATGGTGAGAGGTTTGCCTTAGTTAGACAAACCGGTTAATGCTATGTGCAAAAAATGTCAGTTGGGAAAGATGACATCCTCAAATTTCAAGAGAAAATCCTTTTCAGCGAAACATTTGTTAGATTTGGTTCATATAGATCTTTGTGGACCAATAAAGACAAAAAGTATTCAAGGTGACAAATATTTTATTATCTTCACTGATGATTGCTCAAGAATGATGTGGGTCACATTCTTGAAGGATAAGACTAAAGCTTTTGGTAAGTTCAAGGCATTCAGGGCCTTAGCTGGGAAGGAAAGCGGTAAGAAGATAAAGTGTCTGAGCATAGATCAAGACGGTGAATTTACTTCTGAGGAAGTAACTAGGTATTGTGAAGAAAATGGTATCAAATGACAACTTTCTACACCAAGGACACCATAGCAAAATGGTATCATAGAGAGAAACAACCGGTCAGTTGTTGAAGCTGCTAGGATGATGTTGATACAAGGAGGTGTAGCGCAAACTTTCTGGAGAGAAGCTGTTAGCACAACTATCTACACTATGAACCAGATTCTGGTAAAGAGAGGTAAGGACAAGACTCCTTATGAATATTGGTATGGTAGATCACTTGATGTTAGTTATTTCAGAATATTTGGAAGCAAATGTTTTATTAAGAGAGGTGATTATATTAGCAAATTTGAGGCTAAAAGTGATGAAGGTATATTTCTTGGCTATTCCACCAAGAGTAAGGTGTACAAGTGTTTTAACAACCAAGCACAAAGAATTATTTAGAGTGCTGATGTTCGAGTGGATGAAAATATTGAAGTCTCAAAGGAAACCAGTTCAGAGAAAAAGGATGAAGATCCTTGCATTTTGTTTTTGGAACCAAAAACTGTGAAATCTGAAACCGACAAAGCAAATACTGATGTACCAGTTCAACCAAAATAGATAAATTCAGAAGAAGATGATGATAATGAAGAAGCTGAACCTGAAGATAATGATCATGTTATTCCAAGATATGTGAGATTGAATCACAATCCTGAACAGATTATTGGGGATAAGGATGCTGGAGTACTAACCAAAAGAAGAATCAGAGAGAATTCTTGCATGATCTCCACTATTGAACCAAGAACTGCAAATGAAGCATTTGCTAATTATCATTGGGTTAAAGCTATGGAGGAGGAATTAGATAAATTGAGAAGAACAACACATGGACCCTATTACCCCGACCAATAAATAAAAATGTGATAGGTACTAAGTGGGTATTCAAGAACAAGTTGAATGAAGATGGTGTTGTAGTTCGCAACAAAGCTAGGTTGGTTTGCAAAGGTTATGCACAAGAGAAAGGAGAAGACTATGGTGAGAATTTTGCACTAGTGGCAAGACTGGAAGGTGTCAGAACTTTACTTGCATTTGCAATACACAAGAAATTCAAGGTATACTAGATGGATGTTAAGTCAACATTTTTGAATGGGATACTAAAAGAAGAAGTATACATTGAGTAGATAGATGGTTATGCTCTGACTGATAAGAAAGAAATGGTATGTAGATTGCATAAAGATTTATATGGATTTAAGAAGACACCGAGAGCATGGTATGAAAGGCTTCATACACATCTGATGAAGATGGGCTTTTTGAGAACTAGTGATGATAGTAACTTTTATCTCAAATCTGAAGGAGATAAAATACTAGTCAGCAAAGTATTTGTTGACGATATCATATTTGGAGGTAATGATGACATGAGCAACAATTTTGCAGATGAAATGAAAAATGAGTTTGAAATGTCTTTAGTGGGAGAAATAAAAAATTTCATAGGCTTGCAAATACAACAAATGAAGAATGGTATTTTTGTTACATAGTCTAGGTATGTGAAAGAGGTCTTGAAGACATTTGGCATGAGTGACTGTAAACCAGTTGGGACACCTATGGTTACAGGTTGTAAGTTGTCTAAGGAAGATGAGTCAAAATTTGTTGATGAGAAGTAATACATGTCAATGATTGGGAAATTGCACTATGTTGTTCATAGTGAACCAAACATAGCTCATGCAGTTGGCATAGTTGCTAGATTCTAGAAGAATCCTAAGGAAACACATCTGATAACAACCAAAAGAATTTTTAGATACTTGAAAGGTACTGTTGATTATGGGTTATGGTATCCATATGGAGGAAATTTTGACTTGAAGGTGTACACAGATGCAAATTGGGTAGGTAAAGTTGATGACCAAAAAAGCACAATCGGTGGAGCATTTTTTCTTGGAGGAAGACTTGTTTCATGGAGTAGTAAGAAGCAGAGTTGTACTTCACAATCTACTGCTGAAGCTGAGTATTTTGCAGCTTACATGAATTGTACACATGATATATGGATGAGGTACATTTTGGAAGGTTTTAAGATAAAGATTTGAGAACCTATAAAGATTTTATGTGATAATACAAGTGCCATAAATATTTACAAGAACCCTGTTTTGCATGCACAAACCAAGCATATTGAATTGAAGTATCATTTCTTGAGGGAAAAAGTAAAGAGTAAAGATGTGATCTTGGAGCATATTTTTACCAAGGAACAACTTATAGATATTTTTACTAAATCTCTACCTAAGACTACTTTTGAGTATCTTAGAAGTCAGTTAGGGGTTGTCCCTCTTCATGAAGTCAGTTAAGTATGATGTAGATTACATCAGTCCCGGAGCTACTTGCAAAATTTTACAGAAGGATTGGTGTAGAACTGGATTTATTCCATAGGGGGAGCATCAAGTTGCAGATTGTTGATGATGCATAGTGAAATTTGACATTACATGTTTTGCTTTCAATTTGGCATTGTTGTCAAAGGGGGAGAAGAGTTATGTGATTATGGGAAGGAGAACTAGTGACAAGCTGAAGACATGGAGAGCATGGTGGATACTTGGTAATGTAAACTAGGATTCCTATTCACAATCATGCAACAATCAATGGTATTGCTGTCAATGCCAAAGGGGGAGATTGTTGGCATTTGCATGAAGATTTCATTAATGATATGTTATGTTATCATTGATGTCAATTAATCGGTAATGATATTGTTGTAATATTGTTATTGTAACCGGTAGAAAGAATTTGTGGAGTGAACCAGTGTAAACCTTATATATTGATGTAACCGGTAAACCCTACTTGTTGTTTTTGATAAACCCTAGCCAATTAAGTCTGGTGACTTGGGTATATTGGTTTATGATCTGATGATGAACGGTAATGATTATGACACGTATGATTATTGTATGAAGACAATTCCAAGAGATTTTGGTGAGTTGTTGTAACGGTTTTTGTCTAGGGAATGAGCAAATTTATTGCATCTAATGCAAAGCGCGTGATGAGTTACTAAGTTTGAAGAAGCAGTGATCAAGGTGATCAAGGTTTTCTTGATTGATGTGCAGATATTTCTATGTAATCCAACGGTCATACTTGAACTGATTTGTTTGTAATCTCTATGAGAACTAGGTTTTTGTTATGTTACTGACCTGATTGATTTGTTTATAAGGTTGATGAAGTTGTTTAGTTTAGTGAGTTGGCAAAGAGTGAGCACAAATTAGTTGAGTGTGTGGTTGCCGAACCAAATGATGTATCTACAGTTTGAGTAAAGGTAGATAGGAGCATGAAATGGATCTGATCAAGCAATTGTAGTGCTATTCAGATAGATCAACAAACTCCTATTGTTTTCTAACAATTACAACATAATTGAAATCCCCTAACCAGGTAAGCTCTAACAAGCTTGGTGTTATTCAAATCCTCTAACAAGGTGATCCATTAGATTGGATTTTCAAATCCTCTACCGAGGTTACTCCTTACAGGGTATTTCTTCTAACAAGGCATTTGTAGTCAATCCCTTAACTAGGTGATTCCTAACAGGATCGGTTCTTAACAAGACATTTTTTGTAAAGCTTTAACAAGCTAGGCTCCTTATAGGGTGAACTTCAGAAGAGTTCAGATAGTTATCTTGTGAGTTTCTTCTCACCATGGTTTTTACCTATTTTGGTTTCCATGTCAAAAATATTTGTGTCAAGTGTTGAATGTTTTTGTGGTTGATTTACTTAACTACTTAACTATTTTGATAAGTCATGATAATCAGAAGCATTGAGAAATGAAGAAGTTGTTTACTATTAATTTGTTGTAATAGTCAACTGGTTTATCCTATGAGTTTTTATCTTGACAGAGGTATTACATTGTTAGTTCTATGTTTACTTTGAGAGAATGATTTTTGAGATTGGTGAAGTTTTTATTAGTTTTTCTATCTACTGATTCACCCCCCCTCTTAGTAGTTGACCAGATACTTATTCTTTCATCATACCATCACAAAGAACACTATAACAAAATTCCTGAGCTGTCTACTGAATACCTTATTCATGCGGTTGTTGGTACATTTATGAGACAAAATGACATAACAAAGAATTCAAAATGCCCATAGTGGTAGTGGAAAGTTGTCTTCTCTACATCCTCTTTCCTCATACGGATGTGATTGCCACTGGAGACTTGTAAATGCACTGCCCGCTGTAGACACCTAAAATTAATTAAACTAAATATTTAATTATTTTAGCCTTTCTACATAATTAATTAATTTATTTATGTAATCCTTATTCCTCTCAGAATTAATTAAATTAAATTTAACAAATTTTGTCACCAGAGTCCAATGATTAATTTATCAAATTAATTAATTATTTCCCTATTCTTCTAAAAGTCAATCAAATCATCAAGTCTTCTAAGTCCTATTTGGTTAATTAATGTTAATTAATTAACTTAACTAAAGTGATTCCTACAAATCACTTTCCCTAATCCCCACTTAACCTAATTAATTATTCTAGAAGTCTGATTAATAATATCCCTCAATTTTAAATTCCTCCACTCATGCTCTCTCCTTATGTCACATCCACCTAACTTATTCACTTTCTCTCTAATCTCTCATTAATCCACCTAATCAACCCTCTTAATCATTTGCACATTTTTAATCCTCATGATTAGGAATGAGTCAGCTACTTGCCATAAATGGCTTGTCTCATCTCACCCTCCAAACCTTAAATGCACCTACTTTTGTCATGTCAAAGGATTTCAAATCCTTGCACATCCCCATGCCCCCTCACTTCCCAAGGAATTTTTAATTCATTTTCTCTTCCTTTTCTCCCATGCAATATTCTATTTCAAAATTTTAAATTTCCTTGTCCCTTCCTAAGGAATTTTAAATTCCTTTTATTCTTCCAATGTGCATCACGGACTCTTCCCTATGCACCTTGAGGAGTGTAGAGACAAGAAATTCCTTTATGGAAAATCTCTTGGTCTCCACACCATGTCCTCTCAATCCCTTCCATCACTTTCCTTCAATCTCCACCCTCGATTCTAAATCAATCTTGGTCCTCCATTTTGGCCCTCTCAAATCTATGAATTGGGGTCTCCTCCCCTTACTTCCATATCTCATACTTGTGGAATCTCATGTTGTTAGTTTGTGCTTAGAATGATATCCATAGAATCCACACTATAGCCACTTTTCATCATTCATCCATCAATCCCTATCAAACATCCATTGTTGTTTTGTAGTTGAGATCAGTCTACATCTACATCTTGGAGCCAGTCCAATCAAGTGGAGATAGGGCACTATTCCACTTCACCAAAGGCTCAATCAGAGGAATAAGAGAGCATCACATGAAGGTATAATGGTTTTTTGTTATGTTTGATTATGTGTTTCATGCTTATTTTATTTGAATCCAACCATTAACCCTTGTGTTGATTTTTCCCTTGGTACATTTTGGCATGCCCGATGGGACCAATGTCCCTTACCACTAATGTTTTGTGATTTTTTTGTGAAGTTGAAGTCGCAGGTTCCCATTTTGGCATCTCTGACTGTATATCAGAGTCTCTGTTTGGCTAAATCGACGTTTGCATTCAAATTCAAAATTTCCTGCTTTCTTTCTTCTTTGTAATTCTTGGATCAACATTTGCGTTTTTAAACGCATCAACGTCTCCGCCTAGGGCTAAGAGTTTAATCACTTTTTTAATTTATGCTTTTGTTTTACTTGTCTAATCAATTAAAAAACACAAAAAACACTCAAATATCAGTTTTTAAAAAAAAAAAAACATTTAGATTAGCAAATTTTATTTCTTTAATATTTGGCAATTTATCATAAATTTAGGTTTTTAGCAAATTAGGCAAACTTTTTTGGGCAGTTGCGCTTCAACGTCTGTGTAGACATTCAGCATGTCCGTCAAGCCCATTTTCCTACCTAGATTTAAAATTTAAAATTAAAAATTTTCCCATCATCTAACATTTTTTTACAACTGTCTATTTTGGCATTTGCACATATGAGTATCATGTACGTTTCTTTCTAGCGTCTCTGCAGGTGAAAATTTCTCTCTAGAAATTTAAATTTTGAATTTTGAAATCTTTTCCCACTCTATTTTATTTAGTTTGTCTCAGGCCTTACATTAATTCTTGTGTAGACATTCGGCGTTTGCATTGAGGTAGCTAGGGTTTTATGTTATTAATCAAATTTTGAGTTTTACAGGTTCTTTTTGTAACTCCAAGGCATTTCATAAACTACTAACTTGTTGTTTGCAACATGTTAGTTGAAGACGAGATCTTTCCACTAGATTTAGTTTCATTTCATTGTACCTAGATTATAATTTTTTTTATCAAATAGGACTAAAATGAACTAGTGTTTTTTGTGTTTTATGCATTTGCACTTGTGTAGAGTGGACCCGAATTGCTAACACACAGTATCCTCTCTCCTTGATTTTCAAAATCTTGGGTGCATGAGAAAAGTTTTAGCAACGCTCGAGTTTTTTTTATAGGTATATGGTCTATCCCAACGAGAAGCCCATGAGGCCAGTGTGAGGAGATCGACCTAAGTGGTAATAGGCTGTTAGCCAAGTCACCTCTCAGCCGCTATATAAAACATGTGGGACAAAAGTCCTCACGACGGGTGCTAATTTCCTACCTATGCCGACCTCCCTAGTACCTGTGTTGTACAAGAAGGAGGCCTCTCGAGGGAGACATGGACACCCAAAAGAGAGTCCCATACTAAGAACCTTATGTTAGTGAGACCAAAATCTTACATTAGTGGTGTAGGGGATGCAGATCATACCCGAAGTTACCTCTCATGTACCCACTCAAGATGAGATAGGAATCCCTCATATGATCTCTGAATCTTTAGGGTAAGAGGATCTCCTAACTTATCAACTTGCTCTCAAATTTCCAATAGAGATTAGGAAACTACTTTCCATAAATGTCCATACCTTAAAACATGTCCAATCCAACCATATCCCAACCTCCTAGGTCGACCACACCTCTCCATAATTCCCTCAATTTCATCAACACTAGCTTATCTCCCGCTAGCACTGTTTGTGGGTCACAACCTCAAGTCACTTCATAACCGCTTGGTTCTACTTACCAATACATTGGTGGTGGTGGTGGTATCCCTCTCGTGTCCAACCAAATCCTAGGGTCTAACATGGGTCACTATGTCCTTAATATCCACAATCAACAACCCGATCTTATGAAAGAAATTTAGGACATCAAAGACCTCATCAAAAATCTCAAGGATGGGACAAACAAGAGACCTTACGATTTTGAGGAGATATGTCCTTGTCCCTATGATCCTTCCATTTCAGTTGCACCTTACCCTCTAAGTTTTGAGATGCCCAAATTTAAAAAATATAAGGGAAAAGGTGACCCTAGAGACCATATCCATGAATTTTATATCCTTTGTCAAGAAGTCTCCTATAGTGATGTTTATCCTAGAAGACTTTTTCCTAAAAGTCTTAGTGGGGATGCCCTTGCTTGGTTCTCTGCCCTACCCCATGGATCCATCAAGTCCTTCCTTGAACTAGCAGAGAAGTTCGTGTCTCACTATGCTTAAAATATTGAGAATAATGTTTCCATGATGGACCTATGCAACACAAAATAAATATCCGAAGAAAATTCCACCAAATTCCTTCAAAGATGGTGACATCTCATCAAGAAGTTTCTATGGGACATACCAGAGTCAAATCAAATAAAGCTATTCCAACATAACCTAGTACCTAAACTATCAAAACCTTTGACTTGTCAATGCTTGGATACCTTTGACCAAATTACCAAGAAGGGTCTAGCCTTAGAGCATGTTCTTTTAGAGGAAGGAAAATCAAAACATTATCAAATGTCTAATCAAGGTTCATCGTATAATGACAAGTCAAAATTTTGGTCCAAAAACAAAAATATTGTCAATGATGGAGTCACTAATGCCAAGTGTGTCCAGACTATGGCCGCTCCTTCTAGACCCACCACCACCAATAATTTATTCAACACTCAAACCAATCCACACAATCAATCTCAACCTCGCAACAATCTCTACCCAAGGTCGACCTCCTTGCTCCAACAACCAACCCGTGAGTACACTCCACTTGCTAAACCTATTGAGGTCATCTTCCAGAAGCTAGTCATGGCTGGTGTTGTTGTCTTCTTGATAACATTCCCTTTCAATGAAAATCAACCTAAACCCCGATGGTATAATGAAAACAAATATTGTGATTACCATCGTGTCAATGGTCATGATACACGTAAGTGTATGAAATTGAAGAATTACATCCAAGACCTAATTGACAAGTGTGACATTAAGGTTGCAACTTCTAAACCTAGTAATTCTAATGACACACTCAAAATGTATTGGGATCTATTCCCAAAACATGATAAGAACAAAGCCTCATCATCTCATGAAGTTCACTATGATTACAAAAATTACCTCTCTGACTTTGACTCCTTGGTAGGCTGCATAAAGCCTATCGGCACACATGTCAACACCATCACAATCCAAGGAGTTGATCCCTCTCCCGCCTCTCATAAACCCAAATTCACCATTCAAGGTATCCCCCCTCCACAATCATCTAATCGGTCCTCTCAAGAAAAAATAGTCATTCAAGGTGCCACACCTTCCACCTCCTACCCTCAAAATGACTGCAATGTTACCACTCGAAGAGGGAGGGTGACTGTACAGGGAGCTCTACCTCCTCCTCCACAACCTCGCATGTCCTCCACTCATCGCTATGATATGATTGATCATCTTGGCAAGATACTTGGACATATTTCTATCCTGGAACTCCATAAGTGATAGGGAGATTGCTAGGTAAGTGCTGAAAAGGCCAATTTGAGTCAAAAGGCCATAAAAGGAAATAAGAGGTATTGTTTATGTTTGCTCCTTATGTTTGCTAATATCCAGTTTAGTTGCAATAGTCAGGTCTCTTTATGAGTCTTCACCAACAACCTCCCTTTCTCGTGATAGCTCACACCCATGCTCAAACTTACTCCAACTACTCACCTCACCCATCTACACATTTCTCAATCCCTATATTACTAGACATTCAAATTATTGTTTCCAATGTGCATTAGGTAGTTCAAACATGGTCATGTAGGGGCAGCAAGGGTTTGTTCAAGTTTGACAACCAAACTTAGTTTTAGGCCCATAGCCTTTGGCTTACTCAATACACCAACCAAAAGTCAAAATCTCAAAAAGGGGTTACACACTGTCTAAGGTCCTATATGACATTTGTTTCACTATTCTAGGATGATCTCACAAATTTCCATGAGTCCCAAAGTCCTCCTTGCCATCGGGTTCTTGTAAAGTGTGTGTTATGCAGTCAAAAGGCTACTAGCCCGTGGAGGGGTAATTGACACTTTTTTGCTTGTGCTGCTCTACGATGGGTCTCTCCTCCAACAAAATTGATTTGGATGGTAGTTTTAAGGTATATGCTAGTGTATTTTCATGGTTTAGGCCACTTTTAGTGCAAAATCATGATTGTCCACTATTTGTGGCACTTTTGAAGGGTTTGGACCAAAGAACATAGAAAGGTCTTCCCAACTCCACTGATCAAGCCTCCAAACTGGCTTAGGACTTCTACCACACCAAATAAATTCTTCCCCTATTACTACCCTACAAAAATAATGCCAAACACTTGGCACACATCTGAGAAAGGAAGTGGAATACCACTGTGACTGTCAAAAACTGCCCTTTTACTAGTCAGCTATTGCCACACCTTTGGACCTGCATAATGAAGAGTTTTAAGAGGAAATATACCTTAAAGAGGTCTGAAAGATACTAAAGAAGTTTCCTATTACATAACCTTCACAGTTACAAGGCTTGGATTATGCTTTTGAAGCATTCCTTGAGCATTTTGGTAAAAAAAATTCACAAAAACAGTGAACTCACTGTTTTGCTTACAAATTGAGAAAGTTTAATAGGAACAAGCTATCCTAACAAACCAAGGTGATCTTCAACACCCTTGGCCATATTTCTAGACCTCTTCCTCATACATTTGTTCACTCCAAATTTGTTTTGGGTGCAAATCTTGAGTTTTTGATCATGCTGTTAGGCCCAATATGGAAAGCTAATGTACTGAGAGGGGAGGGGTGAATCATTACTTCAAAAATTTTCTTCAACAATAACTTTACTATTAAGCATAAAATGAATAGTGCAGTAACATAATATAATGCCAAAACAAATAAATAACAATCATACATGATTCACTCCATAACACATATATTTTGGTTACGCAGAAACTCTTGGTTAGAGAGAAAAACTACGGTGGGGATGACACCCACAACTTCACTACTGCAATAATAAAGAGTTCTCGGTTAGAGCTACATCTTCAGCTATTTCTGATAGCTTACCCTGTTAGGACTATCAAGATCTGTTAGATCTACCTTGCTAAAGGATTTTACAACACTTATTCTAAATGTTGCACCTAGTTAGAGGCTTTACATTTTATAGACTTAGTTAGAGTCATTTACCTTGTTAGAGGTTTTTCTTACAACTCAAAATATTACAATCAAATCTTTACAAATTATCTGCAACTTTATATTTGAAATGTTATAGCAGATTCTATGTGCTCAAAATGATATTACCTTGCTTATAGCATACCTCGGTAATTCATATATTAACTCGGTAAACCCTTCTGTTTACTTTGTTCCTTGACTGTTCTTTGAAATCCTTCTCAGTGACCTCTGTGTTTCTCTGTCAACTATAATAGTCATAACACTCTGTGATATCTCATGATTTTCCTTTTTGTATATGTCTTGCTTCACACACACATGCACATATATATTTTTGCACATATTTCTAATCCTGAATTCATGCTGTATAAATAGATCTCTTATGTCGGTGATCTGGTCCATGCTTCGATCTTACAAACATGATTTCTCAAATGAATAACCATGCAAAATATTTCATTGGTTAGATGACCTCAAAATCATACACAATCTTTAAGTGCAATTTCCAATGTGATAATGGTTACTTGTTCCTCGATCTTTGTAACACGTTTCCCATATATGTCCAGGTTCAGTGAATCTGGTAACACATTTCACTCAGTGTGTGCTCACTCAGTATATCATTCTTGCTGCTCGGTAGACATAGAGTGTTACTCGATAGAGTGTTCGGTGTATACTACGCTCTGAGACTACTTTCTTCTATAACCAACTACACTGTGCTTACTGACTGAATGATTCGGTAGAAGTAATCGACTAGAATATATAGAATAACTTTGAACATAAGACTAATGGAAATCTTAGTAAGTAGTAACATATGACATATGCTACTAGCCGAGTAATCAATACTTGCCTAGTATTCACTCAAGTCCTCCTTCCAAACAAAATTTTGGCATAAAGTAAAGCATATGTATACTATATACATGAGTTCCAACTTGACTAAATCCATTTTGTGGGATCCCAGACCTGGATTAGTCAAGTGGTGGCATTTTGTAACTTCAAACCCTTGACAGGGCAGTGAGCACACAGAATGAGAGATAATTTTATTTCTCCAACTTGCAAAAATAAAACTAGTGGAATAATCAATTGAATATAATTAGGAAACCAATAAGCACACTTCCTAAGAGGTACAGTATGGACAAGATTGCTACAATACAGACTGTTACTCCAAAGAAGCAAAAAACAATGATAAAAGCCAAAATTACATAATTTTTATTAGGAATCTCTTTCTCTTACAATCACCAACCTTATTCAAGGAAAATAGAGGTCTTTTTATAGTAAAAAAAAGTTAGTTATCAAGCCTAGTATGAACATGAGGCTTTCACAACTTCATTTTGCAAGAAAAGTAAAAAAAATGACAACTTTTACAACTTTTGCAAACCCAAATGACAACATTTCTTGCTCCAAAAGACATTTTTGACACTCTAACCTTATAAAATTGTATAAAAAACTTATAAATTCTTAAAAACACTTATCAAACATGTTTCAATGCTTTGGAAAGCATTAGAAGACCTTTTTGGCAATTTTGCACATTTTTGCCAAAAATTGTCAACTCAAAGCCTGAAAGGCAAAACTTGACCTCTTGAGCCCAAAATGAGAACAAGACCACTAAAAAAGACACACAACAACCTAAAAAAACATTATAAACTTGACACAAGACATTACAAACATGAAATCACAAATTACTCAAAAAGGAGAGTTTTGCTCATCTAGGTGCTCCTGCACCATACTCCCCCAAAAACAAAGAAGTCATGTGACTCCTTGAGGCAGCAAAGAAGAAGAGATGTAAAAATTATGAAAGTCATATTTAGGTATCCATGTGGCCTCTGAGATAGGCTTATCCTTCCATTTGATTAGATGCTCCATGTAGGTGTGATTCCTTGTCTTTTTGAGAATCCTGGAGTCTAGAACATGTTCTACTTGGGGAATAGAAAGAGAAGGGAGAGATAGATCAGAAAGGGATCATGAAACATCTGAAACTCTTTGAATCTCCTCAGGTGGCTACCCCTTGAAAGCAATCAAATTTGCAACATTAAAAATGGGAGACAAAGAAACATTAGTAGGCAAATCAACTTTGTAAGCATTAGACCCATGCTTAGCCAAGATTTTGCAAGGGCCTATTCTCCTAATCTGAAGTTTTCTTAGAACTCCCTTTTGTAGCCTTGACTTGTTCAAATAAACCATCACATAATCTCCTATGGAAAACTGAACATCTCTCTTTGTAGCATCCACTCTTGCCTTGACTTTTTGGGAGGTATCTTGAAGAGCTTTTCTCACTTGCTCATGAACCTCCTTCATGGATTGAGCCATGTCATCTACTATTCCACTCTTAGCTTGCAAGTTAGTGATATCCCTCAACTCCATTATACCCCTTGGATGCATACCATAAACAACTTCAAAAGGGCTTTTACCTATAGATCGGTTGACACTATCATTGTAGGCATATTCTGCTTGATGAATGAGCTGATCCCAACTCTACCCATATTCCTTTGTCAAGCACCTAAGCATGTTTCCAAGAGACTTGTTCACAACTTTGGTTTGGTCATCCATTTGTGGATGATAAGCTGAACCAAAAGAGAGATTAGTACCCAATCTCTTCCAGAATGTTTTCTAAAAATGACCAAGAAACTTAACATCCCTATCTGAAACAATGCTAGTAGGCAAACCATGTATTCTAACCACTTCTTTGAAAAATAAGTAAGCAATATGACTTGCATCATGTGTTGTCTTGCAAGGAATAAAATGAGCCATTTTGCTAAATCTGTCAACTACTACAAAGATGCTATCAAATCCTGCTTGAGTTCTAGGTAATCCTACCACAAAATCCATACTAATGCAATCCCAAGGCCTATGTGGAATGGAAAGAGGCTGATATAAACCAGCATTGGAGGAATTACCTTTTTCCTTTTGACATACCAAACACTGCTCAACATACCTCCTGATGTCTCTCTGTATCTTAGGCCAATAATAGAACCCTTGAACTAGCTCTAAGGTCTTGTTGAGACTGAAATGTCCACTTAAGCACCCATTGTGCTTCTCTTGAATGAGGTTCTCTCTCATAGAACCTTTTGGAACACACAACTGTCCACCCCTAAATAACAAACCATCCTGCAAAGTGAAATCAGCATATGCACCATGGAAATTAATCTCAAAATCTTGACAAACTTTATAAGCTTCAGCAAAATCATCATCAGTAGGATACATCTCTTTAAAACTATCAATACCAATGCTCTGAACTTGAATCTCATGAATTGTTAACAACCTTCTACTCAAAGAATCCGCTACTTTATTCAACTGACCCTTCTTATGCTTAAGAGTAAAAGTGTAAGCTTGCAAGTATTCTACCCATTTAACATGCCTATGATTCAGTTTATCCTATGAGTTCAAGAAACTTAGTGCCCGATTATCTGTGTATACAAGAAACTCTTTAGGAAGAAGACAGTGTCTCCATTTCCTAAGTGCTTGTACTAATGCATAAAGTTCTAAATCATAGGAAGAGTACTTTTTCTTGGCATCATTCAACTTCTCACTAAAGAATGCAACTGGTCTATTTTCCTGACTTAAAACAACTCCTACAACAATATTACTAGCATCACATTCAATAGTAAAAAGCTCATCAAAACTAGGTAAAATGAGCACTGGTTGAGTAGCTACTTTAGTTTTCAATAATTCAAACCCCTTATTGGCTACATCTATCCACTGAAATTTTACCTTTACACCCCCTTTGATGGTGTTTAACATTGGAGCACAAATCTCACTGAATCCCTTGATGAATTTTCTATAAAATTGTGCCAAACCATGGAAACTTCTGACATCGCTGGCTATCTTAGGAGTTGGTTAACTGGTTATTGCTGCAACTTTAGATTGATCCATTTTCAGATTGCCTCCTGATACAACAAAACCAAGATAGACCAATTATTGCTTCAAGAAATCACATTTTTCTAGATTAATGGTTAGCTGTTCATCAGATAACTATCTCAAAACAATAGCTAAATGCTTCAAATGCTCTTCCTTAGTATTATTGAAAATAAGAATATCATCTAAATACACAACAACAAACTTGCCAATGAAATCATGTAAAACTTCATTCATGAGTATCATGAATGTGCTAGGAGCATTAGAGAGTCCAAATGGCATGACAAGCCACTCATTAAGACTCTCATTCATTTTGAAAGTTGTCTTCCATTCATCACCCTATTTGATTCTTATTTGATGGTAACCACTCTTCAAGTCAATCTTACTAAAATACTGTGCACGCCCCAAACAATCCATCAAATCCTCTATCCTAGGATGGGAAATCTGTATCTGATGGTGATCTTGTTTATGGCTCTAGAATCTGTACAAAGTCTCCATGTTCCACCCTTCTTAGGTGCCAACACTGTAGGTATTGCATAAGGACTAATGATTTTCCTAATCAGCCCTTGGTCTAAGAGTTCTTGTATTTGTCTTGCTACCTCTTCATTTTGTTCAGGGGTCATCTTATAGGCTGCCTTATTTGGTAGACAGGCTCTAGGTATGAAATCAATTTGATGGCTAATGGCTCTAGGAGGTGGTAAAGTTGCAGGTGTACCATCATTGATTATTGCTTTGAAATTATCAAGGATTTTCTGCACCTCATATGGTATCTCAAATTTCTTTTCTAACTTTTCTTCCTTGGGTTTCACTATGAGTGCAAATCGCACTCCCTCACCTTCTTCTAGTGTTTTTATGAATTCTTTCTTATTTACTAACAAGATTTCAGGCACTTTATTGCTGCTCTCTCCTTCTTCATTAAGGGATCGAATCTAATAGGTTACTCCATCTTTCTGAAATGAGTAGGAGTTTCTTTCCCCATCATGGTGTGCTTTTTGGTCAAACTGCCATGGTCTACCCAACAGTAGGTGGCAAGCATCCATAGGAAGGATGTCACATAGGATCCTATCCATATATCCACCTATGTGGAAATCTACCCAAGCTTGCTCATTTACTACCACATGTTGTCCCTTATTTAACCATGTGACTTTGTATGGCTCCTTGTGTTGTATCTTAGGTAGTTTCAATTTACTCACTGCTTCCTCTGATATGATGTTATCTGTGGACCCTGAGTCTATGATAACCTTACACACCTTTCCCATGGTTTTACACTTAATCCTAAACAATGCTCTTCTCTATGAGACCTCTGTACTATGTGGATTCATCATTAACACTCTCTTGATCATTAAACTCTCACCATCTTCTGAAGCTAGGTGGTTCAATGCTGAAGTTCTGGTATTACCTCCATCTTCCTGAACATAGTTTACCCTCTTTTCACCACCATAGGATGAACTAGGATTCTTTGGGCATCTATAAGCAAGGTGGCCCAACTTTTGATAGTTATAGCACTTTATGGTTGAGAAGTAGGACCCTCTCCCTGGTCCATTAGATCTACCCCTACTCGGGTCGCTTGATCCCCTACCCCTATAGTTGGGTTTTCTCTGAGAATCCCCACTTTGTTCTAGAAGATTAGAATCTCCCTGGGATCGTTGATCTATGCTCCTTCCCCCAAAACTGCCTCTATGGCCTCTACCATCTCTTCCCCTACCTCTGCCTTTGTTGTTTTGTTCTTGATTTCTCCTACCTATCTCTTCCACCTTAAGTGCTAGTTGATAACACTTGTGTACTGTTTGTTGGCATAACAAGCTCATCTCTTCCTGGATGTTCCATCTTAACCCATTCAAGTACCTTGCCACTTTTATACTCCCATCCTCTACTACTTTGGATCTCATGCATAGTTTTTGAAACTCCTCAGTGTAGCTACTGACATCTAGGTCTTTTTGTCTCAAATTTTGTCTTTTCCTGTAAGTTGTACTTCATAGTCTTCAGGAAGGTAGGTTTCTTTTATTTTGGCTACCATTGCTTTCCAGGTGGCTAGTGGTTGCTTACCTTCTTTCACCCTTTCCTCTTGGATGAACATCCACCAAGTTAAGGCGGCCCCTCTCAACCTTGATTTGGCTACCTTAACCTTTTGTGCTTCAGTTACTCCATCACATTCAAAATGGTTTTCTAGACCTTTAATCCACTCTATAAGAGCATCTGGATCCATCTTCCCACTGAAAAGAGCCACCCCCTCTAAGGTTTTACCACTCATAGCTCTCAAGGCTTTCAAGAATGGTTCTTGCTGAATAACAGGGTCAGGCATGGGGACCTCATCCTCTATTGCCATCATTTTACCCTAATCTCCAACCTTATCATGGACTTCTTCAGTTTTGACTTCTACTTCAGCTAGTTTCATTGCTAGTTGATCTAATCTTTCTCTGAGTGCCCTATTTTCCTCTTCTTAGTCTTCAACCTTCTTGGCTAACTCAACGTTAGTCACCATGTTTTCCTAGCGTTCCTTTCCTCCTGAATCTTTTGTTGGCTTTGATACCACTATGATAGGGAGATTGCTAGGTAAGTGCTCAAAAGGCTAATTTGAGTCAAAAGGCCATAAAAGAAAACAAGAGGTATTATTTATGTCTGCTCCTTATGTTTGCCAATATCCAGTTTAGTTGCAATAGTTAGGTCTCTCTATGAGTCTTCACTAACAACCTCCCTTTCTAGTGATAGCTCACACCCATGCTCAAAATTACTCCAACTAATCACCTCACCCATCTACACATTTCTCAACCCTTGGCTTACTGGACATTCAACTTATTGTTTTTAGTGTGCATCAGGCAGTTCCAACATGGTCATGTAGGGGCAGAAAGGTTTTGTTCAAGTTTAACAACCAAACTTAGTTTTAGGCCCATAGCCTTTGGCTTACTTAATACACCAACCAAAAGTAAAAATCTCAAAAAGGGGTTACAAACTGTCCAAGGTCCTATATAAAATTTGTTTCACTATTTTAGGATGATCTCACAAAGTTCCATGAGTCCCAAAGTCCTCCTTGCCATCAGGTTCTTGTAAAGTGTGTGTTATGTAGTCAAAAGGCTACTAGCCTGTGGAGGGGTAATTGACACTTTTTTGCTTGTACTACTCTACGATGGGTCTCTCCTCCAACAAAATTGATTTGGATGGTATTTTTAAGGTATATGCTAGTGTATTTTCATGGTTTAGGCCACTGTTAGTGCAAAATCATGATTGTCCACTATTTGTGGCACTTTTGAAGGGTTTGGTAGGGTTTGGACCAAAGAACATAGAAAGGTCTTCCCAACTCCACTGATCAAGCCTCCAAACTGGCTTAGGACTTCTACCACACCAAGTAAATTCTTCCCCTATTACTACCCTACAAACATAATGCCAAACACTTGGCACACATCTGAGAAAGGAAGTGGAATACCACTGTGACTGTCAAAAACTGCCCTTTTACCAGTCAGCTGCTGCCACACCTTTGGACCTGCATAATGAAGAGTTTTTAAGAGGAAATATACCTCAAAGAGGTCTGCAAGATACTAAATAAGTTTCCTATTACATAACCTTCACAGTTACAAGGCTTGGATTATGCTTTTGAAGCATTCCTTGAGCATTTTGGTAAACACAATTCACAAAAATAGTGAACTCACATTTTTGCTTACAAATTGAGAAAGTTTAATAGGAACAAGCTATCCTAACAAACCAAGGTGATCTTCAACACCCTTGGCCATATTTCCAGACCTCTTCCTCATATATTTGTTCACTCCAAATTTGTTTTGGGTGCAAATCTTGAGTTTTTGATCATGCTGTTAGGCCCAATATGGAAAGCTAATGTTCTGAGAGGGGAGGGGTGAATCGGTACTTATACCTCCATGAAGAGTTTGAAGAGGAAACATACCTCAATATGGAAAGCTAGTGAACAATGATCTGCATAATGAAGAGTTTGAACAATGACCTGCGTAATGAAGAGTTTGAACAATGACTTGCATAATGAAATGTACTGTTAGGCCCAATATGGAAAACTAATGAATAATGACCTGCATAATGAAGAGTTTGAAGAGGAAATATACCTCAAAGAGGTCTTTAATATACTAAAGAAGTTTCCTATTACATATCCTTCATAGTTACAAGGCTTGGATTATGCTTTTGAAGCATTCCTTGAGCATTTTGGTAAACACAATTCACAAAAACAGTGAACTCACTGTTTTGCTTACAAATTGAGAAAGTTTAATAGGAACAAGCTATTATAAAAAACCAAGGTGATCTTAAAAACCCTTGGCCATATTTCTAGACCTCTTCCTCATACATTTGTTCACTCCAAATTTCTTTTGGGTGCAAATCTTGAGTTTTTGATCATGCTACTAGCCAAGTAATCAATACTTGCCTAGTATTCACTCAAGTACTCCTTCCAAACACAATTTTGGCGTAAAGTAAAGAATATTTGAACTATATACATGAGTTCCAACTTGAATAAATCCATTTTGAGGGATCCTAGACCTAGATTAGTCAAGTGGTTCACTTTGTAACTTCAAACCCTTGACAGGGTAGTGAGCACACAGAATGAGAGATAATTTTATTTCTCTAACTTGGAAAAATAAAACTAGTGGAATAATTGATTGAATAGAATTAGGAAACCAATAAGCACACTTCTCAAGAGGTAAAGTATAGACAAGATTGCTATAGTACCGACTGTTACTCCAAAGAAGCAAAAAACAGTGATAAAAGCCAAAATTTCATAATTTTTAGTATGAATCTCTTGCTCTTACAATCACAAACCTTATTCAAGGAAAAGAGAGGTCTTTTATAGTCCAACAAGTTAGTTATCAAGCCCATTATGGAAATGAGGCTTTCACAACTTCATTTTGCAAGAAAAGTTAAAAAAAGGACAACTTTTACAACTTTTGCAAACCCAAATGACAACATTTCTTGCTCCAAAAGACATTTTTGACACTCTAACATTATCAACTTGTCTAAAAAACTTAGAAATGCTTAAAAAAATTTATCAAACATGTTTCAATGCTTTGGAAAGCATTAGAAGACCTTTTTGGCAATTTTGCACATTTTTGCCAAAAAATGTCAACTCAAAGCCTGAAAGGCAAAACTTGACCTCTTGAGCCCAAAATGAGAACAAGATCACTAAACAAGACACAAAAAAACCTAAAAAACATTATAAACTTGACACAATACATTACAAACATGAAATCACAAATTACTCAAAAATGAGAGTTTTGCTCAACTAGGTGCTCCTGCACCAATAAGACATCCCCTATCCACAAAGAAATTCTTGAGCAAGCTCTTTTAAAGTCTCGTGTCCTGGATAATATCAATGCAGTCCAATTCCAAACCCTTATAGGAAACCTTGATACACAATATCACCCTGTGTTCACATCCAAGGACACACCATCTGATGATCCATCCCACAACAAACCTCTCCACATTGAAGCTATTGTCCAGAAACACAAAATTAAAAGAGTCCTTATAGATGGTGGATATAGCTTAAATATTTGTACATACAAGTTGATTAAATAAGTGGGAATCTTTGAAGATCTGGTTGATCCATTTGGTAAGATCAGAATAAAGGCTTATGTTGATGCATAAAGAGTTTCAAAAGGCACTATCACACTACCTCTTCAAGTGGGCCCTGCAATAGTGGAAACAACGTGTCAGGTCTTGGACCTTGATCTCCCATATAATATCCTCCTTGGCCACCCATGGATCCATTCCATTCAAGCTGTCCCATCCACCTACCATCAATGCCTCAAATTCCCCTTCAATGGTAGAGAAATCACCATCCCCGCTAATCCACAACCCTTCCAATATTGTGAGCTTCTTGAAGGGAAGCACCCTTACCATGTCCGCTTTATTCACCCACTCCACCACCTCCATCTTATCCCTCAAATGTCGCATCCACTTCGTCTCAACCAAAGATCAAGGTCAAGATCATTAACAATGGTTGTAGCGAGTACATCCTTTAGAGTGCTCTCTATGTGGTCAACTCCCATCCTCACCTAAGTCATATGAAAAGCCAAAGGAAAACAAGAAACAAAGAAAACCTACTATGAAGTGCAAGAAAACCACATTCTAGTAGTGGGGCCCACTTGATGAAGAGAGCTTGGAAACTGATGTCACCTCTTGGTTATACCAAGAAGAAGATGAAGCATTAGTAGATATCACCAGTAGATATCCCCAAATAGATGTATCCTAAAGCATCTTCCATGGTAGATAAGATGGGTTACAAAGGAAATGGTCTAGGGCCACAAGAACAAGGAATCAAAGTACCCATCTTTCCAATTTCCTACAAGCATAATAGGGGCTTGGGTTACTCTCAAATACCTAAGATCACTATCACTTGTGCTTTGACAAACCCTCCTACTAAAGTCAAAGACTCTGATGAAGAGAAATTCCACGAAGTGCCTCGAATTCCTTGATGACATATTTGATGACGCTTACACAAAAATTATCACCCTTGTCATCCCTTCCCCCCATCTGAGCTCCAATTTGTCCACCCTGAACTTATGATTGGGATCAACGAGGACAACCTATTCTTGACATCTGTTCCAATGATGATGCCCTCTTGGCATTACTTAGTAGGCAAGACCTAGAAAATAACTCATCTGTGAATGTGATTCAACTTAACCCAGAAGCATACTTTGGTAGTCAAGTCTATTCCCTTTGTCACAAAAATCAAAATCAAAAGAAAATTCAAAAATCCCTTGGTGAAAACCTCTCTGAGGCACCTTCAGACTTAGAAAAAGTAAAAATAAAGGACACATCTTCTAGTGAAAACCTAGATCAGGCGCTAGAAGATGAGGGACCTGAATTGCCTACCATGGTTCCCCTATATCAAAAGAAATCATCAATACTTATTGAAGAAACAAACACCATCAATATGGGGACAAAATACAATCCAAAGAAAGTGCTCATCACCAAGTCTCTTACAGTTGAAGAAAAACAAAACTTCATGAATTTTCTAAAAGGGACACAAATCAACTTCGCTTGGTTTTATGTTGACATGCCAAGCCTTGACCCAAAATTAGTAGTGCACAATCTTGTTGCCAAACCAGATACCAACCCTGTCAAATAGAAGCTCCACAAAATGCATCCACAAGTTTACCTCCTAGTGAAAGAAAAAATTTAGAAGGTGCTGGATGATCAAGGAAAAGAACATGCAATATACTACATCAGTCACACTCTTATCGGATATGAGCTAAATTACACTCCTATAGAAAGAGCTTACCTTACACTTGTTTTCAGAACTCATAAGCTATGACACTACATTCTTAACAACAAAACCAAACTGATAGCAAAGATTGATCATCTTAAGTACTTGTTGTCTAAAGATACTCTCACTGGAAGCACAACAAAATGGGTCATGCTATTGAGTGAATTTGACATTAAGTATGTGGATCAGAAAACAATCAAAGGACAAGTCATAGCTGATCAACTGGCTGATGCTCCCCTGCAAGGTGACCACCCTCTCATCACAAAGTTTCTTGATGATGCCATTATGACTATCACCCCATCTACAACATGGCATTTATACTTTGATGGTTCCTACACACTAAATGGATTGGGGGTAGATATCTTGCTAATAACACCTCAAGGAGACTGCATCCCTAAGTCCTACAAGATAACCTTTGTATGCACAAACAACATTGCAGAATATGAAACACTCATCACTGGACTACACTTGGCTATCCAATGGAAGATTATAGAATAGAAAGTCTATGGTGATTCTCAGCTTATCATTAAACAAGTAAATGATGAATATCAAACAAATGACGATAAATTACTTCCTTATACTAGCATGGTCAAAAATATCAAACAACATTTCACTATCATACAATTTGGTCAAATTCTTAAGATGAACAACAAAGCTATTGGTGCTATGATTACAATTGGTTCCATCCTGCAGATGCCAAAAAATAGTTAGAAGTGTGAGTTCTTGGTCGAGCAACTCCTAGTACCAGCATATGATGTCACCGAATTAGAAATGGTGTGTGTCCTCATTGGTCCTTATTCCCCTTGGTATCTAGAAACCTTTGCCTACTTAAAAGACAACTTGATTCCTCCTCACATCACTAAAACCCAACAACAAATCTTCATCTGTTGGTCCTCTCGCTACACTATCCTCAATGATACCCTATTTTGAAGGTACTTTGACAGATCCCTCCTAAAGTGTTTAGACAAAGAGGAGGCTGAATGGGCACTACATGAATAGCATGAAGGTATTTGTGGAGCACACTCAATCAACCTTAATCTGGCTAGGAAGCTCTTATGCGTAGGATACTACTAGTCAACAATGGAAGAAGATGCATATCTTAATGTAAAGAAATATATCCCTTGTCATAAACATGGTGACAAGGTTCATGCGCCCTCTTAGTATTTACACTTGTTTATCACACCTTGGCCCTTCTCTCAGTAAGGGCTTGATCTCATAGGGAAAATCCACCCTACCTCACCCAGTGGACATAAATTCATAATAACTTCTACAAAATACTTCACCAAGTGGGTGAAATCCATACCACTCACTTTTACCACTGACAAACAAATTTTTAAATTTATTCTAAATTACCTCATCTATCGCTACAGAATTCCTAAGCTTATCAATATAGATAATGGTAGGACCTTCAAAAATCAAGATGTTAAGGAATTATACAAGAAGTTTTCCATTCAACACCCCTTTTCCACCCCATAAAACCTGCAAGGTAACGATCAAGCTAAGGCCTCAAATAAAACCCTTATCAAAATCTTGAAGAAAACAATTAATGAAGCTGGTCGTGGTTGGCACTTACAACTCCATACCACTCTTTGGCCCATCACACAAACATTTGCACCCCCATAGGTGCCACCCCATACTCCCTCATTTTTGATTCTAAAGCCGTCCTCCCCCTTGAGTTCGAGATACCTTCACTTCGAGTATTGTTGCAAAATATCCTCCTTGATGAAGATTATAGAGTGGCTAGATTGCAAGAGCTAGAATTGCTAGATGAAAGGTGCCTCAAGGCCTTAAATCATCTTTGGCTCTATCAAAGTTGCCTTCAACTAAACTACAATAAGAAAGTTAGAACCTGAGACTTTGACATCAATGACCTAGTTCTTATGGAAAATGAAAGGAATCTTCAGGATCGAGAAAATAAAGGTAGGTTTGAGCCTAACTAGCTTGGACTGTATGTGATCACAAACAAGTATGGATCATGAGCCTATCAGTTGGCTACTCTTGAGGGAGATCCTCTAGATGAGCCTATGAACATCATGCATCTGAAGAGATTCTACACCTAGTCTTCAGAGGTTTTCTTTCTAGTTTTTCAAAAATCAGAAAAAAAATCATAAAAATACAAAAAAATGAAAAAAGCAAAAAAGTAAAGAAAAATCAATTCATCCATTAGTGAAAACCATTTTGTGGCTCTATGGGAAATTACCTTGGTGAAAACCTCATTTCAGGCAGGTAATCCCACAATATTGGGTTACATTTTTTGGTACATCTTGATTTTTGTTGAAATCATACATTTTTTAGAAATTACAACGATTTAAGCCTTGACAGGTCCCATTTAAAGTAATTAATTGAAGAGAGTTATATCAAATCCTCTTAGATCAAAATTCCTTGGATATAACCTCTCTACTCTTGAATCATACCCACAATGGAGTCTCCTTTGCACCTATCAAAATGTTGATAAAAAACCACTTTTACATTAGCTTTTGGGGGGTCAAATAAATTTATTTAAAAGTTTTGTTTTTTTAAGTTTGTAGTCCTTATTATAAGCTTTCCAAATAGTATAATTTTTAATAAATTAAATTTTATTAATAAATTTATATTTTATTTCGTATGAATGTATTTTTTTCCTCAAACATTAAGGGTTGTGTTTCACATGTGGAAAAATTGATATATAAAAAAAACAATTGCGAAAATATCCTTTCCCTAGGTATTGATATCCTCATTTCAACACAAAAAGAAAAAGTTAATTCAAATGCATACAAACAAAGTTATACATTAAATGGAATACACCTCTATCCAAATTAAAATTACTCCGACTTCAACAATTAACTTAAAAAAACATATGTAAAAAAAAATTATGAAAAAATATCCATCGACTAAATATTAGTGTAACAAATCTATATTTTGAAAATTAGAATTTTCTTCTTTCTACAAAGAATGTTATACATTATAGAATAAATTTCACTTCTAAAAAATGTCGATTACTATAAAAATTAAGTTATTAAAAGCTACATTACTATATGGACAATTCATTTCTAATAATTATTTAAAAAATAAATAACTTTAGAATCTATATGAAAAATCTCACAAATTAGTAGTTTACTTCATTTTCAAATTCTTAATGATTGAGCTACTATTATTGTTAGAAAGTAAAAATCTAGTAAAAAATGCTGATTTCAGTTTCAAGTTTGGCCAAAAAGTGTAACCTAGTATTATGGGATCATCTAGGAATCAAAGTGAATAAGATCAATCCACCATCTTACAGGACAAACTTGCTTTTTAGGGTTGATACCTAAAGAAAATTTTCAGCTTCCACCAACTTGCTCGGGAAGCCCTGTCGCTTCCGCTTTTCGTTAGTGTTCATGACCAAATTCCACTTATGGCATATTCCACCCTTCTGCTTGGTATCCATGTTTTGACATGTAAGCCATTAATTGGACACCTAGTTTCCCCACCATACACATTGTAGCTGCACATCAATCATTCAAACTCCCACATCACTGCTTCTCCCTGCATCATCCCACCCAACCTCCATATTTCATTAGTGATGTCAGGAATTAATTCATCTCCAGTCCATCATTTTCCTACCCAGTTTAGTATCCATAATATTTTAAAAAGTTTGAGCATGTGAGAATGTAATGACAAGCCTTGGATTAATCCCCCCAAGTCGCTCTCCCATTTGTGCATGATATTCCCATTTTGATCATTCACCTCACTCTACCCCCATGCTTTGCCTCATCCCCCTTCAAGAGATGATGAGTTTTATATCAAACTATGAATAAGGATTGTCCTAGTAAACTGAGCTTTCCCCCATTTCTTGAGCTTATTCCATCAAGTTGAGCTTCTTCTTGACTTGCGCATCATCCAAATGCCCATCTGCATGAGCCTAATCTAGTCCTAGCAGTCAGTTTCACATCCACATTCATGTGTGCATCCCATCTGCTCTATTGCCTATCTAGTCCTACCAATTACCCTTTCCCATTGAGATGTATCCTTCCCATGTTTGGCAGTTTACCCACTATCCTAGTCATACTCTTGGCAAGAGATGTCAGTTGGCCATGTGCATGTCATTTGTGTGGTTTGATCTCTTGCTTTGATTTGCATCTTTGTGTCCTATGAGTACTCCTATCTAAGGGTTGCTTGGATAATTCTATATCTTGGTGTTTCTCTGGTTGGTGTATAGTGGGGCATCTTTTTGTGGTATGGCGTGTTTGAGGGTTTCTCTTGTATGAACCTGTAGTCCTATATTTACATCATCATGATGTTTACGAGGCTATGTGCAAGAGATGCCTATTGTTTGAGAGTCTAGTCCACACCTCAGATTTTCACAACATCTTGATTCCTATAATCAGTGGTGTAGATCATCCATGGCAATATCAAACTAGGTTTTCTCTCCACATCTACACAACAACAAATCACTCCCACTCCATTTATTCCAATTTTCATTCTCATCTCGTCACTTCATTTTGGAGACCTCAATTTATTAATTTTTTCCTCCCTTCTTCTATTTAGTCCCGTATCATTGTATTATGGTTGACACATTACAAAAATTGTTTTATTGCACTATTTTGCATTATCATTATGATCATCATGTAGTTGCATTATCATTATTATTTCATCTTCATTTATTTGCATATTTATTTAGTTGCATTATCAGTTTAGTGACATTTTATCATTATCATTATCATTATAAGTATATTGTCATTACCATATAGTGTTGCATCATCATTTTAATTGACACATAGTTGCATTCATTGTATTCATTACCTTTTAGTTGCATTCCTTGCATTCATTACCAATTAGTTGCATTTTATCATAAATTGCATTCATTGCATTTATTTGCATACATATACCATTTAGGAGCATTCATATCACATAACATAATACATCCATCAAATCATCTAATGAATATATTACTAGCTATATTTCAACTCGAATGTAATAAAGGCATGAATGCAAGTAATGAGTTAAATGTAATAAAGGTAATTACATTGATTTGAAATGCAATACAAGCTATGGTTTGAAATTTAATGAAGGCATGTAGAACATCCACTGCATTTTGTAAATAGATCATTTTACTCTTACATATCATATAAGCATTGCATACATCATAAATAGGAGTCAACATCACATATTATATAATCATCATGTCATAAGCATATTGCATACATCATGAGTTAGGCATAATCATAACATGATACATAACCATCACATGTCACATAGGCACACATCACATAAACCACATACATCCATCCTACATCCACATGTTAGAAGCACCATATAGAAACATATGTATACATATCACATACGAGTCCATCGTGCATAAACAACATGTCAATAGATATGCACTATCATAATCATAAATCAAGATTAATCAATCATTGATCACATATATATCATGAATCCCATAAACAATTTATAATAAAATACACATGCATACTTGACGCCACCAAAATTGCATCTCATATATATATCTCAAAAAATCATAATGTGTCCAACTGTAATATAATAATATCCTCGAAGGGTCCAAAATGTCACACCTATATATGATGGAGTGCTAGACCTACCTCTTGAGGGCCCTGCTAGTGGTGGCCAAGGAGCTCTCATACCCACAAACTCTCATGATGTTTGAGTCCATGTTCAGGTCTTTCTGGACTACCTGTGCTTTTCAAAGGAGGGAGCCCACTAATCCTGCAACACTAATCTCTTGTAGAGGCTCTTGTACTACAAGACTTCTTGCAAGGATCTCTTTGTTGTCAATAGTGCATCCAAGGCCTCGGTAAACAATGCCACCTTCTGACCTAGGTCTAGTGCTCATTGTGCTACATCTCCCTCCCCTCTCAGTCTGACTGTCTCTACCTCATCTCCTCTTAGTCTAGCTCAAAGGGTTTCAAGCTCGTTTTCCATCCTTTGCATCTCCTCTTTTAGCTTCTCTATGGCCCCACCACTCCTTTCCACCTCCAACATCTCTGAGGTCTCCTTGACCTCTGTCCTCTAGTTGTCTTTCTTATAGATTACAACCTCCAATTCTTGCTATAGAGAATCCCCCTCCTCCCTCACCTGATCCAAATCTACATGTAAGCTCTCATCCCTGGCTCTCTTAGTATCCTGCTCCAAAAGGGGCCGTCAAAATTAGCTTGTGGTACTTGTCCTGCTTGTCCCCCCTCTCCAGCTAGTATGTCCATCTACTTAGCCCCTCCTTTTGCCTTTTGCTGTCGAGGTCCCCCAATATCCTTCACCAGTACCTATACCTATAGTGGCACCACTTTTGATGGCACCTATCTCCTCTAACCTCCCCTCCTCCTTTTTCCTCCCCTCCTCCTCTGGCCTCCCCTCTGCACCTATGCCTATTCCCTGGCTCCTCCGATAGCCTCTCCCTCTCCTGGACCATTTCCCTCTCCATAAAATATCTCATCAATTTAGGACACAAGCTCATCATCCTCCAAAACCCCTGGAATGGTGAGGCAAACTGACTTGTGTGCCTCCCACCATGCGGTGTTTGCACTTGTGCAACAAGGATAATCCCCAACCTCTGCCCTCTCATCTCATGGAACCATAGTTGCTTCTATCTAGCTCAATTGTATTGCAAATGAACCCACAACATCTCCCCATGTAACAACCTCCCTGGTGATGCGCAGATGTGTGCGCTCATAGTAGATAATATCCTGGCAAAGTCCAAACTGCCTCATGACTTGGTGTGGCAGATACTAATCAATAAAATGGATAGTTTGACCAAAGAGCAAACACTCACTTTGCACCCATGGTAGCATATAATTGTTCCTCCAGTACTCATAGTCTTTTAAGGGTCACCATGTAAACACTATAATCTCATCTAGAACTCATCTCCAAAATCAACATGCACCAACCCTAGTGTAGTGCAGGAATCCCCTGTACCTGTCAATGTATGGATAGTGGGGCCTCTAGTCGTGCACTCCTAGCGGTCATGTCATGGCGATGTGCTCCCATGCCCAGATATATAGTAACGTAATGCTGGTCTTGAGGTTCTTATAACCTTGATATACACACATATGTATATCATGATATAGCTATCTAAGCATCATTGCACCCCATGCATACTCCACTCCATCCTCAAGCATGTATTATAAAAATCTTCTCCAGCCCATAGAAAACCCATGCCTGCTTAAATCAAGCATCATTCGACCACTGATCAACCCACATATGAATAACACTAGTCCGGGGATACCTCAATGTCTCTCCATCGCATCCCGTAGTCTCATCTTGGTTGGGTCCATAGGGAGATCATCGCACTCACACACCCACCTCAGGCAGTCCTCACCATGATCCAACCAATACTCAGAAATCACACCTCTAATCGGAACCTTCAGGATCTACCATACATAGAGGAGGGTGATGCTAGCTTCACTTGTAGCTAGGTGGAAGGAACATGTCTTACTATTTTGGACCTCTCAACTAATATTGTCATCATGGTTTGATGTGCATGAATATGAGGTCATCACACTATGAATCTGAGTCCTAGCAAGTTCAGTACAAGTCGTTCAACTCCTCCGAACTACCTATATAATGCCATCGTGGGAAGCCAATGTTCTCATTACTCTACATCGACAAATTCTTCATGGATCCAACCAACCCACCTCATTAGCCCTCTTTTCTAGCCTATTTCCAATCCTGGGGCACCTTCTCGATACCCCAAACCCTTTCCCTTTTTCTCTCTCTCCCTCATCTTTCCCCCAGGCGGAGACACTGAAACCGCATCATTCCTTAGTTTTAGCTCCTTTCCCCTTTTCCCATAGGCGAAGATGTTGATTGCTTGATCAACGTCCGTGTAGATGCTAGTCATCTATGTGGGTGGGGAATACCTACGCAGGCCTTGATCCCTCGTGTAGATACCAAAATGGTGATTAACATGTACACTTCGACACCTTTCCTACCCCTATTTACTACCCTAATAAATGCTAATCTACCAAATGACAAGGTTAGGTTGGGGTACGTACCGATGGGCTATACTTGGCTGGTCGCTGGTACCTATAGATCCTCTCCATGCAATGCTCATGGCAAGGAATGCAATCCATAGCTCCTAAGTGATATGGTCTCTCTCAATTCTCCAAGTGTGTGTGATAATGACCCCTCCTTGGGCCCCATGTGGCCTATATAGGGCCTCCCTTCACCTTTTTTCTTACCTTTTCTCTATCCTCCCTCCCACTTCTCCAAGATTCTTTTCTTTTCATCTGTTTTCTCTTTCATTTTCTTTCCTCGCTCTCGCTATTTTCTTCTTTTCAAGAATTTTCCCTGAAAAGTTTTCTAATTTTTTTTGATTAAATTTTTGAGTGGGCATATACCACCCGCGTCTTCACACTAGGGCATCATCCTTCTATCTTTTACCCATTGATAATTTCACCACTATGTAAAAGAAGGGCAAAATGTAGATGCCTAAAATTAATTAAATTAAATATTTAATTAATTTAGTCTTTCTTTGAAATTAATTAATTAAATTATGTTATCCTTATTCCTCTCAGAATTAATTAAATTAAATTAAACTAATTCTATCACTATAGTCCAATGATTAATTTATCAAATAAATTATTTTTTCCCTATTCCTCTAAAGTCAATCAAATCATTAATTCTTATAAGTCCCATTTGGTTAATTAATGTTAATTAATTAGCTTAACTAAATTGATTCCTACAAATCACTTTTCCTTATCCATACTTAACCTAATTAATTCTTCTAGAAGTCCAATTAATAATATCCCTCAATTTTAAATTCCTCCACTCATTCTCTCTCCTGATGTCACATCCTTCTAACTTATCCACTTGCTCTCTAATCTCTCATTACCCCACCTAATCAACCCTCTTAATCATATGCACATTCCTAATCCTCATGATTAGGAATGAGTCAACTACTTGCCATAAATGGCTTGTCTCATCTCACCCTCCAAACCTTAAATGCACCTACTTTGATCATGTCAAAGAATTTCAAATCCTTACACAGCCCCATGCCCCCTCACTTGCCAAGGAATTTTTAATTCCTTTTCTCTTCCCTTTCTCCCTTGCAATCTTCTATTTGGGAATTTGTAATTTCCTTGTCCCTTCCCAAGGAATTTTAAATTCCTTTTAATTCTTCCAATGTGAATCAGGGACTCTTCCCTATTCACCTTGAGGAGTGTGAAGACAATAAATTCCTTCATGGCAAATCTCTTGGTCTCCCCACCATGCCCTCTCAATTCCTTCCATCACTTTCCTTCAATCTTGGCCCTCCATTTTGGCCCTCTCAAATATATAAATTGGGGTCTCCTCCCCTCACTTCCATATCTCATACTTGTGCAATTTCATGCTATTAGTTTGTGCTTATAATTATCTCCATAGTATCCACACTATAGCCAATTTGCTCCATACTTAGACACTTTGCATCATTCATCCATAAATTCCCATCAAGCATCCATTGTTGTTGTGTAGTGGAGAGAAATCCACATCTAAATCTTGGAGCCAATCCAATCAAGTGGAGATAGGATGCTATTACACTTCACCAAAGGCTCAATCGAAGGAACAAGAGAGCATCACATGAAGGTATAATGATTTTCTTGTTATGTTTAATTATGTGTTTCATGCTTAATTGATTTGAATCCAACCATTAACCTTTGTGTTGATTTTTCCCTTGGTTCACCTACAGGCCTCTATCCCCTTGGTTTATCAACCTAGAAGATCACTCCCTCAATGGTTTCTTAGCCTTTGAAGAAGAACAATAAAAATCTGTTAAAATCATAAGATAGAATCAATCCAAAACAAGTCAAAATCACTATAAAAGGTACAATATTCAAAAAACACTTTTGGGTGCCAAAATCCCCATACCAAAGAGGACGAAATCTTTAATTTCAAAAGTTGTAAACACCTTTCCAAAAATGTTTTGCCACTTCCACCACTTGAACAAAAATTGCCATTTTATCCAACTTTTTCATTTGAACTCAAGAAGACTAATAACTGCTAATTTTGAGATTCTCTGAACCCCCTTGCCATTTTTTGCTCCAATTAATTTAAAATTTCATTTAATCATTTGACATTAAAATATGATTTGATTTTTTCTCCATTTAGAACATTATTTCCCAAATTGTTTGCAGGACTTGACTTACTAATTCTGGACAAATTGTCCTACTATAAATAGTAAGTTTTATTTTTGAAAAGGGGACATGACACATAAGTGGTCCAGGAAATGATTCACACTTCTCTGCATTGATGTTTTGTGTCTTGGAGGACATGTTTATAACGTCCACAATATTTCTCAGTGCAATTATCAAATGGTGTTGTGGTATGCTAGTAATGATATTATGTTTTATGTTTGATTGGCTCTTCGAAATGAAGTGTTTAGTATCAGTTATGTTGTGTCAATATGATCTTGATATGAAGAAGTGAAGGAAGTCTTTGATAACATTTTTGCATTTTCATGGAACATCCCGATGTGCTCCGCATAATGCTAGAAGCTTTGTTTGATGATGCATGGTGATTATAATCTATGTTTTAGGGTAACTGTTTTGGTTTGGTCAATTGGTGTTGTTCCTTGGTGTGTAGTGAATCCCTGGATGTCTCTACTTTCTTAGGAGTTTGTGTTTCATTGATTTTGGGTCCTACCTTGGTGTGTGAAGATCTGCATTAGATTTATTCATATCGGGAGTTTGCATTGATTTTGGGTCCTACCTCAATGTGTGAGGATATGTGTAGACACATAAATTTGATTAATTTAATTAATTGAATTTATCTATCCTAAATGGTCTTAAATTAAATAATTATGCATTATCTAATTAATTAGTGTTCCCTCTTTCTAGCTAATTACTTTTGTTAATTATGCTATAGTCCTATTTTAATTAATTAATTGACAATCATAAATCAATCAATTAATTAAATTTGATCCCTTCTATTAAATAAATCAAATGCATAGTTTGACCATTTAATTCTTTTTTGTCTTTTCCTCTTAATATCCCTTGTGGAATTAATTAATTAAATTAATTCTATTTCATCACATGTCTCCTAACTTTAATCCTCATCTAACTCTTCCTCTAACTTAACCCGTTAACTAACCTTGGGTTTTAGTCATCCTTTTATTTCTTCCAACTACTTTCCCACCCCATATGTGTGTATTTCTAAATATCCTAATATTTGGAAATATCTTAATATTTGGAAATGAATCCTTTTATTATTTCCAACCTCTTTTCCACACAGATGCGTGTATTCCTAAATATCCTAATATTTGGAAATGAATCTTCTTATTTGGGTGTCTCTCTCTCAAATAGACATGTGTCCTCAAGGACATTTGCCATTCTTTTCCATGACACTTGCCTTTCTCAAAGACAATTGTCATTTCCATCCATTTTATTTTTCTTTCTCAATGACAAGTGGTTCATATTCATGACTCTTCTTCTCCCAAATTGGCCTATTTAATCCCCTCATTTTCCTTCACAATCCATCCACTTTCACATTCTCATACCATTATAATGCCATTTTAGCTATCTACTTTCATTTCCATACTATCATGATGCCAAATTCACTACTCATCTCACTCTCATTTACAATCACATATCACA
Organism: Cryptomeria japonica; assembly: GCF_030272615.1. Taxonomy (NCBI): domain Eukaryota; kingdom Viridiplantae; phylum Streptophyta; class Pinopsida; order Cupressales; family Cupressaceae; genus Cryptomeria; species Cryptomeria japonica. The sequence continues at coordinate 523,680,199 of NC_081408.1, read as the reverse complement.
TCCATTTGCACTCATTTTAATCTAGCTTGCATAATCATCATCATGGAGCACATCTAGCACCATTGGAAGCACAAAATCAAGTACACATCAAATCGAAGGATAATCAAATCAAAGAAACAAAATGGAGTTTACATTTCTATTTGTTTTTGTCAATTATTCTTTGTTTATTCCTTTTTAGCGTCCTAATCTTGAGTGTTTGAATAATTTGTGTTTTCTTATGTTGTAATCTCTTTTATTTCAATCATCTTTATTTCACACTAACATTTTTACTCACACAATCTGCATTAGATTTTTTCATTTCGTCTCTTAAGATACATCTTGCTTCTAAGGGCCTCAAGTTGCCTCAAGAGGCATCATCAAAGTTTACCTTGGGCCAATTGCAAGCCGAGGAAACCCAACGGGTGTTTTCTCTATGATTAGACTCAAGATTAGCTCTGTAGGATTTTGCCAAGATCAAGGGCACAATGAAAAGCATAAAAGAGACAATAGAATGATAAGAACAAATTGTATTCTCATCAATATGCAAAATGATCAATTGGATTAACCAATACAATGAATAGAGGCCTGCTTATATAGGCAAGGCCATATGGATGTATGAGCACACAAATATGACATGTGGCTTAATGAGAAACAAGGGTAGGTAAGAAATACTAGGGGTAGGTAGGAGAAATAATATAATATTTCACAAGAGGTGGATGACCCACCGAATGTGGAGTGTAACAACAAAATAAGACCACAAAAGGTGGAATTTCTCCTACAAGCTCTATCGCTATGTCCACACTTCCCTAAGTGTCTCAAATCCAAACTACGAAGAGATGCATTATCCTAAGTTAACTTAAGTAAGTGTAATAATATCCAAAATGAATATTTATTTACACCAACACCCCCCCTTAAGTGCAACTTAGGGGAATGAAGACTCAAGTCAACAATGCAAGATGGGTCCCGGCTACTAGGCCATGATAGGTACCCATGTACAATATGAAAATGCAAGCAAAACTATGCAATGCAATCTCTCACAAATGGAGAAAGGGAGAAAACCCAGTGGGAAAAAACTCCCCCCCAAAAGAGAGATGAATGTACAAAAGACTCTCAAAGAAGAAGGACAAAACCTCAAAGAGGAAAAAGCCCCCCCCATAAGAGAGGAAGGAGAAGTCAGCTGACCCCCCCTAATGACACATCCCGCACCCCCAAGAGAGCTCGCAACTACTGGAACTTACTCTCGGTGAAAGGTTTGGTGAATATGTCAGCAACCTACTCTGTTGTAGGACAATACTGCAAATCAATGATCTACTCCTGGATGAGCTCTCGGATATAGTGCATATGAATCTTGATGTGTTTGGTCCGCTAGTGCTGGATCGGGTTCTTTGAGATCGCAATAGCACTCTGATTGTCGCAATGTAGAACTGTCGGCCGTGGAGTGGTGAATCCAAACTCTGTGAGAATCTGCCGAAGCCAAATGGTCTCAGTCACTGCGTTAACAGTGCCTCAATACTCAACCTCAGTCGAAGAGAGAGCAATAGCATGTTTCTTCTTGCTCTGCCAACAAATGGGGCTCGAACCAAGGTGAAAACTGTAACCAGAAGTAGACTTACGATCATCAAGATCGCTAGCCCAATCGGAGTCTGTGTAACCAACCAAGCGAAGTCCTGTGCCTGTTGCATAGTGAATCCCATAGTGATGTGTACCCTGGATGTAATGAAGGATGCGTTTGGCAGCTTTCCAATGAAGCTCATGTGGTTCCTGCATGAAGTAGGAAACCATGCCAACTACAAATGAAATATCAGGGCGTGTATGAGTCAAGTAGATGAGACTACCCACAAGCTGTCGATACAAAGTGGCATCAATGGGTGGAGAAGAACACTAAGCCTCAAGCTTGACTCCTGAAAGAAAGGGAGTCAGGGTAGGCTTACAATCAGCCATATGAAAGCATGCAAGTAGATCAAGAGCATACTTGGGCTGCGATAGTGTAATCCCAGAAGGTGACTATGAAATCTCGATCCCAAGAAAGTAGTGCAAAAGACCCAAGTTAGTCATAGAAAATCTGTCATGCAAAGCAGATTTGACCGTACTAATGATGGATGAAGTGCTCCCTGTAATGATCAAGTCATCAACATAGAGCACAAGTATCAAGTGTGAGTCATCCTATTGCAAAATGTAGACATTCGGATCAGAATGACACCTGGTGAACCTTGCGGAGAGAAGAAAGGAATCCATCTTGGCGTACCAAGCCCTAGGGGCCTGCTTAAGGCCATAGAGAGATTTCCTTAGTCTGCAAACCAAGGAAGTATCCTGGATGAAACCCTGTGGCTACTCCATATAAATCTCCTCATCAAGATCACCATGAAGAAAAGCACTCTTCACATCCATCTGATGTACAACCCAACCATGAGCTATAGCAATAGCAAGTGTCAAACGAATGGAGTTCATCTTGGCTATGAGTGCAAAGGTCTTAGTATAGTCAACACCTGCAACCTGCGAGAAACCTTTCACAACAAGCCGAGCCTTATACTTATCCACACTACCATCCATTGCAAACTTGGTCCGATAGATCCACTTACATCGAACCATCTTTCTCCCCTTAGGGAGATGGACTAAATCCCATGTGTTGTTCCTCATCAAGGAACTATACTCTTCCTCCATAGCTTGGTCCCACTTAGGAACCCCTAATGCTTCCCTAAATGTTTGTGGATCGGAAGTGGTAGCAATGAATGCATGTGGAAGATCCTAATGTTGTGATCAAGTTCTCCATGTATTCGAAGGATCCCCAACAAGAGAACCCATGGACTCAAGTGTCTGTCGAGTCCAACGAGGTCTAGGTGGAGGTGGAGAACGAGGCTCCTCAACTACAAGTGGACCCTACGGTGGTGTTACCCTATGAGTCAGAGTTGAAGGATTCTCATCATCTGAATCACTAACATCACTACCCACAATGGAGGAAGGTGGAGGATGTAGAGAGGCTAAGCTAGGAGAGCTTTCCTCAAAGTGAACACTCCTCTCAATGAATACCTCATGTGTCTCTAGATCCATCAATCTGTATGCCTTAACACCTTCAGGATATCCAACAAATATGCAAGGCTGACTCTACGATTCCAATGCCTTGCATTTCTGTGGAGGTATGCAAGCCCATGCTGGACACCCAAAGACTCTGAAATGTCTCACAATCAGTTTCCTACCAGTCCAAGCTTCAAAAGGAGTAATACCTTGCAAAGCTTTGTGAGGAACCCAATTTTGGATGTGTGTAGCACAACTGATAGCCTCTGCCCAAAAGGCGGGATCAAGAGAAAGTGCATGTATCATACAGCTAGCCATTTCTTTGAGAGTTCTATTCTTGCATTCTGCAACTTCGTTTTGCTATGGAGTGTATGCGACAAAATGCTGAAGATCAATCCCCTCAAATGTACAAAAATCCTCAAGTCTTTTTTTCACATATTCCCTTCCATTATCTATGCGAAGAATCTTGACCACTTTCCCTGATTGCTTCTCCACACGAGTCTTGAAGTCCTGAAATCTGTCAAATACTTCACTCTTATGAATGAGAAAGTAGACCCAAGTGAAGCGGGAGTAGTCATCAATGAAGGTAAGAACATAGCGGGCCTTACTAAATGAAGGTGTTGGAAATTGACCTGCTACATCACTGTGAACAAGTTGAAGAACTTCCAAAGCTCTCCAAGTTTTCCCTTTATCAAACTTCTCTTTGGGATGCTTGCCCATGGAACAACCTGAACACACACCCTTTGAAAAACTAATTTGAGGTAGACCTGTGACCATGTCTTTTGTGCTTAGCTGCTGAAGATAGTGGTAGTTGAGGTGACCAAACCACTCATGCCATAGCTTACTTTCTGAATTTGAATGAGTAAGCAAGGCCCTAGAAGGTGAACTTGGCACAAAGTGGGAGAATGAATAAAGCCTTGAGTTGTCATTGACTTGTCCCACTGCTACCAAGGCATCATCATCAAGTTCCTTTACCACAACTGAATCTAGTGTAAACTCAACCTTTTTCCCATTCCCATAGTGAGTGATTTGGTAGATGGAGAGAAGGTTGGTAGACAAGTTAGGAACATAGAGAACATTCTCAAATGTTCCATCATCCATGTCAACTGAACCTTTCCCTTCAACCTCTACTTGTGTATCATCACCTATGTAAATGTGAGGTACCTTAGATGGCTCCAATGAAGAAAACTGCTCCTTTGAAGAACCCATGTGATATGAGGCACCCAAGTCAAGTATCCATTGCTGTGAAGAACCTATTGTAGCCACAAATGCTTTCCCTTTTCCCTTAGACTGTGAGGAAGAAGAAGGAGATGAATCCTTCTTTGTGTAGGTGGATGGTAAGTTGATGTTGTTTTTCTTCAGAAGATTGGTTAACTCATCAACTTGTTTTGTGTGGCATCGATGGTCATCATGACCATACTTCTTGCAATATGCACAAGTTGGTTTATCCTTCTTAGGTGGTGTCCCCTTCTTGGAAGAGGATGAAAAATCACCTTGTGATGGAGAGGATGATTGCCCTTTTTCCTGGTGTGGCTTAGACTTAGAGTGCTTCTTCTTCTTGTTGGAATCTTTGCCTTGACTTCCTTGATTTCCTTGATTTGCTACCAAAGCCTTGGACTTTGAAGACTTGAGAAACCCCATGTTCAACAACTTAGATTGTTCCAATATCAACATTTCTGTGAAAGCATCAAATAAAGGCATAACATAGGAACTCCCCACTGTCAAACGATGAGTTTGGAAGCTAGATACAAATGCTGCATATTCTGGTGCAAGCTTGTCCAACAAGTTGAATATCAACTGAGCATCCTTTTTTTCAATTCCACAATCCTTAAGCTTTGCTCTTAGCTCATTTGCTTTGGTGACATAATCTTGGATTGTATCAAAACTCTTGGGATCCAAGTTGGTGAGCTCATTGTCAATCTGATAGCCTCTGATTTCATCAACTTGTCCATACAATTTCTGAAACATATCCCAAGCCTCTTTGATTGTTTTACACTTCTCAATGTGAAAAATGAGGTCATCTGATACATACTTGCGTAAGGTTCCAAGAGCCATGCAATTCTTTGTGAGCCATTCTAATTGAGCATTTGGATCAGCCTTAGGATCAGGTGGTGATGTTATTGTTCCATCTATGTAGTGTGTGAGACCCTTTTCCATTCATTTACTCCATACTTTAATTTTCCATGATGCATAATTATGTGGAGTTAAAGGTGGAAATTTATTAGGACTCATTGCAACAAAAATGGAAAGAGCACTAAGAGAGGTACAATCACACAAGACACCCCCCCAAATTCACTCAATCAAAGAACCCCCCCCAAATGTGATGATTTTGGCACTTTATAAGTAGTGTGTATACAATGGGCCACATGCAAAAAATGGCAAAGTGGACTTCTGATTTACAATTTTACAACTGCCTCAATAAGGCCAAAAGAGTCTCAAACTGATAATGGAAGAGATTTTACTAAGATCCAAGCAATTTACAAGTACCTAATAGGCCAAATAAGACCAATATCTAAAAGTACAATTTCCACTCAAAATCTTTAAAATCTGATCATCGATTATGAAAGTAGACAAAAAAAAGCACTTTAAAAAAAATGGCACCTGAAAAAGGAGGTCATATGAGCTCAAACGAGGCCTTTGAAGTTGCAGAATTGAGGATTGGATAGGTACAATTGAGAGAATCCAAAAATTCTGAAAAACCTGTGCACCAAAATCAGAAAATAACCACACCATTGCGAAGATCAAGAAATTCTAGCCCATTTCAAAACAAATTGCACCAAAAAAGGAGCAAAAATGAGCAAGATATGGCCTTTCAAAGTTGGATTGCAAAACTGAAAAGCCCAATGGAGAGGGGTTAAAAAATGCTGATGTGGCGCTGACGTCAGCAATTCACTATGTTAAATTTGACGGTCGTATGCCCATCACAAAAACTTCGCCTCCCTAGTGATTGGGCGTCCGTACTATACGGACTGCTAACTGGGCAGGTGACTGTGCAGATGATTGAGCTATTGTACCATACAGATGGATGACTGGGTAGTCTGCATTAGCTCTGCATGGCAGACGACATCACAAATGACTGTGCGCATGGTTTTTCCTACGGGCCAGTGGCCGCCTGCCACATGGTGGACGCAAGGCCACCTGTTTTGGTGGTCGCCGGCGGAGGAAGCGGTCGGAGCTGGTAGAGACCGATGGGAGAGGTTGATCGGTCAACAAAGGTGGCAGCTGCTAGAGAGGAGGTAGTGGGCACTGGAGAGTTTGGCCGATGTTGGCGTAGGTCAGAGGTCGCTGGGTGGAAGCGGTCGGAGCAGAGACCAGCAGGTATCAGCAAGGGCGGCGGCGGGATCGAGAGGGTACACGACCGGAGTGGGAGGTACTCTACGGTGGTGGCAGTGACAGTGACCTCCCGAAACTGCTAGTGCAGGTACTGTGACACGGTTGCGCAGACCTACAAGCACGGTACAACAGGTACGGGGGGGTCTGCGGACCCCTAAACACAACAACAAAAATTTTTTTTTTTTTTTTGATGATTTTTTTTGCTTTGTTTTTTTTTTTTTGATTTTTTTGATACATTTAAAATATTTTGAATGCATAATTTTAAAATATAAAGATTTGACTAAAATCTAATTTACGTAAAATATAAATTTTATTTTAAAAAATTTAAACATTTTTGTGATCAAATTATTTGATTTGTTATTAGTTAGATTAAAAAAATCTATGAATATTTATAGTATAAGTTTGTATTAAAGATATCAATATTTCTAATTCACATTCAATTAATAGAAACATTTTTTACAAGATTTGAATATTTTAATTTTCAATTTTATTTATATTAAATATTTTAATTTTTAATATTAAAATATTTTTTAATCAATCTAAATAATTTAAAAAAAAATGTGATGTATATTGTACATTTGATTCAATCAACCTAAATAATATAAAGAAAAATATTTAATTTATGATAATATGAAGTAAGCTTTTATTAAAACTAATTTCTTAAGAATATTAACATAATAATATTATATGAGAAAAAAAGTATTAAAAGATATAATATTTTAGAAGATTTGAATATTTTTATTTTCAATTTTATTTATATTAAATGTTTTAATTTTTATATTAAAATATTTTAAATTAATCTAAATAATTTGAAAATATGTGGTGTATATTTTATTTAGTTAATTCGAATAATATTAAGAAAAGTGTTTGTGTACATTTGATTTAATCAACTTAAATAATATAAATAAAATGTTTAATTTATGATAACATAAAGTAAATTCTTATTAAAACTAATTTCTTATGAATATATATTTTTTTGATCGGTGACATGGATTTTTAGCCTAGTCCAATCACCAGGTGAGGCCACAAATCGGGGGGCCTCATCCCCACCTTACATATCTGAGGTATTAACACCTCTAAGAATTAGTTCTATTATTAGTAGTGGTCTCCTCCTCCTTATCTCTCCAACAATGACCATCTCCATATTGTTGCCCATGAGCAACCCCTTATCACTCCATCAATCGCGATAACACCTTATCTCTCCACCCTTGAAGCTCGGGCCACCACCTTATCTCTCCAAGTTAGGTATCCTCATCTCTCTAGTCATTGCCACCACTGTACTGGACTGACCGTCTGACAGGAAGCCTCGTCCGCACACTTGAGACTGCAAACAATGGGGCATTGACACCCCCGCATAATCGCTAATTGTCCAAGTCAACAGGCCACGTCTACACCATCCGTGAGAGTCTCCATGTCATGGTCAATACCTATAGGGGTTCAAACAACAAGTGAGCCCGAAGACTCGATCACAAGACCTTCGTATTATCACAGAGTGTGCAACACCGTTGCACCACATGGTCATCCCCTTATGAATATTAACATAATATATTATATGAAAAAAATATTAAAAAATATAATATATTAAGAAAAAAATTCAAAATACAATATGAAAACATGAATTATTGTTATGTAATTTTTATATATAATATCATTTTAAGTCATAATATATCTGTAGACACCTATTTCTGACCATCTAATTAAATGAATTTTATATTTGTTTAATTATCGTTCATCTAAAATTCACATTTAAATAATCTATTATCTGTTTTTCATCTATTAATTAAATCATCCCCTTCCTCTATTAATTAAATAAATTAAATAAATTAAATAAATTAAATAAATTATTGAATTTATTTGATTTAATTCATCTAGCCGAATTCAAGCTTTTAATTATATAAATCATATTTATTTGATTAAATCCCCTTTTCACATTTAATTAAATACCCTCTTCACATTTAAATAAATCAATATTTATTGAAATATCTATCTAAATGCAAGTTGCATAAAAAATTGAAATAAATTAATTTTATTTGAATTAAAATCCTAAAAATTCTTCCCACTTGCATTTTCCTACAAAGCCACTTGCATGCTTAAACCTCTTCTAGATTCTTCTAATCCTTTCCAACTTAGCCTAATCATTTGCACATTCCTGAAAAAGGGGTCACTTCTCAAATACTTACTAAGTCTTCAATAACCATTAAAGGCTTTATCCCTTCTACAAGATAACCTCCAAAGTCTTCTCAAACCATTAATGGTTAACCCACTTGTAACCCTTGGTTAGAGACTTTCTCTCTAACTTAACCATCGATTTAACTATTGATTCTCTTCAAGCATTTAATGCTTTGACCATGGTTATCCTTTAACCCTTGCACATTCTTTTATCCCTTAGATTAAAAAATTATCCATTAACCCAACCCTAACCAAACCTCCTAGGGTAACCATCATGTCCCCTCAGGCATTTAATGCCTATTCTCTCTCCTCTGAAACCTTCTCATGTTGACACTTGTCTACATGTGATTGGTTTGAAAGTGTCACATGGATTGAGGATCATTCAATCCTAGCCTTTGTTAAGATAATTCAATCTTAATCGTCGAATTGCCAATTTCTTCTATAAATAGGTCTCATTCCCTCATTATCAAGATCCCCCAAGTTTTACATAACCAGGTTATTGTCTATCAAGATCACTAAATCTTAATGTTTCCTCTCTTTGTTTCAATCACAATCTTAAACATTTAGAAGCATTTTATCATTAGCATAGCATATATCATGTTAGCATAGCATGTTAACATAACATACTATCAATATCATAGCAAGCTTTGTTATCATCTTATAGATCTTAGTTGCATTTGCATATAGATCATTTTCATCATATATCACTCCTTCTTGGAGTTTTTATTCTAAAGATTAGTTGCTCAATGATCTGAGAGCAACCATGACTTGATGAATCCTATGAGAGAGAACAATGGGTCATCTTGGAGGGATTGTTTATTTAACTTGTTTTGTTTATTATATCCTTCAAATATAATGTTTCATTGGTATACTTGTTTTTTTGTTTATATTTGACCTTAAACATCTTTCAGGTATACATTTTTGGCACCCACCGTGGGGCTACCCTGCAATTTTAACTTTTTGTTGCAAATTTTCACGTAGGTTCTTCTAGTGCCTTTGACAGATATTTTAGCACCTTTGACATATATTTTAGCATGTTTGATAGTTTTTCTAGCACATTTGACAGATATTCTAGCGCATTTGCCCAAACTTCTAGTGCTTACAAAATTTTCTCTAGCACATTTAACACTTTCTATAGCGCTTTCAATCAGTCTTCTAGTGCTTTTATCCGATTCTTTAGTGCATTTACTATATCTTTTAGAACTTTTGTCTCAGATGGAAAGCTAAAATTTGTAATCTTAAGGATAAATTTAGGCTTGTAAGCGCACAATCTAGACTGATATTTCAAAGGGTTTTGTAGGAATTAGTGTTTATTGCAGGTCCAAAGAAGTTAAATTAGGTTTTTACCTTACTTTTTAAGTTGGTAAAAGGAATTCACATTTTATTTTCTTGCACAAATTAAAAAGAACTCACTTTATTTTGTTGCAAGATAAAAAGAATCAATTTCCTTTTGGACTATAAAATGAAATTCATCTTTTCTTTCTTTACAAAACAGTTAAAATGAACAACAAAAACAAACTTTTTTGCAAGCAATTTACATTGTCTTTTAGTGCAATTAAAAAGAACAAGACAAATTTCTTTTTTTACAAAGGGATAAAAGAAGACAAGCCACATTTCATTTTACAAAATAACAAAGAACAAACCATCTTTCATTTTGCAAAGTTTTTAATTTTCTCAAAGTTCATTATTACAATAGTTGGCTCAAAAAAGAACATTCATTATTTCTTTCTTGGATAAAAAGAACACCATGATTGTTGGAGCAATATCTCCAAGTAGCAATTAGATCACGTTGCAATGTTGGGATAAAAAGAACAAAATTTTCTATCATGCTTTGAAAGTGATAGGTATATGCTCCCCTCTTTATTGGGTGATCAAAAAGCCAAACTCACTCTTTTGCTTTCTTTCCCTTATTGCAATTAGGATACAACCTTTAGTAGATGTGCCCTCCTGAGAAGCCCATATGGCTGGTGAGAGGGGAATGATCTAAGTGGGGAATGACTAACACCAAGTAATCCAACCCACTATAATAAAATGTGGATGTGATGAAAATCATGTCCAATGGTTTTGCTCATTGATTAACCTTCTCCTAGTATCCTTGAGATACGTAAAGCCTTTGTTCTAAATGTTGGGAAGCGTCTTGAGGGAGTTTATCATTCAATACCAAACTAAAGCCTTACTAAAAAGCATTATGAGTAGAAGACTTGCTGAGTCAGTTATCTAAACATTTCTAATATCATAGTGCAAGGGTGGGGAAGAATTTGCTCCCAAGACACTCACCATACATCTCCCATGAAAACAATCCAATTGAAAAGTAACTCTCTTTGGTTCAACTTCTGGAAAAAGGAAAAAAAAAAGGGTGCACCCTTGAGCGTGACAAGGTTGTTTGAGCTAAAGGAGTATCAAGATGTGAGCTATTGATATTATTGATGACTCTTGAGATTAAAAAGTCTGATTGATGTGTCTTCTTGTTCAAACTAATGAAAACAAAAGGGGATTCGAAAAGATCCTAAAATAACATACACTTGATGCTTAAAATAAAAACAAATCTACCACTATGTTCATGCTTTATTACTATGTTCTTGTCAGAAATCACAAAAACATCTTGCTAAGAATTCAACAAATAAGAAAAATCATCAAAAACTTGGAGAAATTAAGAAAATCTACAAAGTGGCACATTTGCCCATTTCTCTAGCACATTTGATCATTCTTATAGTGCATTCAATCATTATTATAGAGCATATGATCTTTCAACTAGCACATTTGACATTTCTTTTGGCGCATGCAACTGATCTTTTAGCACATTTACTTTGGTGCATTTGAGACAGAGGGCCTTTTTGGACATTTTTTTGCAAAATCCAAAAATAGTTTTGGATACCCTTTTTAGCATTCTTTTAGGTCCACTTGTCACCGACAAGCTTAACTGAGCAAAAATAAATTCTATTTCAACAAGTGATCCGATTTCACCTTTCAACAATACACGAATCAAATACCTACTTGACTTATTCAAGTTAGCCAAATCAATTAAGTTTCTGTATTTGCATATATCATCCCCAATTAGGAAACTTCATTAATCATTTGATGCACTTAGTCACATCAATAGGAAAACATAGAACCTCCTATTTCAACTTAGTTAACTTGGGTCAATACAGACAAGTATTTGCAATCAAAACATCCTCTCAAAACAAACCGCAACTTTGATCACTTGTATGACCATCCCTCGTCACTTAAAGAGGACGAATCTTAGTCAGGAGAAAATATTGGAAAGGAATAAGCTTAGTCAAAAGAAAATCTTGAAAAGGAAAATATTTCTCTATATAAACCACAAAATCTTGCTAAAGCATCACACCTTGCTACATCGTTTTCGTGCTTATCTACATGGTCATGGAACATAGTTTGACGTAGAATATCTAAGAACTCGTTCCTTTGAACAATGATCCACATTATCACAACATCTCAATAAAAGGGAAAATTTCCTTGTCCTATCTACCTCAACAACAAATCACCTACTAAGTTACTCAAAACCTGTCAACAACTATCACAACTAGATCGCCCACATGCCCATTTAGACGAGATCTCAAAGACTAAAACTTAAGGAAAAGGAGGTAGAAACTTCACCTACCATGATAGAAAGAGAAGAAAACCCCTTTTACAAGTATGAAGATATCAAAGTAGAAGACATAAGCAAGGAATGAATTCAAGAATCCCAACAAGACCCCAAGTTCCAAAAATTTATCGAAAAACTTCTAGAAAATGATAAAGACAAATATCTTCTTGTAGCGTCATAAAATTGCAACCCTTGCAATTTTGATTGTGTTTTAGGTCCTCACCCTAGCAACTGCATCTCCCTACTCAATTGGGACCCCTCTTTGTATCATTCTTCCAAATCTCCTCCTATTTCAGCCCTTGTATCACCTTTTGACCCTGCCCAAACCCCAAAATAGGGTAGGACAGGGGCGTGGCGCCCCTGTCCTCCCTCTTTAGGTGGCCCTAAAATGGGTCCATCCGACCCTTGGACCTAATTTTTTATTTGGGATGTAATTTCTTCTATGTCGGCCTTTGGTGAGAGGAAAATTAAATCCTCCAAGGCAAGTGTAAAAGGGGATCTAGTCCTCTCATTTAAAAAAAAATGAAAATTGGGTAAACAAGTAGAAGGTCTCTATTATCATCATCAAGCGTTCAAGTGTTCAAGCCTTGAAGCATTCATCAAGTCTTCTTCTCCTTCATGTGTCTTCTTCACTCATCCATTGGAGCAACATTAGAACATTCATTTGCAAGCATGTGTGTGTGTGTTAGGGTTTTGTCATGTTACATGCCATTTCATGTAACACTTGTGATTACATTCAAGAAGCAAAGCAACCATCATCAACAAATTGCAGATCTACAAGGTATACATTTCCATTATTCACATGTAAGTATTTTCAATTACTTTCTTTCAAGGTCGATTCCTCAACCAGGGTTTGACTAAGGCAAACCCCTATCCACAACCCTTCTTCCCTTCTTTTCTATGTGTAGGTTGTAGGTGCGCCACTGTAATTGCAGATTTAGGCTTCATTTGTAGAGATGGAAAAACCCTTTCCGACTCATGGAGTTTTTGGAGGACCGTGCATAACTTACACATGGTCGCAACAAATTTTCTCCAAAATTTGCAAGGCAGATCTATATCATTCTAAGCATCTCAGATTGGAAGTTACAACGTGATCCCAAATTGGTAGCTCCTTGTTTCATCTATTTTGTCTTCCTTTTTTGCATAGTCAACAAGTCAACATATCTATTTACAAAAGAGGGAAAATCATTCCAACAACTAGCAATCCACTTAGCATTCACATCCTTATTTACCTTGGATTTGGATCTAGTAGATTCAATCCCTCTTTTGAATGTAAAGTGCATTTTTTCATCAAGTGAAAATCATCCTAGTGGTTTCCTTTGTCTCTTCTAGGTGGGGAACCACTAGGGTCCAATTTTCTACTTTACACTTCTAATGTTGAACAGTCATAGTGCTAAACTATCCACTGATTTTGATACCAAGAAAGCGGAAGCTGAGTTAAGTACCAACAACAACAATCCATTGAATGCCTTAACACAACAGATTCAAACTCTTCAACAACAAATGCAAGACATGCAAAGATGAACAACGAGGAAATATACCTTGCAAGACATTTTCCCTTACATTTGACCTAAATTTGAACATGATACCATTTCCACCAAATTATGAAATTCCAATGTACGACAAATACAATGGAAAAACTGACCCACAAGATCATGTGAGGGAATTTTGCACTATGATTCAATAATTTGCACATAATGAGACTTACTTAATGAGATTGTTTCCAAGAATTTTAGGTGGACCGAGCATGGAATGGTTCTAAAAAATCCCACTAGGTATCAGGACATTCACCGAGTTGGTAAACAAATTTGTGTCTCAATACTCATGCAACATTCAACACACAGTTACCATGCTCAACTTATGCAATACAAAATAGAAAAATGGTGAACCCTTCCTTACCTTCTTGCAAAGGTGGCAAAGATTGTTTGATAGGTATCCTTGTCCTATACCAGAAACATAAAAGATGGACATTTTCATTAATACTTTAAATGATGACATGATTTATTAACTCCAATTACAATGTCCACCAACTTTTCAAAAGATGGTCGAGAATGGTCTCAAAATTGAGGAGGCTTTAGTTAAAAAAGGAGTGTTGAAACTCTACAAAGAGGGAGCTGGTCCTTCCAACAATTACAACAATCCCAATAAAAATGACAAATCCAAATTATTGACAAGGAACAAGAACATTGTTAATGATGGTTAGTAGATGCACATAACATAAAACCAAAATAACCAATTTTGAACTTATCGAGAAATGCACCAGCAAACAATCCAGAAATCAACAAACCCAAACCAGCCCTTACTCCATATTGAAGGAAGTTCACACCTTTAGGGAAATCTCGAGTCAATATTCAAAGAACTTCTGACCAACAAACTTATAAAATTACCTGACACAAGATACTTTGAACCAAAAGTTAAACCATCTTGCTGGAATGATGCACATCTTTGTGAATTCCAGTGAAGCAAAGGTCATAGGATAAATGTTTGACAATGATTGAAAAATCTAGTGCAAATCTTATTAGGCAAAGGTGATAGAACGGGAGAAGGACACAAGACAAATTATGATCATGAAGCATTTAAAAAACCTCTCCCCAATTATCAAAAGGGAGAGCCATCGAATGACAAAGGAAAGAAAGTGAATTATATTTTTGATATCATTATCAATCACATTTCTATGTCAGATAACCAGATAAATGCCGTCAAGATCAAAGATAAACAAAAACACAAACCTGTCAACATAACCACACGAGCTCAATTCAAGTTTTTATTGAAAGGAAGAATGTCCAAAATAATTCCTTCAAATCGATACAACTTGGTAGATCAGTTACAAAAGCACCAGCCCAAATATCAATACTCGAGCTTATTAAAATCTCACTAGTGCACAAGGACCAGAGATTACTTTAGTGGTGAATATTCGCCAATGGAAAATTTTTCACATAAATGGTGAATATTTTGTACCGACTAGGGGTGGCCATGTCATCAAAACATTATCAATTTTCGTCAAAGTCACGGCCCGATCGCCATATGTGTTATGCAATTAAATGTTTCTATGCCATGATTTCACCAATACAATATATGGTGGACACATGGTAAATTTAATTGTTTCACCTACACTCTCCAAGGTTTCCTTAATAGATGACCTTAATTCACCTATAGGCATGTGAATATTTTATAGCCAAGGGGACCCAATTCGCTTGACATCTTGCCAACGTGTGTCTCCATTCACCCTAACTTTCGCCAACTATATTGTATTCGCCTATTACTTGGATGACCTATAATCACCTCGAAAATTACATAAGTCATGTTATAGTTACGCTGGATTCACCAAATATTTGTATACCATATAAAATTCCTGCACAATTTGCCACATAAGGATTGGTATAAATACATGCAAAGATCAGATCTATCTTAACACAATCTGGTGGGTTCTTGGCTCTGAATTCTAATCAATAGTGAAGTATCAGACCAAGGAAAATCATTGTTGTTGACTGCATTGGTGACTACTAGTGACCTAAAGCCTAAAGGTGAGCGGTCATATTTTTGAAGTGGTATATTATACATTATAGTCTATTATTGCTTCTTCAACAAATTGATATTTTTTTGGTAGTCTTTATTTTGTTGGAGATGTTGAACAGGAAGAGGGGTAGGAAACCTGAATGTGGGGAAGGCCAGGAGAGGCCAACAAAAAGCAGAATGTTGTCTTCATACTTTGGCATTGGAAAATATTGAGGTGAAAATTAGGAAGGTACATCATCACAAGTACAAGTATAAAATTCACTACCTACACCGCATGTTGGCATTTGGCATTATAATAGACAAGGAGAGATTGTTTGCATTTCAATAAAGATATTGAGAAGGTTGTTGATGATTATGGATATAATTGTTTAAGGATGTTTACTATCTTAATATTATTATTTTGTCATTGATGTTAAGAAATTGATTTTCTAATTCAGTATGATGTTGCCATATCTTGAGAAGTATGATTTGATGAGTATAAAGATGTTGGTAAAAGACATAGAAAGAATATGATGAATAAGGGGAGAAATAAGTTATTCAATGGGTAACTATTACCGAGTTAGACAATGATGAGATCTTGATGATTAGATTGTTTTGATATCCTACATATGTTATTGATTGAAAGGTTAATACTATACTATGTTACCGAGCAAAGAACCTAGTCGGTAAACCCAAAGGTTATCATTATTGGTTAATGAAGGCAGAATGTCTATCGAGTGAAGTTTAGTATTTACCGAGTTGCAATCGAGTAATAACAAAATGCATTTAATGATTACATGCATTATTTAATGAAGGAAGCTGATGAGCTGGCTATGATTAAATGATTGGTATGCCGTGAATGAAGTTTGTTAAAGAATCTATGGCAAAGGAAAATTGGCAGGAAGATCTACAGCTTAGATTGAACCACAATACCCTAGCACAAGTTCCAAGAAATATATGCAAGTTCCAAGGTGGGGTAAAACATTTTCAGGTCGAAGGATACATTGAACCTGGACAAAGTTTGAAGATCCGATGGCTATGATTGAACATGGGAAATGTGATCAAGGAGATTAAGTGGTTGGCTAATTGTTTATAAATAGGGAACTGATGATAAACAATGTATGCGGGCAAGTGTATGCACAGGGATGCTACATAGTGATTATCGAGCACAAAAGCTTGAAGACCTGTTTTGAATAACAGAGTATAGAGCCCAGTAGATGGACAAGATTAGTTCTATATCTATATTGTATTGAGCAAATAAGAATCTGCTTTAGCATTTTAGATGTGAAGTTGTAGATAGATTTTTATTACTGTTATTTAGTGAAGTGACAGAAAATCTCTTAACTGAGTGGACTTAATAGTCTTATTTGTAAAACCCTCTAGCAAGGTGACATTCTGATTGAGTGTTTGAAATCCTTTAACAAGGTCACGTCTAACAAGGTGAAGATCCTAACAGATCTGAGGGAAATCCCTTAACCAAGTCACATCTACCAATGTGTTTGTAATCTTTAACAGGATTTGCTTTTAACTGAGCATACTCTAGAAGAGTATATTTCTTAGTGGGTCCGAAATCCCATAGTGGTTTTTCCCTATTTGGGTTTCCATGTTAAATCTGGTGTTATGAGTGTTATGATGTTTATATGCTTTTGAGTTTGCATGTTTAGGAGTTTTGGTTATATTACTGAAGTATATGTTACCGAGGTTGAATCTGATGTCTTTATGAAAGATTAAGTTTGTATGATTCACCCCCCCTCTCATCTTATAAGCTTGGCATCTGTACTTATCTTTAAGTATCAGAACTATCACCGCATGTTGAAGATGGTGACGAACCTGATATCTCAGATCAGGATGATCTTGAAGAAGATTATCTGGTAGATACCCAAGTTATCTGGAATGATATAATCAACCTGGGTGATAATGCCATTGATGATAATGCATGGAAGGGGAAAAGAAAAGCCATATCAAAAAAGGGTGAACCACAATCAAAAAAGGATCGGGAGTGGGATATGTCAGTGAGGAATTTTCAAATTAATTGGGCATCAAAGTATCCATTCATTGAACCAGTGGAGAATCCAATTGAAGGCGAGCCTCCAATAGAATGCAGGTGTAAGATTTGCACTTGGAAACATAACAAGGAAATTAGGTTGCAGCTAAAATTTGACACCATAGAAAAGCATATGGGTAAAGTTTATGAAAAACAAATGATAGACGGGGTTGAGAAATTAGTGATAAGATGGAAAACAAAGGAGGAACGTAAGCATGTGAGGAATGCCGAAGAGTATTATTTTCATGAGAAATTACAGACGAAGCCTGCTGAAGTTAAAGGTTCTATTGAAGCTGTTTTTGGAAAAGCAATGCAAATAGAACAACTGGGAAAAGCTATTCAGTTAAGCATTGTTTTTCATATTTTGAGCAAAGGGTGTGCTATGATAGATTTACCATCAATTAGTGGTTTATTATAGTTTTTGAAAGTTCCTAACTACCCTAATAGACACTGGTCAGTAAACAGTGGATGGGAATGTGCAAGTTGTCTTGCTGAGGTTGAAAAAGAAGATGTACAAGAAAAAATAAGAGAGTCAAAATTCATTGCATTTTATTTAGACGAAGTTACGATAGTAGACAATACTTCATGGATATGCATGCATGTTTATACTATAGAGAATCATACCTGCCAACCTCATCTACTATCTGTTGCTAAAATGAAGGAGAGTGTGGCAGCGAAAAATTTATTTCAACTAGTAAAGAGAAGTTTAATTGAATATGGAGGTATGGATGACATGACGGTAGCCAAAAGATTAGTTTGTGTTGGAGCAGATAGAGCTTCAGTAATGCAAGGTCACAGGAACGGTCTTTGTACAAAAATTGAAAATTCATTTGCACCGTACATTACTGCAATTCACTGCATGGCTCACAGAATGAATCTAGCTTTTGGAATTGTGAGCAAGTTTGCTTTGGTTAAAAAAATTGAAATTTTAATCAAAGAGCTCTACTCACAGTTCTGTCAAAGTCCCAAGTGATTTATGGAATTTCAACACTTTGTTGATGGATTAACTGATTAGAACAAGCTTCTCAAGGATAATGATACTAGATGGATCTCTTTGGATGGTCCAGCGCATCAAGTGTTTTCAGAATATCCATCCTTGATTGGACTATTTCACACAACTCACGATGAATCAGATCAACCAAAATTTCCTGAACTTCTTGGTAGGGTTAAGTAATTTAGAGACACTCTTAACTTTAGCAGCTCTTCTACCCATGCTAGAGGAAATGAGGAATATTATGAAGGCTGCCCAAAAAAGAGCTCTGTATATTGCAGAATATGCTACGCTATATAAGATGATATGCATGACCCTCGACAATCTCTATTGAAATCAACCAACACTATCTGATGAAAAATTTGTTAAGTGGCGGACACTCACAGATTTGAACAATCTTGATAACTTTTTACAAATCGGTGTAGATGGGGAGGTATGTGCCAATGTACGGGGAGTTGAGATACCAATGCACTTCTATGCCACGCTCGACTCCGAGGAACTAGGAAAGCGCCCCAAGAAGCAAAAAGCAAGAGTTACAAGCGAAGATTTCGACAAGATTGTTGAGACTGTAACTACTTCTATGACTTCTATGAAGAAAATTGCATATGATCTTTCCTCACAAATTAGAAGCAGATTCCCTCCTGACAACCTACTCGAAGCCATGTCTATTGTGTTTCCTCATTATTAGAGCTTCAATAGTGCAGCAGATTTTTGAAGTAAGCTACTGACTTTGATAAAACAATTTTGCATATCCAGAGAATTGAATGGAGTAACTATAAATGGAATATTAGATGAAAATCATCTTCAAGAGAAATCATCTCATTTTGCATACACTATGAAAGAACAATATGCCAAAATGGAGAACCCCCGTGAAGAGGGATCAGTAACAAGGCTTTGGAAATCTATAGCTGAGAACTCAACGTTGCATGATTCAATGCCAGAATATGTGAAGCTTGCTGATTTATGTCTTACCATGATATTGGGTTATGTGGAAGATGAGAGAGTTTTTAGTGCTTTGGGGTTCCTAAAATCAAAGCTAAGAAACAAACTAGACAAAAATTTAGAAAATTGCGTGAGGCTCTATACATCTAGGTATGATGTCCACACTTTTCCTTGCGATAGGGCACTGCAAATCTGGAGGTCCAAATGTGAAAGAAAAGGTTTGGGAAACACTTGAAACCAAAGTGGGACTATTGACTCATGTACTGGACCTACTGGTAGCATTGAGATGCAGTTCAGCGAAGGTATGTAGACTCTGAGTGAAGAAACCACAGACAAGAGTCAAGAAAGCACTGAATTTGATGAGGATGAATGGCGGCTGTAAGAGATTGGTATTTGTTAATCTTATTACTATATCTCATCATTCATATTACAAAAGCATATTAATTTTTGCAATTAGAATTTAATATTGATTTGTAATTGTATTTTTCAACTTTCTATTTCCAGATTTAAAATAGCATAATAAAAAAAACCATAATGTGCTTATTGATACATAGATGTTTATTGTTTATTTATACATGTTTGAGTCTCAATCGGTGTGATACATTTCAGAACCATATGATACAATTCATTCAATAGTAATACACATGTCGAGAACTTAGATTTTCATTAATTCTTTCAAAATATAGCCATATGATACAATTCATTCAATAGTAATACACCAATCTGTGTGATTCTCCATGCTAATTGCAAAAGTGAATACAAAGTTTCAGAACCCTTTGCAAATGACCCTAAATTCCCTTTTATAGAAACAAGGGAGAAACAATAGCTTTAGGTCAAATAGCAAGTTTGCAACATGTGAAGATTGAACATCAAAATCACAAACTCAGCACAAACTTATATGGCCATCATAGGCCGTATTAGCAATTTAACATCTGCTACATGTTTGATGTCTCCTGTTCAAAAAATAGAGTTCAAAATTAAATATTAATTCACACCATGACAAATTAAACATAGATAATAGTAGTACCTAAAACCTACTAATCAGAAATAGAGAAATGCATAAATGTTAAAGCAAGGGAGAATTTGAGAACACAAATTTACTGGCTGAAGTTTTGCATTGTGCATCATAGATTCATAGGCTGGATTAGCAAAATAGTAATAGCCAGTGCTATTTTTTTCCTATTCATAAAATAGATTCATAAGCTGGATTAGAAAAATAGCAATAGTGATTGCATCATAGATTCATAGGCTAGATTAGAAAAATAGCAATAGTGATTGCATCATAGATTCATAGGCTGGATTAGCAAAATAGCAAATAGAAAAAACATAAAACCTTGAAATTAAGAATAAAAGAAGAAAATTGTGCAATACATACTATGATTCTTAAGAATTTTGTGCTAGTTTTTGTAGGGTGCTCCCCTCTTCGTCTGATGGAAGGTCAATATTCAGTAAACTATGTAAAGTCAACTCCAAATTCATCAACATTCCATATATAGAAGATTTACTTGACATCATTGTTTCATTCAATATTGAATTTAGAGTTGTAAATGGTTGGATGAATTCCAGAAAGCTTTTGGGAGTTGTGTCAGAAAATCTAAATCAAACTTCATTTTTATCTCCATGCTTTTTTTGTAAGCTTCTTCTCCAATGAATTTATTTGATGTGTCAATAGGCCTAGGCAAACCAAGTTTAATCAAATTATTTTTCTTTTCTTGTAGCTTCAATATCTTTTTTCCATAACTTTCCATAACTTCTGTTGTTTCCCTTAGCTTCTGGCATTTTTGAATGATAGATGATGTCTTAACTGTGGCATCAATGTGACTCTTAATTCCCTTGGATGCCAAGTAGATGTCACTGGAACTGTAGACTACTTTCATAATCTTTTTTGCCATTTCCTCTTTTGAATAAAAATGTGTGCTCTTCTCATAGCGCCCTTTGATTTTTATAAAAATTCATCTCATACTTTCAGTCAATTGAAACCATTCACACAATTTCTCACTCCTCTGCATTATTTGCCGCCAAATGTTTTCTTGTATATACTTTGTTGTATTTTTCATATTATCTTTCAATCCATCCTCCAAATTTTTTATTTTATCATTTGCATTGTGCAGGTCTTCTTTCATTTGTGTACATTTTTTTCTTTCTTCCTCTACTTTGCAAATGTTTTTCTTTTTCCTTCCCATGATCCAATAGGTCCTATAATTTTTTCATTTCGGCAGTAGTAGACTCATAACTTTTATATAAGTTTTGAAAACTAGCTTTTTCCTCAACAATTTTTTGACTGCTTTTAGCTAGTTTTTCTGTCAGGTCCTTCAATTCTGCATTCTTCTTCTCCTGCTCTGCAATTTCTACTGCAGAGCCCGAATTTTTTTATCCTTTTTTGTAAATCATTGCACTTGTTATCTGCTGCTTTCCTCCTTGATTTTTTTGTTTTCCAGGTCTGCATGTAACTTTTCTATTTGTTTCTCCAGTTAATTTTTTTCTCTCTCCACCTTTAGCAGTGAAGTGTAGACCACTTCGTTAGTAGATTTTAGGTAGAAATTGTAGGACCTCCTATTTTGGATGCCCTAGCCCTCCTTTGTTGTCCTCTCTGTGTGCATTTGCAATGCCATAATTTGTGATGAAATTTCTTCTGTTGAAATGTTATTGTCAGCTGCAATTTTCTCCATTTCTTTTTTAATCTCATCCCAGGAGTCCATGTTTCTAAGCTTTTCTAGCAATGGTTTACTTTCATGTTGACATAACATTGAAGAGTTCCCATTTTTCTTAAGCCTTGCTTGAACTACACTGATTGGATCATATTGCCAGAGACCCTCATCACCAAAGTTAAAAACTGTCAAAAAATTATGTGCCACATTGAATGCTTTTCTCTCAAATGTGAACCCTCCACATGAGAAAGGCAAGGAAGGAAATATTCTCTTCTTTTGCTAATCATGAAAGTGCCTATTTGTGCTCTCCAATTTTTGTACATACTCTAATGCAAATACCCTCTCTGTCACATGTATTGGAAGTCTGTATGGTTTTACTGTCGATCCGTAAAACCTTAACATAGTGAATTCTTCCATGAAGAACCGGTCAGCCAATTCTATTTGACTTCCGAGTTGAATGCAATCTCTACAAGACACAAGCAACCTAGGCATCAGAGTGCTTGTAATTTCATTATACATTGGTGCCAAAAAGAAGTCTACAAAATGGTTGTAGTTCTTTCTGTTATCATGCATCCTTATCTTTGGCGTCCAATCATGTATTGGACACTCTGTTCTCTTCCTAGTCTTCTCATCAATCTTATAGCTCACAAATCGAAGCTTGTTGGTCTTGAATATTGCACAATACTTGGATAGAAGGAGATAGCACAAGTAGGATGAGAACCTAAATGTCTTACAGGAACCTTTTTTGATCATTAGTAATTGTTTTTGCATGGATTTTACAATGTTCTCAATAAAATTATATCTTACTGGTTGACCTGCACAATGAATATTATAAATCATTTCAAGAAGGCTTGCACCCACTTCCCTATCATTTTCCAATCCTAGGCAAAATGATAGCAAGGAAATAGTATCTCTAACCCATGGAACAAAAATGTTAGAATCATAAGGAGGCTTATGATTCTAATCCAACACAATACCAATACCACTCTTTATTAGAGCTTTGATAAATGAATCTTTGTGACTTGGATCAAGACTCTCATAATTCCCTGCTAGCTTTTCAAGGTCAATTTGGATGTTTGAGTTTTGGGCTTCAAATCCTAGGTTCAACAAACAAGCAAATTCTCCCTCATTTATGGATAGAATTTCCTCTTTTGTATTTTTATTGATAATTACTTTTTTATCTTCATCATAATTTTTGGCGCAGACCATGACAAAATTAGGGCAAGGGAATACTTCAGGTAACACCATGCTTCCCAATCCAACATCCCATGATGCGATTTTATTTATTTTTTGTTGTAACATTGGGTTGAAAACAATAAGTTTTGTCCTGGATGCATCTCCCGCCTTACTAGAGAATGCATATCTGATATCTATGATACGCTTTTCACCATGGATAGCAGGGTCATAAATATCATGCTATTCATCAGTGAAACCTGGTGTTTTAACCAGTTTGGTTAGGTACATTTTATTTTTCACTTGGCTTCTTGTTGAACTACTACTTCCCATTTTCCCCATCACTATTTTTGTTAATAATTCAAAATAATGCTAGATAAAAACCTGAAAATGCTAACCCTCAAATTGGACCATGAGATTACCAAAAGCAAAAAAGGCAGGATGTAGGTGTTCTAAATTTTACCCGGAAATTGAAATTTCTATTTCACTAGATTGGCACAGACAGTCTCTGTTGCAACTTGCATTCCTCAATCTAGTAGCTATTTCTAAATCTCCCTCAATTTACAGGTTTGTCCAAGAAATGAAAGATGATTATGATTTATGAGTCTCTTATTTTGAAAACTCTGAAAAGTAGAAAAGTAAAATCTAAAGGGCAAAATATCTAGAATCATGTTGTAATTTTATTAATTACTATTAATAACTATTCGATACCGAAGGACAAAATTAATTACTATTAATAACTATTCGATGCCGAAGGACAAAACATTCATTACTTCAGTATAAATTTTGAGGACATTAAGAATCATCTTGTAATTTTATTAATTATTATTAATAACTATTCGATGCCGAAGGACAAAACATTCACTACTTCAGTATAAATTCTAAGGACATTAAATGTAATACATTCAATTTCGGGTGAAGTTCTCCCAAATGTGTTCACTTCCCACATTCGGGCCGAAATCCACCCTAAGCTGTTGATCTTTGCTCATCCAACGGACGAGGGACCAAGGTACTTGTTGTGACTTTACAGGTTTGTTTTTTAGTCTGTTTAATAATTTTAAACTTCCGCCCGAAAAAGTGCTTAATAGACTTAATTATATTTAATTAAATTTAAAACGTTTCAATTCCGGGCGAAGTTCTCCCAAATGTGTTTACTTCCCACATTTGGGCCGAAATCCACCCTAAGCCGTTGATCTTTGTTCATCCAACAGATGAGGGACCAAGGTACCTGTTGTGACTTTACGAGTCTATTTTTTAAGTCTGTTAATAATTTTAAACTTCTGCCTGAAAAAGTGCTTTATAGACTTAATTATATTTAATTAAATTTAAAACATTTCAATTCCGGGTGAAGTTCTCCCAAATGTGTTCACTTCCCACATTCGGGCCGAATTCCACCCTAAGCCGTTGATCTTTGCTCATCCAACGGACGATGGTACCTGTTATCAGTTGTCATGGGTCCCATGACTTCTGCTAGTTTTTGGGCACGTCACCATACTTGTGTCACTTTTCTGGGCAAAGTTCTCAGAAATCTGTTCCCTTCCCACATTCATCCCAAAATCCACCCTAAGCCGTTGATCTTTGTTCATCCAATAGTCGATGGTACCTATTTTTAGATGTAGTGGGTCCCATGACTTCTGCCATTTTTCTGGCACGTCACCATACTTGTATCACTTATCGAGTTTGATTTTTAAGTCTATTTAATCATTTTAAACCTCTGCCCGAAAAAAAAGCTTTATAGACTTAATTATATTTAATTAAATTTAAAATGTCCAATTCCAGGCAAAGTTCTCAGAAAGGTGTTCACTTCCCATATTCGGGCTGAAATCCACCCTAGCCGTTGATCTTTGTTCATCCAATGGTCAATGGTAC
The DNA here is from genome assembly GCF_030272615.1 of Cryptomeria japonica. Taxonomy (NCBI): domain Eukaryota; kingdom Viridiplantae; phylum Streptophyta; class Pinopsida; order Cupressales; family Cupressaceae; genus Cryptomeria; species Cryptomeria japonica. Next base: position 523,654,940 of record NC_081408.1, on the reverse strand, counting down.
CTATTTTCAGATGAAGTGGGTCCCATGACTTTTGCCATTTTTTTGGCACGTCACCATACTCGTGTCACTTTTTGGGTCTGTTTTTAAAGTCTATTTAATCATTTTAAAATTCCGCCCGAAAAAGAGATTTATAGTCTATAGACTATAGACTTAATTCTATTTAATTAAATTTAAAATGTTCAATTCCGGGCAAAGTTCTCACAAATGTGTTCACTACCCACATTTGGGCCGAAGTCCACCCTAAGCCGTTGATCTTTGCTCATCCGACGGACGATGATACTTGTTGAGAAGTTGAGTGTTGTCAGATGTCGTCAGTCCCATAATAAGAGACATTTAAATTTCAAAGATGTGCAATAGTTTGAGATAACTATTAAATATAATGTTAATATTATTTGTAAAAATTTGAAATTAAAAAATAGTATAAAACATGAAACTTAGTTTCTAGAATAAAACAAATAACTAAATAAAAATATAATTTTTGATATACAATTTGAAAGGTAAAAGTTTAATATAAAAAGAAAACATTCAATATTAAATCTAAAATATTAATTTAAAGTTTAACAAAATTCTTTGAAAATATGTTTACGATATATAATTTTAAAAAATAGTTTAAAAATATATATAAAAGTTCAACATAAATTTAGTGTATTAATTTTAAAAAATGTGTAGTCCTCAACCTGTTAAGGCGAGCAAATTTGGAAAGTACAAATGTCAAGGTGGCAATTAATTGTTGTAGAAGGAGTTGTCTGTGACATGTTGCATGAATGCAGGAAGGGGAGGATGGCAGGAAATATTTTTCTTGATCTCATGGCATTAATGCCTTTTTGTGCACATTCATTACCGACCTATAAGATGGAGGCAAAATTTATTAACTTTTGATCTGTGTACCAGTTTTTGCTTTGAAGCAAAACAAATCTGTAGTTCGTAGAATCGTACCTTCTATAAGACATTTTTTGCAGGAAGTGATTTTGAAATTATAGGTGACCATGGAGGCCAATTTCACACTTCGAACAGACAAGAAGTTGGTGCCCTTTTTGGGCAAAGTATCTGATAAATGAATGCAAGGGTTGTTCAGGTTTAAGGAGGAGAAGTTGTGGGTGGTAGCTCGACTGATGCTTGTGGAGGAGGTGGCACATATCAGTAACCAGTATCGAACTAACATGGAGGTTTACTCTTTGATTCTGGCGTGGGCCTATGAATTTGAACCGGAGGTCGAAAAGGTAAAACTCACATTGGTCAAATTGATTGATGGGGATTTTTTTATTAACCTGGATTCAATCTTGGAGTGGGTGGTGCCAGGAGTTGGCATTCAAATTAAGGAAGGGGATGACTAGGAATTGCTTCCTTTTATTCGTGGCCCAGAGGATGAAATCAAATACTAGTGCCGTGAACGTGCCCTAGTGGGGTGGAAAGCGATTAAAGTCTTTGTGAAATTAACTAGGGTGGATGAAGTCTTGAAGGCTTTGTATGTGGTGGCAAGGATGGAGGTTGGTAGGGAATTGAGAGATAGGGTTGAAGAAGGAAGGGCCATATAGCTACTGGCAAGCTTGGAGGGCGACCCTGACTTTGGGTGCCTAAACTGCATTCCAAAAATGAAAGCCGGAGCAACAAAAGGGAAAGCCAAAGCATCGATCTCCGAGGAGGGAAGGGACTGGGAGGAGGCAACCCAGGGGGATAGTGAGATTGAGTGAGCAGCCTATCGACAATGAACTAGTTTTTTTTCTGCTTGCTATAAGCTGTGTGTAGTATGGTTTTCTCTTTGTCTGCGTTTATGCATGAATGATTGCAAATTTTGTATCTTGAAACTTTTGAATTAATAGAATGAAAAAACCTTTACCGATAAACTTTTGTATCTTGAAACTTTTGAAATTTTATATTTTGAATGACTATATAGTATATATTTATAAAATTATAATCAACCATAATCAATGTACAAATAATTAATGGAACGAACTAAATTTTTTTTTATAGCATTACATAAAAAAGATCACACTATTAAATTTTTTCCATTGTTTAACAAATAATTGAAATAACGTAGCTCATATACAAAAAGCATTTAAAAGAAATTAATTAATAAAAATGAAATAGAATTATAGAAAGCATTTTTATATCCATAAGACTGTAAGAGGCAAACTGAAACAAACTGGAATTTGAAAAATTATCATTAATATTCATGCTTTTGAAATTTATAATTTTTTCGTTTGAGACTTGAGTCCCCCCAAAACTTAAAAGCCAAAATGAGTGAGCCATTGGCACTGAGCTTGTTAGGGTTTGAGGACATAAGGAAAAAAAACTATAGGGGGTAGGGCTAGGGCACAGGTAGTGGAATTGTTTACAATTTTGCCTTAAGAATCTGGCCCTCCTTCCATGTAGAATTCTTCAGACAACATAAGCTGAGTGAATTCTTCAAGCCACATGTAGTTTGGAAAGTCATCCAAGAGGAACCATTTATGGAGGAAGTCCCTGCCAATCCGCGCCCATTTTCTATGACGTGTCAGCTGCTCCGCATTTAGGTTTAGGAGAAATGGTTGCCTGGCCACTGGCACTATTTGGTCAGGGAGGAGAAGCTTGGATAAATCACTCGCCCAAGGGATCCCCACCCCTAATTCTACAAGAACGACAAGAGTAATGTCATCTCCGAGGAAGTCTTCCTTAAAAACCTTCCTCAACAACATCAACATATCCACCTTGTCTCCTCCTAAGTCCAGAAGAGATGCTAAGAAATGGGATGTAAGGTCCGCGTTAACACGATACCTATTTTCATTTCGTAGAAATTCTCTACCCAACACCATCCACACAGCCTCATTGGTGAATGACCCAACCTCCTTGCAAATTGATTGGAGGGTTGGGTCTCTAACAGAGCCTAGAAAGGCCCTCTGGTTCTCTGCAGAAATGCTTCTCAAGCAGATGGGAGTGTCCATCTTGAGAAAATAGATTAACAAATTAAACAACCTAAGTAGTGAGCCTATAAACCTAAAATACCGTGAGCTCCGATGATTATCTACCAAATAGCAAAGGCTAATTGAAGATGAAAGAAGTAGAGATCATATATAAATTGTTGAAGCTCTTGATTGTAATAATTACTTCTTTAACAGTATTAACTACTATAAATTTTTTTAAATCTTTCATATCTCTGCAAATCTTTCCCATAAATGCACTATTGTGCGAAAATGGAAATAGCTATGAACTAGTACCAAATTGGCAAGTATCACATTGGAAGTCATGGGGACAAAGTGGATTGAAATTAGTGAAAAGATATATATTAAATGAATGAAATTATTGATCATCATTCGTGACATTTGATATGTGTCTATTGAATCCAATTCCATTTCGGGCACTTTTTGGTGAGCTATGTTCTCTTCAGAAAATTGGGCTGAAATAAAACTTCAGCCATTGATCTATGATCATCAAATGGTTTAAAATGATTGATAGATTTTAGGTATGTGTCACCCTTCACATGTCATAGAGGTCGCGTTTATTGATACATCGTGCAGAGTCTGGACTCAATGTATTATGTGATGTGACGTGCCTTGTCTATTAATGACAATGAATTCATGAAATCACCAATAAATTATATATTGTACCATAAATAACAAAATATTCACCAAAACAAATTAAATAATTTTCAAGCAATGGATAAAAATTGCCAATACATTTAAATAATTTTCAAGCAGTGGATAAAAATCGCCAATACATTTAAATATTTTTTCCTTCGGTGTAAACATTTTTGCTCATAAAATTATATATTTGTTACTTTAAACAAAAATTATTCGCCTCCCACAATAAATATTTTCCCCAAAGAACAAGGTACTATTCGCTAGAAATTTATGGAATTTTTCGTACCCTAGAAAAAAATCGCCAATAAAAAATAAATTTTTTTTCGCCATCCATATGAAAATTTCCCCCCGAAAATAATGTCTGATTTGCTAGGATTTTACACAGTTGCCCGGGGGGTGGTTTCTTAAAGTTATCCCTGACAAGGGCATTCTAGAAAGGGCTCTTGTAGATACTATGGTACCAACCAATTTAGATATTGATCGATTCCAAGCCATGGTGGGACATTTAACTATGCCTCACATCTTCTCATTTTCTGAGAATGATGATGTCTCCTTAAGTCATCCACATAACACTCCCCTCAATATCAAAGTTCTAGTCTACAAACATCGAATTAAACACGTATTAATAGATGGAGGAACTGACCTAAATATATGTACTTTGAAGCTTATTTACACATTGGGTTTCTCCACAGATGCTATTGATCCCAAAAGAAAAATATCCATCGAAGCATATGATGATGAAGAAAGATCCTCAGAAGGGATAGTGCTATTACCCATCCGAGTGGGACTAAGTTAGAAGGATACCATTTGCCAAGTCTTGGACATAGACTTGTCCTACAACATACTATTGGGTCAACCTTGGATCCATGAAATGCAGTTGGTACCATCCACATACAACCAAATGTAAAATTCCCTTACGATGGATAGGAAATTTCCTTATTAGCAAAAACTAATCCTTTCCAGTACTATAGCAATCTCAAGACAACTCAGAATGTCCTTGTACCTATTGTCATGAAGGATTGTACCCGTGATGCTAAACTAAAAGGTCAGCAATCCTGTGAAACATGGGAATAATTTTAGGCTTGTGGGTTGCCTATCTTGAAAGTAGACCTCTAGATATTAGGTTGACTTCCTATCTTGATGAATCTCCTACAATTTGCTTTTTGTGAGAAAAAGGGTTAATAGACTTGCATGCAAAATAAAAATTATCCTAATGGAAGTGATACACCGAGATGATGGATTTTTTAGCGTCTACACTAAAACTATGATAGCTGTAATAAATAATGAAAACGCTTCACAAATCAACTAGATCACCAAATTCATAAATATTTCATGAAAAGGTTCAAAGTTATCCAACTTTTGCATGTAGGAAAACTGATTTTTCAGAACATGCAAAGAATTGGAAACCAAATGAACACAACCCATAACCTGAATTCACTGTGAAATTATCCTAGTTCTGCAAACCAAAAATGAGACACAGAAAAAGATTGCAAGAATCACAATAAATCTATAAAATTTCTCACTTGACAATGAAAAAGCAAGAAATACTGATAAGGAAACTAACTCTATATTGCAAATTGAATAAAATAATTGATGAATACTAAGAGGGGGGGGGGTGAATTAGTATGCCAAAAATATTAAACAAAATCTTAAGCAGTTTAACTGCAGACCAGTGTAGCAGATTAAACAATAAACCAATTAAAACATAAACAAGTCAAATAGCAAATAAAGCATTCACCCACAGAAGCACAATCACCATAACACAAGATGTTTTGATGTGGAAATCCAAATGGGAAAAACCATGGTGAGTAAAACTCACAAGTCAACTATCTACAGAATAGTAACCAGACTAGTTAAGGCCTTACAATGTTCTTCACCAGAACAGATCCTGTTAGGAATCTAGATCTCTGTTAGGAGATAAGTCCTGCTAAAGACTACCCTCTTAGAGGATTTTAGATCCACAACTATGAACCACCTTGTTAGAGGATTTACAATAGGCTTGGTTGGGCCTACCCGGTTAAGGGTTTCAGACTTGTCAAATATATTAGTAATCAACAAGTGAATGATCTAGATAGTAGCACATAATGCTTGATTAGATCCTTGGTAGTTCCTTGTTAATGCATTCCAACATTACTTCAGTCTTCTATATTTCACACTCTCTATCTATGTTATGTGAGACCTTTTCTCGCACAAACCTTATCTTCGTTCGCACACTTCAACATTTAAAAAACCCTAGACATGATATCCTCATATAGGAACTTGATTTCATGTCAGTCCAATAAGATTAGACTACAATTTCTTAGGTACGATGCATCTAGACATATTTGGTAACACGACACAGAAACACTGCCAAAGTGTCGGTGGATGATAACTCATCACACATTATACCGGTTAACAAAGTATACCGATTACCGATTGACAAGTGAAGACTGGAAAACTGGAACATAGTGTTCCAATCAAAAGATTAACTGCCGCTCGGGGTCTCCATTCCACTTTGAGATCTTCATACCACTTGGGGTCTTCGGTCATTCTTTGACTGGTAAGCATCTTTTTGCAGAAAACCAATAGTCTTCAACAAACAAAGACTATACATTTAATGACATGCAATACCGGTTGGAACAACTACTGATTGAGAATAACACATACATTAAATAAGTATGTGTCTATCAATGACAATCACAACTAATTATCATCAAAATACCAACAATCTCCCCCTTTGGCATTGATGGCAACACTTAGAAAAATTTTGACATCTAAGTGCTTACAAAACAAAAAAAGATGCCATAATCAAAATTATTTCCCCTAAGCATATACACTACTCCCTTTGCAAAAATTACAAGTATGAAATTGTAATACTCACCAAAATTTTAATAGACACTACTCCACCTTTGCCAACAATGACAAAGTAATGCAAAATATTCCCCTTTTGCATAATAGAAAAATAGAGTATGTGTTCATGACAATAAAGAGTAAAACTTTTCAAAAAGAGACTTAAAGGTTTGCATAAATTTTTTCATGTCTGAAGACCATGACTCAAGAAGTGAGGCAACAATTTCACTCTCGCTCTTCATCTGGAAGGCTAATTCTTCCATTGCATTGATTGTGCTCATCTCCTGTGTTACAGTAATAGCTTCCAAGTTCAGGAAGCACTTCTGAAAGACCTACAATTTTGGCAATAGGAGCAACTGGAGCTTCTACAGATCTCGAGTCCGATTGTAGATTTGTGAGTCAAGATTCACAATCTGATACTGGTGAGTATGAACAGTTTGTCCATATACTATGAACAGATCATAGGGAAGTTTGAAGTTGCCGATATATTTTGTAATTCCGATTGGAGTTGAGTTTTCTGTTTCAGAGCATCTTCAAAAAATAGGTGAGGTTGACAGATTTTACTCAAAAGTAGGTTACCTTCACCCATGGCTGAACTTATATCACCTTTTTGCTTAAGCAGTTGTGCCCTGTCTTCATCCATTTGTTTTGCTAAGGCAACTATGAGTGCTTTTTCATGATTTTTCTTTGCAGTGGCTTTGGCAACATCTTCCAAACATTGTACCTAGTCATCCACTACTATGCAAAGAAGTTTGAGCTTGGCCAGCGAGGAATCGGTATTGGGGAGGTTAGTACTAGGGATTAGATTGGAAAGGGTGTCAACAACAAATTGAATGACATCCTTCTCTTTTTTTTTCCTCAGTTCTTCCAATCTCTCCTGCACTAGTTGAATTCTCCACAGTAGCTCAGTCTCATCAACTGATTGAGTCAGATAGGCAAGAGTCAAATCGGTGTGACCAATGGAATCAACCTACTTGGCTTGATCTTCGGTTTTCTTCAGAGTCTGTCCTCCTTCCTTTGCCTTGATCTCCGCTTGTATTTTCTTCTCCTCTTTTTCTTTTTCTAGAGCTACCTTGGCAGCCTTCACTTTCTCCTGTTCCACTCTCTTTTTCTCCTCTTCTTTCTTCCGCTCTTCTTCTTTCTTTTTCTCCTCTTCCTTCTTCTTCTCTTCTTCCTTCTTCTTTTCTTCTTCCTTCTTCTTCTCTTCTTCCTTCTTCTCTTCCTCTTGTCTTTCTTTCTCCACTTGCTCTTGCTCTTGTTTTTCTTTCTCCACTTTCTCTTTTTTTTTGTTTTTGTTTCTCCGCTTTCTCTCTTTTTTTGTTTTTGTTTCTCCACTTTCTCTGTTTCTTGTTTTTCTTTCTCTGCTTTCCCATCCTTTTCTTTCTCCATTCTCTCCTTTTCATCTTTTTCTTTATCAGGAGTGATATCCTCAATGTCCAGTGGATCAACATCAATGGGTTCATTTTGTTCTACCATTATTTCACTCAGACTATCAAGGACTTCATCTGGTTTGGCTGTGGATAGGTCAGGTTCTTACTCAGCTTGTCGATTAGCTTTGGCTACTTGTTTCATTTTGACAACAACTTTAGCCTGCAAATGGGTGTCTTTTTCCACTTCAGAAGTTTTGCCTTTGAGTAGCTGAAGTCTTCTTCTTCACATGAAGAAAATGCCTTTGTATTTATCAATAATCTCAAACAATTCTGAGTTAGAGGCATCTAGAAAATATTGAGCAAAAATTTTATCCCTAATGTCTTGCTCTTTTTCAATGGCAATGCACCATTTGTTGTCCAAATAATCATACAAAGATTTAGAAGTAACTAATTTAATTTCAGAAGGTGACTGATCATTAATACATAAATATTTAATAAGTTCTTGTTCAACATCCTCCTTTTCACTATTATTGAAATCATCAAAATATTCTTTTAAATCATCAAGAACTTTTCTTCTAATATTCTTTATGGTCCTTTGACAATGTGTCATAGGTTTGTAAGAAGAAATATCTAAATTTACTGATGTAGAGGTGGCTGGTACATTACCGGTTGACTTTGTCTTCTTGCTTGATTGCCTTGTCTTCTTCATATCTACCTCCGGTTCAGTGCCTTCTAAATCTAGTGAGTTATTCTTGGTTTTCCTCTTTGTTTCGAATACCTTTGCCGGAATAGCCTCCGATTTCTTTTTGGCTGGTGACCTTTTGGTCACTTTAGGACTGGCAGTAGATGTAACCGGTGTCGACGTCGATGACAATGCTTTACCCTTTTTCTACTTCGGTACCTCAATAGGTTTGATCCTTTCTAAGTAAGTACCGGTCCTCTTCTTCTTGGGATCTAGTGGTGAAGCAAGTAGGGTAGAGGCATACCCTGTCAGTATATCATTTACCACTTCATACCCCATAGGCCCAACTACATCTTCTTTGGGTTTGACCACTTCCATTATGCAATGATCTATTTTGATGGTGAAACAAATATCATCTACATATTTCTTAACTAGATCACCATATATTCTCATTCTCTGGTTCATCTTTAGTTTGAACTCATCAAAATATCTATTCAGAGTCTCTGGATATGCAGTTCCTACTACTTGCAGACTCTCCTTTATTTGTCTAGAAACTAGTAGGTCAGTTGACCATTGAATATCACCAACTCCAGGAAAATATCCTTGAAAGTAGAAAAATAAACTGACAAGTAGTTGACCAAACTTAAACCTCTAGGTTTTGTCCGATTTGGTCGACTTCAGGTTATCTATGAGTTGTTTTTGCATACAAGTACATAAGTCACATTCTGCATTTTTGATGCAGAGGAAAGAAAAAACTTCTTCCCTATCTGCATATTAAAATATCAATATCCATTTAAAATCATTCTTTAGAGGCAAACTAACAACTTATTTCAATCATCTCTTCATTAATATCAACTTAATGCAATAACCCATATTCATGTTTCACATTTGAATCTTTAAAGTTCCCAGTCATAGACCTGTATTCTATCATTCATAACTTTTGACCTAGATATTATTTCAAAGATCCCTTTTGTGAAAATGTAGATAACTATACTTCTTAAAACATATCCAAAACTTAGGAGAATCCAATGGTTAGATTAAACGTTATGGTCTCTACACCGAGACCCATTTCTGCTGTCCCCAAATTAGACATGTGCATGCTCAGTCCGTCTAGGGCATCAAATATCTTTCACAAAAAATAACCAAAAGACACCAAAAAAATTTAATATAAAATATATATGAATATAGATTCATAATATGTAATCCATTAAATTTTCCAATGTTTAAATCATGAGATAATATCAAACCATTGCCTGCAACTCCATTGAAGATAGTTTAAAACCAGTTTTCACCACAATCTTCATAACTTACATAAATCTAAATAAAAATGACTCAAACCAAATGGAAATGAGAGAGGATTAACATATATATCCAATTAATCTATTTAGAGGTCATAATAATTCCATATGAATCCATACCATATGCTGCAACATGACTGTTCTGAGAAAACCTCAAATCTGCAATCAACAACTTTCACCAAAAATTTCATAACTTCTTCATTTCTAAACATAATCACTCAAAATAAAAAGGAAAAGAAAGGTACTTCACATATCTAACCATCCATTATACATTTTACAAAGTTTCCTAGGCCGTACATGGTTGTACAAGGCCTGGAACCAACATAAAAACTGGAAAGCCAATCAAAATAACAATGGTAGAATGCACCAAAATGTATCAAAATGTTCTCCTTTCTTTCCTTTCTTTTCTTTATGATTTGGAACGACCATAAAATGACTTTTTATAGAATTTTGGTCAGTTTTGACCTTACAACTACCTCTCATAACCAACTTTTAACCCTTTTTCAACTTTTGTTGCATTTTTGCAACTTTGCTTGACAACATTTTATTGTCAAGTTGACAACTTTTACACTTTTGAATAAATGACTTCATGGCTTTACAAAACACATCACATGACTCTTAAAATGACAACTAAATGACAATTTTACAATTTTGTTTGCCCTTAGGCATTACATTTGATTTTATTACATTGAATATCATATCCAAACATATGGATTAAAATCTTAAATTTAAAATATCCCTCAAGATCTCCTGCGATGTCTTGATGTCTAGGTGCTTCTGCACCAATTTTCTTTTATCATCCTGTAGGTAGCATGCACCGCAGCTGAAGGAACAAAATTCATTTTTCTAGCATAGAATATTCTATACCTGATTACCATGCATGCATACTTCACCAAATCATCTCTAATGGTGTTGACCGTCATTGCCCATCGGTCACTTACAGAACCGGTGAGCTTTATCACTTTGGTTTTGGGATCTTTTGAAGAACAAGGACTTCCCCAACATTGCAGAATTTGATCATGACATGAATTTCCTCCGGTGTAGTATCATGGGTTCGCTCAAGGTACATCTTATCACCATGAACCCTACTAAGGATAATCCTAATGTGTTCTTCTGTAAATTCTTTGAGAAAATATACTGCATTATAAAATTTCTTCTTCTCTATTATGCTATATTCAGGTTTAATCTTCTTATTATCTCCACAGAACAAACTCACCTGGGAGTTAATTACTAGGGACCATAGGTCTTCTAGTTTGCAATCAATATATCCTAAAACATCACCTTCGAAAATGACTCCGACGGGAATTTGAGATAGGGCATTGTATTTCATCTTAAGAAACTCAGGTGCATCCTCAGGTTCAGTAGAACTAGAAGGGATTTTAGATGCAGAAGCCATATCTAGAAGAGTCCAAATGATAAGAATGTTTCAAATAAAAATACCTTCACACTCTGAACTAGGGTTTGCCATTGGCGAGCACAACACACCTCTTCAAAAGCTTGTTTACCACTTTGACTTCCACACTAATAACTTGAAGTGGCTGCAAAATATTGTGTAAGATTCCATCCTGAATTATTTCGAATGCAAGATGAATCACTCTATTTGTGCTACTTAGATTAGAAATATTCTTCTCTGAAAATAGGTAAGTAAAATGATGACTAAAGTCACTTTTAAACATGTTCCCACCTACCATAATAAATGCATCACCATTAGGGCTCAAACCCTAATTTTACCTTTTACCGCTTCATTTCTTCTGTCGGTTGATAGGTAACAAATACCGATAAAGGTGCTTTACCAATATACTTTGGGGGTTCAAAAAATCTTACCGATATGTTCCACCTAAGATTTTCAAAGCTCAGTTCGCCGATTCAGGGATTTTCACACCAGGTGTAGAAACTGGTACATCTTGTGGCTTTTCTTTAGATTTCTTTTTCCAAGTTTTATCCATATCTGCCTGAACAGTTTCAACATCAATCTTCTCTTTTGGGTTGATCAGTATGTCTCCCGATGGATTCTTTCTTAGTCTGCATGCTCTGGCAGTGTGTCCTAGTTTGTTGCAATGATAGCATACCATTCCAGGTGTTCTCCATGGTCCAGTGTTCACATTTCCATTCTTCCTTCTGCATGTTGCAGTAGTGTGACCGCTACCACAATAGACCAAATAAGTTGCTCTCCAACTTGTTGCTGATTCATAACCATTTGACTGGTGGTCATACGTTCTGTACCGGTTTGGGTTTCGGTTCATAGGAGGTTCCGGGACAACACCTTTAGCTCTTGGTGGACAACTTCCAGAGTTGTTCATAACCAGCCTGCACTCAAAAGCTCTATGCCCAAACTTGTTGCATGCATAACGGTGACCATTAAATCTACTAGTTCTAGCCACATTGTTTTGAAAGTAAGGAAAGTTATTGTAAGCCTTGCTTCTACATATATTGGCAATATATCCTTCCTTAAGACAGTTAAAGCAAATAGGTTTAAACTTTTGCTTACCTTTACTCTTGCTATTTTTATTAGGTGCTGATTGATCCTTTGGTGCATCACTCTTGGTTCTAGAGGTCTCACCTTCCTTGTACCCAGAGAAACCAAGTCTAGTGGTATCCTTTGATGGCTTTATTGATTCCAGCTTTTGTTCTAACTTAGCAACACTCCGGTTGAACTTAGCAAGTATCTCCTTTGTCTCACCAAGTTCCTTGGAAAGAGAATCATTGGTCTTCATCAAGGTTTCATTATGAGAAATCATTGCATTCAGTTCAACTTGTATTTCTTCTTTGTCTTCTTTCTCTTCCTATAGATAGATGATAATGGTACCAACTTCTTGTTTCAATTTAAAGATCTCATGCTCCTTGTCCTTTACCAAATCTTTAGCTTTTCTTCTATTTTCTAGCTCCCAACTCATCCTGATAGTCAGTCCTTCCAACTCCTTCTTTAGGTTAGTTTTGGATTCATTTAGTTTCTCCACTTCTCCAACTAGGGCATCCTTGTCTGCTTCATCAGAAGAGCTATTTTCACTAAATTCCATCAATTGCTCAACAAGTTCTCTTCTCTTGGCCAAAGAGGCTTTATACTTGACTTTGAGTTCATCATAGGCTCTCTCAAAATTAGTAAGATGATGAGTCAGTTCCCTCATGTTGTATTCCCCCATATCTCCTTCCAAGTGGTTATAATTATAGAAAGGTTGGCTTTGATACCAATTGACGAATACTAAGAGGGGGGGTGAATTAGTATGCCAAAAGTCTTAAACAAACTCTTAAGAAGTTTAACTGCAGACTGGTGTAGTAGATTAAACAATAAACTGATTAAAACATAAACAAGCCAAATAGAAAATAAAGCATTCACCCACAGAAGCACAATCACCATAACACAAGATGTTTTGATGTGGAAACTCAAATGGGAAAAACCATGGTGAGTAAAACTCACAAGTCAACTATCTGCAGAATAGTAACCAGACTGGTTAAGGTCAGACCAATTAAGGCCTTATAATGTTTTTCATGAGAACAGATCCTATTAGGAATCTAGATCTCTGTTAGGAGATAAGTCCTACTAAAGACTACCCTGTTATAGGATTTCAGATCCACAACTGTGAACCACCTTGTTAGAGGATTTACAATAGGCTTGGCAGGGCCTACCCGGTTAAGGGTTTTAGACTTGTCGAAGATATTAGTAATCAACAAGTGAATGATCTAGATAGTAGCATATAATGCTTGATTAGATCCTTGGCAGCTCCTTGTTAATGCATTCCAGCATTACTTTAGTCTTCTATATTTCACACTCTCTATCTTTGTTATGTGAGACCTTTTCTCGCAAAGACCTTATCTTCGTTCGCACACTTCAACATTTTAAAACCCTAGACATGATGTCCTCATATAGGAACCTAATTTCATGTCAGTCTAATAAGATTAGACTACAATTTCCTAGGTACAATGCATCTAGACACATTTGGTAACATGGCACAAAAACATTGCCAAAGTATCAGTGGATGATAAATCATCACACATTATACCAGTTAACAAAGTATATCAATTACCGGTTGACAAGTGAATACTGGAAAACTGGAACATAGTGTTCCAATCAAAAGATTAACTGTCGCTCAGGGTCTCCATTCCTCTTTGAGATCTTCATACCGCTTGGGGTCTTCGGCCATGCTTTGACTGGTAAGCATCTTTTTGCAAAACATCGATAGTCTTCAACAAACAAACACTATACATTTAATGACATGCAATACCGGTTGGAACAACTACCGGTTGAGGATAACTCATACATTAAATAAGTGTGTGTCCATCAATGACAATCACAACTAATTATCATCAAAATACTGATAAGTGCTGAGATACACTTCTTTTTCTACTGTGTCTAAAAGAAAAGAAAGAACTCAAGGGAAAAAGAAGGAGAATAGAATAATATATAGATATCATGAAATACATCTCCTCCAAAACCCTAAAATGAAAAAAACTGCATGAGAAAAAGCTTTGGGTGGATTTTCCCAAAATAGCCTTAAAAACTCATGTGAAACTCTGTCAAAAATAGCCTTCGCTGCTAAAAATAGGCCTCCAACTCAAACTGCATGAAAAATACATCCTCTTTCCAAATATAGAACTATCCAACTACCAAATATAGTCTCACAAAAAACACCACCTCTGTCTAAAAATTTTGCATGTCTAGATGTGCAAAAATAGCTCTGAGAAAAAAGAAAACCCCCCTCCACTGACAATCTACATGCAACTCTGCCAAATATAGCCCAAAAGAACCAAAGTATTCCTCTCTCTTTGAATAAGCACAACTTGCATGGGTACTCTATTTTTTCCTTTCAAAAATAACTTTATTTTAACATTTAAAATAAAACAATTCATTTTATTTTAGATGATAAAATGAATTATGTTATTTCCTTTTTAATTTTTATAATTTAATCTAAATTTATTAAGATTTTTATGTGAAATAAATCTTTAATAAATTTATATTTAATTATAATTTACAATTTAATAGCTCAAAGAATATCAATCATTATAGTTTAATATATATTAGTTAAGATTTTTGAAATAACTTAAATCTTAACTAGTACATATTAATTATAATATGATTATAAATGAAGCAGACAATAGTGAGGAGGGACCTCAAAGAGATCATTCTGGACCAGTCAACAAGAGTAAACACAATGGAAACACAAATATATGATGGAGGCAATGCATAACAAATTGTTTGATTTCACGAGAATTGATTACATCGAACTGGTAACAATCGGGTTACAACATATTGGCTCATAGGCCTGGTAGAATAGGTCACAACCGAGACCTTGAATCATGAGATCTAACTTCTACACACAGTCTAGCTACTTGATTATCTGATTCATTTCATTCTAATGCATAATTATAAATATATATGTCGATTCAAAGGATCAAGTCAGCCCAAAAGGGATAAAAACCCGAAGAACAAGACCCAACATGTAAAATAACAAGGTCGGCCTCTGCCAAGAGATTCCTTCAAAAAATCCAAAGGATAAAATGTAGATAATGGGAAAAGTTCAGCCACATGCCAAGGAACATCAGAATCAATGCCCAAGGCTCTGCAAGCTTTGAAAGGGGTTCCTATAGATCACTAGAATAGGTCCAGGCAACTGGTAACAAAGGACTGTCAACAGATAACAGGAAACTGTCATGGAAATCAGTAGTGATATCTCACCGAAAAGTGATCCAAATGCGATGCAGCCTAGAAGCAAGAAAGATGATCAAGTCTTCAAGTCCCACTCCACAAGTTCTGGTGAGCCAAAACTGGGACACATAGAAAGGAAAACTAAAATTGCAAAATGAAAGCAAAACAAAAACAAAAATGTTTTTGGTTGATGCAAGATTGCTATGAACTTGTCTATTCAGTTCTTCATTCTCTACCGGTGTTAATCGGTGTGCAGCTTTGTTAGGCAAACTAGCTCCGAGAACCAAGTCCATGTAATGACTAATACTTCTCATAGGTGGCAATCCATCAGGTACATTATCTGAAATGATGTCCTCATATTTTGTCAGCAAATCTCTTATCTCTTCTGGGTGTTCTCTTTCCAGTTCCGATCTCTCAGTCTTCTTAGGAATTAAAGAAAAACACACATTCTCATGTCTCAATCCATCCATGAATTTCCTTCCATCTACTAAATAGATTCTCACATTTTTACAAATTTCATTCTTCAAAGGTTCCTCCAAAGGCAACAAGGTTTGCTTCATCCCATTGGCCACAATGGTGTATGTATTCTTCCTCCCATCATGTACTACCTGTCTATCAAACTGCCAAGGTCTACCCCCAAAAAGATGACAAATATCCATAGGCATAATATCACATAAGAATTAATCATGATAATTCCTAATTTTCAATTTCACCAAACATTGCTTACGTACTAACAACTTATGTTCATTCCTGAATCCATTCTATCTGATAAGGTTTAGGGTGTTTCAATCTCTCCAATTTCAACTTATTCACCATCTCTTCTAAATTAAGATTATCTGAACTACCACTATCAATAACAACTTTACAACACTTACCAAATACCTTACATCTGGTCTTTAACAATTCTTCCTCTACAAGGGCTCTTCATCTGCTTTGGTATGACACAAAGCTCTCCTCATCATCAACAGTTCTCCATCTTCCAGTTTATTGTGTGATCTAGTAGGGTTTTCTATTGGCAATTGACACTCTATTGGTTGGTTTCACTATGTTGTCATTGATGGCAACATGATTCTGGGTTCCGGCTTCATATGGTGTACCGACAGGCACTTCACAGACTCTACATCAACACCAATAGGATAGAAGATTTCTTTGATCATAGACAATGCAAGCCGACATGGTATGGTAAAGGTCATCGATATTGGAGGCTGACACATCTTGGATCTGGCATTGGCAACTTGTTTTTATGCTTATTCATTTATGTTATATTGTTGACATGTAAATATGATATTGTATATATCTTTGTAAGCCGACATAAGGCATAAATTTGTATAGGGTATATAGGGGAGTTTGAATAGATCATTTTGATAGAAGAATAAGGATAAGAATGATAGGATGAATATATGGATATGATGTAATGCAAAATATATCAAAGAGACTATGTATGTGAGCAACTCATTATAAGGGTTATTTTGGTACTGAGGTTTAGGATTTTAACCGGAATAGACAGAGCTTAAACTGGAACTATATTCTGGCATAGGAGATGCTATATTAAGCAGTTCATACTTCTTCGGATTGTTGTCTGGATTGATTATGTAGTCAGTGAGGCTCCTATTGTGATGAGCATTGTGCTCTAGGTTGTAAGCCTTCTTGCAAGTGTAGGCCCATCATATATTATAATATCTCTTCATATGGCCAGTGAATTGATATTGTGGGTCACAAATCCCACCGTGGTTTTTCCTATTTAAGGTTTTCCACATATAAATCTATGTGTTATGGTTCTTATTTATGTGTTTGGCTATTTGGTTGCATTACTTCTTTCAATTCTATTTATACAGGTATATTGGTTGGTGTATGAATGTTTTGTTAAGGCTAAAATATACTATTTTGGTATAACACTGATTCACCCCCCCCCCTCTCAGTGTTATTGGTTTTGAACAATTTTAATTAGAGCCTTGTGCCTCAGAGGAAGTTTAATAGCTTGAGGAAGATCTTGAAATTAGAATCATTGAATATGGCTTTGGAGAAGCAGCTTGTGATGGCACTTGAAGATTATGATGTTGAAAGATTAAAGAACTTAAAGCTACAAGATGAGTTGAATTCTGCTAAAGAATTTATTCTTGTCCTACAAGAGAGGTTATCATCTGTTCAAGCTAGGAGAAAGGAACTTTTACAAAATCAAGATGATGAAGAGAAAAATACACTTAAGGAACAATGTCAAAAATTGAGTAAGGAGAACATGGTTATGAAGAATGAAATGCTAGCTATGACTATGAGGATGTCTAAGGAGATTGAGGACATAAATAAAAAGGAAGAAAATCTTGTTGTATCCTTGAAGAACAAATTTGAAGAATGTGGTAGGTTGGTTCATGAAAATGATATGTTGAGGTCTAATTTGTTACAATCCCAGAGCAATGAGCAAGAGCTTGAGAGACAAATGTCAATACTACAAGATGACTTAACTACTACAAGTGAGTACAAAGAAAAATTCAAGATCAGCTCAGCACATCTTGATGACTTACTAAAGAGACAAAGGAAGATTGGAGATTCCAGTGGACTTGGATTTGTAGAGTTCCGGTACTGCTAATGAACATCAAAATCATAAGGCACCGGTAAGGCAATTCAATGCTTATAAATTCAATGATAGATATTTTGTTTGCAATAGATTTGGACACATGGGTAGGAAATGTAGAAATAGAGAAAATCAGAATCTCGATTCTGCTCTCGGTAAATGTTCTAAATGCAATAAAACTGGTCATAAGGTAGAAGACTACAGAATGAATGTAAAGTGCTATGCTTGTGGAAAATTTGGACATATGGCTAATCAGTGCAGGTCAAGAAATTTCATCGGTTTTAGCAAGGCAATTCAAAAGAACAATGTTACATGCTATGCATGCAATGAAGTTGGACATGTTGCTAAGTTCTATAGAAGTAGAAATACACCAGTTGGCAATGGAGGATCAAATGATAAAGGCAAAGAGAAGGTTAGTGAAATCCAGCAAGATCATACTCAGAGATGGGTTAGAAAGTCTGAAGAGAAATCATCAGATGGGAATGTCCTAGTTACCTATTCGACAGAAGAGGATACTCTTGCATTGATAGTGAGCTCATCTGGTAACTAAGGCAGATGGCTTAGGGGTAGGCAAATTTCATGAAAGATGATGCATATGCTCTGGGAGGATATTTTGGAAGATGTTCAAGATATTGGAGAGGATTATCTGACATTGATATATTTAGAGTGAGGTTCATTATCATTCACCGACAATCATTTATGTCAACAGAAGATTAGGGTTTTCTAAATGGATAAAAGGTCGATTACACTTCATTGTTATTCACCTAGCATTCAAAGTGATTTAGAGCGACTTAGTGAAATTAGAAGCTATTCAAAGGCGATCAGATTTCTTCTTGATCACACCAGCATCTGGAAGGATTTGTTAGAGGATTTCACTCAAAGCATTCTAAAGGTATTTATCTTGAATCATGGAATCAGGATCATCTTCTGCTCCTATTTTCATTGCAAATCCAACTATAGTAGAAGTTAATGACCGCCCTAGGCCAGTTTTCAAAATGGTATCCACATGTGGCTACTAAGGAAGATTCAGTTGGAGCATTATCTCATGTTCCTGAGGGAGTGGTATATGTGGAAGATGTTAGGGCTTATATTCATTGTCATATAGAGGACTTAGGCACTTCGGAGATCAAGGGGATGTATATGAATGCACTCATGGGAGAATTTGGTAAAATCAAACTGACATATAAACACATCAAAGATCTAGGGTTCACTGATAATCTGGATATTCCGGAGTTTGAGGATGAGATAGTCAAATATGTATTGAGAAGAGTACATGGGGAATTCATATGGCTGGACCAACCCTACAAAATCACTAAGGAAGCCATCTAGGCAATTATTGGTTTGCCATCGGTAGGGCAACATCCAGATAAGAAAGTATCAAATGACTTCGTAAGGAAAATCACCGGCCACATCAGACAAGAGATCGATGAAGGTGAGCACCATCATCGACATCGACATCAAATTTAGCAGCATGATCATAGGCTACAAGGTAACTCAGTCTAACCAACTGAATTCAATTTCAAGTTCATGTATTTTGTTCGCATATAGGATGATGAGAGAAAACATCAAGTTAGATCTTTGTGTCTGGATGTTTGAGGAATTATTGATTAATTTAGGGAAAGTTAAGGTGAGAAAAATGGCACCTTCCGGTATGGAAATCTATTGGTTTGCTTAATGTTATACTTTTTGAATGATACTCCCAGTTCTAGAAGGAAGCAATGGGATTTTGACATCCTAGTAGGAAGATAGCTAAAACAATCAATTGTTGCATTGGGAAGTCTTAGAGATGATAACGTATGGGGTTACTTCAAAGCTTTTCAGAAATCTATGAGGTCTAGAATAAGAGTACTTGAGCATATAGTTTTGAAATACTCTATCGACATATGTTTCATGGTCAAGAAAGATGAGACCCTCATGGAGGAAGTCAAGCCCCAGAAGATTTGGATAGCTGAAATGGGCTATGAGGTGGATGCATTAATTCTTGATGCATAAGCAAACATTCTACTTGATGTAGATCTAGATGAAACAAAAAAACCTTGTGGAACAACATAACAAAAGACTCTCGAGGTTGAAACTGAGTTCAACCGAAAGAAGAGGGAAAAAAAAGAAGGTAAGGCAAGCAATCTTGTACAAGAGGTTTCTAAGGACATAAAGGAACTCATTGATGTTGTCTTGGAGAAAGGGAGAAAGAGGAAGGATCTGGTTGTTCACATTGAACCTGTGACTGCAGACTTAGAATTTGAAGATGAGACACCATTAAAATTCAAAAGGGCTATGAGGAAGAAACCAGAAGAACCTAAAATGGAAGCAAAGAAACAAATAGTTAGGAAGGTTACCATCAAATTATCGGCACAGAAGCAAGCACCTAAGGCCACACCATCAGCTGTATTCGGTACTACCAGAAGGAGGAAGAAGAGTGACATTTTATTTGGCACCAGAGACTGGTAATGTAACTATTATACCACCAATGACTTGTGCTGAAATTGTTGATGAAATTAATAAGGATGGGATGCTAAAAAATGTTAAGTCTTATTATGATACTGTAGTCACATAAATCTGTCCACTTAATTAAATGAATACTTAGTATTTATTTGATTATTTAACCATCAATTAATAATTAATTAAATTAATATTTAATTAATTCATCTTAACCCTCTTCTCCTATTAATTAAATAAATTATTCAATTTATTTGATTTAATTCACTTAACCAAATTCAGACCATTAATTAAATAAATAAATCATATTTGTTTAATTAAATCTTCTCTCACATTTAAATAAATTAATATTTATTTAAATCCCCCAAAATCCCACCTCTCACATTTAAATAAATTAATATTTATTTAAATCCCCCAAAATCCCACCTCTCACATTTAAATAAATAAATCATTTATTTAAATCACCTTTATCCTCCACCCACTTGTATTTTCCTACAAAAGCAAGTTGCACAACTATTTTAAATAAATTATTTATTTAAAATCCTATTTATCCTCACCCACTTGAAACCTTTAATGGTTTCCCTTAAAGTAGTCAAACTTGATGGCTTTAAAGTCTTCAAACTTGATGGCTTCCTTCTATAATCTTCTTAAGACTTTAATGGTTTTCCTTAAAGTCTTCAAGCCTTTAATGGTTTCCCTCAAAGTCTTCAAGCATTTTAAATGCTTTATCTTCATTTTTCTCATTTAAATAAATTAATATTTATTTAAATATTTATCCAAATTCAACTTACACCATTTAATTGAAATAAATGATTTTATTTTAATTGAAAATACCAAAATTTCTCCCACTTGCATTTTCCTACAAAATCCACTTGTATGCCTAAACCCCTTCTAGATTCTTCTAAACCCTTCCTAATTAGCCTAATCCATCCCCTAAATATTGTCACATTCCTAAGCAAATTGGAGTCACTTCTCAAAGACTCCAAAGTCTTTGAAAAGCAATTAATGCTTTGTGTGTTCAACAAATTAACCCTCAAAGTCTTGGATAACCTTTGAAGGCTTTCAACCTTCAACCACTTAATCCCCAAAGTCTCCAATAACCATTAATGGTTACCTCAAACCCTCCCACATGGTTAAAACATTTGTTTTGACTCAACCTCTACCCAACCCAAAGGTCTCATCAGGCCATTAATGCTTTGACCATGATTATCTCTTAAACATTTGCACAAAGGTTTATCCTTGGATTAACTCTTAATCCAGTGGGTAATCTTAATTTAGACTTGACCCTTGCCTTCTAGATAACCATGAGGTCTTCTCAGGCCTTTAATGCCTCCAACCTCTTCTCTCAACCCAATCCTATGTTGAAACTTGTCACCATTTTATTGGTGCCAATTGTGCACATGGATCCCCAACTTTCAATCCTAACCCTTGTTAAGATTGCTCAATCTTAACCCTTCATTTCCCTATTTCTTCTATAAATAGAACCCTTCTCCTCAAGCAAAAAGGAAGCATTTTAGAGTATTGTTGTTATACTGGCATTAACATAGAGCTTTTTCATAGCATCACTATCTACTCTAGCATAGTATTTAGCTTTTCATTTCATATTTGAAGCTTAGTATTAAATCTCAATCCTCCACAAGCATCCATAGTGCAAAAAGTTGCTGAGAGCTACACTCATTTGGGACTTGGAGAGGAGAGGAACAAGGGAGGAGCAACTATGAGCATCTTGATTAGCTATTTCATTTTATGTTTATATGCTTTCTATTTCATGCTTAATATCTCTCTTGATATGCCTGTTTAGGATAATCTTTTGTTGCTAACACTAACGTTTGTTTCTTGTGCTCTTGTGTGTGTTGCCATCAAACAGATTTTCTAATCCTTTTTGCAGAGCATCATTTGGTGAACCCGACGTGAATCCAAACACCAAAAAGATCAATTTTTTTTTTTTTTTTTAACCAATAACATGTTTGAATGTTGAAAATGTCACACAGGTTGCGATTTTGACACTGTTTTGGTGCGTTTGGCATTATTTTGGCGCTATTCCCCCTATTTCGGTGCTTTTCCCTTCTCTGTCTTTCCCTTTCTTTTAATACGTTTGTGTTAAATAGTGCCTCTGTTCAAACGCAGACTAGCGCTATTGTAACAAAACGTTGTACAAATCACTTTGTAACCAAAAAAAAATAAAAAACCAAAAAAAAATAAAAAATTTAGGCTTGTAGAAGCCCACCAAATAGGCGGATTTTACTAACTATTTTTCTCTTTTGTGCAGATTTAAATTAGATTAAAGAGTAGATTTATATTTTTTTACTAACTTGTTTTTGAAGTTGGTTTTAAAAATGAATTCACTTTTTATTTTGGTTTAACATTAACTTCACATTTCAAATTTGGGCTTTTGAAAAAGAATCACACATTTGTTTGGGGCTATTAAAAAGAATTTCATTGTTCAAAGGTAAAAAGAACCACAAACTTATACAAAAACAACTTTATTTTTTTTGCAAGTTAGAAAACAAACTTCGTTTTGGTGCTTAAAATCAACAAGGCAAATTTTATTTCTTGCATCAAGATAAAACTCACAATCCACACTTCCATTTTTGGTGCAAATAAAATTCACAATCAACTTGTCTCATTTTTAAAGCAATCTTACTTCATGCAAACGTGTTTTTCATTAAGTTGACCAGGATTTTCAAATTCTAGTTTACTCAAACAATTGCCTTTGAAAATTAAAAAGAACACCATGATTGTTGGAGCAACATCTCCAAATAGTTAGATCACATTGCAATGATAGATTAAAAAGAACAGGTGTTTTTCGTGCTTGGCACACTTGTGCAAAGAGTTGGTCGAGTGGTCCTACTTCTAACACACACTATCCTCTCCCTTGGCTTTCGTGGTCCTAGGTGCAAGAGAAAAGTGTTAGTAACACTCACATTTTATCTTTTTAAGAGAGGCCTGCCAAGGGATCGATACTCTTGGGAACGACCTCGAGCGGTAAATCCTTCGAGCCGCTATAGAAATCAGGTGAGAGCGAAAGCTGTAGCCTTGGGTATAGCTGTTCCTACAGTGTAACTGGCCGAAAGGACAAATGGGCCCCACCACCAGTTACAAGGCTCTTAAGTGAGTCACTGCAGAATGAACTTATGTCCAAAGCCATCGAACATGACTAAACACCTTTAAGTAGTAGCCCACCTGTTCTATTGATTGAGGATATTTGAGGTATAATTTAGTGCAAGAGCATAGATGGTTTTGCTCCCAAGATACTCACCATACATATTTCCTTGAGTAGAAACATAGCTTTTTGAAAAGTCACTTGTGGCTTGATAAAAGTGGTGACTCCCCCATCATAGGGATCATCTATTTGTTATGCTCGTGCAAGACTTAGTATATCACATCCTTACCTGCCATGGTGGGATTCATAAGGTATGTAGTACCAAAGTCGAAGAAATATCAAGATGTGGGCTAAATTTATCACAACTGGCCATTTGACCTTAAGGATAAAAAGTGTTTGAAGTGTGTTCGTTTTACAGACCTAGTGCGAATTGAGCCGACTTCAGGCTTTTGAAATACACCTTAAAATAAATCTAAAGGAAGGGTCAAAAACAAGTCCAAGGATTGGGTTGATCTAGACCCATACTCATTTGTGCCTTTGAGGCTACAATCTTGTGTTTGTGTGCTTGCTTTGTTTTCTTGTCAAAGAAAAATCAGAAAATCAATCCCAAAAACAAAGTATTCATCCAACATCTGTCAACACAACCAAAAATACCAAAAACAAAGTGCAAACAAACAAAGAGTCAAAAATTTATGACCATTCTTCACATCTTGCGAAAGAAGAAGTGTCATCAGAATATTACCTTGAAAAGAAGACCATTAAGCTCAAAGGCTTTGATCAAAAGGAGGAAATTCTTCTATCTCAATAGACAAATCTTTGTCTCACATAGAGTCTTTCTACATCGCATGCGTCTCTATCTTCAAGGTAAAACAAACGAGTTTCATTCCGAATCATTGAACCGCAGAGCTTTTATGCAATATAGAGCTCTGAGTTATCACAAAAATCAAGGAGGAAAGATTAATCCCAACTTCTTCCCAAACATCTGTATCACCTACAACACAGCTCGAGAAATGCCACCAACGCCTGAAAGGGAAGAAGTAGAGTTTGTTCCATTTGTAACACAAAGTTTTTATTAAAGTTGAAAACAAAACATCCATCATCTCATTCATACATCATTTTTCCATCATCAATTCATCCCAAAACTCTCAAAACATTAAGAGGTTCTTGTCCCAAGATTCCTTTTTTTAGATATTGCTTGAAATCAAACACATCACATCACTTTTAGATTGTTTCTACATCTAGGATAAGCTCATCCTAAGAGACACATCTACGCAGGTTAAAACTAGTTCATGAGTGAATCCTCTCATTGCTAGGTAGTCAAAATCTGTAACACATCTCAGATTTCTCTACACCTTATCACATCCAAACTCATCAAAACAAACAAGCAATTCAAAGAAAGAATTCTGGTTACATTTACCTTTAGAGTGCTAGAGATCTACAATCCACTAATCATCCATCTTTCATCGAACAACTCATCATCATCTTCAATCAACTTCAACACAAACTTGCAAACAAAATGGCTCAAACCCGATCGCGATCAAGGCAACGAGAAATAGAAATTGAGGAAGAAGAGGACAACCTCAATGAATTTCAAGAAGCACTTGGAGGAAATGTAAATGATGAAAACCCAAGTAGTCCCACTCCTTCAACAATCGAAAGGGTTCAGCATAACCCTCACTTTAACAGATTATTTGATGAAATTCTCAGGAGCAATGCGGATGCTCACTTCTTAAGACTTGCTCAAGAAGGAGCCAAACTCCCCTCAGACTTTGATCTTGCCCAATTAAGACAAGCATTAGAAAGACAAAGTCGCCATGAGGAGGAAAGGCATAGAGATCCCATCAGATATAACATCCCTCGAGGTAACCCACCACCTCCTCCTCCAAATGAAATGGAGATGTTGCGGCAACAAGTCGAGAATCTCGCCCAACAACTTCATAGTGGTGTTAAGACCAATCAATTCTCACTTAACGACATCTGTCCCTATCCGTTTGATAGGAATCTTTATATGCCACCCTTTCCACGCGGGTTTGAAACACCCAAATTTGAAAAATATAGAGGAAAGGGGGATCCCCGTGATCATGTCCGAGAATTTCATTCCGCTTGTCTTGAAGTGGCTTATGAGGACACATATCTAATGCGCCTTTTTCCCCAAAGCTTGGGAGGAACAACCACATCATGGTTTTCCCGACTACCAGGTGGCATTAGAACATTTGAGGAACTCATCCAGAAGTTCCTATCTCATTACTCTTATAATATTGAACGCGACATCACCATGGCTGATCTATGCAATACCAAACAAAAACCAGGTGAACTATTCTCAGTATTCCTGCAACGATGGCGCCAAATGTCTAGCAGACGTTCTCTTCAGTTACCTGAACGAGAACTAGTGGAAATTTTCATTTCCAACTTAAACGAAGAAATGGAATTTCACCTGGATGTCAAAGACACAGACTCCTTTAACGATATGATCACCAAAGGTATAAAATGTGAAAGGGCACTCATCAAGAAAGGACTCATCAAAATCTTTAATGAACCAAAAGATGGTCCTCGCCCGCGATTCAATAGTGATAAACCAAACTTCTGGAACAAGAATAAAAATATCGTCAACGATGGGGTTGTGGATGCTCGAACTATCCAAAATGCACAACCTGTGGTTCGGTTTGCAGGACAAAATCCTCCACCTCAGAATAACACAAATGTTCCTCCTAATCAAGGTCGCATCACATCTCAGGATGAACCAAGACCTCGTCCACAAAAACAAAAACGTACATACACTCCCTTAGGGGAACCCATTGAAACAGTGTTGCAACAACTCCTTTCTCAGAATTTGGTCACTCTACCTAAACTATCCAACTATGAGCCTCAGGTCAAACTAGCATGGTGGAGAGCTACTGAACATTGTGAGTTCCATCAAGGACGAGGACACAAGACAAGTAATTGTCACCGATTGAAAGATCTAATTCAAGATCTTATTGATCGAGGAGAAATTGAGATTGAAGGACATGATCCAAAAATGACAAATAATGATCATCAGATGTTCAAGAATCCACTTCCATCACAAGATCAAAGGGGTCCTTCCACTTCCCGGCGAGGCACTGATACCACTGATTATACGCAGGCTGCGTATAACTACACTGTAAATCACCTATATGATGCCAATGAACAAATTGCAACTATAACCTTCAAAAATCCCACCTCAAATTGCAATGTTGTTACACGTCGTGGCAAGGTCACCATCAAGGCAGCTCCACAAGGCACCACCTCCAATCCAAAGCAGTACAATCTTGTGGAACAATTAGACAAAACGCCTGCGCTCATATCCATTTTAGAACTATTACGCCTATCGCCATCTCATAAAACAATCTTGGATCAAGCACTCCAAGAGGCGTCAGTCCCTGCAAACCTGAACACAGACCAATTTCAAGCCATGGTTGGAAATCTAAAGTCATCACCTTGTCTCACTTTTTCCGAAAGTGACAACTCTTCGTTCCAGCAACCTCATAACGCCTCACTCCACATTGAAGGCTTTGTCAACCAACACAGGATCAAGCGAGTCTTGATAGATAATGGAGCAGGCCTAAACATTTGTACACTACAGTTGGTCACAGCATTGGGATATGCACTAGAATCAGTGGATCCTCGCAAGAAGATCACCATCAAGGCCTATGATGATGCAGAGCGTTCATCCAAAGGAGCTGTGGTACTACCCATCCGAGTGGGCCCTGTGGTAAAACACATAATTTGTCAGGTTCTGGACCTTCCTCTGCCATATAATCTATTATTAGGGAGACCTTGGATACATGCCATGCAAGCTGTTCCATCTACCTACCATCAATGTATCAAGTTCCCACATAACGAGGTCGAGATCACAATCCTGGGCGATGCAAATCCCTTTGCATTTTGCCATAATATCAGCCATCAACCAGAGATTACCGTTCCTAATAATAGAGAAGCCATTTCATCCACATCATATATAAATCCCGCCTCTCTTGCCAGTTCAAACACCCCTATGCCCAAGCAAGAAAAGCTAAAGATGAAAGTAGCAGAGGAAGGTCCTGGAGAATATAACTTGAGTCAGCTCTTTTGTGTGGGACAAATGCCCACTTCTCCTAGAACACATGGTAAACCACAGCAGTTGCTCCAGCAACCACTAATCACGCCAGCATGTGCCTTAACGCCTTTCATCCTTGGAAAGAGTCAAGAGGAAGAAACACAAGATGAGGACCTAGCGGACTGGATCTATAAAGATCCCATCACCACTGACAAACCGCAAGTTACACTTCCTATGGAACAATATGGCAAAGGCCTCCTCATTATGCAAAGAATGGGATATGATGGTCAGAGTGCTTTGGGATACTGCAAACAAGGACGACATGAACCTCTGCTACCAGAATTCAAGCCCAAAGGTAATACAGGCCTAGGCTTTGAAAAAGAAGTCCTTCCTAAACTCAGATTCAAAGGAAAACCCAGCACACCATTTTGCCCACCTACTGCAAAGAGGACACCTTTCATAATCAAAGCACCATCAAACACTATCCCCACTGCCCCATCAAGGCTCACAAACCCACCACAACCATCTACAATACCAATCATCCCACCAAACGAACCAGTAATCCCATCAATAACACCAATAGCAGCAGCAACTGTATCAGAACCCGCAGCAACATCTATGGCGCCAGTAGTTCTAGCAGAAGCCACTGAGTCACCATTACCAATACTTCCAGTAACAAATCCTTTAAACCCCATCACGGTTCCTGCAGCATTGATCACCACAAAAGTACATAAACCAATCATGCCTGCAGTATTTAACTCCAAAGACATCCCAGTATGGTATAGCAATCGGATGCTGGAAAGTGATTCAGAGACCGACTCACATGAGTGGGAATTCGATTCAGTGCAACTTAACACTTCAGATGAGGAAGACACGTCACCACCTCCACCAGGCAAAGACATCCCTGTTTACGGAGAAGCACAGGTAAAGACCACTTGGGTACCTAAGCTAGAAACATCTTCCACAGACCCTACGTCTCATCCTACGCCTGATTCTGACAGGGAGAGTACCATCAATGACCTTCACCACACTGTCTTAACCCTCACTGATACTTCTAACGAACTTAACCTAATCGATGAAGTAATGCCCATTATCCACCCTGAACTCATCGAATGGAACCAATCAAATCCCCCATGTCTTGACCTCTTCCAAAACGATGAGGCTATCATTGACTTTTTGGAATTAAGGGATAATCTACCAAGCGGGGATCACAAAGCTGGATTCGCCATTGAACTTAATAGCGCAGCATACTTCGGGGCGGATGCCAAACCCTTCAGCTGCAAAAATATAACATTAAAACATGGATCTTCCAGTGAAAACCACACTGTGGCACTGTTTGATCCAACAAAAGTAAAAAGAAAGAGCGTATCCAACGGTGAAAACCTCTCTGAGGCGCCTGAGGATGAAGGGTTTGACATTCTCCCTGCTAATACACAACAGGAACGATCAACGATCCTCATTGAGGAGACCAAAGAATACAATGTGGGGACTCCTGAAAACCCTCATATCATACATCTGGCATCTCTTCTCACTCCAGAGGAACAACCTCAATTTATAGAGTTCTTCCAACAGCGTCAGATCAACTTTGCATGGTCATATGCAGACATGCCTGGGCTTGATCCTGATTTAGTCATGCATCATCTCACAGTAGCAAAAGGAGCCAAACCTGTCAAGAAGAAGCTTCGTAAGATGCATCCTCAGATTGCCGTGCTAGTCAAAACAGAACTCAAGAAACTCCTGGATGTTGGTTTCATTAGACCAATTGATTATGCAGAATGGATCTCCAACATTGTACCAGTTGGCAAACCAAAAGGGGGCATCCGCATTTGTACAGACTTCAGAGATCTGAATAAGGCATGTCCTAAGGATGACTTCCCTCTACCAAATATCGACATCATAGTAGATTTGACAGCAGGACATGCCATGCTTTCACTCATGGATGGCTTTTCAGGATACAATCAAATAAAGATCGCACCAGAGGACCAACATAAGACAGCCTTCACATGTCCATGGGGCACATACTGCTGGAATGTAATGCCTTTCGGTCTAAAGAATGCAGGAGCAACCTATCAAAGAGCAATGACCACCATCTTCCATGACATGATGCATACCATGATGGAAGATTATGTGGATGACTTACTAGCAAAATCACTTACTAGAGATGGACATCTCCACATCTTAGATAAAATCTTTGATAGATTGGAACAGTACCATGTTCGACTCAACCCAAAGAAATGTGTCTTCGGAGTGACCTCCGGGAAGCTTCTAGGATACATTGTCTCAAGCAAAGGTATTGAGGTCGATCCAGCAAAGGTTAAGGCAATAATGGACATGCCACCTCCAAAGAATATCAGTCAGCTAAGAACACTACAAGGACGGCTTCAATCTATCCGCAGATTCATTGCACAATTGGCTGATAAGTGTCACCCATTCACACACCTGCTACACAAGAACATCCGCTTTCAGTGGGATGACAGATGCCAGCAAGCATTTCAGGCGCTTAAAGACTATCTCATAAATCCACCATTGCTGATGCCACCAGATCCAAGTAGACCGTTGTTACTTTATATCTCAGCGACAAGTACAGCATTAGGTGTATTACTGGCACAACATAATGCAGAAGGAAAAGAGTGTGCTATTTACTACATCTCTCGCACACTGGTGGGCTATGAACTCAATTACACGCCTATTGAGCGAGCTTGCCTAGCAGTAATCTTGGCAGCCACTAAACTGAGGCACTATCTATTAACACACAAGGTGCAACTCATTGCAAAGATTGATCCACTCAAGTATTTACTCAGCAAAGCAGCATTGACAGGCCGCTTGGCCAAATGGGTGATGATTCTAAGTGAATTCGACATCGAGTATGTGGACCGTAAAGCTATCAAAGGTCAGGTCATTGCAGATCAATTGGCCGATGCACCACTCATAGGCGATCATCCTCTCATTTCCAATTTTCCAGATGAAGAGATATTCATGATCACAGAAGCACAACCATGGAAACTATATTTTGATGGTTCATACACTAGGCACGGCTCGGGGGCAGGCATTTTGTTTATCACACCTCAAGGTGATAGCATCCCGAAGTCTTACAGGCTCACATTTCCATGCACAAACAACATAGCAGAGTATGAGGCCTTGATCACAGGACTCAAGTTAGCCGTACAATGGAAATTAAAAGAATTGCAAGTATATGGCGATTCCCAACTAGTCATTCGACAAGCAACAGATGAGTATCAGACCAAAGATGATAAACTCATGCCATACAAGCAAATGGTGGACAATCTAAAGACATCATTTACTACTATCACTTTTGAGCAGATACCAAGAGATCAGAATCGAGCTGCTGACGCTATGGCTACCATCGCATCTCTACTAGATCTTCCACAGAATTCAACACGCTACGAGTTCTTGGTAGAACAACTTTGGATCCCCGCTTATGATATCCCCGAATCTGAAATGATATGTTGCCTTGTTGGTTCTGAATCCCCATGGTACGGTGAGTTCTACACCTATCTCCGCGATCACACCCTTCCTCCCAACCAATCAAATAACCAACGTAAAACCTTCATTCGCCAAACTGCTCGATATACCATTATTGCCGAAACCCTATACCGACGCAGTCTTGATGGTACTCTCCTTTGATGTCTAGAACAAGGTGAGATAACAAAGGCTTTGGAAGAGGTACATGAAGGAATTTGCGGGACTCACTCAAGTGGTCCATCACTAGCCAAGAAGATCATGCGAGCTGGATACTATTGGCCCTCTATGGAAAAGGATTCCTACTACTTTGTCAGGAAGTGCAAGAAATGTCAAGTTCATGGTGACCTAATACATGCACCAGCTCAAGAACTGCAACCAATCACAACACCATGGCCTTTTTGTCAATGGGGCCTTGACCTTGTGGGTAAAATCCATCCATCTTCATCCAATGGCCATAAATTCATTATTACCGCCACCGAATATTTCACCAAGTGGATCGAAGCTGTTCCACTTACCCAAGTCACCGGCAAGCAGATCGCCTCATTCATCCTCAATTACATCATCTGCCGGTATGGTGTGCCCATGTCCATTGTCACAGATAACGGTCTTCCTTTCAAAAATCAGGATGTCCGTGAACTTTGTGAGAAATTTCATATCCAACACCACTTTTCCACTCCCTATTACCCACAAGGCAATGGTCAGGCCGAAGCATCCAATAAAAACATATTGAGAATCCTAAAGAAGACAGTCAATGATGCCGTTCGTGATTGGCATGTTCAATTGAATCCAGCATTATGGGCATATCGAACTAGCATTCGAACCCCTACAGGTGCAACTCCTTATTCATTGGTCTATGGTGCAGAAGCTATCTTGCCTATTGAGGTCGAGATACCATCATTAAGGGTTTCCTTGCACAATCTCATTGATGATGATGCATACAGAGTCTCACGCCTTCAGGACTTAGAGTTACTTGATGAGAAGCGACAAGCTGCATACAACCATCTCAAAGCCTATCAGCAGCGCATGAGTAGAAGCTACAATCACCGAGTTAGACCTCGTACATTTGAGGTAGGTGATCTTGTTCTTCGAGAGAATCCTCGCAACCAACCAAACAGAGAACATCAAGGCAAGTTTGAATCAAATTGGCTAGGCCCATATGTTGTCACTGCTGTATTTGGGTCTGGGGCATATCAGTTGGCTACATCAGACGGAGAACCGCTCGCAGATCCAATCAATAGCATGCACCTCAAACGGTTTTATACCTAAGGTGTACAAGGCATCAGGCTCCCCTGCATATCAGAAAATACCAAAAACATTCAGAAAAATGTCCTAAAGAAAATACCAAAAACATTCAGAAAAATGTCCTAAAGAAAATACAAAAACATTCAAAAAAGTAAAGAAAAATCATGCATCCAAACGGTGAACAACCACTCCGGTGGCACCTTGGGTAAGAACGATCGTGAAAACCTGGCAAACAGGAGCCACTCATAAAGGCTATGGCTCCATTATCTTTCAGACTTGTGGCGATCACATCTACTTCATACATACATCCATCCATCCATCAACCATGGCTTGTTATTCCTCTGCAATTATGATAGTACTCCATACATCTTGCATCCCGCTTTTTCATAGTCATGTCTAAAACTGGGGGCAATGCCTTTAACCTATTGATGGAAGTGGATTCTACATTGTCTTATGATTCATTAAGTTCTTCATTCAAACAATCATCAAAAATCCAAAAACATTCAAAAATATCTCGCAAAAATACCAAAAACATTCAAAACAATTCAAAATCCAAAAACATCGACAAAACCATTGAAAAATCACACAAAAACATGGCAACACCTTGTACATATTCATCCGATCAGATACAAAATACTCACACAATGACCATTTATCAATCGACCACACAATCAACATCAACAATCCAAACTGTCTTAAACAAGGATGCATCCTTCCTTATCAAAACAAAGACAAGATGACATTTTCTTTGACAAGAAAATTATGTTAAGCTATCAAATACTTGGTTGATTTATGAGTACAATCATTTGTTTATCTGTATCAGGATCTTTCAGCATTGTTTTGTATCGTTTGCGCATTACTTCCGATGAAGTACTGGGGCATGTACTAATGGTGTCTACGTGGGAAGTTCACTAAGCTACGTGATCTTAGGCAAAAATATAGTCATAGATCACTACGGCTTGCTGACTACAGCGTATACCTCGACCATATGAGCATGAACCATTACCAAGGATCCATATTCTTTATTCTTTATGTATATACTGTTTGTTTACAGGTACAATGCTCATTCTTTGGTTCCTCCTCATCCAATTTGGATAAAGGTTTTTATTTCTTAGTACGGTATGCACTTGTCTCAGGATCTGATCAACCTAAGATCAAGGAGGACGATCCAAGTCATGCACGAAAGGAGATAATCCTTATCTGTTCCGCAAGCAATACTCAGGTCAACTTGATCCATTATATCAAGTTGCTTGTATTAACTTGCTATATAAAATCCATGTAAGAAATACTCTGGTCATCTTGAATCTTTATGTCAAGTTGCTTGTATTTTCTTACAACATTTTAAAGCTCAATGATGAAAAATAAAGCACCATGGATCGTCATTCCATCTCATCTGTATATATTGCATTTCGTTGCATTCCATCCATCCATACATTCATAATAGCTGCATATCATGCATACGTAGTCATAATAATGCATACTCTATTTTACTCATCTTCTTCCATAGGACTCGATCCTAGTCCTCCATATCTTCTATCTAACATCAAATCCCCCCTCACCCTCCCTATCTTGATCATCAACATTATCCTAATCCCTTCATCACTTCCCATCCTCACTCATCCACAAAATTAAGCCAGTTACTCTGTCTACACAGATACATCGACTCCCACACACCTAGACTATCAATAGATACTCTGATCAAGTATCTTCGGGTCTCAACAGGTAATCGATTATGGTAATCCTAGACTACATCAGGCATTTATCATAATGACCTAGTCTCAACGGGGCTGCCATGATTCCCCACAACCATCCATCACATGCACACACTATCAATTGATCAACCAATCAAACACAATCCAACGGACAATTACATCAATTGTCTACGTCTCAACGAGTATTTTGCTTCATATACCTTGACTTCATCGGGCAATTACATCAATTGTCTAAGTCACCATCAGGTCACTTTGATTCACTTACTCAGACTTTATCATGTTCAAGCGACCAACTGACATCAACTGTCACGCTTTGACTTGACCGGGGCAATTAAACCGATTGCACCAGATTGTCCAACCAATTTTGATCAATTGTATAGCATCAATCCAAACCCCACACTACATCTGCTATGTATCTCTTGCATGACCTCAGGGTACTCGTTGGCTTGTTGTTTCTTCATATTCACTCCGTTTTCTTCCATTCTTTCATCATTATTGCTAATTTCTTCTATTCTACTTCCCCTCCACTTTTCATTCTTTTTCGAGAGATCGCCCAATTTTTCAAAATAAAATTCGGCCCATCTCTCGAGGGGGCATACCACCCATTAAATTTACATTTTATGGGGCATTTCTTCACACCTATTTTTCTTTCTTTGAAACGACGCGATAAACCGCACCGTCTCAAAGAGGGGCAAATGTAGTCACATAAATCTGTCCACTTAATTAAATGAATACTTAGTATTTATTTGATTATTTAACCATCAATTAATAATTAATTAAATTAATATTTAATTAATTCATCTTAACCCTCTTCTCCTATTAATTAAATAAATTATTCAATTTATTTGATTTAATTCACTTAACCAAATTCAGACCATTAATTAAATAAATAAATCATATTTGTTTAATTAAATCTTCTCTCACATTTAAATAAATTAATATTTATTTAAATCCCCCAAAATCCCACCTCTCACATTTAAATAAATTAATATTTATTTAAATCCCCCAAAATCCCACCTCTCACATTTAAATAAATAAATCATTTATTTAAATCACCTTTATCCTCCACCCACTTGTATTTTCCTACAAAAGCAAGTTGCACAACTATTTTAAATAAATTATTTATTTAAAATCCTATTTATCCTCACCCACTTGAAACCTTTAATGGTTTCCCTTAAAGTAGTCAAACTTGATGGCTTTAAAGTCTTCAAACTTGATGGCTTCCTTCTATAATCTTCTTAAGACTTTAATGGTTTTCCTTAAAGTCTTCAAGCCTTTAATGGTTTCCCTCAAAGTCTTCAAGCATTTTAAATGCTTTATCTTCATTTTTCTCATTTAAATAAATTAATATTTATTTAAATATTTATCCAAATTCAACTTACACCATTTAATTGAAATAAATGATTTTATTTTAATTGAAAATACCAAAATTTCTCCCACTTGCATTTTCCTACAAAATCCACTTGTATGCCTAAACCCCTTCTAGATTCTTCTAAACCCTTCCTAATTAGCCTAATCCATCCCCTAAATATTGTCACATTCCTAAGCAAATTGGAGTCACTTCTCAAAGACTCCAAAGTCTTTGAAAAGCAATTAATGCTTTGTGTGTTCAACAAATTAACCCTCAAAGTCTTGGATAACCTTTGAAGGCTTTCAACCTTCAACCACTTAATCCCCAAAGTCTCCAATAACCATTAATGGTTACCTCAAACCCTCCCACATGGTTAAAACATTTGTTTTGACTCAACCTCTACCCAACCCAAAGGTCTCATCAGGCCATTAATGCTTTGACCATGATTATCTCTTAAACATTTGCACAAAGGTTTATCCTTGGATTAACTCTTAATCCAGTGGGTAATCTTAATTTAGACTTGACCCTTGCCTTCTAGATAACCATGAGGTCTTCTCAGGCCTTTAATGCCTCCAACCTCTTCTCTCAACCCAATCCTATGTTGAAACTTGTCACCATTTTATTGGTGCCAATTGTGCACATGGATCCCCAACTTTCAATCCTAACCCTTGTTAAGATTGCTCAATCTTAACCCTTCATTTCCCTATTTCTTCTATAAATAGAACCCTTCTCCTCAAGCAAAAAGGAAGCATTTTAGAGTATTGTTGTTATACTGGCATTAACATAGAGCTTTTTCATAGCATCACTATCTACTCTAGCATAGTATTTAGCTTTTCATTTCATATTTGAAGCTTAGTATTAAATCTCAATCCTCCATAAGCATCCATAGTGCAAAAAGCTGCTGAGAGCTACACTCATTTGGGACTTGGAGAGGAGAGGAACAAGGGAGGAGCAACTATGAGCATCTTGATTAGCTATTTCATTTTATGTTTATATGCTTTCTATTTCATGCTTAATATCTCTCTTGATATGCCTGTTTAGGATAATCTTTTGTTGCTAACACTAACGTTTGTTTCTTGTGCTCTTGTGTGTGTTGCCATCAAACAGATTTTCTAATCCTTTTTGCAGAGCATCAGATACATTAGAAGTTGATGAACAGAGAGAGGTAGAGGAAGCAATTCTTCTATAATTAGATATCTATAAGAAAGCATTAATTGAAATAGAAAATCAAATACCGACAGAGCTATACAACATGTTAGATGCTAGAAGGTTATCTAAAATGCAAGAAGACAAACACATTAAGATGCAAGAACTTTTAGCTATATGTGCTGCTATAACTCCAGATGAAATGGAGAAGACAATAGAGGTTGTTGATAGGAAGGTTTTTAATAGCAAACATAGATTAACTATCCTGATGTTAGGAAGGATGAATGAGATAATAAAGGAAACACAAAAGGCTTGGATAATTTTTTTGGGAGAGCATAGAGGATTCTTCACTTCATTGGAGACAAATACTGATATTGTAGATATACTAGTTGAAGGGAAAGGTAATGGAATCATGGGTACTCCACCCACAGTTTTGAAGAATATCAAGATAGTGGAAATTGAGCCATTGGTTAATGCTGAGAACATTGTACAGGATACTAATATTGAGGACACTTGTCCTTTGAATGTTAATTTACAGGCTGAAGATAATGTTCCTAGAGAGGAACTGACAGTTGCACAGATTGCACCAAGTGGCGAAGACACTAGTGCAAGTAGGGAGGAAATAAAAGTTAAATCACCAGAGAAAACAGTGGAATCCGGTAGGGAGCCAATTGATGGCACATCATTACTGACAATTGACACTTCTCAAGTTAAGAAGAAAAAACATCATAGAGATGAGTCCCATAGAACTAATGATGATGGCTTCTCGAAAACTAATGAAGGAGGGAACCACAAACAAAGGGATTATATATCAATCCATAACTATTTTGCATAGATTGGTCTCAAAATGTAAGATTGAGAATTAAGCGAGCCCTTTTAGAAAGGTTAAGGTAATAATAGAGCACATCTCTAAATATTTTCAATCATTACATCAAATCTCTAACCAACAAGCACTTGAAAAATTCACTTTGGCTAAGAGAGCTGCTTTTGATCAGATAATTGAGGGAGAGAAGAAAAAGATTGAGGAGAAACTAATTTTGATAGAAAATTCTTTGAAACAAGGTACTGACATATAAAGGGCATGTTGCAATACTAAGATTCTTACAACAAAAGTAGATGAAAAGATAAAAGAGATACAAGACAAAATTGCTAGTATTGCTAACTCTTTTGATGGACTAACTTCACTGACCACATCTATTGATGGACAAATTTTGATTTTGGAGAACCAAATTTATGCTCTTGAAAAGGAAAGAGATAAGATCATTCAGAGAGCTAGAAGTCTCAGAGGTTTGGTGAGTCCAAGATTGGATTCACTCGGTGTACATAAGAAGGAATGCATGGATATGATTGGAAAGACCACACCGACATAAGTGACTGAGAAAGAATCACTTGCATATTTATTGAGTGGACTTGTATTTATCTCTGAAACATTCAAAATTGGCTAGGATACTTATGTGAAGTTATTAGAAAAAGCTTACCCAAAAATCTTGAAATTGGTCAAGCTTCGGTAAGACATTTTTGGAGGTATTCAGTGTACACTTATTATTCTTTGACCTTCTTTTTTATAATTTTTGGGAATTTATGTCAAAGGGGGAGTAGTATAGATGTGAAAAAAATAATAATGAAGGGTTGCATATATTAGGGGGAATTACAAAGTTTTTGGAACTTTGGAGTATTTGAGTATTTTTGCATATTCAGCTCAGGGGGAGCAGGGCAAGATGAAACTGACAATTGAAACCATGACTATTTCACATGAGTGTTGCCATGAATTCAAAAGGGGAAGATTGTTGGCAATTGACACTCTATTAGTTGGTTTTAATATGTTGTCATTGATGGCAACATGATTTTGGGTTCCAACTTCATATGGTGTACCGACAGGCACTTCACAGACTCTACACTAGCACCTGCATCGACACCGATAGGATAGAAGATTTCTTTGATCATTGACAATGCAGGTTGACATGGTATGGTAAAGGTCATCAATATTGGAGGCCGACACATCTTGGATCTGGCATTGACTACTTTTTTAAATGCTTATTCATTTATGTTATATGGCCGACATGTAAATATGATATTGTATATATCTTTGTAAGCCAACTTAAGGCATAAATTTGTATAGGGTATATATGGGAGATTGATTAGATCATTTTGATAGAAGAATAAGGATAAGAATGATAGGATGAATATATGGATGTGATGTAATGCGAAATATATCAGAGAGACTATGTATGTGAGGAATTCATTATAAGGGTTATTCCAGTACTAAGGTTTAGGGTTTTAACCGGAATAGACAAAGCTTAAACCAGAACTGTATTCTGGCATAGGAGATGCTATATTAAGTTCATACTTCTTTGGATTGTTGTCTAGATTGATTACGTAGTCAGTGAGTCTCCTATTGTGATGAGCAATGTGCTCTAGGATGTAAGCCTTCCTGCAAGTGCAAACCCACCATATATTGTAATATCTCTTCATATGGCCAGTGAATTGATATTGTAGGTCACAAATCCCACCGTGGTTTTTCCTCTTTGAGGTTTTTGACGTATAAATCTATGTTATGGTTCTCATTTATATGTTTGGCTTATTGGTTGCATTACTTCTTTCAATTCTATTTATTCAAGTATACTTGTTGGTGTATGAATGTTTTGTTAAGGTTAATATCTACTATTCCAGTATAACACTAATTCACCCCCCTTCTCAATGTTATTGGTTTCCAACATTTTATTCTACCAAAAATTCTCTTTTGGTAGTTTCTGTCTTCTTACACTTGAATGCACAATGTCCTTCTCCTCCATACTTATAGCAAGTTCCTCTAAATGTCCTCTTGTCATGTCTTCGCAAGTTCTCATTTTGGTAACCATCTAGTTCTCTCCTTCGATAGAAATTTCTATCATCCTTCCAGTATGAATTACCTTATTTGCTCACTTCCTTGTCCTTGTTCTGATTTGTACTAGTTCCTCTTCATTTGGTATATTCTCTTCCTCCTTGAAATCTTCCTCCGGTAAACCTTCCACCTTTGCCTCTCTGTCTCTGTTCATGTCTTTTTTTTTAACTTCTCTTCTACCTTTAGGGCATACTGGTAAGCCTCTTCAACACTCTCTAATTTGATCAAACTCAAATCATATTTTATAGACATTTGCAATCCATTAAAATATCTTGCAACTTGTTCAACTTCATCATCAACATGTTTGGATCTGATGTTCAACTTGTAAAATGCTTTTGTGTACTCCTTCACACTAGATTCCTTTTGTCTCAAATTCTATAATTTCTGAAACATATCCACTTGATAATTCGCTAGCACAAACTTTGATTTCAACTTAGCAATCATCAGATCCCATGTCTTATTCTTCTCTTTACCTCTTCTTTGTCTATCACCTTGTAAATGCTCCCACCAAAGAGATGTATTACCTTTCAACCGAGTATAGGCATATTTTACCTTCCTCTCTTCTACAGTGTTTTTAAAATCGAAATACTTCTCCATTTCCAAGATCCAATCCATCAATTCATTTGAACATAACTTCCCATCATATTCTGGTGGGGTAAATGAGGTTTAGTATTCACCCTACTCAAAACCCTCAAAAACCTTTCCTCATTTGGATCAACCATCGATAGGTTTGCTTGTTTTGTCAGAGCTTCTTCTCCTTCATCTTCACTCACATCTTCAATATGTTGGCCTCTTCTCTGTGACGTCTCCATGAATTCTAACCAAGATTATATTCCTCACAACATCTCCATCACAACAAGGTTTGCATTCCCACGTGATCCACCATTCCAAGATCCTCTTTGTGCCATTGTTCACGCTAGTCTTCTGCAGCTGTAGGTTGGAACTGCAATCCACCACTCTATAAAAAAATTTCAGGATACACAACCTCTGGGATGAAACTTCACTTTGATACCACTTGAAGCAGAAGCCGATGAGGAGGGACCTCAAAGAGATCAATCCAGATGGGTCAGCAAGAGTAAACACAACGGAAACACAAAGACATTATGGAGGCAATGCAGAACAGATTGTTTTATTTAATGAGAATTTATTACATCCAACCAGTAACAACTGGGTTACAACATACCGACTCACAGGCCTAGTAGAATAGGTCACAATCAGGACCTTGAATCATGATATCTAACTTCTACACACAGTCTAGCTACTTGATTCTCTGATTCATTGCATTCTAATACATAATTATAAATATATATGTCAATTCAAAGGATCCAGGTGACCCAAAAGGGATCAAAACCTGAAGAACAAGACCCAACATGTAAAATAACAAGGTCGACCTCTGCCAAGAGACTCCTCCAGAAAATCCAAAGGATAAAATGTAGATCATGGGAAAAGGTCGACCACACACCACGGATCATCAAAATCAACACCCAAGGCTCCACAAGCTTTGGAAGGGGTTCTTATAGATCACCAGAATAGGTCCAGGTAACTGGTAACAAAGGACTCTCAACTAGTAACACGAAACTATCATGGAAACCGGTAGTGATATCTTGCCGAAAAGTGATCCAAATGTGATGTGGTGTGGAAGAAAGAAAGATGATCAAGTCTTCAAGTAGAATCCAACTCCATAGGTTTCTAGTAAGCTAAAACTGGGACACACAGAAAGGAAAACTAAAACTGCAAATGGAAAGAAAAACAAAAAGAAAAATGTTTTTGGTTGATGCAAGATTGCCATGAATCGGGGATGCTCTTACCTCAATAAAAGAACATAGTTCTTTTAGCCCTTGTGCATGGGCTTACAATAGCATGCCTAGGTTATATGACTTTAATTCATATACCATGACTCATATTAGTACATACACAATTTGTTTATTTTAAAACAAATAAAAGGAATAAATCCCATTTTGGTGTTTTAGGGCATGCAGCTAAAAATATTTCAAACCCTAAAATCTTTCATCCTTGGCTTTTTCATTTGTTGGAGAAGGAAAACTTTGCTGCCATCATGCAATTTTTTCACTATGCTTTCTGAGCTCGGAGTGGTGCTTTCTGGGCTCGAACAAGATCTTTTGTTGGTTGAAGATGTACATTATCTATACAATATGCATTATTTTTCACCTCTTCCATGTGGATGTACACAAGGTTCTTTGCTTTTGCATATCTATATTTAGGGTTTCTGTATGACACCATAAATATAGATGTGCTCCATATGATTATTCTTCTTCTTCATTTTTCCTGAATACATTCAAACTTTATGATGCAGTGTGCTATCTTAGGCTTGCATGAATTTAGGGTTATGGCTTGGAAATATTTATGCATGCATCCTCTACCGTGGATACATTATTTATGCTCTTATTATTAATATAATCCTTTATTTCATTCACTTCCGTGTGTCTCGCTGCATTTTATTCACTGGTCTTGAAGATTGTGAATGTAGGGCCTAAAATTTCTAAGGTCTGAAAATACTTTTTAAAAACCTTTTGACTATCCATGTTGTTAAGCTGATATGGGTGACTTCTATGATTGTGGTAAATATGAGTTCATAAAATGTCTCTATCCTCAGGATGGCTTAGGGTAACCCATAGATTCTATGTGCCATGGATGTATGGTTGTCAATGAACTAATAAATGTGATTATTATATGTACTTTTTCCTTTGATATTGTTTAGAAAAGGATTTCCATCAAGAATATTAGATCTTTGTTTCATTGCTATGGTTGCTATCCTTGAATGGGCATTGTCTTTTATGCTTTCGGTTCAAACTTCTATGATAATTTTTTTTGAGCTGCTTTCTAATGACAGTAGTTGTCAGTTATGTTGTTATAGGTTTTGTGACCATATACATGACTCATTATCTACTCACTGTATTTTCTCACCATTCTTACATTGCCTTTTGTGTGTCTAGGTAACACTGTTTCTTATTACAAACTTATCGTTTGATTATAATGTTGT
The DNA here is from genome assembly GCF_030272615.1 of Cryptomeria japonica. Lineage (NCBI taxonomy): Eukaryota > Viridiplantae > Streptophyta > Pinopsida > Cupressales > Cupressaceae > Cryptomeria > Cryptomeria japonica. The sequence continues at coordinate 523,612,585 of NC_081408.1, read as the reverse complement.
TACATGTCTGGGTCTGGCATATTGACTGAGTCCTATGTCTACATTTTCTTTATATAACTACCTAATAGTCTTTTTCTCTTTTATAATATCTTGTGATTTTGACTTTTCATCTTTGTTCTTTGTATTCAGATACTCTGCATTACATCTTTAATTGATATTTTTACCATGTTTGGGACTACATATGGACAATGATATTTTCACTGTATATGTAAGATTGGCTACTTAAGTATGCATAATTGTGATTACAAACTTTCATTTTGATAATCATCATTAATCACTATATTTTCTATGTGACTGATAATAATCATTTATGTAAATTGTGATGATATGGTCTTTTGAGGGTGGTGAGCCCATTTATCAAATAAAATTACCACTAGTATGCCTACTATAGAAGTGTTTCCTCTAGATTTATTTTCTTTGTGGACTGTTATTATGACCTCTTACCAGTCAAACCCAGTCTTCTTTGCTTTAAATATTTTTTGGTGCTCTTTATGATGGTGCACTGTAGAAACTCCATGATTGTGAACTCTGAGAATTGTCATCTTTATCCTTGGCTTGCTCCTCACAGAGGCTGCTATATTTATGATTGTTCCCTTTTTACCTTTGTGGATGCAAAAACTTCCTTACCTCTGCCATCTTATATGAGCTAAATTTCTTTTGACATTGACTATTTTAGGCTACAATAGTCATCTCTTTTCTTTGTAATCAAGGATTATTTGTGGATTGAGCTAGTTATAAGATTGCTTCCTTGTTTTATTATAATGACTGATTCTCTGACATTAATAATATCTATTCACTGTGTTTTGAATAGTGTTCTTTCTCATTTGTGATATTGATGAAGCCCTATCATCATTCATGATTTCAGATGTGATCTCAAGACTACTTTATATATTCCTATAGTTGTTCTTTATAATACCATATGAATTGCATTTGTATGAGACTGATTATGGGCCATCATGAGTTATATGTATTGTTGAAGTTCATTTCTATTTGATCTGCTTTTTGTTGACTTAGTGGCATGGTCATTGTGACTAATCCTTCACCATTATCTTTGTTTCTTCAACTTCATTACATATTGTCCACTGGCTTATAATGCATGATTGTGTATCTTCACTTTGTGGTATATAGGTATGTACTTGTATAAGATGGCATTGATCACTTGTGCCTTGAATGTACTTTATCTTTAACTAAGTATTATTCTTCTTTTGTTGTTAGTTCATATCATTAATTTTTACATCACCTTATCATGGTGTAGCTATTTGGAATATGTTGATACTTATGCTCACCATCTCATTGTCTAACTGTCTTTGTTTTGAAGCACTCATTTTTTACTATTATAACCTTGTAGCACTACATCCATAACCCCTACAGTTAATAAGATACATATTTTTAACTTGTCAGGGGTTGTGTCATATTATCTGTAAAAGCTTATCCATGGTTGTTGGGTGACCGTTGCTTCATATCAACCTAGCAAATTTGCACTTAATGGTTTGCTACCCTTTAATCATCATGGATGTTGTCCCTTTTAAATAGATTGCCCATATCTATATAATTTGTGCCACTGTATATTTCCTTTGACAACTCTATCCTCCTTATATGATAGTGAAGCTTTTGACTGTTATATAACTGCGACTACTTTTTTGATGTTTACTTGTTACAAATTTGTAAAAAGTTGTTTTGAACACCATCAAAATTTGCACCCATGAGCTCACTTCTCACTTTGTAAAATCATACTATCATGTTCATCATTACATTTTTGGCTCCTTCTTGGACTATAGCAAGCTTGTAAGGTTGATCTCACTTATTCCTTTGGATTTGGACTCAAGTCTATACTTTATCTTAAAAGATGACCTTTCTCCTCAGCAATGGTTTTATTGTTATATGCTAATGATGTCATTAAATCTGTGTAAGGACTATCTCATTGTCCTTGTGAAAGGCCTTTGATTTATTCGTTATCTTCATGATGAATTTTACAATTGATATCATTGTTCCTTGGTCTTTAGATTCTTTATCTCTACCAAATATTCCTTATGGATCTTTCATTGATGTCTCTATGTATTTTGTCTTGTGCTGGCTTGTTGGCTCTCTTTATTGCTGTTAGATATTTAGATAGTGATCCCATTGTATCTTTATGGATTTTATTTAATAATGAATCACTATTGACATATCCTTAATATTGTCTCTGTGCACCCTTAATCAAAATTTAGGATTGTAGCTGTTATTATCTTTTGACTGATTATTATCTTCATTTCACTTGATTAAGACTGCTATGACTGGTTAGTGTGTAGTTTTGTCTTTGGTAGGTCTTAGAGCTACTTGTTATTGAGCTATTGGTCTTCTTGGTGGCTTACTACATCACTACCTTTCTGCATTACGATTGTACTTTTTCCATTAATACTACATTCTCTATGTCATGATCTCACTGTAGCTCTTTTGAACTACCTTTGAATGAACCCTTAACTGGGATACTATCAACAATGTCCTCTATATATTGTACTTCTCTAAAATAGTGATGTTACTGTGTTTGTGTGTTGGTCCTTTTGTATCGACTTGATCACTGTGACAATCACATAGGCTGTAACAGTGTGCTCATGATGTAGTCTTGATGCTGACTCAATGATACATTAGCACTGTATATTTTTGGAATTGCAACCCTCATAGGATGAGTTTTGTGTAGAGGATTGTGAATACATTGTTGAACTCTTAATTCATGACAATACTTATCACTGCAATTGTCTTTGGTTCTCATACTTATCACTGCCTCTACTGATGATATATAGATCTTCTCACTGTATTATGCCAGTCATCCTTTTTTTTTTAATATATGCCATACTTAATCTCTTTTTTTCATGGTTATGTATTCATTGTCTTTTCCCAGCTCACTATGCTTAGGAAGTTGTAGACTGTCCATCTTAGCATGTTCTTAATCATTTGATAATGAATGCTTCTTTCCTATCCATACCCTAAAGCTCTTCAAGGTGTATAATGACTACTAATGTGGCTTTGATTGTATACTCCTTACTGATAATGACTGTCACAAAAACCTTATATTGTTGTAACTCTCTTCATGCTTTGTTATTGTGATTTTGATCCTTTTAAGAGATGACTATGATTTGAGCAGTCTTTCAATACACTTCTCTACGATCCAATCTCTAATTCAGATAAATGGTTGTCTTTCTGTATTGCCTCTTTGGGCTGCAATTTTGAAGATCTACTGTCTTTATGTTAGCTGCTATGCTTTTGGTATTCTTGTGACCGATCTTAAAATCTGCTTTGTAACCATATGATTTGGTATCATGCCATGAACTTGTTGCTTTATTTTTCACTATGATTTTCAGATCTGTCTTCTTTACATAATGCTATAAAGTTGTCACTAACATTTCCATTGATGACCTCTTATGATAAAATCATTGTTATGAGCCTTGACTTCTAGTCTAATCTCTTATTCTATCAATGATCATCAGCAAAAAGAAGAGTATGCTTTCCTCTTAATGACTTATTTTCATGACTATCACTATTATTGTTTTAGGGCTGACAATCTATGCATTTACTCTACCATGTGAAAGATTGCAATCAACTCACTGTCTTTGATTTGTTGGCTTTCTCTATATCCCTTATTGGAAAGATTCTTTGTTCGAAAGTTATTTTTGGCACTTGATAGCTTTGAATAATGACTATCTTGAGATTCCTTTTGAACTATGGTGATCTTCTGTCTTTCTTGACCTACACAAGGCTATTCTCAATCACTTTTATTGCAAAGTGCATGCTATTCCTTTTATGCTTATAAAAAAACACTCCTTTCACTATTATAGCTACTTAGTTGACTGCCATTTTTCATTATTCTTATGATTTGTGTCTCAAAGCACTATATGCTTACCTTTACTCATGTGATGGCTTTAGTCACATGTTGACCATGGAATGCAATTTTATTCACTTTTGTATGTGCTGTCATTGAATGACAGTTTATACTGTCATTGAGTGACAATATATGGGACTTTGGATACTATTGTGTTATTTTTTTAACAAGATGATTATTGTCACCTCATGAGTGATGACTGGTATGCTGAGCTCAACCCTTGTGGGAGCCCATTTTAACCCGCATAACTGATATTTATAAAATGGAAACCTGTCTCTGCACATGAAACAAACAAGTTAGATAAAACATGGTACTTGCTGCTATCTCATGGCACTTTCTCTGCATTGACCTTTTTCTTTTTGTTTCGAGTCTGATGTAACACTGTAAGTACATTGGGAATATAATTATGTATGTAGGAGTGAGATAAGTAACTTGAAGCTCTAACAAATCTTTTCTCTTTTTTCAGGTCATCTCTTAGAGTGTACATCAGAGCACTTGGACCAACCAGACTGTTCAAAAGACTTCTGAAAGAACTCATCAACCTATCTAGGCAATGATGGGTTCTGTATCTTTCTCTTTCATATATTCTTTTGATTTCTTATGTAGTTAATGTGCTATGTCACATGACATCTCTTGGATATTCCCATGGCTTGTGTGGGATTTCATCAACAGTTTATTTTTATGAATAAAAATGTATTTCATGCAAATATTTTATTCATGTATATCTATTTTTGTTTAAACAATTGCACATTTGAAATATGAAACTTGTTTGGCATACATGTTTATTATAAAGATAATGAAAGTTGAATTTTTTTTTGTGTACCTTTCTTCAAAATGCAATGTATAAGGCCTGTATCAGGTCACCAATTTTAGCAGTAGAAGCTCTCGCTTCTACATCATCAAATCGTTAAACCCAACTCAAATATTTATAAATATATTTTGAGAAAAAGATTTAGTTAAAAGATAAAAGTATGGGAGAATATTCTTTTGAGCCATCCTTATGTCTATCAAAATTTCCAATTTCACCAAGATCTCATAGACAACCATTAGCATCTAAACAAAAATATTCACAACCCATCAAACTCTTTTATGGTACAATTGTTCATGCAAGAACCCTAGCTAATGAAATAGATGATAAGGATGTCCTAAATTGGCTCTACAAAGATGAGAACTGTATATGGTGAAAATGGATAACAACAATAACGATATTAAAAGGCTAAATGAATTCAACCACAAAACCCTAGCCTAACAACAACAAAGATCCACCATAACATATGAAAATTACCTAAGACAATGCAAATCAAATGAAATCACAAAGATTATACCATTACATGTCCAATAGGGTTTGGATCTCCATTCTTCCTATCTCCATTGATCTTGCTTGATATATTTGCTCTTAGATTTTATGTGCACAAGAGCTCAACAAAGAACGGAATGTGGTTGCAAGTAGTGTAGTCAAGTGCATAGATTGATTAGCTAGGTTGATTAGGGTTTGATAATGAAGGAAACATCTCCTTATATAGAAGACACTATAAGAAATGGAGGGATAAGATTGAGAGGTGTAAAAGGAGGTCGGCTATGATTAGAGGGTAGGTAGAAGAAATAATAAAATAATGAAAGGGGTAGGTAGTGTAGGAATTAAGAGATGAATGACATGTGTCATGGGTAGAAAAAGGCTAATGAATTAATTAAATAAATAAAGATTTATTTAATTAATAGAAGAAATGAGATCAATTAAATAAATAAATATTTATTTAATTTAGGAAATGATAATTTAAATAAATAAATGTATTTATTTAAATGAGAAATAAGGCTAGAAGAGGATAAATGAATTAATTAAATAAATAAAGATTTATTTAATTAATAGAAGAATTAGGCTTAGATAATTAAATAAATAAATTTAATTAGACTGGACAATTTTAGGTGTCTACATTTTGCCCCTCTTTGAGACAATGTGGCTTGTCACGTTGTTTCAAAGAAGATAAGATGAACTGATATAGAGTTGCCCTAAGATGGGAAATATATGCCCCCTCGAGAGATTGGATGAAAATGTCTGAAAAGATTGCAAATAATCTCTCGATAAGAAAGACGGAATAGAATGGATTGACTGGATAAAGTGACAGAGTCACGGGATAAAGAAGACTGACTTGAGAAATGAGGGCTAGGGTGAGGGTAGGCTATAAGATAGACCACGGGAAAAGGACATCCTCATTGTCATCCACACATCCACGAGAGCAGAGTGCAAAGTGAGAAAAGAGCAGTAGCAGTCAGTAGCGATAGCTTTCATTCATAGATTCGACAGCGTTCGCCGATTCCAGAGGCCAGCAGAGGCAGGAGAGTTGGTAAGTACCACAAAACCTCCTCGTACTTCGATGCATTTATTGTTGTCATTAATGCATGGTAGATAGGACAATAAATGCGCTTTAGGTTAGGGTCCAAAAATGTCAAAAAATGTCTAAGTGCATCTGTGTTGGTGCCAGGCGCGTCTATGTCCGCTAGGTGCATCTGGGTTTGTGCCAGGCGTGTCTGTGTTTGGAAACACGTTTGCATCGAATGCGGCCATGTTTGTGCTGTGTGGGAGCGTCTGTGCCAAGAAGGCATGTCTGTGTCGCCCAGGCGCATCTGTGCAGAGCATAGGCACGTATGTGTCTTTCAGGTGCATCTGTGTTTTTTAGGCGTGTTTATGTCAGGAAAGCACGTTTATGTCCAAAAATGTGAATTTGCGTCTTCTAGGTCAAATCGGCAGTTCTGTGATGAACATACGTTGTCGATTGGATAAGCTGCTGAGAGGATACACTCAAGTAGGTCCTCTAGGGAAGACTAGAATACATCAAGGCACTTTGCGATGAACAGTGAGTACCAAGATAGAGTACTTTGTGATGAACAGGGAGTACTAAAATGTGAGCAGCACTTTGTGATGAACAGGGAGTGCAAATGTGAGCAACACTTTGTGATGAACAGGGAGTGCAAAACACATAGTACTTTGTGATGAATAGGGAGTACCACTAGGATAGAAGCAACACTTTGTGATGAATAGTGAGTGTCACTAAGATAGAATGCCATATGTACTTAGATAAAAAGTAGCATTTTGTGATAAACAGTGAATGCCACTATGAATGACATGATTGATTTGCTTGATTGTAGGAGTATTTGTCAATGCTAGAGTCATGGGAGAGATTCTTGTTGACACTTGAGGACCGAGCAGCAATTGAGGCTATGGAATTGAGACATGTTTTGTATGTGCCTGAGTTTCAGGCGAACATGGGTTTGCTGACTACACTAGTGGAGAGGTGGCACTCCGAAATATGTACTTTTCATTTGCCAATGGGTGAGATGATAGTCATCCTAGAGGATGTATACAGGATTCTATGGATACCGATCGATGGGGAGCTGATTCCCTATGATCAAGATGGAGATAGGGAGGCCCTGAGATGAGTGTTCCGGGACCCAGGATTGGAGATGAGGGCCAGGCATGTGGCTTGGGACACTATGACTGCGACAGGATTGGTGTTGCCAGCAGTGATAGGAGGAGCGATCAGTGGGTTCCTATGTCTTGATATAGTGACATGGGGGTTGGCTGTGGGCTGGGGAGGAGCATTGGAGACACTGGTGACATAGCACACTAGATATGCCTGGGGACTGTGTGTGTTGGCACACCTATACTATGAGCTGTATCAGTTTGTATACCACGGATCAGTGGGATTGGGCTATGGGGTGACATTATTGCAGGTGTGGGTTTATGAGCATCTACCAGTGACGAGACCTATACATTTTAGGGGCAGAGGTCATGAATGCAGTTTCGTGCACTTGTATGATATGATCACGTCGCAGCCACAGATTGACAGGTTAGAGCACTGGCGACGGGTGATAGATGATATTGATGTGGTCATATGGAAGCCATACCTAGGATGCGAGGAGTGGGAGGATGATGTGGGAGAGCTTCCCTACACCTTCTGGAGTAGGTACCTAATTGGGAGGATGCCCTATGTACTAGAGAGACATCTTGTGGATAGGGTTGGCAGGAAGTTTGATAGGACTCAACGGATGCCACGAGGCTTAGGCATGTATGCGCGGACAGTCAGGGATCAGGCGCAGTTTGGACCCTTGTTATCATATGATCAGGCTATGACATAGCTAGTAGAGATGGTGCTCCTACCCTGGGACATGTGGCCAGAGATTGAGGATGGTGACATGGATTCCGAGTATACAGCCTACTGGGCCGAGCATCCATTCCCATGCCTGATGGATCTAGGAGAGTTATTTGAGGGAGATGGTGGTGGGGATGATGATGATGATGGAGCTGATGGGGGTAGAGGCTGATGGAGGAGGAGGGGGGCAGTTGGAGAGAGGAGGGTTGCACCATGGAGGGAGGGGGGAGAGGAGAGACAGGCTCGGGTGGTGAGAGGTTGCGGTGGATTGCCACTATAGGTGCCAGCAGCATAGGGTCCCAGACAGGTGCAGGTATAAGGATAGGGACAGGTACAGGGACAGGTACCAATATAGGCACCAGTACAGGTATAGGCATAGGGGTAGGCATAGAAATAGGTACCAATATAGGGACAAGTACCAATACAGGCACTAGTACAGGTACAGGCACAGGCACAGGGGCAGGTACCCATATAGGGGGAGCCACAGGTAGAGCCATAGGGGGCTGATGCAGAGGAGGATTAGCTGACTGAGCTGAGGGAGATCTACCAGGGATAAGCTGATGAGATCTAGGACTTGGAGAGGGAGAGGGGTAGGCTCAGGAGGTGGCTCAGAGATACTGAGCAGAAGCAAGACCAGGCCATTCAGCGCTACACAGAGGCTGAGACAACACTGAGGGCTGGGAGACAGGTAGCAGAAAACACAGGGGCCGGATATGCCTATGTTTTGCGAGCTGAGGAGGAGATTGCCTACTGGTGGGATCTCTATTATGGTGTAGTGCTAGTGGATCAGCGGGCGAGGAGCTTCCCTAGACCATCGCAGACAGCGACAGCTATGAGAGGGAGTCGGAGGAGACAGGATCTAGTGGTGGGGTTATGGGTCCTCCACCACCACCAAATAGAGGGGACAGGAGGGATGATCCTGGGGCAGGTCTTTCAGGGGCTTAGATTCCATAGAGGCCAGGCAGCTCCGAGGGAGGGAGTTCATCATAGCCTTAGAGGGCTCCCTGTGTATCAGTATTGTACCATTTTTGTATGATGATGTAGACACCTTTGGGTGATTGTAGCCATATGATTTTTTGACATCATTGTATCATGACACTTTATATATATATGAGATGATTCATCTTTGTGGTAGCTATATGCATGTGTATCTATGTGATGAGATGTTCTTATATGATGCTTATGATATGGATGCAAATATGTATATAATGCAATGTAATATTTTTGTTCTTTTATGTTTTATATATGTTATTCATGATGCAAATGTGAGTGTATGTAATGCAAATGAATATGAAAATGCAAATGTAAATTGTGCTAACAGATATTGTGTGCAGGATGTGATGCAGTTGTGATATCTATATGTATGTATGAAATGCTTATATGTGCCAATGCAGGTGCAACTACATGAAATGCAAATGTTTTTGGTGTGTCATTATACTCAGTCATGTGACAGCAGGCTACGCGGACTCAAGAAGGACGATGGAAGTCAATCAAGAAAGGGGGATGGAAGACAGAAGATATGAAAGTGAAAGAGCTTCTTGTGCATTATCATCATTGAGCTTTATTATGGCAAGTAGGTTATGACACTCGAGGCATATGTTCGACCCAAAAAGTCATTGTACCTATTTGCATGGAGCTAAGACAATCACAAACAAGGAATGCCCCAGTTCACACTAGACTCACAGTGTCCTCATATCCTTGGACAAGTCATAGCATTACTAAGAGACAATCCATAGACAACAAATACAAATAGGTGACGATACCCCATCCTCGCCTTTCTAGTCAAAGACATCCTGGAGATATAATCTCTAGTCAAAGACATCCTGGAAAAGCTAAAAGACATGTCACCAAAAGAGATGAAATCAAAAGAAAACCAAGACTCGACACCAACATCCACTACAGTCCTCAAATTTAGTGTCTCTTGTCACTTGTATAAGTCTTATTTGATTGTGGTCATAATATTTACTTTCACAAAATGGATAGATAGCATTGAACCATATGTTGTCTGAGTCTGTTGAAAGATTTGATTTTGTTGAAGCCCATTGTTGCTGCTGTGTCTCATCTCTGAATCCATGAAACTGATACTTTATTGCAAAGAAGATGGAGCTTTATTGTGGATCTATGATGCAAATTCTACTTTATTGCGTATTGTGCGCGGATAGACTGAAGGAAGCTATAAGAAACTGTACTCCTTGAAACATGTGATGTTCTCAGTTCCACACCCATCACTAGATGTAGGATTTGCCTTAACCACAGATAGGAGCCGATTTATTATGAATGGAAAGGGGGGTTTATTATGAATGGCTAACCAATCTTGGGTAGATCAATAACAAGCCATGATGGGAATGGGTAAGTTTATTATGGATGAATTGGTCATGAGTGTGTGCAAAGTGAAAGGATGAAAGAGAATCTCGAAGGAGGGAGGAGCAATGTCTCTACGCATGGCACTGGTGACCCAGTTTTCACCATGGTACTTGCCCAGGGTGCCACCGAAGTGGTTTTCACCATTGGACAAAATATTTTTCTTTTTACTTTTTTCAATTTTTCAATGTTTTTTGTGCCACAAGGTGCCTGTTTGCCAGGTTTTCACCAAGTAACGATTTTTATTTTTATTTTTAATTTTTTTTTGTATTTTTGAAATTTTTGATTTTTTTGTATTTTTGAATTAGGATATTCCAAAGAGCTATGTGTAGAATCTACGAAGGTGCATGTTGTTGATAGGATCCTCCAAAGGTTCACCTTCTGTAGTTGAGAGCTGATATGCCCCAAATCCATATGCTGCTATAATGATGTAAGGACCAAGCCAATTTGGTTCAAACTTGCCCTTCTTCTCTCTGTCTTGCTGATTCTTGGGGTTTTCTCTGAGAACCAAGTCACCTACCTCAAATGTACGAGGCTTGACCTTGTGATTGTAGTTGTGACTCATTAGTTGTTGGTAAGCCTTGAGATGATTAAAAGCAGTTTGTCTCCGTTCATCCAGTAGTTCAAGTTCTTGTAAGTGAGAGAGCCTATAGTCTTCATCACCGATGATGTTTTGCAAAGAGACCCATGAAGAGGGTAACATGACCTCAATAGGCAAGATGGCTTCAGTGCCTTAGACAAGTGAATAGGGTGTAGCTCCTATAGGTGTGCAGACACTTGTGCAATAAGCCCAAAGTGTAGCATTAAGTTGGATATGCCAATTACGGCCTGCGTCGTCGACTGTCTTCTTAAGGATTTTAAGGATTGTCTTATTAGACACCTCAGCTTGACCATTACCTTGGGGTAATATGGCATTGAGAAATGATGGGAAATATGGAAGTGGTCACAGAGTTCACGAACATCCTAATTTTTGAAGGGATGCCCATTATCAGTGATAATGGAAACAGGAATACCATATCGGCAAATGATATAGTTGAGGATGAATGTAGCAATTTGTTTTCCAGTGACTTGTGTGAGAGGCACGGCTTCAATCCATTTTGTGAAATACTCTATGGCAGTGATAATGAATTTATGACCATTGGAAGAAGGAGGGTGAATCTTGCCTATGAGATCGAGTCCCCACTGACAAAAGGGCCAAGGAGACACAATTGGTTGCAGTTCTTATGCTGGCGCATGTATGAGGTCTCCATGAATTTGACATTGCTTACATTTCTTGACAAAATGATATGAGTCCTTTTCCATATTGGGCCAATAATATCCAGTCGTAATGAGTTTCTTGGCTAAGGTAGGACCACTAGCGTGTGGACCATATATCCCTTCATGTACTTCATGTAACGCAATCTGAGCTTCGTCGCTTTCTAAACATCTAAGAAGAGTGCCATCTAGACTTCGTCGGTATAGGATATCAACTAAAATGACATATCGAGAGGATTGGCAAATGAAGGTGCAACGTTGGTTATTTGATAGATCAGGAGGTAGGGTATTGTCACAAAGGTATGTGAAAATGGAACCATATAACTGGGACTTGGGACCGACAATACATATCATCTTAGTAGGAATGATCTCATATGAAGGAACCAAAAGGTTATCCACCAAGAACTCATAACAGGTCTCATTTGGAGGTAGATCGATCAGTGACGCAATTGTAGCCATGGCATCTGTAGCACAATTCTGCTCTCTTGGTATCTGCTCAAAATCTATCTTTGTGAAATGTTGTTTCAGGTCATCCACCATTTGTTTGTAAGGCATTAATTTTTCATCTTTTGTTTGGTAATCATCAGTTGCTTGACGGATGACAAGTTGAGAGTCCCCAAAAATATGAAGTTCCTAGATCTTCCACTGAACTACGATCCGTAATCCAGTTGTTAATGCCTCATATTCTGCTATATTGTTAGTGCAAGGAAATGTTAAGCGGTATGATTTTGGTATAGAATCACCTTGAGGAGTTATAAAGAGGATGCCAACTCCTGCCCCATGCTATGTGTATGAGCCATCAAAGTATAGTTGCCATGGCTTTGCATGTGACAGTGTTAAAATAGATTCATCTGAAAATTTTGAACTTAGAGGAACATCATCAATCATGGGAGCATCTGCTAAGTGATCTATGATGGCTTGTCCTTTTATTACTTTTCTGTCCACATACTCAGTGTCAAACTCACTCAGGATCATTACCCACTTGGCTAGTTGCCCAGTAAGTGTTGCTTTATTGAGAAGGTATTTCAACGGATCTATCCTTGCCACCAACTTAGTCTTATGAGTGAGCATGTAATGTCATAATTTCTATGAAGTAAAGACCATGGCGAGACATGCATGCTCGATTGGTGTGTAGTTTAGCTCATATCCCACCAATGTGCGACTGATATAGTATATTGCCTTTTCCTTGCCCTCAGCAATTTGTTGTGCTAAGAGTGCCCCCAATGCTATTGGAGTAGCCGATATGTATAGTAATAGAGGCTAATTTGGAACTGGTGGCATCAAAACTGATGGATTCAGAAGATAATCTTTGAGCGTCTGAAAAGCCTGTTGACAGTTATCATCCCATTTGAATTTGATGTTTTTATGTAGCAGGTGCTGAAAAGGATTACACTTATCTGCATGTTGTGCTATGAATCTTCGTATGGACTGGAGTCTGCCTTGTAAGGATCAAAGTTGACTGATATTTCTTGGCGGTGGCATGTCCAAGATGGCCTTGACTTTTGCTGGATCAGATTTGATTCCTCTTTTAGACACAATGAATCCTAGAAGCTTCCTGGAGGTTACTCCAAAGACACATTTCTTGGGGTTTAATCTTACTTTGTACTTTTCCAACCAATCAAAGACAACTGAAAGTATGTCCAAATGTGTATTTCTATCTATTGATTTACCCAAGAGATCATCAACATAATCTTCCACGGTTACGTGCATGAGATCATGAAAGATAGTAGTCATGGCTCTTTGATATGTAGCACCTGCATTTTTTAGCCCGAAGGGCATGACATTCCAGCAGAAAGTTCCCCAAGGACAAGTGAATGATGTTTTGTGTTGATCTTCGGGTGCAATCCTTATTTGATTATAACTAGAGAATCCATCCATCAATGATAACATTTCATGACCTGCTGTGAGATCAACAATCAAGTCAATATTTGGTAATGGGAAGTCATCCTTTGGACAAGCTTTGTTGATGTCTCTGAAATCTATACATATTCTGATGCTGCGATCTGGTTTACTGACAGGCACTAAATTGGAGATCCTTTCAGGATAATCAATTGGGCGTATGAACCCGACATCCAATAACTTCTCAAGTTTTGCTTTGACTAGTAATGCCACTTGTGGATGCATTTTTCTTAATTTCTATTTCACTGGCTTTGCCCCTGGTTTGATTGTCAAATGATGCATTACCAAATCCGGATCTAATCTAGGCATATTAGCATATGACCATGCAAAGTTGATTTGTCGTTCTTTGAAGAAACTTATGAATTTTGACCTTTCGGACTCTGTCAATGATTGAGCTAGGAATATATTGTGTGGAACCTTTTTTGTACCAATGTTTATTTTGATAGTCTCCTCTACCAACATGGATGACTTTTCCTCATATTATGCTGGGAGAATGTTGAGCCTTCCATCTTCGGGTGCCTCAGGGAGGTTTTCACCCTTAGATACGTCCTTTCTTTTTACTTTTTTGGGCTTAGATAGCGCCACAGTGTGGTTTTTGCCATAAGACCCTTGGTTTGTTCTTATTTTCACATTTTTATGACTGGAAGGTCCGACACCCTCACCAAAATATGCCATGTTGTTGAGTTCTATAGTGTATCCTACTTTATGGTCCCCAGGGGGAAGATAATCTCATATGCCAAGATAGTCAATAACAGCATCATCATTTTGGAATGTGTCAAATTGTGCTAGTCCTTCATGATCCCAGTCAATGAGTTGATGGTGAACAAGGGGAAGGCCTTTAATGTCTTCGAAGTTAGTGGGGCTAAGAGTGAAGATGCAGTTATATTCGGGTATGTCAAGGTAATTATCGAGGTCATCGATGGCACTCTCCTCATCAGTCTTGATCATGAGAAAATCCAAATTATCATCACTAGTAGCGCATTCTGGGATAGGTGTTCTCATCCTATGTGATTTCAACCTAGAACCTTGAGACAAGGACTGTGTGGACTCCTCAAGGGTTGTTTCTTGACCAACTTTAAACTTTTTATAAAATTTCTCTTCTTCTGTGGGTTCATCTGGCTCTCTGAATGTCTTGGTGAGCTCGTAGTCACTAGAGGATTTGTCTGAACCCCATTCCCATTCATTGGAGTCTGTGGAATAGCGATCCTCTTATTGAATTTTGGTAGCTTTGATTTGCAAGGCTTCTTTTGTCCTTTGAGTGTGGACCTTGGAAGTTAGAAAACCAAGTCCCTTCGAGCATTCCTTTTTGAAAGTCAATTCAGGTTATAAAGGTTCAATGATGCCTTCCTTTTGTAACCCAAGAGGGCTTTTTCCATCATACCTGAATTTTTGTAGAATCTTGAAGCCCTTGCCATATTTCTCACATGGTAGACTGATGTGATCTTGTGTGTCATCTTCAATGTCTTTGTAAAGCATTTTGTATAGGTCTTCCTCTTCCAGTTCACCCCATCTTTGAAAGGTAGTAGGGTCCCATTTGAGTACCATGATGGATACTTGCTTGTTAGGATGTGGTCTTCCATATTCTTTTGGGGAACTCATGACTTGTCATAAGTACATGGTCTGATTTAAAGTGTATTCCCCCATGCCCTTGTCCTGAAATTTGCCTTTAAGCTCACCTTGCTTTGATGTCAAAGGTTTCAATGACTCAGGATCAATGTATGCCGAAGAAGGAACAGCTTCACGATTACTGGGAATGATGGTCCCAGTTTGTGATCTCAAGTTATTGCAATATATGAATGGATTAGGATCACCGTTAACTATTACCTCGACTCCATTGTGGGGAAACTTAATGCATTGGTGATATGTCGATGGGACTGCCCTCATTTCATGAATCCAAGGATGTCCTAGCAATATATTATAAGTGAGATCTAGATCCAGGACTTGACAAACCACATCCTTTGTAACTGCCCAACTCTGAGAGGCAAGGTGACTGTGCCCTTGGACAAACGTTCTTCATCATCATATGCCTTGATGGTGATTTGATTTGTAGAATTCAAAACTTTATCAGAATATCCCAATTGTTTAATTGTGCTCAATGTACAAATGTTTAGACCAGCTCCTCCATCTATCAGTACTCGCTTTATTTGATGTTTGTGTATGTAGACTTCAACATGTAGTGGTGCATTATGTGGCTGACTTACGGAGGCATCATCGGCTTCTATGAAGATAAGGAAATGTGGAATGGAAAGGTATCCCACCATGGCTTGAAACTAGTCCACATTCAAATCAGTAGGAATGGCGGTGTCTCTCAAGATTTTGTCGAGAATAGCTTTATGAGCAGGGGATATGCGTAAGAGCTCAAGTATGGAGATGAGCGCGGGTGTCCTCACTAACTGTTCTACAAGGTCATACTCTAGTTTGGTTGATGAAGAAGCGGTGTTTTTAGTTGAAGCACCTGGCAAAGTAATTTTACCTCAATGGGTTGTAAAATGACATTCAGAGGTAGGTTCGGAAGAAGATCCAACACCTTTTAGGACAATCTTAGGTCTCTGAGTAGAATTCTCAGGAGTTTTGTCCTTGATGATAATAGTAGAGACATAATTGTCCATTGAGATGTGATTGATGGTTGAATCATAGTTGTAAGATGCTCTGGTATAGTTGGTTTGATCATCTGTGGCTTTAGCTTTTCCCTTGTCATGCTTTGGGAACGGCTCCTTAAACATCTCATGTTCTTGATTAGATGAGTGTCCCTCAATCTCAATGTCACCTCTATCAATGGGATCTTGTATGATGTTCTTCATTCGATGACAATTTCCTATCTTATGACCCTTGCTCTTATGAAACTCACAATACTCGTCATCATTCCACCAATTTGGTTTAACCTTTGGTTCATATGGAGGAAAATCGGGAATTGTGATTACCTTGTTTGCCACTAGCTTTTTGAAAATTGACTCAAGTGGTTCTCCCAATGGAGTGTACTTCCTTTGTGATCTGGAAGTTGTTTGAGTATTCACTTGATTGTTTATAGAACTTGATCCCGAAAAGATGAATTTGGGTTGCATTGTATTGGCATCAACAACACCATCATTGACTGTGTTCTTGTTTTTGTTCCAAAATCTTGGCTTATCTTTTCCTTTAAAGTCATCTTTGTTTTCTTTGAATATCTTAATGACTCCTTGCTCAATTAGGACCTTTTTTGTTGCTAAGCCTTTTTCAATGACGTCCTTGAAGGTGGACAGACAAGCTTTCCTTAGATCATAACCAATGTCTTTGTTAATGTTTTGTGTGAACATCTCTACCATTTGTTTTTGTGGAATTTCACAAGAGCATCTGCTAGCTAGAGTCCTCCATCTTTGTAAAAATGATGCAAAAGACTCTCCCTCTTTTTTCTTGGTGTTGCACAATGTAGTGACTAATATGTTTGTCTCTATATTGTAGGAGAAATGTTGAATAAATGCCTCTGCTAAGTCACCCCATGACTTAATACCAGGTGGGAGTTGGGAGAACCATTCCATAGCTTGATCACCTAAGCTTTGTGGGAATAATCTCATCAAATATGCCTCTTCTGAAGCTACTTCAATGCAAGCTGTGAAAAACTGTCTTATGTGTGCCTTAGGATCCCCTTTTCCTCTATACTTATCAAATTTAGGCATCACAAAGTGTGTAGGAAATGGAAGCATTGGAATGCTCTTGTCGAATGGATAAGGACATATTTCTCTCATTGTGTAGGTTGGATTTGGTGCATTTATGTCCTCCATTTTCTTTTGTAAGTCCTTGATTTGTTGCTCCAAATTGCTCTTAGGTGGAGATTGACTTCTTGAACCATACTCCATGTTTGAGGCACCCATTGGAGGAGGAGCATGTTGCATATATGGATGATATTGATCATACACATGTTCATATGGAGGAGGTCTATAGTGATGCTGCGTATATGGACCACTTGGTATAGATTCATGTTGAGGAACACCATATCTATTTTGTGCATGTATACCATACTCTACAGGCATGTCATGTTCTAATGTGTTGCCCCCAAATTTGACACGGGGTTTCCTTGTGTCCAAATTTTGAGCATGCCTTTGAATATCCAATTGCTTTGGTGTATGATCCTTAGCTTGGGTATGTGATTGAGCATATCTTTCTGCATAAGACTTCCATAATGGTCTGCAAAGGTGAGTATCATATGCTTGACCCTGTGTATGTGGGACCTCTAGTTTTTGAAGCAAAGACGATGGTGATTTAGGTACCATATATGGTCCTCTATTGCCTCCACTATTAGGTCTCCTTTGATCCATGTTGGAGTGAGTTTGTTGCAAAGGTCGATTTTCCATTATTTGAGACATGTCAAAATCATGAGGTATCTTGGCTCCACTTTGTGCCATCATTTGTAAGAAGTATTGTCTATCCCTCCTCATTATTTCCTTAACCAATCGATTGAAATGAGGATTCATAATGGATTCTTCCAGATCTGCTGAATGTACTAAAAAGTTGTCCATATTGTCATTGTGAGTATCATTGTTGTTTGTAGTGCCCATGTTCTCAACATTTGGAATGTTTCTATAGGTGTCCATGTCAGGTAATGTAGTATGATTAGAATTGAAAAAGACATCATTGTCAAACTCATAGACACTCATGTTTGTAGACTCTTTAGCCTCTTTAATTTCTCTCCTAGATTTTTGAAGATAGGTTTCAACCATGAACTAGGTATTGACCAAGATGTGTTAGACTAGATGAAAATGGAAAAAGTATGGAAGACCAAGAGTTGGATGGAATGTAAATGAATCTGAGGTGTACTTGCAATGTCCAAAGTGTAAGACCAAGTATGTATGTGGTAGAGTAGGTGTGACTTCCAAAGAGAGGATAGTTTCTCTTGATGAGGTAAGTTGACCTTGACTCTAAGTAAGACCAAATGAGACCCAAAGGTAAGAAACCTTGATGAGGGACCACTTAGCAAAGTATTGTTGTATGTAGTGTGTTGACAAAGTATGATGAGGACAAGAAAGTGACCTTTTGACTCAAGTTTAGACAATTGTGAATGTAAAGTGAGATATGAAGCAATGATGGACTGTGTGAGACCCAAAGACAGGGTGAATGCTAAATGAAACCTGGAGAAACAACCTAGGAAGCTCAAGAGTTCTGAAACTCATTGTGTTTGTTTGCTGGATTGTAAAATTTTTGCAATTCTAAACACAAACGCACTTGTATACTTCACAGACATGGTTTCCTGACACAGACGTGGCTCTGTTCAAGACAGACGCATTTCTGAGATTTTTATGAAATGCACTGTTGATTCTGGGAGGACAAACGCGTTTTTGCCCTTCACAGATTCGGTTAGACAACACAAATGCTATTATGACTAACATAGACACATTTCTGCAAAATTTGTGCAATTTTTTCCAATCTGTGAAGTCGTTTTGTTGTGACCAAATCTGATTGTTTGACTGTTTTTCATGACAAGAGGACACAGTGTTGATGAAGACCCAATGTTTGTAAGTGTCTAGACTCCCAAATGACTCCAATAAAAAGTGTGTTGTTTGATGTAAAAATTGTTTTGCATACACTTGAAGACACAAAAGACACAATGTTTTTCTGTTTGGTCTTGAATGTTTGAATGTTTAAAATAAGTCAAGCACAATTCTTATGGCTGGCCAACATAATAGTTGTTGATCCCACATAGGGTTTTACCCTCGAGGCTACGCTATTCAGAGTGGATACTTAGATGGTTGACCTCACTGGCTCCACCCTTGGCACTCACTTCTCAGGTCAGCCAAGCATCAGTCCCCATAAAAACTCCCCATGGTGAACTTTGTATCTCTACTAAGAACCGTATGTGTGTGGGCCGCTACCAGAGGTCCGACCTCCTGCCCCAACAACTAGAAGGATTTGGGCTTCTAAAACAAAAAGGTGCTAGTAAGGGCATCTGCTCGTGTGGCCATACATGTGGCACTTTCAGCTCTGTAAATATAGAAGGCTCCCAGTCGGTAGAAGTTATGCCCTACAACTGATCAAATAAATTTGATCAAATGAGTTTATGGGGAGACATAGTGTCTGTATGAACTAATCAGCACATGTTATCCATAGTTTTCACCATGAATACATTTATTTATAGTGGTTCGGAAGAGGTGGGTTTTCCTCCCTACCACTTGCGCCGTTCTCTTCTCACTAGTAGTCCTAATGACCACATGGGAAGATAGGCCCTCTAAAGATTAAACAAAAAGAGCCTATTGCTCAAGACACAAAAGACAATGATTCAATTTTAGTGCACCAATTGAAGTATTTGCTAGTCTATGAAAATAAGGTACACAATAAAAATCCAAAAACCCTTGCCAAGGACCTGCAACAAAGAGTTGTTAGTAGTTTGGGTTGTTTCAAATAATCACCCCTTCCTGCAAGCACACAAGTTAGGTAGATTTTAAACCCAAAAGATTTTGTGAAAATAGGCGCCTTCAACCAAACATTTTGCTTTCAAGACAAGCTGCACCAATTTCGTTAGCTAGATCTAAAAATGTTAGCTTGAAATAGGTCAGATCTGAAACCCTAAATGCAAAACTCAAAACTGAATCAATAAACCCAAAATTTGAAATTGGTGAACAAAGACGTGGTTACCCTCGACACAGACGCGGTTTTCTGATGCAGATGCGGTTTTGTGAGGCATAGACGCGGCTCGAAAACATAGACATAGCTAATTAACACAGACGCAGCTTAAAACACCACAGACGCACCTTTATAACATAAATGTGATTTCCGAAACCTGCAAAATAAAATATTGCTGATAACACAGACGTGATTTCAGGTGTCGCAGACATGCCAGAAAATAAAAAACGTGATCCGAAGGTACGCAGATGCGAGAATATCAAAATGCTATCGAAAACATCAGATCTACAACTTCAAAACACACAAAATTTGCAACAAGGAGGTTAAATGCAAAAAGGGACAAGAGTCCCACCGGGCGTGCCAAAATGTATATGGTGAAAATGGATAACAACAATAACGATATTGAAAGGCTAAATGAATTCAACCACAAAACCCTAGCCTAACAACAACAAAGATCCACCATACCATATGAAGATTACCTAAGACAATGCAAATCAAATGAAATCACAAAGATTATACCTTTACATGTCCAATAGGGTTTGGATCTCCATTCTTCCTATCTCCATTGATCTTGCTTGATATATTTGATCTCAAATTTTATGTGCACAAGAGCTCAACAAAGAACAGAATGTGGTTGCAAGTAGTGTAGTCAAGTGCATAGATTGATTAGCTAGGTTGATTAGGGTTTGATAATGAAGGAAGCATCTCCTTATATAGAAGACACTATAAGAAATGGAGGGATAAGATTGAGAGGTGTAAAAGGAGGTCGGCTATGATTAGAGGGTAGGTAGAAGAAATAATAAAATAATGAAAGGGGTAGGTAGTGTAGGAATTAAGAGATGAATGACATGTGTCATGGGTAGAAAAAGGCTAATGAATTAATTAAATAAATAGAGATTTATTTTATTAATAGAAGAAATGAGATCAATTAAATAAATAAATATTTATTTAATTTAGGAAATGATAATTTAAATAAATAAATGTATTTATTTAAATGAGAAATAAGGCTAGAAGAGGATAAATGAATTAATTAAATAAATAAAGATTTATTTAATTAATAGAAGAATTAGGCTTAGATAATTAAATAAATAAAATATTTATTTAATTAGACTGGACAATTTTAGGTGTCTACAAGAACAATCTAAAGCAGCCATTCTTAACATCAAAGTACGCATAAAACAATACAGAAAAGATTTTAAAATCATGCAATGTATGGGATATGAAGGAAAAGGTCCTATTGGCAAATGAAAAGAAGGTATCATTGAACTGAAATTACTTCCTACTCAAAATGCTAAAGAAAAATTAGGACTAGGCTTTGGTCAAGACATTCTAGTTCACAGGAAAGCAAAAGAAACAACATACCAACAACAACATGAAGAAGCAGTTTGATAGCAACAAAACAAGGAAAAAGTCCGCAAATAAGAAGAAGAAGAAACAATTTGTAAACAACAAGAAGAATAATATGAGAAAAAACAAGAATAACTTTTCATCAAGAAGGCAGAAGCGACTCAAAATCTTTATGAGAAGATCTATAAATTGCAAGATAGCTCTGAAATAGACTCAAATGAGTGGGAATGGTGTTCACCAGATGAAATATCTTGTGATGAGAAATACATTGATATCATCCAAACCTATGCATCTATACTTTATGAAGGACAAAGCTCAAGGTCTAGACCATTTGAATCACAACATATCGATGGCTCTAGTGAGGATGATCAAAGTTAGGGCGAGAAATATAATCCTGAGGATAGTAACATCATATATCTCAACTTTGCTATCCTAAACATTGAAAATTTTTCCATCATGACCCTAAGTGCTTTGGACCTTAATCAACCAGATGACCCCTTACCATTAGTTCATCCTGAACTCATTGACTGGGAACAAATAGAACCTCTTAATATCCCTATCTTTCTAGATGATGATGCCATTGTTCATTACCTCTGTTCCACAAATATCAAAACATATTCCACCAGTGGATCTCATGATGAAACTTAAAATCAAGGGAGTGCCAAGTCTCTTAGTCTCAAAATGAATAAATCAAAAAATTGGTCTAATGGTGAAAACCATTCATTCACAATATTAAATCATAAAATGATAAAAAGAAAGGGCATATCCAACAGTGAAAACCTCTATGGGGCACTGAAGGATGAGAGACTTGACATTCTTTAGGAGCATTTTCAAGAGAGATCACTTATATTGATTGAACCAGCTCAATCAATCAACATCAACACTGAAGAAGTAGCAAAGACCATACACCTGGCCGAATCATTGACAAAACAAGAACGACCTCATTTCACTAGGTTCTTCAAAGAAAATAAAATCAATTTTGCTTGGTCATATGTTGATATGCTAGGGATAGATCTAGATTTGATCATGCACCACTTATGCATAGCTCTCGGAGCTAAGCCAATAAAGCAAAAGCTAAGAAAGATGAACCCACTTGTTGTGCTTCTAGTAAAAGAAAAGATAAAGAAACTACTATAAGTGGGATTCATTAGACCAATCGACTATGCAGAGTGGATTTCAAATATTATACCTGTATCCAAAATAGTTAAAAGGATCAGAATATGCACATATTTCAGAGATATTAACAAGGCTTGTCCAAAGGATTATTTTCCTTTACCTAGCACAGACATTATTGTAGACTGAACAACATGACACACCATGTTATCACTCATGGATGGTTTCTCAGGTTACAATAAGATAAAAATAGCACCTGAAGACAAGGAAAAAACACCTTTTAAATGCCAATGGGGTACATATGTTGGAATGTCACGCCTTTTAGATCGAATAATGCAAGAACGACCTATCAGCATGCTATGACCACAATATTCCATGACACGATGCACACTTTCATGGAGGACTATGTATATTACTTACTAGTAAAATCATTCAAAAGGGAAGAACATTTAGAGATCTTGGATAAAATCTTCAAACGATTAGAAAAATTCAATGTAAGGCTCAATCCAAAGAAGTGTGTATTTGGAGTCACCTCAAGAAAACTCCTAGGCTACATAGATCTAGCAAAGGTACAAGCAATCATGGGGATACCACCTCCCATAAATATTAGTCAACTAAGATCTCTACAAGGAAGGTTGCAATCCATCAAAAGATTCATTGCACAACTAGCTGACAAATGCCTACCTTTCACCCATATACTACACAAAAATGTTCCTTTCAAGTGGGAGGAAAGATGTGAAGAATATTTTGACCAGTTAAAGTAGTATCTCATGAATCCACCCATATTGGTGCCACCTGTGTCGACTTGAATTTTATCTTTAGAATACTACTTGTAGCATATTAGTTTCACAAAATACAAAGGAAATACTATAGGAAATCCAAACTCAACCAATGAAACTACATAAAATGAATATAAAATGAAAACATTATTACCTTCATGATTTAAGTCTCATTGTGTCCTAACTTCGTTGTTCCTGGTTGCAGATGATTTTCTCTTAGACAAGCGCTGGTAGCTTCCAAGATGGCATATGAATAAGGATTGATAGTTAACGGATACTAAATAATGCAAATGATATTAAGCTAAAATGATATGAAAATTATTTATGCTCAAAAACTCTAAAATGCTATTTGCTTCAAACAAACTCGCGGATGCAAAATGAAGACTCCTAGATGACTGTATGATTAACTATTAGTCTATTTTTATATTAGTCTATTAGTTTCAAAATTGCTTAGGAGACCTCTTTATATAGATTTTTGAGTGCATGAGCTTAGGCGGAAGAGATCAATGGTCATCATCAAATCTTGTAGATTGGATGGCTATGAGCAAGAAGCTAAAGGTTGAGAGAAAGGGGGAAGGAGAAGACAAGTGTCACTCATCTCACCTTGACCAAGTTGAAGACTTGAGAGGATATAGGATAGTTGGAGAAGATGTAGGAATGAGAGGACAAGTGGACTCAAGTCTTCCTAAGATATAGGGATGTTGGAGAGAATATAGAAGAAGGTTATGAAATATGTGTACATACACAATATTTCATTTATTTTGGAATTTGGAGATAAGTGGCTAATAAATGATTTATTTATTTTAATTTTGTTGAATTAATTTAGCTACACGATGGATGAGTTGTCAAAGGAAAGATGAATGGAGATGGAAGATGAGTAGAAAAAGGAATTAAATATTTAAGAAATTATTTAATATTTGAGACTATAGGATAGAAGAATAACCATTAAATATTAGATATTTAATTGATTGATTAGAAGAAAAAGATAAATGAATTAATTAATAAAATATTTCAATTAAATTAATTAATAGAAGGACATGAAATGAATTAAATAAACTAATCTTTTCAAATTAACTATTTAATAGAAGAATAATTATTAAATAAATATAAAATATTTATTTAATTGCTCATAGCCATTTTTATGTGTATACATTTTGCCCCTCTTTGAAATGATGTTGAGACAACATTGTTTCAAAGATTAAATTATGTCTCGATAATGCGCCTGATGGAGATAAAAATCCTAATTGTGTGCCCCCTCAGGAGATTGATCGTGAAATTGTTGAATTTTTTTGAATAAGTGATTAATCTCATGATAATTGAAAAAGTCATTCAATTAAATTTATTTGTGAAAAATAAAAAAAATTGCCCCACTTAAAAGCATTAGTTACCCTTTCAAATGGTAATTATAAAATTAACCTAGGTTAAGTTTATCCTCATTTGCATCCTTGTCAGCTTGTGGAGTGAAAAGAATTGTCTTGTTGAGCTCGCAAAATGGTGATTTCATTCAAGAACCATCGATTTGAGTGTGTACAATGTTATCAACGACCTCCTGAGTATGGTTATCTGGTATGTAAATTATCCCAAGCTTGTTTGCAATTTCCATACCAATTTCCTTGCTTTTCGGCACGTTTTATGGTTTGTTTTTAATTTTCTGATTTTTTGATTTTGTATGTTAGCGCTTTTGCTCCATAGGTTTGTGCATTTGCTTTTTAGGTTCTCGCTTTTGTTAATTTAGCATATTTGAATATTTGGTTACCACTTTTGTTTTGATTGTTAGCGCTTTTCAATATTTCTCGCTTTTGATCCATGTGTTCGTGCATATGTGAAAAATGTTAGTGCTTTTGAATGATTTAATGCTTTTAACTTGTGTGTTAGCGCATATGTCAAAAAGGTTAGCGCTTTTGAAATATTTAGCACCTGTTGTCAATAAAATAGTGGTTTTGTCTTGAAGAATAGCACATTTGCTTTAGATGAATTTGTTGGATTTTGTCCATGTTAAAATTCAGTGAGATGATTTGATTTAGACATTTTGATGCGCAAATGTGATTGATAGGTATTCAATTGATGTCTTGATTGACAATTTTTTTTTGATAATTTTGATTGATAGGAGAAATGATTGATTGATAGATTATCTCTAAGCTATCGATTCAGTTTCTGATGAAGAGCATAACAGAGTTTGATTGAACTCATTGATTGATAGAAAACCATGATTGATAGTTTTAGGTTGATTTTAATAGCCTGATTTGCTTGGTTGAAAAGATTTACCAATTGTTGATGTGATCGATCATTTGTTAGGTAGATTGATAGATTAGCGATCTCTCTGATTTGATAGATAGATGATTGATAGAGATCAAATTCTCTTGTTAAATAGGAGAAACTCGATGTTCTCCAGTGTCGGGACAAATTCTCAGTCATGCACCATTTATTGCTAGAGCTTACACAGGCTGAGATTAGACATATAGATGCTTGCGGATTATGCCATTTGTTATACATACCTGATATTACCCATAATAGGGGGTTGTTGACTACCTTAGCAAAGAGATGGAATAGCGAGCATAAAACTTTCCACTTGCCCACTGTGTTGGCATTTCATGAAGATTGCATTGATGAAGTATAGTATTATCATTGATGTCAATAGTAACTAATAATGGAGTTATATTGCAACCGGTAGGGATGCAGTAATGCAACCGGTAGTAGAGCAGTGAAGGAAATCGATATTAGTATTTCAAGTAGAGTGATCAAGCGGTAACCCTAACCAGTTGATATGCCAAACCCTAACCGATGGAAGTTGGTGAATCGGTTATGATGATCTATGATCGAATGGTGATTAGAGATGGAGATGTCATGTAAGCATGATGCGTGTGATGAGTTTCAAAGTGATTTTAGCATGTAAAGATAATTGTTTATCTTGGGAATGAGTAATTGCATAGCATGAAATGATAACCGCGTGATGAGTTATAGGATTCGATGAGCGATGATCTAGGAGCAGTTCAAGTTGTCTAGAACAATGTGTAGTTGATTGCTATGTAATCCAACGGTTATGTTTGAACTGATATGTTTGTAATCTTTATGAGAGTTGTAGGTTTTGTGCTATGTTACTGACCTATTGTATTTTCTTATAAGGTCGATGAGTTGTTTTTAATTGTGTTGGCAATTTGGTTAAGTATGGTAGTGTGATTATTGTCGAACCAGAAGGAGTGTCTATAGAATGTTTTGAAGGTAGATAGGAGCATAAAAGGATTTGATTAAGCAAGGTAGTGCTATTACTAGATCAACAAAGACCCTGTTGTTCTTTAACCATTACAACAGTTAAATCCCCTAATCGAGTAAGTTTTAACAAGCTTGGTGCTATCTAAATCCTATAACCAGGTGATCCATTAGCTTGGATTTGAAATCCTCTACCAAGGTTACTCTTGACAGAGCATTGCCTTTAATAGGGTATTGTAGTCAATCGCTTAATCGAGTAGTCCCTAACTAGATTTGTTCTTAACATGACATTATTGTATAAGCTTCTAACAAGGCTTAGCTCCTAACAGGGCAGACTTTAGAAGAGTTCATAATACTTATGGGTATTCATCCCCATCATGGTTTTTCCCATTTGGGTTTCCACGTGAAAAATCATTGTGTCAAGTGGTGAATGATTTCGTGGTTATGTTTTGATATGGTTGATTTGATTAACTGGTAAAGACACTTAGATATGATTAGATGATCGGAAGTGATCTGAAATGAGCTATTACTAATGTTAGTAAAGTGGTTTAATGTTTTGATTAAATGGTATGTGAGTTATAGATTTGTTACATTGTATCATTGATGTTTTGGTCAACCGGTAAAGTTTGACAATGTAGTAACAATTTTTGGTACAGTATCTAAACCAGTTGAGTTTTGCAAGTTGTTTATGAGTTGGGATTAAGTTTGGTGAAAGTTTAGTTTGTTTTCTATCTACTGATTCACCACCCCCCTTTCAATAGTTGACTAGATCCTTATTATTTCATCATATTATCAATTGGTATCAGAGCATTTTGAGTCCTCTTGTGTTTAAGCCTAATAGCTTGAGGTAAAGATCTAGGAGAACATGATGAAGAAAGAAGGTCCAAAATTCAATAGGGAAAACTACAAAATATGGAGTGATAGGATGAAGATCTATATCAAGAGCTTAGGAGTCAACATTGGGAACATGTTGTTACTAAATATAACTTGCCTAGTGGGATTTTGTCAGATGATCAAAAGAAGGAGCAATAGGAGAACAATCAAGCATTGGAGGCCATTATCAATTCCTTCTCTAATTCAAAGTATATTGATGTCCATGGATTGGAGAGTGTTTATGAAGTCTGGAAGAAACTTGAAGATATCTATAGTGGTGATGAGCATGTTAATATTGTCAAAGAAGAGAGTCTAAGAGGTAAATTTGATGATATGCGGATGGCTGAAGGAGAGAACATTCAATAGTATGGTTAGAGGGTCAAGGAGATAGTTGGTGAGATCAAAAGTGGTGGTGGTACGGTGGAGGATACCACAGTGGTTAGAAAGGTGTTGAGAACCCTTCTACTGGTCCACGCTATCCGAGTTGCATCCATTCAGAAACTCAAGTCTATTGATAAATCAAAGGTAACTCTTGACTCCATCATTGGTAAATTAATTGCATTTGAATTAATTGGTTTTGATGGAAGTGTTCAGAGATCAGAATATGCATTTAGAGCCTCAGTTTCAAACCCATTGGTAAGGAAAAGCAGAGAAGCTAGTTATAGTCATGAGTCTAGATCCAACATAGAGGTAGATGATGAAGATAGTTTGATTGAGCTTGAAGCATTGTTGGCCAAGCGGTTACCCAGACGTACTAGTAAGTACAAAGGTAAATTACCTTTGAAGTGTTTTGCATGTGACCAAATTGGACATATTGCTGCTAACTATCCAAATGGAGATCATGAGCAAAAACGTGAGAAGTATAAGAAGTATAAAGGCAAAGGTAAAAGAGATTGTCTCATTGCAGTTGATGGAGGAATTACAGATGAGGAATCTGAAGAAGATGCTAATGAGGACATTGTCTTTGTTGCTATTAAAAAAGAGACATCAGATCAGAAGGCATTAGTGTCTCACATGGATAGTTCTGATGACTAGATTATAGACAGTGGTTGTTCACACCACATGGCCAGTGATCAGATTAAGTTTCTTACTTTGAGAGAGTTTAATGGAGGTGTTGTGAGATTTAGAAATGACTCACCCTACATGGTGAAAGGAAAGGGATCCATCTCTTTTAATGGAAAGAGAAGTGCATATGATGTCTATTGGATTGAAGGATTGAAACACAATCTTTTGAATGTAGCTCAACTCAATGACAAAGGTTACCCACTAGAATTCAAGAATGGAGTCTGCAAGATTTATGGAAGCAAAGGTGAACTGATTGCAACCAACAAGAAGACTAGAGGTAACTTGTTTCATTTAAGTTCTAAAGTCAACAATTGTTTAATTGCAAAAGTAGAAGATAGTTGGCTTTGGCATTAGAGATTCTGTCATATAAATTTTGATAACGTTGTAAAAGTCAGTAAGTCCAAATCAATAAGAGGTTTTCCTTAGTTGGACAAACTGGTGAATGCTCTATGCAAGGAATGCCAGTTAGGGAAGATGATATCCTCAACTTTCAAGAGAAAATGTTTCTCAGCAGAACATTTGCTAGACTTGGTTCATATCAACCTTTGTGGACCAATGAGGACTAGGGGTATTCAAGGTGATCAGTATTTCATGATTTTTACTAATTATTGCTCAAAGATGATGTGGGTCACATTCTTGAAAGACAAGACAAAAGATTTTATCAAGTTTAAGGCATTCAGAGCTTTAGTTGAAAATGAAAGTGGAAAGAAGATAAAGTGCTTAAGAACTGATCAAGGTGGTGAATTTACTTCAGAGGAATTCAATAGTTACTATGAAGATAATGGAATTAAGAGGCAACTTTCTGCACCTAGGATATCACAATAGAATGGTATTGCAGAAAGAAACAATTGGTCAGTTTTTGAAGCTACTAGGACTATGCTAATTCAAGGAGGTGTAGCTAAGACATTTTGGAGAGAAGTTGTCAGCACAATTGTTTACGCAATGAACCAGATACTGGTTAAAAGAGGTAAGGATAAAACTCCTTATGAGCACTGGTATGGTAGATCATCTAATGTCAATTACTTTAAGATTTTTGGTATCAGATGTTTTATCAAGAGAGGTGATTATGTTGGTAAGTTTGATGGAAAGAGTGATGAAGGCATATTTCTTGGTTACTCCACCAAGAGAAAAGCTTACAAGTGTTACAACAACCAGACCAAGAAGAACATTGAAAGTATAAATGTTCGAGTTGATGAGTTTCCTGAGAAATCAAGAGAAACCAGTGAGGAGAAGAAAAAAGAAGAACCTTACACACTATTTTTGGAACCAAAACTGGTGAAGCCAGAAGCTGGAGAACAAAACACAGAAGCCCCAGTTCAACTGGAATAGGGACATACAATAGAAGAAGAAGAAAGTGAAGAAGAAGAAGAACCTGGAAATAAAGATCATGTCATTCCAAGGTATGTTAGACTCAATCATAACCCTGATAAGATTATTAGAGACATGAATGCAAGTGTACTAACAAGAACAAGTCTTAGTGATAATTCTTGAATGATTTCTATCATTGATCATAGAATTGCAAAAGAAGCATTTGCAGATCAAGACTAGATCAAGACAATGGAAGAATAACTTGACTAGATAGAGAAGAACAATACTTGGTCATTGGTACCCAGACTAGAGAACAAGAATGTAATAGGTACAAAATGGGTATTCAAGAATAAACTAAATGAAGATGGAGTAGTGGTAAGAAATAAAGCCAAATTGGTATGCAAAGGATATGCACAAGAAGAAGGTGAAGACTATGGTGAGACATTTGCACCAATTGCAAGATTGGAAGGAGTAAGGACTCTACTTGCATTTGTAGCATACATGGGATTCAAAGTATATCATATGGATGTGAAGTTAACATTTCTAAATGGAATATTGGAAGATGAAGTATACATTGAACAACCAGATGGTTATGCTTTAGCTGTAGAAAAGGACATGGTGTGCAAATTACATAAGGCATTATATGGACTGAAGCAAGCACCTAGAGCATGGTATGAAAGATTGCACTCTCACTTGGTGAAGATAGGTTTTCAGAAAACCAGTGAAGACATTAACATCTATCTCAAGTCAGAAGGTGACAAGATATTGGTAAGTGAGGTATTTGTTGATGATATGTACCATGATTTTTCTAATGAGATGAAGAATGAGTTTGAGATATCACTGGAAGGTGAAATAAAATTATTTATAGGTTTGCAAATCCAATAGATGAAGGATGGTATTTTCATCACACAGTCCAAGTATGTGAAAGAAGTTTTGAAGACTTTTGGAATGGGAGACTGTAAACTAGTTGGGACACCAATGGTTACAGGATGTAAACTATCTAAGGAGGATGGTTCTGCATCAATGGATGAAAAGGAGTATAGGTCAATGATAGGTAAACTACATTATGTTGTCCACAACAAACCAAACATTGCTCATGTAGTAGGATTGGTTGCCAGATTTCAGAAGATCCTGAAGGAGACATACATGGTAGCGACCAAAAGAATTTTTCAGATATTTGAAAGGCACAATTGATTATGGATTATAGTATCCATATGTAGATAACTTTTATTTAAAAGTCTATATAGATGTTGACTGGGCAAGCAATGTTGATGACATGAAGAGTACAACTGGAGGAGCAATCTTTCTTGGAGGAAGATTAGTGTCTTGGAGCAGCAAGAAACAAAGTTGTATATCACAATCAACTGCAGAAGTTGAATATATTGCAACATATATGAATTGTACCTAAGCAATCTAGATGAAACACATTTTGGAAGGTTTGAGGTTAAAGATTTCAGAACCAGTAAGGATTTTCTATGATAACACCAGTGCAATAAACATTTCTAATAACCCAGTGTTGCATGCGAGGACAAAGCATATTGAGCTGAAGTATCATTTCTTGAGAGAGAAAGTGCAAAGTAAAGATGTGTCCTTGGAGCATGTCTCTGCTAAGGAACAACTAGATGATATCTTTACTAAACCTCTATCTAAGGCTACTTTTGAGTATCTTAGAGTTAAGTTAGAGGTTGTACCCCTACAAGAGGTCAATTAAGATGATGTGGAAGAAATCAATCTTGAAGCTTATTGAAAATCTGGAAGTAGGATTGGTGTAGAGTGGAGCTACTCCACAGGGGGAGAAACTTGTTGCTAATCAGTGAAGCATGGAATGGTTAACCAGTTGATATTGGTATTCACTTTGGCATTGTTGTCAAAGGGGGAGAAGAACTATATCATTGATAGCTAGTTACTAGCTAAAGACATGGAGATATAATTGAAGGAGAGTATGTGATTGGAAAATTTAAACCAAGATTCCTATACCTGTGTATGTGCATTACTCTCAATCATCACAATGAAAGGGTATTGATATTTGTATTGCCATCAATGCCAAAGGGGGAGATTGTTTGCATTGCATGAAGATTGCATTGATGAAGTATAGTGTTGTCATTGATGTCAATAGTAACCAATAATGGAGTTGTATTGCAACCGATAGTAGAGAAATGAAGAAAAATGGTATTGGTATTTCAAGTAGAGTGATCAACTAGTAACCCTAACCAGTTGATATGCCAAACCCTAACTGATGGAGCTTGGTGAATCAGTTATGATGATCTATGATCGAATGGTGATCAGAGATGGGATGCCACGTAAGCATGATGCGTGTGATGAGTTTCAAAGTGATTTTGGTGCATGAAGATAAATATTTATCTTGGGAATGAGAAATTGCATAGCATGAAGTGATAACCGCATGATGAGTTACAAGATTCAATGAGTGGTGATCCAGAAGCAATTCAAGTTGTCTAGAACAATGTGTAGTTGATTGCTATGTAATCCAATGGTCATGTTTGAACCGATATGTTTGTAATCTCTATGAGAGTTGTAGGTTTTGGGCTATGTTACTTACCTATTATATTTGCTTATAAGGTCGATGAGTTGTTTTGTAATTTTGTTGGCAATTTGGTTAAGTGTAGTAGTGTGATTATTGTCGAACTAGAAGGAGTGTTTGAAAAATGTTTTGAAGGCAAATAAGAGAATAAAAGGATCTGATTAAGCAAGGTAGTGCAATTACTAGATCAGCAAAGACCCTATTGTTCTCTAACCATTACAACAATTAAATCCCTTAACCGGGTAAGCTTTAACAGGCTTGGTGCTATCTAAATCCTCTAACCAGGTGATCCATTAGCTTGGATTTGAAATCCTCTACCGAGGTTACTCTTAACAGAGTATTGCCTTTAACAGGGTATTGTAGTCAATCCATTAATTGGGTGGTCCCTAACCTGATATGCTCTTAACAAGACATTATTGTATAAGCTTCTAACAAGGCTTGGCTCCTAACAGGGCAAACTTCAGTAGAGTTCAGAATACTTGTGGGTATTCATCCCCATCGTGGTTTTTCCCATTTGGGTTTCCACGTGAAAAATTATTGTGTCAAGTGGTGAATAATTTTGTGGTTATGTTTTGATATGGTTGATTTGATTAACTGGTAAAGACACTTAGATATGATAAGATGACCAAAAGTGATCTAAAATGAGCTATTATTGATGTTAGTAAAGTGGTTTAATGTTTTGATTAAATGGTATGTGAGTTACAGATTTGTTACATTGTATCATTGATGTTTTGGTCAACCGGTAAAGTTTGACAATATAGTAATAGTTTTTGGTACAGTATCTAAACCAGTTGAATTTTACAAGTTGTTTATGAGTTGGGATTAAGTTTGGTGAAAGTTTAGTTTGTTTTCTATCTACTGATTCACCCCCCCTCTCAGTAATTGATCGGATCCTTATTGTTTCATCATATTATTAATTGGTATCAAAGCATTCTAGGTCCTCTTGTGTTTAAGCCTAATATCTTGAGGTAAAGATTGAGAACATGATGAAGAAAGAAGGTTCGAAATTCAATAGGGAAAACTACAAAATCTGGAGTGATAGGATGAAGATCTATATCAAGAGCTTAGGAAGTCAATATTGGGAACTGTTGTTACTAGATATAATTTTCCTAGTGGGATTTTGTTATATGATCAAAAGAAGGAGCAACAGGAGAACAATCAAGCATTGGAGGCCATTATCAGTTCCTTGTCTGATTTAGAGTATTTGATAATGGCCTCCAATGCTTGATTGTTCTTCTATTGCTCCTTATTTTGATCATCTGAAAAAATCCCATTAGGCAAGTTATATTTAGTAACAACATGTTTCCAATATTGACTTCTTAAGCTCTTGATATAGATCTTCATCCTATCACTCTAGATTCTGTAGTTTTCCCTATTGAATTTCGGACCTTCTTTCTTCATCATGTTCTCCTAGAAATTTACCTCAAGCTATTAGGCTTAAACACAAGAGGACCTGAAATGATCTAATACAAATTGATAATATGATGAAACAAAAAGGATCTGAGATGGTATTTTGAACAAATTTGTAATATATCAAAAATGTGGAGCACAATCCACTCACTAGACCATAGAATCAATATGTTGGTTGGTGTGAGTTTTGCAAGTTGTTTATGAGTTGGGATTAAGTTTGGTGAAAGTTTAGTTTGTTTTCTATCTACTGATTCACCCCCCCCTCCCTCTCAGTAGTTGACCAAATCCTTATTGTTTCATCATATTATCACACTGGTGAGATTAGTGTGATACTCGAGGATGTCTATAGAATTCTTCACATCCCTATGACTGGTGAGTTAGTCTAGTATGATTTTTAGGATCTTGGAGGAACAGAGGCTTGGAGAGTCATATTTGGTGATGAGAGAATTTTTAGAGGAGAGATATGATGGGAGGATATGATCATGTAATATGAGATCCTCCTAGTGATTCTTGCAGGTTTGATTGGCAGATTTATCTGTCTGGACAAGAGATCTCAAAGTTTCATTGTTGGTTGGGGTGAGATCCTATAAAGCATGATGCAACATCAAACTCGATATGCATGGGATGTTTTCATGTTTTCTCATTTGTATCATGATCTTCATCGAGTTGGTTTTTATGATAGTGATAGTCTATCTAGAAGATGCACACTTTTACAGATCTAGTGCTGGGAGAATGTTGCTATTACTTGGCCAATCCATCATAGAGTTTGTGGTGAGAGGCAGCAATATGTCTATTTATATGCAGGTATCCTTACTTGGCATAGGATGGGTAAGATGGATTATTGGCATTGGGTTTTGGATTCATTGGATAGTGTCATTTGGAGACCCTATATCGATTGTGAGCAATGGATGGATGATGCACGGACATTACCATATATTGTGCAGAGTAGATATTTGATTGGTCATACTCCATACATTGTTGAGCAATAGTTGATGAGTCATATTTTGAGGCAGTTTCGTATCATTCAACACATGCCTAGTGGTGTCACTATATATGCACAACGGTACAAGGATAGGTGAGATTGGGGACCTTCTTTGTCTTTTGAGATAGCATGCACAGAGTTTCTGGCTACTCCTAGGGTAGCTTATGATTCGAGATTACACATTCTAGATCTTGGGGTGACTACAGATTATGCTCAGTACATGCTTGCAACCCTTTTCCTTAGATTACTCATCCAGTAGACCCTCCTCCCAACTTAGGGTATGAGGAGGATGATTTAGATGATCCCATCATTAGGAGATGGAGATGGAGATGGAGATGAAGAAAATAGCTTAGAGCTGCTCGAGCGGCCAGAGGTGAGGGAGGAGATGGAGGTGGAGGTGGTAGGAGACCCAAACAGAGAGGAGGTCGATTGAGAAACTATGGAGGACCTTTTGGATCAGTTGGTAGGGTTGGGAGACCACTTCCCATGGGAGGAAGAGATGCAAGATGGATTGGGAGGGATACATGCAGGATAGGTATGAGATCAGTGAGAGGATTACCCTCTACAAGAGGAGGTTAGATCACTTGACTGGATGGGGGTTGCAGGAGAGGCGTTGATTTTGGTTAGATTCAATCAGATCCTAGGGTTATTGCGACTCATGGTGGAGAGGAGGAGGATGTAGAGGATCATGTTCCTCTTATTAGACAATGGGTCATGATGGCTTCTCAGGTTGAGATTCCAACAGGTGGAGAGGGAGATGGAGATGAGGGGATTCAGGATCATGCTCGTCAATAGGATGTGCTAGAGAAGGAAACCTTGGATATTCTCAAAGCATAGATAGTTCAGCTTAGGGCACAAGTGCAGACACTCATGACAGAGAGAGACAGGGCTGTTAGGAGACAACAAGATACTCAAGGTCTTCTTGATCACATTCAGCAAGTTGGATCTGACACTCTCTCAGCCAATACCATCAGAGAATTATTTTGGGTTGGGAAGGAGACAACACACTAGTGATGATTATATGAGGATTTAGTCGCAGAGAGTTAGAGGTCGTGCAGGAGAACCTAGGACTTAGGCTTATAGGTTTTTCTCAATTTTGGCTTGTACTGACCTTATCCAAGTCAGATATTGAATAAGGACTCTAGGAGGGTCCAAGAGTGAGTGTGATGAGTAAAATGTAGGCCTAGATTGAGTTGGTTCTTCTTAGGTTTGCATTTTGTGCATTAGTGGTTTGAGTTGGAAATTGACCTTCTTGATGGTCAAAAGTGGCAAAACTTGGTATAAGAATTAGGGAGGTTTAAAATAGTCTTAGTAATTCTTAAAAATTCATAAAAGTCATGAGTAATGACATAGAATGGGTTTCATAGATTAGAAAAGCAAAAAGTGCAAAGTTGCAAAAAGTTGTCATGACAACTTTTGAAAGTTGTCATGACAATTTTTGTCCTAAATTGCTTAGCGATGGAGTTAGGGATAGCCCAATGCCGTAGAATGCCTCCAAACATGGGGAAGAATATAAAAACCTTCTCTTTCATGGTTACCAAGGTTTCATTTTTGTTTTTGTAAGATCAACAATCTGAAACTACTCATTTTTGGACTGTTTGACATCATTTTGGCTTATTTTGCTCATATTGTGAATACAAATGGATTGAATCCATTGATCCAATAATGGATTGAGTTTATTTGGTGTGTTTTAGATTTATTAGTTTCATTTCAAGCATTTTATTTAGGTTGTATTAGTGTTTTTATTGCTTTGTTTGCAAACAACCAGTTTTGGCTTGTAAATGACACTTTTGTGTAAAATGGTTGCCCCATGAAATCCCTTCGTGCTACCATCACAACCTATTGGGAAATGGAAGAAAACTACTTTTATAGTGTAAATATGTAGGGAAAATTTCTGAAGATGATGTTTGATATGACTATCACCTTGTTCTAGGTGAGTCCAGGAGCAACTTGGCTAGAGGAGATAGGGTGAATTTGGACTGTAAAGTGCGGGGGGTGAATGTAAAACCACAATATAACCTTTTGGAGGGGTACATGAAGTTCATATAGAGTTTCCAATGCAAGGAGAAGCCTTTACAAGACCATTTGATTCCCATACACAAACTTGACCAGTCACTACTGGTTAGAAGGCCTAGAAACCCTTCAAAACCCTCATTTTTGGGTTAGGGCATTGTACGATGGTTGAGAAACCAAAACCACTGAAATCTCTTAGGGATAGGTGTATCATTGAAGAATATAAAACCTTTTTGTAGGTTCTTTTGGACCATTTTCTTCCAAGCCCTAGAAAACTGGATTTTGGAGGCCTAATAGGGCTCATTTCCTTGTAGCCCTTTTCTAGGCAAAATGGTGAAATCTGTAAGAAAGCTAATGGATGCAAACCCCAAATGGACCCAAAAGGTATTAAAATCATGCTATAATTAACCTCCACACCTTTGCATCAACTCACAATAGTAGGAGGTCACATTGACAAGTTGAAGCCAAGACAACCATAATGAGCACATGGGAAACATTGTGAATTGGTAGGGTTCCTAGTTAAACACTTGAAGCAAACACCTTGAGATTGACAAGAAGAAAGAAGTAGAAAAGATTGAGAATGACTTGGAGGTCTTAGAGAATAGCTAGACCTAAAGAGTTGGTGGAATTGAGCAACACCATCTAGGTGAAGTGTGAGCAAGCTAGGTGAACCCCATCAAATTGGTATCAGAGCCTATAAGATTTGGGCTAGGTGAGTAGATGTCCTCCATGGAATCTGTAGGAGACAAAATCATGGTGACCAATGTAGAGTTGGAAAAGAAAGTGGATGATGGAATAAAATAGACTCCTGAAGGAGAAGTTGCTATAATTGGAAAGTAAGCTTGGTGAGGTTGAAACCAAGGTAGATGAAGTGTTGGTAAAGGTTGAAGGAGCGGAAGGGAAGGGTAAAGAAGTATCAGAGATAGAAAAAGTACCTGAACCTGATCATATCTTAGAACAAGAACCTTTTTGAAATGCATTGAAGGCCTTAAGTGGTAAATCATTAGAAGGATTGACACTATTTACTGGTAAGATGGAGGCAGAAGTGGTCTTAGAATGGATAAAAGGCATGGAGAACCATTTTGAATGTGAAGGTATAACTGAAGCCCAAAGAGTCAAAGTAGCCAAGTCAAGGATGAGAGGAGCTGCACTCACATGGTGGAAATTTGTGCAAGATGAAAGAAATAAAATGGGTAAAGCACCCATCTCTTCTTGGAAAGGGATGTTAGTCAAAATCAAAGAAGTCTATCTCCTTGATGACTATGAAGTGCAAATTCATAGGAAGAGACAAAACTTAAGACAAAAGACCTTAATGTCAGTAGTTATACGAAGGAGTTCCATAAACTTAGCCTTAGATCCCATGTGGTGGAAGAAGAGAGTCTCAAAGTTGCTAGGTACTTAAATGGTCTATGGTGGAACATCCAAGAAGAAATTAGTCTAATGAGCCCAAAGACAGTTCATCAAACCTATCAACTTGCCCTTAAGGTGGAAGAAAAACTGAAAAGAAGACATGACTCAAGTAGCAATAGGGGAAGGGGTAGAGGAAAATACAATAGAGGCCATAGGGGAGGCTTTGGAGGAAGAAGTTCTGAACAAAGGACACAATGTAATGCCCCGCCAGGAACCCTAAAGGATAGCAACACAACAAGGCAACAAAAAGGCGCAATAATTTTTTTTTTAAAAGATTAAATGAATTAATCATAACTTTGCATAATAAATAACATAAGCGGAAGACTATCATTTACATCCTAAAGGGTTACCAATGAAGATTACTTCTAATTAAAACTACATCACAATATTAATCCAATTATCCATCTAAATTAGGGAAAGTCAATAACGATTAAATAACTCAAATTCATAAATTGATCTCCAAAAGATAGGTTTAAAGAATTACAATATATATATATACTTCCAATGATTCATTTATACATAAGAAGCAAGATAATTGAAACAACATATATCCCATGAACTTAAATTACAACATTCTAGAAATTACATGGCTTCCATAGAACAATAAAGTACAAAGGTTACAAGTTGCTGATACAATGACCACACGGGCCTCAAAGGTACAATATCAAGAACATGAGTTGCTACACGAAGCAAAAACCAAGATGCACCGGCGAAGCCAATCCTTGCATGAAGGTAGGAACAAGATATCCGATGGGAAGTGGCACTACCACCCGACCATGTGATCCCATAATGGAACCACCCCACCGTGCTAGGAGATAGCAGAAGACCCTCAAGCAAGCAAGAAAAGTACAACAGTACACATGACTCTGCAGTACACAAGTGACTCGACTCACAAAACACTAGCGACCCTAAAGAGAGAGTGTCATCACATGGCTTAAGATGGTTACCCTAGGTAGGTCTCCATAGGTCCCGGCCCCCATCTTGGGTTATCCTGGTAACCTCTCCCAAACCCCCGGCTCCACCTAAGCATCATGCGGACCCTACCATCTTTTCGTGAGGGCAAGGTGGTAGGTTTGCCATTCCAGGCCTTCCCAAACACCTTGAGCCTATACAAGCACTCAACCGTGAATGGGGTACATTATCTTAATTAAATTAATAACTACCCACCCCCTAAACAAATTATTAGGTTATCACTTAATAGTTAACTTTCGAGGGGTTATCCTGCCATCCACTTCGGGTGCAACCCCCGCCCGAAAGCCACTCTCTCTACTAGGACACTAACTGGATAAGACTATCTATGAGAACTCTATGGTGGAGCTGACAACCATAAATTATCCAGACATAACACAGGTGAAGGACTCACAGTCACAAACCCAGGGT
Source organism: Cryptomeria japonica (assembly GCF_030272615.1). Taxonomy (NCBI): domain Eukaryota; kingdom Viridiplantae; phylum Streptophyta; class Pinopsida; order Cupressales; family Cupressaceae; genus Cryptomeria; species Cryptomeria japonica. Next base: position 523,573,050 of record NC_081408.1, on the reverse strand, counting down.
TGACCATTAGGGACATAACACATAATGGCTCACCTCCTCAAGGTTTAAACATCAATACCTGACCAAGGGGTAAACATCAACGACATAATGATAATTTTAAACATATTGCAATGACATTTAAACAACTAGACTACAAATATTAAAACACAAGATCCTACACAAGCAATCTTTCTTAAAACAGTCAACAGCATAAAATGCTCGCAATAAGGATTTCTGGAATTAAAGACATCGCATCTATTTAACATAAAGAAATGATGAAGTCACATGTCTAAAAAAGTTGAATTGGAACCACATTTACAATTTTAAACCCCCAACCAGTTGATGATGATAAAATTACCATCTACTCAAATCGACTATAACCAAGTCAACATTTAAATCAAATTAAACAAATATATATATAAGCTAATATAAAATAATTCCAATATAACACCTATTCGTCGAATACAATCATCCTATGATTATATTACAATACTTGGATAACGAACATTAATATTAAATTTAACCCACTTTCTCCTTTATTCCAAACGTTAATACTAACCTCCATATCATTTTCTTTATTTTCACAATACAAGGCAAATAATTCTCATCACTAAATCGAAGAATTATTAATTAATCTTAATATCATTATAAACTAACAATTAACTTCATATTATTATTTAATATTAAATAATAACATATTATTATTATTGTTTAAATAACAATATATTATTACTTATTATTAAAAACAAAATAACACTATGGATTCTATTTTAACAACTAACAATATAATACTATTATTTTTCTTTTTTTAAAACAAAAAAAAATAAAAATAAAAATATATATATATATAAAATTTAAACAAGGTAACGTGGGGCCCAAAGCTCCCACGGCAGCATGTGCTGCTATCCCCAAGTGTGAGGAAGCAGCACTTGCTGCATCCTCAGACTTGGGGAAAGCAGCGCTGCTGCTAACCCTAAGCTGGGGTAGGTAGCGTGGCTACAGGGAGAGGGGGTGCGTGGGCTGGGTTGAGCCCAGCTCCCCGCCACCGCCCCCAATCCCAAACTATTATTTTTTTTTTGGTTTTCATAAATTTGAATTCTGTTTTTTAATTTAAAAACGTCTGAGACAAAAGGGTGCATCAAACAAAAATAAGAGATGAAAATCTCTGCTAAAACAAATAGAAAATAGTTTCCCCAGCCAATAACCTCCCTTTTTAAAACATTTAAACAGCTAGATAAATTATAAAAAAAAGAAATCACTGGTGATAACAATTTTGCCAGCAATAAACATCTGAGAAAAAACAGAGGCAAGAAAACTTCACCCAAATCAGCCCAGTTCATTCTCAAAATTAAATTACATGGGACTAAGCTTAAATTTCATGTAATTTAATTTTGAGAATGAACTGGGCTGATTTGGGTGAAGTTTTCTTGCCTCTGTTTTGTCTCAGATGTTTATTGCTGGCAAAATTGTTATCACCAGTGATTTCTTTTTTTTATAATTTATCTAGCTATTTAAATGTTTTAAAAAGGGAGGTTATTGGCTGGGGAAACTATTTGTTATTTGTTTTAGCAGAGATTTTCATCTCTTATTTCTGTTTGACGCACCCTTTTGTCTCAGACGTTTTTAAATAAAAAAACAGAATTCAAATTTATGAAAACCATAAAAAAAATAATAGTTTGGGATTGGGGGCGGTGGCGGGGAGCTGGGCTCAACCCAGCCCACGCACCCCCTCTCCTTGCAGCCACGCTACCTTCCCCAGCTTGGGGTTAGCAGCAGCGCTGCTTTCCCCAAGTCTGAGGATGCAGCAAGTGCTGCTTCCTCACACTTGGGGATAGCAGCACATGCTGCCGTGGGAGCTTTGGGCCCCACGTTACCTTGTTTAAATTATATATATATATATATATATATATTTTTTATTTATTTTTGTTTTAAAAAAAGAAAAATAATAGTATTATATTGTTAGTTGTTTAAATAGAATCCATAGTGTTATTTTGTTTTTAATAATAAGTAATAATATATTGTTATTTAAACAATAATAATAATATGTTATTATTTAATATTAAATAATAATATGAAGTTAATTGTTAGTTTATAATGATATTAAGATTAATTAATAATTCTTTGATTTAGTGATGAGAATTATTTGCCTTGTATTGTGAAAATAAAGAAAATGATATGGAGGTTAGTATTAACGTTTGGAATAAAGGAGAAAGTGGGTTAAATTTAATATTAATGTTCGTTATCCAAGTATTGTAATATAATCATAGGATGATTGTATTCGACGAATAGGTGTTATATTGGAATTATTTTATATTAGCTTATATATATATTTGTTTAATTTGATTTAAATGTTGACTTGGTTATAGTCGATTTGAGTAGATGGTAATTTTATCATCATCAACTGGTTGGGGGTTTAAAATTGTAAATGTGGTTCCAATTCAACCTTTTTAGACATGTGACTTCATCATTTCTTTATGTTAAATAGATGCGATGTCTTTAATTCCAGAAATCCTTGTTGTGAGCATTTTATGCTGTTGACTGTTTTAAGAAAGATTGCTTGTGTAGGATCTTGTGTTTTAATATTTGCAGTCTAGTTGTTTAAATGTCGTTGCATTATGGTTAAAATTGTCATTATGTCGTTGATGTTTACCCCTTAGTCAGGTATTGATGTTTAAACCTTGAGGAGGTGAGCCATTATGTGTTATGTCCCTAATGGTCAACCCTGGGTTTGTGACTGTGAGTCCTTCACCTGTGTTATGTCTGGATAATTTATGGTTGTTAGCCCCACTATAGAGTTCTCATAGATAGTCTTATCCAGTTAGTGTCCTAGTAGAGAGAGTGGCTTTCGGGTGGGGGCCGCACCCGAAGTGGATGGCAGGATAACCCCTCGAAAGTTAACTATTAAGTGATAACCTAATAATTTGTTTAGGGGGTGGGTAGTTATTAATTTAATTAAGATAATGTACCCCGTTCACGGTTGAGTGCTTGTATAGGCTCAAGGTGTTTGGGAAGGCCTGGAATGGCAAACCTACCACCTTGCCCTCACGAAAGGATGGTAGGGTCCGCATGATGCTTAGGTGGAGCCGGGGGTTCGGGAGAGGTTACCAGGATAACCCAAGATGGGGGCCGGGACCTATGGAGACCTACCTAGGGTAACCATCTTAAGCCATGTGATGACACTCTCTCTTTAGGGTCGCTAGTGTTTTGTGAGTCGGGTCACTTGTGTACTGCGGAGTCATGTGTACTGTTGTACTTTTCTTGCTTGCTTGAGGGTCTTCTGCTATCTCCTAGCACGGTGGGGTGGTTCCATTATGGGATCACATGGTCGGGTGGTAGTGCCACTTCCCATCGGATATCTTGTTCCTACCTTCATGCAAGGATTGGCTTCGCCGGTGCATCTTGGTTCTTGCTTCATGTAGCAACTCATGTTCTTGATATTGTACCTTTGAGGCCCATGTGGTCATTGTATCAGCAACTTGTAACCTTTGTACTTTATTGTTCTATGGAAGCCATGTAATTTCTGGAATGTTGTAATTTAAGTTCATGGGATATATGTTGTTTCAATTATCTTGCTTCTTATGTATAAATGAATCATTGGAAGTATATATATATATATTGTAATTCTTTAAACCTATCTTTTGGAGATCAATTTATGAATTTGAGTTATTTAATCGTTATTGACTTTCCCTAATTTAGATGGATAATTGGATTAATATTGTGATGTAGTTTTAATTAGAAGTAATCTTCGTTGGTAACCCTTTAGGATGTAAATGATAGTCTTCTGCTTATGTTATTTATTGTGCAAAGTTATGATTAATTCATTTAATCTTTAAAAAAAAAAATTATTGCGCCTTTTAGTTGCCTTGTTGTGTTGCTATCCTTTAGGGTTCCTGGCGGTGCATTACATTTGGTATCAGAGCCCATGTTTCAACACTGGGTACTCTGGGATTGTAGTGAGCCCATTCAGTTTGACCTTGTGTGTAGATCTTAGTGTTTGGATTTCCCTTGCTTTATCCTTTTCATTGATCTGAACTGTTTTCTCTTTTGCAGTTTTGGTCATAGTTAGGAAAGCTAGGGGAGTTGGCCGTGTTGGTGGCCGCAATAGAGGTAGAGGTGGGGGACGGGGCCGAGGTTCAGACTGCCATAGTCCTTCACCACCACCCGCTCATGTGAGTGTGGAGCAGGATCAGTCAGTGCATCAAGAATTACCGCATGTAGAAGAGCAGGTTCCCGAAAGGGAAGAGCTGAGGCAGATGTTTCAGGAAGTTCTAGCTAGGCTAGGCCCCAGGCCTGAAGGTGAGTAGCCCATCCATGCTCAGCTTGGGGAGTCGCATCAGCATATTTCAGAGGAGAGAGAGAGAGAGAGGTCTCCTAGGAGGAGATAGGTTCCAGTCGGCCACGATTCAGCTCCCTCGAGTCACATCAAGGATCTTTTGAGGACCAACCCTCCTTTCTTCGATGGTCGAGGCACAGGTCTCGAGGCAAAGACTTGGTTGATTAGTTTGGATAGGTGTTTCGCTATGTTCCCATACAGTAGCAACACCCGAGCGAGATGTGCGATCATGCATCTTGATGATTTTGCTTCTATATGGTGGAAGTTAGAGGAGGAGAAGATTGGTCTGAATATCAATACTGTTTCTTGGGAGATTTTCTTAGAGAGGTTTAGAGCACGGTTTCTCTCACCGCAGTGGAGACAGACTCGGGCAGATGAGTTATATGCGTTGCGATAGTTTGGTATGTCAGTTGATCAGTTTGAGCATAGATTCTATGAGCTGAAACAGTATGCCGGGATTGGCAACGATGAGACTATGCTCATACAACATTTCTTGAGAGGTCTTAACGATCGCATTAGTGGAGGGGTTAGAGTTTTTGAGCCAGTTTCAGTGGAGGCAGCGGTGGCGAAAGCCAGATTGGTTGAGCAGAACCTCATCCATGCGCATGGTGGACAGACAGGAGTTCAGATAGGGAGTGTTCCTTTCAGTGGGAACAGAGCTCATGGGAATCAATCCCAGTCAGCGACACCATTCAGGACTCCCCAGGCACCCGCTAAGGGTGAACAGTAGCAGCAGTCGCAACAGCAACCGCAACAGCAGAAACCTTAACAGTCTCAGGGCCAGCAAGGTGGCAACCCTCATCATAGAAGGAACAGGAACTGGCGGAGAAGCAAACAGGGTTTTCCAGGATAGTCTTCTCAGAGTGCATCACAGGCCCCTAGTAGGGGAAGCTTTCAGCAGTCTAGTGGGCCGACTGGAGGTAGAGGACCAGGTAGAGGAGCTTGCTACTCTTGTGGGCAGTATGGTCATATAGCCGCGCAATGTCCTCAGCGTGTCCACCAGACAGGGAATCAGAGGCCAGCTGCGTCAGAGCCTACAGTAGGGGATGCTGGTAGGTCCCACAGAGTGTTTGCAGCGGTTGATAACCGCCAGGCTGAGCATCAGGGGACAGTTATTGAGGCCGCAGGTGTGTTGTGTGATATCCCTATCTCAGTGCTTTTTGACTCCGGTGCATCGGATTCTTTTATTTCTTCGTCCATTGTGGAGCGGTGTGGACTCACGTCTGCTAAGCAGGCGGATAGGTGGCAGGTAGAGTTGGCTACCAGGGTGCGCGTGTTCGTAGATGCCTTTGTTCCTAGTTGTGAGTTGGATCTAGGTCCCTTTGTGACTTCTATTGACTTTCGTGTCATTCCTTTGGGATCCTATGGAGTAGTGTTGGGGATGGATTGGTTATCATCTCACAGTGCTCATGTGGACTGTCGTCAGAAGACAGTAGAGTGTTTAGATGACCATGGCAGGAAAGTGGGGATCGTTGGAGTTCAGAGATCGATATCCTTACGTATGATTTCTGCTATGCAACTTAAGCGGTGTATGCATAGAGGATGTAAGCTTTTTGCAATAACTCTTGAGGATTTGGATGAGGAAGAGAGTCGAGAAATTGCTCTTGATAGGCACCCTATTCTTCGAGAGTTTGCTAATGTGTTTCCATTGGAGATTCCTGGTATGCCTCCGAAGCGAGACATAGATTTCCGCATTGACTTGGTTCCTGGTGCAGAACCTATTTCGAGAGCTCCATATCGGATGACTACTCAGGAGTTGAGTGAGTTGAAGTTGCAGATGGAGGAATTGTTGACCAAGGGATTCATTCGTCCTAGTGTCTCTCCTTGGGGTGCGCCTGTTATCTTCATAAAGAAGAAAGATGGTTCCCTTCGGTTATGCATTGATTATCGACAGCTGAATAAGGTAACCATCCGGAATCGATATCCATTGCTTCATATTGATGATCTTTTCGATTAGGTGAAGGGAGCCATGGTGTTCTCTAAGATTGATCTGAAATCTGGGTACCATCGGTTGCGCATTCATGATGCAGACATTCATAAGACAACGTTTCGCACTCGTTATGGTCACTACGAGTTCACAGTAGTACCATTTGGGTTGACAAACGCGCCTTCAGTTTTCATGTGCCTCATGAATGGGGTTTTCCGTGCATACATGGATCATTTTGTTCTTGTGTTCTTGGATGATATATTGATTTATTTTAGATCTATGGAAGAGCATGAGGGTCACCTACGTCAAGTTTTGCAGTGTTTGAGGGAGAATCAGCTTTATGCCAATTTGGCGAAGTGTGATTTCTTCCAGACTAAGGTGAACTATCTTGGTCATGTGGTTTCTGGAGAGGGTGTATCTATGGATCCTTCAAAGATCCAAGCCATAGTGGATTGGCCAGTGCCAACCAATGTTTCAGAGGTTCGGAGCTTTATGGGTTTGGCCGGATATTACCATCGCTTTGTTAAGGATTTTTCCCGTATAGGTCACCCGATTACTTCTCTTCAGAGGAAAGGGAAGAAGTTTGTTTGGTCAGAGCAGTATGAGTCAGCTTTTCGTGCCTTGAAGGAACTCCTTGTCAGTGCTCCGATTTTGGCAGTCCCTGATCCATCCAGAGAGTTTATGGTATGCACAGATGCCTCTTTAGAAGGTATAGGTGCGGTGCTTATGCAGGATGGACGTGTGGTTGCCTATGAGTCTCGCAAACTCAAGGACCACGAGTTGAACTATCCAGTTCATGATTTGGAGTTGGCAGCTATAGTGCATGCGTTGGTTAGGTGGTGTCACTTTCTATTAGGTCGTCGGTTTGAGCTGCATAGTGATCACCGCAGTTTGCAATATATCTTCACGCAGCCGAACTTGAATGCTCGACAGCGAAGGTGGATGGAATTCCTCTGTGAGTATGATTTTGAGGTTCGATATATTCAGGGAAAGGAGAATGTAGTGGCTGATGCCTTGAGTCGTAGGCGGCATGAAGTTTTAGCATTGTCCCTTGGAGTGGACTTGAGACATAGAATTCTTGGAGTTCTTCCTCAGGACTCTTGGTATCAGGATGTTAGAGCCGTGTTGGAGTCCGGAAGGCCCTTAGAGGGTAGATTTGCTGGGTATGGTCTTGAGGCAGATGGCCTTCTACGTCATCTAGGCCGGATCTACGTACCTCCTTTGGAGGGTCTTCGCACTTTGATCATGACTGAGGCCCATCGTGCACCTTATTCGGCACATCCAGGTGTCAAGAAGATGCATGCAGATCTTAGACAGATTTATCATTGGGCTGGTATGAAACGTGACATTGCCGATTTTGTGTCGAAGTGTTTGGAATGTCAGCGAGTGAAGGCGGAGCATCAGCACCCGGTAGGGCTTTTACAGCCTAATTTAGTACCAGATTGGAAATGGGACATCATTTCCATGGATTTCATTGTTGGGTTGCCTGTTTCTTCACGTCGTCATGATGCCATCATGGTCATTGTTGACAGGTTGATGAAGGTTGCTCATTTTGTTCCTATCCAAGCTTCCTATACAGCAGCAGTGGTGGCTTGTGTCTTTTTGGAAGATGTGGTGAGATTGCATGGGATTCTGAGGTGGATAATCTCTGATAGAGATCCAGTCTTTACCTCAGCATTATGGACCTCACTTCAGCATGCTTTGGGAACTCAGTTGAACTTCAGTTCAGCTTATCACCCAGAGACAGATGGTCAGACTGAGCGTGTGAATCAGGTTTTAGAGGACATGCTTCGCATGTATGTTATGGACCAGCAGTCACGTTGGGAGGATTATATTTATCTTGTGGAGTTTGCTTATAACAATGGATATCATAGCTCCATAGGTATGTCTCCCTTTCAGGCATTGTATGGTCGTCCTTGTCGTAATCCGTTGAGTTGGGATCGGTTAGAGGACAGGGTGCTTATAGGCCTGGATATCCTTCGAGAGATGGAGCAGCAGGTAGAGCGGATTCGTGAGCATTTGGTAGCTGCACAGGATAGGCAGAAGAAGTATGTAGATGCTCACAGGGTAGATCGTCAGTTTTCTGTTGGCGACTGTGTATTCTTGAGAGTGCGTCCACGAAAGAGTCCGATCCGTTATGGAAAGGGTTCTAAGTTGGCGCCTCGTTTTGTTGGCCCATTTGAGATCCTTGAGAGGATAGGACCTGTTGCCTACCGTCTTGCCTTGCCACCGAGTCTATCCCGCATCCACGATGTCTTTCATGTTTCAGTTCTTTGACCTTATCACCCAGATGTGACTCATGTTCTTGATTGGAACGCTTTGCAGGTCAAGGATGGGCAGCTTTCCATGGAGCCCGTGCGCATTCTTCAGCATCGAGATTTGACCCTCAGGGGACGCACCATCGACCAGGTAAGGGTCCTATGGGACCCAAATGATGAGACCTCGGCGACATGGGAGGATGTAGCGAAGATGAGAGAGCTCTATTCTTATTTGTTTTAGGCTTACAGGAGTAAGCCTAGTTTTGTGGGGGAGAGTGTAGTACCCCTTCTTGATCGGACTTATTGGACTGATTTTATGTTGCAGTTTACTATTTGGTTGACAATTTATTGCTCGACATTTTGCAGACGTAATTGATATTATTTCATGTTTATCTAGATATTAGATGCATGAGTTATTTTCAGTATTTCAGTACTGGTGATTTCTAGTATTTCATGGATTATTGCTTGTACTGACATCTTACTTTATCTAGGCAATGTGTCATATATATGTTGCGTGTTTGCTATTGTATTGGATGCAAGGGGACGATTTTCTTTCACTCATTTTGATGAGACAGGGAACGTCACGATTCTCCTTCATTGGTGTGCATGCCGTGTATTCTATATTTATATGCATGCATGTGTGATTCGATGATGCAGGATATTGCAGGTACAAGTACCGGGTAGGTACAGGGTATCGTCTCCACCTGGCTTCACAGGTCTGAGCGTGCCTTATATGTCCGATGGGAGTGGAGGAGATAGCTGTTGACCCTAGTCCTTACCTCAGTCTATTCTTGTGAGTGTCGTCAGTCGGTCGTCCATCCCTTTTGTTCAAATTTCGAGTCTTTTTGCTTTCCTCGATTGGCGTGCCATAGTGGTTCAGTTATTTATTTAAAGTTTAAGTTGTCATTCTTTGTTGGTTTGAACGATTTATTCTTTATTATGCCTTTATGTCTTGAACCAAGCTTAATTGATTAGTTTATTAGATTTTAACCTATAGTTGTTTATTTTGGAAAAGTAATCGTGTTTAGATCCAATAGAAGGAGTAGAATAAATAGAGTTAATTGCTTTTAATATACTTATACAAATAAAGCTAACTCATTATTTTCCTATTTAGTTGAAAAGTTGATTTAATTGCTATATATGAGAAATGTAATTTTCAAAAAAAGGGAATTCTCATTTTTTTTTTTTTTGAGGAATATGAAAAAGGAAAAAGAAAGTCAATTGTTTTATTTTAATGTTTTTTAAATAGAAAAATATTCAACCTAAAAAATTAGGTTAAAACATTGTTTTACTATTTTACCTTGGAGAAGATTTTTGGAGAGATATGCTTGTTTGGAGGAGAAAAAAGAAATTCTGGAAAAATTTCTTGAGAGGTGGATTTGGGTCTTGAACTAGCTGGGAATTCTGCTAAAGCATACAACTCCTTCTTGGAAATTCTTGAGGTTGGTGGAATCCTTGTTTAATTTAAAAAAAAAAAATCCTTGCTTTCTTCCAATTCTCTGTTTAGTGTTTAAAGCTTGGTTTATGAGTTTTGGGTGTTGAGTCTTTGCTTGCCATGGGTTTGTTGAAGAAGAATTCTATCAAATTTGTTATCAAAATTCAAACTCAAACTCTCTCCAAGTAGTTTCATAACTTAATTTATGTTTTTTTTTCATTTTTACTTGTGCAAGAAATTCTTGGCTTTTGCTGTTTGTAATTGGAAATATTGTTTGGGTTTTAGTAGTGTTATGCTGGCAAAATTTTGCCAAGCATTTATAAAATAGTTCTTCCTGGTAATTTTCAGTTTAAAAATAATGATTATGACTTAATTTCTCTTGTCCATCCTTGTTTGGAGCAAAGAAATTCAATTGGGGATTAGAGATTAAGCTTAGTCCCATGTAATTTAATTTTGAGAATGAACTGGGCTGATTTGGGTGAAGTTTTCTTGCCTCTGTTTTGTCTCAGATGTTTATTGCTGGCAAAATTGTTATCACCAGTGATTTCTTTTTTTTATAATTTATCTAGCTATTTAAATGTTTTAAAAAGGGAGGTTATTGGCTGGGGAAACTATTTGTTATTTGTTTTAGCAGAGATTTTCATCTCTTATTTCTGTTTGATGCACCCTTTTGTCTCAGACGTTTTTAAATAAAAAAACAGAATTCAAATTTATGAAAACCAAAAAAAAAATAATAGTTTGGGATTGGGGGCGGTGGCGGGGAGCTGGGCTCAACCCAGCCCACGCGCCCCCTCTCCCTGCAGCCACGCTACCTTCCCCAGCTTGGGGTTAGCAGCAGCGCTGCTTTCCCCAAGTCCGAGGATGCAGCAAGTGTTGCTTCCTCACACTTGGGGATAGCAGCACATGCTGCCGTGGGAGCTTTGGGCCCCACATTACCTTGTTTAAATTTTATATATATATATATATATATATATATATATATATATATATATATATATATATTTTTTTTTTTTTATTTTTTTTTGTTTTAAAAAAAGAAAAATAATAGTATTATATTGTTAGTTGTTAAAATAGAATCCATAGTGTTATTTTGTTTTTAATAATAAGTAATAATATATTGTTATTTAAACAATAATAATAATATGTTATTATTTAATATTAAATAATAATATGAAGTTAATTGTTAGTTTATAATGATATTAAGATTAATTAATAATTCTTCGATTTAGTGATGAGAATTATTTGCCTTGTATTGTGAAAATAAAGAAAATGATATGGAGGTTAGTATTAACGTTTGGAATAAAGGAGAAAGTGGGTTAAATTTAATATTAATGTTCGTTATCCAAGTATTGTAATATAATCATAGGATGATTGTATTCGACGAATAGGTGTTATATTGGAATTATTTTATATTAGCTTATATATATATTTGTTTAATTTGATTTAAATGTTGACTTGGTTATAGTCGATTTGAGTAGATGGTAATTTTATCATCATCAACTGGTTGGGGGTTTAAAATTGTAAATGTGGTTCCAATTCAACCTTTTTAGACATGTGACTTCATCATTTCTTTATGTTAAATAGATGCGATGTCTTTAATTCCAGAAATCCTTGTTGCGAGCATTTTATGCTGTTGACTGTTTTAAGAAAGATTGCTTGTGTAGGATCTTGTGTTTTAATATTTGCAGTCTAGTTGTTTAAATGTCGTTGCATTATGGTTAAAATTGTCATTATGTCATTGATGTTTACCCCTTGGTCAGGTATTGATGTTTAAACCTTGAGGAGGTGAGCCATTATGTGTTATGTCCCTAATGGTCAACCCTGGGTTTGTGACTGTGAGTCCTTCACCTGTGTTATGTCTGGATAATTTATGGTTGTCAGCCCCACTATAGAGTTCTCATAGATAGTTTTATCCAGTTAGTGTCCTAGTAGAGAGAGTGGCTTTCGGGTGGGGGCCGCACCCGAAGTGGATGGCAGGATAACCCCTCGAAAGTTAACTATTAAGTGATAACCTAATAATTTGTTTAGGGGGTGGGTAGTTATTAATTTAATTAAGATAATGTACCCCGTTTACGGTTGAGTGCTTGTATAGGCTCAAGGTGTTTGGGAAGGCCTGGAATGGAAAACCTACCACCTTGCCCTCACAAAAGGATGGTAGGGTCCGCATGATGCTTAGGTGGAGCCGGGGGTTCGGGAGAGGTTACCAGGATAACCCAAGATGGGGGCCGGGACCTATGGAGACCTACCTAGGGTAACCATCTTAAGCCATGTGATGACACTCTCTCTTTAGGGTTGCTAGTGTTTTGTGAGTCGAGTCACTTGTGTACTGCGGAGTCATGTGTACTGTTGTACTTTTCTTGCTTGCTTGAGGGTCTTCTGCTATCTCCTAGCACGGTGGGGTGGTTCCATTATGGGATCACATGGTCGGGTGGTAGTGCCACTTCCCATCGGATATCTTGTTCCTACCTTCATGCAAGGATTGGCTTCGCCGGTGCATCTTGGTTCTTGCTTCGTGTAGCAACTCATGTTCTTGATATTGTACCTTTGAGGCCCGTGTGGTCATTGTATCAGCAACTTGTAACCTTTTTACTTTATTGTTCTATGGAAGCCATGTAATTTCTGGAATGTTGTAATTTAAGTTCATGGGATATATGTTGTTTCAATTATCTTGCTTCTTATGTATAAATGAATCATTGGAAGTATATATATATTGTAATTCTTTAAACCTATCTTTTGGAGATCAATTTATGAATTTGAGTTATTTAATCGTTATTGACTTTCCCTAATTTAGATGGATAATTGGATTAATATTGTGATGTAGTTTTAATTAGAAGTAATCTTCGTTGGTAACCCTTTAGGATGTAAATGATAGTCTTCCGCTTATGTTATTTATTGTGCAAAGTTATGATTAATTCATTTAATCTTTTTAAAAAAAAATTATTGCGCCTTTTAGTTGCCTTGTTGTGTTGCTATCCTTTAGGGTTCCTGGCGGGGCATTACACACAAGGTGAGTCTAAACTCACTGAGTAGCAAGAGAGTGGCACTAGTAAATGAGGATTCAATAGAGGAAGGGGATCAAACAATGGTTTTAGAGGAAGATCTAGTGGACAAGGTAGAGGTTCCTCATATTTTGCAACAATGAAGTGTTACCATTGTAACCAACTTGGTCATCCAGCATATAGGTGTCCAGAGAAGGGGTCATCATCACAAGGTGGTGAAAGAAGAGTGAACTATCTTCAAGAAGAGTCTTCAAGCAGCAAGACTTTAGAGGCTGCCTTAGAATCAAAGGTAGGTGACAACTTGATGATAAGGAGAAATTTGACCAAAGAACTGGTCAGAGAAGAGCCAAGCCAAAGAAGGTCCTTATTTAGGATCAAATGCAAGATTATGGACAAGGTTTGCAAAGTGATCATTGATTCAGGGTCAGCATACAACATTGTGTCAGAATAGGCAGTGAGTAAGCTCAAATTGCAAAGGATACCTCACAACAACCCATATAGAGTCACTTAATTGAACAAAGGCCAACATGTCCTAGTCAATGAGCAATCATGGGTGGATTTTACCACTGAGTAGTATAAGGACAAGGTGTTATGTGATGTCCTACCCATGGATGAATGACATCTTCTATTGGGAAGACCATGGCAATTTGATAGACAAGCTATTCACGATGGACCCAAGAATACATACTCATTCAAGAAATATGGAGTCACATTCAAGATTTAGTCTATCCTTGAGGAAAGTGAAAAAAGGGCAGAAGGTCCTAATGTTCTTTTGGTGAGTGAAAAACAATTCTTGAAGACACTATAGGAAGGTGAAGGTATAGAGTTTGCATTAGTAATGAAGCCTAAAGAGGAAGACAAGAAAAAGCAGCCAAATTTTCCAATAGAGGTTCAAGACCTATTGAAGAAGTTCAAAGGTATAGTGAGTGATGGACAACTGGCCACCTTAGCTCCAAAAAGAACCATAAGCCATCAAATAGACTTCATTCCTAGAGAATCCTTACCTAATAAGGCATCTTAAAAAATGACTCCCCAACAAAATGTTGAGATTACCAAGCAAATCCAAGAGCTTTTAGACCAAGGCCTAATTAAGAAAAGAATTAGCCATTGTGTTGTCCCTACCGTGTTAGCTCCAAAGAAAGGTGGTACTTGGAGATTGCATACTGATTCTAGAGCTATAAATAGGATCACCATCAGGTATAGGTTTCTGATTCCTAGAATAGAAGACCTAATAGATTGTTTAGGGGAAGCCAAGTACTTTACCAAGATTGACCTTAAAAGTGGATACCACCAAATTAGGATTAAGGAGGGTGGTGAGTGGAAAACTACATTTAAGACTACAGAGGGTCTTTATGAATGGATTGTAATTCCATTTGTCTTATCCAATGCTCCAAGAACCTTCATGAAACTCATCAATGAGGTGATGAAGGACTTCATAGGTAAATTTGTGGTGGTATATCTAGATGATATTCTCATTTTCAGTAAGGATAGGGTAGATCATATTAATAACCATGAACTTGGACAAGTGTGAATTTGTTAAGAAAGAGTTGGTTTACCTTGGGTTTGTGTTGTCTCAAGGAAACCTCAAGATGGATCCCAGTAAGGTTGAAGCCATAGTAAATTGGCCTACTCCTAAGTTAGCAATAGAGGTGAGAAGCTTCCATGGACTAGCTGAGTACTATAGGAAGTTCATTAGGCAATTCAATGCTATATGTGCACCAATGTTAGACACCATTAGAGGTGGAATGAAGGCAAATTTTTCAGTGGAGTGAACAAGCAAATAGAGGTTTTGAAACCTTGAAGGAGAAGATAGCTACTCAACTGGTGTTGGTATTGCCTAGTTTTGAGAAACTTTTCATAGTGGAATGTGATGCAAGCAATGTTGCAGCAGGTGTTGTCCTAAGCCAAGAAGAAAGACCAGTAGCTTTCCATAGTGAGAAGCTAAGTGATGCAAAGAGGAAATACTCCTCTTATGACTTGGAGTTATATGCTTTAGTGCAGGCTTTGAGGAAGTGGAGACACTATATCCTTCCTAAGGAATTTGTAATCTATACGGACAACCAAGCATTGAGCTTTCTAAACTCACAAGACAAACTCAGTCATAAACACATGAAATGGGTGGAGTAAATGCAAGCCTACACATTCACAATCAAGCACAAGAAAGGATAGTTAAACTGGGTTTATGATGCATTAAGAAGGAGACTTTTGATAGTCCAAGAAATCCAATTGAGGAGCATAGGAGTTGACAATTTTAGAGACATATACCCAGAGGATGAAGATTTCTCAAATGCCTAAAAGGTGTGTAAGGAGTATCAAAATCACTTCCATAGTGAGTATTCTGAATTTACTTTGCAAGATAGACTATTGTTTAGAAGTGGGCAACTTTGTGTGCCTAGAGGCTCAATGAGAGAAAATCTCATACAAGAAAAGATTAATGGCAACCTTAGTGGAATTTTTGGAGTAAAAAAGACTCAAGAGTTGGTTCAGAGGTACTACTATTGGCCTAGGATGAATCAAGATGTGAAAAAGTATGTGGAGATTTGCATAGTTTGCCAAAAGGCCAAGGGTACTTCTTCAAATGCCGGTTTATACCAACCTCTTCCCATACCAAATAGACCTTGGGAGTGCATTAGTATGGACTTTGTAGTAGGTTTACCAAGGACAAAGAAGGGATTTGACAACATTTATGTCATTGTGGACAAATTTAGTAAGATGGCCCACTTTGTGCCTTGCAAGACTACTCATGATGCATGCAAAATAGCTCATTTGTTCTTTAAGGAAATAGTAAGGATACAAGAATTACCCATGAGCATTGTTTTAGATAGGGACTCAAAGTTCATGAGTCATTTTTGGAAGAAACTTTGGCAAAAGCTTGGCACCAACCCATCTTTTGGATCAGCCTACTATCCATAAACAAATGGGCAGATCGAAGTGGTGAATAGGAGCTTAGGGAACTTATTGAGGTGCCTTACCAAGGAGTATGGTTAGACATGGGATCAAGTGCTTTCACAAGCTAAATATGCTTACAATGACACAATAAATAGGACCATCGGAAAGAGCCCTTTTGAAGTGGTCTATGGTGTTCACCCAATGGGTATTTTGGATTTGAGAGACTTAGGTAGTGCAGCAGCAAGAAGTGGATATGCAGAAGACTTTGCTCAGTCAATAAAGGAAGTACATGAATCAGTCAAGCAAGCCTTGATGGAGAACACAAGCAAAATCAAGCAAAAAGTTGATGAGAGAAGGAAGAACGTACCATTCCAAGTAGGAGATCTTGTCATGGTGCACCTAAACAAAGCAAGGCTACAACAAAGAGCACCTAACAAGTTGCAAATGAGAAGGTTGGGTCCATGTGCCATTCTAGTTAAGTACGGAGAAAATGCATACAAGGATTGTCACCGGTTTTCAACATAGCAGACTTAGTTTCCTACAAAGGATCAATTCAAGCTTCAAATTGTAGTCACTTAGAGGTATCAGGCCGAGAAGGTGTTGAGTTCCAGGATCTCCAAGAAGACAAGGCATCAAATCTATTGGGAACACCTAATCAAATGGTAGGGTATGGATGATGCTGAAGCTACATGGGTGCTTGAGATAGAGTTTAAGAAAATAGGCATTGATCAAAATCTGATTCCCAAGGAGGTGACATAATTTTCTTTTGTTTGGGAGAATGGTGCAGGAGCACCTAGGACTTAGGCTTATAGGTTTTTCTCAATTTTGTCTTGTACTGACCTTAGCCAAGTTAGGTATTGAATAAGGACTCCAGGGGGGTCCAAGAGTGAGTGTGATGAGTAAAATGTAGGCCTAGATTGAGTTAGTTCTTCTTAGGTTTGCATTTTGTGCATAAGTAGTGGTTTGAGTAGGAAATTGACCTTCTTGATGGTCAAAAGTGGAAAAACCTAGTGTAAGCATTAGGGAGGTTTAAAATAGTCTTAGGAATGCTTAAAAATTCATGAATAATGACTTAGAATAGGTTTTATAGATTAGAAAGACAAAAAGTGCAAAAAGTTGTCATGACAACTTTTGAAAGTTGTCATGACAATTTTTGTCCTAAATTGCTTAGCGATGGAGTTAGGGATAGCCCAATTCCCTAGAATGCCTCCACATATGGTGAATAATATAAAAACATTCTCTTTCATGGTTACCAAGGTTGTAGTTTTGTTTTTGTAAGATCAACAATCTGAAACTACTCATTTTTGGACTATTTGACATCATTTTGGCTTATTTTGCTCATATTGTGAATATAAATGAATTGAATCCATTGATCTAGTAATGGATTGAGTTTATTTGGTGTGTTTCAGAGTTATTATTTTCATTTCAATCTTTTCAATTAGGTTGCATTAGTGTTTTCATTGCTTTGTTTGCAAACAACCAGACTTGGCTTATAAATAACACTTTTGTGTAAAATGGTTGCCCCATGAAATCCCTCCATGCTACCATCACAGCCTGTTGGGACATGGAAGGAAACAAATTGTAAAATTTACATATTTAGGGAAAATTTTTGAAGATGAAGTTTGATATGATTGTCACCTTGTTCTAGGTGAGTCTAGGAGCAACCCGACTAGAGGAGACGGGATGAATTTGGAGTGTAAAGTGCGGGGGTTGAATGCAAAACCACAATCTAACCTTTTGGAGGGGTCCATGAAGTTAATACAGAGTTTCCAATGCAAGGATAAGCCTTGAAAAGACCATTTGATGCCCATACACAAACTTGACCAGTCACTGCCGGTTAGAAGGCCTAGAAACCCTTCAAAACCCTCATTTTTGGGTTAGGGAATTGTACGGTCATTGAAAAACCAAAACCACTAAAATATCTTTGGGATAGGTGTTTCATTGAATAATATCAAACCTTGTTGTAGGGTATTTTGGACCATTTTTTGCCAAACCCTAGAAAACCGGATTTTGGAGGCCTAATAGGGCTCATTTCCTTGTAGCCCTTTTCTAGGCAAAATGGTGAAATCGGTAAGAAAGCTAATGGGTGTAAACCTCAAATGGACCCAAAAGGTATTAAAATTATGCTAGAAGACACCTCCACACCTCTTCATCAACTCATAATAATAGGAGGTCACATTGATGAGTTGAAGCCAAGACAACCATAATGAGCACATGGGAAACATTGTGAATTGGTAGGGTTCCTAGTTAAACACTTGAAGCAAACACCTTGAGATTGACAAGAAGAAAGCCATAGAAGAGATTGAGAAGGACTTGGAGGTATTAGAGCATATCTAGACCTAGAGAGTTGGTGGAATTGAGCAACACCAGCTAGGTGAAGTGTGAGCAAGCTAGGTGAACCCCATCAAGAGGGTAGGTAGCTACCATACTACTGTGAGGATGGATAGTAGTAGCGGTGGAGTCATGGGACCTCCTCAGAGGAGTGGTGATCAGGGGGGGACAACCATCTAGAGGATCTTCTCTCCCACATCCATAGAGACGGACAAAGTCAAGTGTTAGTGACATAGAATGCCCTTGACTTGATTTATATTGATGATGCACTTGTATTTTATTATTGATCTGATATCATTGTATACTTAGACTTTTTATTTTTTTATGATGATCTATATGCAAACATGGACTCTATATGATGATCTTTGGTTTATTATGCATGTTACTCTATATGATAATGATCTATATGCATTGATTACATGGATGCTGTTATGATGATCTTTTCTTTTTCCTTTATTTTCATGATGATTATGCTCTATATGATGCAATTATGATCAAAAGCAAAATGCAATTGATTTTTGATTTTGATGATCATGGATGCCAATGAAAATGATTACTAGCTTAAATGATATGCTTTACTTAAATGATGCAAATGCAATGATCTATATGAGAATGCAAATGAATGTTGATTTTTTATTTTTTTTGTATGATTTTAATGTGTATGCATTTAATAATTTTAAAATGAGAATGATCCACATGAAATGTTTTTTATTCTTATATGTAATGCTTATAATGATTGTGATGAATGAATCTAAATGCAAAGATGCAACTAAATGACTTTAATGGTAAAAAATGAACTTAAAATGATAATGACCCTAATGCAAATAATAATGATTATATACTACATGATTATGAAATGCACTTAATGGAATGCAAACTAATGCAATGATTGAAATAAAACTAAATGAAATGAATTATGATTGAAATGATTCTAAAGATAAATGCACCTACAATGATCAAATGCAAATTGTTTTTGTTTGTCCAAGTATACTCAATCTTTATTTATGACCATTGATCTCTAAATGAAATGAAATGCTTATAATGTAGATGAATTAATGAGCTAATCTAAAAATGATCTAACTAAAATTATACTTCCTTTCTTCATATGTTGTCTTATAAGAGTGCTTGATTTCATCATTGAGCTTTTGAATGTTGTAAGAAAATACAAGAAACTTGACATAATGATTTAAGTTGACTTGAGTATTTCTTACATGGATTTTGATATAGCAAGTTTATACAAGCAACTTGATAAATTGAATCAAGCTGACCTGAGTATTTCTTGCAGAACAAACAAGGATTATCTCCTTTCATGCATGACTCAGAACGTCCTCCTTGATCTTTTGTTGATCATATCCTTAGACAAATACATACCTTAATAAGAGATAAACCATAGACAACAAACAAAGAAATAATCATGCCCCATCACAGCTTCTCTAGTCATGGACATCCTTGAGTCGCATAGAGTACATGATTAGCAATAAAATCAAGATATAAACACTGAATCTTGTATGTCATTCACATGTTCTTATGGTCATTAACTAATATAATCATCTTGATGAATGGTCATTGATAATCCTTTATTACTTATTGGTTTATTCCTTGTATTCTGAGTTTCACTATTTAGTTGTTACAAAATGCCTTGATCTTCGTTGCTTTGTTGCTCATTATCTGTTTCAAAACCCTAGGTGTTTTGGTTTCTTTCTAAGTTTTCTAAATGTTTTAGATTTTCAAAGATTTAAAAGATCACCTTATCAAAAAGGAAATTAGGATTTTACCCCCAGTGGAAACAAAACTTTATTATGGATGTATGAAATGATCAATAACCAAACCATGGTGGGATATAATGCAGATATGATTGATAAAATCCAAGATAGTTACCATGCTTAGTATGTCAAAGATTGATAATTGTTGGTAAGCTATAACTGTTGGTAAGCTGCATATTTCCTGCTAATGGTTCAAAGTAATGGATGTGAAAGATAACTGGATGAGCTAAGATAGATGAAAGTGATAGATGCAAATAGGATGGAGTGGATAGGTGTGTAAAGTGATCTTCTAGATGGAAGAACCCGCTTTTAGATAGCACCTATTTACCAGGTTTTCATTATCCAAATTTATTGCATTTTTTTCCATATTTTGTTTTTTTCTTCTATTTTTCATTGTTTTATGCTTTTTAGGGATTTTTTGATTTTTATTGATTTCTTCAGGACTTTATATGCTTTTTACTGATTTCTTGAAGACTTTATATCTCAAGCATAGAATTTCTTGAGATGGATGGAATTGATAGGCTCATCAAACCAGTCACCTTCAGGGGTAGATAACTTGTATGCTCCTAAGCCATATGTTGCTACTATGACAAAATGACCTAACCAATTTGGTTCAAATTTTCCCTTTTTTTCTCGGTCTTGCTGATTTCTTGGATTCTCCCTTAGAACTATATCTCCAATCTGAAAAATACATGGCTTGACTTTGTGATTATAACTTATCTCCATTCTCTGTTGATATGTCTTCAAATGATCTATTGTATTTTGGTGACGTTCTTGAATCAGCTCAAGTTCTTGAAGTCTAGAGACTCGTTGTTCTTCTTCTAGTATAAGACCTTTCAAGGAAACTTCTAGAGAAGGTATCTCTACTTCTACTGATAATATGGAATCTGATCCATAGAATAAACAATATGTAGTTGCCCCGATTGGTTTGTGGATGTTGGTTCGGTATGCCCAAAGAGCAGGATTTAGCTAAATGTGCCAGTCTTTACTAGCTTCATTGACCATTTTCTTTAGGATTTTCAAGATTGTTTTGTTTGATGCCTCAGTTTGACCATTTCCCTGTGGATAATATGGTGCAAAAAACCTATGTTGGATATGGAATCACTCACATAGTTCCTTCACATCTTGATTCTTAAATGGTCATCCATTATCAATGATAATGGTCATAGGGACTCCATAGCAACATATTATATAATTCAAGATGAATGATGATATTTGTTTTCCTATCACTTTCGTCAAAGGTACTGCTTCTATTCATTTAGTGAAATACTCAGTAGCAGTCAGGATGAACTTATGTCCATTAGAAGATGAAGGGTTTATCTTACCTACCAAATCAAAACCCCATTGGAAGAATGGCCATGATCCTGCTATAGGATGCAATTCTTGTGCTGGTGCGTGGATGAGATTCCCATTGATGTGGCATTGTTTGCATTTCTTGGCATATGTGAAAGAATCTCTCTCCATAGTAGGCCAATAGTAACCCATACAAATAAGTTTCTTAGCCAACGTTAATCCACTTGAGTGTGTGCTAAAAATACCTGCATTAACTTCGTTAAGAACTTTCTCAGATTCCTCTTGTTCGAGATATCTCAATAAAGTGTTATCTAGACCTCACCTATATAAGATATCAACAATAATAGTATAGCGGGATGACTGACAGATAAAATTTCTTCTTTGATTGTGGGATAGGTAAGGAGGAAGGATATTCTCTTTTAAGTATTGATAAGTTTGGCCATATAAGAATTGATCGGTTCCAGATATATGGCAAATCATATAGGTATGCTGGGATTCAATGGTAGGTTTCAAGATATCTTCCATGAGGAATTCATAACGTCGTTGATTCTCCTAATTCTGCAAAAGAGATTCTATTGTAGCAATTGCATCTGCTGGTTTATTCTCATTTCTTGAGATCTGAGTGAATGATATTTCTTCAAAGTGTGCTTTAAACTCTTCAACCAACTATTTGTAGGGCATGAGATTTTCATCCTTAGTTTGATAATCATCATTTATTTGGTTGATTATTTAAGTTGTGAATCACCATAAACATGTAATTCCTTAGTGTTCCATTCAATGGCCATTTTGAGCCCAATAGTCAATGCTTCATATTCTGCAGTATTGTTTGTGCATGGAAACTGTAGTCTATATGATTTTGCAATTGTGTGTCCCTGAGGTGTGATGAACAAAATTCTAGCACCTAATCCATATTTTGTATAAGAACCATCAAAGTACAATTTCCAAAATTTTGTACTTATTGTCAAAATGTCTGCTTTTAGGAATTCAATGTGCAATGGTATGTCATCTTGTAAGGGTGCTTTAGCTAATTGATCAGCAATGACCTATCCTTTGATAGCTTTTTGATCAATATATTCTATATCAAACTCACTTAGTACCATAACCCATTTTGCCAGTCTGCCTGTCAAAGTTGATTTGTTTAGCAAATAATTTAGTGGATCTATTTTTGCTATCAATTTTACAGAATGAGTCAGCATATAATGTCACAGTTTCTGAGTTGCAAATACAATTACTAGGCATGTCTTCTCTACTGATGTATAGTTTAATTCATAACCTACAAGTGTTCTACTGATGTAAGTGTAGCGTCCTAAAATTGTGACACTTGCAATTTCGACTGCATTCGGGTCTTCACGATGGCAACGCAACACTGAACCTGAATGGAGACCCCGAAACCCGTTTATGACATCAAAAACTGCATTTTTCAGCACCCTGGCCTGATCCTCCTTGCACCCTGCTATCCCTGGAGGTGGGACCATGGCGCCCAACGCCCTGGTCCCTGGCCCTATTTTGGGCCTAGTCTCTTATGGGGCTTCGGGTCTTTAAGTTTACAAATTGGAAAATAATGTTTCCTGGTCGGCCTAAGGTCAGAAAAATCAGTCTATCAACCCTAATTGGCAAGTATATAAACTACATTTCCCCTCTCAGAAAGGTTAGATGAAAGGAGGAAGGACATATGTGTATAAGACGTGGAAGCGATATTCAAACATTCAAGCATTCATTCAAGCATTCCTTCAAGCAATTGAGCATTCTAAGTCTCCATTCAAGGCTAAGTGTTGCATTCAAGACAAGGATTCAACCATTGAAGAGGAGATCACTTACAACATACAACAACATTTACACCTTCGCATGTAGGAATACAAACATTCTTACAACAAGGTATCAGTACTTTATTACATTACAAACATTTACATTTACAGCATTCTCATTTCTTGGTTAATTCCAAAATCGGGGTTTGACCTAAAGGCAAACCCCTAATCCCTAACCCCCCAATCATCCTCTCTTTTCTATGTGTAGGTTGCAGGTACGCGGCTATAATTGAAGATCTGGAATCCTTGTGCAGAGACGAACAGATCCCCCTTCATTTCACGGATTTTTCGGAGGACCGTGTGCACGTCGGGCGCCATCGTCCCATCAACTTTCGCTCAAATTTGCAGGACAGCATCGTCTCGACATTTTACTACTAATTCTAGGTCTGCAGCTTCATCCCATATTCCTATCTCTGTTTATAAGCAAATCTTTCTCACTTTACATGCATTCTTAGCTCAATCCTTCTATCTACATTCTTTACAAAAGAGGGTAGCCTTGCTGTCACAACCCTTGAAACTCATTGAGAATCCAATCTTGCATTGTGTGGGATTGGATCTTGTGGGTTTCAACCCCTCTTTTGAATGTAAAGTCCCTCCTAAGTGAAAACCGTCAACCCTAGTGACCTCCTTTCTCTCTCCTTGGAGTTGGGGAGGGGAACACTTAGGGTTCGATCACGCTTTTTCCACTTTACATTTTGGTGAACCCGACGTGAACATCCTTTCTGATTATTCATGGTTAGGTCTGAAAATTGGATGCCTTGATTACATTTCCATGTTTGATCTTTTGCAAATTTTAGAGGTTAATTACATGAAAACCCTAAATTTTCTTTTTTGAGCTTGCGAAATGTCTAAATGTTAATGCTTGTTTCAGATCTACCCTTCTATTGCAAATTATCAATTCATATTTGTGCTTTAATTCTAAAAATTAAGTGGTTAAGTGTCAAAACCCTAATTTTAAAAACCCTCTTGATTCAACCTTTGACCGACAATTTCACTGATCAAAACATTTCCAAATGGGCTGTAACTTTGGATTCCGCAACATAATCATAATATCTTTCATCCCTGAAAATTTGGAAAAATGTTGCAAGGACCGTGTGCACCCCGAGCGCCATTGTCCTCGACATTTTTTCTGAAATTTTGGGAGCTAGATCTTACTATATTTTTCTGCTAAAATCCAGAATCTTGGCTGATTTCATTAATTCCAACACTTTCAAAATTAAAGTCAAAATTGGTCTAGTGATTGCTTGGATTAAGGCTTCTAATCATTCAAAAATTGTTGAAATTGAAATTTTGTGTCAAAATTGTGTTCTTACTATCCTAAATCTAAAAAGTGTGTCGGCATTCATTCGAAATTTCAGTGCTTTATTCAAATTCTTGCAATTTGTGACTTTTGAAATTAAGTGTTTAATTACACCAACTTTGATTTCCGCTTTCAAAATTGAATTTTGCGTGAAATTGAGTCAACTTTTAAATTTCAAAGCTTGCATTGCTCTTAGTATTCCCTCTAAAATGATAAAATTAAAAATTTCAGTTTCCATCTCTTTTTCAAAATTCAAAATTTACATTTTTCAACAATCTTGGTAGGGTTCAATTTTGAGATTGCAACTTTAATTTGGCCTATCTACAGATCGTAAAATCACCCAATTTTTTCAGATTAGCTTTAAAATCATCATAACTTTCATCCCTGAAAATTTTGAAAAAAGTTGCGAGGACCGTGTGCACTCCATTCGCCATGGTCCCTGACTTTTTTTTTGAAAATTCGGGAGATTGTCGTGATTCCATTTAATAGCTTAAATCTAGGAGATTGGCTGATTTTATTGAAATTTGCTATCTCTAAATTCAAAATCTTCTCTCCCTCTCTAGTGCATGAGTTTTACAACAATAAGCCCTACTTACACTATTCCCGTTAGACGAAGCCGTAGAATTAAGTCTTTCCAAGGTTTAATTACCGAGGAGATGGAACCTAATTTGAATGGCCTTTTTAACGAGGACACAGGTAATTCCTCTAATCCTCTTAATGATGAAGAAGCTCTCCATGAGGTTTCTATAGAACAGCTTTCAAAATTGGATAACCAATTTGATGATTTTCAGCAATGGATGTCTCAATAGTATCCCGATAGTCAAGCTCTTTCATTAATTGAGGGTCTAAAATGTATGGTTCAAAGTGATAAGAATGGAATTGATATTTTGCGTGGTATTGCACACATTGTGGATTCAAATGTGATGCCTATGAAGAGTTGTGCCGAAACTTTAGGTTATACACAACCTCCCACTCAAGTCAATCATTCTATTCCGTTGACAACTTCTATTGCTAGCATACCTACCTTTACATCAAACATAATGACTACTTCTATACAAGACATTCCACCTATGATCACCAGTCATGGGGGCAATCCTTCCTCTTCAATCAATCTGACTTCTTCATTCATTCCTTCAATGAGTGTCCCTATTATATCTCCACAAATGAACATGACGCAAGGGGGCAATTCATTCAACCATTCCATTCCTCCTTGTAGTGCTCCTCTTTTCCAATCATCTCCTATGACTAACTATCATAGTGTCCTGCCACCTTACTCTCAATCAATACCTTCTTTCAATAACATAATACCTCCATCACAATCTAACACATCTAATATGAACTCCTCGACTGAAGCGACCATTAACAATCTTGCACAAACTGTCTCTTCTTTACAGCAACAAATTGCCTCTATGAATCAATCTAAGTTTAGTGTGGCCACATTTGATGTTGCAAGCCCACTTTCTCTTGACATTGTTCGAGCTATTCCCCCTAAGCATGTTGAAATCCCGCATTTGGAGCTTTATAATGGTAAAGGTGATCCTCTAACACATGTTAAGACTTTTCAAACAATATGTACCGATTTTGCTTATGACCAAAGGTTGCTTGCAAAACTGTTTACTAGGACATTAAGAGATAAAGCCCTACAATGGTATTTCTCATTGCCTTCTTACTCTATTACTTCTTTCGAACAACTTGCAAATACTTTTATTCAACAATTTCAAAACAATATAAGTCCTAAAGTTACTTTGATTGATTTAATGCATTGTAAACAAGGTGTTAAAGAAAAAGTGACTGATTTCATTGGTAGATAAAAGTATTTGTATGCTCAAATTTCTTTTCCAGTGCCTGACAATGATATTCAAAGAATCTTTATTTCTAACTTACAAAAAGATATTAGAGAAAAACTTCTATTTTCTGAGTTTACTTCTTTCCAACAGTTGTGTGCAACTCTTCACAATTATCAACTGACTGTGAGTCAAACGGAAAAAGCAAATCCTATGGCTTTGAGTGATAAGGGTGATAGTAGTCAACAACCATTTGGAAAGTTTAAACTGAACAGAGAGTCCGTTAAGTTCAATGAAAACATCATCAACAACAATGTGAATGCAGCATCAGGTGTGCCTTATATTTCTAAGTTTTTCAAGAAAGAAAGAAAGTTTACTCCTTTGAATGAATCATTGCATAGTATTATGAATAAGTTATTGGAACAAAATGTGCTTACTCTCCCTCCTATAAAGAAAATAGATCCTGCAAAGATTAATTCACCCTATTTTGATAACAAATCTTTTTGTCAATTTCATCGTCAACCTAGGCATGATACTGAAAAATGTTTTGCTTTAAAGGGTAAAATTCAAGATTTGATTGATAATAATACTATCTCTGTTTCAAGAATGAATGATAAAGGCAACAGATCTGTAGCTCCTCCTAACCAAAATCTTAAGATTTTTACTGATCCATTACCTTCTCATACCTCTAATGTGATTGAGACTAATGATTCCTCTTTCTCATCTGATGGTCTTGTGTCTATGACTCCGAATGTGATTAACTTTGTAGAGCAGCAAGAAAACCCTAAAGAACCTTCCATCACATTTGATTCTAGTGAAACTATCAGGGCACCTGATGGTCCTTTATATATAGTTGCAAAAGTCAAGAATACACCTTGCCGTGGAGGGCTTATTGATCCTGCTTGCATGGTTAATGTTATTACTAAAGAATTTATTTTTACTTTGCAATTGAATCAAGAGATCTATGACAAAACAGATGTGATTGTGAAATTATTTGATGCATTTTCTTCTCTTGCAATTGGTTCTATTACATTACCTATTGAAGTTCATAACAAATCCCTTGATGTGAACTTCGCTATTATTCCTTCGTCCGAACAATTTTGTGTGAAGCTAGGCTATCCTTGGCTATCTTCCATGAAAGCTATTGCTTCTCCTATTCACAAGTGTTTGAAATTTCCCCATAATGGTGAAGTTGTTACTATCAATCATAGTCTCTTTAAACTAGCAGAAAGAACTTCTAGCGTTCCTATTGATTATTTTTGGCCTAAACAATTCCAATCTCTTCCTCCACGAAGTGATCATCTTTTCAAATCTTATCAAAAGTGGAAAACAGATATGATCCTATCTTTAAGTGAACCTAGAACACCCAAACTTGATATTCCTATCGTTCTTGAGAAGGAAGTTCTTCCTTTGAAAGATAAAACTAATGTCTTTCCTCAAGAAGATTCCCAACCCATTCCTATGGATGTGACTATGTCTATGTCTAATAAACTTTCTAAAAGTAGGCCTATACCTCCTCGTCATGATGGAGTAGTTCCTCCTCCTTCCTCTTATAGAGAGAAGAGACCTTCCTCTTCTCCTATTATCCAACCTAAGAAACAACAACCTAAACGCCCAAGTGATAAGGATGAGAACATTCCTCCTCCTCAATCTTCTCCACTTCCTACTAAGACTAGAAGAAATCATTCTACACGTGAACGCCGACGAAAGCATCGTCTTAGAGCTCAGGCAGCTACTTCTCAAACTTTGCAATCTCTAAAAACACCTTCATCTAGTATTATTCCATTTTCTCCTCAGCCGAAAATTGAGCCAAAATCTCCTAAACATAAGATGCATGATGGTTTTGATCCTGTGCGAGTTAAAGATCCTATTTTTATAAATCTTGATGATGGTATAGATGAAAATATTATTCATGATGAAAATGTTACTTCTCTTGCTTCTGATAGTGAATATGAATATGTTGATGTTGATAACCATTTATCTAACGAATTTTCTAAAGCACTTATCCTAGCTTCTAGACAAGAACAACGTGGCTTGGAACATGAACATAGCCCTTGTTTGGATCTTGTGATAGCTCCATCTGCTGTGTTGGATGTTCCTCCTCTAGCGTGTTTCCTGCCTTCCCAAAATATTGATCAGCAAGATCGAGGGGTAGATGACGTGCTAGACTAGTTTCATTAGCATGGCAGATTCTCTCCTCCTCTCTTTTGTTACTTCTTCTATGTGTTATTCTCATTCTTCTATTTGTTGTCCTTAGTGTTGTCTACTTGAGGACGATGCAAAGTATTGAGATCTCTTTTGGTCTCTCTCATGTTGACTCAAAAGACACATGTGTTCCCTTCTTCTAGGTGACCTTCCTTGATTGGGGAATGAAGAACAATTATGCATACATACATATGATATACATGAATTATCATACAGCATACTGACCCTGAGGAAAGCGAAGTCACCTCGTGCTTTGTGTTTTGTGTCTATTATCCTTGGGTTTATCTCACACTTGGGGGCTAAATCTTTGTGATAACGTGCTCCTTTCCCTTCCCATTTCTTTTGTGTATCACTACCTTAAAGCAATCACCCCCGTTGAGGCATGTGCGATCGCTTTAACGTAGGGGGGCATACACCCCATCTATCCCTTCAGGATACTTGAAAATTTCTTGACAAATTTAGCTTTGCCTTGAAAATTTTTGATATTTTTCTTGCATGACTCATAGTGAGGGAACCTTACTATGGACAGTCATGGTTCTCCCTCATGATCTTCCCTTTTACTTCATCAATCAAAGTCCTAAGATCCTTAGTCCACTGGGGGCTTGGTGTGTCTTGCCTCCCTGACGTGGTGAAAGTCTTTCAATGTTGTTTCCTTGTACTTTACCGGAAGTATGGGTGTACGCTTATACTCCCGCTAAAGTGGGGGCTAAATGTAGCATCCTAAAATTGTGACACTTGCAATTTTGACTGCATTCAGGTCTTCACGATGGCGACGCAACACTGAACCTGAATGGAGACCTAGAAACCCGTTTATGATATCAAAAACTGCATTTTTCAACACCCTGGCCTGATCCTCCTTGCACCCTGCTATCCCTGGAGGTGGGACCATGGCACCCAGCACCCTGGTCCTTTAGGACCATGGCGCCCAGTGCCCTGGTCCCCCAGGACCATGGCGCCCAGCGCCTTGGTCCCTGGCCCTATTTTGGGCCCAGTCTCTTATGGGGCTTCGGGTCTTTAAGTTTGCAAATTGGAAAGTAATGTTTCCTGGTCGGCCTAAGGTCAGAAAAATCAGTCTATCAACCCTAATTGGCAAGTATATAAACTACATTTCCCCTCTCAGAAAGGGTAGATGAAAGGAGGAAGGACATATGTGTATAAGACGCGGAAGCGATATTCAAACATTCAAGCATTCATTCAAGCATTCCTTCAAGCAATTGAGCATTCTAAGTCTCCATTCAAGGCTAAGTGTTGCATTCAAGACAAGGATTCAACCATTGAAGAGGAGATCACTTACAACATACAACAACATTTACAGCTTCGCATGTAGGAATACAAACATTCTTACAACAAGGTATCAGTACTTTATTACATTACAAACATTTACATTTACAGCATTCTCATTTCTTGGTTAATTCCAAAACCGGGGTTTGACCTAAAGGCAAACCCCTAATCCCTAACCCCCCAATCGTCCTCTCTTTTCTGTGTGTAGGTTGCAGGTACGTGGCTATAATTGAAGATCTGGAATCCTTGTGTAGAGACGAACAGATCCCCCTTCATTTCGCGAATTTTTTGGAGGACCGTGTGCACGCCGGGCACCATCGTCTTGTCAACTTTTGCTCAAATTTGCAGGACAGCATCGTCTCGACATTTTATTGCTAATTCCAGGTCTGCAGCTTCATCCCATATTCCTATCTTTGTTTATAAGTGAATCTTTCTCACTTTACATGCATTCTTAGCTCAATCCTTCTATCTACATTCTTTACAAAAGAGGGTAGCCTTGCTGTCACAACCCTTGAAACTCATTGAGAATCCAATCTTGCATTGTGTGGGATTGGATCTTGTGGGTTTCAACCCCTCTTTTGAATGTAAAGTCCCTCCTAAGTGAAAACTATCAACCCTAGTGACCTCCTTTCTCTCTCCTTGGAGTTGGGGAGGGGAACACTTAGGGTTCGATCGTGCTTTTTCTGCTTTACAGTAATACACCACTCTTTCTTTACCTTCTTCATCATGATGTGCTAAAAGAGCTCCTAATGATACATTTGCCATTGAGATGTAAACCAACAATGGTTTCCCTTTGATTGGTGATACAAGTACTGGAGGATTCATCAGATATTCTTTAATTTGCATAAAAGCTTCTTCACACTTATGATCCCATTTTAATGGAATATTCTTATGTAAAAGATGAGTGAATGGATGATATCTATCTTCTAACTGAGATACAACTCTTCTGATTGATTGCAATCTTCCTTGTAGAGAACACAATTGACTTATGTTTCTAGGTGACTCCATTTTCATGATAGCTTTGACCTTTTCTAGATCTACTTCAATTCCACGAGTTGATATAATGTACTTAAGAAGTTTTCCAGAGGTTACTCCAAATGCACTTTTTTTGGATTCAATCTTAACTGATATTGTTCAAGCCTATCAAAGATCTTGGCCAAGATGTTCAAATGTTCTTTCCTTTTATGGGATTTTTCAAGTATATCATCTACATAATCTTCCATAAATGTAAGCATCATATCATGATAAATTATTGTCATGGCTCTTTGATAAGTTGCTCCTACATTCTTAAGCCCAAATGGCATAACATTCCAACAGTAAGTACCCCATGCATAGGTGAATGTTGTATTTTCTTGATCTTTAGGGGCAATTCTTATTTGATTGTATCCCAAGAATCCATCCAAATTAATAAAAACATCCCATGTCTTGCTGATAAGTCTACAATTAATCAATATTGGGTAGTGGGAAATCATCTTTGGGACATGTCTTGTTCAAATATCTAAAATCGGTGCAGACTCTTATTCTTTTATCTGGCTTTGACATTGACACAATTCTTGAAACCCATTCTGGATAGGCAATAGGTCTTATGAAACCCACATCCAATAGTTTCTTTAGCTAAGTTTTTACAAGTAGAGCGATGTGTGGATGCATCTTCCTTAGCTTTTGTTTAACTAGTTTTTCTTTTAGATCCACATTGATATGATGCATGATAAGATATGGATCAAGTCCTGGCATGTCTGCATAGGACCAAGCAAAATTTACCTATCTTTGTCTGAAGAATTCTATGTATTATTTATTTTCTTCATCTGATAATGATGCAGTAGGATGAAGTATCTTGGGATCCTTTGTTGTGCCAATGATTATTGCTTCTATTGGCTCTATTAGAATATCAGATTTCTTCTGAAAATATGCAGGGAGGATGTCAATTTTTCCATCTTCTGGTGCCTCAAAGAGGTTTTCATCGTCAGATGCGTCATTTATTTTTCCTTTTGATTGATCTAGTGTTGCCATGAAATGGTTTTCAGCACTAGGTCTTTTTCCTTATTTTTTTCAATTTTGTGACTGGAAAGTTTGGCATTCTACTGTCTGCAAGAAACATTACTTGATTCCATCATGGAAGATATCTTAGGTGTTATGGGTTTGACAACATTAAGATATACAACTAAGTCATGGTCATATGAAAAGACATCCAATTCAGGGTTTTCTAGGTTATCCCAATCAATTAGTTCTGGATGAAGAAGTGGTAATGCGGGATGTAGTAGATATTGCCATGTAGGATACGTCCATTGCGTGCTTTTTCTGCTTGGATTATTTCCATGTCATGATAAGACATGATGTGGGATGTAGTAGACATTGCCATGTGGCCTACCGATAGGTTTATGGTAGAGCCATGCCACATGATGACATGATGCAGGGTGATGTCGAGGTGCACACTGCCATGCCATGTGGGTAGTGTGACTATGTCGCACCACATGATGAGCTCCTGCGATAGCTAGATGATTGTTCCTTTCTTCCTCATTGGTGGCTAGATGCTAGTCACATAGTGATGTAATGTGCACTTATGATATTTTTTTAATTTATTTTTATTTATTTCCTTGTGGGCCAGCAATTTATTTTATTTTGATTTTGAAGGTTTAGCCACGATCTTGTGATCTTTTCCTTACTTGATTTGGTGTTGCAATTCTGGAATTATTTTCTTGCCTTACTATTGGAATTGATGATTATTATCTTTATTCTTCTGTACTTTGGTGGCTAAACTGATTTATCCTTATTGTTTTTCGTATGCTGGTCTTGTGTTGAAATGTGAAATTCCTCTCCAAAGACATATGAGACGGTCTTGGTTGAATGTGTACGAGGAAGTAGACGTAAGGAACCTTGAGGATGGGGGTATGTGAGGCTGTCATGCAACTAAGATCCACTATAGACCTATGTGTGGTGACTATCTCTTGGAGGCTAACCACCTTACTCAGTAAGGGATGTTCATGAAGGTCTTGTATGAAAGGTAGCACCACTATGGTGTGCCCTAGCACCATCAAGCCTTTGAGTGAGATGTTGTATATTTATGATCATATTATTATTCTGAGATCAGGCATAGAGATGCTAATCATACATGTTATCTTTGATTGAGCATTAGACATGCTCACATGTGGCCTTTTGTGTTGTGCATTCCAATTATGTGGATGATTATTATGTGTAATCATAGAGTAAATTGTGTTAACTTGTCACTATGTTATGGGACATAATCTTTGGAAAGGTTTTTATATGCCTGACAAGTGTAAACAATTGAGTTATTTATGTTGCTCTTATTTCATGAAAGTTAACTTGGTTGTAGAATTTGATATTTGAAGCTAGTTCTATGTGATAAAGTTTTATGAAAAAGATGTATTGGTAAAGGAAATTGATCATGATGGCATGTTTTCTTGTCATGTTTGATAGATGAGTATAGTAATTATTGCTTACCTCTTTTAATGCTTTAATTTGGTGTAATGAAAGGAAGAAAATTCTTGTTTCTCTGCTATGATTGTGGATAATTCCTAGAAGATTTTAAGAAATGTATGGTTTTAGATGTATCTTGCCAATGGATGATGACATTCGTAGAGGATTTATCAATAATGTTTCAATTGTTGAGAAAATATTTATATGTGCAAATTAATAATTGTTAAATGAGTTTCAGGGCTAATGCGTGTTGCATGATTTCTGCTTAGCCTTACGATTTTTGGGAGTAAGTCAGAGCCTAGGGGGAGAATGTAGTACCCCTACCCTAGTCAGCTTTGTAAAACTGGTTTGACCTTGGTTGACTTTTTATGTGGCATTCTTGACTGGTTGAACTACCATGAGGTAATGTTGTAGTCAGATATTATGATTATTGTGCATACCTATTAATGTGCTTTCGCATCGATACTTATGTAAGTTTAATTGTCCTCCTGATTCTTGTTATTAAGTTTAATTGTTTGCTTATATATATATATATGCTTATGTGACTCTTGGTTGCAGGAGATTGCAGGTACAATACCGCCTAGGTGCAAGGTTCATTTTCACCTAGATTCACTGGGTTGAGTATACCTCTTTCGTCCTTAGAATTTGGGTTAGGTGGTCGTAAAACCCTTAGTTTACCCTAGTCATGTTCAAGTGAGTGTCGCCTGTGGTTCATCAGTTTCCTTTTCATTTGGGTTTGTAGGTCGGGTAATTGGTTGGCTTACTTGGTTTACGTGCATGGTGTGTGGTAAAACTGAGTATTTAATCCTAAGTATTTATTTTGATTTAATGTGTTCATTTATGCATTGGTAATTGAGGAATTAAAATAAATAGGTTTCTTTTATGTGATTAATCATTTATTTAAAAAAAAATTGCTCTATTCATGTTTGTAGCAAGTTTCATTTAATGGTTAATTTTAAATCAAGAATTTATTTAGTTTCATGCATTTTGAAGGGGAAAATTTAAATTTATTCGAAATAGAAATAATTTAATCTCTTTTTCTTTTTGGAATAGAAAGGTTAATTTTAATTATTTAAGAAAACCAATTTTTATTAGAAAAGTAAGTTGTATTCATATATATTTGATATAGTGTGAAAGATTGATTTTGAGAATTTAATTTAATTAAAAATATTTTACCTTCATTAATATTGTGAAATACAACTATTAGCTTAGTTAACATTGAGAAAATTAAAAAAATTAAATGAGGGAGAAAAGCATTTTGATTTTTAATTAGAACAAGAAGTTTAGATTATTTTAATAGTTGAAAAGAATGATTTTTCTTTTATTTTCTTTTATTTATTTATTTTATTCTTTTTATTCAAAAGTTGTTTAAAATTCTAAAATAAGGGTTTAGGTCAAGAGATTCTTCTATTTAACCCTAGGTTTGGAAATATTTTGGGGGATTGTTTTTGGAGAGCTTTTTGGAAAATATTTTG
Organism: Cryptomeria japonica; assembly: GCF_030272615.1. Taxonomy (NCBI): domain Eukaryota; kingdom Viridiplantae; phylum Streptophyta; class Pinopsida; order Cupressales; family Cupressaceae; genus Cryptomeria; species Cryptomeria japonica. The sequence goes on along the minus strand of NC_081408.1, from coordinate 523,538,558 downwards.
GAAGAAGGGTTTTTGCGAGATTGATTTTTTTTTGTTTGGAAGAGATTTTTGGAAAATATTTTTGGATGGAAAAATTTTGGGGGTTTTGGGGAGGAGAAGGAATTGTTTGAGCTGGAGGATTGGGCTCTTCTTCAATCTTGCCAGGATTGTTGAACCAGGTAGGCCTCTAGTTTATTTCATTGGCTTCTTGTTTTAAAGAAATTTATTTTGGATTTTGAAGAAATCTATTTGTGCTTGGTTATATGGAAATGGGAGAATGATAGAAATTTTACCAGTCTTAGTATTGGGGCTTTATGGTGTTTTCAGTTTTAAAATATGTGTATGTTAATCTTTTATTGATTCTGGAAATATTCCTAGTTTGTCTTCAGAAAATTTGAGTTTTGTTTAAAAAAAAATGTAAGGCCTTCCCCAAACACAGCTTTGATTAACTCAATGGACCATGTTTGACCCTATTAATAAATGCTTTATAATTCAATAGAATGGATTGTGTTAGGCAGATAGGTTTGTGAGAAAAATAATTGAACCAAGTTATAGAGTTATCGCACCTAGTGGTGTACTTTTGATATGTTATGAATTTGAAATTTTAAAAGATCCATTGAATTGGATGGTCTTGATTTAACGTATGTCAACTATGTCTGGATGTAGAACTTATATGATTCTGTGATAGGGTAACATTTATGAATGTGGATGCTTCATGTATATGCTTTATAGATACAGAACTCTATATGATCCTAGAATAGGATAAATTTGAGAGGAGGTATGTCATTATTGGATTTGCAGAACTTTACTATGATGAAAGAGATAGGAATGCTTATTTTAATGAAGGGATCAAAATTATGTGAATGATGATAATTGTTATGTGGAATTATTTGGATGAAAGATGTATTGGTGGATAAATGTATATTGTATGTAGAGTGTTTTGTAGTGCATTATTATTCAGGTGTTTTATATTATATGAGAATTATTTGAAAGTACCAAGGTGTAAATTGAGTTGTGCAGGAATTATCCATATGACCATGGAAATATTACGGAGAACCAAACCTAGACTTATGTATGTTCGTAAGCCAGGGGTTGTCTATTTGGAGAGACAACACCCCGTTTGTGTTGTATTTTATTCGTAACAGTATATGCTGCATGAATGTTAAGTGTTATTTAAATTTAATGTGTAAAAATCACAAGAGACAATTTCATGTTTTATTTTGTAAAAGTGTTTTATTTGTGTCACTTGACACGTGTGGATTTAAATTTAAATGTTTTATTTTTGTCTCTTGGTGGGAAAGTGTTTAACTATAGTTTTTCTTAAATAATATAATGTGTTGTCATAAATATTTTGGGAATATAATCTTTGGAGTGGTCAACATATGTTTGACCCGAAAATAAACTTCAGAGGGGTTTAAAATGGGTTAAATGAACACCTAGGGGTAGTTTAATAGGGTTTCCTAAAGCCCATAAGGTATACCTAAGGGTTAGGGGTAATTTTAGACAAGTTTCTACTTTTTAGTGACCTTTTTGACGCTTTAAAAATTGGTTTTTTTGAGTTGTGCGAAAATTGAAAATTAGAAGTTTAAATCTAATTGAGATTTTTCCTATTCGAATGGGAATCTTTTTCTGATTTTGCTTTACTTTCCTTTTTTTTTTTTTTTTTTTTAGAAACTTGTGAGAACTTAGAGAATGAGCTTCTTAAGCAAGAATTGGAGAATTTGAGGGTAATCACCCACTCTCCATTTTTGGAGACAAGAGAATTTTGTAAAGAAAAGATAGAATATTGGTTTGAGAATTTTAGCTAAGGGTAGAAAGAGAAGAACCGTGGAATTGGGCTGCTCATCCTCAACAAAACTAAACTACCTTTTAGGCAGATTAAGGTTGGTCGTATTCATCATATAATGAATTTCTTATTGCATGTTTTTGTAAGTAATGTTTGTGAAAAAGAGATTGGTTTCCGTGCATGTTCTTTTGGAAATTTTATTTGGTATTTTGTTTTATACCTTGTATGAGTGTTTGGGAGTAATCAAGATCTCCTACTCTTGGGAGAGAGGAGGATCTTGTGGGTGGTAGAAGTGACAACCCTCGAGTGAGAGACTCTCGTCATGAGAGCGATCACAAGGGAAATTGTGTGACCCTTGCTGCATGGCTTGTTTATGCATTGGGGGTCATAAGGAGGGAAATAAGGCATGAATGCCTTGGGGGGCATAAGGAATAAAGGGCTGATTATGTTATACTTGATGTATTTTGTTTGCCATGAGGTGGCGATATGCTTTAGTTTTCCATGAGGTGGCTATTTGTTTTGCCATACTTGCAGTCTCCTCAGGGTACTTGGTCCACTACCATCCTTGAAAAGTTCATCACCAAAGTGTGGTGCTGTGAAGCCAAGTTGGGAGTGTGTCTGAAAATCTGTATGTATTTGCCTTCTATGTGTTTGCCTGTTTGTTACCCGTCTAGGAATTGGTTCTCCGAGCTCAGGGCTGGCTACTAGTTAGCCTAGGCTGGGAGGTGAGCACTCCGTGGTCATATTTGTGTTTTCTATTATGCAGGAATGTCAGGAGAAGAGAATAGGAACAATGAAAAGATACAAAAGATTATTGTTGAAGTTACTTAAATCCATTTGCAAATATTTGTTTAAATTTGGTACAGAAGTATGCCCTCATTCATAAATATGAGAGGCAAGTTGTAATTCTTGAAAATAGACTTGAGGTTTATTGTTGTAGCTAAACAAAGAAACATCCTGTAAAATTTGCAAAATATCTAGAGTTGTAAAAAGCTTGTTTTATTTCTACTTCTAATTTTTAGAAAAAGAAAAGCCACTTTGAGTTGCATGCAAAAGCTTCTTTGTATTATGGAAAAATTAGTTTTCAAATAAATTTTATCTATATTCTACTTGTTGAAAAATATGAGTTATTTTTGCTGAAAGATCCTAAGTTTTTTTTTTAAAAATAAAGGTGTTTTAAGTAATTATTTTATTAGTTGGGAAATCAATGAATCTATTTATTATAGAAAAGTATATTGTACTTCCTAAATTGTATTTCTAAAGTGTATTTTTAATTAGTGTTGATAAAAAAGCTTAACAATAGATTTTGCTTCATTCTTTTATCAGCAATTAAAATAAATAAATAAAAGAGCCTAAGTTTATATACCAATTATATATATAGCACATGTAATTTGATTTAACATAATGCTTTCCCTTGTTATTTTGTTTGAAATTTTGCATGTAAATCTTATTAAAAATATATATATATATATTTATATATATTCACCCTTAAAACTTTTATATTTATAAATGTATATAAATATATATATATATATATATATATATATTTATATAAAATATATTTAAAAAAATAAAAAATAAATAAAAAAAAGAAAAAATTTGGCTGCTCACGGACCCCACTGTGTGTGCACACAGTGAGGGCCGTGCGGCTTTCACTGTGCGTACACATAGTGCGGGCCGCTTCGGCTCCCACCGTGTGGACACACAGTGTCAGCCGCGGCCGCCACTGTGTGGACACACAGTGGTGTGAGCCGCTAGCGGTGCCCACTGTGTGGACACATAGTGGTGCCACGCCGCCACTGTGCGTTCACACAGTGGCGCCCACGACCCTTCGCCCATCTTCAAACCCTACATAAAAAAATGGCCGCCGCCGTAGTTCGGCCCTGAAAAAAATAAGGGATAAAAAAAAAAGGGGGTTAAACCCTAGCCCAAGTAGGGCTGGGGTGATAAATTAAAATAACCAGTTAGTTGATTTGGTTTTAGAGTTATCTTATATAAAATAAAAAATCCCTAATTAGGGTTGGAAAAATAATGTCTTTTATATTGAAAAGTTATTATTTTAAAAGAATTAATATATATATATATATACTGGTTGTATTAATGGAGTAAGTATTTAATAGAGATTTAAATATATAAATACTTCCGTATGATTACTAATAGGAAGTATAGAAAGAGAAATTTATAATTTTGAGAATGAAGCCTAGTCTTATAATTTTAAATTGATTTAATTTGATAAATACATAATTTTGCCTTAGTTAATTTTATTAGAGCATTAGAATTTAAAAATGGATGTATAGACTATATAGTCATATTGGAGATTGAATTAATTTTCCTCTCCTATTTTCTTTAACATGATTGATTTAATAAAATTTAATGACTAGGTATCTCGTGGAGATAAGATTAGACCAGTTAGATTTCTGCAAATATAATTAAACAATAATCGATGCTTGGTTCATTTCAGAATTAGCTCGAATATAGTTATGGCAAATTCATTAACGCTTGTCGTGTGAGTGAACTTGTTAATTAATTGGTATTTAAAAAAAAAAATCATTCAGTTTTTGCCCTAAATTTTGGGCATGACAAAAAATATGTATTTTCTACTAGTTGAGATTACCCAATAGCTGGGCTTTGGGTTATCTTTTGTTTTCTATAAAAAAAATAAAAATAAAAATAAATAATGAATAAACAAACGCTTATGCAGTGTTGTTTTTTGTTGTTTGGGAGAGGGGCGGCGTGAAGCCGAGGCCCTCGACCCATGGTTGGGGAGAGCCAAGGCTTCCCCAAACCATGGGGAGAGGCCTGTGGTGAGGCCATGTTGTGACCTCCACGCAACCAAGGCTGGGTGGAGACCACGTCATGGTCTCCCCAGCCTTCCCTTGGGGGAAAGGGAGGCCCATGTGGGTTTGCCCTTGGCTATTTTTTAAAAACTTATTATTATTATTATTATTATTATTTTTTAATAATAAAAGAAAAATAATATAATATATTAAAAGCTTTTGTTAAGATATTTTTTAAATGTTAAAATAAAAGTTTTTTTTATATATTTTTAAATTAATTATTAATTATTATTAATATATATTTATTAATCAAGATTAATATTTATATATTAATTAAAATTTAATTAGAGTATGGTGTATTATTAAATTATTAATTGTTTATATTTTATTAATCAGGGATTAATAAATATATAATAATTAATATTTAATTTTGGTATCTGTCTTAATGAAGAAGTATCTTTTGAAGGTAGATAGAACATTATTTTAACTGGATAATTGTTGAAATAAAATATATTTAGTAATTGATCATTTTTAAAATAATATTTTATTCAGGAATATATTATTTGAGTAATTGAGAAAAAAATGAAATATTTTATCATGGATATTTTGAAAACTTAAATGATATGCTATTAGAATTACTGGAAATTTAATAATTTGTCGATTGGAAAATCGGTAAGTTAATGATATCTTCATTTAGTAAAATAAATGGCTTAATTATATTCTTCCTCTGTATTGTGAAATAGACAAATGGTAATATTGCAATTTTAGTATTGTATTCACCTTGTAATGGTGACTTTTCTGTTAATGTATTTTTGAAAACTTAGAACATTTAGGAAACTTGATCGACTTTTATTGTTTAAACCAATAGGAAAGAAGATTGTCCTTTTTCGGTTATTGCCTATGCAAGTTTAATTTATGTATTCACTTTTGTTTAAGTAATGGCAAGGCCTTGATATATTTGTCTGGACCCTGTTGTTTGGTTGATTTGGGGTTCCTGTTTATGTCTTCGACCTCTAGTTTGGTTGTTGCCTTGTGATGGTGTTATAACTAGTCTTGTCGTTTATGTGGGTGTCGAGTGTTGATTTATGGTTGACCATAGCGGGTCAGGTCTTTAGTTAGAGTATTGTCAGGCAATGGACCTTGTATTAGTTTTGATATGTTCAGTTGGATCCATTTCTTTGTAGGGATCATTTATGTATTTATTGATCGATGTGGTCGGTTGTTTATTGGTATGATTTGCCTTGATGGTAGGAATGTAAATGATGTGGAACTTATGTACCCTTAACTTATTTAAATGATCAAAGGGGTCTTGCAGTTGAGCAGACCCAGAGATGTGGCCCTTTGGGGGGTGAACTCCGATATCAATTTGGTGTTATGTGATGCTTTTGTTCTTATGTTTCATGTTTTTAGTGTTAGCATGATGGATGGCGTTTTGATAGAATGTATAAGTGGATTAGATGAGATTTATTATAAATGCATGTAAGCAGTCATCTCTTAATGCAGTAAAGTGGTTCATGAAAGAGTGTTTGATTTGCAGAATGAATTCTATAATTGTTAATGAAATTAAGTATGCATGAGAAGATCTCACTAGTTATGATGAAATTATAGTGCGTTTTGGAACAAGATTCATGGCATGTGTTTAATGAAAAATTGAACGAAATGAATGGATAACAATTGTTGGATGAACTCGTCATATTACCTAAATTGTAATTCTAATGGATGAACTTCATTTGGTTATTTACATTTCAACCTTAATAAATGAACTTCATCATGTTAGCTATATTTTAACCTTGATGGGTGGATTCATATGTTATCTATGATTTAATCTTAATGAAAGAAATTATTCTTTGTTTAAGTATTATCTTGTCATTAACTTAATCAGCTTAATTGGTTTAGTTATAGTGAGTTGTGTTAAGTGTGGAATTAAGTAATCATGTTGGGAAACTCTTTAGGTGTTAGTTGATGTCTTCCGCTGTGTAATCTATTCTTTGATATCTCATTGTATCATTATGTTGTGTTTCTTTAAAAAAAAAATTATTGCACTCCATTTGTGTGTTTTAACTTTATCCCTTCGGGGTTTCCTGGTGGGGCATTACACATGATCATATGAAAAGACATCCAATTCAGGGTTTTCTAGGTTATCCCAATCAATTAGTTCTGGATGAAGAAGTGGTAAGTCATAGTAATCATCATTGTTAAGTGCTGCAAGGTTCATGACATAATAGTCATAATTTGGCGTAGAGTAGGTAATGTCATAGATAGAACGCTCTTGAGGATAGTCTCTCCCAAGTGCTCTCCAATCAGTTCTAACAAAATTAGTATTGGTATTTTGTGGTTCACAATCAAGTGATTCTTCATCTGATGTTTGTCCCTCAAACGAATGGATTATATCAACACATACATCTTTAATACTGCAAGTTCCTTCTTGATTAATTTCAATAGATTCATTTTTATTTTGAAGTTGACATGTGAACATGACATAGAGGATTATTTTTCTATCTTCTATCTTCTCTTGAACTCAGCTTCTTCTGGACTAATAGTCAATCTTGCTTGACTATCTATTAGTTCTTCCATTGTTCTTCCATACCTTGGTACGTCTTTCTCATCATTTGATAGAAATATGATATTTCTTGATACTTGATCAATAAATGTTTGTGTTTCTTGTGGTGCTACTTTTTGTTCTTTTTCATCCTCTTTCTTTTGTTGTTTTGTATATGTCTCTTTCCTCTAAATTCTGAGTTCTTCTTTTCTTCTTCTAACTCTATCCTTTGTTTTGTGAAAGATGAGTCTTCATTTGTAATAGCCACTTGCTCTTCATCCTTTTCTTCACTTGATACACTAGATGATAGATCTGGACCCCATTCATATTCATTTAAATCTATCTCTAAACCATTGTATAGGATTACACTACTATACCATATAGGGAATATTGTATGGTGCAAATAGTTCTCTGATTTTGACTATCTCTTCTATCACTGCTTCTGGAATATCTTGCTAAGATTCAACACTTGTTTGTATTCCTTTAACTTGTTTGCAAGATTCTTCTTCTCTTTTGATTGCAAGTTCTTCCTGTTGTTTCTCATATTCTTCTTGTTTTTGTTTGTTGGCTATTATTTTTGCTGCTTGGTGTAGCTTTTCTTGTCATGGTTCTTCTTTAGGGACTGCTTTCTTTCTCCACCTTGGCTGTTGATAATTATGTTGTTTTTTATTTGATTTTGGATATTCAAGTCCCGATTTATCTTCTTTAGATTGTGAGTGAGGACAAATAGGTTTTGAAATACCTCCTTGCTGCTTGCCAATTGGTCCTTTTCCTTCATATCCCATTTTTTGCATCATCTTATAACCATTGCCATATTTCTCTATGGGAATATTGACTTCTACAACTATTACTATAGTTTCATTTTCATCTTTATACAACCAACTAAGAATGTCCTTGTCTTCAATTTCTTCTACAAGTGTTCCAGCTTTAACAAATGCTCCATCGAACATTTCTACTGATTTTTCTAAGATTCGTGGTTGAACATTTGTAGGTTTTCCATATGATTTAGGTGAAAGTGGCAAGCTATGTAAAGAATATTTTTCCATTCCTTCATCATTTAATTTGAGCTTTTTCTCAAAGGTTTCTCATAATTTTTCTTGAATTTCTTTGGTGGGATAGATTGATTCTCTGTTATGTGGAACTCTTGTATCTTGTGTTGGCTTCAAATTATTACAATATTGGTTGGAGTCTGCAATTATAGTGACTTCTTGTCCCTCATGATAAAACTTTACACATTGGTGATATGTAGAAGGAACTGCTTGCATGTTGTGAATCCATGGTCTTCTCAGAAGAATGTTATAAGATAAATTCAAATCTAAAACCTGGCATAATGTATTCCTTTCCACAGGTCTTATTTTGATTGGTAACACCACATTTCCTTTAGAAGGACACTCTTCTTCATCATAAGCCTTAATGGTTATTTTATTTTTTGGATCTACTGCATTTTTTGAATATCCCAAAGCCTTTATTAAACTTAATGCACACATGTTTAAGCCAACTCCAACATCTATGAGTACATGCTTGACACGAGTTTTGTGAATAGCGACTTCAACATGTAAGGGAGAATTATGAGGATGTTGCAAGGATGTGTCATCATTTTCAAAAAATGATAAGCAATGAGGGGCTATAAGGTGTCCCACCATGTTTTGGAACTGATCTACATCTAGGTCTTTGAAACTATTGTTTCTGTTAGAGATTTTTCCAAAATTTCCTTATGCATAGGTGAAACTTTGAGGAGCTCTAAAATTGATATTTGAGCAGGTAATCTTTGCAATTGTTCCACTAAGTTGTATTGTCATGAAGTGGATGTTGATTCATTTTTTTTCTTGGAAATGTAACCTTTGCTTTGCTTCTTGTAATGAAATTGATTGGTTCTGAAGGTGTTTTATCTTTAATGATGACAACATTTACCACATCATCATATGTATAAGTGTAGTTCACTTTAGCTTTTTGTTTGTCATCTTTTGATTTAGATTGTTCACCTTTTTTATAGTTTGGAAGTGGAGTTTTGAAGGCTAGATGTGATTTGTTTGTGTTATGACTATCCACTGTGATAGTTCTATTATTGATTAAATCTTGGATAAGGTGCTTCAATCTTTGACAATCATTTGTTTGGTGTCCTTTGTTTCGATGGTAATTGCAAAAATGATTATCATTCCACCAATTAGGTTTAACTTGTGGTTCATAGTTTCTTGCTTCTGGTAAAGTAATCAATTTATTTGCAAGAAGAGTTTTCAAAGTTGATTCTGAGGGTTCTCCAATGTTTGTGAATTTCCTGAGAGGATTGGAGAAGAAAGACTTGGATTTATTGTTCTCTTGATTGTTATTGTTTGGGATTTGACTTGATAAATTAAAGATTGGTTGTTGTTTTGTAGCATTATTGTCATCATTTCCCCCATTGATAACATTCCTATTCTTTGACCAAAATTTAGGGTTGTCATTGTTATTGTTGTTGTTGTTGTTATTGTTATTGTAGGAATTATTATAAAGCTTTAGCTCCCCTTTCTTTACCATTGCGTCTTCTATTTTTAGACCATTTTCAATCACCTTGGCAAAAGGACATTGCATTTCTACACAATAACTCATTTCACTGATAAGGTTGTTAATGAATACGTCAATTTTCTCTTGATCAGGCACATATCTGGGATACCTATTAAACATTCATTTCCATCGGTGTAAGAAGATCATGAAAGATTCACCATTATTTTGCTTAACATTGCATAAATCTAGCATTGTTATCTCATTTCTTACATTGTAGGAGTATTGTGAGATAAATCTATTGACAAGTTATTTGAAAGATTTGATTCCAGATGGTAGTCTTGAGAACCATTCCATCGATTGCCCATTTAAAATCCTAGGGAATAGATGCATCAGGTAAGTCTCATCGTGTGCAAATTCCATACTCATAGTGCAAAATTCCCTAATGTGATCTTGAGGATCAGATTTCCCATCGTATTTATCATATTTAGGGATTTCACAATGTTGTGAGAATGGCACCATATTTAAACTTTTATCAAAAAGATATGGACAAATGTCCTCCAATGAATACTTCTTGGAACTCGTTCCATGCATATCCTATATTTGTTGTTGTAAGGTTTGCATTTGTTGAGCAAGAGTTAACAAAGGATTATCCATACAAATTCTCATTGTATCCTCATAAGTTCTTCTACCACTATGCTCTCTTATTGTATCATCATGGTCTTTTCTTGTTTTATCTCCTCTTGTTTCCTCATGGTTTACTTTATTTACATCCTCATTATTTGGATCATATGTGTTTTGATTATTACTTGTCTCAGCATCTTGTTTCAAGATTTCTACGTTAAAGTCTTCTGGCAATTTAGCTCCTAATTTTGCCAACATTAAAAGGTATTTTTCTCTTTGTTTGTCCAATAACTTTTCCATTAGCTTGTCAAATTTGAAATCTTTCTCAAGGTCTCTAATGGTGTTATTGACTACTTCTTCATCAACATCTGTATACCCAAAAGTTTGGAATATTGAATTATCTTCTTCCATTTGTTTTTGTTGTTTTTTGAATTGCTCATATTGAGCTCTAGTCCAAACTAGCATGTGATTGCTTCAAAAAAATTCTCAAGTTTTGACCTTCTAAAAACAACTCAATAGGTGATTATTGGTTTAGGAAGGTAGGATTTGTTGATTTTACCACTCTTATTGGTTCATTGTGATAAAGCATCTTTTTGTTGAAAAGCACGTCCTTACAAAAATTTCTTCATCAAATTCTGTCCCGCAACCATGTAAATAGTGATGAAAATGGCGTAGGAATGTCCTATGTTTTAACAAGATCTTGTGATTGATATACAAGAATCTTATCCTCTTCTGCGTAGCTTCATAACTAGGTTTTATTTTCTTAAGGTGATATTTAAAAGTCATATAAGCATATGATAGTTTACAAGTTTGCTTGATTCCAATGTAAGTGCAATTCTGATTTTGATATAACCTAGGTTCAAAATAGGAACGATATATCCAAGATAATAAATAAAAGGTGGATTGATCAAATTTACTGATAGAGGATTTGATATATCTTGATGAGAAACTGATAATGATGTTGATTTTTGCACTTAAGATGGTTGAATCACTAGCTTGTTGAATGTTTTATGCTTATGGAAACCTTTTGGAAATAGCTTGTTATTTGAAGGGTTTTTGATACTGACTTTGAAATTTTGGTCTAATATGCTCTATCTTAGATGCGAGAAAGCATTTGCACTATCTTTTTGGTCAAAAGCGCTAACTTATGGAACAAATGCGCTACTTTGTTTCTTGAAAGCGCTACTCTGTGACACTAAAAGAAGAAAATCGTGTTATACAAGTGTAGTTTCATGTTTGAAAGTGCTAATCCACTGATGAAATGTGTGAACATATGACATAAGAGAAATTTATTGTTTTTGATAAATTAAAAATAGGTTTTAAGGGACCCGAAACCCAGTTACATATGAAAGATATTCAGGATAGAAATAAAATACAACAACGGCATAAAACCAGCAAAAAGACCAGCAACAAAGGAAAGGACAACAAGAGGCTAGTAAGAAATTGGCCCCAAGCCCAGTAAAAACATAAAATTAGAAATTCTTCATTGTTTCTTCTGCATCTTGCACCAAAAGCATCATTGCTTTGGCCACTTCCCTCAAGTCAGTATTTTCCTGAGCAGTCTGGCTTTGTTTCATCTTCATATCCTTCTCCGCCGCAGTCTGCCTGGTTCTGCACCTAGGGGTCTGGTGGCTTAGGTTGGAAGTAGGAGCATCTTCAATAACAACCAGGTTCTTCTCCTAGTTTTTCTTTTCCAGATGATTCACCAGTGCATTCATGTTTTGGGAGGAGACTTTTAGAACCTGGAGGCTATGGTCCATAAGGATTTTCAAGGCTTTCTCATTTCTAGCCATCTGGGCATTGACATTGTCCTTATCCTCCTCCACCTATTCCTTTAGTATTTTGATGACATCCTCCAGATGTCTCAAGTCGCCTTTTATCAAGTCTTTCTCCAGCCAGTCTTCCATTTCCATTTCTTCCTCCACTTCACTATTCTCCATCTCCTCATGCTGCTTCCCAGAGTTGAACATGTTGATCAACTTGTTGATCTTAACTTCCAACTCCCTTTGTTTACCCTGCATGCTGGTAATGTTTTCCACCACCCACTTCTGAAAATTGAAGAATTCAAGGGTGCAATTGCGGGCGGTATCCAGAATGGTGTCCACAGAATCCTTGCTCTATTTTGTCTCCTCCGCATTAGGGTTTTCAGCTTCCTTAGGATTCAGAGCCTCTTTCTTAGTTTCTAAGCCTTCAAGATTAGGTTGACAATTCTCAGAATTGCCCCCTTCCTCTCCTTCCCCATAATTCTCCTCCTTGTTAATCTCCATTTCAGAAATTTCTTCCTTATTCTTTTCCTCTTCTTCCTCACAAAGCACATCCTTTTCTTCTTGCACAATATCAACCTTCCTTTTTTTATGGGTAGGGGTGCTGGTCTCCCCAGTCGAATCAGATTCTATGCATTTCTCAGAAATCTGAGCATTGAGGATTAAAGGGTCATCCTTGGTAGCCCTAGTCTTATCCTTCATATATTCATAAATCAACAAAATGAGGCCCTGGTGCGCAAGAGGGTAGGAACTGGGTTTTTTAATATGGTCGACCAAGCTCTTGTTAAGAGAAGAGACTAAATAAAAGGGCAAAGATATTTTCACCCCATGGCAGAAGTGGTTCAGGATGGCAAAGTGATAATTGCAAATTTTCGTAAACCTACCATCCACAGTTAGATATTCCATTAAATCCCTAAGAATTTTTTGCCAGAAAGGTTTTACCTGTTAGGGGGTGAAGTATGATATATTGTCCTTCTTCACCAGGTTACCCTTCTCATCCTCTATCTTAGGGAAATTTTTGAAGGCCTCAGTGGCGTACTTTCTATCCCTATAGAATTTGGTCCCCTCCATCTTGAGTCCCGTTACCTCCGAGATCAAACTTTCATCAATGTGCCAGATTTCCCCAAACAAGGTAGCTCTCTTATTGCTCCAGCTTTTTGCAAACCCATGAGAAATAGAGTTTCTACTACCATGGAGCTTCTCCATATAATCCATGAAACTGTGTCGGTGGAGCCTTCTCCACACCTTTCTTTCACTCTTCCAGTGCTCACAACCTGACGGTTCATTCCTGTTAAGGTTGCCTCCCATTCTGCTTTCTAGGTCACAATCTCCTTTGTTACAACTCTTGGCCCACGGGTAAAACTCTGAGTTTCTGGTTTCTCCTTGTAGAGAGTCTTTCACAATTTTGAGATTGCCACTCATGTTCATATGAACTTGGCTATTATTACAATTACTTCTTGCACACATATGATCTTGGTTATGATGCCGAGAAACACTCATCATCTGGCAGTTCATCCACCCCCAAAATTTGTTATTGGTACTTGTTCCCCAGAATTCAATCATAATATTAGCTTGCTCCATTAAGGTGATCAAAATATAATTGTTCCTTAATCTCCCACTTGATGTGATCTTCCCCTATATATTTGATGCCCTTTTCCAAATTAACCCCTTCATTAGCAAGGATATCTGCTACCTTGTTACCCTCTCTAAAGGTATGGGTTAAAATAATGCTAACATAGTTATTAAGGATAGATTTAGCATTTTAAATAATATTGGCAATATTCCAGGAGATGGAACTAATACCTTTGAGGGCTTGTATAATATTTAAGGAGTCCCCTTCAAGCCAGATTTTTTTAAATTTGAATTCCTGGGCTAACTAGAGGCTCTTAAGCATGGCCATAGCTTCAACCACATGGTTGTTTTGGGTTCCAAAAGGGGAAGCAAAAGTAGCAATACACCTTCCTTGAGAATTTCTAATAACTCCACCTCCACCAGCCTTTCTAGGGTTCCCTTTGGCTGCCCCATCAAAATTAACCTTTATCCAGTCATAATCAGGGAACCTCCAAACAATGTTATCTCTCTTCTTCTTGTTGTCCACTCTGTAGACCTTATGAATTAGGTTCCAATCAGTAAGAATGTCTTTTTCCATATCATTCATATCAATAATAGCCCATTGTTGATTATTCTTGTGAGGGATGTTGATGTTCTCCTTTATAGCCCTGCATATTTTTTCAAAGACAACTTGAATGTTACACTTTTCTTCCCTAAATATCCTCTTATTCCTTTCTTTCCAAATGCCCCAGCATATCATGGGGAGGGTCAAAGACCACAGGTTTTTAATAATTTGACATTTGGTAGGATAATTCCATTGCCATATTATATCCTTAATGCTTTTGTTCATGACCCAATTAATTTTCCATTTTTCCCACATTTTACACCAGATTTCCCTAGTGAAGGAACAATGAAAAAATAGGTGATCAACTGATTCCCCCTCCTTCTGACAGAGCTCACATCTATTAGGGAATTTGAAGCCCCTTCAAATTAAATTATCAATAGTAAGGGTACTATTATGAGAAGCAAGCCAAAAGAAAATGTTGACTTTAGGGATCAAGATGTTGTTCCAGACTTTACTCCAAATGGGATTGTTGATTTCAAAGAAAGTGTTTTTATAGGCAGAAGAAACTGTGAATTCACCTTTAGGATCACTTTTCCAGAGGAAAACATCATCATAGTTATTGTTAGGGGAAAAGGACATCAACTCTTTCTGAAGAGAGGAAAAACTAGGATGGATGTCCTCAAGTTTGACCCACTTATTCTCCTTCCAATAGTCACAAACCATCAGCCCAAACCTCCTTTTACATTCTTCAATAACTTGATTGTTGTTTTGATCAAATAGGGCTTCATTCTTCATCCAGGGGTCTTCCCAAAACCTTATTCTGTCACCTTTTCCAAGGACCCATCTAGCTCTAGCTTTTATAACTTTTATGGATTTGGTTACACTATTCTAGATGAAGGATCCAGCTGGGATATCTTCAGAATTGAGGATTCCTTGGATAGTCTGATTCTTAATGTATTTGTCAAACCAAATTTGGTTTCAGTCTTTCTTAGTGTCATAGGCTCTCCATAACTGCTTAGCAAGAAGAGCTTTGTTAAAAGTTTTAATAATTTTAATCCCCAACCCTCCTTTGTTCTTTGGTCTACACACCTTATCCCATGCAATCAAAGGTATTCTCTTCTTTTCTTCCACTCCTAACCATAAGAATCTCTTCTGAACTCTTTCCATAGCTTCAACAATTTTGGCTGGAATACCAAACAGATTGAGGGCATAAACAGGGAGATTTTGAAGAGTAGCTTGGAAGAGCTGCATTTTCCCAGCCTGAGATAACATTGAGCCTTTCCATCCTGTAAGTCTCTTATTAATTTTATCAATGATCATATTCCAGAAGGAATTTGGGGGAGCCAACCCTAAAGGAAAACCTAGGTAGGTGGAAGGCAGCGATTCCACTTTGCATCTAATAATATTGGCAATTTTCTATTGTCTTATGACTGGAGTATTGAGAAAGTACATAGCTGATTTGTCCCAATTAACTAGCTGACCAGTTGCCAAAGCATAGGAGTTGAGAGTTGTTTTGAAGGCTTCAGCCTCCTTGACTAAAGAATAATATTTTGAATAATAAATGTTCTTAAAAGCATTGTTCTGATTGTGTTACAAGGATTTTTTAATTTTTCCAGCAAGTTGTTAGATTTTTGCTCATTTTTAGATGATGATTTTTTTTCAGGTTTTTGATCATTCTGAGCATGTTATAGACATAGAAGACACAATGTTTGAAAAAAAAAAATGTGCAAGCAAGCACGAATCCTATGGCAGGTTGAGACAATAATGGTTGAATCTCACATGGGGTTTCCCCCGAGGCTACGCTATTCAGAGCAGATATTTAGATGCTTGACCCCATTGGCTCCACCCTCGACACTCACTTCTTTGGGGCAGCCAAGTACCCGTTTCCATGAAAAATACCTGTTGGGAGTATTTAAAACTAAGTCAAGTTTATAGGCCCAATCCAAAAATTTTCTCTGCATACCTAATGAGTCAGTTTGAAGGGCCTAGTTTGCGAGAGGGTAAAATGGGGCCAGTTGATTTTCAGAGGGTAAGGCTCGGGATTTATGTCCCACACCTTTCATTTGGCCTATTCAGTGATGTGAAACTTTTAGAATTCAATTTGGATAAGTTTATGAGGGACCCATTTTGAGGGGTGAGCTGGAAGTGCATTTTAGGCACAAATGCAGATTTTATTGAGTAGCCTACTTCGAGCGATTACATCTTTTTCCCTGTTGATCATCATGGAGAATTTCAAAATGGATTCAATTCTATGCATAAATTTGAGTGAGCTCACAAATTTTCAAGTCTTAACGAATCCATTTGCTTAGTTTTTGAAGCCGAATCCGTTTGCAGTTTGTGTTTTGGCAAGTCCCTATTTCGACAGCTAGTCGGAGCCCTATTTCGCATAAGTGTAAAAGTTGCCTCAGTAAGTGTCATGCCATAATGTTTGTTCCAGGTTGATGTTGGTATAAATGATGAGCTACGTTTCAAATTTCAAGGCTCTACCAATCCGTTTGATCGGTTTTCAAAAGAGCTCATTTTGCCATCAAATTCAGTTATCCGCACTCCAGTGTTATATTAGTTAATGTAGCTGTTTTGGTGAGTGCACCATTTGCATCCTGTTGGTCAGGTGATCAAAATAAGAATTCAAAGATTTAATATGTACTTTAAGGTACCTATGTTCCGAATTTGAGGGCCTATGGAGGTCGTTTGATATTTTTGAGAAAGGCGTCATGTGTTGCCAGGACATTGAATTCATCAGGTCCGCAGTGTCGACAAAGCCAGTTGACCATTTTCAAAAATTAATATCTCTTCGCTTGGGACTCATCTTGATAAACTGTTTGGTAGAAGTCATCCTTGTATATCAGAGTACACGCCTGTCAGATGGCGAGCTCCAGAAAGGTGTTTTGATAGGTTCGAAAATTACGTCTTCACGATTAAATGCGAAAATTATGGCGTAATTGCCTGAAAGTTGCAAAATGCAATTTTATGATCTGAAAACGATGCCAATCATTTCTAGAGGTATGTTTGAGGTCGATGAAGCATTCTAGGGGCCAGTTGCTTGAAAACAAAATTTTTTTTAGTCGGACCCACTTTGAGGCCCGACCCGACTCGTGTCATTGCATAAATTTCATGGTAAGATGCCACTATTACCAGCTTTGTTTACATTTTGATCCTTTATGTCTTGTCTCTGTGGTGAATAAAGAAAGGTGTAATTCCAATATGCAATGGAAAGGGTATTTTTTTTAAAGGATTCAAGACAAATGCAAATAGCATTTTGTAAGTAGCATAAATCCTCCTGTGCAATGGAAAAGAATGTTTATTCTTTGGATGAAACAGATGAATGTTTTGAGGTGAGTAAGTCCAGATAAAGCTCTTTAGTTTTGAACTTTATTGTTTTAGAACAAGGAGGCACCAAGTAAAGAAGAGTTCAAGAACCTCAACAAACTTAATTTGTATCCATCTTCCTCATGTGCCTGTTGATAGTCTCCTCATATATGTTGTAGCAGATTTCATGCAAATATAATTTCTTTTACTGAATACAAATGATGGAGGAGAGGGAAGGTAAAAAACTCCCAAGGATATGAATTTTTACCCAATCATGCCCTTCCCACATGATGGTGTTTGCATCCCTCTTTTGCTTTGCATTGAAGTGGCTGAGTAGAGAGGGTATTGTTGAGTGAGGCTTAATGTAAATTGTAAGTGTAATAGTGCCTCCCCCCTGCTGCGTGGAAGTGGCAACAATTATTTACAACCTCCAAACAAACTGAAACAGCTTTCCCACTCATGTGCCTCCTTGTCCTCCCTGTTGAGCATGGTGTGGTGAAGAGTTGCAGAATATGTCTGCGTGGCTGGAGAAGGGGCTGCAGGTGTAAAATTTTTGAAGCAAATGCAAATGCCATTGGACACTCCAGGATTCTATGTGGCATGGTAAGGAGGTAAACAATAAAGACATTCCAGCAAATGCATCGAAACCACTGGCATCTTTTCTCCTTGCGTGGTAATTAGAAGGCAAAGTTTTTAAAACAATGTTAAATTGCAGACCAACATTTCCTCCTCCCCCACATTGCCTTTCCTTGCTAGATGTGGTGTTGGTTGAAGCTTCTGTGTAGATGGAGTTTGAAGAAGGCATGGAGATTGTGGAAGTCAGCAGCAACAAATTTTGAGGAGAAGCAAACAACACTCAGCAAATACAAATGGCAGCATTAAAAAATGTTTCAAGCAAACAAATTGCCAAGTCTTCCCTGTGTGTGGTGGATAAGGTATTTGTTTAAATAGAAAATTAATAGCAGTGATCCTCTATGTGCTGGGCATTGGAACATGTCTCAAAGCAAAGGCAATCCTCCTTTCCTCAAATGTGGCAAGTGAGCAAGAAATCGCCATGAAAGTCTCAGAAAAGAGCTCCAAAAGTGCAGCTACAGGCAAATCACTTTATCCCACATTGGCTGGGAAGTGGACTATTTTGATGTTTATAAGCAAGAATGCATAGTAATAATATGTCTAAGCCATAAAGGCTTTTGACAGATGGTGCTTGATGGCACCCAAGGTGGGCCCATGTGCGAGCACGGATCCTGAGGTGACGGAGGAGGTGATTGGATGGCGACCAAGTGGACCCCATAAAGGCATGCTTCTCGAGGCAGACAGGCAAAATTTGCAGAGAAAGGTCGGGTTAACGAGTGAGCAAGTCCAAGGAGATCAATGGTGCGTGCTATTTCACGAAGGGAAGATGTGCGTAGTTTAAACCCCGCGAAGTTGCGAAAGCTAGGTGGTAGGTACAGTCAGATGTCCAACAGGCGGGTCCCAGTGAGGTGGCAGTGACATGGCACATGGTTGGCACACAAGTGATAGTCCAGTGGTGATGACATGGCACTAAGGTGGTGTACACGTGGCAGCCAAGTGGCGGATGAGCAAGCGAACATGTGGCAGTGATGAGGTGTCATCCCAGGTGGCGACCAGTCAACCCCATCGACCAATCAGATCTCACCACATGGCAAAGCGTCAGAGCACATATGGATGCAAAAATTTAAATTTAAAATTGTTTATTATATAGTTTAGACTATATTAATAAATGAAAAATTTAAATGATGGTGCACATTGGGGAATTAATTCGCCCAGGACTCAATTTTTGGCCAAGGTATAAAGTGTTATATGTTTTCAGAAAGCTCTCGGAGTGATGAATCCGATTATGGGGTTAATTTTAACAAATGTGGGATATTTTGGAAGAAGTTTCCATGGGAAAAAAATTTAGTTAGAGAAGGGACACTTGGCAATTCAGTTGTAGATTTGATTTGGTTCCCTCTCCCTTTTATTCCCAATTCTTCTCAGTTGTAAGGGTTCCAAAAATTTGGAGAATGGCTCCATTTTTTCATGGCTTCCAATTCTGAGTATTCTTCCAGATTGTACAGAGAAGGGTTATCCTTTCAGTAATGGAGTTCGATTCTTTGCTATAGGTGTTCTTAGTTGCAGGTTCTTGTGTATGTAAGACATGCACAAATTCACACAAAAGTTGTCTCTGGATTTGTATTTTCATTATATTCAGATCAGATCCTCAAGGAGGATGAGATTTGTTATCTCAAGGAGGTAATTGTGATTGTTTGCAGGGATTCTTCAAGGAAGAATTTAAATTCTGTAATAAATCATGAATAATGGAATATAGTGTCTGGATTTGATATTTTCTGTGAGTGAGTTGAGTAATGCATTTATGCAAGGCATTAAATGCATGAATATTTAATAATGAAGATGGACTTGCAGTATAAGGTTTCATTTATAGTTTGATGTGTGACTCTATTGCCCTTGGATAAGGCACTGATCTTACAAGTTTGGGGATGTCTTTCAGATCAAACAATTTAAAAGATAAATCTATTTCCCTTTATGTTTAGGGGTGTGTTCTTCTCATTCCAAGCTCTATTTTCATTTATGATTTATACAGATCTAGCCAATCTATAGTGTGTTCCTAATTTGGTGAGCTTGTGGAATGGTTTATCTGCTCATTGTTGATGCAGTCTTATGTTTGTGATTGTTGTATTCAATGCATCAAAAGGGTGTCCCCCCCTAGGTCTAGCAGAACCTGAAGTGCAGGAGGATCATTAGGATCCTATGTTATGTTGTCCAAGCCCTGAGGTGTTTCATTGATTGAGATCGGCTATCTCATAGATAGATTTGCAGGTGTCTTGGGTTATCACTTTTGGTGAACAACAATACCCATGGAAAACTTTATATCTCTACTAAGAACTGTATGTGTGTGAACCGCTTTAGAGGTCCGGCCTCATGTGCCAACAATTAGAAGGATTTTGGCAACTAGTACAAGTGGTTTTTATTAAAGGCTTTTGGTCATGTGGCCATACATGTGGCACTTTCAACTCTATAAATACAAAAGGTTCCCAATCTATAGAGGTTACACTCCATAGGGTTTATGGGGAAATATAGTGTCGGTATGAACTTATCAACACATGTTGTTTATGACTTTCGTCACAAACATGATTTATTTAGAGTGGATTGGAAGGAATCGGTATTAGCTCATTTCCACTTGGGGCATTCTCCTCTCACTAACCCCCTAAAGGCATCTCGGGAAGGCACGCTCTCTAAAGATTACACATAAGATAGAGTAGGTCTAGTTTTTTGATGACTGTATGAGGGTGAGACCATAATTACCTACTACTTCATCAAGCATGGTATACACAAGTTTATTTTTAGCCTTCTACAATCTATGTGCAACTACTTTAAAGAAGTCACTCAAAATGCAAGTTGCATGTTGTCAATTGTCCCCCTATTTAAGCTAAATGATAAAGATATGATGTATACTCTCCAAAATAAAATTCCTAATTAACTATGTGAGGAAATGCATGAAATTTTCTTTAAAAAAACCCTGCACATTGATATGTTAGTAGTTTAAAATTTTCAGTTCTTGGACATGCAGAAAAGTTTATTAGTTGAGAATAAAAGCTCTATCTTAGAAAATGTGTTGTCTTCCACCTCAAAAGCGTTGACCTAGGTGAAAAAAGCGTGAACTTGTGATACGAAAGCATTGCTCTACAGACTAAATGCGTGAATTCACAGAAAAAAGCACTAACCTAAATGCCACATATGTTAACCTGTGAGACGAAAGCGCTAATCTGAGGATTAAATGCATTGATTTGCAAACAAAAGTGCTAACCTAAATGTCAAATGTGCTAACCTGAGAGACAAAAATGCTAATCTATTAAATGAATGCGTTGCCAGAATTCACACAGTCATGAATTTGGATTACAAATGCGTTAAACTTATGTGTACGAGAACTAGACAGGATATTAGAAAGATACATGTGAGGCTCTAGCCCCACGGTGGGTGCCAAAATGTGTCCCCTTGAATTTCTTCTTTAGAATACTACCTACAGCATATTAGTTTCACAAAATACAAAGGAAATGCTACAGGAAATCCAAACTCAACCAATGAAACTACATGAAATGAATATAAAATGAAAACATTATTACCTTCATGGTTTAAGTCTCATTGCATCCTAACTCCACTCTTTCTGGTTGCAGATGATTTGCTTTTAGACAAGCACTGGTAGCTTCCAAGATGGCATATGAAGAAGTGACTGATAGTTAACTGCTATGATAATGCAAATGATATTAAGCTAAAATGGTATGAAAATGATTTATGCTAAAAAACTCTAAAATGCTATTTACTTCAAACTCAAACTCATGGATGCAAAATGAATACTCCTAGATGACCGTATGATTAGCTATTAGTCTATTTTTCTATTAGTCTATTAGTTTCAAAATATCCTAGGAGACCTCTTTTTATAGATTTTTGAGTGCATGAGCTTCGGTAGCAGAGATCAACGATCATGATCAAATCTTGCAGATTGGATGGCTATGAGCAAGAAGTTGAAGGTTGAGAGAAAGGGGAAAGGAGAAGACAAGTGTCACTCATCTCACCTTGACTGAGTTGAAGACTTGAGAGGATATAAGATAGTTCGAGAAGATATAGGAATGAGAGGAAAAGTGGACTCAAGTCCTCCTAAAATATAGGGATGTTCGAGAGAATATAGAAGAAGGTTAGGAAATATGTGTACGTACACAATATTTCATTTATTTTGGAAGTTGGAGATAAGTGGCTAATAAATGATTTATTTATTTTAATTTTGTTGAATTAATTTAGCCACATGATGGATGAGTTGGCAAAGGAAAGATGAAGTGGAGATGGAAGATGAGTTGGAAAAGGAATTAAATAATTAAGAAATTATTTAATATTTGAGACTATAGGATATAAGAATAACCATTAAATATTAAATATTTAATTGATTGATTAGAAGAAAAGGATAAATTAATTAATTAATAAAATATTTTAATTAAATTAATTAATAAAAGGACATGAAATAAATTAATCTTTTCAAATTAACTATTTAATAGAAGAAGAATTATTAAATAAATATAAAATATTTATTTAATTACTCATAGCTATTTTTATGTGTATACACCACCAATAGTCGAAAAACCACTCCTACTCTACATATCAGCTATCGAGGTATCTTTAGGAGCTTTTCTAGCACAAGAGGATCCTAGAGGCAAAGAAATGGCTTTCTATTACATCAGTAGGACACTGAGTGGTTATGAACTTAACTACACATTCATTGAAAAGGCTTGCCTAGATATAGTGTTTGCATCCCAAAATTTGTTACATTATATTCTAGCTCACACAATCAAACTGATAGCAAATAGATCCATTAAAATATCTACTCAACAAGGCCACTCTAACAGGCCGACTTGCAAAATTGGGTGATGATTTTGAGTGAGTTTGACATTCATTACATAGACAAAAGAGTCATCAAGGGCCAGATAATAGCGGATCAATTGGATGAAGCACCATTGCTAGTTGATCATCCACTACATTTTGAATTTCCAGATATAGATGTTCTAGTAGTTACAACACAATCATGAGTAATGTAGTTTAATGGATCTTACACCCAACATGGGTCAGGTGTTGGAATCATATTTGTCACTCCTTAGGGACACACGATCCCAAGATCTTACAGGTTGATATTTCCTTGCACAAACAATATAGCTGAATATGAAGCACTGGTCACTGGTATCAAGGTGGCAGTTGAATGAAACTTCAAAGAGTTACTAGTTTATGGAAACTCTCAATTGGTCATCAATCATGTTAATAATGACCATCAAACAAAGGATGACAAGCTAATGTCATAAAAGAGATGAAGAACCCAAATGGACACTAAGAGGGGGGGGTTAATTAGTGTATTTTAAAACTTTAAGTTTAATGTGTAGATTCTAAGGATATAATGCAAACACACACAAGAACACATCACATAACACCAGATGTATGAGGAAATCCCAATGTAGGAAAAACCTCATTGAGAATAGTTGCTAGAGTCTACTCTTCCAATCCAACCTCACAAGGAATCACTAATTACAATATGTTTTAGGGCACCAACCCAAGGATCACCAACCCATAATATTCTGAGCACCAACTCAAGGAGCACCAACCCCTAGTTTTATGAGCACCTACTTAAAGGAGCACCTACCCTTACTCTGAGCACCCACTCAGAGAAATTATAATAAGATTCAGGTTTACAATGATAAAGCCAGGTTACAAATGAATTTTACAACACGACAAAATTCTCATATCTTGAGAATGACTCTCTTTGTTTATGAGGATTGCACTCTATTAGTTCTCTACAAACAGTTCTTTGTTCTTCTTCTCTGTTCTATACTATTTTGTCTTCTATACTCTGCCTCAGCTTCACCTATCTTAGACTACTCTATGTCCTCAATCTTGTATTTCTACAACAACCCTCACTACTCTGTTTCTACAACTTCTCTATCTCTAAATGCTCTCTCTCTATGCTATTCAGTAGTGCACTTCACTTCAGCACATAACATCTCTTACATGCTCTATTCAAGAGATGTCTTTTGTTTCACAAATATATCATTCTCATCTACTCCCATCGAATCATATTAGATTTCTTTGCCTACTGCCAGCTCTCTTTTTCAACAAGATCTTATTCTCTGTCTACAAATTAATTTCAGACTGTCTACATACATTAAATGTGTTTCATCTATCTTTAGGTAGATCAGTGCATAGATTACTAAACTTAGTGATCTGAATCTGTCCTTCTTAAATACGTTCTGCAATAGATGGAGATTGATCTTTTGAATTGACTAACCCTACTCTATTTTCTACCCTTTGGGGTTATGTTGGATTCACTTTCTATCACAAGGTTTCTATTTTTAGCAAGCTTGATCTATACTCAAAATCTGATCCTACCTTTGTCAATCATCTCGATCCCATCAAGCATCTATAACACAGTCTCCATTAATGAGATTACTATCATCTTATTGATCTACCTAGACATTTTTTATGACTATGAGATCCACCATCACCGACTACATCATATCTGATTTATTTTGTCTACCAAAGAGCCACATGTCTTCACACTCTTCATCTAGATCAGATGGTCAAGGTAAGTCAAAAACCATGTCGACAATCGAGCTACTCAAACCAGTCAATCTCCATGCTGTCACTAACTTTTGTGTTATGTTGCGCGCATCGGGTTAACAATAAACCCTTATCCAAATCTAATCTTTCAACTAGAATTATCATTACTCATGTTCATCACCATAGCTATTTGAAAAAGAACTTCCAGATTAGATGACCTCATATTGGAATAACCCTTAACTATCGGCATAGGAAAATCATGTTGAATTGATAGTGTAAGCTATTCTAAATCATACTGTCAACCTCTCTTTGTTGGCATAGGTTACTTTGATGAGAACCTCCTCTTTGATTTTCCTTAATGCCATAAGCTATACCGAACATATTCTCCATGTTGACACACCTTATTGACATAAGCTATCCTGAATTGAAGACTTCAAGCCAAATGACCATTTATTGGAATAGTCATAACTATCGGCAGAGAGAAAACATGCCAAAATGACATAACAAGTTATACTTGTCATGCCCAAACTTTTGGGCACAAACGGAATAATTTTTTTTTGTATACGTAACTTAGGACGGCTTACTTAATCAATTTAATGCAAACTAGTTTGGTCTTAACTATGTTTCAAATAAGTCAAGCAACTAAATTAATGAGGCAATAAATAATCTATGTTATAAGCGAGCTAATATTTCCCCAAAATAGTGATCATCAATCCTCTATTAAATAATTAAACTCTCTAGCAAGTAATCTCAAACTAAATATATAATTTATAAAATTAATTGATAGAGGAAAATAATGATTTCCTATAGTTCCTTAACTACTTAGGGTCTAAAATTAACTCACCCTAATTCTTTGATTAAATAAATCTATTAAATCAATTATTCATTAATTTAAAAAGGATCCATTTATTAATAATTTAAAAAAAAACATTACTTTGTTTTACAAATAACTATTTTGATCTCAACAAATACAGAAGTTAAATTACTTATATATATATATATATATATATATATATATATATATATATATATATATATATATATATATATATATATATATATATATATATATATATATATATATTTTCTAAAGAGAAAAAGGGGGGAAGACTTCTATTATATTTCATTCTATTACCCCTTTTTTTTTTTTTTTAAAAGATCCTACTAAACCACATCACTAACCCTAACCCTTCTAATATACCCCCACACACACATCTCCTATTTTAAAAACCAAGTGAGCATGCCCTAACCCAAAATTAGGATTAGGGCAAATATACTAACATCTATTACCCTTTTTTTTGTTGAGAGTTGTGTGTGTGAGAGAGACTTTTTATTTTATTTTATTTTTGTGTGTGTGTGTGCAGGTGGAGGAGAGGGCGGCGGCCATGGGAGGGGTGTTATATTTTTCTTCCTTGCTATCCCCACGGTGGCACACGCAGGGCCGAGCTGGGGGTTTATATATATATATTTTTGTTATTTCTTGGTGGAGGAGTAGGAAGGGGAGCGGAGGAAACTGGGCGGCAGCCTCTATGGCACCCCGCAGGGAGCGGCCGCCGTTCACTGTTAGTGGCGGCTGCCGCCCACTGCGGGTTACCACAATGGCAGTCACCGCCGTTGTGAGCCGTCGCAGTGGCGGGCTTCGCCCTGCTCATTGTGGCGGCCCACAGCGAGCGGCGTTCGCCCACTGCGGCGCCCGCAAGGTTGAGGAAGGCGGTGGGGGTTAGGGTTTCATGGCCCTTTCCCCCAGTCCGCAGTAAGCATGATAACATTTTTTTTTGTATATTTTTTTTTGTTTTCTCATATATATATATATATATATATATATATATATATATTAGTATAAATCAATACATAGGTAGATTTATAATCATATCATTTTGCTTAGGAGGTATTTGAGTTTCCTGGTTATTGTATTTTCATGTGTAAATATATATATATATATATATATATATATATATATATATATATATATATATATATATATATATATATATATATATCTATATATGTATGTATATATGTATATATGTATGTATGTATATATATATATATATATATATATATATATATATATATATATATATATATATATATATTTTTATAACCAGCTGGAACCTAATAAATGTGTTGTAGCATAAAATAGATATATTATTCATTTTCTTTTGTTGACAAAAATTAGGCTTTTAAATTTTTACTCTTATCTTTCTATTTACAAACTCAACTAATTATTCTTTTTTTTTCATGTTAGACCTAGTTTAGAGGAAAGAAGATAACTATGGTGTTAATTTGCTTTAAGACATTCTGCAACCATTAATGCATTCTAAACAACAATCTTATACATAATAATTTTTTTTGATAACAAAATAAACTAAAACTAAATGCTAGTTTTTTTTGAAAAGAAATAGACTAACTATAACAAGATTTATTTCTGCTTTGAATGGAAAAATAATGACAGATTTAATTAAATTTGCAGCAGCATAAATAACTTAAAGGAATATGGAGTAACAACTAATTTTATTCTCAGTTTACACAAAAATGCATTTACTTCTTTTTCTTGTAACACATGAAGATTTAAATGCAAACTAACACATTTCTTTCTTCTTTTGCAAAACTACCAAAGTAGGAAAAAAAAAAAAAAATTTCTTTAGCAAATGTAGATGCAAAATAAATATGAATACAAATGGGTTTGAAAACCCAACAATGTTTTTCCTTTCCATGGTAATAGGAATACATTTCTTTTCTTGAAAATAAATACAACATAGCTCACATTCTTTTTTTTATACAAGCTACAACATTGAATACATTTCTTTTTTTTTCTTCAACACTTTTCTTCAACATAAAACAACAACAAGCTCTTTATTTTCTCTTTTCCCCATCCCAAGCAACCTGCAATAAAACACAACTTGACCATGGAGAGCTCACCTCCTAGCCTAGGTTTACTAGAAGCCACCCCCGAGCTTGGAGAACCAAGTACTAGATGGGTTACAAACAAGCAAAGAACACAACAAGTAGGGCAAACACTCAACATACATCTTCCCATCCCAAGCTACACTTTCACCACACATTGTGATGATCATTCCATGGGTGGAAGTGGACCAAGTACCATTGGGGAGATTGCAAGCCAAAATTTTACAATTCAAGCCACCTCATGGCAATACAAAATACAACAAAAGATACATCCACATACCTTATGCCCCCCAAAGGCTCAAAGGCTATATTTTCTCCCCTTATGACCCCCAAATGCATACACAAGGCTATGCAACAAGGGTCACAAAGGACACCCTTGAGATCACTCTCCATAAGGAGAGCCTCTCACCCAAGGCTGTCATACTCCTTCCACCCCAAGACCATCCTACTCCCCCAAGAGTAGGAGGTCTTGGACACTCCCAAAAACAAGAACACATAAACAAAAACATAGAAATGAAAGCTTACACTTTTTTTTTTCAACAACAATTTACATAAACACAACTCTTTCAGCAAACATATCTTTCCTTCAACAAAACACATAGACAACATAAATAAGAGGAAATAAAACCAACCTTATTCTGCTAATAGGTATGTTAGATTTAGTTGGGGATGAGCTGCCCAATTCCACACAAACTTTTCTCCAATCTTTTCCCAAAAATTCTATTCTACTACTAATTTTCAAAACAAAAGCATAATCTCCAAAAATGGAGAGTGGGTGATTACTCACTAAGTCTCTAATTCTTGCCTAAGAAGGCCTCTCACACACTTCCCAACCCCTTGGGTGAGGTGAGAGTTCCCATTGGTTGCTCTTCCCAAACTCTTACACATTACTCAAATTGGAAAGGGAAAAGGTGAGAGGAGGTGGGGAAGAGAGTTTGACACCAAAAGGGAAGGTTGTCTATCCTAGGTGGAACCTTCTAAGTTGAATTTTCGCTCACCTTGGAAAAACCACTTTTTGAGGTGACTAAACAGTCACATGGGAGTAGTCACATGTTTCAAAATACCCCTAACTCATAGGTATACCCTTTGGACCTTTGGAAAATCCCTAAAACTGACTCTAGGAGTCCATTTAACCCCTTAGAAACCCAACTGAAGTTTACCTACGGGTCAAACCTGAGTTGACCACTCCCAAGACTCCCTACCCAAGGCAAATTTGGGACCACACTCATGAGTTTGCATGGCTTTGGTAGAAACAAAACTCCCTCCAAGAGACAAGTCAAAATCAATGACACTCATCATCACATGTGTCAAGTGACACAATAAAATACAATATAAAATCACACATGGAATTTGTCTCTTGTAGGATTACACATATACATAAAAATTAATTTTAACACTCAAGCATCATACACTTCACAAATAAAATACATTACAAATGGGGTGTTGTCTCTCCAAATAGACAACCCCTGGCTTAACAAACGTACATTGGTCTAGGTTTGGTTCTCCATATAAATTCCATGGTCACATGGATAATTTTCCTGCACATCTCAATTAACACATTAGTAATTCCAAATAATCACAATTATACATAATTAAATATAGGGATTTCATTGCACATCAAACACTCATACATTTGGCAACAATAATTCAATATCTCATTCATTCAAATTCGATTCCACATAAGCAATTAACATAATTCTCAAAATTGAACCATTCATAAAATAAGTATCATTTTTCTATCATCAAAATGAAGTCTTGCAATTCCAATAATGATATTCACCATTTCAAAATAATTCTATTCTAGCAACATATATAGTTTCATAATCATCATGCATAAAATAAAGCATCAACATATGTCAATGTGATCCAAATCATGGAATCATATAAGTTCTAAATCCATAAAGCACAAAATAAAGCATCTATAATAGTCTCAATATGCAAATAACTGAAAATGTCAAACTGAGTCGGGGTAGGGCCTCACAATACTGTTGTCATATTGTCAATCTCTCATTATCAGCATATGTTATTCCAAAATTCAAACTCCCCAGTGATAAAATACATCGGCACAGGCTACTCCAAAATGCACATCCATTGGAATAACTAACACTATCAATATAGAAATAATGTGTCAATCTGCCTTCAATAGCTACTATGATACATTTCCTTGGTCTCCTTGTCGACATAGCTATTTTGACACAATGATGTCAGAGTAGTTTACACTATCGGCATAACACAAACTTGTTATGCCACCTTTGTCAGGTAACTCAATAAGTAGCTTTGCCTTTGTTTTCGGCATTGATATCTCAATAAGATCACTTCACCTGCATAACACTTGATTGATATAGCTATTCCGATCTGCAACCTACAACATTTCTTTCTCTGTACTCTTCAATTTGCAACCTCTTTGGCATCCACTCTGCAATACTTGTTGACATCATTGACAATAATGACAATAATCTCCCCCTTTGGCATTGATGTCAACATACAACAACAACGCACATGGGCAACTCTTTTTCACATAGGCAGAGGCAACCTGTCTCTCCCCCTTTGACAACAATGGCAAAGGGACCTACACACGACCTGCAAAAATGATGTTTTCTATTTCTCCCCCTAAGATGTTTATCTTGGACAATGCCTGGTAATTTATATCTATTAGATGAACCATTATTACAATATAAATAATAGTATTAATACTACTCATTAAAAAAAAATCAGAAGTCCCCTTGAGACAAACATGAGGTTCAAGGAAGAAAAAGTAGTAAAACAACATGCTCCCCCTCAACCACAGACCTGAACAATATGTTTTAGTGTTGAAAGAAGGTGGAACTGTTGGCAATTGACACTCTACTGGTTAGGTTTCATTATGTTGTCATTGATGGCAACATATTTTTTGGGTTAAGGCTTCATATAGTATACCGACAGACACTTCACCGACTCTACACAGGCACTGATAGGATAGAAGATTTCTTTGGTCATTGACAATGTAGGCTGACATGGTATGATAAAGGATATCGGTATTGGAGGCCTACATATCTTGGATTTGGCATCAACAACTTGTTTTAATCTTTATACATTTATATTATTAGGCCGACATGTATTATGTAATTATATATATCCTTGTAAGCCAACATAAGGCATAAATTTGTATAGGGTATATATAGAGGATATGCATAGATAGAAAAGTGTGGAATGAATAAAGTTATGGATGTAATAGAATGTGAAATATATTAGAGAGACTATGTATGTGAGGAACTCATTGTAAGGGTTATTCTGGTACTGAGGTTTTAACCAGAACAAACAGAGGTTAAACCAGAACTGTGTTCAGGCATAGGAGATGCTATCTTTCACAGTTCAACACTTCTCTAGATTGTAGTCTAGATTTGTATGTAGTCAGTGAGACTCCCTTTGTGATGAGCAGTGTGCTCTAGGCTGTAAGCCTTCTTGCAAGTGCAGGCCCCAACATATATTGTAATATCTCTTCATATGGCCAGTGGATTGATATTGTGGGTCACAATTCCCATCGTGGTTTTTCCTCATTGAGGTTTTCCACGTATAAATCTGCGTGTTATGGTTCTCATTTATATGTTTGTCTTATTGGTTGCATTACTTCTTGCAATTCTATTTATACCAGTATACCGGTTCGTGTATGTTTGTTTTGTTAAGGCTAAAATCTTTTATTTCGATTTAACAGTGATTCACCCCTCCTCTCAATGTTATTGGTTTCCAACAATTGGTATCAAAGCCTTATGCCTCAGAGGAAGTTTAATAGCTTGAGGAAGATATTGAAACCAGAATCATTGAATATGGCTTTGGAGAAATAGCTTGAGATGGCACTTGAAGATTATGATGCTGAAAGATTGAAGAACTTAAAGTTACAAGATGAGTTGAATTCTGCTAAAGAATTCATTTATGTCCTACAGGAAAAACTTTCATCTGTTCAAGCTAGGAGGAAGGAACTTTTGCAAAATCAAGATGACAAAGATGCACTTAAGGAACAATGTCAGAAATTAAGTCAGGAGAACATGATTATGAACAATGAAATGCAAACTATGACTATGAGGTTATCCAAGGATATTGAGGACATAAAGGAAAAGGAAGAAAATCTTGATGTATCCTTGAAGAACAAATTTGAGGAATGTGGTAGGTTGACTCATGGAAATGAGATACTAAGGTTTAATTTTGTACAATCCTAGAGCAATGAGAAAGAGTTTGAGAGACAAATGATAGTACTAAGAGATGATTTAACTGTTGCAAGTGAGTACAAAGAAAAATTCAAGATCAACTCAGCACAGCTTGATGAGTTACTGAAGAGACAGAGGCAGATTGGAGATTCAAGTGGACTTGGATTTGAGCAAGGACAAAGTTCTGATAATGCTAATGAAGATCAAAACCATAAGACATCAGTAAGGAATTCAATGCTTATAAATTCAATGGTAGATGTTTCATTTGTAATAGATTTGGTCACATGGCTAGGAAATGTAGAAATGAAGAAAATTAGAACCCTGATTCTCCTCCCGATAAATGTTCTAAATGCAATAAAATTGGTCATAAGATAGAAGATTGTAGAATGAATGTAAAATGCTATGCATGTGGAGAATTTGGACATATGGCTAATGAGTGCAGGTCAAGTAATTTCACTGGTTTTAGCAAGGCAATTCAAAAGAACAATGTTACATGTTATGCATGCAATGAAGTTAGACATATTGCTAAGTTCTATAGAAGCAAGAATCCACCAGTTGGAAATGAAGGAATAAATAATAAAGGCAAAGAGAAGGTAAATGAAATCTGACAAGATCATACTCAAAGATGGGTCAGAAAGATTGAGGAGAAATCATCAGATGGGAATGTCCCGGTTACCTATCTGGTAGAAGAGGCTGCTCTTGCACCTATAGTGAGCTCATCTAGTAACTAAGGCAGATGCCTTAGTGGTAGGAAAATTTCATGGAAGGTTATGCATATGCCCCTAAAGGAGATTCTGGAAGATGTTCCAGATATTGGAAAGGATTATCCGACATTGATATATTCAGAGTGAGATCTGGTATCATTCACCGACAGTCATTTATGTCAATAGAAAATTAGGGTTTTCTTGATGGATAAAAGGTCGATTACACTTCATTATTAATCACCCAACATTCAGAGCAATTTCAAAGCAATTCAGAGTGACTTAGTGCAATTAGAAACTATTAAGAGGCGATCAGATTTTATCTTGAATGATCACACTGGCATCTGGAAGGATTTGAAAAGAGGTTTTCATCAGCAGAGTTCTAAAGGTATTTCTCTTGAATCATGGAATTGGAATCATCTTCTGCTCCTATTTTTGTTGCAAATCCAACTGTAGTAGAAATTAAGGACCACCCCAGGCCAATTTTCAAATCGTATCCACACGTGGCTACCAAGGAAGATTTAGTTGGAGCATTTTCTCGCGTCCTGGAGGGAGTGGTATATGTAGAAGGTGTTAGAGGACTTAGGTACTTCAAAAATCAAGGGGATGTATATGGATGAACTCATGGAAAAATCTGGTAAAATAAAACCAACATATAAACACATCGAAGATCTAGGGTTCACAGATATTCTGGATATTCCAGAATTTGAGGATGAGATTGTCAGATATGTACTAAGCAGAGTACATGGGGAATTAATATGGTTGGATCGACCCTACAAAATCACTAAGGAAGCCATTCGGGTAATTATAGTCTTACCATCAATAGGGAAACAACCAAGTAAGAAAGTATCAAATGAACTAGTAAAGAAAATCACCGACGCTACATCAGACAATAGATCAATGAAAGTGAACACTATCACCGACACTGATATCAAATTTGGCAGCATGATCATTGGTTACAAGGTAACTTAGTCTAATCGATTGAATTCAGTTTCTAGTTCATGTATTTTGGCCGCTTATAGAATGATGAGAGAAAATATCAAGTTAGATCTCTCTGATTGAATGCTTGAGGAGTTATTGATCAATTTAGGGAAGATTAAAGGTGAGAAGAAGGGCACCTTTCGGTATGGAAATTTGTTAGTGTACTTAATGTTATACTTTGTATATGATACCCCTAGTTCTGGAAGGAAGCAATGGAATTTTGACATCCCAGTAGGAAGACAACTTAAGCAATCAATTATTGCATTGGGATGTCTTAGAGATGACAAGGTATAGGGTTACTTCAAGGCTTTTTCAGAAATCTATGAGGTCTAGAATAAGGATACCTAAACAAATTGTAGGGAAATACTCTACCGACATTTGTTTCATGGTTAAGAAGGATGTGAATCTCATGGAGGCAGTTAAGCCCCAAAAGATTTGGATAGAGGAAATGGGATATTAAGTGGATGCATTAATCCTTGATGCATATGCAAAAATTCTAATAGATGTAGAAATAGATGAAGCAGAAAAACCTTGTGGAACAACACAACAAAAGACTTTTGAGGTTGAAATTGAGTTCAACCCGAAGAAGAGGGAAAAACAAGAAGGTAAGGCAAGCAAGTTTGTACAAAATGTTTCTAAGGACATTAAGGCACTCATTGATGTTGTCCTAGAGAGAGGGAGAAAGAGGAAGGATCTACTAGTTCACATTGAACCTATGGCTATAGATTCTCAGACTGATGATGAGACACCTTTAGCTTTCAAAAGCGTTGTAAGAAAGAAACCAGAAGAATCTAAAGTGGAACCAAAGAGACAATCAATTAGAAAAATCACCATAAAAGTGCTGACATAGAAGTAGGCACCTAAGGCTACACCATCAGCTGCATCTGGTACTACCAGAAGGAGGAAGGAGAGTGACACTGATTTGGCACTATAGGCTGGTAATGTAACAATTATTCTGCCTAAGACTTGTGCTAAAATTGTAGATGAAATAACTAAGGATGGGATGTTGAATAATGTTAAGTCTTATTATAATATGTTCATAGTTAATGAATACAGAGAGGTAGAGGAAGTAATTCTTCTATATTTAGACATCTATAAGAAAGCATTAATTGAAATAGAAAATCAAATACCGACTGAGCTATACAACATATTAGATGCTAGAACGTTATCTGCTATGCAAGAAGACAATTGAGGCTATAGATAGGAAAGTATTTAACAACAAACATAGAATAACTATCTTGATGTTAGGAAGGATGAATGAGATAATAAAGGAAACACATAAGGATTGGATAAAATTTTTGGGAGAGCATAGAGGATTCTTCACTTCACCGGAGATAAAGATTGACACTGTAGATACACTGATTGAAGGGAAAGGCAAAGGAATTATGGGTACACCACCCTCAGTTTTGAAGAACATCAAGACAGTGGAAATTGAGCCAAATGCACAAACAAATATAGAGACACTGATTAATGCACATAACATTGTATAGGATATTAACATTGAGGACACTTGTCCTTTGGATACAAATGTATAGGTTGAGGTTACTGTTCCTAGAGAGGAACTGACAGTTGCACAGACTGCACCAAGTGGTGAAGCCACCGGTGCAAGTGAGGAGGTAATAAAGGATAAATCACCTGAGAAAATAGGGGAATCTAGTAGGGAACCAGTTGCTAACACATCATTATTGACAATTGACACTTCTCTAGTGAAAAAGAAAAACATCACAGAAATGAGTCCCACAGAAAAGATGATGGTGGTTGCTCAGAAACCGATGAATGAAGGAACATAGAGAAAGGGATTATAGATCAATCCATAACTGTTTTGCACATATTGGTCCTGAAATGTAAGATTGAGAATGAAATGAGCTCTTCCAGCAAATTTAAGATAATAACAAAACACATCTCTAAAGGTTTTCAATCATTACAACAAATCTCTAATCGGCATGCACTTGAAAAAATCACTTTGGCTAAGAAAGCCACTTTTTAATCAGATCATTGATAGAGAGAAGAAAAAAGATTGAGGAGAAGATAATTTTGATAGAAAATTCTTTGAAAAAAAGTACTAATATATACAGGGTATGTTGCAATATAGAGATTCTTACAGCAAAAGTGGATGAAAAGATAAAAGAGGTATAGGACAAAATTGCTAATATTGATAACTCTTTTGATGGACTAATTTCACTGACCACATCCATGGATGGACAAATTTTAAATTTGGAGAATCAAATTTCTTCTCTTGAGAAATAAAAAGATAAGATCATTTGGAGATCCAGAAGTCTCAGAGGTTTGGTGAGCCCAAGATTGGATTTACTTGGTGTTCACAAGAGGGAATGCATGGATATACTTGGTAATCCCACACCAGCAAAAGTTAATGAGAAAGAATCACTTGCATATTTACTGAGTGGACTTGTATCTATCTTTAGCACACTCAAAACCAATTGGGATACTTATGTGGAGTTATTAGAGAAAGTTTACCTGGAAATCTTGAAATTGGTCAAGCTCTGGTAAGACATTTCTTTGGGGGAGATATTCAATGTACAG
Organism: Cryptomeria japonica; assembly: GCF_030272615.1. NCBI lineage: Eukaryota > Viridiplantae > Streptophyta > Pinopsida > Cupressales > Cupressaceae > Cryptomeria > Cryptomeria japonica. Next base: position 523,502,766 of record NC_081408.1, on the reverse strand, counting down.
TTATCATTCTTTGACATTCTTTTTACAATTTTTGGGCATTGATGTCAAAGGGGGAGTAGTATACATGTGAAAAGAATGAAGGGTTGTATACATTAGGGGGAGTTACAGATTTTTTGGAATTTTGGAGTATTGGAGCATTTTGCATATTCAGCTCAGGGGGAGCAGGGTAGGATGAAACCGACAGTTCAAACCATGACCATTTTTCACATGAGTGTTGCCATCAATGCCAAAGGGGGAGATTATTGGCAATGACACTCTACTAGTTAGGTTTCATTATGTTGTCATTGATGGCAACATGTTTTTTGGTTCAGACTTCATATAGTATGCTGACAGACACTTCATAGACTCTACACCGACACCAACAGGATAGAAGATTTCTTTGGTCATCGGCAATGCAGGCCGACATGGTATGATAAAGGATATCGGTATTGGAGGCTGACATATCTTGGATCCAACATCAAAAACTTATTTTAATGTTTATACATTTATATTATTAGGCCGACATGTATTATGTAATTATATATATCCTTGTAAGCCGACATAAGGCATAAATTTGTATAGGGTATATATATAGGATATGCATAGATAGAAAAGTGTGGAATGAATAAGGTTATGGATGTAATATAATGTGAAATATATTAGAGAGACTATGTATGTGAGGAATTCATTGTAAGGGTTATTCCAATAGTGAGGTTTTAATCGGAACAGACAGAGCTTAAACCAGAACTGTATTCTGGCATAGGAGATGCTATCTTTTGCAGTTGAAGACTTCTCCAGATTGTAGTCTAGATTTGTATGTAGTCAGTGAGACTCCCTTTGTGAGGAGCAGTGTGCTCTAGGCTGTAAGCCTTCCTGTAAGTGCAGGCCCCAACATATATTGTAATATCTCTTCACATCGCCAATGGATTGATATTGTGGGTCACAAATCCCACCATGGTTTTTCCTCATTGAGGTTTTCCATGTATAAATTTGCATTTTATGGTTCTCATTTATATGTTTGGCTTATTGTTTGCATTACTTCTTTCAATTTTGTTTATATTGGTATATTGGTTGGTGTATGTGTGTTTTTTTAAGGCTAAAATCTTTTATTCCGGATTAACACTGATTCAACCCCCCTCTCAGTGTTATTGGTTTCCAATAGGAACAACACCCAACTTACATCTTAGATATTCAAATTTGTCCTTTGGAAGATGCTTTGTGAAAATTTCAACAACCTGCTCTCTTGTGGGAACATATTCAACTTTTACCTCCTTGTCAGCTACCTTCCCCCTCAAGAAATGGTACTTAATTGCTATATGTTTGTCCTTGAGTGCATGATAGGTTTATTGGAGATGTTAATGGAACTTGAGTATTCATTGTAAGGGTTATTCCGGTACTGAGGTTTTAATCGGAACAAATAGAGCTTAAACCAGAACTGTATTCTGGCATAGGAGATGCTATCTTTTGTAGTTCAACACTTCTCCAGATTGTAGTCTAGATTTGTATGTAGTCAGTGAGACTTCCTTTGTGATGAGCAGTGTGCTCTAGGTTGTAAGCCCTCCTATAAGTGTAGGCCCCAACATATATTGTAATATCTCTTCATATGGCTAGTGGATTGATATTGTGGGTCACAAATCCCACCATGGTTTTTCCTCATTGAGTTTTTCATGTTTAAATTTGTGTGTGATTTCTTTGGTGCAACTTGGAATCTAACTACCATACATACTGCTTGCATAATGTCAGGCCTTGAAGCTATGAGATACAATAGACTTCCAATCATGGATCCATATAAGGTTTGATCTACACTAGGTGACTCATGTCACCATGGGAGTACTAACCAGTTTGTTGTCCTCCATTTGAAACTTTTTCAACATGTCCTTTGCATACTTCATTTGTGTTATAAATATTCCTTTATCTAATTGAGAGATCTGCAAACCAAGGAAATATGATAGGTCTCCAAGCATTGACATCTCAAACTCAGACTGCATCTGATCAACAAATTCTTTGCATAGAAAATCTTTATTGCCTCTAAATATGATGTCATCGACATAAATCCCTACTATGATCATGTAGTCTCCATCTACCTTGATATATAAGTTGCTATCAACATTTCCCTTTCTGAAACCTTGCTGATGGAGGTACTTATCCAACCTAGAATACCATGTTCTAGGTGCCTGCTTTAGACCATACAAGATTTTCTCAATCTGCAAACAAAGTTCTCATCTTCATGCAGCTGAAAACCTTCAGGTTGCTCTATGTAGACTTCTTCTTCAAGATTGTCATTCAAGAATGCAGATTTGACATCCTTTTGATATATATTTGTATGCTTTATATGTTGAGAGTGATGAGAACATCCTTATAGCTTCAAGTATTGCAACTGGTGTAAATGTTTCTTCAAAATCAATGCACTCTACTTGAGCACAACCCTTGCACACTAGTCTTGCCTTGTTTCTCACTACCTTGCCTTCTTCATTCATCTTATTCCTGTTGACCCATTTTATCCCAGTGACATTTTTGTCTATAGGTCTAGGGACCAATTCCCATGTTTTGCTCTTTTCTATCTGCTACAACCCTTCTTCCATAGCCTTTATCCATTTTTCACTCTTGTTGGCTTCAACATATGTCCTGGGTTCCATCTCAGTCATGAGGCAGGAGTTTACTTGTTCATTATTTCTTGCAAGTCTTCTTCTAGTTTGTACACCTACATTTTTGTTGCCTATGATCTTGTCTTTAGGATGATTCTTTTGCACATATCTATTTGGAGTCTTGTTGGGTACTTCTTCTTGTTAACTTTTAGATTGCTCTTCATCTTCAACATGTGGCTCTTCAATCTAATTTATTATGCTCTGTTTGACTTTATGTAGATCTTTATCCACTCTTACATGTACACTCTCAATTACCATCTTTAGCCTCTTGTTGAAACATTTATAGGCCTTGCTATTAGTAGAGTACCGCAATAAGATACCTTCATCACTTATCAAATCAAAACTTCCTGATCCATCTCCATCTCTTTTGATGAAGCACTTGCTACCAAACACCTTGAAGTATTTAATTGAGGGTTTTCTATCTTACCATAACTCATAAGGTGTCATTTTGTTGTTCACTCTTATTTACACTCTATTTAGTGTATATGCAACTGTGTTAACTACCTCTTTCCAATAAACGTTAGCTAGATTGGCTTCATTCAACATTGTCCTTGCCATCTCTTTGACTATTCTATTTTTCCTCTCCATAACACCATTTTGTTGTGGTGTCCTAGGAGCTGGAAATTGTCTTTTGGTTCCATGCCTTTCACAGTAGTCTTGAAATTCATTTGACGTGAATTCACCTCCACGATCTGATCGTAAACACTTCAGCTTGTATCCACCTTCTTTCTCAACCATCTTCTTGAAAATTTTGAATCTTTCAAAAGCTTGTGATTTATCTTGCAGGAAGGTGACCCATGTCATCCTTGAGAAATCATCTATGAGAAACATGAAGTATCTTTCTTCATTTAGGGCTCTTTTTATTGTAGCCCCACACAAATTTGTATGCACAAGTTCTAAAGGCCTTGCAGTAGAATATTCTTTTGTTTTGAAGATGACCTTGGTTTGTTTTTCTCTTTGACATTCATCACAGAAAGTGCTTGTTGGTTTGATAATCTAAGGTATGTGCCTTACATACCCTCTCTTTCTTACTTTAACAAGATTATCAAAATTGATGTGACCTAGTCTTCTATACCATAGCCAACTCTCATCAAATTTTCCCATCTTATATTGAGACTCAAAGCATTTCTTAAAATTATATACATTTTCATTTGTCCTTTTTCCTTTAGCAATAATCTGTCCATTTCCTTCTTTTCTGATTTGACATCCTTTTGAATCAAATGTAAACACATATCCTTTGTCACATATTTGACTCACACTAAGAAGATTGTGTTTTAGACCTTCCACATAATATACATCATGAGCTTTCAGTTTGCCATCAATGTTTAGTGAACCTTTGCCCTTGATTTTGATTGATGAGTTATCTCCAAACCTCACAGAACCATCATTCTAGTCTTCAAGCTTTATAAACTTCTTCTTATCACCAATCATGTGGTTGGAGAAACCACTGTCCACTACCCATAAGTTTTTCCTTTTAGCATGTAGAGCAGTTTGAACAATCAAACTTGACTTAGCCTTATCTTTATCCTTATCTACCCATATTTGTTTTGATTCTTGCTAGTTCTTTACTATCATATTCTAATCCGATTCTGTCTTTGGTTCCAAAGGTGACATTTTCTTATTTTTCTTAGTTGTTCTAATTTTACAATGCTTTTTTATATGTCCAAGGTTTTGACAATGATAACATCTGACATTTCTATTGAATGATTACCTTAAGGCACCATCATAGGACTGAAAACTATCTCCTACATTCATAACTTCTATGACCAATATTGCTACAATGGTAACAAATAATATTTGTATTTCTAAGAGCACCAAAAGGATTTTTACTTTCATAACTAGGAGGGGACCTACGTATAAGTCTACATTCTGTAATTCTATGACCATGAGTATTGCATTTATAATAGTAGCCATGGAATTAAGGTACATACCAATCATTGTTGAAATTATTTCTCATTGGTCTCCTTGGAGTAGCATAGCTCAGTCTTCTTGAGCTCTTCCTCATATCCTTGACTCTCATGAAACCTCCATCATCCATCTTGGCTTTTCCTTTTGGATCAACATACTGGTTCCTTGACTGATTCTTTGTAGCAATAGCATATGTCTTCTTCTCGTTGGGCTTGCTTAATGTAAAGGTTTGTTTGACTTCACTTTCACTTGAAGAAGTGAAGAGTATTTCCTTGTCTGATGAATCTTTACTGTTAAAACACTGACTGGCCTCAAACCCAACACCCTCTATATCTTTGGAGTGCTTTTGCTTGCTCAACATTTTATCCAAAGCATCAGTGCTACCCTCATACTTAATCCTCATGTTTAGTTCATCTTTCTTCTTTTCAAGTTCTTTTCTAAGACTCACAATCTCTTCCTCCAACTTTTGATACTCTTTATCCTTTCTTTCTAAAGTTGACTCCATTACTTCATACATCCTCTTTGCTTCTTCCATCTGAATCTTCAAATTAGATTTTTTTTTTTCTTTTAATCCTCAAGAGATTTGTTTAATAGCTCTTGTTCTTTAGCAGCAATATTATTGTACTTTTTATATTCTTTTCTTACTTTCCTAAGTTCCTCTAGTGCACTCACAAGTTAACCTTCAATGTCTACTTTATCTTCTATTTCCTCTTCTTCATCATCAACAATATGTTCATCAGATAACTCTCCTTGCTCCATAAAGAGATTTACTTCTCCTTCATCTTCGCTGTAGCAATCTTCAGAGATGCTTTCTTCAACAGAGGCATCATCTTCAAAAGTGTAAAGACTTCTCTTATTCTTAAAATTTCTTCTCCTTGGATTATAATAATTCTTCATCTTTTCTTTGTCAAAAGACTTCATGTTTTTCTTTCTATCATTCTTTTCTCCATAATGACATTTAGATGCAAAATGTCCAATCTTGCCACAATTGAAACATTTGAAAGGCAACTTACCTTTGTACTTTCCTGAGCCTCTTTTGCATTTCCTAACAAATTTTTCGACAACAACATCAGAGTCATTTTCATCTTCATTTGTAGCTTGTTCTTTTCCCTTTTGTGTGGTATTGAAGGAAACTTCTCTCTTTGAAGGTTAAACAGTTATTGTTCTCATTTCATAAGCTGATAAGGAGCCAAATAATTCATCCATAGAGAAATTTTTTAAGTCTTTAGCTTCCTCAATAGATGAGACCTTTGTATCATACTTTGAGGTTAATGATCGCAGAACCTTCTTGATAGTAACTTCATCTTTGACTTCTTCTCCAAGTCCTCTTATAGCACTCACAGTCTCATCCACTCGTTGCAGATAATCAACTATCTTCTCTTCTTCTTTCATTTTTAGATTTTCAAACTGAGCTCTTAGATTTTGCAATTTGGCTTCTTTCACTTTGGTATCTCCTTCATATACACTCTACAACTTGTCCCAAGTTTCTTTTGCTGATGTACAATGCATGACTTTGACAAACTATATATTTGATAGCCCACTTAAGATTGCATTCTTGGCTTTGACATTGTTCTCATATTCCCTTTTAGCATCAGGTTCGATAGGAGGAACATGAGGAGCAGTATATCCATTTTTTACTAACATCTAGACATCAAATCCTAAAGAGGAAAGGTAGGTTCCATTATTCTACTCCACAAGGCATAGTTGGTGCCATCAAAGATAGGTGCTCTAGAGGAGGATTCATTCCTAGCCATTGTGTTCACAAAACAGGATCTACCAAAGCTAGAGAAAGATTTTACTACAAGGGAACCTAGGGCTCTGATATCAATTGAAGAACACAAATGGACATTGAGAGGGGGGGTGAATCAATGTATTTTAAAACTTTAAGTTCAGTGTGTAGATTCTAAGGATATAATTCAAACATAAACACACACACACAAGAACACATCACATAACAAAAGATGTACGAGGAAAACCCAATGTGAGAAAAACCTCGGTGAGAATAGGTGTTAGAGTCTATTGCTCCAATCCAACCTCACAAGAAATCACTGATTACAATATATTTTAGGGCACCAACCCCTAATATTTTGAGCACCAACTCAAGGAGCACCAACCCCTAGTTTTATGAGCACCTACTTAAAGGAGAACCTACCCTTGCTCTGAGCACCCACTTAGAGAAATTATAATAAGATTCAAAATTTACAATGATAAAGCCAAGTTACAAATGAATTTTACAACACTACAAAATTCTCATATCTTGAGAATGACTCTCTTTGTTTATGAGGATTACACTCTATCAGTTCTCTACAAACAGTTCTTTGTTCTTCTTCTCTGTTCTATACTCTTTTGTCTTCTTTACTCTGCCTCAGCTTCACCTATCTCAAACTACTCTCTATCCTTAATCTTCTACTGCTACAAGAACCCTCACTACTTTGTTTCTGCAACTTCTTTGTCTCTAAACTCTCTTTGTCTATGCTATTCAGCAGTGCACTTCACTTTAGCACATAACATCTCTTACACACTCTATTCAAGAGATGTCTTTTGTTTCACAAATATATCTTTCTCATCTACTCCCATTGAATCATATTAGATTTCTCTGCCTACTGTCAGCTCTCTTTTTCAACAAGATGTTATTATCTGTCTACAGAATGATTTCAGACTAGCTGCACACATTAAATGTGTTTCATTTATCTTTAGGTCGATCAGTACATAGATTACTAAACTTAGTGATTCAAATCTACCCTTCTTAAATACGGTCTATAGTAGATTGGAATTGATCTTTTGAATCGCCTGACTCTACTCTATTTTCTACCCTTTGGGGTTATGTTTGATTCACTTTTTATCACAAGGTTTCTATTTTTGGCAAGCTTGATCTGTACTCCAAATTTGATCCTACCTTTGTCAATCATCTCGAGCCCATCAAGCATTTGCAACTCAGTCACCATTAATGAGATTACTGTCATCCTGTCGATCTACCCAAACAATTTTGATGACTATGAGATCCACCATCACTGACTACAACATATCTAATTTGTTTTGTCCTCCAAGGAGCCACTTGTCTTCAGACTTTTCATCTAGATCAAATGGTCAAGGTTGGTCAGAAACCATGTGGATAATTAGGCTGCTCAAATTGGTCAATCTTCATGCTATCACTAACTTTCATGTTATGTTGCACGTATCGGGTCAACAGTAAACCCTTATCCTGAGGGTAGGCTTCCCACCATGGTTTTTCCCTTTACCAGGTTTTCCACATACAAATCTTGGTGTTATGTATTGTGGATGCATTGTATTTGTCTTATGGTTTATGTTTGTGCTTAATTGATATATCTGCTATTCTAGTATTTGGTTTATGATTCTGGTAAAAGGTTGTAAGTGCTTAAAGTTTCATAATCTATTGACAACTTATTCACCCCCTCCTCTCAGTTGTCCACCAATTATCATAACACTATTATGACAAAGAGCTCCCAATTAAGTTAACTACTTTTTTCATAGGGTGAGGAACAACATGGAGGGTGAGAAGACCGCTAAGGTGCTACTTTCTCATAAGGAAAGAGAGCAATGTCAGCTAAAAAATCTATGTGAGCCCTATCAAATTATTCTTGAACAAATTTATTGAATGCCTTACACTTTCCAAGAGAATTAGAAGCACCATGATTGTAATGCCCCACCAGGAAACCCCGAAGGGATAAAGCCATAACACAAGAATAGAGATGCAATAATTTTTTTAAAAAAAGTTACACCACATAAGATACAACAAGATATCAAAGATTCAGATTACATAGCAGAAGACAACAACTAACACCTAAAGAGTTTCCCAACGAGATTACTTAAATTTCACAATTCACTTAACTCACACAATAAATCCAATGAGCTGAAAATCTAACAACGAGATATTTCTTGATCAGGATAATTTCTTTCAAAAGATGGAAATATAAAGCACAAGCAATGACTCATCCATTAAGATCTATTCATAATCTTCAATCAAGCTTTTCATTTAAAGTTACAAGCCATACATCTAATATCTTAACACACTAGGATTTCATCATAAACATAGGAGATCTTTCCAAGCATATTAAATTTTCTAACCACAACTGAATAGATTCCATTACTCTAAGATACATTCTTTCATATTCCAACTTATTGCATTTTAAAAGACGATTACATACATACATCTACGATAAATCTCATCTAAACCACTTATGCATTCGATCAACATGGCATTCAAGAAGGGACTAAATATAAGCATTTAAAGTTAATTCCATTTATCCACTTAACCATTCTAGCATAAGCTAATCATACATGATAAAGCTGAATAAAGGAAACATAAGAGAATACATCACATAACACCATAATGATCTCGGAGTTCACCCTTAAAGGGCTACATCTCCGGGTCTGCTCAACTGCAAGACCCCTCTGATAATTAATAAAGTTAAGAATACAAGAGGTTACACCATTACAATCCGGCCATCAAGGCAAAACATAAACAATATACAAACGACCGCATCGGTCAATTAATACATAAACGATCCCTGAAAAGAACAGGATCCAGCTGAACATAATCCAAGCTAATACAAAGGTCCAAAAGAGCATCCACAAAATTGAGCCATCACCACCCAAGGTCTAACATGAAATCGAGAACTTACACGGGCAGAGACAAAAAGGACGACCCACAAAGGTACTCTTAACAGGACAAAACGACAACACACTAGTGAACGTAGGGACAAGTGTCATCACACAACCTGGTATGGTTACCATGACAAGTCTTCATGGGTCCCGGCCACACACATTGGGTTACCCTGGCAACCTAATCCGAGCTTCCGGCCCATCCAAGCCTCATGTGGACCCACACATCCTCTCGTGAAGACAAGGATGGTGGTTTGCCATTTCAGGCCTTCTCACATCATGTCGAGTCTATGATACCACTCGTCCCATGTGTGAGGCACATTATCTTACTTAGAGATTACATTCTAATCTACTATTAGGTTATCACTTATTAGACTCATTTTCGATGGTTTACCCAGCAGCCACTTTGGGCGCGGCCCCCAATCGATAGCCACTTTCCCATACGACACTAGACCAAACTCAGACGAACTCAAACAACCAAGGAATACACATGGTTAGACGAATGGAGTTCAAGAAGGGAGAGACAACCATCAGGTCAAACACGACTCAAAGATGATCACTTACTGACGGTACTCTAACTAGAGACCTGACCAACAATGGTCAACCATGAATCATCACTCGACTCACACATAGAGGATATGACCAAATACGACACTACCACAATACAACAGTCAACTCGGAATCGAGGACTGAAACAAGTACCCCAAGTCAAGCCATACGACAGGGTCCTATCAAACAAAGCACTCTTGCCATTTCATAATTAAAAGCGAATACAGAAATTAAACTTGCATGGGCAATAAACAGAAAAGACAATATTTCCTCAAATTGATTTAATCATTAAAAGTTGATCAAGTTTTCTACAAGATCTGTACCAGATAACAGTTATCTACCTCAACTAGGGATAAGTTGTTCTTGGTTTTCTAACTCTCTAAAGTTCAAAGCATCGAACAGACATATAAAACCATAAAGAGTTTTTAAAGCAAATTCATATTAATAAAATTCAGACAACCATTAATCCAATAAATAAGATATTTAATCTCCAATCAAAACATCATAGACATACTGGTTCAAAACCAATCTCTACAGATTCATATTTTTCAATCCCAGATGTACTATACGGATCACGGAAATATAAATATAAAAAGAGAGTCTAAAAGGAGATAATCATTTCCAAAAGCATATCGTTTCAATCTCTAACGATCAATGGTAAAATATTTCACTTACTTCTCGATTACTCAAATGATATGTTCTAAGATAATATTTAACATCATCAAATAGAAATTACATCGTATTTCAACGATTTTCCAATAGCATAATATTCTATTTTGTTTTTAAACAATACTAACTCAATTAGCCAAATGCTCTAATCAGCTAGAAGGTAAGGTATAAACTTATTAATCCAAGATTGGTCCAAAATAGGACCAATTAATATTCAATGGCCAAAATAATAATTCTAGAATTTAATTAGAAAATGAGCACCAATCCTAAAATGAAATTGAATATTAATTAACGGGTAGAATTCCTTTACTCCCTTAATCAACATGAAATTAATCATTAAGTAGAATTATGCCAAAGTATCCATAATTAAAACTTAATTAACAACTTCCATTAACTAATACTTAAATATTATATTTTTTTTTTTTGGATATAAAAAAAAATACATTAAAAAAAAACCTTTTTTTTAAAAAACTAATAATTAAAAAAAACATTTAAACGAACAAGATGAAGCGGCCACGTGGGGAACCAGGCCGTGCCCTAGCCCCAGCGGCTCCCGCGCAGGGACGCGTCGCTCCCTGTGGCCACCGCGCGGAGGTGCAGTGCCTGTGGCCGCCGTGGGGGTCGCAGCGAGCTGCGGCCCGGCCGGTTGCTGCGTGAGCGAGGAGGAAGGGAGGAAGGGGGAAAGGGGGGACGAGCGGGGGAGGGGAGGAGGAGCGGGTGGAGCTCCGCTCCCCACCCTCCAAACCCCAACCCACAGTTTCATTTTTTATTAAAAACCCGCCCAGTTCGGTGTTAAAACAAACGAAAACCCCAACCTCAAATTGCTAAAATAAATTTCGATTTAAAAAGTTTTGTTAAAACGAACTGTGGTTTGGCATCCCATTTCCTTGGTGATTTCATCCTTTCCAAACACAAAAAGGGGTTTTCAAACACCCAACCAGCAATGAGGAATAACACACCTCAAATAAATCTATTGATTTTTATTAACAAAACCAGGCATGGCAAAAAGGATCATATTAACACAATGATACAGCCATAAAATCTTCTTGAAGAACACAAACTAAAGCATGGATTTAAACCCACAATCCAAATTTAAATCTGATAACAATTAAAAAATTGGCTTTTGACAACAATCAATTTCACCCAACAGATCATTTCAAACAACAAGGAAGAACAGTTGGGGTAACTCCTACCTTCATACGCATTCCTGGAATAGCTGAAGGAGAGCCCAATCCTGCTAGATCCAGAAGAAGTTTCTTCCTCTCCAAAACCCCCAATTTTGTTCAAAATTATTTTCCAACCAAAAATTCCCAAAAAAATGTCCCTCCTCCAAAATTTCCCCAAATTTTGGGTTATATGGAAGAGTTGACCAAAATTCCATTTTTGGAATTAAAATTTTTATTTACAAAATAATTCTCAACATTCAATCCTTTTCAAACTATAACAACAAATTAAACTTGCTATTCAAATTCAAAATCGATTTCTTCCTTTAATTCAATTTAACCTTTCTAATTTAATAATCCAACAGAATACAATTACATCTATTGCGAAGAAATATAAAACTTTCTTTTCAACAGCATATATAAATGCATTTAATATTCAAAATCAGTTATTTTATCGAACTTACTCCCAATTTAAAACGAGCAATCCAATATCAACGAAAATCACATAACGAAAACCCGATTAATTTAATCCATTAATCTTCAATGTACAAACACATATATAATCAAAATAATTACTAAGGACTAATTAATCAATTTAACCATGCACACCAAGCACGCAAATCGAGAAGGTCAACCAAACAGATGACTCGCAAACCCAAACAAAAAGGGATTACCGACGACGACTGACGATGCTCACTTGAGCACGACTAAGGTCAACTCGGGTCCTACGACCACCTAATCCAACTCTAAGGATAAAAGAGGTACACTCAAACCTGCACATCCAGGTGAAGACGAACCTCGCACTTGTGCGGCGTTGTACCTGAAATCTCCTGCAAACAAGAGTCATGCATGCATACATATAAAAAATTTAATGAGAGCGTTAGCCCGATATTAATACCACGAAATAGGAACACTAAACAACTTGCATACAACTAGTGTGAAAATCACATCAATAGCTATGCGTTAAATCAAGCATCTGACTGTAACATTATATTAAGATAAACTAATCAAGATTAAACCAAGGTTAGAGATTGATTAGGGCAGGGGTACTACAATGATGAAAAAGACAATTCTCACTACCTTATTTATTCTTTTGCTAAACTTTACAAAAGGAAAAACAACATTCTTAGCATATTTTAAATTCCAAAAGAATCTAGTTTCTAATATTTCCTAATCATCAATAGGATTGGGCCTCATTTCTTGTGATGTATGAAAAAGATTGTTAGAAGAAGAAGGATTGTCATCTATGATTTTAAGTATTCCTCTATCAATGAGTCCTTGCATTCCATTTTGAAAATTAGGACAATCATTGGTAGTGTGATCATTAGTTTGGTGATATGAGCAAAAAATGAGTTTTTGAAGAATAAGCACTTTTAGATGAATGATAGGTGTTTTGTCTCACAAGATGATCTTCGAAGTCTTGAATCCTAAGGAGCACATCCATAGGAGAATTATGATAATATTATAGACCTTTTTTGCTAGCTTGTGTAGGAGGGTTTATAGGCAATCTAATTACTTGTTCAAATCTTCCAAGTCCTTGTCCTATAAAAATTTGTTTTGATATTATGTTAAAGACACTCATATAAGAATATCTTAATTGAAAAGGAGGAGGAATATTATAATGAATTTCTTTGAAAGGAACAAAGGGGCAAGCTGATGAAGAAGGAATATATTCTAGAAGAGGATTTTCCTTTATTTCACTATGCATTGCTAGATTTTTGTAAATATTATTGTCATTGATGTCAAACTAGCTATCTGGTTTCGATAAGATAGAACGTGCAATTATGTGCTATCTGGATTGGTCTGGATACTTTTTGAAGTTCTTTGTTATGGATAGATACTATGATGCAGTTAGATGGAGATGATATGATGAGGTTATCTTTGGAAGATCTTTGTTCCAAAATTTTGAGTTCTCATTAGTCTCGGTATCGGTTATGAAATCTGATATTAGCTATTTTGGTCATGGTTGTAATATCTCTTCGAATTTTATGTTGTAGTATTATTGGTATGCATGGAGTCTATATCTTTAGAATATTGGATACACTATGCTTAATTTTGTAATAATGGGTCAATATCTTTGGGTCTAGATGACCATGCCCCATTCCTGTAATATTGGTATATGCATTGGCAAATGAAGTATGGAAAAGGAAGTGTGTAGAGATCTTGTGGAAGTTGACATGAGTGTCTTGTTTATGTTGGATATTGTGTTGGTCTTGGCCGACATAGTATTTCATATTTGTATCCTCTAGTATATATAGTAGTGTGAGTGTGTGTGTATGTGTGATAAAGAGAATGAGAAAATATATGTGTATGTGGTGTTGGAATCAAGGAGCACTGAGAGAGGGGTGAATCAATGTTCTGCAATATCTAACATTATTAATCTAATTCTTCAACCATCTAATGTAAATCAACAAAAGAAAGATGAAAATAAATAAAGCAAATATCCATAACACCATAACACTAGATTTATACATGCAAAACCCGGTTAAGGGAAAAACCATGATGGGATTGAGTCCCACAATATTAATATACTCTATCAAAAGCATATAAATATTACATAAGGGGAATGCACATGCATTCAAGCACACTTCCTAGAGCTCACTGCTCAAATTACAATAAGGGCTACAACCTTGGAAGGGTCACTGCCTTACAAAATGAGTACAAAATATTAGAGGAAGGTTTGAACTATTGAATAGCATCAACAAATGCTTGAGTATAGTTTAGGTTAAGCACAAAACACATAATCTTACTCTGCTCTGCTACACTGCTCTGTTTTGATGTTCTACTATATTACGGAGAACAAATATTTTACTTGTGCATGTGAAACTACACACAATCGCTCACAAATACTTTCCACACAACCACTGATATAAAAAATGATCATATCAATCACTCTATTATATCTGCAATGTCAAATTATGTCTTCTTCATATTATCCCAAAAATGCATAACACACAAATGAAACGTGTAATGCCCCACCAGGAAACCCCGAAGGGATAAAGCTAAAACACTCCAATGGAGTGTAAATATTTTTTTTTATAATAAGACACAACATTAAGATACATTGGAGTTATCTAATGCTTAGATAACACAGCGGAAGACTAAATGAACCTAAGGAGTTTCCCAACGTGATTACGTAACTTAACACCTAACTCAACTCGTGACATTTGATCCAATTAAACAAGATATCTTAATTACATGTTATTACTTGAAACATGGGTATAATTTGTTCAGTGAATCAACATTATAGAAATTAGGAAGCATTCATCTATTATGGTTGAAGATGAGGCTAACATGAGGATATCTACCCCTTTGAAGTTAAAGCATAGATAACATATGAATTCATCCATTAAGGTTAAAATATAGTTATCTTGATGAGTTCATCCAATTTAGTTAAAATATAGCTAATAAGATGAAGTTCATTTATTAAGGTTAAAATGTAAATAACCAAATGAGTTCATCCATTATAGTTGAAATATAGTTAATAAGATGAAGATCATTTATTAAGGATAAAAATGTAAATAACATTATGAAGTTCATCCATTAGGGTTAAAATATAGATAGCTAAATGAATTCACCCATTATAGTTAAAATGAGTTAAATATGATGAAGATTATTTATTAAGATTAAAATATAAATAACTAAATGAGTTCACCCATTTTAGTTCAATTATAGCTCTTATGATGAAGTTCATTTATTAAGATTAAAATGTAGATAACAACATGAAGTTCATCCATTAGAATTACAATTTAGGTGATATGACGAGTTCATCCAATAACTTTTAAACCATTCATTGCATTCAAGTTTACATTAACACATGCCATGCATCTTGTTCCAAAATGTACTATAATTTCATCATAACTAATGAGTTCTTTCATGCATACTTAATTGTATCATCATTAACTAAAATTGATTACATTCCTTCATGATCCCTTTATTGCATTTAAAATATGACTACATACATGTATTACGATAATTCTCATCTAACCCACTTATATATTCTATCCAATTATCATCCATACATGCTAGCACTATCCATGAAACATGAGAGACAAAAACATCACATAACACATAAATGATCTCGGAGTTCACCCCTAGAGGGCTACATCTCCGGGTCTGCTCAACTGCAAGACCCCTCTAGTAATCAATTAAGTTATAGTTAATTAGTCATTTACAATCCCACCCTTTTAGGCGAGCACAACAATATACAAAGGACCACTTCGGTCAATAATTCCTAAAAGATCCCTACATAGAAACGGATCCAACTGAGCATATTAAAAGAACTACAAAGGTCTCTTGTCTGGCGGTGCTCTAACCTGAGGACTTGACCAATTATAGCCAAACAGAAAACAACCAGACGACAGGGTCCAAACAAACATATCAAGAAACTTGTCATTACTTTAAACAAAAGTGAAAGAAAAAATTAAACCTTGCACAAGCAATAATCGGAAAATACAATATTTTCTCATGTTGATTTAAACATTAAATGTCGATCAAGTTTTCTAAATGAGCTACCAATGATAAATATCTCATTCATTTTATTTTTACTTTTCAATTTCTCTATAATATGTTCCTGGATAAAATATTATTTAAAAATTATCAATTAATAAATATATTTTACTTCAACAATTTTCCGATCAAAATAATATTCTATCTTTTTTCCAAAAAGATACTTTCCCATTAATAATGATATCAAAATTAAATATTAATTAATATATATTTATTAACCCATGATTAATAAAATATACACAATTAATAATTAATAATACACAATAATCTAATAAAATATTAATTAGTATATATATATATATATATTAATCTTCATTAATAAATATATATTATTAATAATTAATTAAACTAAAACCCCAATTGTTGGGTACACAGACCAGCAGTAATATATATATATATATATATATATATTTTGAGTTTTAATAACATTTCAAAAACAAATAAAACTAAAAGCCTAGTTGCTAGGTACACAGACCAGTAGTAATATATATATATATATATATATATATATATATATATATATATATATATATATATATATATATATATATATATATATATATATATATATATATATATAGTTTTAATAACATTTTAAAAACAAAGAAAACTAAAACCTCAACTGCTGGGTACACAGACCAGCAGTAATGTATATATATACACCCACTAGCTGAGGTTTTAGTTTTATTTTGTCACAACTCTCCTTTATCACTTTTGGATTTAAAATACAAACTCTATTATATGATTGAATGAATATTATAAAAGCATAAATAATAAAACTCACACACACACATGGAAAATATACATTTTTCTTAATTATTATTTAGTTTTCCTCATCCAATTATGGCACATGTTGTAGGAAGAATAAGAAGCTTCTAGAGGATTCTCCACCACCTTGCATGTAACTCCTCCCACTAAGTCTAATCAATTTGCATGAAGTTGAAAATTGGGAAAGAATCTCTTTTTTTTAATTAAATTTTCAAGATAGTGGAATGGAGGGAACTTTTCTTATAAAATTATATGCAAGTTTCAAAGAAGGGAGTTGATTTTTGTTTTGAAGGAAATTTTCTCAAGTTTTTTTTTGGTAGTCTCATTTTGTTGCAGGAATTTTTAAGTTATTGTTGGAAGATCTCTCTCTAGTTGCAAGGAAGGATCAAGGATAGCTAGAGGATTCAACATCAAGCTTCAACAAACCAGGTTCTCTCCTTTCGTCATATGAGAAATTTATATTAGCAAAAAAAAATAGCTTCTAGATCTTCTTTCAAAAGTTTTATTAGAATGTAAGTCTTTTTCTTCTATTTAGAAGCAATTATTGATAAGTTTCTTCCACATAATGCAAGTAAAAGATAGTTCTATTATTTATTTTATTTTCCTTAAGAAATGTGCTCATAATCTTGCCCTTTTGTTTTTCCAAAGATTTTAGATCTATGCAAAAATCATATTTTCCTTTTTTTTTAAATCTCTTTTTCTGAAAATAAAACTCTTCCCTGTGTGATTGAATCTTAATCTTTACTTCTTCCCTCTAATTCATTTCTCTGGAAATCTGAATCTCATTCTTAAAATGAATCTCTTTGTGAATATTAGTTATTTTAAATCTCTGGGATTATTTTAAATCTCTGTAGTTATTTTAAATCTCTGGGATTATTTTGAATCTCTATAGTTATTTTAAATCTTTGGGATTATTTTGAATCTCTGTAGTTATTTTAAATCTCTGTAGTTATTTTAAATCTCTGGGATTATTTTAAATCTCTGTAGTTATTTTAAATATCTGGGATTATTTTGAATCTCTGTAGTTATTTTAAATCTTTGTAGTTATTTTAAATCTCTAGGATTATTTTGAATCTCTGTAGTTATTTTAAATCTCTAGGATTATTTTAAATCTCTGTAGTTATTTTTAATCTCTGGGATTATTTTAAATCTCTGTAGTTATTTTAAAACTCTGTGATTATTTTGAATCTCCCTGTGAGTTGGTCAAAGACCTCTCTGTGAATATCAGTTGAATAAAAATCCTCCTGTGAATGCTGGAATAAACCCACACTCTCTCTCTCTCTAGAAAATATTACCCTTCTGTTACTGAAAACCAATCTAAAACAGTTATTTGTTTATCTATCTTATTCATGTTTTTATTTTCATACGTCAATACTCCTTTGTTATGTATATATCATTAAATAAATTATATAAATATACATACATACATATATATATAATCATTTCGAATAAAAAAAAAGATAAATACATATTAATTAGCGATCAAAAAAAATAATAATAAGTTTCGCATGGCGTACGAGGGCGGTTATTGTAACCGTCGGGGAGGGACAATGGTACCCTCCATTGCCCTGCAGTCACTGTCACGATAGTGACCGCAGGGGAGTGGGGGGGCCTGTGGAGTCCCCTCAACCCCTGTGGGCCTGCAGATGTAGGACCGCAGGGGGTGATGGGACGCATGGTCCCCACCCCCTGTTTACTATTAACAAACAATGCATTTTTTTAATTTATTATTACACTTTGAATTTGCGATGGAAATTTTAATAATTGTTTTAATTAAAATTTAAGTTAATTTTTTTTATATAATCATTTTTAAGTTAATTTTTTTATATATATCATTTTTAATTAAATTTAAGTTAGTTTCTATAATTGTTTAGTTAAGTTTTAAAGTTAATAAATTAGCAAAAGATTGAAATCAAAAATTATTGTCTCAATCCCCTTTGGGACTTTTTCGATTATTTGATCAGTGATTTTGACTCACTTAAAAACAAATAAGTCTTATTATTACAATTCAATCCAAAATTTCCAAAAAGTATAAGCTAATCACTTATGTAGAATTAGTAACTCTATATTTTAAATATTCTCATGATTGAAGTAAACATTACTTAATCTAGTATGTAAATGTCACTATTTTTACATCATGTGCATTACTTACATGTTAAATTGCATTCATTGATGAGCAAGTTACCTTTCCAATTTCTTCAAACAAGTTACATGTTTTAATATATGAGTTCATAATTGTCTTTATCATACCATTATATATTAATTAGTTGAGTTGTAGAAGAATGGTATTTCTTTTTATCAAACGGTACTTGGTTGCCATCAAATAGTTATTCAAATAATTAACTTCGAAAGGTCTAATTATGTACATTCATTTCATGATTGTTTCAAGCATGATGCTTTCATAGCTCTTAGTTAGAAAACTAAATAAAGGAAGATGGAAACCAAAACCTAGTAGCGTTCGGTATATACGATGCCTCTGGGTAACGCTTACGGGTAATGTCGTCGTGTTGAACTACTGCACTTAACGCCTAATAAAGCTACATCAATGACGTCTGTGGTATCGTCCCTATAAATCATCGGGGACTAATAAGGGACACTTGGAAGTTAAAATACAAGGGGCTGGTAATCCCTCTTGGATCGATAATCTAATAAGATAATTTTTAAATGATTTTTCATCCATTGAGAGAAACCATAGTAAACCCCCTTTAGGGTTGGTTAAGTAAAACACTTTTATGAAATTGTTTCTTTATCTTGAAGAGATATTGGCAATTGACAATTTGGCCAAGGGTGATGCTCATCATAGTTGTTAGGCCACAAACAATAGGCCATCTTGAGTCTTTTTTTAAGTGCTACCATCATGGGTAGCAATCACAGAGAAATTGTCTGGGACATTGACCCTAGAAAGGGTTGCGTACCCACAAATCAGTTTACATCAAACCATAGAGTAGAAAATAGAACTACATACTTTACGCCTTGATTCCGTGCCGAAGCGAGTATTTAGGCAATCTTGGAACAGAGTTGTCCCTTGTACTCAGGTGTTTGTAGGTGGGGTCTAGGCTTGGTAAAGGAAGGATTGAGTAAGAATCCTATTTTGAAATATAAAGATAATTAAATTGGAAAAAGTAATTCAATGCATACTCGGAAGGAATCCCGTATGGATTCGCTTGACTTCCCAAGGTGGAATTCAAGCTTGTATTATGTTATTTAATTACTCCTAAGGATGGCGACCTCGGTGCACTTCTGTTAGAAGAGTGTAGAACTTAGTGAGTGGCGCAGGACTTGAATGGTCCCGATGAGTCTAAGTCTCTGGCCAGAGCACCTCCTATCCCGATTGGATAGATGCCTACCCCGTATGGGTAGATGCCTATCCTGTATTAGATAGATGAAATCTTATGTCCCGTATGGACAAATGCCTAACCCATATGGTTAGATGCTCATCCTAGATGGATGAATGCTTAATCCAAATGGATGGATGCCCAGAGTATGCAATGGAATAAAACATAATGATTAATTAAACACACAAAAAAAAAAGAATACTCAATTTTGTTGAGTAAATTATGGTGGGTTATTACATATTTGTTTTTGAGTTTTAATAACATTTGCAAAAACAGATAAAACTAAAACCTCAGCTGGTGGGTGTATATATATATATATATTTCTTTTTTTTAGTTTTAATAACATTTCAAAAGCAAATAAAACTAAAACCCCAGTTGGTGGGTACACAGACTAGTAGTAATGTATATATTTTTTTATATATATATATATATATATATATTTTTTCAAAACTCAGAAATTTTCTGAGAACAAAATGAGGATATTTTTCAGAATAGCAAAAGACTAGCATAAACATACTATTTTTTTTTTTTTTAAAACAGAAAACACTAGGAAGCTCCAATAAAATAAAAGAAAACTAAAACCCCCAATTTCTTTCATTCATAGACTCTGTAATATTTTTCAGAATTTCAAAAATAAACACCATTTTGAAGATTTTTCTAGAATATTATTGTTTTTCCAAAACACATACTTGCTGAAAAAAAAACTAAACCCAACAAGCAAATCTTGAGCATAATGGAGATCATTCCCCAAACAATGAATCCACCCAATTCCCACACTTGAAACTAAAATACATAGATTCAAAACCCAAACCCCATTTCAATCCAGAAATTTCTTCAAAGGAAAGCAACCAGAAATTTTATTTCATTCTTTTATTTATTTATTTATTTTTCTTTCAACAAAGGAAACAAAATAAAGAATCCTACCTCTCTTCACATTCCTGGCAAGATCTGACGAAGAGCCCAACCTACAGCTGTGGAAATTCTTCCTTTTCCAAAATCCCCAAATTTTCTCCATCCATATATATATATATATATATATATATTCAAAAGAAAATCAACAACCCCCAAAATGTTTTTCCAACCTAGGTTAAAAGAATGAAATTTTGACCTAATTTTTTAATTTCAAATTTAAACACTTTTTAAATAAAAAGAAATCAAAATAAAAATAATCATTCTTTTTAAACTATTCAAATAATCTAACTTGCTTTTCTAATAAAAGTTAAAATGCTTCTCTCTTATTTAATTTTAATTTTCTCAATATTAACTAAGCTCACATTTATATTTCACAATATTGACGAGGATAAAATATTTTAATTAAATTAACTCCCAAAATCAATCTTTCACACTATATCAAATATACATATAAATTAAACTTGCTTTTCTATTAAAAATTGATTTTATTAAATAAGTAAAATTAACCTTTCTTTTCCAAAATGCAAACGAGATTAAATTATTTCTATTTCAAATAACTTTAATTCTTTCTCTTTTTAAAAATGCATAAACTAATTAAATTCGTTATTTTAAAATTAACCATTAAATTAAACTTGCTACAAACATAAATAAAGGGATCTTTTTAATTAATGATTAATCACATAAAAGAAACCTATATATTTTAAATCCCTCAATTACTAATGTGTAAATGAACATATTAATTCGAACTAAATACTTAAGATAAAATACTCCATTTTACCACACGCAAGGCACGCAAACCAAGAAAACCAACCAAATACACGACACACAAATCCAAACGAAAAGGGAAACCGACGGACCACACAAGAAGCTCACTTGATCATGGCTAAGGCAAGATGAGGGTTTTATGACCACCTAATCCAAATTCTAAGGATGAAAGAGGCATACCCAACCCTACGAATCCTAATGGAGATGAACCTTGCACCTAGGCGGTACTGTACCTACAATCTCTTGCAACCATGAGTCACGCAAGCATATATATATATATTCAATGAAGGCGTTAGCTTGAGATTTATAACAAGAATTAGGGAAACAATTAAACTTACACAAGAATCGATGCGAAAGCACAATAACAGGTACGCACAATATTCATATTATTTAATCTACAACATTACATAATGGTAAATCAACCATCCAAGAATGCCACATAGAAAAAGTCAACCAAAGTCAAATCGATGGTACAAGGCTGACTAGGGTAGGGCACTACATTTCTCCCCCCTAGGCTTTGACTTACTCTCGGAAGTCGTAAGGCTAGACGAAAATCATGCACACGTATTAGCCCTGAAACTCATTTAACAATTATAAGTTTGCACATATGAACCTTCTCGTAAATAAATGAAACATTATTGCTAAAACCTCTAAGAATGTCGATATCCATAGGCAAGATACCTCTAAAGCCATACACTTCTTAAAATATTCTAGGAATTATCCACAATCATAGTAGAGAAACAAGAATTTTCTTCCTTTCATTACACCAATCAAAGCACTAAAAGAGGTAAACCACAATTACCATACTCATTCTATCAAGCAGGACAAGAAAACATGCCATCATGATCAATTTCCTTTACCATTACATCTTTTACAAAACTTTATCGCATAGAACTAGCTTCAAATATAAATTCCTACAACCAAGTTATCTTTCAATGAATAAGAGCAATGCAAATAACTCAATTTGTTTACACTTTCCAGGCATAAAAGAACCTTTCCAATGACTATGTCCTATAACATAGTGACAAGTTAACTCCATTTAATCCATGATTTCACATAATAACCATCCACATAACTGGAATTGCACAACACAAAAGGACACATGTGAGCATGTCTAATACTCAGTCAAAGATAACATGCACGATCAACATCTCTTTGCCTGATCTCAGAACAAATAACCTGATCATAAATATCCAACAACTAACTCAAGCGCTTGATGGTGCTAGGGTACACCATAGCCATGCTACCTTCCATACAAGACCCTCATGAACATCCCTTGTTGCATAAGGTGTTTAGCCTCCAAGAGATAGTCACCACTCATAGGTAGGTAGTGGGTCCTAGTTGTCTCATAGCCTCACATACCCCTATCCTCAAGGTTCCCTATGTCTACTTCCTCGTATACACTCAACCAAGACCGTCTCCTACATTCTTGGAGAGGAATTCACATTCCAACACAAGACTAGCATACGAAAACAACAAGGATAAACCAGTTTAGCCACCAAAGTACAGAAGAATAAAGATAATAAACATCAATTCCAACAGTAAGATAAGAAAATAATTCCGGAATTGCAATATCAAATCAAGTAAGCAAAAGATCGCAAGATCATGGCTAAACCTTCAAGGTCAAAGTAAAATAAATTGCTGGCCCACAAGGAAACAAATAAATAAATAATTAATAAAAGAAAAATCATAAGTGCACATTACATCACTATGTGATTAGCAGCTAGCCACCAATGAGGAAGGAAGGAACAATCATCTAGCTATCGCAATAGCTCATCATGTCATGTGGCCTAGTCACACATCCACATAACATGGCAGTGTGCACCTCGACATCACCCCACATCACGTCGTCACGCGGCATGGCTCTACCCTAAACCTGTCAGTAGATCGCATGGCAATACTCCAAGCAGAAAGGGTATGCAATGGACGTATCCCACATGGCAATGTACCTCACGCAAAAGGGCACGCGCAAGTCACACCCTGCATAGCGACGTACCTCTTAGGATACTCATCATAAGCTAGAGGTATACATGGCTAAGGTCTACCCACAAGTCTACCAACACTAGTCAATTGGCAGCTCATGTGAAAAATAACATGCCTCTTATGAAGACAAGGCAAAAGATGCTCCAATAAAACCCATCATTATGCTCAAGAACTGTCATCAATTATGCTCAAATAAAGGATAGGAATAGGCTGGCACACATGAACCTCATAAATCGGTTCATCACAAGGGAAAGTATTGAGTACACCTATAATACAATTTCATTATATAACTATATTTTTCCTCAAAATAGGAAAGCTAAAGTCGCTTCGCATCAACATTACTCATACGTCGTTCCATACTATTCAAGGAATGGTGACTTCTAATACTACCCCTTCACATACTGACTTATCAACAACCCATGGGTTGGCACTCAGTAAAGAACAAATAAGCAACATCACATAAACAGTATGGTTTCCCATACCCATAAACAGACATATCCTCCATGGTTGATTACTTCACCATCCCATGGGCACATAGCAAGTACAGGTTTCTTACAATACACAAGGAATAGCACCATTATTGGTTTAGTCACATTTACGGGGAGTACTTTTCAATACGCTATCATCTACTCAAGGAAGGTTTTAATTATGCTTTCCACATGAACAACTGAATCAAGTTTATTCTAGGTACAAGTACTGAAATTTTTAACAATTCAAAATTACATAAGGAAATAACATCATTCCTATATCTTTCTCTAATTGCACTAAGCATTCGCATTCACATTACAAACTATGCAATTTTCTTCCTGAAGCTTAAGACTTTCATCTTTCCATTAAAAAAAAATGCAAAAAGTACAATTACACATGTTTTATTAACACTCTATTTAAATCAATGCGTTCTTAGTAGCATTTCTAAAAATCTTATGATTTTAGGCAAGGAGAAGGGAAAGAGAGTTTGAAAATCAAACTATTTCCTACGAATACACAAGATCAACAAGGTCACCCTATATGCTTAGATATAATTCCATCATTTTAGTTGCACGGGTTTCATTTCGCTATCTTTTTAGGAGGATGCCAAAACAACCTAACATGACATTTCCAATTATTATGGTTGCAATAGAATGTTCTAGTTTTTCAAACAAGAAATCGAGACAGACAATCTTTTGGTGATACAAGACCTCTTGAGAACACTCACTATTCTTAATTCATTATAGTAATACATCAAAATCTGCAACCTAATATTGAAAATCAAAATACAACAAGAAGGTAAATGAGGAGCTATCAACTAAATAACATACATTAATGCATACACATCAAACAAGTCTTTCATTCGCACTTTCTAAACACAATAAGGCAATTATCTATATCCAAAGGCAAGTTAAATGGAGCATTGCTAAAATAGATCCTCGTTCAACTAGTTTAAAGAAGCACATAAAACAATTTTTTGTGAAACTCATTAATACACTCTTGAAGCTACTATAACATGTTCTCTTTTGGTACTTCTTTCACGACAAGGCAATTTCACAAAATCAACTATGCGCATATTAATGCACCTTACTTAGGATGGAATTTAATTATATTACTCCTACAAAGCACATGGAGAATCCTTAATGTAAACATACAATTTTCTCTCAATAACCAATATTAACTTTCAAACTAAAGCCCTTTTTTTTATAATCTAAGAACACATAAGCGTTATAAGGCTCACACAAGGCCCAAGAATTCACATCCTTTCTCTTGCAATAAGAAAACTCAAATAAGAGATAATTACACATATCAAACTTATTTTAATTTCTAGAGAGAGAGGAGGAAGGGTCATAATCATTCAATTTACTACATAATAAACATTTAATATTTGCCATACTAGTCCTTCAAGTGGACAACACCAAGATAGATCATAACTATAACAAGCACATTTCATACTTTTAGATTCAAGACAACACTAACCAACCCAAATGGATTAGTCAAAAGAGTACAACGAATCAAAAGGATGGTACATACGACTCTCTTTCAGAATAAGAGAAATCGTAGACCAAGACCTCAATAAGTAGAAAAAACACATACAGACACTCCCAAGCACCCACATCAAGAAGTTGAAAACAAGGTGTGAACACACGTGTTACACCCCAGTTAAGGTCTAATCAATCACACACCTACAAAAAGGAGGAAAAGCATACACATAAGGTCGATAAACCACACACCAACTAAGGCCACAAACAAAACTAGAGATCCCAATGTTGCAACATGGGCTCTGATACCAAGTGTAATGCCCCACCAAGAAACCCCAAAGGGATAAAGCTAAAACACTCCAATGGAGTGTAAATATTTTTTTTTTATATAATAAGACACAACATTAAGATGCATTGGAGTTATCTAATGCTTAGATAACATAGCGAAATACTAAATGAACCTAAGGAGTTTCCCAACGTGATTACGTAACTTAACACCTAATTCAACTCACAAGATTTGATCCAATTAAGCAGGATATCTTAATTACATGTTATTACTTGAAACATGGGTATAATTTATTCAGTGAATCATCATTATAGAAATTAGGAAGCATTCATCTATTATGGTTGAAGATGAGGCTAACATGAGGATATCTACCCCTTTGAAGATAAAGCATAGATAACATATGAATTCATCCATTAAGGTTAAAATATAGTTATCTTGATGAGTTCATCCAATTTAGTTAAAATATAGCTAATAAGATGAAGTTCATTTATTAAGGTTAAAATGTAAATAACCAAATGAGTTCATCCATTATAGTTAAAATATAGTTAATAAGATGAAGATCATTTATTAAGGATAAAAATGTAAATAACATTATGAAGTTCATCCATTAGGGTTAAAATATAGATAGCTAAATGAATTCACCCATTATAGTTAAAATGAGTTAAATATGATGAAGATTATTTATTAAGATTAAAATATAAATAACTAAATGAGTTCACCCATTTTAGTTCAATTATAGCTATTATGATGAAGTTCATTTATTAAGATTAAAATGTAGATAACAACATGAAGTTCATCCATTAGAATTACAATTTAGGTGATATGACGAGTTCATCCAATAACTTTTAAACCATTCATTGCATTCAAGTTTACATTAACACATGCCATGCATCTTGTTCCAAAATGTACTATAATTTCATCATAACTAATGAGTTCTTTCATGCATACTTAATTGTATCATCATTAACTAAAATTGATTACATTCCTTCATGATCCCTTTATTGCATTTAAAATATGACTATATACATGCATTACGATAATTCTCATCTAACCCACTTATATATTCTATCCAATTATCATCCATACATGCTAGCACTATCCATGAAACATGAGAGACAAAAACATAACATAACACATAAATGATCTCGGAGTTCACCCCTAGAGGGCTACATCTCCAGGTCTGCTCAACTGCAAGACCCCTCTGGTAATCAATTAAGTTATAGTTGCATAGGGTTCATGTCATTTACATTCCTGCCCTTTTAGGTGAGCACAACAATATACAAAGGACCACTTCGGTCAATAAATCCTAAAAGATCCCTACATAGAAACGGATCCAACTGAGCATATTAAAAGAACTACAAAGGTCTCTTGTCTAGCGGTACTCTAATCTGGGGACTTGACCAATTATAGCCAAACAAAAAACAACCAGACAACAGGGTCCAAACAAACATATCAAGAAACTTGCCATTACTTTAAACCAAAGTGAAAGGAAAAATTAAACCTTGCACAAGCATTAACCGGAAAATACAATATTTTCTCATGTTAATTTAAACATTTAAATGTCGATCAAGTTTTCTAAATGAGCTACGTTTTCAAAATATCCAATGATAAATATCTCATTCATTTGATTTTTACTTTTCAATTTCTCTATAATATATTTCTAGATAAAATATTATTTAAAAATTATCAATTAATAAATATATTTTACTTCAACAATTTTCCTATCAAAATAATATTTTATCTTTTTCCCAAAAAGATACTTTCCCATTAATACTGATACCAAAATTAAATATTAATTAATATATATTTATTAACCCATGATTAACAAAATATACACAATTAATAATTAATTAATATATATATTAATCTTCATTAATAAATATATATTATTAATAATTAATAATTAATTAAACTAAAACCCCAGTTGCTGGGTACACAGACCAGCATATATATATATGAGTTTTAATAACATTTCAAAAACAAATAAAACTAAAACCTCAGCTGCTAGGTACACAGACCAGCAGTAATGTATATATATATAGAGAGTTTTAATAACATTTGCAAAAACAAATAACACTAAAACCCCAATGACCTAGGTACACAGACTAGCAGTAATGTGTGTGTGTGTGTGTGTGTGTAGTTTTAATAACATTTGCAAAAACAAATAAAATTAAAACCCCAGCTGGTGGGTACACAGACCAGCAGTAGTATATATATATATATATATCTTTTTATTTTCTTTGTTTTGAGTTTTAATAACATTTCAAAAGCAAATAAAACTAAAACCCCAGTTGATGGGTACACAAACCAACAATAATGTATATATTTTTTATTATTTATATATATTTCTTTTTTTTCTTTTTTTTCCAATACTCAGAAATTTTCTGAGAACAAAATGGGGATATTTTCCAGAATAGCAAAAGACCAGCATAAGCATACTATTTTAAAAAAAAAAAAAAACAGAAAACACCAGGAAGCCCCAATAAAATAAAAGCAAACTAAAACAATAATAAACTAAAACCCCCAATTTCTTTCATTCACTATAATATTTTCCAGAATTTCAAAAATAAACACCATTTTGAAGATTTTGCTAGAATATTATTGCTTTTCCAAAACACATACTTGCTGAAAAAAAAACTAAACCCAACAAGCAAATCTTGTGCATAATGGAGATCATTCCCCAAACAATGAATCCACCCAATTCCCACACTTGAAACTAAAATACATAGATTCAAAACTCAAACCCCATTTCAATCCAGAAATTTCTTCAAAGGAAAGCAACTAGGAATTTTATTTCATTCTTTTATTTATTTATTTATTTTTCTTTCAACAAAGGAAACAAAATAAAGAATCTTACCTCTCTTCACATTCCTGGCAAGATTCGACAGAGAGCCCAACCTGCAGCTGTGGAAATTTTTCCTTTCTCCAAATCCCCAAATTTTCTCCATCCAAATATATATATATATATATATATTCAAAAGAAAATCAACAACCCCCAAAATATTTTTCCAACCTAGGTTAAAAGAATGAAATTTTGACCTAATTTTTTAATTTCGAATTTAAACACTTTTTAAATAAAAAGAAATTAAAATAAAAAATAATCATTTTTTTTAAACTATTCAAATAATCTAACTTGTTTTTCTAATAAAAATTAAAATGCTTCTCTCTTATTTAATTTTAATTTTCTCAATATTAGCTAAGCTCACATTTATATTTCACAATATTGACGAGGATAAAATATTTTAATTAAATTAACTCCCAAAATCAATCTTTCACACTATATCAAATATACATATAAGTTAAACTTGCTTTTCTAATAAAAATTAATTTTCTTAAATAAGTAAAATTAACCTTTCTTTTCCAAAATGCAAACAAGATTAAATTATTTCTATTTCAAATAACTTTAAATCTTTCGCTTTTTAAAAACCCATAAACTAATTAAATTCATTATTTTAGAATTAACTATTAAATTAAACTCGCTACAAACATAAATAAAGCAATCTTTTTAATTAATGATTAATCACATAAAAGAAACCTATATATTTTAAATCCCTCAATTACTAATGCGTAAATGAACACATTAATTCGAACTAAATACTTAGGATAAAATACTCCATTTTACTACACGCAAGGCATGCAAACCAAGAAAACCAACCAAATACACGACACACAAATCCAAACGAAAAGAGAAACCGACGGACCACACAAGACGCTCACTTGATCATGGCTAAGGCAAGACGAGGGTTTTATGACCACCTAATCCAAATTCTAAGGATGAAAGAGGTATACCCAACCCTGTGAATCCTGATGGAGATGAACCTCACACCTAGGCGATACTGTACCTACAATCTCTTACAACCATGTGTCACGCAAGAAAGCACACACACACACACACACACACACACACACACACACAGATATATATATATATATATATATATATATATATATTCAATGAAGGCATTAGCTCGAGATTTATAACAAGAGTTAGGGAAACAATTAAACTTACATAAGAATAGATGCGAAAGCACAATAACAGGTATGCACAATATTCATATTATCTAATCTACAACATTACATAATGGTAAATCAACCATCCAAAAATGTCACATAGAAAAAGTCAACCAAAGTCAAACTGATGGTACAAGGCTGACTAGGGTAGGGCACTACAAAATGTGTATACCAAGTCAATTGAATCCAAACTAAAATAATCATGTGGACCAAAAATAATTATCCACATGCTACCCACATGTTATCTAATCATCCTCAAACACAATTACAACCACCAAAACCAATCCACATAATCTGCACAATGATTTACCACATGAGAGTTCTGATGAACATTGTTCTACCCAAAAACCTATATACTAAACATTCCAACTCACTCAAGAATTATCACCGGAGGCCACAAACCTATAATATAGTAGATAACCCATCCATGATTCTTATCGGAGATCTGCAACACAAAATATTCAACACAGATGAAACGTCAACCAAGATACTGCATAGTACCAGATGTCATGTTCTATCTCACTAGACCTCACCAAAGCTCAATCACACTTCTAGTATTTACAAATCATGACCTATGGATGAGATTTCTGACATAAGTTGCCATCAATGACAACATATGATCATCTATGCAATGTATCTTGCCAATGATCTCCCCCTTTGGCATTGATGGCAACACTTAGTAAAAAATGACTGTGTCAGATCAAAACCAAAATACTATTCACTACAATACTTCCCAAATCTAACAACCGGGTCCCAAAAGACTCCCCCTAAGCTTATTACAACATTTTTCACTCTACTACACTCCCCCTTTGACATCAATGGCAAAGATGGGGTTCCAAATGTTAAAATTTAAGCCAAAATTCTATATACATATATACACACAGTCTTTATTTACAAATATTTGAAGATATTTGCATAAGTATTCTTCAATGAATCCAAGTGGCTATCCCAGCCCTTCTTGAGGCATTCTAAAACCGTTATAAGACCACTAAATAGATATTCTTGTGCCTCTATTGCTTTCATTCTGAAGGTTCACTATTGGCTTGAGCATCCTTAGCATCTGTCAAGGCACTAAACATAGTGTCCAACTTAGGAGTAATATGAGTCTGCAGTTCACTAACTCTACCAATTATTCTTTCCCTGTCATGGCTCAAACTCCTGATCTTTTCAAGTAAGGATATTATTGGTCTTCATGACTACTCACAAAAACCAACAATAGATCAATTGACTGAGATATCTGAGATAACCGATCCTCTTGCTCCTTAGACTTTTTCTCTATATCCTCAGTGAAATTTGATAGAGATAGGCATGATTTGTAGATGTTTCCTCCTTCAGATAATGCATCATGCATACCTTTGAGACAAGTATCTAATGTGGCTCTATCATCAAAAATCATCCTCTTCAGTGTCTGAAGCCTTTTTGCATTGAACTCATTCCAAACCTTCACCTCAGTAGATTTCTCAAAAGATTCAAAGTGAGTGTCCATTGAATTGATCAAACTTTTCAATTGACCGGATGGGGTGTCTAGTGATCTTCTAAAATATGGTCATAAGTTTTTCCAAACCACCGGATGCTAGGGTAAGAAGCTCACTATCTTTAGTGTGAAACTTTAGGATGCTAATTGAAGTTTCTAGATGGGGGAAAGAGAGGCAAGGTTGATTGGACCTTGTATAAATTATGAATCATCAATAACTTGCTTTCCCTTCACTGCCCCTACAGTGTCTCTTTCTTTAGTTTCAATTTCAATCTTAACCTCCACCTTCTCATTTTCTACTTCCTTCTCTACATCAGCCTTAGTTGGGACTACATCCTTCTCACTTGTCTCAACAAGATCAACAATGTCAACCAGAGGATTTTGAGCATCCTCAACCTCATTATCATTACCCACTTCTCCTTGACCCTTATTAGATGCATCCTCATCTCCAGCACCTTTCAGATCATTCACATATGTTTGATTAGTTGTCTTCACTTCTGGAATAGTAATATCATCCTTTTCTTACTGAATTTTTGAATCATCTTGAGTTTTCTCAGGAACAACCTCATATTGATTCTGAAGTAATAATTTTCTCAGTATCTTTTAAAACTTCATCTTCTTTCCCTATTATTTTCTTATTTACTCTACTTTTTCTCTGGAACTCATTCTTTGCAAACTTAAGGATTCTTCCAATTTCCTCCTTTGATATCACAGAGCATAGATTTACCAACATATATTCTCTTAGTCTCTCTTCTTCTACTTTTGTAGTTACTCTCCTCATATCCAAAACTTTATACAGACTCTTTCGTATTTTAGACATTAATTCTATTAAGCTTTTCTATATACATTAAAATATTCAATAGTAGCTTCTTCTAGAGTCCTTTTACCATTCTCATCAAAATTGTCATACCACTTTGACAATGGTTTCAAATTCCCATTCTTTACCACCTCATTCACTATTTCATTTAGGGACATATGAGGTTTAATAGTAAATCTTACTTGTTTAATCGCATCATCAATTTTGGATGTCTTTGATTTCTTACTTTTCTTTGCTCCACCAAATGGTTTCTCCTTGACAACTTTAGAGGCTTTAACTCCTTTAGCCTTTACCTCCTTCACAGATTCATTAGACTTTGTTTCTTCATCATCCACAGTGACAAATCTTACTGTCTTCTCTTCTCACCACCAACAGATGACTTGACTGATGATTTGGATGGTTTTGTATGACTGGAGGAGGGAGAAGTGCTTCTTGTTTGCTTAGGATTAGGTGTAGAAACTTCTCGTTTAGCCTTCTTAATAGTCTTCTCTTCAAAGAGAATGTTCCTCTTCCTCACCTACCAGACTACCTTTTTAGAAATCCCTATGCTCTTTGCATAAGCTTCAACTTCCTTCCTTACCTTCTTCTGAATTTCTGGCCTTTTGAATTGCTGGTGTTGTTTTAGGCTCTTCTTTGCATAGGTTCCAAACCTTTCTTCAACAATGTCCATTGGTTTAGTAAGAAAATGTTGTGCATAAAGTTCCAAAATCTGCTCATTGACCTCATACCCCATGGGCATGGTCCATGCAGTTTGAGATTCAACAGCTTCCATTAAGCATTGATCAGTATCCACCATGAACCAGATTGTATCTGGATACTTCTCCACTATTGTCTTATGGATCCTTTCCCTCTCATGCATTTCCTTCTAAAAATTCTTAAAGTATCCCTAGAGATTTGCATTTTGGACCTTAGAATCACTAGAGTTATACAATTATTCTCAGATTTGCACACCTACAAGTCTGTCAAAAGCCCATTGAACTTGTCCTACTCCCAGAAGTTCATTCATGAAGTATAAAAAAACACAGGATCAAGGTTCCGTATTTGAATAGATGTTTCTTGTTCTCCTTAATCTTCTTCAATTTCTTTATTAGCTCACTCCGGAGTAGTTCACACAAGTCATTATTCTGTTTTCTTTCATCATCTCATATGCAGCATAGATGGTTGTTGTGGAAATAGAATTCTCCCTACTGGAGTAGTAAACCTTGTACCCAACCACCATTGAAGCGAATTTGACATCATACTCCAGGATATCATTGATAGTCATTTCTCTATGGCTGAATTTTGATATGGTTGCATTTGTAACAATCGCATTCTACACAGCCTTCAGTGAGGGCAGTTCTTCAGATGAACATAAACCAATAACAACCCTAATAGTATTCTTTATGATCTTGAATGCTTTATTCAGCCACATGAATTCATAATGCATTTTTCTCAGAACATATTGTACCCATTTGGGTCCATCAAACATCAAAAATATGACAAACTGTGTGAAACCCTTATCCTCCACAACTTTGAATTCAGGTTTCAGGCTACCAACCTTTTTTTCCATCTACTTGGTGTATAAATTCAGCATTTATGTTCTCCCAAGCTCCTTAATATTGCAATGTGTGAAAAACCTAACATCTTCAATATGCAAAACACTGTGTGGAATGGATGAGAATGTTCTTTTTGAATCATCCTCCATGGAAATAAATGGATTCTTTTTTAAGTTTGGTCGATCCCTTTCAGTGATGTCAATGACTAGCGAGGTTGCAAATCCAGAGGCGACCATTTTTTAAAATTCAAGCTTCAAACTTAAAAAGGTTTCACTGATAAATACCTTGACCACTAGATTAGGGTTTCTTGCCAAATAGCCTGAGAAATATTCTTTCAAGCTTCGGTCTCTAAACATTCTTCTTGCAAAGATCTCTTCTCTTCTTCTCTTCGAATGCAAAGTGATAAATGAAGTGATTAAATCACTTTTTATCTTCTGCATACCTAGCTTTTAGGTATAATAAATGCACTTTTCCCTAATACTTTTTGATACCCTGCATCCACCAAAAATCTTCTACAGATCTTCAAATATGCTCATATTCTTCTAGAGCTCCTTCAAAAACATTTGCAATCATCAAATAAAACTTATGAAATCTACCAGAATCAAGCACATATCTCAAACAAGGGGTTTATAAGATTTTCATGAAAGCTCCCCCAAGGTCAGATGCCTTAGCTTAGTTACTAGATGAAGTTCCAGCATCGGAATCAGGTGCGGGCTCACTTCCTACATCATTATAACTCTTCTTAACCCATGTCTTCTTCATTTGATCTCTGATCTCTTCAAATTTTTCTTTTCCCTTATCATTTTCTTTCACACTCTTGTTCTTGTTTACTAGACCATTCCTATTCACATTTATGCTTTTGCAGTATTTTACAATGTGACTGGATTTGTTGCAAGCATAGCAAACAATATTTCCTTGCATAGGCCTGAAGTTCATATGATTTTCTCTTGATCTACATTGATTAGCAACATGTCCAAACCTACCACATGCATAACATCTTATATTTCCCTTATTTGGAAAGTTATTCATCATACTTCTGCATTCATTTGCCTTATGCCCATACTTGTTGCATTTAGAACTTTGACCAGAGCAAGATGGACCATTATTATTCATCATATTTCTGCATTACTAGCCATGTGACTTAATTTATCGCAAAGGAAAAACTTACCATTGAACTTATGAGCATTAGGTTGTTTTACTGAAGGCCTTCTATAATTGTTCTTCTGATGTGTTGATTTGGTATTGCCTTGACTAGATCTAGAGCTTTCACATTTATCAAATCCAATACCTCTTGTGTCATTAGCATTCTTCTAGCCTTCAAGCATATCATTAATCATACATGAGATAATTCTAATGTTCTCCTTGTACTCATTTGAAATTTCAAGATCACATTTAAGAAGAAATGATTTTCCTTTCATGATCTTCCTCATGTTGTCTAGAATCTTGCAGGTAAAGCTTCAGTTGGCCAATCTCACCATCAAGTTTGCAACATTCATCAGATTTGGCTTTCAATAATTGAGAAATATTCTCCTCATTCTTCTTCCTCTCCTCAATCTCCTTTGTCAATTTCAAAACTATATATTCCATCTCACTCTTTTGAATTGCATTAGAAAGTTTCTCACATTTCTCTGTCTTTTCCTTCAAGAATTGGTTATCAATGCTTTGGCTTTCTTTCTCCTTTAGATTATCAACAAGTTCCTTTCTCTTTTCTATTGACTTGTTCAACTAATCTTTCAAAGACTGGATGAAGTTCTCAGCATCCTTAAGGTTTTCTTTTATTTGTCGAACCTCGGCTTGGGCTTGAACAAGATCCTCAAGTGCCACAACAAGTTGATGTTTGAGACTACTAGAATCCATTGATTCACCTTCCCGGATCTTCCTCAAGTTGTTAAGCTTCTTCCAAGGAACTAAGCTTTGATACCAATTGTTGGAATCAAGGAACACTAAGAGGAGGGGGGTGAATCAGTGTTTTACAATCTCTAACATTATTAATCTGATTCGTCAACCATATAATGCAAATTAACAAAAGAAATATGCAAACACATAAATAAAATATCCACAATACCATAACACTAGATTTATACATGGAAAACCTAGTTAAGGGAAAAACTATGGCGAGATTGAGACCCAAAATATTAATATACTATGTCAGAAGTATAGAAATATTACATAAGGGGAATACACATGCATTTAGGCACACTACCTAGAGCTCGCTACTCAAATTACAATAAGGACTACGACCTCAGAAGACTCACTGCCTTACAAAATGATTACAAAATATCAGAGAAAGGTTTGAACTATTGAATAGCATCAACAAATGCCTGAGTATAGTTTCTATTAAGCACAAAACACATAATTGTACTATGCTCTGCTACGCTGCTTTGTTTTTATGTTCTGCTATATTCCAAAGTACAAGTACTTTACCTATGCACATGAAACTATGCACAATCACTCACAAATACTTTCCACACAACATCCAATATCAAAAATGATGATATCAGTCACTATTATATCAACAACCTCAAATTATGTCTTCTTCATGTCGGCCCAAAAATGCATAACACACAAATGAAACGTGTACACCAAGTTGATTGAATCCAAACCAAAACAATCATGTGGACCAAAAATAATTGTCCACATGCTAACCACATGCCATCTAATCATCCTCAAACACAATTATAACTACCAAAACCAATCCACATAATCTACACAATGATTAACCACATGAGACTGCTGATGAACATTGTTCTACCCAAAAACCTATATACCAGACCTTCCAACTCACTCAAGAATTATCACCGGAGGCCACAAACCTATACTATAGTAGATAACACATTCATGATGCTTCCTAGAGATCCACAACACAAAATATTTAACATAGATGAAATGCCAACAAAGATACTGCATACTTCCTGATATCCTATTCTATCTCACCGAACCTCACCAAAGCCCAATCACACTTACAGTATGAAAAAATCATGAACTTGTTGGTATTATGGATGAATTTATCATGTGTTTCATTGGTTTTTTCATTTATGTCAACACTTGTCTTCTTGGAGATTTACATTATGTTCACTGATATGGTTAGTTAATTATGTAGAGTCACTGGTATGTGTTCACTAGCAGGTTATATTGTTCACCAACAATGATGATGACTTGTTATCATCTGGAGATCATTTGGTTATGTCAAAGACATGGATTGGAAGTTTGGATTTGGTGTTTTTCTTATTGTTCTAATCGGGTTGACAGATTTGCCTTTACCGGTAGATAAGTCTAGGTTATGGACTGGTACATGTTATCTATTCCAGATCAACATGACACGTCATGGAGATTGTTTATTCATTGGTTATTGTGGTAAATGTATTGAGCTGACATGTTGTATTGCATCAAGACTTATTTGTAATTGATTTAAATGTAATATCTTTAGTGGGCTAACGTATTCATTTGGTCTTAGGTTTTGTATAAATGATTGTAAGATCTTATTAAAGATCGTGGTAATCATGAGTGAGTGTGGATATTGAAGAGCGAAAATAAGCAGATCCTTGTGCAAATCACATAGACATTATTCAAAGGTTGAAGGAAGGTTATGAAGGTGTTTTGACACTCATGTTTAGAGCTTAACCAGTACTGAATCCAACATTGGAGATGTTATTTTGAGTAGTACATTATCATTGGATTTAACCATCCAATTGTGTAGTCAGTGTGACTCCTATTTTGTGATTGAGCAATGAGCTCTAGGAAGTTGGAATTTTTGCATGTGCAGGCTCCATTTGTATACACATACTATCTGTAGTAGTATCATCTAATTGTGGGTAAGGTTTCCCACTGTGGTTTTTTCCTTACCGGGTTTCCACATCAAAATTTATGTGTTATGTCTTGTGGATGTTGTTTCTCTTTATGTTTCATGCATTAAGTTAAATCAGTATTGCTATAACTGTTAATCCGTTTTACCAACACTTAAGTTTGGTTTACTGGCATTAAGGTTAAATTGGAATAACTTGCATTTGGATTACAATTTATTGACAGCTGGTTCACAACTAATTCACCCCCCCTCTCAATTGTCCTTCCTGGGACCTAACAATTGGTATCAGAGCTAAGTCCTCTTTTTGCAGAAGCCTAACAACTTGAGGAGATCCTATGGCAAAAAATATTTTCAAGAAGGACAGTCTAAAGCTTGATGGAACTAACTATGGCATATGGAAGATCAGAATGGAAACACATATGAACTGCATTAGAAGAGATATATGGGATGTTACAAAGAATGGCTTTGTTGCTCCTATTCTGAATCAACCTTATCCACCAACATTGGCTAAGGATATGGACAATGATTGCAAAGCAAGAGAAGCACTTTTGAGCGCATTATCAGATCTGCAAATCATGGGATTATCATATTGATCTATTGCTAAAGCTATTTGGGATAAACTAGAGACATTGAATGAAGGAGATACCACTGTCAAAATTGCAAAACTAGAATGTTACTGGGTCAGGTATGAAAACTTGAAAATGGAAGAAGATGAAAGAATTTCTGCATTTATGGAAAGAGTTAATGAAATTGTTTTAGGAATACAATGTTGTGGAGGATCCTTAAGTGAAGATGAATTGTATCTAAATTTTTAAGAGTATTGCCACCAGCTTACAAAATGAAAGTAACTGCTATTAATGAAATGAGAACAATGCCTAATATTTCAGTTTCTACAGATACTTTGGTTGGAAAACTTTCTGCATTTGAACTTGAAGAGTTTGATCCTAGAAGTGATGAAGGAATATTTCTTGGTTATTCATCTAAAAGCAAGGCATATATATGTTATAATAAAAGGTTATAGAAAATCATTGAGAGTACTAATGTGAAGATAGATGAACACTTTAGAGGAGATTCAAGATCTATTGAGCTAACAGTTGAAATGATTATAAATGAACCGGCACAGACTCCACCGATACAGAATGAAAATCCAGTCATGCCGGCATCACTAGAAAATTCAACAGTGACTGAAGAACAACATCCTATGAATGTTAATCATAACAAACCCAGGTATGTAAGATTGAATCATTCAGAAAATCAGATAATTGGAAACAAGAATCAAGGTGTTATGACTAGAGGAAGACTAGCAAATGAAGAGGTATGTTTAATTTCTCAAATTGAACCAACATCTATTATTGAAGCATGCAAGGATGAACATTGGATAAAATCAATGGAAGATGAATTAGAACAAATTGAAAAGAATAATTCTTGGACATTGGTTCCCCGACATAAAGACAAAAATGTAATTGGAACTAAATGGGTATATAGGAATTTAAAATTAATGAAGATGGAGAAGTAATTAGAAACAAAGCAAGATTAGTTTGTAAAGGTTATTCACAGAAAGAAGGAATTGATTATAATGAAACCTTTGCATCGATACCCAGAATTGAGGCAGTTAGACTATTTCTTGCATTTGCAACTTATAAGAACTATAAAGTCTATCAAATGGATGTAAAATGTGCATTTTTGAATGGAGATCTTGAGGAGGAAGTTTACATTGAACAACTTGATGGATTTTCTTTGACAGATAATAAGGATATGGTTTGTAGGTTAAGGAAAGCTTTATATGGATTGAAGCAAGCTCCCAGAGCTTGGAATGCTAGATTGGATAAATATCTTTTGAAGCTTGGTTACACAAAAGGTAATGTTGACAGCAACTTGTATTACAAGGTTACCAATGATGATATTTTGGTTATTGAAGTTTTTATAGATGATATCATTTTTGGAGGTGAAGATGGATTATGTAAGGACTTTGCTAATCTGATGCAAAAAGAATTTGAAATGTCTATGATTGGAGAGATAAAATTCTTTCTAGGTTTGTAGATTTCACAAATAGATAAAGTTATATTCAAATTTCAAACAAAGTACTTGAAGGAACTTTTGAAGAAACTTGGTATCAAAAATTCCAAACCGGTGAGTACTCCTATGACTACAACTAATAAATTCATATTGAAGGATGATTCAACTCCTATTAATCCTACAAGGTACAAATCTATGATTGGAGGTTTACTATATTTGACACAAACAAGACTTGATATAATGAATGCAGTATGTATTGTTTAGAGATTTCAAGGCAATCCTAAGGAAAATCACGAATCAGCAGTTAAAAGGATTTTTCGATACCTACAAGGCACAACAAATCTTGGTTTATGGTATCCTAAAGAAGAAAATTTTGATTTATGTGCATACACTGATGCAAACTAGGCAGGTGATGTAAATGACAAAAAGAGTACCACTTGTGGTGCATGTTTCTTGGTAGCAGATTGATTTCATGGACAAGTAAGAAGGAGACTTGTACATCATTATCAATAGCAGAATCAGAATATGTTGCAGCAGCAACTAATTATACTAAGGTATTATGGATTAAGAAAATGTTGAAGGATATAAAGGTGAAATGCAAAGAACTAATAATCATTTATTGTGATAATTCAGCAGCAATTGATATATCAAAGAATCTGGTATTTCACTCTAAGACAAAGCATGTTTCTATTAAGTATAATTTTCTAAAAGCGAATGTTGAAGCAAATGAAGTGACATTGGTTTATGTGAATACTAAAGAACAAATTGCAGATATCTTTACAAAGCCTTTGCCTAAGGAAATATTTGAATATCTCATAGAGCAGCTTGGGGTAATTTCCCCACCGACAGAGACTTAGATGTTGAAGATTGGCATCAAACTGACTGGTTCTTTTAGAAAAATATTTTTCCGGCTTTTGATGGAGGAGAGATACTTCTCAGGGGGAGTAGTTGGTTCAATGTTAAGTTTTAAATTCTTAACTGCTTTGGCATTTTCTGTCAAAGGGGGAGAGATATCTATGGAAAAAGATTATTCCTTTGGGGAGAGATTATTCATTAAGGGAGAGTCAATATAATCTTTGGATATATGTATTTTGGTTTTGGTTTTTGTTTCTATTACAAAACTTTGTATTGATCTATCTTTGGGAGATTGATTGGTTTACTGGTTTTGGCATTTTTTTTTTGGCACTTAGATGTTTTTCCATCTAGTGTTGTCATCAATGCCAAAGGGGGATATTGTTGGTATTATGGATGAATTTGTCATGTTTTGCATTGGTTTTGTCATTGATGTCAACACTTGTCTTCTTGGAGGTTTACATTATGTTCATTGATATGGTTAGTGACTTATGTACAATCACCAGTATGTGTTCACCAATAGGTTATATTGTTCACCGATAGTGATGATGACTTGTTATCATTTGGAGATAATTTGGTTATGTTGAAGACATGGATTGGAAGTTTGGATTTGGTTTTTTTCTTATTGGTCTAATCAGGTTGACAAATTTTCCTTTACTGACAGATAAGTCTAGGTTATGGATCGATACATGTTATCTATTCTAGATCAGCACAACACGTCATGGAGATTGTTTATTGATTGGTTATTGTGGTAAATGTATTGAGTTGACATGTTGTATCACATAAAGACTTATTTGTAATTGATTTAAATGTAATATCTTTAGTGAGCCGACCTATTCATTTGGTCTTAGGTTTTGTATAAATGATTATAAGATCTTATTGAAGATCGTGGTAATCATGAGTGAGTGTGAATATTGAAGAGCGAAAATAAGTAGATCCTTGTGCAAATCACACAGACATCATTTGAAGGTTGAAGGAAGGTTATGAAGGTGTTTTGACACTCATGTTCAGAGCTTAACCGGTACTGAATCCAGCATTGGAGATGCTATTTTGAGAAGTACATTATCATTGGATTTAATCATCCAATTGTGTAGTTAGTGTGACTCCTATTTTGTGATTGAGCAGTGAGCTCTAGGCAGTTGGCCTTTCTACATGTGCAAACCCCATTTGTATACACATACTATCTCCAGTAGTATCATCTGATTGTGGGTAAGGTTTCCCACCGTGGTTTTTCCCTTACTGGGTTTCCACATCAAAATCTTTGTGTTATGTCTTGTGGATGTTGTTTCTCTTTATGTTTCATGCATTAAGTTAAATCAATATTGTATAACTGTTAATCTATTTTACCAGAACTTAAGTTTGGTTTATCGACATTAAGGTTAAATTGGAATAACTTGCATGTGGATTACAATTTATTGACAACTGGTTTACAATTGATTCACCCCCCCTCTCAGTTGTCCTTCCCGGGACCTAACAGAACTGTGGATGGGATTTCTAACATCATTTACCATCAATGATAAAATTTTATCATCTATGTAGTGTCTCTTACCAACATGTGGAAGATAGAAGGGAATAAGAGTGTGTTGTTATGAACAACAAAGAAAGATAGTTTTGTAGTTGTGCGGTA
This sequence comes from Cryptomeria japonica, assembly GCF_030272615.1. Lineage (NCBI taxonomy): Eukaryota > Viridiplantae > Streptophyta > Pinopsida > Cupressales > Cupressaceae > Cryptomeria > Cryptomeria japonica. Next base: position 523,460,589 of record NC_081408.1, on the reverse strand, counting down.
GTTCTTCATCGAACTTGTTGTATGATAGTTGTACATAGATTTTTAATCGGATCTATTGTAGAGTTTGTGAATTGTGATATGAGCTTACTCTTAGAACTTATCTCATGCATTTGGAGATGCAATTCTTTTTAGTTCACTTTTTTCTATTGTAGTGAGCCATTCTTTTGTATCTTTGCAGTGAGCCCTTTTTGTAATCTAGTAGTGGGCCACTCGATAGTTATTACCTCTTTGTAAACACCATATAAATAGTTGTATTTTATTGAGAGTTAACACTCTACATGGTTTTTCCATGTATAAATCTGTTGTTTCTCTTGTGGTTGTCTTCTTCATGATTATTCTACTTTTGCAGTTTTATGTTCATTAAGTATGATAGATCAAGTTTGATATTTCTGAGGAAGATTAAAGTATTGCTAAGAGTTTCTTTTTATATATATCTTTGGGAATACTGATTAATCCCCCACTCTCAGTATTCCAATCCTTTCAACCAAGTCAACAATTGGTATCAGAGATTTGGTTCCTTGCTTTAAATCTTAACCACTTAAGGGAGATCCGTGTTGATTGAATCATAGCACCTATATGCATGACCGAAGATTTTCATCTGGATGAAGATTTGGAAAGTGTTGAATCAGAGAATAAATAATCTAAAGAGAATGTGAAGATAGCAAATGAATGTGTACAAAAGATGAAAGAGAAAATCTAAAAATTCAAACTAAGGCATAAGGAGGTTAACAATTAGTTGAAGCAGATGAATGAGACTATTAAAGATCTACTGCAGAAGATTGAGGAGAAAGACAAGACAAAGCATTCCCTAATAGAAACAATCAAGTATAAATATGAAGAACGTGAAAATATCAAGCAAGAGGTGAAGAATATGAAGGCGGAAAATAAAATCCTTGATAGTAGTAAGCTCCTGGAAGATTTGATCAGCATGTAGCAAGTTAACTTGGAGACCGGACTTGGATTTCAACCCGGTATGTGTTTAGATCAGAATGACAAAAAGGAAAACAAATAAGTCAAAGCTAAAGCTGAGAAGAAGTTAGAAGATGAGAGGAAGTCTCAGAATCAAAATTCTAATGCAAGAAGACCACTAGTTCGATAGCCTAATGTAGAAAAGGTACCCATCTTTTAATGGCTATTGTTTTCAATGCAATAAATTTGGACATAAGGAAATAAGTTGTAGAAGCATTCAATGTTATAGTTGCAAGAGGTTTGGTCATAAAGAAAATCATTGTAGAAACCATAGTATGAATCAAAATCATAATCCGATAGAAGTGAACAAGAAGAGTTACAAATTTCATGGATATTATTATATGTGCAATAACTATGGACATAAGGATAATCAATGCAAACATAGATCACATTCAGTAAGATTAGAAAGGAAGGACATCAGTTGCTTCAAATGCAAATGTTCTGGACATTAAATGATAATCAATGTAGGAATGCAAATGTAGAGAAATCAGTTGAGAAAAGAGTAATGAAGAATGGTGAATCAAAGAAAAAAGAAAATTTGGATTGGAGAAAGAAGAGTGGGAACAAAGGAAGTGAGCCTGATGTACCAGAATCTGGTGCAGAAACCTCTTCCACTGGTAACTAAGTATATGGTTTGGGTCAAGGAGAGTTCCTTTTGAAAGAATAATCTTATGTCCTCCTTGTCTAAGTGGATCATGTCGTTGATCTAGCATGATAGTGCTTTAAGTGTTTTAAAGGTTATCTGGTAATCAAAGAAATTTTGCTGACATCATCAATAAGACAATTCTTGGTAGCAAAACCCTAAGGGAAGTATTGTTGGCAAGATAAGTATCAGCTTTTAAAATTCATTCTTTCATTATGAATCATTTGTGCTTAAGAATATTGGGATCGATAGAGGAGTAGAAGAACAAGAGAGTAATGCAAGTGGTCATGGAAGAAAAAATGATCATTGGAGAATCTAGCAGTGAAGAGTTTCAGGTTTTGGATAAGGTGTTCGTAGATGAATTTAATCCAGAGAAAATTAAAGATGTTGAAGTTGGTTTGAGTGATGTTGAGATGCAAAGAGTTAAAGGATTGGAAAGAAAAGATCTAAATCTTTGGACAAAATTTCTTCAGTTTGATAATGCAAAGGTTATCAAGATGATCCTTAGTTGTGTACAAGATGACAACATTATGTTAGATAAACCCTACCCCATCTTAAAGGAGGTTACCTCTATGATCACCAGTTTGTGTGATAGTGGAGAAGTTCCAACAAAGATGTAAACCTTGAATAGAGAAGTGGAAGCTCTATCCAACATGAAGGGTGATCAGCGAGCATTGATCATTAACATTATCATCAACCCTTGTTAGCAACAACAATGAGGGAAATAGAGAGGGGGATGAATAAGTTTTCACCAAAGTAAATAATTTAAGCACAACTTCAAATCTGATCAACTGCATCAAGAATAAAGATAAACAAAACAATAGCAACACACATAACACAAAGATTTTGACGTGGAAAACCTCATTAAGGGAAAAACCACAAGGGGAACCTACCCACAATAAGATGATACTTTACAGTAGTATGGGGAATGTGCATGCATTCAAGGACATTGTCAAGAGCTCATTGCTCAAAAAAAGAAGGGCTACAACCCTAAGGAAGTCTCACTGCCTTACAAAGACCAAACAACAATTTAGATTAGATGAAATGAAATAATAGCATCTCCAAATACCTGATGATAGTTCTAGTTAAGCACATTTGTCTGCCTTGCAACACACTCTACTCAACGTTGTTGGCATATAAACACTCCAATGAGACATTGTAAGTGATTGAAGGTTTTGTCATTGATGGCAACCTTGCAATCCTATGGCATCGACAAGGCATTACATCGGCAATTTAGTGCCACCGACAATTGGAGAAGTAGAAAAACCATTGCTTAAGGAAATGCAGACTCAGATTGAGACAATACAACAAATAGAGATTTTGACACACTTCTACCGAAATTGTGTAATTTATTGAAAGAGTACAAAAATCTGTACAAAGACACCTGTAAGACAAACCTTTTGACTGTAGATATAGATAAGAAGATGACCAAGGTATAGGATGAAATCAATAATCTTGCAAATAATTTTGTCAACTCACCTGATACACTATCAGTTTTTGAACAAAAGATAACAAATTTTGAGGAAGATTTACTTAAATTAGAAAGAGAAAAGGAGAGAATAGTGAATAAGGAAAAGCATCTGAGATTAAAACTAAGTCCAAGATTGGACTATTTAGCATCACTGTGGAAGGAAAATCTGAGGCACTAATATAGGGACAGAAAACACTGGCAGAGCATTTGCAACATCTCACTAGTACAGTTAAGAGAACAGAGACATCAATAAGAGATAGTAAAAAGTTTATGGAGAGTATAAACTTGATTTTGGCAGATCTATTTCAAATTGTAACTACCCAGTTACAAGGTTGAAACTACAAACTTTACTGACATCTTGACAACCTTTGTCATTGATGCCAAAGGGGGAGCAGTGGGATGAGAATATTCAACATCACAGGAATCATATGCTCAGGGGGAGCACACACATTTTTGGTAACATTTTTGGACTTCACATTTTTGGATAATTTTTTAATACACTTTTGAAATTTCTCAATACACTTTTGAAATTTCTCATGAGTGTTGCCATCAATGCCAAAGGGGGAGATTATTGGCATATGCACACTCCAATGAGACATTGTAGGTGATTGAAGGTTTTTCATTGATGGCACCCTTGCAATCCTATGGCACCGGCAAGGCATTACACCAACAAGTTAGTGCACCGGCATCAGTAGATCACACTCTACACTAGTACTCAGGACACTGGCACCGACACAAAGAAAGGAAGTATATTGGCATAGAGGCTGATAGGATTTTGTTATATTATATTTTTCTTATTATTGAAAAAATTTGTAAGCTGACTTGGCATGTTGTAAAATGACTCTTATATATAAAAGAGATCATTGTAGACATTTTGTAAGTAAGGAAGTAAGTGAAGAAAGTAATGTATGCAAAATATTAAGGTAGACCAATTATGCGAAATATAGGTTGAAGGGTTTATGTAAGAAGCAGAGTAGCAACCGGTACTGGATCAGGCATTATAGATGATATTGTAAAGAAGTACAAGATATTGGATTTGTATAATCCACATTGTAAGTCAGTGAGACTTTCCATTGAGTAGTGAGCTCTAGGCAGTTGGCCTTCCTGCATGTGCAGGCCCCTATTGTAAGTAATATTCTCTTATTGGCCAGTGAGTGAATATTGTGGGTCACAAATCCCACCGAGGTTTTTCCCACACTAGGTTTCCTCATTAAATCCTTGTGTTATGGTGTGCTTTTCATGTGGATGTTCTTAATTCTATTTATTACATTATTTCTTGTATACCGGTACACTATTATAATATGTTCTGCATGTTTTAAGTTAAGAAATTCTAATTACTAGTTAGATACTGATTCACCCCCCCCTCTCAGTATCTGTGGGATTCCTAACAAACACTTCATACCGAAAGATGATTTTGCTTGTTTTCACATACACCACTCTTTGATAATGTAGACACACCACCTATATTCCAATTACATGAATATGACACCTATTTATACAAATCATCAATGTTGACTACAAGGTCGACTCAACCCTTAAGACCTAATTACAAAATTACATCACATGATACATAAATCAACCACAAGACCAATACAATGCCTTGATGACATAGCATGGACCCAAATCAACTACACAAACATGTAGCACCACCATAAATCTCACCAATATCATCCACAACATGCCACACCACTAAAAATGTTGCATAACATGAAGAACATCACTGGACCCATGAGATCTTTAATAACTAGCAGAATGATCAATGCAAACCAGCAAAACAAATAGGCCACAATTAGGAAATAACAAAAAACACATTAGAAGTATCTGCAATACCTGCACCAACACCACTTAATCAACCCTTCATCGATCAACATGTTGATACTCAAGAACACTCAATAGAAGCAACTGGGACTAGAAAGATAACTTGTGGAGCACCAAATTATGAACCATCTAAATTAAAGATACACATGAACATACCAAACAGTCTCCCAAATCCACAACTCAAGATACAATCATTCTGGAGCACAATGAGTGAAATACCAGAACACAACAATACTGAACACTGAAAGACAAATCCTCATATTGGAATACATAGCCCAATCAAATCACCATATATCATCATGAAACCAATATTGAATCAACTAGAGATACTTCATTATTGAAATCACAAATCCACACCAACACATCTGCAACATACCAACTGAAAAAGCCAAACCAACTCTCTGCAATACCAGAATGTATTGACATCAATGAAAACAACATATCCTAGCAATAGGAATATCTAACAATCTCCCCCTTTGGCATTGATGGTAACATATAAAATATGTAAAAAAATTTATTACAAAGAAATCAACACCAATAATCTCCCCCTGAGATCATGCACACAAAGATTCCAAGATAAGGTAGGTTTTCACATGCATCTCTCCCCCTTTGACAACAATGCCAAATTCACAAAAATCATTACTCTCTCTCCAAACACAAACCAGTAAACAACACATTGACTACTCTAGCTAAGTAGGAACACCTACTCATCAATTTGGATAAGAGGATAAGACTATGAATTCCACCGGATTGATGCATCTCAATGCATCTAGTTCTCATTAGGAGGGGCAGAGACCCCTAACGTATCTCTTAGAAATACAAATGTATCTACAAGAAAAGGCTTAGTAACAATATCTGCAATCTGATCCTTTGTAGATATATACTCCAATTTAATTTCTTCCTCACTGAATTTACCCCTCAAGAAATGATACTTAATTGATATATGTTTTGTTTTAGAATGCAGTACCAAATTCTTGGAAATATTAATAGCACTTGAATTATCACAATATATAATAGTAGGCTCATCATAAACAACTCTAATGTCCTTCAACATCTACTCCATCTAAAATACCTTAGTATAGTTTCTAGTAGCATCAATGTATTAAGCTTTTGTAGTAGATAGAGAAATACCATCTTGCTTCTTACTCTCCAAAGAAACTAACTTCTTTCCCAAAAAGAATGCACCACCAAAGGTACTCTTTTGGTTATCAACATCACCTACCCAATCAGCATCAGTATAAGCACATAACATAAAATCATCATTCTTCAGATACCACAAACCATAGTGAACTGTCCCCTCAAGTATCTAAAAATCCTCTTCACAATAGTAACATGACTTTCTTTAGGATCAGCTTGAAATCTTGCACAAAGACAAACAACATGTATACTATCTGGTCTATTTTGAGTCAAGTATAATAGTCCACCAACCATAGATCTATATAAGGTCCAATTAACTTTTGGAAATTCATCTTACTTAGACAAATTACATCCAGTCACCATAGGAGTTCCAATAGGTTTGGAGTCATCTAACCTAGACTTCTTCAAAAATTCTTAGATTGAGAAATGAAAATGCCTCTAATAGTCTATGTAATCCGTAATCCTAAGAAGAATTTCATCTCACCTATCATAGACATCTCAAACTCTTTTTGCATGTCATTGGTAAACCTCATACTCAAGTCATCATATCCTCCAAAAATAATTTCAACAATAAATTCAACAATCAAAATGTTATCGTTATCAACCTTAAAGTATAAATTACTATTAGCAGTACCTTTACAGAATCCCAAATTCATTAAATACCTATCCAATATAGCATACCAGGCTCTAAGGGCTTGTTTAAGTCCATACAATGTTTTCATCAATCTTCATACCATGTCTCCTTCATATGATAATGAAAACCCATCTAGTTGCTCAATGTAAACTTTATCTTCCAAATCACCATTCAAAAAGGTTGACTTCACATCCATTTGATGTACCTTGAAATCCTTATAAGCAGCATATGCAAGAAGTAATCTAACAACTTCAATTCTAGATATTAGAGAAAAAGCCTCCTCGTAATCAATTCCTTTTATCTGTGAGCATCCTTTACATACCAATCTTTCTTTTTTTCTAACCACTTCACCGACTTCATTCAATTTATTTCTGAATTTTGTACCAATCACAATCCTATCTTTTGGCCTCAGAACAAGTTCCCATGTATTGTTCTTCTCAATATGATTCAACTCTTCTTCCATAGATTTTATCCAATTCTCATCTTCACAAGCTTCAACAACATCTTTAGGTTCAATCTTGGAAATCAAACACATTTCTCCAGCTGCAATCCTTCTCCTAGTCATCACACCTTTATTTTTATCACCAATAATCTGATTTTTTGAATGTTTTAATCTCACATACCTCAGAGTCTTTTGATTATTATGATTCTTGGGTTCTTGAACTTCTTCACCGACAACAACAATATCTAGATTAATTGTTTCTACCAGATCATTATGCTTTAGGCTCTTAGTAGTCACTTGTTTTAAAATAATATCTTGATCATCAAACTCATATCTGCATGCTCTGATATTATTTCCATGACATTCATCAACATTCACATTTGCACTTTCCTCTATCTTCTTCAACCTCTTAATGTAACACCGGTAGGCCTTCTTAGTAGAATAAACCAAGAAGATTCCTTCATCACATCTTGCATCAAACTTTCCTATATCCTCATCTCTTTTGATATAACATTTTCTTCCAAAATCTCTGAAATATCTAATTGTAGGAACATGACCAAACCATAACTAATAATAAGTCTTACCGAAATCACCTTTTATATGCACCCAAATAAATGTGTATACATCAATGCTAACAACTTGTCTCCAAAAGGTCTTTGCAACATCTCCTTCAATCAACATAGTCCTAGCAGCATCTAAAATAGTTTTGTTCTTTCTTTCAACAACTCCATTCTACTGAGGGGTTCTACGAGTAGATAATTGTCTTCTAATTTCATGTTTTTCACAAAATGAATCAAAGTCACCAGATGTGATTTATCCTCCTTTGTCAAATCTCAGACATTTCAGCTCCAATCCTATCTTTGTCTCCACCTTAGCTTTGAATATATTGAATTTCTCCAATGCTTATAATTTGTCCCTTAGAAAAGTAACCCACATCATTCTAGAGTAGTCATCAATCAACAACATGAAATATTTGTCGCCCTACACACTTCTCACTCTTGCAGGACCACACAAATCAATATGCACAAGATCTAACAATCCATTGGATCTATATTGGTTACTCTTAAATGAAATTCTTGTTTTCTTTCCAAACTGACATTCTTTACATATGAAATTAGAAGGTTTCACAATCTTAGGCGAATCTCTAACAGCTTGAGTAGAACTTATCTTAATCATGCAGTCAAAATTAACATGACACATCCTTCTATGCCACAACTAGCTTTCATCTATCTGAGAAATCAAACAACTTTTCTCACCACCATTCAAGGGGAAGATATTACCTTTAGTCTTTGTTCTAGATACAATCTCTATATCGGAGGCATTCAGAATCTTGCATTTACCATTCTAAAATTGCAAATCATATTCTTTATCAACCATCTATCCAAAACTCAAAATATTATGCTTCAAACCTTCAACATATAAGACATCATCAGTATTATGCTTATCATTAAAGGAAATAGAACCTCTACCACGAATTACACAAGATTTATCATCTCCAAATCTTACTATACCATCATTATACTTCTCCATATTCACAAATTTTCTTTTATTACTTGTCATATGCTGTGAAGAATCATTGTCAATTACCCATTCATCTTTCTCTTCAATCTTAGCAGTCAAAGCTTTGTTAGACAGATCTGATACAAGAAATAAATTGAGAGGGGGAGGTGAATCAGTTTATTAATAGTAATCAAAACTATTTCATATCAAATCCTTTAAACCGGAGCACAAAGAAACCAACATAATGAGAGATAAAACAAGAGAGAGCAGTACACACAACACCAATATTTTTGATGTGGAAAACCCGGTAAAGGAAAAAAACCATGGTGGGAAACCCTACCCACAATCAGATAGTACTTTTGCAGCAGTATGTGAAATAATTACAATGGGGATTACACTTGTAATCAGGCCAACTACCTAGAGCTCACTGCTCATCACAAAAGAGAAGTCTCACGGACTTACAAAGTATCAGACTACAATCCAGAAAGAATGAATTATGAAAGTAGCATCTCCTAATGCTTGATACAGTTTCCATTAAGCACAAATGTCTACCCTGCAATACCAAAAACCTTCTGTTGAATGTTATATCACTTGTTTGTACACAAACCTTCCTTTGAAAATGAAGACATAGCCATCAATCCCATAAAATCATACCCAATTACATAAATAATTCACCTATAAATACAGATCATCAACCTTATGATAAGGTCGGCTAAACCCTAAACCCAAAAACCCATAATAACAAAAATTATATTACACGGTATCACCAGACCAATATTATGATTTACATTACATAGCATGAAACTAATTCAAATATCTAAACAATTATATCGGCCAAAAATTCCGTTAAGACCAAAATCTAGCACATTTCACCAATCGATAGAAACCCTTAGTGCAATAACATAAAAAGTTAACCGGATCTAAATAGGACCACCATAACAACACACCAACCAATGCAAAGTCACCAAACACTCAAAACATGATCAAGAATCACCTTTAGCATGATAGAAACCAATTCCATAAGACAGACCAAAATCATCTGACCAAAACATCAAATATCGCTTACCGGTAAAGCTAACTGATACTAGGAAATATCAACTAGCAACATATGCGATAGTTATCAGAGCACCAAAACATGAACCAATAGAATATTGCAAGCATATAAGCATCCAAAACAAGCTTCCAAAATGCATCCAAGGATCTAATCATACGGGATCATAATCAAAGTCAAAACCAAGATAAACACCAAGACAAACCAGATAGGTCCAACCGAGATAGCAGAACCATATCCAACTGGGATACAGTGTTGAAATCAATGACAACACTTAACTAAATCCATAAAATTCCAACAATCTCCCCCTTTGTCATTGATGGCAAAACTGAATGTGAAAAACATCCAAGTGCCAAGGAATGCCAACAATCTTCCAAAAGATAAAACCTGAAATATCTCTCCCCCAAACAATATATCTCCAAAAGATTTGACTATTTCTCACATGAATACCATCTCTCCTCCTTTTGACATCAATGACAAAGGATGGATACCAAACCAAAAATACCGAACCAAATAGCTAACTACTCCCCCTGAGTAGTAGCACCATCTCATCAACCCCGATCAAAGAAAATATTTGATAAGCTTACTGGATTGATGCATTCCTACATCTCTAAGTCTCTTATGGAGGGTTGGTAACCCCCAACTGATCTTTGAGATATTCAAAAGTGTCTTTAGGAAATACTTTTGTAAGAATATCTACAATATGCTCAATAGGCACATAAACCAATCTGACTTCCTTTGCTTCAACCTTTTCTTTCAAGAAATTATACCTTAAATAGAAATTTGTTTTGATTTGGAATGAATTGCCAGATTATTTGATATATCAATAGCAATAGTATTATCATAGTGAATAACAATAGGCTCATCATAACTTACCCTTATATCTTTTAACATATGTTTCATCCATAAAATCTGAGTACAGTTGGGAGCAGTAGCTACATATTTTGCTTCAGCAATAGATAATGAAATACATGATTGTTTCTTACTAAGCCATGAAACTATCTTGTTTTCAAGAAAGAATGCACCACCAGTAGTGATCTTCCTATCATCCACATCTCCTGCCCAATTAGAATCTATACAGGCACATAGTCTGAAGTCATCATTCTTTGAATAACATAACCCAAGGTTTGTTGTACCTGCCAAATATCTGAATATCCTCTTGATGACAATATCATGAGTTTCTCTAGGATCTAACTAAAATCTAGAAGAAATACAAACAACATTCATTATATCAGGTCTAGTCTGAGTTAAGTACATCAACCCACCAATCATTCATTTGTATCTACTTGGATTCACTTTAAGAGATCATCATCCTTTGACAATTTGCAACCAGTTAACATAGGAGTACCGACATGTTTTGAATTCTCAAGTCTAAATTTCTTAAGCAATTCCTTTGAATACTTAGTTTGACAAATGAAAATACCTTTATCAGTCTATGTAATCTGCAAACCTAAGAAAAATTAAATATCACCAATCGTAGACATTTCAAATTTATTCTTCATATCATCAGCAAATTTCATGCATAGGATTTCTTCTCCAAAAATGATATCATCCACAAAGAATTAAATAATCAGTATGTCATCATGCTCAATTTTGTAATATAAGTTACTATCATCATTATCTTTGATAAAGTCGAGCTTAGAAAGATATCTATCCAATCTATCATACCATGCTCTAGGGGCTTGTTTTAATCCATATAAAGCTTTCTTCAATCTGCAAACCATGTCCTTATCTTTTGATAAAGAAAATCCATCAGGTTGCTCAATGTAGACTTCATCCTCAAGATCTCCATTCAGAAATGCACATTTGACATCCATCTGATATACTTTGTAGTTCTTGTGTGCACCATAGGCAAAAAATAGTCTTACTACTTCAATTCTTGCAACTAGAGCATAAGTCTCACCATAATCAACTCCTTCTTCCTGTGAATAACCTTTGCAAACCAATCTAGCCTTGTTTCTTACAACTTGACCTTCCTCATTCAATTTGTTCCTAAAAAACCATTTAGTTCCAATAATATTCTTATCTTTAGGTCTAGGAACTAAATCCCATGTCTTAATATTTTCTATCTCATCTAATTCTTCTTCCATAGCTTTCATCCAATTTTTATCTTTACTTCAATAAATGATTCCATTTCAATTTGAGAAATCAAACATACCTCTTCAGTAGCTAGACTTCTTCTAGTCATCACACCTTTTCTTTTTTATCTCCAATGATCTGATCTTTAGAATGATTTAGTTTCACATACTTGGGAATCTTTGAATTTTGTTGATTTACTGACTCTTTCTGTTGTTGTTCAATAGTCACAGTTGAATTTACTGATGTTGTCAGAGTCACTGGTTCACTGCTCTGAACTGATTCTTGCATTATTGGTTTAGGTATGATAAATTCATTTTCTGATCCATAGTCATATGACCTGATCTGATTAATGCCTTTTTATAACATCTATATGCTTTACTCTTAGTAGAATAACACAAAAATATAACTTCATCACTTCTAGGATCAAATTTTCCCAATGCATCATCTCTTGTAATGTATCATTTACTTCCAAAAATTTTGAAATATCTAACGGTAGGAGTATGACCAAACCATAATTCATAAGGAGTCTTACTGGTATCACCTTTTATGTGTACTCTATTGAAATTGTATAAAGTGGTATTGATAGCTTCCCTCCAATAGATATCAAACAATTTAGCTTCAGTCATCATTGTCCTTACCACATCCAATATGGTTCTATTTTTCCTTTCCAACAATCCATTCTATTGTGAGTTCTAGGTGCAGAAAGTTGTCTTTTGATTCCATTCTTCTCACAAAAGTTGTTAAATTCACTGGATGTAAACTCACCACCTTGATCTGATCTTAAGAATTTTATCTTCAGTCCTATCTCAATCTCAACCATAGCTTTGAAGATTCTAAATTTATCAAGAGCTTATGATTTTTCTTTTAAAAATGCAACCCACATCATTCTAGAGTAGTCATCAATAAGTAACATAAAATATCTATCACCTTGAATACTTTTAGTCCTTGTTGGTCCACACAGATTAGTATGAATAAGATCAATAATTTCATTAGATTTATCATGTATGCTTCTAAAAGAATTTCTAACTCGCTTACCCATTTGACATTCTCTACATACTAGATTATGAGGTTTGACAATCTTGGGGAAATCTCTGACATCCTGTGTTGAAATGATCTTTACTATGCAATCAAAATTTACATGACACGTCCTCTTATTCCATAACCAACTTTCATCAATCTGAGAAATCAAACAATCTTTCTCACCAGAGTTCAAATGAAAATGTTTCCTTTGGTCTGAGTTTTGGAAGTAATTTCCTATCCAAATATATTGATGATCTTGCATTTTCCATCCTTGAATTGCAAATGAAATCCTCTATCCACCATCTGACCTACATTTAAAATATTTTTCTTCAATCCTTCAACATAATAAACATTATTAGTATTAGTCTTACCATCCAATGATATTGTTCCTTTACCTTTGATCCTACATGCCTTGTCTCCAAATCTAACTAGTCCACCATCAAATTCTTGTAGTGATAGAAATTTTCTCTTTTCACCGATCATGTGATGTGAGCATCCATTGTCTATAACCCATTCATCCTTCTCTTCAATTTTAGTAGCTAAGGCCTTTTCTTCAATATGAGTTGCTTCAATGACAAGTTCAGGGCAATCATCCTTGATAGCAATAAAGACCCAATCTTTACCTGAGCTTCCATTGTTGGTTTCACTTATAGGTTCATCATCATCATCATAAGTAATACAAAAAACATCATCACCATCATAATAGCATGATTTATCCTTATTCCTTCTAAATCTAGGTTTCTTGTGATATTCTAGATTAGGCTTATAACTCTTCACAAATCTTTCATGATTCCTAGCAGCTCTTTCAGGGCATCTAGAAGAAAAATGACCATAGAAGAAAAATGACCAATCTTATTGCATGAAAAACATTTAAAAGGCACTTTTCCTTCATACTTACTTCCAAATGGTCCTTTAGGAATTCTTCTAGCAATCAGGGCTTCCAACTCTTCAAGTTCTCTATCTTTTGTTTCAATGTCCTCCAAATATTTAATATACAATTCCTTCCAATATATCTTCTACTTACCAGAGACAGATCCTTTGAATGCAATCTTAGTTTTAGCAACACTCTGATCTCTAAGTTCCTCAAGTTCAAAAGTAGTCAATTTCCCAAGTAGTTTATCTCTGGTAATAGGGTTACTTGACATTGTCTGGAGTTCATTGATTGCAGTAGCCTTCATCTTATAAGATAGAGGTAGAACTCTCAGAACCTTTGACACAATCTCATCCTCACTAACTAATGTGCTGCAGTATTTGATTCCCATAACAATCTCATTTACTCTATCCATGAAAGAACTTATCTTCTCATCTTCTTCCATCTTCAAAGTTTCATATCTTACCCGAAAACCTTCAAGTTTTGAAATCTTTACTACTTGGTTGCCTTCATAAAGAGTTCCAAGCTTTGTCCAAATGTACTTTGTATTCTCCAACTCTATGACATTCAATAGCTTTTCATCAGATAGGGTGCTCAACAATGCTTGTTTTTCTCTAACATCATTTTCAGCACTCTTTTGTTCATCAGCAATTGTCGGTGTCCCAGAATTAGGATCATGAGGTATATACCCTTTCTCCACTATCTCCCAAACTTTAGCTCCAAGACATCTAAGATGAATCTTCATTTTCTCCTTCCATATTTTTTAATTTGTACCATCAAATCTAGGACTCTCCTTCTAGTAGGGGTTGAATGTAGAACTAGATGCAGTTGCCATCGGATCTCCTCAAGTGATTAAGCTTCTATAGAGAGGACCAATGCTCTAATACCAATTTTTAGATAGATATGATACTTGAAGTAAACTAAGAGGGGGGGTGAATCAGTTTACTAACAGTAATCAAAACTATTTCAAATCAAAACCTTTAAACTGAAGCACAAAGAAACCAACAAAATGAGAGATAAAAAATGAAAGTACAGTACACACAACATCAATATTTTTGATGTGGAAAACCCGTTAAAGGTAAAAACCACGGTGGGAAACCCTACCCACAATTAGATAATACTTCTGCAGTAGTATGTGAAATAATTACAATGGGGATTGCACTTGCAATCGGGCCAACTGCCTAGAGCTCACTGCTCATCACAAAAGAGAAGTCTCACTAACTTACAAAACATTAGACTACAATCTGGAAAGAATGAACTATGAAAGTAGCATCTCCTAATGCTTAATACAGTTCCAGTTAAGCACATATGTATGCCTTGCAATACCATAAACCTTTTGTCGAATGATATATCACTTGTTTGCACATAAAGCTTCCTCTAAAAATGCAGACATAACCATCAATCCCATAAAACATACCCAATTACATAAATAAGTCACCTATAAATACAGATCATCAACCTTATGATAAGGTCAGCTAAACCCTAAACCCATAATAACAAAAATTACATTACATGATACCACCAAACCAATATTATGATTTACATTACATAGCATGGACCTATTTCAAATATCCAAACAATTATATCCACTAGAAATTTTGTTAATACCAAAATATAGAACATTTCACCAACTGGTAGAAACCCTTAGTGTAATAACATGGAAAGTCTAACCGGATCCAAATAGGACCACCATAACAGTACACCAGCAAATGAAAAGTCACCAAACACTTAGAAAATGATTAAGAAGTACCTTCAGCGTGATAGAAACTGATTCCATAAGTCAGACCAAAATAATCTGACCAAAACATCAAATATCTCTTACCGATAAAGCTAATCGGTATCAGGAAATATCAATTGTGAACATAAGCGATAGTTACTGAAGCACCAAAAGATGAACCAACAGGATATGGAAAGCATATAACCATCCAAAATAAGCATCCAAAACTGCATGCAAGGATCTAATCATATCGGATCAGAATCAAAGCCAAAACCAAGATAAACACCAAGACAAACTGGGATAGGTCCAACCGAGATAGCAGAACCATATCCAACCAGGATACGATGTTGACATCAATGACAACACTTAACCAAATCTACCAAATTCCAACAAGATTTCTCCTCAACAATGCAACTTGTATAACTCACTGGTACTAGATCATCTTCCATGATAGAAATAAATATAAATTCATCTTTCGAATTCACTATCTCTTCATCTATCACACCTTCATCAACAACATAATAACATCTCTTATGATATTTGTACTTCCGGTTAGACTTATAGGGCATATAATTCTTATCATGCCTCTCATATCTGTCATTCTTATCAAATTTATCATGCTTATCATACTTTGATTTTCTTTCAGGACACCTAGAAGCAAAATATCCTATCTTATTACAAGAGAAACATGTCAAAGGTAACTTCCCATCATACTTACTGACTCCCTTAGGCAATCTCACAATAAGTGCTTCAACCCCTTCCAACTCTCTTTCTTATTCTTCCATCTCTAGATCATTTCTTTTTCATATCTAGAAACCCTAGATGAACTTTCTCCTGGATCATACTTTTGCTTCCCAGATTGAAGCAGTCACTAGCGAGGAGGGACCTCAAGGAGATCAGTCTAAACCAATCAGCAAGAGTAAACACAATACACACACATAGATGTGATGGAGGAAATGCATAACAGATAGTTTTATTGCATGAAATTTGATTACATCCAACCGATAACAACTGAATTACAACATACGACACACACGCCTAGTAGAATAGGTCGCACCAGGACCTTGACTCGAAAGATCTATCTTCTAGGCATAGTTTAGCTATCTAATACTTCTTAATTTTCTAATTGATTACATTCTAAAGCATAATTACAAATATATATATTGATCCAAAGGATCCACTCAGCCAAAAAGGGATCAAAACTCAAAGAATAATACCTAATGTGCAAAATGAGCAAGGTCGGTCTCCGCCAAGAGATTCCTCCAAAAAATCCAAAGGATGAAACGTAGAAGATCGGCCGCACACCAAGAAACATCAAGATCAATATCCAAGGCTCTGCAAGCTTCGGAATGGGTTCTAGTAGATCATCAAAATAGGTCTCAGGCAACTGGTAACAAAGGAACTTATAATAAGAAATTATAATGGAAACCGGTAGCGATATCTTGCCAAAAAGTGATCCAAAAGAGATGTGGTTTGAAAGAAAGAAAGATGATCAAGTCTTCAAGTAGAATCCAACTCCACAAGATCTGGTGAGCCAAAACTGGGACACATCGAAAGGAAAACTGAAACTGCAAACAAAAAAGAAAATGTTTTTGGTTGATGTAAGATTGTTGTGAACCAGCGATGCTCCTGCATCAGACATCTGAGGTTAATGAAAAATTGAGCCTCTCACTTTGCTGGGGTTAGAGGAAAACCAAGGTGGTCTACCTCTTCCTAAGAAATCCAAGATGAATCTTCAACTAGTCTATTCTTCCACTTCACAAGATATCCTTTCTACTAACTATTCTGGGTACTATGCCCAATCCTACTATCCAAAATCTCTTCAATCTGATCTGGTTCTTTCCAAGGTAATTGTCTCTCAAGGCTTGCAACACTTTCCTCACCAAATTCTGGGTCATGGTACTCATGAAGATCTACAATGTTGAATATAGGTGAAATACTTAGATTATCCAGTAGCTCTACTTCATATGCATTTCCAGAACTGAACTTCCTCAAAATCTTATAGGGTCCAAACTTCTTCATCTACAACTTATTTTAATTTCCAACTGGGAATCTCTCTTTTCTCAAATATACCATCACTTCTGTTGGAACCCTAATTATTTGCAAAATTTAGGGTCCCTAAATAAGCAAAACCAGCAAACACCCCTAAAAATGCCCATCCAAATATTGAATTTGATAAGAAATTTGACCTTGCAATTAGGGTTACCAATTATAAATGAGCATAATTATCCATATTGATCCTTTCCTGATCAAATTTGATGCCTCTGTCAAGTAGCAAAATCTAGGTACACACTAGTCTAGTCACATAGCTATTCCAAGGCCACCTTTGGGAATTAATTCCTTTGCATCCAATGATCGTCATACAAAACCATCTTGGGACAACATTTATGTCACATTCATAAATATTCCTGCAAGATTTTGTAAACATTGGAGCTCATTTGATATTTTTCTTAAGCTCCAACTTTTTTGAGTTTGCATTGTCCTCAAAACAATATATTGTTAGAAACACTCTAGAGGCCAACTTTGATTGATAATATCTTACAAGTCAAGATGGATTTTATAGAACCATTTTTTGCTTCAAATTATTGGCTCAGATGTCTACATTCTTTCTAGCATGGGTGGTCTAAAGAAAAGTTTTGATAGGATTTTAAATTGTTTCCTGACTGCCTTGAGCCAAAAAATGCGTCTGAGAAAAGTTTCAAATTTTGAGATCCTGAAAGCAACCCACCTATTATTTTGGTCTCAAGTGAGTCTTGTTCTGATTTCATGGTCATACAAGATCATATTATTTTAATCTTCTCTCGAGCGAGTGATGTAGATGGCAAGGTCAATTTACAAAAGAGGTGCTTGAAATTTGCAAGCTGCTCAAAAATAGATGAGAAACCCATGTTTTATTTTAAATATTATAATGGCTTACCAATTTTCATGGCTTGAGGATGCACGGTTTGACTACAGTATAATTTCTCTGAAATGGCAAGAAGACAAATTAAAATATTTCAATATTTTTCTATAGTTTCTGATATCAAATTATGGAAAAATTAAATATTTAAATCATCTGAGAGGCAAAAAGTTGAAAGGAGGTAGTTTGGTCAGGTATTAAAACAAAGATGCAATGGTAGATATGTGAGCGACATGAAATCATAGACAAAGCATAGTAATTGTTTGCACCACTCTTCCTGAAGGTATCATCACATATAGTAGTCCATTTACACAAAATGAGTTTGTTAAATTTTTCAAAAGAAAAAATCTGGAAAATGCAGTTGGCCGATATTAAGCCAAGTTTGCAGGCTTCAGCCAGCATGGTAGCCTTGGAATTAAGCATGGACATGACATGAGTTGATAAAAATTACTCAATAGCATAGACATAATGCCAATATGTTTAATGCCAATATAGAAACATATAAGTAGCAGCTGTAATTAAAATATGTAGCACCAAATTCACAAATCACAGACCATGCACAAAATGAATTTATGGAAAGTGTCTACTGAAAGAGCTTGGGAATCACATTTTATGACCTTGACAACATCCTTATTTTCTGCATAGCCATGCAAAAATTGTAATATGCACGAAATGGATTTGTTCATAATACAATATGAAACCTTCAAAGTCTATGCGATTGGCAGGTGTAAGAACAAATTCATACACTCAATATGGAAATGGGAGTTTTGAAACAGCCATGAAAAGTTTAAAATGACAAGAATATCTATCAAGAGTTAACTGGAAGGCAAAGCTTTTTCAGATCTTTGAATATTTTGATGCTAAACTTTCAAGCAAATATAGTTGGTATCGGTAAGATCCAAATTCACAATCATTGCAGCATCTTCCTAGTCCACAATCATAGCGTTGGAATGAAGTATGGGCATTCATCTAAATATAGGGTAATTTGTCTTGGTATTATGGATGTGTTGCATTGGTTTTGTCATTGATGTCAACACTTATCAACACTTGTCATGTCACAACCCTCCTTTATCACTTTTTGATTTAAATGCAATTCTATTATATTTTTGGTTAAGCTATTTAAAATGATTGAATAAATGTTATAAAAGAATAAAAATAATAATAAACACACACACACACTTGGAGAATATAATTCAAAGGCATTATTTTTATTTTTATTTTATTTCTTCCCACTCCCAATTATGGCACATGTTGTAGGAGGATTTGGAAGCTTCTAGAGGAATCTCCACCACCTTGCATGTAACTCCCCCACCAAGTTTTAATCAATTTGCATGAGTCCAATATTGGAAAAGAATCTATTTTTTTAAATTAAATTCTCTAGATAGTGGAATGGAGGGATTTTTCTTATAAAATTGTATGCAAGTTTCAAGGAAGGGAGTTGTTGATTATGTTTTGAAGAAAATTTCCCAAGTTTTTAGTAGTAGGATTCTTCTTTGGTAGTCTCATTTTTCATTGCACGATTTTTAAGTTGTTGTTTGAAAGATTTCTCTCAAGTTGCAAGGAAGGATCAAAAGGATAGCTAGAGGATTCAACATTAGGCTTCGATAAGCTAGGTTCTCTTCTTGTCATCTCTCATTTTGCATATGAGAAATTTGTATTATAAAAAAAATAGCTTCTAGATCTTCCTTTAAAAACAATAAAATGAAAATTATTAGATTGTAAATCTTTACTTCTTATTTAGGAATAAATATGGATAAAAGCATTTTCATATTTTGCATGCAAAGGATAGCTTTATCATTTAGATATCAGATCTTGCTTTTGCTTTTTCAAAAGGATTTCTTTCTTTTATCTGTGCAAAAAGAAATCAAATTCTCCTTATTTAAATTTCTTTTCTGAGATTAAAATCTTCTTTGTATGAATCCATCCTTGTTATTCTTCTCTTAAATTCATTACTGGATTGAAAATTTAAATATAAATCTGTCACTTACATTCAATCTTACTTCTCTGTGAACAAAAAATGTCTGATAATAAAATATAAACCTCATTGTATTCATTACTCTTTGTGCAGAACGAAGTATAAATCTCTCTGAAAAAAAAAAAGGAGAATGATGTAGTATAAATCTCTAGTTTTATACATTGCTGAACAATTTAGTTCTCTGTGTTATTTATCCCTGTGATTAGATTCTTATTCTCATTATTTTTTTAATTTTTTTTTTTTTGTTATTTTTTTATTTCAGTTACCCTCTCTGTGAATACTATTTCCCTGGAAATCTTATCAAAAAATTTATTTTCTTAACATAAGACAGAATTGTTGAATAGGATCTTTGTGAAATCATATCTCTCTTTGTTTATAGTTTGATCACCTGTGGATTGAAGTTATTTTTCTTTTATTATTTCTCCTTTAATAAATCCCTTCTCCTCTTTAAATATAGATTTGGATTAAATCTTAAAACCTCATCTCTCCCCTCTATGATCAGCTTTACCTCTCCCCTCTGATCAATCTTATGAGAGGATTTCATTTGTATTCACTGTGTAAATTATTCCCTATTAAACTAACTCATGAATGATCTATAAAATTTATGCTATTATCATTATTATCTGTATTATTATTCTTATTCTCCTGGAAAAAATAATGAGTCCATTTTCATATATTATAAATAATTATAAATAAATAAATGTATATTTATTTGCATTTTATTTGTTTGTTTCAATGAATTCGGCATTACAAAAATTATATGAACATTACACCGTACGAAATTTGGTATAGGACGTTGCAAACTTTAATGGAATGGGTGTTCAAATGGTTAGTGGAAGGTGAGGCAGGCACGTGGGGCTCCACCGACCCCACTCCCTGCGGTTTTTGCTAGCGCAAGGTGTATGGGGTGGATGGGAGCCCACCTTCCCATTCCCTCTTCCCTCGTTAACCCCCACCTTCGCCACCTCATGTATCCAGTTTTCAAGAAATGGAAGAGACTTAAATGTGTAGTAAATATCGTATAATCGATGGGTAGTTTATTCATTTTCTTTTTATTTAAATTGCAAAATGGAAATTGTTAACTTAAATTTTAGTTTAGTAATGATAAAATTGGATAAACTTATAAGTAAATTTTGATTCATTGTTAACTAATACTTTCAAATAAATCTTTAGTAAAATTTTTTTATAATTGTAGTTTTAACTAAAAATAATAATTGGAATCTTTCAATCCAATTGGAATTTATTGGGACACTTAGTTGGCATCTTAGATTCATAAAAATAATAATAATAATAATTAATTTATACGATTTGATCCAAAATTTGTTTAAAGTCTAAACTAATTGTGCTTATTTCGAACTAGTGACTCTATTTCTAAATAATCTCATAATAGGAATGAATATTGCTTAATCTTGCATGTAAATTTCACTATACTTGCAATGTGCGAATTTTTGTTACCTTATTAGTATTTATTGATTAGCAAGCTACATTTTATTTATCTTCATGTAAGTTACACGTTTAATTATTAATATGCAAGTTTCATGATTGTCATTGTTATGCAAGTTATATTTCAATTTTGAATATTAATAACTTAGTTATGCTTTTATTCCACGTAGTTCACCAATTAGTTATTTCAATTAGTTAAGCTTTACAACGTCTAATTATGCACGTTCAATTCATAATTGTTTTTCAAGCATGATGTTTTTCATAGCTTCTTAGTTAGAAAACTAAATAAAGGAAGTCGAAAAACCAAAACTTAGCAGCATTCAGTATATACAATGCCTCTGGGTCATGCTTATGGGTAATGCCATCGTGTTGAACTACTGCACTTAACGCCTAATAAAGTTGCATCAATGACTTCTGTGGCATCATCGCTATAAATCGTTGGGGAGTAATAAGGGACACTTGGAAGTTAAAATCCAAGGGGCGGGTAATCCACCTTGGATCGATAATTTAATAAGATAATTCTAAAATGATCTTTCACCCGCTGACTTAAACCATAGTAAACTCCTATAGGGATGATGAGTGAAATGCTCTTATTAAATTGATTTAATCTTGAAGAATTGTTGTCGATTGACAATTTGGTCAAGGGTGACGCTTATGATAAGAATTAGGATCTAGTTGTTTTAGGCCACAAGCAATAGGCCATCTTGAGCCTTTGCTTAAAGTGCTACCACCGTGGGTAGCAACTGCAGAGAAACTGTCTGGGACATTGATGCTAGAAAGGGTTGCATACCCACTAATCAGTTTACATCAAACCATAGAGTCAAAAATAGAACTACATACTTTACACCTTGATCCCGTGCTGAAGCGAGTATGTAGGCAGTCTTGGGACGAAGTTGTCCCTCATACTCATGCATTCATGGGTGGGGTCTAGGCTTCGTAAAAAGAAGGATTGAGTAAGAATCCTAATTTGAAAGATAAGTATAATAAAATGGAAAAAGTAATTCAATGCATACTCGGAAGGAATCCCGTATGGATTCACTTGACTTCCTGAGGCTTTAAGCCAAATTTTGAGGTAGAATTCAAGCTTGTATTATGTTATTTAATTACTCCTAAGGATGGTGACCTCAGTGCACTTCTGTTAGAAGAGTGTAGTACTTAGTGAGTGGCTCAAGACCCGAATGGTCCCGATGAGTCTAAGTCTCTGGCCAAAGCAACTCCTATCCCGATTGGATAGATGCCTACCCCATATGGGTGGATGCCTATTCCGTATTGGATAGATGAAATCTTATGTCCCGTATGGACAAATGCCTAACCCGTATGGTTAGATGCTCATCCCAGATGGATGAATGCCTAATCCAAATCGATGGATGCCCAGAGTATGTGATTGAATCAAACATAATGATTAAATTAAACAAAAAAAAAGAATGGTCAATTTTGTCGAGTAAATTATGGTGGGTTATTACATGTCAACACTTATCAACACTTGTGAACACTTATCAACAATGAAGATCTTTGGTTATGTTCACCATCATGTTCAGTGACTTATGCACAGTCACTAGTATCTAGCTCACCAGTAGGTTATATTGTTCACCGGCACTGAGAATGATCTGTTATCATCTAGAGATTACTTGGTTATATCAAAGACATTGTTTGGACACTTGGTTTTGGTAATTTGGTTATTGGTCTAATCAAGTTTGCATATTTGCTGTTATCAGCAAGCGTTATCTATTCCAGATCAGCACAGCACATTATGGAGATGTTTTATTGATTGGTTATTATAGTAAATGCATTGAGCTGACATGATGCATCGCATATTGATTCATTTGTAATTGATTTAATTGTAATATTCTTAGTGAGCTGACCTACACATTTGGTCTTAGGTTTTGGTATATATGTGAGATCTCATTTGTGAGATTATGTAGAAGGTGTGAAAGGCAATGTAATAAGGTATATGTGAATATAAGCATAGCTATACACGTAGAAATCATTTGAAGATTCAAGGAAGGTATGAAGAAGACAATCAAAGCTTAACCGATACTAAATTCAGCATATGAAGATGCTATTTTGAGCAGTACATTATCATTAGATTTAACCATCCAATTGTAGTCAGTGTAACTCCCATTTTGTGATTGAGCAGTGAGCTCTAGGCAGTTGGCCTTTTTGCATGTGCAGACCCCATTTATACATGTATACTATCTGCAGTAGTATCATCTGATTGTGGGTAAGGTTTCCCACCGTGGTTTTTCCCCTTACAGGGTTTCCACATACAAATATATGTGTTATGTGTTGTGGATGTTATGTCTTTCTGTTTCATGCATTAAACTTTACTGGTACTGTTATTAACTGTTAAATTGTCTACCGACATTAAGTTTGGTTTACAGGTATTATGCATTAAGTTTGGTTAAGTTATATTTGGGTTGAAATTAATAGACAATTGATTCACCCCCCTCTCCCAGTTGCCTCCGGGTCCTAACAATTGGTATCAAAGCCAAGTTCTCTTTTTGCAGAACTTTAACAGCTTGAGGAGTTTCTATGGCAACTAACTATTTTAGGAAGGATAATCTGAAGCTTGATGGAACTAACTATGGTATATGGAAGATCAGAATGGAGACACATCTAAATTGCATTGGAAAAGACATATGGGATGTTACAAAAAATGGATATGTTGGTCCTACATAGAGTCAACCTAATCCACCAACCTTGGCTAAAGATCAGGAGAATGATTGCAAAGCAAGAGAAGCACTTTTGAGCACATTGTCAGATCAGCAAATCATGGGATTATCAGACTGATCTACTGTTAAAGCTATTTGGGATAAATTAGAGACATTGAATGAAGGTGATACCATTGTCAAAATTGCAAAAATGGAATGCTTCCAAGTCAGGTATGAAAATCTGAAAATGGAAGAAGATGAAAGGATTTCTACTTTTATGGAAAGAGTTAATGAAATTGTTTTGGGTATACAATGTTGTGGAGGATCCTTAAGTGAAGATGAAATTGTTTCTAAAGTTTTAAAAGAATTGCCACTGGCATACAAAATGAAAGTAACTGTTATTAATGAATTGAGAACAATGCCTAATACATCAGTATTTAGAGATACTTTAGTTGGAAAACTTTCAGCTTTTGAACTTGAGGAATTTGGTCATGTTGCTACAATTAAGACAGATTTAGCTTTCAAAGCTTCATCATCTACAACATCATCATCATCATCTGAAAAAATTGATTGGAAAGCACTCTATGCTAGGGAACTTGAAGAAATCAGAAGAGAGAATGAAGAACTTGAAGAGCTTGAAGCACTATTTGCAAAGGAAAATGCCTAAAGGTCTAGTTGGAAGTAAGTATGAAGGTAAAGCAGCATTTAAATGTTTTAACTACAATAAAATTGGTCATATGGCATCTAGGTGTCCTGATAGACATGCAAGATTGAAAGAAGAAGCTAAAACAACATATAAGCCTAACCCTGAATATCAAAGATACAGATTTAAGAAGAATAGAGACAAATAATGTTACTATGTTGATGAAGGAGTTACTAATGATTCTAATGAGGAACCAACAGACAATGGATGGGCTTTTGTTGCAATAACAGAAGATCAACCGACACCTACTGTTCAATGGGTAGAGCAAGCCCTGACAACTAAAATTGAAGAAAAGGATGAATGGATCATTGATTCCAAATGTTCACATCATATGAATGGTGATAAAAGTAAATTTTTAACCTTTCAAGAATACAATGGAGGTCTAGTAAGATTTGGGGATGATAAAGCTTATTTGATCAAAAGAAAAAGCACTATATCTTTTGATGGTAAGCACAATACTGACAACATTTATTATGTTGAAGGTTTGAAGCATAATCTTTTGAGTGTTGGTCAATTAGTTGAAAAAGGATTTCAGTTACAATTCAAGAATGGTAAATGCAAAATCATGAATAAAATTGGTTTGGAAATTGCAACCAGTAATCAGACTAGAGGTAATATCATTCATTTGAATAACAATGAAAAGACATGCTTGATTGCACATATTGATGAAAGTTGGTTATGGCATAAAAGACTTTGTCATGTAAATTTTGATTGCATTGTGAAAATCAGTACAACTAAGGTAGTAAGGGATTTACCTAAGATTGTTAAACCTCACAATCTGGTATATAAGGAATGTCAATTTGGAAAGAAAGTTAGAGAAACTTTTAAGAGTATTCCAGAAAAATCCAATAATATTCTTGACTTAATTCATACTGATTTATGTGGTCCAACAAGAACTAGAAGTTTACAAGGAGATAGATATTTTATGCTAATCATTGATGATTATTCTAGAATGTGTTGGGTTACTTTTCTCAGGTAGAAATCAGAAGCTTTTGGGAAATTCAAACTATTCAAGGTAATGGTGGAGAATGAAACCAGTAAGAAAATCAATTATTTGAGATCAGATCAAGGAGGTGAATTCACATCTAAGGAATTTAATACATTCTGTGAAGTGAATGGAATCATAAGACAATTATCCGCACCTCGGACACCCCAGCAAAATGAAGTTGTGGAAAGGAAGAACAAAACTATTTTGGATGCAACTAGAAGCATGATATCAGAAGCAAACCTACCTCATGTGTATTGGAGACAAGCAGTGAATACAATTGTTTATACATTCAATAGAGTTCACATTAAAGGTGAAACCGGTAAGACCCCTCATGAATTATGGTTTACTAATACTCCTACTCTTAAATATTTCAGAATATTTGGAAGCAAATGTTATATTAGGAGAGATGATTATATTGGAAAATTTGATCCTATAAGTGATGAAGGAATATTTCTTTGTTATTCATCTAAGAGCAAGGCATATAGATGTTTTAACAAGAGATTGCAGAAAATCATTAAGAGTGCAAATGTGAAGATTGATGAATAGTTTAGAGGTAATTCAAGGTCTATGGACTCTGAACCGGCAGTTGAGATAAACACAAATGAACCTACAATGAGTACACCAGTACAAAATGTTGATCCAGTCACACTGGCATCATCTGAGAATTCCATAGTGACTGAAGAACAGCAGCAAGTGAATACACCCAGGTATGTAAGATTGAATCACTCTGAAAGTCAGATAATTGGGAATAAGTATCAAGGTGTTATGACAAGAGGAAGACTAGCAAATGAAGAGGTGTGTCTAATTTCTCAAATTGAACAAGCAACTATTAATGAGGCATGTGAAGATAAACATTGGATTAAGGCTATGGAAGATGAATTAGAACAAACTGAAAAGAATAATAGATGGACATTGGTTCCCCGGCCTAAAAACAAAAATGTAATTGGAACTAAATGGGTATTCAGAAATAAACTTAATGAAGATGGTAAGGTAATCAAAAAAAAAGCAAGATTAGTGTGTAAGGGATATTCACAGAAAGAAGGAATTGACTCCAATGAAACCTTTGCACCGGTAGCTAGAATTGAGGCAGTCAGATTATTCTTAGCTTTTGCAGCACACAAGAACTATAAAGTATATTAAATGGATGTTAAATGTGCATTTCTAAATGGTGATCTTGAAGAGGAAGTTTACATTGAACAACCTGATGGATTTTCTTTGACAGATGACAAAGATATGGTTTGCAGGTTAAGGAAAGCTTAATATGGATTGAAGCAAGCTCCTAGAGCTTGGTATGTTAGATTGGACAAATATCTTTTGAAGCTTTGTTACACTAAAGGTAATGTTGACAACAACTTATATTACAAAGTGACTAATGATGACATCTTGTTTATTGAATTTTTTGTTGATGATATCATTTTTGGAGGAGAAGAAGGATTGTGTAAAGATTTTTCTAATAAGATACAAGAAGAAATTGAAATGTCTATGATTGGGGGGATAAAATTCTTTTTTAGGATTGTAGATTTCACAAATTGATAAAGGAATATTCATAAATCAATCAAAGTACCTGAAAGAACTACTAAAGAAATTTGGTATGGAAAACTCTAAACTGGTAAGTACTCCTATGACTACAACTGATAAACTATCATTGAAGGATGAATCAACACCTGTTAATCTGACAAGATATAAATCTATGATTGGAGGTTTACTATATTTGACACAAACAAGACTTGATATTATGAATGCAGTATGTATTGTTTCAAGATTTCAGAGTAATCCTAAGGAAAATCATGAATCAGCAGTGAAAAGGATTTTTCGGTACCTACAAGGCACATCAAATCTTGGTTTATGGTAACCTAAAGATGAAAACTTTGATTTATGTGCATACATAGATGCAAATTGGGTAGGAGATGTAGATGATAGAAAGAGCACCATTAGTGGAGCATTCTTTCTTGGTAGCAAATTAATTTCATGGTTGAGCAAGAAATAAAGTTGTACATCACTATCAACAACAGAATTAGAATATGTTGCACCAGTAACTAATTGTACACAGGTATTATGGATTAAGCAAATGTTGAAGGACATAAAGGTAAAATGCAAAGAACCTATAATTATTTATTGTGATAGTATGATAGCAATTGATATATCAAAGAATCCGGTATTTCACTCTAAAACTAAACATGTTTCTATCAAATTCAATTTTCTGACAAAGAATGTTCAAGCAAAAGAAGTGAAATTGGTTAATGTGAATACTAAAGAGCAGATTGCAGATATCTTTACTAAGCCTTTGCCTAAGGAGACTTTTGAATATCTCAGAGAATATCTTGGAGTTATACCCTCACTGGTGGAAACTTAGATAGTTGGAGCATGGCATCAGACCGACAGAATTAACAGAGAAATCTTTTTCTGGGTTTGATGAAGGAGAGCTACTTCTCGGGGGGAGTAGATTGGATAAATTTGGTTATAACAATTGATATTTGTAATAAGTTCTATGAACTGATTGTATTTGGTTTTGTATTGCTTTGGCATTTGATGTCAAAGGGGGAGAGATATCTATGGAAAAACACATTATCTTTTGGGGAGAGATTATTCCTAGGGGAAGAAATATTATGTCTTTTGATTTCTGGTAAATGATGTCTTTGGGAGATTATTGGTTTTTGGTTTTTGGCATTTCTGCTTTGGCACTTAGATGGTTTTTCCATCTTGTGTTGCCATCAATGCCAAAGGGGGAGATTGTTGGTATTATGGATGTGTTGCATTGGTTTTGTTATTGATGTCAACACTTATCAACACTTGTCAACACTTATCATCACTAAAGATATTTGGTTATGTTCACTGACATGTTCAGTGATTTATGCATAGTCACCAGTATTTGGTTCACCGGTAGGTTATATTGTTCACCTGCACTAAGGATGATCTGTTATCATCTGGAGATTACTTGCTTATGCCAAAGACATTGTTTGGACACTTGGTTTTGGTGATTTGGTTATTGGTCTAATCGAGTTTGCATATTTGTTGTTACCGGCAAATAGGTCTAGGTTATGGACTAGCAAGCGTTATCTATTCCAGATTAGCACAGCACGTTATGGAGATGTTTTATTGATTGGTTATTATAGTAAATGCATTGAGCTGACATGATGCATCGCACATTGATTCATTTGTAATTGATTTAATTGTAATATTCTTAGTGAGTCGATCTACACATTTGGTCTTAGGTTTTGGTATATATGTGAGATCTCATTTGTGAGATTATGTAGAAGGTGTGAAAGGGAATGTAATAAGGTATATGCAAATATAAGCAGAGCTATACAATAGACATCATTTGAAGATTCAAGGAAGGTATGAAGAAGACAATTAGAGCTTAACTGGTATAGAATTCAACATATGAAGATGCTATTTTGAGCAGTACATTATTATTGGATTTAACCATCCAATTGTAGTCAGTGTGACTCCCATTTTGTGATTAAGCAATGAGATCTAGGCAGTTGGCCTTTTTGCATGTGCAGACCCCATTTGTATACACATACTATCTATAGTAGTATCATCTGATTGTGGGTAAGGTTACCCACCATGGTTTTTCCCCTTATAGGGTTTCCACATACAAATATTTGTGTTATGTGTTGTGGATGTTATTTGTCTTTCTGTTACATGCATTAAACTTTACCGGTACTGTTATTAACTGTTAAACTATATACCGACATTAAGTTTGGTTTATCGGTATTATGCGTTAAGTTTGGTTAAGTTATATTTGGGTTGAAATTAATAGACAACTAATTCACCCCCCCCCCCCCCCTCCCTCTCAGTTGCCTCTGGGTCCTAACAATTTGAAAAGACATTTGAACCATCCAAAGATGTACATGGACAAATAAAAATATAAAGCGAGAAGCGTATAAATGTATCAAAATGGCATGTGTAACATACAAGCTATATTAGCAGACATAGCACAGAAATTTCACCTCGAGGAAATACGGTATCATGGAATGCAAGGTTGATCTATTTAAAGGTTTTAAAATTTTATAAGCAAATACAATTCATAGGCATCAAACTAGATTATATGACTTCCCAGCGGGGAGTTTCGAACAATGACTGAAGAAATTCAAAACAAATGCAACTACAAAGATGGGTAAAATTGTTGAAAAAGCAATAGAGCTTATTTAATAGTCCTCAGATTTTGATGAAACTATGATATCTATAAATTTGAAAATTGTTTCATAGAAAGGAAGAGTTTCATCGATAAACCTTATGAATTAAAACATAGAGGAGTGGGGAAAAGATGAAGCGATAGGAATAGGCGGAAGTGTAAAATTCAATCACATAAATTTTGCTAGCATCCTCCTTGTCTACGGCAAAGGTATTTTGTTGATCATTGACATTGCAAATTCCATGGTGGATAAATACAAAATGGAGGCACCACAAACAAATAATGTTTGTGACACTAAAGTAAAAGTAATGATAAGTAAATAATTTTAATGGTGAGGGATATATTTCACTAAAATACCAATGACAAGAAATCATAAAAGGGTGAGGAAATAATTTTTACTTAAGGGTGAATAATATTATATGGTAAGTGTAGAAATTTCATAAAATTGAGATAGAGTGGGGTAATAACTTAATTGGTGAAAACCTCAAGAAAATAAACTATTTAGCAGAGGATATTGATTGAACATATATATTACCAAGATTGAATATTTGGGAGAATTAACCTCTAAATTGGTGAGATGATTCAATGAGATTATGAAGGCCAACATCAAGTAAAAGCATTATTTTTAAGGAATAAAAAATGTGGTGAGTGAAATAAGTTCATAATTACAAGTGAAAGAATATGAGGGAAATATTTAACCAAAGAGTCTTGTTTAACTTATAAGAGTAAAATGCAAAGTTAAAGGGGATTTTATTCTTACTTGTACTATTCCATAAAAGAAATGGATGGTAGAAAGTTTTATTCATAGGTGAGGAATTTTTACATAAATGCCATATGAGTGAATATAAGAATACAAATGTGAAGATGTTGGCTGAAGAGGAGTGATAGTCATTACCAAAGATTAATATATTATTAAATACTTTAGTCATAAAGTATTATTAAAAAAAACTATACAAATTAAAGAGTGATTAAAGAAGTATCCAAATCTTGGAGCCAATTTTTGTAAAAATACAAGCACGAGGATTGCCAGTGAAGGGAGAGTTATTATTTTGAAGTCTAAAGATTAAATTGATTAAAATTAAATATTTTAACCATAATTAATTAAATGTAGAGTTGCATTGAACAAAGTGAAGGGTCATAACCCTAAAAATGTAATGTATATGTGTGAAATCAAGACTGAAGAGAGGGGAGATTTTTAGAAGAAATATAATAGAGACTCTGGCATGATACTGTACTATTTTTGAACCTTTAATACAATCAGTTGTTTTCCTTTTCATATGTGTTGTGTGTTATTTCATTTTCTATAGGCAGTTGCTTGTGATATTATCTAAAGGAGATAAGGCTATTTGTATTCTTACAATGAAGTCTATGTTCCTATATTATAAATTTGGATTAAAAAGATCTCCTCATGGATTGTAATTGTTCCTTGTAGTTCTTTCTTGAATGGTCCCTTAAGGTTAGGGTTAAATTCATTCAAACGGTTTATGATATAAAGATTTAGCAGATCTCATAAGAAACAATAACTGACAGATTTAGAAAAGGGGGTAGGTTTAAAAATTGTCTCACAAATCATAAATTAAGTCCTAAGGAAATATAAGACTCTGTAACCCAAATAAAAGGAAAGACATTGGTCATTCACAAATCACAACCTTTACCATATTAATTACCTTTGCATTAAAACTATAGGATAAGTGAGTAGGATTCATAGAACCAATCAACAATAGTATACATACATATAAATTTCAAGTACAAAGATCAAATAGCTTCCACAACAAAAATCTTGAACTCATCTAAAATCACCTCTCCTAGGAAACTATGCCATTCTGAGGCAAGGAAGAATTTAGACCAAGATACTCAATCTGCTATAAAAATCATTAGTCATCAAAAATGACTAGTGAATAGGTATACCCACCTAGGTCTTGCAGAACCTAAAGTGAGGGAGTTAGTAACCAAATAGGTTCACTCTATAAGTTGGCCAAGTCAATTGGAGGGTTTGATCATAGGAGTTGGCATTTCCTTAGAACTTATCCAATTTTTTGATTTGAGATCCAACAACTTCATCACCAACTTCAAATTGCTTATGTCTCCTCTTCTCATTTGCCTTCTCCTTATATTTTCTATTCGTGTCTTCTAAATGTTGTCTAACCTGAATATGCAATGTTGTCATGTGATCTGAAAATTCTTTTGTTGTTTAACTCTTCCGGTCTTCACTGCTAATGTCTCTCAATTCTACTATTCCTCTAGAGTGCACTATGGTAACAATCTCAAAAGGTATTTTTCTGGGTGTTCTATTCACTGAATTGTTATAGGCAAACTCTGCTTGTGCAAGGATCAAATTTCAACTTCCAGTTTTATCTCCCACTAAACATCTCAATAGGTTTCCCAAACTCCAGTTAACTACTTTTGTCTTTCCATCAATCTATGGATGAAAAGTATAACTGAACTCCAAAACTATCTTCATCTTCTTCCAAAGTGTTCTCCAAAAATAGTCAACAAACTTAGTGTCTCTGTCTAAAACTATGCTCTTAGGTAATCCATGCAATCTTACCACTTCCTTGAAAAATAGGTCTGCTACATGCAATGCATCTGATGTCTTCTTACAAGGTATTAAATGAGCCATCTTTGAAAATCTATCCACTACCACAAATATAGAATCATTCCCTCTCAGTGTCTTAGGTAATCCAAGTACAAAATCCATGCTTATATCCTCTCAAGGTCTTGCCGGTATTGTCAAAGGTTTATACAATCCCACATTCTGACTACTACCTTTGGCAACTTGAAAAACTCTACAACTCTGCACATATCTCTTAACATCCTTATGAATCTGGGGCCAAAAGTACTGCTCACTCACTAATGCAATTGTTTTATCAATGCTAAAATGTCCAACTAAACCAGCATTATGCTTCTCTTTTATCAAGTTCTCTCTCTTGGAACTCTTAGGTATGCATAACTGAACTCCCTTGAATAACATCCCATCCTAAATGAAATAATACAACCATTTGCTCCTATCAACCATAACTACATGCTTTCCAAGGTTTTGCAAAATCTGGGTCTTCATCATTCAAGGTCTTCAAATCTTCAAAACCTAATACTGTCACTCTCATCTCTGTCAACAAATTCCTTCTCCTACTTAATGCATCAACAACTTTGTTAGATTTCCCACTTCTATGCTTCAACACAAAAGTGCAACTCTGCAAGAAATCTACCCATCTCATATGTCTCCGATTCAACTTACTCTGACTATTCAAATACTGCAAAGCTTGATGAACTGTATACAACACAAACTCCTTAGGCAACAAGTAATGTCTCCATTTCTTTGAGGCTTTAACTATGGCATAAAATTCTTGATCATACACTGAATATCTCTTCCAGGCATCATTCAATTTCTCTCTAAAATATGCTACTACTCTCCCTTCTTGACTCAAAACTGCTCCTATTATTGTTCCACTTGCATGACAATCCACTTGAAATACCTTACTGATATCTAGTAAAGCCAACACAGGCTACTCAATCACTTTCTACTTCAAGAATTCAAAACTTTTGTTTTCTCTAGTGGTCCACTTGAATTCCTTTTGATCTCCTCTCATGGTCTCAGTCATAGCACTACAAACTAAACTGAAATTTTTGATAAAATTCCGGTAAAAATTAGCCAATCCATGAAATGATCTTACCTCTCCAATGGTTTCTAGTGTAGGCAACTCAATAATGGCTTTCACTTTCTTAGGGTCCATCTTCAAACCATCCTCAGATATCACAAAGCCCTAATAGACTAACTCATCCTTCATGAAAGTGCACTTCTTGATATTGATCAACAACTTCTCTTCTCTCAACCTCTACAAAACTTGTCTTAACTGCAACGAATTCTCCTCTTTTGTTTTACTAAAAATCAAAATGTCATCAAAATACACAATAACAAACTTACCCAATAATTTCTTCAATACCTCATTCATCAGCCTCATGCAAGTACTTGGTGCATTAGTCAATCCAAAAGAAATCACGAACCATTCATGTAATCCTTCATTTGTCTTAAATGTTGTCTTCCACTCATCACCTTCTTTGATGATATCGACTCTTCAAATCTATCTTTGTAAAGTATTTTTCTCCACTCAAACAGTCCATTATGTCATTCATCCTAGGAAAAGGAAACCAGTATTTCACTGTGATCTTGTTTATTGCTCTTGAATCAGTACACATCCTCCATTGTCCATTCTTCTTAGGTGCTAATAATTTTGGCACTGTACAAGGGCTCAGACTCTCCCTGATCAAACCTTTCTTCAACAGATTCTACACTTGTCTATTCAGTTCTTCATTCTCTACCAGTGTCAACCGGTGTGCAACTTTGTTAGGCAAACTAGCTCCGAGAACCAGGTCCATGCAATGACTAATAGTTCTAACAGGTGGCAATCCATCAGGTACATTATCTAAAATCATGTCCTCATACTCTTTCAGCAAATCTCTTATCTTTGTCAGGTGTTTTCCTTCGGGATCCGATCTCTCAGTCTTCTTAGGAATTAAGAAAAAACACACATTCTCATGTCTCATTCTATCCATGAACTTCCTTCCATCTACTAGACCAATACTGGTATTTGTATAGACTTCATTCTTCAAAGGTTCCTCCAAAGGCAACAAGGTTTTCTTCATCCCATTGGCCACAATAGTGTATGTATTCTTCCTCCCATCATGTAGTGTATGTTTATCAAACTGTCAAGGTCTTCCCAACAAAAGATGACAAATATCCATAGGCATAATATCACACAAAACTTCATCATGATAAATCCCAATTTTTAATTTTACTTAACACTATTCACTTACTAACAATTTATGTTCATCCTGAATCCATGCTATATGATAAGGCTTAGGGTGTTTAGATCTCTCCAATTTCAACTTATTCACCATCTCTTCCAAAACAACATTATCTAAACTACCACTATCAATAACAACTTTACAACACTTACCTGATACCTTACATCTGGTCTTGAACAAGTTCTTCCTCTAAAAGGGTTCTTCATCTCCTCCGATATAACACAAATCTCTTCTCATCATCAATAGTTCTCCATCTTTCAGTTTATTGTCTGATTTGGTGGGGTTCTTTTCCACCACTACTACTCTTCTAGTAGCCTTTGTCTTCTTACATTCAAATGCATTGTGTCCTTCTCCTCCACATTTAATGTAGGTTCCTTTGAATGTCCTTTTGTCTTGTCTTCCAAAGTTCTCATTTCGGTAACCATCCGGTTCTCTCCTCTGATAGAAATTTCTATCATCCTTCTGGTATGAATTACCTTCCTTGCTCACTTTCTTGTCCTTGTTCTGATCTATACTAATTCCTCTTCCTCTGGTATATCCTCTTCCTCCTTGAAATCTTCCTCTATTAAACCTTCCACCTTTACCTCTCTGTCTCTTCTCATGCCTTTTGTTCAATTTCTCTTCAACCTTTATTGCATACTAGTAAGCCTCTTCAACACTCTCCAATTTGATCATACTGAGTTCATCTTGTATATAGATCCACAATCCATTCAGATATCTTTCAATTTGTTCAACTTCATCATCAACATGTTTGGATCTGATGTTCAACTTGTAAAATGCTTCAGTGTACTCCATCACACTAGATTCCTTTTGTCTCGGATTTTGCAACTTCCAAAACAAATCTACATGATAATTCATCGGGATAAACTTTGATTTTAACTTAGAATCATCCTATCCCATATCTTAATATTTTCTTTACCTCTCCTTTGCCTATCAACTTGCAAGTGCTCCCACCAAAGAGATGCATGGCCTTTCAATGGGGTAAAGGAACATTTCACCTTCCTCTCTTCTAGAGTTTTTTCAAAATCAAAATACTTCTCCATCATACTTCTTCCTAGATGAACTTTCTCATAGATCATACTTCTACTTCCCAGATTGAAGCAGTCGCCAATGAGGAGGGATCTCAAGGAGATCAGCCCAAACCAGTCAGCAAGAGTAAACACGACATAAACACAAAGATATGATGGAGGCAATGCAAAATAGATAGTTTTATTGCATGAAATATGATTACATCCAATGGTAACAACCAAATTACAACATACCAGCACATAGACCTGATAGAATAGGTCACACAGAGACCTTGAATCAAAATATCTATCTTCTAGGCATAGTCTAGCTATTTGATACTTCTTAATTTTCTAATTGATTACATTCTAAAGCATGATTACAAATATATATATATATATATAACTCAATGATGAACGGATAGTACCAAACCAGCACTAAGAGGGGGGGGGTGAATCAGTATAGACAAAAACACACTCTTAAACTAGTTTGTCAGCAGACACTATGCATTGATAGACAAACAGTAACACCGGTCCTAAAACAAAGTACAACTGGCGAAACCCAGAAAAACTGAGACAAGCATAAACTAGTTGACACTTATCTTCTCATATAATCTAACACTTCATTTCCATTTCACCCTAATGCACGAGCAGATAATCTACCATCAAAGATATACATATGAGCAACTAGATCAACATGATTCACCAATTGACAGAAAAATACAAAGCATCACATGAAGAAGACATCACACATGAAACACATATTTTGCATGTGGAAACCCAACTGGGAAAAATCACAATGGGGATGAATACCCACAAGCTTGTTTTTGAACTCTTTAGAATTCTGCTTTGTTAGGAGCCTTGTCCGGTTAAAGACTGATACAATAGGTTCTATTAGGAACCAATCCTGTTAGGGATCACCTAGTTAAGGGATGGCTAGAATACCCAGTTAAGGGTTAAACCCTGTTAAAGGTTACCTTGTTAGAGGATTTCAAGAACTCAATGGTTTTGAGTCACCCTATTAAAGGATTTATAGCAAGCCTGTTAAAGCTACCCTATTAAGGGATTTCTCTACTATTGAAGTGGTTAGAGATCAACAGGTATTACAATGATCCGGTAACACCAATCAATGCCAATGCAGATCCACTTAAGCTCCTCTTCACCTTCTGCACTTACACTCTATAAGTATCACTTCTCTCCTCTGGGCTGGCAAGAATGGCGTATCTCTTCTCTTGGATACACACACACAACATTTTCCAACAACCCTAGAAAGAATCACAACATTGACCTTATAGGGAAATAGATAGGTCGGTAGCATAAACCCTAAACCCTAAACCTGTTAGGTTAAGGAATTCAAACAATTCAATCATGACCATTGAGCACACTATATTAAATGCAATAGTCTTGATCCAATCTCAAGACATTCTCCATCATCCATTTTCCACTGATTTCATAGTGGCTGATAACCCATCACACGTTATCACCGTTTATAGAATTCGCACATTCTCGATGTAGATAGGAATAATCTCCTTCATGCAATACCCTTCATGCATACAAGGCTTACGTGGCAACATGATCTATTCTTCATTACCATGCTAACTCATCAAAGTCACCAATTGAGCCACATAAGCTTGAAGCACTTCAACCAAAAACCCTGAAGTTGAGACTACCAACCGGTACTCATACAATGCTTCCATGTGTCGGTTCCCATAACCATATGTCGGTTCACCTTGAACAAACACACCACTTCACTTTGGCACAAATGTCGGTTCACAGTGTTAAGCCGGTTCTCTTCTCTTCATCATATTGACATCAATGACAACATACAATGTCATTATGTCCTCATACCGATTCACATAATGCCAACAATATCCCCCTTTGGCATTGATGGCAATATACAAAGATATCTCTCCGCTTCACATCTTCTCCCCCAATTTTTGCAGATATCTTCTCCCCCTTTGAAAACAATGCCAAAGTGGAGGCACAAGCTACCCTGTTCCATTATGCTATTCCCCCTAAGGAGTAGCATCCTTCAATACATCAATCCAAAATAAATTTGACTATGCAATACCTGACTAATGTGGAGCATATGCCTTTAGTTTACGTCCTGAAGGGGAAACACCCCTAATTCACCTCTTAAGTACATAAATGTAGCCTTTGGGAGAGGCTTGGTAAATATGTCTGCTAACTACTCCTTACTGGAAACATGTTCCAGTGCAATCTCTTTATTCTGAACCTTTTCCCTCAAGAAATGATACTTAAGCTCAAAGTGCTTGGTTCTAGAATGTAAAACCAGATTCTTGGAGATATTAATTGCACTAGTATTGCCACAAAATATACTTACCAGTTCAGATACAGAAACTTTGAAGCCATTTAATACATACTTCATCCAAATTGTCTGAGTGCAGTTCATGAAAGCTGCAGCATACTCTGCTTCCACTGTAGACTGAGAGATACAACTCTGCTTCTTACTCATCCATGAGACCAATCTACCACCGAGAAAGAATTCACCATTGGTTGTGCTTTTTCAGTCATCTACATTACCTACCCAATCAACATCTGTTATACTTTCAAGTTGAAGTCCTTGCTATATGGATACCACAATCCATAGTCAATAGTTCCCTTCAGATACCTAAGAATCCGCTTAACTGCAACCAAGTGAGATTCTCTTGGGCTTTTCTGGAACCTTGCAGTAATGCCAACTACATGTGCAATATCTGGTCTACTATGCACTCCATAATGCAACTTACCAATCATTGATCAGTATTCCTTCTTATCAACCAATGTTGAGTCATCCTCTTTGGATAGTTTACAACCGGTCACCATCGGTGTACCAACCGGTTTGCTATCTTCCATGCCAAAGGTCTTCAACACCTCTTTGACATACTTGGACTGAGTGATAAAGATTCCATCTTTCATCTGTTGGATCTGCAGTCCAATGAAGAACTTAATATCCCCTATGAGTGACATCTCAAACTCTTTCTTCATCTCATCTGCAAACTCATGACTCATCTTGTCATCTCCTCCAAAGATAATGTCATTAACAAATACCTCATAGATCGGGATTTGATCTCCTTTAGACTTCAAGTAGATATTGCTATCTTCACTTATTCTCTCAAATCCAATCTTCACAAGATGGGAATGCAGACGTTCATACCAAGCTCTAGGAGCCTTCTTTAGACCATATAAGGCTTTATGTAGCCTACATACCATGTCACTATCTTTAGATAGGGAAAACCCATCTGGTTGCTCTATATACACCTCCTCTTCAAGTACACCATTTAGGAATGCAGATTTTACATCCATTTGATATACTTTGAAAGCTTTAAAAGCTGCATATGCAAGAAGCATATGAACTCCTTCCAATCTGGCTACAGGAGCAAAGGTTTCTCCATAGTCTTCTCCTTCTTCTTGGGCATATCCTTTGCACACCAATCTGGATTTGTTCCTAATCATTATGCCATCCTCATTTAGCTTATTTTTGAATACCCATTCAGTACCAATGACATTTTTATGCTCCGGTCTAGGTACCAAAGACCATGTACCATTTTTCTCTATCTGGTCAAGTTCCTGTTCCATTACCTTGATCCAGTCTTCATCTTTATGTGCCTCTTTGAATGTTTTAGGCTCGAATTTAGAGATCATACATGAGTTTTCTCTGACTTTTCTTCTTGTAAGGATTCCTACATCTGTATCTCCTATGATCTACTTAGGATCATGATTCAACTTGACATACCAAAGAATAATCTTGATGGATTCCTCTTGGTTTTCTTCTTCATCCTCATCTCCATCAGTATCAGCATCTACATCTACCGGTGTAGGAACACTGTTACTGGTACTTGGTTGACTGACAACCGGTTCATTTATCACTTGCTTACTACCGATTTCCTCCATTTTCTCAGAGGTTTCATCAACTCTTACATTGATGCTTTCCATGATTCTCTGAGTCCTATTATTGAAACACTTGAGAGCTTTTCTTTTGGTGGAATACCCTAGGAATATTCCCTCATCACATTTCGCATCAAATTTTCTCTCATGTTCACTCCTCTTGATGTAACATTTTCTACCAAATACTCTAAAGTAGCTAACCACAGGTGTCTTACTGGTCCAATACTCATAAGGAGTTTTATCCTTACCTTTCTTGATGAGTACCTAGTTCATTGTATAGACTGCAGTGCTCACTGCTTCTCTCCAAAAGGTGTGAGCTACCTTTCCTTGAATTAACATGGTTCTAGCTACTTCAACCACAGTCTGGTTATTCCTCTCTGCTAGGCCATTCTACTGTGGAGTCCAGGGGGTAGACAGTTGCCTCTTGATGCCATGTTCTTTATAGTACTTTTTGAATTCACCGGAAGTGAATTCCCCTCCTTGATCAGTTCTCAAGCACTTGATCCTTTTACCGCTTTCCTTCTCCACTAATGCTCTGAAGGATTTGAACTTTACAAAAGCTTTAGACTTATCTTTCAAGAATGTGATCCACCTCATTCTTGAGCAGTCATTAGTGAGAATCATGAAGTACCTATCACCCTACACACTCCTAATTTTCATAGGACCACACAAATCAATATGCACAAGATCAAGCAAATTGTCAGCAGTGAAAGATTTACCTTTGAAGGTTGAGGAGGACATTTTCCCCAATTGACACTCTCTGCACAAGGTATTATTTGGTTTGCTTAGCACCGGCAACCCTCTAACTACCTTGATCTAACTAGCCTTCACAATGTTATCAAAGTTTACATGGCAGAGTCTCCTATGCCATATCCAGCTATCATCAAATTTAGCCATAAGACATGTACTTATATTTGC
Organism: Cryptomeria japonica; assembly: GCF_030272615.1. Classification (NCBI taxonomy): domain Eukaryota; kingdom Viridiplantae; phylum Streptophyta; class Pinopsida; order Cupressales; family Cupressaceae; genus Cryptomeria; species Cryptomeria japonica. The sequence continues at coordinate 523,419,827 of NC_081408.1, read as the reverse complement.
ATTCAGCTGAAATAGGTTACCTTTGGTCTGCATGCCAGTGGCCACCAATTCACCATTCTTTCCTTTGATTCTACACACTCCATTCTTGAATTCTAGAGTGAGACCACTCTCATTCAGCTAGGCAACACTCAGAAGGTTGTGTCTGAGACCATCAACCCAGTACACATTGTTAGCACTACTCTTTCCATTCAGTGAGATGGACCCTCTGCCTTTGACCATGCATGGTGCATCATTACCAAAGCGTACCACACCTCCATCATACTCTTCCAAGGATAGAAACTTGCTCTGGTCACCAGTCATATGGTGAGAATAGCCACCGTCAATGATCCACTCATTGGAATTATCAAACTGGGAGACAAGAGCCTTCTTGTCTGACACATCTTCCTTGACAACAACAAACACAATATCTTCATTTTCTTAATCCTTTGATTCCTCATCTATGACACCTCATCAACTGCCACAAAATAAATTCTCTGGTTTCCTCCTTTGAATTTCTTGAACCTTTCCGGTTTGTCCTTGTTGTCGCCATTAGGACAGTTTACAATAATATGTCCTATCTGGTTACAAGAAAAGAATTTCAAAGGAAGCTTACCTCTATATTTGCTTGTTCCTTTAGGAAGTTTCCTGGCTAAGAGAGCTTCAAATGCCATCAAAATCTCCTCATCATCCATTTCTCTTCTCTGTCTTGGTTCACCACTAGTGCTAGCTTCTTTTCCTTTTCTGGATGGTACAACAGAAGCTTTAAAAGTTGATTAAGTCTTTTGAACACTGCCATCAAAACTATTTAGCTCATAGGCTATCAACTTTGCAATGATGGAGTCTAGGGATACCTTAGTCTTGTCTATTGATCTCAACTCCAGAATAGCAGCATCCCTTATTGCATAGACCGGCAATAGGGATCTCAGGACTTTGCTTACCACAATGGAATCTTCCATTTTAGCACCTGCACTCTTGATATCACCAACAATGGTTTTGATTCTTATTCCATACTATTGAATGGTCTCACCTTCAACCATCCGCATGTCTTCAAACTTCACTTTAAGGCTTTTTTCCTTAGCTTGTTTTACATGCTCATCACCACCATAGATATTTTCAAGAGTATCCCATACCTCTTTGGGATTTACCTTTTCTTCGACATCAATAAACTCAATGTTAGATAAACTACTAATTAGGGTTTCCATGACTTGCCCATTCTCCTACATCTCTCTCTTTTGGTCATCGGTGAGAGTACCGGTAGGGGCAACATAGGCATTCTCAGCATAGCTCCAGTGTTGATCACCCATGATTTTGATGTATATCTTCATTCTATCTTTCCATATACTGAAATTTTCTCTGTTAAACTTTGGACCTTCCCTCTTCATCATTAGATTGGGATCTTTACCTCAAGTGGTTAAGCTTATAACACAAAGGACCTGGAGGACACTCTGATACAAATTGATAACTCAATGATGAATAGATAGTACTAAACTGGTACTGAGAGTGGGGGTGAATTAGTATAGACAAAAACACACTCTTAAACCAGTTTGTCAGTAGACACTATGCATTGACAAACAAACAGTAACATCGGTCCTAAAACAGAGTACAATTGGCAAAACCCAAAATAACTGAGACAAGCATAAACTAGTTGACACTTATCTTCTCATATAATCTAACACCTCATTTCCATTTCACCCTAATGCATGAGCAGGTAATCTACCATCAAAGATATACATATGAGCAACTAGATCAACATGATTCACCACTTCATAGAAAACAATAAAGCATCACATGAAGAAGACATCACACATGACACACATATTTTTCACGTGGAAACCCACCTGGGAAAAACCACGGTGGGGATGAATACCCACAATCTTGTTTTTGAACTCTTTAGAAGTCCGCTTTGTTAGGAGCCTTGTCCGGTTAAAGACTGATACAATAGGTTTTGTTAGGAACCAATCCTGTTATGGATCACCCAGTTAAGGGATGGCTAGAATACCCGGTTAAGGGTTAAACCCTGTTAAAGGTTACCTTGTTAGAGGATTTCAAGAACTCAATGGTTTTGAGTCACCCTGCTAAAGGATTTATAGCAAGCTGGTTAAAGCTACCCTATTAAGGGATTTCTCAACTGTTGAAGTGGTTAGAGATCAACAGGTATTACAATGATCTGGTAACAACACTCAATGCCAATGCAGATTTGCTTAAGCTCCTCTTCACCTTCTGCACTTACACTCTGTAGGTATCACTTCTCTCCTTTGGTTTGGCAAGACTCATGTATCTCTTCTCTTGGATACACACACACAACTTTTGCCAACAACCCTAGAAAGAATCACAACTTTGACCTTATAGGAAAATAGATAGGTCGGTAGCATAAACCTTAAACCCTAAACCTGTTAGGTTAAGGAATTCAAATGGTTCAATCCTGATCATTGAGCACGCTGCATTAAATGCAATAGTCTTGATCCAATCTCAAGACATTCTCCATCATCCATTTTCCACCGATTTTATAGCGGGTGATAACCCATCACACGTTATCACTCTTTACAGACTTCGCACATTCCTGAGGTAGATAGGAACAATCTCCTTCATGCAAGATCCTTCACAGGCACAAGGCTTACATGGGAACATGATCTGTTCTTCATTACCATGCTAACTCATCACACAAAGTCACTGGTTGAGCCACACAGGCTTGAAACACTTCAACCGAAAACCCTAAAGTTGAGACTACCAATCGGTAGTCATACAACACTTCCATGTGTTGGTTCCCATAACCATATGCTGGTTCACCTTGAACAAACACACTGCTTCACTTTGGCACAAATGTCGATTCACAGTGTTAAACCAATTCTATTCTCTTCATCATATTGACATCAATGACAACATATAATGTCATTATGTCCTTATACTGGTTCACATAATGCCAACATATATATATATATATCTATATCCAAATGATCCAGTTGGTCCAAAAGGGATCAAAACCCAAAGAATAAGACCTAACATGCAAGATGAACAAGTTCGGCCTCTGCCAAGAGATTCCTCCAAAAAATCCAAAGGATGAAACGTAGAAGGTCAGCCACATGCCAAGAAACATCAAGATCAACATCCAAGGCTCTGCAAGATTCGAAATGGGTTCTAGTAGATCACCAGAATAGGTTTTAGGCAATCGATAACAAAGGATCCGGTAGTGATATCTTGCCAAAAAGTGATCCAAAAGAGATGCGGTTGAAAGAAACAAAGATCATCAAGTCTTCAAGTAGAATCCAACTCCACAAGATCCGGTGAGCCAAAACTGAGACACACAGAAAGGAAAACTAAAACTACGAATAGAAAACAAAACAAAAAAGAAAATGTTTTTGGTTGATGCAAGATTGTTGTGAGTCGGGGATGCTCCTGCATCACAGATATAGAGGATTTAAATGCAGTCTCAGATTTTCAATGTGATTCTCCAATTTCACTCAACTCAAAAGTAGTAATTTTACCAACTAGGATGTCTCTTAATCACCACACCTCACTGGTTTTCTTAACTATTGTACTACAATTATATCAGTACTTAATCACTGTCGGTTAAATCCTCTCACCAATTTTCTTGCTCACTTACTCTACAAATTTCTTAGAATTAATTCTAAGGCAAAATTATCCTCTTTTGAACTTCAACTCTCTTCTCTCTTTTTCTTCTCTCCAGCATCACCTTGCTCTGTTTCGAGCTCATCTATTTATCACCATGGTTTCCTGCTAAGAATGTATTCAAACACTAAGCAGTTGGGGTTTCCTTTACCTGACACAATCTTCATGAGATTCGATCTAGTCTATCTTGGATCGATCACCTGTACTCCAAGAATGCATCTATACATGTTTTCCATTATCCAATGCATACTTGCTAAAGATAGCAATCTCGTACATGATTTTCTACCTTGAAATCTGTCAACTCATAAAGCGCTCATCTGTTTCCTTTTCGATGTTTTCTTATAGTCTTATTTCCTTTGCATTGATCCAGGCACCAACTACTCCTTGATCTTCCTCTATTTTTCTTTCTTTCTCAAGCCACATCCATTAGTTACAATCCTATGATTTGTGGTTGTTTCATTAATGTCAACTAGTTGTTTCAACAACCATGTCAATGGAGGCTTCATCGACCTTTGCATGTTTGCCACCTCAACTCCACTTGGTATCACAATGGTCAATTACTAAGCTCACCGACACACAGTCAGTTCATACTTGAACATTAAGAAAACTCATACTGGTACATGCCTTTACCGGTGAGACCTACTCCTTCTGCTAACCAGTAGTGCACACTACACCGGTAGCACATCTTCACCTCCGGTGGATTGTGATTACTTTAACATTCTGCCTCTTCATCATAAATAGGCAGCCAACTACCAAACCAGTTTATTTCTCTACTAGTTACCACTCAACATGCTCACACACACGCAACCTTCATCCTGGTTTATGCCTTATCGATAAGCCTTCCTTCTATCTACTCACTCTCATGTGAATTCCCATCATATCGATCACCCCTTCTTAAGTATTGGTGACCTTGCCAAACCAGTTGACATCAATGACAACTTAATGCCAAAATGCCAACAATCTCCCCCTTTAGCATTGATGTCAACCTATCGTAAGACACTTCATACCAGTACATTTCTCCCCCTTTGACACAATGACAAAGGGTATGGTACACTCCGCCCTTTGATCCATACCGAGCTCCCCCTTTGACTTCTATGAACTCCCCTAAGCCACATAAATCGTTCCTAGGTATATGACACAACTCCCAACTTGTGTCAGAGGTACTCAAAAGTGCTTACCGGTAATGGTTTGGTGAAAATGTCTTCTACTTGTTCTCCGATAGGGACATAATCCATCCTCACCTCCTATCCTTCAACCTTCTCTCTAAGAAAATGATACTTGATAGCAATGTGGTTTGTTCTAGAGTGCATTACTGGATTCTTTGCTATGTTGATTGCACTCGAATTATCACATCGGATGAGAATAGGATCACTGATGTCCACCTGTATTTCTTTGAGGGTCTGCTTCAATTAAAGCACCTGAGAGAAGCATGTAGTAGCAGCAATATATTCAGCTTCAGCAGTAGATAGAGATACCGAGTCCTGCTTCTTGCTATGCCATGAGACAAACTAGTCACCTAGAAAGAATGTACCACCACTTGTGCTCTTTCGATCATCAATGAAACCCGCCCAATCAGCATTAGTGTATGCTTCTAGATAAAATCTCCTTGTTTAGGATACTACAATCCATAACTAAGTGTCCCTTGTAGGTACCTAAAGATTCTACTTACAACATTCATATGTGACTGCTTAGGTGCAGCTTGGAATTTGGCCACCATGCATACTACCTATACTATATCCAATATAGAAGTAGTTAGATACAATAGACTTCCTATCATGGATCTATATAGAGTTTGATCCACCACAGGTGATTCATCATTCTTGCTCATTTTATTGTCAGTCACCATGGGGATACTTATTGGTTTACAATCCTCTAGTTGGAATTTCTTCAACATTTCCTTTGCATACTTGATTTGTGAGACAAAGATTCCCTTATCTTGTTGTAGTATCTGCAAATCAAGGAAGTATGTCAATTCACCAAGCATTGACATCTCAAATTCTAACTGCATCTGATTAGCAAATTCTTTGCAGAGGGTGTCCTTGTTGCCTCCAAAGATAATGTCATCTACGTACACAACCACAATGATCATGTAGTTCCCATCTTTCTTTTTGTACAAATTATTGTCAGCACTCCCCTTTTTGAATCCATGCTCCTTTAGGTACTGATATAATCTTGAATACCATGCTCTAGGAGCTTTCTTTAGACCATACAGGGCCTTCTTCAATCGACACACAAATCTTTAATCATCATGCAGCAGAAACCCTTCTAGTTGCTCCATGTACACTTCTTCTTCCAAATTTCCATTTAAGAAGGTGGATTTTACATCAATTTGATATACTTTCTAACCCTTGTAGGTAGAGAGGGCTAGAAACATTCTAATTGCTTCTAATCTAGCTAACGATGCAAATTTTTCTTCAAAGTCAATCCCCTCTACCTGAGAGTATCCTTTGCACACTAGTCTAGCTTTGTGCCTAACAATCTTACCTTCTTCATTCAACTTATTCTAGTAGACCCATTTTGTGCCAATGATGTTCTTGTCTTCCAGTCTAGGGACTAATTCCTAAGTCTTGTTCTTCTCAATCTATTGCAGTTCTTCTTCCATGGCATCCATCCATTCTTGTCTTTTGTTGGCCTTGTTAAATGTTTTGGGTTCAACTTCAATCATGAGGTAGAGGTTGACATTTTCATCATTCCAAGCAAGTCTTCTTCTAGTCTGCACACCATCACTCTTATTTCCCAGAATTTTTTCTTCTGAGTACTTCAACTGTACATACCGGTTGGGAGCCTTCTTGGATGCTTCTTCTAGTTCATTGTCTAACTGAGTTTCATCATCTTCATCACCAGAACCATCATACTGATTAACCTATGGTTGACATCCTGTGTGCATATCCTCATCAACTTTTACATGCACACTCTCAATGACTCTTCTTAGTCTTTTGTTGTAGCATTTGTAGGCCTTGTTGTTTGATGAGTAGCCAAGGAAGATTCCTTCATCACTCCTGGAGTCAAAACTTCCTAGACCATCCATATCTTTCTTGATAAAGCACTTGCTTCCAAATACTTTGAAGTATTTGACTGATGTCTTCCGGTCATACCACAACTCATAAGGTGTCATTCTGTTGTTTGTTCTTAACTGAACCCGGTTCAAAGTATATGCAGCAATATGAACAACTTCCTTCCAATATGTGTCTGGCAGACTGGCCTTATTTAACATGGTTTTGGCCATCTCCTTCACTGTCCTGTTCTTCCTTTCTCCCAAACCATTTTGTTGTGGTGTCCTAGGAGCTAAGTATTGCCTTCTAATTCCATGTTTTCACAATAATCTTCAAATTCATTTGATGTAAACTCTCCACCCTGGTCTGACCTTAGGCATTTTAACCTGCACCCACTTTCTTTCTCCACCATCTTCCTAAAGATCTTGAATCTTTCAAATGCTTGTGACTTATCTTGTAGGAAGGTGACCCATGTCATTCTTGAGTAATCATCAATAAAGAGCATAAAGTATCTTTCACCTACAAGTACTTTTGTCCTAGTTGGACCACATAGATCTGTATGCACAATTTTGAGTTGTCTTGAGGTGTTGTGCTCTTTTGTCTTGAAGCTCACTTTAGTTTGCTTACCTTTCACACATTCATCATAGAATGTGCTTACTGGTTTGATGATGGGTGGAACATTCCTCACACTTCCTTTTCTACTTACTACAACTAGGTTATCAAAGTTTATGTGGCCTAATCTTCAGTGCCACATCCAACTTTCATGAACTTGTCCTAACATGCATTGGGACTCATAGCATTCCTTCAGACTATAAACATTTGCATCCGTTCTCTTTCCTTCTACCACAACTTGACTATTATTGTCTTTCTTTATTTGGCAACTGGTTGAGTCAAAAGTGAATTTGTAACCTTTGTCACACATCTAACTCACACTCAATATATTGTGCTTTAGGCCTTCCACATAATATACATCATGTGCTTTCAATTTTCCATCAATACTTACAATGCCTTTTCCCTTTATTTTGATGGATGAGTTGTCTCCAAACCTTACTGAACCACCATTCCAGTCTTCAAGTTTGATGAGTTTATTTTTGTTACCGGTCATGTGGTTGGAGCAACCACTATCTACAACCCATAGATTTTTCCTTTCAGCATGTAAGGCAGTCTGCACTATGAGACTTGATTCTTCATTTTCCTTTTATTTCACAACCCATACCAGTTCAGTTTCCTTCTTTTTGTCAGCTCCTATATTGTGCTCAGGTTCAGTTACTGATTCTTGATCAGGATTTTTCTTCTTCTGTTTGATCTTCCTATTTTTACACAACCTTTCTATGTGTCCAAACTCTTGACAGTTATAGCATTTTACATCATTTAAAGGAAAATCATTAAGATTATTGTAGGGTACCAGTTTATTCTTCCTAAATTCAAAACTCTTCTGACCATATCCATTGCATTGATAACAGACAACATTCATATCCCAGAGTGCATTAAATGGATTTCTACTTTCATAACTCATAGAGGGCTTATTGATTAATCTACAGCTAGCTATTCTATGCCCAAATTTGTTACACTGGTAATAGTAACCATGAAAGTTTGAAACATATTGGTTAGGTTGCCTTGGTCCTACAAAGGACTGCTTCATCAGGGGTCTTCCCTTCATGTTGTTGATTTTGGTGAATCCTTCATGCTCAACTCTTGCATTTCTCCTTGGATCTGCATGTTGGTACAAAGAGTGTTACATCTATTTCATTGCTTGTATCTACCAGTTTGTGTGGAGAATTCCAACATCATCTGCATATGTCTTTTTACCAGTATCCTTTCCTACAATGAATGTATTCTTTTCTTCACCTTCATTTGAAGAGGTGAACTTTATTTCTTTGTCGGATGTATCTTTGTTAGTTGAACTTTTAACTTCTTCAAAGCCTAAGCCACCGGTGTCTTTGGATTGCTTCTGTTTGCTCAACATCTTGTCTAAGGCCTCAGTGTTGCCTTCATATTTTCTCCTTACTTTTATTTCTACCTTACTTTCTTCAAGCTCCTTTCTAAACTTCACTATTTCTGCTTCCAACTCTTGATGCTCCTTTTCCTTCTTTCTCAGATCAGAGGATATAGCTTCACATATCCACTTAGTTTCTTCCAACTACAATTTCAAGTCAGATATAACTTGACTGGACTCATCCAGGGATTGCTTCAAGTGATCTTGTTCATCTACTATAGAAAGCTTGACCTTTTTGAGTTCTCTTCTTATTTTACTCAATTCCTCAAGAGAACTGATAATCTCACCTTCCAAATCAACTTCAACTTCAATATCCTCCTCTTCCTTATCTTCATCAACTGGTCCATCAAATGCCATGAAGAGATTGAATTTTTTGTCATTCTCATGGTAATCATCTTCTAATGCATTTTCTTCATCTATTGTATCATCCTCAATAGTATATAGGTTGTTCTGATTCTAGTAGCCTCTCCTTCCTTGCCGGTAGATGTTTCTTTCTCTATCTTTACCACCAGATTTTTTGAACTCTCTTGACTCATCTCCACTAGTTTCTTTGTGGGTGTTGGTTCCCAAAACCACAAATTGGAAAACTTAAGGATTTTCCAAGCCCTTAATTGATCCAACTAGCCTTGGCCAACAAACAAGGATGGTCGAAGACCAAATCCCTCTACACTTAAGGATCCACTGAACCTAGGGGGTATACCTTTCCCTCTCAAGCACAAAAAGAGTTATTTAAAGTGGATTTAAGATTTATGGTTAGCAAATGCAAAACTAGCAAATGATTGTTCTACAATTATGCTTTATTATGTATTTTAAGTGAATGTTTTTAAAAGGAAATGAAATTTGATTATGACTATTTTAAGAATAAGAATGCTTTTAGAACTTAAAAGAAATATGCAAAGATCAGTTCATATAGGATTTGGGAAGAATGTTTCTCTATCAAAGACCTTAATTGCATAACAAACCAGGACCTTAAAAGATAAATAACAGACTAGTGCCTCTATCTAAGGATATTTATGACACTTTATGGACAAGAGCTCTTATCAACTCTAGAGACAATATTAATCATCAACTATGAAGGTTTCGGTATGTCTTACATGAACAATGAAAACCCAATATCTAATTTAATGTAACAGCATGTGATGGCACATCATAGCAAATCAAATGACAGATCTATCAAGAGGACAAAGATAACTCATCAACACAAGAGTATGCACAAAATTTAGAAAAGAAATAGAGAACCTTGTATATTAATCTTTAGGAAATGATTGCATACACAAGCTGCACTTGAAGATACTCCATTACAATCTGTTTGCACAAAAGATACTTCTTCTTCCTATAGACTTCCCTCATACATATAACTTATAGCCCTTACAAGCAAAAGTGATTGTTTCTTTTTTGTAATTCTTCTAAAAATCCTAGATCATAGCCCTCATCTACATACAAAATAACTCATCAACACAAGAGTATGCACAAAATTTAGAAAAGAAATAGAGAACCTTGTATATTAATCTTTAGGAAATGATTGCATACACAAGCTGCACTTGAAGATACTCCATTACAATCTGTTTGCACAAAAGATACTTCTTCTTCCTATAGACTTCCCTCATACATATAACTTATAGCCCTTACAAGCAAAAGTGATTGTTTCTTTTTTGTAATTCTTCTAAAAATCCTAGATCATAGCCCTCATCTACATACAAAATAACTCACTTCAAATATGTGAATCAATAGGCATAGATGAAAGGACACACCCTTTCATTTTGCTAAATTAAAACCTAACACCTAGCTACTTAACTGCTAAGATAACATAAGACAATTATAAAAGTATGAGAAAAAAAAACTTCAATTCTTTGGATCTAGCCTCTTCCCGCATTTCCTGATGTGTTTAAGGTAGCCTTCATTCTTGTATGTAACTGCATTAAAAATTGTATCCCTAAGCGCCATCTCTATCTTGATTAGGTTCTCTAATTGGTCCACTGTCTCATTCATATCTAGGGCATCTGCTTGGGCAACACTGAGGGCTGCACTAAGTAAAGCCTTACAATCTAAGAACCATGCACCTGTGTCCTTGATAACCCCTACATCATCAACCAAACTAGGAATCTTGTTCTGTAAAACCTCTTGGCACTCCTAGAACTCTTCCTTCAGCTCTTTTGTATACTTTTCATGAATTTCGATTAACTCTATTATCCTTCTGACAGTCTTTTCTTTCAATGTCTCACCCTGTAATAACAAATTGAGTCTGTCATAAATCCTTTGGTTAGAGACTATGTTATCCATGTTTTTCTGATATACACCCCAAAATTCATCCAAAACCTTTTCTAGATTTTCATATCTCCTTGTCACGAATACATAGGCAACATCCATCCTAATAGTTTTCATTTGCTTCTTCATCTTATTTTGTTCCAAGGATAGTTTCTCAAACTTTCTTTTCCATTGGGCACTAGAGTTAGTGATTTGTGGTATTGGATGTCCTCCTCTTTTTAAAGCTTCTTCATACAATGCTTTGTGTTTATGCTTTTCAGAAAGTTCCCATTTCAACTGAGCCTTATTAAACTTGGAAATGTCAATCCCTATATCTGTAGTGACCATAGGATCCACCTCTCCGACTTTCAACCTCATCATATGACCGAAAGCCTTATCTACATCTATTATCTTAGGTCTCTTATGGGGAGGGTATAGGGCCCATAGCAACATTTATTCCTCATTTGGATCATACCTTGATCCAATAAAAATATATTTTACTCCTTGGATATCCAATTTCATATCCCTATTATCTGAGTGCAACAAAGTATCAAAAACAAACGAGGCACTCAAGTCCCATCCTGGAAACACAATTATACCAACCTCCACTAGTAATTGCCTCCCCTTTTGTGGGGTCAGATTCTCAACTTCTACATTGATGTCTTCCTTCAACCTCCTCTTCATTTATGCTTCATTTTTAGGGGTGATATTTGGCACTGCTTCCCTTAATTTCTTACCTTTGAATTGATATAGGAATGATTTGAACTCTTTAGATTTTATGAATTGATCATCTGATACAAAAGTGGTGTGCTCAATAATTCTATCATCTACCTCTACATTCAAGATTGTGATTAATTTGTCCTGTGCACCATGCTCTTCTTCTCTATTGGGTACCTATAATTCTCATACAACTTCATTCTCCCCTGAGTCACTTTTTGCACACTCTTCTTCTTCACCTTGGAAGTCCTCCAGCCTTTGTTTTTTCTCATGTAACCTTCTCTCCAAATATTCCATCACATCATCCAATTCTTCCACTTCCTTATTTCTGCACAGATCCTCCATATCATCAGTAAAATGGATATAACCTTTCAAGGCCTACCCTTTCCTGCACATGTTTATATATCCCTCAGGATGATAATTCTTCTTGGGTGTGTGTAACAACAAATTATATTCATCTGCTAACTTTTGGTCAATAGCTTCATAAGCCCTAGTTGATACAATCCTAAAATCTCCAAACTCCAAAGACCCTGGCAAAAAGGTTTTCTTATGTGCATCCGCAAAGTGACGAGCATTGGAAACACTAAGTTGTCTAACAATTTCTAAAAATGCAATATGATCAAGTACCGGTTTAGGCAATACATATGGTGAACCCTCGAAACTGAACACTCTAACAAAAGTGAAATTGGCACAAGAAAACAAATCATCCCAATTATGATTCACTTTGGTATGATGGTGCTTGAATGGCCGAATAAACTTCTTAATGGTTGTCAAAAAGGATCCTTCAATAGTTTCATCGCACATTTTGAACAAGGGTTTGATGAAAAATTCTTCAAACTTAACATAATGGGAACTCACATACCTAGAATCCCATAAAGAAACACATAGTTGCACAGGTTGCTCTTGTTCATCCTTTCCAAACTGGTTTACTCTCAAACCCTCTGGCCACAGTCATTTGAATTGACCATAAAACAATATTATACACATTAACAGAGAATAATTCTTGAAATGCTTGTCAGGAATGTTCTTCAAGTTCAGAAAACCCTCATTGCAATCTGTCTGCCGAATATGCAACATAATCAAATGCTCTTGGTTCATGCCTCTAGATATCAGCTGTGTAAACTAGTAATCCTATTCTTTTCTTGACTCCTTCAACTTGTCCACAAGTCATGTAGGTATACTGGAAATAATTTTTGAAAATGTTGATAACATAAGGCGGACCGTCTTCCTCCGTCAAACTTTCTTTCTTAGCCTTATGAAACACCAAATTTCATCCTTGATATGTGGTGTCCATCTTTCTATATTCTTCCTCAAAATCATCGAAAGACAAAGGCACCTCCATCTCATAATTCAAACCAAAAACTTCTTAAATTGTCGCTATTGCGAAATGAATGAAAACAGTCCCATCGGGTAACAGGATGCATCTTTTAGTGGCATCATAATTTCTGACTAGGAGCTTGAGAAATTCTATGTTTACAAATACATTAGGGACCATGATTTTGCCTAAACCAGTGCTCCATGGGTTAGATATAGGCATCGGGTCCTTTCTCCTAATGTAATGAAACAAGAACAGTTTGTATCCTTGCACTCTGGTCCATACATCACCTATATCCTTATATCTATCCTCCAGCTAATCACGAATTGGAAAATTTGTCTTTGACCTTCTAGACTTAGCTCCTGGAGAACTCATCTGATTGATAATGTCCTGATTTGGCTTCCTCTACTTCGTAGCCTCTCCTTCCTTTGATTGTTTCAATGTGTCACTAGATATTTTTGTGACCTTCCTTTTTCCTTTCGCACTTGAACCCTCCATTTTACAAATCCTCTGTTCTGCACTCTATAACTTCAATTAGCACCTTAGAGATAACAAACTTCTTATAGATTACTTTGTGAAAAAAAAATGTACATGAGACCTCATATATAAATTTATCTCCATCATAGTTAATATCTGAAACAAAATCTTGGTTAGATTTGCTTCGTGTGATTTCAAGGCTATCCGTTGGATGCATTAAATAATGGCTGTCATGTCTGTTTTCACACCAGATTTCTTAACGGCTAATTGGTGTAACTCTATCTAAGAGCTTAATTATTTGGTGCCACCCATAATGTACACTTCTTTAATTTTCCTTTTATCCTTTTGATTGGCGTAACTCACCCCAACAGATCTACCTTCATTTCCTTTTTGGTATCCTGCCCATCAAAAATTGGCATAACTCAAGAAACACTCATCTGATAGTAGAAGCTACCCCAATGAGTTCTCTTTTATGTTTAGCACTTCTTTCCTCTCAGTTGCTTCATCGGGTGTTGGAACAACCTGGTTGATGTTTTACTGATTCCCCGATGACACGGATTTTATCTTGCAAAACCTTTCTACCGCTCTTCTCTATCGGCATAGTTTTTCCCGATGAGGTCTCCTTGTCTACATTCTGCTCTAACTTCTTCATCAAGTATTGTTACAGCATGTAAACATCTCTCACTGATGGATATAAGTTACCCCAATAAGATTTTGAACTCCACGCTTAGCACTTCTTTATCAGTATAACTCCAGCTGATATTGTTGCCCGCCTAGCTTTTCTTTATTGGGCATCGGTGTAGCTATTTTGGTTTCCTCCCGAAAGCTAACATCTTCTCCAATGAAACCACCTTACTTCTAGTTTGCACCTCTTTCCTCTTGGATCCCCTATTCATCATATCGGGCATCGAGGTAACCCAATATTCCCGTCTCCCAATACTCCGATAATTAAAATGTTGCAATCACACTTTTCCTTATCGGTGAGGGTTATACCGATAGCTCCATTGACTATTGGTATAACAACTTGCTTCCACTTTTGATATTGAATTATTTTTCTGATAAATACATCCTCTTACTTACTCCTTGGTATAAGCTACCTCGATAATAGCATCTCACTTCTTTTGCGCTTGGCTATGCAGTCCTGTCGGGATAACCTATGCCGATAATTTAAATTTTGTAAATTTGAAAATTAACATAAATGTTAATGGCTCCAATTCTTCATATAGGGTGTATGCAAGCTAGAGGCACTTCTAATTTCATCATACTGACTCCTCTTATGATATCTGCCAAAATGTTGATATGATGGACTCTTTATGCAGTCTTTACTTAGTGCATGCCCGTAGTGTGTCCAAGTGATACCTTGACACTCCTGAAATAGCTAATCTTTATAGAACTTTACTCATGCTAATAAGGTTCATGCACATGCAAACTAGCATTAAATCCTCATATGATAGGAAAAAAGGGCCTCCATATAGCACAAAATGTTTAGTAAAAATATGTGCTAACAATGGGGACAATTTGTAGCAGTGTCTGACCTTATCACAATTGAAACATTTAAGTGGTAGCTTTCCTTTATACCGGTCAGATCCTATTTTGAGCTTCTTGACAAAGTTTGATACTTCTGCATCAGAGTCTTTAGTGGATTCTTTATGAGTAGCTACTTCTTTTCCCTTTTTGGTGATGTTGAATGCTGCTTCTTTCCTTAAGGAAGTATCACCAGTTGTTCTCATCTCATAGGCTATTAGTGAGCCAAATAACTCATCCATTGTAAAAGTATTCAGATCCTTGGCTTCTTCTATGGCAAACACCTTAGTATCATACTTGGGTGTGAGATATATAAGTACCTTCTTCACAAGAATCTCATCTGCAATTTCTTCTCCAAGTCCTCTAATGGTGTTCATAGTTTCATCAAATTTGTGAAGGTAGTCTGCAATATTTTCATCATCTTTCATCTTGATGCCTTCAATTTGGCCCCTTAGTGCTTGCAGCTTGGCCTCTTTGACTTTTGCGTCTCCTTCAAATAACCTCTACAATTTATCCCAAGTCTCCTTGGCTGATACATAGTGCATGACTTTGACAAACTCATTATCAGACAACCCGCTCAAGATAGCATGTTTGGCCTTTGCATTGTTCTTATACTCCTTTTTGGCATCCAAGTCAGTGGGAGGAACACTAGGAACAACATACCCATTCTTGACAGATATCCACACATCAAAACCCAGAGACGAAATATAGGTCTCCATTATTCTACTCCAAAAGGCATAGTTGGATCTATCAAACATGGGGGATTTTGAGGAAGCAGACTCATTTCTTGCCATTGTGTTCTATGTCCAGAATCTACCCAAGGTTTTAGAAATAACTGGGAACCTAGGCTCTGATACCAATTGTTGAATATAGAGTACCACTAAGAGGTGTTGGTATTATGGATGAATTCATCATGTGTTGTATTGGTTTTGTCATTGATGTCAGCATTTGTCATCTTGGATGTTTACATATGTTCATCGGTATGGTTTGTGGCTTATGCATAGTCACTAGTATGTGTTCACCAGTAGGTTATATTTTTCACCAGTAGCGATGATGACTCATTATCATCTGGAGATCATTTGGTTATGTCGAAGACTTGGATTTGCTATTTTTCTTATTGGTCTAATCGGGTTGACAAATTTTCCTTTACCAGCAAATAGGTCTAGGTTATGGACTGGTACTCTGGATCAGCATGACACATTATGGAGATTGTTTATTGATTGGATATTGTGGTAAATATATTGAGCCGACATGTTTTATCACATCAAGAGTTATTTCTAATTGATTTAATTGTAATATCTTTAGCGAGCCGACCTATACATTTGGTCTTAGGTTTTGTATAAATGATTGTAAGATCTTATTAAAGATCAAGATATGAGATATGGTATGAGTGTGTTCAAATATTGACGAGTGAAACTAAGCAGATCCTTGTGCAAATCATGCACATTATTTGAAGGTTGAAGGAAGGTTGTGAAGTTGTTTTGACACTCATGTTCAGAGCTTAACTAGTATTGAATCCAGCATTGGAGATGCTATTTTGAGCAATACATTATCATTTGATTTAACCATCCAATTGTATAGTCAGTGTGACTCCTATTTTGTGATTGAGCAGTGAGCTCTAGGTAGTTGGCCTTTCTGCATGTGCAAACCCCATTTGTATACACATACTATCTGCAATAGTATCATCTGATCATGGGTAAGGTTTCCCACTATGGTTTTTCCCTTACAGGGTTTCCACATCAAAATCTCTATGTTATGTGTTGTGGATGTTGTTTCTCTTTATGTTTTATGCATTAAGTTAAACTGGTACTACTATAGCTATTAATCTGTTTTACCGTCACTTAAGTTTGGTTTACCAGCATTAAGTTTAATTGGAATAACTTACATTTGGATTATAATTTATTAACAACTGGTTCAAAATTGATTCACCCCCCCCACCTCTCAGTTGTCCTTCCTGGGACCTAACAAGAGGGGGGTGAATCAGTGGTTGCTAAATTTTTTGACCTTTCAAAGCAACTTTAGAATACTGGTTATTAAGTTAAGAACTAAACAATCAAACCAATGAAGCAAAAAGGAAAACCAAATAGATCAATCACATAAATGCAACCCACAACACCAGATGAATGAGGAAAACCCAATATGGGAAAAACCTCAGTGAGAAAAGCTATTGGAGACTACTGCTCCAATCTAGCCTCACAAGTAGAATACTGGATTACAAAGAGTTAGGGAACCAACCCCTTCTATTTTAGGGCACCAACCCAAGGAGAACCAACCCCTTATGTTTTAACGCACCAACCCAAGGAGCACCAACCGCTGCACCAAGCTCCAACTTGGCAATGTATATGGAAATACAATTTAGATACAGTTAACACTTCTTGTTGCAAATGAATTCTACAACTCTTGATCAAATATCTTACTGCCAGTTGATTGTCTTTTCTCCTCCACTGAATCTCACACTACCGGTTGTGAGATTACTCTATCTGAATCTTGGCTTCTATTATCTCTCTCTCTCACACAGTCTCACCACACACTTGGATGCTTTCTTACTCTACCACACCTCACTAGTTTTCTTAACTGTTGTACTATAGTTATATCGGTACTTAATCACTGTTGGTTAAATCCTCTCACTGGTTTGCTTGCTCACTTACTCTACAAATTTTTTAGAATAAATTCTAAGGAAAAATGATCCTCTTTTGCACTTCAACTCTCTTCTCTCTTTTTCTTCTCTCTAACATCACCTTGCTCGGTTTTGAGCTCATCTATTTATCACCATGGTTTCCCGCCAAGAATGCATTCAAACACTGAGCGGTTAGGGTTTTCTTTACCCGACACAATCTTCATGAGATCCAATCCAGTCTATCTTGGATCGATCAACTGTACTCCAGGAATGCATCTGTACATGTTTTCCATTATCCAATGCATACTTGCTAAAGATAGCAATCTCATACATGGTTTTCTACCTTGAAATCTATCAACTCATAAAGCGCTCAGTTGTTTCCTTTTCGAGGTCTTCTTGCAATCTTATTTCCTTTGCATTGATCCAAGCACCAACTACTCCCTAATATTCCTCAATTGTTCTTTCTTCCTCAAGCTGCATTCATCAATTATAATCCTGTGATTTGTGGTTGTTTCATTAATGTCGACTAGCTGTTTCAACAACCATGTTGATGGAGGCTTCACCTACCTCTGCATGTTTGCCACCTTAGCTCCACATGGCATCACAACAGTCAATCACTTAGCTCACCGACACATAGTCGGTTCATACCTGAACATTAAGAAAACTCATACTAGTACACGGCTTTACCAGTGAGACCTACTCCTTCTGCTAACTGGTAGTGCACACTACATCGGTAGCACATCTTCACCTCTAGTGGATTGTGATTACTTTAACATTATGCCTCTTCATCATAAATAGGTAGCCAACTACCAGACAGGTTTATTTCTCTACTGGTTGCCACTCAACATGCTCACACACACGCAACCTTCATCCTAGTTTATGCCTTACCGGTAAGCCTTCCTTTTGTCTGCTCACTCTCATGTGGATTTCCATCATATTGGTCACCCCTTCTTACTTATCATTGACCTTGCCAAACTGGTTGACATCAATGACAACTTAATGCCAAAATGTCAATAGCTTTTTTAGCTCTTATGTTATGTTCAACATCCTTGATCTCATTTGCAATAACTGAACCATTATGAGGAACATTGTAGGTATTCTTTGTAATTTTCCAATAATCTTCTCCAAGACACTTCAAATGAAACTCCATCTGGTCCTTCCATACATTCTAATTGCTTCCATCAAATCTCAGACTCTCTTTCTTGAAAACATAGGTTGCCATCTTGCATCTCCTCAAGCGGTCAAGCTTCTTTTGGAGGATCTGGCTCTAATACCGATTGTTGGCAACAACAATATGGAAAAATGAGAGGGGGGTGTGAGGTGAATTAGTTTTCACTGGATTAAACAATTTAAGCATAACTTCAAATCTGATCAACTGGAGCAAGAACAAAGATAAATACAACAACAACAACAACACACATAACACCAAGATTTTGATGTGGAAAACTTGGTTAAGGGAAAAACCATGGTGGGAACCTACCTACAATAAGATGATACTCTATTGTAGTATGTGAAAATATTACAATGGTTAATGCACATGCATTTAGGCACACTGCCTAGATCTCACTATTAAAAAAAAGAAGGACTACAAACCTAAGGAAGGCTCACTACCTTACAAAGATCAGACAACAATCTAGATTAGATAAACTAAAAGAATAGCATCTCCAAATGTCTGATGACACTCCTGATTAAGCACATTTGTCTTTCTTGCAACACACGCTTCTCTGCACTTCACACCGAAAGATGAATTCACTTGTTCACACATACACCACTCTCTAATAAAGTAGACACAACACCTATATGCCAATTACATGAATATGACACCTATTTATACAAATCATCAACCTTGACTACAAGGTCATCTCAACCCTTAAGACCTAATTACAAAATTACATCACACGAAATCTAAATCAACCATAGGACCAATACAATGCCATGATGACATAGCATGGACCCAAATCAACTCCATGAACACACAACACCACCAAAAATCTCATGAAGATCATCCGCAACATGCCACACCACCAAAAATCTCGCATAACATGAAGAACATCACCAAAATCCTATGATCTTCAATAACGTGCACAATGATCAATGCAGACCAGCAAAAAAATTGGACACGATTAGGAAACACCAATAAGTGTGTTAAAACCATCCACAATAGCTACACCAACACCACTTAATCAAAGTTTCATCAATCAACATGCTAATACTCAAGAACACTCAACAACAGCAATTGGGACTAGAAAGATAACTTGCAAAGCACCAAATCATGAACCATTTGAATTGAAGATACAAATGAACATCCCAAACACTCTCCCAAATCCGCAACTCAAGATATAATCATTTCGAAGCACAATGGGTCAAATACCATAACAAAGCAATACTGAACACTGAAAGACCAATCTTCATACCAGAATTCATAACCCAATCAAACTACCACATATCATCATGAAACCAATACTTAATCAACTAGAGATACTTCATTATTAAAATCACAAATCCGCACCAACACATCTGCAACGTACTAACTAAAACAACCAAACCAACTCTCTGCAATATCGAAATATGTTGACATCAATGACAACAACATATCCTAGTAGTAGCAACATCTAACAAACCCTATGGTGAGGTATGTAGCCTATGACATTTCTTATAAAATCTATTTCAAGAATAGGGAAGGTGCCACCTCGGCAATTGCAATATATTTGGCATATATGCTTGTGATGAAAAAAAACCATTTGACTTGTGTGAATTGTTGAGAGAATTGTTGTTAGAGAATGTTAAGATGACAAAAGAAAACAATTATCCTTTCTGGTTTGATTCATTTCATGTGAGTTTGATTATGTACTGTTTGGGATCTCTTCCGCCAAAAGACAATATCAAATGGGAGTCTAGTGTTCCGATTGCAAGATAGATATTTAGATATTTGAACAGTAAGAAAAAAAAAAGAGGAAGTCTGTGATGCTTATTTTAAATCCTTTCTGGACACATGAGTATTGGCCCAATATCTTTTGTTTCTGGTTCTAGAGGTTCTTCCTTTGAAAAGAAGAAAAGATGATAGTTTGTTCATGTCAGTATTTCAAAGTCAAAGAAAAGAAAAGTAGAGGATATTGTAGTGATTGAAGGCATGGAGTTTGTTGTAGTTGGAGAAGATTTGGTAGTTGCAAAGCATGAAGCTGAAGAATCATATGATGAATCTAATTTGCTGAAATTAGTGGATAGCGTGGATGGAATCAAGAAAATTGGTGTGATGTGGCTGAATTTAGTTGAGTCAGACAAAATTGAAAGCATTCTAATGAATCATTTGATTTGGAATAACATGAGCATTGAGGATATAAGTAATTTACTTATGGAATCCCTGAATGAGGTTCTAAGGGAGAAATTTTCTAAGCAGTCTGCTGAAGGTAGAATATCTGGAGAAAAAGGTTCGGATATGCAGAATCTATTAAATGAATGTGTTGATGTGCATTATATATTATCAGCATGTATTAAGGAATTGAGGAACTATATCTATAGTACTAGCAAAGTCTAAAGGTATTGTATCTCTTGACAGGCAGTTGTAGTGAAGCACACAAGAAAAATTAATGCTATTGAAGATGAGTTGACAACTTTAGGAAAATCTTTTGATTTTCTGGATGATAAGGATGGTGAGAAAAGGAAAGAATCAACATTTTTCAAGTTGAGCTCTTATTATTGAAAAGGTAGAAAGAAGACTTTGTGAACATGTTTTGGAAGGTGAAGGA
Organism: Cryptomeria japonica; assembly: GCF_030272615.1. Lineage (NCBI taxonomy): Eukaryota > Viridiplantae > Streptophyta > Pinopsida > Cupressales > Cupressaceae > Cryptomeria > Cryptomeria japonica. Next base: position 523,398,592 of record NC_081408.1, on the reverse strand, counting down.
GATTGTTGAGGCTAAATTGGAGTATTTTTCAGCATTGCTTGGAAGTGCAGTTGAGTATGAGAAGAACCCATCTGCTCCAACTAGTTTTTCTCATGTAATTTATCTATTGGTAGAATGCAGAAGCCTTTCAATTAGCATTAAACTGACCATAAATTCTTGGGAAGTTCTTTCGGATTTGAAGGAGAAATACAAGATTATCTTCCTGAAGAAGAGTAGTTGAAGGTTCTTGTGTGGTATTCAATTTCTGACATTTTTGCAGTTGTATATATTTATGGTGAAAAGTGAATAATGGAAACAACAATATTGAAAGACTAAAATAAATTCAACCACAAAACCTTAGCCTAACAACAACAAAGATCCACCATAACACATGAAGATTACCTAAGACAATGCAAATCAACAAAAATCACAAAGATTATACCATCACATGTCCAATAGGGTTTGAATCTCCATTCTTCCTATCTCCATTGATCTTGCTTGATATATTTGCTCTCAGTTTTTATGTGTGCACAAGAGCTCAACAAAGACCAGAAATGTGGTTGCAAGTAGGCTTGATCGCATATGAAAGTTCAAATTCTATAATGCTTGGGAGATTCATAATAAAAGAAGCATCTCCTTATATAGAAGACATTATAAGAAATGGAGGGATAAGATTAAGAGGTGTAAAAGATAAATGGTCAACTAGGATTAGAGGGTAGGTAGAGGAAATAAGAAAATAATGAGAGGGTAGGTAGTGTAGGAATTAAGAGATGAATGACATGTGTCATGGGTAGAAAAGGCTAATGAATTAATTAAATAAATAGAGATTTATTTAATTAATAGAAGAAGAGGGATCAATTAAATAAATAAAATATTTATTTAATTTAGGAAAGAGATTATTTAAATAAATAAATAAATGTATTTATTTAAATGAGGAAAAAGTCTAGAAAAGGATAAATGAATTAATTAAATAAATAAAGATTTATTTAATTAATAGAAGACTTAAGATAAAATAATTAAATAAATAAATAATATTTATTTAATTAGACATGACAATTTTAGGTGTCTACAGTATATATTATGTCTTTTTCTTACTTCTTTTTCTTTCATCAAATGCATCTTTTGTCCTTGATGTTAAAAGGGAGAGAAAGGAATGTGCTTTCTTGGATTTGAGGAGTTGCATAAGAAAGGGGGAGTTGTGTCATACACAGATATATTTTGGATATGTTTTTCCATCAATGACAAAGGGGGAGATTGTTAGACTTGTGTGAATATTGTTTTCATTGATGTCAAACTAGCTACCCTATTTGGATCAGACCGTATGTGTAGTTCTATGTTATCCGGATTGGTCTGGATACTTTGGGCAAGTTGGTATGTGCAATTCTTTATTATGGATAGATGCTATGATGTAGTTAGATGGAGATGATATGATGAGGTTATCTCTGGAAGATCTTGATGAATAATGATGAACAACAAATACCCTAATCAGTACTGAGAGGGGGGGTGAATCAGTACAAACAAAAACTTTCCAACAACTTATCAAGCTAAAACAACACTAACCTGTCTTCATCACTAAACTTAACCATGGCAATACCGGTTAAACACAGTAAGACTTCAGATAGCATAGACTGATAAGTCTGAACACTTCAAATACATTTAATACTTGATAACTACTTCACCCATAAACATATGCATGTGTTATATCAACAATACCATAACCATTAGCTCTTCATGCAAAATCACTCAAACAAAGAATACTTAATCATCACATGAAAAATGCACAACTCATGACATAGAGATTTTTCACGTGGAAACCCAAATGGGAAAACCATGGTGGGGATGAATACCCACAAGCTTTTTTTTAACTCTTTTGAAGCTCACTCTGTTAGGAGCATAGTCCGGTTAAAGACTTTACAAAAAGGTTTTGCTAGGAACTGATCCTGTTAAAGATCACCTGGTTAAGGGATGGCTATATACCATGTTAAAGGTTGAAACCCTGTTAAAGGTTACCCTGCTAGAGGATTTGAAGAACTCAATGATATTGAGTCACCTGGCTAGAGGATTTACAATAAGCCTATTAAAATGGTTAGAAGACAATAGGTAAAACTCTGATCTGATAACAGCACTATATGCTAAGGTAGATCCTTTTCAGTTCCTCTACTCTGCAATCACACTCTGCATTTTTCTCTCTTACTGGTCTAGCAAGCAGCTCATCACACGGATATACACACACAACATTTGCCAACACAAACAATAACAAATATCAATTAGGTCAGTAGCATAAACCCTAAACCCTAAGCATTTTAGGTTTGCAATACAAGTGGTCCAGTCCTAACTATCTAAACACTTTGCATAGAGCAATACAATTTCAAATAGATCACAAGACAATCTGCATCATCCATTCTTCACCACACATAGAAATCAGTGACCCATCATGCTTTCTTCTCATACTGCTAAGAAGAATGTTCATTCCTAAGGTAGACATTTAATGTATTCAATCTTCACATGCAAAATCCTCAAGGAAATCCTTCACGTGCACATAGATGATGTGGCATCTTGATCTCATCTTCATCTCTTAGCTAACTCATCACAGGATGTCATCGGTTGCATCACACAAGTGAGATTGCCAAATCAGAAACCTTAAGGCTGAGACTACCAACCTATAGTCACACTCAATGAAACCCCAACACCGTTTCATTGCATCTCTTCATACCGATTCACCAACTTCTTCCAATCTACATACCGGTTCACTTGCACTTATTGACATCAATGACAACATACATTATCATCATATCAACATGTCAGTTCATCATATGCCAACAGATATTTGTTCTAGAACTTTGAGTTCTCATTAGTTTTAGTATTGGTTATGAGTTTTTGGTATTAGCTTTTTTGGTCATGGAAGTAATATCTCTTTGAATTTAATGTTGTGGTATTCTTGGTATATGAAGAGTCTATATCTTTAGAATATTGGAGACATTATGCTTATTCTTGTAATAATGGGTTAATATCTTTGGGTCCAGATGACCTTGCCCCATTTTGGCAATATCGGTATATGCATTTGCAAATGAAGTATGGAAAAGGAAGCATGTAGAGATCTTGCAAAGGCTGATGTGAGTGTCTTTTTTATGTTGGATACTGTGTTGGGCTTGGCTGACACACTATTTTGTGTTTGTATCCTTTGGTATATATATAGTAGTGTTTGTGTGGTAGAGAGGAGATATAGGTGTGTGTGAGAGAGAGAGAGAAAAAGATTGAGAAAATATATGAGTGTATGCAAAAGATAGAAGAGAAGAAGAGCATGTAGTTGCAAACAGTGAAGGCAGATAGTGTTGTAGTGGTGCAGTAGTTCTTCACCGGACCTAATGCAGGACAATTATATAGAGATATTTAACTAGATCCACTATAGAGTTTGTGAATTGTGATTTGAGCTTAATCTTAGAATGGGTCTCATGCATTTGGAGATGCAATTATTTTTAGTTCACCTTTTTCTGTTGTAGAGAGCATTCTAGCAGTGAGTCATTCTTTTGTTTCGTTGCAATGAGCAATCCGGTAATGAGCTACTTTTGTAATTTGGAAGTGGGCCACCCAGTAGTGAGCCACCTCTTTGTAAATACCATATAACTAGTTATATTTTCTTGAGATTTAACATTCTCCATGGTTTTTCCCATTTGGGTTTTCCATGTATAAATTCGGTGTTTCTCTTATGGTTATGTTCTTCATGATTATTCTACTTTTGTAGTTTTATGTTCATTAAGTATGATAGATCAAGTTTGATATTTCTGAGGAACATTAAAGTATTGCTAAAAGTTTCTTTTTATGTATCTATGGGAATATTGATTCATCCCCCCTCTCATTATTTCGTTCATTTCAACCTAGTCAACATGCATGCCCTCTTTGGTAGATTGGGAAGGAATATCCTTATCATCTAAGGCCTCATCTTTTCTTAATGTTATTGTTACCAAAATTTTGCTACAGCTAAATTTGGTGGTCTGTTGTAGGCCTTACACATTGTAGTTAAAGGAAGGTACACAACAAAAATTTCCCAGTTTCTTCATTTGTACATCATGGTTTAAAAAGTCAAAATTTTGTTTCACATTTACAAGGATTTTAAAGAAATAATATCGGAAGGTTGCATAGAAGAGATGTAAAAATACAACATTTTTATTTTCTTTCATAAATAAACATGTATGCCATACAAATTGATCATTTCCAAATATGCAAATATTTAAACCAAAGAAGAGATACAAGTACAACATTGCATGAAATACATGTTTATTTATTAAATTAAATTGTTCACAAGATCCCACACAAGTCATGGGAATAGCAACATAAAATAGTAAACATATAGCAAATAAGAGGGGTATGTAAACGAAGGACAAGGAACCTGTCATTGCCTGGAAAGGGTGATAAGTTCCTTCTGATTGTTGACCAGGACTTCCAGGGATCCAAGTACTCTGTTGTCCACTCCAAAGAAGAACTTGAAAAGAGAGAAAGTAGGAGACTGTTAGAGCTAGAGGGTACTTGCCTTGCTCTTACATACATACTACTATTCCCAATATATTCATAGTGCTATACCAAATCAATGCAAAGAGAATTCCATGAGATAACAACAAATATCATGTTTTATCTAACATGTTTGTTTCATTTGCAGATATAGGGATCACATAATGCATTACTGATTCATCATAAAGCATGTGGGGTTAAATGAGGCTCCCACAAGGGTTGATCCTAGCATGCTAATATGTCAGTATAGCTTCATTGAGCAGGGACCCATCATCCGCAATAGTGAAACTTCTAGGATCACTGATAGAAATGGCTTGCCTATGTCCAAAGGAATTATACTGGCATATCAAAAAACTAGATAGACCCAATAGGGTCTCAGAGTGATCGCGGTATCAAGTCCAAAGGATAAAAGACAAGAAACAGTGTATTCCAAAGGGGCATAATAATGTTACAGTCATTTTCATATACAAAGGGAAGGGTTTCAGTAGAGATAAACTAATAAGAAGCATGAATGGAAGTCGAATCTTATTAGAGCAGTATTAGGTGAAATTTAAACCAAAGAAGGATTGATATCACATAAACCATAAGTTCATCAAAATACAGAGCTCCAAAGAGTCAATGAGAAGAGCCAGCATTCATGAGATAATGGGCAACCTTTGAAGGCAGTCCCTCACACACAAAGGATGGCAACATCAGTGATGAATTCACTACTAAGGGTTAGATATGGACAATATACAATATGTGTGAATGAAATGGATCAATAAAGAAGCATATATTCTTAAAATAGAATCCCTAAGCCCTATGAATAACAATGATATTTAGATCTTAGTAAGCTAATGTAATCAAAAGAGGAAGGATAGTGGTGAAAGAAGCAACAAAAGTTCTGAGACAAATAGAATAGTGACCAGAAGACCTTAAATTGACGATCAAACAAATAGCATTACAGCAATCAAGGGACCTTATTCACAGCCCATGATCTAATTCACAAAGATGACAGTGAGAAGTATTAAGAATAAAACTAGGTCTTCGGTAAATATAAATAGAAGGAAATGAATGAATGTTATGAGAAAGCCATGGTAAGGTATCTTTAAGATAGTCAAAGTATAATTTTTTGATAATTATGTATACATCAAGAGGAGTTCAAGAGCAGCCAAGAGAGAGACCAAGCACAATAAATAAAGGACTATCATGATGGATATCAAAGGTTACAATCATAGTATAAGATCTAAAGCAGACTGTCAAAATGATTGAAGGAAAGCGCCTTACACAAAAGCTTCATCAAATTAGTAACAAGGATGAAATAAGCATGTGACAGTATTATTGCAGTTCAAAGAGCAATGAAGACAACCCTTCAAAGATGTGATTGATGTCTTGAGTAGCATGTATACTAGTCTAAGGAGCCATGGTCATCTACATGGGTCTAATGATAGAAGTCTCTTCACAAGCAAATGCATTCATGGAAATGCCAAAGACATTCTTGAACACTGAACACAATGGCACCATGAGGATTTTAAGCAGTAGATTTAGGACCAAAGGCAATGATCACTTTAGTATCAAAGAGACCTTCTTGTAGTCAAAATATGGTCAAGGGTATTGATAATGCATTACAGTCATATGCCATAACAAAAATCCACCTTTTGCACAGTAAGAAAACCATGATTTGAACATATTGATGCCATTATAGCAGCCCTGAAGAAATCAACACTCGAGGTTGTTATTAATGAATATAGAATAGTGCAAAAGATAGTCCATAAATTAGCTAAGATATGTTTGCAAGTTAAGATGCAGTCATTAATTGCAGTGAGCATCATGACCAATCATAAAAGGATGACATAAGGGAAGCCTCATATTCATATGAGACATATCAATAGTCCCATATTGCTAAAAGGAGCAATAATCAAGAGCATTAGTAGACAAATATTATAATATTCTTCCACAAACCCTTATTCATAACAATGACAGTTAAGGAGCAGCAGTAATATGACTATACATAAGAGAGGACAGTCACTGACTTCATAGAAAAAACTACTCTTAACTAGACAAGGAAATGCACTCCTAACATTGAAAATGTAGTAATATGAATCAATGCCATTCAGTGTCAAGTTCGCAACCAACCATAATAAGTATCATGGAGTATTTAGGTCTTTTGAGTGGCTATTGCATTTAAACTTTAGGATAGTCATAAAAGGCCAAAAGATCAGCTACATTCACCAATAGAACAGTCGTAGTACAATTTTTAAAAGATATTACAAACCTTATACAATCAAAAGAAAGAGTGCCATCTTCAGTATAAGAAGACCATAATGCAGTTATCCCTAATACTTGCAATGAATATCATAATGTAAGGCATGCATATATCAATGGAAGCTTTCATAAAGGAAGAATATGGTAAAGATTTCTATCAAAAAGAGAAAGATAGGGAGCAGTCATATATAGAATGGATTGTCAAAATAACAGTCAATGTTACTATGTTAGATCTATGAATAGATAGAAGGGAAGTACAACAATGACTGTCCAACTCTTCAAATGCCATATTTTTTTATAAAAAAACACTTCATAAGGAAAATCACTCCATCACAATCACACGGACTTCTCATATACCAGTGAGTAAGAATATTGTTACAAATATAATAGCATGATGGTGGATTAACAGTCCTTTGATTGTTAAAAGAGTGTGAAGATAGGGGAAATCAGAGCAAAGAGAAATAATACACTCACATCATGAAGGATAGTGAAATATGACTATCCTAATAGTCATAAAAATCTTGATCAAAGAATAGTGATATAGGAAAATACAGTCATCAAGTGGTAGCCATGAAAGCCCAGTAGAGGGAGCTTTCACAAAGAAGCAAAGATTTTGTGAACAAACAACATTTATCTGTTGTGATATGAATAATAACAGCATGAATAGTCCATCAAAGCCATGATTATCTTTAAGGAGCATCCACCATAAAGTCAATAATGGTTAGGGTCTCACAATACTTATTGTGTCATCTAAAGATATATTGACTCAAGGGCTTTAAAACACATATCATGAGAACAGTCATTTAAGACTGTTATAGAAGACATAGAAATCTAAGACCAAGACCCTCACAAATCAGAAAAAAATTATGATAGTGCTTTCATTTTCTTCATGAATAATAAAGATGCAGTGCCACCATAAAGATAGAAGAGTGACTAATTATTATTAGAAGTATGAACAAGGGTTTACACATGAAGGAATTTAATACACCGTAGAGGCCATGGATTATCTTTCACCAAGTTTCAAATGAATAAGAGATCAAAGCAGTAAGCAAAGGGTAGCCTAAAGAGAGTAGAGGGATGAACAATAAAATAACAGAAAAATCACTATTAAACTATAGTCCCAAACCCTTGCAATACCAAGAATAGATGAATTCCATAGGCCATTCATAGTGAAAAGAGATAAAAGCAATATTTTGCATTAATTTCTTTTTCAAACAAATAAATGACATGAAGTGGAGAAAAGTACCACATATCAAGAAGAGAAGTCCAATTTGAGCTCTGAAAACCCCTCTTGAAGCCCTAATTCAAATTCAAAAGACAAATCATGCATGGTGGCCTCAGAAGATTCTAACAAAAGATGAATGAGCAAATGAATGATTAGGGTTCGAGAAGTTTTGTCTTTTCATACCCTAGTTTTGAAGTCAAAAGTTCTTTTTGATTTATCTTTTAAATAATCCTCATGCAAAGAAAAGTTCAAGGCTTTTTAAAAGCTTTATTTTCTTTTGAATTCATAAGTTATAAATTAATATAACTCTATTTAGATTTATTTTATTAAAAATCTTTATAGAGTTATACTAATTTATAAAAAGGAAAAAGAAAAAGCTTCCTAGTATTATTTTTATTTAATATTTCATATAGCTTTATTAAGATTCTTTTTATTAAAAATCTTAATAAAGTTATAACAAATTATAAAAGGAAGTAAAAGTGAAAATTAAAAGAAATAGATATTTTATTTTTATACTTATTAAAACAAAATGTTTTAAGTAAGTATTAAAATAAAATAAGACTATTTGAAAGCAAAAGAAATATAGCTTCATGCAGAAATCAAAAGGGGAGTTCTTTTTTGCTATATTTGCACGTGGATTTTACATAGGAAAAGGTGCTTTTTCGAGGAGCTATATTTAGCAGTTTGCAGTAGTTTTAGTTCCACTTCCATGCAGCTAAAGACAGTGAGCTATTTTTATCATCAGAGAGTTATTTTAGCAGATTTTTGCATGCTTTTTCAGCAAAATTCGCCCAAAGGTCTCTTCATGTAGATTTTCAATATATGGCACTCAATTATCTTTATCTCTCTATTTTTAGGAGTTATCTTCTATATATTCTCGTCTTCTCTTCTATTATTTTTTGTTTCTTTCTTTTTCTTACACATACAACAAAAAGCATTGTAGCTCAACATGTTATTAGTTTTTAGCATTGTAATAGAGATTATTTTCAAGTTTCAATAGTGTAGATTTCCTTGTCAATTATTTTTATTTCTTCATTGTCAAATGAATGATTTGATAGAGTTATTGTGATTTAATTTTGAATCCTTTGCTCTATCTCATTTATGATGTTCGCAACAACAATGAAGGAAAACTGAGAGGGGTGTTGGCATTGAGTTGCCATCAATGTCAACCTGTACTGAAGGCTACCGGTAGAGGTATATCAACCCGGTATGGAGAATATTGATCTGACATAAGGAAGATTAACATGAAGGCTTGTCAACCGGTATGGTGGAAGACAAGTAGGTATTGAGACTATCAGTGACATCATCGGTAAGAGGTGATATGAAGTTGTTGTTGGCATGATACGTTATAACTGGTATAAAGGTTGGTTTTTTGCTTGTGATAATGTTTGTGATAAAGAGGTAGAGTGACAAAGAGATCACAAACCACCGGAGGTGAAGTTGCTCTATCGGTGTAGTGAACACTACTGGTTAGCAATAAGTGAAGGTCTCATCGGTAAGGGATTGTGTCGGTATGAGTTTGTTGAATGTTCAAGTTTAAACTGACCTTTTGTCAGTGAGCTAAGTGTATGATGATGTGATACCACATGGAGCTGAGGTGGTGAGAATGCAGAGGTCTGTGAAGTTTCCATCGATATTGAATGAAACAGCCACAATCATGGGTCGATAACAAATTGATGCAGCTTAAGGAAGAATGAATGACAGAGAAAGATCAGGGAGTTGTTGGCGCTTGGATAGAAGCAAAGAAATCAGATTGCAAGAGGACCTTGAGAAGGAAAAGGTTGGGTCATAAATGTGTTGACATATTTCAAGGTCAAAAATCATGGTCGAGTTTGCTATTTTTGGTAAACATATTTTGGACAGATGGAAAACGTGTGATGGCTTATTCCTCCAATGCAGGTGTGTGATCCAAGGTAGATCTGATCAAATTGGATGCAGATTTGGTCAGAAGAAGCAAAGCCTATCCACCCTCTATTTGAATTAGTTTCTAGCGGGAAAGCTTCAGTTTAAATATGGTGACCTAAGACAAATAGTTGTGCTATTCAAAAAGGGAAAAGAAGAGAATGAAATTGTTGTCTGAGAGCCAAAGACAAAAACACTTGAAGTGTTTGTGAGTGAATATTAAACCATTAAGGAGAATTAGGGTAAACCGATGTAACAAATAAACTGACAGAGTGAGCATAGAATGCAGAGGTGACAAACTGAATGAAGCAGTACCTGATAAAGAATGACCAAGTGCGATTTGAATTCAATAGAATAGAGGGAGATAAGATTAAGGAGAGTTAGAACTAGCGGGAAGGCTAAGTTGTAGTGTATGTTGAGGTGATATAGACCTGTAAGATAGAAACCGATAGTGGAAAGCTTTAAAAAGTTGCAAAATTTCATTTGCAGCAAGGATTTCATTTGTATATCTGAGTTTTAATGTTGTTTCCACTAAGTAGGTGCTTAGTGCAAGGGTTGTAGATTCTTTAAGTTGTATCCTATAAATTGTGCAGGGGTTGGTGCCCTAAAATTTGTAATCATATCTTTTCATTGTGAGGTTCGATTGGAGCAAAAGATCTCCAATAGCTATTCTCACTGAGCTTTTTCCCACATTGGGTTTTCCTCATACATCTGGTGTTATGTGTTACATCTTCATGTGTTTGAAGTATTAATCCTTTAGTTATTTCTCCTACACAAATTGTTTGCATTGCTTGGTAACCGGTTTGTATCTTGTGTATTTCATATTGAACTGGTATAGCTCTGATTAAAAAAATTTGTTTAAACCACTAATTCACCCCCCTCTCAGTGATCCATTGTGTCCAACCATTCGTATCAGAGCCTAGGTACCCTATTTTGTCAAAGCATTCTCTAGCTTGGGTAGATCCTGTCAATTGTTCACAATGGCAAGAAATGAATCAGCCTCCTTAAAAGCCCCTATATTTGATGGTGTCAACTATTTCTTTTGGAGTAGAAGAATGGAAACCTATTTGTCCTCTCTAGGTTGTGATGTATGGATGTCGGTTGTGAATGGGTATATTGTCCCTAATAATCCTCCTACTAATCTAGATACTAAGAAGAAATATGAGAACAATGCTAAGGAAAAGAATGCTATTCTTAGTGGGCTATCTGATAATGAGTTTTTTAAGGTCATGCACTACTTATCTACCAAAGCAACTTGGGATAAGTTGTAGAAAATATTTGAAGGCGATGCTAAATTCAAGGAAGCCAAGTTACAGACATTGAGACCACAGCTTGATGGTTTGAAGATGAGAGATGAAGAGAATATTGTCGATTATCTCCAAAGGATTGATGAAACAACAAACACTATTGGAGGGCTTGGAGAATAAATAAAAGATGAGGTAGTAGTGAAGAAAGTACTTAGATCCCTTACACCTAAGTATGATACAAAGTTTTTTGCAATAGAAGAAGCAAAAGATCTAAAAGTCTTTACAATGGATGATTTGTATGGTTCCCTAACTGCTTATGAAATGAGGATTATCAATACTGAGGCTGTAAAGAAGGAAGTTGCATACAAAACATCAAGAAAAGGAAAAGAAGAGTCTACTCATGATAGAACCAGTCAAGACTCTGATGATAACATGGCAAACTTTGTCAGAAGACTCAAGATAGGTTTAGGCAAATACAAAGGCAAGCTACCCCTGATATGTTTCAACTATGGAAAGATTGGACATTTTGCTACCAAATGTCCCTATGGTGATAGGAATGAAGATGATCAATCAAGTGGTAGTAGATCATACGGTAAAGACGAGAAGAAGAATGTCTACTAGTATGGTAGAAGAAGCAACTGGAAGCAGAACAGTCTCTACACATGAAAATGATACCGCCGATGAGGAAAGTGTCTCGGATGGTTCTTGCAGTGAAGATGATGTCAGTTCAACCCTTTTCATGGCCCAAGAGGTTCTGGTACCTAAAGAAGGAGAGAGGAAGAGAAAGAAAGAGAAGTAGATCTTGAAGTAAATCTCATCAATGCTTTGGAAGAGCTAAAGAAAACAAGAAGAGATCTGAAGAAGGAGAAAATGACTACGGCTGAAGAACAAGAGACGTTGGATAAATCTCTTGAAGATTCAGAATACAATCTAGAAGGAATGAACTGAAAGAATAGTATCTCTAAATGCCTGATTACAGTTCTGGTTAAGCACAATTATCTGCTCCGCAACACACAACATCAAGGAGATAACACAACACACAACACACAACATCAAGTTTTTGACAACACTAATAAAGATAAGCAAGTAGATAGCACAACACACAACACACAACATCAAGTTTTTGACAACACTAATAAAGATAAGCAAGTAGATAGCACAACACACAACATAAATTTTTTGACATGGAAAACCCAATTAAGGGAAAATCCACGGTGCGAACCTACCCACAATAAGATGATACTTTGTACTAGTATGTGAAAATATTACAATAGGGAATGCACATGCATTCAGGAACACTATCTAGAGCTCATTGCTCAAAACATAATTACCCAGAAGGCTACAACCCTCAAGGAAGTCTCACTGACTTACAACAATATTTGGACTACAATCCAAAAGGAATGAACTGAAAGAATAGCATCTCCAAATGCTTGATTACAGTTCTAGTTAAGCACAATTTTCTTCTCTGCAACACCAATCTCTGCTCAATACAACATATTGAAAGATGATTCCTTATTCACACATACACCACTCTCTGATAATGTAGACACCACCTCTATTACTAGATTGCATGGCAATATCACCTATTTACACAATGCATCAGCCTTAACAACAAGGTCGGCTAAACCCTCACTAGTACATTCGGAGCTGATTTCTGACGGTCGTTTGTCGGATTTTCGACGAGTTTTCATCTGAGTGTCGATAAAATCCACTGTCAAAAACTCGGCATCAGATTGGTCGATGATCCCATGCCCATTGGAAATTCAACAATCCAATGGACTCTGTCGATGGTCAAAGAAGTCATCGGTTGAAAGCTTGGTATTCGTCGTAATTCCAACAATGATCATTTTTATTTAAAAAAATAATAATTATCATCGATACAAAAGAGCCATCGAAGGAAGGAAACACCGAAAGGACTCATCAAAGATAATAACTTCATCAACAAAAGATATCGAAGAAAGCAGAGAGGGTCTTCATCGACGGGAAAAGTTCTTGAGGAAATAATACTATCGGTGCAACATAAAAAGGACCCACCGAAAGGAGCATTTTCATCAAAAGAATAATATCGATCAGACAAAAAGAAGCTACATCGATAAAAGATATCGATGAGGATATAGGTTTCGAGGAGGTTAAACTTCATCAACAAAAGATATCAAAGAAAGCAGAGAGGGTCTTCATTGACGGGAAAAGTTCTCGAGGAAATAATACTATCGATGCAACATAAAAAGGACCCACCGAAAGGAGCATTTTCATCGAAAGAAAATATCGATCAGACAAAAGGAAGCTACATCGATAAAAGATATTGATGAGGATATAGGTTTCGAGGAGGTTAAAATGCATGTTCTTGATATGCATGGTTTTGCCGATGTAACTTTATCGGTGAAGAATGATAAGGGAAAATAAAGAAAAGCTTCAGTGAGATAATAGACTCATTCATTGACAGGGCATAGTGATATAAATGAAAGAAGTATTTTGATGGAAAAATAAAGGAGGACACCAAAGCCCAAGGTTTCTTCGACATAAGACTTGATGTATATCAGATATGTTTCGATGAGGAGACAACCATACTGACCAAATACAGTATTTTGATGAAGGGAAAAAATACTTGATCGAACTAATATTCGAAACAAAATTATTGTCAATAGAAACAAAGAGATTGATGGACTAAAGAAACAAATGATCGAAAGACATATCCTCATTGAAATGATTATTGATTGCCACGAAAATCATAAACAAATCCCAGGGAAGGTCACATCGCCATTAAATTCAAACGTGTGCTCGAGTGACCATTGTCCAAAGTGCCATTACTAACTGATTAAATATGCCATAAGTAGTGGATCAACCATCAAAGGGCACAACATTAAGGAATTCATGGGTGACGAACTGAAAGCAAGAATTGGGCGAATTCACAGATAAAGCTCAGTAATTCCAAGTAAGTTGTTTGCACACAGACCTCTTTTTCAAAATTCAAATGGAATCATCATCTAAAACTAATAAGACCGGAAAGGGAAAAGAACCTATCACTACAGAAGAAAAACCTAAAAGACAGAAAAAGGAAGGGCGTTCTTTGGCCCAGGACATGATTGACCAGTGCCCATCATCTAGTTTGAGGTCCAAGAAGATTAGAGTTGATGAGGAAGGCTTGGAGGACCGGTTTGAGGATCTTGAAGACATATGGAAAAAGTTGAGAGGGTATGAATTATTCATATATGGGTACAACAGAAGAGTTGCCCCTCAACCTATCAACAATTTATGGTGATTGAACTTAGGAAGGTTAGCTGTGGCTAATGTATTCATGAATGTGGAGCTCATGAAGGCATTGGAAAACAATTATGACCATAAAACTAGGACCATATATAACTACATGGGTGAGCCAATTCTTGCAATCACAAAGGAGGTTATTGACACCTTGTTCAAGTTGGATTGGGGATTTGAAGAATTGATTGACCTCAAGGAGTTAACAAGTGAATATTTTAACCTAGAGCACATTTACAAAACGTGGAGACTCCCCATATATAGACCTAGGAATGCTGGGTCCTTAGTGCCACTAAGTCAGGATGACAAAGCTCCTTATGATGTCAACTCTTTCCATCCATATTTCAAGTATACCTATTACTGTGTTGCCCAAGTGCTAGGGATAAAAGCCCATCCTTTGATGGATATTGCAACCATGGTCATTTGTGTCGATTTGCAGTCTAAGGAGCCCCGCTTCTTTGATTTTTCTGCTTATTTGATTGAGGTTTTGAATCATGGGTTAGAAAAAATAAAGGGGGATGTCATCAATGTTCATTTCAAGCATTATTTCTTACTTATGCATATGCTATTGTATGTGGGCCAACATGAAGGGTTATGGCCAAAAGAGTTATGTGTCGGGACACATGACAATGCTGGAATGAGAAAACCAGTGCAACTATGGGTTTCTTCATGGGACCAGAGGTATGTGAATAATCAATATTGGCATTTTGAGGAGTTATTTGCCAAGCCATTATATAGACTATTGGGATGCCCGTGCAATCATGCCCTTGCACCAGAGGTTCAAAGATTCCTAAGACCAAAAGATTTCGCTGAAGATCCCTCAATTGAACACAATTGGGGAGATTGGTATTGTTTTTCAGACTGCACACAAGTCAGGGTATACAGGTTCGAAGAGAGACCATACTTACTACCACCTACAGTCCCTAACAGAGTGGCTTGTCTAGAAATTGTGAGGCAAGTGTCAATAGTGAGTACAAAACATCTAACAAGCCATGGAAAACAATCAATTGTACTTGGGTTGTTAGTATTTTCAGATTTTATTGTGAAAAGTTCAAAGAGTTATGGCCTGCTGCAGACAAAATTGGATTATTATGGCATGGCTATGGGGGATCCAAGGCCCAATTTAGATCCTAGAGGATACATAATGATAGCTCGGTCATCATAAAAGCTGAAGGCTAGAGAGAATAAGTCTTACCTACCGGATGACCTCATTAAGAACATTGGCAGAGAAGAGGCCAGAGTGAAGCGAATAAAGTTTGAGAAAGCAATGCAGGCTTATAAATGGAAGATTTATAGAAGAAAAATGG
Organism: Cryptomeria japonica; assembly: GCF_030272615.1. Classification (NCBI taxonomy): domain Eukaryota; kingdom Viridiplantae; phylum Streptophyta; class Pinopsida; order Cupressales; family Cupressaceae; genus Cryptomeria; species Cryptomeria japonica. The sequence goes on along the minus strand of NC_081408.1, from coordinate 523,382,927 downwards.
ATGATAACGTGCTACAAAACATTGAAGACCCCTTGGAGTTGGCCAACAAACTTGTGGAGCATGAATTGGAAATACTTGAGGGAGTCCCACCTCATGTTTTTAGGGATTACATTGATACTATTAGGAATATAGAGCCTTTGGCTCATATGTCTCCTTCTTCCACATCTGGAATCATTCCATTCACTCCTCGAGAGGATTACCCCCCTGGTTATGCAAAGGATTACCCCCTGGTTATGCAGAGGATTCATCGATAGACTTGGCAACAGGACAACTAAATGTCCGAGAAGTGGCTGACATCAAATTCCTGGAGCATGAGGATTTCATTGCTGATAGTGACTTCATTGCTTCCAAGGAGTTCACCACATTCCTCTATCAACATAAAGGATCTCAAATTAGGAATAACATGAGAAATAGTAAAGAAGAGCAGCAGCTTCAAAAGTTACAAGAGGAGATGGATCTTGTGATGAGAGAAATGACACCTAAGAAGGGAAGACAGTTGCTTAAGGAAGCTGGTGTGCTATTATACTCTAGATGGGACATGAACTCCACCTTGCTGTTTGATGGATTCCTCAAGAAACAAGAACCAAGTAGGCAAATGATGCCAAAAGAGATTGATAAACTCTTTAGAGGATCAGGATATGATCCAGATCAGAAGGCTCTTCTACAGTGGGCTATCTATCCCAAAGATAAAAGACCTATATTGGTTGATATAGAAGAAGCTTTTGGACATTTGATGGTGCAGCAGGTTGGAAAGACTGACCCTCAAACAACTACCAAACTAAATTTGGATGTCGCTAAACTAAACCAAGATCATATAGAGTTTTTGGTCCAAGAAAATTGTACATACAAAAGCCTATATAAGAAAACCAATGAAGAAAAATAGAGGCTGCAAGCAAGATTGCTTCAGATTGATACAGGTACCAGTCAAACAAGGATGACATATGGTGTTGACAGAGATGCCATGGATGCCTTGACAGACGCTATGTATTGGAGGAACAGGGCCGAAAAGACATCTCAACAACTAAAAAAGGAACAACAAAAGATGGATAAGTTAGTTCTTGAGGTTGTTGACAATAGATTCAAAAGTATGATGCAAGTTGCGGAAATCTATTGGAAGACATACACTAGAACAGTCAAAGCTGTGAAAGAGCATGAAAGGCTCAGGTCTTGGTTGGAAGGCTTGATGAATGACAACAGTCTGATAAATCCAGGTGAGAAAATTGAAGCCAAGGCTCACTTGAAGTCCCATGATGAATTGGAAATTCAATTAAGGAAAGAGAATCAGAGGTTGGATGATGGGAATGCCCCTAGGGTGCCCTCTTTTTATAGTAATGGTGAGTTAGTATCATTGGAATAGTGGAAACAAGAGTTCAGTGATGAGAAGAATCAAGCAGTAGCAGAGTTGGATCGGGACAAAGATTTGTCACTTTGTGTTAGCAATATTCTATCCAATCATTTCCAGACAGAAAGTGACATGAGGAAACTAAACAATGATGTTCTAATGTATAAAGATGATAAGTACATTGAACACATAGGAATGCTGAACTTGTTTATCTTCCAGTTTGTTAACAAAAGTGCTAATTAATAGTTATGTGCTGAAAAGCCATGATGCTTGGTGAAAATGTATACCCTCATATAAATGAGGGAATTTTTGTAACAATAAGGATCATTAGAGAAGAAGTATAATATAGCCTCAGGCTTACTATTGTACCATTTTGCAAACATACATTATATAATCAGTCGTCTTTCCTTTGTGTATATGTTGTGGATTACTGCATCTTTCTATAGGCAGTTGCTTGTGATATTATCTAAAGGAGATAAGGTTACTTGTGTTCTTCCAGTAAAACCCGTGTTTCATATTGTGGATTTGAATAAAAGATTTACTTGTGAATATAGTTTTGTATATAGTGTGCATGCATATTATCTCAACCATGGTGCGCCTGCATATGTATATAGTTTTGTTTATAGGTGGAAAGCCTGAGGTTCAATGTCGAACTTGGTTGCTTTGATACCATATGTAATATTCCATTAATTCTATACTTAAAGAAAATAAATTGTGATCTATATTAAGATAAAAAATTGAGCATTTCAAAATAAAACATAACTACTTCAGTTGAAGGAGAAAACTAACTAAATGTTCTTCAACATAATAAGAATCTAACTAATTTATATAAAAGGAAGGCAATCTTTTAACGATAAAAAACATTGAACAAATATTATTAAGCTAATCAATATGAGAAAGGAATTCAAATGGCAAGTTTCATTTTTGAGGGAAGAGATAAAGGTTTAGAGGTTACTGTTATCACTGTTTAAAAAATGGGTATTCTTTTCCATAATTGGCTAAATCTATGAAATTCTTGGGTCTGGTATGGTCTTGTGACTTCTATTTCTTTGGGTCCTAAAGAGGGTTTAGGGTTTAGGTTTAATCACTTTCAAAATGTCTGAGGAAAAACCCTTATAACTCTATTTCCATGTTACTTTATTCACTTAAGTAATGGGTATTTTGTCATGCAAAGTGTTCCCCCCATTGTTTTTTACCTAGGCGGTCCTTTTAAATGTTTTAATTTTTATTCGCCTTTAAATTTCCATTTTTAATGACCGTCGGGCCTTGTAATTGTCATGCAACTCTCAGTCAATCAGATGGCTCGCATGGATTTGCAAACTCAATGTGCCCGAAAGTTACCTATCGTGTAGTAGCGAAAAGGTTTGGTGGGACCTAGCAATAAGGACTTCTTTCTTGGCTAAAAGCATTCTATCAAAGTATCTAAGATTCAAATAGTATCGATGAGACCCAGCGATGTCTCATCAATATAAAAGGGGCATCGAAGAAAGCAAATGCCGATGAACTTCAGAAAGGACTCATCGAAGATAGTAACTCCATCGATAAAAGATATCGGGGAAAGTGGAGATGGTTCTCATCGACAAGAAAAGGTCTTCAAGGATATAACACTATTGGTGCAAAAAGACTCACCGAAAGGGATGGTCCCACCAACAAAAGTTATCAAAGAAAGCATAGGTGGCCCCCACCGATGAGAAAAGGCTTTCGAAGAAACAATATCATCGATGCAAGATAAAGAAGATTCACCGAAAGAAGCATTCTCATCGAAAAAGTGACATTGATAAAACAGAAGAAAACTACATCGATGAATGATATCGATAAGGATATGAGTTTCGATGGGAGGACAAAAGAAGTCACCAAAGTACAAAGTCTCTTCGACATGAAACCCGGCGGACAACAAAAAGATTTCGATGAGAATGAGTTTCGAGGAGACTAAAAGGCATGTCTCCGATACACATGGTTTCATCAATAGAAGCCATCTCTCTTTGGAAGAAATCATCATTTTCATTGATACTGTAATAACCCATAATTTATTGAACAAGTCTAAAAGAATTCTATCAAAGTATCTAAGATTTTAACAGTATCGATGAGAACCAGCGATCTCTCATCGATATAAAAAGGGCATCGAAGAAAGCAAACACTGATGAACTTCAAAAAGGACTCATCGAAGACAGTAACTCCATCGATAAAAGATATTGAGGAAAGTGGAGATGGTTCTCATTGAAAAGAAAAGGTCTTCAAGGATATAACACTGTCGGTGCAAAAAGACTCACCAAAAGGGATGGTCCTGTTATCACTGTTTTAAAAATGGATGTTCTCAGTTCATAAATGGCTAGGTTTTTTGAAAATTTTGTGTCTGGTACACCTGTGTTCTTTCAATTTGTTTTAAATCCTAAGGGGTTCAGGGTTTAGGTTTTAAGTCGCTTCAATACCTGAGAAAAGACCTTTTGGCTTCTAATTTGGTGTTACTTTATTCACTTAAGCGATGGGTCCATTTATCATAAAAGTGTTCTCCCCTTGTCATTTACCTAGGCGGTCCCTTTAAATATTTTATTCTTGTTCACTTTTAATCTGCCTTTTCTAATGTTTGTCGGGCCTTATAAGTATCATGCAGTTTTCTATTGATCTAACAGGCTCGCATTGATTCATGACCAAAAAGTGCTCAAAACTTAGTTTCCGCGAAGTAGCGAAAGGCGAAGGTGGACCTAGCATATAGGTTTGGACCAAAGCTAAACACCGATCAAGTTTCATCTGATCAGACGGACAGCGTGGTTTCATGAGATCAAGTTGAACGTGTTTTAACCTTCATGAAGTGGCGAAAGGGTTTGGCAAGTCCTAGAGATAAGCAGTCTTCTTTGGTTAAAGAATGATCAGGTTGGAAAAAGATCAATGGCTCGTGTTGATTCACAGCCGCAAGCCAAACAAAGTATAATGTTCGTGAAGTCACAAAAGACAGGTGGAATTCACATGAAGGTGTGACGTGGCATAACAGCTACCACTTTTTGTAGAGCTTGATAGCGATGTGTCGAATGTCACGTGGCTCTAAAAGTGGTTGAGGGCCCGCCTAAGGTGTAACCAGCAGTTATGTGGGAATAGTAAAAGGGAACACGTGGTGGATTAAGGGTGGAAACAAAAGGAGTTTCCAAGGCTAATGGTCGACTACCATGTGGCATTTATTAACCGACAAACAAGTGGGGTAAGTAATTCCCGGGTAAAGGGCCCACTTAAAAGGCATTCATCTCAAGATTGATCCTGTTGGATTTTGCCAAGATCAAGAAGTCATTGAAATGTACAAGATAGAGACATAATATGGGATAAGAATAAACTGTATTCTCATCAATAGAAAATGATCAATAATTGTTATTGTTACATACAATGTAGATGAGCCTGCTTATATAGGCAAGGCTAGGGATATGTATGAGCACACAAACATGACATGTGGCTCAATAAGAAACAAGGGTAGGTAGGAAATAGGTGTGGGTAGGTAGGAGAAATAATATAATATTCCACATGAGGTGGATCACCCACCGAAGGTGGAATTATCACTCCACAATAAGTGGATATGATAGTGTAATAACAAGATAAACACCATAAGAGGTGGAATTTCTCCTACACACACTATCCCAATGTGGCACAAACACCCAAGTGTCTCATATCCAAACTACTATGAAATGCATTATCCTAAGTAAACTTAAGTAAGTGTAATAATATCCATGATGAATAATTATTTACACCAACAGATCCAATGCTTCTCATTGTTTCATGGCCCTAAGATGCCCGCAGCTTAACCTCAATGAAATGGCGAAAACTGTTAGCCATCAAGATGAGGCACAGTTAATTAAATGGATTGATGGTCCCAGTTGGAGTTAAAGGCTGGGTGATTTGAGTTTGATCTAACGCTTGGTGCAGCCTCACGAAGGAAAAGTGAATGAATATTAAAGTCCGTGAAGTGGAGAAAAGGAGGTAGGTTACGGCACTAAAGAAAAGAGATCAAATAGAGATAAAGGCGATGCAAGTTCTCGTGATCCAACAGCTGGCATTGTTTCGTGAAAGAAAAGAGCATGGATTTTATGTTCTGCAAAATAGCGAAAGAGCGAAACAGAGGAAAGACTTAGAGGAATTACGACCCATTGGAGCCAATTTTCAATTCGATTTGGCGAATTCAATTTTGAAAAGAAAGTTGAAGCATGCAAAGTTAATTTCTAAAACTTAAATGCCAACTTGTCCTTTTTGAGTCCGCATCAACTTGATTGCTAAGTATTATTTCATCAAAGTTTGTTGCAGGGCGAATTGTTGCAGAGCAATTTTCTTCAGGCGAATAATCAGGTTTCTTGTGCTTTTCTTGATAACTCTTGGTTTGTTCTCAAATACTACTGTGTGAATTACTTCATTAGAGGTCTATGCTAGTTGCTAGTGGTATAATTGTTTGACCAGAATGGCACCCAGAAGAGAATTGACAAGGAAGGTGAATTACTAGGACCGAAATATCTATGATGATTTTTTAGAGCAATTAACCATGTCCACCAATGTTGGGGCTAAGGCCAAAGAGCTAGTACCTAAGAACCCTCATCTAAAAATTGGAGATGGCCTTTATGAAAAGCATAATTGGTTGAGGGACCCTGAAATAGGATTGTCAGGCTTAGGACTCTTCAAAGTCAATTTTGGGCAGAGGAATTCCCTAGCTCCTTTGAATGGCATATGGGAGCAGGATGTAGGAAAGCTTGTGGTCCCAGGTGTTTTTATGAATGTAGATATGTTAGCCCTGATTGCACAAAATTATGACTATGTGGCAAGATGCATCAGGAACATAAAGGGATCAGTCAAGGATAAAGAGGAGATGCTAGTGCAATTGTGGAGTACTGTTCTATCTTGGGATAGAGAAGATACAAGTTATTTAAAGTTTGATAGATGCTTTGCATCTAAAATTAGGATTCTTCTATGCAAAGAAAACCCTAGAATTCCTAAGGCTCTTTTGGAGTTTCTCAGACCAAAGGAGTTTGCAGAGGATATCAAGATTGTTCACAATTGGGGAGACATATATTTGTACCATGTTTCTACTATTTTTAGAGTGTTTGGATTTAGATGCACCCCCTTTTTACTACCCTATTAGGTCCCATTGAAGATAGGGATTGCAGAAGTCCCGAGATAAATTGGGGGAGTACAAGAAGCAGAGCTAACTAATAGAGGTAAAGGGACTATTTTCCCAACTATTACCATGGCTCACCATTTTGTGATCACTAAGGGTGGATGGAGATTTTTTGAAGAATTCTTTAAGCCATATAGGCTATCTACTACAGTGTCAAGATGTGCAGACCCCAAGGATTTTTTCAATGGCATGTTCAGAAAAATAGCAGTGTGCAGAGGTAGGCCACATCAATTTCATTTCCCAGAAGATCTTATTAGAAATGAATTCAACTTAGATGAGAAAGAACTAAGGAAGGAGAAGTGGGTGACATATAAGAAAGCCCTTGATTTTATCCATCAATTTGACACTGGCTATGACCCCCTTTCTAGCTTCAATCCATTTGAGGAGAAAATAAAATTCTTGATTCTTTATTTTGAAGATCTCATGCAGACCTTAAAAGAAAAGAGGGAGGCAATAATGCAAAATGAGCCTGATAAGGCTAAGATGGTATTGGCTAATCCTACCTTGGCTAGAGATATCCCACCTAGTGACTATGTAATGCACAAAAGGTCAAAGTACACTATGATAATGCCAGTGACAGGTGAGCCTTCCTCTTCAAAAGGGAAGAGGAAAATTGAAGATGTCATTGACATCCAGGATTCCCCTAAGAAGCAGAGAGTGGAAAAGGAAATTGAAATTGATGAGCCTTAATATTCTCCATCTCAGTCTCCTATCCACATTGGAGATGAACAAGCTTTGGCCGAACAATTATTGCAGTTAGGGAGTCTCAATGAGATTGCCTATACCTATGAGGAGACCCAAGAGGGGATGCCCGAAGAGCCTCCTAATGCTGAAATGGATTTGAATGACGGTGAGTTAAAGGGCCAAGAAATGGACCTTACTATTAAGAAAGCTAGTGAATAATTCCTAGCTGATAGTAATTTTGTCACATCATGAGCTTTTATACAGTTTCCATGGAAGCAAAATATTTATCAAATCAAGACTAGATGTGAATAGAGGAAAAGTGAGCAGCCTCTTAAAAATACAACTCAAGTAGAAGAAGAGGTTAAGCAAGAAATGATGGAGGAGTTCAAAGCAATCACCCCTGAGAAAGGAAGAGAAATGGTAGCAAAGGCTGGTGTCTTGATTCTCCCTGAATGGGATATAGTTGATGCCTTAGTGCTTGATGAAGTAAGGAAAGAAATAAAGCCTATGGAAGGAGTGACATTCAGCAAGGATAATGTTGCTTTTGTCATGTGGTCTTTAAAGAAGGATGAAAATTAAAGGAGGAAGGATGCATCAGATTCTAGCCTCTTAGGAGGCATGATAGTTAAAAGAGTCCAAGACACAGGGGTAGTGGAAGCTGCAAGCACAGTTCTAGAGACTACAAAATTCAGTGTTGTAGTGGCAGAGAAAGAGACACAAGAAAAGGCTAATCTCCAATTGAAGTTGGAGACTATTTTAAAAGCTTACAATGATGCTAAAGAAGGAATAGCCAACAGAGACGGCATAATTGCTAGACTCCAGAGTCAACTGGCAGGTCAATGTTATCCCGATGAATCTTCTACACTCATGATAGCCTCCTCTCCAGCAAGAACCCCTCCTACTAGTCCCATCATTGAATATCCCCCTTCTCCTATGCCTTCTAGTTCCCAATTACTTGAAAATGTCCAACATGAGTTGGAAAAATTGAAACAAGCTCAGACATTGTATGCAAACAAATATGAGAAGGTGAAAGCCACCATCTTGAAGTTTGTTGACTCAGTCAAAACCTCCAATGTATACATAAATATGAAGAGGATTCTTGAGATTTTGATCAAATTCAGAGAAGAAGAAGCCACTTTGGAACCAATCCTGAATAAGTGGGTGCCTAGAGGTAAAGAGTTAGAGCTCATGTGTTCTTCCCATGTAGATGCATAAGAGAATGACAATCTAAGGTTCACATGTGAGTTTATAAAAGAGATGAATATTCTTTAGTGGAAGGAGCAAGTATAAAAAGAAAAGCCCAACTTTATAGGAAAGAATATTCAAATCATAAATTTGAAATGTTTCCAGGAGGTTTCATTAGTCCTGTCCAACTAAAGGAAGAGAAGACTTGGTTAAAGGAGGTGGACCAAAATTTGTCCCTAAGGATCAATCAGATTATTAGTACTAATGACACATCCTTATTTGTCCAAACAATTAAGGAAATTGAAAAAGTGAAATCTCATTATGGTTTCATAGAAATAGATATTGGGCATGTACAAGTCACTTGGAAGCGGCTAGAAGATATGAAACAGAAGATTGCTAGTTTTACTTGCCCTAGTGATGATGTGTATCAGGAGCGGAAAGATAAGTATATGGGACAAAAAGAAGATGCTCGGGGGCAGTTACAGGAGGTTGCAATAGAACAACAAGCAGAGGAAGTCGCAGATGATGAAAAGGACTTATAACCGCTTCTTGAAAATGACCAGTTATTTGTAACAAACTTTCTTTTGAAGGGTCCAAAGCTTGTATGCATCCATACTATTATAAATGGATACCAGGACTCCTAAAAAAATGATCACAAGTAATTGTAAGAAAACGTTGCAGAAATTTATTTGAGCTTTTTTCTAGTCTTATGGAGAATACTTTGATTTTTGTAATATTTTCCCAAAATTAATATCAATATATAGACTATCAACTTTCGAGCCTAAATTTTGTGTTGTCTTCTAGTCTACTTGCAAATATTTACTGTTTTCAATATGAGTAATCTAGGGTTATTCATTTGAGTATGGATTGTAAGGCAATCTTAAATAAAGGCATTTCTTAGCTTTTCTTTCCAAGAGGGAAATTAAATATGCATGAAGCATTTCTATCAGTAAATTCCTTGTGGGAGATTTTGAATTTGATGAATGCAATCTAGTTTGATAAGGGTAAATTCTTATGTATGTCAGGCATATGTGGGGTTTTATAGAAGCCGAGGTGATGGGATGTGTGGAGATATTTTATTGTGGGAGTATTGTTTAAACTTAGATGACTCTGTGGCCTGGATAAGGCATTGGTATCAATTGTAGTTGTCCTTTTATAGGTCTTGTAGGTCAACATTGAAACATGAGTATTAATGCAGTCCTTGACCAAGTATGCATACAAGAAACATCTAGTTCTATTAAGGCACAAGCATCAAAGTCAGAGGTTATGACAACTAGTGAAAAACAACAAAGAACAAAAAGTTTAGTCTCAAGCATTAGGAGTTGTAATAAAAAAACTTACAAGGATGAGTCATATTCATAAATTTTGCAGTCCCACCTTGGATATCAACACTAGAAGAAACTCATATTGTTCGTGCACAGACAAGACAATATGGGAGTTCATTATACCCAGCAACTCGTGGTGTTGTTGTTCGTGTTGGCTATGTTGGACCCTGCAATTAAGATTCAATATACATTATTCAATAAGATTAACTGTGCAACATAATGAAATATTGAAAAGTGTGTTACCTTGTTCAACTTCGCTTGGTTTCAAGAATAGTTTAATATTCTCTACTTAACATGGCCAACCACGTGAAGGTGGAAGCTCATTTGGCCCCTCCCCCCCCCTAACATCACTCTAAATTCCCTGTTAACATCTTATAACATTCATTCATTAATTCTTTCTACCATTAATTAAATATAGCATTCATTCATTAATATCACATAACGTTCATTAACAGATAACATTGATTAACATTAATTAACACGCAACATTCATCAATATTAATTAACACATATCATCCATAACCATTAATTAGCACATAATTACATTCACTAACACATAAAAATCAGTCATTATCAAATAAGTTAGATTGCAATCATTTCTTTCTTTGTTTTTTCTTTGAAGCTATGAAAAGACTAAGTGGAACATCGGTGTCTTCATCATTTCCCCCCTCTGTAGATGTTCCGCCAACTGCTCGTGATCTCAATGTATGCCTAGTCCTATACTGAGGATGAGGACACTGAAGCGAAGGGAGGTCCTCTGCAATAACAAAGAAATGGGTTAAATTCAAAAAAAAAAAATTATTAGTGTTACAAGTATTTCATTAATTTAGAGAACATAATTATTGTGCTCTTTACCTGATGGGGCCACATCATTTTGTGTAGCCTCAACCTCAACATGCTAAACACCAATTACAATTATATTTGTTTAAAGCAATAACAGTGGTCCTCTTTACCTGAGTGGGGAACATCACGTTCTTGAGGTTGTGTACCCAGATCATGCTCCACTTACTCACCACCGACTACATGCTCTAAAATATTAACAAGAAAGGTTACATTAATTACTACTCTAATTACAAATTAAGATATTTAATTGTATTAATATCTAAATAAATAAATTTGAATAGAAAATGAATACCTCCACTACTGGGATGCACATCCGGACCTTCATGTGCAGGTGGTGTTTCACAATTAGCAGGTTGCATTCTAATGACATGCACATTGTTATCATTGCTTGCTTATTTAAAACAAATATATTAACTTTATGTTGGAACTCAACATCAATTAGATTATTGGTAAAGTATTCAATTTGAAACAACTTCCATTTAGCATATTTACCTATGTGACGAATGCACTTGAATGTTGTGTATGCCGACTCAATTCTCGTAGCCAATCAGCCACAGCTGAATAGCCTTGCTAGTAGGCAATTCTCTTGTCATCTTGTGTGGGCGCACTATTGAATTCAGAGCCCTGCATTTTTGCTTGGTACCATGAATTTTTCTTGCATTGT